>NC_133531.1:117273152-120070697 GCF_048544455.1 Silene latifolia
TCAAACCCCTCAACCAACATACACCCCACCTCCCATGAGAAACCAAAATCAAAGACCCTTTTACAACCAAAACCAAGGTTATCAAAATTAAACTCCATACAATCAACAAAGTGACCAAGGTTTTGATGTTCAAAAAGCGGTCCTCCAAATGCAAAATAATCAACAAGAATTTTTCACTCAAATGCAAAAAGATAGCCAAGCAAAAGACATCACCATCAACAACATCCTAGCCCACACAAAAATGTTGGAAACTCAAATGACTCAACTAGCATCTTCAAGCTCTCAAAGACAAAAGGGGCAATTACCACCTCAAAATAATCCCCCAAGACATGAAACGGTTAGTGCCATTCAATTGAGAAGTGGTACGAGATATGAAGGACCAAAGAAGCAAGTTGAGGATGAAGTTGTGGAAGCTAGTGACAAGGAAAGAGTTGTGCAAAACTCTAGGGAAGAAGAACCCGCCAATCAAGAAGTTTCAAAGAAAAGTGAAGAAAGGGCTAAAGAGAAGGAGCCCATTGTGATTAGACTTCCATTCCCAAGTCGTCAAGCTAAGCCTAAGTTTGATGACCAACTTAGAAAATTCATGGAAATTGTGAAAAATTTAGAAGTCTCGATTCCTTTCACGGAATTGATCAATCATGTTCCGGCCTATGCAAAGTACATGAAGGACATCCTTACGAAGAAGAAAACAATCCGGAAGCTTGAGACTATTGCCTTCACTAAGGTGAGTAGTGTCATCCTTCAAGAGAGTTCACCTCCAAAACTCAAGGATCCGGGAAGTTTCTCCATTCCATGCACTATTGGTGACACTACAATCAACAAATTTTTATGTGACTTTGGGGCAAGTGTTAGTGTCATGCCATATTCGGTTAGCAAGAGGCTAGGAATGGGAAAACTCAAATGTACCAACATCACGCTTCAAATGGCGGATAGATCAACAAAGACACCTTTAGGGGTATGGGAAGATGTTCCCGTGAGAATTGGAAAATTCTTCATCCCGGTGGATTTCGTTATTGTTGACATGGAAAAAGACTCCAACATTCCTATTATCTTAGGAAGACCTTTCTTGCGCACCGCGGGAGCAGTGATCAATGTGAAGCATGGAGAGCTCACCCTTGAAGTGGGAGATGAAACCATCACTTTTAATCTTGACAAGACCATGAGAGCTCCCCGATTGCATGAGCCATGTTTTATGGTTGATCACTATAGCCGGAAGGATGATAGGAAGAAGTTGGAATTTCAATGGAAAAAGAAAGTAGATGATGCTCCATCAAAAGAATAAGGAAATAGCAACAATGAGAGCTTGAAAAGCTCACCTATGACAAGTGAAGAAGATGACCTCATTGGCCAAGACAGGAAAGAAGGAGAGTTGTCTCCATCAACTCAAGAAATTTTTAATGATCAAGTAGACAAAGTTTGCGGTCTTTGGGATGATGAATTTGAAGGGATATTCAATCCCTATATTGGTAATGCTATGAACCAAGACCATCATGGAGAACAACAAGTGCAAAAATCTATTGAGGACCTTTATCATGATAATGAGCAAGCTTTCGACTACTTCTTCAAGGTGTTGAGTAACATCAACAACACCTTGAACATGCCCCCTTGACATCTCACATTGGATGAGAGTTTGGTGGAGTCCTCCCTAAACCACCATTTGTAAATATTCTAACTCCCTAACTTGCATTTCAATTATTACATTGCATTTTTATCATTTTTGGATTTATATTTTTGTGCCTTGATCAAGATATTCATCATTTTGAGAGAAGTGAGGGAGGGACTTATGATTTTATTGATGTGTAGTGCTTTACCTTAGTGTGGGGATAACAATTGCCTAGGCTATTCATGCCTTTGTAGGGCTCCTACAATGAAGAACACGAGAATTAAAGAATGAAAATGACACGGGTTACGAAGTACCCACGGATGGACCTGAATCCGTGTGGTCAAGGAAGAATCCGAGCGGCCAAATGAGCAATCCGCTCGTCCTGAAGAAACCCGAGCATCCCAAGTCACCAGACGCTCGTCTGGTAGAGTTGCAGAATATAAAAATCTGGTCTGACAAAGAATCCGAGCGTCTCAGCTGAGAATCCGCTCGTCTCATTCTGGACGGTCATCCTTAACAAAAGACGCTCATCTTTTTGCTGCAAAAATTCTGGGATTTTCTTTGTAAAGGAATCTGAGCGTCCACCCAGAAAGACGCTCGTCCCTCCATAAAGAATCCGCTCGTCTTTTCAGAAAGACGCTCGTCCTGTGGCGTCTTTTTCTGAGCCAAACACTGAAGAATCCGAGCATCCTGACACCTGGTCCGCTCGTCCTCCACTGCATTTTCAAAAATAACAGGTGTTTTAAAACCCTCTTCTCCTTTTCATTCTCATTTCTTCAACCTATAAACACTACCCATTACCCAAAAACCCCAAAACCCTCATCCTTTCCATCAACAAAATCAAATTTCCTTAACCAAACTCAACCAAATCAAATCCAAACTTCCTCACAATAAAAATTAATCACTCCTTTTGCAACAACAAGTGATTCAAACACCAAAATCTTCAACTTTTGAGTCGATTTTTAGGATACAAAGCAACATTCATTCATCCTAAATCGATTTGGGTATCACTAAAAATTGAAGATTTCAATCTTTCATTGGTGTAATCAAGCAAAGGAAAATGGCAAGAACTAAAGTAGGTAACAAGGCACCCCAAAAGAAGACACTTTCAAAAAGGCAACTAGCTCTTCAAGCAAAACAATTGTCAAAAGCATTGGTAGTCCATGAGGCAAGGTTGAAGGTTCAACAACAAGATCCCCCTATGGAAGCTACAACATCAACAACTCCGGTCATTGAACAATTATCCAATTATCCGGAGGTAATTTTCACTTCTGACTCTCATAGGCAGAAATTCATTCTCTTTGCTAAGAAAACCATCATGCCTACTAAGTTTATTTGTGAAGATGCATTGTCAAAATTGGGTGTTCTTGAACAAACCAAAACCTTATTTGAGTCTATGGGATTGGGTAAATTATTTACAATGAAAGAATTGACATACCCCTCCCTCACCTTGGAATTTTTAAGTTCCTTGAAAGTCACAAGGGTTGAGACTCAAACCAACATCGAGTTTCGTCTTGAAAATGTTAATAGGCGCATAACTTATGAAGAATTGGGTAAGATATTAGGCCTTAGTGATAACCCGAAATATACAAAGACTCATATCAAGTATGACCCCACTCCTCTTTGGATGGCAATTTCCAGAAAGAAATTCATACGCTTTCATGATTGTCGTGCTCTCTTAGTCCACCATCCGGGCATTAGAGTTGGCATAAGGTCATTGGGAATACTTTGATAGCTAGAAATGGCACAAATCATCTTACCAAACTCGATTGTATACTTCTTGAGTCGGCCTTGAACATTGGGAGGGAATTTACCAAGCCATACAATGCGCTAAGACTTTTAGTTGAACGATGGCTTAATGTCGATTGTGGCAAAGAAGGCACCGCCTTTATTGTCAATGGAGGACTAGTTACCCATTTGGCTAAGCATTTTAACCAGGATTTCAACAAAAACAACACTTATGTGCCGGTTAAAGGAGGCAATCTTGTTGATATGGACACCATGATTCACAAGTTCAAGTGGGTCAAGCACGACACTCTTGACAACAAATATGGGTGGTTAACAAATGAAGCTAGATCCTTCACCTTGCCTTCCAAAATTTGCCGATTGAATGTCCACCGAGCGAAGTACCTTCTCCCACTCTCCGAAGAGATCGAGTATATCATTCAACAACAAAGGGGCGAAATTTCCGAGCCCTCCTCCTCCATTATCACCCCACCTTACCCATTTGAATACCACGAGTTCAAACCTAAGGATGTCGAAGTGGGAAATGATTACTTGACACTACTCATGAGGGAAATGCACAAGCAAGCTTACAATAATAGAGTGGATGCTTACAGGGCCCAATATCCTCCCCTCCTACATCTAGTTAGGCAAGGACTTCTTGATCTGTCTTGTCCTTTGCCTAGTTGGGAGGATAGGGAATTATTCTTTCCTAGCATTCCTAGTGGTGGTAGACCGGGTGGAGAGGATATGGTTGTTGAAGAGGGTGGTGACCAAGAAGGAGAAGAAGAAGAAGTTCAAGAAGAAGAAGTCCAAGAAGAGGAAGAGGAAAGTGAGGAAGAACAAGCAAGTGAAAGTGAGAGTGGAAATGATTCCACATCTATGGAGGTTGATGATGCCTCAAGAGAGGAAGATGATGATGATGATGATACGATGGGCGAGGATTAGCAAACTTTGGAGGCTCCTACATTCTTACACCTCCCTTATGGTTAGTCTACTTCTCTTGTTTTTATTTTATCTTGATCATTTTGTGGAGTCCTAGCAACATTAGAGGACTAAGACCTTAGCTTCATTAAGGTGTTCTTTATATTTGTTCCCGACTTGTAAAATCCAAAATGACAATCTTTAGTTTCATGCATTGCATCCCATGTGCATAAACTCCCCCGAAATTCATGACATTAGAAATAATGTCTATTTTGGTTTGGGGAAGTCCACATGCATTGGGAGCTAATTTAAATTATGTTCTCCACCATAAAAAAACACATGAATCATGTAGTGTAGCTTAGTATAGTTTGCATTTAGCTTAGAAATCATGCATATTCATTGCATAATTTCCTATCGTATTGGCCATTGAGGACAATGCCCATACTAGTGTGGGGATGGGAAATTCTAACTTGACTTTTATTCAAAATCCAAAAAAAAATCAAAAATTTCGAAAAATCCAAAAAAAATTGAAAGAGTGGAAATCCAAAAACAAGTTCATTTCCTTTATAGTATAGTCTTGTATATATTATTTTGTATATATTGTGTTTGTTTATCCTTGTTCTTATTGATTGACTACGCCACGTCCGAGACATGAGGATATTGAAGACCGCATAGTATGATCTTTCCAATCTCCTTTTTTCCTCTTTATGTTAATGACTATGTGGCTTTATTTTGATTGATGTGGTATAAACAATGTGAATTTAGGACTTGCATTTAGATTATTTGGCATACTAGTTGGTAGAAGCATATGCATTAGGATGTATATATGTTAGTTACATCATGGCATATAGTTGCATTTAGGAAAAAAATTGCGAAATCGTCTATTTAGGAAGCTTGACAAGTGTATATAAGGCCCTAGTAGATGCTTTTTCTTTTTAAGACTTTGCTTGTTAGAATACTTGTAAAACACCCTACGATGTGTCATGCTAGTATCCTTTGACCCATGGATTAAGGCCTAGTCAAGAGTACCTTGTGGTGTGATAACTCCTTGGCAACCGTTTATTCCAAGGTGACCCTTGAAACCATGCAACCATCATTCATCCATGTTCTACCATACATTTTGTCATCAAAGGGAATGGGCACAAATATTATTCAAATTTGAGTTCAAGAAATGAAAAGAAAAGCCAAAAAGTTTGCAAATGCATCAAAAGAAAAGAGGAGTAACAAAAATGAAAGCTCCTATGCTTCAAATATAAGCACCCTCGTTACTAATTGAGGTGACTTTGAAAATGTTCAAAAGAAAATGCAAAAGTTGAAAGTTGTCAAGTATTGAAATGCCAAAAATCAAAAGAAATGGCAAAAAGAAAGTGTTCTCAAATGTCAAATGCCACAAGAAATTGGGTGGAAAAACAACAACAAAAGCAAACTCCCACATGAAACTCAAATTCAATTGATACCTTTATCCATCGTATTCATTTTTGTGCAAGGTAGAGAGGGGGCGACCCTTCTTCTTGTCGAGGCAAGAAGGGGAATTCCGCGATCCTCCAGTGTTTCTAACACCATAGGGAGTCTATTCTTGACAAAAACATTTAACGATTGAGGACAAATGTACCCTAGCTTGACACAACTTGGAGGTGATTTATTGGTATCCTTCTAGGCTTAGTAGTTTGAAGAAACCATATCTATAAAGGAGTGTGTACCCTTGAATTGCTTCCCCTTTAGATAATTTCCGCCACTTAGATGAGGAAAGTGGCTATTCTTTTTGTAGATGCATCCATTACTTGATTTTGTGTGCTTTAATGATTGGATGTGTCGCCATTTTGGCAAGACCCACCTTGCCTTGCAAGAAGGCATCATACCTCATGGTTGTCTTGTTGTGAGTTGAAGGGGTGGAGTGAGACCCGCTAATTGTCTCATATCGGTTATATTAGTAGGATAGTTTAAAATAAGGGTCCTAGTTTTGTCACCTCTTTACTCGGGACGAGAAAAGGTTCGGTTTGGGGATATTTGATGTGATCAATATTTGAGTATATTTAGTCCCCGAATTAGCCTCGTTCCTATGCTTTTTAGTGCATATTTGGGACATTTACTATCTTTAGTCCTTTGTTTTGCATATTCTTTGAGGTTTTGTTTCCTTGGTAGGAGAGGAGTGCAAACCTTGCATTTTCATGGCAAAATAGAGCTAAATTGATCGAATTTAATGACCAAGCATCAAAGAGAAGACAAGACTAGAAGGCCTTTGTACATAATGTAGTAGATGGGCAATGATGAAGAAGATCCTTGCATCACCGACAAAATCCCGGAGGATTGTTGGAAGAAGAAAAGAAGAAAAGAAGAAATGGCAAACTGAGCCAAGGTCCGAGCGTCTCACCCCTCGGGACGCCCGTCCAGAAGTACCACAGGCAGAGCGTCCAAGCTGCCAGGCCACTCGTCCAGCACCCACACAATCCGCTCGTCCCGACCCTTTTGACGCTCGGATTGTCCTCCAGAGAAACACGCCCCCTTCTTTCTTCATCCGAGATGCGCATATTTTTGGAAGACTAGCTAAAAGGAGACCCGCATCTTTTCTTGAGATGAGCGATTCCTCAAGGACTTAATCGTCATTTAAGCCCTTAGTAACCCTAATTTGTGCACCTAATCCCCACTATAAATACCCCATTAGTCTAATTAGATTATCATGCTCATCTTATCAATCTTTAGTATAGTTTATATTATTCTAATCTCTCTTTAATCTTGTAATCAACTTTTAATCAAGTCTTAATACAAATCTCATTTCCTTAATTTCTCAATTGTTCATCTTTTATTTTGGGTAATTGAAGATTATTTGGGTTTATTGGGAGATTGACAACCTTCCATCAATCATCAAGTACTTCTATTATTCTTTGCATTATTATTTTGGAATCATCATTAGGTATAATTCTCTTAATCCCTTTTTAATTATTGTTAATCATCTTCATTCATTCATCATGTTTTGCTTTGTTAATATGATTGACAACCTTATTAACATGTCAAACTTGATAATGAGTGAGTAGTTTCCTTAAATAGGGTTAATGGGGAATTAGGGGAAGCCAACATAGGGGATGATTCATGCTTAATTTAATATATTTTCATAATTTATTTGCTTGCTTGTTGTGACCTCAACTTATGCACATGTTATGTTTGATGAAATGCGGGCCTATGAATCCTTGCATTTTTTACCCATCACTTACCTTTTCAATGAGACTTGTAAGACATAAACCAACTAGAGTCTCATTAGACCATGCATATAGTTGAGTAGGGAGGATTAAGTCGACTTATAGGTGTTGTACAATCTAATCGATTCGGCTCCGGGACCCAAACCTTCCTAGGATTGTAAGATATAAGCCAACTCGATCCTATCACAACAATAATTGCTTGCTTATAATTTGAGAATATGTTTGTGTGATCAATTCCCATGAATACCCTATGAACCCATGACACCCTAGTGCTTTTAATCAATTGTTTACATCTCATTTTAGTCATCTTGCTTATTTACGTTTATTGTTATTTAGTTTAGTGATCTTCTTATCTCAACCCAAATTGTGACACCCTTAGGCACCACTACTTGCAATCGAAAATCCTACATTAATACCCGTCCCTTGGGATCCGACCTTTACTTGCCTCTTTACTAGTAGTAGAGTTGTTTGTGAAGTTATAAATATTGTTTTGGTCTAGGTGCTCCTAACGACAAGTAACCGAAATCTAAGCCCACAGAGGACTCGACCAATCATCAAATTAGAAGAGAGAGAGAGAGAGAGAGAGAGAGAGAGAGAGAGAGAGAAAAGAAGAAGAAAAGGAAGAGAATAAAGATCGTCTTTTGCCCCTCCACCTCGAGATCGTAAGGTAAACCGCATCACACTAGTTTATATATTATTTTAATTGACCGCATCGACCTTGACTCACCCTAGACCTGCCGTTGACCACCCTTGGACCACCGTTGACCGCCCAAAAATGGGTTTGACCAAGTAGATCTACACGGTTTAGTTGTTGTTGTGTGACTGTCTTAATTCGGATTTTTAACCCGTCTTTCGTGGCTGACTTAGGGATCCCTTGGGGGGGTAGTGAGGAGAGTATAGTGGTCGTGGGTGGTGGTTTGGGTGGTTGTAGGTGGCGGAAATAGGTGGTAAAAGGGGAGTGTACAGACTGTTTGGTCGTGGATTAGTGTTGCGTTTTGTTGGTGGTTGTCGTGGTTACTACCATCGTCATTGTCGTGTGGGTGTGCGGGGTGGTTGCTGGTGTCGGCAGGAGGAGGGAACGGTGGTGGCTGGTGGTTAGGTTGGCGGTGGTTAACGTGGTGGTGTTGTTGTCGTTATGACCGTGTGTCGGGGTCGTGCTGCCGTGGTTTTGGGCTGCTAGTCGTGGGCCACCATGGCCGGCGGTGGTGGTCCACGGTGGCAGCGGAGGCGGTGGTTGTCGGGGCTAGGGGGAGTTCGAGTGTGGGTAGTTAAGACGGGATTGGAACAGCTTTAAGACGGGTTTATATGTAATTAATTAATTCGTATTTAGTTTAATTAGATTAGATTAGTTAGTAACTAAATATATTTAATTATTGTAATTAGGTGCCGATTTTATGGAGGATCACATTTGTATCTGTTTGCTTGCTTATTTGACGGGATTGCTAAAAGGTAGGTTAATCCTACTCAGTTTTAATATACGTTTGAATGGTCATTTGAGTCATATTTTACTGATCATTACATTATAACATGACATTGGTTAATTGCATTGAATGAGTGGGTAGCTGGCATGTTATACGGAATCTTTCATTTATTGTATTGTCTTGTATTTCGGAGGACATGGTGGATTACTTGTTGTTATGGAGACTTAAGGCGGTTGGGAGACCGTCTTACGCTTGAGTCGCCTCTTGGAGCTTCCCACTCTAAGACGGATGTGCACATTAATGGCTTGAGTTACGGAGGGACTCGTGTGGTTGAGACATGACGTCTGGTAGGGGATCCGGTTGGCTTCCAGATCCGGTACGTCTGGGCGTGTCCCGATACCTGTGTGTGGTTGTTGGTATGTTTGGACGTGTCCCGGTACCAGTGTGGTTGTCGGTATGTCTGGGCGTATCCCGGTGCCGTGGTGGTGGTTGTTTTATAGCGTGTCATTCATATCATAGTCATGTTTAGGGATGTCAATGGGGCGGGGACGGTGCGGAGGATGGGTAACCCGCACCCGCATCTGCGAACTATAATGCGTACCCACACCCGCCCCGCGACCCGCAGCGGGTTGAACTTTTCAAACCCGTCCCCGTCCCGCTAAATTACCTATCTCCTCACAAAACAATTTTTAAAAATATAAATCTTGGATCTAAAACATACTAGTCTCGTACTCTTGTACATTTTATACAAATAAGTTTCCGCAAAATGGTCTAACATTTACTTAACTATTACACCGGTTTTTCAAACCACAAAATATTTTGAGGATTAACGTTTTTTTTTTTTGGGTTTAGGTTGTTGGGTATTTGGGTAGGTAAGAACTAAGAAGTAGATTGAATTTGTCTAGGTTTATGAAAAAAATGGTTTAAGCTTTTTATTTAAGTTATAAATTTTATTTTTATATAGTATAAATTTGTCTAGGTTTATGAGTAAGGCGGGTATAAGCGGAGCGAGGCGGGCGGTGCGGGGTGGGTATGGGATGGGTATCACGTGATACCCACACCCGCCCCACGACCCGCGACGAATGACACTTTTGAAACCCATCCCCGCCCCACGGCCCATCAAATCATTACCCGCACCCACCCCACTTGGGGCGGGTGTGGGGCGAGACCCGCCGAAACCCGCCCCACTGACATCCCTAGTCATGTTACATACTCACACACTTTGAGTTGTGTCACACTTTATTTATTGAAACTGACGTGTTGTGCGTCTGTGTAATTGTCACCTATTTTCGGGGTATCCTATGTCAATCCATATGATATTTCCGATCATATGAGGAGCATGTTGAGTACAAGTTTGCTTGTTGACATGATCGGGATTTGGGCCGCTCCTTGTGTTGGGAAATGTGTCCTCAACAATAGTGCGATCACAAGATTTAAATATCATTATTAAATCTCATATAAAGAATACGTAAGGGATGATTCAATTATATAGTCAACTGATCAACATTAATCGGTAACGATTGGCTTGCTAGAGTTTGCGTTATCGCGTCGTGGGACGGTGGTGGTCGATTGATCCCTTAAGGTCACACCTAAAGGATGATGCCTTTATCTAAAAAGTTAATTAATTGTATGTCGATACAAGTTGATTAATTCCTTAAAAATGAACAATTTATTTTTAATAAGAGGAAATATGTATCTTATGTTAATGTGATTAAATAAGATCACATTTAGTGGATTAATATGTTAATTCACTAAATTATGTTGAGGTTTTATAAATGTTTCGAGGTAGAGGTAATTAGTTATTTACATTTACAAGAGGTTGTGAATTTAACTAACTAGCTATTATGAGACCCATTATATGTTGATATAATGATAAAATATTACTCAATAAGTTGAGTGAATATATGTTTATTAATTTGTGTCATAATTGTTGTATGATCAAATTAATATTTAATTATGTAAGATAATTAAACATAAGACTTATAAGCATTTGTGGGACAAATATTATAAGACAAAAATGGACCATAATTAGTGCATAGGCACCGATTTTTGGAGGTCATAGGACACTTGTCCTAAGTCTTCTATTTTGTCATAAAAGTTTATGACACAAGCAACACTTGTAATGTTGCACCTACCAAAAATCACTCTACCAATAAAGCATTTGGAAAAGAGTTTTGAGAAGACAATTTTGCTCTTATTAAGAGCATAGGGCCGGACCACCTTATGAGTGGGAGGGCCTTTTGTTCTTATTTTTCCCATCATATTCTCTATACATGAACATGCAACAAAACCTCTCTCTTGTTCATAGTTTTTCCTCTAAAAACTTGTGAAGTTTGATTCAAATTGTTCAATAAAATTACTAATATTATTAGTGTAATATATGAGTATTAGTAATAAATTTAAGGTAAACTACTAAACACATATCTAGCAAATATTATTTAGTGGGGATAAGGGATAATCTTGGGTGCAATCAAGAGGAGTGACTTCTATACTTGAGGTCTTTGGAGGATCGTCCTAATACTCATCATAAGAACAAGTGAAGGTAGGATACCTTACTTGTGCCCATAAACCGAAATTAGTAATGTAAGGGACATTGTTTTCTTATAAATCTTTCATTTTGTTATGCATGCACTAGATCTAAAGAACAAATAATTAACAAGTTAATTAGTTCACTATTAGAGGAGTCTAATAATAGGTATATGAACCTAACAAGTGGTATCAGAGCATAAGGATGTTGCATGCATAATCGGTTATTGTTTTTCCGAGTTAAAAGGTTAACATATAAAACTTAAAAATTTGTGATATATAAGTATAAGCCACGAAATCACCATGCATGTTATATATTCTGGTCCTAAAATGTTTTTAGGTCATTTTTATGATTCATGGAAATTTATTGCTCATTTTAAGAATTGTTGGTCATTTTATTACATTTTTATGACTAAAATGGGAATTAAAATGCTAAAAATAGTTAAATTTCGTTTATGACCTTGGAAACTTTATATGACCTCACATGCATATTTTACAAGTTGTGTGTAAAAGGACGTATTAATTTGATTAATATTGCATGATTTATGATTTTTATGAGATAAAGATGGATTAAAAGAGGTAAAATGGTTAAAAATAGTTAAATTTCGAATTAAGCCATGATCTTTTAATATGATGTCACATGCAAGATTTACAGAGAGTATGTAAATTTCTAGATTTAAATATCTTCTTTAGCATGATTTATGGATTTTTGAGTAAAAATGGCATAAATAGTGACTATTTTAGCAAAAATTAGCTAAAACGTATTGCATGGCTTGAGAAAATTATTTTAAGTTGCATTAATATGAGATAAATACGATAAATATGCAACTATATTTTCTCAAAATTAATTCGAAAATTTTAACCATTATTTTTGACATTATGAGTGTCATGGATTTATTCCAGAATGTTCAAAAATTTAAAATTCATTTTTTGAAAATTTTATGAATTAATTTGGATTTATTTCATAAATATTGTGTTTTTAAGGTCAAAAATGAGCATAAAATTAAATCAAGTTGAATTATTGTCAAAAATTTAGTGATGACTGATTTTTGAGTCCTAAAATGTGTTAGGATAATTAACTTGAGCTTAGATGTGATTTAAGTGTTAATTAGTGATTTTAAAAGGTTAATATCACGCATTTCCATGAAACCGGGTTATATGTACGACATAAGTTAAATAGGGCGATTTGGCACATGATTTTGCATGCTAGGTACATATTATAATGCTGCATATTTCAATTGTTGAATGTCTTTTATTTATATAATTTTGAATTATGTAATTTTATCTTAGTATGGCCTTAGTTTTAATCGGTATTACCCGTAATGAAAGGGAATATTAATTCGGTTGTAATTTAATGTGATCTCGTATCACCTTTATTTTTATTTTTATTTCATTAGTTTTTCCATTTTACAAATGTATAATAGGAATAGCTTTGTATTTTTATTATTATTTGTAATTATGGAGCATCTTCAAAGACGGTGTCATTCGGAAAGGTGATCCGACAAAGACGGTGTCTTGGGAGGCGTGCCACTTGAAGATTCAAGGGACCAAAGGAGTTGGTTTCCGAATATGTAATAGATTATTTGATTTTCTATTTTAGGAAGGCCATACTAGGAATTTTATTTATTGCTTTGCATTTCTTTTAATATGTTGCATGCATTGCCAAATCGTCATAACAACACATGCATATCATATCGAGTCATCGACCGTGTCAATTATAATTATCGTAGTTCACCGCTTTAGTTCACTTAAAACGTGATAGATAATAAATTGACAAGACCTCTCACATATAATAATTGAGAAATAGCCTTACCAAATAGTAGAAACCCATGAAGTACCAATTTCATGAGGGAGTTAATCCGGCTTCACCGTAATACAAACCTTGTTACGTTGGCGAAGTGGGGTAGTAAAAAGTTATTACATCGAAATTTGGATTGAGCTCAACGGAAGTATTGTTGACCGTAGTCGCATGTGTTCCGGGCTAAAGATGAGAATTAGAGTAATTTTTATCGACCGAGAGTTCTAAAAGTAGAATCGATTAAAAGGTTAATCCACCGAGTTATATTAATAAGGGTTTAATCGGCTCACCGTGCCCGAATTGATATGAATTTGGATCTTGGAATCATTTATGTAGTTGGGTGGAGGTCACTATATAAATGCAATGCTTGTAGTTAAATTTACGAGTATTATTAAAACGATAGATGATAATTAATTCTTTCATTTTCCATTTTGTAGTTAATTATTCGCAATCAATTCATCTTATACTCCTACACCCATCACCTTAATTCATAGCTCCTATCATACGATGAAAAATGCTCCGATTATGACAATGATACGACTAGAGAATTACGCGTTGGCTTTAGTAAGGATGGAAATCTTTGTCTTTTTACTACTTCTTCACCTCCCACTCACATACTCATGCCTACCTCTCAGGTAAGAGGATTATATGAGAGGAATCTCACAGATTCCAAGATATCCTTGTTTGATGAAACAAGGAGAAATATCAAATTAAGTGGGAGTTCTAGTAAGAGTGTCCTTGCAAATGAAAGGAGTATTGGTATTAAGAAAGGAAAGGCAAAGATGAGTGAGAAACCCAAATCCGATTGTGAATTGGAAGTTGATAGTGAGACTACCACAAAACCAAGAAGGGTGCTCCATCCTACCATGAATGTCATTATTCTAATGTCATGGGCCATTGGAAGCGAAATTGCCCCAAGTATTTAGAAGATATCAAAGTTGGACTTGTTACTCCAAGTGAGACTTGGAAATGTGGAAAAGCTAAACAAGAGTGATATGAATCTCCGACAATGAAATGGAGCTCGGGTAGCCGCCACTTCAAGAGGGACTTATGTACTTGTTTTTGCTAATAGCTTTGAGTTATAATTTACATAATTATTATTATGTACCCACTTAGTCTAAAACATTATTTCCATTTCTATGTGAGACATGAAAGAATTTATATTTTGTCATCAAAGACAATTGTTGTATTTTATTGAAAATAGACATGGATGTGAGCCATGTCACTTATCTTTATGATATACAAGTTTTAGACAGTTCCAACTCATGTAAAGATATCTACATAATACGCACCAAAAGACTCATAACAGGTAATCCAAATGATTTGTACATTTGATTTTTCAATTAGGTTACGTAAATGGGAAACGCATTAAACGCTAGTGTTGACTAGAATTATTGGACCATTTGATTTTCAATCATATGGAATATGCGAATCTTATCTCCTTTGCAATATAATTTGCACTTCCTTTAGTGGTAAAGGGACACAAGCAAGTGATTGTTGAGACTAATACATGCCGATGTATGTGTTCTAATAAGCATCACCGCAAGGGGAATTTATGACTACTTCGTCACTTTTACCAATGATTCAAGTAGATAAGGGTATATTTACTTAATCTAATAAAAGGTGAAGCATTTGAGAGATTTGAGAAATTTCTAAAATGACGTAGGGAACCAATTGAATAAAGTTCTAAGCATTACGACCCAATCGTAGTGGCAAAGATCTAAGTAATAAATTTGATTTATTAAAGATGGATTATGACCTAGCGTCACTACCCATAAGATCAAACTAATATGAGTCGGTTTGAGTTGATGAACTCAATTTTGGGAATTTGCAATCCAAAACGGACAAGTAATTCTAATTGGATGGTCAACCATGAGATACCTAGAATAGAGAGTCTATTAAACAGATGACATGGATAAGACTCGTATATTATATAGCTGCCATGTTAGGATGGCCCTTTGAAAGCTAATACATAGTCTAGATAAACTCCTAATACTCCGTTAAATATATATGTTTGTGACTCAC
The DNA here is from genome assembly GCF_048544455.1 of Silene latifolia. NCBI lineage: Eukaryota > Viridiplantae > Streptophyta > Magnoliopsida > Caryophyllales > Caryophyllaceae > Silene > Silene latifolia. The sequence continues at coordinate 117,288,366 of NC_133531.1, forward strand.
AAAGCTATCTCTCATGAATATTGATATATTTCTGAGAGATAGAGTGAGAGTAAATTGAATCGTCACAAACATCTCTTATAGTGGAAATGTTACTTTGTGAAAGTAATTGAATTATAGAGTGAGAGTTGGTATTGAACTATTATCTATGAAGATAGTATGAGAGCATAGTTCAGTGGGAGTTTATCGCACATGTCTTATTGTACAAAAATATTACTTTGTGAAAGTGATAGTATCATGACCTTGTTACATACGAGCCGAAGCATTATAATCCGAAAATTGTTGCTCATGAGTAGATTTACTTTAAAGTGAGGGTCTCTTTAAAGGTAAATAGAGCTTTAGAGTACACAAATGCATAAGATTTACATGAAGATGTTGATCAAGATAAATTGTGTTAGGAATTGCCGCATTTCATTTTAATGAAGAATGGCAAATAGAATTCGCTTTTCTAAAATGGGAATTTAGAGAAGGAAGTGTTTTAAAACACAAAACCTTAGATGAAGATCTAAGAATCCTAACATATTATGCATAGCTATCTTAAGTGATCACAAGATGGTCTTAAGCTAGCATTAAAGGATTATACTTTTCGTTCATGTGATTATAGTGAATTGTTTCATTCACATGATTGAAGAATCATGATATGAATCATGATATACATGAAGTTAAGTGGGAGCTAGAATTGTTTCTCTATGTCTTGTATGTTGATAACATATTACTTATTGAGAATAATGTACCAATTCTCTCTTCTGGCAAGAGTGATTGGGAGACATGGAAAGGGATGTAAAGTATTCTAGATTTTGAATCTATGTGAGAGAATATTGGCATAGAGTTGAGAGTCTTATGAGGATAAGATATTTCGCATCTGTTGAACAACAACAAAGTTGAATGGCTTATTCATGATGATGAAAGTGGAATTACTATGATGGAATCATAGTCGTTCACTGAACCCATTAAGTTGTTGATAACATGAAATCGATTACTAATGTTTCCGCCATTAGAACGAATGTATGCAAACAAACGCACGTGCTGTGATGTACCATATGCAAGGTACATTATGAATCAATAATAAGTTAATTCATTAGACGGGCTTGTGAAAGCCTTAAAGTACAATTGATGACTTGTACACATGTTTGGATGATAAACTAAGTTTGTGTTGAAGGGTTGCACAAACTTTAGTTTCCAAGCTTAAAAGGATTTGATGAAATCCTAAGCTAATGTTATTGACTAAGGAGTAAGAAACTAAGAAAAGTGTTTTAGTTTCACGCATTGCAAATTCTACAAAAGGATTCTAAGTAAATAGTGATTAAATGATCAACGTAGGGATTAAGGGCGAATCTCTCTACAAATGACTTTATCACAAGTTATGCGATAACAGTGGGAGCTTCTTTCAAGTTAAAGAGCTCAGGTCTAGTATGAAGTCTAGACATATATTTAGAGAAATTCATGTCATTAGAGATGACATTGAATGGAAGGAAATAGCAATTAATAAAGTTAGAATATATGGATATCGGGTATATCCACTTGCCAAGCTTGTATTGCATTTTAACTAGTGTTATAATACACTAAAGATTATAAAATATGAAGTAGTAATAGTGTATTGACTGTTCATATGTGATAATCACATTTATCGTTTGAGTTTTATTAAACTCACCCGCTACCTTGTTGTATCCAAATGGGTTGTAGAGACAAATTGAACCCCATTAAAGTGAACTGGATTGACATGGTATTCGCCCCTAGTTACTTATATGAGGTGACGTCTCCAAGTTACTAGAGTGTGATGCGATTGATGGCAAGTTCAAGTGCCATAGAGTCATATGGGATGACTAGTCGATCACATAGGCAGACTGTATGGGACAATCGTCGGCAAATGACCGCTTATAGAGTTCGGTAATTCATAAAGCCTGGTCGTGGCAAGAGCTACTATAGTATTCTTATGAGTCAATTCTTTTGACTAGAGACTATTCGCCCAAGTTGGCACAACTTCTGATTAGCTTTGATTTATACTCTACGATTTCGTAAATGAGGTCAAACTGGGTATATTTTGGGTTATGATGGACTGTGGCTGAACGAAGGGAATAGGGCGATAGAAATTGTCCACCCCTTGTCCGGGTTGTTTGAAATCTCAAGGCCACTCGAGGAGTAGTTAACTGGAAATGCGTGGCCACGCTCGGAAGGTATCTATGATAGATAATTCCGGTCAGACAGTTAATCTCCAGATCGAGAAAACCACTCAAGATATGATCAAATGTAAGTACGACCTGCAAGACACCTTGCATTGAGTGGGAGATTGTAATAGGACAAGAGAATTGGTGACGCACACTTGTCGAGGACAAGTGGGAGATTGTTGGGAAATGTGTCCTCAACAATAGTGCGATCACAAGATTTAAATATCATTATTAAATCTCATATAAAGAATACGTAAGGGATGATTCAATTATATAGTCAACTGATCAACATTAATCGGTAACGATTGGCTTGCTAGAGTTTGACGTTCGTCATCGTGGGACGGTGGTGGTCAGTTGATCCCTTAAGGTCACACCTAAAGGATGATGCCTTTATCTAAAAAGTTAATTAATTGTATGTCGATACAAGTTGATTAATTCCTTAAAAATGAACAATTTATTTTTAATAAGAGGAAATATGTATCTTATGTTAATGTGATTAAATAAGATCACATTTAGTGGATTAATATGTTAATTCACTAAATTATGTTGAGGTTTTATAAATGTTTCGAGGTAGAGGTAATTAGTTATTTACATTTACAAGAGGTTGTGAATTTAACTAACTAGCTATTATGAGACCCATTATATGTTGATATAATGATAAAATATTACTCAATAAGTTGAGTGAATATATGTTTATTAATTTGTGTCATAATTGTTGTATGATCAAATTAATATTTAATTATGTAAGATAATTAAACATAAGACTTATAAGCATTTGTGGGACAAATATTATAAGACAAAAATGGACCATAATTAGTGCATAGGCACCGATTTTTGGAGGTCATAGGACACTTGTCCTAAGTCTTCTATTTTGTCATAAAAGTTTATGACACAAGCAACACTTGTAATGTTGCACCTACCAAAAATCACTCTACCAATAAAGCATTTGGAAAAGAGTTTGGAGAAGACAATTTTGCTCTTATTAAGAGCATAGGGCCGGACCACCTTATGAGTGGGAGAGCCTTTTGTTCTTATTTTTCCCATCATATTCTCTATACATGAACATGCAACAAAACCTCTCTCTTGTTCATAGTTTTTCCTCTAAAAACTTGTGAAGTTTGATTCAAATTGTTCAATAAAATTACTAATATTATTAGTGTAATATATGAGTATTAGTAATCAATTTAAGGTAAACTACTAAACAAATATCTAGCAAATATTATTTAGTGGGGATAAGGGATAATCTTGGGTGCAATCAAGAGGAGTGACTTCTATACTTGAGGTCTTTGGAGGATCGTCCTAATACTCATCATAAGAACAAGTGAAGGTAGGAGACCTTACTTGTGCCCATAAACCGAAATTAGTAATGTAAGGGACATTGTTTTCTTATAAATCTTTCATTTTGTTATGCATGCACTAGATCTAAAGAACAAATAATTAACTAGTTAATTAGTTCACTATTAGAGGAGTCTAATAATAGGTATATGAACCTAACACCTTGTACTCGGAGTCAAGTAGTATGGCATGGATGACGTAGTCATAGACGAGTTGTATTTTATTGATTCATTTGTTTACTTTTATGTAATCACTAAACTTGTTATTTATTTAATGAAGTTTCTTAATTGTAATTCCAATTTCACTGCCTCGGAAAATTGGGATGGTAACATCTCCCAATTACCTTGGCCGGGTAAGAAGGGGGTGTTACTGATAATTTTTTTAGAAGGTGCAGCAGCTGCCTCTCTAAGCCCCTTTCTCTACCTCCAAACTATTCTTTTTCGCGCTCGGTGACTGCCTCGTCTGGCACATCTACTTCTATGTCTGTTTCTACAAAATCTGATTCAAATCCAATATACATTTCCAACCGGACGACCCATTAATCCAACTGGCCATGTTTACGATCTAGCTCAGGGGAGCCTGACCCTGGCAGCAAATTTATTCATTAAGACCATATCAAAGAGTATTCTTGCGAACTCACCTTGTTGATTGAGAATCGTATCTGTAGCTACGGCTGTTTTACCCATATGTCTATCCCCACCGTGCGGACAAGAAGGCAATGATTGTTGGAATTTTCAATGAGATTGTGTCAAAGAGAATCCCTTCTTCTCACGCTTGATCTTTATACCAAGTATCGTGTTCAATCAATAAAATAAGTAAGGACGGGTTTCGCGCCTTATTATTTCACATGATGCACAAAAAACAAACATTCCGAGAGGTTTTTTCTTTTAAGAAAATATAAGGGTGATGGGAGGAGGCGTGTCCATGTGGTAAGGGTAAGGGGAGATGCGGGGTTCGGTTTAGGGGATATAAATAGGGTTGCCGGTGGGTGGAGTAGATGGTCACCGGTTGGAGGTAGTCAGCGACTTGCTAGTGGTCGACGAGGAGGTTGGCCGGCGGGGTGCAAGTGGGTGGTTGTAGGTACGTTATGTTAGGGGGAGGGGAAGTTAATGTTTCACTGTATTTTTTTTAATTGTGCATAGTACATAGGTTTTTTTGTCAAACACCACCTTATAAAATTGTGTTTTGCAAGACTCCATCTTTAATAATTTTTTTGGTTTTTTGCCACCTTTAAAAAATAATAATTATTTAACAGCACCAAATGACCGGAATCTGGGTAAGAGTAAAAAACTCCGGCATTTACTTGTTTTATTCTTTTCATTTCTCTCCAAATTTTTCCTCCATTTCTTTTCCCTTCATTTCATCTACACTATCTCCTCTCCTTTCTCCTATCTATTTGATGCAATAAAAAGTGTATAATGACGGTTGCGAATACAGTACCCTCGAAGTAGTAAAAAGTAGAGATTATTGCTGCCCAGCATTCCTCATCCTCCACCTTATGATGTGGACATGTAGGGCTCACATGTATAGCTGATATTGAAGATGTACAACCCACTTCACTCTTGCTTCTTTAGCTTTTGATAGATTAAACCTAGAAGTGGACTAGTGACTTAAAAGAAAAGATGAATAATCTAAATTTTTTTTATATTGGCTTAAGAAATTGGTGAAGATAATTAAGGGGAAAGGAAACATTAGATACCAACACAAACTCATAAAAAAAAAAGAGAAAAAGGTGAAAACAAAGGAAGGAGGGTAAAGGAGTCTCGAGGAAGGAGGGCTGGAGGGTTATAATGGTGAGGAAGGAAAGTGAAGGAGTGAGGAGGTAGTCGAATATAAAGTCAATGCCGGAATTATTTTAATTTTAGTCAAACTCCGGCCATTTGGTACTGTTTAACATTTTTTTTTTAAAGGTGATAAAAAACCAGAATTTTTTTTGAAGGTGGTGTTTCACAAAGTGCCCTATATTAAAGGTGGTGTTTCACAAAAAAAAACTAGTGTAACTCTCGTGCGATTGCACGGTATTTTAGATAAAAATATTAGAGAATTTGATAATTATTTAAACTAATACGATTTAGCTCTATTTTGAAAAGGGTAGAAAATTTGCATATATAGTCCAAAGGAGATATTTTATTAGCCTTATGCCCTTACTTATGTAAAAGTTACCAATTATTTATGATAATTAGGTGGTAAAATATTGGTCAATAGTAAATATAGATAGTGAAAACTAATTAGGAAAAAATATTGTCCGGTAAATATTGCTTAGGCGGGAAATTTAAGCGGGAAAATTTAGAGATGTGTTAATCTTTTAATATATAGGCGATTAAGGTGCAGTACATGAAAAGAGATAAAAAAAAGATGAGAGAGATTGAGAGGGGGAAACGAGATGGGTAATATTGGAAAAAGTGTATAGTAACGAGTAAAAAATGTACTCTGTAAATTAGGACCCAAACTAAATTGGTATAAATAAAACTTATAAATTGCTAAGTCTTTTATAGGTGCTATTGTTATAATCTTCCTCTGTTTCATTGAGTTGTTTACGTGTTTCATTTTGGATCGTTCCACTTGATTGTTTACGTTTCTAATTTTCGATATGTTGTAAGCCGTGGAAAGGCCAAGTTACCCTTATACTAATATCCTCATTAACTTCAATTCTGGCCCACCATTATTCATTCATACATGCCTCCACCCACCTTTCCTACCATCATGCCATTACCCATCTTCTTGCTCACCTCAAGTCTCATACGCAACACCACCTACACCACCTTTAGTACCACCAAAACAAGCCAACCACATAACCAGTCTACCGCCACCATTTTTTAACTCCTATTACAGCCTCGCTTCTCCTCGCGACAACCGCACACCGACAACCCACCCAGGTATACCTTATTCACGTGACACATACAAGATCTCCGGAGGTGGCGGTGGTGGTTCGAAATAATTAATGGGATCTAACGTTCAGTGGTGATAAATCAATGGTTGACCAAGAAATCCATGGAGTGAGGGAGCCGATGACATGATTTCATCATTGGTGATGTCGTGATTCCGACGACTAAGAAATCAGTGCTTGACTAAAAAAAAAGTGATCGTTCATGGAAAGAGCGTGTCATAAGACGTGATTCCGTCGTCGGTGAGGTTGTGAGGCAGTCAACGAGGAATCCAATGTAAAGGATGAAGAGAGAGTGGAGTAGGTGAGGTGGGTTCGCTGGAGAAATCGACGGGCGGATGAGGATGTGGTGGCGGCGGTTGATTGTTGGACTTGGTGATGGAGCTTAATTATGATGTTGGTTGTGAAATCTGGTGAAGAGGAGAGTGTCAGTGGTAGGGCCGTAGGGGTGAATTTTTGGAGAAGGATAGAAAAGTAATTTGCTTGTTTAATGGCCTCTCTACCCCACAGAAAAGTAATCAAACGTAAATAATCAAATGGAACGGAGGAAGTACTAGAGAAGCGAATGATTTAACACATACATACTTCGTATAAAAAAAATTAATTTATATTATTATTTCCGTGACAAAATGTAAAGGCATATTTCTTGACTTCATTCATTTCTCTTATAATAACTTTTCCACTATTGTTTTTCATACTAAAATAAAAGTGATGATATATGAGAAATTAATAAAACGTCAATTTAAAATCTATAAATAATAAATTAAAATATAAAGGCTTTATATACCGCGCATGCATGTGCGTGATCAATACTAGTTGTTCACTAAGTGGTCACTCTTTTTCTCTCTTCTTTTATTCATGTTTTTTTTTCATATTTTATGGTGTATCCCTCTTTTTTAGTTAAAATTCTTTGGCCGTCTATATTTCTCGGCCACGAACTCGAAAACAACAATTTTTTTCCAAACTAAAGATCTCGTAAAGACTTTACGAACAATTTAAAACAAAAAATCGTTACTTTTATAAATCGTGGTCTCAACCATCACCTTAAGGTTTTGGTTGAGATGGTTTATCTATCATGGTATCAGAGTCAGTGTGATCGAAGGTCACAGGTTCGAACCCTGACAACCTCAATAACTTCTCAATAACTCACGAAGTGGAATTTCAACACACGCTACGGGGAAGTATGTGCACTAACCACTTTTCAAGCCCAATGGGCATGGTACGGGGGAGTCACTCTTCAAGCCCAATGGGCATTTGTGTGAGGGAGCGTAATAGGAATAATATAGTTGGGCACGCACGGTACGGGGGAGTCACTCTTCAAGCCCAATGGGCATTTGTGTGAGGGAGCGTAATAGGAATAATATAGTTGGGCACGGTACGGGGGAGTCACTCTTCAAGCCCAATGGGCATTTGTGTGAGGGAGTGATAGAGAATAAAACTAGGTCGTTAAATGCTAGAATTAAACTACCAAATTAACAATATATAAGCCAAACTATACTCTAGATTACTCTAATGGATAAAGCAATATAATGCAAGTAAGGGTCGATCCCAAGAGAATGACTTTTAAGCTAAAGACTTGAATTGTAAACTATTGACTACTAATTAGGACTCTATGGACTAATCAAGACACTAACCACAATCAAGACCTACTAATTATGTTTATCAACAAACAATGATTATGAACAATGGTTAACATGTAGTATGACATAAATGGAGAAAGTTTGGTTTTGAAGTAGCAGGAAAAGTAAAGATGCAATTTTTATCATAGAAGCAAAACAACAAACACTAGATATGCAACAATCAAATATGGGAAAGACTTGGTGTAATTCTCTCTTAGTAATCCAACAATGATAAAGTTTGACTCTTTTCTCTCTATTGTTATCTATCCAATACTATCATCTCAAGAAATTGACACACACAATTAAACCATATATGTGAGTCCTTCAATTCCAACCACAACTCATTAAACCATGAATGAAAACTAGAATTGAGCATGAAGCTTTTGCCAAGAGATGTAAGCTAGAATCAAATCCTACTAGATTAAACCATGCTAGCAAGAAAAGACATGTAATTTCCTACTTGAAATATGAATCCTTTAAACCAAATCAACATACAACAAGTTTGCTCCAAACAATTCTAGATAGATTAAACCATTTCTCTAGAATTTGCAATAGTTGGGTAAATAAGATGCAAGAGTGATCAATTCATACATTCATCAACTCAACATAAGAATTTAAGAACAAAGGAAAGAACAATAGATAAATTGAGAGAGATTTAGGAGTCTTACAACATCAAAGTTGGATACTTTGATCAAATTACACCAAGTAAAGAAAGATTAACCTTGCATAGTTTGCTTACAACCCATAAAATGAAGAAAGGTTAACATGAATTAAGGAAAGATTAAGTTTTAATTATTACAAGATTAAAGCCAAGCATGAGATCTTAATGGTAAGGAGGTTGTATGATGTCAGTAGTAGTCCCCTTAGATCTCAAAATTCTAGATATATATAGGGAGGCACGAGAATCTAGGTTAAGTCCCTTAAGAAAGCTCAAAACACGGAACTAGAGTTGCGATAGCAGCGCGTATTTGCGCAGGCTGCGCTTCAAACTGACAGCAGCATCTTGCGAAGGCCATATCTCCCTCGTTTCTTGGACAAACAAGGCGTGTGACCTACCGTTGGAAAGCTAAGATCACAAGCTTTCACCTCCAACTAGCCTTGCATCAATACGAGCTCTAGAACTCGAGATATATCCATTTGAAGTTGACCCTTGTGAAATCGAGTTTTCAATTCTTCATTTTGGCTCTTGTTTGTCTATGCCAAGGTATCAAATCTTCCATTAGCTTACTTTTCTTGACTTTGAACTTATTCCCTTGGCTTACCTTTTGCTCTCCTTCTTCACCTTGGTTGACAGTGGCTCGGGTTTGACTTGTGAGTCAGTTTGTACAAAATGATCCATTCATCTCAACTTACCAATATGAAGTACTTGAATTACCTTGAGATGTAAATACCACCAACAAGTTCACATGATCCAAATTACAACAAAAGTGGAATCACCGGAAAATACCACGATTAACATTCAAAATCGGCTTTATGACAAGTTTATTCAACTAAAATTACCTAATTAGGCCGACACTATTTGACTCTATCAGAGAGCGTAATAGGAATAATATAGTTGGGCACCAACCATCACCTTATGATTTAATATGGTTCGCAGTACACATTTACTTAAAGCAGTACGCTATTAACCAAATTACAATGGTGATTAAGTTCTGTCATTGGTAATCCAATTTAGATTGGAAGTCCCGTGTTCGATGCCTTAAGTAGGCCGTTTTTGCATAATTTAAACTTCTTTCTCGTGCTCCTTCAATTTTCTTATTTTGTTTTGAATTTCTTTTAACTCTTTGTTACTTTAAAAAATATCTCTAAAAAGCAGTGGATTGATAGGCTTGGCCGCTTGGCCATACAAGTATTTCCTTTGTACCGTTGAATAGTTTACACTTACTTTATTTTGTGAGGGGAAATAAAATAGGTATAAACTATTGACAAAGAGTACTTTTTATAGTAGTCAACATTTTTATAGGACTATAGGACAATTGTATTGTCGCCTTAAATTATTATAGGGCATTTTTATAAGAGAATTAGAATATTTTTTTCTTAAATTTTTTTTCTTTATACGAATTTTGAAAAAAGCGCATTAGATTAGGAATGAATATAGTTATCAAACGACAATGGGTTTATAATAGGCTATTAAAATCACATTTATATATCTTAATTTTCATAAATTAAATATGCAAAATCGGCCCCTATTACTATTATTTCCTGGCTACGTCCCTGAAAGAATGTATTGTGCACTGCATTCACCATGCCACCGATCCACCCCTTCCATGAACCCATGATTAGTTTAATATTGTTGTACAATTGAATTAGAATTTACATTTGAAAAATTGGTAAATTTGAGAAGGTATTTTGTCGAGAGGATTGATTTTACTATTTGTTGTTTAATTTTTCACTAAGGGTAAGCAAATGAAAAATATTGTGAAAAAATATACTGTATTAAGTAAAAAACATACTGCAAAAATAACAGCAAGAGGATTATACATCCGATGTATTACCTCCAATTCTATAGTTTCTGAGCATTATAATAAAGTTTTTGAGTTTTGTTTTAAAGTTTCTGAGTTTCAATACGAAGTTTCTGAGCTTATTCACTTCAACATTAAGCTCTAAAAAATTACAATAAACTCAAAAACATTACATATAAGTTTAGTTAAATTTGAGTTTTGACGGAAAAAATATTAAAATCTAACTTATAAACTTTATTATGCTAAAAAAAATACACATATGCTCAAAAATAAATAAAGTTTGAGGTAATAAGCTCAAAAAAATACATATATGCTCAAAAAACAAAAAAATTGGATGTAGTACATCCGATGTGTTCCTTTTTCTCCAAAAATAAATTACATATTTTTATTAAGATGTTACCGTAACTCAATAGCCCCCGTCTCACCCTAATACTTCCCATAATTAATGAAATTCAAATCTGTAACAACCGGTATCCTATTTTTGTTTGCATGTGAGAAAAAAAGTACATTTTGGTGAAAACTCTGAGACACCCATCCTGACCTCAAAATGGTTGAGATCAGACTAAGCAGAGCTTTTGCGTAACAAAATTGCATTCATTCAAATATTCAGTGATTCTTCCTGCAATTGATTGTCTACTTTTCATCAATTACTTTCATCACACTACTATTTCTCTCTTAAATCAACACATATAAACACAAAACAACAAAAACCATGGCGGAACCATCTTCTCCCCTTACTTCTGGTATGCTCTATTTACTTTCAACTTTTAACATTGCGTGCCTTTCAATTGATTCTCTACTTTTTATTAATTACTTTCACCTTTTCTTGTGTTTCCTCGTCGATTCTTGTATCTTCTTTTCCAAACTTCTTCAACTATAAATGTTGAAGAAATTTTAAAAGGAAACAAAAATCATAAAGCAGAAATTGTACTATTCTCGAGTATCAATAACATTATTCAAAATTTGAAATGTACAGAAATACAAGGGAATGACAATACGTACCAACTCCACGAAAAACCCGGTCCAAGAGGAGCTTACGAAGCCCGTCAAGTTAATGGCGGGTTGTACGTCCGGGTCGACATGCCAGGTGTTCCACCTGACGGCGTTAAGATTTTCAAACGCGGCCAAGCTCACACAGTTACTTTCACTGGAAAAGCCCCTATAGTCTGGTCTGATTGTGAGTCTTCCGGCAGAGTTTACGGTGGTTATGTCGTACTTGACCGTAACCCTGATGAGATTGATGTCGAGATGAGGGTTGTTAATGGGTCTCTTAAACTGTTCTTCCCCAATTCAGATGGCATTCTCCACTTCTTCCCTCCTAAAAACCGTCTTCCCAAAAAATGTCAAGGTGCATTACTGTGGGAGAGATTGTTGAATTATGTATATGGGTCGGTCACTCGGTCTCATGATAATCTTATAACGAGACTCTTTTTACAAGTTGCAGGGCCAGTGAAACATCTGGGGGATGAAAAAGATTGTTGTCATAACAAGCTTGTTCAGTATGTGAATGCTCAGGATGTTGTTGTGCCAGGTTTCTTAATCTACTCCGTATCTCTTTTCTTATGAATAGAAAATTCTGAAATGGACAAGAATCCTAATCTTGATTTTGTTCTGCAGGTTTTGAAGGTTTTAAAGACATGGCTTTGCATCCAAGCGGCTGTTCTTGCTGCCAAGACACCCAGAAGAATGACGAATCCGATGGTATCCCTCTCACTTACTTCACTCGATTTTTTGTATCAGTTTCGCTTATTTTACGTCTTTTTGATTGATTATGTGTGTTTGCTTACTAATTTTCAATCACCAAGTTATTATGGAGTATCAGTTAGTCACCAAAAATCTGACTACTTTCAATTTCTGTTGTATGTGGCGTATAATATTGGAGTCGATTTGCAATAAATTGCTGATATATTCTATAAGCATTTCTGCATCCTTTGTAGCCCATTTGGAGTTGAGCAAGACGTCAAGGGAACACATAAACCCGTACCTACTAGATGGAAAGGAAGGACTGGTTGAAAATATGATGGTGGCTGACACTAATGGAGGCGACCGCATGTACACTAGAATCGACATGCCTGGTCTGGGAGTGAAGAACAACAAAGTGAAAGTCGAACATGGTGGTGCCTCTTTGTTGTTTGGAGGAGAAGGCTCAGTGGAACACCCGTTTGATGAAGGGGGTCGTACTTATGCAGCAGGCTGGATGTTCCGGTGCACTTGCTGCAAGATGGTTGATGTGAAGCATGTGATGAAGGATGGCGTTATGAGGGTATCGTTCCGTAGACACACCGCCTCAGGTAGTTCAGGAAAGGATTGCAAGATTGCCTTAATTAGGCCTTTAAGGCTCTTCTTTTGCTAGGTTATTGTCTCAAAACTATCGGTTCTGGAGGGATTTCAGACATAATTTGGACAAAAACATGGTGTTTGTTACTTTAGTTAGCGTTTGTTTAGGCTGTGTTGCTAAACTATTTCCTCTAGTAAATGCTGCATTATGTGTTCTATTACTATGAGAAATGCAAATGATTAATGAAAAAACAACTCCCATGAACTTACCAGAAGAGATCCGCCATGTTATATTACCAACTGTATTTCTAAGCTCAGTTTCATCTCCTGCGTATTTAGTATATACAGTACATAGTTAATACTCCGTAGACTTAGCAAAACGGTCAATCTGGCTGAGTCTGGTCATTTCGATTTCATTCAAATTTATTAGCAGTAAAGGCATCAGTCATCTCCACTCGATACAATACATTCATATTGGTATAATTCTTTCAAAATTAAAGAACTCTTATCTTTCTTTTGTTGATAAAAAAGCTCACTGCACAAGTTTATATATGCATTGCCTATGAGTTTAGAAGATTGGAAGGCCATGAACTGCTACATCAATATGATAAATCTGCAAGGGCTTCACCTGGATGTTAAAAAGTGTGGATTGATTTTCGTGTTTTTCATTTGTGAATGCCGATATTTTTCTTGGTGATGTCCTGTTAGTGCGTGAATCGGTTCTGTTACTACAAAGTTCTTGTAGACATTAACATGCATCCCGAAAGCACAAAGAATCCCTTATTATAATAGACGCTCTGACGTGATTAGGAACACTTAACACTTCCATACTCAATAATATCAGATACTCGGCATTCAAGAATGGATTTAAGGAAAACTAATAACATGGAAAGGAAAACTAATAAAATGGAAAGGGGATGGAGGAACACTTACCACTCCATCCCCTTTCTATTTTGGGTGGATTTAAGGAAAACTAATAAAATGGAAAGGATGAGTGATTAACACTCGGCATTCGAGAATGGATAACGACTCATTCCATATAATTTTAGACTATAAGAATAAATGAATACGGAGTATAAGATTCTTGGAAATCTCGAGTCTGATACTCAGAGCACATACTGATATCAACTATCAAATACTTGCAGCCTAATATGAGCCGCATAGTTCCTTGATACTGAATGTACTGACTGAATGAAAGTACATCAATACACATTTTATAATACATATTGGGATATGCTGAATCTTATAGGCCAGTCACTACCTGATGTTGCCCTCGATTGTGTTTGTTAGTCTAAAACAGTCCACATATACGATTCATATAAGTTTTGAGCTTGCGAAAATTCTTCTGTCAGACCTGTGAACCTGAGACAGAAATGCAATTCCACATGTGCGAGAGACGATAAGCAACTGATCCGGTGCTACCAAATTAGGATTGAATGATATCTTCAGAGACTCGAACTTGACTGCTCAAGATTTTATGCGACATGTTTTCAGATGCTTTTATTGTCAAAGGCAGCTTAGTGAAATATTTTGGAATTAACTATGTTTTTCTTTTTATGCTGGTGTTTCGTGCATTGATTTTGAGGACACGTCTTCCCTAGTTCTCTTGACAAATTAAAGCTGGACGCCCAGCGGCCCAGACACACTTCGCATATGATGCTGGCGAGGTTTGAAACCAGCTCATGAGTACCACCTTTCATAAACGTTACCAATTTAAGCTAGTCATTGATATATGCAATTGGCCCAATTTGTTTTGTCTTATTCACCTATATATCTTACCTACATGATGAATGAAGTCATTATGGTGTGTCATGTGTGTAAAATTTGCTTCTGTAAATAATAAAAACAGAGTTTAAATACTTACCATTTCTAATAAGAAAACCACTTTTTTATTAACAACAATAAATGTGAGTTTTTCATAGAAAATGACCGTTTCACCATATTATTTTAGAATTTGTGAAAATTAAAGATAACTAGGTTTGGTGCCCGGCTTCGCCCGTGCTACCTCTATTTACCGTTAAAATTTTATTTTCAATGAAATAAATTATGTTTGAGTTGTCTAACTCACACGTTTACTATTTGTAATATATTTTTCTACGGTATATCTTGTAATTATGATGAAATGTAAAATTTATTTTCAAATTATGAGACACGTTCACTACCCCGCTATTAGGCTCTGTTTGGTAGCGCATTTCAGGTACCTTTTTTCATCGAAGTAGCTTTTTTCACAAAAATTTTAGGTAGCTTATTTTCTTGAACGCGTTTGGCAAGTAGCATTTTATAGCAAAAAAGGTACCTGAAATGAAATGCTACCTAGGGTAGCATTTGGGATTTCAGGTACCTGATTGTATTTCGCTTACCTTTTTTACCCTTCAACTTTTTATATATTACTCCAATATTATTATTTTTTATATTATGATCTCAAATAAACCCAATTAAATAGTTTTTACGGAAATGAAAAGCGTTCGTGATAATATCAATACTTTAATTTAGGGTACAATTTAATTAACTATTTTTATGTATGGTTTAATAGAAAACTTACTTCGTATACATAAAATACATTTTTTTGATATACTGTGTGATATTTTTTTTTACGTTATCGTGATACTTTAAGGGTGTTGATTTTCGCAGTACAAATTTTACTCAATACAGTACGCTTTTCCAATATTGCCCCTCCCATTTCCCCTTCTCTCAATCTCTCTCATCTTTCTCTCTGTACTACGTAAAAGAAAAAAATTCAGTTCAAATTTCCACCACCAACCACTTAGAACCACCATGCCCACCCACTTACAATCCCTTGCCCCCGCCATTTCGTCGACCGCCGGAGAATCCGACCGAGTCCTGCCGCTAACCACCCATTTCACTCGCCGGAGACCGCATTACTCATCCCCTAAAATGATCACACCCCACAACTCCTCCACCATTATCACCACTACACGCCCTTCCCGTCATCACCGATTTTGATGACCGTCAGACTCACGCCGCCCTTCCACCCGACCACCTGACAACCCGCCCCTCCATCTGCGTCACAACGAACCACCACACCACCTTTTAGTAAAACCAAACCCTAAATAAAACAAACGTAATACAAAAAAAAAATGGATTACAATACTAGTTCACGTATAATTTCTAATTCACGAACCAAAAAACGTGTCTTATATTCGAATTATAATGTATAATGAAAGAAATATGATCGATTTAGGAGGTCTATGGTTGGACTTTGAGAGAATTTAATTAAATGGATGTTTGTAGTACAAGGGTATGCAAATGGAAATTAATGTAAAAAGTGTATTGAATTGAGTAAAATGTGTACTGCGAAAATAAATTTCGTACTTTAATTATTGTTTCCGTCATTTTGAAACATGTTGAAGACTTGTGCAATTATAGTGAAAAAAATTGCATTTTTTTCTAATTACTAACAATGCCAACGACAATAACACAATAATAATAATAAAAACATAAATGCTAACAATAATAAGCCATGTCCTTTTACGTCATTTGACCAAATATCAGCTACCTTTTCAGCTAGTCTTCCAAACAGTTTTAATAAAAATCAGGTACCTTTTCAGGTCATAATTTTCAGCTACCTTTTCAGTTACCTTTTCAGGTTTCAGCTACCTTTTCAGGTTTCAGGTAGCTTTTCAGGTTTTAGGTAACTTTTCAGCTAGTTTTACCAAACGGAGCCTTAATATTATTACTTTCACGACATTCTTTCTTAATATCATTACGTTCACTACTCCCGTGGTTACTATTGTTTCTTTTACTAATTCCTCTATTTTTTTCTGTTAAATTCATTGTTCCCGTTAATTTTATCCGGCCTATATTTAAATAAATAAAATATTTCCTTGAGTCGATTGGTTATTTAATCGTTCATACTTTTTCTCATTGTTACCACTATTACTTTCACTACATTCGTAGTTACTTTCACTACTCCCACTATCATTATTATAACTGTCACACTCCCACATTAATACCGTTAATTTTATTAATCTCGTTGCTGCTACTATTGCTTTTACTACATTTAATCAATACTATACTATTATTCTATGATGATACTAATTAAATTACATAAGTGGGGCATGTTAATTTTAAGGAAAATTACTATATTCTTGTATTTTCTAAATTTAATTACTTTAATTTAATGTAATTTCCATAAATATTCTTCATTAAGGCATGTTTATATTATACTTTTAACCAAAACTATATAATATTTACATTGAGGTTCCTTTATCAGGTCTATCACATGGTGCTATCGATTTAAAACTATATAGTATAATTAATTTGTATAGATTTCTTTAATTACATTGAAGTCCATTGGTTTCTGGAATTAATATATAGTATTGATTGATTGATAACAACAATAAAAACTTAGAAATTTATAGTTTATAAAATTCTAGCAAATTTATCTTAGTTTAATTAAAAGAATAAGTCTTTTTGTTTCCTTATTCTAGTATTGGTGCCCGGCTTCGCCCGGGCTACCTCTACTTACCATTAATTTTTTTTTTCATTAAATAAAATTACTTAAAGTTGCATAACACATAAATTTATCGATCATTAATATATTTTTTATAAGATATCCTAAAATTACGATGAAATAAATTTTGAGACAAATTCACTACTCCCGCTATTAATAATTTACTATTATTAATGAAACAATAGTAATGACATTTCACTACTTGCTTGTAATCATTGTTACTTTCACTACTCCCACCGTAATTATTGTTACTGTCACTACTGCCGCATTAATATTGATAATTTCACTACTCTCGCCGTAATTATTGTTACTTTTACTATTGCCGCATTAATATTGATTATTTCACTACTCCCGTTGTTGTTCCTACCACTCTCACTAATCTCGTTGATAATATTGTTACTTTTACTATTCAAATGAGTGATTACTATCATATAACTATATCCAATGTTAGTACAATTCTTTTCTTTACTGATGAAATTACTTTTACTACTTAGGCATGCAATTTTAAGAGGATTATATAATTATATAAATTTATTACATATATGCATTAAATCAAATCGAAAGAATTATGCAATATTATATATTATGGAATCCAACTCGAATTATTTATAACCTACTTATTATATTTTTGTACGTTAAATAATTAACATCTCTATACATCTAATAAACTATAAAGTTTAATAAAATTGCATAGATTTTAAATTTAATATATAATTTTATTATGATAATAATTAATACCATAAGTGTGCATGTTTATACTGATTAATTATTTTATTTTAAAGAAATTGACCATCTTCTAGTCTTCTATAAATATTTAGGAAAATTACCAGGCATCTTCTTTCTTTAGTCTCCTTGAAATTGACTATCTTAATTAATTATTTTATTTTAAGGAAACTGACCATGTTTAGGAAAATTACCAAGCTTCTATATAATTTAATTTTAACCCAAACTATATAATATTTGCATTGAGATCCCTTAATCGGGTCCATCACACGGTGCTATTGATTTAAAACTATATAGTATAATTAATTTGTATAACTTTCTTTAATTACATTGAAGTCTCTTGGTTTCTGGATTTAATATATAGTATTGATGTAAAGACAAATGAGATGTACGCCGTATTGGATTATAAAATTCCAAACTTTTTAAACGGCGAGCAGTAACTGTATCCTTCAATAGTAATATAAATCCTACGTAAGACCTTCATTTTGTAGGAGTCTTAGCACCAAATTACTTCATAATTAACTCCCACTAATTAAGGGTGGCTATGAAACTTGAACGTGGGCGGTAAATAAAGAGATGGACTTGTGAGACGGACTTAATGAGATCATCATAATGATGAAAGTTTAGATATTTCTCTTAATGAATCTATATCCCTATGTTTAGATGGTCCTATTGAGAAGGACTTCATGGGTTCACCGCTGTATTGAGAGGTTGAGCCGGCCTTAGAGCTCTTAATGATTCTATAGATCATGCGTGAGTGGTCTATGTGGAGATAGACTTGAAGGAATCACCTACGTGAGTGTGAAGGATTGACCTCCTTCTATGAGAGACTAGGCTATCTCTCTAGAGCACTCGTGAGAATCCCAAGGTTCATTTGGCCATAAATTTGTTGAATTGTATCGCGGAACTCGTTTGGAACTTAATGTGAGATATGTGTTTTAAATTTACCCTGGAGTCTAGGAGTTCAAGATTCGCTAACTCTCTAGGTGATTAAAGAATTGTTCCATTTCACTATGTGTTAATTCAAATAGAAAGATACTAATGCTTAAATATCAACCCTTATTAATATGCTCAGAATGATGTCTATCATTTGCATTAGTAGGGGATTGTTGAAAGTCATGCAAAGGCTAGTAATGTTGTCTAGATAGATTACATTGTAGAGAAGTTTTTCATGCCTCGTAAGAGAATCTCTACACTCTCTCCACCACTTGCATGTTTATAGTCAGTAACATCATGTTTGACCCATGTTTATGGGTAGTGGTTATGCCATTAACTTTGTGGTTTTGGTGTCCATTTTCTACCCATATAAATATGAGAAGGTTGTAGTATTTGAAAGACACATCTTCTATATATCATATACTACTTCTCTTTGATAATTTTGAGCATACCATATGAGTTTCATCTCCTAATGGTTGAGTAAACAATTTTAGGAGTGTTGTGTGACCTTGGGGAATGAAGCCCATTCCGATTTGTACCGTGGTCGAGGCGATTTCATTTTTCATTCAGTGGCTTCCATACCACGACACAACAACATATATTCTCTCAATATATCTTCGCCCCTATATTGACCCTATATTTCCAACATAGGTGGGTGGGGACGGGTCTGGCTTGAGGTAAGCGGGGGGAGAGAAGGGTGGATCTGGGCATGTAGGACATGGGATAAGTGGGTAAGTCTGACTGGCGGGAGGCGGCTCATCAGAAGGGATGGATTTTGGGGTGGTTGGGTGGGGGAGGGGTGGGGTGGTTTGGATGGGGTGGTGGGCGGTGGCTGTAGCAGGGGTGGTGGTTGAGGGGTTGAGAGGGAATATAAGTGTTAAAATTGTATGGTAATATGGTCAATTATGTCCATAATTGAGCATGATCCTTTTATAAAGAGTAGTTTTTGTAAACAACAACAACAACAACAACAACAACAACAACAACAACAACAACAACAACAACAACAACATCCGAGTCTTAATTCCAAAATGATTTGGGGTCGGCTGATATGAATCATCCTTTAGAACTGTCCATGGGAGAAACACAAACCTCAAAAGGCGAAAATATAGAAAAGAAAAAGTGAAAAACAAAATAGGAGTGAAACATAATACAAAAGCTAGGTAGACTTATAGGTTTTAAAATCGTAGTTCGGATTCTTTTATTAGAACTTAGACTTTAAATCGAGAATAAAGATTAAAACGATTTTGAAAATCAAAGTAAAACTTAAAGGTCCGAAATACCTTAAAAGTGAACCAATTATTAAAAGTGAACCAAGTAAAAAGGTGTAATAAATCCGGAAAAAAAAAACAAATAAATTTTTAAAAATAAATAAAAACATTAAATATTTCAAAGAACGTCAACTACTAAAAATCATGCCCTCCATTGTGCCCTCTCAGTCACCATTCCCTCATCAAGCCCGAGAAATCTCATATCGTGCTCTATCACTCAGCCATGTTTGTTTTGGTCTCTCTTTAACTCTAACAACCTTACTTTTCTGTTACTTATGCTTCCAGCCTCCTAACCGGTGCGTCTATAGGTCTCTTTCGCACATGGCCAAACCATCTTAGTCGGTTTTCCATAATCTTGTTTTCTATTGGCGCCACTTTCACCTTTTCCCTAATCAACACATTCCTTAATCAATCTTTCCTTGTTTGGCCACACATCCACCTCAACATATGCACTTCCGCCACACTCATTTTTTGAATGTGACAATGATTCACGGCCCAACACTTGGAGGCGTAAAGTAAGGCAGCCCTAATCGTCGTGTGCTAAAATTTTCCCATTAATCTTTGGGGCATATCTTTATCGCATAAAAGCCATGTAACTCTTTTCCATTTCAACCATTCCGCTTTGATTTTGTGGTATACATCTCCGTCTAACTCCCCATCTTTTTGAATAATAGATCCTAGATATCTAAAGAAAGTTGACCCCACAACAACATTCCCATCAAAACAATACTCGACCTCGTCACGCTACTGAACTGGCATCTCAAATACTCGGTCTTACTCCTACTTCGCCTAATTAAATCCACGAGTTTCCAAAGTATGCCGCCACAATTCCAACTTTTTCTTAACCCCCTCTTTCGTCTCATCAATAAACACAATATCATCCGCAAACATCATACACCAAGGATGTCGTCCTGAATATCCCTTGTCAACTCATCCATAATTATAGCAAAGAGAAAAAGAATTAGTGCGGAACCTTGATGCACTCCAATGATAATGAGAAATTCTTCCGTTCTCCCAACATTAGTGCAAACACTTGCACTAGCCCCCTCATACATGTCCTTTATGAGGTCAATATATTTTCGAGATACACCCTTTTCTTGTCAAAGCCCACCAGGCAATTTCCTCGGTACCCTATCATATGCCTTTTTCAAGTCAATAAAAATCATATGTAGATCTTTCTTCTTGTCCCGATGGAGTTTTTGGACACTAATATGGACACAATTTTCTTAATAATTTAATTTTACAAATTCTACCCAATTTTCGTGTAAAATTGGCCACAAACATATGACTTGTTGAGGAGCTCTATTTACAGCGGCAAACAATGATAAGGCCTGAAAATATGACCCGATAAAAAATTAACAGACTTAATCAAGATTTAATGACCCATTTATATAAGTGGGTAAACACGACACAATATTTAATTGAGTTAAATTTGGGTTTGGACTCATTATTAAACAGGAATTCGAGACGAATGACCAATTTTTTCTAAATTAATCCTGATTATTTTTTTTTTCATCACATAAATATATATAAACTTTCAAAAAATTGACATGATCCTAAAACACGACACGAAACCAAACATGAAATTAACATATATGCGTTAAGACTTGATAACCCATTTATATAAGTTAGTCGGCCCGAACACAATAGGATATTTAACTGGTATAGATTTGGGATGAAGGTTTTGTAAGTTGTGACCCGTTTACATTTGACACGAATATAAACCTCACATGACTCAACCGGTTTACCGGTATCCAAATACGGAGTATGAGTATTTTATGAATTAAAATCTGTAACAACCAATAGTGTGCTTTGTTCTTCCTGCAATTCTCCATACTCTTCATCACTACACTACTGTCTACTATATATTTCACAATTTCTCTCTTATAAGTTATAAACAGAAAATAACAGAAACAACAAACTTTCGAAAACAACAAAATTAAACAAGCTCTCAAAAATGGCGGAAGCATCTTCTCCCCTTACTTCTGGTACGCTCTATTTACTTTCAACTTTTAACATTGCATGCCTTTCAATTCTCTTCTCTACATTTCATTTATTACTTTCACATTTTCTTGTTCGCCTAACTTGCGTTTCCTCGTCGTCGATTCTTGTATTTTGTTTCCAAACTTCTTGAATTATGTTGGTGAAGAATTTTAAATTTGGAAATGTACAGATATAGAAGCGACAGACCATATCTACCAAATCCAAGAAAAACCCGGCCCAAGAGGAGCTTACGAAGCCCGTAGAGTTAATGGCGGCTTGTACGTTCGGGTTGACATGCCTGGTGTTCCAACTGATGGCGTTAAGATTTTCAAACTCGGCGAAGAACATACAGTCACCTTCTCTGGAAAAGCCCCTATTGTCTGGCCTGATTGTGAGTCTTCCGGTAGAGTTTATGGCGGTTACGTCATACTTGACCGTAACCCTGACGAGATTGATGTCCAGATGAGGGTTGTTAATGGGTCTCTTAAACTGTTCTTCCCCAATTCAGATGGCATTCTCCACTTCTTCCCTCCCAAAAACCGTCCTCCCAAACATTGTCAAGGTGCATTTCTGCTTTGTTTGTTTTTCCTATTTAATTGTTTCGTAAGTGTTTTTTAAGACGGTCTCATAATAATAATGTTATAGCGAGATTAGTAGAAGTAACACTTTTTAGAAGTTGCAGGGTCAGGGGTGCATCTAGACAAAGATTGTTGTCATAACAAGCTCATTAAGTATCTGAATGATCATAATACTGTTCTTGAAGGTGTTTTCATCTATCTCATTTTGATTATCAAATTACGGTGATTACTGATTATAATGGACAAGAATTCTAATGTTAATTTTGTTCCGGTTTTCAAGGTCTTGAAGACAGGGCTTTGCATCCAAGCGGCTGTTCTTGCTGCCAAGACACTCACAAGAATGACGAATCCGATGGTATCCCTCACACTTCTTTTACTCGATTTTTTTTGCATCAGTTTCGCTAATTTTACTTCTTTTTGATTGGTTATGTGTATTTGCTTACTAATTTTCACTCACCAAGTTAATGCAGTCAGTTACTCACCTAATTTCTGCTGTATAATATATTCTAAGCAACTTTTGCATCCTTTGTAGCCTATTTGAAGCTGAGCATGGTGGCAACCGCACACATAAACCCGTGCCTACTAGAAGGAGAGGAAGGAGTGATTGAAACAAAGCTGGTGGCTGACACTAAGGGGGAGCGCGTGTACAATAGAATCGACATGCCTGGTCTTGGAGTGAAGAACAACAAAGTGAGAGTCCAAAAAGGTGTCTCTTTGTTCTTTGGAGGAGAAGGCTCACAGGAACACCCGTTTGATGAAGGCGGTCGTACTTATTCAGCAGGCTTGAAGTTGAGCTGTAGTTGCTGCAAGATGGTTGATGTGAAGCATGTAATCAAGGATGGAGTTTTGAGGGTATTGTTCCGTACACAAACAGCCCGAGGTAGTTCAGGAATGAATTGCGGGATTACCTTACTTGAGAGGCCTTAATCTCTTGGTTCGTTCTGGAGGGATTTGGACAAAAACATCATGTTGATTACTTTAGCTAAGGTTTGTTTAGGCTGCATTATGTTTTACTAGCATCTCCATATTGTATGCTCTGGTTTCTCAGTAGAATATGAATGTTCCACGTTGTCTTAAAATCAGCTACAGTATTATATTTGCCTTATGAAAACAATGATTCTTAGTTTATGAAAAAAGTGAGAAGGATCGATCGATTGTAGTATCTGTTGGCTGCTGCTGTAACGAAAGTTGTATGTTAGGGAATGTTCTTTCAAAGTGTGATTAAGCGGTATCTTTGTGGATTACCACTTTTGTAGACTTGCAGTAGCTTTACCAAGCTATATGATCATATTTGTGCGAGAGTGAGAGACAGGTGTACTGATAGAAACACGATACCACATTCTGGAATTCTGTTTAACTCTAAGTAATGGGAAATGAGAAGCAACTGATCCATTCTGGTAGTGCTTCTAAATTTCTATGCCTTGGTAGCTGTAGACTGCGAAGCTCGGCGAGTTGTTGAACCCCATTAGGAAGATGTTGTAGGCTACACAAGTCACAAGTAGTATATTTCCAATTGGAATCCCAAAAAGTGATGAAATAATGTACGTATAAAAAAAACAAATTCGTATATTTTACGGGAAAAAAATATATTCATGTTAACTTTTATAATTTTTGCAAATACGTAGAGTAGGGTATAGCTTAATGGAGCAAGTATTTTACAAAGTTGTAGCAAGCTTTTTTGGCAATTTGGCTCTCCATTTCCTCAATACACCCAAACCATATATTATATTATATATCTCATTTTCACATTTACCTTTTTCTACTCAAGTGTATTTACAACCACCCGATCTATCCAGAATTATATCCCAACCATTAAAAGGTAATGGATCTCCATTTCTTTTGAGAAAATGGAGAAAACCACCCAATTTATCCAGAATTATATCTCAACCATTAAAAGCTAATGGATCTCCATTTCTTTTGAGAAAATGGAGAAGATCATTACTCCTTTTTCGGTATTTAGCTAGCTTTTGAGTTAATTTTGCTAGAGCTTTAGAAAAGATGAGCATTAGGTCTTTTATGCAAAGAAAATAAAGAATAAATGGTCCATTTTTATACAAAAGGTTATTCATTTAGTGTTAACAAATGAGTTGTCTTTTTATACAATGAATCGTCTCACCAAAGAATTACTGAGTAAGAATATGTTCTTTTCTGTTGAAAGAATCTGAATTCAATAGAACTGAACTGAGCTAAACTGCACTTAATTGAGTTGAACTGAACTGAATTAATTTGTGAAGAGATAGCTGAACTTAACTGAACTTAACCGAGTAAAACTGAATTGAATGAATTTGAACTGAATAATAAGTTTAACTATGGGTTTTTTGTCTAACACCAGCTTATAAAAAAGGTGTTTGCAAAACACCACCTTTAATAAATTTTCTGACATTTTGGTACCTTTAAAAAATAAAATTGTAAAACCCAACCAATTGGCCGGAAACTGGCTATTATATTGAAAATTCTGGCGGTAAATAATTTCATGCGTACGAAGTATTGTTTCCCTCCATTTTTTTGCCTTATATTCTAACCATTATCCCCCCTTTTCCCTCTTCACCCTCCCATGTCTTCTCTCTCATGTCTCCTCTCGATCTTCTCTTTTCTCTCATTTCGCCTTTCTTTTCTAGCCTCTCACTTTCTACTTACAACAACATCCTTTGGCGGCTAAGAGTCCACATCCAAGCCACTTATCAAATGTTGATGTGGTATTCCAACCGGTTTGAAAACTCGAATGACGGAATGAAGCAAATACGAGAAGAAAGTTGTTGGCATGTAAGTTCTATAATCTGGAGACGTTAGTGCGTGGTTGTAATTATTTCATGTGGGCTGATGAGCCCATGAATGAGATGACTTGGTTGAAGTCAGAAATTGTTATGCAAAAACTAAGGTTGGAACGATTGGAAGAGATGAGGATTCAAATTATGAAGAACGAGAACGAATGAATGAGCTAGGTTTAGAAATAGCTCATCTTAAGGAAAATCAGAAGAGCTTTGATGAAGCAGGAGATAAATGAGGAATGATGGAATGAAAGATTTAAGAGCGAAAGAAGGCGATGAAGGAATGAAGACAAAAAATGGCACGTGAGAATGTTTATAAGATGAAATCAACGCCGGTTGTTTTTTTTTTTTAATTTGGTCAAACTCCGACCATTTGGTTGCGTTTTACAATTTTATTTTTTTACAGGTACCAAAATGTCAGAAAATTTATTAAAGGCGATGTTTAATAAAAGGTCTTATAGGTAGGGTTAAAAAAAAAAAAAAACTTTAACATTGAAATTGGTTTAAATTTAGGCCTTGTTTGGTTCATCTAGGAATTTAATTGACACCGGAATATCCAATTCATGTGAATTATTTTCCTGTATACGAATTCACATGAATTCGGAAAAGTCGTTTGGTTGCGCATGCGGGAGTTGAATTCCACAGGAGTTGTGAACTACCTAGGGGGGCTAGGTCATTCAATTCCACCATTATGTAGGCATTCAAAACTCCTTGGAAAATTGAATGCCTACATTTTGCCAAAAAATTGACAACCAAACATCTTCCCCTTTTTACAATTCATGGGATTTGTATTTTCCTATAAATTGAAAGGGCAACCAAACAAGGCCTTAAATTGGGGACTAAGAATACAAGCAAGAAAATCACAAGGTTTCATCAAAATCCAAAATCTTTAACAATCCGTACCATGGTTTTGTCTCTATGTAAAAAAGCAAAAAAAAGTACAAATTCGTGAAAAGTGTGAAACTCACCCGTTATAATATCAGACTCCACAGACGTTTTGGACTAACAAAAGTGCAACAAGTTTTTCAGTCATTCCTCTGCAATACTCCTCCTGTCCTCCATACACATAATCGCTCCTGAATTTCTTTCTTCCTCAAAAATTATAAAACCAACCAATTAAAACAAAACAAGAAGAAGAAATGGCGGAATCTTCTTCCCACTCTTCTGGTACTCCCTATTTTCTAAACTTTTAACACCGCTTATTTATTTACTCTTTTTTTTTTTAACCCTGATTACAACTTTACAAGTTCCATGTTTAATTGTTTATGACCATCTTATATAAGGAACTTATAAAATGAGTTCCTCCTAACTACTCCCTATTGTGTCGGTCAATTATTTATCTATTTCATTTAGGGTGTCTCAAATCTCAATCAATTGTTTATCTTACAATTTTATGAATATTTGGGTTTGACCATCCACACCCAATTTAGTCCACTAATCAACTAATAATTGCCTTCCTCCTATTTACTTTTGTGTTAAAATCAAAAGTAAACAAATGGACAGGAGGGAGCGAGTATATTTTTACTTTAATGGGTCATGTAGGTGGTGTAAATAGATCCGTTTTACTCAATTTTTGCGTAAAACGGGCTTACATGACCGTAACTGTTGAGTGTTGATGGATTATTTTCAATTTTTTTTTTTTTTGTTTGTTTGTTAGACGAGCCTACCCTCAACTAAGCCTTATCCTTGGCTCAATTCACAAGCTTCCTCAAAGATGGAATGTTAAATGTTATTTTGTAATTATGGTAAATAAGATGATTGTGTAACCTAAGAATGCAATAACACAAGTGATTCCAACGTTCAATCATTATCTCCTCTCGTGTTTATCATTGTTTAATGCATTTTCCCTTTTAATCTTTCGTTTTTATATCTTATTACAACTGATCCACCGTCACTTTTCCCTCGATTCCTTTACGGAGTAATATTATAATGATGAGATGATGGGAATGTACAGAAATACAAGGGAAAGACCATGTGTACCAACTCAAAGAAAAACCCGGCCCAAGAGGAGCTTACGAATCCCGTCAAGTTAACGGTGGCTTGTACGTCCGCGTCGACATGCCAGGTGTTCCAGCTGACGGCGTTAAGATTTTCAAACGCGGCCAAGCTCATACTGTCACCTTTACTGGAAAAGCCCCTATAGTCTGGCCTGATTGGGAGTCTTCCGGTAGAGTTTATGGTGGTTACATAGTACTTGATCGCAACCCTGACGAGATTGATGTCCAGATGACGGTTCTTAATGGGTCACTAAGACTGTTCTTCCCAAATTCAGATGGCATTCTCCACTTCTTCCCTCCTAAAAACCCTCTTCCCAAAAAATGTCAAGGTGCATTACTATGGGAGAGAACGTTGAATTATGTGTATGGGTCGATCTCATCGAGACTCTCGTATAATAAGTAACTCTTTTTACAACTTGCAGAGTCAGGTTTGCATATTGGGGATGACAAAGATTGCTGTTTTAACAAGCTTGTTAAGTATCTGAATGATCATGATGCTGTGCCAGGTGTTTCCTTTAATCTATCTCATTTTGATTATTAAGACAGTTTAATCATATGAAGGTTATCAATTCTAAAGCTTACGAATCCTAATGTTAATTTTGTTCAGGTTATGAAGGTTATCATAAAGACATGGCTTTGCATCCAAGGGACTGTTCTTGCTGCCCAAAACCAACAAAAGAGGCCCAATACGATGGTATCCCTTACAATTCTTTCGCTTGTTCTTTTTTGTCAACTCGTGTGATAAGTTTTAGATAATTTATGCGTTTTTTGATTGATTACGTGTGTTTGCTTTACTAATTATTGACTCACCAAGTTTATGCAGTCAGTCGCAACATATGTGTAACATAATATTGCTGACTCAATATATTCAAAGCCACCCATATATTTAATTAAGCATTTTTGCATCCTTTGTAGCCTATTTGGAGTCGAGAAAGATCGCAAGCGCACACATAAACCCGTACCTACTAGATGGAAAGGAAGGAGTGGTAGAAACAAAGCCGCTGCCTGACACTAATGACATGCGCATGTACATTAGAATCGACATGCCTAGTCTAGGAGCAAAGAACAAATACTTGAGAGTTGAAAATGGGGTCTCTTTGTGGTTTGGAGGAGAAGGCTCACAGGAACACCCGTTTGATGAAGGGGGTCGTACTTATGCAGCTGGCTTGAAGTTGCGGTGTACTTGCTGCAAGATAGTTGATGTGAAGCATGTAATCAAGGATGGCGTTTTCAGGGTATTGATGCGTAGACACATCGCCCCAGGTAGTTCAGGAATGGATTGCAATATGTCCTTGCTAAATTAGATGTCTTAAATCTCTCGGTTTTGGTGGGATTCCAGACATGACTTTGGACAAAAGCATCATCCTTATTAGTGCTGCAGGGTTTGTTTTTGCTGCGTCGCTAAAGTATTTGCTCTGCTAATTGCTACATTATGTGCGAATGATGAATCAAAAATCAACTGCCATGAACTTACTAGAAGACATACGCAATGTTATATTACTCTGCTGTATTTCATGACTCAGTTTCATCTTCTGCGTATTTAGTAGTCCATATTGCATGCTCGCGTTTCTCAGTAGGATATGAATGTTCCACCTCCACATTGCCTTAAAATCAATTGTAATTTTTGCTGTTATATTAAAATGTGGATTAATTCTCGTATTAAAATGTGGATTAATTCTTCGCGGTGTCCTACAAGAATTAGAAAATGTTGATTGATCCTCGTGTTTTTCATTCTGACGGCCTTAAGCAGAAAAATGAACTTGCTAAGTATACTCTGTTCCAACAAACGTCTTTAGATATCATCATATCAAGATGCATCTCCGGAGCACAAATCATCCCTTGTATAATTGATGATCTGACATGATTAGGGACACTTCCACGTTGTTGTTAGATACGGAGTACTTGCCATCAGCATTGTTTTTGAGGTCAAGTACCGTCATCCGTCAACTAAGCAAACAAATAGAAATATCATCCTAAGAGAGTAAGAGCCTCTCAATGATGCTGAATCTAGGGCCAGTCACTACCTGTTGCCCTTCGACATCCTTTTGTCAGTCGAGGACAATCGACTATCTCGAGTTCATATAAGGTAGTGAGCTTGCAAAATTCTCCAGGCAGGCATGTCAACTTTTGAGACGAAAATGCAATTCCATGTTAATCCAGCTTGGGAGTGTTAAAGAATAAATAACCAACATATTTATTCTTCCTTTATTCTATCCTATTTTCTAGTATTTGAGTCAATGTATATCATTTAGTTGAGTCAATTGTATATCCTAGTTTCTAGCTTCTGTTAGCATAGTTTTAGCTATTAGTTAGATTGCTCTCTTAACCTCTCTTCCTATATAAACACTTAACATGTAACCTAATTTACACACTTGAATATATACAAACTTTCCTATTCTTTACATGGTATCACGAGACCTACGATCCTCACGATCATAAAACGCCAATCCCGACTCTCGTTCCGTTTACTCGCCTCAGTCAATTCATCCCTTACCCGTCCTCCTTTTTTTTTCCCATGGCCAATCATCACCTTCAGCTTGCCAATTCCGCTCAACCAAACTCGCCCCTTACCCTTGTCACGCTCTCCAATTGTATCCAACTCAAGGATACGATGACCTTTCGTCAATGGCGCTTTCAAGTGCGTGCCATTATGAATGGTCTCCAGCTATTTTCCTACCTTGACGGTACCAATCCCGAACCACCAACGACTATTACCGTAGCACCAACTCCTCCTGCAACCGAAAATACTATTGAACCCAACCCTGCTCACTCAACTTGGTACCGTCAGGACCAACTTATCCTCGGTGCACTCACGGGCACTTTTGTCTTCCCCAATCGCTGGGCTTATTGTCAATGACAATACGTCCCACCAAGCTTGGTCCACGCTGACTCGGACCTTCGCTAATTCGTCCCGTGGTCATCGCCTCCAAATTAAAGATCGTCTTGACAATATTTCTCACACCGAGAACATGAGTATAACCGACTATATGACCTCCATCAAGGCGTGCACCGATGATCTTGCACAACTTGAGCACCCCATGGACATCGATGACATCACAAACAAAATCCTCAATGGACTCGATCAAGACAAATATCGGTCCATCATTGAGGCCGTTCGTGCTAGAGATACCCCGATAACTTTTGAAGCTCTCCACGAGAAACTCATTCAACACGAACTTCGTGTCAAACATTCTCAAACTCCCTTTGCCAACACCAACTTTCAACCATCGGCTCATGTCGCCTCCCACAATCGACCCTCCTACAACCAAAATCGCTCCTCTTACTCTGCCTCCAAACCAACCTATACCAATAACAATTACCAACACCAAAATCGCACCCAAAACCAATCTTCGAATCAGACCCAATCCTTCCCCAAACCCTATCGTGGCCGCTGTCACTTTTGTGACGAGGTTGGACACGTTGCTTCCGCCTGTCCTCTTCTCCAAAAACTCTACCCTAATGTAGTTTTTCCCACCCGACAAAACCGAGGGCCTCGTCCCCAAGCTAATACTGCTACCCAATCGTCCACCTTGCCTCCTCGCTCTTGGGTGGTTGATAGTGGAGCCTCTCACCACATCACCGATGACCTCAACACGCTTTCTATTCATAACTCGTATGAAGGTCCGGATGATCTCCTAATTGGTGATGGCTCGCCCCTCACAATCACCCACACTGGTTCTTTTTCTATTCTCTCTTCAAAGCACTCTCTTTTATTTTCTAATGTCTTAGTTGTTCCAAAAATTTCCCACAAATTATTATCTGTCTCGCAATTTTGTCGCGATAATAATGCGTTTGCTAAATTCTTACCCGATTCCTTCTCTTTTCATGATGTTCAGACGGGTGCTCCTCTTCTTCACGACCATCTCCTTGACGGCATGTACCACTGGACTCCAACTCCGCCTCACGCACACATTGCTACAGCATCCGACCCTTCTGCTTGGCACCATCGTTTAGGGCATCCTTCAAATAAAATTATGCATGTTTTGAATTCTAAATTTAATTTACGTTTGTCTGCTATTTCCGATCCCTGTATTTCCTGTCAACTTAATAAGAGTCATAAACTACCCTTTTCTGTTTCTACTTTACAGTCATCTGCTCCTCTCGATTTAATATTTTCCGACTTATGGATATCCCCCGTCACCTCCTCCGACTCATTCAAATATTATGTTATATTCGTCGACCATTTTACTCACTATATTTGGTTGTATCCGTTAAAGCACAAATCCGACACTGCTCTCACTTTTATTAAATTTCGAGCTATTATTGAGAAGTATTTTAATAAACCAATCCGCCAATTTTATTCCGATAATGGTGGCGAATTCATCAAACTTACTAAGCATCTTCATACTAATGGCATAAATTTTCTCACATCTCCTCCTCATACCCCGGAACATAATGGGTTTGCCGAAAGACGACACCGTCACATTGTTGAAACGGGTCTCTCGCTTCTCTCCTATGCTTGTCTCCCGACTACACTATGGCCTTACGCCTTTTCCACAGCTGTGTATTTAATAAATCGATTACCTACACCGACTTTACAAAATCAATCTCTCTACTCTGTCTTATTTAAATCCGAACCCAACATCCGTAAATTTCATAGCTTTGGCTGTTTATGTTTCCCTTGGCTCCGGCCATATACCCGTCACAAACTTGAACCCCGATCCATTCAATGTGTCTTTTTGGGTTATTCTATGACCCAAAGTGCCTATTTGTGTCTCGACCCACTTACGTCTCGAGTCTACACATCACGGCATGTCCGTTTCATTGATAATCACTTTCCATACTCTGATATCCTTAAACTTTCTGATGAATCCCCTCTTATTCAACCCTCTGCCTGGTGCTCTTTTTCTATCCCTATAATTCACACCCCTTCAAATCCTCCCTCTGTTTCCCCTGCCTCATCCCCATCAACGACCCATGTTGACTCACCACCCGTGTCAACCCAGACCTCCACCCACCCTCGACTCATCCGACCAACCACGCAACCAATCCACCACAACCGTCACAAATACTCAGCTCACCTTGATTCCTGCTGCCTCCTCTTCTCATCACAATACACGACTATCAAATAATATCCGAAAACCGAACCCGAAATATGCTAAACTGTCCTCTATTCCTTCTGCCCACGTCACTCCCACTACGGTCAAACAGGCTCTCGTTGACCCTCGGTGGCGAACTGCTATGCAGTCCGAGTATGAGGCCCTTCTTCGCAATGACACATGGACTCTTGTCCCACCCGATCAAGCTCAAAATATCATCGGTTGCAAATGGGTATTCCGTATCAAATACAATCCTGATGGTTCTCTTAAGCAACACAAAGCTCGTCTTGTTGCAAAGGGCTTCCATCAACGTCCTGGCCTTGACTACACCGAAACCTTTAGTCCCGTTATTAAACCCGTCACAATTCGACTCATTCTCTCTATTGCCGTTTCCAACGGTTGGTCTATGCGTCAAATTGATATTAATAATGCCTTTCTCCAAGGGACATTGACTGAGTCCGTTTACATGGTTCAACCGCCGGGATTCGCGGATAGTAATGCTCCTAATCACGTTTGCAAACTAAGTAAAGCTATTTACGGTTTAAAACAAGCACCGCGTGCTTGGTACACTGAATTAAAGAATTACTTTATCTCCTATGGCTTTCGAAATTCTGTTTCGGACTCCTCGCTCTTTATTTTTGATCGCACTAACGTTCGCTTAATTGCTCTTGTTTATGTTGACGATATAATAATTACAGGTCCGGATTCAAATGAAGTGACTCGGTTTATCCATGCTATCTCTACACGGTTTTCACTCAAAGACTTGGGTCCTCTATCCTATTTTCTTGGCATGAAAGTGACTCCTACATTATCTGGTATTCACATTAATCAATCAAAGTACGTTTCCGATATTCTTGCTCGCTTTGACATGCTCGAGTGCAGTCCATCAACTACCCCTATGCTATCGCACCCTCAACTTATTCGTCAAGACCACCTACCTACAGTTGATGCTACAAACTATAGAGCTGCGGTTGGCAGCCTACAATATTTATCACTGACTCGGCCCGATATCGCATTCCCAGTAAACAAGTTAGCTCAATTTCTTACGCATCCAACAGCTTCACATTGGGGCGCACTAAAACGTCTTCTTCGGTTTCTCAAGGGCACTATTCATAAGGGTATTTTCTTTGCCAAAGACAATCCTCTTAATTTTCATGCTTACTGTGATGCTGATTTAGCCGGAGATCATAATGACTATTTATCTACTACCGGCTTTGTTGTATTTCTGGGTAAGCACCCTATTTCGTGGTCCTCAAAGAAGCAACGTGCCTTATCTCGCTCCTCAACTGAGGCCGAATTTCGTGCTATTGCGGACACCACTTCTGAGGTTCTCTGGTTACGGTCCCTTTTTGCTGAACTACGAATTTCATTATCAAAAGCACCGGTTATATTTTGTGACAATCTCAGCGCTACAAACTACTCGGCCAATCCAATCTTTCACTCTCGAATGAAGCATCTAGCATTGGACTTCCATTTCGTGCGTGAACAAGTTAATTTAGGGACTATCCGTATTCAACATATTAATGGTGATGACCAACTAGCTGACACATTAACCAAACCTCTGCCAAGGCCGCGGTTCGATTTGCTTGCTTTCAAGATTGGCCTTACACTCCGTCCGTCCATCTTGCGGGAGTGTGTTAAGAATAAATAACCAACATATTTATTCTTCCTTTATTCTATCCTATTTTCTAGTATTTGAGTCAATGTATATCATTTAGTTGAGTCAATTGTATATCCTAGTTTCTAGCTTCTCTTAGCATAGTTTTAGCTATTAGTTAGATTGCTCTCTTAACCTCTCTTCCTATATAAACACTTAACATGTAACCTAATTTACACACTTGAATATATACAAACTTTCCTATTCTTTACAGGGAGTGCTTCTAACTTTGTTTTTAAAGCTTCGATTTAATCGTTGTAAAAAAAAAAAAAAAAATAAAGCTTCGATTTTTATTAGCTTTTACATTTGATTAAAAATCTTTAGTATCAAATTGTAGGCATCGAAAATTTATTAATGTGTCAAATAAATAAAATAAAAAATTTAGGGATATTCTACCGTCTATTTTTTGAGTTTTTCGGTTTTCTATATTGTACCCCTACATTTTTGAAATTTTATGGTGTACCCCTAAACTCTATAGTCTATACCATGACCGTATTTAGGGGTCATTTGGTTGCATATAGGAATTTGTATTGCCTAGGAAGTCATAAAACACGTGAATTTGGAATTCATGTGAATTGCAAAAAAATGTTTGGTTGCCATGGAGGAAGTGCAATTCGTGTAGCATTCTAACTTACCAGGGGCTGCAGGTAAGCAACTTCCTCCATTGT
This sequence comes from Silene latifolia, assembly GCF_048544455.1. Lineage (NCBI taxonomy): Eukaryota > Viridiplantae > Streptophyta > Magnoliopsida > Caryophyllales > Caryophyllaceae > Silene > Silene latifolia. Next base: position 117,323,199 of record NC_133531.1, read on the forward strand.
GGAGGAATTGGAATTCATAGGAACTTCCAATTCATGTGAATTGGGGTAACCAAACAACATACCCATTTTGCAATTCACATGAATTTAAGTTCCTGCATTATTTAGTGGGTAACCAAACAATCCCTTATTGTTTTTGCTAACTTAGTTTCTTAATTAATCTATCAAATTGTCTATTTACATTCCAATTATTCGATAATCTATTCATTTACTTATTAGTTCGCCGAATTATCCATTAACCCACCAAATAATATAGGAATTTACAACTCTTGACCAGAAATCTTTAATAGTCAGTACCCTGGTTTTGTCTGTATGTGAAAAAAAGTACAAATTGGTGAAAAGTGTGAGACTCACCCGTATAATATCAGACTAGTGACTACACAGATGACAGACGTTTGGAGTAACAAAAGTGCAGTTTTTCATCACTGATTCCTCCTGCAATACTCCTCCATACACATTAATTATAGAACCAACTAATACAAACAAAACAAGCAGAACAACAAGAAGACATGGCGGAATCTTCTTCCCTCTCTTCTGGTACCTTCTTCTATTTTCTCAACTTTTAACAACGTTTATTTATTTACTTGCTCTTTTTTAACCGTGATTACAACTTCCATGTTTAACACCGTCTTAGGAACTTCTAAAACGAGCTCCTTGTAACTCCTCCCTATGTATCGGTCACATCTCGGTTAATTGTTTATCTTTCTATTTTAAAGTTGTCTTTGATGGGTAATTCGACATCCACCCTCAATTTCGAGTATCAATACCATTATTCAAATTTTGAAATGTGCAGAAATACAAGGGAAAGACCATATGTACCAGCACTTAGTAAAACCCGGCCCAAGAGGAGCTTACGAAGCCCGTCAAGTTAACGGCGGGTTGTACGTCCGGGTCGACATGCCAGGTGTTCCACCTGACGGCGTTAAGATTTTCAAACGCGGCCAAGCTCACACCGTCACTTTCTCTGGAAAGGCTCCTGTCCTCTGGTCTGATTTTGAGTCTTCCGGGAGAGTTTACGGTGGTTATGTGGTACTTGACCGTAACCCCGACGAGATTGATGTACAGATGACGGTTGTTAATGGGTCTCTTAAGCTGTTCTTCCCGAATTCTGATGGCATTCTCCACTTCTTCCCTCCTAAAACCCGTATTCCAAAACACTGTCAAGGTGCATTCATTACTGCTTTGGGTTTTTCCTATTTAATTGTTTCGTAAGTGTCTTTAAAGACGGTCTCACGTTATTTTAGAGTGGGAGAAAACGTTTAATTATTATGTATATATGTGTCGGTCTCATAATAATAATAATGTTATAGCGAGATTCGTACAAGTAACTCTTTTTACAAGTTGCAGGATCAGGGGTGCATCTAGGGGATGACAAAGATTGCTGTCATAACAAGCTCATTAAGTATCTGAATGATTATGATGCTATTATTCCAGGTGATTACTCATTATAATGTACCTTCTCTTTTCTTTTGAATTGCCAAAATGGACAAGAATCCTAATAATTTTGTTCAGGTTTTCGAGGTCTTAAAAGACATGGCTTTGCATCCAACCGGCTGTTCTTGCTGCAAACAGGCCCAGAAGAATGACGAATCCGATGGTATCCTTCACAATTCTCTCACTCGTTCCTTTTCGTTAATTATGCGTTTTTTTATTGATTATGTGTATTTGCCTACCAATTATTCATTCATCAAGTTTATACAGTTAGTCGCAAAAAATCTTGGTACTCCCTAAGTGAGATTTCTGTTGTATGCATGTGGAACATAATATTCTACTATAGTGTATAGTCTGGCTTGCAATATTGCTGACTCCTTATTTTCAAAGCCCCCAATATGTTTAAGCACGTTTGCATCCTTTGTAGTCTATTCGGAGTTGAGCAAGATGTCAAGCGCACACATAAACCCGTACCTACTAGATGGAAAGGAAGGATTGGAAGAAGGAATGGCGGTGGGTGGGATTAATAATAACTTGCGCATGTACACTAGAATCGACATGCCTGGTCTAGGAGCAAAGAACAAATACTTGAGACTCGAAAATGGCGACACTTTGTACTTTGGAGGAGAAGGCTCACAGGAACACCCGTTTGATGAAGGCGGTCGTACTTATGCAGCAGGCTTGATGTTGCGGTGTACTTGCTGCAAGATAGTTGATGTGAAGCATGTAATCAAGGATGGCGTTTTCAGGGTATTGATCCATAGACACACCGCCCCAGGTAGTTCAGGATTGGATTGCATGATTTCCTCAGTAATGCCTTAATCTCTCGGTTATGGTGGGATTCCAGACATGACTTTGGACAAAAAGCATCATGCTTATTAGTACTGTAGGGTTTCTTTTTGCTGCATTGCTAAAGTATTTGCTCGAAAAAACAACTGCCATGAACTTACTTTGCTGTATTTCATGACTCAGTTTCATCTTCTGGATATTTAGTATGTATGTACGTACATCATTAATAGTAGAGGTGGCAAATGGGTCATTCGGGTCGGGTATGAGTCGGGTCAGTTCGAGTCGGGTCATTTTGGGTTTGTCATACATGTCGGGTCGGGTAGGGTCATTTTCGGATGGCCTTTTGTCGGGTCGCTTCGGGTCGGGTCGGGTCATTTTGGGTTGGGTCGCTTTCGGGTTAATGGCTAAAACACTTTAGTTAGTACTATTTTGATTACGAAATACTATTTTGCAAATTTAACTATTTATAAGGGATAACTTTAACAAATGAAACTCTATTTGATGTCAATAACATTAATTTGATTTAGTACTTGTCGTTTCAGGTCATTTTGGTTCACTTTAAGTCATTTTGGATCGGGTCAATTATGGGTCTAGTCATCTTGGGTCGGGTCAACATTGGGTCAAACAAGCTTCGGGTCGGGTCTGGGTCGGGTTGGGCCAATTCGGGTTTCAGGTCATATCGAGTCCGGCAAGTTTGGGTCATTTTCGGGTCTCAGGTCAGCCTTATCGGATCAGATCTTTCGGGCAGGGTCTAATTAATAGTACTCCATATTGCATGCCCTGGTTCCGCAATAGGATACGAATGTTCCACATTGCCTTAAAATCAATTGCAATTTTTGCTGTTATAAAGAAAGTTTTTAGGGAATTTTCTAAATCTATTCAAAGAAATTAGTTTAGCATAAAATACCAGGATCGAGGTTTTTTGGAAGCATTCAAATTCATTGGCAGCAAAGTCATAATCCATCATCACTGGATACGATAAACGTTTATAAGTCGTCTTTCAAACAAACTCTCTTCTTGTTGTTGATTAAATACGCTCACATTAGAAGTTTATATATCCATTGCCTACGGGCTTAGATGATTAGAAAAGGAGATATCATGAACTGCTACATCATCAATATGATAAATCCACAAGGCCTTCGCCTGTATATTAAAATGTGGATTTTAAGTCTCGCATTTTTCATTTGCGAAAGCTGATATTCTTCGCAAAGTTGCAGAAGAATTACTCATTAATTCCTGTATTCAAGCCTACAAAATTGCAGAAGAATTACTAAGCTATTTGATAATCAAAGTGCGAGCAACTTTAGAGTACTAATTGAGATCACTCTCTATGATGATGAGTAGTGGGATATGCTGAATCTAAGGCCAGTCACTACTCACTACCTGTTTCCCTTGGACGTCTTTTTGTCAGTCGAGGACAATCGACTATCTCGAGTTCATATAAGGTAGTGAGTTTGCAAAATTCTCCAGGCAGGCATATGTCAACTTGAGACAAAAACGCAACTCCATCAGTAAAAGAGACGAGAAGCAACTAATCCCAGCTTGGGAGTGCTTCTAATTTGCCAAGCAACTAATAAGTACTCCTATTAGTCCTATATACTACTCCCTCTGTCCCGCTCATTTGTTGTCCTTTTCCATATTGGGGTGTCTCAGTGAGTTGTTGTCCTTTCTATTTTAAGAATGAACTTGATGAACAATTTGATCATCCACACTCAATTTATTCCACTTGTCATTTAGTAATTGACTCATTTCTCTTTCCTTGGTCTTTGTAACAAAACAAAAGGACAACAATTGACCGGGACGGAGGGAGTACTTATTATGTCATTTACCATATTACAACTTCTTTTTCAGCTAATTTGTTAAACAATTTTAATATATGTTCTTATTTTCAGATAACTTTCAAGTAGTTTTTTCATCTAGTAGCTAATTTTTGAGTTAGTTTTGTCGAATAAAGCTTCAGAAAAGATGAACTATAGATCTTTTAAGCAAAGAAAATAAAGAATGCTCGGCATCGATCAACAAAATATTCTCCCCATCCCGGTCATTTGTTGTCCTATTTCATTTTGGGTGTCTTAATCAATTGTTATCTTTTTATTTGAGGATTGCAATTGATGAGCAATTTGATCTCTACCCTCAATTTGGTCTAAACCAAAAGATAATAATTGACCGGGAATACAAGCAAGAGAATCAAAAAGTGTGTTCCAAATCCAAATCACAGGACTAGAAATCTTTAGTAATCCGTACCCGGGTTTTTGTCTGTATGTATGTAAAAACGAAAAAAAAGGGTACAAATTCTTGAAAACGGTCAAGACTCAGCCGTATAATACCAGACTACACAGACCTTTGCAGTAACAAAAGCGCAACAAATTATTTATAGTGATTATAAAACCAAGTAATAAAAACAAAACAAGAGGAACAAGAAGAAGAAGAAATGGCGGAATCTTCTTCCCACTCTTCTGGTACTGCTACCCCCTATTTTCTAAACTTTTAATAACGTTTATTAATTTACTCTTTTTTAACCCTACAATTCATTGATTACAAGTACCATGTTTAAGGAACTTGTAAACGAGCTACTCCTCTCATAGTCTCATAGTTTCATTCTGCTTTATTGTCCTCCTTTGTAAATTACATATTCCAAATTAATAGTTGCAGTATTTTAACTAAAAATAGTGAATTATTTATTATATCCCTAGTTAAATAACTTTCTTTTCCATTTTGCTTATATTTTGTGTTTAAATTTCAACAAATTTCTTAAATACGATTATTAATCAAACTAGGATAATAAAACTGAAATGGGGGTAGAATTTTACTTGGTCGTGTAGTCGACACAAATAGATCCGTTTCACACAGAGCTTACGTGACAATATGTTCACTTTTTTTACCGGTCCATTGTTTTTGTTTCAACGACTTTCCCTTTTTAATATCTCACTTATTTCATACAAGTGAAGTGACCCACCTACAATTTTCCGTCGATTCTTTTACGTTGTTTCGGCCATGGCTATATTGTTTATGTGACGAGAAATAAATGAAATGACGAATTATGAATAACAATATTACTCTAATTTTAAGACTAATATGATGTGATATGATATGATATGATGATGGGAATGTACAGAAATACAAGGGAAAGACCATATGTACCAGCTCTTAGTAAAACCCGGCCCAAGAGGAGCTTACGAATCCCGTCAAGTTAACGGCGGGTTGTACGTCCGGGTCGACATGCCCGGTGTTCCACCTAACGGCGTTAAGATTTTCAAACGCGGCGAAGCTCACACCGTCACTTTCTCCGGAAAAGCCCCTATAGTCTGGCCTGATTGTGAGTCTTCCGGTAGAGTTTATGGTGGTTACGTAGTACTTGACCGCAACCCTGAAGAGATTGATGTCCAGATGACAGTTGTTAATGGGTCTCTTAAGCTGTTCTTCCCCAATTCTGATGGCTTTCTCCATTTCTTCCCTCCTAAAACCCGTGTTCCAAAACAATGTCAAGGTGCATTACTGTTTCTTTGTTACTGGTTTGTTTTTCCTATTTTTTTTTACCACACTCGTATAAGTAACTCAACAAGTTGCAGGGCCAGTGGTGCATCTAGGGGATGAGAAAGATTGCTGTCATAACAAGCTTGTTAAGTATCTCAAGGATAATGATGTTATTATTCCAGGTCTTTTAATCTATTTCAGTTTGTTGTCATAACAAAAGCTTGTTCAGTACCTTCCCTTTTCTTTTGAATTCCCTCAATTTTAAAATGGACAAGAATCCTGATGTTTATTTTGTTCAGGTTTTGAAGGTCTTAAAGACATGGCTTTGCACCCAAGTGGTTGTTCTTGCTGCAAAGAGGCCCAGAAGAATGAGGAATCCGATGGTATCCCTCACAATTCTTTCACTCGATCTTTTTGTCAACTCGTGTGATAAGTTTTCCTCAGTTATGCGTCTTTTTTATTGATTATGTGTACGTTCTTACTTAATTTTCACTCACCTACCGCTCCTAGTGAGATTTCTGTTGTATGTAGAGCATAATATTGTAGCAGACTTGCAATATTGCGGACTTATTCCTTGTTTTGAAAGCCATCCATATATTCTAAGCATTTCTGCATCCTTTGTAGCCTATTCGGAGTTGAGCATGATGCCAAGCACACACATAAACCCGTACCTACTAGATGGAAAGGAAGGACTGGTTGAAAAAATGCTGGTGGCTGACACTAATGGAGGCGAGCGCATGTACACTAGAATCGACATGCCTGGTCTAGGAATGAAGAACAACAAAGTGAGAGTTGAAAATGGTGTCTCTTTGATCTTCGGAGGAGAAGACTCACAGGAACATCCTTTTGATGAAGGCGGCCGTACTTATGCAGCAAGCTTGACGTTTCAGTGTAGTTGCTGCAAGATGGTTGATGTGAAGCATGTAATGAAGGATGGAGTTTTAAGGGTATTGCTCCGTAAACACACCGCTCCAGGTAGTTCAGGAATGGATTGCATGATGACCTTACTTGAGAGGTCTTGATCTTTTTAATGCTGTTATGTTGCTAAGTTATTGTCCCAAATCTATTAGGTTTTGGTGGCATTTCAGACATGAATTTGGACAAAAACATCATGCTTAGTCATTCAGCTAGGGTTTGTTTAGGCTGCGCCATGAACTTACCCAAAGAGATCCGAGATGTCACCCTTACTGTATTTCATGACTCAGTCTCATCTCCTGTGTTCTTATTATGCACATAACGAGTAGTACTCCATATTGCATGCTCTGGTTTCTAAGTAGGAAATGAATGTTCCACAATGACAACTTACTTTATGAAACAATGGGACAATTGTAATGCCTGCTTTGGTAACGAAAGTATTTAGGGACTGTTCCAAATCCATTCAAATAACTAGTTTTGCAGAAGATACAAGGAGAGAAGTTTCGGTTCGATTCAAATTCATTGGCAGCAAAGTCATCACCACTCGATGCAGATTTTTGGCCCATACTGTTGCGTCAATGCAATTTATCCAACACAAAAAAGGTTATAATTATCTAAGTGTTACATGTATTGATGATTTGATGGTAACATGTAACATTAGGTGAAAATGAATGTGGATTCATATTTGTTTCACAATTACGTGAAAACATATGAATTATTATTAATTCATTTGTTGTGATAATGTGAAGTGATATTATGGTATTAAGTTATAAGTCACTTTCACATGCTATATAAAGGATGCAATTCCTTTGGAAAACATATCTCACAAAATGTAATCAAACAAAGTGACTAAAAAGTCAGGGTTTGAGGGTGAGGTGGAGTACGACGGGTGTTTTTATACAATAATTTAGGAGGTTACTCTAGGGGTGATATTAGTGGCATTGACAAATATTACTGGAGGGCTAGAGGTTGTTATCTTATATTATCGTGGGTTTCGAATTGGTATATTAATTCGGGGCGGTTACGTTGTACTGTACTATATTATTATAGTGGATTCTAGTTTATTTGGCTAGTGGGTTTTACTTCCGGTTTGGAAGGTTTTGCCCTTGGTTTGACCCTAAAATATCGTCTCATCTTAATATTGCTTACATTTATTTATTTTTACGGTTTACTTGTCGATTGGTTGCTTCCGTTGCGCGTGGAAAGTTGGCGTTAATTTCCCAACAGTGGTATCAGAGCCACTAGGCTCGGTCTGGTGGCTGGTGTAATTGGCAAGGATGTCAAATATGGGGTCTCAATTTGCAGTACCAAAATTTGACGGTAAAAGTAGTTTCACCCTTTGGCAAAGAAGGATGAAGGATCTCTTGGTTCATCTTGGCTTGGCTAGAGTCTTGAAAGGAGATGATGGTAAGCCAGAGAAGATGAGTATTGACAACTGGGAAGAGGTTTGCACCAAGTGTGCAAGTACTATTAGGTTGTGCATCTCGGATTCAGTCATCAATTGTGTTCTTGATGACGACTCTCCATCGGTGATATGGAAAAAGTTGGAGAAGCTCTACATGGCGAAGAGTTTGACCAACAAGTTGCTTTTGAAGCGACGGTTATATCGGTTGAGGATGAACGAGGATGAAAATTTAATTGTGTGGACATAGCCACCTACACGCCAAGCCGATCTGTTGGACGTATAGCGGTCTTTTGAATGCCACACTCGGCGGCGTAAAAATGCTTTCGACCGGATCGTTTTAGATCGGTTGGTTTCGTCTCGGTAAGGGTCTCGAAACGATTAGAGATGTTCGGAGTCGCCACCAAGCACTTGTAGGATGCTTGAAACCCGTTCGAATCCACTTTATACCTCGGTCAAACGAAGCACAAAGCAGGGTTTGACATAGGTACTAAAGATGAGGAATCGTCCCTCTTTAGCACCCTATCTCTAGAATGACTCTCGTACGCCCTGGATAAGGTCGTCCACTATCCAAAGTTTCTGAGTAAGAGGTGAAGGTACGTATTGGGAAACCCTTTAATCAGACACCCAATCCCGCCCGCGGTAGCGGCCTCTACTGATCGATCTTGGTTGGTTGAATGCAAAAGTTGATAAAATGGTTTAAATGCATGAATGCGCATCCAATAATTTAAACCTAACATGTGAGAGCTTTCTAAGTTGGTTGTTTAATCCAAGTATCAAGTATAAGATGTCGAGTTGGATTTATGGTTGATTTGCATGCAAGACGGAAATTAAACATCCATTTACCGTATTAGGTTTATGGTGCATAACGTGATCCATTTGTCTTAGTAAGACATTTTGCAAATATGATTTTGATTAATCAAATAGTCATCTGATCCGTCTTATATCCGGGCTAACCGGAGTCGGGATCGTCCTAGACTGGTGCTGGGAAAAGAACAGCACCAGACGGCTACATGAGGCGCGAGCCAGCCGGCGGTACAAGGGGCCTCCCCCTGGTTTTGAAAACGAGGATTGAAAGGCCTGTTTTAGGCGCGGGTCAACCTACGGTTATATGCCGTATTCTGAACATTTAGAAAACGTTGTAAAACGTGTTAAGAAATGGGTATTTGAACCCGATTTGGTTTGAATGGGTCATTTAGACTGCATTTGTTGATTTGAAGAACGGGACTTGAATAATCATCATTATTTTGATGATATTCGATGTCGGGTTCGACTTGACAAGCTTGACATGAATAGTTTTGAAAATAATTATGAACTAATTGTTTTAAGTTCACTTGAATGTCATTAGTCGATACTCATCATCGTACCCGGGTTGAAATCCGGCATGGTATGTAGAACCAAGGATGACTTTGTGTTGGTGACTAATATGTTTATTTTGGAAATGTAAAGAAATGATGAAAGGCCTTAAAATACCTCCCAAAATGTAAAGAAATGAAATGAAAGGTTTTAAAATACCTTTTAAATGTCATTAACCAAATATTATCACCGAAACACGGATTTAACCGTCATGGTATGAGGAACCAAGGGCGAAAAATGTTTTATGGTTAAAACAAATGAAATGAAACAAAAAGGGGTCGAAAATATTCGAAATGGTAAAAACCGATTACAAATATGAAAATGAATTAAAGGGGAAAGACGAGAACAAACACGGTTGAGTTCTGACCTGGACGCCCCATTTAGGCGCGGGTAAGCCTGCAACCTAAGGGGCTTCTGTCTCAGGCCAAAAATCAGTTTTGGCTCATTTATCCCATGTTTTGGTTCATGTTATGCACATTTTAGCATGTTATGGTCATGAAACAAATGAAAACATGATAAAAGGAGGATTTTTGCACCCTCATACTTACATGTTTGGTTATGGCGAGTGACCGACGTAAGTGTAACAACTCGTTTGATCGGAAAAAACTCGGTTTAAAACCGTTTTGGTAAGTAAAAAGAGTGTTTTAAGATTAGTGACGGCGTAGTGGTCGAAGTGGTCGGTCAAGTGATTTAATGCACGATGACGGCACCAAACAATGTGTAAGGCTTGTATTTACGATCGGTAGGTCGTAAATACGCGTCGGATTGTGACTTAAGAAGTCGAGTCGAGAATTTTAAGGGAGAAAAGAGGGGGCGGACACTCGCGTAAGTTCTCAAATGGGGGCATTTATAGGAAAATGAGTGGTTGTGTGAGTTTTGAGCGACGTGGCCACCTGGGCTACTCAAAGAGGCGCGAGCCACGTCGCAGGTCTTCGAGGTGTCTTGTTGCTTTCACACAAATGCAATCATGATTTGTTCTATCCTAGGATTTGTAGTCACATGTTTGGTACTTGACCATTCATGAATCCGGGAAATCTTAGTATAGAAGGTTTGAAATGGTTTGTTTTTTGTGGTTGACTCGGTTTGACTCGTTGTTGGAGTCGGGATTTGAATTTTTGAGTCGGTTTTTGGTCCGGTGTCGGTTTTGACTCTAGTTAGTGTCATTGCGACCCCGTCGTTGTGCATTAAACACTCCAGGTATTTTTGAAATGTTTTATTTTCGAAATCGTTTTAAGTTTTCCGACGTAAAGTTGTACACAAACTGTCGATCAAACGCCGCGATTCCAAAGCATGTTATAGTCCGATAATCATCGGGTGTTTGTTGGAGTCTCAGCAGATACTGGGTGTCTATAGAGCCCCCACTTTGACTGAGGCTTGGACAGGGCGAAAGTCAAAGTAGAGCCCTCAGGTCAATCGAAGATTACAACTTGGAGACCCAAGCGACGTCGAGGCGGCTCGAAAGGATTCGGGCCAAGGACCTGCCGTCGGGAAGGGCGACGCCGGGGCGACTCGAGGGTACGAGTCAAGGACCTGTCTTCGCGAACAGTTTAGAGTATGTCGACTATCCGTGCGGGTCGTTTAAAGTCCATTAGACTACGTACAAAGGCTCGCCAGTCATAAGAAGGAGTCATACCTGAGGCATCTTCGGATATGTCCTTGCACGTTTGCGGACAAAGGCTCGCCAGCTGTGATAAGAAGTTGTACCCGAGGCATCTTCGGGATATGTCCTTGCGCGCATGCGGACAAAGGCTCGCCAGCCATAGTGCGTAGTAAGGCTCGCCAGCCACGATGCGTAGTAAGGCTCGCCAGCCATGGTGCGTAGTAAGGCTCGCCATCCATGGCACGTAGTAAGGCTCGCCAGCCACGGTGCGTTGTAAGGCTCGCCAGCCACGGTGCGTAGTAAGGCTCGCCAGCCATGGGGCGGTCGATTAATGGACCGTGAGAATAGCCGCGTCAAATGGGCTTGTTCTGAAAGTACCGAACTCATGATGCTGCCGTGGAAATAGTAAATTTGAATTTTCACTATCACTGTTTTTGAAATGAGCGGGTTCCACGAGGAAGCCCCCTGCTGATATTTGAAGGAATAGTGAATTTGGAATCTTCACCATTCGTTGTTCTTTTTTGAATTTGAAGTGGCGGTTTTGATCACCGTCTGTTTTGAATTTTGAAGAAAATAACAAATTTTAAATTTTGCTGTCACGTTTGGAGTGACGGTTTATGTGACGGTTTATGTGCCGCCGTTGACATTTGAAGGAAATAGTGAATTTAGAATCTTCACTATTAATTGAAGTGACGGTTTATGTGCCGCTGTTGACATTTGATGGAAATAGTGAATTTGGAATCTTCACTATTAATTGAAGTGACGGTTTATGTGCCGCCGTTGACATTTGAAGGAAATAGTGAATTTGGAATTTTCACTATTAATTGAAGTGACGGTTTATGTGCCGCCGTTGACATTTGATGGAAATAGTGAATTTTGAATCTTCACTATTAATTGAGGTGACGGTTTATGTGCCGCCGTTGACATTTGAAGGTGAAAATAGTGGAATTTAATTTCCAACTATTATTTTGAAAATGACGGCTTTAATTGTCGTCGCTTGAATAGTGAATTTTGAGTTTTCATTATTATTTTGAAATTGACGGTTTTAATTGGCGTCGTTTGAAATTTGAAGAAATAGTGAATTTTGAATTTTCACTATTATTTTTGAAATTTTGAAGAAATAGTGAATTTCGAATTTTCATTATTATTTTTGAAATTTGAAGGGAAAATGGCGGTTTTGATCGCCATTTGTCTGAAATTTTTAAAGGAAAATAGTGAATTTTGATTTCACTATTTGTTTTTGTATTTGAGAAATGACGGTTCTTAATGTCGTCAATGAAAACTCGAAGTTTAATAAGGGAAATTGGGCCAAAGCCCAAATTTCGGTGAAAAAGCAAGGGGAGGCCTGATTGAGGCGCGAGCCACCTTGCGAACCAAAGGGGCTTCCCTTTTTTTCTGTAAAAGACGCGAGGTTTGGCTGCATACCATCCCCATTCATTTCGTCTTCAACCTTCGAAAATCTCGCAAAAAATCGCCATTGTTGGACTTTTGCTAGCTTCCATTCGTGCCGTCAACAATAATGTCATCTCAAGGTATGCATTTCCTCTCGAATCCGTTTAAATTTGTTGGCCTTTTAGCTTAATTGAATTAGGGCGAAATTTTACCCTAGAAAATCGATTAGGGCGTTTTTGATTGAGCCCATTTCGAGTGAAATTGATGATTGCATTAGGTTAGAAACCTGTTTAGGAGTATAGGGGTGCTTTTAGTTTGCATTTTGGTCCCTGCTCCCGCTCCCTATGCTCGAAAAACGTGAGTGAGGCGAAAGAACCGTCTCATCTCATAATGCCAAATTTATTTGCTTGGATAGTGGGTCCCACTAGGTTGCATTGTAGTTGGGAAAGATCATATTTGCCATTATGGACCTTTGTTAGGTATTGTGGGCAATATTGGAATTTTTGCCTTTTGTGACGGTCTTATGTCTGACAAAATAAGCGTCTGTTTGAGCTTGAATTGAGTCAGTTTGCCTTGAAATGGACCTTATTGGTAGTTTAGGTCACCTTGAGGTGTGATAAAATCACGTTTGCCTTTTTGCGGTCGTTTTTGAATTTTTGACCGGTTCGCGCTCAAATTAGCGTATGAGTTGCCTTTTTGAGCCGTGGAAAAATTTTCCATTGCATTGGGAATGTATTTTTGGTTTGTTGGCGGACCTTGTATGGGTCTTGAAACGCCGTTTTTTGTGTGGTCGTTTTGACTCGTCTTTTGCTTGAAAAGAGGGGCGAGTCGTTTTTTGTGCGTTTTTTTGTGAATTGTTTTGTTTGGTTGGGTTTGGGAGGGATTGCCCTTGTTTTGCTTTGCAGGTTGTTGTTTTTTTTGGATTTGTCCATTTTACGCCGTCATAATGCCGAAATTTCGGTTGACGTTCTTTGATTGTTTTTTTTTTTTATCGCAGGGTACCATTTGGGACCTACGGGGTCCGTCGTGGAGGCATTGTAGGAGGAGGATGATCCCGGAGGAGCTACAGTGACCGAGGAGGTTGCCGGATTCGAGGCGGTGGTGGAGGATGCTTCCGTAGAGGAGGAGAGGCGGCTGATGTGGCCGGCTTGTCCTTTTCATTCTGGCTCATAGACAGAATGGCTGATGATTGGGGGTCAGCACCGGGGTGGTGCGTCGCATCATGGTTCTTGGCCTCCTTATCATCCGAAGTCAGCAAGACACTGTCTTCATTTTTGTCGTGGAGCAGGAACGGGGTATTACCATAATGGTAATCGTCTCTGCTTCCGTTGTTGCTCCTCTGTTTCTTGTGTTGCTCCCTTTCTTTTCTGTTTGAGAGGATAGAGAGTGCTTAGTTCGGTAAGTGGCTGATAGCCTCCAGTTCGTTGTCTTAGGCCAATGTCTGTATGATAGTTGGTTGTTTTAGGCCAGTGTCTGTATGATAGATGTCTGTATTGAATCCTGTTTGTACGGTCAGTTGTCCGTATCAAACGTGTGTTGATGTATTTTGCGTGAGGTAGTTTGTATATATGTGTTTTTGGATTGTGGCTCATTTTGTGATTTTTGGCTTTTTTTGTGTTGTGTTTCGGAGGAGCGCTGTCGGCCGTCAATTCTCCTTTTTGCTTTGCACTAGCTCCTGCATCGTTAGTGTAGAAAGACAGGCAACAGGCAACAGGCAACAGGTAGCACATATGCATAAATGTAAACACGTAAAAAAGCATTTGATTGAAAAACAAAATTTAACCAAGATGACTTGAAGTTAAAATTTGAAATTTGAAATGATATTTGAAAATTCCGCGACAAGTCGTCACGTTTGGATTTCAAAAGGAATTGATTTGAAAATTGAGCAATTAATTCGTGTCTTGAATTAAATTGCGTTGAAATTATTGAAAATGATTTGTGACTCGAAAAATTTCAAACTCAAACCGTCACGGATGAATTTTAGAAAAGATTTTTTTTTTTTTTTTTTTTTTTTTTTTTTTTTTATGAGTGTATTTGAATTTTGTGAGATCAAGACTCGAATTTGTGAGTGCTTGAATTTTGAGGAAAACTGACGTCGTGTTATCAATTTTCGATTTTTATTTGGATGGAAAATTGCGAAAAAGTGAAAAATTTTCGGAATTTCGACTGACATGGAAATGATTCATCGCGGATCGGGCCGACTAGCCCTTCCCTCCTTAAAAAAAAGAAAGAAAAATCCGTATGTTTGAAGCTGCGTCATGGAAACCGTGTCGGATTTCGTAAAACGCGAAAACAAGGAAATATGAGTGTGAAGAAACACAAAACGTCCTGGATCATCCCGATGAGGCGCGAGCATCCTGGCGGGAGGTTTGAGGTGTCAGGAGAAAACACAAGTTGAAAGAGACAAGTCAACAGCGGGAATCCTGGGGAAGGCCCAAAGAGGCGCGAGCAGCCTGGCGATGGAAGCCGGCTCTCCCCTTTTTCTGAAAAACGCGCTGATCATTTTTGTATAAATAGTGATGTTTGCGCTTCATTGTTTCATCACCCGAAACACAGAAACATCTCGACAAAACTTCTTCTTTTTCTTCCACAAAAATATTTCATGGATGCTTTTGAGAATGCATTGCGACAATGGTGCCGGGATTTGTCGCCTCCCGAAAAATATCAACTCATTTGTATGGGAGTTGGTCAATTGTTGGTGCTCCGTCAAGTCAAGGTTCAACCTTCATTTCTTGAAGCATGTTCTCGGTTTTGGGATTCGAAACACCATGTTTTTGTTTTCCCGAAAGATGAAATTTGTCCTCTTGCCGAAGAAGTTGGAGCCATTGGTGGGTGGCCGGGTTGTGTTCCGATGCTTCCTCCGACTCGGTTGTGCTACAAGGAGAAATTCCGTTCCATGTTGGGTTTGTCGACAAGTCAAGTCAACTTTCTTCTTGCTCCACATGGTGTGGATATGTTGGCTCTTATCAACATCTTCTCAAACCGATTAGATGCCAATGTCTTGGAGGTGGCTAGGAGAAGGGCTCTTGCCTTTTGCCTTGTCCATGTGTATCTCTTTGTTGATGTTTTGAAGAAGGAGGGGACAAAATGCTATGGTAGCATGACCCTTATTCATGTGGTTGAGCAAATGGAGCATGGTAGAGATCCATCGTGGTTGGTGCTTGGAGAGATCATCCAAGCGTTGGACAAAGAAGGCTCTTGTGGAGAAGCTCCCTCATTTGGGCCCCCAAGGATCCTTCAAGTGTGGCTATTGTAGAGGCTAAGGTATGTAGAGCCTCCGGTTAATCCTTCTTCTTACTCCTTCCGCCACCTTACCATGAGGAAGAAGTTGTACTCAGATAGTTTTGCTTCTACCGAGGCTTATTAGGCCGCAAGATTGGCGGAGGAGGGTGGTCCTCACATCCTTTGGGTGGTGCCGTGGTGGCACTTGATGTCCTTCACGGGGTTTCCCGCTTCGGGTGCTAGTCCTCGTTCTTTGATGGTGGTGGGTTTGAAGGTTGTTTCCTTCATTTATCCGGAAAGGATCATGAGGCAAATGGGGCGTCAACAAAAGGTGCCCGCTCAAGATACCCTTGTCCAGGAGAATGTTTTCCGAAACTCTGAGCTTGTGGAGGTCTTTGAAAGATGGTGGGCCACTCGGCCGCTTTGGGAGGTACCAAACCCCGTTGCTACGACATGGGTGACTCCCGCTTATATCAAGTGGTCACGTGCTCCGTCCTTGGAAGAGAGATCCAAATTTTGTAAGGACGAGGTTGTCGACTTGAAGTATCGAGAGGTTGGCAAGGCCAACTTTGCCTTCTTTGAGGAGTATGTTGATGGAGCTAGCCCCGATGTGATAAGACCACCGAAGAGGAGAAGCTCGGGTCCCAAGGGTATGGTGGGCCGTGCATTGGCTTTTTGGATCGAACATGGGGTCTTGTGCTAGACCAGATGCCGTCGCCGTTTTAGATCCGCTGAGGATCCGTTCTGAGGAGGAAATCCATGCTAGGCGGGCCAACAAGAAGAACAAGGGGAAGATGTACCCCGAGGGAAAAGGTAAGGGTAGAATGGAAGAGTGAAGACCTCCATTACCCACTTTATTATTATGTTGTATTAGTGTTGTGAGTTTTTATTATGTCGTACTAGATATGTTTTGTGTGTTTTGTGCTAGTTTTATTATGTGAGGTGTTTTAGTTGACACCTTAGCTTTGACAAGTTCTAGACTCGTCGAGCTTTAGCTGTTGTTGAAATTGTAATCCCTCCCATTATTAATTAAATAAGAGGATTGCTCGTGTCGAAATGTGAACGCTTGTTTCTTCCATCCATTTCGTAAAGGCAATTCGGTTTGAATTATCCTAAATATTTGCACTTAGGAAATGGGGTTTTTGTGGGAAGGGAGAAAGGCTTATTTTGTATTTTGTTGGAAAGGGGAATGGTTTTCCTTTCTCTTTTTTAATGGGAATGTTTTTTATGTGGGTGATTTTTTTGATTATGGGGGTGGTTGTTTTTGATTGTGGGGATGGTTGTATCCTTTCCGTGTAAGAAAGGACTGCCTACGTATTCACCTAAAGCGGTGAAATCAAACCATGATCGTAGTTCGAAATGTTTTGTAGATTTGATTGGGTTTTGTGGTTGTATCCCTCAGGCATAAGAGGGACCGCCTACGTATCCACCTGAAGAGGTGAAATCAAACCATGCTCGTAGTTCAGGGGTTTTTTTGTTTTAGTGCAAATGGATGTTGCCTTTGACAGATCAAAGGACCTTTGAAACGGGCATGGTGCCGCAGCTTAGACTCGATAAAACATGCAATTTCAAATAAGAACGCATTGAGGAACTTGACTTGAAAAGGGGTTGAGGTGGTTGCTAGTTGTAAAACTAGGCTGAGGTCGTTGGTTGCTATGGTTCAAGGGTAGTATTTCTTGAGTTGGTCGGGTTTGTAAAATCCTCCCCATCTAGGTCACTCAGTCTCACTGCGCCCCCCGAAAGTATCTTCTTGACCAGGTATGGCCGACCCAGTTGGGTTTGAATTTTCCCCTCGGATCGACGGGTAACGGTGCTCGAACCGACTTGAGGACCAAGTCGCCTTCCTGGATGTTTCTGGGTTTGACCTTCTTGTTGAATGCCCGTTGTATACGTCGTTGGTATAGCTGGACATTGTGCAAGGCGTTGAGTCGTCGTTCGTCTAGAAGAGCGAGTTGCTCGTACCTTCGACAGGTCCATTCCGCCTCGAGGACTTGACTCTCCAGTAGGATACGTAGAGAAGGGACCTCTAACTCTACCGGTTGAACTGCCTCCATACCGTATGCTAGGTAGAAGGGTGTGGCGCCTGTCGGTGTTCGGATGGAGGTTCGGTATCCCTAGAGTGCGAATGGGAGTTTGCTCGGCAAATCGCGGTAGTTGTCTTGCATTTTCTTGATAATGGTGACAAGAGTCTTGTTCGCTGCCTCCACCGCTCCGTTGGTTTGGGGACGGTAGGGGGATGATCGATGTCTTTTGATTTTGTTTTTGTCCAGCAAGGCTTGAGTTTCCACCCGGAAGTGAGAGCCTTGATCGCTGATGATTTCATGGGGTACTCCATATCGGGAGATGATGTTGTTCTGGATGAACTTGGCCACTTGTTTGGCGGTCAAGACTGCATATGACTGTGTTTCCACCCATTTGGTGAAGTAATCGATGGCGACGAGGACGAAGCAATGCCCTTTGGTACCTACCGGATTGACTTTCCCGATGATGTCGATGCCCCAGGTTGAGAAAGGCTAGGGTGACGTCATGATGTATAAAAGGGATGGTGGTATGTGTTGTATGTTGGCAAAGATTTGACAATTGTTGCAATGTTTGACGTAGTTACGGCAATCGGCTTCCATGGTTGTCCAGTAGTAACCTAGCTGCATGATTTTTCGGGTAAGCATCATTGCGCTCATGTGAGGGCCACATTCTCCGTCGTGGACCTCTCCCATGACTTTTTTGGCTTTGTGATGGTCAATGCAAAGGAGGAGAATTCCTTGGGGTGTTCTTTTGTATAGTTGATTTTGGTTTATCAAGAATTGTGATGCAAGTAAACGGATGTCTCTTTGTCCTCTTGGGTCAGAGTTGGGAGGGAATTCGTTTTTGGTTTTGTAGTTGAGGATGGCTTGGTACCAGGGTTCGGTATGGTTTTCCTCGTCGTCGTTGATGGCACAAATGTGGGCTGGTTCGCTCCTTCTCTCGACACATAGGGGCATTGATACCGTGTCGTCAGGCATGTTGACGAGAGCGACAAGTTTCACCAGGGCATCAGCAAATTGATTTTCCTCTCGTGGCAAGTGGAAGTAATCGACTTGGTCGAAGAACTCGGCCTCTTGATTGATCTTTGCTCGGTAGGGAGCTAAGCTGTCAGATCGGATTTTCCATGATCCGGACACCTGATTGATGATGAGCGAGGAATCGCCGTGGACCCTCAGTCTCTTGATGCCAAGTGTGATGGCTGCTTGTAGGCCGATGAGGCATGCTTCATATTCAGCGGCATTGTTGGTGACGGCAAAGTCTAGCTTGACCGAGATCGGAACATGTTCTCCCTCCGGTGATATTAGAAGGATTCCTACCCCGAAGCCTCTTAGATTAGATACACCGTCAAAGTATAGGTCTCATGCGTCAGAATCGGCACAAAGGATGTCCTCGTCAGAAAGTGACCATGTGTCAGTCGTTGGATCTTCGTTGACAGGATTCTCTGCTAGGAAATCGGCAACTGTTCTTCCCTTGATAACCTTGAGGGATAAAAATTTGAGATCGAACTCGGACAGCATGAGCGTCCACCTAGACAGCCTTCCGTTTAGTACGGGTTTTTCGAAGATGTATTGGACCGGGTCCATCTTGGAGTAGATGTGGACCGTGTAGCTGAGCATGTAATGCCGCAGCTTCTTTGTTGACCATACTAGGGCAAGGCATGTTTTTTCCAGTTTGGTGTACCTTGTCTCGTACTCAATGAACTTTTTGCTGATGTAGTAGATGGCTCGTTCTTCGTTGCCGACTGTTTGTGCTAACATTGCTCCCATGGCTGTGTTGGTAACGGTCAGGTATAGGGATAGAGGAATCCCCGGTTGAGGTGGCATGAGGACAGGAGGTTTGGATAGGATTTCCTTTATCCTGTCGAATGCCTTTTGACAGTTATCGTCCCAATCGGTGTGATCGGAGGCGCGCAGCTTCTTGAATATCGGTTCACAAATCATAGTGAGCTTGGCAATGAAGCGGCTGATGTATTGGACCTGACCGAGAAATCCTCGAATCTCCTTCTCGTTCCTAAGCCGAGGCATTTGTTGAAGGGCTTCGATTTTGGTTGGATCAATCTCAATGCCTCTTTTGCTGACTACATGTCCCAAGAGTTTTCCGGAGGTGACCCCAAATGCACACTTCTGAGGATTTAGTCTCATGTCATATTTCCGCAGACGAGCGAAGAATTTCCGAAAGGCATTGATGTGGCCGTCCCGTTCTCTTGATTTGACAATCATGTCATCGACATACACCTCTACCTTCTTGTGCATCATATCAAGTAGGAGAGTGGTAGCGGTTCTTTGATAGGTTGCTCCGGCGTTGATGAGGCCGAAGGGCATGATCGTGTAGCAATATGTACCCCACTGCGTAGTGAATTCTGTCTTATGCATGTCTTCCTCAGCCATTTTAATCTTGTTTTACCCAGCATACCCGTCCATGAATGATAGGAGAGCATGCTCGGCGGTATTGTCCACCAGAATGTCAACATGTGGCAAAGGGAAGTCGTCCTTAGGACTAGCCTTATTCAGATCCCTGAAGTCGACGCAAACCCGAATTCTTCCGTCTTTCTTTGGTACGGGCACAATGTTGGCCACCCAGTCGGAGTATTCTGACACTTTGATTAACCCAGCCTTGAACTGTTTGTCCACTTCTTCCTTGATTTTCAGGGCCCATTCAGGACGAATTCGGCGTAGCTTCCGTTTCACGGGTTTAGCTCCGGGCTTAATGGGTATCCGGTGCTCTGAAATTTCCCTGTCAATCCCGGGCATATCTCTGTAGGACCAGGCGAACACGTCCTTGTATTCGTGGAGGAGGTCAATGAACTGTTGTCTTTCCGAGGGGTCCAGGGTTGTCCTTATCCTAAGTTCTTGAGGTGTGTTGTTGGTTCCTACGTTAATGGGTTCGGTCTCCTCAATGATGGGGGTTCTGGTTTCCCGTTTGTCAAGTTCTTTGGCTGAGTGAGGTGGGTAGTCACTCAAGTCAAATTCCTCATAGTCATTCAGAATTGCATTGCAGTTAAATTGAGACGAGTCATAAGCAAACTTAGCGTTCATTAAGTTGACACGAGCGAAAAGCTCGGAAAGGACAGACATCTCGTGGTCAGTCAGAGGCGACACAGCAGAGGAGGTGGCCCCAGGGACAGGCTCCAGGTTATCACCTTTTATGGGAGTGGGGGTGACCCTAGTAGACTCAACCTCTGAATCAGCCACGACCTTGTGGTAAAACAGTGGGAAGGGGACCTTCACTGGGACATCAGGAGTGTTAGGAGCTATGACAGATTCTGACTCCGACTCAGACTCAGATTCGAATTTTTCTTCACTTCCCTCCTTTAACATAGGGCCTTCTCCAGTTGTGATCTTGAGAATACGGCCTTGGCTATCGGTCCACTTGACGGTCTTCCTCCAGCCCTGGGTAGCTTTCTCCGGGTCAGTGTCGGAGATCAAGGCGGTTGGGTCAAATTGATTGTCCTTCAGGGCGATGTTGATAATGTCCTCATAGTCGAGGTGCTTAATGTAATCTTCTCCAAAGAGGAGGGTGACAGCTTGTCCATCGAGGCATGACGACGGCTTAGACTCGGTTGATGTAGTTTCGGTGTTGTCAGTGATGAAGTAGCAGTCCTGGAAGACTTCCACACCCGGGTACCTGGCTTTGGCCACAGAGTCATAGATCGGCTCCGGAAAGCCATGGTAGAGCTCTGATTCTCCCTCGGGGACAAAGTATCCATTGAGGGTCAGATGATAAGGACGGAGGATAACTCCGTGGTTCTTGCGTTTTCGAACTAGGAGGTTCATCTTCTGGATATCTTCATCGGTAGGTTCATATCCCAGTCCGAAGGGGATGTTGGGGACCTTAGCCTGTTTCAAGGGAGGCAAGGTATTTTTCAGTGGGTTGAGGGGTAAACCCGGGAAGTAACCCTGGCGCATCATGATACGGTTGACTATGAGGTTGGCAAACGGGTCACAATCAAAGGGTGTTGATTCATCAGTTATGGCATTCACAGCTTGGAAACCTCACATTTCATTGTCATCCTCCTCAATGGCTTGGGAGGCTATTCCCTTTCTCAACACGGTTTTGATCGGGGAAGCAGGAATTGTGATTGTTTTCCCGTTGAAGGGGACCCTGATTTTCTGGTGGAGAGCCGAAGTGACTGCCTTGACGGCGTGAATCCAGGGACGTCCCAGGAGCATATTGAAGGAGGCGTCGATGTCGACCACCTGAAAACTGGTTCGTCTTTCCAGTGGTCCGGTTGCAACAGCCAGAGTGATAAGCCCCGCGACCTTGCGACGAGTATCGTCGTAGGCGCGTACTCCTTGATTTTTTGGGACCAAATCGGCTTTCTTAATACCCAGCTTGTGAGCAGTCTTGAGGGGAATGACATTCACCGCGGATCTGTCATCTACACGGACCATGGGCACATTCTTCTTGAGGCATTGTACGGTGATTTACAGGGCAAGGTTATGATTGGCTCCGAAAGGAGGGATATCTTCGTCGGAAAAGACGACTGGGTTGTTCAGATCAGGGGCGTCCCTTGTCATATGTGCCACTATTTCTTCCGGGGAAGAAGTGGAGGGCACGGTTAATTTTCCCAAAGCCTGTAGCAAAGCCTGTCGATGCTCAAAGGACGTTATGATCAGTTGCCAGATTGAGATTTCGGCCTTTGCCTTCTGATGCTGCTTGAGGATTGAATTCTCAAGAGCTCTCAGTTGAGTTTTCGCGTCCGAGACAACTTGGTCGTTCGTTGTTGGAACGACCGTTGGATTGTTCGGGTTCTGATAGGGGCGTCCGATCTCTTTCGCCCGTTTCTCTTTCCCTGGGACAAGGTAGACATCTTCAACATTATCTCTCCAGATGCCATTGATTTCAGGATCTCAAAGGCACCTTGGAGGGGTATTCCTAGGTGGGTAGTTTTTGTGAGGGATAATTTTGTGAGGGTAATTTTTGTGAGGGTAATTTTTGTGGGGTTTGATTATTGTGAGGGTGATTATTGTGAGGTGCATGCCAGAATGGTCGCGGGAGCAATCCATCCGGGTGTGGGTAGTTTTGGGCGCTCGGGGGACTCTCCCTCGGGCGTGGTGGTGGAGGATTAAAGATAAGTCGATGGTAGGCATCGTCAAGTCGGGTGATTGTTTCGAAGAGACTGGTTATGGCCTCCTCAACCTGTTGGAACATGGTGAGCATAGTGGCGGCACGGAACACAAATACCCCGTCCAAGGGATCTTCCTCCAAGGCATTCACCTCGTCATCAACTGGCAGGATGAGGTGTGATCAGTCCAGAGTCGGCTCATTGTTGGAGATGGCGTGGATCCCCAGAGGATTTGTTTTAGTTTTTGGCTTAGTTGGCGGGGGTAAAGGCAAATCCCCTTTCTCAATCATGTCTTGGATGATGTGTTTGAGTTTGAAGCAGGTTTCAGTATCGTGCCCCTTCCCTTGATGGTACTGACAATAGGTAATGGGGCTCCAGAAGTGGGATTTCTTAGCATCGGTCGGATCCGGGGTGGGTCCGATTGGTTGTAACTTTCCCTGGTCCATGAGCCTCTTCATAGCACTCGCATAAGTTGACCCTATATTAGTGAACACTCCCTGGGGGCGCTTAGCTCTCTTAGCAGATGGTTCAACGAGGTTAACTTCATCAATTTTGTTCGTTTGGCCGTAAGGGCGGGATCCGGTTGAGGTGGATCCTTGGTAGCCTCTGCCAGTAGTCTTGGCCAAGACACCCTTCCGGAGGTCATCTTCAATGCGCGTCCCCAGAATTTGCAGATCCTGGAAGGTCTTGATATTTTGGTACCTCAGTAAGTTGGCATACACTGGGCGGAGATTGTTGACGAACTTTTCCACCAAAGTTGATTCACTCGGTTTACTGACCAATTGAGTACTCACCCTCCTCCAACGGGTTAAGAACTCGGCGAACCCTTCCTTATCATTCTAGGTTAGAACCTCAAGAGTACGGGTATTTGCTTGGATTTCAACATTGTCGGCGTATTGTTTGGCGAATTCAACTGCGACCTCATCCCAAGTAGTAAGATTTTTCGGATCAAGGGAGTAGTACCACTGGCGAGGGATCAGTTCTAAAGAGGACGGAAAGATCCAGGTGAAAAGTTCCTGTTTGACCCCTTTAATGGCCATGTAGTCTTTGAAGGCACGGATATGATTGAGAGGGTCCTCCACTCCTTTGAACTTAGGTACATCAGTTAGGGTAAAGTTGTCGGGTAATTGATCCCCAACAAGTTCGAACCTTCGGTTGTTCTCAAGGTGGATGTTGTTACCCCGAGCTAGGAGCTGTTCTTCCAAGAGCTTTAGCCACTTCTCAGTTTCAGTCAAAGGTGGAGTATTATGTTCTCCAGCTTCCTTGTTTTCCAGGGCGTCGATACGGGTCTCGACGCGATCCAGGGTGACCTTAAGGGCGGTAAGCAGGTTGACTAGCTGATCAGTCGTGACATCTCTGTTGTTATCATTGTTGTTGTGATTGACAAACGAAGTTGAAGATGGGGCCATGGCTCTGAGGCAGAAAAACGGCTCACATTATAACTCAATCCGACACGGTTCAAAGACTGAACGCAGACAACACAAAGGACGAGACAAAGATCAGACTCAACAAGACGAGGGTGACCGTGTGTGGTTCCTCGGTGATGACTCGATTTATGACGTGACGGTGTTGACCAAACTCTTGACACGTGTCCAATGTAGCAGCGCGACGCCATTGGACGGGTCTCGTGGTGAGACGACTCATAAGTAAAGACCCATAAGTACGTTTGCTTTGACTCGATAGACACGAGGCGGAAATGGAATGGTGGACTGAAGTTTTCGAAAATAGAAATTTTCAAAAAGATTCATTTGTCGCCTTGCGGACGGCTTCCGAAGATAGAGATCTCCGCAAGTCGGTCAGTTGAAAGGGGTTGTCTTAAGTTTATTTGCAAAAGACGGTTTGAGTTTGATTCGGCTCGGAAAACGGTGTATTGTCTCCCAAGACGGTTTTTGAAATTCAAAATTGTATGTTTTGAAAATCGGGTTTGAAATGTTTGAAGAGGTCTCGGGGACGGTGTATGGTCCTCGGGATCTCGAAAGTGTCTCGAGAAAAGGGTGTGTGCTTCTCTCGGGTTTTGAAAGAGCCATTGTCGGCGCGAAACGGGTTAAAAACCATATCTAGACGCAGCGATTATAACGGCGTAAAAAGATGATTTGAAATGGTTGTGAAAAAAATCGGGTTTGAAAATTGTCATTACGACGGCCTAGAAAGGCGTGTTGAAATGGTTGTAAAAACCGAGTTTGAAAATCGTCATTACGACGGCCTAGAAAGGCGTGTTGAAATGGTTATAAAAACCGGGTTCGAAAATCATCATTACGACGGCCTAGAGAGGCGTGCAACGGTCGGCGAAAGACCGAGGTTTGAAACGGCCATTATAACAGCGCAAAAAGGTGGTTTTGAAAGTTTGAAAATGACACGGAAGGACTTATGATCAAGTAGCACATAAGCACTCACAGTTCATTATATTATGCATTATGCTGACACGGGTTTTGGCTTAGAAGGGTGGGCTACACACCAAGCAATCAAACCTCGACTTGCGAGAGGGATACCAATCCAAACAAAGTGTGTAAGGAGGGTGCCCTGGCCTCGTGCTCGAAAGTGATGAAAGCTCTTTGACGAAACATAAATGTGTAACGTCAATGGCATGCTTGACTCAATCGGGATTCAAAACGCGGGGATGAGAAAACTCACGCCGACGAGACAAGCCAATTGTTCGAAAAGGGTTAGGTTGTGGGCCCAGACAAGGAACCCGACCGTGACCGTGATATCAATTAATGCATTCCAACCAAGACCTTGTTCGAGTATCACTATCTACGGATCACAAAGACGTAAGTGTCCTAGTTCTCCCCAGCGGAGTCGCCAATCTCTGGACATAGCCACCTATACGCCAAGCCGATCTGTTGGACGTATAGCGGTCTTTTTGAAAGCCACGCTCGGCGGCGTAAAAATGCTGTCGACCAGATCGTTTTAGATCTGTCGGTTTCGTCTCGGTAAGGGTCTCGAAACGATTAGAGATGTTCGGAGTCGCCACCAAGCATTTGTGGGATGCTTGGAACCCGTTCGAATCCACTTTATACCTCGGTCAAACGAAGCACAAAGCAGGGTTTGACATTGGTACTAAAGATGAGGAATCGTCCCTCTTTAGCATCCTATCTCTAGATCCGTCCTATATCCGGGCTAACCGGAGTCGGGATCGTCCTAGACTGGTGCTGGGAAGGGAACAGGCCCTGTACCAGACGGCTACATGAGGCGCGAGCCAGCCGGCGGTACAAGGGGCCTCTCCCTGGTTTTGAAAATGAGGATTGAAAGGCCTTTTTTAGGCGCGGGTCAACCTACGATTATATGCCGTATTCTGACCATTTAGAAAACGTTGTAAAACGTGTTAAGAAATGGGTATTTGAACCCGATTTGGTTTGAAAGGGTCGTTTAGACCACATTTGTTGATTTGAAGAACGGGACTTGAATAATCATCATTATTTTGATGATATTTGATGTCGGGTTCAACTTGACAAGCTTGACATGAATAGTTTTGAAAATAATTATGAATTAATTGTTTTAAGTTCACTTGAATGTCATTAGTCGATACTCATCATCGTACCCGGGTTGAAATCCGGCATGGTATGTAGAACCAAGGATGACTTTGTGTTGGTGACTAATATGTTTATTTTGGAAATGTAAAGAAATGATGAAAGGCTTTAAAATACCTCCCAAAATGTAAAGAAATGAAATGAAAGGTTTTAAATTACCTTTTAAATGTCATTAACCAAATATTATCACCGAAACACGGATTTAACCGTCATGGTATGAGGAACCAAGGGCGAAAAATGTTTTATGGTTAAAACAAATGAAATGAAATAAAAAGGGGTCGAAAATATTCGAAATGGTAAAAACCGATTACAAATAGGAAAATGAATTAAAGGGGAAAGACGAGAACAAACACGGTTGAGTTCTGACCTGGACGCCCCATTTAGGCGCGGGTAAGCCTGCAACCTAAGGTGCTTCTGTCTCAGGCCAAAAATCAGTTTTGGCTCGTTTATCCCATGTTTTGGTTCATGTTATGCACGTTTTAGCATGTTATGGTCATGAAACAAATGAAAACATGATAAAAGGAGGATTTTTACACCCTCATACTTACATGTTTGGTTATGGCGCGTAAGTGTAACAACTGGTTTGGTCGGAAAAAACTCGGTTTAAAACCGTTTTGGTAAGTAAAAAGAGTGTTTTAAGATTAATGACGGCGTAGTGGTCGAAGTGGTCGGTCAACTGATTTAATGCACGATGACGGTACCAAACAATGTGTAAGGCTTGTATTTACGATCGGTAGGTCGTAAATACGCATCGGATTGTGACTTAAGAAGTCGAGTCGAGAATTTTAAGGGAGAAAAGAGGGGGCGGACTCTCGCGTAAGTTCTCAAATGGGGGAATTTGAGGGGTATTTATAGGAAAATGAGTGGTTGTGTGAGTTTTGAGCGACGTGGCCACCTGGGCTGCTCAAAGAGGCGCGAGCCACGTCGCGGGTCTTCGAGGTGTCTTGTCGCTTTCACACAAATGCAATCATGATTTGTTCTATCCTAGGATTTGTAGTCACATGTTTGGTACTTGACCATTCATGAATCCGGGAAATCTTAGTATAGAAGGTTTGAAATGGTTTGTTTTATGTGGTTGACTCGGTTTGACTCGTTGTTGGAGTCGGGATTTGAATTTTTGAGTCGGTTTTTGGTCCGGTGTCGGTTTTGACTCTAGTTAGTGTCATTGCGACCCCATCGTCGTGCATTAAACACTCCAGATATTTTTGAAATGTTTTGAAATGTTTTATTTTCGAAATCGTTTTAGGTTTCCGACGTAAAGTTGTACACAAACTGTCGATCAAACGCCGCGATTCCAAAGCATGTTATAGTCCGATAATCATCGGGTGTTTGTTGGAGTCTCAGCAGATACTGGGTATCTACAAATTGGACATGTGAATTTGTTCAATGGGCTATTAGACGTGTTGAAGAAGATCGAAGTAAAGCTTGAGGAGGAAGATAAGGCGTTATTACTCCTCAGTTCTCTCCCGGGCACATATGAGACTTATGTGAATACTATTTTGTGCGGTAAAGGCACCATCACGGTGGAGCAAGCACAAACAGCTTTATTGTCTTTTGATGAGAGGAAGAAGGACAAGGCTGGGGTACGGAGTGATAGTACGACTACAGTTGCAGTTGCTCGAGATGGGAGAGGTCGATCGTTTAACAAGGAGGATGGATCGAAGCATGGCAGATTTCGATCTAGGAACGCTTCTGGGAATAATGATGTGAAGTGTTTCAAGTGTGGTGACCTTGGGCATATTAGGCGGTTCTGTACTAAGAAATGCGAGAATGAAGAAAACAAGGGCGACACCAACTTGGTTGCCAGTGAAGGAAGTAGTGGTTGTTTGCTTACTGATGGTAGTGACATATTTGGGTCACGGGTGTGAACGATGATACGGTCGTTTTGTACCAAAAATAAAACCTATATATAACTAATAGAAGCTAGTGATAAGTAGGGTCGATCTCCACAGGGAGGCAAGGTATCTATCTGTAAGTCCGTCTATCTAAGTCACAATTGGGGGATTTTGAGTTTTGTTTTCTAACTACTAAAGATTAAAGGTAGGAGAAGTAAAGATAAGAGCAGTAAAGCGAGAAAATATTAGATAAATGGTCAGATAAAAGAGGTATATCAGGATTTCGGTCCACCATGGGAGTTTATCGACTCAGTCATGAATAGTCTAGACAATCTACTGTGAGAAGGGCAAGGAAAAGGTCCTTCCGGTCCGCTATCCACTCTAGATTTCCACTAACTTAACTTCCGTCCTCATTAGGGTAGTCTACTGTTCATAGTAGGTCTGTTTATTCCAATCTTCCGATCCAGGAAGAAAGTTAACCAAATTAAAGTTATTTAGAAGCGTGCACTCAAATAAATATGTTACAGTTATATTGCTACGGTCACAGATTCTCACAAGTAAATCACCTAGTCTATTCACTACATCGTCTCATCACTACCATGGATTCCCTAATCCTAACATATGGAAATTAGCTACTCATGCTTTTGAGATTAACAACAATAACAATAATCATGAAATAACAAGGAGAAGACATAGTAGAAAGACAATAGAGATGTAACATAAACAAATCAAATAAAGACAATAAATGAAAGAACAGTAATTAAGAGCAAAGAGATTGAGATTAAAGGAGGAGAAAGGTTACAAGATTAAGATCCGGAGTCAAGGAAAGAGCAGCAATAATTATGAAACAAAGCAGAATTTTAGAGTAAAGTATGAGTTGTTAAACGTAATTAAGAGTCGAAGAGATAGTTATGACCTAATCACGACTCCCTTATATAGAGAAGTAAAAATTAACTAAATTAAACCTAAACACGGAAAAATTAACCCGTGAAACATAGCAAAACACTCGATCGAACCCTTTCAGACAACTCGATCGAGGACTTCTTCAGAAAAACCGTTTGATTGAGCACTTTTGGCTCTCGATCGAACACTCCCAATTCAGCACATTTCGATCGAGCATATAAATCACTCGATCGAATTCCAGCATCTGCCAAACTACTCGATCGAACTCCAGAAGCTCTCGATCGAGCACTTTCCACTGAGATCAGCCTTGACTTCGTCTTGTCAGCTTCCAAAGACCTTCCTTCACGCTTCCGGAGGTATGACTTCTGCTCCAAATCTCCGTCTCCTTAAAATGCATGCAAAGTAGGACGACTAAGGGACGATTCCGCTACTTTTGGATCCATTTATGCAATTAAGACAAAACAAACCAAAGTAGCCAATTAGGGGAATTTTGCAATACGCGATACAAATGGCATAGAAATGCGTGCAATAAGAGGCTAAAAAGTCTAGATAAATTGCACGTATCAAATCTCCCTAAACCGAACCTTTAATCGTCCTCAAGTAAACTAAATACAAACTAATGGAACGGATATGAAAACACAGAGCTAGCTATAACTTGTCCACTTAAACCATTTAATGCAATAAAAAATTAACAGTTACAGCTACGGCAGTCAATACGCAAACGAGTTGTATGATGTCTATAAATAAGCTGTCCTGTCGACCTTGCAAGATCATTAAAATCGGACTCTCACGGGTCACTATTCTCTCATGAAGCAAAAGGGTGAATATATATGTGTAAGAGAAGAAGAAGAGACAGTCACTCACCTAAACTGCGACCTACATAACATGCATGCAACAAAAATGATAGACGATTCAAGTACCATACATACATTCCAACCAACAATGTCCGTCACAGCCAAGGGCTTACAAAAGATATGGGAGAGTGAGGTTACAGGTAAAAAAGGCAAAACAGATTATGGAAATGTGGAGGTAAAGCCTCAAGCTAGCACTTAAACAGGACCATTAAAGACTATCCAATTCTCAGCTGACTAGAAATCAAGCACTTACACGCCCTTCCATCGGCGCAAAACTCACTACCCAATACACAATCTCCTCAAAAAGATATAGATAAGAACGGGGGAGTAAGACCGTCACAAACTTCTCTTTTTTAATACGGTCTATTTTTTCCATTTCAATTTCTTTCTTTCTTTCTTTTTTTCATTTTTCTTTTTCATTTTTTTTATTTTTTCTTTTCATCCTTTTCCATGCTTTTCTCATTTTCTTGCCCACGTTTCTTTCTTTTTC
The DNA here is from genome assembly GCF_048544455.1 of Silene latifolia. Classification (NCBI taxonomy): domain Eukaryota; kingdom Viridiplantae; phylum Streptophyta; class Magnoliopsida; order Caryophyllales; family Caryophyllaceae; genus Silene; species Silene latifolia. The sequence continues at coordinate 117,353,473 of NC_133531.1, forward strand.
TACCAACTCCATATAAATGAGAAATGAACCAAACTCGCATCAATGAAAGATATACCACAAAAATTACACTAAATTAGCTTGACTGGCAGGCTTAATTTGAGTGTAGCTAATGGGTCAAAAGGCTATATTTGGCTAATGTGGAGCTAAATGGGTGAAAATGAAAGAAAGGGAAAAATTGTAAGCACCTCCCTGCATGTGACACGGACCACAAACCCGAATGTACGCAAGCAACAAGCAATCGAATTTCATAAATGTGCAAAAGTGATGAACATGTTATGCAAGGAGTACTACTCTCAATTCCTACACGAACTGGTCATGAATGACACCAGTTATACGGCTCTAATATCTCAGAAATTGTAAAGTAGTTTGCCAATTTTATCAGGGCAAGTCTACACAGTCAGCTATATTTTGGACATTAACTCGTAGATATGCGCATGACTAAACTAATAACTGCCAATTAGATGCAAGGCTCAAACGATATGACAAGTTAAAGTGTAATTTCATCATGGAAATCGACCGTTCCGATTCAACCTATATGCAAAATGAAACGTGAATATTTTGATATTTTCGAAATTTTCAATTTTTTTTGGATTTTTGATGATTTTTTTTTGAAATAAAATACAATGCAAGCAGAAAATAAACGTGAATGCAAAACAAATGCAATATGCAGACTCAAAGGATGCAATACCCTCCCCAAACCAAAACGGACAACGCCCTCGTTGTCCTCCAGCATACACCAGCAGAATATATAATGGGAAAGAGATAAATACAACCGATAAATGAATGAAAAAACTATAAATAAAAAGGAGTCGAAAATAAATAAAAGAGTAAAAAGTACATACAAAATGACGAACTTCCCCAAACAAGCCAGAAAACTGGGGAAGTGAGTAGACCGGCAACTACTCGTCAGCAGCCTCCTCCTCCACCTCTCCCACCACCGTGTAGTCGGGATCTCGCTCCTGCTCCCCCCTCCTCCCCTCGTCAGCTCTGGCTCTCTCCTTCTCCTCAGCTGTTGTGTCCGCCTCGCTCGCTGGCTGTGGTTACCCCTCCGCCGGGTACCGGTAGAAAGAAGGGTGTGGCTAGCCCTCAGGAACGGGACGTCCTCTCCTCATGTGATACTCGTATAGAGGGAATAAAGTAAGTGCTATGTCCCGCTCCATACGAGTCTGCCTGTGTGGACAAGGGAAATTTACATCCACGCGAGAATATGTGATTTAGAGTCGCCACTAAATTTTTAAATGAAATTTAGAAACCAAGTAGAGATTCAGGTTCGTTTGAGTTTATGTGTTAGGAAGTTTGATTAAATTCTTTAATTAACACCCAACCCCGCCCGTTGCAATAACGGTCTCTACTAATAGAAAACAATGGCTATATTGGCTATGAGTTTATATATGCAATCGTTGTTTTAAAACCTTGGCACGTGACATCAATTCTATGTCGATTTAATGCAATTAAACTTCGTCGAGTTATTTAGCATGTGAAGTTCATTAACTATTCTAGTAAACAAACAAAAAGGAGATACAGAAGAAAGTTTACTTATCTTTAGCATAAGATAGATTAGCAAACATTAGTTGCATAACAATTACAATAACAATTGCAAATCAAACAACAAACGAATGCAAAAGAGCAAACCAAGGAGGGCACGCATAACGAGGTTGGCCGAGATCTATTCGGTCAATTTGGGATCGTACAAAACCTATTCTAAGTCAAGTCGGGTTTCATTCATGTGACATGTGATAAACAATCAAGTTAGATTAAGTTATTTCATAATTAATCTGATTAAAACAAACATGCAATCTTCACTTTAATTATTTCATAACTAAATTAGACATGTGAGTAATCATGTGAAAATAAGACTAATTTTTAGTCTTAGAAGAAAACATGACATATGAAGGATTCAAACATATGAGAAAAACAAATCAACACAAACAATTCCATTCATGCGATTTCATGCAATTTTAATTAATCATATCCAATTAATTAAAGCAAAACATATGAATTAATAAAAAAAGATTTCATCTTTTATATGTTAACATGCCAAAAAATATCAGATATAAACAAATTCTAAGATAGATCTAATAAAAGAACATAATTAAACAAGTTCTATGCTTAATTGAAATAAACTTGCGATATGTGCAACAAGATTGTCAGAAATCGTTCTAATTCCTAACAGAAAACAAATCCACATGTAATATAAGCCATCCATCGGCATTAATAACAACATATGATATCCCATCCTCCTTCATACATAAATTATATCATAATAATATCGAAATCAACATGCAAACGAGTTAATTAACGATATAAACAATATATGATAATAATTGAAGAAAACGAAATAAAGAAGGAAAAAAGAGAGAGGGATTATTGCACCCTTAACCTACATGTATCGTTGACAAAGTCTTCGTGTTGTAATCAATTTTAGATATTGTCTTGAGGGGCCGCCTTCGACGAGTTTGTTTGCAAAACCGAAATCTTCTTAAAAAATAAAGGTTGATTTTGTTTTTAGCTTTGTGAATTCGTTACTAATCCGATTTTAGATCCAAAAGATGTTTTAGAAACCTAAGAGAGTCTAATTTTCAGATCTGGGATTTAGGTCAGGTCGTTTTAGGGTTTGAGGCACGAAATTTTAGGGTTTGTGTCTAGTGATTTGATGAGGGTTTGGACTTTGAATTGTATTAGTTTTTTATCTTTTTGAATGAAGGATGAATGAAGGGTATTTATAGTAAAAGGCTTGCTTGGGGAAGGATTTTGGTGGGTTGGATGGTTCACACAAAAAAATAAAGAGTATTTTCCAATTCTTAAACTCCTTCCAGATTCAGATACATTCTCTTAACAAAAGAAAAGATATCGATTGAATTATGGAAAGTAAGGAAGTCTTACTCTCTCACGTTTGGAATAAGCAATGTGAACGTAATTTACGAGCTTATTTTAATGAGTTATAACTTCCTAAAATATATTTATCAGGTATGGAAAAGATATCAACAAATATTTTACCTTAAAGAAAGATTGGATTGAAATTAGGAAAGTGGAATAAACTCTTTTTAGCAGTTTGTGTGGTCCGAAATTTTGGAGGCTTTTTATGGTTATTTTCTGAGTTGGAAGCTCCTAAAATAATATTAATTAGGGTTATTTAATGAGAATAATCCAACCTATGTCCTTCCTTCCCATATTAATCCCTCCTATACTTTAACCCATATTAATCTTATCTATACACTCATGTTTCTCATTTTGCAATTTTGGAAGGGCAACCTCTTGAATAGGTTACCCCTTTTACTTTTATAATTTTTCACTCATTTTTCTTATATTTTAATGACCCACCCTCTCTGATCCAACCCTGTAACAAACCCAGCTCTTCCTCCTCCCCCTTCACAGGCCAACCACTCCACTACCAGCCACAACCATCGCCTCCCTTGATCTTCTCCATAATAATGCATAGTCGTCAGTCACTGACGACCTACCCTACACCCTCTGGTCAGTGAGAAACTTTCACACACCCTTCCCCTATTTTAACATCTTATCATTCTAATCTATCCCATGTTGATCAACTTTAACAAATTCAAAATCCCAAATTTTGAAGTCCACATCAATGGCGGCGGCGGTGGCGATTACTAATTCTGCTTTGCTTCGTTTCTTCCTCAACTTAGTTGATTTTGGCTGTTATGAGTAGATAAGAGCAGCTATTGAATCGAGGACGGTGCAACGGTGGTGATGGTAGATGAGTGCGGAGTCGTGGTGATGGTTGTTGCGGTTACGCGGAGATGCGAGGCAGAAAAGAGCAAACCCAACCAATTAAGAGCAAACCCATTTAAAAGCTTTAGAAACACAATTAATTTAAAGACATCGCAAATTAATTGAGAGCATCATCTAATTTGTCCAGATGATTATGGTTGTTTCCTTGCTTCTTATATTTATGATAGTATTCTTGTTAGATCAATCAATATTAATTTATCTCCTTGCTACTTCTATTTTTGGGTTTGCTCTAATCTGACGCCTCTCATTCCTCCACGTCGGGTTATAAAGTTTGTCTTTAGTCTTGCGATTTCCCTGCTTATGTTATATTTTCACTCTTTTAAGTTTAGGTAATTAAAATCCCAAAAAAATGGTAATTTGTAGCAAGAAGAAGGAAGAAGATAGTGAAGGAGGAAGATGAAGGCCTAGATAAATAAGGAAGGTAACCTACTAAAAATTAACATTTACCGGTTACAACAAGTAAACAATAAGGCTGGTCTATTATGAGAAAAATGAATGCATAGTTCAGATTAATATGGGTTAAAGTATAGGATGGATTAAAATGAGAAGGAGGGACATAGGTTAGATTATTCATGTTAAATAACCCTATTAATTATTCTTATTAATATTATAGATAGGTTTCCTACTAGAATTGGAGGGTTTGGATTGAATTTATGGAAGGAAGAATAACTTCTTAGAAGTTGTAATTCACGGTTTTGGCAATGAATTAGAAGTAGTATTTGACTGATATTTTTAACTGGATAAGGCTTAGTGGGTGGGCTTGAGTGTCTATTTTGTATAGGTGTTGGTTCGAGCTCAAGTTTCGAGGCCCAGGGTAGGTCGATCCGACCGTAAGTGAGCAAAGGTCGAAGCTCGGGCTTGGTTTGGGTAGTTGTGTCGATGGGAGGTATAAGGTGGGTTAAAAATGGTAGGTTGGGTTGCGAGCAAGGATATTTGAACACTAGACTCTCTGTAGATGAAAATGGGTTAGAAATCTTTATGAAAATTGGATCAAAATGAGCTCAAAATCGAGCTCCAAATCGAGCTGCTTCGAGCTAGAAATCGTAACGAAACTCGAGTTTTTCTAATCGAGATTTAAAATGCAATTTAAAATTATTTTTCAAATCAAAATAAACTAAATGACGAAAAATAATATTTATTTTATTTTCAATAAAAATAAATATGGGTAAATAAATTCAAATTAAGGTAAAATAAAATGAATTCATTTGAAATGTGAAAACTAATTTAAAATTTCATTAAATTAATTAAATTCCTTGCCGATAACGCCCATTCTACATCGAAAATGAGCACGGAATAATGACTAAGTCGAACAATTGTGTACATGTCGTCCTATCATCATCGGGTATTGGTCGGGATTTCTATAGATGCCAATATCGACAGATACGGGTATCTACAGAGCCCCCACTTTGACTGAGGCTTGGACAAGGCGTTAGTCAATGTATACCCCAAGTCCAACGACCTGAGGATTTCGCCGGTCGTTTAAGGTCCATTAGACCACGTATATAAGCTCGTCAGGCATAAGAAGAGATCATACCTGAAACTCCGTGGGGATTTGTTTCTCCCGCTTCTGATTGGTTGTCTTCGACCTTGGTATTTGAATAAATGGTGGGTTGAGCCTTATTCCCTGGCGCCTACGTATCCGTTTGTGACGGAATCAAACACGCAATCGTAGTTCGGCATTGAGGGGTACACATTTCTTGCTAGTATGCATGGGTGAACGGATTTATTTCCAAAAAGATAACTGTTGCTTCTGTTGTTGACGGAGATTTCCAATTTTCTTGAAGTGGGTCTCTAAAGCCTACGGCTTTAGAGCCCCCAGTTGATATGTTTCCTGCTATATAAGGAAAGGCACATGCAGTAATAACAATCACATAAAGCATGTAATTGGATCTTAGATCTTTGAAATTGAAAGATTTGAAATATTTAAAATGTTTGAAATGTTTAAAATGAAACTCTGTTGGGGAGTTGTAATAAAATTGATTTGTACGGGCGGTCGACCCGAGATTTGAAAGTTGGTAACCCGCTGGGGATAAAAATATTTTTGGATCACCGATATTTGAAAAATGATTTTAGGCCTTAGGCCTGTAATTTTGAAAATGTTGGGTCATTAACCCGATCTATCATCGAACATGAGATTCTGACTCCGACACGACTCAAGAAATTGAAATGGGCTTAGCCCGTGTTTATGACTCATAAAATGTGCAAGCTTATACTTAAATATTGACTCGCTGGGGTTGAAAAATGTAGATTGGACGATTCGACGCCCGAACATAAATTCAAAAACTCGCGAAAACACGCGACTCGAGGAGGAAGAGGGGCGGCGGCCCGCCCGACCCGGCTTGGCCCGTGTCCGAGGCCCACACGGCCTCCATTGATGGTAACTCTTGGAGTTTCCATAAACGGATCCCCTTGTTTCCTATATAAAGGGGATCAAGGCTTTCATAATTGCATATATTTTGCAACTTTTCTTCTCAATCTTTTTCACAAAATAAATCCTCAAACATGAGTTCACTAATTGGAATTATGAAGGGTTGGGCTAATGATTTTAGAAAGCATGATACCCAAATACTTGTGGAGATGGGGATTCAACAAATCCTTGTCTTTAGACAAATTTCTCCTCAAATTGCTTTCTTAGACGAATGCTTGAAAAGATGGGATCCTACCCATCATGTCTTTACCTTTCCTGAAGGGGGAATTTGCCCTCTTTCTGAGGAATTTACCATTCTAGGAGGGTGGAACCCTTCTCGAGAGCCTGCTATTCAGGATTTCTTACCAAGATGGGAGACAAAATTCCGTGACTACCTCAACTTATCTCGTTTTGAGGTTGACAATATCATTGATGGAGGGCGAGTTAACCTACTTGCCTTAGCTTCCAAGGTTAAGGAGACTAATGATCCCGAAATCGCTACTGTTTACCGACGACGGGCATTTGGGCTTATCTTGCTTCACCTTTATTGTTTTAAACGTAGCATGAATGACTTATCGGGACAGGGTCAAGCCCGTTTAATTTGGATTGTTGAGCAAATTGGAAATGGTTTAAACCCAGCTTGGGTTATTCTTGCTGAAACCATAAGAGGATTGGATGCTCGGAAACGCAATCCCACCTTGCCATATACTGGATCAACCCGAATTCTTCAGGTTTGATTTTTCTCTTTTTCTTTTTTCTTTTTTTTTTCGGCGTTTTTTTTTTTTTTTGCTTTTTTTTCTTTCTGCTACCGCCTCCTTTCTTTTCAGCGGGCTTTCCATTTTTTTTATGTCGAGTTTTTGGCAGGCCTGGCTCTTCGAGAGGCTTGGATTGATTGATAAACCAACTTCAAAGAAGTATCGAGTGAGTAGCTTTCCTTCTCGGACACCAAGATGTGGATTTGGTATGACCGCAAGCTATTGGCATGATGTGATAACTATTGGAGCTGGGTCCCATATTCGTTGGACTTTGCCATGACTATCTTTGGACTCTCTTACGGGCCTCTCTGATATAGATAAGACTAGGTATACTACCTTACTGGGCTTAGATCATTCGACCTATATTTATCCGGACCAAGTACTTCGCTAATTCGAACGTCGACATATTGTCCCTAAGATTGAGGCTGCTAGAGGCCCAATATTTGATGTTAGCCGTTCTAAGTGTCAAAGTTGGTTGCGGGCTTGGCATTCACGGACCATTTGGCTTATGGTCAAACCCGCAGAGACAACATGGGTTTCTAATCCTTATTCGGCATGGACTGCTAAGAAATGCTTCGAGATCCGCAAGAAATTGCAGAAAGATGATGTTCGAGCTTGGGAGTATCGCCAAAAGGAACTAGAGAACCGGGCCTATTTCAAGGACATTTTTCCGACTTTGGATGAGAGACCGAAGCTGAGACTGGTGAGGGTTCTAAGACTGACCCTAAGACTTCAAGTGTTTGGCAAAGATTGGGTTCATCGACCACAATTGGGCCGACACTAGCCGACAGGCTCGCCCTCGACTGAGTGTGAGAGACCGACTAGGCCCGCGGGAAGAAGATGTGGGTCCTCCGGTGAAACGGGCCAAAGTGAAGATGGGTGAGACATCGTCTCGTGGTGATGGGCCGCGCGGCCCGGGTTGTAGCTAGGCTTAAGACTTAGTCTTGGCTATTTTACTATTATTATTTATATTATGTTGTGTGTTTTCCTTCTCATGATGAGCTTCGCTCGGAAATAAAAGTTGTAATGGACTTCGCCCGGAATTAGAAATAAGTAAAAAACTATTATTTATTAAGAATCCCCAATTTCTGCATTCAACAAATTTCATTTTTGTATTACAAAATTGATGTTTCGGTTGTACTCTTTTCAAGAGTTGCCTACGTATCTGCTTGCGCAGAATCAAACTGAGTCCGTAGTTCCAGTTACAAAGGTATTTAATGCAGTGTCGGCAAATACCGACAACTTATGATTTATTCTAAATGCACTGCAATTTCAAATATTATTTCATAACATTTGAGAATGAGGTCCCTTTTCAAGGGTAGTACTTCTTCAGTTGATCTAAGTTTATTGGGTTTGCAAAGTCGTTCCCATCCAGATCTGTCAATCGAACGACTCCACCCGACAAAATCTTCTTGACCAAATATGGACCGGCCCAATTTGGTTTGAATTTGCCCCTCGGGTCTAGCGGCAACAATGCACGCACGGATTTCAAGACCAAATCTCCTTCTTTGATTCCTCGGGGTTTGACCTTTTTGTTAAAGGCCCTCTCTATCCTCTTCTGGTAGAGTTGTACATGATATAAGGCATTTAAACGGCGCTCATCGAGCATTACTAGAGAATCATATCGAGCTTGGACCCAATCCGCTTCTGGGACTTCACTTTCAAGTAGGATTCTTAGAGACGGTATTTCTAACTTGACTAGTTGAACCGCTTCCATCCCGTACACCAAATAATATGGGGTTGCCCCCGTTGCTGTCCTTATTGAAGTCCTATACCTCCATTCCCGATAATTATCGGTCATTTTCCTTAGAATATTTGCAACAGTCTTATTGGCAGCTTCTACTGCACCATTTGTGTGTGGGCGATAAGGTGATGATTTGTGATGTTTGATCTTATACTTCTGAAGTATAAGTTCGGTTTCAGCTTGAAAATGGGTACCACGGTCACTTATGAACTCGTGTGGGACCCCATATCGTCAAATAATGTCATTCTGAATGAACTTTGCCACTTGTTTTGCAATGGGAACCTTATAGGATTTAGCTTCTACCCACTTCGTGAAGTAGTCAATGGCAACTAGAATGTAGCAATGCCCTCCCGTTCCGGAAGGGTTTACCTTTCCAGTTATGTCGATTCCCCAGGTTGAAAATGGCTAGGGAGATGTCATAGTGTACAACATCGAAGGAGGTACATGTTGGACATTCGCGAAAATTTGGCAATTATGACAGTGCCTAACATATTTCCGACAGTCCGCTTCCATCGTGGTCCAATAGTAACCCAATATCATGATTTTCCGGGCTAACATGTGTGCGTTCATGTGTGGCCCACATTCTCTTCATGGACTTCTTCCATAACCTTCTCGGAAGTTGATTTATCGATACATCGTAAAAGAACTCCTTGGGCGGTCTTTTTGTATAACTGCCCGTCATCAGTCTTGATAAATTGGGCCGCCAACATTCGAAGGGCCCGCTTCCCTCGTGTGTCGAGGTCTGATGGGTATTCTCCCGTTTCTTTGTATTTCAAGATGGTGGTATACCAAAGATCGGTTTCACTTTCCTCGGGATTGTTGATTGCATTCACATATGATGGTGCGGATCTCCTTTCCACACAAATGGGCATATTATCCATATGCTCGGGAATATTGATTAAGGCTGCCAATTTTGATAATGCATCGGCAAATTGATTTTCATATCTCGGAAGATGAACATATTTGACATCATCAAAGAATCGTTCCAATTACTCGATCCTCATTTGATAATGAGCCAAACTTTCACTTTTGATTTTTCAGGACCCGGTTACTTGATTGATTACCAAAGACGAGTCCCCGTGCACTAGAAGTCGTTTCACGCCCAGGTCTAGAGTGCTACGCAAACCGAGCAAACATGCTTCGTATTCGGCGGAATTGTTGGTGACATTGAAGTCTAATTTGTTTGAGACTGGCACATGTTGACCTGTTGGGGAAATGAGGAGAATTCCGACTCCATATCCCATGTAGTTGGATGCTCCATCGAAATATAGATCCCACACGTCATCTTCGATATGGATTACATTCTCATCGGGAAATGACCAAGTGTCGATTGCCTCGGTTTCTTCAATTGGATTTTCGGCAAGGAAATCGGCCACTACCCTTCCTTTTATAGCTTTTAAGGGTACGTATTTGAGGTCGAATTCGGATAGCATAAGGGTCCATCTTGACATTCTACCATTTAGAACCGGTTTTTCAAATAAGTACTTGATCGGATCCATTTTTGAATAAATGCTAACACTGTAGCTAAGCATGTAGTGTCTTAACTTCTTTGTGGCCCAAACCAAAGCTAAGCATGTCTTTTCAAGTGGAGTATATTTCACTTTATATTCTAAGAACTTTTTACTAATGTAGTAAATTGCTCTTTTTTCTTTGTCAACAATTTGGGCTAGCATAGCCCCCATTGCAGTATTCGTAACTGTAAGGCACATTGACAACGACAACCCAGATACGGGTGGGCTTAGAACTAGAGGTGATGATAACACTTCTTTGACTTTGTCAAAAGCATCTTGGCATTGTTCATCCCTGATTTCATGTTCTCCAACCTTTAGTTTCTTAAAGATCGGCTCGCATATCATTGTCAGCTTCGCGACAAATCGGCTTATATATTGGACTCGGCCCAAGAAACCTCGGATTTTTTTCTCGGTCCCGGGAGGAGGCATTTCTACGATAGCCTTGATTTTGGACGGGTCCACTTCGATGCCACGGTGGCTAACGATGTGGCCCAATAGTTTACCCGAAGTGACTCCAAAGGCACACTTCTGTGGATTTAATCTCATGTTGTATTTTCGCAATCTTTCGAAGAACTTTTGAAGTGCTTCGAGATGACCTCTTCGTTCTTTGGATTTCACGATCATGTCATCGACATAAACTTCTACTTCTTTGTGCATCATGTCATGTAGCAATGTCGTTGCTGTCCTTTGATATGTTGCCCCGGCATTGATCATACCAAAAGGCATCACGGTATAACAATAAGTTCCCCATTGCGTTGTGAACGCGGTTTTGTGCATATCTTCCTCGACCATTTTTATTTGGTTATATCCAGCATACCCATCCATGAATGATAGAAGAGCGTGATTAGCGGTATTGTCGACCAAAATGTCGATATGAGGAAGTGGGAAATCGTCCTTCGGACTTGCCTTATTTAGATCACGAAAATCCACACAAACTCGGACTTTCCCGTCTTTCTTTGGTACTGGAACGACGTTAGCAACCCAATCTGAATATTCCGAGACTTTGATAAACCCGGCTTTGAATTGTTTGTCGATTTCTTCCTTTACCTTTAAGGACCACTCGGTACACATTCTACGTAGCTTCTGTTTCACTGGCTTAAAACCCGGCTTGTTCGGGATTTTATGTTCTACGATTTCCCAGTCAATTCCCGCCATGTCCTTGTAGGACCATGCAAATACATCTTTGAAAGCCCCCAGTAGATTGATAAACCCTCGTATTTCTTTGGGATCTAAGGTAGTTCCTATCTTAAGTTCCTCCGGTTCAACTAAGGTTCCCATATTAATGGTTTCGGTATCTTCGATTACCGAGCTTCTTTGGTCGTATTCTTCCAACCCTTTAACCAATTGTGGAGGCGGTTCTACCTCCTCATCATCTTCAATCAATTCGCCTTTGGCCTCATTATCAATGTCATTACTAAAACAATCATTTTCAAAAATTGAATTGCAATGTAAATAAAACAAGTCATAAGCAAACTGGTTCATTTTATTATTAATTTGAAAATTCGCGAAATGCGATAACATTTGGGCCAACTGATCAGAATTCAGTTGTGGAATAGGGGTATTCGGAACAGGTCCTGGAATACCAACATGAGAAGGAAAGACTGGGCAGGGGGTGTTTTCAACACTTGACTCCTTAGACTCAGACTTAGGACTCTACTCGGACTCGGACTCGGACTCAGACTCGGAATCAGTTTCATCATCTGGATTGAATATCTTGCCTTCTCCAGTAGCCAATTTGAATAAAAGCCCTTTGTTGTCGGTCCATTTAATGGTTTTCCGCCATCCCGAGCTAGTCCTCTGAGGATCTACCTCGGAAATGAGGGTAGATGGATCGAACCTTTCACTTCTAAGGATCGTACTTACCAAACCTTCGTTCGATATCTCAATTTCCTTCTCTTCTCCGAAGAGAAGGCCCAAAGCCCTATTGTCAGTGATTGGGGCCGGTTTTGTCTTAGCCGGCATCACGGTTAGGATGTCCTCGGGGATGTAGTAACAATCTTGGAATATTTCAATCCCGGGAAGTAGTCTCTTATGCTTCCAATCATAAATGAGTTCGGGAAAATCCAAACAAGGCTCGGCTTCGCCAGCCCTCGTAAAATATCCATTTAAAGTAAGAAGATACGGTTCCATTTCGATTTCCCGGTCTTCGATCGGTTTCTTACTCTTCTTGAGATAATCTTTCTCGGTGGGTTTATATCCAAGCCCAGATGTCATCCCTTTGTCCATGGGTAGTTTGACTTCGAATTTAGCTTCTCCTCGAGGGTATAGTGATAAACCAAAGTATTTTCCGGTTTTGAAAACGACCTCGCAAACGCGACTATTTGTGTATAGGTCCATATTCTCCAACTCGGGATTGAGCTCGATGGTGTTGGCTACTTCGAACCCACACGGATCGTTGGGGGGGGGGGGGGATCGTCCCTCACTTTGGAAGTGATATCCCCTCGGGCCACTACAATTGGAGTAACATTGATGGTAATGACCTCACCCTTGAACGGGATTTTGATTTTTCGATGTAATGTTGAAGATACGGCCCCTATCGCATGGATCCAAGGCCTACCCAATAGCAAATTGAAGGATGAAGAGACATCTATCACTTGACATGTTATTTCTCGTTCCGTGAATCCAACCCGAATCATTTTGTTGACTAGTCCGGACACTCGACGTACTGTACCATCGAAAGCTCGAACCGTTTGATTGGTTGGTATGAAGTTATTATTTTCAAGGCCCAAAATGTGAGCGGTCTTTAAATGAAGGACATTTACAGCAGACCCGTCATCCACTAAAGTCTTCGGAATGTGTTTGTTCCGACATATAATAGCAATATAAAGGGCCAAGTTGTGTTGAGGCCCAAACGGGGGAAGATCCTCATCTGAAATGTCACGGCATTGGTGAGCCTTGGTTGGACGATGGAAGTAACCATGTTGTCGGGAGTGACATTTGGTGACATGGTCATATTCATAAGAGCTTGAAGTAAAGCTTGTCGGTGTTCAAATGAACTCAACATGAGTTGCCAAATGGATACATCGGCCTTAGTCTTTTGGAGTTGCTTAATTAAGGAAACCTCAGAGGTCGTCCCTTCACCAAGAACCTCGACTATTGCAGGCTCTTTGGAGGACAAATTTTCAGGGATGTCCTTAGAACTAGAGGCATGGCTTGCCTTCTCGACGCGAAATGGGTGCCCAGATCGAGTCAAATGATTAGAATCATGGGCTTCTTTCCTTACTCGTTGGATTTCTGCTTGTGTGTGAGGAACAGTAGCACCCTTAGTAAGGTATATATCATCCTCATCATCGGCCCAAATACCGTTAACTTCGTTGGTATTTCCGGAGGGATAAGGAGTACAATCTATAGCAAAATTCCCAATTTGAATTTCATTCTTTGAGCTTGGTAGGTACTTAGAGCAATCCATAAATATACTCCCGATGTACACTCCCTTTAGATAACACGAGCGAGTGAGATGGAAATGATCAACATTGTCTTCGACAGTGATGAAATTGACATGGTCACCAAATGGGTTAGTGACGTTGTTAGGCTTAGTAGTCGGGATTGGAAGCGTTCCGTTATCAATCATATCTTGGATTTCATGCTTTAGCTTAAAGCAATTCTCGATGTCATGACCCTTTCCTTAATGGTAGGCACAATAAGCATCGAGTTTGTACCATTTATTTCGTTGTTCAACCGATATATCGGGGAATGGACCAATGGGCTTTAGCTTTCCTTGGGCCATTAGTCTTTGAAGAGCATAAGCATAGGTACACCCAATATCAGTAAATACTCTTGGGCTTTGGCGTTGTGGCCTTTTGGGCCCATTTTCGAGTGCATTAATGACTTTCATAAAGTTAGTAGTTGCGAGAGCTTTACTCTTTGAAGATGATCCCGGGTATCCCTTAGGTTTTTCGATTTCAGTGGCTCTAAGATCGTCTTCGACTTTCCTTCCACTTCTGGCCAATTCTTTAAAAGAATTGAAGTAATGGTACTTGAGAGCATTTCGGTAGACGGGTCTTAAATTCTTTATGAACCTATCCACCATTTCAACCTCATTGGGCTTTTTAGCTAGCTTCACACTTTCACCACGCCACCTTGAATAGAACTCGGTGAAACTTTCCTTTTCTTTTTGGGTCATCACCTCTAATGTTCTCATAGAGGTTTGGATTTCTACATTATCAGCATAGTGTCTGCAGAATTCCACTGTGATGTCTTCAAAAGTGGGAAAATTCTTTAGGTCTAAGTTGTAGAACCATGCTTTTGGGTGAGTACCCAAGGATTGAGCAAATATTTTAGAGAGCATTTCAGCAGGTACTCCCTTCAAAGCTAGGTAATCCTTGTAGGACTTAACATGATGGACCGGATCCTCAGTACCCTCAAACTTTGGAATATCAGTAAGTGCAAAGTTTACGGATAGCTTGTCTAGAACTGGAGTATAGGTCCTTGCATTTTCGAAATGGATACTTTTCCCTTGGGCTAATTTCAATATATCTTCAATAAACTGAAACCGTTTCTCTAAATCGGATTGAGGTGGGATGGATGAGTCGGTGAGCTTGGACTCGATATTCTCCATTCGAGTCATCATAAGTTCCATTGTCGCACTAAGCTTGTTGATTGCGTCTTCCATTACTTTAAGTCGGGTATTCGTCGGCCTTTATACAAGAAAACCCGCACCAATCAATATTTTGGATAAAACTTGTACACCTTGGACTTGACCCAAAAACTTGACCCATATGAGAAGACTCGGACTTGAACAAGACTATAGGTTCGACCCCTAGGTTCATTTTGACATGGGTTAGACTTATGGTTGACTTTAGACATCGGTTTGACCCAAACTTGGGATTTTAACGAGATTCGACGACATAACGACTCGATTTAGACTAGGCTTGGTATCACCAAACCCGTGATTGGACTGTGTATAGCCCATGGGTTCGATGGAGGGACGCCTATGTGGGCTAGTTGAGGCGTTCCTTGTGGTTTGACTTGCACTCATGTGATTTGGACCCAAGATTTTAACTTGTGTGATCCAAATGTGTCATATCCTAGATTTTTTGGGATACGGGGTAGATGACCTTGTATAGTTAAGACACTACCTTAGACTTGACTCAATCTCATTCTTGATTAAGAATCGGGAATTTAAATGAGTTGGATTAATTTGAAAAAAGTTGTATTGCATTTTCAAATCAAAATGGGCATTATAACGGCCTAAAAATGTCCTTTTTAGATCGTTTTTGAAAATTGAAATATTGAAAATGCTATTTTCGAAAATTCGGATCGAAAATAGAGTTAAAATATGGGTAAAAATCTTAACTCTATTACTTCGCTTAGGAAGTGATCCTTTCGAAAGTTCAGGATTGGTAAATAGAGTTAAAATATGGATGAAATCTTAACTCTATTTGGGCATTATTTCGCCTTGGAAAATGGATCTTTTTTTTCAAAAGATGATGAGTTTAAAGACTCGGGATTGAAATAGGGTATGTAATTTTCGGAAATTTGGGTAAAAAAGACAGACCAAAATTTCGAGTTTGACTGATTGAAATTAATTTGAATTTTCGAAAACAGAAGCCTATTCTAGACATGGGATTTTCGAAAACAGGTTTGAAAAACATGACCCGGGATCAAGCAATCACGTAGTCATTGTAACACCCCCTCATACCAAGGTGCCTTACCAGGACCACCCTACCATGAAAGTGTGTTACCATCTCGGTTACCCGAAGTTAGTAAATATCAAAAGCGTCTGAACTAAGCACATTTATTAAAGTACCAATAATATAATGTTTACATCAAAACCAAATCCCAAACTGGTCCAAAGAAATATAAATAAATGTCTAACAACTGAAAATTATAACTACGACTGATGATGACAATTCCCCCATGACTGTCCCAAGCTCACCAATAGCAATACCTGTCAAGTCTGCTCACCATCCCCGAATGGATCACCGCAGGTTTTACAAACAACAACACACGGGGTCAGTATTACTCAATCAATGTAAGGCATACAACACGGTAACCAGCTGATCATCCACACTCCCCGGTCTCCCGATCTCACATAGTAACCGACTACACACCGAAGTGTGTAGCCCTGCCATATTACCCATCGCAACAGGTAATCCACACCGCCAGTGGGTGACCGCAGCCGATCCCACCAAGTCCAGCTCATCAACGAGCGACTAAAACAAATCCATGTCCCTTAATGTGCACAACCTCTCCCGTGGCGGGTTCCACGGAGGGCGAACTAGGGTGTGAAGCCACTCCCGCAAGTGAATCCACCACAATCACAAACACACAGCATCACAGCTATCGCAACCTCTCCACACTAACACCGTCACAACAACGCCCATACTCCGATGATCAGCAGTTAACAATAATCACAAAACAATCATGCCATAACAATTAACAGTAAACTGAGTAGGAAAACCCTACCTTAGCAATCAACAGTAGAATGTAGATCAGACAATCAGAAAGGCTCCTCTACGAAGTCTTCTCCTATACAATAATCACATAACACAATTACATATTGAACAATCCCTCCTTTATTCCCCAATTCCAAACATACAGTAGTCCCAACAAAACATAAATGACATGGGGAATGAACTTACCAACAGTAGAATGCGAGATTGCACCCAAGGATAACAACAATTGCACACACACGAGATTAGTGGATGATTAGGGAGTGATTAGAGAGTAATTAAGGTGATCGTAAAATGATTAGGGTTAAAATGACGTTTTAGAAACTGACAGTGAATATAAAAATAACCCTAAACACTTCCGCATCAAACCGCAAAAATAACACTCGCCAGACCGGATACTCGGTCGAGTAAAGCTATACTCGGCCGAGTATCCTCTACTCGGTCGAGTATTCTCCATACTCGGCCGAGTATTCCTCGGCAGAACCAAAACAAACCCCACAATTGACACTACTCGGCCGAGTAGGCTCTACTCGGTCGAGTATACAGCTTAATAAAATCCGTAGTATTACAGTCTTCCCCCCTTAAAAAGAACTTCGTCCCGAAGTTCACACCCTAACTAACACGAGACACCACAAACACAAAAGACACACCACAAAATACAAAAAGACTTTCCACACAAACATTTGTCAACCCAAAGGACTACACAAAACACCACCAACCCGACTCAAAATAAGACAAAACACAACCGCGACCATCTCCTACCCCCCTAAAAATACAACGGTTACGTCCCCGTAACCAAACATACCTGATAAAAAAGGCTAGGAAAACGTTCTCGCATGGCTTCCTCGGGTTCCCATGTGGCCTCTTCCACATTGTGATTGGACCAAAGTATCTTGAGTAAGACCGTCTCACCAGTTCTTGTCTTACGGACTTTGCGGTCAAGAATCTCTTTAGGTACCTCGGCGTAGGACAAATATTCATCAAGCTCAATGTTCTCCATCTCAAGGATATGCGACAGATCACTCACATAGTTCCGAAGCTGAGAAACATGGAAAACATTGTGGACTTTATCCAAAGCTGGTGGTAAAGTCAATCTATAGGCTACTTCGCCTATACGATCCAAAATATCATAAGGACCTATAAACTTTTGACTTAGCTTACCTCTCTTCCCAAACCTCATCACACCTCGCATAGGTGACACTTTCAAAAGGACCTTGTCACCTACTGCGAACTCAATGTCCCTCCGGTGTAAATCAGCATAGCTCTTCTGACGATCTTGAGCTGCTCTCATCTTTTGCCGAATCAACTGAACTTGCTCAACCATATCTTGTACCAGCTGTGGCCCTAAAACCACTGTTTCAGAACTGTCATCCCAACAAACTGGGCTTCGGCATTTCCGGCCATACAAGGCCACAAAAGGCGCCATCCCGATACTCGTATGATAACTGTTGTTGTATGAAAACTCAATCAGATCAAGTCGGTCCTCCCAGCTGCCCCCAAACTCCATGACACATGCCTTCAACATGTCCTCTAAGGTTTTGATGGTTCGCTCAGTTTGACCATCAGTTGCCGGGTGAAAAGTTGTACTCATCTTCAAGGTTGTACCCATCAACTCCTGTAGTTCTTGCCAAAACTTGGATATGAACCTCGCATCACGATCAGAAACGATATCCTTGGGTATACCATGTAACCGAACCACATGTCTCCTGTAACCCAATGCCAGCTGCATCTTAAACCAAGTATCTTTCATTGGAACAAAGTGAGCTGACTTAGTTAACCGATCAACAATCACCCAGATCATGTTGTTACCTTGCTGTGACCTAGGCAATCCCACAATGAAGTCCATGGAGATTGACTCCCACTTCCACTCAGGTACTTCCAAGGATTGAATCTTACCTTGTGGTCTCCTTTGTTCACCTTTGACTCTCTGACAGGTCAAACACCTGGCCACGAACTCGGCTACATCTTTCTTCATGTTTGGCCACCAGAAAGTGTTCTTAAGGTCTTTGTAAAGCTTGTCGCCACCCGGGTGAAATGAATAAGGAGTGCAATGAGCCTCCGTCAAGATCACCCTCCTTAACTCCGCATCCTCAGGAACGCACCATCTCTCATCGAAACGGACACTCCCATCTGTATGGATAGAAAACCTGGAAAGTGTCCCACTCTCTACTCTTGACTTCCACTCTTGAATCCTAGGATCGAACTCCTGTTTACTCTTGATGTTCTCATATAACTCTGGTTCGATTGTCAAATACTCGATGGCATCTCCCTTCCTTAGCATAAAGATCCCCATCTTAGACATCTAATCTCTTAGCTTCTTCAAGGACATGGCCGTACATAGTGAATGAACGCTCTTCCTACTCAAAGCATCTGCAACAACATTAGCCTTACCCTCGTGATAGATGATCTCCATATCGTAGTCTCCGATCAGCTCCATCCACCGTCTCTGTCGCATGTTAAGCTCCTTCTGAGTGTAGATATATTTTAGGCTCTTATGATCAGAAAACACCTTGAAAGTTGCTCCATAAAGGTAGTGCCTCCAAATCTTAAGAGCGAAAACAACTGCACCCAGCTCCAGATCATGAGTAGGGTAGTTCTCCTCATATGGCTTCAGCTGTATCGAAACATAAGCTATGACTTTGCCTGCCTGCATCAAAACACAACCAAGACCATTCTTTGAAGCATCGGTATATATCTCAAAGTTCTTACATCCCTCTGGCAAAGCTAGGATAGGAGTTGTGGTCAAACATTCCTTTAAGGTCTGAAACGCCGTCTCACAACTCTCATCCCAAACAAATCTGGTCTCTTTCCTCATCAGAGATGTCATAGGCCATGCTATGGTAGAGAAATCTTTCACAAATCTCCTGTAGTAGCTAGCAAGGCCTAAGAAACTCCGAATCTCAGCAACATTCTTCGGTGATTCCCACTTGGTTACGGCCTCAATCTTACTAGGATCTACAGATACCCCCTTCTTAGATATCACATGCCCCAGAAAAGCCACCTCCTCCAAACAGAACTCGCACTTAGATAGCTTGGCGTAAATTTGATTCTCTCTCAGAGTCTGCAAGACTATCCTCAAGTGCTCCTCATGTTCTTCCTTAGTCTTAGAATAGACTAAGATGTCATCGATGAACACAACCACGAACCTGTCTAAGAACGGTGTAAATATCCGATTCATCAAATCCATGAAAGCTGCTGGTGCATTAGTCAACCTAAAAGGCATCACCACGTACTCATAATGACCATATCGAGATCGGAACGCTGTCTTAGGAATATCCTCATATGCTATCCTCAGCTGGTGATAACCTGACCTCAGGTCAATCTTGGAGAATACACCCGCTCCACTTAACTGATCAAACAAGTCATCAATCCTGGGCAAAGGGTACATATTCTTCACTGTGACACGGTTGAGCTCTCTGTAGTCGATGCATACCCTCATACTCCCATCTTTCTTCTTCACAAAAAGAACTGGGGCTCCCCACGGTGACACACTAGGCCTGATATAACCCTTCTTAGCAACTCATGTATCTGCTTTTTCAACTATGCTAACTCTTTAGGTGCCATACGGTAAGGTGCTTTGGATATCAGACCTGTTCCCGGTTTAAGCTCCACGCTAAAATCAACATCCCTCTTGGGAGGCAAACTCGGTATTTCCTCAGGAAAGACATCTTCAAACTCCCCCACTACAGGTATCTCAGCAGCTGTCTGCGGCTCTACTCGATGATCTCTCACATGGCAAAGAATCAAGGGGCACTTCTTCCTCATACATGACTTTAGAGTCATCACCGCTATGAGCTTACACTTACGTTTTACCACAAACCCCCGATAGGACACTCTGACACCCTTAGGACCCTTTAAGGACACTCTCTTTGGCCGACAATATATCTTGGCATCATACTTACCCAGCCAATCCATCCCGACAATCACCTCAAACCCATCCATAGAAAATTCTAACAGGTCTACCGGTAAGTCTACCCCTCCAACCACCATAGACACTTCCTTATACAACTTGAGAAACGACACAGACTCCCCTGACGGTATGAACACATCATCTTTTACAACCTCAAACTTCCCCAAACCCATAGACAAGGCATGACTCTTAGACACAAACGAGTGTGTAGCCCCCGAATCAAACAAAACAAAAGATGGTACATTATGAATAAGAAAGGTACCGGTAACTACATGAGCATCATCCTGTGCTTCCTGTTTGTCCATCATGAAAAGCTTCCCACTGCTTTTTTGTCCTCCACCCTAAACCGAAGCATTGGAGGTACTTGGCTTAGCTGTTGAATCTTGGGTGGTGGTGTTGTTCAGCCGCTGATCAGATCCACCACCACTGCGGTTATAGCTGCCCTGGTTTCCCTGTCCGCCTCTGTTGCCCCATGAACCTCCCGGTCGGTTACTAGCAAAACTCTGAGTTGGCCCCTGGGAGAAATTCCGTCTTGATTTCGATCCGTGTCGCCCGAAAGCGGTGCATTCCGTCTCTCCGTGGCCGACACCACCACAGCCGTAACATGTTATGTTGGAGTTGTCACTCACACTCCGCCCTCCATTCTAGCCCCAGCCTCGAAAACCCCCAGAGTCATTACCCCCACCAGAAAAAGCTTTGGTGTGGTTGTAGTTACCCTTCTTGTTGCCTGACTGACTGTTGCTTCCACTGTCAGCCTTCCTCTTTTCAGCAGCAGTCCTCTCATTGATCTCCTTTGAGAGATCTACCATCCTCTCAGCTTGGCCCGCCCTTAGATACACTTCCTTAAGGTTAGTAGCAACCCCAGCTGCCATACGATTCATGATCTTGGCAGATAAACCCCTCTCAAAGCGGAGAGCCAAACCCCTATGTCCTAGCTGCTTGTCCTCCACATAACGAGATAGCTCTAGGAACCGGTGATAGTAATCAGTGACTAACATCTCCTCAAACATGGTGAAGGAATCAAACTCAGATCTCATCTTGTGTCAAATATGCTCTGGCACAAACTGCTCTCTCATAGCACTCTTCAGCCCAGACCACGGAATAGCTCCCAAACCTTCGGCCTGGTAATAAGCTCTAGCATCATCCTTGACGTTTTGCCACCAAACAGCAGCTTCACCTCTCAGGTAGTATACTACCTGCTCAACGATCATGTCTTCAGGGCACTTAACCATTTCCATGAGAGCTTCAATCTCACGGTGCCACTTCTCGAGCAGCTTTGGTTCCCCTACCCCTTCATATGTGGGAGGGTTGAAGCAAGCAATGTTGATGCTGAGCTGAGTAGCATCCATCGGCTTCTCATTTCCCTTTCCCACATTTCTGAGAGCTTCAATGAGGGCCTCTTGTTGCTCAATCATGCGAGCAACCTCATCAAGAGTCATCTCGGAAGCTTGAATCTGTGCAGGGGTTCTTTTGGGCGGCATTTTGAGCTGATAAGAAACAAGGAAACGTAAGCACAAAAGCCTACGGCTCAAAATGTAACAATCTCCCGCCAAAAGAACACTCGGCCGAGTATCAAATAATACTAGGTCGAGTAACGACTAATCGGTCGAGTTGTCGACTCCAGTAGCCAATCTAAATAACCCAGAATTCATACTCGATCGAGTATAAATGACACTCGGCCGAGTAGACACTACTCGGTCGAGTACACTTCTTTACTCGGTCGAGTAAACACAAACAGTAGCCACTGCTACTTACTGTAAAACTACACTCGGTCGAGTGCTTGGTTACTCGGTCGAGTACTCCCTACTCGGTCGAGTACCTGCCCTGCTCGGCCGAGCCATACCAAAGACGGGTTAAAATAGTATAAGGTCCCCTATCAGGCTTTCTATTCCCTCATCAAACACATAACAACAGGAACTAAAATGCCACGTTATAAACATACAGCCATACCATTCATTCACAGGGAATCCAATACACCAAAATTCACATACCCGTTCTTTCTACTACTTTTCGAAATCACCAAACTTACGAATTCACATATAAAATTCAACCATCACTTATTATCAACATGAATCGTCATATACATGCACATACAAGACACGACACTCAACACACTTCCCCATGTGACCGGCTCGAGTTAATAAGGGCCAAATTGCGACTCCGGGACGTCTCCCGAGTCTTTGCGGTAGCTCCAAACAACTCTCCCCGGGTTCATTTTATTTAGACTCCCTAAGTTCATTAGATTCATTTGTTTAGGTGCCGGAATCTTCGGCTCTGATACCACTTTGTAACATCCCCTCATACCAAGGTGCCTTACCAGGACCACCCTACCATGAAAGTGTGTTACCATCTCGGTTACCCGAGGTTAGTAAATATCAAAAGCGTCTGAACTAAGCACATTTATTAAAGTACCAATAATATAATGTTTACATCAAAACCAAATCCCAAACTGGTCCAAAGAAATATAAATAAATGTCTAACAACTGAAAATCATAACTACGACTCGAACAGTGGTGCTACGACTGATGATGACAATTCCCCCATGACTGTCCCAAGCTCACCAATAGCAATACCTGTCAAGTCTGTTCACCATCTCCGAATGGATTACCGCAGGTTTTACAAACAACAACAACACGGGGTCAGTATTACTCAATCAATGTAAGGCATACAACACGGTAACCAGCTGATCATCCACACTCCCGCAAGTGTGGTCTCCCGATCTCACATAATAACCGACTACACACCGAAGTGTGTAGCCCTGCCAGATTACCCATCGCAACAGGTAATCCATGCCGCCAGTCGGTGACCGCAGCCGATCCCACCAAGTCCAGCTCATCAACGAGCGACTAAAACAAATCCCTGTCCCTTAATTTACACATCCCCTCCCGTGGCGGGTTCCACGGAGGGCGAACTAGGGTGTGAAGCCACTCCCGCAAGTGACTCCACCACAATCACAAACACACAGCATCACAGCAGTCGCAACCTCTCCACACCAACACCGTCACAACAACGCCCATACTCCGATGATCAGCAGTTAACAATAATCACAAAACAATCATGCCATAACAATTAACAGTAAACTGAGTAGGAAAACCCTACCCTAGCAATCAACAGTAGAATGTAGATCAAACAATCGGAAAGGCTCCTCTACGAAGTCTTCTCCTATACAATAATCACATAACACAATTACATATTGAACAATCCCTCCTTTATTCCCTAATTCCAAACATACAGTAGTCCCAACAAAACATAAATGACATGGGGAATGAACTTACCAACAGTAGAATGCGAGATTGCACGCAAGGATCACAACAATTGCACACACACGGGATTAGGGGATGATTAGGGAGTGATTAGAGAGTGATTAAGGTGATCGTAAAATGATTAGGGTTAAAATGACGTTTTAGAAACTGAAGGTGAATATAAAAATAACCCTAAACACTCCCGCATCAAACCGCAAAAACAACACTCGCTAGACCGGATACTCGGTCGAGTAAAGCTATACTCGGCCGAGTATCCTCTACTCGGTCGAGTATTCTCCATACTCGGCCGAGTATTCCTCGGCAGAACCAAAACAGACCCCACAATTGACACTACTCGGCCGAGTAGGCTCTACTCGGTCGAGTATACAGCTTAATAAAATCCGTAGTATTACAGTCATTCACATGTTATGGATGCTATGCATGGCCTAGACTCTTCTAAGTCTCGGTCGGTCCTCTAAAGTGGGTCTATGTCAATGATTCCGTTTCATTAGGGAAGAGTGACCCGCCATAAGTATTTTACAAAATGGTTGGGAATCCATTTGCTAACCTCCACGAAACCACCTTGGTCTTTAAACCGGACATAGTGGACGTCATCAAGTAACAATGCAATCGATACACGGGCTTGATGGTCCTCCTAAAGTCTCAATTAGTATTTATGCATAATAAACAAAAATAAAATATAAACTAGGTAAACTTATAGCCATTATTTTCTATTTTCAAGCTTCAAGTCCCCAGCGGAGTCGCCAAATTGTGGACAAGGGAAATTTACATCCACGCGAGAATATGTGATTTAGAGTCGCCACTAAATTTTTAAATGGAATTTAGAAACCAAGTAGAGATTCAGGTTCGTTTGAGTTTATGTGTTAGGAAGTTTAATTAAATTCTTTAACTAACACCCAACCCCGCCCGTTGCAATAACGGTCTCTACTAATAGAAAACAATGGCTATATTGGCTATGAGTTCATATATGCAATCGTTGTTTTAAAACCTTAGCATGTGACATCAATTCTATGTCGATTTAATGCAATTAAACTTCGTCGAGTTATTTAGCATGTGAAATTCATTAACTATTCTAGTAAACAAACAAAAAGGAGATAGAGAAGAAAGTTTACTTATCTTTAGCATAAGATAGATTAGCAAACATTAGTTGCATAACAATTATAATAACAATTGCAAATTAAACAACAAACGAATGCAAAAGAGCAAACCAAGGAGGGCATGCATAACGAGGTTGGTTGAGACCTATTCGGTCAATTTGGGATCGTACAAAACCTATTCTAAGTCAAGTCGGGTTTAATTCATGTGACATGTGATAAACAATCAAGTTAGATTAAGTTATTTCATAATTAATCTGATTAAAACAAACATGCAATCTTCACTTTAATTATTTTATAACTAAATTAGACATGTGAGTAATCATGTGAAAATAAGACTAATTTTTAGTCTTAGAAGAAAACATGACATATGAAGGATTCAAACATATGAGAAAAATAAATCAATACAAACAATTCTATTCATGCGATTTCATGCAATTTTAATTAATCATATCCAATTAATTAAAGCAAAACATGTGAATTAATAAAAAAAGATTTCATCTTTTATATGTTAACATGCCAAAAAATATCAGATCTAAACAAATTCTAAGATAGATCTAATAAAAGAACATAATTAAACAAGTTCTATGCTTAATTGAAATAAACATGCGATATGTGCAACAAGATTGTCAGAAATCGTTCTAATTCCTAACAGAAAACAAATCCACATGTAATATAAGCCATCCATCGGTATTAACAACAACATATGATATCCCATCCTCTTTCATACATAAATTATATCATAATAATATCGAAATCAACATGCAAACGAGTTAATTAACGATATAAACAATATATGATAATAATTGAAGAAAACGAAATAAAGAAGGAAAAAAGAGAAAGGGATTATTGCACCCCCAACCTACATGTATCGTTGACAAAGTCTTCGTGTCTTAATCGATTGTAGATATTGTCTTGAGAGGCCGCCTTCGACGAGTTTGTTTGCAAAACCGAAATCTTCTTAGAAAATAAAGATTGATTTTGTTTTTAGCTTTGTGAATTCGTTACTAATCCGATTTTAGATCCGAAAGATGTTTTAGAAACCTAAGAGAGTCTAATTTTCAGATCTGGGATTTAGGTCAGGTTGTTTTAGGGTTTTAGGCACGAAATTTTAGGGTTTGTGTCTCAGTGTCTAGTGATTTGATGAGGGTTTGGACTTTGAATTGTATTAGTTTTTTATCTTTTTGAATGAAGGATGAATGAAGGGTATTTATAGTGAAAGGATTGCTTGGGTAAGGGTTTTGGTGGGTTGGATGGTTCACAAAAAAAAAAATAAAGAGTATTTTCCAATTCTTAAACTCCTTCCAAATTCAGATACATTCTCTTAACAAAAGAAAAGATATCGATTGAATTATGGAAAGTAAGGAAGTCTTACTCTCACATGTTTGGAATAAGCAATATGAACGTGATTTACGAGCTTATTTTAATAAGTTGTAACTTCCTAAAAGATATTTATCAGGTATGGAAATAATACCAACAAATATTTTACCTTAAAGAAGATTGGATTGAAATTAGGAAAGTGGAATAAACTCTTTTTGGCAGTTTGTGTGGTCCGAAATTTTGGAGGCTTTTTATGGTTATTTTCTGAGTTGGAAGCTCCTAAAATAATATTTATTAGTCTTACTAATATTATAGATAGGTTTCCTACTAGAATTGGAGGGTTTGGATTGAATTTATGGAAGGAAGAATAAAAACTTCTTAGAAGTTGTAATTCACGGTTTTGGCAATGAATTAGGAGTAGTATTTGACTGACATTTTTAACTCGATAAGGCTTAGTGGGTAGGCTTGAGTGTCTATTTTGGATAAGTGTTGGTTCGAGCTTGAGCTTCGAGGCTCAGGGTAGGTCGATCCGACCGTAAGTGAGCAAAGGTCGAGGCTCGGGCTTGGTTTGGGTAGTTGTGTCGATGGGAGGTATAAGGTGGGCTAAAAATGGTAGGTTGGGTTGCGAGCAAGGATATTTGAACACTAGACTCTCTGTAGATGAAAATGGGTTAGAAATCTTTCTAAAAATTGGATCAAAATGAGCTCAAAATCGAGCTCCAAATCGAGATGCTTCGAGCTAGAAATCGTAACGAAACTCGAGTTTTTCTAATCGAGATTTAAAATGCAATTTAAAATGATTTTTCAAATCAAAATAAACTAAATGACGAAAAATAATACTTATTTTATTTTCAATAAAAATAAATATGGGTAAATAAATTCAAATTAAGGTAAAATAAAATGAATTCATTTGAAATGTGAAAACTAATTTAAAATTTCATTTAAATTAATTAAATTCTTCGTCGATAACGCCCATTCTACATCGAAAATGAGCACGGAATAATGACTAAGTCGAACAGTTATGTACATGTCGTCCTATCATCATCGGGTGTTGGTCGGGATTTCTATAGATGCCAATATCGACAGATACGGGTATCTACAGCCTGGTAAGCAACTCGAGAAGAAAACTGTCACGACGCCCTTGGTCAATGACCTCAGACGCCTCAAAGCATGGAGGAGGAATAAAATTAGCCAGGTAAACCGGCTGTGTAACAGGAGGATTGGGAATAGGGATCGGTGTAGGCGTGGGCGTGGAAGACTGCCCAGCCTAAGTCGGTGTGGATCCCTCTCCAGTCTCAGGTCTCTTCCGCTTCTTAAAAGAGGAATAGTGGTAGGTGGAGCGAGTGGAAGGTGGTAGAAAGGCAAAGGTGGAGGCAACCTACCCCTCACAGAGGTCAAGGGTACAAGATGGGGTAGGTCAGTAGAAGGTAAGGTCACGGACAAGGAACCACAAATTTTCCAAGTCCACTGGTCTGAAACTAACCAAAACATTGCCAACATGGCAGAGACATCCAAGTACTTTTCCCTATCTACATGTGCCAGGTTACGGGGAAAGTCAGTGAAGATAGAACGAGAGAGGTAGGTTGTGACACCCCGCGATAAAGCGGAAAAAAATATAACTAATAAATTAAAGCGGAAATTTATGATATTTTTAAAACGTTTTACTACTAGTTAAAGATTAACACGCGGGTGCCATAAGGAAAAGAAACAAATACTACAATAGACAAACTTAGGTTATTACAACCCAAGTCTAGAAAGCGGGGAAAAGATATCCCACTAATAAACAGATAAGGGGTTTCTAAACTAGCAAATTAAGGTCCAAGGGTTTAGTTCTCGCTAGCCCACACGTCTTCCCCACGTAAGCATCTTCACCACCTGTCATTCATGTAAACATGAACGCCACAGTCAGTGGGGAGTAACTCAAGGTTCTCCCAGCCACAAAATGTCGAAACACAAATAAACAAGAACATATTAGAACATCATGAATACAACCATTTGATGCAAGCACTGAGACTATAATTCAAAACATGCGTAGTAAATCATAGATAAGGCATATGATACATCCATGTGAAAAAATCCAACCTAAACGTCATAAATGACAATACAACTATAAACACGATAAAATATCATATGTCACGGATAAACAAGGTTACATAATAATACATGTGAATGGAAACCCTAGCCATGAACTATGAAAACCAAATAACATACAATACACGAAATAGGACTACTAACATCACATAATAAGCAAAGCATCCGGCTCAGAGGCTACCTTTAAAGCATGTCCGAGACACAAGTCCTTAAGTACCTTGGCTCAGCGGTTACCTTTAAAACATGTCCAAGGCACGACCTCTAAAGTATCTGGCTCAGCGGTTACCTTTAAAACATGTCCAAATACAACAAACAAGTGCCCGACTCAGAGGTTACCTTTAAAACATGTCCGAGGCACAACACATAAAGTATCTGGCTCAGCGGTTACCATTAAAACATGTCCAAATACTACATACAAGTGTCCGACTCAGAGGTTACCTTTAAAACATGTCCGAGACACAACATATAAAGTAGCTGGCTCAGCGATTACCTTTAAAACATGTCCAAATACTACAAACAAGTACCCGACTCAGAGGTTACCTTAAAAACATGTCCGAGGTACAACAAACAAGTATCTGGCTCAGCGGTTACCTTTAAAACATGGCCAAATACAACAAACAAGTGTCCGACTCAGAGGTTACCTTTAAAATATGTCCGAGACACAACAAACAAGTATCTGGTTCAGCGGTTACCTTTAAAACATGGCCAAATATAACAAACAAGTGCAACAACCAAGCACAACAAACAAGCACATAGAACGGGATTATTAATGTCACATTCATACTTATGGCTTGCATCTCACCATAAGTACGGATGGGAACATCAATCCCGACGACCTTATCGCAACTAGAGGGCCTATGGCTCACCCCTAGTATCTGATAGGACCGTGACTCAGGGACGGGATGATTAATGTCACATTCATACTTATGGCCTGCATCACCATGAGTACGGATGGGAACATCACTCCCGACGAATCATATCGCAACTAGAGGGCCTCTGGCTCACCCCTAGTATCCGATAGGACCAAGACTCAGGGACGAGATTATAAATGTCACATTCATACTTATGACCTGCATCGCCATAAGTACGGATAGGAACATCAATCCCGACGATTATATCGCAACTAGAGGGCCTCTGGCTCACCCCTAGTAAGCGATAGAATCAAGACTCTCACATCCGAACAATACTAGACATTATCTAGAATACGACTCTTACCAGTACTTATAATAAATATCTCATACTTGTGTTATATTACTAAACATTCAATTTTATAATTTAACATGCAGGTTAAAATAAAATATAATAAGCGATAATGAATAATTTACGTTATGTGAAAATTTACGGAAAGCGCACAAATCCAATACATATGACAAGGTGAGCCCAACAAATGAAATATGGTGAATCCAAATACTAAGGAGTAGTGAGTCCAACAAATTAACAAGGGTAAGCCCAACAAATAAACAATGGTGAGCCCAACACTATTATTCACAAAATGAGTTACAAAGGAAAAAGGGAGAAAGCAAGAGAGGAGCACACTCCAAAGTCCATACCGTGACCATCAACCCGATCACCAACCGTGATTGAGGCCGTGTAACCACCAGCCACTGCCGTGGCCACTGCTACCCACGGTCAGCTCCACAGCCGCGGCCACACAGCCCCTCCACCTCCATCTAATCACATAAAAACAGTCCCAAAACCGGGTTTTTAAAGCGGGAAAAATGAGTATACATAAGAGGACATTAAAGTGGGGAAGGACAAGCAAGAAAGCCAATTCGAGGGACCGTTTTACACTACAAGAAAAACTAAAACATGTGGGAAATTATCTGTATACTTCCCTTAAACTAGAAGGATTATAACGAATTTTAACAATGATGATAAAAGGTCATAAACAAAATACATAAACAAAGTATAAGGATTTAGAATTAACCTTCGGTCCTAGCAAATATGGCCTAAGAACAATATCAAAATTGATATTCGCCTATTAGTTGCACCCAAGACGATATGAGATATGCCCCTTGATTATGGTAGAAATCGATCTAAAATTTTCTGTAAAATTTAGTTGTTTTGTGTTTTTTCTGATGAGAGAGGAGGCTAGGTCAAGAAAAAGAATTAGGGTAGAAATAATTCTCTCCCTTTCTTTTTATACAGACCGAAATCTGGAATCAATTAGGAAAGAAAAAAACATCCTAATTTTCGGCCAACCAGACCGAAAAATAAGGAGTGTATTTTCCTTATTTTGGTCTTTCCAAAAATATATAATATGTGTTGAATTGTCATCTAGTGAGGATCGAACCCATGACCTCTTGGCTTGTGTACCCTCACTATTACCACTATGACACATTCAACTTGTTGATATTAAATAACTGATTATATTTAATTACGAATTAACAGATTAATTCGTCCAAGCTAACATTATATATATTGAATTAAATATAACTTATTATATTTAATTTACGAATTGACAGTTAATTCGTCTCAACTAATATTATTTAATTTTCATTAAATAATTATCTCATCAACACATCGACTAACTTTTTAGTCATTTTGGGCATCAATGTGATTATATTTCTATGACCACATTTCTCAAACACGTCCTATAGGTGTGACCTTTAGGGACCAGTTGATCACCGCCATCTGTATGATAATAACGTCAAAGTTTCTATCAAGCCAACCGTTATTAGGTAAACGTTAATCAACTGATTAAATATACGAAGTATACCCTTGTGAACCTGTAAGAGATTTACAAATGTTATCACACTAATTTGTGGAGGACACAAGCTCCAACAAAACAGGCGACCGAAATTTGGCGACTGATAATTGTATTCGCCAATTTGGCGACTGATATACAAATTAGCGACTGAAATCAGTCGCTAATTTGGCGACTAGCTTTTTTAAAAACGGAATCAAATTTGGCGACTGATTTTTTAAGTTTGGCGACGGATTTCTAGGTAGTCGCCAAATGTAATTTCAGTCGCCAAATTTTTTTATAGAAACCAGATCCCCCTCTCTCCTACTTTACTCTTTCGAAACAAAAAAAAGGGCGAGAAGCAGCGACGACGACGAGCGACCAAATTCGACGACACAACCACACTTCCACCGCCACTTCTACCGCCATTTCCACCGCCATTTCCACCGCCACTTCCCCCCTCTTTAATTAGGTTAGTTTTTTTTTTGTTTACTTTCAGTTTAATTAGTTTAATTTGTTAGATTAATTTGTAGTTAGTTTGATTAATTTGTGGTTAGTTTGTTAGATTTATTTGTAGTTAGTATGTTAGATTAATTTGTAGTTAGATTTAGTTTAATTTGTGTTTGAATTAAAAGGGAATGATTAAGGGGGTTTTTGTCTTGGTTTAGGGTTATGGTTGGGGGTTGGTCGGCGGCCGTGGGTGGGCCGTGGTGGGCCGTGGGTGGAGTGGGTCGTGGGATGGCCTTGGGTGGGTCGTGGGTGGTGTTTGGTGTTGGGTAGCTAAGTGAAACCGTCTCATTATCATTAGTATTAAGCTAAGTGGAACCGTCTTAATTAATATTATTATTATTATTAAGTGAAACCGTCTTATTATTATTAATATTAAGCTAAGTGAAGCCGTCTTTTGCATTAATGGAATTAGCTAAGTGGCACCGTCTTTTGGATTAAGAGAAATTAGCTATTAGCTAAGTGGAACCTTCTTTAGGACTTGATTTTGATAAATTTAGTTTGATAATTCATGTTATTGATGAATTGAGGTTGAATAACCTTATCTTTTTTGTTTTTCTTTTCTCTTTTCAGGGTTGTCACCGCGCTGCTAGGCACCACCGTACGCGGTAGCTGTTGCTTCTTGTTTTCTTTTCATTTTTGCTTTTACTTGATTAGGTAACCTCCTCTTACCAGTTACCTTTTAAATTTACTAATTTTAGTTCAAATTATGCTACGGACTTTAGGATAGAAACCTTTATTATGTGGTTGAATTGTGCTATTGATTGAATTAATTAATTTAGTACTTGATTGTGTTGTTGTTTGATTTGATGTTGACTTAGTACCCATTCAAGAATTACTCATTAGGAGTAATTCTTGAATAGTCCCCATTTTGGGACTGTCTTTGTACGTTTCAAGTCATTTAGGTAGTAAACACGTACTTGTGATTTATTAATGAGGAATGAGTTTGGTGGCGATCCCTTTAATGTTCTCCGAATACATGTATATGTGGAGTAATTAGTTATTCTACACAGATGTGTATTTGGAGAACTGAAGGGAAAGAAGAAGTCAAAGCCGATTGCGACGGTACCGGAACTGTTTCTGGACACGCATTCCAGGGTTGACCACAAAGGGGTTAGAAGTTGGACTAAGCCAAAAGACAAGCAATTATATGTAAGTTTTCCCTAACACTTCATTTTTGTTAATTTATTCTCTTTTAAAATGTCTTATATAAGCTGATTACCATATTAACTTACTACCATTTGTTTAATATTGTAGGATGCATTTGAACATGAAAAAGCCGCCAATCCAGAAAAACCGGATAATGACATATGGTTTGAGTTGGTGAATGGTGTGGACAGCGGGCCGCCCACGGGGGCGCTTGGTGAAAACGAAACAAGCGTTTGCATTTTTGTATGGAGTCGCCACCAATTTTTATGGGAAATTGGAACCGTTCGAATACCTCGTGTCATGTCAAGACACAAAGTAGTGACATGAACACTAAGCAATCGTTACCCTTAGCATTCTATGTCTAGAATGACTCTCGTGGATGCCAATGAACACGGGTGTTCACAGATATCTGGAGTAAGGGGTGAGGGTACGTATTAGGAAGCTCTTTTGATCGAACACCTAATCCCGCCCGCCTCGATAGCGGCCTCTACTAATGATTAGGGAAGTTATTCGTACTTGATATATCGTCGGCTATAATGCATGCAATGCAACACCCAAGTAGATTAATCCTAGCATGTGAGAATTAGACTAAGTCGGTTGACACGTAATTAGCATACAATTGGGTCGAAGTAGGATTTAATGTTCATTTACATGTGAAAACATACAAGCAATAAAAGAAATACAATAACTATAAATTACAATAACGAAAATTACAATAATAACATCGGATTAGGCGATTTATGTCGAAAATACCTTTAAAACGGATAAATTGAGAAAAAGAACAAAAGAAAGAAAGAAGGAATTAAATAAACTAACGAACAAGAATTAGCGTGATATTACGGTTAATAGTTAGTTAATACGCAAACTAATTGGCTAAGTCAAAGCAGAAACGGAGTTCAGGGACAGAACTCAGCCAGGAACAGGCGCAGCAGAGCTGCGTCCTTTGGAATAGGCGCAGCAGACACTGCGTCTGTTCCTTGGCTCAGTTCTGACTGTGAAGCCGTAATTGCAAGCCGTTAATGTTAATTAGTGATTTTAATGATTGATTTGATGATATTTACTCGGATGAAAGTGATTAACAGGTTATTTACATATGATTGATGGTCGTGAAAGCAATAAGCATGGATGAGACGGAATTAAGATGGATTAATTACAAGATTGAACGATTAATTAGTGACATCGGTGAATGAAACAAACTAAACATGATGAATTAATGACAAATTAATGACGAACATGTGAATGAACAGATGAAAACTATATCAAAGACGAATTTCAGAAACTCAATATGAACAAATCGAATTCCTACAACCCGGATTGAACTTAATGACGAAAACCCTCAAATATTGGATTATTAGGGATTTAAGTCGGATTTATGACAAATTAAACATGAGAATGACGGTGATTATAACACATGTGGAATTATTATGATATTAAGACGAAGAATTAACATACGAAGCAAGCAAAAGAAAGAATTTGAAAACGAATTACAGAGGACAAACGAAGAAGAAAGGAAGCAGGAACTGCGGCAGCCTCACGAAGAGGCGCAGCGATTCTTTGCGTCCTTTCTCGACGGTTATTATCTCGGAAATCCGCAAAAACGAGTTTTAACAAAGGGTTTTAGAAATCGGTTTTAATGGTATTTTCGACATAAACCTTACAATTGATGATACGAAAGGTAAAATACAATAAATAAAAGGGGAATTTACACCCTCAGACTTACATGTTGACGAAACGAGAAGGACTAAGATATCGATTAGTGATGCTCGACGCGAATGCAAAGAAAGTGCCCTCGTAAGAGGAAAACGATTGATTAATTAAGTTGATTATTGTGTAGTTGGTCAAATTGGTCGGTCATGCAACAGAGAGGCTGGTACCCGGAAAGATCCGAGCTTACGTGGTCGAAATTTCAAGCACGTAGGCGCCAATAAGTAAGAACAAAGTCTAGAATGCAAAGGGAGAAGAGAAGGGCGGACACTCGCGTGAGAAATATGAGGAGCGAAGGCTCCTATTTATACTAATCACGTGAAGGAATTAGGGTTTCGGAGACTCTTTGGAAGTGAATCTCGGAAAGATATGAAAAAGATACGAAAAACCCCGAGAAAAGGCACTGGGAAGAGGCGCAAGCAGCCACCTGCGTCTCTTGGAAGAGGCGCAAAGACTGTTTGCGTCAATTCCCGTGGAGGTTTCCTCTGAAGAAAGATTTCCGCGTTTGAGTTATGGTAGGACGGAAATAATTCGATTTCCTTAATATCTTATATGAATATTACGGGAATTTACTTACTAAAAGATAAAATTTGTGAAATATGGAATAGAAATATCTGGAACATTCCAGAGCATTCCGACTCGGGATTTAACGGTTATCAGAAAATGGAGACGGTTTTAGGCCCGGACTCCGAATGTACTCTAATTACTGTCAAAACGACCGTATCGGGACATAGATGACAACCATGAGGTAGACATTAATATTTGAGCAATAACTTGACGATAATCTTACGAACTGTCACAAATCGTTCCGCGTATCAAACATGCGGCCCAATCATCACCGGGTGGTTTGTGGGAGGTGTAGAAATGAGGTATCTACAGAGCCCCCACTTTGACTGAGGCTTGGACAAGGCGAAAGTCAAAGTATAGCCATTAGGTCAATCGAAGATTACAACCTGACGACTATGGCGACGCGAGGCGGTTCAAGGGGTCTGAACCAAGGACCTGTCGTCGGGAACATTTTAGAGTCTGTCGACTATCGGGGAGGGTCGTTTAAAGTCCATTAGACTACGTAAGGAAGCTTGCCAGCCATAAGAAAAGACCATACCTGAGACTTCTTCCTTGAGATGCTTCCGGGGGTGCATAGGAGCTAAGGTTAAGACCTAAAGGATATATAAGGATTGTGCTAGGGTGTGGGACCCTAAAGGAAAGCATTGACGGGAAGGAATCTTAAAGTAAGTTCAACTTAAGGGTAACTAAAGCTTGGGTATAGGAACTCTATTGGTTTGGGAATTTGAAGGCTTATGAACCTAAAAGGATTGGGATCCTATAGTTAAAAAGTCCTAATTTCGGGTTTACGAACCTAAGAAAGAAGGCTTTGGTTTGGGAACTTCTGGAGAACGACACCTTTGTCGCACTCTGCGGGGAAACAAGAAATATTGTGAGTAGCAGGACACAGGCGGGAACTGCTGGAGGGAAAACTGTTTGGATAATCTTCGGGAAAATATTGCAAGTAGCAGGACACGGCTGGGAACTGCTGGAGGGAAAGATCTGCTTGGGTAGATGTTAATCCTCACGTCTTGAGAGAGACAGTACGTCCGCTTACTCTCGCTGGAGACATCATGGGGAATTATTCTTCTTGTCATGAGAGGGAAAGTATATCCGCTTACTCTTGCTTGAGACATAATGAATGTGTGTCGAATTCTTGTGAATAAGTAAATGCTCGTTGCGACAAGCAAAAACGGGTCTTGGAAGGAATAAACAGTCTGCTGCTGGCTTGGAAATGCGAGCCGGAACGAAAGAAAATCGTCGAACGGACCAAAAGAGTAAAATAGCATCGGGGAAGAGGCGCACCAAAGATGGGCCCACAAATAACGAACTTATAACGAATTTTTGAAAATCCGTATGGAGGGAACAAAAGGAAGAGCGCGCAGAAGAGCTGCGTCTCTTGAAGAGAAGCGCAGATGCTGCTGCGTCTATTCCCCAATTTGGCTTTCCTGCGTAAAAACGCGAAAATCAGAGGGATTGTATTCATTTGTATTCGAAACACAAATCACTCATTTCTCTCTCAAATCTTCACCATTTCCGCCAAGGTTTGATTCAAAAGCTTTCTTTCAACATGACTAATCGAGGTATGTATCTCAATCTTGCATTAATCCTCTACATTTGTTGAATTTTGAGCCGCAAAATCTAGGGTTTTCGACCCTTTTGATCGAAAATTTGGGGCTTTTTCCCCAAATGAATTTGCTTTGTCAAATTGACGTTAGAAATGGATAGTAGGTAATGTTAGGAACATAACCATGTATTTGTTTCGAATTTTTGTCGAGTTTTGAGCCTTTGAGTGAATTTTGAGAAGGTTTTACAGCTAAACCCTAAATTGCTTCGAAAATAGCCTTAGGATTGCCCATTTGCGACGAAACTTGATATTTGGGATCCTCGAATGATGGGTAAACTATCTACCATCTCGGAATTTTGGTTTGTGACAACTTTTTCGGGACACCTTTCTAGGGCATAATCGTCGTTATAGCGAAACGCTGCCGAAATTTCGACTCGAACCCGGAACTAGGCTTCGAATTGGACTTGACTTGACCCAATTTATCACATGAGTGATCGGGTTGATGGGAATATGGCCAAGGATGGCAAGGAAAGGGCGATTTCAGGGCTTAGAAGGCTCGAAAACTCCTTAACAAGGGCTCGTCGTCACATGACGCGGCCTGAATTTGCTTTAACGTTGCAGGTGATGAGGCTTCTACTTCTGGGAGAGCTCCCATGGAGATAGACGCCGCTACTGTTGAGGAGGCTTTAGAGCAGGCCTTCACCGCGGTGATGGGCCGCCGAGTTTCACGAGGAGGAGGCCGTTGAGGAGGAGGAGATCCCGAGACGGGCCAACGTCGGGCGAGGAGGTCGTCAGCTGAGGGGAGCTCCTGCGTGGGCTGAGACCTGGAAGAGTAGGCACCTCGTGTGGGCTGCATAGGGTCACCTGTCCTACAGGACGGTGAAGAGTTTGGTAAATAGGAATTCACTACTCATCCCCTATTCATCCTTTTGTCCAAATTTCTTTCAAATTCCATTCAAAACTAAAGATAGCTTTGTTTCAAATCATAATAGGAGGCCGGGAACATCAGGTCGTTCTCGGGTTACACGACAGCGATGGAGCACTACGAGCGGCTGTCGGCGGAGGAGAGGGCCATGATCGAGCGTGGAGCGTTCGGTCCTTTGGTATAGGTCTGGAGGGATATCGTGAAGAGGAAGTTGCGGGCTAATCTTAGCCTGGTCCGTGCTTTCTTGGACCGATTCTGGGATATGACTTCCACGTTTCACCTGCCTTTTGGTGAGGTGGGAGTCACTTTGGAGGATTACGGCATGATTTTCAGTGTCCAGGTGTGGGACCGAGGAGGTGGTGTGGCGGAGCGCCATGAGGGTAGACTCGGCCGAGGCGAGGAGATTGATCAGCTGGAACTTGTCGCCGAAGGCTGTTGCAGTGCCGGGTTTGGTACCCAGTTCTTACGTTCGAGACTACTTTGCGGGGAAGACCCCGGCACTGGTGACGATTGACGGGAGGGAGACGGCTCCTCCTCCCTGTACTGCAGTGAGCGGAGGGCTCTGCCCGTGGCTTTGGTGGTTTCTGTCTTCGATTTACCTCGGAGACAAGGGCGAGAGGGTGTCGACGAAGCTTCTTCCCTTCCTTTTCGACCCGAGTTCCCTAGGACGTTGGGGACCGGGTCATCTTTGGTTTTGCGGTCCTCATCCGCTTCATGAGGGCCATGGTTCATCCGGAGTTGATGGAGAAGGGGACTTCTCTCCGGAATCGTCGGACTGGACTCGCCGGAGGTATGAACCTTCCTTTAGACCAAAGTAAATTCCTTTCTTTATCAAATCACGAAAGATTGTCATTGATTATTCTGCTTTACAGGCGTGGGTGTACTCCTACTTCCCGAGTCTCGTGCCCAAGAGGACGGAGCCGCTGGAGAGGGCCTATCCCGTGGTGAGGGATTGGGTGATGTGCCGGACGAAGAGCAAGCGTTCTTCTCACAACGTCTACCGGCGGGACGTGAACGCTCTTCAGCTGAGCAGCGTGAGCATCTCATTTATATTCACTTGCTTCTTGCTTTTAGTTGATCATGGGAATGATCTTTGTTTTATTTTGTCGCAGTGGGTGCCCCGACCTTGGGCGGAGTACGCTGGAGCGCCTCCTTTCGTGGCTGAGGTCCTTCGACCTAGGAGCCCGAGCCAACTGCTGTTGAGGACGTCGATGGGTCCTGTGTGGTACTTGGGCGAGCGTTTGGCTCGTCAGTGCTCTCGGGACGCGTTGACGGTTCCCGTCGATCCTCCCAGGACGATGTTTAGGGAGCCTTCTGAGGCTGAGAGGGAGGCGGACTTGGCTGGTGCCAGTGGCGACGCCCTTCTTCTGCTTGGCGAGGACTACTCAGCGTTCCTCTACGGGAGGTTGGCGTACTGGCCGGTAGTGGTGAGTATTTTTTACTTTTTCTTGATTTGATTTTGAGAATTACGACGAAAGATCATCGATTAATGAGAGCTATTTGTCTTTGCAGGAGGTCGAGGCGGCGGGCATCGAGCCCCCAGTGTACCCCGAGACCCTCGAGTACACTAACGCGACCGGGAGGACGACGATCTCCGAGCTGCGTGACTTTGACGTAGCTGTGACGAATGCTGGCCTAGACGACTGGCAGCATCTGATTCGGAGGGTGAGTCTCTAACTTGTATAACTTTCGTGTAGGAACACATTTGATTGAGCTTGTTTAATTTGCTGAGAATTTCCTTTGAAAATGCAGGTCGCGCCGTCCCGGTTTGTGGCATTATGGAGGGTGGCCAACCGGCTGCGAGCTACTGTCGTCGAGGCACTCGTCGGTGGTCGAGGTCGTCAAGTATGAACCTTACACCTATTTCTCTTTTTGATTTTTGATTTTTCTATTTTCAATTTTGCTTGAATCGATTGACATGAGCCAATTTATTGCTGTTTACAGGGTGACCGCGAGCTGGAGCGAGAGTTGATTGATCTCGGGAGGAGACAGCTCGCTTGTTGAGGGAGCTCGAGGTTCAGGACGCCGATATCGCCGTTACGGCGGCGAGAGTTTGAGTTGGAGGGCGCCATGAGTAGTTTTGTGTAGTTTTGTAGACTTGTACATTTGGACATTTGATTTTGAACATTTTTGGACTTTGTTTGGGGCGCAAGCCCCGGTTTTTTGTACATTTGCTTTGTTTGGCGTATATACGACGGCTTTGAGTGCCCTTTGCTTTGGGTTGTGTTGCTTGTATCTGCAGGTTAGTTCTTGAACAGGTTTGATAGATAACGGTTTGCGCCGTCATGCTGCCGAAATTTACATAGAAATCACACAAAACATACATTCTTATATATATATGGCCATAATTAGCGCAAAATGAGACTCAAAAGAACGCGAAAAAATGCAAAAAATGCAAAAATTTTGCCGGAAATGACCGGACGGTGGGGAGGGTTACCCCCTAAAAAAAAAGAAAAAAATAAATCTATAAGTTAGAGAATGTAGAAATGAAATTAAGAAACTGAAGTGAATAAAAATGCTGAAATTTGTTAATAATGGAAACAAATGAAAATTGTTTCCCAAAAAAGAAAATGAATTAAAATGAAAATTACTTCCTAAAAGAGAAAATGAATTAAGATGAAAGTTATTTCCTAAAAAAAGAAAATGAATTAAGTGTGATGAAATGGCGAAGGTGTCGACGTCGCCTCGAAATGCGTGCCCGCGAATTTAGGAAACCTGAAACATGGTAATCTTCCCGTATTTACCAAAATAAAACCCCGTAGGAATAGGAAATCATTCGTTATAGAATTAGGAAAGATCCAACGCGGAAATCACAGAAGTGAGACTGGGGAAGAGGCGCAGCATGAGCTGCGTCCCTTTGAAGAGGCGCAGCAGGTGCTGCGCCTGTTCCCAGATTGGTCCGTTCTGACGGATTTTTGGAAACAGAGAATAGTATAAAACGAAGCGTCGATGGAGCTTTAATTCACATAAATCTTCCGTCTCTTCTTCGTCTATTCACATAAAACTCTCAAAATAAATCTTCAAAAGAAAATTGTCATTATGAATACTTTGGAGATCCGCATGAAGGAATGGACCAACGAATTTTCGAATATGGAGAAGCATGACATGGGTGCTTATAACCTTGGGTCTTTGTTGAGTTTGAAACTCATCAAGGTTGTAAAACCGTTCTTGGATGCTAGCCTTGACTATTGGGACCCGAATTATCATGTTTTCGCGTTCCCAGGAGGTGACATTTGCCCATTTCCTGAAGAAATTGCTGCTATTGGTGGGTGGGACCCTGAACATTTACCTGCCATTCCTTCCACTTCAGAAGGGTATAAGAGAAAATTTAGAGACTTGCTTGGACTGACCAGACTTGAGGTGGATCGTCTAGTTACCCCGAAAGGCGTGAGAATGTTGGATTTTGTGGACCGATTCATCAACAGGGCCGACCCCACCGTTTCTCATGTTGCTAGGCGGAGGGCATTTGGCTTTTGCTTGTTGCATGTGTATGTCTTCCAAGGGCATGTTGATGAAGACTTGAGAGGTGATCCCCGTCTTTTGGGTCTTGTTGAGCAGATGGAGCTGCGCAGGAGCCCAGCTTGCTTATGCTTAGGAGAGATTATATTGGGTTTGGATAATAGGAAATCCAACCGTGATCTGCCGTTCTTGGGGAGTCCCGT
The DNA here is from genome assembly GCF_048544455.1 of Silene latifolia. NCBI lineage: Eukaryota > Viridiplantae > Streptophyta > Magnoliopsida > Caryophyllales > Caryophyllaceae > Silene > Silene latifolia. Next base: position 117,394,462 of record NC_133531.1, read on the forward strand.
CATTTTGCAGGTAAAAGACACTTTTTTTTCTTTTTTTTTTCGTTTTTTCGTTTTTTTTTCTTCGTTTTCTTTTTTTTTTTTTTTTTTTTTTTGATGTCTAATACCTGCTTTTGGTAGGTTTGGCTTATGGAGCGGCTCCGATTGATCGAGCCCCCAGTTCATGCGCTTTCCTATCATGCCCGCTCGATTGCGATGAGGACGAGGTTGTACATGGTGGACTTCACTCGGGTCTGTGATTATTGGAAGAATAAGCTGAAGAGTGATGATGGTCCGTTGATTAGGTGGGTTGTACCGTGGTGGCACCTCAAGTCTGTCACTGGAGTGTCTTCTTTGGATCCCACTAGATCCGTGCGCATTCCTGGATTGGAGTTTATGGTATGCATCTTCCCGGAAAGATTGATGAGGCAAGTTGGGCTGAAGCAGACGATCCCGAGGCTTGACACCGTCCCGCAGACTGCTATGGCGCTTACTACCGAGAGCCGAAGGGAGTGGGCTATTAAATGGGCCCAAAGAAACATGTGGTTCTTGAGCTTCTCCGCCAATGCTTTGTGGGTGTCGGATTCTTATCTGAGGTGGAGAAAGGCTACCACTCCGGAAGAGCGTGAGAGACTGAGGAAACGCGAGCCTGTTGATTACAAGGTGCGCGAGGGAGAGAAGGAGAAGGAGAAGCATCTGACAGAGGGAGAAGAAGAAGCCGGGTTTCAAGTTGTTCATCCTTCAAAGAAATCAAAGACTACTCCTGTCGCAGAAATGGTGGTTGGCAAGAATGGAAGAGCCAGGCCTCGAGAAAGACCGTTGGTGATTAGGTCTGAAGTGGTGCAAGAGCGTCCGGCTCGAGGTCGTGACAAGAAATATGACAAGAATGACAAGGGCAAGGGGAAGATGGAGGAATAGCCCGAGTCTTTATTTATTATTTGATTATTATTATTATTATTATTGTTGTAATAAAAAGGAGGGATTTTTAGAATCCTAGCCTATTCTATTTTTATTATGTAACGTACTATTATTATTTAGGAAATGAATGAAATAAAAAGGTTAAATGGTTATGAAACCGTTTGTGATTTTCTATTTATTATCCTTGTCGAATTTCAAATGCAATGCAAATGTCCTTCTATTTACATTTTAGATGTGATGGGTTGAATCCTGTGAAGGATTGCCTACGTATTCACTTGAAAAGCGAAATCAAACCCTTGCGCGTAGTTCGAGTAAATGTAAAAGAATAATTGTTCTAAGCAAGAGCTTGTAATGAACTTTAGAAAAGAAGCATGAGCTTTCGCTTACTCAGAAGGTGCGAATTTAGTTTATTTGATGATATGAGGATGACAAGTTTGTCAAAATGCAAGAGCATAGTGACATTTAGCTTATTTCAGCTTGGCCAGGGGCCGTTTATTTAGTGCCACAAGAGCGACACATGGGGTTACGCGAGGCGCGTGTTTGGTCTAGGCATAGTATCGTTTCAGTTGGTCAAGGTTCGTAGGGTTTGAAAACTCATTCCCATCTAGGTCTGTGATCCTAACCGCACCCCCTGGGAGTATGGATTTGACTAGAAATGGTCCGGCCCAATTAGGTTTGAATTTTCCTCGTGGGTCAACAGGTAGAAGAGCTCTAACCGATTTAAGCACTAAGTCTCCTTCTTTGATGTTCCTTGGCCTAACCCTTTTGTTGAAAGCCCGTTTGATACGTGCTTGATATGTTTGGACATTATGCAAGGCGCGTAGCCTACGTTCATCCAGGAGGATGAGTTCTTCATATCTATCCCTTTTCCAATCGGCTTCCGGGATTTGACTTTCTAGTAGAATACGCGGGGATGGTATTTCTAGCTCGACTGGTTGTACGGCTTCCATGCCGTAGGTCAAATAGAAAGGAGTAGCCCCATTGGGCGTCTTGACAGATGTACGATACCCCCATAAGGCAAAGGGTATCTTGCTTGGCCAATCTCTATAGTTGTCGATCATTTTCTTGAGAATCGTGACAACATTCTTGTTTGCCGCCTCTACCGCGCCGTTAGTCTGTGGTCTATAGGGTGAAGAGTGGTGATGCTTAATCTTGTACTTGGCTAGCAATTGCTCGGTCTCAGCTTGGAAATGTGATCCGTTATCGCTAATGATCTCATGTGGGCAACCATATCGACAGATGATGTTGTTTTGTATGAATTTTGCCACATTTTTAGCCGTAAGACCAGTGTCGGAAGCCGCCTCTACCCATTTGGTGAAATAGTCAATTGCTACTAGAATGAAACAGTGACCTCCTATTCCGGCTGGGGTTATCTTCCCGATTATGTCAATTCCCCATGCAGAAAATGGCCAAGGGGATGTCATTGTATAGAGCAATGAAGGAGGGACATGTTGCACGTTCCCGAAGATTTGGCAATTGTGGAAATGTCTTACGTATTTGATGCAATCGGATTCCATTGTGGTCCAATAATATCCCAAACGTGTGATTTTCTTTGCCATCATGGGCCCGCTCATGTGAGGACCGCATTCTCCGTCATGGACTTCTTCCATCACCTTTCGTGCCTGTGAATGATCAAGACAACGTAGGACTACACCAAGAGGTGTTCTTTTGTATAATTCCCCTTGCATGAGAATGTATTGGGAAGCTAGTAGGCGTATAGCACGTTGTCCCCTCTTGTCCATATCTAGTGGATAGGTGCCATTAAGCTTGAAATTCAGGATCGCTTGGAACCAGGGTTCCTGCGCGATTTCCTCTTCGTCGGTGATTTGGTGGACATAAGCCGGCTCTGACCGTCGTTCGATGCACAAAGGCATCTCCACCATGTGATCTGGCATATTAATCAATGATGCGAGTTTCGCAAGAGCGTCTGTAAATTGATTTTCCTCCCGAGGTAGGTGTAGGTAGGTTACGTGATCGAAGAATTGAGCGACCTGGTCTATCCTAGCCTGATAAGGTGCGAGGCTTTCGCTTCGGATTTTCCAAGATCCTGTAACTTGGTTAATTATCAGTGATGAATCCCCATGTACTCGGAGGTTTTTGATGCCTAAGCTTACTGCCGCTTGTAGCCCAATGAGATAGGCTTCATATTCTGCAGCATTGTTTGTCATCTCGAAGTCGAGTTTTGACAAAGAATTGGTGTATGCTCACCTTCGGGAGAAATGAGCAACACTCCTATTCCGAATCCTCTTAGGTTTGATGCTCCATCAAAATACAGGTCCCAGGAGTCTACATCAGTTTGGAGTATATCCTCGTCTGGAAATGACCAAGTATCTATTGTTTGTGCGTCATTGATTGGATTTTCTGCGAAGAATTCGGCGACGGCGCGACCTTTTATAACTTTCAGTGGCACGTATTTGAGGTCGAATTCTGAGAGCATCAAGGTCCATCTTGCTAGACGTCCGTTGAGGACGGGTTTCTCGAAGAGATATTTGACTGGATCCATTTTGGAGTATATTTTGACGGAGTAGCTAAGCATGTAATGGCGTAGCTTCTTTGTTGCCCACACAAGAGCGAGGCATGTCTTTTCGAGTTGTGAGTATTTGCACTCATATTCCAAGAACTTCTTACTAAGGTAGTAGATAGCTCTTTCTTCACTTCCTACGATTTTGAGCATGGCACCCATGGTCATTTGTTTGATTCTTGTGAGATATAAACCAAGAGGTTGATCTCGTTGTGGTGGCATGAACACTGGTGGTTTAGCCAATATCTCCTTGATTCGATCGAATGCCTTTTGACAATCGTCATCCCACATGGTGTGGTCTGTTTTCTTGAGTTTCTTGAAGATAGGCTCGCAAATCATTGTAAGTTTCGATATGAATCGACTTATGTACTGCACCTTTCCTAGGAATCCTCTGACTTCTTTTTCTGTTTGGGGTTGCGGCATTTCGATCAGAGCTTTGATTTTGGAAGGATCTATTTCTATACCTCGTTGACTAACGACGTATCCCAGGAGCTTACCAGATGTTACCCCGAATGTGCATTTCTGAGGATTGAGCCTCATGTTGTACTTTCGTAGTCTTGCGAAGAACTTGCCAAGGTTCGCGATATGTCCCTCTCTTTCCTTAGATTTGACAATAATGTCGTCTACGTATACCTCAACTTCTTTGTGCATCATGTCATGTAGGAGTGTAGTTGCGGTGCGTTGATATGTAGCTCCGGCATTGATTAATCCGAACGGCATCACCGTATAGCAATAGGTTCCCCATTGGGTGACGAATGCGGTTTTATGCATATCTTCCATGACCATCTTGATTTGGTTATAACCCGCATACCCATCGATGAAGGATAGTAACGCGTGATCTGCAGTATTGTCCACCAATATGTCGATGTGAGGTAGAGGGAAGTCGTCTTTTGGACTTGCTTTGTTTAAGTCCCTAAAATCAACACAAACACGGATTCTCCCATCCTTTTTGGGCACGGGTACTATGTTAGCTACCCAGTCAGAATACTCGAAAACTTTGATGAACCCGGCTTTGAATTGCTTGTCAACTTCTTCCTTAATCTTTAGAGCCCATTCTGTTCTCATTCGTCGAAGCTTCTGTTTCACAGGTTTGAAACATGGCTTAATCGGAATCCTATGTTCGGCGATATCCTTGTCGATCCCTGGCATGTCTTTGTAGGACCAAGCGAAAACGTCTTTGAATTCATTTAGGAGGTCTATGAAATCGGCCCTTTCGGTAGAGCTCAAGGTAGTCCCTATCCTAAGTTCTTGGGGTTCTAGTTCGGTTCCTACGTTGATGGGTTCGGTGTCCTCTATTACTGGTCCCTCTTCCCCTTCCTGTAGTATTTCTTTGGCTATATAGGGAGATATTTCGATTGAGTCTGGGTCTTGGTCATCCTCAGTATCATCATAAACAGAATTGCACTCAAGATAACACAAAGAGTAAGCAGAACCTGATTTATTCATATTAAGATTTGAGTAAAGTTGAAACAAAGAAGCCAACTGATCCATAGTCAGTGGTGACAAAGGGACAGTGGTTGGGGCATTTCCCGAACTACTGTGACTACTCGAGGCTAAGCTAGGAGAAACGAAGGGAGTGGGGATGACAACAGGAGTAGACTCTCTAATGACTTCTCTAGACTCCGACTCCGACTCCGACTCGAACTCATCGTCTTCTGGTTCTCCTTTGAACATCTCTCCTTCTCCAGTGGTGAGCTTGAAGAGTCTTCCTTGATTGTTGGTCCATTTGATTGATTTTCTCCATCCTTTCTGCTGTCTTGCGTCGGTTTCTGTGATCAACGCGGTGGGGTTGAAGCGATCGTCTTGAAGTATCATAGTAATGATCTCATCCTGCGCGGCCCTAACGAATCGATCTTCTCCAAACAATAGGCTAACAGCTTGTTCGTCTAAGCAAGGTACTTGACGGGTTTTGACGGTAGAAACCGTTTCTGGAGGAATGAAGTAGCAATCGTGAAAGATATCGATTCCGGCTAACTTCCTCTCGAGATAATGCCAAGGTTCGGGAAATCCGTGAAAGAGTTCTAGACTTCCTTCTTGAACAAAGTACCCATTCAAAGTAGGGAGATAGGGCCTCATTTGGACTCCTACGTGCTTGCGGTTTTGGACTTGGGCGAGCATCTCAAGAACTTCTTCCTTTGTGGGTTTGTACCCTAGTCCAAGTGGTATCCTTGTTGAGTTGCCTTCCTTGTATGGTGCGAAGGTATTCTTCCGAATAGGGTTCAAAGGCATTCCAGGGAAGTATCCCTGGGATTTGAGTATGTGGTTGACCACCAAGTTAGAGTAGGGATTATAGTATAAGGGTGCCAATTCGCTTTCTATAACACTTACACTTTGGAAGCCCCCAAGTTCGTATACAGGATCCGCAAGGACTTGATTGTTCGATTTTTTTTCGATTATTGCCTTGATGGGTGACGAAGTGATCGTCACTACTTTGCCGTTTAGTGGGATCTTGATCTTTTGATGAAGGGTGGATGTTACTGCTTTGGAAGCATGAATCCAAGGTCTTCCCAGAAGTATGTTGAATGAAGCTTCAATGTCCACTATTTGGAAGTTAACCTTTCGTTCAATTGGCCCCGTGGCTATGGTTAAATTAGCAAGTCCTACTACTTTTCGTCGTGTACCGTCATATGCACGCATACCTTGATTGGTAGGGGTCCAATCCGACTCTTTCATGCCTAGCTTGTATGCCGTTTTGAGGGGTATGACGTTGACCGCGGAGCCATCATCCACCAAGGTCATTGGCACATTCTTCTTTAGACAAATGACAGTGATGTATAGAGCAAGGTTGTGACTAGCGCCAAAAGGTGGCAAGTCTTCGTCTGAGAAAGTAATAGGATTACTTAGCTTAGGTGATTCTTGGAAGACCAAGTTGACTACATCTTCAGGAGTGGAGTTATGTGCTACGTTTAGTTTGGCCAAAGCTTGCAGTAAAGCTTGGCGATGTGGGAATGAGCTTGCTACTAGTTGCCAGACTGAAAGATCAGCCTTTGTTTTCTGTAATTGCTTGAGCAAATGATCAGTGGGGTCATCTTCGTTGTCATTTGGTGTGATGACGTTGGTTGGACCGTTTTGAGTAGTGCTTTGATATGGGCGACCCGAACGAGTTAGGTGATCCACATCTTGGTCTTCACCATTTTGGACTATTTCCTTGACTAAAGAGTTTTCAATGAGATATTCGTCCTCATCATCATCGGCCCAAACCCCATTGACTGCAGCTAGTTCCCTCATTCTCATGATATCACCTTCTAGTCGTATGATTTGATCGACTAGTTTATCAACCATGGTGATTATTTCTTGCATAGTGGCATTTTGAGAGAAGATCAATGGTACACGTTCTTTGGGTATTGCGTTGGGATTGCGTAAGGTTGTTACCATGTTTTCTAGTTCCCAAACTTGTCTATCTACACTCCTTGCCCATGTGATGAAGTCGGAAATGGTAGGGGATATAGTAGAGTAGAGCCCTTCTTTCTCGATTGCATGAATTCATTTTCGGTGGGAGAAATGAGGTGTGAGCAATCTAAGGTAGATTCATCACTTGTGATCGCTAGAACTCCAAGAGGATTCTGAGTGTTGTTGGGTTTACCTCCCGGTGGTATTGGGAGTCGACCATCTTCAATCATGTCTTGAAGCACGTTTTTCAACTTGTAGCATTTTTCTGTGTCGTGCCCCTTGCCCCTATGGTATTCACAGTACGAATTTTCATCCCAAAACGTGGACTTCCTCTCGGGTTCGGGAGTAGGTCCAATGGGTTGGAGTTTACCTTGCTTCATTAGCCTTTTTAGAGCGTTGGAGTAAGTGTCCCCAAGGTTTGTGAATTTCCTTGGTGGGGTAGTTTTCTTGGATGGCTCGAGAAGGTTAACTTCATCGGTCTTGCTAGTAGAGCCGTATGAACGACTTGTGAACCCTTGATATCCTCGGCCTACCGTTTTGGACAAGAGTCCTTTACGGATGTCGTCTTCGATCCTTGTTCCTAGTACGGTCAAGTCTTTGAAGGTTTTGATGTTTTGGTATCTCAAATGGTTGGCATATATGGGCTTGAGATTATTCACAAACTTCTCCACAAGAGTAGCCTCATCCGGGCGTTCAACTAGTTGAGTGCTAGTCTTCCTCCACCTACTTAGGAAGTCGGTGAATCCTTCTTTGTCATTTTGGGTAAGAACCTCTAGAGTACGCATGTTGACTTGGATCTCGGCATTATCCGCATATTGTTTAGAGAACTCGATTGCGGCGTCTTCCCAAGTGGCGACCTTCTTGTGATCTAAAGTGTAGAACCATTGCTTCGGGATGGTGTCAAGAGATGAAGGAAAGATCCTTAATAACATCTCGGGTTTGATGCCTTTGATAGACATGTAATCCTTGAAGGCACGGATGTGGTTTAACGGGTTCTCATGTCCCTTGAACTTAGGGATATCCGTCATGTTAAAGTTAGTTGGCAATTTGGAATTGACGGCTTCATACTTGCGATTGTCCTCCCTATAAATGTCATCCCCCTTAAGGTACATCAATTGCTCCTCTAGGTATTGGAGTCTTTTCTCAGCTGCAGTCGTCCCCATGAGAGGATTCTCATCCCTAGATTCATCATCGGAGTTACGTAGTACTTCACTTTCAAGAGGAGGCAACCTTCCCTCTACGGCATAGATACGGCCTTCGATGAGCTCAAGGCGGTCATAGGTTTGTTCATGAGTAGATTGCATTTGGGCTAGCGCGGCTAGGATTCGATCATTACTATTCTGGAGTTGGTTAAAGTTTTCTTCATCACTTGATCCGGGCATCTTGGAAACTGGATAAGAGATCGGCGACGAATCAAAACACGATCGACCATTCTATCACACTTGCTAAAAGAGGAAAAGTTTTGACTCGTGAAGTGGGTGTGTGCCACTTGTGTTGAGTGAGTTTTGAAGAAAGACAAGGTTTTTGAAAATGTGTGTCCTAGTCAACTGTAGTGTAGTTGTAGGAGTGGACTCGAAGTGAGGTTTTGAAATGGGCTTGTGGCCCGAATTTTGACGCGACAAACGGACAGAGTTTTGACCGGGTTTTGCGCTAATTAAGAGCCTATTTCGAAATTCTTGTTTGAAAAAAAGGGTTTTGATCTTTTGAAAAATCGTCATGGTTTTGTTTAGAAGTGGTGATCACGTAAGGTATACATATTTATACAAGCGTTATAACGGGATGCTGAGTGCATTTTAAAAAGGATTTGGTTTAAAAGGTGGATTGCCATACCGAACCATCAAACCCGAAGTCTGTGGAGAGGCTCGTGCCAAACAAGAGTAAGGCCGATTCCTAGTCCATTTACTCAAGTAGTGAAGGCCCTTGATACAAACAAGAGTAAGCATCATGGTATGGATGACGTCAATCGCTATCCATCCTTAGGCCCAAATAAGAATTAGGACCGTTTAGACGGGACGATTGGTCGAATGGGTTGGGTTGGGACTAGGAAGGCCGAATGAAACGGTCTAGGAAGACCGAGTTATGAAAACCGACAATTGTCTTGTACAAACTATTCCCTAACCTTGTTCAAGTTTCACCCTTGGCTACACGTAAGTGTATTATCCCCAGCGGAGTCGCCAAACTGTGGACAGCGGAGCCGCCACTGGGCGCTTGGTGAAAACGAAACAAGCGTTTGCATTTTTGTATGGAGTCGCCACCAATTTTTATGGGAAATTGGAACCGTTCGAATACCTCGTGTCATGTCAAGACACAAAGTAGTGACATGAACACTAAGCAATCGTTACCCTTAGCATTCTATGTCTAGAATGACTCTCGTGGATGCCAATGAACACGGGTGTTCACAGATATCTGGAGTAAGGGGTGAGGGTACGTATTACGAAGCTCTTTTGATCGAACACCTAATCCCGCCCGCCTCGATAGCGGCCTCTACTAATGATTAGGGAAGTTATTCGTACTTGATATATCGTCGGCTATAATGCATGCAATGCAACACCCAAGTAGATTAATCCTAGCATGTGAGAATTAGACTAAGTCGGTTGACACATAATTAGCATACAATTGGGTCGAAGTAGGATTTAATGTTGATTTACATGTGAAAACATACAAGCAATAAAAGAAATACAATAATTATAAATTACAATAACGAAAATTACAATAATTACATCGGATTAGGCGATTTATGTCGAAAATACCTTTAAAACGGATAATGTGAGAAAAAGAACAAAAGAAAGAAGGAAGGAATTAAATAAACTAACGAACAGGAATTAGCGTGATATTACGGTTAATAGTTAGTTAATACGCAAACTAATTGGCTAAGTCAAAGCAGAAACGGAGTTCAGGGACAGAACTCAGCCAGGAACAGGCGCAGCAGAGCTGCGTCCTTTGGAATAGGCGCAGCAGACACTACGTCTGTTCCTTGGCTCAGTTCTGGCTGTGAAGCCGTAATTGCAAGCCGTTAATGTTAATTGGTGATTTTAATGATTGATTTGATGATATTTACTCGGATGAAAGTGATTAACAGGTTATTTACATATGATTGATGGTCGTGAAAGCAATAAGCATGGATGAGACGGAATTAAGATGGATTAATTACAAGATTGAACGATTAATTAGTGACATCGGTGAATGAAACAAACTAAACATGATGAATTAATGACAAATTAATGACGAACATGTGAATGAACAGATGAAAACTATATCAAAGACGAATTTCAGAAACTCAATATGAACAAATCGAATTCCTACAACCCGGATTGAACTTAATGACGAAAACCCTCAAATATTGGATTATTAGGGATTTAAGTCGGATTTATGACAAATTAAACATGAGAATGACGGTGATTATAACACATGTGGAATTATTATGATATTAAGACGAAGAATTAACATACGAAGCAAGCAAAAGAAAGAATTTGAACACGAATTACAGAGGACAAACGAAGAAGAAAGGAAGCGAGCTGCTGGCGGCCTCACGAAGAGGCGCGGCAGAAGCTGCGCTCCTTCAAGAGGCGCAGCATTCTTTCTTTGCGTCCTTTCTCGACGGTTATCTACTGGAAATCCGCAAAAACAGGTTTTAACAAAGGGTTTTAGAAATCGGTTTTAATGGTATTTTCGACATAAACCTTACAATTGATGATACGAAAGGTAAAATACAATAAATAAAAGGGGAATTTACACCCTCAGACTTACATGTTGACGAAACGAGAAGGACTAAGATATCGATTAGTGATGCTCGACACGAATGCAAAGAAAGTGCCCTCGTAAGAGGAAAACGATTGATTAATTAAGTTGATTATTGTGTAGTTGGTCAAATTGGTCGGTCATGCAATGGGAGAGGTGGTACCGGAAAGATCCGAGCTTACGTGGTCGAAATTTCAAGCACGTAGGCGCCAATAAGTAAGAACAAAGTCTAGAATGCAAAGGGAGAAGAGAAGGGCGGACACTCGCGTGAGAAATATGAGGACCGAAGGCTCCTATTTATACTAATCACGTGAAGGAATTAGGGTTTCGGAGACTCTTTGGAAGTGAATCTCGGAAAGATATGAAAAAGATACGAAAAACCCGAGAAAAGGGCACGGGGAAGAGCGCGCAGCAGCCCACTGCGTCTCTTGGAAGAGGCGCAGCAACTGCTGCGTCTATTCCCAGAAGGTTTCCTCCTGCTGAAGAAAGATTTCCGCGTTTGAGTTATGGTAGGACGGAAATAATTCGATTTCCTTAATATCTTATATGAATATTACGGGAATTTACTTACTAAAAGATAAAATTTATGAAATATGGAATAGAAATATCTGGAACATTCCAGAGCATTCCGACTCGGGATTTAACGGTTATCAGAAAATGGAGACGGTTTTAGGCCCGGACTCCGAATGTACTCTAATTACTGTCAAAACGACCGTATCGGGACGTATATGACAACCATGAGGTAGACATTAATATTTGAGCAATCACTTGACGATAATCTTACGAACTGTCACAAATCGTTCCGCGTATCAAACATGCGGCCCAATCATCACCGGGTGGTTTGCGGGAGGTGTAGAAATGAGGTATCTACAAATGGCTTCAAGAAAGGTCACGTGTATGGTACAGGAAGTTCAACACCGGCTTTCTATGAGAACACGCGTAGAAGATCGACTTCAACAATTCCCAGCACCACGTATCAACCGGGAATTATTAGTCAACTTCAAGCTCAAGTAAGAGAGCGTGATGAACGTGAAAGAAAACGTGATGAAGAATTCCGCCAAATGAAGGAAAAAATGGCAATGTTTGAGACTTGGTGGCAAGGTTGTAACCCCGGACCTAGACCCGACTACGATCCTTTTGATCCGCATGGTCCACAAGGGGGGAGTGGAGCCGGTGTTGGCTTCCAAGTAAGATGATTTTAGCATGTAAGCTTGTAAAACTTGAACTTTAGACTTGAACTTTAGAATATCTTAGTTTGTAAAACTTTCATTTTCAATATATGAAATGAAGTTTGTGAAAATGTGTGGTGTTGTGTGTGTTGAAGTTTGGGATGTATGGCGTTTTGTGTGTTGAAGTTTGGGATGTATGGCGTTGTGGAACATCGGTTTGTATGCAGGTTGAAAATATTTGGCTGGCAATGAAAACGAAAAAAACCACCAAAATATACAGTGGCTTTGGCGACTGAAAAGGGATTTGGCGACTGAAATTCAGTCACCAAATTGGCGACTGATTTAGGGTAGTCGCCAAATCCCCTATCAGTCGCCAAATTTGACTCACTGATATTGGCCTAGTCACCCAAATTTGGCGACTAAAAAGGATTTTGGCGACTGAAATTCAGTCGCCATTTTGGCGACTACCCTAAATCAGTCGCCAATTTGGCGACTACCATTTCAGTCGCTATTTTAGTCATTTGGCAACTGATTTATCAGTCGCCAAATTTGGCGACCAATATTAGTCGCCAAAATTAGAAAAGGCGACTAAAGTCTGCGACTGTCGTTTGGCGACTGAAATCAGTCGTCAAATTGATTTTAGCGACTGATTTCAGTCGCCAAAATCGGTCGCCTGTTTTATTTCTTTTTGTAGTGTTACCCGTCCCAAAACAGAGGGCAAAACAATACCAGTCATGGTACCAAAACAGAATTTCAGTAGCCTTTTTAGTCCAAACTCAAGACGGAATTTGAAGAAAAAGGTGAGACGGAAACGTAACATGCTTAAAGTACAATTAACCAACACATATCTCATACAAGGGGCTCATGAAGGGTTGGAAAAGAAACAGAATTTCAGCAGCTTAAAAAAACCATGGAAGAACAGTGAACTCGACCCTTTCCCTCTACTCAAATCCCGCATGAAAACGGACCAAAAGGGTAACCAAACAGCCATATACAATGAGCACAAACACTACAAAATCAACTCCATCTATGGGAAACACATAAAGACTTAAACTTTACGACAAATAAGGGTAAGAACGAGTAGGAAGGACGGATTCTCGACATTTTGTCGAGTAACCTATCACCGTTACCTTTAACTCTCGAATTCCCGAGTAAAAGCGTCCAAAACACGAGCCTATCTTCAGTCTTCAACTAAAAAGGAGGAAAAACGAGTTGTTTGAGTCATAAAACCGAGTTTGTCATAAGATGCCATTTTCGAAATTTCAACAAAATCAAAACTTTCTTACCTTAAAAGAACGAGGAAGGAACGAGGAAGCTAATGGTACAAAAATAATGGAGTTTGGTTGAGAAATAAGGGAGGAAATGGAGGTTGGAGGAGGCGGGGATGGGTGTTTGTTGTTGCTGCTGCTGAGTGTTTTGTTTTACGCAGGAAAGAGGAAGAAGAAAAGGGGATTGTGGGGTTGGGACACGGGATACAACAACAACAATAATTTATGATAATAATAATAATAATAATAATAATAAAATAATAATAATAATATATAATAATATATAAAAGAGATATTTAAAGGTAGGGTGTAAGAGGGTAGGTGAGCATGTTGTCGATTTCTGGTTGGTCCGGATTAAAGCAGGTACAAGGTGAAAAGTGACGGTCTATAGCTAGACGAAAGTTAAGACGGGAATTATTATTACTATTGTCACTATTATTACTGTCCGACTAAAAATATGTATACATATATCCTTATAAATTATGCCTCTAGAATATAATTTAATAATACGTATTTTTATAGAAATGAGCTTTTATATAATACGTTTATAAAAATCGTGTTTGACATAAAATTAATTAAATCGAATAATTCAAAAATATATAATAAAGTGATTAAATGGTTTAATAAATTTTAAATGTCAAAATGGGAAATTCGCGGGTGTTACATAGGTGGCTATGCCACCACATGTAATGGTGCCCGTCTTCTTCTGCCCGACGGCATTAAAATGATGAGTTGTCAGATAAGCAATTTTAAGAACAAAGGGGCCCTCGCAATCAATGTTTAGATAGGCCCTAGAATCGACAACTCAACATTATTAATGTTGTTAGGCTCTTTACGGCCGAAAATCGTCCCTCCAATGAGACACAAAATTTGATACCGTCGTTTTGTATCAAAATTAAATTTATAAACCAAACTAAAACTATAGCTAGTGATAGTAAGGGTCGAACCACAGAGAGACAAGATCAATTTTATTTGCTATTTTTAATCTATTGTAGTAACAATTGTTGGGGGGGGTTGGTTGGTTGATTCTAAACTAATTACTGAAATTTGAATGAAGTTTAAAATAGATATTAAAAAGCAGCTAGGAACTTCGGTTCACCATGGCCTCTGTTGTTTTTTCACGTTCTCCTAATAAAAGTCTACCCAAAAGATAAATTTCAAGTGGGCTTTTACAAAAGACAATCGTAAAAGGAAAACGCAGCTTCGAGATCCAGTCAATCGACCAGGCGAAGCAGTCGATCGACCGCCCAGTACAGTGCTGGCAACACTGCTTCCTCTGCTGAACTCCATGGTCGATAGACTAGAGTCACTGGTCGATAGACCAGTTGCGCTGTGGCAGATTCCAGCCCTCCAACTTCATGCACGCATCTCGAGACGATCTAATTCCGAGCTTCTAACTTCATAGTTTCCATAAAATGCCCCCGGGAACAAATAAAAGCTTGATTTAGCTTACTTCCGATCATTCCTACAATAATGACATAGGAAATCCAAAGTAAACCGTTTCGGGAGAAATAATAGCTTAAAGCTAACAATTACGCATAGAAATACATGCCAAAACCGCTAATAAAGTGTATAGAATATGCACGTATCAAATCTCCCCAAACCAAACCTTGCTTGTCCCCAAGCAAGCACTAAGACTCAATCTAAACACCTATTGGAACGGATTTCTTTCTCAAAACAAGAACGTATTATCATGCTCAATCAATTTAACGCAACAAATAATATCAAAGCATTTTGTCAAGCGCAAACGAGTTGAACATGTTCAAGAATTTACCAAACTTTCGACCTTGCAAGACTCGTATATATCGGACTCTCACGGGTCGCTCATTCACTCAATTTTAAGAATAGGATGAGAATTTAATTGTGCAAGATAGAAGAATGAACGAAACAAGTCTCTCACCTAACTACGACCCATAAAACATGCCTGCGGTCTAACATGAATAAAATCTCTACAACCGTACATATGCTTTCCAACCATTTAATGACCATGACACATGCCGAGGCGATTTGGGATTGTGAGGCTACGGGTAAGAAAGGGCTAAGATAAATTTGGATAAGAGGAGATAAAGTCGAGCAAGTAACTTCTAAACACCAAATTTCTGGAAATTTCCCAACTTCATACTCGAGAGAAAATCAAAACGGTGCTACTAAAAGCACAAATCTCACGGACTCGTAAAATAATAATAATTCCCCAAATAATTATAAATAGCAACATGGGAATAAAAATCACCATCCAAAAATTATTCTAGTCATGTGATTTTTTCTTTTCTTTCTTTTTTCTTTCTGCCTCTCTTTTTTTTTCCAAAACCTGAACTGGCAGTCGATCGACCAGGTGATTCAGTCGATCGACCACCCTTTTGACCTGAACCTCTCTACTTCAGTTCAGTTTCTTTTTTTTTCTTCTTTTTCTTTTCAATTCAAAGTTTCCCTTCATTTCCCAACATATCATCCAAAACTGATGCATTTCTCACACGAGACAATAAAAACCAAATCGCAAAATAATATTCCCGAATAACTACCTTTACTAGCTCGGCTAGGGTGGCTAAATTTGGAATGTAGTTTATGGGACAAAAAAGGCAAATTTGGCTTTTGTGGGGCTTATGGGCAAAATGAAATAAAGGGAACCTCTTCCACATGTGTCAGCAAACCGCAAAACCAAATGCATACAGGTATTAAGCAGATAAAATTCATGTTTATGCAAATTTATGTGACATGCCTTACGAGGAGTAATTACTCTCATTCCTACATGAAACCGGTCATAAATGACACCAGTTTAAATAAGCTCTAACCATAGAAATTTTAAGTAGTTTGCCAATATTGAGTCAAGTCTATTTGTTTAGTAAAATTCCAACAAAAACTCGTAGACTATGCAAGTGACATACTCAACGACATTAAAAGTGCAAGGAAGGGCAATGAGACAATACTTAAAGCAATTTTATCATTGAAATCCATCCATTCCGACTCGACCTATATGCAAAAGTAAACGTGATATTTTTGTATTTTTGTGTTTTTTTTTTTTTTTGAAATTGAATTGCAAATGCATGCGGAAATGCAATAAACATGACCTAAAAATGCGAGTAAAACAATGCAAATGTGACAAGCATATGCATATACCCTCCCCAAATCAAAACGCTCATCCAAAAACAAGGAGGGGTATAAACATCTACAGAAGAAATGGAAACTAATGAAAAAGAAACGGAAACTCACTAAATACGGCCTCCCCAAACCAGCCATCAAAAAGGGGAGGCAGACAGCTGCTACTGGTCCTCCTCTGGCTCATACTCGGAACCGCTCGCCTCATCTGACCCTGAGTCATCCTCCTCCTCCTTCTCAGCAGCAGCAGCAGCAGTGGGAGTAGACGTCATAGCAGGCGGAGGATATCCGCCCTCCGGGGGAACAAAGAAAGACGAGTGGGTCCAGGGACCCCGTGGGAGCATCCCTGTCCGAGCAAACTCCTCATAAATATGATGTTTTACACCCTATTTCACACGCATTTCAGAGCTCAATTATGTAGTTTATGCTACTATTTTCCCTTTTTCCGTCTACTCTCGCGTTTTTGTGTAATATTGCAGAAATGTGAAGAATCCAGCGGAAATCGAGCCGAATCAGTCCCTAAGTTCTTAGCATTGCATTTGACATGAAGTAGTGACTCGAGAGATGAACTTGGTGCGCATTTCAAGGCCTGAAAGATATATTTGCGAGAGTTTCAGAAGCGGATTACTAGCTACAGTGGTCTATGGGACGACCTACGTGGTCTATAGACCGTCGAATCTTTGAAGCAAGTCTCACGGGGAAAGAGGAGCAGTCGATCGACTGGTCTCAGTGGTCGATCGACCACCCCACGATCTGACGCGCAAGATAAAATTAGAATTCCGAAGCCCATTGTAATTAGGTTTTAGGAATAAAAGTTACGTGACACTTCTATATAACGTAACTCCTTCCTACTGCTAGGAAAGTTCGAATTAATTAGGGTTCAATACACAGAGAAGTTGAACTTTTGATTATTTCATTAGTTTAGATTAATTTTCCGTCAATAAAGTTTTCTTTTGCATTGGGTTCGATATTTTCTCTTCAATTATTCTTTACGGTATTCTCTGTTCCCTTGTTCAATTTCGTTGCTTTAATTCTTCCGTAGTTTAGAATTGCTAGTTTAGATTTCCCAAAGCCAAATTTCGTTTCATGTTAGTTATTTATTTAGTTAATTTAATTATGAATTCGATTGCTTTATTTGTTAATTTTATTGCTGTTATTATCACCCTCATGAGTAGCTAAATCCTTCGTGGTAAGATGTAAGGGATTTGTAGGTTAGACGGTTTCGACTTAGGCGACCTGTTATCGGGTTCTGGTCGATCGACCGACCTACATGGTCGATCGACCGCCGCGTGTTAGATTAGCTGCGTCTTATTTAATTTAATTGCTATATTTGACCAATCGAGTGCACGTGACTAGTTGAATGCTTAGGAATTGACCGACCCGACAGATCGAAAGATGGGAAGGGAAATAGACTACTTAATTAAGACGACTAAATTAATAAGATCGAGAGGTAAGTTAATTTAGGCTTTAAGTATCATTAATCAAGAACGAAAGTTAGTATTAGTGAGACTTAGGGACCCGTAGCTTAGGCCGAAAGGTTGCTACCTGTTAAATTGGACCGAGAGGGCTTTTTATTTTCCCGTCTAACATGCTTAAAACAGTTTACTTAGAGTTGCCGCCGTCGAAACTACAGTGAACCGACCATCTTAGCATCCTTTTAATATTTGTTTTCATCTGTTTTCATCTACTGCTCATTTATTTGTTTTAAGTTTAATTTTAATTTGATTGCCTTTAGTTATAGAACTGTTTAAATCAAACCCCCCTCACAACTGTTACTTTAGACTAAAATTAGACAACTATTAATTGCATCGCCTCTCTGTGGTTCGACCCTGACTGCCACTAGCTATAGTAGTAGTTTGGATTATAAATTTATCTTTGATACTCCACGACCGGGGGAAGGTGAACATGAGCAAGCCTACGCTCCTCAAAAGGGGTATGTGCCAAGGTCCTCCAAAGTATACGTAGGACCTTCCTAGGAGGGTCCGACTCACCGTGGGAGACAGACCTAACCTACTACCAAACTCAGCTAAGGTCCAGGTCGTAGTCCGGTTAAATAACCGGAAGGAGACACACGAGCTGTCTGGGTCTGTGGCGTAGGCAGCAGAAGAAAAGGTGAAGGAGCTGAAAAACTCAAGGGTCAGCTCCTTATAGGTCAAGGCACTCATAGTGGTCAACCCAGCCATCCCCGTCCCGTTCAAAATATCGGCTACAGGCTCGTAAATTCCCAGTCTCTCAAGGGTGTTCAAAAACAAGAATTTAGTAGAAGAAAAGTCACATCGCTCTTAGTCATAAAAACGGGTACGATGAATTGAGTTAACAAAACGTACCTCTGGATAGTCAGGATGCGGTTCCAAGGAGACATCGGCACGGGACGAGGCACGTCCAGCAGCAGGCGTGCCTCGCCCTCGACCCCGTCCACGCCCACCAGTACCCGAAGAAGAAGCCAATCCAGTAGCTGGGCGGGGTACTAGGGCAGCCCTGTAAGCAGCTGTGACAGCGGGTGACGACTCAGCAGGCGTCGTCACCGTAGAGGAAACAGTACCAGCAGTTAAAATGTCTTAACGAAAATTCAAAATTACAAATTGTTACAACGGGCATTCCCCGCTTATCGTCCAAAACACTGTAGCATCCCAAAAGAGGACTTCTGACTGGAGAAGGTCCCTTCAGCATATCGGACCGTCCTCTTTGATCGCCACGATCTTGTACTCGAACTGATGGAAGGAGAATAGTTTGCGTCCATATACGCCTTCACTTTCTTCTTCACTTTGACATTACTATGTGCATTGGCGGCATCCCCATCACTTGAATTGACCTTCACTGTACCATGACCGTCATCTCCATTATCCACTCTGTCTGTACCTGCAGCAAGGAAACAACAGAATGGTCCTCCTTGTCGCTCTCAATCTGAGGCGGAGGTGTCACTATAGCAGCGTAATATTCAATGCTTTCAGTTGGAGTGTCTAAGTCCTGGTCAATAGAGGGTAAGGCATTGCAAGGTTGAACTTGCATAGGCTCCCTATGAGATTCGGACTGATGAAATGTCAGCTCCTCACCTCCTACCTGGATAGTAAGGGTCTTCCCCCCAACATCGATTACTGCGTGTGCAGTAAATAAAAATGGTCGCCCTAAAATAATAGGGGTGTGATAATCTTCGGGTATGTCTAAGACCACAAAGTCAACGGGAATAAAGAATCTCCCGATTTTCACAAGTATGTCCTCTAAGACACCAAGTGGCCGTAATATACTACGGTCGGCCATCTGAACGGTCATATTGGTACAATTAAACTTGGTCAAACGAAACAAGTACAGACAAACAGGTTATTGCCTCCCGGCAACGGCGCCAAAATTTGATACGGTCGTTTTGTACCAAAAATAAAACCTAAATATAACTAATAGAAGCTAGTGATAAGTAGGGTCGATCTCCACAGAGAGGCAAGGTATCTATCTGTAAGTCCGTCTATCTAAGTCACAATTGGAGGGTTTTGAGTTTTGTTTTCTAACTACTAAAGATTAAAGGTAGGAGAAGTGAAGATAAGAGCAGTAAAGCGAGAAAATATTCGATAATTGATCAGATAAAAAAGGTATGTCAGCATTTCGGTTCACTATGGCAGTTTATCGACTTAGTCATGAATAGTCTAGACAATTTACTGTGAGAAGGGCAAGGGAAAGGTCCTTCCGGTCCGCTATCCACCCTAGATTTCCAATAACTTACTTCCGTCCTCATTAAGGTAGTCTACTGTTCATAGTAGGTCTGTTTATTCCAATCTTCCGATCCAGGAACAAAGTTAACCAAATTAAAGTTATTTAGAAGCGTGCACTCAAATAAATATGTTACAGTTATATTGCTACGGTCACATATTCTCACAAGTAAATCACCTAGTCTATTCACTAGATCGTCTCATCACTACCATGGATTTCCTAATCCTAACATATGGAAATTAGCTACTCATGCTTTTGAGATTAACAACAATAACAATAATCATGAAATAACCAAGAGAAGACATAGTAGAAAGACAATAGAGATGTAACATAAACAAATCAAATAAAGACAATAAATTGTTTAACCCGTGAAACATAGCAAACCACTCGATCGAGCCCTTCAGACAACTCGATCGAGGATTTCTTCTGAAAAACCGTTCAATCGAGCACTTTTGGCTCTTGATCGAACACTCCCAATTCAGCATATTTCGATCGAGCATATAAATCACTCGATCGAATTCCAGCATCTGCCAAACTACTCGATCGAACTCCAGAAGCTCTCGATCGAGCACTTTCCACTGAGATCAGCCTTGACTTCGTCTTGTCAGCTTCCAAAGACCTTCCTTCACGCTTCCCGGGGTATGACTTCTGCTCCAAATCTCCGTCTCCTTAAAATGCATGCAAAGTAGGACGACTAAGGGACGATTCCGCTACTTTTAGATCCATTTCTACAATTAAGACAAAACAAACCAAAGTAGCCAATTCGTGACATTTTGCAATACAAAGCGATACAAATGGCATAGAAATGCGTGCAATAAGAGACTAAAAAGTCTATATAAATTGCACGTATCAAACGACGTGTGATACCCGTCGTTGTGAGTACCAAAGATAAAATTTATAATCTCCTATTAAGACTAACCTAGGCTAGTGGTAACAGGGTCGAACCACAAGGAGGCAGTTGTAAATTTTAGTTGATTTATGTTCAGTCTGAGGTAACTATTGTGGGGGTTGAATTGAATTGGTCTACAACTAAAAGAGAATAAAGGCAATAAACTAAATAAACGATTTAAACAGATAAAAGAAGGGTACTAAGATGATCGGTTCATTATAGCTTCGGCGGCAGCAACTAAGTCGGTCTGAATCAAACACAGGTAAGGCGGGAAATAGAGAGGTCCTCTCGGTCCACTCTTAACAAATAGCATCTTTCGATCTCGCTATAGGTCCCTAATGTCACTAATACTAACTCTCGTTCTGAAAAGTGACTAACGGTCTAAACTATGCCTACCTTTCGATCTTAGCACAGTCTAGTCGATTTAATTGATGGTCTAATAACCTTCCCTATCTTTCGATCTAATGGGTCAGTCACAAAATAGGTATCTAACTGGTCGCATGCATTCGATTCGTTAAATACAAGATTAAAACAATTAAAACGAATATAAAACCCTACGAGGTCGATCGATCGACCGCAATGTCGATCGATCGACCAACACGCGAGACAGTCCTTTCTAATCTAATGCCGCCTATCCCATAAATCGCCTACATCCTAGCACTAAAGAATTAGCTACTCATGATGAAAGTAATACAACAATAAAACTAACAGCAATTACTGAATTCATGCTTAAAGTAAATAACAAACAGCGATAATACGATAATTGGCTTTGGGACACTAACTTAGCAAATCTATACTAATAAAGAAATTAAAACAATAAAATGGAATTAGGGCAGAAGGAATACCGAGATTCAGAGGAACGATTAAGAACAAGAACAGAAAATCCAATGCTAACCGATGTTCCAAACCCTAATTACTCGAATAAACTAAAACTGAAAGTACTGTATTGTGATAAAAACTTGGATAGAAAACTGATGTCTCAACTTGATTGTTTATGTTACGTTATATAGCAATCAACGTAACACCTTATTTCCTAAACCTAAACTTCACGGGCTTCAAGATTCATAGTCTTTTAATTTACGTCTGGAATAGCGATCTGGTCGATCGACTGACAAGGCTGGTCGATCGACTGCTCCTCGGCAAACAGTAGCTTCTGAAACTCGAGCATTGGTCGATCGACTGAAGGTAACGGTCGATCGACTGGATGAGCTGCTACTTGACTTCTTAAAACACGTGGACTTGTCTTTTGGGCCTTGGATTGCGCACCAAGCTCGTTCCTTAAGCAATTCCTTTACGTCATTTGCAATGCAGATTACTCGGGGACGGATTTGGCTTGATTTCCCGTTGAATTCTCCACATTTCTACAATAATGTGCAAAATACGGAAGTAGACGGAAATAGGGAGAAATGTAGCATAAACTACAAGAATGAGCTCTGAAATGCGTGTAAAATGGGATGTAAAACATCATATAAATAACACGCATCAAACTTCCCCAAACCAAACCCTTGCTTGTCCCCAAGCAAGAACTAGACTCGATCTAATGACCTAATGGAACGAGTTCAATCTCAGAGCGAAATGCAAACTGCTAAGCCTAAACCAATTTAATGCACAACCAACAATCAACTAGTAATGCGAATCATGCAAACGAATTATAAAGTCGTTAAAGATTCTTTGAACCGTCAACTGTACAGACTTATCAAATTGGACTCTCACGGGTCGCTCAAATCACTCAATAAGCACAGGTGATATAATGTATAAGATAGAAAGAAGTAATTTTGTAGTGACTCTCACCTAACTACGACCTATGAAAACATGCCAGCAATAAAATATGAAAATGACCTCTACAACCGTACATACGCATTCCAACCAAACAGATGACCAATGACACATGCCGAGGTATATATGGGATATGTGAGGTATGGGTAAGAAGAGGCAAAACATTTTATGGTAAAGTGGAGGTACAGGTGATCAAGCTAGTACCAAAACGGAACCAAGTGGCAACATCCAACTTCTTGCTCATAATCAAACGAAGCAGTGCTATAGCAAGCACAAAACTCACAATCTCCAAACTATCAAATCAATAAACTCCCCATAGGATATAAATGAAACATGGGAGCAAAATCGCCAAAAGATAAGGATTAAATTATGCGAATTGATCTCTTTTTTCGAATCTCAGTCGATCGACCATGTGTGGCAGTCGATCGACTCATTTGAACAGTACAGAACCCTTCTTTTTCATTTCTTTTCCGAATCATTTTTTTTCAATTTTTTTTTTTTTTCTTTTTGTTTCTTTCTTTCCTCCTTTATTTCATTTCCCAACCATCATCTCAAAATGATCATATGCCACCAAAAACGAGTAGCAATCCCGAAAACACAAACTACTAGCTTGACAAGGGACAGGCTAAATGTAGGATGTAGTAATGGGACAAAAAAGGATATTTTTGGCGCTGTGGGGCTTATGGGCAAAATGAGAAAAGGGAAACCTCTACCACATGTGTCAACAAACCACAGACCGAATGCATACAGGTATTAAGTAGATCAAATTCATATTCATGCAAATTAATGTAACATGTCTCATAAGGAGTAACTACTCACATCCTAGATAATCTGGTCATGAATGTCACCAGTTATAGGCTCTAATTCTCAGAAAGTATAAGTAGTTTGCCAATTATTAAAGTCAAGTCTCAAGTTCAGCAAATAAATTAACGAAAACTCGTAGGTATGCATTTACGATTCTACTAATAACATGTTAATCAAGCAAGGCTCAGGCAAAACAGGTGCAAATGCAAAATCATCATAGAAATACTACCGTTCCGACTCGACCTATATGCTAAGATAAACGTGCATTTTATGGATTTTTTGAAATTTTTTCAAATTTGTTTGAATTTTTGGTATATATAGGAAAATGTAAATACAATGCAAAACAAAAAAGTAAACGTGAATGTAAGCAAATGATATGCGACGCAAAACCCTTCCCCAAACCAAATCGCACAATGTCCCCATTGTGCAAAATCATGTAGTGAAGAAAAGAGAAATGGGAATTTGCGAGAGAATAAAATAAATGAGACACAAAGGAAAGATATGGAACTCACAAGACTTTAAGCGCAGCAAAGGAAACCTCCCCAAACCAGCGTGAGCTAGGAGGTTTCAGCAGCCAGCAGTGCTACCAATAAGAGTGCCTGAAAGACAGAAAATACCACGCATAAGACTGAGAAAACAATTTTTTAGACGGTAAAATTATGCACAAATGAGAAAATAGAAGAAATAAATAATTTGACAGAAAATAAAGTGGAGTAGAAAACTCCATTAAGTCCGCAAATCGACCAAACACAGCAGGGGGAGGTCATGAACAGGTACAGCAGCAGAAGTGGTCGATCGACCTATAGAGGCAGTCGATCGACTAGATGAACAGGAACAGAAGCTCCTGGAAAGCGCAACTCAGTCGATCGACCATGATGGCCAGTCGATCGACTGAAGGTACTGCTGTACTCCTTATTTCTTCGTATTTGCTCAATGATTTGAGCTAACAAGCTCTAAATACCTGCAAGTACACAATAAAACGCGCCCAAGAATTGCGCAAACCCAAAACGAAGTCTAAAGTACTTAAAAATCCTAAGCAAATAAAATAAAAGCGAAGTTTTCGCGCACACAAAAAGCAATAAAATTGTCTTAACAAAGCAAATAAAGAAAAGTTTATAACGAAATCGATCAACTAATAGTTGATCAAGAAGGACCACGGTATGGCCCACTTCGTTGGCTTCTGGCTACTAGAGGTAGCCTCAATGGTGCTCATCTTATCAGCTGCACCCTTCTTAGCTTCAACAGTCGGAGAGCTCAGCTGATCAACTTCGTCATCTCCCCAATCAAGGACTTCCTTGGAATCGTCGGAATCCAAATCAGACCATCTCACCTTGGCTGGCTCACCTTCCACTTCCTCATCGGTCCCATAGCTTAGGCATCCAAGACCTCCTCTTTGAATGATAGGCTTTGTCGTGGCTGGAGTGACCTGCAGCTCATCCTTCCCCAAACCAGCTCCTGCATTATCTAAAACAACAGATTCTTCCTCCATTTTGCTCCCAATCTGGGGCGGAGAGGTTAATGCAGAAGTAGTAATAGAGACAGGCAATTCAGGGAGCACAAAGTACGACTTCTTTTCAGAAACCGTATTACATGTAACAGGCCACATGGGGTCCTTCTTTTTAGCAGGTTGGGCAAAAATAATAGAATGTTTCCCAACTTTGAAGGTCAAAGTTCCAGAGCCTACGTCAATGACTGCACCAGCAGTGTGCAGAAACGGCCTTCCTAGGATGATCGGTATATGGGCATCCTCAGGCATGTCAAGGACAACAAAGTCAACAGGGAAGAAAAACTTCCCTATTTGGACGGGTATGTCCTCTAGGCCTCCTATAGGCTCGACCGCAGATCGGTCGACCATCCGAATGTCATGTCCGTGATAGCAAACCGGGTCAACTTAAGCCTCCTAGCTAAACTCAAGGGCATGACGCTTATACTAGCCCCTAGGTCACATAATGCCTTCTCAATTGAGAAGGTACCTATTTTGCAAGGGACAGAAAAGCTACCCGGGTCCTCTAACTTATGGGGCGCGGTGTGAGACAGATAGGAGCAAGACTCCTTGGTGAGTGCAACAGTGTGCACTGTTTCAAGTGACCGCTTTTTGGACAACAGTTGCTTCATAAATTTAGTATAAGCGGGCACTTGGTTGACCAACTCAAGGAAAGGGACTTGAACATTCAGACTACGGATAACTTTCTCAAACTTACTGAAAGATACCTGTTCCTTGGTCGGCACGAGTCTCTCTGGATATGGGGCTGTGAGGAGTACCTTGGCTCTCTTCTCCAATTCACGCACACCGGCATCCTTGGACTTAGGCTGAAAGTCCGTCACCTTGTCTTTGTTGAAGCTAGACCCCTCCTCAGATCGTCTCAAATGAGAACCATTAACCGTCATTGGGTCGAACTTCGGGGCCGGGACCGACCCATCAGCACTCGGGTCTGGTCCTAACATTTTCGGGACGGTGGTACCCCGAAACAAGTGGTCTCGTAGATTATTTGGCATCAAAGGACGAAATTCTTCACATCGCAGATGATCTCGATCGATCGACCATCTTGTTCTCGATCGATCGACCGAGATGTACGATTCGAAGCTCCTAACCCGTGCTTGATCGATCGATCGGGTATATCGATCGATCGACCAAATACCTGGCGACGTCTTTTTCTTTGATTTGTTCGTTGAAGCTTTCTCTTGACTTGTTTCCGGCTCATCTTTTCCAACAGCATCCTCAACCATGGCAGGACCATCAAGGGTGGACCCGCTCCTCAAAGTGATGGCATTTAGGGTCTCCTTTTGTTCGGGTTGAGTGGGTAAGTGTCCGGGAGCTCGAGTGTTACTTTTACTAGCCAGTTGAGCAATTTGGCTCTCTAGTAACTTCATCCCGACCTCTCTTGCTTGGGACTCCTTCAAAGAACAGATTCTTAAGCTCGGAAAATTCAGAATTCTGTGTTTGTTGTTTTGCGGCACATAAGGAGGTTTCGATATTCTTTGTTGCTTTTGATGAGGGGGTATATAAGGTTGTTTCTTTGCGGTGGAGCTTGAGTTGGGTTAAGGACATTTTGGCTCCTCCAACTCAAGTTCGGATGGGTGTTCGGCTCATAGTAGGTGTTGGTCTGCCTATAGTGTTGAAAGCGCAAGACAAGATTCAAAGGGACTAGGGCGGTTTTTCGAGACATGGCCCTCACCTCCACACCTCTCTGAGACGAAAGGACCGTCGACACCGCATTTACCTGGTACATCCCACCCTTAGAAGCTCCTCCTAGCTCATACTTGTCAAATCTCGCAGTGAGAGCCTCAAGTGCAGCAACAGAGGAGGATTCAGCAGCTCTCCTCTGGTTCCCTCTAGAATTTCCATACTCGGCCTTGTGGGTAGCTAGATCGTCAATGATCTTCCACCCCTTGGTTGCTCCCAAATTTTCAGCGAATCTTCCATTGGTGCTGGATCCAAAATGGCCCTCGATCGTCGTACAACCCATTGTAGAAATGGTTGCACAAGCTCCACTTTTCGAACCCATGGTGCGGTATGGTTCGCACCAACTTCTTAAATCGGACCCATGCTTCATGGAAATTCTCATCTGGCCCTTGTTTAAAACCCGTGATTTGAGCTCTAATAGCGATCGTCCTTGAAGCAGAGAAGTACTTCTTGTAGAACGCTAATGCCAATGTATTCCAATCGGTGATCCTTGAACGGCTCGGTCCAGATCTCTATACCACTCCCTGCGGCAAAGATCGCGAAGGAGAAGATGAACATAGTCTCCTTGATCGATCTTGGGTCACGCCACCTGGTGGGGGTATGGAACAATGAGAGTCAATAAAGGTCTCCATATGTTTAGCTGCATCTTCATTTGCAGCTCCCCCAAACTGGTTTCTCTCAACCATAGTGATGTAGGCAGGCTTTGGTTCGAACTTTCTGGCATCACCTAGTAGCTCGAACCCCTTGTATAAGTTATCGGCTGTCGGCTCAGAATAACTAGCTATACTTGCTTCCTCGGCCATGACTAGAATTTCCGGAGAAGTAACTGTCTCGGCTGAAGAAGTGGAAACGGGTGAAGATTGTGGGTCTTCTTCGAACAGATCGTTCTCGTAATAGCTTGACAGAGTACTCGGCTCTTCCTCTGTCGGTAATACCCTTTGTGTTCGTCTCAACTCGCGCAAGGATCTTTCAAGCTCAGGGTTCAATGGTACTAATTCTCCACCCTGTGACCTGCGCATAAGAAGAAACTACAAAAAGAATATAAGAAAAGTTTAAGGAACGGATGTCCCTTAAACTAAGAAAGACTAAAAATAAAAACAACTAAAATTAGGACTATTGCCTCCCCGGCAACGGCGCCAAAATTTGATACCCGTCGTTGTGAGTACCAAAGATAAAATTTATAATCTCCTATTAAGACTAACCTAGGCTAGTGGTAACAGGGTCGAACCACAAGGAGGCAGTTGTAAATTTTAGTTGATTTATGTTCAGTCTGAGGTAACTATTGTGAGGGTTGAATTGAATTAGTCTACAGCTAAAAGAGAATAAAGGCAATAAACTAAATAAATGATTTAAACAGATAAAAGAAGGGTACTAGGATGATCGGTTCATTATAGCTTCGGCGGCAGCAACTAAGTCGGTCTGAATCAAACACAGGTAAGGCGGGAAATAAAGAGGTCCTCTCGGTCCACTCTTAACAAATAGCATCTTTCGATCTCGCTATAGGTCCCTAATGTCACTAATACTAACTCTCGTTCTAAAAAGTGACTAACGGTCTAAACTATACCTACCTTTCGATCTTAGCACAGTCTAGTCGATTTAATTGATGGTCTAATAACCTTCCCTATCTTTCGATCTAATGGGTCAGTCACAAAATAGGTATCTAACTGGTCGCATGCATTCGATTCGTTAAATACAAGATTAAAACAATTAAAACGAATATAAAACCCTACGAGGTCAGTCGATCGACTGGCAATGTCAGTCGATCGACCAACACGCGAGACAGTCCTTTCTAATCTAATGCCGCCTATGCCATAAATCGCCTACATCCTAGCACTAAAGAATTAGCTACTCATGATGAAAGTAATAACAACAATAAAACTAACAGCAATTACTGAATTCATGCTTAAAGTAAATAACAAACAACGATAATATGATAATTGGCTTTGGGACACTAACTTAGCAAATCTATACTAATAAAGAAATTAAAACAATAAAATGGAATTAGGGCAGAAGGAATACCGAGATTCAGAGGAACGATTAAGAACAAGAACAGAAAATCCAATGCTAACCGATGTTCCAAACCCTAATTACTCGAATAAACTAAAACTGAAAGTACTGTATTGTGATAAAAACTTGGATAGAAAACTGATGTCTCAACTTGATTGTTTATGTTACGTTATATAGCAATCAACGTAACACCTTATTTCCTAAACCTAAACTTCACGGGCTTCAAGATTCACAGTCTTTTAATTTACGTCTGGAATAGCGATCTGGTCGATCGACTGACAAGGCTGGTCGATCAACTGCTCCTCAGCAAACAGTAGCTTCTGGAACCCGAGCATTGGTCGATCGACTGAAGGTAACGGTCGATCGACTGGATGAGCTGCTACTTGACTTCTTAAAACACGTGGACTTGTCTTTTGGGCCTTGGATTGCGCACCAAGCTCGTTCCTTAAGCAATTCCTTTACGTCATTTGCAATGCAGATTACTCGAGGACGGATTTGGCTTGATTTCCCGTTGAATTCTCCACATTTCTGCAATAATGTACAAAATACGGAAGTAGACGGAAATAGGGAGAAATGTAGCATAAACTACAAGAATGAGCTCTGAAATGCGTGTAAAATGGGATGTAAAACATCATATAAATAACACGCATCAACGTGTCTTCCACGGAAGAATGGATATTAGATTCTGGTTGTGTCAACCACATTTGCACTCGGAAAGATAATTTTGGTGAGCTCCAAGACAGCGTGGCTAGGAAGTTGAGTTTGGATGATAACTCAACAGTTAATGTCATGGGTGTTGGGATGGTAAAAATCAAATTGTCAAATAGGGTAGTGCACACTTTGGACAAGGTTGCCTATGTTCCAAAGTTGCGGCTGAATTTAATTTCACTTAGTCAATTAGACTCCGAGTGTTATAGGTGTAAAGCTCATGGGGGAGTAATGAAAGTGACAGGGTTCTATGGTCCTCATGAAGGGGGAGCTACGTCGTGGTTTATACCGTCTGGATGCATATGTAGTAAAAACCTCACAGGATGGCTGGAAACGGAAAATTCGTGCACGTGTTTCGTTTGCGGAAGAGGCAACGAAGGTAAATTGTTTTCAGGTTACATACGGGCGCAAAGGTAAAATTCCTGCTGGTGGCAAAGTGGAGAGTAAGAGGTTTCTCTCTGGAGTCAAGTAACGTCATTGACTGGGTTTAGGCTGTACACGGTACATTGGCTGTGATAGTGAGTTAGGGTGAGGACCGGATACTAACTCGGATGTGCAGCTGGTAATTTCCTAAGGCCAATGGTTAATTCCTCGGTGGTGATCTCTTTTGTTGGAGGAGGAGATTTGTTGCGTCAATGCAACTTATCCAACACAAAAAAGGTTATAATTATCTACGTGTTACATGTATTGATGATTTGATGGTAACATGTAACATTAGGTGGAAATGAATGTGGATTCATGTTTGTTTCACATTTACGTGAAAACATATGAATTATTATTAATTCGTTTGTTGTGATAATGTGAAGTGACATTATGGTATTTAGTTATAACGTCACTTTCACATGCTATATAAAGGATGCAATTCCTTTGGAAAACATATCTCACAAAATATAATCAAACAAAGTGACTAAAAAGTCAGGGTTTGAGGGTGAGGTGGAGTACGACGGGTGTTTTTATACAATAAATTAGGAGGTTACTCTAGGGGTGATATTAGTAGCATTGACTAATATTACTGGAGGGCTAGAGGTTGTTATCTTATATTATTGTGGGTTTCGAATTGGTATATTAATTCGGGACGGTTACGTTGTACTGGTACTATATTATTATAGTGGATTCTAGTCTATTTGGCTAGTGGGTTTTACTTCCGGTTTGGAAGGTTTTGCCCTTGGTTTGACCATAAAATATCGTCTCATCTTAATATTGCTTACATTTATTTACTTTTACGGTTTACTTGTCGATTGGTTGCTTCCGTTGCGCGTGGGAAATTGACGCTATTTTCCCAACACGTACCTGTGTCAACACGACACGACATGAATAGATGGTTTATGAATTTTGTACTTGACAATGAGTCTGACACTTCTACTAGGAGAGCTGAACTAGTAATGTTCCACCACAAAGTAGAGGAAGAGAGGTTTATAAGGCCTCTAGTGCTACCAAAGAAATCAGGTGTTTAACTTCATCGGCGCTCAAGGTCTTCAGCCTTGGACAGTAGTCAGATATGGTCACTAATGAACCAACATCATCACTCTCATGGGAGTTTGGAGGTCGAGTAACTAAAACATACCAAAGCAAACAAAGAGAAATATCATCCTCAGAGCCTCTCAAAGATGCATGAAATTTTTCCTGTAATACCATGTCTATTGTCTAACACTCGACAATCAGGAATGGATACCGACTCATCCCATATCATTAATAAATAAATGGAAAAATTACAATTTACCACCTACTTCCTCCATTCAACTCCACTCTACCACATTCCATTTTCTACACTATTCACAACTTAACAATCAATTTCAATTTTCTCTCAAAATATAAGTGAAAATATATTCATGTGAGATCTTGTTTGATTCGTCTTTACGAGTACATTAAAAAATCCAACTTTTATAATTTTGTAAATACGTAACTAACGATATTTACTGCGTAAAACACGCGTTGACAAACGTGAAAAAGTAAAGTGGTAGAGTGGAGTTGAATGGAGGAAGTATTATATTCCATTTTTTACAATTTACCACCTATTATATTCTACTTTACAAATAATCACCTAACTTTCATGTTACTCCCCACCATTCTCACCTAATTTATATTCTAGTGACGGTTTTGTGTAATTATCAACTCGATTTTATTTTATCGCCTTAGTCTTACATAAATTTGCATTGACCAACATACCCTTACTCCTTACATTAATTACCCCCATATTGTGTCTTCAACTCCAACCCCCAATTTTCCCCAGAAATCATGTGTTCAATTCCGCATAACTGACTCCTTCACCATCAATCCACAACATAAATCATCAACCTTCCACCATGACAGCATCAAGCTCACCAGACAAAACACCATCTACCTCCCTTTCCACCTCCTTAATCGCTACCGTAAGCCTACAGTCCACCACCTGCACTCCGTCCTCACCAACATACCTCAACCGACATCGACACCAACACGAAACACCTCATTTAATTCCGTAACCCATTATCCTCGTCCTCCGATCCGTTTCACCACTCCTCGCTCGGACCACAGCAACAATACACCAAGAGTCCAGAACCGGAGCCGAGTTTCCGCTGCTACACCCATCCACCCCTAGAATTCTTCGTCAATTACATGCCCAAATCATTGTTTCTGGTACAACCAACAATGTTTATATTTCGAATTGTTCGATGAAGGATTATACTTCGTTCGGTTTAATCTCCGATACCCCTAAAGTATTTGATCAAATTCAAGATAAAAATGTAGTTTCTTGGACGATTTTGATTTCTGGGTTGACAAAGAGAGGACATTTTTATGAAGCTGTAAATTGTTTTTCGGAAATGTTGGTAAGTGGAGTAGAACCCAATAAGGAAGATTGCCCAGGAACGGAGCTCAAGTGTGGCTCAATTGTAACGAATAGAAAACCCCAATTGAAGAATCAAATAACCCAGAAAGATTGCAAAAGAGAGTACTATGGGGGAACATGAGCACATAATCCTAATTGGAGATGGTTCGAAAATAAATAAAGGGGGAAACGAACTTGAATGAAGTCGAATCTGGGGAAGAACACTAATTGAAACATGATTAATGGGGAAGAATAGGAGTTCGGGATGAAAACAAGCTTGTGGGCAATGTTGTCAGGATCGGGATTCTACTTTGGATCGACGGGGAGGGTAGGATCGAATCGGTAGAATCGGATCGTAGAATCGTAAGATTCTACAAACTCACCAATTATAGTTATTTTTTTTGGTAAAAACATATCATTGAAGATCAAAATACTTATTTATTAATATTTATCCATAAAATATTGATAATTAATGATTTTAATATTATTATATGAACATGTTTCTACAACTTACCCGAAATTTGAGTTTACGATGTCATTATATAAAAATATATATTAAATTTTTTTTACTATGAAATCGGATCGTAGAATCGTAAGATCGTAGGATCGTATTATGATTCTACCTCTAGAAATTTTCAGATGATTAGGATCGTAAGATTCTACAACCATGATAGAATCGTAAGATCCAGGATCGGTCAAGCATTTTTAGATCGTAAAATCGTAGAATCGTAGGATCGAATCGGGATTCTGACAACAATGCTTGTGGGAAATAAAAAAAAAAGAGTTATTTAACATGAATACCCTGAACTATTAGGATTCTTCTTAAAATACTCCATACTTTACTTTAACTAGCAATATAATGAACTATCACACCCTTTCCCACTTATTAGAATTGGCCCTTTTCTAACCTGATGTAACAGGTAAACTATGGTGGAACCCACTTCATCTTCTTTGACACTGAACTCCTCCAGTCCTCCTTCCTCCTTTCCAACCGAACACCTTGTTCATACACCAGTCAACTCAAAATAATGAAAACTAACAAGATCCCAGTAACTGGCAGATTTTTGTGATTAATAAATCCACCAGAGTAATTAATCCACAAATCATGAACCACCAAACTCAAAATTATTAAAACTAACAAGACCCCAATAACATATCATCAACCTCCCACCTTATTAACACGAAATTTATCAAGTTTCCTACATAATCAACGCAAAACAATTCTGCGCAAACTTGAACATAATCATCGTCAAAAACAAAATAAAACCCAACATCAAATCATATAAACTCACACCTCAATTTGTCTTATTTTGTCTAACTTAGGGTAAAGGAAACATGAATTGGGATTGATAATGATTCATACTTTCTAAGATGAAATTGGATTGGTGAAATTTGAAGTTTTTTGATTGAGTTAGTTGGTGTTGGGTACTAGAATTCTTGATTTACCTTGAGTTTTTATTGATCTAGACTATTTTTTCATCTCTTGTTTATCCCTAATTATTACGAATTCTTGAGTTGCCTCCATTGTTTACCAAAGCTTGAAGCTTTATGTGGTTTAGGTATCTAGGTTTCGATTTTTTTTTTCAGTTTTGAGGAATAATTGAATCGAAAGACTGGTCTTTAAAAAAAATCTTTGTAGAAAAATTGAGATGAAGAAGGTGAATGAACAAAGATGAGGATTTTTTTTGTTTGATTTAAATAAGGTATTGATTATTAAAGAAAATTGGGTTATGATGAAGATGAAGTGAACTCATTTTTATTAGTGTCAATAATTCATGTAAATTTTACCTAAATTTATGAAGGTGTAACTTGTGATTTTGGGTTCAGAAAAACTGAATATGTATGCTGTATTGTGCTAATCAACTGGCAATTTGGAAATTGCAAAGGGTGAAAAGGGGACATTGAGAAAGATAAAGCAGAAATGAAGAATGGACATCACTTGTATGAAATGAGCCAAAATAAATGGCGATTGGCAAAATCATGGATTTTTAGAGAAACAAAATAAGTAAATGAAGTTCAAGAGAACAAAAAAAAGGGTAAATTGATATCTTATACCTAACATAACACAACTTTTCAAATCTTATACCTAACATAATTTTTTTTTAAAACTTATACCAAAATTGCCCAAATCGTATATACTTAATACCAAGTTACGAATCCGGTGAAAAAAAGCAACGAATTCCGGCAGAATTCAAATATTAACCACTTAATGAAATATTTGTTTCCAATATTACCCTTCTTGTAGTTTATATAACATACTCCATATTTTTCTTCATTTTACCTGATTTCCTCTTGTTCATTCTTCTGTTTCCCTTTCTTCTTCCCAGATTCCCTGAAATTAAATTCTCAAATCCAAAATTGATCTTTGATTTCATGAATTCAGGTAACTTTTTTTTTTTGCATCCTTTTTGCCCTCTCTTTCTTATCGGAAATTTCAATATTTTCATTGTCTCCTCAATTGAAATGTGGCTAAAACCCCCAAAATTGAATTTAGGGTTTCATAAAATATGATTCTTTTTTGTTATTTGCAGAAATGTCCAACATTGATAACTCTTCAAACTACTCCAGAAGTCGAGGAAGGTGCGGATGTGGTACGCCTTTGGTTTTAATGACATCGTGGACGAAAGACAATCCAGGAAGACGTTTTTGGGGTTGCAAATTTTACAACACAGGGGCTGGTTTTCATGGTTGCGGTTATTTCAGATGGTTTGACGAGTCCCAGAATGAATGGCAGAAAGATGTTATCAAACAATTGATAATGGATAAGAAAATATTAGAACTTGAGAATATTATGTTAAAGACGGAAAGTAGACATTTGGAAGAACAAACAAAGAAGCTAAAGGAGGAGATCGAGCTACTGAAGAAAAATTTGGTTCACAATAAAGTTAGTCCTAAAGTGAAGAAATTATCAAAGAGTATTTGCATCCTTGTTCTTGTTTGCCTTATGGCAATTGTTGTCAGTTTAGTTGCTCATGTTTGATAATGTAGTAGTAGTATCAACTAGCATGTGTCGTGTTTTTTAGGTAGTATCATGTATTGGCCTTATGGCATGTAAAATCCTTTTGTGCAATGAAAAGTGAGAAGTTTGTTTCCAATTCAAGATGTGCCCAAACATTCATATTTCGTTCCAATTCAAAGTTGTTGAAAAATAACAAAGCATAACACGAAGTATCTTGAAGTCTAACAACACATAGTCTAACAACAAGAACAAGAAGTAATAGTCTTAAGTAAACAACAATTGAACACCTAGTAACATTTAGCCATCTATGATATTGACACTTGCTTGACTTTCTCTTATAACACTTGACTGCCCCTGCACCATTGATGCGGCCAATTCCTGTTGCGCCTTCCTCCTTGCAATATTATCTCTGATCTTCTTTGACCACTCTGATGTGCTCTTTGCTCGGCTAACCCTTGGTGCTTGTTCATTTTGGTTAGTGTTCTTTGGAGGATTCTTACATGTTTTTGTGTTATGACCAAGAACACCACAATTTCCACAAGCCCTTTGCCTTCTAGGCCTTTTCACTTTCTGATTGCTTGTCCCTTCACCAGCCTCTTTCTTCCTTTTTTTATGACTTGGCCTTCCTGGCAGTTTTCTGTAAGGGAGTGGCAGTGGATCATCTACTCCAGTGACTTGTTCCCATTGCTTCATACCAGGCATGGGGGAAATGGATGGTGCATAGGCAGCTTCGTAAGTTGTTCTTGAATATGCTGCATGCACATAGTTCTTTGGGTTTCCTCTATTCTTGACTATGCAAGCCACTGCATGTACACACGGGAGACCTGTCAACTCCCAATGGTAGCAACTGCAAGTTCTTTCCTTAAGATTGACAGCATGTTGATCACTTCTATGTTCAACCTCATATTCATCAGCTTGTGACTCAAAAACTGTACCCAACCTTGCTTCCTCAACAGCCCACTCCAAATACTTCTTCACATAAGGCATTTGTGTACCTTCCCAAGTCTTTAAACCTTCTCTTTTTTGACAATGTCTTTTCATGACGTACCTTCTAATCCACTCCATATGTGTTAAAATTGGTTTATCCCTAGCATCTTTCAAAGTTGCATTGAAGGACTCACACATGTTGTTGAGTAACATGTTGGACTTGCAGTTGGGGGAGAATGCGTGTCTAGACCAGTGTTGTAGGGGGATGGCAGTCAGGTAGTCATATGCTGCTTGTGACAAAAACTTCATACCTTCCATGTTTCTTTTAAACTGAGCTTTTGTAGTGCATCTGGCAGCACTCCAAAAAGCTTCCTTGTACACTTGCCCTGTGAATTGCAGCTTAAAGTTTGCCCAAATATGTCGCACACAAAATCTCAGCTCAGCTTTTGGAGTCACTACCTTGAATGCATCTAGTAGCCCCTACAACAAATAGTTGTTATAACTCCAGCAAAACAATACAATTGTAAGTTAATAAACAACTAGCAAACAAAAGAGTATACAATAATAAATACCTTCTGTCTATCTGACATGAAGGTTAGGCCATCACCATCTTCCTTTCCCAAATCTTCAACTAGCAATTTCAAGAACCAACTCCATGTTTCCCCATTCTCAACTTCCACAACTGCCCACGCAATGGGGTAAATGTTATTGTTCCCATCCTTACCAACTGCCACCAAGCACATACCCGGATAAGCTCCTTTCAAATGACATCCATCAACACCAACTAAAGGTCGGCAACCAGCTAAGAAGCCATCTTTCACTGCCTTAAAACACAGGTACATCCTTTGGAAAATAGGAGGAGGTCTTTCAATATTATCAACAAGTACAATGGCAGTAGAACCATGATTATACTGCCTAATTGCATCCACATACTGCCATACCCTCGCATATTGTTCAGCTCCATCACCATATATAGTCAACTTGGCTCTTGCTCTTGCTAACCAACACACACCATACTTCACTTCTATACCTAAGTCCCTGTATACACGCCTCTGAAAAGCACTCAACTTCCAGGAAGGGTTCTCCCTCCAATCTTCAAGATACCTCTCAGCTAGGTACTCAGAGCTTACCTTACTAGTGTATCCAGTAAATTCACATGTATGCCTAAGATTCATGGTTGAAATTTCCCAAAATTCTTCCCTATCTTTTTTTGTTGCATATATCTTAAATGGACACCAATTTTTTTTTGGACACTTACAACCCACAAACTTGCACCTCACAGTATTGAATTCACAAGAACACCTATTTCTGCAATAAACTGACACTCTATCTCTTGCACTATGTAAGTAGTAAAAATCATACCTATTATCAATTGAATGATGCACAAATGCCTTTCTCATAACATCTGCATCTGGAAATTTAAGACCAGCTTGAAGTTTAACTTTTTTCTTAAAATTAAAATCAGTCTCAGGATTGAAAGTTGGTCTACTGTCTACCTCATCATCACTGCCTTGAAGACTTCTTAACTCATCAGAGTTGCCATCACCACTATCAAGTATGTCACAATCTTTCCCAAAGTTTAGGCCATTTGCAGCTTTGTCCATGAAATCATCATCTTCAACATTTTCAAATAACTCTTCCTGCTCTAACTCTTCCTCTCCAACTCCAAACTTCACAAGTTCTTCAACATCTGAATCCTCATCATCAACAACCTCAAATTCCTCCTCCCATTCTAAATCTTTATCCCTTTTTTTTCTTTTGCCTCTGTGTCTGCCCTTTGCACTTTTCTTTCACAGCCACTTTTCCCTTTCCATTAGCACCAACTGTTTTTTTGGCCCTATTCAATACTGCTCCAGATCTACCTACTACTTTTCCCTTTCCCTTAGCACCAGCTACCTTTACCCCAGATCCAGCTACCTCTTTTTTTTTATTCACATCAGCTACCTTCTTTTTCTGATTCACAACAACTTGCTTTTCCTTTCCTTTTCCTTTGAACTTGTCAACTAATTTACCAATATTATTGACAACCTCAAAAAATTCAATAGAATCATCCTCTTTATCCCCATTCTCATTCACCTCAGGTACTACTTTAGATTTCCCTTTGTCAGCTCTCCTACATACTAACTTTGAAGGTCTTTGGAATGGATTTTGTATTAGTATTGTGCTGTGTGAATAATCAATAGTGAGTGGGATTTGGCTTGTTATATGAATGTCAGAAGGGTTTTGAGGTAACTTTCTTGGACTTCTCCTCAAAGGCACTTGAGTAATAAGTTTGTTTTTGGGAGGAATCTTTTTAGAAGGACCATATTTTTCCAAGTGCTGGGAAATTGATGCTCTCTTTGTGGGGTCCACCTTAAAGGGAGCATCTTTTGTGGTAATCCATATATCTATGTTATTGTTCTTATCTCTTGACTTTAATACCTCACTTACCTCCTGCCAAGTATTTAACATAGTCATCTCAGTGGATACATCACTACCAACTTTCCTATACCACACATATGGCGCCTCATTTTCTCCAATCAAATTATATGCAGTAGTACAAATAAACCCATATGTCAACTCCCTCGACAAAATCCCAGCCATCAATTGCATTTTACCTCCGATATACTCTATTTTATTATTACAAACTTCAAACACACCACCAAAAAATATTCTCACATTAACTACTAGAGGTGCTTCCATCCTACAAACTCAGTGGACATCACTAAATTAGGGAAAAATTGAAAAAAAGACAAACAACAATTACTAAAACAGTAGTAGGGCAAGACTATAACAATTCAATTAAAGTAGGGTAAGATTCAATAACGGTTTTGTTAATGCAGAATTCATCAACATTGAACAAAGATCTAACAATTAGAATAAATAATACTGGGTAATTTACCAGTTATGCGAAAATTTAATCTTACATGAACATACCTGAGAAGTATTGATTAGAGGTGCGCTTTATAAGAAGTTAATAAGTAATGATTGATTCCAGAAGTTATATCGAAGACGATTGATTCATGGTAGTTGTTGATTTAGGGTTTTCAATTTGGGAATTTTGGGGATTTTGTTGGTCGTGGAAAGATTTATGAAAGGGGGGTTTGGGAGTTTAAGTTAAGTGTGGCTGAGTGTTTATTACAAGGGCAAAACGGTCACATTTAGCTTTTTTTCACCGGATTCGTAACTTGGTATTAAGTATATACGATTTGGGCAATTTTGGTATAAGTTTTAAAAAAAAATTATGTTAGGTATAAGATTTGAAAAGTTGTGTTATGTTAGGTATAAGATATCAATTTACCCCAAAAAAAAGGGTGTTTAGGAGAACATAAAAGGGTTAATGGTGTTTAAGAGAAAAAAAACAAATGTAAAAGAAAAAGAAACTGGTCGAACCGGTAACCCTTCTACTTGTTTCATTAAAAGAGGAGGGGTGTAAAAGTTGGGTGTATTGCTAGTTAAAGTAAAGTATGGAGTATTTTGAGAAGGACCCTAATAGTTCATAGTATTATCATTAAATAACCCTAAAAAAAAGTATATGTAATGTAATGCAGGGTGTAAGGGTATATTAGTCAATGCAAATTAACGTAAGACGATAAAATGAAGTTGAGTCGGTAGTTACACAAAACCGTCACTAGAATGTAAAATAAGTGAGAATGGTGGTGATGAACATGAAAGTTAGGTGGTTATTTGTAAAATACTCCCTCCATTCAACTCCACTTTACATGTATTCCATTTCCGTCCATTCAACTCCACTTTACAGGTTTTCTTATTTGGCTAAAAAAATGACAATTCTATCCTTATTGAAAATCTTTATTTACAAAAAATGTCACTCCATAACCCACACTAACCCACCATAAAACCCGACCTTTACGTTTTTTTAATATTTTTAACCTCTTCTTTCTCTTTCCCCATGTACTTTTAATACTTTTTTTAATCTGTTCCTTAATATTCGTGTAAAAACCAAAGTTGCAAAGTAGAGTTGAATGGAGGGAGTATAACATAATAGGTGGTAAATTGTAAAAAATGGAATATAATAGGTGGTAAATTGTAATTTTTCCTAAATAAATATAAAATTTTTGGAAATCTCGAGTCTGATACTCGGAACACATACGGATATAAACTATCAAACACTTGAAGCCTAATATGAGCAGGCATAGTTCCTTGCTACTGAGTGTACTGACTGATACATCGTTACAAATTTTATAAATTATTTCCACAATCTCATTAACTTCCAGTATCCAAGCCTACAATGTTGCAGAAGAATTACTTAACTATTTGATTATCTAACTGGGCTTAGAGTACTAATAGATACACCTACATCATACATCATTAATCAAGACCGCTCTCTTTGACAGTAAATAGTGGAATATGCTGAATCTTAGGCTAGTCACTACCTGATGTTGCCGTCGACTGTGTTTGTTAGTCTGGAACAGTCCACATTCACGATTCATATAAGTTTGTGAGCTTGCGAAATTCTTCAGTCAGACATGTCAACTTGAGACAGAAATGCAATTCCACGTGTAAAAGAGACGATACGCAACTGATCCAGTTTGGCGGTGCTACCAAATTAGGATTGAATGATATCTTCAGAGTGTCGAACTTGACTGCTCAAGGTTTTGTGACATGTTTTGGCTGGCTTTACTGTCAAAGACAGCTTAGTGAAATATTCTGGAATTAAAACTCCCATGTTTTTCTTTTTATGGTGGTGTTTCGTGCATTCTATTAGAGATAATTATATTATCTTATTAGGAAAAGAATATTACCAATATCTGCTCATCAGACCATAAAATTTCTATGGTTCCTGTAAATTTTTTTCAGGGAAGAAAAAAGGAACTTTTATTCTCTACTGCTAATTACTTGTTCAAATTATTTTACTCAGTTCTATTTTGCACATAAATTGGTTTTGCATTTTGATTTATGGGGAGAATGTGAAGTTGGTTGCTTATCATGATTGTCGCTTTTGAATGTTGGAGTAAACAGCTAAAATTCAACTGGTTTACCCTGTAGTATCAGAGAGTGAAAGTGAATAAGAAGAGCAAGTGATAATGTTGGAAATGTTCTGGCAAAAGCGACAACGGGAAATAAACTTAACAGCACCCAACTGAAATGGAAATATCGTCCACTAAATCACAGGGTTCACAAAAACAAATCTTCCAGAATACTTCATACAGTCAAAGCCATACATAGATCATTACGAGAAAAACTAATTACGGAGTATTACCCTGTAGTATCAACTATGTGCGAGAGACATAGTATATCGTTTTGTCCTCTTCTCGGACAGAAAGAAGTGGGATATGCTGAATCTTGGACCAGTCGCTACCGGTTGGGCCAGCACATCTCTTTGTTAATCCAGGACAATTATCGATCCCGAGTTCACATAAGTTAGTGAGCTTACCAAATCCTTCTGGCAGACATGTCAGCTTGGGACAGCCATTCAAGAACATAAATTCAAGAGATGAGAAGCAGCTAATCCATTCTGGTAGTGCCTCCAAATGTCTATTCCATTGTAGCATCAGACTCCGAAGATTTGGAAGGTGTTGAAACTGACTAGGGAGATGTCGTAGGTTATTATTGTAACGAATATCCAATGAACGGACATTTTTCAAGGCTTTCCATGGCATGCCATCGTCGACTCGAATGCTCTGTGAGAGAGCTGAATTATCACAGCTAATAAAAACTAAACTTCTCAGAGAAGTGAGATGTTCTAGCCCTTCAAAATTTGATGTCAAACTTAAACAAGATGAAAAAGTCAAAGAGGTGAGAGAAGGTAGACGCTGGAAGACTTTCTCGAGTATGCAAGTGCTAAGCAACTCACGGTCCTTAATTTCCAGTGAAGTAATGTGACCTGAGCATTCTTCTGGCAATGAAATCAGGTGTTCAACTTTATCCACTCTCAAGGTCTTCAGCTTTGGACAGTAGTCGGATATGGTTGCTGATGACCCAACATCACCTCCAGCTTGGGAGCTTGTTAGTTCCTTTAACAAAGTAAGGTTTTTGTTGACAGACCATAGGGTTAATTCCTCGACAATTGGACAAACTGGAAAGGTTTCTAGATACGGGCAAGAAATTATTTCCAATTTCGCAAGTTTAGAGAATGACGGTGACAAAAGATTCTGACCATTCTGTTGACTTGACCGGTTCGACATATTCACAGGATAATTGTAATCTATCGCCTCTATTTTCTCCCACCATCCTTTTAAATTAACAATATAGCCCAGCTCAAGTTTCTGAAGAGATGGAAAAAATATTTGGGGAGGTGATTGTGATAAATGAAACCCCTGTACACTGTTTTCCATGTACTCCACACTATATAGACATTTAAGAGAGAAACGTTTTAAGAAGGGGAGTTGGCTAAAAGAAGGGAGTTTTTGGCAATTTTTGCAATCGTAAAGAAGGATCTCAACTAGGTTTGGAAGTGTCTTAGATAAACACTCTCTCATTGCCCAACTCGGGAGCTTTTCACCTATGTACCAATTTATACATAACTTCTTCAAATTTTGGTGGGGTTTTAAACCTTCTAATATAGCCTCATCATGGTCCATACTACCATCAGAAGCGTCCATAAACTCCAAAACTAACTCCGTCAACCCATGTTTGCTATTTAAGTTTGCTTCATTTGCTTCGTAGGCAGGATCCTCCAAATAGTTAAAAAACTTCATGTTGGGTTCCTTATGTTGATGATAACATGCCCATTTGATTTGTGTTATCTTAATTTACCTTTTCAGGATTAATGATGTAATCAAGCTTGGATTAAGAAGTGTTGAAGTTGTTATTAATCCCATTGTAATTAGTCGTGTGTCATCTAATGTACAAGTGAGAAAGTTAAGTATAAGCGAGTAATAAAACAGTCAGGATATTTATTGCTTCAACAAGCAACAAATTTGAGTGGACTAGGCCACAACTCGTAAAACTTGAAGCTTCCTTTTTATCTTTCAAATGCTTTCACGTGACTCTTATTTTCAAAGATAAAAATCTGATTTTATTAAGGAGGTAGTATCCAATAAAGAGTGGTTTGAATTATTCAAAATATTTCCTCTTTATGCAAATTCAATCCTTTGGTTTTTAAGAAAACAAAAAGTGCTTTTTGCCACATTGGTGTTAACTTGTCATCATGTGACTTGTCTCACATCCTTTGTTTTTCAAATTGCATGAAGCATTTAAGGTTGTCTTTCAAACCTTCTTTCTCTATTCTTACCTTTGCAAAAGACTCCTTTTTGGTGCAAGTTATTAGGTGGTTGCTATTGTCCTTCACATGTGAGGTCTTTGACCCTTCAAAACCCTAGCAACCCCTTCACTCACCTCCTCTATATAAACCGTGCATCCTCCTCATTAAATCTCCAAGACTTTTCGAATTAATTCTTTCATGTTTTGCAAAGTGTTTTAAAGATTAAAATCGTGTCTCTTGCAAAATCCTTTTAAAAGTCTTCAAGTGTCTTTCAGTTTCTACAGTCGTGGCCACTGTTGCTTTTCTATACTAAACTCTCTTGCTTAAAAGTGTTGATCTTGTAAAAGTTGTCCACCTCTATTCTTTGTTAAGAATGTGTTAGTGGAAACTTGATCCTTTACATTTTAAGTGTGTTAGTAGAGTTTAGGACGGAGTAGTCTTTAACTCTTGACAACCGGAGTAGGTTGTGAGTTAGCAACCGGAGTAGGTTGCGAGTTGTTGAGTTCTAGGACGGAGTAGTCCTTTAACTCTTGGCAATCGGAGTAGATTGCGAGTTAGCTTGTCATAAGAACGGAGTAGTTCTTGTACTAGCTTTGCAACCGGAGTAGGTTGGCGTCTTTTATTACAAGGGTCTTTTAGTTGTCGGAGTAGATCACTAAAGGAAAGTAATAAAAAGGTAGATTGGACGTAGGCACTTGAGTATTTGCCGAACCAATTCAAAAATCTCGTGTTCATTGTTCTTACTTTATTTCCGCTCCTTTTTACTTTGTTTGTTTGTTTTGTTTCGCTTAAACTTAGAAGTGATTCATCATCATCTTGTCGCATTTGGTCTGCAGTCATACTTCACAAACCGAGACAAATAGATACAAATCGAACGATTGTTGCTTTCATACTTCAAACAAACATTCATTGAGATACTTGTTCAATCTTTCAATATTATTCAAAGTATCCTCTAAATCTCTTTTGTTCATTTAACTTACTTTAATCCAATAAAGTTGAAGTTAAAATTTTTAAAAGAGTACCTAATTCACCCCCTCCCCCTCTTAGGTACTTGAATCCATAAACTCAACAATTGGTATCAGAGCCTCGTGCTCTTGATCGAGGCTAACCGCCTTAGAGTTTGATTCGTGGGTAATGGATTCCGAGAAACACTCCAAGATCCCGGTCTTTACCGGTTCGAATTTTGGATGGTGGAAACTCAAAATGGAACATTACATCAAAAGTATCGATTATCAATGTTGGAACATCATCCAAAATGGACCTCTTTTTATTGTGGAAACCGATATGTTAACCGGTTTCACCAAAACTAAAGAGGAAAGAAATTACAATGAAAATGATTTCAAACTTGCCGAAAAGAACTCCAAAGCAATGTCGATTCTTCAACGTTGTGTTGGTGAGGGGGAAGTTAGTCGAATCTCCGGATGTCCTACGGCAAAATCTATTTGGGATTCCCTTGTACTTGCCCATGAAGGGACGTCCCAAGTAAGAAAACACCGTATTGACCTTCTCATGCAACAATATGAGATGTTTAGAATGTCAAAGGACGAGTCCATAAATAGTTTCTCTTCACGTTTTTCTTGTATTATTAATGAGCTTAAAAGTCTAGGAAGGAATTTCGAGTCCGAGGACATCATTCGAAAAATCCTTCGTAGTCTAACCTCTAAGTGGCAACCCAAAGTTACCGCTATAGAGGAAGCCAAAGATTTGTCAACCCTATCTCCTCATGAACTAATGGGATCACTAATGGCTCACGAGTTCAATCTCGATAAGCATTCTAGTGAGTCTTCAAAGGGAAGGAGTCTCGCTCTCACGTCCTCTCCAAGCGATGGAGAAGACGAGGGGGAAGACGAGTTTGCTATGTTCTCAAGGAATCTAGTTGGGTTGGTCAATGATCTAGAAAATAGAAAGTTCAATAATAATTACTCGAAAAAACGTTTTCCTAGGAAACGACCTAGTTCCACCGTGGGATGCTTTA
Source organism: Silene latifolia (assembly GCF_048544455.1). Lineage (NCBI taxonomy): Eukaryota > Viridiplantae > Streptophyta > Magnoliopsida > Caryophyllales > Caryophyllaceae > Silene > Silene latifolia. The sequence continues at coordinate 117,439,413 of NC_133531.1, forward strand.
AGTGTGGTGATAAAACTCACCAAGTTAAAGAATGTCCCAAGTGGGATGAAATCGAATCAAAGGAAAAACGAGATAAAGTTAAAAGGGACTACAAACATAGAGTCATGACCGTAATTTGGGGAATGTCCGACTCCGAGGAAGATGAGGAAATCATCGAGGAGCAACTAGAGTCTAAAATGTGTCTTACAAGTCATCTCAAGGACAAAGTCTCAAAAACTTCCAAAATTGAACATCTTAGATGTCTCATGGCTCACCCCGATGATTCCGACTCGGACTCCGACAATGAGGTAAAACATCTAAAAGCCAAGGTTAGATCTTACTCCAAAGAAAAGGTATGTAAGCTTCTTGACAAACTCTTTGATAAGTGTCGTTCACAAAATGATAAGCTTGATGTCATGCAAGACGAAATTGAAGAAATTGCTCAAGAAAACTTTAACCTTAAAAATGAATTGAAAGCAACAGACAAGCAGTGTCACCGTCACCTCCGAGGCATATAATGAAGTTAAAAGAGTCAACAAGTTAAACAAACATTTGACTAAAGAACTAGAGCGTCTTAGGTCGACACCCACGGATGTCTCTGACCTTGAAAATGTCAACACCACTTTGGTGATGCAAGTTTCCTTGCTAACCAAGGAACGTGATGACCTTTTGAAGGACAAAGATGCTCTCAAAGATGAATTGGATGACCTTGTGGTTGAGATTGTAGACCTAAAAGAAACGATTGTCCGAGGCTGTTGCTTCGACCAAGATTTAGACAAGTCAAATGAAAAGATTAAATGTTTGGAAAATGAAAACACCTGTCTAAAAGGTGAGGTTGTTTGTCTCAAGAATGAAATAGAAGTCCTTCATGATAGGCTTACTTTTCTTCAAAAAGGTATGCCCGAATGTAGCACTTCTAGATCTTCTCCTCATCATAGATCCGATGAATTCGTTGATCTAAACAAACGTCTTGATGAGATGACGTCTAAATATGAAGAGTCCAAAGAACGAATCATGTATCTCGTGTCTAAACTCAATAATCACACCCATGACTTCATAGTTGAGAAAAGGTTGTCTATTGAAAGTGTTAACAATGATGAACTCAAGAGAGAAAAAGAAAAGAATTTGCATCTCCTCTCACGTGTCAATGACTTCACCAATGAACTTGTTAGTGCTAAGAATATCACTGAAAAATGGGAAGGAAGTCAAACCGTGTTAAAATTCCTCACAAATCAAACCGAGAGATGTAACAAAACTGCTGGTTTGGGGTTCAAATGGAACAGTCAGACAGATTGTTGCATCCGAAGCCTAAAGCGATTTTTAGAAGGAGAAAGTATGTTGGTCTTCCCGAATACATTATTTGCAATTATTGTGGTAAGAATGGTCATGTCCTCAACACTTGTAAAAAAGGATTTCATGACATTGACAAGAACACCAAAACATTAAAAGAAATGAACATTAAGAAAGACACCACAAGTTATGTTGATCACAAAAAGGGACCCAAATTCATTTGGGTTCCTAAACTCAAAAACTAATCTTGTGTAGGGCTTGGTAAGAGGCGGCCGCAATTGGTACTTGGATAGTGGATGCTCTCGTCACATGACGGGTGATAGAAGCCAATTCCTCTCACTTAAAGCGTATGATGGTGGCACGGTAAGGTTTGGTGACAACAAGAAAGGTGAAGTAATTGGTATTGGAAAAGTTGGTAAGTCATCCTTACTTTGTGTCGACAATGTGCGGCTTGTCAAAGGTTTGAAACATAATCTCCTTAGCATTTCTCAACTTTGTGATAAGGGTAATGTTGTTGAATTTCGTGCCAATATGTGTCGAATTTTTGATGCCACTACTAATGAACTAATACTCGAAGGAAGACGTGTCAAAGATGTTTATTTAACTAATTTGAACTCTCTATCCGGTCACACCATGTCTTGCATGAGTGTAATGAACAATGATCCTTGGTTATGGCATAAAAGGTTTGGTCATGTTAGTACAAAAACTCTTAATACCCTTAAAAGACTTGACTTAGTTGAAGACATTCCTAATATAAAGTTTGATTTTGATAAAGTATGTGATGAATGTGCTAGAGGAAAACATGTTAAAAGTTCCTTTAAATCCAAAAGAATTATGAGTACATCTCAACCCTTGCAACTTTTACATATCGACTTGTGTGGACCAATGAGAACTAGAAGTAGAGGTGGTAGTCGTTATGTGTGTGTCATTGTTGATGATTACTCTAGGTTTGTTTGGGCACTCTTCCTAAGCTCTAAGGATGAGACATTTGATGAGTTTCAAATTTGGTTAAAGAAAATTCAAAATAAACTTGGTTTAAAACTTGTTTCAATGAGAACCGATCATGGAACCGAATTCGAAAACTCATCATTTGGTGCTTATTGTGATGACAATGGTGTAGACCATAACTTCTCGGCTCCTAGAACCCCACAACAAAATGGTGTGGTTGAAAGGATGAATAGAACCCTTGAAGGAATGGCTAGAACAATGTTATTAACTAGTAAGTTGCCTAAGAACTTTTGAGCCGAAGCGGTAAATACCGCTTGCTACATTTATAATCGTGTCATGATAAGGAGTATTTTAAATAAAACTCCCTATGAATCATTACGTGGAAGAAAACCCAATATTTCATATTTTAGATGTTTTGGAAGCAAATGTTTTGTTCACAACAATGGTAAAAACAATTTGGGTAAGTTCGATCCACGAAGTGATGAAGGAGTATTTATTGGGTACTCCGATCATAGCAAGGCCTATAAAGTTTACAATAAACGAACCTTGTTAATTGAAGAAAGCATCCATGTCATTTTTGATGAATCTAGTGTGCTTGGACAGGTACAAAACATGGATGATGATGATGAGGATGAGGATGATGAATTTGAGATTGGTCTTGTTCGAAAAGACTTCGTGTTCACGGATGAAGAAGCTCCCAAAGATCAATTGCAACAGACACAGAGACTGTCGCCATCAAAGGAGAGCAGACAACTCAGGGGGAACACGTAGTACTTCTGATTCCTCTCTGGAAGCAACAGACCCAACGACTGTTGCTTCTACCTCCAGAACTGAAGAAAACCAAAACAAGTGAGGATAAAGAACCTTCCAGGCCAATGGAAACAGATCCGTGGATGATGCGGTGAGGGGGAACAAGAAACCTTTGTTCCAAAGAAGTGGAAACATCAAAGCTCTCATCCACTCACTAATCTCACAAGTGATCTCAACTCGGGAATTCGAACAAGATCATCCGTCAACAAACTCGCTCACCTCAATGAGTATTGTGCTCATAATGCCTTCCTATCTCAAATTGAGCCTTCAAATGTGATCGCCTTGACCGATGCAGATTGGGTGCTTGCCATGCAAGATGAGCTCAATCAATTCAAAAGAAATGAGGTATGACACTTAGTCCCTAGACCGCCTAATCGTACCGTCATTGGTACTAGGTGGGTCTTTCGCAACAAGTTTGATGACTCGGGAGAAATTGTAAGGAACAAGGCTAGACTAGTGGTGCAAGGTTATAACCAACAAGAGGGTATTGATTACGATGAAACCTATGCACCGGTAGCTAGACTTGAGGCCATACGATTGCTTATAGCTTTTGCGGCTCACAAAGGCATTAAACTCTTCCAAATGGATGCCAAAACCGCTTTCTTAAATGGATATTTGGAAGAAGATGTCTTTGTAGAGCAACCACCGGGTTTTGAGAACAATGACTTGCCTAACCATGTTTTCAAATTAGACAAAGCTCTTTATGGTTTAAAACAAGCACCAAGATGTTGGTATGATAGATTGTCTAAATTTCTTATTGAAAATGGTTTTAAAAGAGGCTCCGTTGACAAAACATTGTTCTTGAAGCAACGATCCAGGTGAACTGTTGGTTGTACAAGTATATGTTGATGACATTATATTTGGTGCAATAAATGAACTCCTTTACTTATATTTTTCGGATCTAATGAAATCGGAGTTTGAAATGAGCATGATGGGTGAGCTAGGATTCTTCCTTGGGCTCCAAATTAAGCAATCAAAGGATGGAATCATGATCCATCAACAAAAGTATATTAAGGAAATGCTTAAGAAATTTGGGATGACTAATGGTAAGCCTCATGATACACCTATGGTAGCCGGGTCCAAATTGGACAAAGATGAACTCGGTAAGAATGTTAGTGATAAGGTGTATAGAGGTATGATAGGCTCACTTCTTTACTTGACCGCAAGTCGTCCCGACATTCTCTTTAGTGTTTGTTTATGTGCTAGGTTCCAAGCAAATCCGAAAGAATCACATTTCAAAGCCGTTAAACGAATTCTTCGGTATTTGATTGGAACACAAAATCTTTACCTATGGTACCCCTTATATTGTCCTTTTGATCTTATAGGCTTTTCGGATGCGGACTATGCGGGGTGCACGGTGGATAGAAAGAGTACCTCCGGAATTGCAACGTTCTTGGGTCCTTGCTTGACTTCTTGGGCCTCAAAGAAACAAAACACGGTAGCTCTTTCTACGGTCGAAAGTGAGTACGTTAGTGCGGCACATTGTTGTTCTCAACTCCTTTGGGTAAAACAACAACTCTTGAATTTTGGTATTATTTTTGACTCCATTCCTTTAATGTGTGATAATACGAGTGCAATAAATATTTCCAAAAATCCTATTCAACACTCTAAAACCAAACATATTGATATTCGTCACCATTTTATTCGAGATCATGTGGAAAAAGGACATATTAAACTTATCTTTTGCAAGACCGAAAATCAAATTGCCGATATTTTTACTAAGCCACTTGCAAGAGAACATTTTGAGAAATTTAGACTAGAAATTGGGTTAATTAATTGTTTGTGATTTTTGGTGTGAGTTTTGCAAATTTCCTTAATTGATTAAATTAAAATTGGATATATGTCATTAAGTGTTCTAAGTGCATTGACATCATATTTAGACCAAAAATTGACACCGTATTTGTGAGTCGGTAATCACTCAACCTCATATCTAAATTTATGTTTAAAATATGCTACCTTGCGTTTTTATTTCGAGTAATTAAATATGTTCAAGATTGGGCCAACTACCTCACTTACCACACTTATTGGGCCACTTCCTACCTACAACCCACCGTCCAAACTCCCTCAACCCACCGAAATCTCACAACCCACTTATCCCTTCATCTCCCAAATCCCTCCATTTAACCTACCCTTTAACCCTCCATGGTCAAGACGTCATTCAATACCCCTATACCCATCAAACCCGTGAAAATGACCTCTCACCACTGTCCCAAGCTCCTCCACCGAGACCGTGACTGTGAATATCGATGAAATTGAAGAAACTCCAATTGATTTGAATGAGGATCCGACTAAGTCTACTCAGTTAGATCCGATTCCGGCAAAGAAAGCTAACAAAAGAAAGGAGAAAGCTACTTCATCGTCGCAAAGGTCTATGTGAAACAAAGAACCAAACAACTACATGTTCTACATGTGCATCAAGAGATGATCGGGAAGTTGGTTAGAAAAACGGAGATAGATGAAATTGAAAATTGAAGTTGGTTAAAAAAAAAAAAAAAAAAAAAAAAAAAAAAAGGGAAGGCAATATGCGAAATGTCAAAGTGATTGTACTTATTGGAAACAAGATAGATGCAATTGAGGGTCTTGAGAAAAGAAGTAAATAAAAAATTTGGAAGAAATAGAAAGGAAGTCACGCGAGTGTATGCCATTTGTTGCTATGCTCAAAGGTCAAGATCAAATTTGTCAAGAATTTTCATGAAATGAGAGCAACATATAAGAAGTTGATGTTCCCCCATCACATGTCGTGTACTAAGGAAAATATGAGAAGTTGATGCTCTTTCATCATATGTTGAGAAGGTATATCGATGCATACCTTGGTGGTTTCAATATAACAAAATCCAATGCAATGATTGAGATGACCGTGACTCGCCCTTCATTGTCAAACCTCCACCTTTTTCAATCCTCTTCATTATCCTCAAAAATGATGACCAAACTTCCGCACCCTAAATTTGCCCATAATCAAACTTGTCTTTTGCCTTACATCTTTTGTCCCACCTTGTTTGTGCCCATCTAAGACTATTTTCTTTACTTGTTATTTTGATGCTTGGTGGTGTACTTTAAACTTTGTTTAGCTATGTTGAACCTTGATTAGCCTATGCCTAATCCTTGTTTATGTTGACCTTGTTACCTTGTCACATCTACATGTGTCTTTTTGTGTTTTCTTATGAAAAATCTGCACTCTAATGCTTGTGACATCCCTATCCTTTTGATGATGTCAAGAGGGGGAAAAGGTAAACTCATGCTTTGAATCTCCTTGCTTATTGATTAAACTAATGGCTTGTCTAACCTTCTTAGCTTGACTCTTGTTTGGGGCAATGTAAAATTGTCTTGATAGTTTGATTCTAGCTTTTGCCCTTGGTAAGGTAATATTGTCCCTTCTCTATCATTTGATCTTGCTTGTTAAAAATCTTGAATCAAGGTGTTTACATTGCTTATACATTCGTTTGGGGCTTGTCATCATCAAAGGGGAAATTTGTTGGGTTCCTTATGTTGATGATAACATGCCCATTTGATTTGTGTTATCTTAGTTTACCTTTTCAGGATTAATGATGTAATCAAGCTTGGATTAAGAAGTGTTGAAGTTGTTATTAATCCCATTGTAATTAGTCGTGTGTCATCTAATGTACAAGTGAGAAAGTTAAGTATAGCGAGTAATAGAAATGATCCAGGATGAGTTGTTGCTTCAACAAGCAAAAATTTGAGTGGACTAGGCCACAACTCGTAAAACTTGAAGCTTCCTTTTTATCTTTCAAATGCTTTCACGTGACTCTTATTTTCAAAGATAAAAATCTGATTTTATTAAGGAGGTAGTATCCAATAAAGAGTGGTTTGAATTATTCAAAATATTTCCTCTTTATGCAAATTCAATCCTTTGGTTTTTAAGAAAACAAAAAGTGCTTTTTGCCACATTGGTGTTAACTTGTCATCATGTGACTTGTCTCACATCCTTTGTTTTCTGAAATTGCATGAGCATTTAAGGTTGTCTTTCAAACCTTCTTTCTCTATTCTTACCTTTGCAAAAGACTCCTTTTTGGTGCAAGTTATTAGGTGGTTGCTATTGTCCTTCACATGTGAGGTCTTTGACCCTTCAAAACCCTAGCAACCCCTTCACTCACCTCCTCTATATAAACCGTGCATCCTCCTCATTAAATCTCCAAGACTTTTCGAATTAATTCTTTCATGTTTTGCAAAGTGTTTTAAAGATTAAAATCGTGTCTCTTGCAAAATCCTTTTAAAAGTCTTCAAGTGTCTTTCAGTTTTCTACGATCGTGGCCCTTTGTTGCTTTTCTATACTAAACTCTCTTGCTTAAAAGTGTTGATCTTGTAAAAGTTGTCCACCTCTATTCTTTGTTAAGAATGTGTTAGTGGAAACTTGATCCTTTACATTTTAAGTGTGTTAGTAGAGTTTAGGACGGAGTAGTCTTTAACTCTTGACAACCGGAGTAGGTTGTGAGTTAGCAACCGGAGTAGGTTGCGAGTTGTTGAGTTCTAGGACGGAGTAGTCCTTTAACTCTTGGCAATCGGAGTAGATTGCGAGTTAGCTTGTCATAAGAACGGAGTAGTTCTTGTACTAGCTTTGCAACCGGAGTAGGTTGGCGTCTTTTATTACAAGGGTCTTTTAGTTGTCGGAGTAGATCACTAAAGGAAAGTAATAAAAAGGTAGATTGGACGTAGGCACTTGAGTATTTGCCGAACCAATTCAAAAATCTCGTGTTCATTGTTCTTACTTTATTTCCGCTCCTTTTTACTTTGTTTGTTTGTTTTGTTTCGCTTAAACTTAGAAATGTGATTCATCATCTTTGTCGCATTTGGTCTGCAGTCATACTTCACAAACCGAGACAAATAGATACGATCGAACGATTGTTGCTTTCATACTTCAAAGAAACATTCATTGAGATACTTGTTCAATCTTTCAATATTATTCAAAGTATCCTCTAAATCTCTTTTGTTCATTTAACTTACTTTAATCCAATAAAGTTGAAGTTAAAATTTTTAAAAGAGTACCTAATTCACCCCCTCCCCCTCTTAGGTACTTGAATCCATAAACTCAACACTTCATTTCCAAAGATCCACTTAGGTTGTTAAGGGTCTTCAAATCCCTTAACTGGGCAGTGTTAGAATTGCGCATAAATGATTTAGATTTATCACATTTCACTATAAACCAGGGTAATTTACGAAGAGAAGTCAATTTTGTGAGGCCAGCTGACATGTGGGTTATAGAATCGCAGAACTGAACATTGAGGCTTCTAAGATTAGTAAGTTTTCTAATATCGTTAGGTAATGCTTTAAGCTCATTACACTTGTACAGACTCAATGTCTGCAAATTATAGAGTCCTGTGACGGAATGTGGAAGTTCTTCTATAGGGTTCATTGAGAGATTAAGGTACCTTAAATGAATCAACTTACCAATGGATTTGGGTAGAGTCTTGACCCCACGTTTATGGAGATCCAACACCCGCAAGCACCTGAAGTTTGAAAATAACTGTTGAAGAATAGCCTTGTTGAAATCTGATCCGGCTCTATGTTGCTCAGGCAATAGAAATGTCCTCAATTGCTTCGCGTCTAGCATGCAACTTGGGATTTCGCATGAGTCAATACTATCATAATCAAAGGACAAGTGACGGATTCTGGTATTGAAGTCCCCGTTCTGGAATTCTGCCACTCTACTCTGAGTCTCGGTTCCAGCTACTTCTAGGGCCAAATCATGCATTAAGTCGTGCATTTTGACACTAAAAATGCTCCCCCATTTATCTCTTTTTATATCTTGGAAGAAGCCCCTTTGTAAAAATAACATTAAATACTCATGACCAAGTTCCTCTAAACCTTGAGTTTTAATAGATGGAACAAGAAAGCCCTCCGCCATCCAAAGATCAATCAGCATTTCTGTCTCAAATTCATAATCCTTAGGAAACAATGCACAATAAGCAAAACAGTTCTTTAACGGAGACAGCAAGTGATGGTAGCTGAGCTTTAGAATAGCCATAATGCTGTTTTGCTTGTCTGGCAAATTCACAAAGCTAGTTCCAGCAATTGAAATCCACTTCCACTCTTCTTCTCCACGTAAGAGAGTTCCTAAAGTTCTTAAAGCTAATGGAACAGCTACACACTTCTTCACAATCTCTTTACCTAATTTCACCAATTGCGGTTTCTTTTGAGATTCTCCAGCCTCAAATGCCATCTTTTCAAATAATGTCCACGCCTTCTCTTTAGAAAGGCCATTTAATTCATAAGCTTGAACATTGGCCATGATATCTGCCACCTTTCTTGATCGTGTAGTTACCAATACCTTGCTTCCCTCTCCGCCAACCATCAAAAGTGCCTTCAGATTGAGCCATTGCTCAGGATTCTCATTCCACACATCATCCAGCACAAGTAAATATTTCTTTCCCCCAATTTCTTTCCTTAATTGGCCTTGCAACTGGTCCATCTCTAAATTCTGAGACTTGGTATTCGTTGCTGACATGAGAATCTTCTTTATGGTTTCTTTCACATCAAAGACTTCCGACACACAAACCCATAACTTCAACTCAAAGTTCTTTTCAACCCGTTCATCATTATACAATAGTTGAGCTAAAGTTGTCTTCCCCAAACCTCCAATTCCTACAATAGGGATAATAGCTAGTCGCTGCTCTTGACCAGCATGGGAGACCATCAAAATATCTATGATGGCCTCTCTATCATCCTCTCTACCAATAACTTCGTCTACAGCTACAAAGGAGTGAGTTTGATCTCTCATTTGCCTACTAAGCCTTCGTTCCTCGTTTTCCTCATGAGGGCGTAACACAAAGGCAAATTCAGAGCTGTCTTTGACTATGTCATCAAGCTCTTCCCTAATCTTTTTAATCTTGCGAGAAATATTGAAGGCAAAAGCAATTTGGTTGGAGTGAGAAAAGAAATTGAGTACCTCTTTAGATATACGGTTACTGCCCATGGCTGCTCTTTGCGATGCAATTGTTGCAGACTTGTCAAACAAGTCATCTGCAGCAAACACAACAGGTCTAAGCCCGTCAAGCCAACCACGCACGGTGTGGCTCTCAACCTGTCTTTCCTCAGCATCCAACATGACATCTTTGATTGTATTTATTGTGTTTTTCAATTTTGCTAGATGGGTTTTAATGCCCCATGTAGATGCAACCTCATTTAATGCTCTCGAGCCTAAATTAGTAAGAAGTGACTGAGCAACGTTAAACAATATTGCTTCAGCCATACTTCCTTTTTTTCACTTTCTTTTTTTGTGAATGTATGCGTAGTTGTTTTACTTGAAGGTTGAAGATTTGTGGGTAAACAGATTGAGTAGAGACTTGCATCTACTTATAGAAACCCAAAAGTCGTAGACTTTGAATAGACTTAAGCTCAAAGAGTGCTGGGGAACTCAGCCACTAGCACACTTGGTGAATAAAAGGACAGTTGAAATATTCATAATAGATTTTCACTCCTACAGGCTTATCTGTCTCTCAATGTCCCACTCCTACATCGGCATGCCTTTGGCCTATTCAAAACAAGGGTATACAATCTTTCCCATGTTTGATAGGTTCTGTGGTACATTTTTAATACCAAGAATATTTCTGGGCATATGCCTGTATACCAAGTAAACACTAAGAGCAACTTGTGAATGAGCTTGGTCAGCCGTCAGAGTTTTCAGACAGCGAAATTATCGATCATAAACAAAATTCTACACGATTTCATAAACAAGCAGATCTTGACAGTTTATATCAATAGTACGGTGGTGCCAGATATTAATAAGAATATTTATAATAGTTGGGCCTCAACATCACCTTAAGGTTTTGGTTGAGATGGTCTATCTATCAGATATCATACCCGTGCCTGCTTGACAGTACATTGGCGAAGATCTAAAAACTTGTACATGCAAGTTTCGTCCCACTATGGGTAAAATGATGAAGAGGTGACATCTTTGTAATAAAGATTGAAGGATTGAAGGGTTCAAGGCTACTGTTCAATTAGGAAGTAGTCTTATTTGTCACTTTCAGAGTCTTCATCCTCGGGTGGCATTGTGTCACGGTCCGCTACTTTTGCCGGACCGTGGCGCGCACCTTTGCCCGTCTCAAGGCAAGATGCAAGCGACAAGGATCTTCGTACTAGTGAGGGATCGCCCACTAGCACGATACTCGGGTCTCGGGGTGTGAGTCGGGATCCTAGTGTCGATCCCACAAACACGGCTTGTTAGTAAAGTGAAGGCTAAGAGTCGTTCACAACAAAGCAACAACAAGCAATACGAAGGCAAAAGGTAGGAAGTAGATTTTCATTCACTAGTACTCCCTAAAGAGGGAAATATGATAGTTACATCCTGGTAGCAGGAAACATTGATTTTACAAGTTTAGTTCAGAATAGCGATATACCTATTTATGGAAACCTATTCTAAAACTACTAAGAAAATACTTACTACAAATGTACAAGGGAAATGAAATTACATAAGCATAAATAAATCTAAGGGTTCAAGTGTGCGGATCGTCACACTCTCCCCCACCTAATCTGTTGCCACCCTCGGCAACACAAAAAATCTTGAATGGTGCTTCAGTGAGACATCCTCGGTGAGCTCTGACTGTCCATGCAGTGTTGGGGATTGGCTTGTACAACTCGGCTTGAATGTGCGCTTCGTCCCAAACAATGATTGGCCTCTTCGTCCCCTCAAGGATAGGCTGGAGTTCCTTGACATAAAAGATGCCGAACATCATGTTCTCCAAGTTCACCACGTGCTCCTTGTCTCTCGGGAACGTCCACTTTGCCGCTGCTTGAAAAGTCCTCTCTCGGGATTCCTTCAAGCATCGGCCCCAACGGACCTTCATCTTGTCTCTCGTCACTTCAAGACCGCATTCAAGGGAATGTGAGATCTCCGGGACGCCGAATCGGCATTTCGGCGCGGCCCCCGATGGTACGAGGCCTTCTCTCTTGGGTCGACCGACCCGCAAAACAGACGTCGATTCAAAGACATCGACGCGCCCTGATGGTACGAGGCCTTATCTCCGGGTCGATCGACCCGCAAACCAGGACGTCGATTCAAAGACATCGACGCGGCCCACGATGGTACGAGGCCTACTTCTTTGGGCATCTCGGCCCTCATTGTCTACTCCTCGGTGGGGTAGGCTCTTCTTTCGTCCCCCAGGCCACTTAGCATCGTAGTTAGCCTGGGTCTTGTTCGCCCTCGGCTCCACCGAACCTTTAGGCATTCTCCAAGGTCGCATCCCTTGTTTCGGCATCGGTATCACCCTCATAGCCGAAATTTGATGTTGCCTCTTGTCTTCGTCACTGCCTACCGTCTTCACTACGATAGACCCCATTAGTAGCATCGATCCGTCACTCGGTTTCAATACCACCAATGCTTTCTGAAAGAACTGCATCCCGAGTACTAACTTGAAGTCATCCAGAGGAACGGTGGTGAAGTCGAGCTCCCCTGCCCACTCACCCACTTGGACCGCGACCTTCTTAGCCACTCCTTGGACGCGTCTCATCTTCCCATTGACCGGCTTCAGGCAGCTGTTAGCATCCCGCAGAACTAGCCTCAACCGATCAGCTTTCTCTTTCGTAACAAAGTTGTGGGAGGCGCCCGAGTCGATCAAGGCTCGTGCTTGCTTCCCATTCACCATCAAGTCCACGTACATGAGCCCGTTGGATTTCTTGGCGGAGGAATCTTCGTACTTCCCCATCGCGCTGATCCTTTGAAGTGAGCCCATCCGTGGTTGGTCTTCCCCATCACTCGAGTTTTCGTTACACTCTTGGTGATAGTCGGCCAACGCCCCATCAAGACGTTCTTGAGCCCCTTTCGGCATCTGCTTGAACATGGCATTGAATTCCGCTTTGTTCGGACAATCGGCCATCTTGTGAGGACCCTTGCACACAAAACACGCGAACGGTCTCTTCGTTGTGGAAGCAGTAGAGTTTCCCGCCTTCGAAGACGAGCTTGAGGGCGAGTTTGTAGTGCTCGCCGATTGGGCTTGACTTCCTTGTGAGCGGAACCGACTGTTCCCAACTGAAATGGCGCTGTTTTGTGGCCTTTGTCCATTGTACCCACTTTGTGACACACCAGTATTCCCCGTTGGTGCCACAACTCTTGGTGCCTCTCGCTCCCCGTGAAAGTCGAGCAGGCGTTCCGCAGTCGATATGGCCGAAGACAGAGTTTTGAGATTCTGCCTCATGACCTCCTGTTGTGCCCACCTCTTCAACCCATCAATGAATTCGAATGTCCTGTCTGTCTCGGACATTTCGGTAATCTCGAGCATGCACGCAGAGAATTCCTTCACATATTCCCGGATTGATTTGGTGTGCTTGATTTCCTTCAACTTCTTCCGAGCAACAAACTCCGTGTTCTCGGGGTAGAAGTGATCCTTCAAGATCCTCTTGAAGTCGGCCCACGATGTCACCATAATTGTGCCCGCATCAATTTCCTTGTACCTAGCCCTCCACCACATCTTGGCATCGTCGACTAGATACATGCTTGCCGTGACAACTTCCGCGTCTTCGTCGAGCCCACTTACTCGGAAGTATTGCTCCATATCGAAGATAAAGTTATCGACCGCTTTCGAATCCCTCGCCCCATCGTAGGCACGAGGTGGAGGTGCCTTCACCTTATGGCTCCCCACAGATTTCCCGTCATTGGCCACCGCTTTCACGAGTGTGGCGCAAGTGTTCTCTAACATCTCGACCTTTCGATGCAGATGATTGATCTCTTCCTCCCGATCGTCGGGGATCGCACCACTGATCACTTGGATGCGGGTGTCCATCCCGTCCACCTTCGTCTCAAGGTCACAAACCGTCTTTTGCAACTCCTCGAGGCTCGCAGCCATCCGCATAACGATGTCCTCGAGTTTGGGAAGCTTGACGTCGATTGCGTCCTCTAAGGCATCCACTCGGTCCTCGATTGTTTCGCCCATTTTCTCGATCTCGATGAACAAATGCGGCGAGCAGAAACCCGTCCGAAGACCGGGCTCTGATACCAAATGTCACGGTCCGCTACTTTTGCCGGACCGTGGCGCGCACCTTTGCCCGTCTCAAGGCAAGATGCAAGCGACAAGGATCTTCGTACTAGTGAGGGATCGCCCACTAGCACGATACTCGGGTCTCGGGGTGTGAGTCGGGATCCTAGTGTCTATCCCACAAACACGGCTTGTTAGTAAAGTGAAGGCTAAGAATCGTTCACAACAAAGCAACAACAAACAATACGAAGGCACAAGGTAGGAAGTAGATTTTCACTCACTAGTACTCCCTAAAGAGGGAAATATGATAGTTACATCCTGGTAGCAGGAAACATTGATTTTACAAGTTTAGTTCAGAATAGCGATATATCTATTTATGGAAACCTATTCTAAAACTACTAAGAAAATACTTACTACAAATGTACAAGGGAAATGAAATTACATAAGCATAAATAAATCTAAGGGTTCAAGTGTGCGGATCGTCACACATTGCTTATGGACCTGTTCAACAAATATCTATGTTGCTGAACTGATCTTTCCTGGACCTTTTCTGCCATTCCAAGGATACAATACTTTTGTAGACCTTTCTCTGTATTGCAAATCATAAGTTTCACTAAGGACTTTCTCCTTCCGGTCTTCTCTCCAACCTTTTCCTCTAATAAAACAGTTAAGATATAATATATGGTACCAAAGTGGCTTGAGTGTAGTGGAGCGCGAGAGTGCCTCAAAGGGTTGCAAAATGGCAATGAATTGACAAATTCCGGGTTCGACTCCCTACATGGGAGTGCTGCGGTATCTGCTATCAAGGGCAACCTTGATGATTTAACTGGTCCCCGGGTTTGCAGGGTATTCGGGTGTTCCCTTGGGTAACCAAAAAAAAATAGATACTCCCTCTCATTCACTATAGTGTGCCCATATCATATGGGCATAATGCTTTAGGAAAACTATAAAAAAAATGAGGAAATGGTTGGGTGGGGTTTGATGATAGAAGAGATGGATGAATAATTAGGAGCTAAATAAAGAATTATGGGGTCAAAACTTTAAGAAAAGTAATAAAATAAGAGTAAAAGAGTTGTGTGAGGTATGGTGAAAGGAGAGAGGGATGAATAAAATAAGAGTAAAAGTTATCAAAAAAAGGAAATGAGAACATTACTTGAATAATCCATTTCGGGAAAGAGGGAACATTATAGTGAACACAAAATCTCATTGAAGGCGGGACGTATCCGTCACTTTGGAGTGACGGATACCATTTCCTCTCACAAATGACCCAAATAGAGGAGAGAGGGAAGCACATGGAGGTGCCCCCACCTTGTCCCCTCTATTCGTTTTGTGAGTGGCATTACCCGTCACTTGTTCCGACTCGTCTTCAACAAGACTAACTGTGTAGTGAATGGGAGGAAGTATAATATAAGGAGTATTTTCCAACCAACGACTGATATGCAAGTGGATAAATCAATAATTTTTTATTAGTCTGAGAGGAGAAGGTTAGAGAGGGTAGAAGAGAGAAGGTAGAAGAGAGAAGGTCGGTAGTGTGATCCTCACAAATCATTCAAAAAATTTCTTGTTAGATTTAATCATCCGATTAATAGCCATAAACTTCATACTAAATTAATCGGTAAATACTAGATGCGGAAGCGTACCTGATTACATGACGAAAGGTTGGGATGAACCGCCTGAAGGGACGGTCTTCAGGATTAGGTCTTCTAGTAGACACACATACTGACAGGATCTCTTTACTGATGGGATGCGGGGATATTAGGTTATTGTGTGCTACCCATATTTCTTAGAATCTCCCACTTGGGCCAAATACATTCATATATGTGTGACACCTGATAATTGAATTTACAATATAACCTTATGAGCTCAAAAAAACTATCAAACATCCAACCGTCTTAAGCAATTCGGTCCATCAATCATATCAACATAGGATCAAAGCGGCCTTTGTTCCAGTTTGTCGTAGCAGGACCCTCAATGGTCACATATGTCAATATAACCAACAACATGAATCGAGCATGGGAGTGCAGCATGAAAATAGCATCCGAATGTGATCCCTATATGCATATTTTCAACTGGTCCACCTTAGTGAGATCAACCAAAATAAGACAAAGTGAAACCGAAAACCGAAAACCTTATTTCTGCAGAACTTAATAATCGTAAACTTTAATGTGTCTAACATGACAAACTCCCACTTAAACTGAATTTCCTTAAAACCGAAACACCCATTTGAGCAATTAGCTCAAGAAAGACCGTGGGTGGTAATTCCTTAGTAAGCGGATCCGCAAAATGGAGTTTGTATCAACATGTATAATTGACACCTTTTTCACTCTGAATTGTTTCTTAAACAAGACATTACTTGTAATGTTATTAGAAACTATAATAATTAATAACTGCACATTTGTCATAAATTACTTAAGTGGTCTTTCAATACCGTACCGAATTTGCAGCCTTAAGACAAATGTTCATAACCAACTAGGAGTCGAAGTACCAAATGATCTCAACCTGAATCGACCTCCTATAAATAATGTTTTGTTCCAAATATAAATAACAAACAATATATTTGGCTGCCCTTAGTGGATCCAAGATCCTAATCTGTATTACCATAATATCTGTCAAACTGTAGAATATACGCAATATCCAAACACATATAGACTAAGTATATACCGTATTACTTAATACATTTCCTGAAACACATACATAATTAAGCATTAACGTATTTTCTAAACAAATATTTCCTTTAGGGCATTAACGAAACCAAATTTGTCTCCTTTACTGAAAGGGTATAACACTAAAAACATTTTCATACTCCCACTTAATCCTGAGTATCTACAATCATCTACCACATTCATCTAATACTAACTAAGATGATAGTATGGCAGATTTGTAAACTTTATGACGGAAAACCTTACTTTTAGCTTTATTGGATGAATTAACGTGATTTGCAGAAGATCTACTTTGAATCCATTGAATCAAAGTTCTAATTACTGCACTGAATATTATCATCTATAACATTCATCCACTGTAACTGAGAAACTGAATATGCCAAATGTCCTTATAGTTAATACCGACAAGATGATCCACACTGTCACATTACCTTCTGAACCCTTCTTGGTAACAAATAAATATTTGAAACCAATATATTTCACAACTTTAGGTAATGGAACAATGTCCAAATATCAACGTCCATCAAATGACTTAATTTCTTTACAGCATCAAATCCACCTATATGAGTTAGGACCTTCAATGGTTTGCTAGATGGTGAATGGATCACCATTTAACCTTCCATTATCTAACTTTTACTAAAACTTGTTAGTCCGTCATTACATTGTTATTCCCTTTTAATCATATAAAAAACAATGTAATTATCTATAATTGCATTAATCCTTATAAGTGGATCTTTTAATGAATTGGTTCTTGAGATATTTGAGTTTGTTCTACCGAATTGATCTTGATCCTATATAGGGAGACTTAACAATTTCAATTACCTTTTCTCCCAGTCAAACTCAATATACTCAACGAACCCCATAGTTTCCGTCGTCTTAAATAACTTGATTGTGGGATCATTACCTTATTACCCTTAAACCTTAAGTACTATCTAACAAAATAGTCATTGACATTTCTTAAGTCCAACTATTAACCTTATGGCTTTTAAACCTCAACCTTAATTATTTATACATACTAGATATGTAAATAATTTACACTATCATTAAATAGTCAATGCTATTGTTAGAACTTAGCTTTATCCAAAGATAGCTGCAGTCTTAAGAACTTATTACTAGAGTAATATGGAAACGAGTATGAATAATCACACTCTTTACCAGGCTTTAGGATCTTGTTTGTTTACATACTACACCATCCATATTAAGAATCCTCATATGGTGTAATAATATCAAATACAAGATCAAACTCTTCTAGAAATTCTTAAAAATAACCTTGACGTTGTTATCCTTTATAGTCATTTGGCGCCAAAGCATTAACACTTATGATCAAAGATGACAAAACTATTCTTTTACTGCGTAAAATAACTCAGTCAAATATCACTGTAAACGTCAAGAACTTAAAACTTCTCACAAATGAGATTTAAATATCCATACCTGAATTCCGTCTACAAATCAATACTATATATTAAATCCAGAAACCAAGGGACTTCAATGTAATTAAAGAAAGTTATACAAATTAATTATACTATATAGTTTTAAATCAATAGCACCGTGTGATGGACCCAATTAAGGGATCTCAATGCAAATATTATATAGTTTGGGTTAAAATTAAATTAAATAGAAGCTTGGTAATTTTCCTAAACATTTGTAAGAGACTAAAACATGGTCAATTTCCTTAAAATAAAATAATTAATTAAGATGGTCAATTTCCTTAAAACAAAATAATTAATTAAGATGCTTGGTAATTTTCCTAAATATTTATAGAAGGCTAGAAGATGGTCAATTTCCTTAACATAAAATAATTAATTAGTATAAACATGCACAATTATGATATTAATTATTATCATCATAAAATTATATATTAAATTTAAAATCTATGCAATTGTCTTAAACTTTATAGTTTATTAGATATATAGAGATGTTAATTATTTAACATACAAAAATACAATAAGTAGGTTATAAATAATTCAAGTTAGATTCCATAATATATAATATTGCATAATTATTTCGATTTGATTTAATACATATATGTAATATATTTATAAAAATATATTTATAAAAATATATAATTCTCTTAAAATTGCATGACTAAGTAGTAAAAGTAATTTCGGTCAATAAAAAAAAGAATTGTAGTAACATTAGATATAGTTATATGATTTTTTTTTTGGCGAAAAGATATAGTTATATGATAGTAATCACTCATTTGAATAGTAAAAATAACAATTTTATCAGCGAGATTAGTGAAAGTGGTAAAAATAACAACGGGAGTAGTGAAATAATCAATATTAATGCGACAATAGTGAAAGTAACCATACTTAGGCGAGAGTAGTGAAATTATCAATATTAATGTGGCAGTAGTGACAGTAACAATAATTAAGCCGGGAGTAGTGAAAGTAACAATAATTACAAGCAAGTAATGAAATGTTATTACTATTATTTCATTAATAAGACTAAAATATTAATAGCGGGAACAGTGAATTTGTCTCAAAATTTATTTCATCGTAATTTTTGGATATGTCATAGAAAAAATATATTAATGATAAATTTATAAGTTATGCAACTTTAATTAATTTTATTTAATGAAAAAAAATTAATGGTAAGTAGAGGTAGCCCGGGCGAAGCCGGGCACCAATACTAGTTAACATAATAATTTAAACCATTAATACTTAGAGTATAAAATGGCTCACCTTTCCATATATGTCAATAATAGGACATCGAAATATAACTTTGATATCTAATCTTCTTTGGTTTGTCTTTATCCCCTTAAATTTGAATATCCGAAGTAAAAGGGGCCAACAATTTCACTTTAATTTTCTTTTACTGTGTCATGCAGGAGAGAAATTGTTATTTCTTAATTTTTCTATATATCCACTGAATTTTTATGCAAGTTTTACTTAAAAGATATTCCAATCTAAACTATACAAAGCTATCAAAAATGATAGATTCACCATTATTTGAATTAGGAAAACACAAAATTGATTATTTCTCAATAGACAATAAACCAAATTTGCCCATACGATAAATAACCAAACTCCACCTAAGGTAGTACCAAAAGCATTTTCCAAATTCAAATAAAGGAACAAGTCATTAATGATAACTAAGTTAGTTGACTGTCTGAAACTCAGATGACAACATGCCCCAAATAGATGAATCTTTCATCATCACTTGACTTGTAACATCTTCGCTATACTTGCATAATTATCCTTATGTTGATGAAAAAACCAAATACATCCAGCATACATGATTGGATATAAAGATTTAACCTTAGACAAACCCAAATGAGAAGCTTAACCTAATCCACACGCCGAGTGTTAAAACTGGTACTAGATTTTCCTTATGTGTCAAAACACTTTACAAATTAACGACTAAAAAGTTTAACTTTATGTTTATTATTATTTCTTTGGGTTTGACTTTTGTAGCTTCTTAATGAACTTCTTAATTAACTGAAAAATAGCCCTTAAATATTCCTTAATATTGCCTTAGATAATCACTAAACAATGCATTTTGAATGCCCTACTCCATCCTCAAATCACGTGAGTCCACACGATATTTTCCTTATCAGTAGCAATTATACATTCTTAAAGCAATGTTTAGATTATCGCGGCCCAAAATAAGTATTTACATTCTCTTACCATTCATAATAAATGGTCTCATTCGAATTGAGAATGTAACCGAATATAACAGATATAATGAGCATAAATGTCAATCGAATGAACAAAACAATATCCTTCTATTTTGAATAAATTCAAACTATTTCCGTGTCTTTGCGAAATTAATATTTAGTTGTTAGACATAAATTGTAACACCCCCATACTCCAAGTGCCTTACCAGGACCACTCAGGTATGAGGATGTCACCATCTCGGTTACCCGAGGCATGATAATCATAAGACAATGAAGAAACATACTTTATTAAATAAGTTTAAGTGATTACATTACAAAACCAACTGTAAGCAAAATACAACTGTCCTCAAACTATAAACCAACTGAAAGGAACTGTTCTAATAAACACAGCGGAAGACTAAAGACTCTGATATGTGATGACTCCATCCCTGACTAGATCCCACGCGTATCCCAGATATACCTGCCAAGCAACTGCTCACCACCCCCGAATGGATCACCACAGTTTTTAAAACATTTAAACGGGGTCAGTACTAATCACACAACTTATATATATATATATCAATAATAAGACAAACAGACAGCTGAACTGTCACACACACACACACACCACCAACCAATCCCCATCATCTCAATACTGACTGTCCACTGGACCAGCCCTGCCAGTGGGGGACCGCAGCCGTTCCCACCTAAGCCCCGCTCATCATACCGAGCGATAACCCTGTCCCATTAATGTGCACATCCCCTTCCGTGGCGGGTTCCACGAAGGGCGAAACTAGGGCGTGAAGTCACTCCCGCAAGTGACCCCACTCAGCCGAGAACGCATCTCGAGAACCATCAACAGCAATCACAACCACAAACACAGTACAATCATTATATCAAACAACCAAATACAGCACATCACCAATATCCCATTATGGGACTAATACTGAGTAGGAAATCCTACCTGGAAAGCACAACAAGCAGACGGTATCTACAGCTGTATCAAAAAGCCTCTTCTACGAACCCTCCTCCCTCGACGCAAGGAACTCAACGATACGAATAACGACAAGAACCGACCGTCTGAACTCCGGGAATTGCTAAGAATGCGATTAGGAAGATGAACTGGTTGCTTTCTCTCTTAAACAGGGTTTTAGGTTTTGCAAAAGTGATTTAAAACAATGACGATTATGTTTAAATACCTTAATCGCATAATTAACAAAACCCGAGAAAACTCCCCAAAAAATAGGACACTCGATCGAGTACCCAAGGTACTCGATCGAGTACCCCCTTACTCGATCGAGTGCCTAAGGCTACTTGATAGAGTACCCCTTACTCTATCGAGTACCTAAGGCTACTTGATAGAGTACCCCTTACTCTATCGAGTACCTAAGGCTACTTGATAGAGTACCCCTTACTCTATCGAGTACCTAAGGCTACTTGATAGAGTACCCTACAGTCGAAACTTTTCTAAAACGCAACTTACCCTTACTCGACAGAGTAAGGCCTACTCGATAGAGTACCCCAAGACTTATAAATACGGAGTATTACGGTCTTCCCTCCTTAAAAAGAACTTCGTCCCCGAAGTTCAACCCATACTCAAAAACAACCATACTAACTCGACCCGGACACAACAACATAACTAAGAACTCAACAACTCGACCAAGCATAAAACATGAACTCTTAACACCCACTCCACCAACTATGTTTACTTCCTTAACATGACTCACGATATCGTATCCACCACATATATATCTCTCACGACACCAACTTCATACATAACCAACCACCATCCACTAACACTGCTAGCTCCATAATATCATCCACTATCAAATCCAAAATCAAGACACTCCTAGACATCAAACGGAATGTTACATTCTACCACCCTTAAAAGGAACTTCGTCCTCGAAGTTTACTCGGACTCATAACATCATCCTTCAATCGTCAACACTATATAAAATATTCCCACACTCAAGCATCACACTACTACAAGCACGGCCATGGCCTTTTATAAGTATTGTCCACAAAACAAATCCCTCCTTTTCGCTACGCTAACACTCTACTTCCAATTATATTACCGCATGCACCACCATGAAACTCTCTTTTATTGCATCCTACTCCTCTTAAGACAAATGTTACGTCCTCGTAACTCACTAATACTAAACCCTTAGCTATATTATCTCATTATCCTCATCACCACCATATGTCAAAGATAACTGCCTATAACCTCATTTCCATAATCACTCCTATTTCTCAAGGCTCTCTTACTTCAACAGTTCTCATACTTCAAATCAATCGCACACCCCTAACCTATACCATAAGGCTCGTAGCAAAATCACCATACTAACTCTCCATTATCACCGCAAACCAGCATACCTCGCTATGTAAAGCACTTATCTTCCAGAAGCATAACTCCCGATCCACACTCGTTACTTATACTCACACTAGATCCTCAAGTTCTTTCCTTCATTACCGCAAAACTCATACATAACTTAATATGACACTAATTCCCCCAACACCCTACACTCACTGTCCCAACAAAAGATTATGAACTACCGCCGCTTTGAGATCATTACAACACATGTTCCACGAATCATTTTCCATTACCATGTCTACTAAAGCCTTATCTAGAACAAGATCAAAATTACTGTAACAACCTCTCACAACCGTGTCCCATCAATAGAACATCACTATACCATGACAACAACGAAAAGATATTCAACTCTATTTCATATCATACTCTACCTCATTCTTAACTTAACCTGGTAAAGAAAACATCAATAAGCAAGACAACTGTCTACATGTTCAACCAAAACTCACAAAGAACAACAGCAAACAAAACAACAATCTATGTATAACTGGTATGCACTTTCGAAAACTCGTATCATAATCATCCCGCCTACTCCACCACACCCGGTGACGGCATCACAAAACCGCCACCAACAGCCACACCACAATGCGAAAATACCCGCATCACAATACTAAATACCGTGCCCGGATCACCACCGGAGGCACCACAACCACATCGATAGACATCACAGCTACATACAATTCCATAAATACCGACTTAAATAACCTTTCTGGACAAGAAAACTTACTCAAATCCACTTTACTCAATTACAACGCAACATATTATATGAATTAAACAGATAAGCATCTCATGAACATTATCTCTACCATTTCACGGAATACACATGTGTTATTAATACACATAAAATTATAACTAGCCATGTCAAATTAATCAAATTATTACCTTTTTGGATATCATTCAATTAAACTACCGTGTCCAACATATATATTACATAACATTCATAAAAAATGACTTTATAATTATCACACCATACCACTTCTTGTGAGGTCAGAACCTCACACAAACATTTACACATATCATAGACCCGTAATCACAACCAACTAGTCAATCCTGACCACGTAAGTTACCACTCAACAAAGGTTACCTGTTGTCCGAGCTTAACTCGCATGCCCATCATCACATTCTTCCATTCGCATCACCAAAGACCTTCCGCCATACATAACCATACAACTAACACTCATTATGAGAAACCACCTCCTAAGACTATGTCTTATACTTCCTGACAACCATACTTTTATCAATTCAGTCTTTACAAAATCAGCCTCTTTAGAATTGCCACTTTTCTAATATACCCTTAACCTTAACCACTAGTCAAAGACCATAACACTACCACTGTCCGGACATCAAACCTCTTCACTCATCTCTAAACATCATGATTTCTTTTCTATCTTTGGTTAACATCCCAAACAACGAACATCGAATCCATGAACAAAATTACCTCAACATTCTTCCCAATATTTTCCTTAATTGAATCATCATCCATTTTTCCACCAAAATCTCATATCATGCAGATATTCTACTAACTTCTTACTTTCCTTAATTTCTCGAAACTCATTATTAAACATGTTGTCCTGAAGCTCCCATATAACCATTAACTAACATCCTCATGATAATATCACACATTTCGATGATTCCTTACCTTTATATCACATAACTCCAGGTGAATATTTTCCTCACCTTACTTTTATCCTTCTTTTTTCGTTTACACTCAATAATACCAATTAATAGTTCAACTCCTTATTCCTTCTAGCTAACTCTTTAGAAATCCAGTTACCCTTTCGTTGCTCCAAAACTCAAATTCCATTATTTTCTACCGACATCATCCCACTCTTTCTTACCATGGATCTTCTCTTATTATGCTATCACTCACACTTGCCACTAATCTATCCATAGAATCAACGTTTAATGTTCAAACAATTGCATCTCCCTTTTTACATCTCTAGAAATCATAATTCATTTAATACCGTTAATTACCCAAGGAAATCACACAGTAGTTTCGTCTCTCGATAACACAAATTTCCAAACTCAGTCACTACCTGCAAATCCACGTCGCGACATGTCCCATTAAGTTCGCTATATACCACTATTTCCAAACGACCTTTCATTACATATGTTCTTACTCAACACTATTTCTAGCCATCTCCCTCCATAATTTATTATACATCTCAAGTTGCTACTATCCACATCCTTTCTTTCAATCTTTTCATTCTCACGTTCCTTAAACTTACATCATGCCTTGCCCACATTCACTTACATTTTCATTACTCAACATACAATCATGTCACTCATCTCGTCTCACACAACATGCTCTATGCCTCAATTAAGTCTTACTAATCCCAACACATATAAATCATGTCCTCCCCACCGAACTCATACTCATCATAGGTGCCACTCTTTACACCACAAAATTGGGTAACTTACGCGTCAAGACCAACATACATGTAAAACAATGCATAAAGAAGCAAAATAACGCCTTTGAATTAAACATAATATGCAACGAAGTCAAAAGATAAACATATGACCCAAAATAGGGGTCACTAGATCGAGTCGAGCCACTCGATCGAGTAAGGGACTTACTCGATCGAGTAGGTGAAGATCAGAAGCACGTAAAACAAATTACCAGGGCTACTCGATCGAGTAGCTAAGGTACTCGATCGAGTGCCCCCTTACTCGATCGAGTACCAAGGATACTCGATCGAGTACCCCAATTCTCAAAGACGGTCCAGCCAGAAACAGTCATAACTCACTCATTTCTTGGTCGTTTTGGACGTGTGACCTATCGTTAGAATCGTAAAAGAACAAGCTATCACCTCCAATTGGAATCACATTAAAATCATTTACGCATCTCAAGTTATAACAGTTTAAAGACAACTTTGTCAGAATCGACGACATAATTATTTGATTTTTACTTCCAAACAACTTAAACAACAACCAAGTTAAACGAAAACAACCCAAAACTCATAAAACCAGTATTCATAATCATATGTTACTATTTTCAAAAGCCAAACAACAACATTCATCATGCACTTAGCTTATCTAACTTGCCAATTATGACTTACCCACATGTTTTTATTCTATCACTTTTCGTAAACAAAATCACAAATACATGACATCAAGTCCCCTACACAACACACAATAAGCACATAACGATCCCGACACATATCCCATGGTGACCGGTTCAAAATTGTAGGGCGAGTTCGCGACTTTAGGACGTCTCCCAAGTCTTTGCATTAGCTCCTACAACCTTTACCCCGGGTTCATTTTAATTGACTCCCTAGATTCATTAGATTCATTGGTTACAGGTTTCAGGATCGTCGCTCTGATACCATTTGTAACACCCCCATACTCCAAGTGCCTTACCAGGACCACTCAGGTATGAGGATGTCACCATCTCGGTTACCCGAGGCATGATAATCATAAGACAATGAAGAAACATACTTTATTAAATAAGTTTAAGTGATTACATTACAAAACCAATTGTAAGCAAAATACAACTGTCCTCAAACTATAAACCAACCGAAAGGAACATTCTAATAAACACGGCGGAAGACTAAAGACTCGATATGTGATGACTCCATCCCCACTAGATCCCACGCGTATCCCGGATATACCGCTAAGCAATCGCCACCACCCCGAATGGATCACCACAGTTTTAAAACATTTAAACGGGGTCAAGATTAATCACACAACTTATATATATATATATATATATATATATATATATCAATAATAAGACAAACAGACAATTTGAATTGTCACACACACACACACACCACCAACCAATCCCCATCATCTCAATATCGACGTCCCTTTGGACCGGACCGCGATGGGGGACCGCACTGTTCCCACCTAAGCCCCGCTCATCATACCGAGCGATAACCCCGTCCCATTAATGTGCACATCCCCTTCCGTGGCGGGTTCCACGAAGGGCGAAACTAGGGCGTGAAGTCACTCCCGCAAGTGACCCCACTCAGCCGAGAACGCATCTCGAGAACCATCAACAGCAATCACAACCACAAACACAGTACAATCATTATATCAAACAACCAAATACAGCACATCACCAATATCCCATTACGGGACTAATACTGAGTAGGAAATCCTACCTGGAAAGCACAACAAGCAGACGGTATCTACAGCTGTATCAAAAAGCCTCTTCTACGAACCCTCCTCCCTCGACGCAAGGAACTCAACGATACGAATAACGACAAGAACCGACCGTCTGAACTCCGGGAATTGCTAAGAATGCGATTAGGAAGATGAACTGGTTGCTTTCTCTCTTAAACAGGGTTTTAGGTTTTGCAAAAGTGATTTAAAACAATGACGATTATGTTTAAATACCTTAATCGCATAATTAACAAAACCCGAGAAAACTCCCCGTAAAACCGGACACTCGATCGAGTACCCAAGGTACTCGATCGAGTACCCCCTTACTCGATCGAGTGCCTAAGGCTACTTGATAGAGTACCCCCTTACTCTATCGAGTACCTAAGGCTACTTGATAGAGTACCCCCTTACTCTATCGAGTACCTAAGGCTACTTGATAGAGTACCCCCTTACTCTATCGAGTACCTAAGGCTACTTGATAGAGTACCCTACAGGTCAGAAACTTTTCTAAAACGCAACTTACCCTTACTCGACAGAGTAAGGCCTACTCGATAGAGTACCCCAAGACTTATAAATACGGAGTATTACATAAATATTAACCGGCTGAAGACATTACTCTTTAGTAATTGTAATCAAATATTGACGATAAACTCACGTCGAACACTAAGCCTTCCTTTGGGCCGACTTAATATTCACATGAAAATCCGAATAATCGTCACATATTTATTACCCAACGTGTATATACAATTCGGCCAAATAATGGTCTTCCTTTGGGCCGGCCATTATTCGCATGAAATACACACACTAAGCCAAAAATTGAATTTATTCATCTTAAAAGCTTTATGGGCATAATCCTTATGAGTGTCATAAACATAATGACACTCCCTTAACTTGATTTTCAGATTCAAATATTGGCATCCCCATCAACACAAGACACCTAGCACAACATTAAGTTTAGTCTTTGGACATAAAATTAACTTGTAAGTGGTCATCTTGGTGTAGTGATCAAGTATTAATAATAAATTCCTATCAAACATTAAGCCTTCCTTTGGGCCGACTTAATATTCACATGGAAACCTTACAATTGTTACATACTTACCACTACAAGCATGACTGAATTTCGGCCAAATAATAGCCTTCCTTTGGGCCGACCATTATCCGCATGAAAGTCAATCACACACTGTAGTCATAATATTCTAAATCATTCAACTTACACAATAGAGGTTACTTTGGCAACTTATTGTGTCGATCAAACAACCTAAAATATTAGACCCGTTATTATAAATCTGATTGGCCAATTATTAAATCTGAAAACACAAGTTCTTAATTGACAAGTGACTTAACCTTTAGTGATAATATACAAAACTATATCAAAATAGTTTTTTAGTCATATAAGTCTGTAAAAAGGATAAACTATATAAGTATATATGCTCAATTTTCACTTGTCCAAACCTTAAAAACATTTCCTTATAAAAAATTATAGATACATGATTATGCCACATCCATAAATCAAACAAACCAGAAGCATATTTATTAAGCTTAACATGCTGAAGTACATGTGTCAACCATTAAAAGAAACATCCCATAAACAAGCCCCCTTATTATTAAGAGTAAATTAATAATTACTCCCTTTTATAAATCACTTTTCTAAAATAACTCCCTTATGAAAACTTTTTAATAATTTACTCCCATAGAATGTTCTCAGGTTAAAAATTGCACCCATTTTGACATTCCGGTGACATATTCCGTCAAAATTCAAATTTTTTGATTTAAAGTATACTTTTATGACTAAAATGCCCCTCCTTCCTCTCTTATATACTTTGTCATCTTCTCCCTTATACTCTCTTCACTTCATTCATCCACATCAATTCTCCCTTCTTCTTATATTTTTCCCCAATTAGGGTTGATTGGGGATTTTAAACCCAGAAATTAGGGGTTTGAATCCAGAAATTAAGGGGTTCAAACTCAGAAATTAAGGTGTTTACTTTTGTCGGGAACCCCATTTGAGAACCTCTTTGCTCGGGCCTCGGGTCGATGGCGGCAATGAATCTGGTTTTGAAGTTGCAGATGGGTCGAATTGTTGAGCGCCGTTCACGGATTTCCGAATCCAATTTGGTGTGAGAGAGGAGTGTGCATGGTGACGGCCTGAATTGGCGGAGGAAAGGACATGTGGAGTGGTGGCAGTCTCGTGCTTCGAGCCATGGTGACTCGCATCTGGAATGGTGGTTGAAAAATTGGATCATAGGTGTAGCTCTGGTGTCAGGTTTTCGGGCTGTTGATTTGAACTCGTTCCGATGTCGGGTTTTAGACGGAGATGGATGTGAATTGAATTGTTACTGTGATGATGGGTAGTTATGGTGATGATGTAAAATTGTAAATGAATGGTGATTATCTAGATCAATGACAATGAAAGTGGCAGAGAGGGAAATTGGTTTTGTGAATTAAATTTTGGAGTAATACAAATCCACCATTGTTGATCAGTAAAATGAAGTATAAAGTGAAAAGGGAGATGACTTAAAGCTAATCTCTAAATATTGACACAAGGGTAAAATCGTCATAATAAAAGAATTTTCACCGGAATGTCAAAATGGGTGTAATATTTGACCTGAGAACATTTTATGGGAGTAAATTATTAAAAAGTTTTCATAAGGGAGTTATTTTAGAAAAACGGTTTATAAAAGGGAGTAATTATTAATTTACTCTATTATTAAAGAGAAACTCTCCTAAATCAATATGCAATCATAATGTAATTATACCCACAAATACATAGGAAGCTGTAATTACTACTAGCATATTAAACCGTAACTCAATATTATGTAATTATGAAGGGATATTCATCATGGCATACTCGGTAGTTTCTTAATTTCTTGTTGCCCATAATTCACAGCAATCAAATCTCACCCAAACCAAAAGCATACTTGATAAACTTAACTACCTTAAACCAAAACCGTATGTATGATGATAATCATAAATCTCAATGACCAGATTAATGATAATGACAACTATAGAGAAATCAAGCCCAAAATAATCTTAGTAGCCGATGCACATGGCATACAGCACAACATATTTACATAGATTTTTTCATTTATAGCATGTCAAGTGATCAAGTATAATTCTGTAATCCTAAATAGCCACGTTACTCAAACGGTGCAACGATAAAGTTAACAAAGTATTCATACTTCATAGCCGCAATATAAATTACATATAAACTTGAAATACGAATATCACGTGGAATTGAATTAATCCTGTTATAACTGAATTATTATTGCATAAGAATCAATGCAAATTGCAGTATTACTGTGCCCAATTCTTTAGCCTTAACATGACAATTAAAGCCCACTGAATGCAATATTTTCATGACAACTAATGCCCACTAAAAAAATAGGATTATTTAATAGGAATAATCCAAACTATTGACCATCTTCTCAAAATAATCCGAACTTTAATTTAACTCAAAATAAACCAACCTATTACTCTCCTTTTCTTATATTACACTTGGGTCATTTTTAACCTGATTTAGGTAAACCAACAGGTGAATCTCAATTTTTTTTTTATTTTTTTTTTTCATTTTAGTTTATAAGCCTACTTCTTCTTCCTCCATTAACTCTCCTGTCAACAAACATCACCACTACCACACCACGGCTCCACCACTCTCAACCCAACCCACCACCACGCCATAATTACCAGATCGCTTCACACTGATATCACCATCCCGCCACAACTGAACTATACCCAAAGCTATTATAACAAGATCCCAGAGCAAACCCATCCCGAAAATTCTAAGAATAAACAAAAATATTGCTCCACACACAAAAATGGAGTATGTGGTACAAAAATTAAATTAATTAGAAAATAATGTAGGAGACAGCCCCATCTTTGTGTATATATTTCAACAACAATGATGAAAGGGATTAAAGGTGAAGATGAAAGAGTTACTAGAAAAGTATTAATTGAAGCTTTGAAGGTACTGGTGATTTCAGTTTTGGTAAAGTAAGCATGGATTTGATCAAAGAACGGAGAAATAAATGACGTCCTCCTATGTATCTAGCTACTGGTATTGGGTACATGGATTTTTATCTGATCTAGATTGGAACTGAGATTGATATTTTATGGAGATTGAAGATAAACAAGCACTCTAATAATCAGTATTTGTGATTGTCGATGATAGGGCAATTTACATATTTAATTAGGCTTTTAATTACGAGAAAAAGAAGATTCAAGAAATTTTTTGGGGTCTTTTGTCAGGCAGGACAGCACGAGTGAGGAAGACGCGATGGTGTGAAAATGGCGACGGTGATGCCTAGGTGATAAATTGAGAATAGGAGATGGAGAAGGTGGTGATGGTGGTGCCATCTACATGGTTCGGTGGTGTGGGGTGGTGTAGTGGTGATGTTCTGAGGTAGCGGTGCAGATGTACTGTGTTTTTTTGGTTATTGATTAGATTTCTTTGTTAATTGTGACCGGACAAACAGGTAATAGGTTACCGAGTCTATTATGAGAAGATGAAGTTAATAGTATGATTTATTTTGAGATAAAATGAAGTTGGGATTAATATAAGAAGACCACCTATAGTTTGGATTATTCTTGTCAATTAACCCAAAAAAATATTATGCGCCTAATTTCATATTATTAGGTTTGAGAATAATTATGAAGCATACGATCAGATGACACGCAAATTAACAGATGTAATTTTCTCGGTACAAAACCAGATTCACGAGAAAATTGTATGTACCATATAATTCAAACTTACCCAAATAATTTAATATGAAGGTGGCCTCTGATACCACTTGTTAGATTTAATCATCCGATTAATAGCCATAAACTTCATACTAAATTAATCGGTAAATACTAGATGCGGAAGCGTACCTGATTACATGACGAAAGGTTGGGATGAACCGCCTGAAGGGACGGTCTTCAGGATTAGGTCTTCTAGTAGACACACATACCGACAAGATCTCTCTACTAATGGAATGCGGGGAGATTAAGTTATTGTGTACTATCAGGGACCATAACCCAGGTGACTTATATATATAGTCTCCTTAGTTTAATGCGCCCATCATGCATTAGCAAACCTAATGGGTATCTACACTTATATAAAAGACTGGCCCACACTTTTTAAGATGTAAATAAGCCCATATTTATTACACCGTAGTGGATCACTTTATATTTGGGTTAATCTTAACTGATAGCGCATAAATACAATTACTACCGAATTAATAATTTGTCCATATATAATATTGTATTAGGCCCATATTTCTTAAATTTCTATCTTTTCCATACTTTTTCCTGAAATTCCAAATCTTTGTAAAGTCTGAAGAGGTTTTTTCTACATTTTTAAAAAGAATAGCTGATAAAAAATACGATTTTATAGTAATTTTCAAAACTAATACCTGGTTTAAATTTATTGTGAAATGCCGTCTCTCGCTCCTATCCCGGAGAAGCTATGCTGGGAGAAATAAAAAATCTAATTCCCATCTCAAAAGGCCAGGTTTGGAGCGTCATCACGCCCTAAAAATGAGAAAAATATAAAGAATCAACGAAGACATTCCGATACAAACCCAAAACCAAGTCTCCCAATACAAAATGGTACAACTCCGCAAATATCAAGGATGTCAGATCAAACCCAGTAAAACTAAGGAGACAGTTGCAATACAGGTCAGCAATAAATCGTACGGAGTAGGTACTCCATCCATTGGAATCAATTTTATACATTTGATTAAAATATAATTCACACATATTCAATATACAATAACTATATAGAAATAATTGGAATGAGGTGGATATCATTTTAGAACTTAATATCCGAATTGGTGACTGAGATCTTGACGCAACTAGCAGTTTGATAATCATATCAGTGCACTTCTCCAAAGTCATATTGATGTCCCACCTCATTGTGTCCTGTGCAACAATCCTATTAAAAACAAAGATCATTTCTTTTACGAGTGTCCCTTGATTGGGTCTGTCATCCAAGACCTGAGCATTACTAGCTTCAACGAGTTTTTGTCAAATTATGATAATTTTACAAGCCAAAATTTTCTAACGAAACTTAATTATCTCAAAGATTTAATTCCAAGAGATAATTTCATTAAGATTATTTTTATTTGGTGGAATGCATGGTTTCATAGAAATGATATTATCTTTAATAATGTTAATTTAAGCATCAACAAACTTATTACTTTATGTAATAATAGCACTAAGACCTGGAATGTGACTAGATTTAAGGATCTCAACAATCCCGAAATAGAAGAGTCAGCTAGAAACAATTCTAGTAAGGAAGAAATTTGGTGGGATAAACCTAGTAACGGATTCCTGAAGCTAAATTTTGGCGGATCGATAATAGAAGGTAATAAAGCTGCCTTAAGATATTCTATAAGAGATCACAATGGTAAAGTCGTTTTATTGGGAGCAAAAAAGTGCGGATCCAATAGTATCCTTGTTGCGGAAGCACTTGCTTTAAAAGAAGGTATTTTAGCAGCTAAATATTTAGGAATCTCAAAGTTAATTGTGGAGGGTGATAACTTATGTGTTATTAACTCGATTCGAGGTACTTGACAAATTCCGTGGGAAATTTCTAGTATTATCAAGGATGTGAAATTAGACCTTCATTTTTTCGATGAAGTGATAATTAAACATTGCTTTCGTGAAGCCAACAAGGTTGCTGACTTCATGGCTTCTGTTGGACATTCATGTCCAACTCTTTCGAGGTGGTTTGATAGCCGGTGGCTTCAACTTACCTCCCTCATTCGAAAGAATGAGATAGGTTGGTCATACCCTAGAGGATCAAACTAGTTTTCTTACCTTATCAAAAAAAAAAAAAAAATCAATGAGTGCCTGCCCAATGGTACATTGGAATGATCCAAGAAAGTTCCACGCGTGAGTGTCGTCCCACTATGTATAACATGAATTACATGATGAAGAGTTGACATTAGGGCTGAGCAAAACCGTATACCCGATACGGTTTTGAAAACCGTATCGGGTATACGGTTTTTAAATTCACAATTTTGTCGATACGGATCCGACCCGGTTTAACCGTATAGCCGGTTTTCGTGTACCCGGTTTTTTCGTATATCCGGTTTTCGTATACCCGGATACGGATTTCAGTTGTTTTTTGTTCAATTTATTACATACGCGATAAAACCGGTACAACCTAACTTAAATTTAATAATATGTTACATATTAAAATAATCAAAATTTCAATATTCATTATACAAATGCATTAGGGAAAAAGAAAGTGGACAAGTTAAAGTGATTTTGGTTAAATTATTTAGTTTTTGTAAGATATTTTTGGTTTTTTTTATTTCTTTTCAAAAACCGTATCAGAAACCGTATACCCGGTTTTGTTTTTGCCCGACCCGGATACGATACGGTTTTTTTGAAAACCGTATCGTATATACGGAAATCCGTATCGTATATACGGAAATTCGTTTAATTGAAACCGTATATCGTATCGTATCCGTATATTAAAACCGTTTCGTATATTTTTGCTCACCCCTAGTTGACATCCTCATAACAAGATTGAAGGGTTACAACTTATAGGCTACTAGTTCCATGATTGGGACGGAATCTTAATTGTTTATCTCCGCGTCCCCATCCTCGGTTTAGACTTGTTAAAAAAAATACTTCCTTCGTTTTGGTTATTTGTTGTCTTTTGATTTGGCACAAAGATCAAAGAAAGAGGAGAGCAACAATTACTAAATGACATGTGGATGAAATTGAGTGTGAATGACCAAATTGTTCATCAAATGCAATTCTAAAATAGAAATGACAACAATTGACTAAAACACCCAAAATAGGATATGACAACAAATGACCATAACAGAGGGAGTATAATTCTGCTATATTGATCTTTCCTTGGCTAGAAAATGTTATTCCCTCCTATTCACAATAAACTTCTCATTTTATTTTGACACAAAAATTAAGGAAATACACTACCCCCACAATATAAATAAATTTGGACCACACAAATACACTACTCCACCATAAAATTAAATTTGGAGCACACAAACCCTTGCCAAAAAAGAAAATAGAAAAGTTATTGTGAATAGACGGAAAAGGAAATAGGGAAGTTTATACGGAGTATTTAACAAGAGCGAGTATAAAACTTTTAATTAGTCTTGCTGAAGACGGGTCGGAGCAAGTGACGGGTAATGCCACTCATAAAACGAATAGGGGGACAAGGTGGGGGCACCTCCATGTGCTTCCCTCTCTCCTCTATTTGGGTCATTTGTGAGAGAAAATGGTATCCGTCACTCCAAAGTGACGGATACATGCCGTCACAAATGAGATTTTTTTTGTAAAACTTTTGTTGACCTTTTCTCCAACTCTAAATCTATCCAAAGATTTGCAGTTTTGAAGACTTTTACGCAATTCCAAATTCATTCCAAAGATTTTCACTTTTGCAGGCTTTTTCTGAAAGTGTAGGTCTCCTTTGTGACGGGTCGGATCTTGCGACAGGTATTTTGTGAGTGAAAATGGGTAGAGGGGATAAGATGGGCACCCACCCCATGTGCTCCTTCTCTCACCCCTTATGGGTTTTTTGTTTGACAATATGATACCCGTCTCTTGTTTGTGACGGATACCCTCCGTCACAAATAAGAATTTGTGTTTCTGAAATTCCAAATCTTTGCAAAGTACAAATTTTTGTTGAAGAATTAGTTGATGAAAGTACAAATGTTTTATCACTTTTCAAAATTTATAATCTAGATCTAAGACCAAAAGCCTATTTAACAAAGAAAGACGCTTCCTAATGAAAATTAATCTGGGTGATCTCTATTTTTGCCGAAAACTTATTTTAGGAGGGGAGGACTAGTAGTGACAAATGACAATTATTCAAAAGTTTGGAAAAATGTTCATCTAAGATACGATGATTTTTGGAAAAAAAAAATTATACTATAAAGAAAAAGTTTGAAATAGTGGTATATAAAAACGTAAGTACTTCCTAAATCCCGCACACTAATTTACTCAATTCCGCACATTTTTTCCCTTTATTCCGAATATACCCTCTCATTTCTCACCCCCACCAAGAAAAAAGAAACAAGAGAGAATGAAAAACTCAAAAATGAGAAACGCCAATTAGTGAATCATTCATCGCCTCCTAATCACGACTTTTACTGATTATAATATAATCAAACAGAGACAATCATGATTAGACCTTTCTCCTTCTCCTCTGAAACTATCACACAACTTTCATTAATATGAAGTACAAGCAATTTAAGAACACAATTCAACAAACGGTCAGGAAAAAAAAAAATTAAAGGATGAATCCTCTAGATATTCATTAATTAATTATCGTTATCGAAAGACGAGTATCAATCGCCGCTGCTCCATTTACCGCAACCTCCAAAGGTCCAATTACACCTGCTGTAAAAGCCACCGAGAAAGTGATCACCGTCGTCGGAAGAGGGAGGAGGAGATCGCCGGCGACGATTGAGGAGGGCGACGACCGGAGGCAACGTAGCGGTATTAGATGTTACCGTGTTGAACCCATGATTTAGGGTCTTTTTTGTGGGAGAAATGAGAGGGGCAAAGTCGGAAAATCGGAAAATTTTGTGTAGGATTAAGTAAAAATGTGGGTAGGAAATAGCAATTACGTTTGGGTCGTACTTTTTCACATACGAAATTTACTCTTTCACATACGATTTTTACGATATTATCCTTATTGTTTTTTTATCATCTCCCTCGCCTAAAACCTAATACAACTCACCCACCCACTCATCAGCCATCACCCACCTTCTCCGTTACCAGCCCTGCCCACCACCGCCACCAACATCATCTCTCCTACTCCGGCCACCAGATCACCCGGGCATCACCACTGCCAATGAAAGCTAGAAACTTGTATCCCATATGTATGTCCTTAGATCAATAAACTACTCCAGCAAAATATACTTAGGTGCTATTTGGCCAAGCTTAAAAAGTGCTTTTGTAATTGAAAAAAGTAGTAGCTTGGCCAAACATAGCAAATTAGAGAGTTTTAAAAGTGATTTTGAGAAGTCAAAAACTGATTATTCACCCCTAAAAGGAGAAGTAGATATTTACTACTTCTACTTCTACTTCTACTTTTTACATAAATAACCAAATAAGCAAACAAAAGTGGTATTAAAGTAATTAGGCCAAACATGTAAATTTTGTGAGAAACCGCTTTTACAAAAGTATGGCCAAGCAACTAAAACTTTTCCGAAAAGTAACTTGTGAATAAACTCCTTTTAAAAAGGAAAAGTCATTTTCCATAAGCAAGGCCAAACAGCACCTTATAAGGCCATGTAAATGTTCCCAAAAATCATATTAGCTAGTATGAACTACCAACTAGCCGTTACATCACTCAAGGCAAGGATTGTTCCTAACGTTAGATTTCTACAAGGCTCCTATTCCTTTCCTTATTATGTAAATATTGTATAATCTTTTCCTTACTTAGCTTATACTTAGACCTGTCAAAACTCGACCCGACCCGAAAACCCGACCCGACCCGACCCGTTTTCTTAGGGTTACAAACCCGGTTTTTTCGACCCGCGACCCGTTTGACCCGAACCCGAAATGACCCGTTATTTTAGGGTCGAGACCCGACCCGAACGGGTCGACCCGTTGGGTCAAGGGAAAATCATGAATTTTATTAAAAATATTATTATTTATATATTATATTTGAAAATATAGTTAAAAAATTATTTTTTTATTACTTAAAATTAAAAATTCAACTAAAAAGTCAATTTTATATAACTTTTATAATATTTAATAATAAAATAATTATTAAAAAAAACTTTATTTTAATAATTATATCAATATAATTATTGTATATGATGAATATGACTAAAATAATAATTTTAAACATATTTTAATTTTTAAAAATATATTTTTTAAATTAAAAAAATCGTTTAAAAAAGGCGTTAAAAATTATTTCTTGACCCGTATTATGACCCTAACCCGACCCGTGACCCGTATGACCCGACCCGTATCTGACCCGACCCGTATTTGACCCGACCCGTATTCTGACCCGACCCGTATGACCCGACCCGGGACCCGACCCGCCCGACCCGTTTGACAGGTCTACTTATACTACAATATGTATAAATAGGTAGGCCTTTTCCATTGTAAGTAAGACTTGTACTCCCAATATTATTATTCAATACAATCTTTCCCAATGTTTATCTTATAATATTCATAATCAGTGGCGAACCTACGCAGTAGCAAGGGGTAGCAGCTGCTACCCCATTCAACAATTTTTTTTTGAGAAAAGTAAGCTTTGCACAGACAAAAATAAAGTTGCTGCTACCCCATTCAACAATTCAACAAAGTTGCAAATAAAGTAATTGGAAAAGAGAGACAATCAGAGAACACGCGCAAAAAGCAAACCAAAAAGAAAAGAGTGCAATTCCACGTAACAGTATATCAGTACATATAGAAAAAAATTCCAAATCCTAATTCCTATAAAAACGTACCGGGTTGTTCTCACAAAAAAAAAAAAAACTGCTAATTGTATATTTGCCGGATCTTTTTCAGCGTCCTTCTTGAATCGCGCCGTCAAATCGATAATTTGGGAAACTGGTATTCTGCCATTAAGGACTGTCAATCGATCTTGAGCTTATTCCCTTTCTATAAGGTAATCATAAACTCTTTTAAGCTAATAATCTTGTGATTTGAGTAGTAATATTAAAATTATTGATTGATATTGATGAATCATGAATGTGATAATTTCTTATACTCCGTAATTGTACTCTTGGATGATGAATTAGATCCAAATATCCAATTTGTAAATTATGATGGATGATTAATATTTAATCGGTAATTTGGGAAATAGTTTGGTGAGTTTAATAGCAAAATAGATTGAGAAAGACGGAATAGTGAAATAGTGAATTGAAATTATTGAATAAATTGAGATCTTAATTAAATGAGAGAGATAAGAGTGAACTAAATTGATGAAGAAGATAGAAAACTAAAGATTTGTAGAATTGTAGGTGTGCCTGTAGTGTGTAGAACAGTAGAAGCAATTCAAGCAAAGTCTTTTATTGGGAATTAAAGGCAACTGAGGGAGTCAGGGAGTTGGGAGCTGCTGCGTATTTTTTTTTTTTTTTTTTTTTTTTTTTTTAGTTTGGATATATACTTTAACCCTTTAACACTTAAACATTAGTATATAATGTTCCTATATACTCTAGTATTTGGTTGCTTGAATAATTTATGATTAAATTTTCAGAATGAAGAGAACTATAACGACACCTATTACGAATTTTTTCCCGAAAAGACATCGTATTGATGAAGCACAAAATCACCAAAGTTCAAGTCCATTAGACGAACGTGAAACCGAAGTTGAAGAGCCCCACGATGGCGAAACTGAAATGGGTACTAGTTCAAATCCTTTTAAAGAGCCAACTTTAGATAGGTTAACTGATTTTGATGTTATTTCTCTTCCACACGATCCTGGGTTGAGGAGAAAGTTAACAGATTTTCACATAAATGACCGTGATATAATAAGAAGAGAGTATGTTCGAAGAGGACCATGTCAACCTCGTGATTACAAATTTCCAAAGACAAAACGTAACTTTGTTGTTGCGTGGTTTGATAAGTTTAAGCCTTGGTTGGAGTATAGTAAAGAAAAGGATGCAGCATTTTGTTTTATTTGTTATTTATTCAAGAGTGATTGCGTATCGGGTGGTGAGGCTTTTGTGAACGTGGGGTTCAGGACCTGGAGTAAAACAGATACATTCACTAAGCATGTCGGTAACCATATGAGTGCTCACAATAATGCCATGAGGAATTTTGATGTTTTTAATAAACAAAAATCTTCAATTGCGTGTTGCTTTGAAAATTATACCAAAGAAGCTAAAAATGATTATCGTATTCGATTGGATGCTTCAATGGATGCATTACGGTTTATTACTTTACAAGGGTTGGCATCTCGTGGTCATGATGAAAGTGATGAATCCTTGAATCAAGGTAATTATCTAGAGCTTAGGAAAGTATTTGCAAAACATGACAGTAATGTGGCTAGAGCTCTTTTTGATAAAAAAGTACCTGGAAATTGTACTCTCGCCTCATCTAAAATCCAAAAACAAATTGTTAATGTCTTCGCAAATGAGACCACCAAAAAGCTTATAGAAGAATTAGATGGTGGGTTTTTTGGTATTCTTGCCGATGAGTCAGCTGATATATCTGATAAAGAACAACTGGCTCTTTGTTTGCGGTATGTTGCTAAAACAGGGGCGGTAAAAGAAAGACTTTTGGGTGTTGTACATGTGGGTAATACTACTTCTGTAACCCTTAAAGCTGCAATTGAAAAGGTGTTACATGCAAACTCTCTTACTCTTTCTAGTGTTAGAGGTCAGGGTTATGATGGTGCTAGTAATATGAGAGGTTCAATCAATGGTCTTAAAACCTTAATCATGGAGGAGACTCCTTCTGCTTATTATGTTCATTGTTTTGCTCATCAACTCCAAACTAGCACTTGTTGCGGTGGCTAAGAAAAATGTTGATTGTAGTGTCCTTCTTGATTCACTCGGCATTTTACTTAATGTGATTGGGAGTTCGTGTAAACGTAAAGATATTCTCCGAGAAATACAAGCTGAAAATGTTTTAAAAGCATTACAGGCTGGTGAACTTGAATCTGGAACTGGCTTAAATCAAGAGAAAGGTTTAAGTAGGCCCGGTGATACTCGTTGGGGATCTCACTTTAAAACCATTTTGCACGTGTTTGATATATTTCCTGCCATTCTTAAAGTTCTTGATGCGATTGGAGAATTTTGTGATGGAAGTGAGTTAGTAAAGGTGGAGAGTCTTGCATTTACCATGCGAACATTTGATTATGTTTTTATTGGACAATTGATGATTACTATTTTTGGGATTACTAATGCATTGAACAAAGCTTTACAAAAGAAAGATCAAGATATCGTGAATCTTTGTGTCTCTTGTTGATGTGACACAAAAGAATTTACAAAAGATTAGAGAAGATGGGTGGACTGCTCACATGGAAAAGGTGACGTTATTTTGTCAAAAGAATGAAATTTGTGTTCCTGTCATGAGTGATATGCATGTGGTTCCGGGGAGACGCAGGCGTGGAAAGAAAGAAGTGAATAATCTTACTCATTTTAGAATCGAAGTGTTTTTGAGCTTGATTGATCAAATATGGAGCGAAATTGATGATCGATTTAGCGAGAGAAGCAAAGATTTACTTACTTATATGTCTTGCTTCAATCCTAGAGATCGATTTTCTTCATTTAATATCCGTCATTTGCTTCAACTTGCTACCTTCTATCCGTGTGAATTTTCAAGTCGATTTGCTACACTTTGAATATGAACTTGGAAACTTCGTTGAAGATGTTAAAAATGATGATAGATTTTGGAATTTAGAGAGTCTAAACGATCTTTCCATGAAGCTTGTTGAGACAAAGAAACATTTGGTACACATGAAGGTGTATTTGCTCTTAAAACTTGTATTGGTTCTTCTGTGGCATGACAGAAGTGTGGAAAGAGCTTTTTCGGCAATGACATATATAAAGAATAAAGTTCGCAATAGTATGGGAGATGATTTGCTGAATGATAATTTAGTTACCTTTATAGAGAGAGATTTATTTTGTAAGGTTACTAGCGAAGAACTCGTAAACAATTTTCAAAATATGAGAACTCGTAGGTTACGACTAGATTAATATTTTCGCGTTAAGTTTGTAATTTGAAACATATGACTTATATTTATTACCTCGTGGTATGATTTTTTTTTTTTTTTTTTTTTTACGATTATGATGTATATTTTTTCGCTACCCCATATTTAGATCTCTGGGTTCGCCACTGTTCATAATAAATCATGCACATCAGCACATACGACATAGCAATCACTATTTTAAGGTTTCAGAAACTCTTAACAAAAACCACGTCCAATCTTGAAAATTGTACTGGGCCGTAAAATCGGTTTCGACAAATTGTTGTTTTCTTGATCTCTTCAATACTGCGAGTGTACCGAAGTGAAGAGAGGGAAATGAGTTCTTTAAAATTGATTAAAAAAAACAATTGATAAACAAATAAATTAATTTATTGGTTAGTGAATTAAGATCCATCGTTTAGTCTTTGAGCAATTAGATTAGGTGAAAATGGCAGTAGGGGTTACTTTGATTATGTTTGAGATTAGAAGGGCATTAGATGGAAAATTAATGAAAAAAAAAATGCAATCCATTAGAGGAAGACAAAATAGGAAATTCAGTGATTATATTTTGTTTAGTTAACATTTCCACCTTGTGAATATATCAAAGAATATCATTATCTCAGTACTTTAAAGGCGAGTAAAGTAAACTACAAAGACCCAAACTTTAGATAAAAGTAGCTATAAGGACCCAAAGTATTAAGATAAAGCTTTAAGGACCTCAGATTCTTATTCCGTCAAATGTTCATCTAACACTTAGTTTGTTTGCATGGTTAGTATTTGTCATTTGCGTTCCTTTTGTATCTTCTTATTAGTTGATCTTTATGTTTATTTGAGTTTATATTAGGGAATATTGGTTAAGTTTACTACTTCGTTCGTTTCGGAAATGTCACATATTCCGTCTTGGCATATTTTTTATAAATGAAACATTTTATTTTGAGAATGTTATCACCTTAATCCTAATTAAAAAAAAAATGAAGCAGTTTCAAATAATCAATAATAATACTACTAGTACATGGTTCTACTTCTATACTTAGGGTTGGTATCCTTATCCATTTTTAAATATTGTCGATACGGTCTTGATGAATTCGTACCGGATATACGGAAATTTTACTAAATATACATAAATTTATATAATTAAAATCGTAACTATATCGTATGCAGTGGCGGTTATAGAGGGGGTGCAAGGGGTGCATCGTGCACCCGCACCCCCTTTGTTAAAAAATATGTATAATTTTGTGTAATTAAGGAACATATTAATTATGTTGGTCTAGTGGTTGTGTGTAGTTTTTCCTTGTTCAAGGTCACGGGTTCAATACTTCTAGTGAATATTTTTTATTCAGTGTTTTTTTACCATTTGTGTAATGTATATTTTGCCCAATCACATAAGAAATTATTAAAGAAATTATTATGTTAGAACCAGATTACTTATTATACAAACATAAATCCGCAACTTCCATAATTTCGTTAATTCTTCGTACCCCAGTCCACCGAATCCTGGAATCGCCTTTGATCGTATGTATACGCATAATAAAACCGTATTATTGCTCATTCATTACTACAATAATACTCGTGTCTCTTCTCTCTTCATTTCACTTCTGCTTACTGAAGACCTCCTTCATTTTTTCCTGTTATTTTTTACATCATCTTTATGATCAATAATACATGGGTGGAAATAAAAACAATACAAAAACATATACTCCCTCTTATTCTAAATAACTCTCCTTATTTCCTTTTTCGTCTATTCAAAATACTCTCCCTATTTCCTTATTTGGCAAACTTTTATACTTATTTTAATCACCCCACCCCACAACAATACCCCACAATAGTCATACTTTATCTTATTTTAATCATCTTACGCCCACAACAATACTTATTTTAATCACCTTACCCACAACAATACTTATTTTAATCACACAATACATTCTCACTCTCCAATCTCCTACCCCCGCACAAATACTTTACCATATAATACTCCCTTCCTTAATTCTTCTGTCTCCTTGAATAGGGAGGGTTATTTAGAATAGGAGGGAGTAATATTTACTCATTCCTTTGATTTTCAAAAGCGAAGTAAATTCGCAATTTAAAGTCTTAGAATGATTTGTTCGAAATATTAAAGAATACAGATATTTATTTAAGACAAGTATATCCGTTTTAAGCCTAAGACGGGTCAAGTAGTTAGAATAAGATAAAAGTATAATGCATGAGAAAATACAAAAAAAAAACTTTGTCTTATATGTTCAAATGGTATAATATTTGACTCGTTTAAGTGTAAGACGGATATATCCGTTTTAAGGTAGACTAAATGATTAAGGAAATGGGAGAAATATAGAATGAAAGAAAAATGAGTATCAGAGGCGTTTAATGCCATGTGCAGCCACGAGCGCGGAAACGGAGCCTTCTATTTTGATAAACAATTTACAAGTTTTATTGATAGAATTTGTTTTAAGACGCCTCAAATAAAAATTAAATTTTTTTCAATGAAACTAGCTGAAATTAGCCTCATAAATAGAATTTCATTTATCCTATAATCACTTAAACATATTCTTTGATCTTGTTTTGACTTAATTGATGTACCCTATGTTTTGATTTATTATTGCTTTTTGTCAAAGTGTCTTCTTAATTGTGGTGGCTCACACTCTCACAGTCTTGTCTAACGGAGGAGTAACGGCAAGTTAGCGGAAGGTTGTTTTCAGGTCCTTAAAGCTAGTGTTTGATACTTTGGGTCCTCATCGCTATGTTTTAGGATACTTTAGGTCCTTTGTTTGTTGTTTACTCCTTCAAAGGCTCCCACAAATTTTCGGGTAAGGGGTTACGAATGTACACAACTTCACCCAAATCATTGTCTCGCTGAATGACTATTCCCTTACACGGACTCCCTTTAATGTATCGAATAGCCTTCAAAACCGCATCCATGTGTTCTCTCCTTGGAGCATGCACAAATTGACTTAGAATATGAACCGCATATACCAAATCCAGTCTAGTAATTGTCAAGTAAATGAGTCGACCCACTAAACGTCGATACACCATTGGGTCACGAAGTAATTCACCTTCGGCCAAGGCCAAAGAATGGTTCGGCTGTATTGGTAATTCGGTTGGCTTAGCTCCTTCTAATCCCGCTTCCTTTATAATTTCTAGAGCATATTTTCGTTGGCTAAGGAAGAGACCTTTCGAACTACTTGCTACCTCAATTCCAAGAAAGAACTTTAGTGGACCAAGGTCCTTGATACCGAAACTCTTGTCAAGAAAGACCTTGAGACGTGTTCACTATCACTCACAATTATCATGTCATCGACGTAAATTAGAACTCCTATGAAAACGCCGTCTTTGTTGTAAGTGAATAACGAGTAATCCGCTAAGGATTGAATAAAACCATACCTTGTCAACGAGTTGGTCAATTTAGCGAACCAATTCCGCGATGCTTGTTTGAGCCCATATAAAGATTTCTTTAGCTTACAAACTTTAGTTGATCTTCCTCTCTCGAAACCCGGTGGCAACCGCATGTAAACTTCCTCCTCCAAATCTCCGTGAAGGAAAGCATTGTTTACATCCAACTGCGTGATAGACCACCCCTTGAAACAAATTTCTGACAAGCAAGCAACG
The DNA here is from genome assembly GCF_048544455.1 of Silene latifolia. Lineage (NCBI taxonomy): Eukaryota > Viridiplantae > Streptophyta > Magnoliopsida > Caryophyllales > Caryophyllaceae > Silene > Silene latifolia. The sequence continues at coordinate 117,484,315 of NC_133531.1, forward strand.
CACACTCGTCATTTTTGCAACGGGTGCAAAAGTCTCATGGTAATCGATACCCTCAACCTGCGTGTATCCTTGCGCAACGAGTCTGGCTTTGTATCTTTCAATGGACCCGTCCGCCTTAAGCTTCACTTTGTAAACACATCGACATCCGATCGGTTTCTTACCCTTTGGAAGGTCGACAATTTGCCATGTCCCATTAGCTTCAAGTGCATCAAATTCTTTCCCCATAGCTTCCTGCCATTCTCTAACTTTGGATGCCTCATTATAACTTCGCGGTTCTCGTATTGCATCCACTTTCGTCAAAAAATTCCTGTAATTAGCAGAAAAATAATTGGTAGTAACATAATTGACCAAAGGATAACGAGTACCTCTCTTTGTGGATGTCGATCGAGGTGAGTGAGCAACAACAGTGGGGTCTATGAGGCGTGTGGATTTACAGTAGTAATCTTTTTTCCAATACGGGTCAAATTTTTGGCGCGCACCTCTTCCCTCTGCCTCGGGTACAGTACCAGCAGCACCATGGTCTGATTATGTCGCGTCGATTGCGCCATTTGCATCAGTTTCAGACCCGTGTTCAGCACTTGTGTTGTCATTGGTATTTGCATTCTCATTTTGTGTCTCTTGCTGAATATTGCTAGCATCATCAGAGGTGTCTTCAAATAACTCATCCACAAATATTGGTGTTTCTTGCGTATGACTGTCAAGTGGTCCTGTCGTGGCTTTCTCATTTGCAAAATGAAAAATGTGTTCATAAAAAATACATCCCTTGACTCGAAAATTTGCCTTTTCGTCAGGTCATACACTCTCCACCCTTTCTTGCTACTAGGGTATCCCACGAAAATGCACCTTTTACCTCTTTCATTAAATTTATCTTTCGGCCTATCTTTATTATGGGCATAGCAAATGCTTCCGAAAACCCGAATATTGTCAAAACATGGTCGTTTCCCATACAACACTTCGAAGGGAGTTAGCCCATCAAGAATACGGGTAGGTGTTCTATTTATCAAATACGCAGCAGTTAAAACACATTCACCCCAAAATTCAATGGGCAAATTTCCCTGAAAACGAAATGCCCTAGCTTTCTCTAAAATGTGCCTATGCTTTCGTTCCACCCTACCATTTTGTTGCGGGGTGTCAACTTGGCTAGTTTGGAAGAGCATACCATGTTCATTATAAAAGGCTTTCATATTGTTGGACAAAAATTCCGTCCCATTGTCACTTTGAACTACCTTAACGTCTTTACTAAATTGTGTCTTGGTCATTTTGCAAAAATTCATTAGGAGATCACTTGCCTCTCCCTTGTCACGCATCAATTTCACCCAAACAAATCTACTTTTATCATCAACAATAGTAAGGAAGTATTGTGCTCCCGACAAACTTTTGGTGTGACACGGACCCCAAATGTCACAATGTATAAGAGCAAATAAGTCTGTACCCCTCTTATTATTTAATTTAAAAATAGAACGAGTTTGTTTGGCCCGACAACACGCGTCACAAATATTGCTAGAATTCCAAGACATATTAAAACCAACTAAATCAGAGAAAAGCGGTAAAATACTGCTAGATGGGTGTCCAAGACGCTTGTGCCACAAGCTCGAATTTGCACTACCAACGTTTGCTTGTGCCGCCATGTTTCTGCGCTCACCCTTGAAATAATAGACCCCATCATTGTGCTCACCCCTCCCAATCTTCATCCTCGTAGATTGGTCATGTATAACACAATGATCGTTATAAAAAGTTACCACACAATTATTTTCTGTAATTAATTGTTGTATTGAAATTAAATCGCAAGTTAAAGTTGGCACATAAAGAACGTCTCTCAGTATAAAATTGTCGCTTAATTTTACTTTCCCATGTTCTTCCGTCACAATTTGTGACCCATCAGGAAGACTTACGGTCGACTTCACACCACGCCAAATATCCTCTAGCAAATCTCGTCTACCTGTCATATGATGCGACCATCCGCTATCGAGTAACCAATGGCCATGACTATATTTACTCACACCTGATTTCGATGAAGTACCTTCACTTTTTCCACTTAAAAGTGACCGCAACTGAGCCATCTCATCCTGTGTGAATCCCTGCTTCCCGTCGTCATTGGTCGTGGTTGCAGCGTTGGCATGCTGGTTCGATCCGCCTCTGCCTTTGCCGCCTCTTCCACGGCCTCTGCCACGACCTCTTCCTCGTCTGGAGATGCGAAGTTTTTCCCAACACTTGTCTTCAGTATGCCATAATTTATTGCAAAAAGTGCAACGGATAATACTCGCTGCATCTTCATCCTTACTCGAATCAGAAACCCGAGCATTGCGGCCAGTTACTTGCGCTGCCATGGCCGCTTTCATGGTCTCCTCTTTAATTTTAGTCACCATTCGATGCCGCTCTTCACGTAGAACTAGGGCATATACCCTACTCAAGGAAGCAATTTCATCTTCCATCAACAAATTGGACCTAATATGTCCATAAAGAGTAGTGTCGAGCCCCATCAAAAACTGGTGTACCTTCTCTTCCTCTCGATCTTTAGCAATAGCAGCAGCCGCTCCACAAGTACACTTTGGTATCTTCGTGTAATTTCCGAGTTCATCCCATATAGCCTTTAGTTGTGTATAATACTCGACTACGGATTGATTTTTCCCTTGCTTGCACTCATTTAAATCTGCCTTGAGTTGATGAACTCGAGGCGCATTCCCGGTGGAATATCGATCACGTAGTTCCTTCCATATTTCAACAACGGTTTCAGAAAAAGCTATGCTTGGATGGAGTTTCGGGTCAATGGAATTTCTCAACCATGCCTTAATCATGGCATTACATTGTCGCCAAGCAACGGCCTCCATGGTCTCTTGTGCACCTTCCTCCACGACTGGCCTCTTCACGGTACCCTCGATGAAACTTAATTTATTCTTAGCATCGAGACCGTTTCGCACCGCATCTGCCCATAATTGATAATTATCTCCATCGAAAATAATTTGTGATAGAGATAGGTTAGGGCTTTCACTTGGGTGTAAATATAGAGGTGAAGAAGGGGGTATGTGCTCTGGTTTGGATTCGCCCGACATCTCGTAAATAAGAGTTGTTGTTTGAGAGAAAAGAAAAAAAATAGCAAAGATCCAGGATCAATGCTCTGATGCCATGAAGACGAGAAGGAGCGAAAACAAAACAGAAAGATTGAGAACGTGTATATTGAATAATAGAAAAGGTTACAGCTATTCTACTTATATACACAAAAATAAGAACTACTTGCCTAAGACTTAGCCTACAAATAAGGATACAAGATATACATACAACTAAATATTGTTAGGATATATTTACACAATATTCTCCAATACCCATGTGCTAGCAAATAGCATCACAAAGACCAAAGATGAAAATTGTGTCGGGACTACAACGAATTGAATGGAATCAAAGTCTCATTATTCTTTTGTTTTGCATTTTAATGTAATAAAGAAAAAAAAAATTGCTTGTGGTTCTTTTTATTGTGAATATATCAAAGAATAAAATCACAAAAATCAGATGAGCTGGGGATGCTATGGAAAGGTAAACAAAAGCAAGAATACCTTCCAAGTCAGATTCTGTAAACGTACGAGAAATCCAGCTCACAACAACTAAGGTTTGCTCACCGAGTTACTGCTACACTGTTCTGAAACACCTGAAAATGTGGACTAGTTCAATAAGCGTGTGATTTGCCAAAATGGGGTTTTCTCGCAAAGTAATCAACAAAATAGGTAGCTTTTCAAAGTTATTACCCAAAATGGGTCCACGTCATCCCGAACCTAGCTTCGTATTCAAGTCGCTCCGGCGGAAAGCGACCTTATACAAAGTGACAATTTATGCTAACCAAACCTGAAGAAGTCATTTTAAGGTAAGTCGCTCTCCCGGTGAGCGACTTGACTTCAAGTCGCCTTCCCCCAAAGCGACTTTGTAGTCCAGTAGCAAGTTTTTTTGGCCAAAATTTTTCTTCTCACCCAGAGTAAAGTCGCTCAGTGAGCGGGCGACTTGATCTCAAGTCGTCTTCCCCCATAGCGACTTTGCACAGTCCAGAATGATGTTTTTGGCGCAGCTATTTTGATCTTCTCCTCGGACAAAAGTCGCTTTGGGAACGAGCGTTTTGCCCTTTAGTCGTCACCCCACTGAGCGACTTGAAGCTATTTACATAACAAGCAAAGAAACAAACGTTCTTGCTAATTGTTCTCCATATTCTTGTTCTCATTCTTTGACAACCAAGGAAATTATCCTCATCAAGAACAATAATGCACAAAACAAGACCAAAGGAAAGTTTTGAAAATAACTTAAATATTACACCCAAACCAAATTGTTTTAACATTTGATACAAACGAAAGTAGCTTAAACATTACACAAACTAAATTGTTTTAACATTTGATACAAACAAAAGGAGCTTAAATATTATACAAACCAAAGTGTTTTGCTTAACTAGAAACATGAAACTACACTACTATCTTCTAACTCGCGCGACTCCTCTTTGATCTCCTTGGTTGAGACGATGATCCTTCTTCATTTTCGTCTTCTTGGATTGGAGTTAGATGAGTAATTTGCTCCACTTGTGTTGTAGCATGAGGTGGACTTGGGTGAGGAATGTTTTGTGGTTGGATGAGATGTCCAAAATGTGCACTTTCCAAACAATGAAGAGATGTATTTTGCATGTCAAGTAGCAAATTTCTATAGCTAGCATCCATTGCATGAAGAGATGTATTGTTCATGTAGTCGGTCACTTGATGGTAGATATATGAATGACCACCCGCAAGAGTGTCCAAGTCACCGCACTAGGAGTGTAGTGATGCTCATGGAGGTATTTGTCGGTCAAGATCCGATTTTGAGGACTAACAATCCGACGAGTGTGCTCCCGATACCATACCATGTATGGATCATGGTGTGACATGAAACCACTATAAGGAATTCCTCCACCCAACATTTTTTCCTTCCTATTATCCCACTCATTCACATAAATGGAGTACTCAGTTGCATAATCCCTTGTCTTGCCTCGTTTATCAGTTTTATGAAGTAAAGGGTCGGTGTTACAATTGGGAGGTATTGTTTGATGCCATCCAAATTGCCTAACAACCCTATTAGGTATGTGCATCTCAATAATCTCGAAGCATATCAAAGGGGCTTCAACAACCCACTCCTCCTCATCCTCATGGCAAATATCGGGAAGATATTGTAAGGTCTCTTGTGTATAAGGTTGCCAAGTGAATTGTGTTTCCGTCAATTTATCAAACATATCCCTATATGTCACAAGACCAAGCCTATGATCTTTATACTTACGATCCACCCTCAACCATTTACACCCTAAGGGATCCTTTCCCGCTACCATTTGGGAGCCTAGAGGATAGACTTCTCCCTCATTCTCTACAAAATGTGACCTAACAATTTGGGGACGACCTACAACAACACGTTCCCAAGCCCATAACTGAAGGAGAACAATTGGCCCAGATATTTCACTCTTCCCTCTTTTAGAAGCACCACACAAGTTTCTATATAAACAAGATAGTGCAGCAGAGCCCCAACTATACTCATCAATTTCATCTAAATTAGCCAACAAAGGTAAGAAAAGGATACAAACCTCATTACCGCTTTTATCGGGAAAGATGATTGTCCCGATCAAATAGAGAATATAGGCACGAACATGCTTATAGAGCCTATCATCGTCAGCATCTTGTGGTAAACCGGAGAAATTACCACTTAACCATGTCAATTTCAAACCCAAGCCTTTTAACTCAGTTGATGATGGCACATTGACCACTTTGATAAAGGTAATGTATCTAAGTCTGCCCTTGCTTGTACATTCAGTTCATTGATCTTTGCTAAACCAGTATTAAACTTGATGGATTGATGCTGAAAAGCTGTCCAACTAAACAAGTCTTTCAACGCCCTATTTTTGAACTTTGAATTGATGTTGGATGCATGGTGTCTTATACAAAACCTATGATATGCAAATGGTTCCTCCCACCCAGTCCCATTTTCATTCATGGCTTTCATGATGCCCTTATGCCTATCAGATATTACACAAAGCCCAGTACGTTGTGTAACCAAACATCTAATACATGCCAAAAACCATGACCATGTATCGGTAGTCTCCTTTTCAACTATAGCAAATGCAAGAGGATATAGTTGATCATTGGCATCAACTCCCATGGCAATCATAAGCACCCCTTTGTATTTGCCATACAAATGAGTCCCATCAATTGTAATTATAGGGCGACAATGAGGGAATCCCTTGATTGATGCTCCAAAAGCCCAAAATACCCGGCCAAATATCACAACATTTGGATCATCGGTTGGATAATTTACAAATTGAACAACGAAGACGGGATTAGCTTCCTTGAGCTTCAAAAAATCGAGGAAGCAATCGGTATGATAACTCCCAATCACCAAATATGTCGGCAAGAGCTTTTTGTTTAGCTTTCCATGCCTTCATATAAGTGATCTTGTAGTTATATTTATCAATTATTATTTCAATAATTGCATTTACCGTCCTTGATCTGCCTCCACAATATTCCTAATGGCATTACTAATAAAAGTTCTTCGCAAGTTTCGGTGGTCTATAGGCATGATGTCTCCTACACATGATGTCTCATGACCACCATTGTATCTCACAATAGTAAATGCATCGGAAACCAATTTTTTTGGGTGGCTCTTAATGTCCAACTACATGATGTAGGTCTCCTCCCACATTTGTATGTCACAGTGTGAGGCTTTGACTCATGAACTTTGAAACTTTGATTCACCCTCAAATTATACGATGTAATTGCTTCCGTCAAAGAACTCTTATTAGGAAATGTTTGACCAACACAAAACTCTCCCCTAACATCAAATGGGACAATATTTTTCCAATTAGCCCAATTATTCCCTTGTATTTCATCAAATTTAGAAATACTATTGAATTCCGGATTTGGAGCAGTGGAAGACACATGATCAATGTCCTCATCATCCTCATCATCCTCATCACTAGCATTCTCTAGTCTTAAATCAACATCAACCTCAACTTCATCCCCTTCAATATTACCGTCCCCTACCTCTACTCCAATATTATTTGTTAACAATGACACATACCGATCATCACTCCCTATACCTTGTACATTATGCGTTGGTGACATAAAATTATTTAACATCCTAGTAAAAGACACATCGGGTACTACATTTACATTACTCACTTGAGGTTGTTGAATTGGTATCAACTCAACATAAATGTCCATAGATCCCGCCTTTGAATGACATATACTAGCCCACATCGCTTGTAAAGAACGGTCATTGTTGAGAGAAACAACCTTAAAACATCCAAGACTAGGAAACTTCATTTTCAACACTAATTTATACTTACTACTATCAACACCAATGGTTGTGTATACCTCATTGTGTAGATCATTGAAGCTCATATTACTATTAGCAAAAATAAAAGACTCATTTCCACCTACATAGCTTACACACCCATCTCCTTCAACTATTTCACCATTCCAATAACACAATAAGGGAAAATGACTCCTCTCCATAGCTATAACTAAAAAAAATCGAACTACAACACTAACAACCACCCAAATTCAACACAAACATGAAATATATGGAATAATAATCAAAAACTAGAGTAAATAGCTACTCTAATCAAGTACTAATTAAGAAAATAAGTAAACTAATACCTTCAATATGTTTCGAATTTGCCCAAGAAATACCCAAATATTTGCTTGATATGGCTTAGAGAGTAGTAAATTGTGTTTTAATCAAACCAATTGACTGATTTAGAGTAGATTTTGGAGGAAAAATCGAAGAGATGTGCGATTTAGGGTTTTGATTTGGGTATTTTTTTTTTTCGATTATGAATACGGGGTAGGGGAAGGAAAGTGATGTGCGATATAGGGAAGGAGTTAAGTCGCTCTCCCGGTGAGCGACTTGACCTTTTCTCCAGCTTCGCAAAACCCGAGCCTACGTGTAATACTCCGTATTTATAGTCTTAGGGGTACTCTATAGAGTAGCCCTTACTCTGTCGAGTAAGGGTAAGTGTCGCAGCAAAATAGTTTCTGACCTGTTGGGCACTCGATCGAGTAGCTCGGGCACTCGATCGAGTAGGGGGGTACTCGATCGAGTACCTTGGGTACTCGATCGAGTGTCCGGTTTTACGGGGTTTTTCGCGGTTTTGTTAATTATGCGATTAGGGTATTTAAACCAATTCGTCTTTGTTTTAAAACACTTTTACCAAAACCTAAAACTTGTTTAAGAGAGAAAGAAAGTGCAGTTCTTCTTCCTAATCGCATCCTTAACGATTCCGGAGTTCGACGGTCGATTCTCGTTGTTTTTCGTGTTGTTGGATTCCTTGCGTCGAGGGTAAGCTTCTAGCATAATTTTTATAATGTTTTGCTAGTTTTGGTCAAACCCTAATTTAGGGTTTGGGGGTTTTATGAGTAAGTAAGTAATTGGTAGCCTTTATGTGTTATGTGTGATAGGAGGAGAATTCGTAGAGGAGCCGTTTTGAGACAAATTTGTTTAGATCGTCTGCGTGTTTGCTTTCCGGGTAGGATTTCCTACTCGTATTAGTCCCATAATGGGATATTGGTGATGTCTTGTAGTTGTTTGTTTGATTGTGATTGTGATTGTGATTGTGATTGTGATTGTGATTGGTTGTGATGGTTCTCGAGATGCGTTCTCGGCTGAGTGGGGTCACTTGCGGGAGTGATCTCACGCCCTAGTTTCGCCCTTCGTGGAACCCGCCACGAACGGGGATGTGCACATTAATGATACTGGGGTTATCGCTCGTACGATGAGCGGGGCTTAGGTGGGAACGGTGCGGTCCCCCATCGCGTGGTGGGTCCAGTGGACGATCGGTGTTGAGATGATGATGGGAGTTGGTGTTGTGTGTGTGTGATGTTCAAATTTGTCTGTTTGCCTTATTGTTATTATCTGTTTTGATTGTGTGATTAGTCTTGACCCGGTGTTGTTTTGTAAAACTGCGGTGATCCATTCGGGGATGGTGAGCAGATATTGAGCGGTATAGAGATGGTCTTGGATAGTGGGGATGGCCACGACATGACGATAGAGTCTTCCTTCGTAGTTTAGTCTTTATTTACATTTCATTTGAGAACAGTTAGTTGGAATAATGTATTGTACTTTCGATTGGTTTGAGGATTGTAACTTTTCATTAAAGCACTTATAATAAATGTTGTTTCTATTTTGTCTATTTGATTATCATACCTCGGGCAACCGAGATGGTGATGTCTCCATACATGAGTGGTCCTGGTAAGGTACTTGGGGTATGGGGTGTTACAAATGGTATCGAGCGACGATCCGAAACTCGTAACCAATGAACTTAATGAACATAGGGAGTCAATTAAAATGAACCGGGGGTAAAAGTTGTAGGAGCTAGTGCAAAGGCTTGGGAGACGTCCTAAAGTCGCGAGGGGTCGCCTGCTGACTTTGAACCGGTCACGTGGGGTAAATATGTGTTGAGTCATGTGTGTGCTTAGTAACTTGTGTAACAATGTGATGGAATGTGATGATGGATGGATGTTTAAATTGAAAGTTGATGAGATGAAAGGAAGGTGATGATATATATATAAACATTGTTGATAGCATGATGGAATGTTTTATAACGTGGCAATTAATAGCATGAATGTTATGATGTAATGTGATTTTATAAAGTTATCATGTTAGTATATGACGTAATATGCGGGTAGCTTTTACGTATTAGTGATACTTGATCGAGTGAGACTAACTCGATCGGATAGGTTTTTGACGATTTTGGACCAGAATCGCGTTTTGGGGCACTCGATCGAGTAGCTAGGGGTACTCGATCGAGTAGGGGGTCACTCGATCGAGTAGCCTAGATACTCGATCGAGTGGGTTAGAGATCGAAGGTCCTGTTTGGTTCGGAGTTTGGGTACTCGATCGAGTACATAGGGGCACTCGATCGAGTAGCCCGTTACTCGATCGAGTGGGTTTGGATACTCGATCGAGTAGGTTAAGGGGCAGCGAGTTTTCGTGTTTTGAAGTTTAGTACGCGTGTTCATGTTTACCCTTTCTTATATACGTATAGTTTCAAGATGCCGCCAAAGAGAAATGCCTTGTATGCGAGAGCCGAGCTTATGACCACTGATGACATCGTCAAGATGTTAGAGCACCAGGATGCTCGACCGAGACCCAAGAAAGTGAACGAGGACAAGAATAAGGAAAAGGAGAAAGAAGTTGACCATGCTAAAGTCAGCCTTTATATTGCGAGGTTCAACCCAAAAGAGTACAAGGGAGTTGAGGAGCCTAACCTTCTCGATAGTTGGTGCCGAGGGAGATGGAAAACATCTTGGACTTAGTCCATTGTCCGGATGAGATGAGAGTGGATCAGCCGCATTTTATCCGAGGGAGGCGGTGGCAAGTGGTGGGATTCGGTGAAGGTGAGTGCTAAGGAGTTGTATACCAACCAAGGGTTACTCGCTATACCTTGGGAGGAGTTTCGTAGAAATTTGTGAGGAAGGAGTTTGTCTTAGGAACATGTGAGGAGTAAGTTGAGGGAGGAGTTTGATAAGTTTAAGATGATCTTTGAGATGTCGTGGTCGAGTACTACAGACAGTTCAATGAGAAATCTAGATATCGAGGACATGGGTTTGAGTGATGAGAATTTGGCTTTGAGGTTTGAGAGTGGACTAACCACGAAGATTATGGATAAGTTACCCGTGGGAGTCCTCACTGATGTGAAGGAAGCATATGAGAGGGCTGGGAGAGCTGAGAGACTAGTGGAGATGGCTCAGGAGAGGTCTGGTGGTGAGAAGAGGAAGTCGGAGAGCGAGGGTGGTGGCCAATCTAATTACAAGAAAGGCAACCACAATCAGTCTAAGGGGTTTTCTTCTGGATCTGGGTTTAGTGCTGGAGTGTCCTTTGGGCGAGGCCGTGGGAGTGCGAGTAATAGTTGGGGGGTGACCTGCTTTGGGTGTGGTGGCGTAGGCCACAAGAGACATGAGTGCACGAGTGCACCGGGATCTTTTCAGAGACCTGCACATAGCTTTGCGAGCAACAGACCGACGGGATCATGGCCAAACCGGGAAGTCGAGCTACCAGAGTGGAGTGGAGGCAACCGCAACGGCGGTAATTCTTATCGAAGACACCGATGAACAACAACAACAACCAAGGGTCGGGTGCTAAGCCGACCGCATCGCCTAATCTTGTCCGGGAGGTGGGCGGAAGACCGATGGCAAGCTATTCATGATGGACAAGAAGGCGGTGAGGAAGATGAGCATGTTATCACCGGTACATTCCTTGTTAATGGTATTCCTACGTTTGTTTTGTTTGATTCGGGGGCTTCTCGGTCGTTTGTGTCTTCGAGTCATGTAAAACAGTTGGGTTTGAGAGTATATGAGTCGTTAATGAGCAAGTTTTCATACCGTCGGGTGAGTCGGTACCTTGTGGGCGGTTGTTTAGAGATGTATCCTTGATAGTTGGGCAAGTTGATTTCCTGTAGACTTGCTAGAGTTTCCTTTTAATGGCTTTGAAATGATAGTTGGGATGGATTGGTTAGGAAAGTATAAGGCTAAGATAGACTGTCATCAAAAGAAAGTGTCCCTAAGAGGTCCTAAGGGTGTTAGTGTGTCTTACCGTGGGTTTTTAGTCAAACCCAAGGTTAAGTTGATTGCAAAATTGTTACCTTGAAGTCTTATCGAGGAAGGGATGTCCTTTGATCTGTGCCATGTGAGAGATGATCGGATAGTGAGTCCCGAGTTGATGAGATACCGGTGGTGGGAGAGTTTGCGGATGTTTTTCGGGAGGAGATTAGGGGTTGCCACCGAAGAGGGAGATAGATTTCACCGTAGAGTTGAAGCCGGGGACGGGGCCAATCTCTAAGGCACCGTACCGTATGGGTCCTAAGGAGATGGAGGAGCTTAGGAAGCAGTTGGATGATTTGATAGAGAAGGGATACATTAGACCAAGTGTATCGCCTTGGGGAGCACCAGTTCTATTTGTGAAGAAGAAAGATGGAACTTTGAGGTTATGCATAGATTACAGAGAGTGAACGTGTGACGATAAAGAACAAGTATCCTTTGCCAAGAATAGATGACTGTTTGATCGGTTGAGTGGTGCATGTCTTTTCTAAGATTGATTTGAGATCGGGGTACCATCGGTGAAGATTAGAGATGTGGACATACCGAAGATGACTTTCACGTCGAGGTATGGCCATTATGAAAGTATGTGGTGATGCCGTTTGGGTTGTCTAATGCGCCGGCGGTGTTTATGGATTTGATGAATAGGATCTTTAGACAGTTCTTGGACCAGTTTGTAGTGGTGTTTATTGATGATATCTTAGTCTATTCTAAGACTAAGGAGGAGCATGAGGAGCATTTGAGGATCGTGTTGCAGACATTGAGGGAGCATGAGTTGTATGCTAAGTTGTCCAAGTGTGAGTTCTGGTTAGAGAAAGTTGCTTTTCTGGGGCATGTGATATCTAAAGATGGGGTAGTTGTAGATCCGGCGAAGATTGAGGCAGTGACAAAGTGGGAAGCACCAAAGAATGTTCTTTGAGGTTAGGAGTTTCTTGGGTTTAGTGGATACTACAGACGGTTTGTGAAAGATTTCTCCAAGATAGCTAGACCGATGACGGCGTTGATGAGGAAAGAGAACAGGTTTCGTTGGGATGAGAGTTGTGAGACGGCGTTCCGGACATTAAAGGAGCGTTTGACTACGACTCCTGTCTTAGCATTACTGAAGGAAGCGAGAATTTTGAGGTTTATACCGATGCCTCGAAGAATGGGTTGGGATGTGTGTTGATGCAGAATGGTAAAGTGATTGCCTATGCTTCTAGGCGGTTGAAGCCTTATGAGGAGAACTACCCTACTCATGACCTGGAGTTGGTGTCTTTGTGGTGTTTGCTCTCAAGATTTGGAGGCATTACCTTTATGGAGCAATCTTTAAGGTATTTTCGGATCACAAGAGTCTCAAGTACATCTTCACGCAGAAGGAGTTGAACATGAGACAGAGGAGGTGGATGGAGTTGATTGGAGATTATGACATGGAAATCATCTACCATGAAGGGAAGGCCAATGTTGTTGCTGATGCTTTGAGTAGAAAGAGTGTGCATTCCTTATGTACAGCTCTATCTTTGATGAGGCTGAGGGAGGAGGTCGCGAGTTTTGGAATTCATATGATGCAGAAAGGAGATGCCATGGGTGATATGACAAAGACATATGGAGTTTTATGATGACATTCGGGATAAGCGAGGCTTTGGATCCTAAGATAGTTGAGTGGAGAGTGGAGTAGAGAAAGGGACGGTGTCCGGTTTTCCATTCATACGAGATGGTAGTTTGAGGTTTGATGGTAGGTGGTGTGTGCCTAATGATGAGGAGTTGAAAAAGACAATCATGACAGAGGCTCATTGCACACCATATTCAGTTCATCCAGGTGGAGACAAGCTATATAAGGACTTGAAGAACACGTTTTGGTGGCCTGGGATGAAGAAAGAGACAGCTGAGTTTGTGTCCCGTTGTTTGACATGCCAGAGAGTCAAAGAGGAACAGAGAAGACCACAAGGTAAGATTCAGTCTTTGGAGGTGCCTGAGTGGAAGTGGGAATCCATTTCCATGGATTTCATTGTGGGTTTGCCAAAGAGTCAACAAGGTAACAACATGATTTGGGTGATAGTGGATCGCTTGACCAAGTCAGCTCACTTTGTTCCAATGAAAGATACATGGACTAAGGCACAATTGGCTATGGCCTATCGAAAGAACGTGCTTAAGTTACATGGAGTCCCTAAGGACATAGTGTCTGACAGAGATGCGAGGTTTATATCGAGGTTTTGGAAAGAGTTGCAGGAATCGTTGGGAACAGCTTTGAAGATGAGTACAGCATTCCATCCTGCGACAGATGGACATGGACCGAGAGAACAATCAAGACTTTGGAGGACATGTTGAGAGCTTGTGTGATGGATTTTGGTGGTAGCGGGAGCGAGAGGTTGGACTTGATAGAGTTCTCTTACAACAACAGTTACCACACTAGCATTGGTATGGCACCGTTTGAGGCTTTGTATGGGAGGAGATGTAGGAGTCCAATCAGTTGGGACGATAGTCCGAGGCGGTGGTTTTAGGACCAGAGATGGTGCATGAGATGGTTGAGCAGATTAAGATGATCGGGGAAAGGATGAGAGCAAAGCTCGGGATCGACAAAAGAGTTATGCAGATCTACATCGCCGGGATATAGAGTTTCGGGTTGGGGATAAAGTTCTTTCGAAAGTGTCTCCTATGCGCGGAGTCATGAGATTTGGGAAGAAAGGCAAGTTAAGTCAGAAGTTTATAGGGCCTTATGAGATCTTAGAGCGAGTTGGAGAGGTTGCTTATATCGTCGGCTTTACCTGTGCGTTAGAGAGAGTGCATAATGTGTTTCATGTATCGCAGCTGCGGAAGTATGTGAGCGACCCGTCACATGTGTTAGAGGCAGAGAGTTTAGAGCTAGATGAGTCTTTATCATATCTTGAGGTACCTAAGCAGATCCTAGACCGAAAGGTTAGGAAGACCAGGAGTGGGGAGACAGTGTTGCTTAAGATCCTTTGGTCTAACCACGAGACTGAGGAAGCTACATGGGAGGCAGAAGATATCATGAAAGAGCGTTACCCTTTTCTCTTTGATCAGGTATGTATGGTTACGAGGACGTAACCTTGTTTCTTTTAGGGGGGTAGGAGAGGATCGCGAGAGTTTTTAAGAGCTTTTACACCCTTCTTTTTCATGTTGTGTCGGTATGTTGTCGGGATAAGTTGGGTTAGTGTCATGCTTTACGTTGTGTTTTGTTTGACCTTCGAGTCGGGAGGCCTATGGGAGTACCTTTGGTTTGGTAGTGGTTTGAACTTCGGGGACGAAGTTCCTTTTAAGGAGGGAAGACTGTAATACTCCGTATTTATAGTCTTAGGGGTACTCTATAGAGTAGCCCTTACTCTGTCGAGTAAGGGTAAGTGTCGCAAAGACAAAATAGTTTCGACTGTTGGGCACTCGATCGAGTAGCTCGGGCACTCGATCGAGTAGGGGGTACTCGATCGAGTACCTTGGGTACTCGATCGAGCGCCGGTTTTACGGGGAGTTTTCGCGGGTTTTGTTAATTATGCGATTAGGGTATTTAAACCAATTCGTCTTTGTTTTAAAACACTTTTACCAAAACCTAAAACCGGTTTAAGAGAGAAAGCGAGTTCTTCTTCCTAATCGCATCCTTAACGATTCCGGAGTTCGAGACGGTCGATTCTCGTTGTTTTTCGTGTTGTTGGATTCCTTGCGTCGAGGGTAAGCTTCTAGCATAATTTTTATAATGTTTTGCTAGTTTTGGTCAAACCCTAATTTAGGGTTTGGGGGTTTTATGAGTAAGTAAGTAATTGGTAGCCTTTATGTGTTATGTGTGATAGGAGGAGAATTCGTAGAGGAGCCGTTTTGAGACAATTTGTTTAGATCGTCTGCGTGTTTGCTTTCCGCAGTAGGATTTCCTACTCGTATTAGTCCCATAATGGGATATTGGTGATGTCTTGTAGTTAGTTGTTTGATTGTGATTGTGATTGTGATTGTGATTGTGATTGTGATTGGTTGTGATGGTTCTCGAGATGCGTTCTCGGCTGAGTGGGGTCACTTGCGGGAGTGATCTCACGCCCTAGTTTCGCCCTTCGTGGAACCCGCCACGAACGGGGATGTGCACATTAATGATACAGGGTTATCGCTCGTACGATGAGCGGGGCTTAGGTGGGAACGGCTGCGGTCCCCCATCGGGCAGTGGTCGGGTCCAAAGGTGGACGATCGGTGTTGAGATGATGATGGGAGTTGGTGTTGTGTGTGTGTGTGATTTTTTGTCTGTTTGCCTTATTGTTATTATCTGTTTTGATTGTGTGATTAGTAATCGACCCGGTGTTGTTTTGTAAAAACTGCGGTGATCCATTCGGGGATGGTGAGCAGATATTGAGCGGTATAGAGATGGTGCTTTGGATAGTGGGGATGGCCACGACATGACGATAGAGTCTTCATTTGTAGTTTAGTCTTTATTTACATTTCATTTGAGAACAGTTAGTTGGAATAATGTATTGTACTTTCAGTTGGTTTGAGGATTGTAACTTTTCATTAAAGCACTTATAATAAATGTTGTTTCTATTTTGTCTATTTGATTATCATACCTCGGGCAACCGAGATGGTGATGTCTCCATACCTGAGTGGTCCTGGTAAGGCACTTGGGGTATGGGGGTGTTACACTACGTGGACCCATTTTCGACAATAACTTTGAAAACGCACCCATTTTGTTTATTACTTTGTTAAAAAAGCCCATTTTAGAAAAAAATTCTCAATAAGCTAAATAGAGATTTCAATTCCCAAATTCAAATTAAATTAGCACAAAAGTAGTATCACCAAGATCTAAAGTTGAAGAGTTAGGCCCTGTTCTTTTTGGTTTATTTTCAGCTCATTTAAGTTCAAATTTCTTATTCTATTCGATTCGGCTCTCCATTTCAAATTTATTTAGTTAGATTCGATTCGGCATCAGCTCACTCTATTGATTCGATTCGGCTCGGCTCGGCTCCATTCATTCATTCACTCGGCTCACTTGATTCGCCCACTCCACTAAATTTAGCCAATTTCAATTTTGCGAATCTTAAACTTAATAGTTTTTATTAATATTATACTCCCTCCATACCACACCAATGGTAACATTGACTTTTTCACACTTGTCGAGACACGTTTTGTAACGTGAATATCTTTAGATACACTTTATTAAAAATTATAAAAATTTGATATTCTTATAGCATTCATGACGATAAATCAAACAAGATCTCACATGACTATATTTTGTCTTATAGATTAAGAATAATATCGAAGATTCCCTACGATCATGAATAGTGCCAAGATTCCCAATGTTACCATTGGTGTGGTATGGAGGGAGTATATTTATTAATGTTATTAGTATTATTAATATTAATATTAATATTTTATTATTATTATTATTATTATTATTATTATTATTATTATTTATTTATTTATTTATTATTATTGTTATTGTTATTGTTATTGTTATTGTTGTTGTTATTGTTGTTATTATTATTACTATTATTATTATTATTATTATTATTATTATTATTATTATTATTATTATTATTATTATTATTATTATTATTATTATTATTATTATTATTATTATTATTATTATCATCATCATTAATTTATTATTAATTAGTCATCCTCATTATTGTTATTATTATGAATATTATAGTTATTAAAATCAATAATATTCATATTATGTTTAAGATTCATTTTTTTAGGGGCAAAAATGAGCTTTTTGCTATAAATAAAAATTGAAACTTAATGTTATTATAAATAAATCAGTATTATAAACTTACTTATTAATCAAGCGCTTAAAAGTCTCGCTTGGTTGATTATGTAAAGAGTCCAACCAAAAAACTTTCTTCTTTGTCGGCATGATGACTGCTAGCACCCAATGAGTCCTACATCAAGAGACATCATCATTATTAACAAATACATATATTAGTTATGAAAATGCAATTGTAGGGGTAAACGTAATATTAATTTGTTTATTACCCTTTTTCATTATAAGGGGCAAAAATCAGCTTCTTGGTTGTCGCCAATTGCTGAGCAATATAATCTACCCGATCTTCGAACGAGAATTCCGGAATAAATAAAGATAAAACATAGGGGCACATGAATCCGTATTGATCAGATGGAATCTTCTTCTCGGGGATCACTCTCATTTTCAATATCCTACATTATTACGGTATTAATTCCGGTATTTAAAACACTATCTAGTAGTCAGAATATTAGAATATGAAATTATTTATTAAGAAACTTACTTCATCCAAACAAATAGGTGTTGGACATCAATCTGGTCTAGGCCAGCCCAAATGGCTAGCATATCCCATCACATAAGTGCTTCGCGCTCAACCCCTAGAATATCCTCCTCGAGCGGAATAACTATCAATTGCTCGTTGGTTATGCGACGGCCAGCCTCCTCATGCAGTTTCCTCATCGTCACCGTTCTTACTTTTTGCATGTAATCCTTCCCAGAATATTGTGAGGAGTTTAAACTCCTAACTTCTTTCAGTCGGGAAATAATGATTCTTTGATTTTGTGCTACTACCACCAACCTACACATGTAGATAATTAAAATAATAAAAAATCCAAAGGTAACATATCCTAGTTGGAGTAATAAAAATAAAAGCGTACTTAACTAAATACCTCATCAACCTGCTCTTTCAATGATGAGGTAGTAGTAGCAGTATATTTGGGGACTTAGGCTTATCAGTCTTTTTTGTCCCCTACACAAAATTACCATGCATGCCTTTTAGAAATACAGACAAAATATAAGGGAGCGAGGTTTTTAAAAAAATGGAGAAGTTAATTAAATACCTCATCAAGTTGTTGTCTGGACGAGGTAGTTGGCATGTCCGGGGACTTAGGCTTATCCGCCTTAGCCGGCTTTTTTATTCCCTACATACAAAAAATTTCCATGCTTTTTAGAAATACAGAAACAAAAAAAATTAAAGGGAGGTTTTCATAAAAATGGAGAAGTTAATTAAATACCTCATCAAGTTGTTGTCTCGACGAGGTAGTTGGCATGTTTGTGGACTTAGGCTTAGGCTTATCCGCCAAAGCCGGCTTTTTGGTTCCCTACAAAAAAAATAACATATAAATTTAACATATAAAAACATTCAACAATTAAAAATGTAACATATATATAAAGGTATTTCTTCTAACCCCAACTGCTTTCGGCTGCTGAGGCGGAGACGACCGAGCCAAGTAGATGTGAGTTTCAGGCCATTGGATGAAACTCCCAACCGCATCTCCCAGAATGGTAATGTCGTCACGAACTGGGACAGGCAGTTGAAAGTTTTCATGGCCTGGAAAGACTGTAGTTATCTCTACTTTTCTATGATTCGGCAAAAGTTTTTCGCCATGAACTACTACAGTTACCGCTGCTGATTTGGTGTGCATTTCTACGAGACCCCGGCCAACACGCACATATGGATTTTCGAATTTAGGGTCAGCAAGAATAACTGGCCTCTTGTTTACGGCCTGAAGAATATACACATACATTATTATATCCCAAAATTTAATAGAATTCATATAAATTTAACTAATTAAACACTTCATGCATACCTTACTGAAAACAGGGAACTGACTTGAAGGGGATGTATGCTGTTTTCTATTAGCCGTCTTCTCAAGTTGCATCTCCTTTTCAGACTCATTATTTACCTAATAAATTTAACCAATGGCACGATGTCAGAAGTTATAGCATTAGAGCTGGCAGGGAACACACCCCCTGATCTTACCCAAAAAAAAAAAAAAAAAAAAAAAGAAAAATAAGGAAGTATTAGGTACCTGATCGGCTTTAGTTGTTACAACTTCAGAAGCATTAGGTACCTGATCTTTCTGAATCTCGTTGACCGATACTTCCTTCTCATGTATTGCCAAGGTAGTAGCGGCCTCTTGACCAATCTGTTGTACCTTATTACCCCCTTTATAAATGACATCCTCCATCATCTTCACTTCTTCTTCGGAAAGCTTGCCTCCAGCATTCAACTTTAGTAGTACGGATGCCATTAACTGAAGCTGCGTGCCAAGAATGTAATGTGTCAGCAATTTTTATCCCAACAATAACATGTGAATTGAACTTACATGAAAATAATAGAATAAATGGTACCATGTCAGCCTTCTCAGACTTAGTCTTCCTTTTCTTCTTTATTGGGGCAGTTGTCCCATAATATTTCGTTACTCCAACCTGTAACGGGACGCCCCTCAAACGACCTGGATGTTCGGGTCGGCCGATCGCTCTAGCAAGAACGTCATTACGACCACTGGGAGTGAATTTCCTTCTTCTAACTCTTTCAATACGTTGTCCTATAATATATTAAATAAACTTCAAATTATATTTGTGACTAAAATAATAAAGTTAGTAATGAACTCGTCTTAATAAAATAATGCTTACTATGTTGGCCAACACTTCCTCATCAGATTTGTCACGCGACCGGGATCCTTTAGGCGTGTGCCCTTCTTTATAAGTTACATGCCGATCCAAGTTGGTCACTCCCTTTGCCACCTACGCATTAACATGGTAACATTTATACATGTAAATGTGTATCAATGTAAGTCCAAGTGTGATTAAAAAAATAAAGTCTCACAGGGGAATAATGCATGCTACTTACGAGGTTCTCTTCTATCTTTCTGTAACCGCCTCGAGAAACATACCATTTCCCCTTGCATGAAATGTTAGCACGATTTCTTCTGCTAACAGCCTTCAAATAATTATATAAAAGCGCAAGTATATGAGATAATAAAAAGATTATATAAAGGACTCATTAATTAAAAAAATGATAGGTAAATCGTTAAAAGACGAGGATATTTAACCTGAAACTTCTCAGTAGTTCTCATCTCTTTGAAAAGATCCCATTGTTCCTGACTGATGGTGGGACACTTGTTTGCCGGTGGGCTCTTACGCATCTCCCCCGTTGCCTTGTCCACATACAACCAATCTCTAGCAACGTCACACTTCCACTGCCTGTGGACATCCGCTGCCTTATGCATTAAATACTTATCATGGCTTTCATCGGGTATAATAAAGGCTTCCTTCACACGAGCCAAGTATAACTCCGCCAATTTTGGATTCAAATATCTAACATCATCTAAATGGATAGGCACAAACTGTCTTGTGCAACATCCAATCCAACTGGATAAATAACCCGCATTTGGACCAGTAGGGAAACTCTTCGAGCTCCATGTTATTTCCATCGGGTCTTTAGCGGCTATAGCTGCAAGGGCTTTTGGGCACTTCGTAGCACCCCTCTCACCAGGCTTATTATCCCCAGGCTTATTATTCTTTTGACTTCTTTTCCGTTTTTCACCCATGATAATCCTAAAACCCAAATATGAATGATATAGGAAATGAACAACTTAACAACGTACATGCAGATTATTATCTAAAACCCTAAACCCTAATAGGAATGAAAATTTAAAACAACAGATTGAGCTTCTAAAATCCTAAACTCTAATAAGAGGAGTGAAGTAGATGATGCGGGATGATAAAGATAACAAAGAAGACGAAAAACAAACAGATGCATGAAAAAGAAAAAAGATGATCGTCTTAAAACCCTAATGACGAAACACAAAATTAAAGTGAACATACCTGATGATGATGATGATAAAGAGAACAAGCAGGATGATAAGGGAAGGCAACGGAATCAAGGCGTCGGAAAAGCGGCGACGGCAACGCGAGAATGTAGAAAGCGAGGAGAGAGAAGAATAAACTCGGGATACCAACGATTGAACTGGTGTTGTGTGTGTTTGTGTGGTATCTTTGTATGTGTTTGTAAATTAGTTTTTTATTAAGACAAACTATTGACAACGGGTGCTCAAAGCAAAACCGTTGTTATATGTTAATAACAACGGGTCAATAAAAGTCAACCGTTGTCAAAACTTTATTACAACGGTTAAAATATACCCGTTGTAATATATTTTCACCAAATTTGCGCCAAAATGAAATATGTCAAAAAAATCAATGACAACGGGTAGGGGTACTACAACCGTTGTTGAAATTAATAACAACGGGTAATGTAACTATAACCGTTGTTGATTGTAATAACAACGGGTAATGTAACTATAACCGTTGTTGAAAGTATTAACAACGGGTAATTTAAATATAACCGTTGTTATTGTTGAACCTTTTTTTTGTTTTAAAAATTATTGTAATTCCATTACAACCCAAACCTGTAACAATACATACATCGAATAAATGTGAAGCACCATATCTTTGCAACATTATTCAAACAATTTCAACACCAACATCCACATCTAATAATAAGATCAAGAAAATAAGACAACACCAAAGATGCATGCATACCGCATATCTAAGCTACAGGATTTACCATGCCATGCAAATTTGGGAATTTTTATTTAACAATGACCATTATTGATTTACCAATAAATTAAACCATCAAATTATTGGTCTGAAAATGACTCAAAATGTTGGTCGTCCATATCACTGTGTCCTGATGAACTATCTCAGGATCGGGGACGTTTCTTGGATGTCATAGTTTCTTCGTTAACCCAAATACCTTCACCATGGTCATCACGCATATAGATGCTTTCAGTGTCCTCATGATCAGTGTCAACATCGTCGAAATAAGATACAGTGGTAGAGTGATCCATTCCCTCAAAAACGACATCCTGATCATCATCACCATTATCGGATGGACTACTCCTTCTACTCCTTATAGACAGTACAACAGACCACTTCTTATCCATAGGATCGGTGACATAGAACACTTGTTTAGCTTGGGATGCCATTATGAAAGGATCATCCTTATTATTGCCAACCTTACCCAGATTGACCAACGTAAATCCCATCTTATCCTTTCGGACACAATGGAGGTTGTTATCAACCCAGTTACATCGAAACAAAGGCATTGTGAAATCAATGTAATCTAGTACCAATATTTCTTGAATAACACCATAATAAAGGCATTTTCCCCAAATAGGCTTTTTATCTTTTGAAGTAGCAAAGTGCATTGCCTCAAATTCAGAACTCACACCACTATTTTGCATTGTGATCAACTCATCTTGCTCGCGGGTGTAAAAAGTATATCCATTAATGGCAAAACTGCTGTAAAAGGTGACCCTGGCATTTGGACCTAAACCAAGACGTAGTAACCTAGGAGAGATGTCATCACCAGTTTGATCCGTACACTCTAAGACAATATTCCTAAGCCATTCTGCAAACGTCTTCGTATGCTCGTTCGCAATCCACTTCTCGGTCTTGTTTGGGTGATCGTATTTGAGCTCATCTTTGTGTTGTTGAATATAAGGTTGCACCTCATCTTCGTTGTTTAGCACATACGTGTGTGCTAAATGCAACATTTCACGTGTCACAATTTTTTCAACCCGGCCCCTAATACCTTTTTCGGTCATCCAGTCACTATGACGATTCTTAGGAACGCCAATCAACTCCTCAGGGGAGAGATGAGCGTAACAATATGAAAGAGCTTCGTCTAAAATAGTGCGTTCAGCAATACAACCTTCTGGATGATACCGATTAGATGTATAGTCCTTGTAGACTTTCATCAATCTTTCGAAAGGATACTGGTATCTCAAGTACACGGGCCCAAGGTACAAAATCTCCCTAACCAAGTGAATGGTCAGATGAATCATGATAGTGAAGAAAGAGGGTGGAAAATACATTTCCAACTGACAAAG
The DNA here is from genome assembly GCF_048544455.1 of Silene latifolia. Taxonomy (NCBI): domain Eukaryota; kingdom Viridiplantae; phylum Streptophyta; class Magnoliopsida; order Caryophyllales; family Caryophyllaceae; genus Silene; species Silene latifolia. Next base: position 117,507,498 of record NC_133531.1, read on the forward strand.
AGAGGTTACAATGAGGTCCTGCAATGAATCCGCGTCATCGGGATCGATGACTTTCTCGCATATGGACTGGAAGAAGAGACAGAATCTAGTTATAGCATATCTTACCTTTTCAGGTAAAATGGAACGAATAGCCACAGGTAGTAATTGTTGCATCAAAGTGTGACAATCATGTGACTTTAACCCGGTGAGTTTTAGGTCTTGCATCGACACTAGGCTTTTGATGTTCGACGAATAACCATGTGGCACTTTAATTCCATTCAAGCATGCACATAACTCTTTTTCTCATTCCGTGAAAGGGTATAAGCTCTGGGGTAAAAATGTACGATTACCTCTCTTCTGTGGTGCCAACTCTAGCCTAATACCCATCATTTTCATATCTTCCCTAGCTGCGGCGTTATCCTTTGTTTTACCAGGAACATTCAGAAGGGTATTGATAATATTATCACAAACATTTTTCTCAATGTGCATGAAATCGAGGCAATGCCTGACCTCCAGGTCAGGCCAATATGGAAGTTTATCAAAAAATATGGATCTTTTCTTATACCCACGAGTAGACAATTTAGAGCCGCTCTTCTTCCCATAATCTATCTCAATATGCTTTACTTTCTGATAAACTTCATGCCCACTCAAAATTCTAGGAGGTTGACGAAGTTCTTGTCTTCCATTGAATGCTTTCCGCATCTTGCGATAACAATGGCCATGATACAAGAACCTCCTATTTCCCATATACACATACTTACGAGAAGACTTCAAGTATTCAGACTCGATATCCTCCCCACACAATGGACAAGCCTCTTTTCCATGAACTGTGTGCCCAGAAAGGTCGCCATAAGCCGGATAGTCAGATATTGTACACAATAACATCGCTCTCAAATTGAAAGTTTCGTTCTTATATGCATCAAATACTTCTATCCCACTATCCCACAACAATCGCAAATCATCTAGAAGAGGTTCCAAATATACATCTATATCATTTCCAGGTTGTTTAGGGCCGGAAATTAACGACGACAACATCAAATACTTTCTTTTCATGCACACATATGGAGGTAAGTTATAAATAGCCAACACTACGGCCAAGTACTATGTTGGCTACTCATGTTTCCGTGTGGGTTCATTCCATCGGTGGACAGCGCTAGACGTAAGTTTCTAGGGTCATTGCCGAACTCGGGATACTTAGCGTCGAACGATTTCCATTGCATACCATCTGCCGGGTGTCTTAGCTTTCCATCATTTATTCTTCCTGTTTCATGCCAAGTTAACATTTTTGAATCATCGGGATTCACATAAATCCTTATGACTCTTGGTATCAATGGAAAATACCACAACACCTTAGCCGGGATCCCTTCCTTATCCTTATAACGCCACTCCAAACATTTAGGGCAATTGGTTAAGTTTTGATATAATTTCCGATACAATATGCAATCATTTGGACATGCATGTATTTTCTCATATTTCATACCCACTCCTCTTATTAGTTTTTTCGCCTCATATGTCTTAACAGGTAGAACATTACCATCAGGAAGCAACTCCTTTATCAAGGCTAAAAAACTAGTGAAACACGTGTCACTCACCTCATTTGCCCCCTTGATATTATACAACTTCACCACAGCCGACATTTTTGTGAACTTACAACCAGGATACAGAGGTGCTTCAGACTCACACAACTTCTCATACATGTTGTTAAGGTCATCCCAATTACTAGTGTCATCACCTACATCTTCAAAAGCAATCGACTCATCATCATTCTCTTCATTATCTATAGACCCAACATTCAACTTCTCTACTTCCAACTCTTCCAACTCAAAAAACTCGGCAAACTCATGATCATCAGTTAGCATTTCGTGTACCTCAACATCATCTTCTTCAGAGTTATTCTCTTCCTCTAATGATTCCCCATGAAAAATCCAACGTGTATAGGATCGACTAAATCTCCACTTTTCTAGGTGTATTTTAATGTCCGGAAAAGCCATATAGCTAATATTACCACATCTTTCACAAGGACATGCAATACTAGAAAAACCTTTCAAATTGTTCGAAACGAATTCATAAAATTCAGCTAAACCATTCTTGTAGGTGCGGTCACTCATATTTGCATCAATCATCCAAGTTCGAGTCATTATTCTACATTCGTAATAATAGGCAACTAATTCAGAAAATACAATAATAGGCAAACAAATAAACGAAATTCAGGAAAACAATTAAGCTAAATTATCAACAAATTAGATAATAACCCAAAAAATCCTATATCTATAAGCGTTGCTAAGAAACATATATATACCTGATTGATAAACACGATGAGGGAGAGAAGACGGTGACAACAATGACAGAGATGAAGACAGAGAGACGATCAGGGAGGAATGGAGGATGATATAGTAGCAGTATTAGCTTGTGTTTGTGTTTTGTAGCGTATAGCAGAATAAATCAATCTGTTTTTTTTAAGATTTTCATAACATTAATAACAACGGTTATTGAGTCTACAACCGTTGTTAAAAAGTATTAAAAACGGGTTCTAATATAACCGTTGTGATTACTTTTCACTAATTTTGCGCCAAATTATTAACAACGGTTAAAATGTATTACAGATTCAACCGTTGTTATTAGTTTTTATATTAACAACGGTTTTTCAAGTATGACCCGTTGTTAAAACCAATAACAACGGTTAACAACACAGAACCGTTGTAATTAAGTTTGGTAAAATTCGCGGCATCAATTCTACAACGTGTTTTGATTATTTTCGTGAATAAGCGTTGTTAAAGGGTCGTTGTAGTTGCCTGTATTTGTAGTAGTGCCTGCCTGTACTCCTGCAAATGTAGGGGTAGGTTTCCCTATGGTTACACCCATGCTTGGTATGCCTAATAGGGGGCCTACTTCAGCAATGAGGCTCCTAACTAGATTTAATAGGCAGGATGGGAGTGGAAGTCAGAATGGCAGTCAACAATCTTTTTTGGAGAATCTTAATACCACTAAACTTGGATGTAGTGTTAACAATGGTGAGATAGGGGAGGTCAGGCCAGTTATTGATCATGGTTAAGATTGGTTTCTGGAATGTTCGGGGGTGTAATAGCCCAAATAAGCAGAGAGACATTAAGTGGCATCTGCAGAAGAATAATATAGGTTTAGTAGGGTTAATGGAAACTAGAGTTAGAAATAATGCTATTAATAAGGTTCATAATGGTTTGGGTGATCAGTGGTCTTTGATCACTAATAATGCTGTTAGTGAGAATGGTAGGATTTGGATACTGTGGGATGATAATGTTTTTGATGTGGAGGCCCTTAGTATTGAACCTCAGGTGATACATTGTAGGATAACCTATAGACCAACTGCCTGCTGGTGGTGGATGTCCTATGTGTATGGCTTTAACAGGCTTAATGACAGGGACCCATTGTGGGATTCTTTAGAGGGTATGCATACTAATCTTCAAGGTCCTTGGATGGTGTGTGGTGACTTCAACAATGTCCTGGGGTATGATGAAAGAATAGGTTCAGTGGTGACTGATAATGAAATTAAGGGGTTCATGGAATGTGTTGAAAAGTGTGAAATTGCTGATATCCCTGCTCATGGTGCCTTTTTTACATGGAGTAATAAGCAAGAGGGGGATGGGAGAAGGTTTAGCAGGATTGATAGAGCTCTGGTGAATATGGATTGGCTTATGAGGTTCCCTGAATGCATAACTACTTTTCAACCTGAGGGATTGTTTGATCACAATCCTTGTGTCATTTAGTTATGGAGGACTGATGAAGGAAGGAGGACATGGTTTAAATATTTTAATATGTGGGGGAATGATGATAATTTCCTTAATATTATTGGCAAAGTTTGGCAGCATAACATCAAGAGGATCAAGATGTTTCAGATTGTTAGGAAGCTGAAAATGTTAAAGGCTGATCTGAGACAGTTGAATCATGAGGCTTTCTCTAATGTGGAGGATAATGCTAGAATTGCTAGAGGAAACCTGGAGCAGATTCAACTAAAGCTTCAAAATGGTTATGGTAATGAGACTCTGAGAGTGATGGAAAAGCAAGCTGCTCAACTTTATAAGGATATGGATAAGGCTAGGACTGAATTTCTAATTCAAAAATCTAAAACTACTTGGCTAGAGGAAGGTGATGAAAATACTCACTACTTTCACAGTGCTATTAAGAGTAGGAGAATGATGAATAAGGTGTTGGCCATTAAAGATGTTCATGGTGTACTTCATGTGGACAGGTTGGGTATAGAGGAGGCTTTTTTGAAGTATTATAAAGGACTGTTGGGTACTAGTACACCAGTCACTAGGGTGCATTACTCCACAGTAAGGAGAGGGAAGGTTTTGACTGATGCTCACAGGCAGGAGTTACTGCAACCTGTTCGTGATGATGAGATTAGAGCTGCTTTATTCTCCATTCCAGCTGCTAAGTCTCCTGGACCTGATGGTTACACGAGTCAGTTCTTTAGAGATGCTTATGGAGTTATTGGAGCTGATATTTGTCAAGCTGTCAAAGAGGTGTTTGAGAATGGTAAGCTGCTGAAGCAGGTTAATGCCACTATCCTAACATTGATACCTAAGAAGACTAGGCCTGAGAGTGTGGTGGATTTTCGACCCATAGCCTGTTGTAATGTACTGTATAAGTGCATTACTAAGATTTTATGTTCTAGGGTAGCTGCTGTCCTGCCTGATATTATTAGCCCCAATCAGAGTGCTTTTATCAAAGGAAGGGATATAGTTGACAACATACTTATTTGCTAGGATTTGGTAAGATTGTACAATAGGAAAGCTTTGTCTCCTCGAAGTATTATGAAGGTGGATTTAAGGAAGGCCTACGACTCCATTAAATGGCCATTTATTGAACATATGCTAAGGGCTTTGGGTTTCCCTGAGAAGTTGATACAACTTATGATGGTGTGTATTTCTACCCCTACTTATACTTTGTCCATTAATGGTAGTTGCTTTGGATACTTTGAAGGGAAAAGAGGGATAAGGCAAGGGGATCCCATGTCCCCTCTGATTTTTACCATTTGTATGGAATACTACTCTCGTATCTTGGATGTTGTGGTGCAAAGGAGAGATTTCAGATATCATCCCCTGTGTAGGATGCTGAAGTTGCGTCATCTGTGCTTTGCAGATGACCTGCTGTTATTTTGCAGGGGAGACCTTAGGTCTGTCAAAATTATTCTCAGGGCTTTCCTTACTTTTTCAGCAGCTTCTGGGCTTACTATTAATAAGGAGAAATCTGAACTCTTTTGTAATGGGATTCAGGAGGAGGAACTTTAGGATATACTGAGGGTATCTGGTTTTCATCTAGGTCGTTTCCCCTTCAGGTACTTAGGTATACCTATCTCATACAAAAGGATTGTAATTGGGGACTGTTCTAAATTGGTTGAAAAGATGGTGAGCAAAATTAAAGGATGGGGCACCAGGAAGCTGAGCTATGCAGGCAGAATGGTACTTGTTAAGGCTGTTTTATCTCAGTTGCACTTATATTGGGCTAGGATATTCATTATTCCTAAGACTATCATCCTGAAAATTAAGAGCATTTGTAGGAATTACTTATGGGAAGGAACTGATGCCTACTCTAAGAGTCCTTCAGTTGCTTGTGAGGCTGTCTGTAATGCAAAGGGCAAGGGTGGTTTGGGCATTATTCATAGTGAGGATTGGAATGTAGCTATGATAGTTAAGTATACTTGGTGGTTAGCTTGCAAGGAGGATCACCTGTGGATTAAATGGATTAACCATGTTTATATGAAGCAGCAAGATTGGGATGTTTATCAACCTACTATCAATTCAAGTTGGACCTGGCGCCAAATCTGTAAAGTGGAAGAACGGATGAAGATAGGTTATGTGAATGGCATATGGGGAACTAATAATGGGGTGTACACTCCTGCAGTTGGGTATAAGTGGTTAAGGGGTGATATACCTAAAGTTGATTGACATCCCGTGGTTTGGAGCAGAATGAATACTCATAAGCACTCATTCATTGCTTGGTTGTATGTGCTGAAGAGGTTAGCAACAAAGGATAGACTTGGGCAACATGGCGTGCTAGTAGATGGGAATTATGATCTGTGTGGTGTGGATTATGAGACACATGAGCATCTTTTCTTTGGGTGTAAGTATAGCAGGAAATGTCTTGATTTGGTGAGCAGCTGGTTGGGGTGTAGCATTCCTGTTCAGAATGTGTTAAGCTGGTGTATTCAATTGAAAATGAAGTCTTTGTTCAAGAAACAGGTAATCCATTCAGCTGTTGTTGCCTTGATTTATCTGATTTGGATGGAGCGAAATTACTGTAGAATTGAGCAGAGTGTACATCACCCGGTTAGGGTGTTCCAACAGGTGTAGTATCATGTCAGAATGAGGCTTAAATCCAAGCAGGGTCTTCCCATGTCTAATGCTGTCCAAGCTTGGTGTCGACAAACTGTGGGCTTGATCTAACTAGGAGGGTAGGAGGTAGATGGTCATGGTAGTGGAAATGTGATTGCTGTATTGTTAGTCCTGATAAGAGGAAATGTAATATGTATGGTGATGTACTTCAAGGAGTTATTAATACAAATTTTAACATTTCACCAAAAAAAATAAAAAAAATAATAATAATAATAATTTAATTAATATTAATATTAATATTAATATTAATTTAATATTAATATTAATATTAATATTATTTCAGTTCAATTCAGCTCCAATCAGCTTAGTTTAGTTCAGCTCAGCTCCATTCGATTCGATTGATTCACTCGGCTCCATTCGATTCAGCTCACTCGATTGATTCGGCTCAGCTCCATTCGATTGATTGGCTCGGCTCAGTCGATTGATTCAGCTCCATTCAGTTCAGCTCTAAAAAGCCAGAAAGAACAGGGCCTTAGAAACACTAAATATCAATAAATATCAAAAAGGGGAGGGGATGAATTAGGTATACCTTTTTAAAATATGTTTTTAACTTATTAATTAATAAGTTAAGTGAAAAATCTTGAAGTATAAAACTTGAAAAACTTAGTAGACTGTAAGTTCACAAGAAGGTACATCAATTCTATGTCAGAGTGTTGATGACTGTGACTCAGAATTGGCAACAAGTATAAACGAGAGAGAGCAAAGTAAGAGAACGTAAAAGTAAATGAACAAACACACGATATTTTAAAAATTGGTTCAGCCTCTACTCCGAGACCTATGTCCAACCGTTATTTTATTGCTTGTTTAGAAATTTACTCAAACAATTAAACCATTACAATGAAAATACTCAAACTTCAAGCTACTCCGCTTCAAGAGTTTATATGTTCTATCTCAGAGGTTTACAGAGTCTTTGAATCTAAGGGTTCACTTAATGAACATGGAGATCACGATTAAGACTTAAACACGAAAATCATGGAACAAACTCATTATATCAGAGTGCGAAGTGCGAAGTGCGAACTGATACTTCTTGGAGGTTTACAGCTTTTGAAAACAAACGAAGACTTTAAATCAGAAAAAACGTTTTGCAAATACTTCAAGAATAAAGCTTTGAATGCACAAATGATTTTACAAGATTTATCAATAAATGCTTTGGAAAGTCATGCTTTGGAAAGTCTTGGGTAATAAATGAAGCAAAGACACTCTATTTATGGTGGAATAGATCATTAAGGAGTAAACCATTGTAGTAATTAAACCATTAAATAAATAAGAGTCATCTGAGTGATATAAAGTGTTGGAGTCTCAAGTAAACAAAGTTTTCTAGCCTTTTCAGATTTTCGGACCCCAATAAAGTGATACACTCAACATGTAACATTTACCAAAATGACAAAAAACTTTTGATGCTTTAAACCTTTGATTAATCAAACCCTTCCATTTTGGTAAAAAGCCAATGCACAAATCTAGAGATTACAACTAATGGTGTTTGGTTGACATCATTGGAATGGACTGAAATGGATTTAATCCATTCCAATGTTTGGTTGGAGCATTTTGGAATGGAGTTAGATACCCAATGGATTCTACCTCCATTCCAATCCCTTGGAATCCCATACCCAACTCCTTCCCATGGATTCAAATTTCATACCTATATGTTTATTTTTCCAATGAACCAAACAAGTTTTCAAAGTATGGAGTTCGAACCCCATACCTCTATGGTTTCTCATTCCAATCCATTCCATTCCTAAGTAGCGAACCAAACGACCCCTAAAGAGATTTGTGATCCACAAGCTTAATTTATTTTGAACTAGGTTATTTCAAATGTAAAAATCTTTAGAAATCAGAGAGTTGTAAAGATTTGATACTCTAAATATCTTATTTGAAAAACTCCTCCTTATGCTAGTATCAGAAACCACGTGTTATATGGTTTTGCAGCCACTTTGACGAAATGAGAATGTTACACTTACTATTACAACATTTGACTAAGGCTAGGAAACCTCTTTGTCTTGAGTTCAATCTTGATCATTTGATTCTTCATGGGACGTCCTTTAATTGCTTCAAACACTAATCAATTTTAACTAAGAACAAACAATCAAATAACAATTAAACTTGACATCATCAACCAAGTGTGTTCTAACAAAAGTATTCCTTGGCAATTCGGGACACAAAGATTAAAAACGATATTAATTACTGTGTATGCTATTATTTCATTCTTTTCCAAAGCCAATGGACATCAAGGTTTGGCTCCACGAGGAAGAGAAATACAAGTTTGCCTAAAATCCCAACAATAGAATAAGCTCGATTCTAACGTACTTGTACGTACAAACAAGAGTACAAGATAAAGACATAAACTATCCAATCAATTCCAAAAGACATAACCAGACACCCCAAATCTCATAGGTTGCCTTACTTCAGAGGTCTTAGGCTCTGTTCTTTCTAGCTTATTTTCACTCACTTGATTCGGCTCGGCTCTATTCGATTCATTTAGCTCGATTCGATTAAGCTCACTCTATTCGATTGATTCAGCTCACTCAGCTCCATTCGATTCACTCACTCACTGCGATTCACTCCACTAAATTCAGCCAATTTCAATTTTGCGAATCTTAAACTTAATAGTTTTTATTGATGTTATTCAGAAAAGCCAAATTTGATTTCGAAAACGACATTTGAAATTTTGGAAAGTTGCACGGGTCAAAATCGTCATTACGACGGTTTGAAAAACGTTTCTGATTAAAAATTGATTTTGAATTTTGAAAATTCGAGGGTAGAATTCGTCATTACGACGGCGTAAAAGGGTGATTTGAGAATGCAACGGTCGGCGGCAGACCGAGTTTTGAAACGGCCATTATGACGACGTAAAAGGGGATTTTGAAATGGCTTGTGGAAACCAAGGTTTGAAATCGTCATTACAACGGTATAAAAAGGTGCATTTGAAATGGTTGTAGAAAACCGGTTTTGAAAATCGTCATTACGACGGCCTAGAAAGGCGTGTTGAAGTGGTTATAAAAACCGGATTTGAAAATCGTCATTACGATGGCCTAGAAAGGCGTGTTTAAAGGGTTATAAAAACCGGGTTTTGAAAATCGTCATTATGACGGCCTAAGAAGGCGTGCAACGGTCGGCGAAAGACCGAGGTTTGAAACGGCCATTATAACGGCGCAAAAAGGTGTTTTGAAACGGTTGTAAAAACCGGGTTTGAAAATCGTCATTACGACGGCCTAGAAAGGCGTGCATCGGTCGGCGAAAGACCGAGGTTTGAAATGGCTATTATGACGGCGCAAAAGGTGATTTTGAAAGTTTGAAATGACACGGAAGGACTTATGATCAAGTAGCACATAAGCACTCACAGTTTCATTATATTATGCATCATGCTGACACGGGTTTTGGCTTAAAAGGGTGGGTTACACACCAAGCAATCAAACCCCGATTTTCGAGAGGGATACCAATCCAAACAAAATATGTAAGGAGGGTGCCCTAGCCTCGTGCTCGAAAGTGATGAAAGCTCTTTGACGAAACAGAAATGTGTAACGTCAATGGTATGCTTGACTCAATCGGGATTCGAAACGCGGGGATGAGAAAACTCACGCCGACGAGACGAGCCAATAGGTCGAAAAGGGTTAGGTTGTGGGCCCGGACAAGGAACCCGACTTATGACCGTAATATCAATTAATGCACTTTAACCACGACCTCGTTCGAGTTTCACCTCTAAGGATCACAAAGACACAAGTGTCCTAGTTATCCCCAACGGAGTCGCCAAACTGTGGACATAGGCCACGTCTCGGTCTGCGGATTTAGGCCACCTACCGGTCCGCGGTCACGGGCCACCTGCACGCCAGGCTAAATCGTGGACATGCAGTGGTCTTTTGAAAGCCACGCTCGGCGGCGTAAAAATGCTTTCGACCGGATCGCTTTAGATTGGTCGGTATCGTCTCGGCAAGGGCCGCGAAACGATGTAGAGATGTTCGGAGTCGCCACCAAGCATTTGTGGGATGCTTGGAACCCGTTCGAAATCCACTTTATACCTCGGTCAAACGAAGCACAAAGCAGTGTTTGACATAGGTACTAAAGATAAGGACTCGTCCCCCTTTTAGCATTCTATGCCTAAAATGACTCTCACGCCCGGATAAGGCCATCCACTATCCAAAGGTTACGAGTAAGGGGTGAGGGTACGTATTGGGAAGCCCTTTAATCGGACACCCAATCCCGCCCGCGTTAGCGGCCTCTACTGATCGATCGTGGTTGTTTAAGTGCAAAAGTTGATAGAACGGTTAAAATGCATGAATGCGCATCCAAAAGTTTAACCTAACATGTGAGCTTTCTAAGTCGGTTTGTTTATCCAAGTATCAAGTATAAGATGTCAAAGTTGGATTTAGATTGATTTGCATGTGAAAACGGAAATTAAACATCCATTTACCAAGTTCGGATTATGATGCTTAACACGATCCATTGTTGAAAAAGGGTGTGAAATGACAAAGTGTAAAAACACGTAAACTTGTCAATCTGATCCGTCATGTATACGGGTTAACCGTAGTCGGGATCATCCTAGACAAGTGTTAAAAACAAGGCAGAACAGTGCCAGGCAGCCCCATAGGGGCGCGAGCCTATTGGCGATGGAAGGGGCTCTGCCCTGGTTTTGAAAGATGGAAACAGGCGGCCACTTGGGGCGCGAGCCATGGGGCGAACCAAGGGGCGTCTCCTGGTTGTTAAAAAGGTTGTTTAAAACCGTTTTTTGTGATTAGTGATTTGCAAGTATGATTTGCATGACTCGGAATAATTACTATTATATTAGTAATATTCGTTGTCGGATTTGCATGTTTTGAAAAGCATAATAAAATGGTAAAAGGAAAATGTTTGATTTGAACTAATTATGTCAAGTTCAATTATTTGTAATTAGTCAAGTTTGTCATCGTACTCGGATTAAACCGACATGGTATAAAGAACCAAGGATGATTATGAGTTATGACTAATATATTTACAAATGTAAACAAATGAGAAAAATGGTAAATAAAATAAAAGGGTGTTAAAATACCCATTAAAATGTAATTAACCAATAATATCATCGAGTCACGGAATAAACCGTCATGGTATAAAGAACCAAGGATGATTTTAGTAATGGTCAAAAAGTTTGTCATAAAAATGAATTAAAACATTTGAAATGGTAAAAATCGTAAAAGGAAAGAAGTAAGAATAAAAGAAAGTGTTGAAGGAAAGACGAACTCAAACACGGATGAGTCTGACCCGTGAACCAGAAGAGGCGCGAGCTCCCTTGCATAGCAAGGAGCACATCTCGTGCCAAAACTCGGTTTTGGCTCGTCTAACCTATATTTGAATCGTGTTATGCATTGTTCATGCTTATAGACTCATAAAAACAGTAAATACATGAAATAAAGTGAGTTGTTTACACCCTCAAACTTACGTGTATTGATGTTTGCGACGTAGACGACTTTAGAGACGGTTTTCTCGTTGCGACTACTCACGATCAAAGAAGTTTAATAAAAAGGTGCCTTAAAAAAGGATTTTGTTTTGAAAATGAGTTGAAAATATGTTAATTAAAACATGTTGATTAATGTTGAGTTGGTCGAATGGGTCGGTCGAATGCACGGCGACGGTACCAAACAATATGTGTAAGGCTTGTGTTTACGATCGGTAGGTCGTAAACACGTGTCAATTTTGTGACTTAGGAAGTCGAGTATAGAAGTTTAAGGGAGATGTGAGGGGGCGGACTCTCGCGTGAATATTATGGTGTGTGATGGTGGGTATTTATAGAGAAATGTGGGATGGTAGGTCGGTCGATTTTGCTTGGAGGCTAAGGAGACACCCCATTGAGGCGCGAGCCACCCCGTGACTCAATGGGGTGTACTGTCCCTTTCAATTTGGACGTGGCCAATTCTCCATCCATTGTTGATATGTGGTATTCATATAAGATGTCGTGTAACAATATGGGCATCTAATAAGATGATTTTGGGTGTTACTTGAGGTAGGTGTTTTGTGTGCTTGACTCGGGTTTGACCCGTGTGAGTCGGGATTTGAATTTCGAGTCGGTTTTTGGCTCGGTGTCAGTTTTGACTCTAATTAGGGTCATTTTAATGAAAATGACATGATGAAGACATTCATGGCATTATTTTTGACATTCGAGATTTAGGTTGACTCGGGTTGACTCGAGTTGCGGGTTTCTGAGTCGGTTTTGGGTCCGAAGACGGTTTTAACTCTAAATAGTATTATTTTAATGCAAATGAAGTTAGAAAACTTTTGAAATCATTTTTCATATTCGAGTAGTGCATTAAACCGTCTTATGTATAGTCAATCCACGCACGCATATCAAAAACACGTTATAGTCCGATCATCATCGGGTGGTTTTTGGAAGGTGCAGATACTGGGTATCTACAGAGCCCCCACTTTGACTGAGGCTTAGACAGGGCGAAAGTCAAACTATGATCTCCAGGTCAATCGAAGATTACAACTTGAAGACCATTGCGACGTCGAGGCGACTTAAAAGGGTTTGAGCCAAGGACCTGCCGTCGGGAAGGGCGACGTCGAGGCGACTCGGGGATTCGAGTCAAGGAACTGCCGTCGGGAACATTTTAGAGTCTGTCGACTTCCGACGGGGGTCGTTTAAAGTCCATTAGACTACGTATAAAGGCTCATCAGCCATAAGAAGGAATCATACCTGAGGCATCTTCGAGATACGTCCTTCAATCATTTGCGCGCAAAGGCTCGCCAGCCGGTGTTGAAGGCGGTGCATTTTGAGGCTCGCCAGCTATAGGAAGGAGTCATTCCTGAGGCATCTTCGGGATATGTCCTTGGACTACTTCTTATTTGTGGACAAAGGCTCACCAGCTGTGACAAGGAGTCGTACCCGAGGCATCTTCGGGATACGTCCTTAAGTTGTACCTTGTTTGCGGACAAAGGCTCGCCAGCCTGTTAAAAGGAGTCGTACCCGAGGCATCTTCGGGATATGTCCTTGAGTTGTATCTTGTTTGCGAACAAAGGCTCGCTAGCCATATGCGTTGTAAGGCTCGCCAGATATCTATGGTCGAATGATCGACTGCGGAAAATAGCATGTGTGACATCCATTTAAAAAATCGGCACTCGCTGGGGAGTTAGAAACTTCTCAGGACTTGCCGGGGATATGAGTTGTTGCTCGCTGGAAGGCAGCGTATGCTATGTAATCGGCGGGGTTAAAGCTCTTGGACTTGATGGGTCGCCATTTGTTGGGAAGAACCCAGTACTCAATTGGAGTGAGTTTGTCTTCTCAAGATTATCTGCATGGTTAGTGACCACACAAATCCGCAGTCGCATAGACAAGCACGTTGAATGCAAGCATATAAGCACATAAGCACATAAGCATGTAAGCATGTGAGCATGTGAGCAGTTAGTATATAAGCAACTATCATGTAAGAATATAAGCATATGATCACATAAGCATGTAAGCAATTAGCACGTAATATCTCGCGTGAGAGGAGATATGAGTTTTGAAAGTTGTGAAGTTTAAAGACGAGTCTTGTTACTCGTAGATCTGTGATTTAATAGATTGGAGACACGTGGCCGTTGGGACACGGACTCACACTGACGCATCTTGACAGATCGACAAATGGGCAGTCGTGAACGTGATGCCAACTCATGACACGACACGGGGGTGACTCTGACAGACTTTGCACATGTAAATGGAACTCCTAGCCAAGAAAGGGTGTCAACGCGCATCAGATCATCGGAGTGGAAGATCCGCTCGGCTGGGGAATAAGAATTGATTATCTTCGCCATACACCTTTGCCTCCATTTGCTTGTTTGAGATCCCTCCTTGAGGCATGATGATTCGGAAAGTGGAACCAAGACCTTGTCATCGTCCGAACCGAGCACTAGGCTAAAGGTGGTTTATTTTGGACTGTAGTCGAGACTCAAAAGATGTTTGAGGATAAAGGACGGGTGACGTCTCGAAAGAGAAGCCCCCAGGGTGAGAAGGTGGGAATTTGACAAAACAAGGAATGGGCGACGTCTTAAGGAAGAAGCCCCCCCCAGTAAAGAGGTATAAGATTAATTTTTGCAGCTGGGTGGGCTGCTTTTGAGGATTGATGCTGATGGTTGAGATTGAAATGGGTGTGCGGTTGTGTCCTTGTTGGAGGACTGCCTACGTATTCGCGTGTTTGCGAAATCAAACCAGATCGTAGTTCTGAGCTGTGTGCGCCTAAGCGAGATGTTAGGACCTTGAAGTGATTTTGAGGTGTATGGTTGTGTCCTTGAAGGACTGCCTACGTATTCACGTGATGTGAAATCAAACCAGATCGTAGTTCTGAATGTGTGTGCCTAAGCGAGATGTTAGGACCTTAAAGTGATTTTGAGGTGTATGGTTGTGTCCTTGAAGGACTGCCTACGTATTCACGTGATGTGAAATCAAACCAGATCGTAGTTCTGAATGTGTGTGCCTAAGCGAGATGTTAGGACCTTAAATTGTGTGGGTCACGACGGTAAAAGCCGTTTGGTGACTCGAAAAATTGATTTGAGATAATTCCTCCTTGATCATGAATCGAAGAGGTCTAATTTGTAAAAAAGTTCCTTATCATGTGAGCACACTAAAAAGTGAACCCTAAGGGTAGATTGGGTATGTCCCGTTCTCGGTAGCAAAGCATTCGAGGACTCCGTATCTGGGTCAGGGTGAAAAATGGCTTCGACATTAGGGAATGTGGAGCTTGGTAATAACAGGTTTGTTTGACAGATAAAAATCTGGAGTTCAGCGTCACGACGGAAAATTCCGTTTGGTGACTCGAAGGTTGATTGGAGATAAATACCTCTTGATCATGAGTCGAAGAGGTGTAATTTGTGAAAATGTTCCTTATCATTTGAGCACACTAAATAGCGGACTCTAAGGGTAGATTAGGTATGTCCCGTTCTCGATAGCAAAGCATTCGAGGACTGCGTGGGGATTGTGGTGAAAAATGGCTTTAACATTAGGGAATGTGGAGCTTGGTAATAATGGGTTTGCTTAACAGATAAAAATCTAGAGCAAGAATTTTGTGGTGTTTAGGCCGATGGGTAACGACTTGTAGTGTGGTGCGGAATGGGGTCTCCGGCTTGATGTGGCCTGTGCACGAAATGGTTGGTAAATAACATGGGATCAGATTTCCATGTCTGGACTTTAAAGGTTAAGGTGATATTTTAAGCTTGAGGGGAATTCTCAGAAGCCTAGATAGGTCTCCCTGCAATAGTCTCTAGAAGGACTTAGGGGTGAAGCGATGTTGGTCACGATCTTTGAGGGCAATCCCCAGGATCTTAGACAGGTCTCCCTGTAATAGTCTGTAGAAGGACTTAGGGGTGAAGGAGTTTTGGTTGAGGTTTTAGTGTTTGGTTTTTTGGACTTGTGGGTCCGGGATTTGATGTGTTGGACTCCGTTAGTCCTGGGCTTTGGACTTGTTGGTCCTGGACTTTGTATGTTGGACTTGTTGGTCCTGGACTTGGTGTTTTGGACTCGTGGGTCCTGGGCTTTGGAGTTTGTTCTGGACTTGGTATTTTGGACTCACTTGTCCAGGATTTTGTGTGTTGGATGCTTTCTTTGGATTTTGGCCTTTTTGGAAAAAGGGTTTCAATCTTGTTTTGTTTTGATTTTAGCTTAAGTCTTAGCCTTGACGTTGGGTGAGTAGCCTTTGGCTTTGGTTTTTTTGCTTTGAGCGAATTGATTTCGGCTTTGGTTTTTTGCTTTGGCCTCGAACTTTGGCTTTGGGCGAATGGATATTGGCTTGGGCCTTTGACTTTGGCCTTTCGCTTTGACTTTGGGTGAATGGCTATTGTCTTGGGCCTTTGATTTTGGCCTTGAGCTTTGGCTTTGGGTGAATGGCTGTTGGCTTGAATGGCTTTTGGGCTTTGGGCCTTTGATTTTGGCCTTTCGCTTTGACTTTGGGGAATGGGTATTGGCTTGGGCCTTTGATTTTGGCCTTTCGCTTTGGCTTTGGGTGAATGGCTGTTGGCTTGTGCCTTTGATTTTGGCTTTTCGCTTTGGCTTTGAGGGAATGGCCATTGGCTTGGGCGTTTGATTTTGGCCTTTCGCTTTGGTTTTGAGTGAATGGTTATTGGCTTGGGCCTTGGATTTTGGCCTTTCGCTTTGGATATTGGTTTTTTTTCCGTCCTTCGTTTGAGGAAGGTAGAGGTGCGGACGGGGATGTACCCGTTGGTGAAAGGTTGATAATTGGTGATGGGATGTTTTTTGTGGGGAATGGGCTTGCCTTCCGTCATTGAACATGAACAAGGAGATGTCCTGGTTTGTTATCTAGGTTTGTCGTAGGATCCCTTTGGTAGAATCTCGTTCTAAATAGGGTGCTAGTGAAAGGTTTCTATTGCAGGACATGGAATAGGTAAAGAAATGAACACGGAGTTTCGAGTCCTCCGCTTACTCGACGTGCGGAACGTCACTTGAGTGTACTCACATTGAATTGGAACATATTGTTCGTTTTAAATCAATTCTCAAATCAATTCTCGTTGTCAACGGGAAATGGTAAAGAGGAGAATATATGATAGCTGAAAATTGTGCTTTTATTTAAATAAATAAGAGGTTAGCACACACTCGATGAATACATGTGACTCATGGGGACAGCCCCCAGTTGTCACTTAGGGATAAAAGGACAGACGCTAGGATAGATATGAGAAAGCCTAAGACTCGGACTCGGACTCGGACTCAATCGTAGATACGAACTCCTAATCATCATGTTCCTCCTTGAAGGTCTCTTTCGCAGCATCCAGCGGCTTGAATGTCTTGTTTTGAGCATTGACCCACTTGAGCACTTCACTCTCGTTGTTGGGGATTATATGAGGACAATAGTCGATGAGGCTTTTATCTCCTTGCGAGTAAAGAGATGTTCATTAGGGTTGTCTTCATCACTTGGTTGGCATAGGGATGAAGCTATCAGTTCCTCGTTGTCGATCATATCTTGAATAACATGTTTCAGTTTGAAGCATGTTTCAGTGTCATGACCATTTCCTCGATGATATTGGCAATAGGCATTGCCGTCCCAAAAACGGGATTTCTTGCATTCAGACGGGTCCGGAGTGGGCCCGATTGGTTGTAGTTTCCCTTCAGTTATGAGCTTTTGAAGTGCTTCGGCATAGGTTGTGTTGAGGTTGGTGAATGTCCTTTGAGAACGTTCAACCTTGTTGTTTGACTTGAGACATTCAGGAGGATTGTCCTGACTGAGAGGTGCAATTATGATTTTGCCAGCTTCAATCATATCTTGAATGGCATGCATGAGTTTGAAACAGGTTTCGATGTCATGGCCCTTGCCTCGATGGTATTGGCAATAGGCCTTTCCGTTCCATGAGCGACCTCTTTTGTGTTCAGGTTTGTCCGGAGTCGAACCAATGGGTTGGAGCATTCCTTCTGAAGCAAGTATCTCCAGGGCAGTGCCATATGTTATTCCCAGATCTGTGAATACCCTTTGATGTTTTCCCATGGTTCCCACATTGGTGTTTTTTGGGATGTTTTTGTGAGTTTTGTTTTTGTTTTTATCAGTCCTGGGCGGAAACAGGATTTGGTTGTTGTCAATGGGAAGTTTTGGGGATGTTGCTTGATATTTTGAAAGGGATTTTGGTGAGGTAATTTCATGTTCTTTGTTGGTAGGTTCGTGGATGTGGGAACCATCGGATGACTCCTCATTTTCAACAGTTGTTGGTTGGTGATCCAAGGGTTGGTTTCCTTGATGGTCAGGTTCATTTTCTGTACTACCAAACCTCTTCTCCAAATTAGCCATTCGGGTGTTCAAGTCATCGATAGCAACTTACAGCTTTGAGAATATGTTGTTGATAGAGACGGAGAGCATCATTATACCGCTTTGTATGCCATCCTCATCAATTGCATGAATCTCCTCATCGTCAGGAGGGCTGAGGTGAGAGAAGTCTAGGGAAGATTCCTGACTGTGTCTAATAAGTTTTTCTGGAGGGTTATTTTTGTGGTTTGTTGAGGGAGGTAATGGTAATTCACCCTTTTCAATCATGTCAAGGATGGCACCTTTCAGAGGAAGACACATTTCAGTGTCATGTCCGCGACCTTGGTGATATTGACAAAACAGTTTTCCGTCCCATCTACGTCCTCGCTTGTTTGGTAGAGGGTCTGGAGTTGGACCAATTGGTTTGAGCTTTCCTTGGGAGGTTAGCCTTTCCAAGGCTTTGGCATAAGGCATACCCAAATCAGGGAAGGACCGATGAGGTCGTCTGGTTTTGGTTTGGTCGTTGGCCAGTAGCCGGCTTTCAAGGAGCTTAACCCTTTGCTCAATATCAGAAGAGATAAAATTCTCAGTTGCCATTTTGTCCTCAACCCGGGAGAGACGAGTGCTTAAGTTTTCCACGGTGGCTAAGAGTCGAAGGACCATGTTGTTGGTTTCAGCAGAAGTCACGGTGGATGCAGATGGATCAGCCTTCTTGAGTTCCCCGGTCGGCAATCGATGGCACCCAAGGGATTCCTATTTGACATAACGATAGGCGTTATAACTTGTCCTGGCAAGGTATTGCACAAACAAAGGCAAGTGCGACACATATGTATAAAAGGCAGTTATGTCGTGGAGACGTGACGGTGCGACTAGGTTATGAGTTTGTTAAAGATCGTGAATGACCTCTTGTGTTTGAACTCTTGGTGCATGACCTTGAACTTAGACTCGAGTGTCAACTTTGGCATAGTGATGCCTAGACAGTGTCAACTTTGGCATAGTGATGCCTAGACAGACGACTTCTGACTTAGTTTGGAGGTTTGTAGATGGCGTGACGTCGTTGGACAAGACGCGTAAACATGCTTGACCTTTGACCCGTAATGTAGGGGAAAGACGGGTTTAATACCCGACAGGTTTTGACTCTGCTAACGCCATTGGAGATGTCTCGACAATTAGGCGACACGACCTAGTCCATAAGATAGGTACTAATTTCGGCGGAGACTCGACATTATCTAGACGACTTGACTTTAAATCGACTGGACTAATCGACTCGAGGCTGAATCGGAATGGTGGACTGAAGTTTTCGAAAATAGAAAATTTCAAAAGGATTCATTTGTCGCTTTATGGACGGCTTCCAAAGAGTAGGGATCTCCGAAAGTCGATCAGTTGAAGAGTTGTCTTAAGTTTGTTTTCAAAAGACGGTTTGAGTTGAGATTACGACGGCTCTGAAAACAATGTGTTGTTTCGAAGACGACTTTTTAAAATTCGAATCACGGATTAGAAAATCGATAATCGAATAATTTGGAATCGTCATCACAATGGCCATGAAAACGGTTAAGTTTGTTTTCAAAGGATTTTAAAATTTGGTTGAAAATTTGAAAACGGTTAAATTTGTTTTCAATGATTGAGTTTTGTTTTGAAATCTGAAAACGGTTAAATTGGTTTTCAAAGATTTGAAATTGGATTTGAAATTTGAAAACGGTTAAATTGGTTTTCAAAGATTTGATTTTGAATTTGAAATTAGAAAACGGTTAAATTTGTTTTCAAAGAATTGATTTTGAATTTGAAATTAGAAAACGGTTAAATTTGTTTTCAAAGAATTGATTTTGAATTTGAAATTTGAAAAAGGTTAAATTCGTTTTCAAATATTTGAAATTTGAAAACGGTTAAATTTATTTTCAAATGATTGAGTTTGAATTGAAATTTGAAAACGATTAAATTTGTTTTCAAATGATTTGAAGTTGGATTTGAAATTTGAAAACGGTTAAATTTGTTTTCAAAGATTTGAAATTTGATTGAAATCTGAAAACGGTTAATTTTGTCTTCAAAGATTGAGTTTTGATTTGAAATTTGAAAACGGTTAAATTTGTTTTCAAATGATTTGATTTTTGATTGGAATTTGAAAACGGTTAAATTCGTTTTCAAGATTTGAAAATGGAAATCGTGAGAATTGAATTAAATCATTACAACGGGTTAGAAAACCGTTTTAACCTTTGAAAGACGGTATGCAAATCGAAAAATGTGAGAATTGAAATCGTCATTACGACGGCTTAGAAAAGCCAAATTTGATTTCGAAAACGACATTTGAAATTTTGGAAAGTTGCACGGGTCAAAATCGTCATTACGACGGTTTGAAAAACGTTTCTGATTAAAACTTGATTTTGAATTTTGAAAATTCGAGGGTAGAATTCGTCATTACGACGGCGTAAAAGGGTGATTTAAGAATGCAACGGTCGGCGGCAGACCGAGTTTTGAAACGGCCATTATGACGACGTAAAAGGGGATTTTGAAATGGCTTGTGAAAACCAAGGTTTAAAATCGTCATTACAACGGTATAAAAAGGTGCATTTGAAATGGTTGTAGAAAACCGGTTTTGAAAATCGTCATTACGACGGCCTAGAAAGGCGTGTTGAAGTGGTTATAAAAACCGGATTTGAAAATCGTCATTACGATGGCCTAGAAAGGCGTGTTTAAAGGGTTATAAAAACCGGGTTTTGAAAATCGTCATTATGACGGCCTAAGAAGGCGTGCAACGGTCGGCGAAAGACCGAGGTTTGAAACGGCCATTATAACGGCGCAAAAAGGTGTTTTGAAACGGTTGTAAAAACCGGGTTTGAAAATCGTCATTACGACGGCCTAGAAAGGCGTGCATCGGTCGGCGAAAGACCGAGGTTTGAAATGGCTATTATGACGGCGCAAAAGGTGATTTTGAAAGTTTGAAATGACACGGAAGGACTTATGATCAAGTAGCACATAAGCACTCACAGTTTCATTATATTATCATCATCGACACGGGTTTTGGCTTAAAAGGGTGGGTTACACACCAAGCAATCAAACCCCGATTTTCGAGAGGGATACCAATCCAAACAAAATGTGTAAGGAGGGTGCCCTAGCCTCGTGCTCGAAAGTGATGAAAGCTCTTTGACGAAACAGAAATGTGTAACGTCAATGGTATGCTTGACTCAATCGGGATTCGAAACGCGGGGATGAGAAAACTCACGCCGACGAGACGAGCCAATAGGTCGAAAAGGGTTAGGTTGTGGGCCCGGACAAGGAACCCGACTTATGACCGTAATATCAATTAATGCACTTTAACCACGACCTCGTTCGAGTTTCACCTCTAAGGATCACAAAGACACAAGTGTCCTAGTTATCCCCAGCGGAGTCGCCAAACTGTGGACATAGGCCACGTCTCGGTCTGCGGATTTAGGCCACCTACCGGTCCGCGGTCACGGGCCACCTGCACGCCAGGCTAAATCGTGGACATGCAGCGGTCTTTTGAAAGCCACGCTCGGCGGCGTAAAAATGCTTTCGACCGGATCGCTTTAGATTGGTCGGTATCGTCTCGGCAAGGGCCGCGAAACGATGTAGAGATGTTCGGAGTCGCCACCAAGCATTTGTGGGATGCTTGGAACCCGTTCGAAATCCACTTTATACCTCGGTCAAACGAAGCACAAAGCAGTGTTTGACATAGGTACTAAAGATAAGGACTCGTCCCCCTTTTAGCATTCTATGCCTAAAATGACTCTCGTACGCCCTGGATAAGGCCATCCACTATCCAAAGGTTCTGAGTAAGGGGTGAGGGTACGTATTGGGAAGCCCTTTAATCGGACACCCAATCCCGCCCGCGTTAGCGGCCTCTACTGATCGATCGTGGTTGTTTAAGTGCAAAAGTTGATAGAACGGTTAAAATGCATGAATGCGCATCCAAAAGTTTAACCTAACATGTGAGCTTTCTAAGTCGGTTTGTTTATCCAAGTATCAAGTATAAGATGTCAAAGTTGGATTTAGATTGATTTGCATGTGAAAACGGAAATTAAACATCCATTTACCAAGTTCGGATTATGATGCTTAACACGATCCATTGTTGAAAAAGGGTGTCAAATGACAAAGTGTAAAAACACGTAAACTTGTCAATCTGATCCGTCATGTATACGGGTTAACCGTAGTCGGGATCATCCTAGACAAGTGTTAAAAACAAGGCAGAACAGTGCCAGGCAGCACCATAGGGGCGCGAGCCTATTGGCGATGGAAGGGGCTCTGCCCTGGTTTTGAAAGATGGAAACAGGCGGCCACTTGGGGCGCGAGCCATGGGGCGAACCAAGGGGCGTCTCCTGGTTGTTAAAAAGGTTGTTTAAAACCGTTTTTTGTGATTAGTGATTTGCAAGTATGATTTGCATGACTCGGAATAATTACTATTATATTAGTAATATTCGTTGTCGGATTTGCATGTTTTGAAAAGCATAATAAAATGGTAAAAGGAAAATGTTTGATTTGAACTAATTATGTCAAGTTCAATTATTTGTAATTAGTCAAGTTTGTCATCGTACTCGGATTAAACCGACATGGTATAAAGAACCAAGGATGATTATGAGTTATGACTAATATATTTACAAATGTAAACAAATGAGAAAAATGGTAAATAAAATAAAAGGGTGTTAAAATACCCATTAAAATGTAATTAACCAATAATATCATCGAGTCACTTTAATAAACCGTCATGGTATAAAGAACCAAGGATGATTTTAGTAATGGTCAAAAAGTTTGTCATAAAAATGAATTAAAACATTTGAAATGGTAAAAATCGTAAAAGGAAAGAAGTAAGAATAAAAGAAAGTGTTGAAGGAAAGACGAACTCAAACACGGATGAGTCTGACCCGAGAACCAGAAGAGGCGCGAGCTCCCTTGCATAGCAAGGAGTCATCTCGAGCCAAAACCGGTTTTGGCTCGTCTAACCTATATTTGAATCGTGTTATGCATTGTTCATGCTTATAGACTCATAAAAACAGTAAATACATGAAATAAAGTGAGTTGTTTACACCCTCAAACTTACGTGTATTGATGTTTGCGACGTAGACGACTTTAGAGACGGTTTTCTCGTTGCGACTACTCACGATCAAAGAAGTTTAATAAAAAGGTGCTTTAAAAAAGGATTTTGTTTTGAAAATGAGTTGAAAATATGTTAATTAAAACATGTTGATTAATGTTGAGTTGGTCGAATGGGTCGGTCGAATGCACGGCGACGGTACCAAACAATATGTGTAAGGCTTGTGTTTACGATTGGTAGGTCGTAAACACGTGTCAATTTTGTGACTTAGGAAGTCGAGTATAGAAGTTTAAGGGAGATGTGAGGGGGCGGACTCTCGCGTGAATATTATGGTGTGTGATGGTGGGTATTTATAGAGAAATGTGGGATGGTAGGTCGGTCGATTTTGCTTGGAGGCTAAGGAGACACCCCATTGAGGCGCGAGCCACCCCGTGACTCAATGGGGTGTCTTTGTCCCTTTCAATTTGGACGTGGCCAATTCTCCATCCATTGTTGATATGTGGTATTCATATAAGATGTCGTGTAACAATATGGGCATCTAATAAGATGATTTTGGGTGTTACTTGAGGTAGGTGTTTTGTGTGCTTGACTCGGGTTTGACCCGTGTGAGTCGGGATTTGAATTTCGAGTCGGTTTTTGGCTCGGTGTCAGTTTTGACTCTAATTAGGGTCATTTTAATGAAAATGACATGATGAAGACATTCATGGCATTATTTTTGACATTCGAGATTTAGGTTGACTCGGGTTGACTCGAGTTGCGGGTTTCTGAGTCGGTTTTGGGTCTGAAGACGGTTTTAACTCTAAATAGTGTTATTTTAATGCAAATGAAGTTAGAAAACTTTTGAAATCATTTTTCATATTCGAGTAGTGCATTAAACCGTCTTATGTATAGTCAATCCACGCACGCATATCAAAAACACGTTATAGTCCGATCATCATCGGGTGGTTTTTGGAAGGTGCAGATACTGGGTATCTACAGAGCCCCCACTTTGACTGAGGCTTGGACAGGGCGAAAGTCAAGTATGATCTCCAGTGTCAATCAAGATTACAACCCGAAGACCATTGCGACGTCGAGGCGACTTAAAAGGGTTTGAGCCAAGGACCTGCCGTCGGGAAGGGCGACGTCGAGGCGACTCGGGAATTCGAGTCAAGGACCCGCCGTCTGGAACATTTTAGAGTCCTCGACTTCCGACGGGGTCGTTTAAAGTCCATTAGACTACGTATAAAGGCTCATCAGCCATAAGAAGGAATCATACCTGAGGCATCTTCGAGATACGTCCTTCAATCATTTGCGCGCAAAGGCTCGCCAGCCGGTGTTGAAGGCGGTGCATTTTGAGGCTCGCCAGCCATAGGAAGGAGTCATTCCTGAGGCATCTTCGGGATATGTCCTTGGACTACTTCTTATTTGTGGACAAAGGCTCGCCAGCTGTGACAAGGAGTCGTACCCGAGGCATCTTCGGGATACGTCCTTGAGTTGTACCTTGTTTGCGGACAAAGGCTCGCCAGCCTGTTAAAAGGAGTCGTACCCGAGGCATCTTCGGGATATGTCCTTGAGTTGTATCTTGTTTGCGAACAAAGGCTCGCTAGCCATATGCGTTGTAAGGCTCGCCAGATATCTATGGTCGAATGATCGACTGCGGAAAATAGCATGTGTGACATCCATTTAAAAAATCGGCACTCGCTGGGGAGTTAGAAACTTCTCAGGACTTGCCGGGGATATGAGTTGTTGCTCGCTGGAAGGCAGCGTATGCTATGTAATCGGCGGGGTTAAAGCTCTTGGACTTGATGGGTCGCCATTTGTTGGGAAGAACCCAGTACTCAATTGGAGTGAGTTTGTCTTCTCAAGATTATCTGCATGGTTAGTGACCACACAAATCCGCAGTCGCATAGACAAGCACGTTGAATGCAAGCATATAAGCACATAAGCACATAAGCATGTGAGCAGTTAGTATATAAGCAACTATCATGTAAGGATATAAGCATATGATCACATAAGCATGTAAGCAATTAGCACGTAATATCTCGCGTGAGAGGAGATATGAGTTTTGAAAGTTGTGAAGTTTAAAGACGAGTCTTGTTACTCGTAGATCTGTGATTTAATAGATTGGAGACACGTGGCCGTTGGGACACGGACTCACACAGACGCATACTGACAGACTGACAAATGGGCAGTCGTGAACGTGATGCCAACTCATGACACGACACGGGGGTGACTCTGACAGACTTTGCACATGTAAATGCAACTCCTAGCCAAGAAAGGGTGTCAACGCGCATCAGATCATCGGAGTGGAAGATCCGCTCGGCTGGGGAATAAGAATTGATTATCTTCGCCAGACACCTTTGCCTCCATTTGCTTGTTTGAGATCCCTCCTTGAGGCATGATGATTCGGAAAGTGGAACCAAGACCTTGTCATCGTCCGAACCGAGCACTAGGCTAAAGGTGGTTTATTTTGGACTGTAGTCGAGACTCAAAAGATGTTTGAGGATAAAGGACGGGTGACGTCTCGAAAGAGAAGCCCCCAGGGTGAGAAGGTGGGAATTTGACAAAACAAGGAATGGGCGACGTCTTAAGGAAGAAGCCCCCCCGGTAAAGAGGTATAAGATTAATTTTTGCAGCTGGGTGGGCTGCTTTTGAGGATTGATGCTGATGGTTGAAATTGAAATGGGTGTGCGGTTGTGTCCTTGTTGGAGGACTGCCTACGTATTCGCGTGTTTGCGAAATCAAACCAGATCGTAGTTCTGAGCTGTGTGCGCCTAAGCGAGATGTTAGGACCTTGAAGTGATTTTGAGGTGTATGGTTGTGTCCTTGAAGGACTGCCTACGTATTCATGTGATGTGAAATCAAACCAGATCGTAGTTCTGAATGTGTGTGCCTAAGCGAGATGTTAGGACCTTAAAGTGATTTTGAGGTGTATGGTTGTGTCCTTGAAGGACTGCCTACGTATTCACGTGATGTGAAATCAAACCAGATCGTAGTTCTGAATGTGTGTGCCTAAGCGAGATGTTAGGACCTTAAATTGTGTGGGTCACGACGGTAAAAGCCGTTTGGTGACTCGAAAAATTGATTTGAGATAATTCCTCCTTGATCATGAATCGAAGAGGTCTAATTTGTAAAAAAGTTCCTTATCATGTGAGCACACTAAAAAGTGAACCCTAAGGGTAGATTGGGTATGTCCCGTTCTCGGTAGCAAAGCATTCGAGGACTCGTATCCGGGTCGGGTGAAAATGGCTTCGACATTAGGGAATGTGGAGCTTGGTAATAACAGGTTTGTTTGACAGATAAAAATCTGGAGTTCAGCGTCACGACGGAAAATTCCGTTTGGTGACTCGAAGGTTGATTGGAGATAAATACCTCTTGATCATGAGTCGAAGAGGTGTAATTTGTGAAAATGTTCCTTATCATTTGAGCACACTAAATAGTGGACTCTAAGGGTAGATTAGGTATGTCCCGTTCTCGATAGCAAAGCATTCGAGGACTGCGTGGGGATTGTGGTGAAAAATGGCTTTAACATTAGGGAATGTGGAGCTTGGTAATAATGGGTTTGCTTAACAGATAAAAATCTAGAGCAAGAATTTTGTGGTGTTTAGGCCGATGGGTAACGACTTGTAGTGTGGTGCGGAATGGGGTCTCCGGCTTGATGTGGCCTGTGCACGAAATGGTTGGTAAATAACATGGGATCAGATTTCCATGTCTGGACTTTAAAGGTTAAGGTGATATTTTAAGCTTGAGGGGAATTCTCAGAAGCCTAGATAGGTCTCCCTGCAATAGTCTTTAGAAGGACTTAGGGGTGAAGCAATGTTGGTCACGATCTTTGAGGGCAATCCCCAGGATCTTAGACAGGTCTCCCTGTAATAGTCTGTAGAAGGACTTAGGGGTGAAGGAGTTTTGGTTGAGGTTTTAGTGTTTGGTTTTTTGGACTTGTGGGTCCGGGATTTGATGTGTTGGACTCCGTTAGTCCTGGGCTTTGGACTTGTTGGTCCTGGACTTTGTATGTTGGACTTGTTGGTCCTGGACTTGGTGTTTTGGACTCGTGGGTCCTGGGCTTTGGAGTTGTTTGTCCTGGACTTGGTATTTTGGACTCACTTGTCCAGGATTTTGTGTGTTGGATGCTTTCTTTGGATTTTGGCCTTTTTGGAAAAAGGGTTTCAATCTTGTTTTGTTTTGATTTTAGCCTGAGTCTTAGCCTTGACGTTGGGTGAGTAGCCTTTGGCTTTGGTTTTTTTGCTTTGAGCGAATTGATTTCGGCTTTGGTTTTTTGCTTTGGCCTCGAACTTTGGCTTTGGGCGAATGGATATTGGCTTGGGCCTTTGACTTTGGCCTTTCGCTTTGACTTTGGGTGAATGGCTATTGTCTTGGGCCTTTGATTTTGGCCTTGAGCTTTGGCTTTGGGTGAATGGCTGTTGGCTTGAATGGCTTTTGGGCTTTGGGCCTTTGATTTTGGCCTTTCGCTTTGACTTTGGGGAATGGGTATTGGCTTGGGCCTTTGATTTTGGCCTTTCGCTTTGGCTTTGGGTGAATGGATGTTGGCTTGTGCCTTTGATTTTGGCCTTTCGCTTTGGCTTTGAGGGAATGGCCATTGGCTTGGGCGTTTGATTTTGGCCTTTCGCTTTGGTTTTGAGTGAATGGTTATTGGCTTGGGCCTTGGATTTTGGCCTTTCGCTTTGGATATTGGTTTTTTTGCCGTCCTTCGTTTGAGGAAGGTAGAGGTGCGGACGGGGATGTACCCGTTGGTGAAAGGTTGATAATTGGTGATGGGATGTTTTTTGTGGGGAATGGGCTTGCCTTCCGTCATTGAACATGAACAAGGAGATGTCCTGGTTTGTTATCTAGGTTTGTCGTAGGATCCCTTTGGTAGAATCTCGTTCTAAATAGGGTGCTAGTGAAAGGTTTCTATTGCCAGACATGGAATAGGTAAAGAAATGAACACGGAGTTTCGAGTCCTCTGCTTACTCAGTACGGAACGTCACTTGAGTGTACTCACATTGAATTGGAACATATTGTTCGTTTTAAATCAATTCTCAAATCAATTCTCGTTGTCAACGGGAAATGGTAAAGAGGAGAATATATGATAGCTGGAAATTGTGCTTTTATTTAAATAAATAAGAGGTTAGCACACACTCGATGAATACATGTGACTCATGGGGACAGCCCCCAGTTGTCACTTAGGGATAAAAGGACAGACGCTAGGATAGATATGAGAAAGCCTAAGACTCGGACTCGGACTCGGACTCAATCGTAGATACGAACTCCTAATCATCATGTTCCTCCTTAAAGGTCTCTTTCGCAGCATCCAGCGGCTTGAATGTCTTGTTTTGAGCATTGACCCACTTGAGCACTTCACTCTCGTTGTTGGGGATTATATGAGGACAATAGTCGATGAGGCTTTTATCTCCTTGCAGAAAGAGATGTTCATTAGGGTTGTCTTCATCACTTGGTTGGCATAGGGATGAAGCTATCAGTTCCTCGTTGTCGATCATATCTTGAATAACATGTTTCAGTTTGAAGCATGTTTCAGTGTCATGACCACTTCCTCGATGATATTGGCAATAGGCATTGCCGTCCCAAAAACGGGATTTCTTGCATTCAGACGGGTCCGGAGTGGGCCCGATTGGTTGTAGTTTCCCTTCAGTTATGAGCTTTTGAAGTGCTTCGGCATAGGTTGTGTTGAGGTTGGTGAATGTCCTTTGAGAACGTTCAACCTTGTTGTTTGACTTGAGACATTCAGGAGGATTGTCCTGACTGAGAGGTGCAATTATGATTTTGCCAGCTTCAATCATATCTTGAATGGCATGCATGAGTTTGAAACAGGTTTCGATGTCATGGCCCTTGCCTCGATGGTATTGGCAATAGGCCTTTCCGTTCCATGAGCGACCTCTTTTGTGTTCAGGTTTGTCCGGAGTCGAACCAATGGGTTGGAGCATTCCTTCTGAAGCAAGTATCTCCAGGGCAGTGCCATATGTTATTCCCAGATCTGTGAATACCCTTTGATGTTTTCCCATGGTTCCCACATTGGTGTTTTTTGGGATGTTTTTGTGAGTTTTGTTTTTGTTTTTATCAGTCCTGGGCGGAAACAGGATTTGGTTGTTGTCAATGGGAAGTTTTGGGGATGTTGCTTGATATTTTGAAAGGGATTTTGGTGAGGTAATTTCATGTTCTTTGTTGGTAGGTTCGTGGATGTGGGAACCATCGGATGACTCCTCATTTTCAACAGTTGTTGGTTGGTGATCCAAGGGTTGGTTTCCTTGATGGTCAGGTTCATTTTCTGTACTACCAAACCTCTTCTCCAAATTAGCCATTCGGGTGTTCAAGTCATCGATAGCAACTTACAGCTTTGAGAATATGTTGTTGATAGAGACGGAGAGCATCATTATACCGCTTTGTATGCCATCCTCATCAATTGCATGAATCTCCTCATCGTCAGGAGGGCTGAGGTGAGAGAAGTCTAGGGAAGATTTCTGACTGTGTCTAATAAGTTTTTCTGGAGGGTTATTTTTGTGGTTTGTTGAGGGAGGTAATGGTAATTCACCCTTTTCAATCATGTCAAGGATGGCACCTTTCAGAGGAAGACACATTTCAGTGTCATGTCCGCGACCTTGGTGATATTGACAAAACAGTTTTCCGTCCCATCTACGTCCTCGCTTGTTTGGTAGAGGGTCTGGAGTTGGACCAATTGGTTTGAGCTTTCCTTGGGAGGTTAGCCTTTCCAAGGCTGTGGCATAAGGCATACCCAAATCAGGGAAGGACCGATGAGGTCGTCTGGTTTTGGTTTGGTCGTTGGCCAGTAGCCGGCTTTCAAGGAGCTTAACCCTTTGCTCAATATCAGAAGAGATAAAATTCTCAGTTGCCATTTTGTCCTCAACCCGGGAGAGACGAGTGCTTAAGTTTTCCACGGTGGCTAAGAGTCGAAGGACCATGTTGTTGGTTTCAGCAGAAGTCACGGTGGATGCAGATGGATCAGCTTCTTGAGTTCCTGGTCGGCAATCGATGGCACCCAAGGGATTCCTATTTGACATAACGATAGGCGTTATAACTTGTCCTGGCAAGGTATTGCACAAACAAAGGCAAGTGCGACACATATGTATAAAAGGCAGTTATGTCGTGGAGACGTGACGGTGCGACTAGGTTATGAGTTTGTTAAAGATCGTGAATGACCTCTTGTGTTTGAACTCTTGGTGCATGACCTTGAACTTAGACTCGAGTGTCAACTTTGGCATAGTGATGCCTAGACAGTGTCAACTTTGGCATAGTGATGCCTAGACAGACGACTTCTGACTTAGTTTGGAGGTTTGTAGATGGCGTGACGTCGTTGGACAAGACGCGTAAACATGCTTGACCTTTGACCCGTAATGTAGGGGAAAGACGGGTTTAATACCCGACAGGTTTTGACTCTGCTAACGCCATTGGAGATGTCTCGACAATTAGGCGACACGACCTAGTCCAGAAGATAGGTACTAATTTCGGCGGAGACTCGACATTATCTAGACGACTTGACTTTAAATCGACTGGACTAATCGACTCGAGGCTGAATCGGAATGGTGGACTGAAGTTTTCGAAAATAGAAAATTTCAAAAGGATTCATTTGTCGCTTTATGGACGGCTTCCACGAAGAGTAGGGATCTCCGAAAGTCGATCAGTTGAAGAGTTGTCTTAAGTTTGTTTTCAAAAGACGGTTTGAGTTGAGATTACGACGGCTCTGAAAACAATGTGTTGTTTCGAAGACGACTTTTTTAAAATTCCGAATCACGGATTAGAAAATCGATAATCGAATAATTTGGAATCGTCATCACAATGGCCATGAAAACGGTTAAGTTTGTTTTCAAAGGATTTTAAAATTTGGTTGAAAATTTGAAAACGGTTAAATTTGTTTTCAATGATTGAGTTTTGTTTTGAAATCTGAAAACGGTTAAATTGGTTTTCAAAGATTTGAAATTGGATTTGAAATTTGAAAACGGTTAAATTGGTTTTCAAAGATTTGATTTTGAATTTGAAATTAGAAAACGGTTAAATTTGTTTTCAAAGAATTGATTTTGAATTTGAAATTAGAAAACGGTTAAATTTGTTTTCAAAGAATTGATTTTGAATTTGAAATTTGAAAAAGGTTAAATTCGTTTTCAAATATTTGAAATTTGAAAACGGTTAAATTTATTTTCAAATGATTGAGTTTGAATTGAAATTTGAAAACGATTAAATTTGTTTTCAAATGATTTGAAGTTGGATTTGAAATTTGAAAACGGTTAAATTTGTTTTCAAAGATTTGAAATTTGATTGAAATCTGAAAACGGTTAATTTTGTCTTCAAAGATTGAGTTTTGATTTGAAATTTGAAAACGGTTAAATTTGTTTTCAAATGATTTGATTTTTGATTGGAATTTGAAAACGGTTAAATTCGTTTTCAAGATTTGAAAATGGAAATCGTGAGAATTGAATTCGTCATTACAACGGGTTAGAAAACCGTTTTAACCTTTGAAAGACGGTATGCAAATCGAAAAATGTGAGAATTGAAATCGTCATTACGACGGCTTAGAAAAGCCAAATTTGATTTCGAAAACGACATTTGAAATTTTGGAAAGTTGCACGGGTCAAAATCGTCATTACGACGGTTTGAAAAACGTTTCTGATTAAAACTTGATTTTGAATTTTGAAAATTCGAGGGTAGAATTCGTCATTACGACGGCGTAAAAGGGTGATTTAAGAATGCAACGGTCGGCGGCAGACCGAGTTTTGAAACGGCCATTATGACGACGTAAAAGGGGATTTTGAAATGGCTTGTGAAAACCAAGGTTTAAAATCGTCATTACAACGGTATAAAAAGGTGCATTTGAAATGGTTGTAGAAAACCGGTTTTGAAAATCGTCATTACGACGGCCTAGAAAGGCGTGTTGAAGTGGTTATAAAAACCGGATTTGAAAATCGTCATTACGATGGCCTAGAAAGGCGTGTTTAAAGGGTTATAAAAACCGGGTTTTGAAAATCGTCATTATGACGGCCTAAGAAGGCGTGCAACGGTCGGCGAAAGACCGAGGTTTGAAACGGCCATTATAACGGCGCAAAAAGGTGTTTTGAAACGGTTGTAAAAACCGGGTTTGAAAATCGTCATTACGACGGCCTAGAAAGGCGTGCATCGGTCGGCGAAAGACCGAGGTTTGAAATGGCTATTATGACGGCGCAAAAGGTGATTTTGAAAGTTTGAAATGACACGGAAGGACTTATGATCAAGTAGCACATAATCACTCACAGTTTCATTATATTATGCATCATGCTGACACGGGTTTTGGCTTAAAAGGGTGGGTTACACACCAAGCAATCAAACCCCGATTTTCGAGAGGGATACCAATCCAAACAAAATGTGTAAGGAGGGTGCCCTAGCCTCGTGC
The DNA here is from genome assembly GCF_048544455.1 of Silene latifolia. Classification (NCBI taxonomy): domain Eukaryota; kingdom Viridiplantae; phylum Streptophyta; class Magnoliopsida; order Caryophyllales; family Caryophyllaceae; genus Silene; species Silene latifolia. Next base: position 117,539,943 of record NC_133531.1, read on the forward strand.
TCGAAAGTGATGAAAGCTCTTTGACGAAACAGAAATGTGTAACGTCAATGGTATGCTTGACTCAATCGGGATTCGAAACGCGGGGATGAGAAAACTCACGCCGACGAGACGAGCCAATAGGTCGAAAAGGGTTAGGTTGTCGGCCCGGACAAGGAACCCGACTTATGACCGTAATATCAATTAATGCACTTTAACCACGACCTCGTTCGAGTTTCACCTCTAAGGATCACAAAGACACAAGTGTCCTAGTTATCCCCATGGAGTCGCCAAAGCGTGGACATAGGCCACGTCTCGGTCTCATGGATTTAGGCCACCTACCGGTCCGCGGTCACGGGCCACCTGCACGCCAGGCTAAATCGTGGACATGCAGTGGTCTTTTGAAAGCCACGCTCGGCGGCGTAAAAATGCTTTCGACCGGATCGCTTTAGATTGGTCGGTATCGTCTCGGCAAGGGCCGCGAAACGATGTAGAGATGTTCGGAGTCGCCACCAAGCATTTGTGGGATGCTTGGAACCCGTTCGAAATCCACTTTATACCTCGGTCAAACGAAGCACAAAGCAGTGTTTGACATAGGTACTAAAGATAAGGACTCGTCCCCCTTTTAGCATTCTATGCCTAAAATGACTCTCGTACGCCCTGGATAAGGCCATCCACTATCCAAAGGTTCTGAGTAAGGGGTGAGGGTACGTATTGGGAAGCCCTTTAATCGGACACCCAATCCCGCCCGCGTTAGCGGCCTCTACTGATCGATCGTGGTTGTTTAAGTGCAAAAGTTGATAGAACGGTTAAAATGCATGAATGCGCATCCAAAAGTTTAACCTAACATGTGAGCTTTCTAAGTCGGTTTGTTTATCCAAGTATCAAGTATAAGATGTCAAAGTTGGATTTAGATTGATTTGCATGTGAAAACGGAAATTAAACATCCATTTACCAAGTTCGGATTATGATGCTTAACACGATCCATTGTTGAAAAAGGGTGTCAAATGACAAAGTGTAAAAACACGTAAACTTGTCAATCTGATCCGTCATGTATACGGGTTAACCGTAGTCGGGATCATCCTAGACAAGTGTTAAAAACAAGGCGTATCAGTGTGTGCAAAGCACCATAGGGGCGCGAGCCTATTGGCGATGGAAGGGCTCGCCCTGGTTTTGAAAGATGGAAACAGCGCCACTTGGGGCGCGAGCCATGGGGCGAACCAAGGGGCGTCTCCTGGTTGTTAAAAAGGTTGTTTAAAACCGTTTTTTTGTGATTAATGATTTGCAAGTATGATTTGCATGACTCGGAATAATTACTATTATATTAGTAATATTCGTTGTCGGATTTGCATGTTTTGAAAAGCATAATAAAATGGTAAAAGGAAAATGTTTGATTTGAACTAATTATGTCAAGTTCAATTATTTGTAATTAGTCAAGTTTGTCATCGTACTCGGATTAAACCGACATGGTATAAAGAACCAAGGATGATTATGAGTTATGACTAATATATTTACAAATGTAAACAAATGAGAAAAATGGTAAATAAAATAAAAGGGTGTTAAAATACCCATTAAAATGTAATTAACCAATAATATCATCGAGTCACGGAATAAACCGTCATGGTATAAAGAACCAAGGATGATTTTAGTAATGGTCAAAAAGTTTGTCATAAAAATGAATTAAAACATTTGAAATGGTAAAAATCGTAAAAGGAAAGAAGTAAGAATAAAAGAAAGTGTTGAAGGAAAGACGAACTCAAACACGGATGAGTCTGACCCGAGAACCGTAAGAAGAGGCGCGAGCTCCTTGCATAGCAAGGAGCATCTCGTGCCAAAACTCGGTTTTGGCTCGTCTAACCTATATTTGAATCGTGTTATGCATTGTTCATACTTATAGACTCATAAAAACAGTAAATACATGAAATAAAGTGAGTTGTTTACACCCTCAAACTTACGTGTATTGATGTTTGCGACGTAGACGACTTTAGAGACGGTTTTCTCGTTGCGACTACTCACGATCAAAGAAGTTTAACAAAAAGGTGCCTTAAAAAAGGATTTTGTTTTGAAAATGAGTTGAAAATATGTTAATTAAAACATGTTGATTAATGTTGAGTTGGTCGAATGGGTCGGTCGAATGCACGGCGACGGTACCAAACAATATGTGTAAGGCTTGTGTTTACGATTGGTAGGTCGTAAACACGTGTCAATTTTGTGACTTAGGAAGTCGAGTATAGAAGTTTAAGGGAGATGTGAGGGGGCGGACTCTCGCGTGAATATTATGGTGTGTGATGGTGGGTATTTATAGAGAAATGTGGGATGGTAGGTCGGTCGATTTTGCTTGGAGGCTAAGGAGACACCCCATTGAGGCGCGAGCCACCCCGTGACTCAATGGGGTGTACTGTCCCTTTCAATTTGGACGTGGCCAATTCTCCATCCATTGTTGATATGTGGTATTCATATAAGATGTCGTGTAACAATATGGGCATCTAATAAGATGATTTTGGGTGTTACTTGAGGTAGGTGTTTTGTGTGCTTGACTCGGGTTTGACCCGTGTGAGTCGGGATTTGAATTTCGAGTCGGTTTTTGGCTCGGTGTCAGTTTTGACTCTAATTAGGGTCATTTTAATGAAAATGACATGATGAAGACATTCATGGCATTATTTTTGACATTCGAGATTTAGGTTGACTCGGGTTGACTCGAGTTGCGGGTTTCTGAGTCGGTTTTGGGTCCGAAGACGGTTTTAACTCTAAATAGTGTTATTTTAATGCAAATGAAGTTAGAAAACTTTTGAAATCATTTTTCATATTCGAGTAGTGCATTAAACCGTCTCATGTATATCCAATCCACGCACGCATATCAAAAACACGTTATAGTCCGATCATCATCGGGTGGTTTTTTGGAAGGTGCGGATACTGGGTATCTACACTAGTTAATCATTCAAATTAGTATAATTACTATTATTATCATTCAAATTAGTATAATTATCATTATCATTATCATTATCATTATCATTATCATTATCATTATCATTATCATTATCATTATTATTATTATTATTATTATTATTATTATTATAAAAAGGATGCGCGCAGCTCTCATTAAAAGAAAAATAAAAGTTTACATGAAATTGGTGGGGAGCCGAGAGACAATCTGGGCTCCCACACCCTTAGCAACAGCAAAGCTAAGTCTGGTAAAAATGTAAGCGGCCACCCGAACCCCCGCATTCCGAGATACCGAGAATTTCTGGATCCGCTTGAGTAAGGCAAAAGGATCCGAACCCAGCTCCCCAAGTGATGAGAAAGAGAAGGGGAGGAAATTCTCGATATCTCAGGATGCGGGGCTCGGGTGGCCGCTTACATTTTTACTAGACTTAGCTTTGTTGTTGCTAAGGGTGTGGGAGCCCAGATTGTCTCTTGGCTCCCCACCAATTTCATGTAAACTTTTATTTTCCTTTTAATGAAAGCTGCGCGCATCCTTTTATAATAATAATAAGGGTTTTTTTGTCAAAAACTACCTTATATTTAGGGCTATTTGTAAAAAGACTACCTTATATTATTTTTCTTGTTTTATACTACCTTTGTTTTCTCCTTTTTGGGTCAAAAACTACCTATGCTTAAAATCCGACAAAATTTAGTCGATTTACCAACATTTACCTATCTCACATGACTTTGTTAACATCAAACAACAATGACGAACCGCGTCCAAACAACAATTTAACTTTATATAAGCAAAAAATATGTTTGCATATTTCAATAATATCTACAAACATTTGTTAAAGTTAAGTGTAAGTACATCACGACATCCTAAAATCGGAGCTAAGCAATATTAGAACATAAAAGAGTTATGTGAGATAAGTTAAAGCTGAAAAACAGATCAAATATGTCTACACTCTTAGCGTTAGTAGTTACTAACCAAAAATAAGGAAAACAAAGATAGTTGATAACAAAACAAATAATGTAAAGTAGTCTTTTTACAAATACCCCTAAATATAAGGTAGTTTTTGACAAAAAACCCTAATAATAATAATAATAATAATAATAATAATAATAATAATAATAATAATAATAATAATAATAATAATAATAATATATTATTATTATTATTATTATTATTATTATTATTATTAGTATTAGTATTAATATTAATATTAATAATATTAATATTAATATAATACTATTTCAGTTCAATTAAGCTCCAATCACTCCATTCGATTCGATTCAAATTCGGCTCCATTGATTTATTCAACTCGATTCGATTATTTCGGCTCCATTGATTCGATTCATTTCGTTCATTTCATTTCAGCTCTAAAAAGCCAGAAAAAACAGAGCCTTAACCTTTTGCTAGGTATTGTCCCAAATCTCATAGGTTTTGGTGGGATTTCAGACATGAATTTCGACAAAAACACCATGCTTATTACTTTAGCTAGGGTATTTCCTCTACTAATTGCTACATTATGTGTTCTGACTGAGAAATGCAAATGATTAATAAAAAAACAACTCCCATGATGAACTAACCAGAATAAATCCGCCATGTGATAATGGTATTTCAAGACTCAGTTTCATCTCCTGGGTATTTAGTATGTACAGTACATAATTAACGTGGACCTGGCAAATCGGTCAATCTGGTCGAGTCTGGTCATTACTGTGTCATTGTATTTCATGACTCATATGGAGTATAATTCTTTCAAAAGAACTCTATCTTCTTTTTGTTGATAAAACAGCTAACTGCACATGTTTATATATCCATTGCCTACGAGGTTTAGATGATTGAAAGGCCACGAACTGCTACATAGATATACCTCCGCCCAGATATCAGAAAATGTGGATTGATTTCGGCCAGTAAGAAATTAGAAAATTTGAATTGGTTCTGTTACTACAAACTTCTTGTAGATATCAACATGCATCTCCAAACCACAAAGCATCCCTTCACACTTCCATACCCTTGTGAACAGAATATAAGATACAGAGTACTACCCATCAGCACATTGTTTTTGAGGGCGAGTAACTAAAACATACCAAAGCAAACAAAGAGAAATATCATCCTCGGAGCCTCTCAGAGATGCATGAATTTTTCCTGAAATACCCATGTCTATTGTCAAACACTCGACACTCAGTAATGGATACCAAGTTACCGACTCATCCCATATCATTAATAAATAAATATAAAATTCATGGAAATAGAGTCTGATACCCCCAACACATACTGATCAACTATCAGACACTTGAAGCCTAATATGAGCAGGCATAGTTACTGAGTGTACTTGCTAAATGAAAAAGTTCCATCATTACAAATTTTATAAAAGATTTCCACAATCTCATTAACTTTCAGTATCCAAGCCTAAATGTTGCAGAACTACTTAGCCATTTGATCATAATTAAACACTTGCAGCCTAATATGAGCAGCATAGTTCCTTGCTACTGAGTGTAATGACTGAATGAAAGTACATCAATTCTATTTTGCTCATAAATTGGTTTTGCATTTTGATTTGTGGGGAATTTAAAGTTGTTGCTTATCATGATCCTCGTTGATTCTCGCTTTTGAATGTTGGGAGTAAACAGCAAAAATAGGCAAGGGAAAGTGAAAGTGAACAAGTGGGGCAAATGATAATATTTGAAATGTTTTGACAAGAAGCGGCGACGGGAAATAAACTTAGCAACAGCACCCAACTGAAATGGAAATATCATCTACTAAATCAAGATCCACAAAACACAAATACATAGTTTCACTTCAGCATAAGGCATACTCTCATAGCCATACTTACGAGACTCTTAAAGTACGGAGTACTATCTTTACCTTTTCCATAACAAATACAAATGGTTGTGATTATATTCAAAAGCGGACATATCCGGAAGGAAAATCGTAAGAATACATCCTTACGAGAAAAACTGATTATTACCCTGTCGGCTGTAGCATCATCTATGCGCGAGAGACATGGTATATCGTTTTTACTTCTCTACGATAGAGAGTAGTGGGATATGCTGAATCTTGGGCCAATCACTACCAGTTGGACCAACACATCTGTTTGTTAATCCAGGACAGTCATTGATCTTGAGTTCATATAAGGTAGCCAGCTTACCAAATCCATCAGGCAGACATGTCAACTTGGGACAGTTGTTCAAATACATAAATTCAAGAGATGAGAAGCAACAAATCCATTCTGGTAGTGCCTCCAAATTATCATTCCATTGTAGCTTCAGACTACGAAGATTTGTAAGGTGTTGAAAGTGATTAGGGAGATGTGGTAGCTTTCTATTGAAAAGAATATCCAATGAACGGATATTTTTCAAGGCTTTCCATGGCATGCCATCGTCGATTCGAATGCTTCTTGAGAGATCTGAGTTATTACAACTCTCCAAAACTAAACTTTCTAGAGAAGTGAGATGTTCTAGCCCTTCAAAATTTGATGTCAAACTTAAACAAAATGAAAAAGTTAGAGAAGTGAGAGAAGTTAGACACTGGAAGACTTTTTTGAGTTTGCAAGTGTTGACCAACTCACGATCCTTAATTATCAGTGAAGTAATGTGACCTAAGCATTCTTCTGGCAATGAAATCAGGTGTTCAACTTTATCCACTCTCAAGGTCTTCAGCTTTGGACAGTAGTCGGATATGGTTGCTGATGACCCAACATCACCTCTCGCTTGGGAACTTGTTAGTTCCTTTAACAGAGTAAGGTTTGTGTTGACAGACTCTAGGGTTAATTCCTTGAGAATTGGACAAAGTGGAAAGGTTTCTAGTTCCTCACAATATGATATATTCAATTTTGTAAGATTAGAGAATGATGGTAACAGAATCTGATGTCGACTTGACTGGTGAGATATATTCGCAGGATCACTGTAATCTATCGCCTCTGTTTCATCCCACCATCCTTTCAATCCAGACATACAAGACAGATAAAGTTCCTCAAGTGATGGAAAAAATGTTTGGGGGGTTGATTGTAATGTATGAAGTCCATGTAGACTTCTTTCCATGTACTCCACCGTAGCTGGACATATTAGAATCAGGCGTTTTAAGAAAGGGAGTTGGCTGAAACAAGGGACTTCCTCGCAATTTTCGAAACTTAAAAGACTGATCTCAACTAGATTTGGAAGAGTCTTAGATAAACTCTCTCTTACTGCCCAACTCGGGAGCTTTCCACCTTTGTATGAATGTATATCCAATTTCTTCAGATTTTGGTGTGGTTTCAAACCTTCTAAAATAGCCTCATCATGGTAGATACTACCACGTGATGCGCCCTCAAATTCCAATACTAACTCAGCCAAACCGTCTTTGCTAGCTAAGTTTGCTTCCTTTGCTTCGCATGCAGGGTCTTCCAAAGAGTTAAAAAGATATATTTTCACCGATCCACTCAGGTTATTAAGGGTCTTCAGGTCCCTTAATTGAGCGGTGGGAGCATTCGACATTAACGTATTATAAGATTGTTTACATTTCACTAAAAAAATGGGCAGTTTATGAAGAGAAGTTAATTCCGTGAGACCAGCTGGCATATGGGTCATAGAAGGGCAACGAAGAACATTAAGGCTCCTAAGATTCGTAAGTTTTCTAGTATGGATAGGTAATGCTCTGAGCCCTACACAACAGAAGAGTATCAATGCTTGCAAATTATGAAGTCTTGTGACTGAATGTGGAAGTTCTTCTATAGGATTAAAGGACAGATTAAGGTACCTTAAGTGAATCAACTCACCAATGGATTTGGGTAGAGTCTTAATCCCTCGATCACGCAAATACAACACGCGCAAGCATCTGAAATTTGAAATTAGCTGTTGAAGAGTAGCTTTGTTGAAATATGATATAGCTCCATACTGCTCTTGCGAAATAAACGTCCTCAATTGTTTTGCCTCTAGCAAGTAACTTGGGATATTCGATGAGCCATTCACGTGAAAATCGAAGGACAAGTGACGGATTCTCACACTCAAGTCCCCGTTTTGTAACTTTGCCCCTTCACTCTGAGTCACGGTTCCAGCTACTTCTAGGGCCAAATCATGCATTAAGTCATGCATTTTGAAACTTGAAATGTTCCCCCATTCATTTCTTGTGATATCTTGGAAGAAGCACCCTTGCAACAATAGCATCAAATACTCATGACCAATTTCTTCTAAACATTCAGTTTCAATAGATGGAATAACAAAGCCCTCAGCCATCCAAAGATCAATCATCATTTCCGTTTCAAATATATAACCCTTCGGAAACAATGCACAATAAGCAAAACAGTTCTTTAACGGAGACAGCAAGTGATGGTAGCTGAGCTTTAGAATATCCATAATGTTATTTTGCTTATCAGGCCAATTTGCAAAGCTGGCGCCTGCAATTGAAATCCACCTCCGTTCTTCTTTTCCACGTAGAAGAGTTCCTAAACTTCTTAATGCCAATGGAACAGCTACACACTTCTTCACAATCTCTTCCCCCAATTTCACCAATTGCGGTTTTGTTTGAGCTTCTCCAGGCTCAAATGCCATCTTTTCAAATAATGTCCACGCCTTCTTTTCTGAAAGACCTTCCAAATCATAAGTTGGAACATTGCCCATTATATTTGCAACGGTCCTTGACCGCGTAGTTACCAATATCTTGCTTCCCTCTATACCAACCATCAAAAGTGCCTTCAGTTTGAGCCATTCCTCAGGCTTTTCATTCCACACATCATCTAGAACAAGTAAATATTTCTTTCCACCAATTTCTTTCCGTAGTTGGCCTTGCAACTGGTCCATCTCTAAATTATGAGACTTGCTATTTGTTGCTGACATGAGAATCTTCTTTGTGATTTCCTTTATATCAAAGACTTCCGAGACACAAACCCATAACTTAAGCTCAAACTTCTTCTCAACCCGTTCATCATTATACAAGAGTTGAGCTAAAGTTGTCTTCCCCAAACCTCCGATCCCTACAATAGGGATAATAGCTAGTCGCTGATCTTGAGGAGCATGGGAGGCCATCAGAATATCTATGATGGCCTCTCTGTCATCCTCTCTACCAATAACTTCATCTACAGCTACGAAGGAGTGAGTTTGATCTCTCACTTGCCTACTAAGCTTTCGTTCCTCATTTTTCCCATGAGGGCGCAATACAAAGGCAAATTCAGAGCTGTCTTTGACTATATCATCAAGCTCTTCCCGAATCTTTTTAATCTTACTAGAAATATTGAAGGCAAACATAAACTGATTGGATCGGGAAAAGAAATTGTGTACCTCCTCAGATAAGCTGCCACTACCCATGACTGCTCTTTGAGATGCTATTGTTGCACACTCATCAAACAAGTCATCTGCAGCAAACACAACAGGTCTAAGCCTGTCAAGCCAACCACGCACAGTGTGGCTCTCAATCTGTCTTTCCTCAGCATCCAACATGACATCTTTGATTGTATTTATTGTGTTTTTCAGCTTCTCAATATGGGTTTTGATGCCCCAAGTAGATGCAACCTCACTTAATGCTCTCGAGCCTAAACTAGTAAGAAGCGATTGAGCAACATTAAACAATATTGCTTCTGCCATACTCTTTTTTTTCCCCGTTTTCCTTTTTTTTTTTGTATAAATGGATGCTTAATTGCGTAGTTCTTTTGAAGATGATCAGATTAAGAAAGGACTTGCGTATACTTACAGAAATCTTGTAGTCATGGGCATTGCTTCCGTCATTCGAAGGGAGACCTTCTGTTCACTTATTGCAACTCTGCCCTACCACACTTGGTGAATAATGATCATAAAATACTAATCTCAAGTTCTTAAGGACAGTTGACATTTTCAAATTTAAGTTTGAAGTTCTATAAGCTTATTTGTCTATGGATGTCCCACTACTACGTCGGCACACCCTGGGCCAATTCAACTTATGAAACAGGGGTAGACAATATGTCCCCATGTTTAATAGGTTGTGATTTTTAACTAAAACCAACCTCCGAGTTTTCCAGTTTTCAAGGACACCGATGGTGATTAATAATATTAGGGATGTCAGCGGGGCGGGTACAAGTAGGTACCGCCCCGCACCCGCCCCAGTTGGGGCGAGGATGGGTAGAGCTTTGGCGGGTGATGGGGCGGGTACGGGTACGAAAATTTTACCCGCCATGGGTCATGGGGCGGGGATGGATTTCGCATCTTACCCACCTAATACCCGCCTACCCGTCAATCATTAAAAAAATTTGTAGGATTATGATAAGGTAGGCGGGGCGGGTACGGTTTTATATTTTTACCCGTTGTGCCGGGGATGGTTTTGTAAATTTGTACCCGCCACGGGGGGTGGGGCGGGGATGGGTACGAGTTTTTCTTGGTGGGTACGGGTACGGGGGAGCCTATATCCACCACCGCCTCGCCCCAATGACATCCCTAATTAATATTTCTCAGAAATGACTTGTGTTAGTTAAAAATCCACATTGTAGTAGGAAATTAAGCTGTTGATTTTCACTTTTCATCTAACTTTGAGCCTAATCACTCCAATTGAAATTTAAGGGCTTAATCTCATGATTAGACAAAGTAAAGAAAAGTGAGGTTCGATTACTACTTTCGCACTTACCAAATCAGATTATGAAACATAATGAGAATCCATCTATCAACAGCTATAGTCCCACTTTGCTCACCGAGTTACCGCCACTCCGTTTGAAGCACTTAAGCAGATTGACAATAGGTCAACAAGATTAACGCAGTTCCATGAAGTATAAGCAAGACTTGAAGTATTCATTAGTAGACCGAGATATCAAGGTTAACCAAATACTATTTAATACCAAGACGTCTACTACTTCCCAATAAAAGAAGCGTGCAACGTGAGTCATTTTGCTTGATATCAAAGGTTATAACCATTATTTAATATCAAGCTTGTTTATTAAGGTTCATTATTGTCAAGTTGGCACAAGTTATTATATCTAGTCCAAGAACACAAACACCAAGTCTCCCAACACGAAATGGTGCGACTCCGTTAATATCAAAGATCACAGATTAAAGAGAACAAGAGTTAGCTGAGGTGATAAGAGCTTTTTTATCCCAACCATGAAGTTGGGGGCTCGATTCTCACCCGCGACATAGTGCGCTCATTTGAAACAAACAAAAAAAAAGAAGTGAGATTAAACATACTTACTTCCTCCATTTTTTGTATCTTCTCATTTGTTATATTGCGATCTTCAAGACGGAACTTTGACCGTATTTTCCGACATGTACATATTATTTAATATCGTCAAAAAAAAAAAAATTGCAAAAGAGATTTCGATAATAGGCGTAAATATTTTATTTTTATAAATTGATGTTTTTTATTCTTCGACATATTTAGTTATTTACGTTTAAAATTCGGAAATTTTGACCTTCAAAAAGTAGATAGGAAGATTTAAAATAATGGAGAAAGTATAAACTAAGGAGACAGTAGCACAAGATAATAAGATTGAAGGGTTACAGCCTACTAGTTCAACTAAGGAGACAGTAAGTAGCACAAGATAATAAGATTGAAGGATTCCATTGTATTTGTCTCTCTATGTCCACATCCTTGTAGAGTTGTAGGACTCAATAATCATGTTCACAAACAACTTGATCAGTCAAAACAAAGAAAACACTCAATACTCTGTTCAACTGGATTCCTTTACGCCTTTACGCCCCTAGAATACATGGAATAATTCGAGGGGTAAATTTTAATTGGGTGATAATTATCGGGAAAGTTAATTACTTGGTTAATGAGTTCATTGATGATAGGTTTGGCATAAGGGTAATGATTACTGACCAGATGTTTTACTCCCTTAATCATTACCCACGGGGGAGGGTGGGTAATGTATTACCTTTCATGAGGGTAATAGGTTTAGGAGGTGAATAATTACTCTCATACCAAACATGGAAAATGCACCTTACCTATTACTCCCATATTCATTCTCCTCCTTTTACCCTCAATCTAAGCAAGCCCTAAGAGAATAAAACTCTTAGGGCTTGCCTGAAATCCATGGAATAATTCGGGGGTAAATTTTACTTGGGTGATAATTAACGGGGAAGTTAATTACTTGGGTAATGAGTTCATTGATGATAGGTTTGGCATAAGGGTAATGATTACTGAGTAGATATTTTACTCCCTTACTCATTACCCAGGGTGAGGGTGAGGGTGGGTAATGTATTACCCTTCCATGAGGGTAATAATTCAAGAGATGAATAATTACTCTCATGCCAAACATGGAAAATGCACCTTACCTATTACTCCCATATTCATTCCCCTCCTTTTACTCTCAATCCAAGCAAGCCCTTAGTAGTTTTCCCGCCTAAGAAAAATAATTCTTGGATGAGCCTATTTATTTGGACACTATCACTAGGAATGGACTTATTAACAGCCCGCTGTATTTAACATCACATGTGTTATATTTTTTGGGACTTGCTAAATCCCGCACATAATTTTACTCAAATCCCACACATTTTCCACCTTATTCCGAGTATACCCCTCTCATTTCTAACCCAAAAAAAATCAAAAACCAAAAATAATGAGAGCACCCATCTCCTTCGTCTCCTCCCAAGTCCCAATCACTCAACCACCCTCCCAGCAACGGCCACCCCTCGCTGGCTCACCCCTCCCCGCGACGAGCACCACCTACACCGGCAGAACACCCACTCCCTTCCCCAACCACCGCCGGTACTTCTCTAAAACAAGTGTTTCAAAATTAAAATGGGTTAGATCTCCACGTTTCTCTGATAACACTAATGCGGACTCACGCAAGTGCACCTCCGACAACTCTCGATTTTGATGTTGACCTCGACAGTTTGGTGTTATTAATGGTGGGGTTTCAAATTTACAGTATGGTTTCCGGTTGAGATTTTGGGAACAAGGCCACGATGGTTCACAAGAGAGACCCGCAAACTCTCTGACTTCCGACACATCGACCGGTCACCGGTGGTCTAGGTGGGACCAAAGGTGGCGAGTACTGGCTGCTAGGTTTTGAGAGAGGGAACATTTTTTTTTTAAAGAGAAGGGTAGTATTGGAAAAAAGGTGACAAAATGTGTAGGATGTAATAAATTGTGTGTAGGATTTAGCAATTGCGTTTTTTTTTCATAATTGTAAAGTATAATAATAATTATAGTTTACAAAAATAACTTAAATGTCTTTTGATGATAGTAAACTTTATTTTCTACATTTTAGTATTTTACTAATATTATATTTAGTAGTATATTATAACATTAAATTTACCCTTCAGTTAATTTGTACAAATAACTTTATAAATCAAATCTAAAAAATACCGTGTTATAGCACAGGGTTTATACTAGTTTCGAACAATAGAATATGCTCAATTCTAACACACTTGTACAAACAAAAGTACAAGAAATAAACTATCCAACCCATTCCAGGAGACACAACCAAACACCGCAAGCCCGACCCAATGGAATCTCATATCCATCTTCCCTCTAGGTTCAAACTTCATGTTACTTCACTAGTTACAATCCAATTAGAGGAAGACAAAAACAACATTACCCCAGTGCGTCAAGGGCTCCCGCAAATTGCGAGGTAGGGGGGTCAGATGCACACAGCCTTGCCCATGTATTAGAATGACCGAAAGACCGAAGATGAAAATCAAATTAGAGGAAGAAAAAATAGGAAACTGAATGACAAAATTGTGTTTAGTTAACATTTTGCACTTCACGAATATATCAAAGAAACAAGATCATAGAGATCAGATGAGATGAGAATGCTAGGGGAAGGGGTAATCGAAAGAAAGTACCTTCGCAAATCATATTCTGAAACGTGATGAGAAATCCAGATGACAACATCTATGGTCCCACTTGCCTCACCGAGTTACCGCTACTTCATTCGAAACAGTCAAGCAGGTTGACAGAATTTTGTTGAACCAGTTCCCTGAAACTGTGGACCATCTCAATAAGCGAAATAGAGAATTAAGCTCCCAAATTCAGATCAGATTAACACAAAGTTCAATGATGAATGACCAAGGTTTGAAGTATTCGTTGGCAGACCGGTATTTAAAACCGATACTTGATACCGTGTCGGCTACAATTTCCTGGTACAACCGTATAAAAAGTGTGGAACGAGAGTCATTTTGCTTTTTCTCATTGTTTTCCAAAGCCAATGGATATCAAGTTTTGCTCCACCGGAAGAGAAATACAATTTAGGCCAAAAATCGGAAAAATGCCAAGGATCAACAAAGACATTCAGACACACAACCAAGTCTGGTAATTGGAGCCAAGATAGAATGACATAGGATTCTGCAACTCATCTAACTTAATTACAGGCTCATCATCGTCAAAGTTTCCTCGAGTTTGCATATCTCCTTGAATGAACACAAACACCAAGTATCCCAACATTTTCATTAAACTCGATTAAAGGTTCATTTTGCAGAACCTATTTTACATCTACTCCAGTGAATACAAACACCATGTCTCTCATCATAAAATGGTGTGAATCCCCCATTATCAAAGATGTCAAATCAAACCTACTATAAACTAAAGAGAAAGCTGCAATACGGCTCACCAATATCAACAAAATAGGGGTAGCCAACTAGTCAATGACTTGATGATAATCGATATCAGTGTACAACTTCATCTCCAAATTCGTCATCAAGACCTTTTCTCCGTTCTTGAGGAAATGTGGCCACTACTGCCTCAAAAACAGTCGCAATACCTCCAAAATTGCAAATAGATTATGATATCATATTGTGACATATATTTCATACCATGCATTTTTTACAGATTTGAAGAAGTGTCAAACTATGAACGAACTAAACTTTCCAGGGTTAGTTCGTGATTCGTGAACAAGCTTGATCAAAGCTTCTTGCATAGCTAAATAAACAAACATGACAAAAAAGCCACACTCAAAACGTAAAAGAGCAGAACTCAAGCTTGTCCTTGTAGGACTCAACCATGTTCACAAACAACTTCACTGATCAAAACAAAGATAAAACTCAAAACTCCGGTTCATTTACACCCCCTAGAAAATTCCAACACTAGAATAAGCTCAATTCAAATGTACTTTTACAAACTAGAGTGCAGGATAAAGACATAAACTATCCAAACCTTGGTTAAGACGAGGTGGCCTTGAAAGCCTTCTGCAATTCCTCACCAAACTCAGTAACGCCATTGAAAGACTTCTTCACCTCTGTATTCATTTTCTCAACACAATCAAGCAAATTATCCCTTTCTCTTTTTTCTAACCATCAGCCCACCACCCAAACAATACTCATTTCTGAAATTCCACACCGAATCGTTTGTTTATGCAAAACCTTAAATTCCCTTGGCCTTCAAGGGTTTAGAAAATGTGTATTCAGTACCACCCTTGAAGTTATGTACACAATTTTTTTCTAGGGTATTTTTTTTATCCTAGAACTTTATATGAATTACTTTTGTAGCTCAGATTTTGGTCACAACCACCAAACTTCACCTCCTATTTCTTCGTACTTGGACAATACAAACAGCAAGAACAATAACTGTGTTCCGTGAAAATTACCACTTTACTAGCATAAAGAACCACAATAATTAGATGTGCTGACATAGCTGCGGAGAATAACGCCACGAGCAAATTCAAGCAATCCAACTTACAAAAGCAGAGGCCCGAATTTGTTCACTGCCTATGAAACCTCATTCAGAGACAGTCAATCATTAAGACAGAACACAGTCAATCCAGTTCCCCACAATGTGAACTAGGTCAGAAAGCCAAACAGAGAATTAAGGTCCCATAGTCAGTTCCAACTTCCAATTAACATAAGAAAATAGAAATCGGGAGACAGCGAAATCAAGATAAAAACTAATACTTCCTACATTCCCCTCTATTAGCCACATTTGACACTTTCCTTCTAAAAAAAAAGTGAAATGGGGCTACTGAGTAAAATGGAAGAAGTAATAAATACCATATCGGCTACTACTTTCCCAATACAAGTAGCATGGACACTTAGTGCATCATTTTCGCTTTCTTCAGTTATATTCCAAAGCCAATGGAAAATTAGTTTTGCTTAACTAGAATGGAATACATGTTAGGCCAAAATACAAAATATCATGCATCAACTAAGCCACTCAGACTCCTGCAGGAATTGAATAATGTGGGAAGGTTAGGCCTTTCCATAAGCTTGCTTAATGATTGGTTATGGTCAAAACTCCCAACTTGCTTAAGTTACTGATATCCATTCCAGTTGACGTACAACACCAAGTATCCCAAGGCAAAAATGTTGTAATTCCACCAAAATCAAGAATGTATAACCTGAGACAGAGTTGCAACTAAACCTCATCTGTTTTGATAAACAGTGGAAATCAACCCTTCTTGTGGTATCAAATACTGGTTTCAGATTTGATCCCATAATCGATCATTACAGCCTAATCTTGGGGCCATTTCACTCATAAATGTGATTGATTATCTCCTCAAAATGTAGTCATTGTAACCTCTGAAACCTTTGAAAATTGCTTGCAAAGTTGCGCCAGAGCCCAGATCAATAACATGAATACTATTCATAATGAAGAGTTCTTAGCCTATAAATGAACTGAACTTCCATGAGCTACTCGTGAATGAGCTTTGTCAAAGCTTGTTTGATAATTAAAAAATTCAACATAGACAAAACTTCTACAGTCGTTCATATGCGAGCCAAGCTCCAGCTTGTCCTTCTACGGCACAATCATTTCGCGGACAAATCATTAATCAGTTTGGTACTCTTAGAGTGATATGTTAACTCACAAAATTTATAAATGTATTCGGATTCTATCATTAATTAGTAAGATAAGATTGGTATGTTCTACTAAAATTCTTTAGTTGCAGCCCTTGCTGCATCATACATGTGGGAAAATTGACTCGATACTTTGGCTCATTCAACAGAAAAGCTCAAATTTTCAAAAAATGACAAATAGCCTAATACATTCTGCTAGGTTCATTGACACCCCTGAAAATTTCCCACAAACAAAAGCAAGCTGGTCTTTTCAGATAAAAGCTAGTTGAAACAGTTGAGTCTCTCCCACCAAAACTTTGAGAGCAAATACAGATAGGATAGCATCAGAAGAATCGTGATAGATAACGAGGACAGTAGGGTTACGAAAATACTCCCTCCAGTTCGTTCCCCATTTTTCAAAACTTCCTAACAAAAAATAGACAATGAGGCTATTTGAGTGACATAGAAACTTGACATACAAACCACAGGTTCATTTACGGGAAAACAAAAACAACAATACTCCAGTGCCTCATGGCTCACAGTGTTAATTTTATTATCATAATAAGTAGCAATTTTAACACAGCAAAGAACACAATTCAAAAGCTAGATGCATCATGGAGAACAATAAATAATACTTGGACAGTTTCAATTCAATTAGGGAAAAATAGAAGAGTCGATAATTAAACTTCAATCAGTTAAGATTCCTACTTTAAGGGTATATGAAGGGTAACGATCCTTAAAAATCACAAGAACAGAAGCGGGAGAATACCTTTGCAAATCAAATGTGTTCCCAATGTGTTCAACACTTGCAAAATCTCATTCTGAAACAAGGGGTCAAGCAGGTTGACAGAAGTCTGTGAATCCAATTCCATAAGTTAAACAGAAAATTAAGCTCCCATAGTCAAATTCAATGCTCCCTAATATCATGCCGTCCATTTAATTTATTTATTTTCCGAAAATAGGAGAGTAAGAAGTTGAATCTGAAGCGGAGTAAGTACATATACATTATGCATGCACACAGAGAGTTGCCAATGAAAAGAAAGTTGTAAGTAGTAGTATAGCGTTCATGTGTTTTCATGTTCATTTAATGTTTCCTAAATCCTAACATCCTTTTTCAATTTTGTTCTTAGTTCATACATATTTGACACTTTTGCATTCTCCAAGTGCTAAAGCCATATTTGGTTAATATTAGTATATTACCACTTTATGAGTGATTAAATAGAAAATTTTCAATAATAAACAACTGTGTTTGGTGAATATTCATTCCCATTTTACGAGCAATACGAAAGAAAGTTATCCTAAAGTATGAAAATAATTAGATATGCTGACATAGCTGTGGGAGAGCACCTTGACGAATCAAATTCAGAAAGATGCTGAGAAATCCAATTGACAAAAGCCGTGGCCTGAATTTGTTCGCCGCTAACAAAACCTCATTCCGAAAACATCAATCATAATGACAGAACACATAACACAGTCAATCCAGTTCCCGGTAACGTGAACTAGGTCAAAAAGCCGAACAGAGAACTAAGATCTCATAGTCATATCTAATTAACATAAAACTCTAGGAAGTAGTAACCGGCAGACAGAGAGATCAAAACAAAAACAAAAACTAATACTTGCTCCATTCACTCAATTACCCCCATTTGACACTTTCCCTCTCACAAAACAATTTATACGGAAAGTTAGTTTTTGCTCCACCGGAAGGCAAATAACGAGTACAGGTTCGGCCAAAAAGACGAAAAGATATCATTGGTCAGTAAGAGCCTAAGACACTCGGACTCGCACGGGAATTGAGTGACTTGGGAATCCAACACTTTTTCAGAAGTTTGCTTAATGCTTGATTATGGCTAACCTCCAAATTTGCAGAGCAACAGAGTTGCGACTAAACCTCATCTATTTTCGCTAAAACATGGCTACTCAATCCTTCTTCTGGTATCAAATACAGGTTTAAAAATTGATTGTGGAATCGGTCACTACAGCCTAATCTAGGTCGTTGCAACATACTCCCTCAGTGGCTCCGTAACTCCGTCCCAATCATTTGTTTACCTTTGATTAAAATACTCCTCCAAAAAAAAAGTAAATAAATGATTGGGACACCCTTATGCCATTTGCTTTTTGCCACCTATTTTACAGTAATTATTGTACAAGATCATCTTGAGACGGCCATTTTATAGTTATGAGACGATCTTATTAGTTATTCTATAATTGTGAAACGATCTTATTCTATAATTTGTACATTATAATAATACCAAATGATAACGAGTTGTGGCTCCCTTGGAAGAAAAATTACAAGGCGGCCAAAAATTAAAGACAAACCTTGCTTAAAATTCATTCCGTCCACGAAGAAGATGAGTACCAACACAAACAATCGTATTTTAGAGAGAGTAATAAATGGATCAGTGAATATAAGTTCCAACGGTCAGAAGAAAACAGAAGTTGTCTAATGCGTCGCCGGCGATTATTTCGGACTGAAATGTTTCTGAATTTTCTAATTTCGGACTGTGTAATGTGTATTCTCTCTTAATTTCCCCAATGAGTCCTTAGATGGATGATTCGGGTGATCGGGTCACATTGCCCTTCTTTTTTTCTTTTCTTTTTTCAAACTAGTTGGAACGTCCGCACGCGGCATCCAACTTTTCTGACTTGCTGCGGTAATTTTAGCATATGTGTAATTACTGTGCGACATAAAGTTATTCTATTTATCTATAAACATTTATATATACAAACAACACACATGGGATATATTATACATTTATTGGATCCCTATAATTATTTACATTATTATATTATTAGTTCTGAACTGGCGTGGAGAAGGTTGGCAATCAGTCGTCGTCCGAAATGGACAGAAGCTCAATTTCGGGAGCGATTTCATGCCTGGTAGCTGTGTAGTACTCTTGTTTTAGCGTTTTATAGTTTTGTTCAAGCATCTTTAGGCTGTAATAGTTATAATCGACGACGTCAAACCCATATAAGTCCTTAAGAAATTTAATAGCTTTTCTTGAACAGCTCGGTTGCGACATTCCGACAAGCTTTGAAGGCGATCCTATAAATTTAACACTTTCTGAACGAGAACTAATTCCACGTATTTGAACGTAGGCTCTTAATTCGTCTTCCGTTGCTACGTAGATGCCAAATTCAGTTACAAGTAGATGGAGTTGTTTAAGTAAATCGTTTAATATAATCTTCAGATTTATCTCCATCGGACATCGCTCGATTTCTGATGCATCTAAAACATGTAAAATATTTAAAGTGAGTTTATAAATAAAAAAAATAAACCAAACCGTAATATTAACGCATGAATATGTTAAAAGAAGGAGTGTTTTTTAAAGTTAATTTAAAAGGATTTGAGAAGAAGTTTTACCCATGGGAAATGATCTTCTGCAAGTAATTCTTACCTATTGTGAGGCTCTGTTGTGTATTTATAGACAAATTCTTCTGCATGTTAAATGATGTGGTATGTTTTTTTTTGGCATCTGTATGGCATGTGGAAGGCTTTACATTTTTAGTAAAATGACGTGTTCGAAAAAACTATTTTCGAGATAAAGCACATATTTGTGTAACGCCATATGGATAACATGTGTATCTTTATAACTTTCCTAACAGACCGATGTCTACTAATAGATAAGGTTTCATTTCCATTTCAGATTTATCTTTATGACTATAACTAAGAAAATGTGCTCCAAATAAATTTGTATGATGATGTTTACATTATTTTGTCTGTTTGTGATAGAATTTTTTTTTCCCGAATAATTATCTAATTAAGTATGAATTTGCTTTTCTTTTTTTTATTTTAGTTGTGAATGCATGTATAAATGTTCGTAAAATGTATTTACCTCAAATACTTAATTAGCATATTCACTACTAACACAATTTTTTTCTTCTGTTATAGTAGACTTGCTACATACTATTCTGAAAGAAATAAACGGCCAGTGGTGTTTATAACGCTAACGGTTACGGTTATACAACTATAGAATGGATTGACATCTCTCTTATATTAATGTACCTGTAAGTAGTCATTTAGGAGTATTTCCAACAACAATTAGCATAAATTTGGTCAAATTAGGTGAATACCTGTAACGATATAACTTAATCCATCACTTGAAATCATTAATGTATCACGAAGGCATATATGAATGCTCATTTTTTAATTCGTATACGTCTACGATTAGCCAAACGACGATGAAGAGCAGTCCGATATCGACTGAAATAAAGCAGCAAGAATTCGTTATTAAAATCGCAAAACCTGATACATATGTAAGTAAGCTGCGTCTTTCTAAGTAAAAAGAAAAAGTAAACTAATTAAGAAAAGAGTTCACATATGAAGCAATCTTTTTTCCAACAAGAAGCTAAATGTATACCGATTCGGAAAATGCTTTCGTTGCTCTAAACTTGTGTTTCTTTAATATGCTGCGGGCGAAAGCGTATTTGTCTAACTGGCCCACCAGCGTCGAATGACCACAGTTTTATAACAAATTCATGATCCTTTATTCTAAGACGAGCTTCATCGATTAAGGACAGCCGTTCCTAAAAGAGAGATATAACAGTGGTCAAAGACTATAGTATAAAATTGTAATAGATAATTATAAATTAGTAATAGGAAAAGGTTTTCAGTGTGACACCACCTCTGTTGACAGAGCTAGAACTTCAACGGTACTTTTTTTTAGAACTATTTCTGCCAGTGAATCGAAGAGCGTTAAACGTATTTCACCTGTGTTGTCGCTGAAAATAATTCTAAGAGCACAGCTATCATAAACGAAAAGTAATAATGTTAGATATTCTATATAGTGGCAGTGTTATAACAGAAGCAAGAAAGAACTGATAAAAGAACAATAAAGAGACAAACGCACAGATTTACGTGATTCACTAACGGTGTGTTAGATACGTCCACAGGGCAGAAGGGAGAGAGTTTTATTGATATGTGAGGAGTTTTCAGATTACAGATTCAGACGGTATGACTGCTAGGTAGAGGCTTAGAGAGTTTATATAATACTCTCTAAAACCTAATACAGAATGACCTAACAAAGGCCCAAGACAGACCTAGCCCAATAACAGACCCCCGCATAGTCGTTCGAAGCGACGGTTAACAGAATCAAGGCACAAACCCAACAAATCTCCACCTTGACTTAAATTCTCTCACAAACAGACAGATGTACCAGATGCATTCCCATAAATGCCAGATGTACCAGAAAGCTCTTCTCCCTTCCCCCTCAGATATTGCCCCCAAGAGGGCAATTACAGACTGCGGATATTTAGCAAGTCCAAACAATGTTGGAACTTGCTATGCGGAACTGGCTTAGTGAACATGTCAGCTGGGTTATCAGCAGTACCCACTTTGTTCACCTTAATCCTCTTCTCATTTCTCAGAAAGTGATATCTCACATCTATATGCTTAATCCTCTCATGATGAACTTGATCTTTAGCCAAGCATATTGCACTAAGACATCCTGAGAATACAATAGCTTGCTCGATGTAGACCCAAATCACGACCAATCCTTTTAACCAGATTCCCTCTTTAGCTGCTACGGTCAACGCCATATCCTCTGCTTCAGTAGTAGACAAAGTAACTGTAGGCTGCAATGTAGCCTTCCAACTGACGACTGAACCACCAAGAGTGAAAGCATAACCAGTCATTGATCGTCTGCTGTCAACATCTCTCGCATAATCGAACGAGTACCACGACACAAGGCACTCTCTATCACCTCCATAAATGAGACCAACATCAGATGTACCCTTAAGGTACCGAAAAATTCTCTTCACGACTTGCCGGTGCTCTTTACCTGGATCACCCATAAACCGGCTCACCACACTAATCGATGTGCTAAATCGGTCTAGTGCGAGACCATAGCATACATCAAACTACCCACCTTTGCACTAGAGTACGGAACTCGGGACATGTACTCCCTTTCTTGGTGACTTGGGTGAAAAAGTATGACAGATGTGCATTCGATGCACTAGGAGTATCTATGAATTTAGCAGTAGACATGCCAAACCTTGCTAGCACCTTCTGAATATAGCCTTTCTGAGATAAGAAAAGCTTCTTCTTGCTCCTATCCCTGTAGATCTCCATTCCCAGGATTTTTCTTGCTGCACCCAAATCTTTCATCTCAAATTCAGCACTAAGAAGACCCTTCAATTTTCGAACATCGGACTTGCTCTCTCTGAGCCTATCAACATATCGTCTACATATAGGATCGGATAAATGAAAGACTCATTCTTGACTTGTTGTAATAAACACAACAATCATACGGACTCCTATTGTAGCCAATCTCCAACATGTAGCTGTCAAACCTTTTATACCACTGCCTCGGAGACTGTTTTAGCCCATATAAGGACTTCTTGACTTGCAAACACAGTCTTCTTTACCCGGAACTGGAAACCGTCCTGGTCGAGTCATGTATATCTCTTCTTCCAACTCTCCATGTAGGAAAGCTGTCTTCACATCTAGTCATTCGAGTTCTAAATCCGATGTGCAACTATTGCTAGCAACACTCGATGGAAGTATGTCGACCCCGGCGAAAATATTTCATTGTAGTCTACCCCCTCTTTCTGACTGAACCCACGAGCTACCAATCGAGCTTTATACCTTATACCCTCAGCAGCAGTCTCTCCCTCTTTCTTCTTGAAGACCCATTTACAAGTAACAATCTTTCTCCCTTGAGGCTTCTTGGATAATTCCAGTGTCCGATTCTTTTGAAGGGACTCCATCTCATCTCCTATGCGGCAAGCCATTGGGCGGATTCGAGAACATGTAGTTTGCTTCTTTGAAAGTGGATGGCTCATGTAAGTCGGGATCCACCTCCTCAGCAACCTGAAGTGCATAACCCACCATATCTTCAAAACCAAGTCTATTCGGAGGCTTCCAAAAATTAGGCCTGATTGAGCGCTCACGGGCCAAACTCGCGATTCGGGCTGGTAATGAAGAATCGATGGAACAGATTCGGATTCGGATTGTAGTGGTTGATCTTCTTCTGTGATACACTCTCATCAAGAGTGTCTTTGCTCCACCTGTTTATCAACACTACTACTACTATCTGACAACATATAAGACTTCACAGTAGGATTAACCATAGAATTTTCATCAAAGACAACATTTCTACTCAAAATAACCCTACCCTTTGATGGAAACCAGATACGGTATCCCTTGACACCATCCCCATAGCCCATGAATACTCCCTTTTTAGCTCGTGGCTCAAGCTTACCTTCACTAACATGATAATAAGCAGTACTACCAAAAGCTCTTAAAATATAATAGTCAATGAGACTTACTGGACCACATCTCAAATGGAGTTTTGAGATTCGGACTCGTGTGAGGTCCCCGATTTAACGAGATAGCATCTTTGTACTAATCGCTTCGCCTTGAGAATCTTCTTGTTAGTCTAGCATTAGAGAGCATGCACCTTGCCCTCTCCAGAAGTGTCTGGTTCATTCGCTCTGCTACACCATTTTGCTAAGGTGTATCTCGGACTGTACGATGTCTAGCAATCCCTTCATTCTTGCAGAACTCGTCGAACTCAGAACAACAAAACTCTAGGCCGTTATCAGTTCGCAGCCTCTTGACCTTCTTCCCAGTTTGATTCTCCATTAATGCCTTCCACTGCTTAAAGTGAGTAAAGGCTTCGTTTTTGTGCTTCATCAAATAAATCGAAGTCTTCTTGGAATAATCATCAATAATAGACACAAAATACCTGTGACCTCCCAAAGACTCCACCTTAGAAGGACCCCAACAATCAGAATGGATGTAATCAAGTGTGCCCTTGGTCCTATGCACTGCTTTAGGAAACTTGCTGCGATGTAGCTTCCCAAATACACAATGCTCACAGAAATTCAGATTCTTGACCTTGTGACCACACAGAAGATCTTCTTTTGACAGAGTCTGCGTCCTCCTTTCACTCATATGACCAAGCCTCATATGCCACAACTTAGTCAAATCTTCTTTATCAACATCTGAGGATGCAACAGCAACAGAACCTGATAGAGTAGATCCCTGAAGATAATATAGAGTACCATGCTTGATACCCCTCATAACCACATTCGAACCTTTGCAGACGTTCAGAACTCCACCTACACTTTGAAAGCTGAAACCCTTACTGTCTAACGTGCTTAAGGAGATCAGATTCTTTGTCATTAGTGGAACATGTCTAACCTCGTTCAATGTACAGAATTTACTATCATGTGTCCTTACCCTGACTGAGCCGATTCCAACTATCCTGCAAACAGCACTGTTGGCCATAGAAATAATGCCTCCATCTACCTGTTCATAAGTTGTAAACCACTCCCTGCGCGGACATATATGGTAAGATGCTCCAGAATCTAGAATCCACACATCAGTGTGATGCGTGACCCTATCCGTAACTAGAGCATAATCATCTTTCTCGGAATCTGCATTTGCTACACCAGCAGTACCAGTAGCAGACTTGTTCTGTTTATCTTTCTTGGGACAATCGAATTTCCAATGCCCCTTCCCTTTACAGTAGTTACAGACATCAGTAGGTTTAGGACCTTTAGAAACATAAGAACCAGAATTACCAGAAGTACCAAAAGTACCAGCAGAATTAGAAGAACCCGAATAAGAAGGCTTCTTATACTTTTTCTTCCCCGAATTTCCCTGTCCATAACCCCCACTGGCTGCTAACCCTGCAGCCTGATTGTGTGTACCTGTACCAGCCGCCTTATGGCGCAGTTCTCTAGTATGAAGAGACGACCTAACATCTTCTAGAGTAACAATATCTTTACCCACAATAAAAGACTGTACAAAATTCTCATACGATAACGGTAAAGAAACTAACAGAATTAATGCGGCATCCTCATCTTCTACCTTAACATCAATATTACGTAATTCTAGTAAAATTATGTTTAACTGATCTAAATGATCTCCAAGAGGCATACCTTCATGCATTCTCAAACTAAACAGACGTTGCTTCGGAAGCAACTTATTGGTCAAAGACTTGGTCATATAAAGACTCTCAAGCTTTTTCCACAGACCGGCTGCGGTAGTTTCCTCCACGACTTCAGTGATGATATCATCAGCAAGACACAACATAATCGTTGAATGTGCCTTCTCCTCAGACTGGCCATCTCAGCGGTAGCAGCGGTAGTAGCAGCAGTTGCGCCTTCCGTCTTCTTATCTGAAAGCGGCGCCCACAACCCTTGCTGCTTTAACAAAACCCGCATCTTGATCTGCCACAGACTAAAACTATTCCTCCTCGTAAAGCGATCGATCTTTATGTTCATCGCCGACATCTTTCTCGCTGGTCAGGAACCTGAAGGCTCTGATACCAGTTTGTTATAATAGAAGCAAGAAAGAACTGATAAAAGAACAATAAAGAGACAAATGCACAGATTTACGTGGTTCACTAACGGTGTGTTAGCTACGTCCACAGGGCAGAAGGGAGAGAGTTTTATTGATATGTGAGGAGTTTTCAGATTACAGATTCAGACGGTATGACTGCTAGGTAGAGGCTTAGAGAGTTTATATAATACTCTCTAAAACCTAATACAGAATGACCTAACAAAGGCCCAAGACAGACCTAGCCCAATAACAGACCTCCACATAGTCGTTCGAAGCGGCGGTTAACAGAATCAAGGCACAAACCCAACAGGCAGATTATAAGGTGTAACGAAAAAATATAGTGCCTTTTACTTACGTGGCCTTTGAAATGCCTTCATGAGGTTTATCGGAAAGGGTACACTGAAAGGTTTTCCCAACTGGGACGGATGTTCCTTTTCTACAGACATTCCATGAGGTGTACGCAAAGTCACCTGGATTTGTGATGGACTTTATTTTTCCTTGTATAAGTATAATTTTTTTCTCCTATAAATCGGTGAAGAACGAAATCAGTAAATGTTACTTGTGTCAAATATATTGTTGGGCAAGTGTCAGCCGTACTTATATTTGTGTAAAGATTTACTGCTTGATCCGCAAGAGAACTTATTGGGAGAAAAGTCTCTATGTTTTCGTTGAGGTGCCGCGATTTGTTGAGCTTTCGTCTCGATTTGTTGGGTTTTCGCCTGCAGCATTTGCTTCATAAGTAATAGCAATACTTCCGAGGTTCTCTTTATTGTTATTTGTCCTGCATTTAGGCGGTAGTAATATTGGGTTGAATATGAGCTTAAACTGCAAAAAACTAAATTTTATCATACCATATCCGTAATTCTGCTGCGGCGGAAATATTGCTGTTTAGTATGATGCTTGAAAAACGAGTAGTACCCCAGCAACTCCCTGTGTATTGTATTTTTTTATCATATGCTTCATAAAATTGATAATTATTTTAAAATACGGTAACATACCTCCAAATCTGGCTGCTCTAACCCGAGTGACCTGTACAACGGGTAGAGATTCTATGACACGTGCAATTTTTCTGTAGGTTCTAAAGCATTCAAATGTCAAGCGGTTACAACGACCGGCTGCATCCTGTATATAGAGGTAAAGTGAAATAGAAGAAATTTTTTACATAATGGGCATTGAAAAATTGCATTTCTTAAGTTTGTTACCTCTAGTCAACAATAACTATGTCTCTTGCTTGTTGAGTATCACCAGATGTTCTCGTCGTAACTGTTTTTAAGGATCCAATAGAAATAGCTACGCCAACTATATCTACATGGAAAAAAGAAAAAATTGCGAACAACAAAATTTGCTAAACTTCTATAAAATAGCAAATATGATAAAATATAGCGGCAATCACCAAATCGTTCTTTACGATCTAGACAACTTGTTACTGCATTTACTGGAACCCAATATGTCCTTTCATTTTCAGTGGGACTGAGATCAACTACATCCATACCTCCTTTCAATGTCATTTGATAGATATTGTTTTCATATCTGAATTTTTCAGGAATGATTTTAATGATTGAATTTGGAATTTCATACTCGTGACCTTCACGAAAAATGTCTTTATAATAAACAATATCTTCCTCATAGATAGTTGCTAACATTTATGTTCCCTGATGCATAAGTAAAAGAGCAAAATAAAAGTTAGAAAACTTTAGCAGTTCCAACTGTAAACAATAAGTATATGTTGTATAATATTTTGATTTATAACTCTCTGTCACTGAAGAGCAAATTTTGAAGAGTTTTATCTCCTAGCCTTGCCTTTTTGGAAGCGAGTAAGGACTCCAGACGTACGACTATGGCGAAGTTTCGAGTACGATCAGTTGCACAGGCAAGAGGGATTCTTAGAGGAGTCATTTCAATCTACAAATTAAGATAGTTTAGGTTAAGATATTGAAGCTGTGAATATATGTCAGAGAAAGTGTTAAAATGAAAGCGAAGTAATAAACATATACAGTAGGATAAAAATAGAGGAAGTCATAGAAGATAGTGTTTCTAAATTTTAGACACACGTAATTATTTGCAGAACAAATTTTCCAATAGCTGACAAATGACAATGTTTAATTATTTTCCTTTTTTAAGGGGTAATGCAGTAGTACATGAATAAAATTTAAAGATGACGCACAAAATCGAATTATTTTAATACGAAAATCATAAAGAATTGGAGGCAACGACGTTGTACACACCGATTTTTTTGTTTTTTTTTTTGTAATCACGAAATGAAAAAAGAAATATGAAATGCCAAAAAAAAAATTACATACAAATAAAGTTACAAACAAAACTGACAAGCATGAAATTATGTACAGAAACACTACTGGAGTAACAAATCTAGGAAAAAAATAATTACATAAATTTTAGAAACATCCATTTAGTTTTATCTAGCATTATGTAGTACTTCGTAGCATACAATATTTCTTGTACGTCTCCAACTGTCATTCAAAGTACAATGCGGAAGAACTGCTACTGTGACATCTGAACTTTGAGTTGCTCTTGAAAGAGCAACTATAGCTGGTCGTGGGAAAATACAGGACATGGTAGATATATGCCAACTTTACCAAGTGTTTGACCTTCTGCTTTATTGATATTCATTGCAAAACTTAATTTTATGGGAAACAGTTTTCTTTTGAATTGAAAAGGAAATTTGTCAGTAAGGGATGGTTGAAGTGGAATTCTTGGTATAGAAACTCTTTCGCCCTTGTGGTGACCGACATCAATTTTTGCGTCTGATCTATGACATTTTGATCAAAGCCTTTGCATATAAGCCGTGTACCGTTGCAAAGTCCAGAAGTTGGATCTAAATTCCTCAACAAAATAATGGGACTATTCTTTTTCAGTATCAATTCATGTAGTGGAAGACCGCTTGGCTGCAGTGTATTTAGAAATTCCGTCGGATACGGCGCAGTTGTTATGTCTGTCGCTTCGTCGAAGTTCCTGTAGGTAAATGGTTCACCTTCTTGTTTGGAAACTAACATAGCATTTATAGTCTGTGCATCATCATTTTTCGGTGTCAATATTGCTCTTGTCGTAGTTAGTGATGGATCTGTAGTTATTAGTTGTATGTCTGGATATATTGCATCAATCAACCGTTCTATTAGTGCATGTTCTTCTGTTCCAGATATAACGATTGATCTTGGTAATTTGATATCCTCTCCATTTTCATAAGGATGCGAGCCGTCACCAACACCTAAAACAAAATTACCAAATGCTGGATCGCGCATAGCACGCATATTTACAGTCAAATGTAATTTTTCAAGTTTTGGCCACAGCGGAGACATCACAAAACTTGAATTGATTGCCTCTCGCAATATAATTTTCGGTATAATGGGCAGCACCTGTCGGAAGTCTCCACCAAATACAACAATTTTGCCACCAAAAAGAAGGCTGCTTGAGCAAACATCACGCATGGTATTTTCAAAGTGTTCGATTGCCTGGCGTTTTGCCATAGGTTCTTCATCCCAAATGACTAACCTACAGTTCTGCTAGAGAACTTTGTTTTGAGATTTGCGAACTTTGATTCTCTTCGATGTCAAGAGGGATCTTGAATCGAGAATTACATGTTCTGCCACCAGGGAGATTGGCGGCAGCAATACCTGAGCTTGCAACCACAATTGCAATAATATCTTTGACTCTGAGATTCGCAAGCAATGTTTTATACAAAAAAGTTTTTCCTGTACCACCAGGCCCGTCTAAGAAAAAAGAACCTCTTTCATTTTTTGTAACCCTTCTGTAAATTGTGTCATAAGCGTAACGCTGTTCTGTATTAAGCATGTGCACAACATTTAATTCCTCAGAACTTATTGGAATATTAAGTTCTTCTTCAATTTCTTTCATGTTCGATCTGTCTACATCTATTTCGTCCAATTTTAAATCCCCAAAATCGAAAGTACTGAAGCTTTTGCCCATTGATTCGACCATATAACAAATATTTCGAAGGGTCAGTTGTAGTATTTTTCGCCTTTGCAATGGAAATGCATATGCATAGTCCTCTGAGAAGACTGGGTAAAATTTATCCCAAAGCAATCTAGGGTTTTTTGGATGACAATAAATGAGCAAAGTTCAAAATAATCTACGAAGCGCACCAGGCATCCGATACCGTGAGGCTTCTTCTAAGCACTGCTCAATAGAATCATCTGCTTCAAGCAAACCTCGCCTGAATGAGGAGTCTTGAAATGAAGTACACATTATGCCATTAATGGATTTGAGGTCATCAAAGGATGTAGGCCCTCGAACGTTTGCTAGAAGAAGACGTAAATAGTAGCGCTCTCCTTTAGATGAATTTGCGTACACCAAATGACCTAAGGCAAACCCTTTCTCACGCGGAGTCCAGAATTTATCTCTTTTTCGATCATGCCATACACAATGTTCTGGAAATTGATTGTATAACAATGTCTTAGCAAAATTGTCATTCAAATTTCGCTCAAAGAAAGCCGCTAACATTGTTCTATTACGTGCGTCGTCATCTAAAACGTTACCAAGGTTTTCCCAGGGATGGAAACCAACAGTTTTCATGTTTGGTAGGTGCACTTGTAATGGAACAACGTTAGGATGTATCTCATTCAAATGAAATCCAAAAATTCGCCATGTGGCTTCTGGTGGAGTAATCTAGCGAGCAGATTGGTAAGCAGTAATCTCGTTAAAGGAAGACTAATTTCTAGGATCAGTAACAGCAAACGACACTCGATCATGGCCCTTATAAACGTACTTGTACATGTATTTAACTGCTTTAATGGTAGAACATATTTCTACGTTTAAGTGACAGTCATATTTAGCTAAAAGAAAAGGATTGTATGGAACAACCCATTGATTATTGAGCTCTGATCCTCGAACAATTACATGAACGCCAGTATTTCTTCTACGATATATAGGATATGAATCCCGGCCATTAGTTGTCGTATCTGAAAACTCAAGAGGGTAGTGGTTCTTACATCTATCATTTTTCATGCAGGGATTTGAATAGTTGGCTCTATTGCAAGGCCCGTGCATCATGTGGCGAACAACTGAAGAGTATAGATGTGGGTTTTCAGCATTGTTAGGCAACTTCGCACAGAAGAAGTCATCATATTGGTCCGGAGTCCTTATTTTACTCGTCGAATCAAGAATGATTAGAAAATGGGCATGCGACAAACCTCTTTTTTGAAATTCAACGACGTAAACGTATCCAGATACATTGCCAAATATTTTACGCACGCAGATGTCTTTCTTTAACTCAAATAATTTCACTCAAAAGACCCGCGAAATAAGGCCAGGTCTGTTCCGAGCTTCCTCAAAAGGAGATAGTTCTCGCTTAATTTCTGGCCAACGGGGGTTGCATGTCATCGTCATAAATATATCTGGCTTTCCGTATCGCTGAACCACAGTCATAAAAGAAAGATAGCGACGTCTAAAATCACGATCACATCCAATGAAGCTGGCTGGCAATATGAATTAACGACCAATGTTCGCACCAGATCTCTGCCCAGCGGCATGACTATCTATAGTTCCTTGATATAAGTCAGCTCGAATTATATTATGATTATTTCTTATGTAATCGAGTCGAGTTGTCTCAATTTTAATATACATATCTACCGTATATTGTTGGAGAAGACGACCACTTCTTAACAATATCGAAGAATCAGCTGGACGAATCTGAAGTCGATAGCAGTAATATTCTCTGCAGGAGACTTTTTTCTCTGACTCCGAAGTACCTGCCACTGTAAGTAGAAGGCAGCGGATGGTATTGGATTGAGGAGAAGAGATAGGAAAAAAAGATATACTGAAAAAGAGAATATAAAGATGCGGACCTTGTTCTTCGTTCTAAAGCAAATCGTCCGCTTTTTGTATTAGAATTTCATTGACCGGAAAAGCAGGGCAATCAGGACGACATCGACGATTGGAATTGAATCAATAAATACGATGATGCCAGCCTGTTTCGCCAAAAGGAAATAAAATAGGGTACTGTAATGGATCATAGCAACCGTAATAGTGTAATATTCTGTGACTTGTTCCTGAAATTGCATGTACAACGACGTCATGTCGCGGAGGAGCTGATGAATTTTCATCATCAATCCAAATTGCAGTAAGCTGGGATGTCGTCCGGGCATTATGAGTTCGTTGATCTTGCAAAGGATCCGATTTTATTACGAATCGGCTTTCGTCATCTATACCGATGTTCCTCAACTATCTAAAGAATCGCATGTATGGATTGAACTCCATAATGTGCATCAAAGCCTGAACTACGCGACGCTCTATATCTGATAAAATCTATAGTCTGTGCCATAATTCTAAATCTGTATCAAAGAAATAGAGTTGGATATAGCGCGGCCGCTCGGCAGTAGGCAAAATGTCATTGATGAAATGATACGCCTGGCCATGAACTCTAAACGTATAGATGCCGCGATTTCTATGCGCAAGTTCACTGTCCCTTTTTACTCCGAATGAAGTAAAAGCAAAAGAACTGTTGTACAACATCACGTACTTTATGAAATTTTGGGATACAAAATCATTTGACAGGAATAGTAGACGGAGATTATTTGGCGGAACGATTTGTGCAAGGCGTATATCTCCATGAAAGCAACAAAAGCTTTGCAATTCATTTTTGAGCAGTTTTGCACCGCAGTAGCGACACAATGACGGTAAGGGAAGAACATATGGCTTAGAAAGTGGATTTGGAAAACCTTCAAAAACGTTTATGATGCGTGTATTTTATATAAGGTTTTTACCTCATTTTTACACGCATTTTTGTACTATTTTACGTGGCATCTAGCTACAAATACTCCCGAATAGTCTACTTTGGTTTGTCTTGTGTAAATTGCAGGTATAGACCGAAAAGATGATAAATCGAGCCTAAACTCGTCCCATTTTCATGCATTTATGGAGAACACGGGATCGGAGCTTGGAATCTATCACTTTGAAGACGCGTGAGCTGATTTCGGAAGGTGTCATAGTGCCTAACGTGCCAAAATAGCTGGATCGACCACTTTTCTAGTCGATCGAATGCTTTATATCATGAAGATCACACGATCGAGCATAAATATTACTCGATCGAGAAGGCATTATAAGGAGTTACTCGATCGAGTGGTTTATTTCCACTCGATCGAGGGGTTTGTTGCTTAGTTACTCGATCGAGCGGTTTTATTCCGCTCGATCGAGTGGTTTGTCCCTGTAATTATGTTTTCCCGCCTATTTTCGTATGGGCTTTTGTAATTAGGTTTTGGATTAGGTTTAGGAAGGGAATTTCGGTACTACTTTACTAAGTAGACTGCGTAACTCTTCCACACTTCCTCTTCCGGACTGCTTCCCTTTCCTTTACTCTATTCTATTCTACTGCTCAAATTCGGAACTTGTAATCGGTACTATTTTCTCTTTTTAAATTCTTAATTCCTACTTTTAATTTATATTATTGCTTATACTTCTTTCTCTTCTTTTATCTCTGCGATTGCTTATTTGAATTCCTCTTGTTTATTATTATCATGTTCAATTCCTATTATCTATATATTATTTTTGTTGTTTCGATAATGATGTGTAGCTAATTCCCTCTTGCTAAGACTAGGGAATCCATGATTATGAAGGAATAGTAATTGCCATATTAGGTTAATGCTTGTGTAGTCTTTGATGTTAATCGCTACAATTAATTGTTTCTGTCTAATTGAGTCGACGCAATTAGTCATTTTAATCATAGTAAGCCTTGACCTGGACCGGAAGGTTGGAAAGGGTGAGACTCGTAGCGAACATTAGGGCACCGTAGTGAGGGTGGACGTTTACTCATTTTAATCTGTGTATGCATGTTTTCTTGCATTTCCGTTTGGACGTTTACTCATTTTAGCATGCATCGTTGTTTTTATTTCAAAAATCACATAAAATTCAAAAAATTTTAGAAAATTTCAAAAATTCAAAAATTTTCACGTTTATTTTGAGTCGGAACGTTTGAACTTTGACGCTACTTTGAATTCTTACCATGGCCCTGCATATTCTTAACATATTGTTGGCATGATAATGTGCATAATCTACGAGTTTTTGTTTCTCTCTTATCTGAACGAATAGACTTGACTCATATATTGGCATCTACATTACATTCTGAGGTTAGAGCTTTATAAACTGGTGACATTCATGACCGATTTTATTTAGGATGTGAGTAATACTCTCTGTAAGGCATGTAACATCAATTTGCATAAGCATGAGTCTAGTCTTCTTAATACCTGTATGCATTCGGTCTGTGGATGGTGACACATGTTAGGAGAGACAGTTCCCTTTATTTCATTCTACCCATGAGCCTCACATAGCCAAATTGCCTTTTTGTCCTATTAGCTACATTCTATAATTTTGCATACCCTAGCCGAGCTAGTGATGAGTAGCTGTTTGGAATCCTTTACTGCAGTTTGGTTATATTTCTGATTTCAGAAGTCGGTGGAAGAATTGAAGGGAATGAAAAGAAAAATGCTATGAAAAGAGAAAAAAATAGAAAAAAAAAAGAATTGAAAAAGAAAAATGAAAAAAAAAGAAAGAAAAATCATATGCGAAAAATGGAAAATTGTATAAGATGATTTTTACTCTCATGTCTTATTTATATCTTTTGGGGAGTTGACAAGTTTATGGAGTATTGTGAGTTTAGTGCATCGAATTTGCACCGTTTTGTTTTGTTATATTGAGTATGAAGTTGGGATGCAGTTCAATATTTAGATCCGTGTTGCTAGTTTGGCTACTAACTCCACATTTCCAAATTCATCTTAGCCCCTTCTTACCCATTACCTCACTTACCCAAATGTAAGTGCTCGGCATGTGTCTTGGTCATTAGTTTGGTTGGAATGCGTATGTACGCTTGTAGAAGACTTTATTCATGTTAAATGCATGCATGTTCTTATAGGTCGAGTTAGGTGAGTGTCTTTACTTCTTTCTATCTTTCACATATATACTCACCTCTGCCTAAATATTGAGTGATGAGCGACCTGTGAGAGTCCGATATCCTTGAGTCTTGCAAAGTCGACGGTTCAGTAAGTTTGAAACATTGATTTAACTCGTTTGCATTTATCATTTGCCACTTTGTTAGTTGTTGCATTAAACTGGTTTGGTGAATGATTTGTAGCCGATGCGTTGGCCCCGTTCCACTGTTTATTCTTAGTTGCATTCATAGTTTGCTTGGGGACAAGCAAAAGTTTGGTTTGGGGAGATTTGATGCGTGTATTTTATATAAGGTTTTTACCTCATTTTTACACGCATTTTTGTACTATTTTACGTGGCATCTAGCTACAAATACTCCCGAATAGTCTACTTTGGTTTGTCTTGTGTAAATTGCAGGTATAGACCGAAAAGATGATAAATCGAGCCTAAACTCGTCCCATTTGCATGCATTTATGGAGAACACGGGATCAGAGCTTGGAATCTATCACTTTGAAGACGCGTGAGCTGATTTCGAAAGGTGTCATAGTGCCTAACGTGCCAAAATAGCTCGATCGACTACTTTTCTAGTCGATCGAATGCTTTATATCATGAAGATCACACGATCGAGCATAAATATTACTCGATCGAGAAGGCATTATAAGGAGTTACTCGATCGAGTGGTTTATTTCCACTCGATCGAGGGGTTTG
Source organism: Silene latifolia (assembly GCF_048544455.1). Taxonomy (NCBI): domain Eukaryota; kingdom Viridiplantae; phylum Streptophyta; class Magnoliopsida; order Caryophyllales; family Caryophyllaceae; genus Silene; species Silene latifolia. The sequence continues at coordinate 117,575,377 of NC_133531.1, forward strand.
TTGCTTAGTTACTCGATCGAGCGGTTTTATTCCACTCGATCGAGTGGTTTGTCCCTGTAATTATGTTTTTCCGCCTATTTTCGTATGGGCTTTTGTAATTAGGTTTTGGATTAGGTTTAGGAAGGGAATTTCGGTACTACTTTACTAAGTAGACTGCGTAACTCTTCCACACTTCTTCTTCCGGACTGCTTCCCTTTCCTTTACTCTATTCTATTCTACTGCTCAAATTCGGAACTTGTAATCGGTACTATTTTCTCTTTTTAAATTCTTAATTCCTACTTTTAATTTATATTATTGCTTATACTTCTTTCTCTTCTTTTATCTCTGCGATTGCTTATTTGAATTCCTCTTGTTTATTATTATCATGTTCAATTCCTATTATCTATATATTATTGTTGTTGTTTCGATAATGATGTGTAGCTAATTCCCTCTTGCTAAGACTAGAGAATCCATGATTAAGAATGAATAGTAATCGCCATATTAGGTTAATGCTTGTGTAGTCTTTGATGTTAATCGCTACAATTAATTGTTTCTGTCTAATTGAGTCGACGCAATTAGTCATTTTAATCATAGTAAACCTTGACCTGGACCGGAAGGTTGGAAAGGGTGAGACTCGTAGCGAACATTAGGGCACCGTAGTGAGGGCGGAAGCTAAGCTATTTGTGCTTTAGGGTGAATTGAGACCGGAAGGAGATATTCACTGCCCCTTAGACCACACTTGCATTGACCTGAGACCTAAATTGCCTGACTGAATGATCATGGTGAACCGACTGTCTTAGCTGCTTTCTCCATATTTGCTTAATCTTTATTCTCTTGCTTTTCCTCTCTTTCTTAGTCTCTTTAGTTTAAAACAATCAAATTCAACCCCCCAAATTGGTTACCGTGACGAACTTAGACAAAGCTGACATTTTCCCATCTCCCTGTGGAGATCGACCCGACTTCCCTAGCTATATTAGTTAGACCAGTTGGTTATTTTTGATAGGTATACGACTGCCCGGTCAGTTTACCTTTCGACTAATATTTGACGAAGCAGGTTTTTTTTCTTCGATTGCTGACTTGCACGAGAACACGATGCAACGTGCTTTAGTATATTCATACTAAAGAACTGTTTTACAAAGAAGTTATTCAATAGAAGCAACAACTAAAATCTTATAAGGACCAAGTAAAATATAAAAAAGAAACAAATATTACAAAGTGACAACTTTCAAAGTTTTTCAAAAAGATGCTATTAAGTAATCGAGACCGTAAATTTGTTGTAAAACAATATAAGTACAATTTTTATTATTTAGAATATGCCTGCGGCAAAGTTTAATATATTATTTTAATGAGTAATACCTACAGATGTAGCGTCATTAAAATTGTCCAAACAATTTCTTGAATAAATATTATTCTATGTGTTAGAATAACTTCTTTATATAGGTTCCAATATAACACATCACACAAACCACTACTTTTGAAGATGTCATCCCTCTGTCCGTAAAAGTTATGATCGCGTCGGCAGAAATAGAGAATTTAAGCTAAGATAGGAAATTTGAATTCCACAACAACGACAACTACAAAAAAATTATTACTTGAATTATAATTATATAGAGGTACTAACCTTTGGATTTTGCGTAGCGATTTGTGAAAGTAGTTTTGCTTTATCCCCAACAAGCTCACTTAGATTTATTTTCAAATTCTACTTACTGCAAACAGCAAAAGTGAGTTAGAAACATAAACGACTGACAGCTTCTTAACCGCAATATAAGGACGGTTATTTTATTTTAAATAAAGCATATTAAGCACATTCTACAAAGATATAGTCTCATAGAAGCAAAAAAAAAAAACCATTTATGTTAATAGTAACAGGTGTAACACATAAACTATATTACTCTCATGCAAAGATTCAGTAGAAGAGGCAAGGACACGAATACAGGCATTGATGTAGGCGAAAACGTGTTAGCCACGTCCTGTCTTTTACAAAGATTTAAACGCATAACATCCAAAAAAGGCGACACGTGCATTCATGTGCAAATGACTGCTTCCAGACAGACAGATACAGACAGATTATTGAGCAATATTAATCAAATTGTATACAGAAAAGGTAATTACCATTAAACAAAACCGTACCATATTTTATATCGTACATCTTATTAATGGAGAAGCTTGACTTAAACTATAGTCCTAAACCACGAACTTTCACTTTGCTATCCGAAAATGTATGCAAGAAGCCGTAGAAAAGGTAAAATGAAATATGAGACAACGAAGTGTTAGTGCGTACATGCTAACTCTTGTACTGTATTCGATAGATTTTTTCTGTGGCTATATGAATCTTGGATAATTTCTACAGCAAGAGTATCAATTTTTGTGTTGTTTTTTAGGAGTGATAGTGTGAATTCCAATCCCGGCAACTTCTTTTCTAAGCTTGAGGCAAGTAAGGATGTGGAAAATGGGGAGAACTCATTCTATTGTTACTTCAGAAGTACATATTGTACTTGTAATTGGCCATATGCATATCAACATATTGATTTAGAAGAGATGATCACGGTGTTATATAAATAAGGTTTGTTTTCAGAAAGAATTGAGAAAACAGTTGTCTTGAGTCTTCTGAATCAGCTTGCGGCATTTGTAGCCACCGGTCCTCACTCTTGGTAAACGTGTCTCCAAAAATGGTAAAAAAATTAAGATATGAGAGTCATGACGGCAGCTCTGCAGCTTCGGTACCAGCTGTTAACTTGGTGTTGATCCTGTGTTTGTGCGCGCACTTCAGACAACATTTAGGCTATGCTCCTTGAGTTAAGTAATATTCCAGTTATTTAGTTTAGACTGATATTTTGTTATTCCCTATACATTTTATTGAGGAAACATATTTGATCTGTTTTAACCTTAAGAGGAATATAACGAATATATTCGTCTTAAGAGTCTAGCTGAACATCACAAATTAGAACCATCACAGTTCGCCATGCATGTCTTTTAATGAGTTGCATAATCTGTAAGAAAGAGAAAGGTTAGAGTAACTAGGTCTAGGTGTCATTTTCCATATTTATTGTTAATAATCAAATAACCAGCTGGACACTGAATGTTTAAGGGATTAATAAAAAATGGATCATTTGCTTAATTGACTAATGCTTCATGCCATCATATTATTTCATTAAATTTACGGCGTTGATCCAATCAGTCATGTTTATATAACTGTTAAGCTGTGTGGTTCTTCTAAAATATTCAATGTTCTTTCTACGGCTTACGTGCAGTCAACTGAAAACAGTAAGACTACCTTTGGAGAACATAACCTCGACTATAAATTACTCCCTCTGTCCCGGTTAGTTGTTGTACTTTTCCATATTGGGGTGTCTCAGTCAATTGTTGTCCTTTCTATTTTAAGAAAACTTTATGAGTAATTTGATCATTTAAACTCAACTTGGTCCACTTGTCATTTAGTAATTGGTCCCCTCCTCTTTCTGTGACACCACCATACTCCAAGTGTCTTACCAGGACCACTCAGGTATAGGAACGTCACCATCTCGGTTACCCGAGATAATGATAATCATAAGACAATGAAGAAACATACTTTAAAAAGGTAAAATACTGTTTAAGTGATTATATGTTCAAACTCAAAACTGTTAACTGAAATACAACCAAATCCAAAACTGTCTACCAGCAAAACTGAACAACTAAGGACATCGTCTGACACAGTGGAAGACTCTTCTATTGCCAAGTGATGACTCATCCCAGCTAGCCCATATGCATCGTATCAAACCTGCTCAACAACTGCTCACCATCCCCGAATGGATCACCACAGTTTTACAAAACAAACAACGTGGCCAGTACTAATTACACGATACAAACCAATACGAAACAAATGCCAAACAACTCAATCAACACATCAAACCCCAGTCTCCATCATCAATCTCCACACAACTGACTACACACTAAAGTGTGTAGTCTTGGCAGAGTACCCACCGCAACAGGTACTCCACACCGCCAGTGGGGGACCGCAGCCGTACCCACCAAATCCCCGCTCATCAACCACTGAGCGAATAACCCAAGTTTCCTTAATGTGCACATCCCTCCTGTGGCGGGTTCTACAGGAGGCGAACCAAGGGCGTGAAGCCACTTCCGCAAGTGACTCCACTCAGCCAGGGACACGCCCCGAAGATCACAGACAGAGATACAATCAACAATCAATAATATAACCAACAACTGTCACGATCACCAGCAGTATACTTAATCAACAATCACAATATAACCACCACACACATCATGTAATTAATACTGAGTAGGGAAAACCCTACCTGGAATGCAATCACAGAATTAAACGATCTAGCAGTTGTCTCAAAATCTCTCCTCTACGAACCCTCCTCCTATACATACATTCATAAAATTGCTACCTTAACCACATAATCATAAAAACCCCCAAATCACCCAATTAGGGTTTAACCAATATTAACAAAACAATATAAAAAGTTATATGTAAAGCTTACCCTCGACGCAAGGATCACAAAGGTATAAAGAATGACAAAATCCGACACTTCTAGCTCCGGGATTTGCTAATAATGCGGCGAGGATGATTCAACGTAACTCCAAATCTTCTCTTGAAGGTTTTAGGTTGTAAAAGTGTTTTGAGAAAAGTGACAAAAGCCTATATACCATTCCCGCATTATTAACAAAACCCGTCAAATATCACCCGTAAAACAACTTACTCGATCGAGTAAGTCACGTACTCGATCGAGTGCCACTTACTCGATCGAGTGCCAAGCCTACGTGATCGAGTACCCTACAGGCAGACTACTGTTTCGTATAAAAACATACTTACTCGACAGAGTAAGCCCCACTCGATAGAGTACCCAAAGACTCATAAAACCGTAGTATTACAGTCTTCCTTCCTTAAAAGGAACTTCGTCCCAGAAGTTCAAACCACAACAAAACAAAAACACCCTAACACTCTCCCGACACAACAACAAAAAACAAAACCCAACATAAAAGTCTAAAACATACTTCCCAACCAAACTCAACCCGACTCAAACAACTACTAACTATATCAAAATCAACATAAAACATGTAAAAACTCTTTGCGACCATCTCCTACTCCCCTAAAAGAAACAAGGTTACGTCCCCGTAACCATACATATCTGATAAAAAAGAGACGGGTACCGCTCCCTCATAACCTCCTCCGCCTCCCATGTAGCCTCCGCAACCTCATGATTAGACCAAAGAACCTTAAGCAACACTGTCTCACCATGTCTAGTTTTCCTAACCTTTCGGTCAAGGATCTGTTTAGGCACCTCAAGATAAGACAAGGACTCATCCAGCTCTATTTTCTCTACCTCTAACACATGTGACAGATCACTAACATACTTCCGCAGTTGAGGCACATGAAACACATTATATACCCTATCCAAAGCAGACGGTAATGCCAACCGATAAGCAACCTCACCCACCCGGTCTAAGATCTCATACGGTCCTATGAACTTCTGGCTCAGCTTCCCTTTCTTACCAAATCTCATGACCCCACGCATAGGAGACACTTTCAAAAGAACCTTGTCTCCAACTTGAAACTCTATATCCCGCCGGTGTAGATCAGCATAACTCTTTTGTCGATCCTGGGCCGCTCTCATCCTCTGTCTGATCAGCTTAATCTGCTCCACCATCTCATGTACCATCTCTGGTCCTAAAACCACTGCCTCGGCACTATCGTCCCAACAAATCAGACTCCTACATCTCCTCCCATATAAAGCCTCAAATGACGCCATGCCAATACTGGTGTGATAGTTGTTGTTGTAAGAAAACTCAATCAAATCCAATCTCTGTTCCCAGCTACCACCAAAATCCATAACACAAGCTCGCAACATATCCTCTAGAGTGTTAATGGTCCTCTCAGTCTCGCCATCTGTCGCAGGGTGAAATGCTGTACTCATCTTCAAGGTAGTCCCCAAGGACTCCTGCAACTCTTTCCAAAACCGTGAGATAAATCTCGAATCTCTGTCAGACACTATATCTTTAGGTACCCCATGCAATCTAACCACGTTCTTCCGATAAGCCATAGCTAACTGTGTCTTAGTCCATGTATCTTTCATTGGCACAAAATGAGCTGACTTGGTCAGTCGATCCACTATAACCCATACATGTTGTTACCCTGTTGACTCTTCGGTAAACCCACGATAAAATCCATAGAAATGGACTCCAACTTCCACTCAGGTACCTCAAGAGACTGAATCTAATTACCTTGTGGTCGTCGCTACTCCCCTTTCACTCTCTGACATGTCAAACAACGAGCCACGAACTCAGCTGTTTCTTTCTTCATCCCAGGCCACCAGAAAGTCTTCTTCAAATCTTTGTATAAGAAAAGGTAGATATAAACACTCATACCATAACCCAAAACATGCATACGACCTGTATAAAACCCACTCAATCGAGCCCCAACACCCACTCGATCGAGTTGAGGTCACTCGATCGAGTGCCCCATCTACTCGATCGAGTACCTCGACTCCAGAACCTGATCAGAATACTGCTCAAAAACACACTCGATCGAACTGACTAGCCACTCGATCGAGCTGACCCCACTCAATCGAGTGCCCCTACCTACTCGATCGAGCGCCCCAAAATATGCTTCTGCCCAGAAAACACAAAACCACCTACTCGATCGAGTCAGACCCACTCGATCGAGCCTCTCACCTACTCGATCGAGTGCCCTCCACTCGATCGAGTCATGCAGACTCGTATAACTACCCGCATTCTTATCTTTCTTTCCCCAACTATACATACAACCTTTATACTATCAACATGACGACAACAACAATTCATATATTTATAGAAGCAGCTCCCTATATACTCAAGCAAAACAACTTTACTTCCGTATCAATAATATGCCACATTATAAAATAAACAACATGCCTCATTCATCCAACATATAAGTCAATACTCATCATCTTTTTATTCCACACCCTATCCTCCACATTCATACATCCACCGTTTCACCACATGTCATTATGTAAAAGTGCAAACAAGAAAATAACACATCATAATCCCGACACATACCCCATGTGACCGGTTCAAAATTGTAGGGCGAGTTAACGACTTTAGGACGTCTCCCAAGCCATTGAATTAGCTCCTACAACTTCTACCCCGGGTTCATTTTAATTTGACTCCCTATATTCATTAGATTCATTGGTTACAGGTTTCAGGATCGTCGCTCTGATACCACTTTGTGACACCCCCATACTCCAAGTGCCTTACCAGGACCACTCAGGTATAGGAACGTCACCATCTCGGTTACCCGAGGCAATGATAATCATAAGACAATGAAGAAACATACTTTAAAAAGGTAAAATACTGTTTAAGTGATTACATGTTCAAACTCAAAACTGTTAACTGAAATACAACCAAATCCAAAACTGTCTACTAGCAAAACCGAACAACTAAGGACATCGTCTGACACAGCAGAAGACTCTTCTATTGCCAAGTGATGACTCATCCCAGCTAGCCCATATGCATCATATCAAACCTGCTCAACAACTGCTCACCATCCCCGAATGGATCACCACAGTTTTACAAAACAAACAACGGGGTCAGTACTAATTACACGATACAAACCAATATGAAACAAATGCCAAACAGCTCAATCAACACATTAAACCCCAGTCTCCATCATCAATCTCCACACAACTGACTACACACTAAAGTGTGTAGTCTTGCCAGAGTACCCACAAAATCCCCGCTCATCAACCACTGAGCTAATAACCCAAGTTTCCTTAATGTGCACATCCCTCCTGTAGCGGGTTCCACAGGAGGAGAACCAAGGGCGTGAAGCCACTCCCTCAAGTGACTCCACTCAGCCAGGGACACGCCCCGAAGATGACAGACAGAGATACAATCAACAATCAACAATATAACAACCAACCGTCACGATCACCAACAGTATATTTAATCAACAATCACAATACAACCACCACACACATCATGTAGTTAATACTGAGTAGGGAAAACCCTACCTGGAATGCAATCACAGAATCAGACGATCTAGCTGTAATACTACGTATTTATGAGTCTCTGGGTACTCTATCGAGTAGGCCTTACTCTGTCGAGTAAGGGCGAGTTGCAGATTAAAATAGTTTCTGACCTGTTGGGTACTCGATCGAGTAACGTGGATACTCGATCGAGTAAGGGGGCACTCGATCGAGTACCTTAGCTACTCGATCGAGTAAGCTTATTCTACGGGGATGATTTCTCGGGTTTTGTTAATAATGCGATTAGAGTATATATTACTTCCGTCACTATTCTTTAAACACTTTCTAAAACCTAATTACTGTGAAAAGAGAAATCAAACTACATCATTCGCTTTAATCGCATTGTTGGCAAATCCCGGAGCTTGGAAGGTCGGATTTTACCTTTCTTTATACCGTTGTGATCCTTGCGTCGAGGGTAAGACCTATATACCGTTTTTATAGCATTTCATTAAAGTTGGTTAAACCCTAATATTGGGATTTAGGGGTTTTGTTGTTTGTATGATTGGTAGTGATTATATGTTTGTATGTTAGGAGGAGGATTCGTAGAGGAAGCATTTTGATATCAGCTGTGAGATCGTCTGATTGTGTTGTGCTTTCTAGGTAGGGTTTCCCTACTCAATATTAGTCCCATAATGCATTGTTGGTGTTGTGTAATTGCTGATTATTATCGTATTGGTTTTATGACGGTTGTTGTTTGATTGCTGTTAATGGTTGTGATTTTTTGTCTCTGGTTCTCGAGATGCGTTCTCGGCTGAGTTGAGTCACTTGCGGGAGTGGCTTCACGCCCTAGTTTCGCCCTTCGTGGAACCCGCCACGGAAGGGGATGTGCACATTAATGGGACAGGATTATCGCTCGGTATGATGAGCGGGGATTTGGTGGGTACGGCTGCGGTGCCCCTGGCGGGGTGGTGGTCCAGTGGACGATCGGTGACGGAGATTTATTGGAGTGGGTGATTGTGTGTGACTATTTGAAATTTGTGTTGTTTATCTTGTTGGTTATATAAATTGTGTGATTAGATCGACCCGTTTAATGTTTTAAAATCGTGGTGATCCATTCGGGGATGGTGAGCGGTTATTGAGCGGTATGAGTCGAGTTCTCGGGATAGCTGGGATGTGCCACGGTATGATGATAGAAGTCTTCCGCTGTAGCTAGTAGTTTAATAAACATTTCAGTTAGCTGATTAGACAGTTGGTTTGAAACATGTATTCGTATTTTGGTTTTGGTTTTGAGATTGTAACCTTTCGCTAAAGTATTTTTATTTAAATGTTGTTTCATTATTTCTTATTTGATTATCATTGCCTCGGGTAACCGAGATGGTAGCATCCTTATACCTGGGTGGTCCTGGCAAGGCACTTGGAGTATGAGGGTGTTACAAAATGGTATCAGAGAGACGATCCTGAAACCTGTAACCAATGAACTTAATGAATATAGGGAGTCAATTAAAATGAACCCGGGGTAAAGGTTGTAGGAGCTAATGGAAAGGCTTGGGAGACTTCCTAAAGTCGCGAACTCGCCCTACAATTTTGAACCGGTCACATGGGGGGTATATGTCAAGGTCGTATGTGATGTTTCTTAGTTTGTATGTGAATGTGGAGATGTATGCTGTAATTGTTGGATGTTTGGAGTAGAAGGTTGAGTTTGTGCATGAAAAGTTGGTGAAGTATATAGAACTATTGTTTGAATAAGAAGCATGTTGGTTGTTTACTATGTGGCATTTGATAATATGATATCGTTGATTTGTTGATCATATGAAAAGCTTGGTAGAAATGCATGCTTAGCTATTTTATATGTCGAGTTATAAAGTTGCAGAGAATATGTTGGGATATGATATAACATGCGGGTAGCATATTCGAGTTAGCATGACTCGATCGAGTGGGTCTGACTCGATCGAGTGGGTATTTGATGATTTTGCAACCAGAATCGTGTTTTTGGGCACTCGATCGAGTACCTCGGGCACTCGATCGAGTAGGGGGTCACTCGATCGAGTAGCCTGGCTACTCGGTCGAGTAGGTTAGAGATCAGAAGGTCTGTTTGGGTCTGATGTCGAGGCACTCGATCGAGTATGGTGGGCACTCGATCGAGTAGCCTCTTACTCGATCGAGTAGGGTTAGACACTCGATCGAGTGTGTTCTGGGCAATCCGCTTTCGTGTTTTGAGGTTTTAGTACGTATGTTTATGTCTACCCTTTCTTATATAGTTTCAAGATGCCGCCCAAGAGAAACGCTTATTATGCGAGAGCTGAGACCATGAACATAGATGATATCGTTAAGATGTTGGAGCATCAAGATGCTCTTACTGAGGCCTTAAAGAAAGTGGGAAAGGACAAGGAGGTTGATCACTCTAAGATCACCCTCTATATAGCGAGGTTCAACCCAAAAGAGTACAAGGGGACCGGGGAACCAAACCTTCTTGACAACTGGCATCGTGAGATGGAGAATATACTAGACCTGGTTCATTGTCCTAATGAGATGAGAGTAGAGCAAGCTGCGTTCTACCTGAGAGAAGCAGCTGGCGAGTGGTGGGATAAGGTGAAGGTGAGTGCTAGGGAGATGTATGCGAACCAGGGCTTACCTGCTATACCTTGGGAAGAGTTTCAGAGGGCTATGAGGAAAGAGTTTGTACAAGAGCATGTGAGGAGTAAGCTGAGGGAGGAGTTTGATGGGTTTAAGATGACATCTGATATGTCAGTTTCTGAGTACTACAAGCAGTTCAATGAGAAGTCTAGGTATGCTGAGGATATGGGTTTGAGTGAGGAGAACCTTGCGCTGAGATTTGAGAGAGGGTTGACCCCTAAGATTATGGATAAGCTACCTGTAGGAGTCCTTACTGATGTTAAGGAAGCTTATGAGAGGGCTGGGAGAGCTGAGAGGTTAGTGGAGATGGCTCAGGAGAGAGTGGGTGTTGAGAAAAGAAAGGCTGAGAGTGAGGGTGGAGGCCAATCTAGTCACAAGAAAGGCAACCACAATAAAGCTAAAGGGTTTTCTTCTAGGTCAGGGTTCAGTGCTGGGGCTTCCTTTGGGCGTGGCCGTGTGAGTGGTAGTGGTAGTTGGGGGATGACCTGCTATGGCTGTGGCGGTATAGGCCATAAGAGACATGAGTGCACGAGTATGCCTGGTGCTTTTCAGGGATCGGCTCGGGGGAGCTATTCTCAGGGACCTTCACAGAGTTATGCGAGCAATAGACCGTCTGGGTCATGGTCTAACCGGGGAAGTCAGAGCTATCAGGGTGGAGGTAACCGCAATGGCGGTAAGTCTTATTAGAAACCAGCTACGAACAACAACAACAACCAGGGGTCGGGTGCTAAGCTGACCACATCAGCCAGTACTGTCCAGGGAGGTGGACAGACGACCAGTGGAAAGCTGTTCATGATGGACAAGAAAGCAGCTGAGGAGGATGCACATGTTATCACTGGTATTTTTCTTGTTAACGGTGTTCATACCTTTGTTTTGTTTGATTCGGGGGCGTCTCAGTCGTTTGTATCTTCGAGTCATGTTAAACGGTTGGGTTTGAGGGTATATGAGTCTGTAAGCGAGAAAGTTTTTATACCTTCGGGTGAGTCTGTATCATGTGGGAGGTTGTTTAGAGATGTGTCTATGATAGTTGGGCAAGTTGATCTACCTGTAGACTTGCTAGAGTTTCCTTTTGACGATTTTGAGATGATAGTCGGGATGGATTGGTTGGGAAATTATAAAGCTAAGATAGACTATCATCAAAAGAAAGTGTCTTTAAGAGGGCCTAAGGGTGTTAGCGTGTCTTATCGTGGGTTTCTAGTAAAACCCAAAGTTAAGTTGATTGCAGCTGTCACCTTGAAGTCTTATCTGAGGAAGGGATGCCCTTTGATCCTGTGCCATGTGAGAGATGACCGGATAGAGAGTCCGACAGTTGATCAGATACCAGTGGTGGGAGAGTTTGCAGATGTTTTTCCAGAGGAGATTCCGGGGTTGCCACCGAAGTGGGAGATAGATTTCACGGTTGAGTTGAAACCAGGGACGGGGCCAATCTCTAAGGCACCGTACCGGATGGGTCCTAAAGAGATGGAGGAGCTCAAGAAACAGTTAGATGATCTAATAGAGAATGGATACATTAGACCTAGTGTATCGCCGTGGGGAGCACCAGTCCTTTTCGTGAAGAAGAAAGATGGGAGTTTGAGGTTGTGCATAGATTACAAAGAGCTGAACCGAGTGACAGTGAAGAACAAGTATCCTTTGCCAAGGATAGATGACCTGTTTGATCAGTTGAGTGGTGCATCAGTCTTTTCTAAGATTGATTTGAGGTCGGGATACCATCAGGTTAAGATTAGAGAGGTAGACATACCAAAGACAGCCTTCACGTCGAGGTATGGCCATTATGAGTATGTGGTGATGCCGTTTGGGTTATCTAATGCACAGGCTGTGTTTTTGGACTTGATGAACAGAATCTTCAGACAGTTTTTGGACAAGTTTGTGGTGGTGTTTATCGATGACATCTTAGTCTACTCTAAGACTAAGGAGGAGCATGAGGAGCATCTGAGGATTGTGTTGCAGACTTTGAGGGAGCATGAGTTATATGCTAAGCTGTCCAAGTGTGAGTTCTGGTTAGAGAAAGTTGCTTTTCTGGGGCATGTGATCTCTAAGGAGGGAGTAGCTGTGGATCCGGCGAAGATTGAGGCAGTGACAAAGTGGGAAGCACCAAAGAATGTTGCTGAGATCAGGAGTTTCTTGGGTTTAGCTGGATACTACAGACGGTTCGTGAAAGATTTCTCCAAGATAGCTAGACCTATGACAGCTTTGATGAGGAAAGAGAACAGGTTTCATTGGGATGAGAGTTGTGAGACGACGTTCCAAACATTAAAGGAGCGTTTGACCACAGCTCATATCTTAGCATTGCCCGAGGGGATCGAGAACTTTGAGGTTTATACAGATGCCTCAAAGAATGGGTTGGGATGTGTGTTGATGCAGAACGGTAAGGTGATTGCCTATGCTTCTAGGCAATTGAAGTCGTATGAGGAGAACTACCCTACACATGATCTAGAGTTGGGTGCAGTGGTGTTTGCTCTCAAGATTTGGAGACATTACCTTTATGGGGCGACCTTTAAGGTATTTTCGGATCACAAGAGTCTCAAGTACATCTTCATTCAAAAGGAGTTGAACATGAGACAGAGGAGGTGGATGGAGCTGATTGGCGATTATGACATGGATATTATCTACCATGAAGGGAAAGCCAATGTTGTTGCAGATGCTTTGAGTAAGAAGAGTGTACACTCCCTGTGTACAGCTCTATCTTTGATGAGGTTGAGAGATGAGGTGGGGAAGTTTGGGATACATATGATGCAGAGAAGGGATGATGTGGGAGATTTGACAGTACAGCCTGATCTTTATGATAATATTCGAGGTAAACAGGCTTTAGATCCTAAGATGGTTGTGTGGAAAACTGGAGTAGAGAAAGGGACAGTGTCCCGATTCTCTATTCATACAGATGGTAGTTTGAGGTTCGATGGTAGGTGGTGTGTCCCTAATGATGAGGAGTTCAAAAAGACAATCATGACGGAGGCACATTATACACCGTATTCAGTACATCCAGGTGGTGACAAGCTATACAAGGATTTGAAGAACACGTTTTGGTGGCCTGGGATGAAGAAAGAAACAGCTGAGTTTGTGGCCCGTTGTTTGACATGCTAGAGAGTTAAAGGGGAACAGCGACGACCACAAGGTAAGATTCAGTCTTTAGAGGTACCTGAGTGGAAGTGGGAATCCATTTCTATGGATTTTATCGTGGGTTTGCCAAAGAGTCAACAGGGTAACAACATGATATGGGTGATAGTGGATCGACTGACCAAGTCAGCTCACTTTGTGCCAATGAAAGATACATGGACTAAAGCACAATTAGCTATGGCCTATCGAAAGAATGTGCTAAAGTTAAATGGAGTCCCTAAGGACATAGTGTCTGACAGAGATGCGAGATTTATCTCAAGGTTTTGGAAAGAGTTGCAGGAATCTTTGGGAAGAAAGGCAAGCTGAGTCAGAAGTTCATCGGGCCTTATGAGATCTTAGAGCGGGTTGGAGAGGTTGCATATCGTCTGGCTTTACCAGCTGCGTTAGAGAGAGTGCATAATGTGTTTCATGTATCGCAGCTGCGGAAGTATGTGAGTGACCCGTCACATGTGTTAGAGGCAGAGAGCTTAGAGCTAGATGAGTCCTTATCATATCTTGAGGTACCTAAGCAGATTCTTGACCGGAAGGTTAGGAAGACTAGGAGTGGTGAGACAGTTTTGCTTAAGATCCTTTGGTCTAACCACGAGACTGAGGAAGCTACATGGGAGGCAGAGGATGCCATGAGAGAGCGTTACCCTTTCCTTTTTGATCAGGTATGTATGGTTACGGGGACGTAACCTTGTTTCTTTCAGGGGGTAGGAGATGATCGCAAAGAGTTTTTAGGAGTTTTTATACCCTTTTTATGTTATGTCGGTATAGTTGTTGTCGTTGAGTCGGGATGAGTTTGGGTTAGTAACATGTTTTATGTTGAGTTTGTTTTGGTTGTTGAGTCGGGAGTGTCGTAGTGTGAGTCTTTGTTTTTTTGTGGTTTGAACTTCGGGGACGAAGTTCTTTTTAAGGAGGGAGGACTGTAATACTACGTATTTATGAGTCTCTGGGTACTCTATCGAGTAGGCCTTACTCTGTCGAGTAAGGGCGAGTTGCAGATTAAAATAGTTTCTGACCTGTTGGGTACTCGATCGAGTAACGTGGATACTCGATCGAGTAAGGGGGCACTCGATCGAGTACTTTAGCTACTCGATCGAGTAGCCGGTTTACGGGGGATGATTTCTCGGGTTTTGTTAATAATGCGATTAGAGTATATATTACATCCGTCACTATTCTTTAAACACTTTCTAAAACCTAATTACTGTGAAAAGAGAAATCAAACTACGTCATTCGCTTTAATCGCATTGTTGGCAAATCCCGGAGCTTGGAAGGTCGGATTTAACCTTTCTTTATACCGTTGTGATCCTTGCATCGAGGGTAAGACCTATATACCGTTTTTCTAGCATTTCATTAAAGTTGGTTAAACCCTAATATTGGGATTTGGGGGTTTTGTTGTTTGTATGATTGGTAGTGATTATATGTTTGTATGTTAGGAGGAGGATTCATAGAGGAAGCGTTTTGATATCAGCTGTGAGATCGTCTGATTGTGTTGTGCTTTCCAGGTAGGGTTTCCCTACTCAGTATTAGTCCCATAATGCATTGTTGGTGTTGTGTAATTGCTGATTATTATCGTATTGGTTTTATGACGGTTGTTGTTTGATTGCTGTTGATGGTTGTGATTGTTTGTCTCTGGTTCTCGAGATGCGTTCTCGGCTGAGTGGAGTCACTTTCGGGAGTGGCTTCACGCCCTAGTTTCGCCCTTCGTGGAACCCGCCACGGAAGGGGATGTGCACATTAATGGGACAGGGTTATCGCTCGGTATGATGAGCGGGAATTTGGTGGGTACGGCTGCGGTCCCCCACTGGCAGGGCTGGTCCAGTGGACAGTCGGTGACGGAGATTGATTGGAGTGGGTGATTGTGTGTGACTGTTTGAGCTGTGTTGTTCACTGTACTGTTGGTTATATAAATTGTGTGATTAATGATCGACCCCGTTTAATGTTTTAAAAATGTGGTGATCCGTTCGGGGATGGTGAGCGATTATTGAGCGGTATGAGTCGAGTTCTTGGGATAGTTTGGGATGTGCCACGGATCGATGATAGAAGTCTTCATTTGTAGCTAGTAGTTTAATAAACATTTCAGTTAGCTGATTAGACAGTTGCTTTGAAACATGTATTCGTATTTTGGTTTTGGTTTTGAGATTGTAACCTTTCGCTAAAGTATTTCTATTTAAATGTTATTTCATTATTGTTTATTTGATTATCATTGCCTCGGGTAACCGAGATGGTAGCATCCTTATACCTGGGTGGTTCCGGTAAGGCACTTGGAGTATGGGGGTGTTACACTAGCAGCTGTCTCAAAATCTCTCCTCTACGAACCCTCCTCCTATACAGACATTCATACAATTACTACCTTAACCACATAATCATAAAAACCCCTAAATCATCCAATTAGGGTTTAACCAATATTAACAAAACAATATAAAAGTTATATGTAAAGCTTACCCTCGACGCAAGGATCACAAAGGTATAAAGAATGACGAAATCCGACACTTCTAGCTCCGGGATTTGCTAATAATGTGGCGAGGATGATTCAACGTAACTCCAAATCTTCTCTTGAAGATTTTTAGGTTGTAAAAGTGTTTTGAGAAAAGTGACGAATGCCTTATATACCATTCCCGCAGTATTAACAAAACCCGTCAAATATCACCCGTAAAACCACTTACTCGATCGAGTAAGTCACGTACTCGATCGAGTACTCGATCGAGTACTCGATCGAGTACCCTACAGGCAGACTACTGTTTCGTATAAAAACATACTTACTCGACAGAGTAAGCCCCACTCAATAGAGTACCCAAAGACTCATAAAACCGTAGTATTACACTTTCTTTGGTCTTTGTCAATCTTGGCAGCGTCCTATCAGGTGCTTAAGTAGGGTAAAACATTTTATTGCTTTCTAATGCGCTTAAATAGGAGAGGTAGTTTTACTGAATCGTAAACGGTGAACAGACATGCGTAAGGGTGTTAACTGTTCCGGGATGGCAGCAATTGGAAAGCAGGCATTAAAATAGAAAAATCGCCAAATCACGAAAGTAATCGGACATGCATAAGGGTGTTAACTGTTCCGAGATGGCAGCAATTGGAAAGGAGGCATTAAAATAGAAAAATCACCAAATCACGAAACTAATTAGTCCAAATCGGGAATAGTTAAAGTCACACCATTTACCACGCACAAAGACAAAAAAAAGTAACTATATTAAACACAAAATATTTATACGGAACATAAAAACACCCAAACAATAATATAATATTCGTTGGGACATTTCATTGAACACTTGGTACTCAATTTTGCCAAGGAAACATTATAAAATAACATAAGAAACAAAAGTAAAGTAAAAAAAAGGGGAATTCAGTACAACGACAAATAACTCAACAAAAAAATTGAATAATCAAATAAACTTGCAGTAAAGATGTACCTTTCAAAAGGATGATTCTCGATTAAAATGAAGATCAAATAGTCAAGTGAAACTGCTGACCGATAACCGTAGTCAGATACAAAGTAAAGGGAAATGGATGATGGTAGTATTATGGTTTTCAAAGTACGAAACTAATTTGCGGTGGAAGCACCGAACAAAGTTTGTGAAGAAGTAAAAAGTAGAAAATAAGGATATATATGAAAGAGAGATAAAGTTGAAAATAGACGGTGATGCAGACTAAAATCTCATCTAATCTCATTGTGTTTATTCTAGGCATAAGGTATGTGGCACATAGGTAATTAGTGACGTCGTTTATGTTAGTTATTTAGACCAAATTAATACTCATCTTATGATATCAAAATTACAAATTAATTAATTTTAGGTGGTCTAAATCTACATGCATGCAAAACAAATAACTAGAAAATGGTATAAAACCATCTTAAGACAAAAATTCCTTACAATGGTTCAAGGCAAATAAGGGCACTACAAAGATCTCCTACCTTTGTAGTTCTTGAGCTATATGAAAGTGGATGATCCTCCAAATACACCAAAATTACCAAAATAGGTAATCTCCTAAGGTGGTGTAATACTACGGTTTTATGAGTCTCTGGGTACTCTATCGAGTGGGCCTTACTTTGTCGAGTAAGGGTGTGTTGCGTTTTAAAATAGTTTCTGACCTGTTGGGTACTCGATCGAGTAACCTGGGTACTCGATCGAGTAAGTAGGGGGCACTCGATCGAGTATCTCAGCTACTCAATCGAGTAGCCGGTTTACGGGGGGATGATTTGTCGGGTTTTGTTAATAATGCGATTTCGTATATAATTACTTCCGTCACTTTCTTTAAACACTTTTATAAACCTAATCACTTTCAAAAGAGAAAACAAACTACGTTCTTCGCATCAATCGCATTGTTGGCAAATCCCGGAGCTTGGAAGGTCGAATTTCACCTTTCTTTATACCTTTGTGATCCTTGCGTCGAGGGTAAGATCTACGTACCGTTTTTATAGTATTTCGTTAAAGTTAGTTAAACCCTAATATTGGGATTTGGGGGTTTTGTTGCATTTCTTGATTGGTAGTGATTATATGATTGTATGTTAGGAGGAGGATTCGTAGAAGAAGCCTTTTGATATCAGCTGTTGAGACCGTCTGACTGTGTTGCTTTCCAGATAGGGTTTCCCTACTCGGTATTAGTCCCATAATGTGTTGTTGGTGTTTTGTGGTTGTTGAATATTATCATACTCGTCTTTGTGACGATTGTTGGATTTGGTTGATAGTAGTTGTGATTGTTTGTATCTGTTTGTGTTCTTTGGGGCGCGTCCCTGGCCGAGTGGAGTCACTTGCGGGAGTGGCTTCACGCCCATTGTCGCCTTCGTGGAACCCGCCACAGAAGGGATGTGCACATTAAGGAATTTGGGTTTATCGCTCGACGGAGATGAGCGGGGATTTGGTGGGTATGCAGCTGCGGTCTCCCGGCGGCGTGGAGTGACTGTTGCGATGGGCACTGGCGGGGCTACACACTTTAGTGTGTAGTCAGGTTTGTGGAGTTGGGATTGGAGTTCGGAGTATATCTGTGATGATTGAGCTGTTTGTTTACTGTGTTGTTGGTTTATGTAAATTGTGTGATTAGTACTGACCCCGTTTATTGTTTTAAAAACCTGTGGTGATCCATTCGGGGATGGTGAGCAGTTATTGAGCAGGTATGAGTCGAGTTACATGGGATAGCTGGGATGTGCCACCGTCTGATGATAGAGTCTTCCGCTGTAGCATGTTCAGTCTATTAAACTTTTCCTTTAGCTGAGTAGACAGTTGGTTTTGAGAACATGTAACCGTATTTTGATATTTGGTTTTGGATTGTAACCTTTCACTAAAGTTATACCATTTAAATGTTGTTTCGTTATTGTCTTATGATTATCATTGCCTCGGGCAACCGAGATGGTAGCATCTTTATACCTAGGTGGTCCTGGTAAGGCACTTGGAGTATGGGGGTGTTACAAAATGGTATCAGAGCAACGATCCTGAAACCTGTAACCAATAAATCTAATGAATATAGGGAGTCAATTAAAATGAACCCGGGGTAAAGGTTGTAGGAGCTAATGCAAAGACTTGGGAGACGTCCTAAAGTCGCGAACTCGCCGTATAATTTTGAACCGGTCACATGGGGGGTATATGTCAAGGTCGTATGTGATGTTTGCTAGTTTGTATGTAATGTAACGATATATGTTGTGAATTGTTGGATGTTGGGAGTAGAAGAATGAAATTATGAATGAAAGGTTGGTGATGTATATGAAAATGTTGTTTGAATAAGAAGCATGTTGGATGTTTATTATGTGACATTTGATAACATGAAATAGTTGTTTTGTCGATCATATGAAGAGTTGTGTAGAATTGTATGCTTAACTATACTATAATGTTGAGTTTATAAAGTTGTATAGTATGTTGGGATATGTGAGATAACATGCGGGTAGTATATACGAGTCAGCTTGACTCGATCGAGTAGGGGGTACTCGATCGAGTCGGTGAGGTACTCGGTCGAGTGAGTCTGACTCGATCGAGTGGGTATTTGACGTTTTTATAACCAGAATCGTGTTTTTGGGCACTCGATCGAGTACATGGGGCACTCGATCGAGTAGGGGGTCACTCGATCGAGTGGCTGTGCTACTCGGTCGAGTATGTTAGAGATCAGAAGGTCTGTTTTGGGTCTAATGTCGGGGCACTCGATCGAGTAGCCTCTACTCGATCGAGTAGGTTTAGGCACTCGATCGAGTGTGTTCTGGGCAGTCTGCTTTCGTGTTTTGAGGTTTTAGTGCGTATGTTTATATCTACCCTTTCTTATATAGTTTCAAGATGCCGCCCAAGAGAAACGCCTTGTATGCGAGAGCTGAGAGCATGAACATCGACGATGTAGTTTAGATGTTAGAGTACCAAGATGCTCTTACTGAGGCCCTAAAGAGAGTGGGAAAGGATAAGGAGTTTGACCACTCCAAGATCAGCCTTTATATAGCGAGGTTTAACCCAAAAGAGTACAAGGGGACCGGGGAGCCTAATCTGCTTGACAACTGGCATCATGAGATGGAGAACATACTGGACCTGGTACACTGTCCCGATGAGATGAGAGTAGAACAAGCTGCGTTCTACCTGAGGGAAGCAGCTGGTGAGTGGTGGGATAAGGTGAAGGTGAGTGCTAGGGAGATGTACACGAAGCAAGGCTTACCTACTATACCTTGGTAAGAGTTTCGGAGGGCTATGAGGAAAGAGTTTGTACCTGAGCATGTGAGGAGTAAGCTGAGGGAGGAGTTTGATGGGTTTAGGATGACATCTGATATGTCGGTGGCTAAGTACTACAAGCAGTTCAATGAGAAGTCTAGGTATGCTGAGGATATGGGTTTGAGTGAGGAGAACCTGGCGCTGAGGTTTGAGAGGGGGTTGACCCCTAAGATCATGGATAAGCTACCCGTGGGAGTCCTTACCGATGTTAAGGAATCTTATGAGAGGGCTGGGAGAGCTGAGAGGTTGGTGGACATGGCTCAGGAGAGAGCTGTTGAGAAAAGAAAGGCTGAGAGTGAAGGTGGTGGCCAATCTAGTCATAAGAAAGGCAACCACAACCAGGCTAGAGCGTTTTCTTCTGGGTCAGGGTTCAGTGCTGGGGCTCCCTTTGGGCGTGGCCGTGTGAGTAGTAGTGGTAGTTGGGGGATGACCTGCTATGGCTGTGGCGGTGTAGGCCACAAGAGACATGAGTGTACGAGTTTACCTGGAGCTTTTCAGAGATCAGCTCAGGGGAGCTATTCTCAGGGGCCGGCACAGAGTTATGTGAGCAATAGACCGTCTGGGTCATGGTCTAACCGGGGAAGTCAGAGCTATCAGGGTGGAGGTAACCGCAATGGCGGTAATTCCTATCAGAAACCAGCTACGAACAACAACAACAATCAGGGGTCGGGAGCTAAGCCGACCACATCAGCCAGTACTGTCCAGGGAGGTGGATAGTAGACCAGTAGAAAGCTGTTCATGATGGACAAGAAAGCAGCTGAGGATGATGCACATGTTATCACTGGTACTTTTCTTGTCAACGGTATTCATACCTTTGTTTTGTTTGATTCGGGGGCGTCTCAGTCGTTTGTATCTTCGAGTCATGTTAAACGGTTGGGTTTGAGGGTATATGAGTCTGTAAGAGAGAAAGTTTTTATACCTTCGGGTGAGTCTGTATCATGTGGGAGGTTGTATAGAGATGTACCTATGATAGTTGGGCAAGTTGATCTACCTGTAGACTTGCTAGAGTTCCCTTTTGACGGTTTTGAGATGATAGTCGGGATGGATTGGTTGGGAAAGTATAAAGCTAAGATAGACTGTCATCAAAAGAAAGTGTCTTTGAGAGGTCTTAAGGGTGTTAGTGTGTCTTATCGTGGGTTTGTGGTCAAACCCAAAGTTAAGTTGATTCGGTATTTGTTACCTTGAAGTCTTTACGAGGAAGGATGCCCTTTGATCTTGTGCCATGTGAGAGATGACCGGATAGAGAGTCCGAGCGAGTTGATCGGATACCGGTGGTGGGTGAGTTTGCAGATGTCTTTCCAGAGGAGATTCCGGGGTTGCCACCGAAGAGGGAGATAGATTTCACAGTTGAGTTGAAACCGGGGACGGGGCCAATCTCTAAGGCACCGTACCAGATGGGTCCTAAAGAGATGGAGGAGCTCAGGAAACAGCTAGATGATCTGATAGAGAAGGGATACATTAGACCTAGTGTATCACTGTGGGGAGCACCAGTTCTTTTTGTGAAGAAGAAAGATGGGAGTTTGAGGTTGTGCATAGACTACAGGGAGCTGAACCGAGTGACAGTGAATAACAAGTATCCTTTGCCAAGGATAGATGACCTGTTTGATCAGTTGAGTGGTGCATCAGTCTTTTCCAAGATTGATTTGAGGTCGGGGTACCATCAGGTGAAGATTAGAGAGGGGGACATACCAAAGACAGCTTTCACGTCGAGGTATGGCCATTATGAGTATGTGGTGATGCCGTTTGGGTTATCTAATGCACCGGCTGTGTTTATAGACTTGATGAACAGAATCTTCAGACAGTTTTTGGACAAGTTTGTGGTGGTGTTTATCGATGACATCTTAGTCTACTCCAAGACTAAGGAGGAGTATGAAGAGCATCTGAGGATTGTGTTGCAGACTTTGAGGGAGCATGAGTTATATGCTAAGCTGTCCAAGTGTGAGTTCTGGTTAGAGAAAGTCGCTTTTCTGGGGCATGTGATCTCTAAGGATGGGGTAGCTGTGGATCCGGCAAAGATTAAGGCAGTAACTAAGTGGGAAACACCAAAGAACGTTGCTGAGATCAGGAGTTTCTTGGATTTAGCTGGATACTACAGACGGTTTGTGAAAGATTTCTCCAAGATTGCTAGACCTATGACAGCGTTGATGAGGAAAGAGAACAGGTTTCGTTGGGATGAGAGTTGTGAGACGGCGTTCCAAATATTAAAGGAACGTTTGGCCACAGCTCCTATCTTAGCATTGCCTGAAGGGATCGAGAACTTTGAGGTTTATACAGATGCCTCAAAGAACGGGTTGGGATGTGTGTTGATGCAGAACGGTAAGGTGATTGCCTATGCTTCTAGGCAATTGAAGCCGTATGAGGAGAACTATCCTACACATGATCTGGAGTTGGGTGCAGTGGTGTTTGCTCTCAAGATATGGAGACATTACCTTTATGGGGCGACCTTTAAGGTATTTTCGGATCACAAGAGTCTCAAGTACATCTTCACTCAAAAGGAGTTGAACATGAGATAAAGGAGGTGGATGGAGCTGATTGGCGATTATGACATGGATATTATCTACCATGAAGGGAAAGCCAATGTTATTGCAGATGCTTTGAGTAGGAAGAGTGTACATTCTTTGTGTACAGCTCTATCTTTGATGAGGTTGAGAGATGAGGTGGAGAGGCTTGGGATACATATGATGCAGAGAGGGAATGCCATGGGAGATTTGTCAGTGCAGCCTGATCTTTATGATGATATTCGAGGTAAACAGGCGTTGGATCCTAAGATGGTTGAGTGGAGAGCTGGAGTAGAGAAAGGGATAGTGTCTCGGTTCTCTATTCATACAGATGGTAGTTTGAGGTTTGATGGTAGGTGGTGTGTCCCTAATGATGAGGAGCTGAAAAAGACTATCATGACAGAGGCACATTGTACACCGTATTCAGTACATCCAGGTGGTGACAAGCTATACAAGGATTTAAAGAACACGTTTTGGTGGCCTGGGATGAAGAAAAAAACAGCTGAGTTTGTGGCCCGTTGTTTGACATGCCAGAGAGTTAAAGGGGAACAGCAACGACCACAAGGTAAGATTCAGTCTTTAGAGGTACCTGAGTGGAAGTGGGAATCCATTTCTATGGATTTTATCGTGGGTTTGCCAAAGAGTCAACAGGGTAACAACATGATATGGGTAATAGTGGATCAACTGACCAAGTCAGCTCACTTCGTGCCAATGAAAGATACATGGACTAAGGCACAATTAGCTATGGCTTATCGGAAGAATGTGCTTAAGTTACACGGAGTCCCTAAGGACATAGTATCTGACAGAGATGAGAGGTTTATCTCAAGGTTTTGGAAAGAGTTGCAGGAATCTTTGGGAACAACTTTGAAGATGAGTACAACATTTCATCCTGCGATAGACGTTCAGACTGAGAGAACGATCAAGACTCTTGAGGATATGTTGCGAGCTTGTGTGATGGACTTTGGTGGTAGCTGGGAACAGAGATTGGATTTGATAGAGTTTTCTTACAACAACAGCTATCACACTAGTATTGGTATGACACCGTTCGAGGCCTTATATGGGATGAGATGTAGGAGTCCGATTTGTTGGGACGAAAGTGCTGAGGCAGCGGTTCTAGGACCAGAGATGGTACATGAGATGGTTGAGCAGATTAAGATGATCAGGGAAAGGATGAGAGCGACTCAGGATAGGCAAAAGAGTTATGCAGATCTACATCTCCGGGATATAGAGTTTCAGGTTGGGGACAAGGTTCTTCTGAAAGTGTCTCCTATGCGTAGGGTTATGAGGTTTGGGAAGAAAGGCAAGCTGAGTCAGAAGTTCATCGGGCCTTATGAGATCTTAGAGCAGGTTGGAGAGGTTGCATATCGTCTGGCTTTACCAGCTGCGTAAGAGAGAGTACATAATGTGTTTCATGTATCTCAGCTGCGGAAGTATGTGAGTGACCCGTCACATGTGTTAGAGGCAGAGAGCTTAGAGCTAGATAAGTCTTTGTCATATCTTCAGGTGCCTAAGGAGATTCTTGACCAGAAGGTTAGGAAGACTAGGAGTGGTGAGACAGTTTTGCTTAAGATCCTTTGGTCTAACCACGAGTCTGAGGAAGCTACATGGGAGGCAGAGGAGGCCATGAGAGAGCGTTACCCTTTCCTTTTTGATCAGGTATGTATGGTTACGGGGACGTAACCTTGTTTCTTTTAGGGGGTAGGAGATGATCGCGAAGAGTTTTTAAGAGCTTTTTATATCTTTTTATGTAGTGTCGGTATATTTGTTGTGGTTGAGTCGGGTTGAGTTTGGGTTCGTAACATGTTTCATGTTGAGTTTTGTTTTGGTTGTTGAGTCAGGAGTGTTGTAGTGTGTGTCTTTGTTTTGTTGTGGTTTGAACTTCGGGGACGAAGTTCTTTTTAAGGAGGGAAGACTGTAATACTACGGTTTTATGAGTCTCTGGGTACTCTATCGAGTGGGCCTTACTCTGTCGAGTAAGGGTGTGTTGCGTTTTAAAACAGTTTCTGACATGTTGGGTACTCGATCGAGTAACCTTGATACTCGATCGAGTAGCGGGCACTCGATCGAGTATCTCAGCTACTCGATCGAGTAGCCGGTTTACGGGGAGATGATTTATCGGGTTTTGTTAATAATGCGATTTAGTATATAATTACTTCCGTCACTTTCTTTAAACACTTTTATAAACCTAATCACTTTCAAAAGAGAAAACAAACTACGTTCTTCGCATCAATCACATTGTTGGCAAATCCCGGAGCTTGGAAGGTCGGATTTCACCTTTCTTTATACCTTTGTGATCCTTGCGTCGAGGGTAATATCTACGTACCGTTTTTATAGTATTTCGTTAAAGTTAGTTAAACCCTAATATTGGGATTTGGGGGTTTTGTTGCATTTCTTGATTGGTAGTGATTATATGATTGTATGTTAGGAGGAGGATTCATAGAAGAAGCCTTTTGATATCAGCTGTTGAGACCGTCTGACTGTGTTGCTTTCCAGGTAGGATTTCCCTACTCAGTATTAGTCCCATAATGTGTTGTTGGTGTTTTGTGGTTGTTGAATATTATCATACTCGTACTGTGACGATTGTTGGATTTGGCTGTTGATAGTAGTTGTGATTGTTTGTATCTGTCTGTGTTCTTCGGGGCGCGTCCCTAGCTGAGTGGAGTCACTTGCGGGAGTGGCTTCACGACCATTATTCGCCTTCTGTGGAACCCGCCACAGAAGGGATGTGCACATTAAGGAATTTGGGTTTATCGCTCGACGGAGATGAGCGGGGATTTGGTGGGTACGGCTGCGGTCTCCCACTGGCGGCGTGGAGTGACCTGTTGCGATGGGCACTCTGGCAGGGCTACACACTTTAGCGTGTAGTCAGGTTTGTGGAGTTGGGATTGGAGTTCGGAGTATATCTGTGATGATTGAGCTGTTTGTTTACTGTGTTATTGGTTTATGTAAATTGTGTGATTAGTACTGACCCCGTTTATTGTTTTAAAAAACTGTGGTGATCCATTCGGGGATGGTGAGCAGTTATTGAGCAGGTATGAGTCGAGTTACATGGGATAGCTGGGATGTGCCACCGTCTGATGATAGAGTCTTCCGCTGTAGCATGTTCAGTCTATTAAACTTTTCCTTTAGCTGAGTAGACAGTTGGTTTTGAGAACATGTAACCGTATTTTGATATTTGGTTTTGGATTGTAACCTTTCACTAAAGTTATACCATTTAAATGTTGTTTCGTTATTGTCTTATGATTATCATTGCCTCGGGCAACCGAGATGGTAGAATTTTTATACCTAAGTGGTCCTGGTAAGGCACTTGGAGTATGAGAGTGTTACAGGTGGCACCCAAGATTAACCCAAAATACTACTAAAATTAATAACTAGTTAATAGTAGTAGTAACCTTGTCATTTGTGAAGTCATCTTTTCCCTGTTTGTTGTTTATGCCGCACGAATTCTGAATCTATGAGCCATCTTTTCCGAGATTGTGAAGTCATCAAACGAGTTTGGTTTGCTAGTCACCTTGGAGTTCGAACGAATTCTACCTCTAATGTACCTTTTCATTCGTGGTTCCAAAATATCTTCAGGTATTTATCTCATACTGATGCGGATGATACTTGCGCACAGATACACTTTACCCTTATACTTTTTGCTATTTGGAATCACAGGAATAATGTAATTTTTAAAGCTTCGCCTGTCAAACCTGTTGCTATTATACATGACTGTAATACCCGTCCTTTTAGGGACCCGTTGACCAACGTTGACCGACCTTAGGGGCATGTGATAGCCTTTAGGAATGCGTGCAGGAGTTGTCTTGTGTCGTGATGGACTTTGGGGATGTGTGGTACTCGATAGAGTAGAGGCTACTCGATCGAGTAGCTTGGGAACTCGATCGAGTACGGGCCACTCGATCGAGTAAGTTAGTTACTCGATCGAGTAGCGTCTTTCCAGCGAGGGTTTATAATCGTGTTTTGTTAGAATCGCAAATCATTTCCGCCTCTTTCCTTCAGACCTAGATGTCGCCTCCCTCCTTTCCCTTCACCATAATTCCTTCCATGGGAGCTTTCGAGGATGTTAGTGCCTTGAGGATGAGTTGCTTGAGTCGGGTAGCGGTTTTAACGCCGATATGCTATGCGTAGGTATGTCATCATCATCATCTTTGTCATTTTGTTCCTTGTAGGATTGTGATGGTAGTAATAGGCTGTTATGCGATTTGTATATGGGTTGCTTGCTTGGTTGATGTCATGTGTTTGATTGAGGAGTTGCTGCGGTTGGCTGAAGGTAGGTTCGCCTACTCAGTTCCTGTTGGTTGTCTAGTGTGACGGTTGTTGTATTGTTGTGGTGTCCGTGTGGCTGATTGTGTATGGTAACCGGTTAGTGTATGGTGTTTCAATGGTTGTTGTTGTGATGCAGCTGTTTATGATTGGTTGTCTATGGTTCTCGAGGTGCGTCCTCGGCTGAGTGGAGTCACTTGCGGGAGTGGCTTCACGCCCTAGTTTCGCCCTCCGTGGAACCCGCCACGGGAGGGGATGTTCGCATTAATGGGATAGGGTTGTCGCACAGTATGATGAGCGGGACTTAGGTGGGAACGGCTGCGGTCCCCCACTGGCAGGGCTGGTCCAGTGGACAGTCGGTGACGGTGATTGATTGGAGGAGATGTGGCTTGTGTGTTTATAGTTGTTTCCGTATTGTTATGCCAGTGGTTGGTGTGTGTCTTCAGTTACTGACCTTGTGTGGTTGTTTCTTGTTTGTCTCTGTTGTGTCTGTCGTGATCTCTTATAGTGAGCAGTCAGTCTTAGCAGGTGTTGTCTTGGATGGTTGCTGGAGTCTTGGCGGGATGAGTAGGTTGGTTATATCACTTGTAAAATAATTATAAATGTTCTTTTATTAACCTTTGATGATTACTTTCCTTGGGCAACCGAGATGGTGATGTCCTTATACGCTAGGGAAGGTCTTATTAAGGCTCCTTGGTATATGGGGGTGTCACAAAGTGGTATTAGAGAGACGATTTTGAAACCTGTAACAAATGAGCCTAATGAACGTAGTGAGTCTAATAAAATGAACCTGGTGTATGTATATTGGGAGCCCCAGCTGATGCTAGATTTTGGGTGAGTAGACGCCCTCATTTCAAAATCATGGCCCCATTGTGCTTAAGCCAGTCACTGGGTATGGGAATGTTGAGTCGGCAATTATGTGCCTAATGTGTATAGTGGTCATACTAGAATTATTCGTGGTAAAGTTTCTGCTGAAGTTAGCATGTGTGTAATGGTTATGTTAGAATCGTATATGATAAAGTTCCTAATGGAGCTAATATGTGTGTGATGATAATGAGAAACGTGAAAGTTTGCACACGAATAGAAGTGTGTGTGAAAGAGTAGAAGTGCGGGGTAGTGTATGGTATGCGGTGATGGTCGTGGTTGCTTCAAATAGTTGGTAATGGTAATTCCTATAAGAGTTTATAAGTCTTATAATAGTAATAATAATAATAGTTAAGAGTTTTAGATTTGTGATGATAATTATAAAAATAGTAATGGATGAATATGATATATGAATGGTTGAAAGCTTCTGCTTGTGACATGATTAATTGTGTAGACTAATTTGTTGATGTTGAGGCATAGTTAGAGTTCTAGTAGACTCGAATGATAAATGATAATTTAATGTTAAATGAGTGCTTAAAGTAATATGATTATAAGTTTCATTAGTGAAGTTATAGACAAAGGATTAGACATGAAATAATGTGTTAAAGGTATGCATGAATGGTTTAATAGTGTGGTAAATCGTTTTGTGTGATGTTCGCTATAGAATGGAGTGACATATATCGTGGTTGGGTAAAACCGTTGCGTTACATTTGAATGGTAATAATGTGTTGTGAATGATTATAGTAACCTGTGACGATTTCCGAATTTGGTTTGGAATCGACACGCGTTGTTGTTTTGCAGGAATCTTAGTAAACCTCGTAATTCCGACCATGTACCTAACCTTGCTTGACCGAGTATGAGTGCCTACTAGACAGAGTAGATCTCATTCGATCTAGTTAGGAAGCTATAACGTCAAGGAAGTAGGAATTCCCTACGGAAACTCGACCGAGTAGCACCTACTCGATCGAGTAGAGGCCACTCGATCGAGTACCCTACTTACTCGATCGAGTAAGGCTACAGTACCGGAAGGATCCGCGAGTTCAAAACCCTTTCTTTGTTCACTCTCCTTATTTCTCCTCCTATTTTCGCAAACCCTAACTTCTTTTCCTCTCAAGTTCCTTGTCTCTTGCTACTTGTGGTGCTTTAATCTAGTGTTTTTCTTGCTCCAATTTGTTCCTTTTTACTTCCTAATTGATTAAGGTATGAATGTTCCCTCTATTTTAATGTTTTTGGTTAATTGGAATCACATAGGATGATAGAAATTGTTGGAAAATCGATTTATATGTGCCAAATCTTGTTTGTAATTGTTGTCATACGCTCTAGCTGCTTCAATTTGTTGATTATTGATGTGGTTGTGCCAAAAATCGAATTAAAAAGAGGATTCTATAATTCAAAATTTTCGGGTTTGGTGAAATTGAATTGATTTTTGATTAACTATTGCATATAGAAGAAAGAAAATTGAGTAGTGTATGTTGTATATATCATGTGTGGAGTTAATTTTTGTGATTTTCACCCCAAAATTTGTCTTAAAACTCCGTTTTAAAAGTGCTCAAACTGAAATTCGTCTCATACTAGGTAGTATCCCGCGCTTCGCGCGACCTGTTTTAAAATTTTATTATTATAATTGAAGAAAAAATAATAGGTTTTTCTACATGATACCTTGTATGTCTTCAAATTCTACATGGCTTCCCTCGCTTTTCAAAAATATTAGTGGTAATGAAAATATTTTACAATACCCAAAATTCTTTAATTCGCCTCTTTTAAATGTTTCTTTTATGCATTTTTGATTGATTTTTTGCCAATAATTTGTCATGTTATTCACATAAATATCGTTTTTTCAATCGTAAACATATTTTCTTTACAAAATTAAAATGTTTAAACACTTGATTTTTAGTATTTTGGGTATTTTAAAAACATTTTACTAAGTTTATTGGTACCACCGCTGTTTTGAAAAACCTAAGGGTACCACATAGAATTCGAAAAAAAAAACACAGGGGTACCATGTAAAAAACCCAAATAATATAATTCATATAAGACCTCTAATATTTTTACTTATAAATAAAAATAAATTAATTTTTCTCAAATTTAATTTTTTAAGTTTAACTTCAATGTTTTAAAATAAAATACATAAAATTTTAATTAAAACTAATAAGTGAATTATGCAGTATCAAGGTTTAATTTTATAAATAAATTTCTGTCTGATTAAATATCATATTATTTAAAATAAAATTTATTTGAATAATGTAACAATAAATATTAAGTTCCCAAATTATATTATTTCACGATACGTTATGTTCCAAAATAATTAATATTTGTTCAAAATGATGTGAATATAATTTTATGTAATTTTTAGTTTTTTATGTATAACATGTGATATTTATGTATCAAACAAATGAGGTCCAAACTCAACTTATTCAAATGTTTTGATTGTATCTTGCCTAATCTATGTATCAAATATATCTATAAGAAATTTGCAAATTTTTCTATGTATAATGATGTTTAAAAGTTTACCTGTAAACAAAATAAGTTGAACTTTCTAAAATATTCTTTTTTGAGGTTTAACTTCAAAGTATTTAAAATATAACATATAAAATATTTAACTAAAAGTAATATTTAGTTAGTCATAATCAATATTTTATACTTGACGTATAAATATTTAATTGAAGACAATAAAGAAAAATCTAGCGTGTTTTCTACTTTTTCATGTAGTTTATAATAATATATTACTTAATAATCATTACTTTTTTTTTATTATTCAAATTCATTCGTGATCACTGTGCATATACATACCCGTACACATACTCGTTATCACACTATTTAAGCCTATCAAAATATCATATGTATTTAATTTCTCGCAATATAATTTTCTTTCATTCCCACGCTATAAAATCTTATCTTTTAGTAGTTTTCTTTAAGTTCTATTTTTAATTAATACAGTGACTCTTCCAAATATATTTTTCATAATAGATTTAATGGTCTAAGTTTTATAACTTTCTCAAAATGTTTTTTTTACGTAAATGTAAAATATTGTGAGACACTCACTTTATCATCTTTACATATCAAAATATTTAAATAAATATAATGAAAATTATATTCAATTGAAAGCATTTTTCGCAATGAATGTAATTATTTACATTTTAGAATTTTTATCAAAATATTTTTTTAATAAATTTAGAATTAAATTACCGTAATTATATAATTTAATTTTATAATAAAATTATTAAACTATAATTAATATTTTGCTGAGATTTATACAACATTTATTATGTTCGTATTAAATGATTAGCTGTAATTAATGCTTGTCATTAAGGCTGTATGTGACACGTGGCGCATCCACAGCGTTTCAACCCAGTTATATATATATATATATATATATATATATATATATATATATATATATATATATATATAATTGCAAATTTGGGTGGTATATGAATATGTTTTGAAGGTTTGAAACCTAAAAATAGTTGTGGTTGAGTTAATTCATATTAATTATGTCAAAATTTTCACAGCTGTAGAGACCGTCTGAGCTATAAGAATTGGAATTTTACTTGTAAATTGAGAATTGTTGGTGATAGTGTGTACTTAGATGATTATTCCATAATCAAATATGTGTACTTTGTACGTTTTGGTGCATATGTGTTGGTATATTTAAATTGTATTTGAAACAGATGCCGAGACTAAACCTAGGAACCAAACAAAGTAAGAGAGGTAGGGCTTCCGAGCCTGAAGTTGGGGAGGAAAGTGGACCGGTAGTACCTGCTGTACCTGAATACCCGTCCGTGGTATTCGTGGATTTCAACCAAAAGAAGAATTTTGTGGCCTTACAGTCCCGTAAGATGAGAACGACCCGTTGTGTGGACACGACCATTTTAGAGGATTTGGGTATTGAGACTGACGTCCGACACATCTTTGAGACCTTGGGATTCACCGGACTTTACCGCCTACGAAAGTATTCGTATGCCTTTCTGACCCTTGAGTTTATGAGCTCGTTTAAATACGAGCCGGTGGAACAGACTGTGCAGTTCCGCCTCATGAACACCAGCTTTGTTTTGACCATGGACCTGTTTGCCTCTCACCTTAGCTTGGCTTTCCCTCCCAAGGGAGCCCTTCGTGATATACCGACTGAGTATGGGGTTAGCCGCCTTATGCCTTGTATCACCGGGAAATCAGCTCCCACCGCTAGTAACATGTTGATCAATGATGTGCAACATATCACTTTAAGAATCTTTCTACGTGTTGTGTCGTGTCTCCTTTACGAGAGATCGGATATGAGCAAGTTGAACTCCCATGAGTTGTTGCTTTTGATGGCGTACCTCAATCCTGAGCGGACTGAGAGAGCGACCTTTAGTGCTCCTGCTATTGTGTGTGCCAGTCTTGCTTTGATGGCCTCCTCTGGCACAAGGTTCTGAGCTGTGGTGCTATTGCCACACGTTTAGCTGAGAAGTTAACTTCTTTTGAGGCTTCCTCGGAGTACACCCCTCTACCCACCCCGGTACCTACCATGGACAGAGCTTACTTCCTCGACCTGAAATGGTTGAGAACTTTGGAGGATGGTAGTTTAGCATGGAGGGTGTGGGGCATGAGTTGGATGAAGATACCAGCTCCTCAGCACCCCCCACCGACAGAGCCTTTAGCCGCGGCAGTGTTAGGTGCCGATTCTGATGAGGAGGAGGATGAGGATGCACGTCCTGCGAGGCAGATGTACTTCATCGACCCGGAGATCCTCCAGGTCATGCCTGAGCCGAGGAAGGGGGATAACGTGAGAGCTGAGGAGGACCGACCCAGGCTAGGGAGAGGGTCGCGCCGTGTGAGGAAGAGGATGGCTGAGACCCAGCCACAACCGGCAGCACCACCACAGTTCCCGTTTCCTAGTTACCCTTTTTGGACACCCCGGAGACACGTGAGAGCTACCTGGCTGAGAGAGTGTCAGGTTAAGTGAGTAAGTTGTTTGATGGTGAACTTCGGGGACGAAGTTCCTTTTTAGAGGGGAAGAGTAATGTCGCAAAAGAAAAAGCCGAAATTATAACAATTTTTACCGTATGTTTGTAATGTTTTATAATGTCTCTGTTACATTTCAAGTACGAGGTTATAGTTGTTTTAATAATTTTGTTGAGGAAATTGTATATTTAAGTAAAAGATGAGTAATTGATGTGTTATAATGAGAAGGTGGTCATAATGAGAAAACGATGTCATGAACAGTAGCGGGGTTATCCTCAGTAGTTTTGCGTTATGTGACTATGAATCACACATTGTTGAATCTGTGATAGGATCGTTTGTTGCATGTGGTGATCGTTTGTTGCATGTGGTGTGTTCGGTAACTCAAGTGGTGGTTTTCAGAAGCTTGAATATGTGGTGTGTCTGGACGGTTGATGATGATGACTTAGTGGGATAATGCCTTTAGAGAGTTGTGGACCTGTGACGGGTAAACGGTGATGTCGCCCTTAGTTTCTTGTCGTGTGGTTTGGGGGAGGGTGAGTCGAACTTCGGGGACGAAGTTCTTTTTAAGGGGGGAAGACTGTAATACCCGTCCTTTTAGGGACCCGTTGACCAACGTTGA
The DNA here is from genome assembly GCF_048544455.1 of Silene latifolia. Lineage (NCBI taxonomy): Eukaryota > Viridiplantae > Streptophyta > Magnoliopsida > Caryophyllales > Caryophyllaceae > Silene > Silene latifolia. Next base: position 117,608,900 of record NC_133531.1, read on the forward strand.
CCGACCTTGGGGGCATGTGATAGCCTTTAGGAATGCGTGCAAGAGTTGTCTTGTGTCGTGATAGACTTTGGGGATGTGTGGTACTCGATAGAGTAGAGGCTACTCGATCGAGTAGCTTGGGTACTCGATCGAGTACGGGCCACTCGATCGAGTAAGTTAGTTACTCGATCGAGTAGCGTCTTTCCAGCGAGGGTTTATAATCGTGTTTTGTTAGAATCGCAAATTATTTTCGCCTCTTTCCTTCAGACCTAGATGTCGCCTCCCTCCGTTCCCTTCACCATAATTCCTTCCATGGGAGCTTTAGAGGATGCTAGTGCCTTGAGGATGAGTTGCTTGAGTCGGGTAGCGGTCTTAACGCCGATATGCTATGCGTAGGTATGTCATCATCATCATCATTATCATCTTTGTCATTGTTATTCCTTGTAGGATTGTGATGGTAGTAATAGGCTGTTATGCAATTTGTATAGGGGTTGCTTGATTGGTTGATGTCATGTGTTTGATCGAGGAGTTGCTGCGGTTGGCTAAAGATAGGTTAGCCTACTCAGTTCCTGTTGGTTGTCTAGTGTGACGGTTGTTGTATTGTTGTGGTGTCCGTGTGGCTGATTGTGTATGGTAACCGGTTAGTGTGTGGTGTTTCAATGGTTGTTGTTGTGATGCAGCTGTTTGTGATTGGTTGTCTATAGTTCTCGAGGTGCGTCCTCGGCTGAGTTGAGTCACTTGCGGGAGTGGCTTCACGCCCTAGTTTCGCCCTCCGCGGAACCCGCCACGGGAGGGGATGTGTACATTAATGGGACAGGGTTGTCGCACAGTATGATGAGCGGGGCTTAGGTGGGAACGGCTGCGGTCCCCCACTGGCAGGGCTGGTCCAGTGGACAGTCGGTGACGGTGTTTGATTGGAGGAGAGGTGGCTTGTGTGTTTATTGTTGTTTCCGTATTGTTATGCCAGTGGTTGGTGTGTGTCTTCAGTTACTGACCTTGTGTGGTTGTTTCTTGTTTGTCTCTGTTGTGTATGTCGTGATCCCTTATGGTGAGCAGTCAGTCTTAGCAGGTGTTGTCTTGGATGGTTGCTGGAGTCTTGGCGGGATGAGTCTTCAAGAGTAATGACAGAAGTAGTTTATGTAGTTTTGACGAGATGTATCTTTTGTATTAGTAGGTTGGTTATATCACTTGTAAAATAATTATAAATGTTCTTTTATTGACCTTTGATGATTAATTTCCTCGGGCAACCGAGATGGTGATGTCCTTATATGCTAGGGAAGGTCTTATTAAGGCTCCTTGGTATATGGGGGTGTCATAATTACGCTGATCAGCTTTACGCGCAGCAGCATGCTTTCAGTTCCAGGCTCCCGGAGAATGTAATTATACCTTTCAAACAGCCACCGTCCTGCCCCTCTTTCTCTGTTTTACAACACTCTTACCATTGCTTCGATATTTTTGTTGCTTTCAACAAATATATGTCAACTTGTTCCTTTCAAATTTGCTACAACGATCTTGTTCTTCACGATTGTACTGACCGTTTATTAGCGGTTTCTTGTAAGTCTTCTTGTTTATATTTAGCAACGACAAACTTCTACAGTTGCTTTACAAAAGTGACACGCCTATAGTCCCGATAGCTGTTTCTAGTAGTTTTAGTCATGTTAAGCTTTTCTTAAATTGTAATGAAACCTGGTTTGTTAGCGGTTTCTTGTAAGTCTTCTTGTTTATATTTATAAAAAGTAAGTACATCTTTGTCAAAAAAAAACCTTGTAATTTGTATATTTGATGTACTAATTAATATTATTAGTTTGATAATATTATTAGTTAATTTTTATATGTGTTCTTAGATGAAAATGATGAACAAAATAAGAAGAAAAAATGGTCTCCAAGTGATGAAGAGGAACCGGTTATGGCACCCTCAAGTGACCAAGTTTTTCTTCTGACTTTTCCAACTAATAAAATGAGGTGAATAGTTGGGTATTTATAGCCAAATATGGGGAACAAAAGGAAGTGGAATTTTCCACTTAATGGACACATGTAGTCCTCTAAAAAACCGGTACATATGGACTGTATTTGGTCCATTTCGATTTTCGACATTTGCCCCACAAATGCTTATAAGTCTTATATTTAATTATCTTACATAATTAAATATTAATTTAATTATTTAACACTTAAATAATATAAATTAACTACCAATGACTACTTAACTATTAAATAATCATAAGACCATTTTATCAACATACAATGTGTCAATATTATCCCAATTAGCTAATTTTACAACCTCTTGTAAAATATAAATAGCTAATTAATTCCACCTCAAAAACATATACGCATATCGCATAAAATTAATTAATTAACAACTAATTAATAAATTCCAAATTATTAATTAATTACTTAAATATCACATAATTAAATAATAAATCTTCTCTACCCGAGTTCGTAACCCGTCATCAAATAATACTTTTACGTGACTAATTAAAAGTCATATAATACAAGGAATTAATTATCTCGTATCTCATACAAACAATTAATTCATTCTATTTGGGCGTCATCATATAGGTTTGACCTAAAGAGATCAGCTGATCACCGCCGTTACACGACAGTAATGTCAAACTCTAGTCAGCCAATCATTACCGATTAACGATGACCAGCTGACAAATAAATAAATCCCTGATATTCCTTTAACGAGATTTAATATGTAAACGCACTTATTGTGGAGGACACTACTCCAACAATCTCCCACTTGTCCGACATAAGTGTGCGTTACCAATTCTCTTGTCCAATAATATCTCCCACTCAATGCAAGATGTCTTTCAGGTTGTTCTTACACGTGATCGTATCATAAAGTGGTTTCCTCGATCAGGAGATTGACTGTCTGACCGGATAATCTATTATAAATCTCATCCGAGCATGGCCACGCATTTCCACTTTTCCAGTCACCTCTCCTCAAGTGGCCTTGAGATAAAATATGACTTAAATTGACAATTCCGTTGACCTATTTTCTTCGTTCGATACAGATCACAATGACCCAGTAAATGCTCATCGGCCTCCTTTTATGGCGTGACCTAGAACAAAAACCTAAGCCACCGGAAAACCATACCAACTCAGACAAATAGTCACCAGTCTAAATAATTGACTCGTAGGAATAAATAGAAATCCTCGCTACGACCCAGCAACATAAAGATTCTATAAACGGTCACTGTCCAACAAATTGTCTCACAATCTGCCTATGTAATCGACCAGCCATCACTATGACCATATGACAGTCGAACTTGTTATCTATCGCCTTACAATCTAGTCACTCCGAGACGTCACCTCATTAAGTAACTAAGGACAAAATACAATGTTAATCCAGTTCACTTTAATAGGGTTCGACATTGTCACTACAACCTATTTGGATAAAAACAAAGTATTTAAAAATCAGATATAAAACTGAATACAACGATAAATGTAATTATCATATATGAAATAATAAATATAATATCTTAATTATTACATATCATATAATTTACAACAGTTCTGGCATTCGTCTCAATCCCATCAAAACTACATAATTATCATGTTTAGCTTGAGACAAAGGCTTGGTTAAAGGATCAGCGATGTTGTCAGCTGTCCCAACCTTACAAACTGTAATTTCTTTCCTTTCGATTAAATCTCTAACTACATGAAATTTCCTAAGTACGTGTCTAGACTTGTTACTAGACTTGGGCTCTTTTGCTTGAAAAATTGCCCCACTGTTATCACAATACAAAGTGATAGGATCCTCGGCGGTTGGAACTACCTTCAGTCCCTCTAAAAATTGCCTAATCCAAACAGCTTCCTTTGCAGCATCAGAGGCTGCAATGTACTCAGATTCCATTGTAAAATCAGCAGTCACAGACTCCTTGAAACTTCTCCAGCAAACTGCCCCTCCGTTCAACAAAAAACAAAACCAGCCTGGGATTTCAAATCATCCCTATCGGTTTGGAAACTGGCATCCGTATAACCTCTTATACGTAATTCAGATTCTCCTCCAAACACTAAGAATGAATCTTTAGTCCTTCTCAAGTACTTCAGAATATTCTTGACGGCTATCCAGTGACTCTCACCCGGAGTTTCCTGAAAACGAGTCGTCATACTTAAAGCATACGAGACGTCAGGACGAGAACACATCATAGCATACATGATCGATCCAACAGCGGAAGCATAGGGAATAGATTTCATGCGTTCAATATCCTTAGGCTCAGTAGGAGACTGTGACTTACTCTAAGTGATCTCACTGCCCATAGGTAGAAACCCTCTCTTGGAGTTTTTCATATTGAATCGGTCAAGAATCTTATCGATATAGGCTTCTTGACTCAATGCTAATATCCTTTTGGATCTATCCCTATAGATCCGGATACCCAAGATGCGCTGAGCTTCTCCCAAATCTTTCATTTGGAAGTGATTTCCTAACCACTTCTTAACAGAAGCAAGCATATCTACGTCATTCCCAATGAGTAATATGTCGTCCACATAAAGAAGTAAGAAAATAACTTTACTCCCACTAAACTTCATGTATAAACATGGTTCCTCAACACTTCGAGAAAAACCATTTTGTTTAATAACATGATCAAAACGATGATTCCAATTCCTTGACGCTTGCTTAAGACCATAAATGGATATCTTAAATTTGCATACTTTGTTAGGATTTTTAGGATCCACAAAACCCTCAGGTTGTGTCATGAACACTTCCTCTTCTAGAAACCCGTTCAGGAAAGCGGTTTTGACATCCATTTGCCATATCTCATAATCATGAAATGCAACAATCGCTAATATTATCCGAACAGATCTAAGCATAGAAACTGGTGCAAAAGTTTCATCATAGTGTAAACCATGAACCTGGGTGAAACCTTTTGCCACCAATCTAGCTTTGTAGACATCTTTATGTCCATCCATGCCGATTTTAATCTTGAATATCCACTTACACTGAAGAGGTCGAACATCTTTAGGAAGTCAACCAGGTCCCATACCTGATTATCGTACATGGAATCCATTTCGGATTGCATGGCCTCGAGTCATAGCTTAGAGTCAGAACTCATAATAGCTGCTTTGTAGGTCTTGGGTTCATCACTTTCCAAAATTAAAACCTCATAGTCACCATCTTCCTCGATGACACCAAGGTATCTATCAGGCTAGCGACTAACCCTCTCTGACCTCCTAGGTTCAGAAGGAACAATAACCGATTCAGACGTAGAAGGAACATCTTCCTGTATTGTCATATCGGTTTGTGGCTCTTGAACTTCATCAAGTTCAAATTTTCTCCCACTCTATCTTCTAGAAATAAACTCTTTTTCTAGAAAGACAGCTTCACGAGCCACAAACACTTTGTTCTCGCTACTATTGTAGAAGTAATATCCACAAGTTTCCTTAGGTTAGCCTACAAAAATACATTTTTCAGAACGAGGTGCAAGCTTATCGTCAGACTTGCTCTTGACATAAGAATCACAACCCCATACTTTCATTTATCACAGATTCGGGACTTTCCCTTTCCATATCTCATATGGAGTTTTGTCAGTTGCTTTAGTGGGACTTTGATTAAGTGAGCGTATAGCAGATGAAATGGCAAAACCCGAAATGACTTAGGTAACTCAGTTTGACTCATCATTGATCGGACCGTATCTAATAAAGTTCGATTCCTCCTTTCAGCCACACCATTCAACTGTGGTGTACTAGGAGGAGTTAACTGGGATACAATACCACAGTTTATAAGGTGATCTCTAAAGTCATTGGTTAAATACTCTCCATCACGATCTGATCGTAATGCTTTAATCTTCTTATTTAATTGGTTTTCTACTTCATTCTGAAACTCTTTGAACTTATCAAAAGCTTCACTTTTATACCTCATTAAGTAGATATACCCATATCTACTCATGTCATCGGTAAAAGTAATGAAATAGTCATAATTACCTCTAGCAGTGACTGTCATTGGACCACATACATCGGTGTGTATTAAACCCAAAACTCACTAGCTCGAGATACTTTTCCTAGAAAAGGTGAACGAGTCATCTTGCCAAGAAGACAAGATATGCATGTACCAAATGATTCAAAATCAAAAGGTTTAATTATACCAGTCGACACTAGTCTTTTAATGCGTTTCTCGTTAATGTGTCCTAATCGAGAATGCCATAAATAAGATTGATCGGGATCACCTATTTTGAGTCTTTTATTATCTAAATGATAAATATAGTTGCAAGTATCTAGAATATAAATACCATTGATTGAAATAGCTTCGCTATATACAATCCCATTAAGGGAAAAAGTACAACGTTTGTCTTTAATTACAAAGAAAAACTTTCCGTGTCTAACACAGATACTTATATTATATTTCTAGACAACGTTGGTACAGAATAACAATTATTAAGAAACAACTGCAACCCCGAAGCTAAGTTAAGTACATAAGTTCCTATTGAGACGGCGGCTACTTTAGACCCGTTACCCATTCGGAGATCAACATCACCCTTGTTTAGCTTTCTTATGCTTTTTAGGCCCTGCAAATGATTGCACAAGTGAGAACCACAACCAATATCTAATACACAAGTTGTATTTGAAGCATAATATATGTCTATCATAAAAAATTCAGTTGAGAAATTACATGTTGGCTTCACAATGCCAGCTTTGATGGCATCCAAGTATTTCGTGCAATTACGCCTCCAATGTCCCTTGTTATTACAGTAATTACAAGTATCTTTAAGAGGATTACCCTTTATAGGTTTAGGCTTGGTAGAGCAATACACAATTGCTTTACCTTTGCCCTCCACCTGAACGGGTTTCTTACCTGTGTTCCTCTTAAACTGCTTCTTCCCCTTCACGTTTATCGCAAGCACATCTTTCCTTGTACTCCCACTCAATCCCATGTCCTTCTCTGCTTGCACAAGCAGAGAATGGAGCTCATGTAAACTCTTTCTCATGTTCGTCATATTATAATTTACCCTAAATTGGGTAAATCATTTGACGTGCGAGAGAGAGTGGAGCACTCGGTCCACCACAAGTTCGTCGGGGATCTTGCATCCTAAATGGTCGTGATCCCTCGTGAGGGTTTAGTTTTCAGTACTTGTCGTTAGGAGCACCTAGACCAAAACACAATTTATAACTTCACAAACAACTCTACAATTAGTAAAGAGGCAAGTAAAGGTCGGATCCCAAGGGACGGGAATTGAGATGAGATTTTCTATTGCAACTAGTGGTGTCTAAGGGTGTCACAATTGGTGTTTGAAGTAGAAGATCACTAAACTAAATAGCAATGAAAGTAAACAAGCAAGATGAATTAAAAAGGATATAAACAATTGATAAAAAGCACTAGGGTGTCACGGGGTCATAGGGGATTCATGGGAATTGATCATACAAACATATTCTCAATAATTTATAAGCAAGCAATTATTATTGTGATGGATCGAGTTGGTTTATATATTACAATCCTAGGAAAGTTTGGGTCCCGGAGCCGAATCGATTAGATTGTACAACACCTACAAGTCGACTTAATCCTCCCTACTCAAAAATATGCATGGTAGTTCAAATCCTTTTTTAAATTTATTAGTTAATGAGACTCGAGTTGGTTTATGTCTTACAAGTCTCATTGAAAAGATAGGTGATGAGTAAAAAATGCAAGGATTCATAGGCTCACATTTCATCAAACATAACATGTTCATAAGTTGAGATCACAACAAGCAAGCAAATAAATTATGAAAACATATTAAATTAAGCATGAATCATTCCCCATGTTGGTTTCCCCTAATTACCCATTAACCCTAGCTAAGAAAACTACTCACTCATTATCATGTTTGACATGTTAGTAAGGTTGTCAATCATACCAATAAAGTGAAACATGATGAATAAATGAAAGTGATTAACAATAATTAAAAAGGGATTAAGAGAATTATACCTACTAATGATTCCAATAATAAAGCAAAGAATAAAAGAAGTACTTGATGCTTGATTGGAAGGTTGTCAATCTCCCAATAATAACCCAAATAATCTTCAATTACCCAAAATAAAGGATGAACAAGAGAGAGATTAAGGAAATAAAACTTGTATTAAAACTTGATCAAATGTTGATTACAAGATTAAAGAGAGATTTGATTGATATTAACTACACTAAAGATTGCTAAGAAGAACATGCTCTTCTAATTAGACTAATGGGGTATTTATAGTGGGGATTAGGTACATAAATTAGGGTTTACTAAGGGCTTAAATGACGATTAAGTCCTTGAGGAATCGCCGGTCTCTAGGGAGACTCCGGTCTCTTTTTCGCCGGTCTTAGAAAAAGATGTGCATCCTTCCTTGAAGTTTTGTAGAAGACGAAATAAACTGTCTGGGAATCCGGGCGTTTTTGGCACGGGACAGGCGGATTTAAGTGTTTCTGGACGGGCGTCCAGAGGGGGAAGACGGGCGTCTTGTGGAGGTTTTGCCCGGGCGTCTTAAGGAGGAAGACGCTCGGATTGTGGGTGATGGACGGGCGTCTTCAGGGCAATCCGCACGGATTGTCAAACAGTTTCGTTCCTTCTTCTTTTCTTCCTTTTTCTTCATAGAATCCTTGAGGATTTCCTCGGGGATGCAAGGATCTTTTCTCATCATTGCCCATCTACTATAGTATGTACAAAGGCCTTCTAATCTTGTCTCTCCTTGATGCTTGGTCATTGAATTCAATCAATTTAGCCTCATTTTGCCATGAAAATGCAAGGTTTGCACTCCTTTCCTACCAAGGACACAAAACCTCAAAGAATATGAAAAACAAAGGACTAAAGACAATAAATGACCCAAATATGCACTAAAAAGCATGGGAACAAGGCTAATTCGGGGACTAAATATGCTCTAATTATGGTCACATCAAATATCCCCAAACCGAACCTTTACTCGTCCCGAGTAAAGAGGTGACAAAGACTAGGACTATTATTTAAACTAACCTAATAACATAGCCGATATGAGACAATTAGCGGGTCTCACTCCGCCCCTTCAACTCACAACAAGACAACCATGAGGTAGGATGCCTTCTTGCAAGGCAAGGTGGGTCTTGCCAAAATGGCGACACATCCAAACATTAAGCACATAAAATCAAGTAATGGATGGATCTACAAAAGAATAGCCACTTTCCTCATCTAAGTGGCGGAAATTATCTACAAGGGAAGCAATTCAAGGGTACACACTCCTTCATAGATGTAATTTTTTCAAACAACTAAGCCTAGAAGGATACCAATAAATCACCTCCAAGTTGTGTCAAGCTAGGGTACCTTTGTCCTCAATCGTTAAATGCTTTTGTCAAGAGTAGACTCCCTATGGTGTTAGAAACACTGGAGGATCGCGGAATTCCCCCTCTTGCCTAGACAAGAAGAAGGGTCGTCCTCTCTCTACCATGCACAAAAGTGGATACGATGGATAAAGGGATCGATAGAATTTGAGTTTCACTTTGGGAGTTTGCTTTGTTGTTGTTTTTCCCCCCAATTTCTTGTGGCATATAACATTTGAGAACACTTTCTTTTGCCATTTCTTTTGATATTTGGCAATTCAACACTTGACAACTTTTCAACTTTTTGCATTTTCTTTTTGAACATTTTCAAAGTCACCCCATATGTAGTGAGGGTGCCTTATATTTGAAGCTTTATGAGTTCTATTTTTGCTCCTCTTTTCATTTGATGCATTTTTGCAAACTTTCTTTCACCTTCTTTTCATTGAACTCAAATTGATTTCTTTTTGTGCCCATTCCCTTTGATGACAAAAATGTGGTAGAACATGGATGAAGGATGCATGCATGGTTTCAAGGGTCATCTTGGAATAAACGGTAGCCAAGGAGTTATCACACGACAAGGTACTCTTGACTAGGCCTTAATCCATGGGTCAAAGGATACTAGCATGACACATCCTAGGGTGTTTTACAAGTATTCTAACAAGCAAAGTCTTAAGAAGAAAAAGCATCTACTAGAGCCTATATACACTTGTCAAGTTTCCCAAGTAGACGGTTTCGCAAAATTTTTCTAACATGCAACTACATGCCATGATGCAACTAGCATATAAACATCCTAATGCATATGCTTCTACCAACTAATATGACATATAAACTAAATACAAGTCCTAAGTTCACATTATTATACCGCATCAATCAAAATAAAGCCACATAGTCATTAACATAAAGAGGAAAAAGGAGATTGGAAAGATTATACCATGCGGTCTTCACGATCCTCATGTCTCGGATGTGGCGTAGTCAATCAATGTAAACAAGGATAGAACAAATACAATATATACATGACTACACTACAAAGGAAATGAACTTGTTTTTGGGTTTTTGAAAATTTTAAATTTTTATGGTTTTTCGATTTTTATTTTTTTTTTTATTTTTTTGGATTTTTGAATAAAAGTTAAGTTAGAATTCCCCATCCCCACACTAATATGGGCATTGTCCTCAATGGCCAAAATGATGGGAAATTATGCAAACATGATGCATGAATTCTACACTAAATGCAAGCTATACTAATCTACACTACATGATGCATAGGTTTTTGTTTATGACGGAGAGCGTAATTTAGATTACCTCCCGTTGCGTATGCATGTACTTCCCCAAACCGAGATAGACATTATTTCTAATGTCCTAAAGTTGGGGGTAGTTCATGCACATAAGATGCAATGCATGAAACTAAATTTGTCATTTTGGATTTTCAAAAGTGGGAACAATAAAATAAGAACACCTCAATGGGGCCGAGGTGTTAGTCCTCTATGTTGCTAGGACTCTCCAACCATAGACAAAGTCAAATATTGTACAAGTTAACAAAACATAAACTTCTTTCATGAAAATTGAAAATAAAGAGAGGAGATGAGGAAACTTCACTTAAGCTTGAGATGGGTGCCTCACGCCCGCTCCATCTAGCTATGAAGAGATCCTCTAGAGATCGCCGTCATCTCCCTCTAGATCACTATCCCATATTTCCTTGGATGCATCACTTGTATTCGGGTCCATGAACTCGTCCTCTTCACTTCCAAGCTCCACCGTGTCCCCTCCGCAAGAATTGTTGCTCCCTTCCTCTTGTCGCCCGTTTGCCCCTTCATTTGCCCTCTCCGAATTGGGGAAGAGTAAATCCATTTGTGACCAAGAGGGAAATGCTCCCTCTTCACTAATCTTTCCCCTTTGAATCATATCGTGGTATTGAGGATAGAGTGTATAATAATTGTCCACGGTAGCTTCGTATTGTCGGAAGTGCAAATCTTGTAGAATTCCCGTTACAAAGTCATCACGGGGAAGGATAAAGAGGTTGAGGTGGTTGTACGGTTGATAAGGAAATGGGTAGGGAGGCACTTTGATTTTCTCATCTTGAGGTTGTTGCTCTTGTTGTTGTTGTTGTTGGGGATTTGGAGGTGGTGGTGCTTGCCTTGCTTGGGTTGGGTTTGGAGGGATGAGGTAGGATGGGATTGGTGATAAAGGTCCTCTTCTTGGTGAGATTCTTGGTAGTCCGGTCATTGGTAGGTAGATTGGATCACTTCTTTTCGTTATCCACTTGATCCTTTTATCAACCCCCTCAAGGGTTATCCAATGATGATGGATAAGAAGGAGGTCTTCATTTATCCTTGTGTTTCCGGAAAGAGGAGCATACTCATTATTCTCATTGAATTTTGGATTGAAATGCTTTGCAATCTTCGTAATGAGCCCTCCATTAACAATGTGTTTCATCCCATCATCATCATCGTTCCTAAACTTTGCCCATTTTTCGAGTAGCACAAGAGGCGCATTGAAGTGGTACCCACCCCTTCCTTGGATATTGAGATAAGACTCCATGAACACAAGGTCAAGTTCATTTACTATTGCCGGGTCTCGGCGAGCAAGTAGAGTGCCGGAAAGGAACCGGCAAGTAAGTCTCAAAATAGGATTTTGGATGTGGAAAGCTAGACACTCCTTGATGTACATGAAATCTCGGCCGGTCATGGCCCTCCATAGGGGTGCAACACTATATTTCTTCGGTTTTGATGTCCGGGTAGGCGAGACATCGAGACCAAGCACATTAGCAAATTCCACTAGAGTCATCATTCTTGAAACACTTTCCAACCTAAATTCTATGCATATTGTTCTATTCAAGGTTGTAATTTTCAAGAAGCTCAGAAATTCAAGCACAAGGGATCGGTAAGTTTGCTCATGCATGTGGAAAAGGGTAGAGAGACCAAACACTTCAAAAAGAGCTTCCATTTGATGATAAATCCCAAGTTTCTTTAAAGTACTATGACATAAAAACTTAGTAGGTAGAATGTTCTTACGAAGAAGCCGGTGGAAAACGAGTCTTTGCACATCATTTACGAATTCAACATTTGAGAAATCATCAAGTCTTGTAAGATCCACAATTTCTTCATGCTCCCTTCTTAATGTGTTGATATGAGAGGTAGAAGAGCTTCCTCTTACCCTTGGTCTTCTCCTATCCCTAAAGTAAGATCCCTTTGGTGGCATTCTTTGATTGTTGAGCTAGGATTTTTGATTTGTTAAAGTATAAAGATGCTCTTTGTGGATTGAATGTTGCCTTTGGAACCCTAGAAAATTGGGGCTTTTTGATTTTGTGGGGTAAAAGAGTGATTGGGATATGCTTTGGAGTCATAAGGAGGTGGGCTTTTATAATACAAGTGGAAGGAAGGGTGATGTGTCACAAATTGTATGGTGGTGTGTTTTGAATTTTAGGAAAAATCGGGATTGGTTACCGCAGGAAGACGAGCGGATTCGAGCACAAGACGCTCAGATTCCAGCATTTCGGGATGAGCGGATTTAAGAGAAGACGCCCGGATTCTGTTACAGTTAATTTTCCAAAAATTTGACGCAGCCGAGACGAGCGTCTCGAGCCCAAGACGTTCGGATTTTCTGAAAAGAGACGGGCGTCTTTTCCCAAAGACGGGCGGATTCTGTGACAGGAACCTTTCTTGAAATGCACTGGCAAAAAGACGGGCGTTTTTTCTGCCAAGACGAGCGGGTTCTTCAGGACGAGCGTCTTCTCCGCCAGGACGCTCGGATTCTTCAACAGTCCCAAAATTTCAATTTTACAGCTTAAATGGACGGACGGATTCTGCCAAAGACGCTCGGATTCCAGCAGGACGGGCGGATTCCAGGGAAGACGCTCGGGTTCCTTGCTGCGAATTTTCCTTTGATTTCCTTGATTTCGATAAATGCTTCCCTACACTTGAAGATTGGTTCCTTCCTTCATTCAAAATTCGTTAGTGACCCTCCCCCACTTACTCTCATGAAAAGAATTTATGTTTATAATTAAAGAAATGCAATAAAATTATAAATACAAGTTAGAGGGTTAGTATATTTAAAAGTGGTGGTTTAGGGAGGACTCCACCAAACTCTCCCTTTGATGGTTCTTTCAAGGGTGAGGAGGCCCGAGGTAGGTGACCTCGACCTCTCCGATAAACGCTCCCTCATAGTATGGCTTCAATCTTTGACCATTGACCTTGAATTTGCTCCCATCTTCCGCCTTGATTTCAAAATCCCCGTATTTTCCGACTTCGGTGATCACATAGGGACCCATCCATCTAGAGTTCAACTTTCCCGGAAAAAATCGATAGCGGGAATTGAATAGGAGGAATTTATCCCCTTTGTGCAAGGCTTTTTGCTTAATCCTTTTGTCATGGAGCAATCTTGTCCTTTCCTTGTAGATCTTGGCATTCTCATAAGATTGTAGTCGGAATTCCTCCAACTCTTGAATTTGAATCATCCTCTTTTGACCACTCAATTTGAGATCAAGGTTAAGTGCTCGGATTGCCCAAAAAGCTTTGTACTCCAATTCGATTGGCAAGTGGCATGCTTTTCCATAAACAAGCTTGTAAGGGGAGGCTCCTATGGGAGTTTTATAGGCCGTCCTATATGCCCAAAGAGCGTCATCAAGCTTTGTGCTCCAATCTTTTCGGGTCTTGTTTACAACTTTCTCAAGAATTTGCTTGATCTCTCTATTCGAAACTTCAACTTGACCGCTTGTTTGAGCATGGTATCCCAAGCCGGTTCTATGTTGAACACCATACTTGGTCAAAAGAGATGCGAGCTTCTTCTCATGAAAATGCGTTCCTCCATCACTTATGATTGCTCTAGGAATTCCAAATCTTGGGAAGATTATTTTCTTGAAGAGCTTAGTGACCGTTTTTGCATCATCGTTTGGAGTGGCAATTGCTTCTACCCACTTTAAGACGTAGTCTACGGCCACAAGGATATACTTATTCCCATTGGATGTCACAAAGGGACCTTGGTAGTCGATCCCCCAAACATCGAAGATCTCCACCTCTAGTATGCCCCTTTGTGGCATTTCGTTCCTCCAAGAGATATTCCCCGTTCTTTGACAAGCATCACAATGAATGATGAATTCCCTTGTATCTTGAAACATTGTAGGCCAATAGAAGCCCGGTTGAAGAATTTTTGCAATGGTCCTCCTTGCTCCATGGTGCCCACCGTAGGGTGATGAGTGACACCCTTCTAAGATTCCTTGGACTTCCCATTGAGGGATGCATCTCCGGTAGAGCCCATCACTACACTCTTTGTAAAGGTTTGGGTCATCCCAAAAGTACCTCTTTACTTCGAATAAGAACCTCTTCCTTTGGTTGTAGTTCAAATTTGGAGGGAGTACTCTTCCAACAATATAGTTGGCGTAATCGGCAAACCATGGGGTGATGTGCCTTTCAAGTTGTGTTTGAATGGCCATCAAGATATCGTCGGGAAATGAGTCATTGATCGGTGTTTCTCCTTGTTCATCATGAAACCGGATCCTTGACAAGTGATCCGCCACTACATTTTCGGCTCCTTTCTTGTCTCTTATTTCCAGGTCAAATTCTTGAAGAAGCAAAATCCATCTCAGCAACCTTGGTTTGGCCTCCTTCTTTATCAAGAGATGTCGGAGAGCACGGTGATCCGAAAAGACAATCACCTTGGATCCAAGTAAGTAGGAACGGAATTTGTCCAAAGCATAGACAATGGCAAGAAGCTCTTTCTCGGTGGTATCATAATTCACTTGGGAGGGATCAAGAGTCTTGCTTATATAATAGATGGCATGAAGAGCTCTTCCTACCAGTTGGCCAAGAATCGCTCCAACGGCGTAGTTACTAGCATCACACATAATCTCGAACGGTAGTTCCCAATTTGGAGGTTGAATGATCGGTGCCGAGATTAGTGCTTCCTTGATTCTATTAAAGGCTTCAACACACTCATCAGTGAAATGGAATTGGGCATCTTTAAGTAAGAGTTGAGTGAGGGGTTTCGCCATTTTTGAAAAAAAAATTATGAAACGGCGATAGAAACCCGCGTGACCGAGAAAACTTCTCACCCCTCTAACATTCACGGGAGGTGGGAGTTTCTCTATCACCTCAAATTTAGCCTTATTGACCTCGATGCCCTTTTCCGAATTTAAATGACCCAAAATAATTCCTTCATTGACCATGAAGTGACACTTTTCCCAATTTAAAACAAGACTAACATCTTCACATTTTTGCAACACAAGAGAAAGATTATGCAAACATGAGTCAAAGTCCTTTCCATAAACGCTAAAATCATCCATAAAAACTTCCATTATGGTCTCTAGGTAGTTGGAGAAGACACTCATCATGCATCTTTGGAAAGTGGCGGGGGCATTACATAAGCCAAAAGGCATCCTCCTATATGCAAAAGTACCATAAGGACATGTGAAGGTGGTCTTATGTTGGTCATTCGGGTGTATAGGGATTTGAAAGAATCCCGAATACTCGTCAAGGTAACAAAAGAATTTGTTGGAGGCTAACCTCTCAAGCATTTGGTCAATGAATGGTAGGGGGAAATGATCCTTTCTTGTTGCGGAATTCAATTTTCGAAGTCAATGCACATACGCCAACCGGTGATCTTCCTTGTGGGTATTAACTCATTCTTTTCGTTTGTCACCACCGTGGTACCTCCTTTCTTAGGTACCACGTGAACGGGGCTAACCCACAAAGAGTCCGATATGGGATATATGATTCCCGCATCAAGCAATTTTATAACCTCTCCTTTGACAACTTCTTGCATGTGGGGGTTTAATCTTCTTTGAGGTTGAATGGTAGGTCTATGCTCCTCCTCTAGATGAATTCTATGCATGCAAAAGTTGGGACTTATCCCCTTAAGGTAATCTAGACTATAACCTATGGCCTTCTCATGTTGTTTCAACACATCAAGCAATTTTCCCAATTGGTTCTCATCAAGTCTATCATTAACAATCACGGGTTTGGTCTTTGATTCATCAAGGTAAGCATATTTCAAATTTGGGGGAAGGGGTTTTAAAGTAGGGGGTTGTACCTCACTTTCCTCCTTTGAAGGTTCATTGAGAATTTGCTTCATATCCATCAAACATTCCATTCTCATTGCATATTCAACTTGTTCTTCATTCTCATCAATTTCATCACATTCGAATTCCATGACGAATTCCTCTTGCTCTTGAGCTTGTAAGATGTATTCTAGGATGGATTGCCTATCTTCTATAGGTTGACATGCTTCCACAAGGATGTTATGTACTAATTCGGATTGTGCATGAGTGAGTTCTTTGTTAGCTAGAGCAGCCTCAAAAAGATCTACCTCCAATTCCCAATACATATTTTTGGCCTCACTTGCTTCCAAGGCTTCCAATACTTGCATGAGATCTTTGAAGAAAGGTATACTTAAGTGGTCCTCTACAAAACAATCTATAAGGTCCATCTTGCAAAATATCAAACAACTTGAAAGAAGTTAAAACAAACCTTGAGGAGTTTTACTTCCCCAAGGCAAAGAAAGACACAACTAATAACAATACAAGAAAATCTAAATCAAGTTTACACCGTCCTCGGCAACGGCGCCATTTTTGGTCGTGATCCCTCGTGAGGGTTTAGTTTTCAGTACTTGTCGTTAGGAGCACCTAGACCAAAACACAATTTATAACTTCACAAACAACTCTACAATTAGTAAAGAGGCAAGTAAAGGTCGGATCCCAAGGGACGGGAATTGAGGTGAGATTTTCTATTGCAACTAGTGGTGTCTAAGGGTGTCACAATTGGGGTTTGACGTAGAAGATCACTAAACTAAATAGCAATGAAAGTAAACAAGCAAGATGAATTAAAAGGGATATAAACAATTGATAAAAAGCACTAGGGTGTCACGGGGTCATAGGGGATTCATGGGAATTGATCATACAAACATATTCTCAAATTATAAGCAAGCAATTATTGTTGTGATGGATCGAGTTGGTTTATATCTTACAATCCTAGGAAAGTTTGGGTCCCGGAGCTGAATCGATTAGATTGTACAACACCTACAAGTCGACTTAATCCTCCCTACTCAACAATATGCATGGTCTAATGAGACTCGAGTTGGTTTATGTCTTACAAGTCTCATTGAAAAGATAGGTGATGAGTAAAAAATGCAAGGATTCATAGGCTCACATTTCATCAAACATAACATGTGCATAAGTTGAGATCACAACAAGCAAGCAAATAAATTATGAAAACATATTAAATTAAGCATGAATCATTCCCCATGTTGGTTTCCCCTAATTACCCATTAACCCTAGCTAAGAAAACTACTCACTCATTATCATGTTTGACATGCTAGTAAGGTTGTCAATCATACCAACAAAGTGAAACATGATGAATAAATGAAAGTGATTAACAATAATTAAAAAGGGATTAAGAGAATTATACCTACTAATGATTCCAATAATAAAGCAAAGAATAAAAGAAGTACTTGATGCTTGATTGGAAGGTTGTCAATCTCCCAATAATAACCCAAATAATCTTCAATTACCCAAAATAAAGGATGAACAAGAGAGAGATTAAGGAAATAAAACTTGTATTAAAACTTGATCAAATGTTGATTACAAGATTAAAGAGAGATTTGATTGATATTAACTACACTAAAGATTGCTAAGAAGAACATGCTCTTCTAATTAGACTAATGGGGTATTTATAGTGGAAATTAGGTACATAAATTAGGGTTTACTAAGGGCTTAAATGACGATTAAGTCTTTGAGGAATCGCCGGTCTCTAGGGAGACTCCGGTCTCTTTTTCGCCGGTCTTAGAAAAAGATGTGCATCCTTCCTTGAAGTTTTGTAGAAGACGAAATAAACTGTCTGGGAATCCGGGCGTTTTTGGCACGGGACGGGCGGATTTAGGTGTTTCTGGACGGGCGTCCAGAGGGGGAAGACGGGCGTCTTGTGGAGGTTTTGCCCGGGCGTCTTGTGGAGGAAGACGCTCGGATTGTGGGTGATGGACGGGCGTCTTCAGGGCAATCCGCACGGATTGTCAAACAGTTTCGTTCCTTCTTCTTTTCTTCCTTTTTCTTCATAGAATCCTTGAGGATTTCCTCGGGGATGCAAGGATCTTTTCTCATCATTGCCCATCTACTATAGTATGTACAAAGGCCTTCTAATCTTGTCTCTCCTTGATGCTTGGTCATTGAATTCAATCAATTTAGCCTTATTTTGCCATGAAAATGCAAGGTTTGCACTCCTTTCCTACGAAGGAAACAAAACCTCAAAGAATATGCAAAACAAAGGACTAAAGACAATAAATGACCCAAATATGCACTAAAAAGCATGGGAACAAGGCTAATTCGGGAACTAAATATGCTCTAATTATGGTCACATCACTAACCCTTCCAAAGTTTTCACGTACTCAATCATTTTAAGTACGTGTGAACTTACAGGTTGACCATCTTTGAGGTTAGCCTCAAAGAAACGAACTGCGGTGTCATATTGAATTATTCTCGGGGCTTGAGAAAACACAGTTGAAAGCCTCGAGAATACTTCATGTGCATCACGAAACTTGACACATTGCCTTTGTAAAGCAGGATCCATTGAAAAAATCAAAACATTTTTAATTGCAGCGAATTCCTTTTGATAATTTGAAAAAGCCTCCCTTACATCGGCAGTGGCCCTAGTACTAGGTGAAGGGGTAGAGGGATCGACAAGGTAGCGTAATTTGCCATCACCTGCGGCAGCTAATCGAAGTTGTTCCTCCCAATCTTTAAAATTACTAACGTCGGTGTTTAAAACATATTTGTCCATAAAAGAACGTAGCCATGAATCTCTAGCTATGGTGACGGTTCACTAGTAGAAGTCATCGTGATTACTACAAAGGAAATGAAAGGAAATATTAACATTTATCGTCTAAATTTTTTTTTTTTTAACTTGTGAAACTATTTAACAAGTTCCCATTTATATAATGATCTCCCACTGAATTATATAAATGATTCCAAGATCCAATTTTATATAAACACGGGCACGGTGGACCGATTCAACCCATATTTATATAAATTTGGTGAGTCAACATTTTGACTGATTCTACTACTAGAACTCTTGGTTCACGAATTTTCTTAAAATCTATCTTTTAGCCCCAGAAATAAATATGGGCACGGTGGACCGATTCAACCCATATTTATTCCGTTGAGTCCAACCAATTTTCACGCGTAATAACTTTTATTACCCTACTTACCCAACGTAAAAAGAGTGTACCCCAGTGATCCGAACCTACCTCTAATGAAGAAGGGATTCATAGGTGCTATTATTTGGTAAGGCTAATCTCAATTTATAAACTAAATGTGAGAGATCTTATCAATTTAATTGTCTATCACTATTAAGTGAACAAAATTGGTGAATGCTAGACAATTAAATTGATAACAACAAAAAATAAAAACATGTAGTGACGATTTGGCATGAATGCATAATTAAACAAAGAAGTCCTAATATGGCCACCTAGTTAATCTAATTAACTAAAATTATTACACTTTGGAAACCAACTCCTTGGTCCCTAGAATCTTCATAAAAATGGCCTCCTTCTTTAGGATTTCGGAATGCCTTTCCGAAAACACCGTCTTCATGAAAACTCCATCTTTAGATGCTTCATTTAATTACTAATAATTAAATTACATAACAATATCCTATTATAAAATTTTTAATAAAATTAAAATAAAACTATTAATTAATTACAAATTAGGCGATACGAAATCACAATTAATTACAAAACAAGTCGATATTCTCTTACATTACGGGAAATACCAACTTCTTCCTATGGCCATATTAGGAAAAATTACATAATTATAATGCTAAGAACCATTCATCTAAATGAATAATAAAATGCATTATGAAAATATGTCATGCCAAATCGTCTAACTTACCAACAACGATCATTTGAGCTTGCTTTGACGGAATTTTTACCAATAAAAATTCATAATCAATTCTTAAAACAATTTTAAGATATGCTAATGATACTAATCTGGTCTAATTTCAAAACAATTATTCTCACTAATTATCTTGAATTCATATGGGATTAGAACACAAATTATGACAAAAAGACATAATAACTCACAATTATTATGGAAAAATTTCATTTAATTATAGAATTTATGGAAAAATAAATTTCAAGGCCATGAAATTCTGGTATTACACCAAAAATGACATGCAAGTGAAAATTTTTGGTTTTAAAATTTATTTAAAACGATTTTACAATTTAAACGGTAAAACGGCAATTTTTACGATTTAATTCTAAACCAAACCATAAAAATTGAAATAACTTAAAATAAAATTTTGTACATTTTGGAACAATTTCCCGGAGCTAAAAATTCAAAAATTTCGAGCCCAAAAATTAAATCAATATTTATTTGCAAAATAACCATTATTTACCAATTTTTATCAAATAAAAATCAATAAACTATCTAAATTAATCACATTAACTTAAAGTATCTACTTATCTCATAAATAGAACATGTATGTGGTTATTTCTAAATCAATATGCATAAAATTAACATGCAACCCAATTTAATTGACTCTTAATTAATTTTAATGCATTTTTATTCAGTTTTATGCCATTTTAAGTTATAAAAAGTGGAAAAATATAACAAAAATCAAATTTTCGTCCCATATCATCCTAAGACCAGATTATTTACATGCAAGATCATATTATGTGATAAAATTAATTTTAGTAACATAACATCAATTTTATTAATTTATCTCATAAATTACTAAAATCGTCTTAAGACAACATGCATGTATGTAACAATGCTCTGATACCACTTGTTAGTTATTTAGACCAAATTAATACTCATCTTATGATAACAAAATTACAAATTAGTTTTAGGTGGTCTAAATCTACATGCATGCAAAACAAATAACTAGAAAATGGTATAAAACCATCTTAAGACAAAAATTCCTTACAATGGTTTATGGCAAATAAGGGCACTACAAAGGTCTCCTACCTTTGTAGTTCTTGAGCTATATGAAAGTGGATGATCCTCCAAATACACCAAAATTACCAAAATAGGTAATCTCCTAAGATGGCACCCAAGATTAACCCAAAATACTACTAAAATTAATAACTAGTTAATAGTAGTAGTAACCTTGTAATTTGTATATTTGATGTACTAATTAATATTATTACTTTGATAATATTATTAGTTAATTTTTATATGTATTTTTAGATGAAAATGATGAACAAAATAAGAAGAAAAAATGGTCTCCAAGTGATGAAGAGGAACCGGTTATGGCACCCTCAAGTGACCAAGTTTTTCTTCTAATTTTTCCAACTAATAAAATGAGGTGAATAGTTTGGTATTTATAGCCAAATATGGGAAACAAAAGGAAGTGGAATTTGCCACTTAATGGACACATGTAGTCCTCTAAAAAACCGGTACATATGGACTGTATTTGGTCCATTTCGGTTTTCGACATTTGCCCCACAAATGCTTATAAGTCTTATATTTAATTATCTTACATAATTAAATATTAATTTAATTATTTAACACTTAAATAATATAAATTAACTACCAATGACTACTTAACTATTAAATAATCATAAGACCATTTTATCAACATACAATGTGTCAATATTATCCCAATTAGCTAATTTTACAACCTCTTGTAAAATATAAATAGCTAATTAATTCCACCTCAAAAACATATACCCATATCGCATAAAATTAATTAATTAACAATTAATTAATAAATTCCAAATTATTAATTAATTACTTAAATATCACATAATTAAATAATAAATCTTCTCTACCCGAGTTCGTAACCAGTCATCAAATAATACTTTTACGTGACTAATTAAAAATCGAATAATACAAGGAATTAATTATCTCGTATCTCATACAAACAATTAATTCATTCTATTTGGGCGTCATCCTATAGGTGTGACCTAAAGGGATCAGCTGATCACCGCCGTCACACGACAGTAATGTCAAACTCTAGTCAGCCAATCATTACCGATTAACGATGACCAGCTGACAAATAAATAAATAATTCCCTGATATTCCTTTAACGAGATTTAATATGTAAACGCACTTATTGTGGAGGACACTACTCCAACAGTTTATGGGCTCAAGCAATCCGAAAGTGACGTAGCCTACATATCCTCTTTTATTATATGATAAGCTAAGTCGGTACGAATAACCTATTTATTTGTTTAGTTCGTGTAAATCACATGAATGGACCCATAAAAGTTTTTGTGGTTTACACGGACTTGCCATGGCTGGTTTGTGTAACCGCATGAACCTACCTAGGCCCATTCATGTTTTTCACACAAATGAACCGCTTTTCAATTTTTTCCGGGTTGCATTCATAACATCGAGATAAGCGCCATGGAAAAAAATCGTATACGCACACATGACCGCAAAGTTATGAGCGTTCAAAGTTTTTTCGTTTTTAATCGTCAAATTTTTGTCCACATTTAAATTTGGTGGTTATTAATTGCCGTTGTTGGTTCAATAATATATACAAAATACAAATATTAACGTCATTTAAATGCACAAAGGACAAAAGGAGAAATTTTATGAAAAAAGTAGAGACGTAATGAGTACAGGGGCGTGAACGCGTGACATAGCAACTCCCATAATCATTCAGCCCCTATAATTACAAGAGTGGGATTTCTGTTATCATAAACTCAATCCCTCATTGACCACCGCCACCACTATATTCGGCGGCCACCATCTACCACCGAACCCACTGGCCGCTTTCCTGCATATCGACATAACCTTTCCATTACTTCTCACTCCCCATCATATTAATTTAACAATTAGTCTGACTATAGATGGATATATTCATTTAAAGTGAAAGACAGGTCAAATATGCTTAAACTAGTGACATTTATGGGCCCCATCATGTAACTTGTTGCTTGTCTTATTGTAACACCCCTTTCTTACCCGGCTAAGGTAATTGGGAGATGTTACCATCTCGGTTTCCCGAGACGGTGAAATCGGAGTTGCTATTAAGAAATTAAATATAAATATAAATAAAATATTTAGCTGATTACATAACCATAAATAAATAAATGAGGTGGACGATACAACTCATGACTACTACACTACTCTAATGAGGTGAAACTCGGCTCCAAGTCCAAAGTTCGCCGCGTCTCCCACGTAACACCAACTCAACCTGTACACAACCTGCTCCCCATACGATCGGAAATATCATATGGATCGACACAGGCTACCCCAGAAATAGGTGACAATTACGTAGACACACAACAAGTCAGTTACAATACATTATTAATGAGACACAACATAGTAGATAAATATGCAACATGTTATAAATGTAATTGAGATACCTACGCCATGTCGGTATCTGGACACGCTCAGACATACCCAAATCCATCGGTGTCAAGGACACGCCCACAACACCACATCTCACCATAAGGTATCGGGACACGCCCAGACGTACCGGGTTTGAAAGCCAACCGGATCCCCTGCCAGATGTCGTGTCTCACCCAGACGAGTCCCTCCAAACTCAAGCCATTAATATGCACATCCCTCTTGGAGTGGGAAGCTCCAAGAGGCGACCCGAGCGTAAGACGGTTTCCCAACCGCCTTACGTCTCCTCAACAACAAAGTACCACCACCAAGGACCTTCGACACAACACAACCATAACCACATCTGGCACATGGAAACAACACTAAACATGTGACCAATTCATGAATTCAATTCCAATGTGTTATGAATGATAATCCCCCCAAATACCAACATAATATACCAACCGAGTCACAAATGCAATAGTGAGGAAATACCCCAAATATGTATACAAAATATTGAAACCGAGCAGGATAAATCTACCTTTTCGCATTCTTCACAAGCTATTCGATTCGGTCTCATAAAATCGTTTCACAAGACCGTTTTATCCTAAACAATTCGTATAACACTATCACAATGCATTCTACACTACCATAACATGAAACCCTTTATTATTAGTCACTAATTACCCATATTACATAAGTAAAATGCTAATTAGCCCCCCCCCCCCCCCCTCAAAGCAAGCAAAACCCTAAAATTGAGATTAACATAAGATAAAGGAGGAAGGTGGGATTTCGACTTACAAAGGTAGATCGGGAATTAGGAGGGATGTTCCATCTTCAATCCAAGCTTGAAAGCTATGGGGGAGGACTAGGGAGTATTTAAAGAGAGGGGAGAGTGTTTTAGAGTAAGAAGGAGGGAGAAGAAGAATGAAGAGGATAAGAGGTTTGGATAAAGTGAAATTCCGAAATATCATTTCTCGGTTACTGCACACTGTCACTCGACCGAGTTATCGGTTCACTCGATCGAGTGTCATTCACTCGGTCGAGTATACTCCTTACTCGATCAAGTGCCACTCATTTGATCCGCTAGGAGTTCTACTCGGTCCACTGGAAGTCTACTTGGTCTAGTTTAGGTCATACTTGGTCTAGTGGATGGTCGTCCTTTACTTCCAGGTATACGTGGGTCTCCTCACGTGTCCTGAGGTCCTTTGTGGGTCCCAAAATATCCGGGTATTACACTTATGTTTAAGTGGGTGAATATTTGATCCGTTTATAACTATAGACGAATATTGTTATAGTAGCAAAGAGTTAGTTACATAGGTTGTTAGTTAGCCAATCAAAGATGAGCTGGCATTAGTTTGTTACAGTTGTTATTCTTGTTATAGCTTATAAATACACTCTCTGATGTAATATCTCATTCATTCAGAATATTAATACAAAATCACTCTTTCTCTCTTATTCTCCCATCCTCTTTCTCTCTATACTTCCGCCATTGTCAGTAAAGCTCGAGTGTTTCAAGGTACACTCCTGGATTACTGTAACATTGGTAATCAGAGCTTTTTCGATCCAAATTTTCGCTGGGCGCCATTAATTTTCCATTCTTGGTTCCTTTTACGTGATCACTTTCAATCAATTCATCGCCCTTTTCTTTCTTGATTACAATCTGGCATCAAAACATTTAACAGTTTTGCAATTATCGAAAAACATGGAAGAACAACTCAAGATTCTGGAGAAACGATTGAGGAGCATAGTTCACAGTTAGAAGGGAAATTAATTGAGCAGAGCAAGAATGTAGAGGCTCAATTTGGGCAAATTATGCAGCTGTTGCAGCAAAAGAAGTCGCAACAACCTGGGCATTCTCAATCTGGAGTTGTTTTTGTAATTGAGGATTTAGAGGATCCTGATATCAATGGCAGCGGTGCTGTCACTGGGAATGGTAATGGTTTTCGCAACCCAACTCATGTTTCCAAGCCATTTGGGTATGTTCCTAAGTTAGAATTTCCAGTTTTTTATGGTTATAATCCTCGTATGTGGTTTAAGAAATGTGCTAGATACTTTAATCTTTGCAAAGTACCTGATAATCAGAAAATGGATTTAGCTTCAATTCATATGATAGGTAGAGCAGAAGCTTGGTTTAATTCGTATATTTCTGCTAGACGGCATGTTGTATGGGAAGAATTTGTTGAGGATGTTTGTGCCCGATTTAAAGAACATATTGGTGCTAATGTGGTAGAGGAATTTAATAAATTGCATCAGACTGGTGCATTAGATGATTATCTTGACGCCTTTGAGAACCTTAGAGGGCTAATGATTCAAAGAAATCCACAATTGCTTGACCAATACTTTTTGGACAGTTTCATTGGTGGTCTGAAACCTCATCTTAAACCCTTTGTTAGAGCATTTAAGCCGAGTTCTTTAATTGAGGCAGTAGAGTATGCAAGATTACAGGAAGATAGTGTTTCTGCAGTCAGTAGAATTCACAATAAGGCCACCTTTTCATCTTCCTCTTTGGTTGCCAAATCATATAACCAGTTTCAAAATCAAGCAAAACCATTACAAAACCAAATGAAACCCCCTTTACTACCTAACCCACAAGACCCACACATCACAAAGAACAATCTTCACACCACAAAGATTGACCAAAAACCTAGAAAATTTATCTCAGCTGTAGAAAGAAGAGATAAAATTGCAAAGGGGTTGTGTTTTCTTTGTGACCAACCGTATGGTAGGAATCACCAGTGTAAAATGAAGGAGTCTCAGTTGTTCACTGTAGAGGTGGATGGTCTAGAAGAAGAGTTTTGTGATGACCAAAATGGGGGTAAAGTAGAGGGATTGGAAGATGAATATGAATTGTTAGAGGTTGAGCCTTGCATATCTGTTAATGCATTGAGTGATAGTCATAATTTTCAAACAATGAGAGTAACTGGATATTATGAAAGAAAACCTTTGCATATTTTGATAGATTCGGGGAGTATTCATAACTTCTTAGATCTATCTTTGGCACAAAAATTGAACCTACCAATGGAACCTATAGCGCCTCAGCAAAGTGGTGGTCATTCTTGATGGCAACCATTTGGCTTGTCAGTTCGTTTGTAAAAACTTTTCCTGGAAGCTGCAGAATACTCAGTTTCAAACTGATGTTTTATTGATTCCATTGGGTAGTTGTGAAATGGTGTTAGGAGTGCAATGGTTGCGTACTTTTGGTACTGTGAAGTGGAATTTTAAGAAGTTGATTATGGAATTTGATTATAAATGGCTATATCATTCATTGAGGGGCATCTCACCTAAAGGGGTTAAAACATTGCAAGAAATACCATCCCCTAAGATACTTGCTAATGCTTTTGATGTGACCATAATTAGCGCATATTTAGTCCTCGAATTAGCCTTGTTCTCATGCTTTTTAGTGCATATTTGGGTCATTTATTGTCTTTAGTTCTTTGTTTTGCATATTCTTTGAGGTTTGTGTCCTTGGTAGGAAAGGAGTGCAAACCTTGCATTTTCATGGCAAAATGAGGCTAAATTGATTGTGATGGGGCATATTCTGCACCCGCTGACCGAGTCAACATATTGAGCAAGGTCAAAGATATCCACAAGCAAGTCAACGACTTAGACAGCCTAACCGACGCAGCCTGTCGGCCTGTCTCTTGGGCCTCAGCTGGGACAACTAGCCAGCCGGGGCACATATCCGCGAACTCATATACACGACCCCTCGGCGGCGAGTCAACAGGGCCCTCCGGCCTGCCATGGGTCCCTCGGCCGAGGGTAGATCAGTCATTTCACCTGCTAGCCACTTGGCCACTACGTGACAAAAGGTGAAAGTCTATAAATACTCCTCAACCCTCATTGAGGAAAGGATCCACAATTTAACCTAAGAATCATTATTCATCTGGTAATATCTTCTTTATCTCTCTACAAAATATACTTCACCAAGTAACAACAACTTATCTCTTTAAGTTTACTGACTTGAGCGTCGGAGTGAGTTCGCTCGGTGCAAAGCCGAGCCCTCAGTTTGTTCGTTGTTTCAGGAGACCGAAAGGAGGATTCAATCAAAGACGTCATTCTACAAGCATGGGTGGTAACAAATAACTGCTCTGGAATTACACCCGGAACAATTGGCGCCGTCTGTGGAGATAGACACTAGAAGCTAGTCACATTCATTCCCAAACAAAAAAAAAGAACACAAAACAAAAACCCACCCAAAAAGCTAAGAAGATGTCGAAACAACCAGAGAAGGTGCTGGTGGAAAATGAATTCTACCAAGACGACACATTCCACAACTCAGAAATCGGGCAGTCCCCCATCGGCCGTATCACTGATACGACGAACGGGGTGCCAAAGGAACAAGATACACCGCTGCCCGCCGACCAGGTCACCATCATGGGACATGTGGTTGATGCAGCAAAACTGAAGCTACTCCTGGACCTAATTGGTAGTACGCCGACTCACACTGTCACACCGACAAGAGCGGCGGAACCCGTCCGGGGAGACCGGGGCCCAAAATGTGACTCGAGAAACTTGAACGGAGCACTAGGGAAGTCGACCCTGTCAAGACGCCGGGGAGCAGAGTGCTAGTGGTAGACTGAGTCCTTCCCGCACTCGCGGGAGGACGGCGTCGCCGCAACACCGACGAGGCACGCCCGGAGGAGTGAAAGAAGTCCGACTCACCGAGTCGGAGAAGAAGCCCGACTCACCGAGTCGGAGAAGAAGCCCTTCCCGCCACGGGGAGAGGAGCCGGACTAGGGATGCGAGGAGCCGTCGCCGCGTGTCGTTCGACACGTGGTCGGACGCCCCCTCGGCGCCTACGTCCTAGAGACCCTGGTGCCGACTAAGCTGAAGTTGCCACCCATAGCATACAAAGAAGAAGGCGACCCAACCGACCACGCCGAGGCTTTCGAGTCTTACATGTCGGTATGGGAGCAACCCGATGAGGTTTGGTGCCGAGTCTTCCCAACGACACTGCATGGGATGGCACAAAGTTGGTACAAGGGGCTACCCGATGGGTCGGTATACTGTTACGCCGACCTAAGGGACATATTTTTAGCCCAATATTCTTGCAATAAGAGGAGGGCCGTCGAGACATCGGACCTCCTGACTATCAGGCAGGAGGGAGGCGAGTCTCTCCGAAGTTATGTGAAGAGGTTCGACGCCAAGGTTCAGCAGATTCGTGAGCTGAACAACAACCGCGCGGCCTTCGCATCGATGAAAGGCCTCCCAAGGGGGGACCTAAAGAACGAGCTCATCAAATGCGGAGGCCTGAACCTGGAGTCCGCCAGGAAGATGGCCGACCAAGCCATAAAAGTGGAAGACTACCACAAAACCTGGGTAGGCCCCGGCGAGGCCGGGCACTCAGAGAGAAAAAGCCGCCGGGAGGACAACCCGGACGAAGGACGCCGTGACAATAATAGGTCACGGTCTGACAGATCTGCCAGGAAACAGAACTCGGCGGGCGCCGGGGGGAGTTCAGGACCGTACTACCAGAAACGGTTCAATGGCCACACCCCCTTGGTCGTATCTGCCGCCGAGGTCTTCGCCCTGAGCAAGAACGAGGGTCAGAAGTGGGAAAGGCCCCCCAGGCCGAAGGGGGACGGTGACACGAGCGATCGTGAGTACCACGGCCACACCTCGGGTCACCTTATCGACAATCGCCGCATCGAAGAATGCCATTGAAGAGAGCGATCCGGAAGGGAGCCTCGGCAAGTATGTTGCCAAAGGCCAAAAGACTGATGCCGGCGGTTCAAATAAGAAATCCATCTTTGAACGGATAGGAGTGATCCATGTTATCATCGGGGGCAACAAGAACGGTGGGTCCGCTCATGGGCACAAACGGCACCTAAACGAGCTGTATCAGGCCATCAACTTTGTGCCCAAAACAGCGATCCCCGCTTCCAACATCCCCGATATGACTATTGGAAGGAAGGACTACGAGGGAGTCATCGCCCCTCACAGCGACCCACTCGTAGTCCACTTGGACATATCCAACCACCTGGTCAAGAGGTGCCTGATTGACACAGGCGCCTACACGAACATCATGTTCAGGGAGTGCTTTCTCAACCTCGGTCTGAAAGTCGGGGACTTGAGCCCCTGCACCAGTCCACTGTACAGCTTTTCCGGGGCCGGCCTGGTACCCCTGGGGTCAATCAGACTGCCGGTGATGTTCGGCGAGGGGAATGCGGCTAAGAATGTCCTAGCTGAGTTCGTGGTCATTGACGGCTCGTCCGCCTACAACGTTCTCATAGGCCGAGTCACTCTGAGCGAGGCCGACGCAGTGATGTCCATCCGGGCCCTGACACTGATGTATGTCTCGGACCGGGGGGAAGCGCATAAGCTCGTCTCCAAGGACGAGAAGGACGAGGTGGTCAACGTCCAGATATCTGCCAGAGGATGCAACATGCAATCCCTCAAAGTGGCAAAGAAGTCAGAGAAGGGGAAAAGCCCATCCTTACAACAGGAGGGCGACCTCATGGATGCAACTGACGGCTAACTGGGAAGGTCCCTACAAAGTGGTTGAAGAAATAAGGCTGGGTACACACCGGCTGACAGACATGGAGGGTGTGCCTTTAATGAGCCATTGGAACGCTGACAATCTCAGGAAATACTTTGTATAGCGGCGGAGGTGCCCAAGACAACTGTGGGCACCCCGACACATGTTTATATCTAATGAAGAATCGTCCAAGTTTTCCATCAAAGCGTTCATTTCCCCCCCATAGTCACTATCAAGAAGTAGACGTCACGGCAGTCACCCCAAGAGGTAGACGCCACGGCAGTCACTATCAAGAAATAGACGCCACGGCAGTCACCCCAAGAGGTAGACGCCACGGCAGTCACTATCAAGAAGTAGGCGCCACGACAGTCACCCCAAGAGGTAGACGCCACGGCAGTCACTATCAAGAAGTGGACGCCACGGCAGTCACCCCAAGAGGTAGACGCCACGGCAGTCACTATCAAGAAGTAGACGCCACAGCAGTCACCCCAAAGAGGTAGACGCCACGGCAGTCACTATCAAGAAATAGACGCCACGGCAGTCGCCCCAAGAGGTAGACGCCACGGCAGTCACTATCAAGAAGTAGACGCCACAGCAGTCACCCCAAGAGGTAGACGCTACGGCAGTCACTATCAAAAAGCAGACGCAACGGCAGTCACTACCAGCGCAGTTGATACTCGCAAAAGCGATCAACATGCCTTAGGAATGTTAAACACAGTTGAGATACGCACTCTAACTGCCTCGGCCAGGCCGAAGGTAAAAACGAAAAAGCGCTCAATATAACGTAAGAAGACAAGTGAAGAATGGTGATCAAAGCCCCGGCCAAGCCGAGGGCCAATAAACAAGCTTTATAATTGGCCCCCGAACAGCTGAAGCTATCCGAGACGCCGGGTGAGCCTGGTGATGACCGCCCGTCTCCCTATGCCTGTTGCTGCTTGCCATCAGCAGCGTTAGCAGCATCGTCTTTGATGGGCGACCCAGAAGCTGTCTTGGCAGTCTCAGCTTTCTCAAGCGGCCTCGGCTTCAGCTTTCTTGGCGGCCTCGGCCTCGGCTCACCTTTGCCTTCATCCTCTCGGCTTCCTCCTTGGCCGCCTTAGTCTTCTCAGCAAGGGCTGCCTTCTCCGCGGCCACCTCTTCCTCCTTCTTCACCCTTACCTCCTCCTTGGCCTTCTCCTCCGCGGCTTTCTCCTTAGCTTCGAGCTTGTCATCAAGCAGCTCGTCAAATTTGTCCCACGGAAAGGAGCCATCAAGAGGGAAGAGCTCCCCAATCACTTCCCTGGCAGCTTCTTCGGCCAGGTCCCGGTATTGGGCGCACATGTTAGGGAGGATATCGGTTTGGAGCGTCTCAATATCCTCCTCCCTTTGGGCGATGATATCATCCTTGTTCCGAACCACCTTCCCCTGGGCCTGAAACATGCCCCTCCATTCGTCCCTCTGCTTAGCATAAAGGTCGGCGTGCTTCTGAACGAGGTCACGCCCCTCCAGCAGCTTAGCAGCTTCAGCCGCCGTAGCATCGGCCTTGGCTCTCTCAGCAAGGACCTCCTTTTCAGCGTCCTCCCTGAGTTTTCTCTCAGCACGGGCTGCCTCCTCAGCCTCAGCCTTGGCCCTCTCGGCTTCCTTGTTCGCAGCGTCGAGTTCGAGCCTGAGCCGCTCGAGCTGTGGGGCAGCTTCACCAATGGCCTTCTCCTGCTCCACAATAAGAGCACCGGCCATATCAGCCCACTTCGACAGCAACCTGGCCAAACTCAGGCCCTCCGACTTAATCTGTAAAGGGGTAGGTTGAGGGTAGGAGGTGACAACGGTGGCATCTTAACCACTTGCCAGCACAGTTTTCTTCTCGGCACGCCGTTCAATAGTGTGACCGGTAGACGGCAGCGGTTGATCTACAAAAAATTCAATTAAAGCATCCGTGTCAACATACATGGACATACCGTAGAGCTTGTCATCGGAACGCCTAATGAACCGGCTAAGTCCGAGCCACGGGATAAAGCCGTACCATGCTTGGCCTTCTTGGGCGGAGGACGCATTTCCTTGCCGGCAGCAGAGAAGCGAGCGCGTAGTGGCGGCGAAAGCAGCGAGCGAGCAGCGAAGCATTGGCTATCAAGGCGGCGGTGCTCTTTCCTCTTACGGACAAGGGGAGATCCCTCCGCATCGGAGTCCCCCCCATTGGTAATGTCAACGATCACCACCGTCTTCTTCTGGACTGAAGGGATGGGAGGTGGAACTGATGTCGACGCCGTCGCCGCCGAAGACTTTGTTTTCCGCGTTCGGCGCGGCATGTTACTAGCAACCTTCGCCTGGGCCGCCTCCACATTCAAGCCTTTCACCGCCGATCCATAAGATCATTCGGCGACGTTCGCGATCACGGGCTAGAGCCTTAGGATGCAAATCAGCAACGGTCTTGTCCTTGGCAAGCCCCATTCTCCGGAGGATATCCTCAGACAGGTCCGGTCCAAAGTGGTCTGCAAAGGAAACAAAGCAAGAGTTAAGTAGAAGAAATAAATCGAAGTTCAAGAAACAGAAACATTGAGAGCAGAGATGGGCCTCACACCGACCCCACTCACCCCGTACTAGGGCCGGTATGAGGCCAACATGTGAGCTTGACTCATCCTGAAGAATGATCGTGTCGGGGAATCCATCTCTTCGGCACCCCATTCTTCTCCGCCTCAAAAAGCCTCATCGCCTTGACTTCTCATCCGCATTAAGAGGGACCTTGTCAAGGCGTCCATCTTAAGCTTATTCCGGCGACCCATTTGTCATGCTCCGCCTTAGTCTCGCACCGCAAATTAACTTGGTCTTTGGAAGGACCGGGGCGTGCGGATAGTCTTCAGGCACCTCAACGTACACCCACCGATCTTTCCAGTCTTTGCAGGAAGAAAGCTTATCAACGGAGATGTAACCCGGCTCCATTTGCACGCTGTACCATCCGACGCGACCATGAAACGACGGCCGAAGGTGGTGAAGCCGACGGAATAAATTAACCGTTGGGACCTCCCCCTGAAGAGACAGAGCCAGACAAAGTCGACTATGGTCCTAATAGCCAACGAGTGCAGTTGGGCCACGGCGACGTTCATGGCTCTAATGATGGCCATGACATATTCATTCAGCGGAAACCGGAGCCCGTACTCCAGGTGCCGGATGTATACGCCGGTGCAACCCGGTGGAGGGCAACAGACGGCCTGACCCTCCTCAGGGATAACAATTTTGTATCCCCTGCCGAAGTAGAAATGGCCCTCGAAAAGTGTTTCGCCGGAACAACTGGCGAACTTATGGGTCCAGGCACGGTCAGGGCAGACCTTACAGGCGTCACCGTGATCCATGATGTATTGCCACCCCTCATTAGGACGAGTCCTTCCAACATCATCAACATCATCATCATCCTCCCAATCCTCCAAAGCTTTTGGATCAACTTCGGGAGAAGGAGACCTAGGGCCCCCAGACCTTATCGGGATGGCGTCTAGTATCTCCTCCTCATCAAGACGCGACGAGGAACCCCCCGGCGCACGGTTACTAGGTCCGGCATCAGCAGAAGACATGGTAGCAACAATTACTTAACAAAATAAGAGATTGAGAAAAATTTGTTTGTTTACCTTGAAAAAAAGCACTAGCCAAAGTAACGACTCTGAAGATTAGAAGAGAAAGAAGCCCTTGAAAGTTTAGAGAGAAGAAAATTTTAGAGAAAATGAAATTGGTGGCCAATTTCAGGGACTAACTGCCCTATTTATAGGGGAAAGCCCACGAAGAAGGACCAATCAGGGCACAGCCCATGAAACGTCAGCCAATCAGCAAACAGACACGTGTCAGACATGCAACCACGGAATGTCAATCGTTGCAACAGTTGAACGTCAATCAATGCAACAGTGACCAAGCGTCTTCAACACGCCCCTTCATATCTCTCTGCCTATTCATCTTCCTCAACAAATTCCTAAAGTATCTGTTCTCCGCCGGCCACATGATCAACCAAGCTAGGTAGCACCGGCCGGGGGCAATCAAAAACAACCGGCACTCTCAACCCAGGTCTCGGCCAGCGTCACTTTCTTTTCCACATCGGATGCCCCTTACACATCCATGTGGAGGGGGGATATGGTACGGCCTAAGCAGAACCAAGCCGAGGTAGAAGAAGCCGGGGCAGAAATTTTTACTTGCGTAGAATATACGCTCAACACACATCGGAGCCCATACCACGGCATAGACTACGCTGGGGGCAAATTGATGGGGCATATTCTGCACCCGCTGACCGAGTCAACATATTGAGCAAGGTCAAAGATATCCACAAGCAAGTCAACGACTTAGACAGCCTAACCGACGCAGCCTGTCGGCCTGTCTCTTGGGCCTCAGCTGGGACAACTAGCCAGCCGGGGCACATATCCGCGAACTCATATCCAAGACCCCTCGGCGGCGAGTCAACAGGGCTCGCCGGCCTGCCATGGGTCCCTCGGCCGAGGGTAGATCAGTCTTTCCACCTGCTAGCCACTTGGCCACTACGTGACAAAAGGTGAAAGTCTATAAATACTCCTCAACCCTCATTGAGGAAAGGATCCACAATTTAACCTAAGAATCACTATTCATCTGGTAATATCTTCCTTATCTCTCTACAAAATATACTTCACCAAGTAACAACAACTTATCTCTTTAAGTTTATTGACTTGAGCGTCGGAGTGAGTTCGCTCGGTGCAAAGCCGAGCCCTCAGTTTGTTCGTTGTTTCAGTAGACCGAAAGGAGGATTCAATCAAAGACGTCATTCTACAAGCACGGGTGGTAACAAATAACTGCTCTGGAATTACACCCGGAACAGATTGAATTCAATGACCAAGCATCAAGGAGAGACAAGATTAGAAGGCCTTTGTACATATTATAGTAGTTGGGCAATGATGAGAAAAGATCCTTGCATCCCCAAGGAAATCCCCAAGGATTTTATGAAGAAAAGGGAAGAAAAGAAGAAGAAACAAGACTGAGCAGCAATCCGTGCGGATTGTCCTGAATCCGCCTGTTCCCAGCACCACAATCCGTGCGTCTTCCATACAAGACGCCCGGGCAGCAGCCACCAGAAGACGCCCGTCTTCTCCCAAAGACGCCCGGCCAGAGACAGTAGAATCAGGCCGTCCCGAGCCTAAGACGCACGGATTCCAAGACAGCGCAAATTCGTTTCTTCAAGCTTCAAGAAAGATGCCCATCCTTCAGAAAATACCGGCGTTTCCTTAAGTAGGGACTTAATCGTCATTTAAGCCCTTAGTTAACCCTAATGCATCCACCTAATTTCCACTATAAATACCCCATTAGTCTAATTAGAAGAGCATGTTCTTCTTATCAATTCTTAGAGTAGTTAATATCAATCAAATCTCTCTTTAGTTTTGTAATCAACAATTAATCAAGTTTTAATACAAGTTTTATTTCCTTAATCTCTCTTTTGTTCATCCTTTATTTTGGGTAATTGAAGATTATTTGGGTTATTATTGGGAGATTGACAACCTCTCAATCAAGCATCAAGTACTTCTTTTATTCTTGCTTTATTATTGGAATCATTAGTAGGTATAATTCTCTTAATCCCTTTTTAATTATTGTTAATTACTTTCATTTATTCATCATGTTTCACTTTGTTAGTATGATTGACAACCTTGCTAGCATGTTCAACACGATAATGAGTGAGTAGTCACCTAGCTAGGGTTAATGGGTAATTAGGGGAAACCAACATGGGGAATGATTCATGCTTAAATTAATATGCTTTCATGGCTTATTTGCTTGCTTGTTTTGATCTCAACTCATGCACATGTTATGTTTGATGAAATGCGAGCCTATGAATCCTTGCATTTTTTACCCATCACCTATCTTTTCAATGAGACTTGTAAGACATAAACCAACTCGAGTCTCATTAGACCATGCATGTTGTTGAGTAGGGAAGACTAAGTCGACTTGTAGGTGTTGTACAATCTAATCGATTCGGCTCCGGGACCCAAACTTTCCTAGGATTGTAAGATATAACCCAACTCAATCCATCACAACAATAATTTCTTGCTTATAATTTGAGAACATGTTTGTGTGATCAATTCCCATGAATCCCCTATGACCCCATGACACCCTAGTGCTTTTTATCAATTGTTTACAACCCTTTTGATTCATCTTGCTTGTTTATTTTCATTGCTATTTAGTTCAGTGACCTTCTACATCAACCCAAATTGTGACACCCTTAAGACACCACTAGTTTCAATAGAAATCTCATCTCAATTCCCGTCCCTTGGGATCCGACCTTTACTTGCCTCTTTACTAATTGTAGAGTTGTTTGTGAAGCTATAAATTTTGTTTTGGTCTAGGCGCTCCTAACGACAAGTTACCGAAAAGATTTAGTCTGACCAAAAATGGCGCCGTTGCCGGGGATGGTGTTAACTTGATTTAGATTTTCTTACATTGTTATTAGTTGTGTCTTTCTTTGCCTTGAGGAAGTGAAACTCCTCAAGGTTTGTTCTAATTGTTTTCGAGTTGTTTGATATTTTGCATGTCTAGAAGGTCACAAGGTGACTTGTTACCTTTTGATCGTGAAATTGAAAGAACTTTGACAACCAATAGAAGACTTGCTAGGAGAAATTTGAGAGGTATTAGTGAGGTTGTAGATATTCAACCAACTATTGAGTTCATCAACCCTTTTGCAAGAGAAGGTGAGGAGAACCCAACACAAAATACAACACAAAATCAACCCACAATGTCTAAGTTTTCATCACATTCCGTACCCACCGAGGAGAACCTACCCAATGGTACTCCCACACCACAACATTTGACCGGAAATTTTATTGCTAAATCCGCATTTATCCAATTAGTCGAAAGAAGCCAATTTGGGGGGATGACTAGTGAAGACCCTCATTCTCATATGGAGACCTTTTGTGACTATTGTGATGCGATTTCTCAAACCGGTGTAACTCAAGACCAAATTCGATGGGTCTTATTTCCTTTTTCTCTAATTGGCACCGCGAAACAATGGTTAAAGGGCCTTGATAAGGCTACTCTCGCAATTGATTCTTGGAAAAAGTTGGCTCTAGCTTTCTACAAAAAATTCTACCCATCGGAAAAGACTAACATGCTAAGAGCTCAAATTACGGGTTTTAAGCAAAGGGATGAAGAATCTTTGTATGAAGCTTGGGAGCGGTTCAAAGGAATTTGTCGCTCATGTCCTCACCATGGACTTAGCGAGTGGTTCTTGGTACAACAATTTTGGAACGGTCTATATGAAGATTCAAGGAACATTCTCAACATGGGATCAAATGGAATATTCACCGAAGTTGATGACAATCAAACTTGGAACAAGATTGAGGAAATGGCGGTCCATAACTCACAATATAGTAGACCTCGCAAGGCTACTAGAGGAGGAAAGCATGAAGTGGACTCCGTTACTCAATTGGGTGCTCAACTTAGTGCTCACATTGATACAATCAATTTGAAGTTTGAAAAAGCTATGGCTAGACTTGAAGAAGCCTCAAAATCACCAAAGCATCATGTTAATGCCATGACGGCATCTTCATCAATCCCAAGTGGGATATGTGAGAATTGTGGAACTTTGGGACATGACCAAAGTGAATGTAGGGGAACAAATGAACAAGTGAATGCTTTCCAAGCATACAAAAGTGGTACCCCTTATTCTAACTATTACAATGAAAACACCAAATTCCATCCAAATCTCTCATACAAAAGCCAAAATGTTCAAAACCCTCAAACAACATACACCCCACCTCCCATGAGAAACCAAAATCAAAGACCCTTTTACAACCAAAATCAAGGTTACCAAAATCAATTTCCTTACAATCAACAAAATGACCAAGGTTTTGATGTTCAAAAAGCGGTCCTTCAAATGCAAAAGAATCAACAAGAATTTTTCACTCAAATGCAAAAAGATAGTCAAGCAAAGGAAACCACCATCAACAACATTCTAGCTCACACCAAAATGTTGGAAACCCAATTGACTCAACTAGCATCTTCAAGCTCACAAAGACAAAAGGGGCAACCCCAATACATGAAACGGTTAGTGCCATTCACTTGAGAAGTGGTACAAGGTATGAAGCACCGAAGAAGCAAGTTGAGGATGAGGTTGTGGAAGCTAGTGATAAGGAAGAAATTGTGCAAAACTCCAAAGATGGAGAATCATCAAAAGAAGAAATTTCAAAGAAAAATGAAGATAAGGTCAAGGAGAAGGAGCCCATTGTGATTAGACTTCCTTTTCCAAGTCGTCAAGCCAAGCCCAAATTTGATGACCAACTTGGAAAATTTATGGAAATTGTGAAGAATTTGGAAGTCTCAATTCCTTTCACGGAATTAATCAATCACGTGCCGGCCTATGCGAAATATATGAAAGACATCCTCACAAAGAAGAAGTCGATTCGGAAGCTTGAGACTATCGCCTTCACTAAGGTGAGTAGTGCAATACTTCAAGGGAGTTCACCTCCAAAACTCAAGGATCCGGGAAGCTTCTCAATACCGTGTACCATTGGCGACACCACGATCAACAAAGCCTTATGTGATCTCGGGGCTAGTGTGAGTGTTATGCCGTACTCGGTGAGTAAAAGGTTGGGGATGAGAGAGCTTAAATGCACCAATATTACACTCCAAATGGCCGATAGATCGACGAAGACACCATTAGGGATATGGGAAGATGTTCCCATGCGAATTGGGAAATTTTTCATCCCGGTGGACTTTGTCATTGTTTACATGGAAGAAGACTCCAACATTCCAATCATCCTAAGAAGACCTTTCTTACACACCGCGGGTGCGGTGATTGATGTGAAACATGGAGAGCTCACTCTAGAAGTGGGAGATGAGAGTATAACTTTTAATCTTGACAAGACTATGAGAGCTCCCCGTTTGCATGAACCATGTTTTATGATCGATCATTATAGCCGGAAGGATGATAGGAAGAAGTCGGAACTCCAATGGAAGAAGAAAATTGAAGATGCTCCATTCAAAGAGCAAGTGAATTGTAACAAAGA
Organism: Silene latifolia; assembly: GCF_048544455.1. Lineage (NCBI taxonomy): Eukaryota > Viridiplantae > Streptophyta > Magnoliopsida > Caryophyllales > Caryophyllaceae > Silene > Silene latifolia. The sequence continues at coordinate 117,647,818 of NC_133531.1, forward strand.
GAGCTTGCAAAGCTCACCAAAGTCAAGCAATGAAGAGGATGGCCTTATTGGCCAAGAAAAGAAAATGGGAGAGTTGTCTCCATCAACTCAAGAGATCTTTAGTGATCAAGTGGATGAAGTTTGTGGTCTTTGGGACAACGAGTTTGAAGGGATTTTCAATCCCTATATTGGTAATGCTATCGATCAAGATTGACAACAAGGGCAAAGGTCTATTGAAGATCTTTATCACGATAATGAACAAGCTTTTGATTACTTTTTCAAGGTGTTGAGCAACATCAACAACACCTTGGACATGCCCCCTTGACATCTCATCAAGAATGAGAGTTTGGTGGAGTCCTCCCTAAACCACCATTTGTAAATATTTCTAACTCCCTAACTCGCATTTCAATTCTTGTATTGCATTTTTTGTCATTTTTGGATTTTTATACTTTGATCAAGATAATTATCATGTTTGAGAGAAGTGAGGGAGGGACTAATGATTTCAATTGATGTGTAGTGCTTTAGCTTAGTGTGGGGATAGCAATTGCCTAGGCTATCCATGCCTTAGTAGTGCCCCCACGATGAAGAACACGAGATTTTGAAGAAGAATGAAAAATAACAAGGGATATGCAAAGTACACGGATGGAACTGAATCCGGGTAAAAGGGGTAGAATCCGAGCGGTTTCAAGAGAATCCGCCCGTCTTCAGGCAATCCGGGCATATTGGTCAGAAGACGCCCGTCCTCCATAAGCTGAATTTTTGAAATTTTTGGACTGTTGGCAAATCCGGGCGTCCTGCAATAGAATCCGCCCGTCTTCAAAAAGTCGCCCGTCTTCACTGAAAGACGCCCGTCTTTTTGGCTGAGAAAAACAAGAAAAATCCCTGGAAAGGAATCCGCCCGTCCTGCATTTACAAATCCGAGCGTCTTTGCTGAAAGACGCCCGTCTTTAGGCGAGAATTTCCCAACCCATAACAGGCAGAATCCGGCCGACCCGAAGGAAAGCCGCCCGTCTTCCCCCTGCATTTCAAATTTTTCGGGTTTATTATAAACCCCCTCCCACATTCATTTCTTCATTCCTTCATTCAAAACACTACCCATAAACCCCAAAACTCAAAAACCCTCATCCTCTCCATCACAAAAACAAGATTTCCTCACCCACATTCACCAAAATCAAATCAAAACATCCTTTTAACAAAAATTAATCACTCCTCTTTCAACAAAAATCAAAACCAAGCACAAAATCTTCAACCTTTGGGTCGATTTTTGAATTCATAAAGGCAAAGCCTTTCATCTTTAAATCGATTTGGGTATACTTGGAAATTGAAGATCTTCACTCTTTTCGTGGTTTATTCATCAATGGCAAGGACAAAGGGAGCAACAAAAGCAACAAAGACAAAGGCACCAAAGGCAAAGGCACTCTCATCAAGACAAAAGAGTCTTCAAGCAAAGAAAGCATTGGCTATGGTGGTAGCTAGCCCAAACTTGGAAGTGCAACAACAAGAACCTCCCTTGGAAGCAACAACATCTAATACTCCGGAAATTGCGTAAACTTTCGAATTATCCGGAGGTAATTTTCATTTCCAAATCCCATAGGGACACTTTTGCCAAGTATGCTAGAAAATCATTTCTATCCTGTAACGCCCCGTAAATTTCGGACCGTTAATATATTTCGGAAATAATTTATTAATCAAATAAAATTTGATATTTAAGGTAATTAAAGTAAAAATAATTCAAAGAAATATAATTTTATTATATTTTGAAGAAAAGTATTTATTTTGATAGTTTTGAAATGTTTAAAAATAGTTTAAACCGTGTAAAATCTTTTATTTCGAAATAAGGGCGTATCGGGGGGAAAATGACAATTCGTTTGAACGTTGGGTAAACGAAATTGGAAATGGGTCGTATGAATACTCAATTTTATTGTAATCTCGTGTTTAAAAACTTTGGACTTGACGGAATTTGCATTTGACTTACGGATTTAATTATTATCAAGACAAGTCAAACCCGACTCGTAAATCCCGACTAAAAATCCCGCACTTCCTTTTTCTCCTTTCCTTCTCCCTTACACGGCTTCCCCCTCCCTTTTCTTTCTTTTTTTCTGGTTTTCCTCTACATTCATCTTCTACTTGTTAAAAAAACACCATTTTTGGTAAAATCAAGCTCAAATTCACCATATCTTACTCGTTTCTAGTCCGTTTTTCGCATAATTTACCTTTCCGGAATCCTCTCGTCGCGATCTACAACTTGGTACAATTTAATTTCAGTTTTCTTGAAGTTGTTTTAAGACCAAATTTCGGAATTTTCGGTATTTTTGCTTAATTATTGTGTTTTTATTGTTTATTTAGGTGAAGAATTGGAGGACGAGTTCGGGGACTCGTATATTATAGAGGATAGCGGCTAGTTGTTGTTAGGGTTTCGGTTTTGAGGTGCTAATTGCTCATTTTCTAGCTTAAGGTAACATATTTCGAGTTACTCGACGGATTATCGTCACAATCTTTGTTGTTTTGGATGTTTTGTGATTTTTGGTTTAAGTAATAATTTTCACATGTTAAAATATGGTTGCATGCATGCTTAATTTAGGCTTTTTGGTTAGTTTAAGTTAGGATATTAGTGATGGAACGATTAATTAATGATTAGATGATGATAAAACGAGTTAAAATGAAGAAAAAACGGAAAATTAAGAGGTATAGGGTGACGGGCAGCAGGCCGGCAGGCCGTGGCAGGCCGTGGCAGGCCCGTGGCAGGCCCACGGCTAGCCCACGGTTGGCCCGGGTCGGTCCGTTGCTTGTTTCGTGGTATTCCAAGCTTTGTTCATCATTTTAGGTTGATTAATGTGATGATTAGTATAAGTAACAAGTGAGTAGTAATTTGAATTGAATCATTCTAGTAATAAAAAAATATGTTAATGGTAAAATTGTGCTTATATTAATAGTTATCACATGTTAGGATAGTTTACAAAAATGAAATTGTAATTCATAGGCTCAAAATGAATTTTTTTAGCGATAAATGTAATGTTTTGTTGATTGTGCCGAAAACTGAGCCTTAGTCCCTTTGACTGATGCGATGTCAGTTAATTGAGTGATTGGTCAGCCGCAATTTGACCCGCACTGTCGCAGGTGGGGTTGCGGGTAAAAATTCGGTTGAATGATTTAGATAATCGGCCTTTTTCTTGTTTTAGGCCATTTATCAAGCTTTAGTTCACATGTATAGCTTATTGAATTTAATAGCTTCTTATTTTGTAGTAATGGCCCTAGTTTCCCCTAAAGCCTTAAATATTGTTATAATTGCTAGGATTGGAAATTAGTATTGAATACTTATTGAGGAACTGTTGGTTTATCTGCTGAATAGACAATATTATATAGCCTTTTACATGATAGAATGGTAGAATTCATGTTGGTAAGTGAGACTTTTTGCCCTCTTATGGTTAAGTGGGTGTCTTAATTGACTTGTGTGGTGAGTCGTGTATGGTGTGGGCTAAAGTATTCAAGCTGGGACTAGCTGGGACTAGGTCCTAGGTGAGTATTTCGGCCTTCATCATAGATAGGTCTTTATAGTCTCTGACGAGTATATGTTCACTGCTTGATAGCCTTTGTGTTCCTGACTAGTGGATTTATATCCAAGTTGGGGCATGACCTCGGTACTTATTTTGATAGTATGGGGTCGGACTTAAGTACTAGCCAACCCTTCGGTGGTGTCCTTAGGGTACTCACTTCACTTTGTTTTAAAAAAAGTTGTGGGTCTTGGGTGCGGTGGTGTGTATCCGCATGTCTAGGTCTGCGCAGATTTTAGGCTAGGGTTGTGTTGTCTCTTGGCCATGTTTTATTAATAGTAACCGCTGAGCCAAGATACCGGTTCGATTACCTTCCCTACCTCGTGGTATAGACTCGAGTTACAAAGTGACTATTGACGGTACTAAGAACTTATGCCTGTCTTTGATATATTGCCCTTTCTTGTATGGTGATTTTATGAATTGTAATAGGTGAGATGTAAGCGATTCTGATTGATAAAGTTTGGATTACTATTTGTTATCTGATTCACATGATAGTTTAGTTTGGTCAGTTTAGGGGTCATTTGTTAGAATACATGATAAGTAAATGGTTTATCAAATTGTTTACATGTTACATTACATGTTATATTAATTTTGACGATTCGTGGCTGGGAGGACTCGAAGTTACTCCCCACTGAATTGTGGCTTTCGTGTTTGTATAAAATGCGATTGACAGGTTGTTGATGCTTTGTTGGGGGTCACAGACGAGCTAGCGAGCAAGGAACCTTGGACCTAGTTTTTGGCTATTCTATTAGTAACCCTTTTATCCTTTGGTTTGTATATTATTTGAAGGGACATATGTCTCCCTTTTCTATTTTGGGTTGTATCATTCTACTTTCTATTTAGCTATGGCATAGTAGTTCATCAGCTTTTGCAGGGTTTTGGCACCCGCTTCTGGGAATGTTGGACTTCTTGAGTTGGATTGGTTGTGAATGGTTTAGTTAGAAAATTTTTTGAAATTGCAGGTTTTTGGATAGTTGAACCATTTACAAACATATCCTACCAGTTTTTCTGTAGAATTTACGTATTTAATTAAGGCTAGATTTAAGGGTGTCACAGTTTGTATCAGAGCTTATTTGCTCCCGACGCACGTTTGTGCACCCCACCTAAAATCACTTGACCTTTTAATAATAAATTTGAGAGATGGGTAGGATGGGTAGAGTTAGGATTTTATGTGGTAGTCTGTTTGTGATTGCTAATTGTTAGGTACTAATTGATTTTCTCTTTTGTAAGATGGCTCTCCAATAGATGTAGATAATGCAATCTTACCTTAGTTTTCCAATCTCGTTGTTTATTCGTCTTTCCAATTCCTCTTCTCTCGCCTTGGTAACTACCTTTCAATTCTTTCTCCCGATTTATCTTAGGTTCGTTTTCTTCTTATAATTAAGTCCATGTGGACACCTTCCTTTTATTCCGCAGGATAGTTCCCTTGTTCAAGAGAACCCGGTTTTGAGAGAATGTATCATTGGAGGGCGTGAAGGAGTTGAGAAATTGATTGTTTAAGGTTTGAGTTGTATAGGAGAATATAACTTGGGGTCCTTTGGTTAATCCTATTAGTTGTGCTTAATGTGAGAGTTTAGTGGGTTGAGAAATACCTTGGGATTTATGTCTTTTGAGAGCTTGTTTGTTATAGGTGATTGAGCGTGGGTACTACCTTAGCACATAAGTTGAAATGAACCTAAGCGACTTCATTTGAGAGTCTCGATGTTTCTTATGGAGAATTAAAGGAATGATAGTTAGTCCTAATCCTTGTAGGCCATGAAAGGAATACATTAGAACATGGACGTTGCTTAATGGATTGGTATCATACTTTGGAAATAGTTAGTTTGTTAAACCTTTTGAGTTGACCAAATCTAGTATAGAGTAGCCCTTATAGACCTTATTAATCATATCTGAATCTGGAAATTTTGGTGGAAAGTTGTTCGATGTAGTTCGTGAGTTCAAAGATGCAATTCTAATTTATGGTATCGGAGACTAGAAGTACGAAGTGGTGAGATGATAGTGTAAACAAGCCATGGTACTTGGGAATGACATAGCAAGTGAAGTTCGATGACGAGAATTGTAAAGGAGATACCTTGGGATTTGAATAGTAACAAATGAATTTGTGTAGTGAATTGATTTTGGCTCTTAGAACCAATTGAGTTGAGGAATACCTACCATTGTGGAGTCCTTATTAGTCTTATAATTTGGTAGACTTTTGGGGCTTTGTTGAGCACCTTAGTGATGTAACCTTATCATATCGATCATAAGCTTCGATGAGTGTTTGGTAAGCGGGAACCCTTTCATTGTGCCGCTCCTATTCTCCTTTCCTTCTCTTTAACGATCGTTGAACCTTGTCTTTATGCCAAATTTTACGTATCTTCTTCTTGCCCGAGATATCTTATTAACTCGAATACCTCTTATTTTTGTCAACCATTATCTTTATGGTCTGACTCCTTAGTTTCCTAACTTGTCAGATTCATGCACCTTTGAAAATATTTTACCGTTTCTCTATCCCGTTATCACTCCTTATCTCCTTAGTATAGTTGGTACCCTGTTGACCATGTTTACAGAGTTAGTGAAATGTGATTTGAGGATATAGGATTGACTAAGTAGCCGAGTTTGTGATTGGCTTCCATAATCACTTTGGAGATGAGGGTTTGATAATGTATATGTTACCGTGTGAGAAATGTTAAATGTTGGATTATTAGTTGATTTTAGTGAGTGATATTGATTACTACTTGAAGTATGTTATGAGAGTGAGAGTAAGCTACATTGTTGGGAAGTCTTAGCACTTGTTTTGATAACTAGAAAGGGTAATGGTATGGTTGACACCAATTGTTAGGCTAAGGAACATAATTTCAATTTACGATTTTAGGAACTCTGAGGTAATAAAGTGTTGTTACAATTATGACCTTGTTCCTTGAGAATTTGATGGTAAGTGAGTTTAGGATATCAAATTTGAAAGAATACTCCTTGGGGATGTTGATGACCAGAATGGATTGGTGATGTGATTTGGTATTAGTTGGCTCTTGAGAGTTCTTGAGTTAAGAGAGACTTAGTATTGAAAAGATTTAGTTAATCCTATAGTTTTATAGACCTTGAGGTCGCACCGAGTACTTGAGATGTTGGGACGGTGTTGTAGCTGAGTGTAGCTCCGCTTTTGGCAATCCTTAATAAATAAAAGGATAAAGGAACGTGAGATCCTATTGATTTTTCGAATTTTGGGATTGGTATGTTACTACCTTGTTTTGAAATGAAAACCTTGTAGAATTTTTGAGAAACCCATAGTTGACACTAGTTGGATACGAATATAACTTTGTTGGAAGCCTTAACCTTAGGCTTATGAAAGTTGTTTTGGAATGATATTGTAAATTTGGGCCTTATATTTAATCCTTTGAGGAATCTTTCTATTGGAAATGGGAATATTGTTGGGAAGTAGGATTGTGAACCTTTCTTGAGGTACCGATCTTCCTAATTCCGATCTCTGACAATTGTCATTCTTGCTATTCTGGCTTGTTCCGTTGTGCTCGCCTTTATGGCACTCATTTGACCTCTTTCTATAACATTTGAAAATGATTTATCACTCTCTTTCAACCCTAGTGTTCAATTGGATACCTAAGCTATTTCCCGTTTTGTGTAATGATTCCTTTTTCTTACTTCTTTTCCGCGGTACTAAGCCGTATTTAATCATAATTAGTAAAGATATTATTCTTATTATAGAACTTTAAACTGAAAGTTTGAAAATGCTTTTATGATTTTCAATGGTTTTAACATTAGTGAATGTTGAATCTCGTTGTTGGTGACGTCCCAATAATGGGTTTTCTCATTTATTGGTGTAGAAATATTTTTATATCTTGATATGAATATGGATGTTCTTGTCTGATCAACAAGAGTATCACCGTTTCATTGAAAAGATACCTATATTTTCTTATAATTATATTCCTCCTTCTTAGTTTCGAGGACGAAACTTTTTAAAAGGAAGGGTGATTGTAACGCCCCGTAAATTTCGGACCGTTAATATATTTCGGAAATAATTTATTAATCAAATAAAATTTGATATTTAAGGTAATTAAAGTAAAAATAATTCAAAGAAATATAATTTTATTATATTTTGAAGAAAAGTATTTATTTTAATAGTTTTGAAATGTTTAAAAATAGTTTAAACCGTGTAAAATCTTTTATTTCGAAATAAGGGCGTATCGGGGGGAAAATGACAATTCGTTTGAACGTTGGGTAAACGAAATTGGAAATGGGTCGTATGAATACTCAATTTTATTGTAATCTCGTGTTTAAAAACTTTGGACTTGACGGAATTTGCATTTGACTTACGGATTTAATTATTATTGAAACAAGTCAAACCCGACTCGTAAAAATCCCGACTAAAAATCCCGCACTTCCTTTTTCTCCTTTCCTTCTCCCTTACACGGCTTCCCCCTCCCTTTTCTTTCTTTTTTTCTGGTTTTCCTCTACATTCATCTTCTACTTGTTAAAAAAACACCATTTTTGGTAAAATCAAGCTCAAATTCACCATATCTTACTCGTTTCTAGTCCGTTTTTCGCATAATTTACCTTTCCGGAATCCTCTCGTCGCGATCTACAACTTGGTACAATTTAATTTCAGTTTTCTTGAAGTTGTTTTAAGACCAAATTTCGGAATTTTCGGTATTTTTGCTTAATTATTGTGTTTTTATTGTTTATTTAGGTGAAGAATTGGAGGACGAGTTCGGGGACTCGTATATTATAGAGGATAGCGGCTAGTTGTTGTTAGGGTTTCGGTTTTGAGGTGCTAATTGCTCATTTTCTAGCTTAAGGTAACATATTTCGAGTTACTCGACGGATTATCGTCACAATCTTTGTTGTTTTGGATGTTTTGTGATTTTTGGTTTAAGTAATAATTTTCACATGTTAAAATATGGTTGCATGCATGCTTAATTTAGGCTTTTTGGTTAGTTTAAGTTAGGATATTAGTGATGGAACGATTAATTAATGATTAGATGATGATAAAACGAGTTAAAATGAAGAAAAAACGGAAAATTAAGAGGTATAGGGTGACGGGCAGCAGGCCGGCAGGCCGTGGCAGGCCCGTGGCAGGCCCACGGCTAGCCCACGGTTGGCCCGGGTCGGTCCGTTGCTTGTTTCGTGGTATTCCAAGCTTTGTTCATCATTTTAGGTTGATTAATGTGATGATTAGTATAAGTAACAAGTGAGTAGTAATTTGAATTGAATCATTCTAGTAATAAAAAAATATGTTAATGGTAAAATTGTGCTTATATTAATAGTTATCACATGTTAGGATAGTTTACAAAAATGAAATTGTAATTCATAGGCTCAAAATGAATTTTTTTAGCGATAAATGTAATGTTTTGTTGATTGTGCCGAAAACTGAGCCTTAGTCCCTTTGGATCGATGCGATGTCGTTAATTGAGTGATTGGTCGGCCCGCAATTTGACCCGTACTGTCCGCAGGTGGGGTTGCGGGTAAAAATTCGGTTGAATGATTTAGATAATCGGCCTTTTTCTTGTTTTAGACCATTTATCAAGCTTTAGTTCACATGTATAGCTTATTGAATTTAATAGCTTCTTATCTTGTAGTAATGGCCCTAGTTTCCCCTAAAGCCTTAAATATTGTTATAATTGCTAGGATTGGAAATTAGTATTGAATACTTATTGAGGAACTGTTGGTTTATCTGCTGAATAGACAATATTATATAGCCTTTTACATGATAGAATGGTAGAATTCATGTTGGTAAGTGGGACTTTTTGCCCTCTTATGGTTAAGTGGGTGTCTTAATTGACTTGTGTGGTGAGTCGTGTGTGGTGTGGGCTAAAGTATTCAAGTGGGACTAGCGGGACTAGGTCCTAGGTGAGTATTTCGGCCTTCATCATAGATAGGTCTTTATAGTCTCTGACGAGTATTTTTCACCGCTTGATAGCCTTTGTGTTCCGACTAGTGGATTTATATCCAAGTTGGGGCATGACCTCGTTACTTATTTTGATAGTATGGGGTCACTTAAGTACTAGCCAACCCTTCGGTGGTGTCCTTAGGGTACTCACTTCACTTTGTTTTAAAAAAAGTTGTGGGTCTTGGGTGCGGTGGTGTGTATCCGCATGTCTAGGTCTGCTTGTGATTTTAGGCTAGGGTTGTGTTGTCTCTTGGCCATGTTTTCTTAATAGTAACCACTGAGCCAAGATACCGGTTCGATTACCTTCCCTACCTCGTGGTATAGACTCGAGTTACAAAGTGACTATTGACGGTACTAAGAACTTATGCCTGTCTTTGATATATTGCCCTTTCTTGTATGGTGATTTTATGAATCGTAATAGGTGAGATGTAAGCGATTCTGATTGATAAAGTTTGGATTACTATTTGTTATCCGATTCACATGATAGTTTAGTTTGGTCGTTTAGGGGTCATTTGTTAGCATACATGATAAGTAAATGGTTTATCAAATTGTTTACATGTTACATTACATGTTATATTAATTTTGACGATTCGTGGTCGGGAGGACTCGAAGTTACTCCCCACCGAATTGTGGCTTTCGTGTTTGTATAAAATGCGATTGTGAGTTGTTGATGCTTTGTTGGGGGTCACAGACGAGCAAGCGAGCAAGGAACCTTGGACCTAGTTTTTGGCTATTCTATTAGTAACCCTTTTATCCTTTGGTTTGTATATTATTTGAAGGGACATATGTCTCCCTTTTCTATTTTGGGTTGTATCATTCTACTTTCTATTTAGCTATGGCATAGTAGTTCATCAGCTTTTGCAGGGTTTTGGCACCCGCTTCTGGGAATGTTGGACTTCTTGAGTTGGATTGGTTGTGAATGGTTTAGTTAGAAATTTTTTTGAAATTGCAGGTTTTTGGATAGTTGAACCATTTACAAACATATCCTACCAGTTTTTCTGTAGAATTTACGTATTTAATTAAGGCTAGATTTAAGGGTGTCACATATCCACCAAGTTTATTTGTGAAGATGCCTTAGATAAGTTGGGTGTCCTTGAGCAAACTAGAGCCTTCTTTAAAGCCATGGGGTTGGAAAAATTGTTTGAATCAAAAGAATTGACATACCCCTCCCTTACCTTAGAATTTCTGAGTTCTTTGAAAGTTAACAAGGTTGAGACTATGGAAAGCATCGAGTTTCGCCTAACTAATGTGAGTAGGCGCATCTCCTTTGAGGAAATGGGTAAAGCTTTGGGTCTTAGTGATTCACCGAGTTATTTCAAAAATGTTGGCAAGTATGACCCCGACCCTCTTTGGGAGCCGATTTCCGGAAGGAAATTTGAGAACTTTCATGCTAGTCGCGCTCTATTAGTCCACCATCCGGGAATTAGAGTGTGGCACAAGGTCATAGGGAACACCATCATTGCAAGAAAAGACACCAACCATTTCACCAAACTCGATTTTGTTCTTCTTGAGTCGGCCTTGAACATTGGAAGGGAATTCACCAAACCTTTCAACTCTCTAAGGCTTTTGGTGGATAGATGGCTAAATGTTGATTGTGGGAAGCAAGGCACTACCGTTATTGTAAATGGAGGTCTAGTCACTCTTTTGGTTAAATACTTTGATCCGAACTTCAACAAGGATAACAAGTATGTGGCGAAGAAGGGTGGTCATCTCATTGATATTGATACTATGATAAACAAATACAAGTGGGTCTCTCATAACCCTCTTGACACCAAGTATGGATGGCTCACAAGTGAGGCTAGATCTTTTACTTTGTCTTCGAAGATTTGTCGTTTAAGTGTCCACCGGACCAACTATCTCCTTACCCTTTCAAAAGAGGCCGAATACATTATCCAACAACAAAAGGGTGAAATTGAAATGCCCTCCTCTTCCATTGTCACACCACCCTATTCTTTCGAGTACCAAGAGTTCAAACCCGAAGGTGTTGAAGCAAGAAATGATTATATGACTCTTCTTATGCAAGAGATGCACAAGCAAGCCTTCAAGGATCGGAAAGATACTTACTTAGCCCAATATCCACCCCTCCTTCACTTAGCTAGACAAGGACTACTTGATCCTTCATGTCCTTTGCCTAGTTGGGCGGATAGGGAAGTCTTCTTTCCGAGTGCATCTAGGATTGTTCCGGGTGACAATGAGGTTGTTGGTGATGTGGTTGATGAAGATGATGATGAAGAGGCTAGTGAAGAAGAAGAAGAAGAGGATGATGAACAAAGTGAACAACAAAGTGAAGAGGGAAGTGGTGATGAGACCACTTCTATTGAGGAAAATGATGATAGTGATGATATGATGGAAGATTAGCAAGCTTTGGAGGCTCCTACCCTCTTGAGGTTTGTCTATTTCTCTCTTTGTTTTATTTATTTATCTTGACCATTGTTGGAGTAGTACTAGCACCATAGATGACTAACACCTCGGCCCCATTGAGGTGTTCTCATTTTATTGTTCCCACCTTTTGAAAATCCAAAATGACAAAATTAGTTTCATGCATTGCATCGTGTGTGCATGAACTACACCCAACCTTAGGGCATTAGCAATAATGTCTAACTCGGTTTGGGGAAGTACAGGCATACACAACGGGAGGTAATCTAAATTATCCTCTCCGTCATAAACAAAAACCATGCATCATGTAGTGTAGATTAGTGTAGTTTGCATTTAGTATAGAAATAGTGCATCATGCTTGCATGATTTTCCATCATTTTGGCCATTGAGGACAATGCCCATATTAGTGTGGGGATGGGGAATTCTAACTTAACTTTTATTCAAAAATCCAAAAAAAATGAAAAATTTCGAAAAACCATAAAAATTTGAAAATTGAAAAACCAAAAACAAGTTCATTTCCTTTGTAGTGTAGTCGTATATATATTATTGTATATATTGTGTTTGTTCTATCCTTGTTCACATTGATCGACTATGCCACATCCGAGACATGAGGATATTGAAGACCGCATGGTATGATCTTTCCAATCTCCTTTTTCCTCTTTATGTTAATGACTATGTGGCTTTATTTTGATTGATGCGGCATAACAATGTGAACTTAGGACTCGCATTTAGTTTATATGTCATATTAGTTGGTAGAATCACTTGCATTAGGATGTATATAATAGTTGCATCATGGCATATAGTTGCATTTAGATGAAATACTTTGAAAAGTGCCTAATTGGGAACTTTGACAAGAGCAAATAAGTCATTACAAATACTTTTTCAACTTAAGACTTCGCCTACTAGAATGGATGTAAAACACCCTAGATTGTGTCATACTAGTGTCTTTCGACCCATGACCCAAAGCCTAGTCAAGGGTTTGCATGTGAGTCTCCTATCCAACCCCGTGATGCGATGTGGACTTGGTTAACTTGTCTAGGTGACCTTGATTGACCTTGTGGTATGGCAACCCAAAAATACTTTCTATCAATAAGTTTGAAGTGCTCATTTCAAAAATTTTGTTATGTGGAAACGTTTTATTGCCAAGGAAACCTCAAATGTTATGAAATTTTGAAATATTGAGAATTTTAGTTGTTTTGATGGAGGCGTACCACTTCGATGTGCTTTGGAGAGGGATCCATTGAATTTGGCCCCCACACGGTTGTGAATTCAACCGCCCAAAGACAGAGTGACTATCACCCCGAAAAGCTATTGTCTAGAGGTTAACCGGTTGCCTAATAAGCGATTGGCGAAAACAAAGGACATTAGCACGGAAGGGACAAACCCCATCTCTAATTTTTGAAATGTGAAAGTTGAATGAGGTTAATTTTTGAATGCTAGTCATATCCACCCTTGTTTACAACGATTTGAGCATTTCATTCCCAAAAAGCCTTTTTGTCAAGCCACTTTGTCGAGCTTGGGACGATCCATGACCTTTACTTTTGTAGAGAACTCGAGGCTTGTCATGTCATATGCTACTAGCACCATGGGGATCATCATTCCACGCCATCCGATCGCTCTTGACGAAAGTATTTGGAAATTGAGGACGAAAGTAGTCTAGTTTAACACCATTTGGAGGTGATTTAGTGCCATCCTCTTAGCCTTAGTGATTTGTTGAACTAGTATTTGTGACGGAATATATGCTCTTAAATTTGTTCTCTTTTAGTTGACTCCGCCACTTGATGAGGAAGTGGCTATTCCTTTTGTAGATGCATCCATTATTTGATTTTGTGTGCTTAATATTTGGATGTGTCGCCATTTTGGCAAGACCCACTTTGCCTTGCAAGAAGGCATCCTACCTCATGGTTGTCTTGTTGTGAGTTGAAGGGGCGGAGTGAGACCCGCTAATTGTCTCATGTCGGCTATGTTATTAGGTTAGTTTAAATAATGGTCCTAGTCTTTGTCACCTCTTTACTCGGGACGAGCAAAGGTTCGGTTTGGGGATATTTGATGTGACCATAATTAGCGCATATTTAGTCCCCGAATTAGCCTTGTTCCCATGCTTTTTAGTGCATATTTGGGTCATTTATTGTCTTTAGTTCTTTGTTTTGCATATTCTTTGAGGTTTTGTGTCCTTGGTAGGAAAGGAGTGCAAACCTTGCATTTTCATGGCAAAATGAGGCTAAATTGATTGAATTCAATGACCAAGCATCAAGGAGAGACAAGATTAGAAGGCCTTTGTACATATTATAGTAGTTGGGCAATGATGAGAAAAGATCCTTGCATCCCCAAGGAAATCCCCAAGGATTTTATGAAGAAAAGGGAAGAAAAGAAGAAGAAACAAGACTGAGCAGCAATCCGTGCGGATTGTCCTGAATCCGCTCGTTCCCAGCACCACAATCTGTGCGTCTTCCATACAAGACGCCCGGGCAGCAGCCACCAGAAGACGCCCGTCTTCTCCCAAAGACGCCCGGGCAGAGACAGTAGAATCCAGCTGCCCCGAGCCTAAGACGCACGGATTCCAAGACAGCGCAAATTCGTTTCTTCAAGCTTCAAGAAAGATGCCCATCCTTCAGAAAATACCGGCGTTTCCTTAAGTAGGGACTTAATCGTCATTTAAGCCCTTAGTTAACCCTAATGCATCCACCTAATTTCCACTATAAATACCCCATTAGTCTAATTAGAAGAGCATGTTCTTCTTATCAATTCTTAGAGTAGTTAATATCAATCAAATCTCTCTTTAGTTTTGTAATCAACAATTAATCAAGTTTTAATACAAGTTTTATTTCCTTAATCTCTCTTTTGTTCATCCTTTATTTTGGGTAATTGAAGATTATTTGGGTTATTATTGGGAGATTGACAACCTCTCAATCAAGCATCAAGTACTTCTTTTATTCTTGCTTTATTATTGGAATCATTAGTAGGTATAATTCTCTTAATCCCTTTTTAATTACTGTTAATTACTTTCATTTATTCATCATGTTTCACTTTGTTAGTATGTTTGACAACCTTGCTAGCATGTTCAACACGATAATGAGTGAGTAGTCACCTAGCTAGGGTTAATGGGTAATTAGGGGAAACCAACATGGGGAATGATTCATGCTTAAATTAATATGCTTTCATGGTTTATTTGCTTGCTTGTTTTGATCTCAACTCATGCACATGTTATGTTTGATTAAATGCGAGCCTATGAATCCTTGCATTTTTTACCCATCACCTATCTTTTCAATGAGACTTGTAAGACATAAACCAACTCGAGTCTCATTAGACCATGCATGTTGTTGAGTAGGGAAGACTAAGTCGACTTGTAGGTGTTGTACAATCTAATCGATTCGGCTCCGGGACCTAAACTTTCCTAGGATTGTAAGATATAACCCAACTCAATCCATCACAACAATAATTGCTTGCTTATAATTTGAGAACATGTTTGTGTGATCAATTCCCATGAATCCCCTATGACCCCATGACACCCTAGTGCTTTTTATCAATTGTTTACAACCCTTTTGATTCATCTTGCTTGTTTATTTTCATTGCTATTTAGTTTAGTGACCTTTTACATCAACCCAAATTGTGACACTCCTAAGACACCACTAGTTTCAATAGAAATCTCATCTCAATTCCCGTCCCTTGGGATCCGACCTTTACTTGCCTCTTTACTAATTGTAGAGTTGTTTGTGAAGCTATAAATTGTGTTTTGGTCTAGGTGCTCCTAACGACAAGTTACCGAAAAGATTTAGTCCGACCAGCTTTGCAACTGTATCTTATGGAGTTCATTCCTAGGGGGTCTCAACTTGATGAAGTTACTCTTATAAAAATGACTGCTGCACCAGTTCAACAACAAAATGCTGGTCTTCCAGAATTGCTGCAAGAGTATAAGACTGTGTTTGAAGAGCCTCCTGGTTTGCCACATACTAGGGGAATATCTGACCATAGGATTCCTTTACAAGCAGGCTCAAATCCAGTTAGTATAAGACCCTACAGGTACCCTCTGAAGCAAAGGGATATCATTGAGAAACTTGTTCAAGAAATGCTAGATAAGGGTATTATTCAGGACAGTTGCAGCCCTTTTGCTTCTCCAGTGGTCTTAGTTGGGAAGAAGGATGGGTCTTGGAGGTTATGTGTGGACTATAGAGAATTGAATAAAAGAACAGTGAAGAACAAGTTTCCAATACCAGTGGTGGATGAATTAATTGACGAGTTAGCAGGGGCATCAGTTTTTAGCAAACTTGACCCGAGAGCAGGTTATCATCAATTGAGAGTTTGAAAATAAGATGTTTTTAAGACAGCATTTAAGACTCACAGTGGGCACTATGAGTTCTTAGTCATGCCATTTGGGCTTACAAATGCCCCAGCTTCTTTCCAAGGGTGGATGAATCATATCTTTAAACCACTCTTGAGGAAGTATGTCTTGGTTTTCTTTGATGATATTTTGGTTTATAGTAAAACCATGGCAGACCTTATTCAGCACCTGAAGGAAGTGTTTAACCTCATGAAGCAACATTTGCTATATGCCAAAGCTAGTAAATGTTCTTTTGTTATTGATAAGGTCGAATATTTGGGACATTTTATGTAACACCCCCATATTCAGAGGAGCCTTAACTAGGCCTTCCTTAGGATATAAGGGCGTTACCATCTCGGTTGCCCGAGGATAGCAATAATCAAATGTCGATAAAAGAACTATTAAGTTATATTACAAGCGATTTAAACCAAAACACGATATAAAGATACAACTCAAAGACTATTCGCTATGACTGCCATATCACGTGAGGACTCATCCCTGCCCGTACTCCAGCTATCCACAATATCAACACCTGCTAAGACTGACTGCTCACCATAAGGGATCACGGCAGACACATAACAAACAAACAATCACACAAGGTCAGTACTGAGATAAGACACAACAATAACAACTACAACTAACAACACAATACGATGCTATCAGTCTCACACACACAGTCACGACAATCCAACCAATCTCTCACATCGATCGTCCACCTGGACCGCCCCGCGGTGGGGGACCGCAGCCGTACCCACCAAATCCCCGCTCATCATACCGAGCGATAACCCTGTCCATTAATGTGCACATCCCCTCCCGTGGCGGGTTCCACGGAGGGCGAAACTAGGGCGTGAAGCCACTCCCGCAAGTGACCCCACTCGGCCCGAGACGCATCTCGAGAACCGGAGACAACAACCACAATCACCATCACAATCGTCGCCATACAATTACGACACTAAGCAAACATCAAACAATCACAACAATCGACACGCTAGACCATCTACGTAAACCGAGTAGGCGAACCTACCTTTAAGCCACCGCAACCAATCCACGCCGACAGATAACATGTCCAACGACCCAAAGAACGCCTATAACCGAATACCATCATCTATTACTAACAGCAAACCCTAACTAAAAGAACAAGGACACGGATGATGATTATGACATACCTATTAGGGAGAAAGCTCAGCAAGAGACCGCTACCCGACACAAGTGACGCCCTCCTAAGGTTCAAGGATCTTCAAAAGGCTTCCATGGAGGTTTTGAGGTTAAGGGAAGGGAAAGAGGCGACTGAAGGATAGAAGGAAAGTGGCGGAAGTGATTTGCGGATTTAACAAAACGCGATATAAAACCCTCGCTGAAAACCAGGTACTCGATCGAGTACCCAACATACTCGATCGAGTGGCCCCCTACTCGATCGAGTAACCTAGCTACTCGATCGAGTAGCCTCTACTCTATCGAGTACCACTCTTAACACGCAGCCCAAGATGGTTTTGGCACACTTTTCTAAGACTACTCCCGCTCCCATGGTCAGTCAACGCTGGTCAAAGGGTCCCTAAAAGGGCGGGTATTACAGTCTTCCCCCTTAAAAGAACTTCGTCCCCGAAGTTCAACTCACTTATCTCCCGCTCGAGACACGGGAACAACACGACCTCATCACTCTTTCCGCTCAAACCATAACTCCTTGGAAATACCATCCCCCCCATGTCATCATCATCACCGTCTACATTTATACCTATCGATTCTTACCACTATCATGCAAGCATTATCACCGTCAACCGTTACTCTATATATATATAAAACATCAAACTCGCAATGCGAATTACCACCCACGATCACCCAACATACAGTAACAACTAACAAACTATCAATCTAGAACATGTCTCATATCAACTTTCATGTGGTACAACTAATGCCACCATGTTACTCGGCAACGTGATTCAAATACGATTCATCGCACTATAACTATTTCTTCATGACCGTCTCTTGAAACATACAACCACCTTCACTTTAACGAACTAAAGTAATCCGTTATACTTCAGAAATTTTTGTAATTAAAGCAAAACATAATACCAACAACGTTATAAACAAGCAAAACATTATTCAAAAACAGCCTTTTTATTTCGCGACATTACTCTTCCCCTCTAAAAGGAACTTCGTCCCCGAAGTTCACCACCCAAATTTCAACGCATATTACTTATTATTTGATTCATGACATGGGTTAAAACATATTATTTACTGTGGACATTACTCGCTAAGCATAAACTCGTTAAATTATAAATCATACATAACTCTCCGGGACAACTAGTCGCCAACGATAAAGCACGTTAACATTGCACGCACAGCGTATGAAGAAATGTAACTTCAATAAATAAATGGTAAAATGACATATTGTAATATTAAAACAACAAGAAACCGTCACCACTTCACTAATCGTTATCAAGATGTATATAAAACCGAAACTTGACTTCCAACATATAAAATTAATGGTTCAAAGGTGTAACTACGCACTAATAGCCACATTAAACATTAAACTTGCAATTATAAAACAATTGGACATTTTAATTTTCGAAAACCTTCCAGTAACAGTGCTACTCGATCGAGTATGTAGCGATACTCGATCGAGTGCCATGCTACTCGATCGAGTGCCATGCTACTCGATCGAGTGTCTTGGCTACTCGATCGAGTAGCCTACAGGTCAGAATGCTTTTTATCCCGCCTTCCTGCAGCTACTCGATAGAGTACGAGGTACTCTATCGAGTACCTACAGGCCAGATTCCTCATAAAGCCTGTCATAAGCTAACACATATATATATATAGCCATCACATAACTTGGGTCGAGATGATTTCCCGACCCCAAAATCAATCCTGCAACATAGGTAAGTAATAAATCCGGCCTTATGGCCACAATACAAGTCCAAAATCAAGTCTCAACGAAATCAACTACTAAAGTCTAACCATACTACTAACCACTAAAACCAACCATCGTTAACAAGGATAAAACAAGGAGTATCACTCCTGCTGCTGCTGCTGCTCAAACATCACCTCATCATCACCACCACCAGAAGTGCCCGCTCCCGATGACCCGATCCCCGCATCCACTCCTGCTCCTGCTCCTGGGCCCACGTACCATGGAGTCAAACCACCGTAAGGAAAGGACTGAGGTGCCCCCCACGTCGACTGATCCACCCCGTAGGAATGGAAAACCCCTGAGTAGTCCCCAACTCCACTCCACCAAACTGGATGCGGTCCCTCGGTCCCTATCCCCTGAGCGTACGCCATCTCGTGCATGTTCCGGAGTGTCAAGGTAGATGACACTCTATCCGCCAAGTAGCCGGATCGCGTCTCCGGGGTGTCGAGGTAAGGGTAGCACGAAAAGGATCTGCTTCTTTGTGGCGCTACCGGCCGTGGCCTAGTCTCCGAGGCCCTCTCCCTCACTCGACGGGGTCCCCTCCCCAACGGGGTCTCTCCACCACCGCAACTCCCGCATTCTCGCCTTCGTCGGCTCCGGCATCACCTCCCGGGATGGTGTCGTCGATGAGGTAGGTCTCAGTAGATGGCGGGGTGCATCATCATCCTCCTCCTCCTCCTCATCATCGGAGTCCACCGTCACTACCGTCGGCTCCAAGGGCTCCGTGGGTGGGAGGTGCTGAGCGGAATCTTCATCCAACTCATGCCCCACACCCTCCAAGCTAGACCACCGTCAGCCAAAGTCCTCAACCATTTCAGGTCGAGATAGTAGGCACGGTCCATAGTGGGCACTGGGGTAGCTAGAGGCACGTACTCCGAAGAGGCCTCAAAAGAGGTTAGCTTTTCATCTAACCGAGTGGCGATAGCGCCGTAACTCGTGCACGGGAAGAGGAAGAAGCCATCAAGGCAAGGGCAAAGACAAACCATAGAAGGAGCATTAAAGACCACTTTCCCGGCCCGCTCCGGGTTGAGGTAAGACATCAGAAGCAACACCTCATGATTATTCCTTATCGATATCCTTTTCGTCATAAAGGAGGTTCGAAAGAGAACGGAGAAAGACCCTCAAGGTAACATGTCGGACGTCATTAATCAAAGATGTTGCTCGAGGTGGGAGCTTGCTTCCCGGTCAAGGCATCAAGGCATCGGCGGCGGACACCGCACTCGGCTGGAATATCGGTAATGGAGTCCTTAGGAGGCTTAGCCAACCCAAGGTGTGCAGCAAATTGATCCATAGAAAGCAAGAAACTAGTGTTCATTAACCGAAATTCAACGGTTTGGCCAGCGGGGTCATAGATAAAGAAGCTCATAAACTCCAAAGTGAGAAAAGGATAAGTGTGTTTCCTCAGCCTATACAAACCCATAAGACCCAAGGTCTCGAAAATGTGACGGACATCCGTCTCTATCTCCAACTCCTCTAACACAAAGAGTGTCTATACACCTCGTAGGTCTCATTTTGCGTTTTTGTAAGGCTACAAAACGCTCCCTCGGCTTGAAATCAACAAAAACAATCGAAGGGTTCGGGAACTCGGGTACCACAGTCCACTCCCTTCCCCATCTCAGGTGGATTACCCTCCCCGTTTACTTTGGCGGATTCCAAGGTTCAGTCTCGGCATCTGCTTTAGGCATAAGTTCAAACAACTTGTATAAACATGCAAACATTTACTTCATGTAATCTGAATTCGACATACTCAGCTAGGCACACCAATTTATCAACAACTTTCAACATGTGAAGCACATAATCTACGCCGTTAACTTTGAACATTAAGCTAAGTACACACGTTCACCAGTAGTTTCCAAAATTTGACATACAAGCTCAGATTATTACTACTCATAAGCCATAGTTGTGAAAGAAATTATCATGGTGATTACATATGCTCAACAAATTCGAATATCCTAGCATGCTTCTAAAGGTTGTTCCAAACACACTTCTAATCACATGTGAGGCATTCTTACTAGTTCATGGGAGAGAATAATTTGGAATATATCATTATCACCCTTCAATATTATGAACAACAACTCAATTAGAATTTTCGACGGTCTTTTACAAATTGCGATAATTTTGGCATATTTTCATCAATTACCGTTTCTATTATCATATTGAAGTTCAACTTATACTTATAATGTCGTTCACAACATCCATTTTTCCAATTATAAATCACGAATTTCCATTTGAGGCACTTTTAAGACGGAGTTTTAAGGCAACTTTCTAAGGGTAAAATCATCAAAATCTATCCTCCCACATGATATAAACAATACTTAAGGCTCAATTCTACCATCTAACCATTGTAAAACAACCAAAAATAGATTTCAATTTTTGGAAACCCTAGAAATTTCGATTTCAAATTTTGCAATTTCTAATCTAATTTACAGCAATTAGTCACCAACAAACATGGAAAGAAGGCATGTGAATCATATTTCAACAATTAAAAGCACCAAATTGGTCATGATAATCAAAATTTCAGATTGTTCCACTTCTCTAACACATTCAAAACAATAAATCGTGTAAATTAAGAAGAATAGCATACCTTGATTGATTAACAAGGTAAAGAAACGAAATTAAGCAAGGAAATTAACCCAAGAATCACCACTTAACCCAAGAGTATGAGAGGATTTGAGAGGAATAAGGATTTAGGAGGAACTTAGGGGTTTCGAAATATAGGGAATAAGAGGAAGAAGTAGAAAGATTAGGGGTTTTAGAAAACCCGTAGGATTCGCTGTACAGTAACCTACTCGATCGAGTGCCTGGGGTACTCGATCGAGTACCACCCTACTCGATCGAGTAGGAGCTAAATCGTCGAGTATCTGCAGGAATTTTTCCCACATCCCGACATCATAGCTTCCTAACTGGATCGAGTGAGGTCTACTCGGTCTAGTAAACACCCGCACTCGGTCAAGTATAGTTAAGTACTCGGTCAAAAGTACGAAGTAACTTGAAGATTCCTGCAAAACAACATGTGTGTCGATTCCAAACTAAGTTCGGAATTCGGCACCGATTATCGCCCTTGCTCACGCATTACCATTACTACGCACCGTCTCAACTATTAAAGCATACATTACATTACGCCACACAAATTGCCCAACTCGAATCATTTCTAAACATAATCCCGCCATCATAATACACTTAAACTTACTTTACATGTTACTACTAAACTCGTGTTTACTTCAATTTGAAGCGTATAATTAACATTAATTCTTTCTTTCACGTATCACATAAATGCATACTTTTCAAAACAAATTAATCTACCATGTTTCACATTCTATCATAAGCAATTCATCTTGCACGAATCAAACATTACGCAGCGGAAAAATTTCAACCAACAAGTAGGCATAAACGCATTACTATATGCTATGTCTCGAATTATAACTCAACTATACTATAACTATCATCATAGTGACTACTGTGGATTTATAAACTCGTAGATGACTCCCGTCATCATTAACTTATAGCAAACACCTACGTGTTCACTATTCATGTCACAACATTCAATTCCACATTTTCACGCATTTCTATCATGTAAACTTTTATCACGTATCTCATAACCATCATATAAGCTCACTAATCATTCAAAGAACTTCAATAATCTCATCAACAATCACCATACACGGCCCAATTATCACTATCACACCTCTATTAATTCTAACAAAGACTTAACCGGAGGTAGCTCCGGCACAATTAACATGCATTTCACACATAGACACACGGACTCCACATTCCCATACCATGTGACTGGCTTAAGTGTCATGGGGCCAAGATTTTGAAATGAGGGCGCCTACTCACCCAAAATCTAGCATCAGCTGGGGCTCCCATTACACATACACCAGGTTCATTTTATTAGACTCCTTACGTTCATTATGTTCATTTGTTACAGGTTCCAAAATCGTCGCTCTGATACCACTTTGTAACACCCCCATATTCAGAGGAGCCTTAACTAGGCCTTCCTTAGGATATAAGGGCGTTACCATCTCGGTTGCCCGAGGATAGCAATAATCAAATGTCGATAAAAGAACTATTAAGTTATATTACAAGCGATTTAAACCAAAACACGATATAAAGATACAACTCAAAGACTATTCGCTATGACCGCCATATCACGTGAGGACTCATCCCTGCCCGGACTCCAGCTATCCACAATATCAACACCTGCTAAGACTGACTGCTCACCATAAGGGATCACGGCAGACACATAACAAACAAACAATCACACAAGGTCGATCGAGATAAGACACAAAGAATAACAACTACAACTAACAACACAATACGATGCTATCGGGCCTCACACACACAAATCACGACAATCCAACCAATCTCTCACATCGACCGTCCACTGGACGAGCCCCGCTGCCGATCAGTGGGGACCGTAGCCGTACCCACCAAATCCCCGCTCATCATACCGAGAGATAACCCTGTCCATTAATGTGCACATCCCCTCCCGTGGCGGGTTCCACGGAGGGCGAAACTAGGGCGTGAAGCCACTCCCGCAAGTGACCCCACTCAGCCGAGACGCATCTCGAGAACCAGAGACAACAACCACAATCACCATCACAATCGTCGCCATACAATTACGACACTAAGCAAACATCAAACAATCACAACAACTGACACGCTAGACCATCTACAGAAACTGAGTAGGCGAACCTACCTTTAAGCCACCGCAACCAATCCACGCTGAGAGATAACATGTCCAGCGACCCAGCAACGCCTATAACCAGAATACCATCATCTATTACTAACAGGCAAACCCTAATTAAGAGAACAAGGACACGGATGATGATTATGACATACCTATTAGGGAGAAAGCTCAGCAAGAGACCGCTACCCGACACAAGTGACGCCCTCCTAAGGTTCAAGGATCTTCAAAAGGCTTCCATGGAGGTTTTGAGGTGAAGGGAAGGGAAAGAGGCGACTGAAGGATAGAAGGAAAGTGGCGGAAGTGATTTGCGGATTTAACAAAACGCGATATAAAACCCTCGCTGAAAACCAGGTACTCGATCGAGTACCCAACATACTCGATCGAGTGGCCCCCTACTCGATCGAGTAACCTAGCTACTCGATCGAGTAGCCTCTACTCTATCGAGTACCACTCTTAACACGCAACCCAATATGGTTTTGGCACACTTTTCTAAGACTACTCCCGCTCCCATGGTCAGTCAACGCTGGTCAAAGGGTCCCTAAAAGGGCGGGTATTACATTTTATCTCAGGAAAAGTGGTAGAAACAGACCCACAGAAGATTATTGCAATTAAAAATTAGCCTATTCCAAAATCTGTGAAAGAGCTAAGGAGCTTCCTTGGTTTGGCTGGGTATTATAGAAAGTTTGTGAGAAATTATGCTCTCATTAGAATACCCTTTACCTCACTCCTCAAGATAGGAGCATTTGAGTGGAATAAGCAAGCTCAAGTAGTATTTGAGGCACTAAAAACTGCTCTGAGTTCAGCTCTAGTTTTAGCTGTACCAGACTTCTCAAAAGTCTTTGTGGTAGAGATAGATGCTTCTAATATAGGAATTGGTGCAGTCCTCATGCAAGAAGACCATCCTCTAGCATTCATTAGCAGAGCTTTGGGTCCAAAATGGCAAAATTTATCTGTCTATGAGAAGGAATTGTTAGCCGTGGTTGCAGCTGTACAAAAGTGGGAACAATATCTGTCTGATCAACGTTTTATAATTAAAACAGACCAGAAGAGTCTCAAATGATTACTTCAACAAAAAGTCTCTACACCATTCCAACAATTTTGGTTATCAAAACTTATGGGGTTTGATTATGAAATCCAATATAGGAGTGGCAAGGAAAATTTGGCTGCTGATACACTGTCAAGGGTAGTCGGTTCTGAGGTTCTTGTGCTGGCTTTATCTGTTGTGCAATCTAATTTGGATAAAAAAATTCAAGATAGTTATGCTATTGACCCCTCCTTATCACATATACTTGACCAACTTCAAGAACAACAATTAGTTGCTGGGTACACATTGGTTAATGGACTAATCAGGAAAAAAGAGAAGATACTTATTGGGTCTGATGACTCTTTAAAAAACACTATACTTCAATGGTATCATGAGTCACCTCAAGGTGGGCATTCTGGCAGAGATGCTACCAGCAACAGAGTCAAAGCATTATTTACATGGAGAGGCATGAACAAATTTATTAACAATTTCATAAGAAATTGTCAAGTATGCCAGGCCAACAAATATGATAATGCAGCATCTCCGGGATTACTGCAACCTCTCCCCATTCCTGAAGACGTTTGGATGGACATTTCAATGGATTTTATTACAGGATTACCTAAATCACAAGGTAAAGAGGTGATTTTTGTGGTGGTAGATCGCATGAGTAAGTATGCTCATTTCATGGCACTTTCTCATCCTTATACTGTAGTTGATGTTGCTCAAACATATCTTGATAATGTGTTTAAATTGCATGGCTGGCCTCGTAGCATTGTAAGTGACAGGGATGTTGTATTCTTGAGTCACTTTTGGCAAGCTTTATTCTCCATCCATGGTTCAAATCTCCTTCTATCTTCCTCTTATCATCCCCAGATGGACAAACTGAGGTGGTTAATCGATGTTTGGAGACCTTTCTAAGATGCATGACCAGTGAACATCCCAAGAATTGGTATCTATGGTTACCTCTTGCTGAATGGTGGTATAATACCAACTTCCATACAACCTCAAAGCTTACTCCCTATGAAGTGGTATACAATCAACCACCACCCCTACATTTACCTTATCTTCCTGGGGAGACCAATGTAGCTATGGTGGATAGAACTTTACAACGAAGGGAGGGTATGATCAACACATTGAAGCATCATTTGCAAAGAGCTCAAAATCGAATGAAGGTGCATGCTGATAAGAATAGGTCAGACCGGCAGTTTATGCTAGGGGATTGGGTATGGCTAAAACTTCAGAATTACAGGCAGATTTCAGTGGCCTCAAGAAGCAATGAGAAGCTTTCTCCTAAATACTATGGGCCATTTCAGATAACTGATATAGTGGGGAAGGTAGCTTATAAGTTGAAATTGCCTGCTAGAGCTCTCATTCATAATGTTTTTCTTGTGTCCCAATTGAAGAAATTTAGAGGCACATTACCTATTGTTTCTTATATTCCTGAGTGGTTTCATGGTAAAGAAGGTGATGCTGATGTACAACCCCTTGCTATGCTCGACAGGAGAGTTGTGAAGAGACAGAATGCTGCTGTGGTACAGTATCTTGTGCAATGGACAGGATACCCTGCATCTGAGGCTACATGGGAGTGGGCAGAAGCTTTTGAACAGAAGTTTCCTACTTTTGTTGTTCAGACTTGAGGTCAAGTCTATTCTCAAGGGGGTAGGAATGTTATAGTAGCAAAGAGTTAGTTACATAGGTTGTTAGTTAGCCAATCAAAGATGAGCTGGCATTAGTTTGTTACAGTTGTTATTCTTGTTATAGCTTATAAATACACTCTCTGATGTAATATCTCATTCATTCAGAATATTAATACAAAATCACTCTTTTTCTCTTATTCTCCCATCCTCTTTCTCTCTATACTTCCGCCATTGTCAGTAAAGCTCGGGTGTTTCAAGGTACACTCCTGGATTACTGTAACAAATATCTCCCGTCTATAATGAGAATTTGTGTTAATTTAATTACAATTAGCATGGATCAAACAGAGCCAACCAAATTTGTAACCAATACCGGCAAAACAATCATAACTCAAATTACCAAGCTGTGATCAAACAAACATTAACCCATAATCATAATTTAACTAGTATCCATTACCAAGATATGATCAAACAAACATTAACTCATCAAATCTACGATCAAGGCAAAACGATACTATCTACAACTGCTACGAAGAAAAAATGAACAGAAAGATGTCCTAAACCACATACCGTACATAAAAACAATTCACTTGAAAATCAAAGGCCCTCAAACAGAACATTGTCAGAACCCCTAATCTTGTTCACGGAACTCAAAAAAAAAAGCATCCTTGCCTTACAGTACTGATTTTCGCGATAGCTTTAGTTTCACAAGTAGAAGATACGGAGTACGTCTGTAGTGCGAAAGAACATAACAAAGACAGTAAAAGGCAAAAAGTTAGAATGACACTATTTAGCTGTTATGCCATATATGTTGTCACAAAAGGAACTCACTTCCGAAACCCACCAAGTTTGATCTCATCTTTTCTAGAAAGTGATATGAGTACAAGTTACCAGCAACAGAAAATTTAGAGAGTATCAGAGATAGTCAAGGTAAAACACCTCCAAGATTATCTTGAATCATAAATGAAAACCTATTGCTTTACCTATATAGGAGTATGTTTAATCTATAACATCTCCATCATCTTCGCCCAAGGCCACATGTAATCTTAGGTAGACGTGCTTCTAACGCACACTTATGCACTAGCCGCCATGAGGCGCAGTTGACATTGCTTTACAGGGATGACTCGGATGAGGCAAACAAGTGCAGAGAAAGATGCGCTTCTGGCTTTGAGTCCCGGCCAAGATCATGTCTTGGTCAATTCACTGAAAAAGATAAAAGACATGTAACGAATTGAGTGTTTTAGTGCTGTCCAACATGAATCCATATCATTAACAAATCAAAAGGCAATCTAAAAATATAGTCAATTAATGGAACTTACAGTGGCAAAATTTACATTATAAAACTCAAATCATACAACTGAGGATTTGATTAGCTAAACACGAATTTAAATCAATAAATAGAGGAAAAACAAACAATTTAGAGGACGAATTGAGCAATATTAATGTTACTATACATAATCATATCGATACATCCCAACTTTTAATAATTACATTTGATAAAAAGACATCATCCTTGTAAACTATAGAACAGTCAGAATAGAATGAAAACAAACACCCTAAAAGTGACAGGAAAAATGAAATTACCTCACTACCCTGTGAAAACTCGACTTGGAATGTCCTACAATAGAAAATTTCATTTGACTTGAGATCTTATGCTAATCTATATTTAAATTAGAGGAGATTTGAAAATGACCATGAATTTGAAAACTAAAGAGGATAAACCTTAAGACTGCTACGTAGAGGTGATGCATAGATGTATACATAGACTAAACGATGTGATGCTATGTGCCTATGTTATGCTGACCTACAGAGAGAAATTTCTATATTGACTAAACTGCACCTCAATAACTTGCAGATCTTCAATAATATAAGTATTAAAGAGGAGTGTGAGATCCGTCTCAGAACAAAGCACATAACGAGAAAAGTGAAAGGACTAGACGAAGTTGCACCTGTTTAAGGCTTCGGCGCCCGTCTTGAAAAGCTCATACTTTCAGTAGCCAGGCCTCTAATGTTGCAGTAGCAATATTAAGAAAACATTAATCGAAGTAGCTGTCCTTGACAGTAAGTAATGGGATATGTTCAATCTTGGGCCAGTCACTACCGGTTGAGCCTCGACATCTCGTTGTTAATTCACGACAATCCACGATCTCAAGCTCATTTAAGGAAGTGAGCTTGCAAAACTCATCAGGCAGACATGTTAACAGAGGACAACCAAACAAACGCATATATGCAAGAGACGAGAAGCAGCCAATCCATTTTGGTAGTGTCTCCAAATTCTCATTGAATGATAACTTCAGAGAGCGAAGCCTTGTAAGGTGTTGAAGCCCACTAGGGAGGTGTAGTAGCTTAGGAATACTATGAAATTCCAACAGTCGAAGACTGTTTAATGCTTTCCATGGCATGCCATCCACGAGTTGTGGGTCTTGTGATAAATCTAGCTCCCCACAGTTGTGAATGACTAAAGATTCCAGTAGAGTGAGATGTTCCAGGCCTACAGATATTGATGTCAGACTTCTGCAATCTGTGAGTTTCAAACACCTGAGAATAGACGTACGTTTGAAGACTTCCTCAAGTATGCCAGTGTTCAACAACTCACGATTCTGAATTTCCAGTGAAGTAATGTGACCCAAACATTCTTCTGGCAAAGAAATTAGGTCTTCTACTTCATCAACACTCAATGTAGTCAACTTTGAGCTGTATTCAGAGACGGACACTGATGACCCAACATGATTACTCTCTGCGGAGCAGCCTGACAGTTTCTTCAACACAGTGAGCTCTTTTTTGACGTTACTTAGGACTAAATTCTTGACATTAGGAGAAAGAGGAAAGGATGCTAGATTCTTACAATTTTCAATTCTCAGTTTTTCTAGAAGAGGAAAAGACGATGTACGTTGACTCGAATAACACGTTAGTTTTCCCTTGCCATTACATTCTATCAATTCTGTTTCTTCCCACCACCCTTTCAGATTAGCCATGGCTCTCAGTTCAAGTTCCTGAAGAGATGGAAAAAATGATTCAGTAGATGGTAGTGGCGGTGACTCAATCCCAAGTAAACTCCTTTCTATGTACTCCACACGTCTAAGACCTACAAGTCTAAGACATCTTAAGAAAGGCAATTGGCTGAAAGAAGGGACTTGCTGGCAACTTCCGCAGTGGAGAAGACGAATCTCTACAAGATTTGGGAGAGTCCTGCATAAACTATCAGCAATCGCCCAACTAGGGAGCTTTTGACCTCTGTACCACGATAAGTCCAACTTCTTCAAATTTTTGTGTGGTTTCAGACCTTCCAATATAGCCTCATCGTGGCTACTAGGCATACTGCCGCCATACCTCACTCCTCCCAATTTTACACTTAACTCAGTCAACCATTTCTTACTATTTAAGTTTGCCTCCACAGCTTCAAAGGCCGGGTCTTCGAGATCTTCAACAAGTTTTATTTTCAAGGCTCCTCTTAGGTTATTGAGGTTCTTAAGATCCTTTAACTGCGCGGTGTCAGTATTGTCCTTCAGTTTTAGTGGAAAACTACGATTCACTATAAAACATGGTAGTTTATGAAGAGAAGTTAGTTCTCCTAGGCCAGATGGCATGTTAAGTAAACGACAACCAAGAACATTGAGAGTCATAAGGTTAGTAAGTTTTCTAGTATGGATAGGTAATGCTGTAAGCCTTCGACAATGGTAGAGAATCAATGTCTGCAAATTATGGAGTCTTGTGACTGAATGGGGAAGCTCTTCTAAAGGGTTCATGGAGAGATTAAGGTACCTTAAGTGTATCAAATTAACAATGGATTTGGGTAGAATCCTAACCCCAAGATTACGCAGATCCAACACTCGTAAGCATCTGAAGTTTGAAATTATCAGTTTAAGAACTGTCTGATTAAAATCTGATCCATCTCTAAATTGAACTGGCAAAAGAAACGTCCTCAATCTGTTCGCCTTTAGCATGCAATCTGGGATCTTCCACGAGTTGGTCAGATGATAACCTAAAGACAAGCGACGGATTTGGTCACTGAAGTTTATTTCTAGGAGCTTCGCTACTTTACTCTCAGTTCCAGCTACTTCTACTGCCAAATCATGCATCAACTCGTGCATTTTGAAACTTAAAATGTTCCCCCATTTATCTCTTCTTATATCTTGGAAGAAGCACCTTTGCAGCAAAATCATTAAATAATCATCACCAAGTTCTTTTAAACTCTGAGTTTCAGTCGCTGAAACAACAAAGCCCTCGGCTATCCAAAGATCAACCAGAGTATCCTTATCAAATTTATAATCCTTAGGAAACAATGCACAGTAAGAAAAACAGTTCTTCAGTGGTGACAATAGATGATGGTAGCTGAACTTTAGAATAGCCATAATGCCGTTTTGCTCATCAGGCAACTCTGCAAAGCTAGTTCCTGCAATTGAACTCCACTTCTGTTCATCTTTTCCACGTAGAAGAGTTCCTAAACTTCTTAAGGCCAATGGAACTCCGGCACACTTCTTCACTATCTCTTCTCCTAATTTCACCAAATCAGGTTTCTCCTGAGATTCTCCTTCTTCAAATGCCATTTTTTCAAATAATGCCCATGACTTCTCTTCAGAGAGGCCATTTAAATCATAAGCTGTAACACTTCCCATGATATTTGCCACCTTTCTAGATCGCGTAGTCACTAATATCTTGCTTCCATGTCCACCAACCTTCAAAATTGCACTCAGTTTAGTCCACTCCTGAGGTTCCTCATTCCACACATTGTCTAGAACTAGTAGATATTTCTTTTCCCCAATTTCTTTTCTTAGTCGGCCTTGCAACTGATCAATCTCTAAATTTTGAGTCTCATTATTTGTTGCTGACATGAGAATCTTCTTAATAACTTGCTTTATATCAAAGACTTCTGACACGCAAACCCATAACTTTAGCTCAAAGTGCTTCTTAATCCGGTCATCATTATACACGAGTTGAGCTAAAGTTGTCTTCCCTTGACCACCAATCCCTAAAATAGGAATAACAGATAGTTTCCGATCTTGAGCAGCAGAAGAGGCCATCAAAATATCTATGATGGCCTCCTTATCATCATCTCGACCAACAATTTCTTCTGCATGTACAAACGAGTGAGAATCACTCAAATCCCTACCTGACCTCACTCCCTCCTGAGGCCGTAGAACAGACTGTACAAAGGCAAATTCCAAACTGTCTTTGGCAATTTGATCAAGCTCTTCCCTAACCTTTTTAATCCTCCTAGAAATAGAAAAGGCAAAAGTGATACAATTGGAGTCAGAAAAGAAACTGAGTACCTCCTTACGGATATTGTGACCACCCATGACCTCCCTTTGTGATGCCATTGTTGCAAACTCATCAAACAAGTCATCTGCATCATATACAACCGTTTTAAGCCTGTCAAGCCAACCACGAATAGTGTGGCTCTCAACTTGTCTTTCTTCTGCATCCACCAACATATCATTTATTGTGTTGATCGTGTTTTTGAGCTGTTCCAGACGGTTTTTGAAACCCCATGCAGATGCAATCTCATCCAGTGCTCTCAAGCTTAGATTTTTGAGAAGTGATTGAGCAATGCTGAACACTATTGCTTTAGCCATTATTTCAGTTTCTCTCTTTTTTTTTTTTTTTTTTTTTTTTTTTTGCGCTGTTATGGATTGCAGTTCTTCAAAGTTACAAAAATCACTAATGATTTAAGGTGACTTAGGACAGAGTTACAAAAAAACTTGCAGAAGTTTATTAGTCATCGACTTTGATCCAATCAATGCCAGTTGGCCAAGTAGCTAAAAATCACTAAATTAGTATTCCATTTCTACCAGTCATGATCAAGCTATGCCTATTTGATAGTTCATTTGGTGGAATATTACTTTTATG
This sequence comes from Silene latifolia, assembly GCF_048544455.1. Lineage (NCBI taxonomy): Eukaryota > Viridiplantae > Streptophyta > Magnoliopsida > Caryophyllales > Caryophyllaceae > Silene > Silene latifolia. The sequence continues at coordinate 117,680,026 of NC_133531.1, forward strand.
ATTCTACTCTCAAGAAGTTAATGGGACTAGAAGTTAGTGTAGTCCCATTATTCCTAAATGATATATAGATGAAATCTTTATAATACATTTGAAGGGCTACAGGCTACTTGTTCAATTGTAATTAGTATTCAGATAGTTGGTTATTTGTATCTGTCAGTCTACCCCTCCTCGGTCGGCACAGCTTAGGCCGATTCAACCCATGTATATTTTGCTTGACTTTATTTTATTCTGACCTTTCCTGAACTAGCTTTTTAGACCATTCTGAGATCTCAAAAGTCAAAACATCCCTAAAATTTTAACTTCACTTTATAATACATTCCAGTTTTTTCCATCCTTTGAGAAGTTCTCTAAGCCTTTCTAAAATAACTAATACTACTGTATCTTATATCTGGAATAGATAAATAGCCCTGAAGGTCACTGAATCACTGGGGCTGGCCACTGCGACTTGGAAGGTCGGTGTCATAAAGCACTAACTATTCTAGCAGATATCTCTACATGGCTACACCCTGTTTCTTTTGTATTGCACTAACTATTCTATGCCTTGATACCTCCCTTTTTCCCAAGTCTCTACTCTAACCTAGAGTTCTATGAGCATTAGTTTCATAGCTCATGAACTCGTTACTACTGCCAAAACTTTTATCACTATTTTTTCCTTAATAATAACCTAAGAAAATCATGGTTAAGAGACATTGTGAATCGAAATGTTGGACGTAGATGAAGAGCTGTCAATGAACACAAGTTAATAGTATTCACTCCGATTGAGACACAACACCAACTCTCCCATACCAAAATTCAGCGACTCCACCAAGATAAAAGATGACACATGAACACAAAAAATCTGAGCGGACACAGCTGCCCTTAGTTGATCAGTTTTGATGTAGGAGGGGTAGTAAATTTTTCTGGTGGTATTAGATATGGAGTATCAGTTTAGAGTTAATCTCTAAACGAGTCACCATGTAACCTTATCTAAATTGTTATCAAGAACAACAACTTCGGATTAAGTATACATGCCTTTATAAATAAAAGCTAGTTAAAACAGTTAAACCTGCACTGTGGCTAAAATGTCCACTACAAGAGCTTATATTCTAAAAACATCGAAGTATAAAGCTTGTAAATAACATAGAAGTCATAAACGAAAGCTCTCGTACGTTTTTAAATAGGCCAGTCTCACAATTCTTCAAACAATTTTAAGAACAAGGTCTGTCATTGCTTCATAGGAAGCCAGGTGCACCCCAATTGGATCTATACCTCCATTCCCCATCATAAAGTGAAAAAAAAAAACAAAAAAACAACTACACCATCAACAAGAGCAGCAAATCAGCAATATTATAAAGACGCACCACCCACAATCTACGTAAATGTGACAACCAATATGGCAAAATCCACCATCCTCGTCTTTGGAAGGAGGCGCAAAAGATTATAATATTACCTCAGTGTATCAATAGGACTAGGCTCATGTAAATGGCGGAATCACAACCTAACCTCGCCACCCTGGTACTAATAACACAAAAAGGCTGTTTCAGGATGTCCCACAATGACTAATGCCTCAAGAATCGCATTGGATGACTATAAAGGAGAAGATCCAACCTATGTGATCTAATAAACATGCATCTGTATGACACTGGAAATTTACCAAAGTTACAATACATAGAACAAAAATGCCCACAACAACTGATGGAGATAATAACAAGACATAAAATCAAGAAATGAAATCGGATGTCTTAATATAATGTTTAAAAAACTAGACCAGTTTCACACAGTTATTATAAAACAGCATTACGTTGCAGAATGCAGACAACTGATGTCGAACAATAGATAGCCATTACCAAAAACCTAGACATAGACTGATTGCGGGGCTGGGGCAAGTGACGCAAGGAACTTGGTGAGAAGATATGTTTTCTTGATTTGGATGATGTCTGCAATGAGGCTCTAGAGACAATTGCCAAGGCAATGCACCCAAGTTAGATTCCACCTACCCCCACTTTTGAAGCCGAAAAAAATTACTAGAGCAGTATTTCAGTACAAATTTTACCAATTGCTCCCACAAGCTCATTGATTTCAAGGACATCACTAATTCATCACCAATACCTTCTCTCTTTCACAGAAAGTAGTGGGATATGCTGAATCTTAGGCCAGTCGCTGCCAGTTGGACATCGACATCTTTTTGTTAATCCATGACATTTCAAGATCTCAAGTTCATTTAATGTACTGAGCTTGCCAAATTCTTCAGGCAGACATGTCAACTTGGGACAATCATACAACTGCATAGATTCAAGAGACGAGAAGCAGCTAATCCATTGTGGTAGTTCTGCCAAATTATCATTCTCAGATATATGTAGAGAGCGGAGCTTTGTAAGGTGTTGAAGCCCACAAGGGGAATTTTTTTCAAAAATGGGGTCAAATACAAACAAATTAACGAAATGAGTTGAGTTTGAAAGTATTTATCCAAAATGGGTCCACGTCATCACCGAAGCTAGGTTCGGATTCAAGTCGCTCTCCCGCTCAACGACCTTACCCAAAGTCTCATTTAAAGTCCACTCAAACCTAAGTATGATACTTCAAGTCAAGTCGCTTTGGGAGTGAGCGATTTCACCAAATCGCCCTCCCCACAAACGATTTGGGTCTTTGGAAAAAAAAAAAAAAAAAAAAAAAAAAAAGCTGTTAAGCGGAATCGAACACATGATGTTCAACAAAACAAACACTTATCTTGTTGAAACTAACCACTAATACAAGCAAATTAACATGTTAAAGTTTAGTGCTTAAACTTTATAATTAGTAATTATTATTCAAATCCCAAACAGCTATTAAATACTCTTAGCATTAAATATGTATTTTAATTACCATAGTGAGTAAGCATTAAATATGTATTTTAATTACCATAATGAGTCAATACATTATGCTGGGCATTATGGTTAGGGGTGTGAAGTGTATGATTTTAGATTGCGGGTTCGATTCCTATCAACTTCTCCTTCTGAATTTCTTTTTTTTTTTTTTTTTTTTTTTTTTTTTCCTGCTAAGTCGCTCAGCCGCACGGCGGTTTGACCTCAAGTCGCTCTCCCGGTGAGCGACCTTAATCCCGACCCTAACACCGCCAAAACCAAGCCTACGTGGACCCATTTTTGGTAATTAGTTTCAAAGTCGCCCCATTTTGTTAAAATGTTTGTTATTAAACCCCATTTTGGAAAAAAATTCCCACAAGGGAGATAAACTAGCTTAGGAATATTATGAAAAAGCAAGAAACGAAGCCTATTTAAGGCTTTCCATGGCATGCCATCCTCGAGACCTTTGTTTTGAGAGAGATCTAGCTCCCCACAGTCCTGAAATGATAAACTGTTCAGTAAAGTGAGATGTTCCAGGCCTTCAGAAACTAATGTCAGGCTTTCACACATACTGAATTTCAAATGGGTGAGAGAGGATAGCTGTTTGAAAACTTCCTTGAGTCTGCAAATGTTCAACAAATTAGAATCTTGAATTGCCAACGACGTAATGTGGCCCAAATGTTCTTCTGGCAAAGAAATGAGGTAGTCAACATCATCAACACTCAAGGACTTCAACCTCGGACTGCACTCAGGAATGGTCGCTGATGATCCCGCGTCACTATACACTGTGGAACTTGACAATTTTTTCAAGACATTCAGTTGTTTGTTGAACTTATTAAGGATCACTTGCCTGACGTTAGTACAAAGAGGAAGGGTTGCTAAATTTGGACAATCTTCTATATGCAAGAGTTCTAGATTAGAAAACAACAGTGATGGAGGACAAAGATGACTTTGCTTCAGCGATATTTTTTCCTTATCAATGCAATCTTTGACCTCTGTCTCATCCCACCATCTTTTCAGATTTTTCATACATCTCAGATCAAGTTCTTGAAGAGATGGAAAAAATGTTTGTGTTGACGGAGAGGACTGAATCCCATGAGGACTCATTTCCATGTATTCAACACTTTCAAGTGATCCAAGAGCAAGGCATCTTAAGAAAGGCAATTGGCTGTAAGAAGGGACTTGACGGCAATTTTGGAAACAGTGAAAATGGATTTCGACTAGGTTTGGGAGGGTCATACATAGATTATCTGTCATTGCCCAACTCAAGAGCTTTTGACCTCTGTACCTGACTAACTTTAACTTCTTCAAATTTTGGTGTGGTTTCAGACCTTCTAATAACACCTCATCATGGAGACTAGTTTGAGGACTAACTTCGACATAAGAATCTGTTGGGTCCCTTATGTTGATGATAACATGCCCATTTGATTTGTGCTATCTTAGTTTACCTTTTCAGGATTAATGATGTAATCAAGCTTGGATTAAGAAGTGATGAAGTTGTTTTAATCCCATTGTAATTAGTCGTGTGTCATCTAATGTACAAGTGAGAAAGTTAAGTATAGTAGAGTAATAATAAACAGTCAGGATGATCGTTGCTTCAACAAGCAAACAAATTTGAGTGGACTAGGCCACAACTCGTAAAACTTGAAGCTTCCATTTTCTCTCAAATGCTTTCACGTGATTATCATTTTTCAAAAGAGAAATTCAGATTTTTATTTAAGGAGGTAGTATCCAATAAAGAATGGTTTGAATTATTCAAAATATTTCCTCTTTGTGCAAATTCAATCCCTTGGTTTTTAAGAAAACAAAAGTTCCTTTTTGCCATATTTGTGTTAACTTGTCTCTTGTGACTTGTCTCACATCCTTTGTTTTCTGATTTTGCATGAACATTTAAGGTTATCTTTCAAACCTTCTTTCTCTATTCTCACCTTTGCAAAAGACTCCTCTTTGGTGCAAGTGTTTGGGTGGCTACTATTGCTCCTCACATGCAAAGCCTTTGACCCTTCAAAACCCTAGCAATCCCTTCACTCACCTCCTCTATATAAACCGTGTGCCTCCTTCATTAAATCCTCAAGACTTTCTGAATTAATTCTTTCATGTTTTGCAAAGTGTTTTAAAGATTAAAATCGTGTATCTTGCAAAATCCTTTTAAAAGTCTTCAAGTGTCTTTCAGTTTCTACAAATGTGGCCACTTTGTTACTTTTCTATACTAAACTCTCTTGCTTAAAAGTGTTGATCTTGTAAAAGTTGTCCACCTCTATTCTTTGTTAAGAATGTGTTAAGTGGAAACTTGATCCTTTACATTTTAAGTGTGTTAGAAGAGTTTAGGACGGAGTAGTCTTTTACTCTTGACAATAGGAGTAGGTTGTGAGTTGGCAATCGGAGTAGATGCGAGTTAGCTTGTCATAGAACGGAGTAGTTCTTGTACTAGCTTTGCAACCGGAGTAGGTTGGCGTCTTTTATTACAAGGGTCTTTTAGTTGTCGGAGTAGATCACTAAAGGAAAGTAATAAAAAGGTAGATTGGACGTAGGCACTTTAGTATTTGCCGAACCAATTCAAAAACTCGTGTTCATTGTTTATCTCTTTATTTCCGCTGCTTTCTTTGTTTGTTTGTTTTGTTTCGCTTAAACTTAGAAGCAATGATTCATCATATCGTCGTATTTGGTTGATGCAGTAATACTCCACAAACCGAGACAAATAGATACAAATAACGATTGTTGCTTTCATACTTCAAAGAAACATTCATTGTGATACTTGTTCAATCTTTCAATATTATTCAAAGTATCTTCAAATCCCTTTTGTTCACCTAACTTACTTTAATCCAATAAAGTTGAAGTTAAAATTTTAAAAAGGGTACCTAATTCACCCCCTCCCCCTCTTAGGTACTTGAATCCATAAACTCAAGAATCTACTCCCGATATTATAATTAACTCATTCAACCCATGTTTAATATTTAGGTTTGCCTCCTTTGCCTCAAAGCGGGGTCTTTCAAGTCTTGAAAGTTCTATTTGTAGTGATCCTCTTAGGTTATTGAGGGTCTTCAAATCCCCTAAATGCGCAGAGGTGTTTGGCAAAATTGGGCACAAATCTTGGAGATGAACTACATTTCACTATAAAACATGGTAGTTTATGGAGAAAACTTAATTCACCTAGGCCAGGTGGCATGTGAGTTAATTTATAGCATCCACGAACATCTAGGATCCGAAGATTAGTTAGTTTTCTAGTATGGATAGGCAACGCTCTAAGGTGTGAACAAAGGTGGAGATTTAGAGTGTGTAAATTTTGAAGTTTTGTGATTGAATTGGGAAGCTTTTCTATACGGTTCAAGGAGAGGATAAGGTACCTCAAGTGAATCAATTTACCGATGGACTTGGGTAGAGTTCTTAACCCAAGATTATGCAGAATTAGAGTTTGTAAATTTTGAAGTCTTATGATTGAATTGGGAAGCTCTTGTATAGGGTTGACGGAGAGGTTAAGGTACCTTAAGTGAATCAACTTACCAATGGACTTAGGTAGAGTCCTTGACCCAAGATTACGTAGATCCAACACGCGCAAGCATCTAAAGTTTGAAATTAGTCAAGAACTCGCCTTGTTGAAATATGATCCATCTCTAAATTGCTCCAACAAAAGAAATGATCTCAAATGCTTTGCCTTTCGCATGCAACCTGGAAATTTCCACGAGTTAGTCAGTTGATAACCAAGAGACAAGTGATGGATTTGGTCACTGAAGTTTCCATCTTGAAATTTCGCAACTTTACTCTCAGTTCCAGCTACTTCTAGGGCCAAATCATGCATCAAGTCATGCATTTTGAAACTTGAAATTTCCCCATATTCATCTCTTGTTATATCTTGGAAGAAGCCCTTTTGCCACAACAAAACTAAATATTCATAGCCAAGTTCTTCTAGAGTTTGGGCTACAATTGTTGGAACAATAAACCCCTCGGCCATCCAAAGAGCAATGAGCGTTTCCCTTTCAAACTTATAATCCTTCGGAAACAATGCACAATAAGCAAAACAGTTCTTCAATGGAGACAACAGGTGATGGTAGCTGAGCGTCAGAATGGCCAGAATGTTGTTTTGCTTATTAGGCAATTTCGCGAAGCTAGTACCTGCAATCGCAATCCATTTCCACTCATCGCATCCATATAAAAGAGATCCTAAACTTCTCAATGCCAATGGAACTCCTGCACACTTCTTCACAATCTCTTTTCCTAATTTCACCAATTGCAGTTTTTTTTTAGATTCTCCAGGCTCAAATGCTAACTTTTCAAATAATGCCCATGACATCTCTTCTGAAAGGCCTTGTAAAGCATAAGCTGGCACCGTTCCCATGATATCTGCCACTTTCTTTGATCACGTACTCACCAATATTTTGCTTCCCTCCCCACCAACCTTCAAAATTGAACTCAAATTGAGCCACTCCTCACGGTTTTCATTCCACACATCGTCGAGAACCAGTAAATATTTCTTTCCCCCAATTTCTTTCCTTGGTTGACTCTGCAACTGGTCCATCTCTAAATTTGGAGACTCGGACTTTGTTGCTGACATAATAATCTTCTTTATAACTTCCTTTACATCAAAGACCTCCGACACACAAACCCACAACTTGAGGTCAAAGTGCTTCTCAACCCGTTCATCATTATATAAGAGTTGAGTGAAAGTTGTTTTCCCTATTCCTCCGAGCCCAACAATAGGGATTACAGATAATCGCTTCTCTAGAGTAGCACAAGAGGCCGTCAGAATATCTATGATGGCGTCTCTATCATCATCTCGACCAATAACTTCTTCTACATCTACAAAGGAGTGAGTTTGATTTCCCAAAGGCCTAATGAACCTGCCTTCCTCACGAGGGCGCAGTACAAATGCAAACTCTGAATCGTTTTTGACTATTTCATCAAGCTTTTCCCTAATACTTTTAATCTTACTAGAAATATTGAAGGCGAAAGCAAGCCGATTAGAGCGTAGAAAAGAAAATGAGTACCTTTTTAGACACATTATGACCACCCATGACTTCTCTTTCCAATGCCATAGTTGCAAACTCATCGAACAAGTCATCTGCAGCATACACAACAGTTCTAAGCCTGTCAAGCCAACCACGAACCGTGTGGCTCTCAATTTGTCGTTCTTCTGCATCCAATAAAGCGTCTTTGATTGTATATATCGTGTTTCTCAGCTTTTCCAAATGGGATTTGAAGCCCCATGTAGATGCAATCTCAACTAATGCTCTAGATCCTAAATTTGTAAGTAGTGAATTAGCTATGTTCTGCAATATTGCTTCTGCCATTCTATCAATGTTGGAACATCATCCAAAATGGACCTTTTGCCATTGAGGAAACCGATATTCTTAACGGTTTCACCAAGACAAAAGAGGAAAGAAATTACAATGAGAACGACTTCAAGCTTGCCGAAAAGAATTCCAAAGCAATGTCGATTCTTCAACGTTGTGTTGGTGAGGGGGAAGTTAGTCGAATCTCCGGGTGTCCTACGGCAAAATCTATTTGGGATTCCCTTGTACTTGCTTATGAAGGGACGTCCCAAGTAAGAAAACACCGTATTGATCTTCTCATGCAACAATATGAAATGTTTAGAATGTCAAAGGACGAGTCTTTAAATAATTCTTCTTCTCGTTTTTCTTGTATTATTAATGAGCTTCAAAGTCTAGGAAGGAATTTCGAGTCCGAGGACATCATTCGAAAAATCCTTCGTAGTCTAACCCCTAAATGGCAACCTAAAGTCACCGCCATAGAGGAAGCTAAAGACTTGTCAACCCTATCTCTTCATGAACTAATGGGATCACTAATGGCTCACGAGTTCAATCTCGATAAGCATTCTAGTGAGTCATCAAAGGGAAAGAGTCTCGCCCTCACATCTTCTCCAAGTGATGAAGAAGATGAGGAGGAAGACGAGTTTGCTATGTTCACAAGGAACTTAGCCGGGTTGGTCAATGGCCAAGGTAACAAAAAGTTCACTAATAATTACTCTAAAAAACGCTTTCCTAAGAGACGACCTACTTCCACCATGGGATGCTTTAAATGTGGTGATAAAACTCATCAAATTAAAGAATGTCCCAAGTGGGAAGAAATCAAATCTAAGGAAAGAAGAGAAAAGGTTAAAAAAGACTACAAACATAGAGTCATGAGTGCTATATGGGGAATGTCCGACTCCGAGGAAGATGAGGAACTCATCGAGGAGGAACTTGAGGCTAAAATGTGTGTTGCAAATCATGGTAAAGAAAAAGTCTCAAAAACCTCAAAACTTGAACACTTAAGATGCCTCATGGCTAACCCCGACGATTCCGACTCCGATTCCGACAACGAGGTAAACAATCTAAAGGCCAAGGCTAGAACTTACTCCAAAGAGAAAGTATGTAAGCTTCTTGATCAACTTCTTGATAAGTGTCGGTCTCAAACTAATAAGCTTGATATAATGCAAAATGAGATTGAGGAAATTGCTCAAGAGAACTTTAATCTGAAAAATGAACTAAAAGCAAAGATGCAAGTTCCATTGTCACTTCGAGGCATATAATGAAGTCAAAAGAGTCAACAAGTTAAACAAGCATTTGACTAAAGAACTAGAGCGTCTTAGGTCGACACCACGGACGTCTCGACCTTGAAAATGTCAACACTACCTTGGTGATGCAAGTTTCCTCTCTAACCAAGGAACGTGATGATCTTTTGAAGGACAAAGACAATCTTGAAAATGAGATCTATGACCTTGTTGTTGAAGTTGTAGACTTAAGAGAAACAGTCTCTAAGACGTTGTTTTCCGACCACGATTTAGACAAGTTTAAAAGAAAAGGTGAATGGTTGGAAAATGAAAATGAGTGTCTTAAGAGTGAGGTTGTTTGTCTCAAGAATGAAATAGAAGACCTCCATGAAAGGCTTACCTTCTTTCAAAAGGGTATGCCCGAATGTAGCTCTTCTAGCTCTTCTCCTCATCTTAGATCCAATGAAATCGTTGATCTAAACCAAAGACTTGACAAGATGACATCTAAGTATGAAGAGTCCAAAGAAAGAATCATTTATCTCGTGTCTAAACTCAACAATCACACCCATGACTTCATTGTTGAGAAAAGATTGTCCATTGAAAGTGTCAACAATGATGAACTCAAAAGAGAAAAAGAAAAGAATTTGCATCTTCTTTCACGTGTCCATGACTTGACCAATGAACTTGTTAATGCTAAAAACATCACTGAAAAATGGGAAGGAAGTCAAACCGTGTTAAACTTCCTCACGAATCAAACCGAGAAATGCGATAAAACTGCTGGTTTGGGGTTCAAATGGAACAGTCAGACCGACCGTTGCATCCGAAGCCTAAAAACGATTTTAGAGAAAGGAAGTATGTAGGTCTTCCCGAATACATCATTTGCAATTATTGTGGTGACAATGGTCATGTTTTTAATGGATGTACAAAACGTTTTGATGACATTGACAAGAACACCAAAGCATTAAATGAAATGAACATTAAGAAAGACACCACAAGTTATGTTGATCACAAAAAGGGACCCAAATTCATTTGGGTTCCTAAACTCAAAAACTAATCTTGTGTAGGGCTTGGTGAGAGGCGGCCGCAATTGGTACTTGGATAGTGGATGCTCTCGTCACATGACGGGTGATAGAAGCCAATTCCTCTCACTTAAAGCGTATGATGGTGGCACGGTAAGGTTTGGTGACAACAAGAAAGGTGAAGTAATTGGTATTGGAAAAGTTGGTAAGTCATCCTTACTTTGTGTCGACAATGTGCGGCTTGTCAAAGGTTTGAAACATAATCTCCTTAGTATATCTCAACTTTGTGATAAGGGTAATGTTGTTGAATTTCATGCTAATATGTGTCGAATTTTTGATGCCACTACTAATGAACTAATACTCGAAGGAAGACGTGTCAAAGATGTTTACTTAACTAATTTGAACTATCTATCCGGTCACACCATGTCTTGCATGAGTGTAATGAACAATGATCCTTGGTTATGGCATAAAAGGTTTGGTCATGTTAGTACAAAAACTCTTAATACCCTTAAAAGACTTGATTTGGTTGAAGGCATTCCTAATATAAAATTTGAAATTGATAAAGTATGTGATGAATGTGCTAGAGGTAAACATGTTAAAAGTTCCTTCAAATCCAAAAGAATTATGAGTACATCTCAACCTTTGCAACTTTTACATATCGACTTGTGTGGACCAATGAGAACTAGAAGTAGAGGTGGTAGTCGTTATGTGTGTGTCATTGTTGATGATTACTCTAGGTTTGTTTGGGCACTCTTCCTAAGCTCTAAGGATGAGACATTTGATGAGTTTCTAATTTGGCTAAGAAAAATTCAAAATAAACTTGGTTTAAAACTTGTTTCAATGAGAACCGATCATGGAACCGAATTCAAAAACTCATCATTTGGTGCTTATTGTGATGACAATGGTGTAGACCATAACTTCTCGGCTCCTAGAACCCCACAACAAAATGGTGTGGTTGAAAGGATGAATAGAACCCTTGAAGGAATGGCTAGAACAATGTTATTAACTAGTAAGTTGCCTAAGAACTTTTGGGCGGAAGCGGTAAATACCGCTTGCTACATTTATAATCGTGTCATGATAAGAAGTATTTTAAATAAAACTCCCTATGAATCATTACGTGGAAGAAAACCCAATATTTCATATTTTAGATGTTTTGGAAGCAAATGTTTTGTTCACAACAATGGTAAAAACAATTTGGGTAAGTTCGATCCACGAAGTGATGAAGGAGTATTTATTGGGTACTCCGATCATAGCAAGGCCTATAAAGTTTACAATAAACGAACCTTGTTAATTGAAGAAAGCATCCATGTCATTTTTGATGAATCTAGTGTGCTTGGACAGGTACAAAACATGGATGATGATGATGAGGATGAGGATGATGAATTTGAGATTGGTCTTGTTCGAAAAGACTTCGTGTTCACGGATGAAGAAGCTCCAAAGACTGAATTGCAATGCAGACGTAGACCTGCCGCCATCAAAGGAGAGCAAAGAACTCGGGGGAACACGTAGTACTTCGATTCTCTCTGGAAGCAACAGACCCAACGATCGTTGCTTCTACCTCCGAATCAAGAAAACCAAAACAAAGTGAGGATGAAGAACCTTCCAGGCCAATGGAAACAGTCACCGTGGATCGATGCAAATGAGGGGGAACAAGAAACCTTTGTTCCAAAGAAGTGGAAACATCAAAGCTCTCATCCACTCACTAATCTCACAAGTGATCTCAACTCGGGAATTCGAACAAGATCATCCGTCAACAAACTCGCTCACCTCAATGAGTATTGTGCCCATAATGCCTTCCTATCTCAAATTGAGCCTTCAAATGTAACAATCGCCTTGATCGATGCAGATTGGGTGTTTGCCATGCAAAATGAGCTCAATCAATTCAAAAGAAATGAGGTATGGCACTTAGTCCCTAGACCGCCTAATCGTACCGTCATTGGTACTAGGTGGGTCTTTCGCAACAAGCTTGATGACTCGGGAGAAATTGTAAGGAACAAGGCTAGACTAGTGGTGCAAGGTTATAACCAACAAGAGGGTATTGATTACGATGAAACCTATGCACCGGTAGCTAGACTTGAGGCCATACGATTGCTTATAGCTTTAGCGGCTCACAAAGGCATTAAACTCTTCCAAATGGATGTCAAAACCGCTTTCTTAAATGGATATTTGGAAGAAGATGTCTTTGTAGAGCAACCACCGGGTTTTGAGAACAATGATTTGCCTAACCATGTTTTCAAATTAGACAAAGCTCTTTATGGTTTAAAACAAGCACCAAGATGTTGGTATGATAGATTGTCTAAATTTCTTATTGAAAATGGTTTTAAAAGAGGCTCCGTTGACAAAACATTGTTCTTAAAGCAACAATGATTTAACTGTTGGTTGTACAAGTATATGTTGATGACATTATATTTGGTGCAACAAATGAACTCCTTTACTTATATTTTTAGGAACTAATGAAATCGGAGTTTGAAATGAGCATGATGGGTGAGCTAGGATTTTTCCTTGGGCTCCAAATTAAGCAATCAAAGGATGGAATCATGATCCATCAACAAAAGTACATCAAAGAAATGCTTAAGAAATTTGGGATGACTAATGGTAAGCCTCATGATACACCTATGGTAGCCGGGTCCAAATTGGACAAGGATGAACTCGGTAAGAATGTTAGTGATAAGGTGTATAGAGGTATGATAGGCTCACTTCTCTACTTGACCGCAAGTCGTCCCGACATTCTCTTTAGTGTATGCTTATGTGCTAGATTCCAAGCAAATCCGAAAGAATCACATTTCAAAGCCGTTAAACGAATTCTTCGGTATTTGATTGGAACACAAAATCTTTACCTATGGTACCCCTTATATTGTCCTTTTGATCTTATAGGCTTTTCGGATGCGGACTATGCGGGGTGCACGGTGGATAGAAAGAGTACCTCCGGAATTGCAACGTTCTTGGGTCCTTGCTTGACTTCTTGGGCCTCAAAGAAACAAAACACGGTAGCTCTTTCTACGGCCGAAAGTGAGTATGTTAGTGCGGCACATTGTTGTTCTCAACTCCTTTGGGTAAAACAACAACTCTTGGATTTTGGTATTATTTTTGACTCCATTCCTTTAATGTGCGATAATACGAGTGCAATAAATATTTCCAAAAATCCTATTCAACACTCTAAAACCAAGCATATTGATATTCGTCACCATTTTATTCGTGATCATGTGAAAAAGGACATATTAAACTTATCTTTTGCAAGACCGAAAATCAAATTGCCGATATTTTTACTAAACCACTTGCAAGAGAACATTTTGAGAAATTTAGACTAGAAATTGGGTTAATTAATAGCTTGTGATTTTTAGTATGAGTTTTACACAATTTCCTAATTGATTAAGTTAAATTTGGATATATGTTATTAAGTGTTCTAAGTGCATTGACATCATGTTTGGACCAAAAATTGACACCGTATTTGTGAGTCGGTAATCACTCAACCTCATATCTAAATTTACGTTTATTATATGCTACCTTGCGTTTTTATTTCGAGTAATTGAATTTGTTTAAGTCGGGCCAACCACCTCTCCTACATCATTTAATGGGCCATTAAACATCATTTAACAACCCATCACCTACAACTACCCGTCCAAACTACCTAAACCCACTAACCCTCCATCTCCCAAATCCAACTCCCTCATATTTCACCTATCCTAACCCACCATGGTAAAAACATCATTTAACACACCTATCAAACCCACAAAAATTACCTCCCCTGTCACATCCAACCCGCCTACATCACCAACTCCAACCATGCCACCAGTCAAAACATCTTACGCCTTTCCCCCACAAACCTCAAATACGACATCAACAAACCCAGATCCACCTAGCCCTCAACCATCACCTAACCCCACTGATCCACCATCATCCGACAACATTCCCATCGCCTCAATGGTAGGAAGACGCACTCGTGGTGGTCGGAAGAAAAGCTCCACTGTTCCGAGCTCCTCCTCTGAACCGGTTACTGTTTTGGTTGAAGATGTTGAAGATGAAACCGAATTTGACTTGAATGATAATCCATCGAAATCCGGCGAGCCTGATTCGACTCCGGCGAAAAAGAACAACAAGAGAAAAGAAAAAGCCTCCTCCTCTCAATTACCCCCAATCTCGTAAAAATGTTGAACAAAGTAACATTGACAATCCCGTGATGATATCCCAATTGAAAATCCAAATGAACCTACCCGAAAAAAATCGAAACCTTCAAAGAAAACGCTTGTTTACCTTGCTCCTTCGGATCCGGTCTCCCTAACCTCGAAGTGGGATCTAGCCATGGTTTGGGCTCACCTTGAGAGTCTCGACCTCCCTACTTCCATTTACAAAAATTGTGAAAGATTGATGAACATTAAAGCAATTCACTCTCCTCGGGTGTATAATCAAAACTGGTTCGAGCCACCGGCTTTCCACTCTGTCCGTGACATGGTTTTAGCTCAAGGTTGGGAGAAGTTGTTGGAAATGCGTGAGCCGGTATTTGTGAGCGAAGTGATTCAATTCTTTGCAACGGTACGGGTTGATAAACCGGTGAATTTGTTACTGACTAAGGTGAACGGTAAGCCTCTAAAACCGACTCAATCTGATTTTGCCAATGCTCTTAGTATTCCGGTCGGAGGCTATGACCAACTCCCTCTCGAAACTTGGGTAGCCTTACCATATGCCTCCCCTCTTAGCATTGCTCAAACCGTTTGTCCCAAAACTGTCTCCCCCGGACCCGTGAGCAACACCCAAATCCCACCTCCTCTTCGAATTATCTTCAATATGCTTTGTAGGTCAATTTACCCTTCGGGTGATAGAGGAAAACTAACCATTGCCTTACAATATTTAATCTATCACATTGCTACCCATAAGAAGGTGAACCTAGTCGGGTTAATGTTCAAACGTTTTCATCTTATTTCGACCAAGCTTCGTCGACCTTCTACTCATGTGATTTACCTACCCTATAGCATGTGGTTATCGGTTGTACTCAAAGCACAAGGGGTGTTGGTAAATACTAGCTTGGGATCGTTGGATATGTATGATACTATGAGTGATGGGCAAATGGGGAAGATGTTGATAAAAATTGAGAATGATGAGTTAATTTCTGTGAAAATTAAGAAGGACCCGGAAGTTGGGTCATCTAGTCAAGGGAATACGGGTACTATGCGGGATGTCCTCAATGCCGTGGCTGAGTTGGGTGTGTGGATTAGGGAAGATGCTCGTCAAAAGGACTTAGCAATCTCGGCCCTTGCTTCTTCTTTGGACCTCATCCGTGGTGAGGTGGATATTATTTCCACCCTTGTGTCAACTAAAGAGGTTGGTGAAGATGCTATTGTGGATGATGATCCGTTGGGTAGTGGCTCGGATGGTGAACAAGCCTCCTCTCCTTAGCCTTTCCATATCCTCTCGGCCTATTTACCCTTACCCGTACCCCCTTATTTTGTTCCACCTTGGTTGTGCCCTCTAAAACTTATTTTCTTTGCTCGTTATTTTGAACATTTGATGGTGTACTTTAAACTCTATTTAGCTTTGTTGAACTTTGATTAACATATGCTTAATCCTTGTTAATGTTGACCTTGTTACCTTGTCACACTTTCATGTGTCTTTTTGTGTCTTCTTATGAAAAATCTGCACTCTAATGCTTGTGACATCCCTATCCTTTTGATGATGTCAAGAGGGGGAAAAGGTAAACTCATGCTTTAAATCTCCTTGCTTATTGATTAAACTAATGGCTTGTCTAACCTTCTTAGCTTGATTCTTGTTTTGGGGCAATGTAAAATTGTCAAGGTAAGATAAGGTAATATTGTCCCTTCTCTATCATTTGATCTTGCTAAAATCTTGAATTAAGGTGTTTACATTGCTCATTCATTCGTTTGGGGCTTGTCATCATCAAAGGGGGAATTTGTTGGGTCCCTTATGTTGATGATAACATGCCCATTTGATTTGTGCTATCTTAGTTTACCTTTTCAGGATTAATGATGTAATCAAGCTTGGATTAAGAAGTGATGAAGTTGTTTTAATCCCATTGTAATTAGTCGTGTGTCATCTAATGTACAAGTGAGAAAGTTAAGTATAGTAGAGTAATAGAAACAGTCCAGATGACTGTTGCTTCAACAAGCAAACAGCTGAGTGGACTAGGCCACAACTCGTAAAACTTGAAGCTTCCATTTTCTCTCAAATGCTTTCACGTGATTATCATTTTTCAAAAGAGAAATTCAGATTTTTATTTAAGGAGGTAGTATCCAATAAAGAATGGTTTGAATTATTCAAAATATTTCCTCTTTGTGCAAATTCAATCCCTTGGTTTTTAAGAAAACAAAAGTTCCTTTTTGCCATATTTGTGTTAACTTGTCTCTTGTGACTTGTCTCACATCCTTTGTTTTCTGATTTTGCATGAACATTTAAGGTTATCTTTCAAACCTTCTTTCTCTATTCTCACCTTTGCAAAAGACTCCTCTTTGGTGCAAGTGTTTGGGTGGCTACTATTGCTCCTCACATGCAAAGCCTTTGACCCTTCAAAACCCTAGCAATCCCTTCACTCACCTCCTCTATATAAACCGTGTGCCTCCTTCATTAAATCCTCAAGACTTTCTGAATTAATTCTTTCATGTTTTGCAAAGTGTTTTAAAGATTAAAATCGTGTATCTTGCAAAATCCTTTTAAAAGTCTTCAAGTGTCTTTCGTTTCTACAAATGTGGCCATTTGTTGCTTTTCTATACTAAACTCTCTTGCTTAAAAGTGTTGATCTTGTAAAAGTTGTCCACCTCTATTCTTTGTTAAGAATGTGTTAAGTGGAAACTTGATCCTTTACATTTTAAGTGTGTTAGAAGAGTTTAGGACGGAGTAGTCTTTTACTCTTGACAACCGGAGTAGGTTGTGAGTTGGCAATCGGAGTAGATTGCGAGTTAGCTTGTCATAGAACGGAGTAGTTCTTGTACTAGCTTTGCAACCGGAGTAGGTTGGCGTCTTTTATTACAAGGGTCTTTTAGTTGTCGGAGTAGATCACTAAAGGAAAGTAATAAAAAGGTAGATTGGACGTAGGCACTTTAGTATTTGCCGAACCAATTCAAAAACTCGTGTTCATTGTTTATCTCTTTATTTCCGCTGCTTTCTTTGTTTGTTTGTTTTGTTTCGCTTAAACTTAGAAGCACAGTTCATTCATCATCTTGTCGTATTTGGTCCGCAGTAATACTCCACAAACTGAGACAAATAGATACAGTCAGAACGATTGTTGCTTTCATACTTCAGCAAACATTCATTGTGATACTTGTTCAATCTTTCAATATTATTCAAAGTATCTTCAAATCCCTTTTGTTCACCTAACTTACTTTAATCCAATAAAGTTGAAGTTAAAATTTTAAAAAGGGTACCTAATTCACCCCCTCCCCCTCTTAGGTACTTGAATCCATAAACTCAACAGAATCTACTCCTGATATTATAATTAACTCATTCAACCCATGTTTAATATTTAGGTTTGCCTCCTTTGCCTCAAAGGCAGGGTCTTTCAAGTCTTCAGAAAGTTCTATTTGTAGTGATCCTCTTAGGTTATTGAGGGTCTTCAAATCCCCTAAATGCGCAGAGGTGTTTGGCAAAATTGGGCACAAATCTTGGAGATGAACTACATTTCACTATAAAACATGGTAGTTTATGGAGAAAACTTAATTCACCTAGGCCAGGTGGCATGTGAGTTAATTTATAGCATCCACGAACATCTAGGATCCGAAGATTAGTTAGTTTTCTAGTATGGATAGGCAACGCTCTAAGGTGTGAACAAAGGTGGAGATTTAGAGTGTGTAAATTTTGAAGTTTTGTGATTGAATTGGGAAGCTTTTCTATACGGTTCAAGGAGAGGATAAGGTACCTCAAGTGAATCAATTTACCGATGGACTTGGGTAGAGTTCTTAACCCAAGATTATGCAGAATTAGAGTTTGTAAATTTTGAAGTCTTATGATTGAATTGGGAAGCTCTTGTATAGGGTTGACGGAGAGGTTAAGGTACCTTAAGTGAATCAACTTACCAATGGACTTAGGTAGAGTCCTTGACCCAAGATTACGTAGATCCAACACGCGCAAGCATCTAAAGTTTGAAATTAGTCAAGAAGCGCCTTGTTGAAATATGATCCATCTCTAAATTGCTCCAACAAAAGAAATGATCTCAAATGCTTTGCCTTTCGCATGCAACCTGGAAATTTCCACGAGTTAGTCAGTTGATAACCAAGAGACAAGTGATGGATTTGGTCACTGAAGTTTCCATCTTGAAATTTCGCAACTTTACTCTCGATTCAGCTACTTTAGGGCCAAATCATGCATCAAGTCATGCATTTTGAAACTTGAAATTTCCCCATATTCATCTCTTGTTATATCTTGGAAGAAGCCCTTTTGCCACAACAAAACTAAATATTCATAGCCAAGTTCTTCTAGAGTTTGGGCTACAATTGTTGGAACAATAAACCCCTCGGCCATCCAAAGAGCAATGAGCGTTTCCCTTTCAAACTTATAATCCTTCTAAACAATGCACAATAAGCAAAACAGTTCTTCAATGGAGACAACAGTGATGGTAGCCGAGCGTCGAATGGCGTAATGTTGTTTTGCTTATTAGGCAATTTCGCGAAGCTAGTACCTGCAATCGCAATCCATTTCCACTCATCGCATCCATATAAAAGAGATCCTAAACTTCTCAATGCCAATGGAACTCCTGCACACTTCTTCACAATCTCTTTTCCTAATTTCACCAATTGCGCTTTTTTTTAGATTCTCCAGGCTCAAATGCTAACTTTTCAAATAATGCCCATGACATCTCTTTCGAAAGGCCTTGTAAAGCATAAGCTGGCACCGTTCCCATGATATCTGCCACTTTCTTTGATCACGTACTCACCAATATTTTGCTTCCCTCCCCACCAACCTTCAAAATTGAACTCAAATTGAGCCACTCCTCACGGTTTTCATTCCACACATCGTCGAGAACCAGTAAATATTTCTTTCCCCCAATTTCTTTCCTTGGTTGACTCTGCAACTGGTCCATCTCTAAATTTGGAGACTCGGACTTTGTTGCTGACATAATAATCTTCTTTATAACTTCCTTTACATCAAAGACCTCCGACACACAAACCCACAACTTGAGGTCAAAGTGCTTCTCAACCCGTTCATCATTATATAAGAGTTGAGTGAAAGTTGTTTTCCCTATTCCTCCGAGCCCAACAATAGGGATTACAGATAATCGCTTCTCTAGAGTAGCACAAGAGGCCGTCAGAATATCTATGATGGCGTCTCTATCATCATCTCGACCAATAACTTCTTCTACATCTACAAAGGAGTGAGTTTGATTTCCCAAAGGCCTAATGAACCTGCCTTCCTCACGAGGGCGCAGTACAAATGCAAACTCGGAACTGTCTTTGACTATTTCATCAAGCTTTTCCCTAATACTTTTAATCTTACTAGAAATATTGAAGGCGAAAGCAAGCTGATTAGAGCCAGAAAAGAAAATGAGTACCTTTTTAGACACATTATGACCACCCATGACTTCTCTTTCCAATGCCATAGTTGCAAACTCATCGAACAAGTCATCTGCAGCATACACAACAGTTCTAAGCCTGTCAAGCCAACCACGAACCGTGTGGCTCTCAATTTGTCGTTCTTCTGCATCCAATAAAGCGTCTTTGATTGTATATATCGTGTTTCTCAGCTTTTCCAAATGGGATTTGAAGCCCCATGTAGATGCAATCTCAACTAATGCTCTAGATCCTAAATTTGTAAGTAGTGAATTAGCTATGTTCTGCAATATTGCTTCTGCCATTCTATCAATTTCTCAGCTTTTGCAGTGAATGGATTCTCAAGGTTTCAGATTTGTGGTGTTTATGTATGACAAGAGTAAAGAACACTTTTAAAAAGCCGTGGACGGTCACTTTGATCGAATCGATGCCTAAAGCAGTTATATATTACTACATAGTAGTTATTTAATACTCACTAGTAGTTATTTAGTACTCACTACTACCAGATGCCAATCAAGTCAGTGCCTAATAGATGGGCATTTGGTGAACAATGCTTTTATAAACAAATCTTAAGCTTAGAGCCTACTCCCTAAGTGTTATCCATATTTGAAGGGGCTAATATAATACGGAGTATAATAATAATGTCTTGGGAGGGGGATCTTATTTCTCTCTCAGTATTCTCCTTGGTCGGCCCGGCTTAAGCCTATTCAACCTAAATAATACGAAGTACATAAGTTACATACTCGTAGTTATTATTGTTATTACGGTATGAGGTGCATGACCTAGGATAGGTATGCTACTATGCTGTAACAGCAAGGTTGCATGTTGTGCAATTCGATTAGCATAGTTAGGCCGAACAACTGGAAGTGACTAAAAGTTGGAACTCCATTAAAAATAGAAACATTTTGGGAGAAAACTAACTTTCCCGAGGCCTTTAATCTTTCTCAAAATGCAATATGAAATGAGTAAAACATTTATCAAGTTGGATTCCTTCCACGCAGTAATTTCTGAATTGAATTGCTTTGTTTCTTAATTTTACATTGGGCCTCAACTTTAACATTTAGAACAGGTTTCCCATATACATTGGCGACTTGGCGAGCCCTAGCTAGCTATATGCCAAGTATTTGTGAATAGTACATGTTTCTACCCTTTATGCAAAAGGCTAACGTAATTTTTTCTTGTCCCTTTCTAAAATTTGGGGTCGACCAATTCGTGCTAAAGATAGCGGTGGCAGCCGGCAAGTTCCTAATGTCGTCCAAAAAAAGAACTCACATTTTTATTCCTATCTAAACATTATACTATAGAGTGAAATACCTGAAAAGCGGTATTGGCGCCGTTCAAATACATCAGTATAATTTACTTGCAGTGTCATTCTCTAGTATTGAGGAAATGAACCTGTTGGACACATTTTTACACTCAGTTAAAATGTCTGAACTCTGAAGATAAAACAAAAACCGAAGTCCTAAGACTGCAAAATCTCAATCTTATGAACAAACAACAAATATACCTTGCAAGGTAAACCAAATCAATATTGTAATCTCATCATAATTTCCAAATCAATTTGTCATTAATCTCTATCATCATAAAATCCGATTTCTTCTGTTTTGTGTATAAAGATTAGTCCGTATTTTCCCCTACAACTACCAACACGACAATCCGATTTAGAACCCACTTTCTACACTGACTGTTTTGCCACCATTAGAATTATGAACAAATACATCCCAAATTCAAGGCATCCGAAAATATGCCTGTTTTCGACCCATTTGAGGGAGAGAGAAATGGGGTCCTTCAAGATCCCGACAATGACGGCAATCAAAATTAAGCAGGGAAAGGAGTGAAAGATAATGAGATTCTCGCGAGTCGTCGGCGTTTATGTCGTGCGGCAATTAGATTGTGCGATTGTCTTGGCGTAATTTGGGAGTTGGGACTCTTCGAGTTCGCAAAACAACCGAGTTTAAACTTTTTGGGTTTTTATTTGTATACCCTCCAGTTTTTTGTTATTCTATAGTGTACCCCTTCTTTTTCTAAATTTCGTAATATACCCCTGAACCCTATTACTTTGTCTAAACTATGACCTAATGTTGGATTTCTGTCAATTTGACTACTAACTCCGTCACTTTTATAGATGATATAGCATATTTAAATATTGACTCCTAATTTTGAAAGAATTCATGGATTTTCATGTTTAGGAAGATGAAGTTGTAAGTAGATTGATTGATTAATGAGAAACTAGAACGAAAGAGAGAGAGATTGTTGAAGAGAAAATTGTTGAGAGTTGTATTGAATGAATTGAATGAATGCTGTATCTTACAATCAGAGATAAATGATGCCTTATATACACATTGTATCTTACAATCAGAGATAAACGATGTCGTGGACCACTGAGAGCCTTTGTAAACATATCTGCAGGCTGCTCTTTAGTAGGAATGTAGGAAAGACTGATAAGACCTTGCAGCAATTTCTCACGAACAAAGGGACAATCAAGGTAAATATGTTTTGTGCGCTCGTGGAATACCGGATTTTTGGCAATGTGAATGGTTGCTTGGCTGTCACATTTAACTGGAATGCCAGAAATGTTAGGAACATCCAGTTCAGCAAGTAACCTACTCAACCAGGCTAATTCTGCAGTTAGTCTTCGAAGTGATCTGTATTCAGCTTCAGCTGAAGATAAGGAAACTGTTTGTTGTTTCTTAGACTTCCATGAAAGCAAACTTCCACCCATGAAGATCACAAAGCCACTGACTGACCTCCTAGTATGAGAGCATGCTGCCTAGTCAGCATCACAAATACCTTCTAATCTGAAGTCTGCATTGTTATTAAGAAAAATCCCCTGACTTGGATCTTTGGACAAATACTTTAGGACATGTATAGCAGTTGTCCAATGATTATCTCGTGGAAAGGACATGAATTGGCTCAATAACTGTAGAGAATGCAATATCAGGCCTTGTATTGGTTAGGTAATTCAACTTACCCACCAATTTTATGTAATCTGCTGGGTTGTCAATAAGGTTGCCTGAATTTTTTTCAAGTTTGACTGTTGGATCAAGTGGGCAGCTAACAGTTCGACTATCTAAACAACCAAACTCTGTGAGTAATTCTTTAGTGAATTTCTTTTGAGAAATAGCCATTCCCTTGTCTGTCTGCGTAAATTCCATTCCCAAGGAAATAATGGATTGAACCAAGGTCCTTGATTCTGAAAGACTTGTCTAAAAATGATTTTAATGCTGCCATCTCTTCTGTGTTATCTCCAACCATCAGGATGTCATCAACATAAACAGCAAGAAACACTACTTTTCCATTTGTCTTTTTCTTGAATAGAGAATAATCATTCATGGATTGGTCATAACCTCTTGATATTAAAGCATGACATAGCTTAGCATTCCACTGCCTTGAAGCTTGCTTCAGGCCATAAAGGGACTTCTGTAGTTTGTGGACAGCGGGGGCCCACGGGGGCGCTTGGGAGGAAAGAGAAACAAGCGTTTGCATTTTTGTTGGAGTCGCCACCAATTTTTATGGGAAATTGGAACCGTTCGAATACCTCGTGTCATGTCAAGACACAAAGTAGAGACATGAACACTAAGCAATCGTTACCCTTAGCATTCTATGTCTAGAATGACTCTCGTGGATGCCAATGAACACGGGTGCTCACGGAGATCTGGAGTAAGGGGTGAGGGTACGTATTAGGAAGCTCTTTTGATCGAACACCTAATCCCGCCCGCCTCGATAGCGGCCTCTACTAATGATTAGGGAAGTTATTCGTACTCGATATATCGTCGGTTATATGCATGCAATGCAACATCCAAGTTTTAATCCTAGCATGTGAGAATTAACTAAGTCGGTGAACAATTAATTTAGCATACAATTAGGTCGAAGTTGGATTTAATGCTCAATTACATGTGAAAACATTCAAGCAATAAAAGAAATACAATAATTATGAATTACAATAATGAAAATTACAATAATGAAAATTAAAATGATTACAACAGATTAGGCGATTTATGTCGAAAATACCTTTAAAACGGATAATTTGAGAAAAAAGAATGAAAGAATGAATTACGACAAAACAGAAGGTGATAATACGAATAATAATCAATTAAACGTAAACTAATTAAACTAGGTCAGGCAACAACGGAGTTCAGGGACAGAATTCAACCCGGAACAGGCGCAACAGAGCTGCGTCCTTTGGAATAGGTGCAGCAGTTGCTGCATCTGTTCCTGACCTGAATTCTGGCTGTGAAGCCGGAATTGCGAATTGTTAATATCAATTGATAAATTTAACGATTGATTAAATTATTTACTCGGATGAAAGTGATTAATAGGTTATTTACATGTGATTAATGGGTCATAAAACAATAAAACATGAATGAGACGGAATTAAACGAATTAATATAAGATTAATGAGAATTATCAACAAATTAACAAACTAAATCAATTAATTAGGTTAAGTACAATGGATTAATGACGAATATGTGATAAATACGACAAAAGACAGATGAAAACTATATCAAAGATGAATTCCAGAAACTCAATATTGATGAATTGAATCTCTATAACCCGGAATTGAATTTAATGACGAAAACCCGCAAATATTGGATTATTTGGGATTTAAGTCCGATTTATGATGGTTTATATGCTAATGAATGATGAACAATATACATATGAGATTATCATGCTATTATAACAAAGAATTAACAAACAAACGAAACAAAGACGAATAAAACAAGACGAATTACAGAGGACGAAGGAAGAAGAAAGAAAGCAGAATCGGCGGCCTCACGAAGAGGCGCAGAGGGAATCGCGCTCCTTCAAGAGGCGCAGCAGATTCTTTGCGTCCTTTCTCGACGTTTGTCTACTGAAAATCCGTAAAAAAGGTTTTAACAAAGGTTTTAGAAATCGGTTTTAATGAGGTATTTTCGACATAAACCTTACAATTGTGATACAATAATTAAAATACAATAAATAAAAGAGAGATTATACACCCTCAGACTTACATGTTGACGAAACGAGAAGGACTAAGATATCGATTAGTGATGCTCGACGCGAATGCAAAGAAAGTGCCCTCGAATAGATTAATTAAGTTGATTGATGTGGAGTTGGTCAAATTGGTCGGTCATGCAAACGAGGCTGGTACTCAGAAGGATCCGAGCTTACGTGGTCGAATGTTCAAGCACGTAGACGCCAAAAAGTAAGAACAAAGGTCTAGCATGCAAAGGGAGAAGAGAAGGGCGGACACTCGCGTGAGAAATATGAGGAGCGAAGGCTCCTATTTATACTAATCACGTGAAGGAATTAGGGTTTCGGAGACTCTTTGGAAGTGAATCTCGGAAAGATATGAAAAAGATACGAGAAATACGCAGAAAGGACTGGGAAGAGCGCGCAAAAAGCCCATCTGCGTCTCTTGGAAGAGGCGCAGACCGCTGCGTCTGTTCCCAAGTGGCTTCCTCCTGCGGAAGAAAGATTTCCGAGTTTAAGTTATGGTAGGACGGAATAATTCGGTTTTCCTTAATATCTTATGTGAATATTACGGGAAATTGTTTACCAAAAGATAAAGATTGTGAAATATTTATAAAAATATGGAATAGAAATATCCGGAACATTCCGAACATTTCGACTCGGGATTTAACTAAGTTATCGAGAAAATGAAGACGGTTTTAGGCCCGGACTCCAAATGTACTCTAATTACTGTCAAAACGACCGTATCGGCACGTAGATGACGACTAAGAGGTAGATATTAATGTTTGAGCAATCACTTGACGATAATCTTACGAATTGTCACAAATCGTTCCGCGTACCAAACATGCGGCCCAATCATCACTGGGTGGTTTGCGAGAGGTGCGAAATGAGGTATCTACAGAGCCCCCACTTTGACTGAGGCTTGGACAAGGCGAAAGTAAAAGTATAGCCATCAGGTCAATCGAAGATTACAACCTGACGACTATGGCGACACGAGGCGGCTCAAGGGGTCTGAGCCAAGGACCTGTCGTCGGGAATATTTTAGAGTCTGTCGACTATCGGGGAGGGTCGTTTAAAGTCCATTAGACTACGTAAGGAGGCTCGCCAGCCATAAGAAGGGACCATACCTGAGACTTCTTCTCGAGATGCTTCCGAAGGTGCGTAGGAGCTAAGGTTAAGCATAGGAGCTAAGGTTAAGACCTAAAGGATATATAAGGATTGTGCTAGGGTGTGGGGCCCTAAAGGAAAGCATCGACGGGAAGGAGGCCAAAAATAAGTTCAACTTAAGGGTAACTAAAGCTTGGGTATAGGAACTCTATCGGTTTGGGAACTTCTGGAGAACGACGCCTTTGTCGAACTCCGCGGGGAAACACGAAATATTGTGAGTAGCAGGACACAAAGTGGAACCGCCGAGAGAAAATCGCTGGGTAGTCTTCGAGAAATAATTGCGAGTAGCGGGACACAAAGTGGAACCGCCGAGGGGAAGTCTCGCTTAGGTAGATGTTAATCCTCATGTCTTGAGAGGGATAGTACGTCCGCTTTACTCGCCTGGAGACATGATTGGGAATTATTCTTCATGTCATGAGAGGGAAAGTGTATCCGCTTACTCTCGCTGGAGACATAATGAAGGCGTGTTAATCCCGTGAAGGAATAAATGCTCGTTGTGACAAGCAAAAGGTCTTAGAAGAAATAAATAACATGCGATACCGCTCCTGGCTTGAAATGCGGGCGAACGAAAGAAAATCGTCAAACGGACCAAAAGGATAAAATAGCATCGGGAAGAGGCGCACCAAAGATGGGCCCACAAATAACGAATTCATAACGAATTTTTGAAAATCCGTATGGAGGGAACATAAGGAAGAGGCGCAGCAAGAGCTGCGTCTCTTGGAAGAGGCGCAGCGCCTGCTGCGTCTATTCCCCAAAGTGTTATTTCTGCGTAAACGCGATAATCAGAGGCTTATGTTCATTATTTCGAAACACAAATTACACAATTTCTCTCTCAAATCTTCACCATTTCCGCCAAGGTTTGATCCAAAAGCTTGCATTAATTATGACTAATCGAGGTATGTGTCTCATTCTTGCATTAATCGTCTATATTTGCTCAATTTTGAGCCGAAAAAACTAGGGTTTATGACCCATTTGATCGAAAATTTGGGGCTTTTCCCCCAAATGCATTTGCCTTGTCAAATTGACATTAAAAATGGATAATTGGTAATATTAGGAACATAACCATGTATTTGTCTCGAATTTCCGTTGAGTTTTGAGCCTTTGAGTGAAATTTGAGACGGTTTTATAGATAAACCGTAAATCGCTTCGAAAATAGCCTTAGGATTGCCCATTTGCGATGAAACTTGATATTTGGGATCCTTGAATGATGGGTAAACTTTCTACCATCTCGGAATTTTAGTTTGTGATGGCTTTTTCAGGACACTTTTCTAAGGCATAATCGCTGTTATAACGAAATGCTGCCGAAATTTCGGCTTGAACCCGGAACTAGGCTTCAAATTAAGCTTGACTTGACCCAAATTACCACATGAGTGATCGGGTTGGTGGGAATATGGCCAAGGATGACAAGAAAAGAGCGATTTCAGGGCTTCCGAAGGCTCGAAAATCCCTTAACCAAGGCTTGTTGTCAGGTGACGCGGCCTAAATTTGCTTTAATGTTGCAGGTGATGAGGCTTCTACTTCTGGGAGAGCTCCCATGGAGATAGGCACTGCTACTGTCGAGGAGGCTTTAGAGCAGGCCTTCACCGCTGCGGTGATGGCTGCTGGGGACGAGGTCCATGAGGAGGAGGCTGTCGAGGAGGAGGAGGCCCCGAGACGGGCCAACGTTGGGCGAGGAGGTCGTCAGCTGAGAGGAGCTCCTGCGTGGGCTGAGACTTGGGAGAGTAGGCACCTGTTGTGGGCTGCAGAGGGTCACCTGTCCTACAGGACGGTGAAGAGCTTGGTAAATAGGAATTCACTACTCATTACCCCTCTTTTATTATTCATTTGTTCACATCTCTTTCGATTTTCATTCAAAACTAAAGATAGATTTTGTTTCAAATCACAATAGGAGGCCGGGAACATCAGGTCGTTCTCGGGTTACACGACAGCGATGGAGCACTATGAGCGACTGTCGGCGGAGGAGCGGGTCATGATCGAGCGTGGAGCGTTCGGTCCATTGGTGCAGGTCTGGAGAGATATCGCGAGGAGGAAGCTGCGGGCTAACCTTAGCCTGGTCCGCGCTTTCTTGGACCGATTCTGGGATACGACTGCCACGTTTCACATGCCTTTCGGTGAGGTGGGAGTCACTCTGGAGGATTACGGCATGATTTCTGGTCCGCCGTGTGGGACCGAGGAGGTGGAGTGGCCAGAGACTGCCATGAGGGTGGACTCGGCCGAGGCGAGGAGATTGATCGGCTGGAACTTGTCGCCGAAGGCTGTCACAGTGCCAGGTTTGATACCCAACTCCTACGTTCGAGACTACTTTGCGGGAAAGATCCCGCTACCGGTGACGATTGACGGAGGGAGACGGCTCCTCCTCTCTCTCTGGTGACCGAGCAGCAGGGCTCGTTTGTGGCTCTCGTGGTTTCTGTCTTCGATTTACCTCGGAGACAAGGGCGAGAGGCTGTCGACGAAGCTTCTTCCCTTCCTTTCTGACCTGAGTTCCCTAGGGTGTTGGGACTGGGTCACTGCTGGTTTTGCGGTCCTCATTCGCTTCATGAGGGCCATGGTTCGTCCGGAGTTGATGGAGAAGGGGACTTCTCATGGCGCTGTCGGGCCTGGACTACTGCTGGAGGTATAAACCTTCCTTTAGACCAAAGTTAATTCCTTTCTTTATCAAATCACGAAAGATCGTTATTGATTATCTTGCTTTACAGGCGTGGGTGTACTCCTACTTCCCGAGCCTCGCGCCCAAGAGGACGGAGCCGCTGGAGAAGGCCTATCCCATGGTGAGGGATTGGGTGATGTGTAGGACGAAGAGCAAGCGTTCTTCTCACAACGTCTACCGGCGAGATGTGAACGCTCTTCAGCTGGACAGCGTAAGTATCCTACTTATATTCATTTGCTTCTTATATTATCTTTTAATTGATCATAGGAATGATCCTTATTTATCTTATCACAGTGGGTGCCCAGACCTTGGGTGGAGTACGCTGGAGCGCCTCCTTTCGTGGCTGAGGTCCTTCGACCTAGGAGCTTGAGCCGACTGCTGTTGAGGACATCGATGGGTCCTGTGTGGTACTTGGGCGAGCGCTTGGCTCGTCAGTGCTCTCGGAATGTGTTGACGGTTCCCGTCGATCCTCCCAGGACGATGTTCAGGGAGCCTTCTGAGGCTGAGAGGGAGGCGGACTTGGCTGGTGCCAGTGGTGACGCCCTCCTTCTTCCTGGCGAGGACTACTCGGCGTTCCTCTACGGGAGGTTGGCGTACTGGCCGGTAGTGGTGAGCATCTTTTATTCTTCCTCTTGATTTTCAAAACTACGATGAAAGATCATCGGTTAATGAGAAATATTTGACTTTGCAGGAGGTCGAGGCGGCGGGCATCGAGCCCCCAGAGTAACCCGAGACCCTCGAGTACACTGACGCGACCGGGAGGACGACGATCTCCGAGCTGCGTGAGTTTGACGTAGCTATGACGGATGCTGGCCTGGACGACTGGAAGCATCTGATTCGGAGGGTGAGCCTCTAACTTGTATGACTTCTGTGTAAGAACACATTTGATGGAGTTTGTTCGATTGTTGAGAATTTCTTTTTGAAAATGCAGGTTGCGCCGTCTCGGTTTGTGGCGTTGTGGAGGGTGGCCAACCGGCTGCGAGCTACTGCCGTCGAGGCACTTGTCGGCGGTCGAGGCCGTCAGGTATGAACCTTGTGCCTATTTCATTTTTGATTTTTGATTTTCCGATTTTGCTTGAAACGATTGACATGAGCCAATTTTGTTGTTTACAGGGTGACCGCGAGTTGGAGCGAAAGTTGACCCAGTCTCGGGAGGAGACAGCTCGCTTGTTGAGGGAGCTCGAGGTTCGGGACGCCGAGATTGCCGTTCTCGCGGCGAGGGTTGCAGAGTTGGAGGGCGACCAGCAGTAGTTTTGTGTAGCTTTTTTTTGTTTGTTGGTTGTATTTTGCACATTTGTACATTTGGACCATCATTTTGAACATTTTTGGACTTTGTTTGGGGCTCGAGCCCCCAGTTTGTTGTACATTTCCTTTGTTTGGTGTATATACGACGGCCTGAGTGCCTTTGCAGACTTGAGAGGTGATCCCCGCCTTCTGGGCCTTGTTGAGCAAATGGAGCTGCGCAGGAGCCCAGCTTGCTTATGCTTAGGAGAGATTCTTTTGGGCTTGGATAATAGGAAATCCAACCGTGATCTACCGTATTTGGGAAGTCCCGTCATTCTGCAGGTAAAAGACATGTTTTTTTTTCTTCGTTTTTTTTTTTGTTGTTTTTTTTTTTTGTTGTTTCGTTTTTTTTGTTTTCGTTTTTTTTTTGTTTTTTTTTTGATGTCTAATACCCGCTTTTGGTAGGTTTGGCTTATGGAACGGCTCCGATTGATCGAGCCTCCAGTTCATGTGCTTTCCTATCATGCCCGCTCGATTGCGATGAGGACGAGGTTGTACATGGTGGACTTCACTCGGGTCTGTGATTACTGGAAGAACAAGCTGAAGAGCGACGATGGTCCCTTGATTAGGTGGGTTGTACCGTGGTGGCACCTCAAATCTGTCACTGGAGTGTCTTCTTTGGATCCTACTAGGTCCGTGCGCATTCCTGGATTGGAGTTTATGGTGTGCATCTTCCCGGAAAGGCTGATGAGACAAGTTGGGCTGAAACAGACGATCCCAAAGCTTGATACCATCCCGCAGACTGTTATGGCGCTTATTACGGAGAGCCGAAGAGAGTGGGCCATTAAATGGGCCCAAAGAAACATGTGGTTCTTGAATTTCTCCGCTAATGCCTTGTGGGTGTCGGATTCTTATCTGCGATGGAGAAAGGCTACTACTCCGGAAGAGCGCGAGAGATTGAGGAAGCGCGGGCCCGTTGACTACAAGGTGCGCGAGCTAGAGAAAGAGAAAGAGAAGCATCTGACAGAGGGAGAAGAAGAAGCCGGGTTTCAAGTTGTTCATCCTTCGAAGAAACCAAAGACTACTCCTGTCGCGGAAATGGTGATTGGCAAGAATGCAAGAATGGAAAGTCTAGGCCTCGAGAAAGACCATTGGTGATTAGGTCTGAAGTGGCGCAAGAGCGTCCGGCTCGAGGTCGTGACAAGAAATATGACAAGAATGACAAGGGCAAGGGGAAGATGGAGGAATAGCCCGAGTCTTTATTTATTATTTGATTATTATTATTATTGTAATAAAAAGGTGGGGTTTTTAGAATCCTAGCCTATTCTATTTTTATTATGTAGCGTACTATTATTATTAGAAAATGGATGAAATAAAAAAGGTTAAATGGTTATGAAACCGTTGTGATTTTCTATTTATTATTCATGTCGAATTCCAAATGCAATGCAAATGTCCTTCTATTTACATTTTAGATATAATGGGTTGAATCCTGTGAAGGATTGCCTACGTATTCACTTAAAAAAATGAAATCAAACCCTTGCGCGTAGTTCGAGTAAATGTAAAAGAATAATTGTTCTAAGCAAGAGCTTGTGATGAACTTAGAAAATAAGCATGAGCTTTTTGCTTACTCCGAAGGTGCAAATTTGTTTATTTGATGATACAAGTGATACTGTCGTTTCGTACCAAAAATAAAATACCTAAGTACAACTAACAGAAGTCAGCGGTAAGTAGGGTCGATCTCCACAGGGAGGCGGTGTACTATCTATTTGTCTATTTATCTGTCTAATGTCACGATGGGGGTTGAATTGATTTTAACTAAACTACTAAGGCTAAAGGCAAGAGGAAAAGGATAAAGGGAATTAACAATAAGAGAAAGGAAGTATGCTAGGAGTCGGTCCACCGTGGCAGCTATCAGATCTATACTATCGGGAATATTAAGGCGATTAGACTATTGATAAGAAGAGCTATGGTCGTCACCTTTCGGTCCTTAAACCGCCCTAGAGTGTAAACAGCTTAACTTTCGCCCTCACTGCAATACCCTATTGTAATTAAGCAAGCCTTCCCTTCCAATCTTTCGATCTAGGTCGGGGTTAACTAGAATTATTTGTCTCCTGCATGCATTCATTTGACCGGATAACAATTAAATTGCCTAATACAATTCCTATCGCAAGGCTAATCTATTTAATACAGTTAAGGCATGCTACCACGGCTTCCCTAATCCTAACATACTAGGGGAAATTAGCTAGACATGGGAATGGGGGAAACAAGAAATAAAGGAGAAGAAATAAACATAAATAACAGTAAGAAAAGAAGAGAAAGAGTTAATACTAATTATTGATCCGGAAATAAGAGCAACAGTAGCAAAGGTAGGGAGAAGAATAACGTGATCCCCTCTCCGGTAAAGAGAGATGATTACAAATGAAATCCCTAACTCCTATTTATAAGAAATTAGGAGTAGGATTAAACCTAATGACGGAATATAACTAAAAAGCCCAGCCCGTCAGCAATATCCACTCGATCGACCACTTAAATCACTCGATCGAGTGAACTTCACTCGAGAGACAGTACTCGATCGACCTAGAATAGTGCTCGATCGAGTAAGGGCATATAGAGAACTGGTCGATCGACCATATAATCGCTCGATCGATGTTTATTCATCCTAAAACCACTCGATCGACTAAGAATGTCCTCGATCGAGTGATAATTAACTTCAGCAGCTTAGAATTCTTGTTAGTTCGCCTTGACTTGTCCTTTTAGCTCCCGGAACACCTTCACGCATCTCAAGACAGCAACATTTCCTGCTCCAAATCATCTCTTCCTCCAAATGCATGCAAAATGGACGGTAAATGGCTTGATTTCACTCCTTTCGGGTCCATACCTGCAAATAAGACATAATAACCCAAAGTAGCATATTCGGGGCATTTCGTAGCATAAAACCACGATAAAAGCATAGAAATACGTGCATAAAATAGGCTAAAAAGACTATATAAAATGCACGTATCAAATCTCCCCAAACCAAACCTTTACTCGTCCCCGAGTAAACTAAAAACTATACGCTAATGGAACGGAAAAATAACTCAGAGCTAGCTACAAATGCCCACTTAAGCCAATTTAATGCAAGCAAACTAAACACTTATAGCAAAAAGTCAAATGCAAACGAGTTATAGGATGTTTATATATAAAGCTGAACCGTCGACCTTGCAAGACCTTTAACAATGGACTCTCACGGGTCACTCTTCTCTCATGAAGCAAAGGGTAAGCAAACGAATGTAAGAGAGAAGAAGAAAAATAGTCGCTCACCTAGACTACGACCCACATAAACATGCATGCAACAAATATGACAGACAATTCTAGCTACCAAACATACATTCCAACCAACAAGGTCCTGTCACAGCCGAGGGCTTACAAAAATATGGTAAAGTGAGGCAATGGGTAGGAAAAGGCAAAACATGTTATGGGAATGTGGAGGTATAGGTGATCAAGCTAGTACCTAAACAAAACCATACTGACAACATCCGATTCCAACTCAATTATGAATTTAAGCACATGCCCTTCATTTGGATTGTTCAGTTATTTTTCCCCGGCAACGGCGCCAAAATTTGATGCGGTCGTTTATACACCAAAAATAAAATACCTAGATTACTGCTAACAGAAGTAATGATAAGTGACACGTCTGTCGCGTACCTGTCAAAAATAACCAACTGGCCAACTAACTAATATAGCTAGGGAAGTCGGGTCGAATCCACAGAGAGGTAGGAATTTGTCGGCTAAACTCAAGTTCGTCTAAGTAACCAAATTGGGGGTTATAATTTGTGATTTCTAAACTAAAGAGAGTAAAGAAAAGAGAAATAAAGGAAGAGGATTTAACAGATAAAGGGGAATAGCTAAGACAAGCGGTTCACCACAATCGTCCGGTCGAGTAATCTAGGTCCCTGTGTCAATGCGATGCAGATGTCTAAGGGGTAGCGAACGTCACCTTTCGGTCCTTAATTCACCCTAAAACGTAAACAGTTTAACTCTCGTCCCTTTGCAATGTTCTATTGTTCGCTACTAATCTCCCTCTTCCAACCTTTCGGTCTAGGTCAAGGTCCACCAAGAATAAGGGTCTAATTGCGTCGACTCAATTAGGCAATTACAGTTATATGTAGCATTTAAACAACACGGACGATACTAGCATTAACCCAGTAATTCGATTACTCTCCCTTTAAATCATGGATCCCCTATAGTCTTAGCATAGGGAATTAGCTACTCATAATTATCGAATCAACAATAACAATAACTGAACAATCAAAACTAAACATGATGACAAATAAAAAGATGATTGACGACTATAAATCAAAGAGAAGAAAAGGAATTAAGAACAATAAAAATGATTAAGAATTAAATGGATTGATAATACCGAAATTCGAGTAGCAAAGTAGTGAACAAAGATCCGAAGAACTGTGACAAAAAGTAACAGTAGAAATGTACGTAGTAAAGGAGATGGGAGTAACATCGTGTTCTCCTCAGTCTTATACTGTAAAAATGTTTAAAAACCTAATCTATGGGCTGATTAACAAAACCCATAAAAGATTAGGCGGAAAAAGACTAAAAGCACCCGAAAACCTCTCGACCGAGTAAAGAGATCACTCGATCGAGCTCCCAGTCACTCGATCGAGCTAGGGCAACCTCTCGATCGAGCACTGCTCACTGGTCCTCCTCGATCGACTCCTTCAGCTGGTCGATCGACCAGCCTTGAGTATGTAAAGCATTCGATCGAGCAACAAAGCACTCGATCGAGCTATATAGGCGCAATCAGGACTTGTATGCCTTCCTTGACTCAGCTCATATGTCCTCCAAGTGTAAGATTCCTTAACTCCGGCTCCATATTTCCCATGAATGCATACAAATGGGACAATTAAGGCTCGTTTTAGCTCCTCTCCGGTCAATTCCTGCAAAATACAATAAACGGACCAAAGTAGGATATTCGGGGGTATTTGTAGCCAGATGCTACGTAAAAAGCACAGAAATGCGTGTAAAAATGAGGTAAAAACCTTATATAAAAGACACGCATCAAATCTCCCCAAACCAAACCTTTGCTTGTCCCCAAGCAAATATGAATGCAACTAAGGGTGAATAATAGAACGGGACCAACGCATCAGCTACAAATCATCCATCAGAACCAATTTAATGCAACGAAATGACAAAGTGGCAACTGAAAAGTGCAAACGAGTTAAATTAATGTTTCAAACTTACTGAACCGTCGACCTTGCAAGATTCAAAGATGTCGGACTCTCACGGATCGCTCGTCACTCAAAGTCAGGTACAAGGTGAGTATATATGTGAAAGATAGGAAGAAGTAAGACGCTCACCTAACTCGACCTATAAGAACATGCATGCAATTAACATGAGTAAAGTCTCTACAACCGTACATATGCATTCCAACCATACTAGTGACCAAGACACATGCCGAGGACTTACATTTGGGTTAGTGAGGCAATGGGTAAGAAGGGGCTAAAATGAATTTGGATATGTGGGGTTAATAGCTAGGCTAGCAACAACGGATCCAAATATAGACTGCATCCCACTTCGTACTCATAACAGCAAGATGAACGGTGCAAAATTATGCACAAAACTCACAAAACACCAAAAATTATCGACTCCCCATAAAATATAAATAAGGCATGGGAGTGTGGAACAATGCACAATTCTCATCATTTTTTTCATTTCATTTGAATTTTTCTTCTTTTCTTTTGAATTTCTGTCTCTTTTTTTTCTTTTTCTCGCACCTTTTCCGTTTTTTTTTTTTTTTTCAATTCAACATACACTTTTTTTCTTTCCCTTCAATCTTTCCACCTTCTCTTGAAATCAGCTGAAATAACCAATTTGCAATAAAAACATTCCAAAGACTACTCGTTACTAGCTCAGCTAGGGTAGGAAGTATTATAGACAGTAGTTGATAGGACAGAAAGGCAATTTGGCTATGTGAGGCTCATGGGTAGAATGAAATA
Organism: Silene latifolia; assembly: GCF_048544455.1. Taxonomy (NCBI): domain Eukaryota; kingdom Viridiplantae; phylum Streptophyta; class Magnoliopsida; order Caryophyllales; family Caryophyllaceae; genus Silene; species Silene latifolia. Next base: position 117,715,820 of record NC_133531.1, read on the forward strand.
AGGGGGATTGCCTCTCCTAACACGTGTCACCATCCACAGACCGAATGCATACAGGTATTAAGAAGACTGGACTCATGCTTATGCAAATTAATGTTACATGTCTTAAAGAGAGTACTACTCACATTCTAAACGAAACCGGTCATGAATGTCACCAGTTTAATAAGCTCTAACCTCAGAATGTTATTGTAGCTTGCCGACATAAAGAATCAAGTCTATTCGTTCAGACAAAAAGAGAAACAAAAACTCGTGGATTATGCACATAGTCATGCCAACTGAAAGTCAAGAATATGCAAGGCTCAAGTAAGGATGCAAAGTAGCGTCAATGTTCAAACGTTCCGACTCAATTTAAACATGAAAATGTGGAAAATTTTTTTTTTGAATTTTATGATTTTTGGAATCAATTAAACAACAATGCATGCGGAAATAAATAAACGTGCAAGCAAAAATGCAAGAAACATGCAGACACAGATATGGATGCATACCTCCCCAAGCCAAACCGTACAATGCCCTCATTGTACCAAAAATAGGGAAAGAAATGCAAACTAGAAGGAAAAGGAGAAGTGGAGTCGGGGAACTTACAAGACGTCATATAGCGGGACCTCCCCAAACCGACCATGAACATGGGAGGTCAAAGAAAGTCAACAGCGGCCTTGCAGACGTAAAAGCAGCGGCTGGAAGTCATAACTGCTCGATCGACCTCCTGGAGCAGCTCGATCGAGTGAACAGTGTATGGGAAGGGTTCGATCGAATGACAAGCCACTCGATCGAGTAAGCCTTGTTATGGATCTGGTCGATCGAGGACAACATCCCTCGATCGAGTAGCAGCCGTGTCAGGAAGTGCTCGATCGAGCTCAAAAACCCTTCGATCGACCACTTTTAGCCTGCAAAGGACGCATGAAAGCAAGGAAAATACAAAAATTGTTCCAAAGCAGCGTATAAAAGTTAACTTAAAGTTTAAAGGGAAGCAAATAAACGGAAAAACAAATAGTTCAGCAAAAAACACAAATAAAACTGTCCGGGCTGCCTCCCGGAGAGCGCTGGTTTAAGAGGTCCCGCACGACCTTTCTGGTATCAAGTTACTGGTGCGTCGAGCTCGTCGAAGTGCAAAACTTCAACGGGGTTGTCCGCTTCACTCGCCTCATAGTAATGCTTCACGTATTGGCCATTCACCTTGAATCTATGACCCTCGGAGTCTTCAAGTTCCACGGATCCAAACCTAGTGACGGCTGTCACCGTATACGGACCAGTCCACCTGGACTTCAGCTTGCCAGGAAATAATCTCAACCGGGCATTGAACAGCAACACCTTTTGCCCCACATGGAACTCCCGAGGTAAGATTCTCTTGTCATGCCATCTCTTCGTCTTTTCCTTGTAGATGCGCGAACTGTCATAGGCATTGAGCCTAAATTCTTCTAATTCATCTAGCTGCAAAAGACGATTCTGACCACACAGTTTAGGATCATAATTAAGCTCACGAATTGCCCACCAGGCCTTACATTCCAGCTCAACAGGTAAGTGACACGATTTCCCATAAACTAACCTATAAGGTGATGCACCAATTGGTGTCTTAAAGGCAGTTCTATAAGCCCATAACGTGTCATCTAGCTTAAGACTCCAGTCTTTCCGTGATTTAGAGACTACTTTAGACAAGATCTCTTTCAGTTCACGATTAGAGACCTCTACCTGACCACTAGTTTGGGGATGATACCCCAAACCACGCCGGTGTTGGACACCAACTCTAGACAGTATGGAAGTGAGTTTCTTTTCCTTAAAATGCATTCCTCCGTCACTAATGACGACCCTAGGGACGCCAAAACGGGGAAATATGATCTTTTTGAACATTTTAATCACGGTCTTACCGTCACAATGAGGTGAAGCAATCGCTTCAACCCACTTTGACACATAGTCTACTGACTACTAAAATGTACTGTTACCTTTATCGGATGGGAACGGTCCTTGGAAATCAATGCCCCAGACATCGAAGACCTCAACCTCTAGGATGCCGTTTTGTGGCATCTCATGTCTTTTCGAAATATTCCCTGATCGTTGGCATGCATCACAAGCTGAAACAAAAGACTTGGCGTCAGCAAACAAGGAAGGCCAGTAAAAACCAGACTGAAGTACCTTAGCCACGGTGCGCGATGGACCGTGGTGACCACCATATGAAGAGGAGTGACAGCCTTCCAGGACTATTTTGGTCTCCCACTGCGGAATACACCGTCTGTAGAGACCGTCTGCACATTCCTTAAACAAGTAAGGGTCGTCCCGGAAATCTTTAGCGTTATAAAGAAAACGCTTCTTTTCGATGAGAAAGATCGGGTGACTTGCCACCGACAACGAAGTTAGCTATATCTCGCATACCAAGGTTCCTGGTCAACAATAGACGACACAAAAGCAATTAGACTATCGTCAGGAAAAGAATCATCAATGGGTAGAGAATCTTCCCCTTCTTGTCGCATCAACCGCGACAAGTGATCGCCTACAACGTTCTCGGCTCCTTTCTTATCTTTGATCCGCAAATCAAACTCCGGAGGAGGAGTATCCACCTCGCAGCCGTGGTTTTGCCTCCTTCTTAGCAAGGAGATGCCTCAGAGCTGCATGGTCGGTAAAAAAAAGAACTTCCGACCCAACTAAATAAGTACGAAACTTTTCTAAGGCATAAACTACAGCTAACAGTTCCTTCTCAGTGGTGGTGTACTTCACTTGAGCCTCATCCAGAGTTCGGCTCGCATAGTAAATAGCACTCAAGGCCTTGTCTTTCCTCCGGCCAAGCACCGCTCCTAGTGCGTAGTCACTCGCGTCACACATGATCTCGAACGGCAAGTCCCGGTTGGGAGGTCTGTATGATCGGCGCAGAGACTAAGGCCCGCTTTAACTGTTAAAGCGAGAAAGACAAGCATCGATAAAAACAAAAGGGGCATCTTTAAGCAACAATTTGTGTAAGTGGTTTAGCAATTTTGGAGAAATCCTTGATGAACCGGCGATAAAAAAGTGCGTGACCAAGGAAGCTCCTCACCCCCTTAACATTAACAGGAGGTGGTAATTCTTTGAATCACTTCCACCTTTGCTTTGTCAACTTCTATTCCCCTATCGAAACCAAGTGCCCTAGGACAACTCCCTCGTTGACCATGAAGTGGCACTTCTCCCGATTCAGCACCAGGTTAACCTCAATACAATACTATGCAACACTTTCTCAAGGTTAGACAGACAATCGAAAAATCACTTCCATATACACCAAGTCATCCATAAAAACTTCCATGATAGACTCAATATACTCGGAAAATATCCCCATCATACACCTTTGGAAGGTGGCGGGGGCATTGCACAAACCAAAAGGCATTCTGCGGTACGCAAAAACGCCCTTAGGACAGGTAAATGTAGTCTTGGCCTCGATCATCGGGTGGATAGGGATCCGAAAGAACCCCGAATACCCGTCTAAATAGCGAGAAAAATTTGTGGGAAGCCAACCTTTCTACCATTTGATCAATAAAAGGAAGGGGGAAGTGATCTTTCTTGGTGGCGGCATTTAGCCGTCTCGTAATCTATGCACATCCGCCAACCAAGTTACATTATTCGAGTAGGTATTAATTCATTCTTCTCATTCTTAACTACAGTTGTCCCTCCTTTTTCGGGACCACCTGCATCGGGCTTACCCATTTAGAATTACCGACGAATAAATAATACCGCATCCAAAGACTTCATTACCTCGGCCCGTCACAACATCCTCCATCTTCCGGTTCCGGCGCCGACCGACTGTCTGCAAGGTTTGTGATCCTCCTCCGCCTCTATCCTGTGCATACAAATATCGGGACTAATACCCGTGATATCATCCAGTGAATAGCCCATCGCTTTCCTGTTTTTCTTAAGTACTGACTAACAAAGAAGTCATTTGTTCATCACTAAGTTTGGCACTAACAATGACCGGATCTTGCTTCTGTGTCACCTAGAAAAGCATATTTAAGATGAGAAGGAAGAGGCTTACGTTCCGGTACCTTTACCTCAATGGAGCAAAGAGTGCTGATCATTTGCTCCACCTGCTCTCCCTCACGCTCATCTAAATCATCAATAAGCAGATCCGATGCAGCGTCATCGTCCTCCGGGCTACCTGTACACTCATCAAAAAGCATGAGAGCTTCCAGTGGGTCCTTCATAAAAGAACCGACCGTAAGTCATAAATAGACTCATCAATGATATCGACCGAATAGCAGGTGTCCTCTATCATTGGGTGGGCTAGAAAATGGGCAAACCGAATGTGATAGCGTCATCTCCTATCGCAAGGGTCGACGCCCTTGTCTCGACATCAATAACGGCCCCATTGTACAAAGGAACGGTCTTCCTAAAATAAACTGGGTCCGGGTGTCCTCGGCTATATCCAAAACAATGAAATCTACTGGGATGTAAAGCTTGCCTATTTTCACAGACACATCCTCCAAGACACCTAAAGGTCTCCTAACGAGATCTATCACCATCTCAGTAGGGTGATGTTAGTCACTTTGAAGTGACTCAGTTTCAATTTCTTGCAGACAGGAAGGGGCATGACACTAACACTGGCACCTAAGTCGCAAAGGGCCTTATCAATAATCATATTGCCTATGACACAAGTAATAGAAAAGCTGCCCGGGTCTTTTATTTTTGGAGGGGCCTTATTTAACAGTAGGTTACTAGACTCGTCCATAAATGAAATCGTCTCAAATTCGCTCAAGTTCCTCTTACGCGTCACAATATCCTTCATAAACTTAGCGTAAGTAGGAACCTGAGTGACAAGGTCAGAGAAAGGGACAGTTACCTGAAGGTTCTTCACGATGTCCACGAACTTACCGTACTGTTGCTCGATCCTCGCGTCCTTTAGACGACTCGGAAAAGGTACCCTGGTAGCGATGAGTGGTCCTGCGACCTTGCCTTTGCCCTTATCAATTCGTGACGTCTCCACAGCAGGGGGAGATGACACGGTGGCGGTATTAATAAATAAATTGGGATTCCCGCCACCTACAGCACTGGATCGAACGTCTTCACTGGTCGATCGACCAGTTTCTTCCTCAATTTCATTCGATCGACCCATCCTGGCGCTCGATCGAGTGATTCCTTCAGCCTCTTTACTCGATCGACCAACCTGAGACTCTGTGCTTCTCGATCGACTGTCAATGTCACTCGATCGAGTGACTGGGTGATTAGAACCGCTCGATCGAGTGGATATGCTGCTCGATCGAGTAGTTACTGCACACGCAGCAAGCATTTCCTGCAGGAACTCATCTAAATCGGCCTCTTCATCAGCTGTCGACACCCCATTTTCTTCGTGAAGGAGGTCACTTCGGAAATTCATCCCACTGATGGGATCACATATTGGAGGAGTCTTGGCTTGGTCTGCCGCGAGCGTTAACTGCGCGACTTGCTCTCTCAACTCAGATATAACGGAATCCGATTGCAACATGATGGATTTCAGTTCGGCGATTGCTTCTCTTGAAGAAGGAGAGCCCGGCTGTGATATTGGCGTAGAAGGGGTTGAAACGCTCTTTATCTCCTCATACAACTGGGAGAAAGGAACTCCCTGCTTGAACTTCTTGTATGCAATGGCACGCTCTACACCTGCCGTGCACTCATAAAGGTCATGCCCTTCCTCGCCGCATCTACCACATGGCTCTGTATGCTCTGTAATCGTAGGCATCTTGACAAATAGACTGTTATCCTGCAAAACTAATCAAAGCTTCGCGAAAATGAGATCAGTCTCAAGGAATGAATCCCTTGAGACGAGAGACAAACTTAATTTAAGCAACAAATATGCGCCACCTCCCCGGCAACGGCGCCGCCAAAATTTGACACGTCTGTCGCGTACCTGTCAAAAATAACCAACTGGCCAACTAACTAATATAGCTAGGGAAGTCGGGTCGAATCCACAGAGAGGTAGGAATTTGTCGGCTAAACTCAAGTTCGTCTAAGTAACCAAATTGGGGGTTATAATTTGTGATTTCTAAACTAAAGAGAGTAAAGAAAAGAGAAATAAAGGAAGAGGATTTAACAGATAAAGGGGAATAGCTAAGACAAGCGGTTCACCACAATCGTCCGGTCGAGTAATCTAGGTCCCAGGTCAATGCAGTACAGTCTAAGGGGTAGCGAACGTCACCTTTCGGTCCTTAATTCACCCTAAAACGTAAACAGTTTAACTCTCGTCCTCGCTGCAATGTTCTATTGTTCGCTACTAATCTCCCTCTTCCAACCTTTCGGTCTAGGTCAAGGTCCACCAAGAATAAGGGTCTAATTGCGTCGACTCAATTAGGCAATTACAGTTATATGTAGCATTTAAACAACACGGACGATACTAGCATTAACCCAGTAATTCGATTACTCTCCCTTTAAATCATGGATCCCCTATAGTCTTAGCATAGGGAATTAGCTACTCATAATTATCGAATCAACAATAACAATAACTGAACAATCAAAACTAAACATGATGACAAATAAAAAGATGATTGACGACTATAAATCAAAGAGAAGAAAAGGAATTAAGAACAATAAAAATGATTAAGAATTAAATGGATTGATAATACCGAAATTCGAGTAGCAAAGTAGTGAACAAAGATCCGAAGAACTGTGACAAAAAGTAACAGTAGAAATGTACGTAGTAAAGGAGATGGGAGTAACATCGTGTTCTCCTCAGTCTTATACTGTAAAAATGTTTAAAAACCTAATCTATGGGCTGATTAACAAAACCCATAAAAGATTAGGCGGAAAAAGACTAAAAGCACCCGAAAACCTCTCGACCGAGTAAAGAGATCACTCGATCGAGCTCCCAGTCACTCGATCGAGCTAGGGCAACCTCTCGATCGAGCACTGCTCACTGGTCCTCCTCGATCGACTCCTTCAGCTGGTCGATCGACCAGCCTTGAGTATGTAAAGCATTCGATCGAGCAACAAAGCACTCGATCGAGCTATATAGGCGCAATCAGGACTTGTATGCCTTCCTTGACTCAGCTCATATGTCCTCCAAGTGTAAGATTCCTTAACTCCGGCTCCATATTTCCCATGAATGCATACAAATGGGACAATTAAGGCTCGTTTTAGCTCCTCTCCGGTCAATTCCTGCAAAATACAATAAACGGACCAAAGTAGGATATTCGGGGGTATTTGTAGCCAGATGCTACGTAAAAAGCACAGAAATGCGTGTAAAAATGAGGTAAAAACCTTATATAAAAGACACGCATCTAATACCCCCGAATAAGACCTTATATAAAATTTGATGCTGTCGTTTCTACACCAAAAATAAATACCTAAAAACAACTAACTAATAGCTAGTAGTAAGTAGGGTCGATCTCCACAGGGAGGCTATGTTGCTATCTATCTGTCTAATTCGGTCTGTCAGGGTGTCACAGAAATGGGGGTTGAATTGATTTAACTAAACTAGAGATTAAAGCGAGGGAAATGAATAAGAGAAATTAACAGCAAGAGAGAAGGGAGTATGCTAGGAGTCGGTCCACCGTGGCAGCTATTGGATCTTATACTATCGAGAATATTAAGGCGATTAGACTATTAATAAGAAGAGCTATGGTCGTCACCTTTCGGTCCTTAAACCGCCCTAGAGTGTAAACAGCTTAACTTTCGTCCTCACTGCAATACCCTATTGTAATTAAGCAAGCCTTCCCTTCCAATCTTTCGATCTAGGTCGGGGTTAACTAGATTTATGGTCTCCTGCATGCATTCATTCGACCGGATAACAATTAAATTGCCTAATACAATTCTTATCGCAGGGCTAATCTATTTAATACAATTAAAGCATCGCTACCACGGCTTCCCTAATCCTAACATACCAGGGGGATTTAGCTAGACATGGAATAAATAAGTACAATAAATAAATAGGGAGAGGGAATAATAAACATTAAATAAAAAGAGAGAAAAGAGAGAAGAAATTACTGAAATTAAGGATCCGGAAATAAGAACAGAGTAACAGTAATCAGCAATGTCGCAAAAGTGTCAGAGATAAAAGAAGAGTATAGAGTGTGAGAGAGATCGTTTACATCGACATACTAACTCCCTATTTATAAGAAAATAGGGCTTATTAAACCTAATGACGGAATTAAACCTAAAAAGCCCAGCCCGTAGCAAAATCCACTCGATCGAGCACTTAAGGCTCTCGATCGAGTGATATTCCTTAGCATTCCTCTCGATCGAGCACAATTCCTCTCGATCGAGGACTTCTTTTCCTTAAATCACTCGATCAAGAATAGGTAGCTCTCGATCGAATAGAAGTAGTTCTCGATCGAGCACTTCTCAAATACGCGTAATTCCGCTTCGCGCACTGAACTTCAAACGGCTGCCATTTCTTCGTTACTTGGACAAATAAGGCGTGGTTGGTGGCGTTGGAAAGCTAAGAGGATAAGCTTTCACCTCCAACTGGAATCACCTTAATAACTGTTGTAGAACTCGAGATATGGCTCTTACAAGCAGGAACTAGCAAATTGAAGCACTCTCTTGGCTCGCCTAACTTCCTTACTCCAATGCGCATCTCAAAATAGCTTCATTTCCACTCTAAATTCACTCTTCCTCCAAATGCATGCTAAAAGGACGGTAAAAGGCTCGATTTCACTACTTCCTGGTTCATTTCTGCAAATAAGACAAAATACACCAAAGTAGCATATTCGGGGCATTTCGTAGCAATAAACTACGATAATAACATAGAAATACGTGCATAAAAAGGCCTAAAAAGACTATATAAAATGCACGTATCAAATCTCCCCAAACCAAACCTTTACTCGTCCCCGAGTAAACTAAAATGCAACTAATGGAACGGAAAAGATAACTCAGAGCTAGCTACAAATGCCCACTTAAGCCAATTTAATACAAGCAAACTAACACTTAAAGCAAGACAGTCAAATGCAAACGAGTTATAAGATGTTTATAAATAAAGCTGAACCGTCGACCTTGCAAGACCTTTAATAATGGACTCTCACGGGCCACTCTTTCTCTCATGAAGCAAAGGGTGAACATATATATGTAAGAGAGAAAGAAAAATAGTCGCTCACCTAGACTACAACCCACATAAACATGCATGCAACTAATATGATAGCCAATTCTAGCTACCGTACACACATTCCAACCAACAAGGTCCTGTCACAGCCGAGGGCTTACAAAAATATGGTAAAGTGAGGCAATGGGTAGGAAAAGGCAAAACATTTATGGGAATGTGGAGGTATAGGCGGCCAAGCTAGTACCTAAACAAAACCATATGACAACATCCGATTCCAACTCAATTATAGAATAAGCACAATGCCCTTCATTTGGCATAAATCTCACCAAACCAAACTGATATTACTCCTCAAATGATGTAAGATAGAACATAGGAGCAGAAACCGTCAACCAAACAACATTTTTTCGAATTTTTCTTCTTCTTTTTTTTTTTTCTTTCTTTTTTTTTTCACGGTTTCTTTCTTCACATTTTTTTTCAACTTTTTTTTTTCATGTCATTTTTTCATCATCAATTCTTTTTTCATCATCCTCCTTTTCTTCTTAGATTACCAACTCCGAATCAACAGTATACGAACCAAACTTGGCACAATAAAATATATACCGCAAAACATACACTAAACTAGCTTGACAAGGCAGGCTGAATTTGGATGTAGCTAAGGGTCAACAGGCAAATTTGGCTAATGTGGAGTTTATGGGTAAAAATGAAAGAAAAGGGAAATGTAAGCACCTCCCTGCATGTGACACCAACCACTAACCCGAATGTATGACGGCAAAAAGCAATTGAATTTCATATATGTGCAAATTAATGACACATGTTATGCAGGGAGTAACTACTCACAATCCTACATGAAACTGGTCACAAATGACACCAGTTTATAAGGCTCTAAATCTTAGAAATTATAAGTAGGTTGCCAAAATTTCAGGTCAAGTCTATTCGTTCAGCTAAATTAAACATTAACTCGTAGATATGCAATAAGACAGAGCTAAAAGATAACAGTTTAATGCAAGGCTTAAGCAAAAAGACAGTTGCAGTGCAATTTCATCATTGAAATCTACCGTTCCGACTCAACCTATATGCTGAAATAAACGTGAATTTTTGAATTTTTAACAATTTTTCAATTTTTTTTTTTTTTGTGATTTTATTGAATTTTTCGAAATAAAAACAATGCAAAAAGAGAATAAACGTGATAACTGAAATGCAATAAAAACAATATGCAGACACGGATATGGATGCAGAACCTCCCCAAACCAAACTGTACAATGCCCCCATTGTACCAAAACATGGAAAGGAAATGCAAACTAAAGGAGGAAAAGAGTAAAAGCGGAAAAACTCACAAGATAGCGCGAATAAGGGGACCTCCCCAAACCGACCATGAAATGGGAGGTTGCTAAGGCCCGGAAAACCGTCTCAGGAAGCTAATCCAAGTCAATAGCACTCGACCAAGAGGAATAGTAGCTGATCGAGTGAACTGGGCATTCAAAAACTGCTCGATCGAAAGGTAACTAGGTCGATCGAGTGGTTCTCCTTTCGCAGGTGGTCGATCGAGTAGAGGAAATGCTCGATCGAATGGATTTGGCAGCAAAAGTGCTCGATCGAGTACAACAAGTACTCGATCGAGTGATCCTCAGCGTATTCCTGCAAAATGCAATGAAAAACAGCCCGAATCGGCGTAAACAAGCATACTGAGATAGTCTATGGTATAAAAACCATTTATTACAACTGAAAGTAAATAAATAAAAAAGCAAAATAAAATCGCCGGGTTGCCTCCCGGATAGCGCTAGCTTCAGTCAGGTCCCAGCTCGACCTTCTTTTCTTCAAGCTCCTCTAATTAATCACAATCAAAACAGCTCAAAGCGCGCAAAGAACTTTGTCAAATAGCTGCGCATGTGCTACACAACAGCATAAGTAGCACCATAGTGGAATAGCAAAGTAGGAAATAAAGATATGTAAACATTTAAGTCTAACAAATTTCCTATGGGCGCTCCTAAATTTGTCCACAAAATATAGGAGCGCGGGAGCAATTGACGATAATATAGGGCTCCAATTCAGATTAACAATTTTATAATGATAAGGACGGTGAAAAATCGTTAATTTGTGCGTCCACATATGAGGGGGTATAGCTCTGAAAGAAACAGCGCGAGTCAAACGAGGCAAAATACTATTAGGACAAACAATAATAAAATTATCGTTTACTACCTCAGATTGGTTGCTCTTGACCACGGAATCATAGGTAAAAGAGTTTATTACCTCTTCCGTGCTAGGAGCAATTACCGTCTCAACTGCTTCTTCATCAACCTCCTCAGTGGAATCCATCCCGTAAATCGCAGATTCAAGTGTATCCGACTTACGTGAATAAGGGAGGTTTACCGTAACCTTCATCATCGTCGACTCGTCATCCAAATCAAACCAAAATGACGAACCAAAGCTCCCAATGGCCATTTCAGTCGATCGAGCAGAATAATCACTCGATCGACCAACTTCCTCCCGCATCTCACTCGATCGAGTAACAACATCACTCGATCGAGAACTATCCTCCTGCATGTCACTCGATCGAGAAGGGATATTACTCGATCGAGGACTGTCTTCTAGAAATTCACTCGATCGACCATTATAAGTCACTCGATCGAGTGATTCTTCCTGCATAGAGCTGAAATCTTCACGTGGGGCAGTGAAATATGAAAGGAACTCGTCGTCCGAGTCATAGAAGTCATCCTCATCATTGGGCAACATGGTTTCCTCAGGAGAAAAACCGCTCTCAAAGAAGGAAAACCTCTTCTTCTTGCATCTCACCGCTAACCGAGCTATTTGTGACTCCAGTTCGGGATTCGAGCGTCCATATATCTATCACTCTCTTGCATTTGTGATACAAGTATTCTCATTAAATATGTCAGCTCTGCGATCTCTTCTCTCTCCATCTCATTTGCTAATTGAGCAACCTGCAGACTCGAGCACATCAAATCGCGAGACATATTCTTGCACTTGGAATGCAAGTGCCTCCATCAAGGATTTCAGCTCCGCAATGTCTTCTCCTTGTATATCAGGGGAATCTTGTTGCGGTGGCCATTGATAGGGCGGATGTGGCGGCACAACTACAGCTGCATTGTGCTCAGCAGAACCACATCTCCCGTAAAGGATCACCTATTTGTTCCATATAATGGGACATCGGTGATGGGTCAAAGGTACTCAAGCCTTCCCTTTGACTGTCTTTCACCTAGAACTGTCTAGGTAGTACTTGTAAGGCCTATCAAAACAACACTAAACAAAAGATTAAAACGGCCTCAAGGGAAAAATCCCCCGAGGCTAAAAACAGATAAAATTAAACAAATAAATAAATAGATTGCCTCCCCGGCAACGGCGCCAAAATTTGATGCTGTCGTTTCTACACCAAAAATAAATACCTAAAAACAACTAACTAATAGCTAGTAGTAAGTAGGGTCGATCTCCACAGGGAGGCTATGTTGCTATCTATCTGTCTAATTCTTCCTGTCAGGGTGTCACGTAAATGGGGGTTGAATTGATTTAACTAAACTAGAGATTAAAGCGAGGGAAATGAATAAGAGAAATTAACAAAGAAGAGAGAAGGGAGTATGCTAGGAGTCGGTCCACCGTGGCAGCTATTGGATCTTATACTATCGAGAATATTAAGGCGATTAGACTATTAATAAGAAGAGCTATGGTCGTCACCTTTCGGTCCTTAAACCGCCCTAGAGTGTAAAAAAGACTTAACTTTCGTCCTCACCGCAATACCCTATTGTAATTAAGCAAGCCTTCCCTTCCAATCTTTCGATCTAGGTCGGGGTTAACTAGATTTATGGTCTCCTGCATGCATTCATTCGACCGGATAACAATTAAATTGCCTAATACAATTCTTATCGCAGGGCTAATCTATTTAATACAATTAAAGCATCGCTACCACGGCTTCCCTAATCCTAACATACCAGGGGGATTTAGCTAGACATGGAATAAATAAGTACAATAAATAAATAGGGAGAGGGAATAATAAACATTAAATAAAAAGAGAGAAAAGAGAGAAGAAATTACTGAAATTAAGGATCCGGAAATAAGAACAGAGTAACAGTAATCAGCAATGTCGCAAAAGTGTCAGAGATAAAAGAAGAGTATAGAGTGTGAGAGAGATCGTTTACATCGACATACTAACTCCCTATTTATAAGAAAATAGGGCTTATTAAACCTAATGACGGAATTAAACCTAAAAAGCCCAGCCCGTAGCAAAATCCACTCGATCGAGCACTTAAGGCTCTCGATCGAGTGATATTCCTTAGCATTCCTCTCGATCGAGCACAATTCCTCTCGATCGAGGACTTCTTTTCCTTAAATCACTCGATCAAGAATAGGTAGCTCTCGATCGAATAGAAGTAGTTCTCGATCGAGCACTTCTCAGCGCGTAATTCCTGCTTCGCGCACTGAACTTCAAACGGCTGCCATTTCTTCGTTACTTGGACAAATAAGGCGTGGTTGGTGGCGTTGGAAAGCTAAGAGGATAAGCTTTCACCTCCAACTGGAATCACCTTAATAACTGTTGTAGAACTCGAGATATGGCTCTTACAAGCAGGAACTAGCAAATTGAAGCACTCTCTTGGCTCGCCTAACTTCCTTACTCCAATGCGCATCTCAAAATAGCTTCATTTCCACTCTAAATTCACTCTTCCTCCAAATGCATGCTAAAAGGACGGTAAAAGGCTCGATTTCACTACTTCCTGGTTCATTTCTGCAAATAAGACAAAATACACCAAAGTAGCATATTCGGGGCATTTCGTAGCAATAAACTACGATAATAACATAGAAATACGTGCATAAAAAGGCCTAAAAAGACTATATAAAATGCACGTATCAATAAACTACGATAATCGAAGGGTTCCAACGGCGCCAAAATTTGACACGTCTGTCGCGTACCTGTCAAAAATAAAACCTAACGGTCTCAACTAATTATGTAGCAGAGGCAGTCGAGTATCGAATCCACAGGGAGGAATGTAACTACAGCTATCTATTTCTAATCCTAGGGTAACAATTGGGTTTGATTAATTTTTGGTTCCTAACTACGGAGTAAAAAGAAGAGAAATAAGGAAAGAGCAGATAAGCAGGAAAATGAATTAACTATCAATAAGAGAGAGACATGTCGGGAACTCGGTTCACTACGGTAGTTTAACAACTTAGCAGTAAATGACTCAGACGAACTAATTGTGAGACGGATATTAGAAGGTCCTTTCGGTCCACTTCCCACCCTAAAATACCACTAACTTAACTTTCGTCCTCATTAGGGTAGTCTACTGTTTATAGCAGGCCTATTTAATCCAATCTTTCGATCCAGGGTTAATTGTAGCCAGTTTAATAGGTGACATAGAAGCGTGCACTCAACTAGGTCGGTGATTACAGTTATATTGCTATAGTGACAGAGTCTCTTAAATCGGTTCGTCTAATTCATTTACTACGTCGTCATTATTCTACCGCAGATCCCCTAATCCCAACATGAAGAGGTTTAGCTACTCATATTCATATCTAATCTAACAAAGACATAATATTCAGTGAGAAGACATAATGAAATAATGATAAAACGCGATGACGGAAATTAGGGCAAGGAAGAACAAATGCATAAACAAGAATTAAAGGCAACAAGAAGGTTAATTAATATTAAGAGAAGAGGAGATTACAATCTGAGCAATCCGGCGTAAAGAACGACGAAATCCGAGTACAGTAATCCCAAGGTAAAAGCAACGTAAAAGTAACAGTAGGTTTTCTAATATGAATGATAGTAAAAAGAGATAGTCTAAGAGTAAAAAGTGATGCCTAATTAACCTAGTAATCCTTGGTTAAATAGGAAAAGTCTAAGTGTTATTGCAAAATAAACCAAACACGGCTAATTAAAGCCCACAGCGTCAAAAAGCCTCTCGATCGAGTAGATTAGACTACTCGATCGACCATCAGCCCAGCAGAACCTCCTCGATCGAACAACTGGTCACTCGATCGAGGTCTTGGTCAGGTGCAGACTACTCGATCGAGGAATGAGCCTCTCGATCGAGCCTTAAGGAGCCTTGGAACCCTTCGATCGTCCTCCAAACAGCTCGATAGACCACTTGGATCTTCAATTCAGCTTACGTCTTCACCCAAGTACCTCGTAATGCGTGCAACGACACTTCTCAGTGCAACATCTCACTCTGGGATACTCCCGTCTCCTCTAAATGCATGCAAAAAGGACAGAAAAAAAAAAAGGCATGGTTCCGCTACTTCCGCGATTATCCCTACAAAAAGGACAAAATACACCAAAGTAGCCAATTCGGGGCAAAATACTATAAAAACAGTATATAAATGCATGGAAATACGTGCTGAAATAGGCTAAAAAGACTATACATTAGGCACGTATCAAATCTCCCCAAACCAAACCTTTACTCGCCCTCGAGTAAACTCAAAACTAAACTAATGGAACGGAAATGATAACTCAGAGCTAGCTTAACTTGTCTACTTGAACCACTTTAATGCAAAGAAATCAACATTATTAAAGCTAGGCAGTCAATACGCAAACGAATTATAAGTGTTCGTAAATAAAGTCGACCTATCGACCTTGCAAGACCAACAAAACCGGACTCTCACGTGGTCACTCTTCTCTCATGAAGCAAAGGGCAAATGTTATATGTAAAAGAGAGAAGAAAGACAGTCACTCACCTAACTGCGACCTACATAGCATGCATGCAACAAAAATGAAAGACAATTCAAGTACTAATGCACACACTCCAACCAATAATGTCCGTCACAGTCCGGTAGGGTTTGCAAATAATATGGGAATAGTGAGGTTCAGGTGAGAAAAGGCAATACAAGTTATGGAAATGTGGAGGTAAAAGCGTCAAGCTAGTTCCTAACAGGACCATAATAAACCATCCGGATCTCAAACTGACTGAAAGACTAACACAGGTGCCCTTCATGGCACAAAACTCACTAGACTGGAAGCACAATCTCCTCAAAAAAGGATATGGAATAAGAGTAGAGGAGTCAGACGGTCACAAAGTTCCCTTTTTTAAACATATAAATCGAAACAACTAATCGAAACAACCAACCCTCTTGTCGATTGTACATCTTCGAACATCTTCTCAACTCTGACAAGAGGGGACAATCATTTTTTCACAATTTTTCTCTTTTTCTTTTGTTCACGTGAATCTCATTTTTTTTTTCATTTTCTTTTCTTTTTTTTTTCTTTTTCTTACTTCACGTTTTTTTTTTTTTTTTTTTTTTTTTTTTTTTTTTTTTCTCCTCCCTTATTCAACACCAACTCAACAGAAAGACAAAGCCAAACCGCAATGGAAACACATACCACAAAAGGACAAACTAACTAGCTTGACTAGGCAGGCTCAGTTTGGAGTGTAGCTAATGGGTCAAAAAGGCAAGTTTTGGCTAAAGTGGAGCTAAATGGGTGAAGATATATAAAGAAGGGGAATTGCAAGACCCTCCCTGCATGTGACACCAACCACAAACCCGAATATGTGCATTTGACGAGAAATTGAATGTCATAAATGTGCAAATGAGACAAACATGCTATGCAAGGAGTACTACTCTCAAAATTCCTAATGAACTGGTCATGAATGTCACCAGTTATGGCTCTAAAACTCAGAATTTTTAAGTAGTTTGCCGATTTATCGGTCAAGTCTAAAAAGCGATCGACTTATATTTGAACAGAAATTCGTAGATTATGCGTATGACAAAGCTAAAAACCATCAATAAAGTGCAAGGCTCAAGTGAATTGACAAGTTAAGTGCAATTTCATCACGGGAATCTACCGTTCCGACTCAACCTAAATGAAAAAATAAACGTGAAATTTTCTAATTTTTTTTTGGATTTTGGATTTTTTTTTATTTTTGATAATAAATAACAAATGCAAACTAAAAAATTAAACGTGAATGCAAAACAAATGCAGATGCAGACTCAAAAGGATGCAATACCCTCCCCAAACCAAAACGGACAACGCCCTCGTTGTCCTCCAGCATACACCAGCAGAAAAATGGGGGATGGGGGTATACAACCGATAAAATAAAAATAAAGGAGACGAAAATAAAAGAGTAAGAAAACATACAAAACACGAACTTCCCCAAACCAGCCAGAAAACTGGGGAAGTGAGTAGACCAGTAGCTACTCGTCGTCGGCACCGCCGTCTCTCGTACTCCGGCTCAACAAAACAGTCTCCCAAACCAAAGAACAAACAAGGGGGAGACTCGGTCGTCACCTCCAACCAGGTCCTCCGGGTTGGGTACGAACGGGGGATCACTCGCCTCCTCTCTCGCGGCTCTCGCCGCTGCGCTTCCGCCCAGAATCGCACCTCTCGTGCTATCGCATTGTCTCCTCCGGCTCCTCCTCCGAGTCGAAGAAGACGGAGGGTACCCGTCCGCCGGGTATCGGTAGAAGGAAGGATGCGGCCACCCCTCCGGAATCGGTCGCCGGGCTCGGATATGGAACTCGTAGAGCGGGAATACGGCCAAAGCCATATCCCGCCTCATCTCGCAAGGTACCCGCACATATCCTCGGGCGCCCTAAAGCGGGAGGGCAGACAAAATTGGCCGGAAAGGCCGAACCGTAAGAAGGAGGGTCAAGTGGGGGTGGAGTGAGTGAAGGTGTAGGCTGAGGCGTGGGTGTCGGTCCGGCTGAGCTCGAGTCGGGGGCCGGGAGCTAGAAGACGCTCCGGCCTCCCGCTTCCTCTTCTTAGAGGAAGAAGAGGGAGGGTGAAGGTCGGGTGGTAGGTAGGTGGAGGTGGCCTCGCTCCCTCGGCAGCAGTAGGGAGCGGTGAGAGTGGCGGAAGGGTAGAGCACGGCAAGGTAACAGACGTGGAACCACAGATCTTCCACGTCCTCGGGCTCCCCTTCGCCTTTGGGAACAGTCAAGACACCCATGGCTTCCGTGTCAAGGTAAGCCACCTCATCGGGTGCGGTGAGTGAAGGGTCGGTGGGGTAAAGGTGGCGGGCAATCCTAGTCACTAGCCCGCGGACAAGCTGCGGTCTTGACCCGAGTCCCAATCCGTTCCAATCTTTGAGCTACCGGATAGGCAATGTTGAGAACAAACGGGGTACCATAGTCAATGTTGAGGTACCCCGCGAGAATCGCTAGCTCAGTGTTGGTCACGTTGTTGGACTCGGGCGCCCAAAGATGGTCTCTCCTATGCACGCAAGTAGTAACGGGGCGCGAGTAAGTGAATGTGAGCTCCCTTCCGTGAGTGGAAGGGAGTGTGAGTAAGCGCAGCCCCAGTGGTGAAGAAGGTCTCGAGGTGGGGCGGTGAGGCCGTCACTAACTAGGCCTAAAACCCGCCCAAACCGAGCCAAAGTCCGGTGATGAGACTCGTTGCGGAGTCGAAAGTAAATACAGGAACTGGAGTGGTCAGCGGCGTAAGAGTCGGTGTCAAAGGAATAGGAGCTAAAGAACTCGTACGTAAGGGTACGAATGGTAGCCTCCTGCATGGTAATCAAACCCGACATACCCGTCCCGTTCAACAAACTACAGACCTCCTCGTAAATGCCTAAGGTCTCTAGGTCAGTCCGCGCAAGGAAACGGGTAGAGGAGAGGGGGCAACGAAGTAAAGAAACTAACCGTGTCCGGTGAGCCTCCGAAGTGAAACGTACCGTGGGCATCTTGATGACAGCGCGATAGCGCCCTCTCCCGTAATAAATGACCTCGGACGGCCTGGAAGTGAGGGCTAGCTGGCTAGCCTGCTGGTGTGGTCTCGGTGGCAGCATACCAGGCTGCTGGAAACGGGGCGTCCGTCCATAGTCCAGTAAAGAGAAAGGCCTGGTAGTGGTGATGGCCTGTGAGGCCTGAACCGAGCTCCCGGCTGAGCTAGGTGCGCCGTACACTGTCCCTGCAGCTGAGACAAGTAAAACAGGTGCCGTAGTGGTGACCAAGGTAGAGCTAGTGGCAGCAGCAGGGGCCACTTGCTCGCTCACAGAAGAGCTGGAGGACGTACTAGTAGAAGAAAGAGAGCTCGCGTCCATCCTGTAAAGTGTCAAAAGGGCATGAATAAGAAAATATGCTGCTAACCGTGGTTAAAACAACCCGCTAACCAACATGTGACAGCAAATATGAAGCCCTATCAGTCGGAAAATTCGACTTCCAGAAATCAAAAACAAGCAATTCCTCAAAAAGATTCGAAAGGGGGCATGTGAATGGTGATTAAGTGAATAAGCAGTGACTGCAAAAGAGTGAATACAGCATGAAAACCTATAATGGGGGCGTGTATGGCTCCTTGCAGGCGAAAATAATCACTCACAGCGCAAAATTCCCAAAGACTTCACAGCATATAGAGGCGATAGGGGACGGGAAAGCAGTTAACAGCGGTTGACAACAGTGACAAACAAAGCATGGAAGCAAACAACCGTCTGACAGTCGAGAATTCGACTCACAGGAACCCTAGTCGCGGAAGTCGCGCAAAATTCGAATTTAACATGAAAAAACAGTGGGGAATTGCGAGAACATCATCAATAAGCGAAGCAAGGGCAAATAAACACAATAAAATCGAAACAAGTCGACTATACATGGAATTTTCGAGCCCTAATTCAAATCACCTCATAAAAATTCAAAAAAATTGAAGATAAAATGCAAAGAGGTTGAATGGACACTTACTTAATGATGATTGACCTACAATGTAGCAATTAAACTCCAAACAACAAGCAACAATGGCGGAAATTTGATCGACAAAACCGCAAACCCTAATCCCCTTTGAAAACCGTAAAAACGAGCACAAAATGAGGGGAAAACAAGGGGTTATTGAAGAATAATTAGCTAGCAAAAGGATGTAGGTGACAAATTTGATAAATTTTGGGCAAAAATTGGTATTCTGCAGCCGCCTCGGGAAGGGAACCGTAATTGGAATCTCAAGTCCCTTGTTCCTCGCCTCCAAAGTGTCTTCCGGCGCAAGTTCGGTGTCCTTCGGACGCTTCTTGCCTCTCGAACGAGGTCTTTCTGGTAATTCATCGCTTAAACGAGCACTAGCAGGCTCTCGAATAAGCTTCCCATCAGTAATACCACTCGATCGAGCAATATGTCCACTCGATCGAGCTGTTTCTTCAGCAACTCCAGTCGATCGAGCAACAGTCCCCCTCGATCGACCTTCTTCAGCTTCCATGTCACTCGATCGAGCAGAGTGACTACTCGATCGAGGGCTTTCCTCACCAATTCCACTCGATCGAACTGTTTCAGCACCAGACTTCAGTCGATCGAGTAATTGCTTCGTCGTGAGCCCTTTCTTCTTACCAGAACACTGTTCATCATCAGTAACAGCTTCCCCCGAGTCTGAATTCTTCATTTCTGGTCCTTCGTAAGAGAGACCGCTTCTCAACTCTATCAAATGCACCGTCTCATTTGGATTCTTGTCATTTTGAGTTGGCAAATGACCGGCTTTTCTCGAGGATTGATTTTCAGCCAATTGGGCAACTTGAGTCTCAAGTGCCTTGAATGCCGTGTCCTTCTGCTGTAATTGCTTTGCAATGGACTGCATCATGGACTTCAACTCACCGATCTCGCTCATCCCACTAGATGACGAGGCACCTTGGTTAGGAGGGTTGAAAGACGGAGGCTTCTGATAGCCTTGTTGCTTCGGTGTGGAGGGATATAGGGTCGCGATTCGAAGGAGCGGTGGGATTGAGTACGTTGTTCGGTTGCTCCACCTCGATTGGGGTGGATATTCGGCTCATAATGAGTGTTGTTTTGCCTGTAATGTTGAAAGGCAGCACATTGCTCATAAGGACTAGGACAATAATCGCCGACATGTCCGTCTACCCCACATCTCGCATGCATGCACGAAAGGACCGTCTGTCATGGCATTAACCTGGTACATCCCTGGTTTGAGAGCCCCCCCTAGTTCGTACTTGTCGAACCTAGCGAAGGGCCTCTAACGCAGCCCATCGAAGAGGACTCGGCGGCTCTCCTTTGGTTGCCCCTTGAATTCCCGTATTCAGCCCGGTGAGTGGCTAAATCATCTATGATTTTCCATCCTTTTTCGGCCCCAAGTTGTCGAAAACCGACCGTTGGCTGCAAAGCATCTAATATAGCCCTCGATCGTCATATAAACCATTGTAAAAATGGTTGCATAAACTCCATTTCTCGAAACCGTGGTGTGGTATGGTACGCACTAGTTTCTTAAAACGAAGCCATGCCTCGTGGAAGTTCTCGTCGGGACCGCTTGAAACCGGTTATCCGAGCTCGATGGCTATGGTTCTCGAAGCGAGTAGAAATATTTCTTATAAAACGCCAATGCTAGCGAATTCCAATCTGTTATGCCGTGAGCAGCTTTGTCCAAATCCTCGTACCACTCCGCGCAAAGCATCGCGGAGTGAGAAAATGAACATCGTTTCTTTGATCGGTCAGTGTCACGCCGAGTGGGAGGTGGTATGGAGCAGCGATAATCAATGAAAGTCTCCATATGTTGAGTGCATCTTCCTTCGCGGCTCCCGAACGATTTTTCTCTACCATGCGATGTAAGACGGCAGGTTCGAACTTCCTGGCATCTCCGGCGATTCGAACCCTTTATAAAGATTGTCGGTGTGGGCTCGGAGGAGTGGCGATGGTTGCTTCCTCACCATTTCGGGAAATTGCGGGAAAGTGATGGACTCAAGTGAACAATCGGAAGCGGAGAAGACGGCGGGTTGTCTTCGAAAAGCTCGTTCTCGTAAAAATTGCCGCGAGAACTGGGCTCTTCCTCTTCCTGTTGTTCTCGAAATAGTCTCCTCTTTGCGCGACAGGATCTCTCAATCTCGGGATCAAAAGGTAGCAGTGGACCACCTTGCGACCTGCGCATAAGACGAAACTACAGACAAGATATGAGAATAGCCTAAGGAACGAAGTTCCTTAAACTAAAAAGGAGAATTAAAAATAAAACAAACTAGTAATTGGAACAATTGCCTCCCAAGAACGGCGCCAAAATTTGACACGTCCGTCGCGCACTGTCAAAAATAAAACCTAACGGTCTCAACTAATTATGTAGCAGAGGCAATGAGTATCGAATCCACGGGAGGAATGTAACTACAGCTATCTATTTCTAATCCTAGGGTAACAATTGGGGATTTGGGGGAAATCAATCGCAATTAGGGGAGTGTTAGGAGAAATTAGGGGCAAAATAGAAAATGAAATGGAAATAAGGAGTTAAGTAAAGAAAACTCCCGTGTCCCTGTTCATTCCACTCGATCGAGTGGTTTTAATCACTCGATCGAGGACTTTTTGATGTCCCTTTGCTCGATCGAATACGATGCCTCTCGATCGACCTGCTTCCTTTTGGTCTTCCTCGATCGAGTAACTAGCAAGCTCGATCGACCTAATTGCCATTCGATCGAGTACAAAAATACTCGATCGAGGACTTCCTCGTATATATTCCTTTGAATTTCCGTCTTTACTCCCGCGAAATGCGTGCATTTCCCCAAACCTGCGTAAAACATATCCAAACGCATCCCAAAAATACCAAATATGCAGCAACACAGTCTATAGTCTTATTCTACGCTAAAAAGAATGTCTAAACTAATTGTCCTAATTAAAAACGTAAATAAACCAATTCAAAGGAAATTCAAAACTTGTCTATTACACTTTGTTACACGGGGCATTTCCCGTTTAATTCCATCACCATCAGTAGCCCCTTAATGGGCTTGACCGAGAGGACGTCACTTCGCGATCTTGTTGTCCTTTTTGACTTCCATGAACTTGAATTTCTAAGAGGAGGAGGAACATAGTTCGAATCTATGTAGGTTCGAACTGTCTTTGTTCTCGTCGCTCTGTCAGCTTCCTTGGCTTTCTTGGCTCCAGTTTGAATGACAATGGTTCCACCCTGTCCTTTGATCGCTCCTTTCTTGCCTTCATCCTGCACTGCAGTAAGGACAACAGACGAATCTTCCTCCTTGTTGCTCTCAATCTGAGGCGGAGGGTTAGCAATAATAGCAATATTCTCCAAACTTTCATCTGGAGTGTCTATAATAGGGTCAACAGAAGAGAGGGCATTGCAAGGCTGAGCTTGCATGGGAGCCCTCCGGAATTGGGACTGACGAAAAGTCAACTCCTCATCCCCTACCTGGAAGGTCAAAGTCTTCCCCCCGACGTCTATCACTGCACGGGCAGTGGACAAAAATGGTCTCCCTAAAATGATAGGGGTATGCACATCTTCGGGGATATCTAGGACGACAAAGTCAACGGGAATAAAGAACTTCCCGATCCTAACAGGTACGTCCTCTGCTACTCCTAGTGGCCGTGATAAACTACGGTCGGCCATCTGGACAGTCATATTGGTGCAACTCAGCTTTGTCACACCAAGTCTCTTAGCTAGAGACAGAGGTAGTACACTTACGCTAGCGCCTAAATCGCATAGCGCATTATCAATCAAACTCATACCTATGTGACAGGGGATCGAAAAACTACCCGGGTCTGATTGCTTAAGAGGTAACTTATTTTGAGACAGGGCTGACCCCATCTCAGTCAAAGCGACAGTCTCATTATCATTAATGGTCCTCTTACGTGCTAAAATATCTTTCATAAATCGTAAATAAGAGGGTACCTTCATAAGCAATTCAGTGAACGGCACGGAAACTTCCAAACTCTTCAAAAGCTCAACAAATTTGCTAAACTGTTGATTAATCTTGGTATTCTGCAGCCGCCTCGGGAAGGGAACCGTAATTGGAATCTCAAGTCCCTTGTTCCTCGCCTCCAAAGTGTCTTCCGGCGCAAGTTCGGTGTCCTTCGGACGCTTCTTGCCTCTCGAACGAGGTCTTTCTGGTAATTCATCGCTTAAACGAGCACTAGCAGGCTCTCGAATAAGCTTCCCATCAGTAATACCACTCGATCGAGCAATATGTCCACTCGATCGAGCTGTTTCTTCAGCAACTCCAGTCGATCGAGCAACAGTCCCCCTCGATCGACCTTCTTCAGCTTCCATGTCACTCGATCGAGCAGAGTGACTACTCGATCGAGGGCTTTCCTCACCAATTCCACTCGATCGAACTGTTTCAGCACCAGACTTCAGTCGATCGAGTAATTGCTTCGTCGTGAGCCCTTTCTTCTTACCAGAACACTGTTCATCATCAGTAACAGCTTCCCCCGAGTCTGAATTCTTCATTTCTGGTCCTTCGTAAGAGAGACCGCTTCTCAACTCTATCAAATGCACCGTCTCATTTGGATTCTTGTCATTTTGAGTTGGCAAATGACCGGCTTTTCTCGAGGATTGATTTTCAGCCAATTGGGCAACTTGAGTCTCAAGTGCCTTGAATGCCGTGTCCTTCTGCTGTAATTGCTTTGCAATGGACTGCATCATGGACTTCAACTCACCGATCTCGCTCATCCCACTAGATGACGAGGCACCTTGGTTAGGAGGGTTGAAAGACGGAGGCTTCTGATAGCCTTGTTGCTTCTGGTGTGGAGGGATATAGGGCTGCTGCTGATTCGAAGGAGCGGTGGGATTGAGTACGTTGTTCTGGTTGCTCCACCTCAGATTGGGGTGGATATTCGGCTCATAATGAGTGTTGTTTTGCCTGTAATGTTGAAAGGCAGCACATTGCTCATAAGGACTAGGACAATAATCAGCGACATGTCCGTCTACCCCACATCTCGTACAGACGAAAGGACCGTCTGTCATGGCATTAACCTGGTACATCCCTGGTTTGAGAGCCCCCCCTAGTTCGTACTTGTCGAACCTAGCAGTAAGGGCCTCTAACGCAGCCACTGAAGAGGACTCAGCGGCTCTCCTTTGGTTGCCCCTTGAATTCCCGTATTCAGCCCGGTGAGTGGCTAAATCATCTATGATTTTCCATCCTTTCGTCGGCCCCAAGTTGTCAGAAAACCGACCGTTGGCTGCAGCATCTAATATAGCCCTCTGATCGTCATATAAACCATTGTAAAAATGGTTGCATAAACTCCATTTCTCGAAACCGTGGTGTGGTATGGTACGCACTAGTTTCTTAAAACGAAGCCATGCCTCGTGGAAGTTCTCGTCGGGACCCTGCTTGAAACTGGTTATCTGAGCTCTGATGGCTATGGTTCTCGAAGCAGAGAAATATTTCTTATAAAACGCCAATGCTAGCGAATTCCAATCTGTTATGCCGTGAGCGACTTTGTCCAAATCCTGTACCACTCCCGCAAAGACATCGCGGAGTGAGAAAATGAACATCGTTTCTTTGATCTCGGTCATTTTGTCACGCCTGGTGGGAGGTGGTATGGAGCAGCGATAATCAATGAAAGTCTCCATATGTTGAGCCGCATCTTCCTTCGCGGCTCCCCGAACGATTTTTTCTCCCATGCGATGTAAGACGGCTTAGGTTCGAACTTCTGGCATCTCCGGGCAGTTCGAACCCTTTATAAAGATTGTGTTTGTGGGCTCGGAGTGGTGGCGATGGTTGCTTCCTCGGCCATTTCGGGAAATTGCGGGAAAGTGATGGACTCAAGTGAACAGTCGGAAACTGGAGAAGACGGCGGGTTGTCTTCGAAAAGCTCGTTCTCGTAAAAATTGCCGCGAGAACTGGGCTCTTCCTCTTCCTGTTGTTCTCGAAATAGTCTCCTCTTTGCGCGACAGGATCTCTCAATCTCGGGATCAAAAGGTAGCAGTGGACCACCTTGCGACCTGCGCATAAGACGAAACTACAGACAAGATATGAGAATAGCCTAAGGAACGAAGTTCCTTAAACTAAAAAGGAGAATTAAAAATAAAACAGCTAGTAATTGGAACAATTGCCTCCCCGGAAACGGCGCCAAAATTTGACACGTCTGTCGCGTACCTGTCAAAAATAAAACCTAACGGTCTCAACTAATTATGTAGCAGAGGCAGTCGAGTATCGAATCCACAGGGAGGAATGTAACTACAGCTATCTATTTCTAATCCTAGGGTAACAATTGGGGATTTGGGGGAAATCAATCGCAATTAGGGGAGTGTTAGGAGAAATTAGGGGCAAAATAGAAAATGAAATGGAAATAAGGAGTTAAGTAAAGAAAACTCCCGTGTCCCTGTTCATTCCACTCGATCGAGTGGTTTTAATCACTCGATCGAGGACTTTTTGATGTCCCTTTGCTCGATCGAATACGATGCCTCTCGATCGACCTGCTTCCTTTTGGTCTTCCTCGATCGAGTAACTAGCAAGCTCGATCGACCTAATTGCCATTCGATCGAGTACAAAAATACTCGATCGAGGACTTCCTCGTATATATTCCTTTGAATTTCCGTCTTTACTCCCGCGAAATGCGTGCATTTCCCCAAACCTGCGTAAAACATATCCAAACGCATCCCAAAAATACCAAATATGCAGCAACACAGTCTATAGTCTTATTCTACGCTAAAAAGAATGTCTAAACTAATTGTCCTAATTAAAAACGTAAATAAACCAATTCAAAGGAAATTCAAAACTTGTCTATTACACTTTGTTACACGGGGCATTTCCCCGTTTAATTCCCATCAGCTGTCAGTAGCCCCTTAATGGGCTTCTGACTGGAGGACGTCACTTCTGCGATACTGACTGTCCTTTTTGACTTCCATGAACTTGAATTTCTAAGAGGAGGAGGAACATAGTTCGAATCTATGTAGGTTCGAACTGTCTTTGTTCTCGTCGCTCTGTCAGCTTCCTTGGCTTTCTTGGCTCCAGTTTGAATGACAATGGTTCCACCCTGTCCTTTGACTGCTCCTTTCTTGCCTTCATCTGTACCTGCAGTAAGGACAACAGACGAATCTTCCTCCTTGTTGCTCTCAATCTGAGGCGGAGGGTTAGCAATAATAGCAATATTCTCCAAACTTTCATCTGGAGTGTCTATAATAGGGTCAACAGAAGAGAGGGCATTGCAAGGCTGAGCTTGCATGGGAGCCCTCCGGAATTGGGACTGACGAAAAGTCAACTCCTCATCCCCTACCTGGAAGGTCAAAGTCTTCCCCCCGACGTCTATCACTGCACGGGCAGTGGACAAAAATGGTCTCCCTAAAATGATAGGGGTATGCACATCTTCGGGGATATCTAGGACGACAAAGTCAACGGGAATAAAGAACTTCCCGATCCTAACAGGTACGTCCTCTGCTACTCCTAGTGGCCGTGATAAACTACGGTCGGCCATCTGGACAGTCATATTGGTGCAACTCAGCTTTGTCACACCAAGTCTCTTAGCTAGAGACAGAGGTAGTACACTTACGCTAGCGCCTAAATCGCATAGCGCATTATCAATCAAACTCATACCTATGTGACAGGGGATCGAAAAACTACCCGGGTCTGATTGCTTAAGAGGTAACTTATTTTGAGACAGGGCTGACCCCATCTCAGTCAAAGCGACAGTCTCATTATCATTAATGGTCCTCTTACGTGCTAAAATATCTTTCATAAATCGTAAATAAGAGGGTACCTTCATAAGCAATTCAGTGAACGGCACGGAAACTTCCAAACTCTTCAAAAGCTCAACAAATTTGCTAAACTGTTGATTAATCTTGGTATTCTGCAGCCGCCTCGGGAAGGGAACCGTAATTGGAATCTCAAGTCCCTTGTTCCTCGCCTCCAAAGTGTCTTCCGGCGCAAGTTCGGTGTCCTTCGGACGCTTCTTGCCTCTCGAACGAGGTCTTTCTGGTAATTCATCGCTTAAACGAGCACTAGCAGGCTCTCGAATAAGCTTCCCATCAGTAAAATCACTCGATCAAGAATAGGTAGCTCTCGATCGAATAGAAGTAGTTCTCGATCGAGCACTTCTCAGCGCGTAATTCCTGCTTCGCGCACTGAACTTCAAACGGCTGCCATTTCTTCGTTACTTGGTCAAACAGGGTGATTCCGGTGGCATTGGAAAGCTAAAAGGACAAACTTTCATCTCCAATTGGAATCACCTGAATATCTATTGTAGAACTCGAGATATGGCTCTTACAAGCAGGAACTAGCAAATTGACGCACTCTCTTGGCTCGCCTAACTTCCTTACTCCAATGCGCATCTCAAAATAGCTTCATTTCCACTCTAAATTCACTCTTCCTCCAAATGCATGCTAAAAGGACGGTAAAAGGCTCGATTTCGCTACTTCCTGGTTCATTTCTGCAAATAAGACAAAATAACCCAAAGTAGCATATTCGGGGTATTTCGTAGCATAAAACCACGATAAAAGCATAAAGATACGCGCATAAAATAGGCTAAAAAGACTATATAAAATGCACGTATCAAATCTCCCCAAACCAAACCTTTACTCGTCCCCGAGTAAACTAAAATGCAACTAAGGAACGGAAAAAGATAACTCAGAGCTAGCTACAAATGCCCACTTAAGCCAATTTAATGCGAGCAAACTAACACTTATAGCAGACAGTCAAATGCAAACGAGTTATAGGATGTTTATAAATAAAGCTGAACCGTCGACCTTGCAAGACCTTTAACAATGGACTCTCACGGGTCACTCTTCTCTCATGAAGCAAAGGGTGAACATATATATGTAAGAGAGAAAGAAAAATAGTCGCTCACCTAGACTACAACCCACATAAACATGCATGCAACTAATATGATAGCCAATTCTAGCTACCGTACACACATTCCAACCAACAAGGTCCTGTCACAGCCGAGGGCTTACAAAAATATGGTAAAGTGAGGCAATGGGTAGGAAAAGGCAAAACATTTATGGGAATGTGGAGGTATAGGCGGCCAAGCTAGTACCTAAACAAAACCATATGACAACATCCGATTCCAACTCAATTATAGAATAAGCACAATGCCCTTCATTTGGCATAAATCTCACCAAACCAAACTGATATTACTCCTCAAATGATGTAAGATAGAACATAGGAGCAGAAACCGTCAACCAAACAACATTTTTTCGAATTTTTCTTCTTCTTTTTTTTTTCTTCTTTCTTTTTTTTTTCACGGTTTCTTTCTTCACATTTTTTTTCAACTTTTTTTTTTCATGTCATTTTTTCATCATCAATTCTTTTTTCATCATCCTCCTTTTCTTCTTAGATTACCAACTCCGAATCAACAGTATACGAACCAAACTTGGCACAATAAAATATATACCGCAAAACATACACTAAACTAGCTTGACAAGGCAGGCTGAATTTGGATGTAGCTAAGGGTCAACAGGCAAATTTGGCTAATGTGGAGTTTATGGGTAAAAATGAAAGAAAAGGGAAATGTAAGCACCTCCCTGCATGTGACACCAACCACTAACCCGAATGTATGACGGCAAAAAGCAATTGAATTTCATATATGTGCAAATTAATGACACATGTTATGCAGGGAGTAACTACTCACAATCCTACATGAAACTTGACAAATTAATAAATTTGATACTGTCGTTTATATAGGCACTAGCGCCAAAATAAATTTTGGCTGTTTGCCCAATTCTATGCAGGAAGAATCACTCGATCGAGTGACTTATAATGGTCGATCGAGTGAATTTCCAGAAGACAGTCCTCGATCGAGTAATATCCCTTCTCGATCGAGTGACATACAGGAGGATAGTTCTCGATCGAGTGATGTTGTTACTCGATCGAGTGAGATGCGGGAGGAAGTTGGTCGATCGAGTGATTATTCTGCTCGATCGACTGAAATGGCCATTGGGAGCTTTGGTTCGTCATTTGGGCTTGATTTTGATGACGATTTTGACGATGATAACGGTTATGGTGAATCCCCCTTATTCAAAGCCGAGTTAGATGCGCTTGAGGCTGAGATTTACGGGACGAGTTCCACTGAGGGTGACAAAAGGACAGCTGAGTCGGTAATTACTCCTAGCACGGAAGAGGTAATGAATTCTTTTATCTATGATTCCGTCATTAAGAGTGATCAACCTGAGGTAGTAAACGGTAATTTCATTATTGTTTGTAATTTGCCTCGTCTTATTCATGCTTCCTTTTTCAAAGCTATACCCCCTCATATGTGGACACATAATTTAGCAATTTCTCACCATCCTTGTCATTATAAAATTGTTAATCTGAATTGGAGCCCTATATTATCGTCAATTGCTCCGCCGCTCCTTTATTTTGTGGATAAATTTAGGAGCGCCCATAGGAAATTTGTTAGACTTAAATGTTTACATATCTTTATTTCCTACTTTGCTGTTCCACTATGGTGCTACTTATCTTTGTTGTGTAGCACATGCGCAGACTATTTGTGAGTTCTTTGCGCGCTTTGAAATTTGTTTTGATTGTATTTAATTAGAGAGGCTCGAAGAAAAAGGAGGTCGAGTTGGGACTGACTGAAGCTAGCGCTACCCGGGAGGCAACCCGGCGATTTTTATTTTGTTTTTTATTTACTTTTAGTTGTAATAAATGGTTTTATACCATAGACGGTCTCAGTTAAGCTTGTCTTTGTTAGTTGCGGGCTGTTTACATTGCGTTTTTGCAGGAAATACATTGAGGAGCCCTCGATCGAGTAGTTTTTCTACTCGATCGAGCATTTTGCTGCTATATTCACTCGATCGAGTGAAATTGTACTCGATCGACCACCTGCAGATTAGAGAACCACTCGATCGACCACTATTCCGATCGATCGAGCGATTTTAGACGCCCATGTTACTCGATCAGCCACTATTCCTCTTGATCGAGTGTTATTGACTTGGATTAGCTTCCTGAGACGGTTTTCCGGGCCCTAGCAACCTCCCATTTCATGGTCGGTTTGGGGAGGTCCCCTTATTCGCGCATTTTGTGAGTTTTTTCGCTTTTACTCTCTTTCTCCTTCAGTTTGCATTTCCTTTCCATGTTTTGGTACAATGGGGGCATTGTACGGTTTGGTTTGGGGAGGTTATGCATCCATATCTGTGTCTGCATATTGTTTTTATTGCATTTCAGTTATCACATTTAATTTATGTTTGCATCGTTGTTTATTTTCATTAAAAATCCAATAAAAATCAAAAAAAATTGTTAAAAATTCAATTTTCTTATAAATAGGAGTAAAGGTTGTCATTTGTAATCATCCAAGGATCATATACTCTCCCTTTCTCTCTGGTTCGAATACTTTGCTACTCTTTCTACTGTTACTTTTGTTCATTTTCCGGATCTCTTTAATTCAGTAATTCTTTCTTCCTTTCTCTCCTTTTAATGTTTATTATTCTTATTTCCTTTAAGTTTGTTTCCCTTATTTCCATGAGTAGCTAATTCCCCCTAGTATGTTAGGATTAGGGAAGCCGTGGTAGCAATGCTTTAATTGTATTAAATAGATTAGTCTTGCGATAGAATTGTATTAGGCAATTTATTTGTTATCAGGTCGAATGAATGCATGCAGGAGACCATAAATCTAGTTAACCCCGACCTAGATCGAAAGATTGGAAGGGAAGGCTTGCTTAATTACAATAGGGTATAGCAGTGAGGGCGAAAGTTAAGTTAGTGGTATTTTAGGGTGGGAAGTGGACCGAAAGGACCTTCTAATATCCGTCTCACAATTAGTTCGTCTGAGTCATTTACTGCTAAGTTGTTAAACTACCGTAGTGAACCGAGTTCCCGACATGTCTCTCTCTTATTGATAGTTAATTCATTTTCCTGCTTATCTGCTCTTTCCTTATTTCTCTTCTTTTTACTCCGTAGTTAGGAACCAAAAATTAATCAAACCCAATTGTTACCCTAGGATTAGAAATAGATAGCTGTAGTTACATTCCTCCCTGTGGATTCGATACTCGACTGCCTCTGCTACATAATTAGTTGAGACCGTTAGGTTTTATTTTTGACAGGTACGCGACAGACGTGTCAAATTTTGGCGCCAAAATTTGATACTGTCGTTTCGTACCAAAAATAAAATACCTAAGTACTACTAACAGAAGTCAGCGGTAAGTAGGGTCGATCTCCACAGGGAGGCGGTGTACTATCTATTTGTCTATTCTATCCGTCTGATGTCACGATGGGGGTTGAGTTGATTGTGTTGACTAAACTAAAGACTAAAGCGAGGGAAAAAGATGAGAGAAATTAACAATAAGAGAAAGGAAGTACGCTAGGAGTCGGTCCACCGTGGCAGCTATCAGATCTTATATTATCGAGAATACTAAGGCGATTAGACTATTGATAAGAAGAGCTATGGTCGTCACCTTTCGGTCCTTAAACCGCCCTAGAGCGTAAACAGCTTAACTTTCGTCCTCACTGCAATACCCTATTGTAATTAAGCAAGCCTTCCCTTCCAATCTTTCGATCTAGGTCGGGGTTAACTAGATTTATGGTCTCCTGCATGCATTCATTCGACCGGATAACAATTAAATTGCCTAATACAATTCTTATCGCAGGGCTAATCTATTTAATACAATTAAAGCATCGCTACCACGGCTTCCCTAATCCTAACATACCAGGGGGATTTAGCTAGACATGGAATAAATAAGTACAATAAATAAATAGGGAGAGGGAATAATAAACATTAAATAAAAAGAGAGAAAAGAGAGAAGAAATTACTGAAATTAAGGATCCGGAAATAAGAACAGAGTAACAGTAATCAGCAATGTCGCAAAAGTGTCAGAGATAAAAGAAGAGGAGAAGAGAAGAGAGAGATCGTTTACATCGACATACTAACTCCCTATTTATAAGAAAATAGGGCTTATTAAACCTAATGACGGAATTAAACCTAAAAAGCCCAGCCCGAAGCAAAAATCCACTCGATCGACTAACTAAAGCACTCGATCGAGTGATATTCCTTGGCATTCCTCTCGATCGAGAACAATTCCTCTCGATCGAGGACTTCTTTCCCTTTAATCACTCGATCCAGAATAGGTGGCTCTCGATCGAATAGAAGTAGTTCTCGATCGAGCACTTCTCAGCGCGTAATTCCTGCTTCGCGCACTGAACTTCAAACGGCTGCCATTTCTTCGTTACTTGGACAAATAAGGCGTGGTTGGTGGCGTTGGAAAGCTAAGAGGATAAGCTTTCACCTCCAACTGGAATCACCTTAATAACTGTTGTAGAACTCGAGATATGGCTCTTACAAGCAGGAACTAGCAAATTGAAGCACTCTCTTGGCTCGCCTAACTTCCTTACTCCAATGCGCATCTCAAAATAGCTTCATTTCCACTCTAAATTCACTCTTCCTCCAAATGCATGCTAAAAGGACGGTAAAAGGCTCGATTTCACTACTTCCTGGTTCATTTCTGCAAATAAGACAAAATACACCAAAGTAGCATATTCGGGGCATTTCGTAGCAATAAACTACGATAATAACATAGAAATACGTGCATAAAAAGGCCTAAAAAGACTATATAAAATGCACGTATCAAATCTCCCCAAACCAAACCTTTACTCGTCCCCGAGTAAACTAAAATGCAACTAATGGAACGGAAAAGATAACTCAGAGCTAGCTACAAATGCCCACTTAAGCCAATTTAATGCGAGCAAACTAACACTTAAAGCAAGACAGTCAAATGCAAACGAGTTATAAGATGTTTATAAATAAAGCTGAACCGTCGACCTTGCAAGACCTTTAACAATGGACTCTCACGGGTCACTCTTCTCTCATGAAGCAAAGGGTGAACATATATATGTAAGAGAGAAAGAAAAATAGTCGCTCACCTAGACTACAACCCACATAAACATGCATGCAACTAATATGATAGCCAATTCTAGCTACCGTACACACATTCCAACCAACAAGGTCCTGTCACAGCCGAGGGCTTACAAAAATATGGTAAAGTGAGGCAAGGGGTAAGAAAAGGCAAAACATTTATGGGAATGTGGAGGTATAGGCGGCCAAGCTAGTACCTAAACAAAACCATATGACAATCATCCGATTCCAACTCAATTATTGATTAAGCACAATGCCCTTCATTTGGCATAAAATCTCACCAAACCAAACTAGAAACACTCCTCAAATGATAATGATAAAGCATAGGAGCAGAAACCGATTCATCAACTAACCATCTTTTTTTCTATTTTTCTTTTTTTTTTTTCTATATTTTTCTTCGGTTTCTTCTTCTTTTCTTTATTTATTTAATGTTTATTTTTTTTCGTTTTCTTTTTTTCATCATCCTCCTTTTCTTCTTAGATTACCAACTCCGAATCAACAGTATACGAACCAAACTTGGCACAATAAAATATATACCGCAAAACCAATCTAAACTAGCTTGACACAAGGCAGGCTAAATTTGGATGTAGCTAAGGGTCAACAGGCAAATTTGGCTAATGTGGAGTTTATGGGTAAAAATGAAAGAAAAGGGAAATGTAAGCACCTCCCTGCATGTGACACCAACCACTAACCCGAATGTATGACGGCAAAAAGCAATTGAATTTCATATATGTGCAAATTAATGACACATGTTATGCAGGGAGTAACTACTCACAATCCTACATGAAACTGGTCACAAATGACACCAGTTTATAAGGCTCTAAATCTTAGAAATTATAAGTAGGTTGCCAAAATTTCAGGTCAAGTCTATTTGTTCAGCTAAATTTTAACATTAACTCGTAGATTATGCAAAAGACAAGGCTAAAAGATAACAGTTCATTGCAAGGCTTAAGCAAAAAGACAAACGCAGTGCAATATCATCATGGAAATCTACCGTTCCGACTCAACCTATATGCTAAAATAAACGTGAAATTTTTGAATTTTTAACAATTTTTCAATTTTTATGGAATTTTTGAATTTTAACAAAAATAAACAACAATGCAAACATAAATTAAATATGATAACAGAAATGCAGTAAAAACAATATGCAGACACAGATATGGATGCATAACCTCCCCAAACCAAACCGTACAATGCCCCCATTGTACTAAAGCATGGAAAGGAAACGCAAACTAAAAGAAGAAGAGAGAGTAAATGCGGAAAACTCACAAGATGCGCGAATAAGGGGACCTCCCCAAACCGACCATGAAATGGGAGGTTGCTAAGGCCCGGAAAACCGTCTCAGGAAGCTAATCCAAGTCAATAGCACTCGATCAAGAGGAATAGCAGCTAATCGAGTAGAGTGGGCGTCTAAAACTGCTCGATCGACTGGGATGGTGGTCGATCGAATGGTTTTCTTTCTGCAGGCACTCGATCGAGTAGGAAACCGATCGATCGAGAGGATTTATCAGACAAAGTACTCGATCGAGTGGAAAAACCACTCGATCGAGTGATCCTCAGCGTGTACCTGCAAAACACAATGAAAAACAGCCCGTAAACTAACTAGAACAAGCTTAACTGAGACCGTCTATGGTATAAAAACCATTTATTACAACTGAAATAAAATAAAATGTAAAATAAAATCTCCGGGTTGCCTCCCGGGTAGCGCTAGCTTCAGTCAGGTCCCAGCTCGACCTTCTTTTTCTTCAAGCCTCTGTAATCAGCTACAATCAAAACAGCTCAAAGCGCGCAGCAACCTGTCAAAAAGCTGCGCATGTGCTACACAACAGCATAAGTAGCACCAAAGTGGAATAACAGAATAGGAAATAAAAATAATAAACCGTTTAAGTCTAACAAATTTCCTATGAGCGCTCCTAAATTTATCCACAAAATATAGGAGCGCGGGAGCAATTGTCAATATATGGGGGTCCCGATTCAGATTAGCAAACTTGAAATGATAAGGACGGTGAAAATTCGTTAAATTATGCGTCCACATATGAGGGGGTATAGCTTTGAAAAAGGAAGCATGAATAAGACGAGGCAATTTACAAATAATAATGAAATTACCGTTTACTACCTCAGGTTGATCACTCTTAATGACGGAATCATAGATAAAAGAATTCATTACCTCTTCCGTGCTAGGAGTAATTACCGTCTCAGCTGCTTCTTCATCAACCTCCTCAGTGGAATCCATCCCGTAGATCGCAGCTTCGAGTGTATCCGACTCGGCTGTGAATAAGGGAGGTTCACCGTAACCTTCATCATCGTCAAATTCGTCATCCAATATGAACCCAAGTGACGGAGTTAGGCTCCCAATGGCCAACTCAGTCGATCGAGCAAAATACTCACTCGATCGACCAACTTCCTTCCGCAACTCACTCGATCGAGTAGCAAAATCACTCGATCGAGAACTGTCCTCCTGCATTCCACTCGATCGAGTAAGAATACTACTCGATCGAGGGCTTCCTTCTGAAATTTCACTCGATCGACTAGTTTTAGTCACTCGATCGAGTGATTCTTCCTGCATAGGGCTGAAATCTTCGCGTGGGGTAGTGAAATATGATAGGAACTCGTCGTCTGAGTCATAGAAGTCATCCTCATCATTGGGCAACACGGTTTCCTCAGGAGAAAAACCGCTCTCAGCAAGGTAAACCTCTTCTTCTTGCATCTCACCGCTAACCGAGCTATTTGTGACTCGATTCGGGGATTCGAGCGTCCATATACCTATCACTCTCTTGCATTTGTGATACAAGCATTCTCATTAAATATGTCGACTCCGCGATCTCTTCTCTCTCCATCTCATTTGCTAATTGAGCAAGCTGCAGACTCGAGCTCATCAAATCGCGAGACATATTCTTGCACTTGGAATGCAAGTGCCTCCATCAAGGATTTCAGCTCCGCAATGTCTTCTCCTTGTATATCAGGGGAATCTTGTTGCGGTGGCCATTGATAGGGCGGATGTGGCGGCACAACTACAGTGCATTGTGCTCGAGAACCACATCTCCGTAGCGATCACCGCATTTGTTCCATATAATGGGACATCGGTGATGGGTCAAAGGTACTCAAGCCTTCCCTTTGATTGTCTTTCACCTAGAACTGTCTAGGTAGTACCTGTAAGGCCTATCAAAACGACACTAAACAAAAGATTAAAAACGGCCTCAAGGAAAAATCCCCGAGGCTAAAAAAAATAAAATTTAACAAATAAATAAATAGATTGCCTCCCCGGCAACGGCGCCAAAATTTGATATTGTCGTTTCGTACCAAAAATAAAATACCTAAGTACTACTAATGAAGTCGGCGGTAAGTAGGGTCGATCTCCACGGGGAGGCGGTGTACTATCTATTTGTCTATTCTATCCGTCCGATGTCACGATGGGGGTTGAATTGATTGTGTTGACTAAACTAAAGACTAAAGCGAGGGAAAAAGATGAGAGAAATTAACAATAAGAGAAAGGAAGTACGCTAGGAGTCGGTCCACCGTGGCAGCTATCAGATCTTATATTATCGAGAATACTAAGGCGATTAGACTATTGATAAGAAGAGCTATGGTCGTCACCTTTCGGTCCTTAAACCGCCCTAGAGCGTAAACAGCTTAACTTTCGTCCTCACTGCAATACCCTATTGTAATTAAGCAAGCCTTCCCTTCCAATCTTTCGATCTAGGTCGGGGTTAACTAGATTTATGGTCTCCTGCATGCATTCATTCGACCGGATAACAATTAAATTGCCTAATACAATTCCTATCGCAGGCTAATCTATTTAATACAATTAAAGCATCGCTACCACGGCTTCCCTAATCCTAACATACCAGGGGATTTAGCTAGACATGGAATAAATAAGTACAATAAATAAATAGGGAGAGGGAATAATAAACATTAAATAAAAAGAGAGAAAAGAGAGAAGAAATTACTGAAATTAAGGATCCGGAAATAAGAACAGAGTAACAGTAATCAGCAATGTCGCAAAAGTGTCAGAGATAAAAGAAGAGGAGAAGAGAAGAGAGAGATCGTTTACATCGACATACTAACTCCCTATTTATAAGAAAATAGGGCTTATTAAACCTAATGACGGAATTAAACCTAAAAAGCCCAGCCCGAAGCAAAAATCCACTCGATCGACTAACTAAAGCACTCGATCGAGTGATATTCCTTGCATTCCTCTCGATCGAGAACAATTCCTCTCGATCGAGGACTTCTTTCCCTTTAATCACTCGATCCAGAATAGGTGGCTCTCGATCGAATAGAAGTAGTTCTCGATCGAGCACTTCTCGCCGCGTAATTCCTGCTTCGCGCACTGAACTTCAAACGGCTGCCATTTCTTCGTTACTTGGACAAATAAGGCGTGGTTGGTGGCGTTGGAAAGCTAAGAGGATAAGCTTTCACCTCCAACTGGAATCACCTTAATAACTGTTGTAGAACTCGAGATATGGCTCTTACAAGCAGGAACTAGCAAATTGAAGCACTCTCTTGGCTCGCCTAACTTCCTTACTCCAATGCGCATCTCAAAATAGCTTCATTTCCACTCTAAATTCACTCTTCCTCCAAATGCATGCTAAAAGGACGGTAAAAGGCTCGATTTCACTACTTCCTGGTTCATTTCTGCAAATAAGACAAAATACACCAAAGTAGCATATTCGGGGCATTTCGTAGCAATAAACTACGATAATAACATAGAAATACGTGCATAAAAAGGCCTAAAAAGACTATATAAAATGCACGTTTGGCTATATAAATTTGATACGTGCATTTTATATAGTCTTTTTAGCCTATTTATTGCACGTATTTCTATGCTTTTATCGTGGTTTTATGCTACGAAATGCCCCGGATATGCTACTTTGGTGTATTTTGTCTTATTTGCAGGAATGAACCAGAAAGTAGCGGAATCAAGTCATTTACCGTCCATTTTGCATGCATTTGGAGGAAGAGTAGATTTGGAGCGGGAAATATTGCTGTCTTGGGATGCGTGAAGGCGTTTCGGGAGCTAAAAGGACAAGTCAAAGTCAAATTAACGAGAATTACAAGTCATTGAAGTCAATTATCACTCGATCAAGACATCCTTAGTCGATCGAGTGGTTTTAGGAGAATAAATAGTCGATCGAGTTGCTTCCTTAGTCGATCGACCAGTCCCTTATGTGTAATCAGTCGATCGAGCAAGTTACTTGGTCGATCGAAACAGTATTTACAGGTTGAGTTTGCTCGATCGAGTGATTTCTTTACTCGATCGAGTGGACTTTGCTACGGGCTGGGCTTTTAGGTTTAATTCGTTAATTAGGTTTAATCCTACTCCTAATTTCTTATAAATAGGAGTAAGGGTTGTCATTTGTAATCATCCAATAATCCGGGAAGGATCACGTTACTTCTTTTCCCTTTCTATATACACTGTTACTTTTCTTCATTTCCGGATCCCTTAATCTAGTAATTTCTTCTTCTTTTATTCGCTTTTAATGTTTATTTCTTCCTTTATTATTGTTCTTGCTTATTTTATTATGAGTAGCTAATTTCCCCTAGTATGTTAGGATTAGGGAAGCCGTGGTAGCGATGCTTTAATTGTTTTAAATAGATTAGCCTTGCGATAGGAATTGTATTAGGCAATTTAATTGTTATCCG
Source organism: Silene latifolia (assembly GCF_048544455.1). Classification (NCBI taxonomy): domain Eukaryota; kingdom Viridiplantae; phylum Streptophyta; class Magnoliopsida; order Caryophyllales; family Caryophyllaceae; genus Silene; species Silene latifolia. The sequence goes on from NC_133531.1 coordinate 117,754,830, forward strand.
GTCAAATGAATGCATGCAGGAGACCAATAATTCTAGTTAACCCCGACCTAGATCGAAAGATTGGAAGGGAAGGCTTGCTTAATTACAATAGGGTATTGCAGTGAGTGAGGGCGAAAGTTAAGTGTTTACACTCTAGGGCGGTTTAAGGACCGAAAGGTGACGACCATAGCTCTTCTTATCAATAGTCTAATCGCCTTAATATTCCCGATAGTATAGATCTGATAGCTGCCACGGTGGACCGACTCTTAGCATACTTCTTCCTTTCTTGCTGTTAATTCCTCTTATTTTCCTCTCTCGCCTATTAGTTTAGTTGAATCAATCAAAACCCCCAATTGTGACATTTAGACAGATAAATAGACAAATAGATAGTACACCGCCTCCCTGTGGAGATCGACCCTACTTACCGCTGACTTCTGTTAGTAGTAACTTAGGTATTTATTTTTGGTACGAAACGACAGTATCAAATTTTGGCGTCGTTGCCGGGGAGGCAATCTATTTATTTATTTGTTTAATTTTATCTGTTTTTAGCCTCAGGGGATTTTTCCCTTGAGGCTGTTTTAATCTTTTGTTTAGTGTCTTTGTTTTGATAGGCCTTACAGGTACTACCTAGACAGTTCTAGGTGAAAGACAGTCAAAGGAAAGGCTTGAGTACCTTTGACCCATCACCGATGTCCCATTATATGGAACAGACGGTGATTTTACGGGAGATGTGGTTCTGCGAGCACAATGCAGCTGTAGTTGTGCCGCCACATCCGACCTATCAATGGCCACCGCAACAAGATTTCCCTGATATACAAGAAGAAGACCTTGCGGAGCTGAAATTCTTGATGGAGGAACTTGCATTCCAAGTGCAAGAATATGTCTCGCGATTTGATGAGCTCGAGTCTGCAGTTGCTCAGTTAGCAGCTGAGATGGAGAGAGAAGAGATCGCGGAGCTGACATATTTAATGAGAATGCTTGTATCACAAATACAAGAGAGTGATAGATATATGGACGCTCGAATCCCGAACTGAGTCACAAATAGCTCGATTAACGGTGAGATGCAAGAAGAAGAGGTTTATCTTATGAGAGCAGTTTTTTCGTAAGGAAACCGTGTTGCCCAATGATGAGGATGACTTCTATGACTCGGACGACGAGTTCCTATCATATTTCACTACCCCACGCGAAGATTTCAGCAATCAGATAGAGGTATCACTCGATCGAGTGACAATTATTGGTCGATCGAGTGATTTTTCAGAAGAACTTGCTCGATCGAGTGATATCACAGCTCGATCGAGTGGAATGCAGGAGGATAGTCCTCGATCGAGTGATTCTGCCACTCGATCGAGCGAAATGCGGAAAGAAATTGGTCGATCGAGTAATAATTCTGCTCGATCGACTGATTTGGTCATTGGGAGCTGTAATTCGTCATTTGGGCTTGATTTAGATGACGACTTTGACGATGATAACGGTTACGGTGAATCTCCCTTATTCAAAGCCGAGCTGGATGCGCTTGAGGCTGCGATTCTGGGACGAATTCCACCGAGGATGACAAGGAGGTAGTGAGTCGGTAGTCACTCCTAGCACGGAAGAGGTAATGAATTCTTTTATCTATGATTCCGTCATTGAGAGTGATCAACTTGAGGTATTGAACGATAATTTATTTATTGTTTGTTTTAATAGTAAATTGCCTCGAGTTGACTTTTTTGCTGCGCATCCCAATGCCTTACCCCTTCCCGAGAGGTCGCACAATTTAAAGATTTCTCACCGTCCTTATCATTATAAATTCGTTAATCTGAAATGGAGCCCTACTTATTTGACAATTGCTCCCGCGCTCCTATATTTTGTGGATAAATTTAGGAGCGCCCATAGGAAATTTGTTAGACTTAAATGCTTACATATTTTTATTTCCTATTTCGTAATCCACTTTTGTGCTACTTATGCTTTTGTGTAGCACATGCGCGGACTATTTGTGAGTTTGCGCGCTTTGAGTTGCTTTGATTGTAACTAATTATAAGGCTCGAAGAAAAGAAGGTCGAGGTTTGGGACTGGTTGAAGCTAGCGCTACCCGGGAGGCAACCCGGCGTTTTTATTTTGTTTTTATTTCAATTTTGATTTGTAATAAATGGTTCTAAAACCATAAAAATTTCTCAAAGCATGCTTGTTTTGGTTAGTTGCGGGCTGTTTCAATTGCATTTTGCAGGAATTCATCGAGCATCATTCGATCGAGTGTTTTGCTTACTCGATCGAACATTTGTAGCAATTTGATTCACTCGATCGAGTGATTAATCACTCGATCGACCACCTGCATATTAGAGAACTACTTGATCGACCACTATTCCGATCGATCAAGCGATTCGTGGACGCCCACTCATTCGATCGACCCTTTGTTGGACGGATATCGAGTGTTATTGACTTGGATTAGCTTCGAGAGGCGGTTTTCGGGCCCTTAGCAACCTCCCATTTCATGGTCGGTTTGGGGAGGTCCCCTTATTCGCGCATTTTGTGAGTCTTTCCGCTTTTACTCTCTTTCTCTTTCAGTTTGCATTTCCTTTCCATGTTTTGGTACAATGGGGGCATTGTACGGTTTGGTTTGGGGAGGTTATGCATCCATATCTGTGTCTGCATATTGTTTTTAATGCATTTATGTTATCACGTTTTATTCAGTATGCATTGTTGTTTATTTTCATAAAATTCAAAAATCTCATAAAAAATTGAAAAATTGTTAAAATTCAAAAATTTTCACGTTTATTTTAGCATATAGGTTGAGTCGGAACGGTAGATTTCCATGATGATATTGCTCTATAACTGTCTTTTTGCTTAAGCCTTGCATTGAACTGTTATCTTTTAGCTTTGTCTTATTGCATATCTACGAGTTAATGTTTAATTTAGCTGAACGAATAGACTTGACCTGAAATTTTGGCAACCTACTTATAATTTCTAAGATTTAGAGCCTTATAAACTGGTGTCATTTGTGACCAGTTTCATGTAGAATTGTGAGTAGTTACTCCTTGCATAACATGTTCATCAATTTGCACATATATGAGATTCAATTGCTTTTTGCCGTCATACATTCGGGTTAGTGGTTGGTGTCACATGCAGGGAGGTGCTTACAATTTCCCTTTCTTTCATTTTTACCCACAAACTCCACATTAGCCAAATTTTCCAGTTGACCCCTTAGCTACATCCAAATTTAGCCTGCCTTGTCAAGCTAGTTTAGATTGTTTTTGCGGTATACTGTCCATTGTATCAAGTTTGGCTCATATCTATTGTTTTGGAGTTGGTAATTTATGAAGAAAAGGAGGGAAATAGAAAACAAAAGAGTTGAAAAAAAAACGTGAAAAAGAAAGAAAAAAAAAAGAGTCGAAAAAAGAAGATGAAAAATGAAAAAAAAAAAGGAATGAAAAAGAAGAAACCGAAAGAAATAGAAAGAAAAGAAAAGAAAAAAAAAAAAGATGTTGTTTGGTTGACGGTTTCTACTCCTATGTTCTATCTTACATAATTTGAGGAGTACGTTTGGTTTGGTTTGGTGAGTTTTATGCCAAATGAAGGGCATTGTGCTTATTTCATAATTGAGTTGAGAATTGGATTTGTTCCATATGGTTTTGTTTAGGTACTAGCTTGATCACCTATACCTCCACATTCCCATAAATGTTTTGCCTTTTCTTACCCATTGCCTCACTTTACCATATTTTTGTAAGCCCTCGGCTGTGACAGGACCTTGATTGGTTGGAACGTGTGTACGGTAGTTAGAATTGTCTATCATATGAGTTGCATGCATGTTTATGTGGGTCGTAGTCTAGGTGAGCGACTATTTTTCTTCTTCTCTCTTACATTCATTTGCTTACCCTTTGCTTCATGAGAGAAGAGTGACCCGTGAGAGTCCATTATTAAAGGTCTTGCAAGGTCGACGGTTCAGCTACTTTTATAAACATCTTATAACTCGTTTGCATTTTTTGTTGTCTTGCTATAAGTGTTAGTTTGTTTGCATTAAATTGGCTTAAGTGGGCATTTGTAGCTAGCTCTGAGTTATCTTTTTCCGTTCCATTAGCGTATAGTTTTGAGTTTACTCGGGGACGAGTAAAGGTTTGGTTTGGGGAGATTTGATACGTGCATTTTATATAGTCTTTTTAGCCTATTTATTGCACGTATTTCTATGCTTTTATCGTGGTTTTATGCTACGAAATGCCCCGGATATGCTACTTTGGTGTATTTTGTCTTATTTGCAGGAATGAACCAGAAAGTAGCGGAATCAAGTCATTTACCGTCCATTTTGCATGCATTTGGAGGAAGAGTAGATTTGGAGCGGGAAATATTGCTGTCTTGGGATGCGTGAAGGCGTTTCGGGAGCTAAAAGGACAAGTCAAAGTCAAATTAACGAGAATTACAAGCTGCTGAAGTCAATTATCACTCGATCGAAGACATCCTTAGTCGATCGAGTGGTTTTAGGAGAATAAATAGTCGATCGAGTTGCTTCCTTAGTCGATCGACCAGTCCCTATGTGTAATGTCGATCGATCGAGCAAGTTACTTGGTCGATCGAATTTTCTGTTTGAGTTTGCTCGATCGAGTGATTTCTTTACTCGATCGAGTGGACTTTGCTACGGGCTGGGCTTTTAGGTTTAATTCGTTAATTAGGTTTAATCCTACTCCTAATTTCTTATAAATAGGAGTAAGGGTTGTCATTTGTAATCATCCAATAATCCGGGAAGGATCACGTTACTCCTTTTCCCTTTCTATATACACTGTTACTTTTCTTCATTTCCGGATCCCTTAATCTAGTAATTTCTTCTTCTTTTATTCGCTTTTAATCTAGGTATTCTATATACACTGTTACTTTTAAGCAACGTAAAAGTAACAGTAGGTTTTAACAATAATAGTCTATTTCTTCTGGATATCACCTTAATAACTTTCATCTCCAATTTTACCCATTTGGATGGTTTTTTTTTTTTTTTTCTATTTCTTTCGGTTTCTTCTTTTCTGATTTTTTTTCCTTTTTTTTTTTTTCTTTTTTCAATTCTTTTTTCTCATTAACCTCCTTTTCTTCATAAATTACCAACTCCAAATCAATATGATATGAGCCAAGATTTGATACAATAGACGATATACCGCAGGACAATCTAAACTAGCTTGACAAGGCAGGCTAAATTTGGAATGTAGCTAAGGGTCAACAGGCAAATTTGGCTAATGTGGAGTTTAAATAGGTAAAAATGAAAGAAAGGGAAATTGTAAGCACCTCCCTGCATGTGACACCAACCACTAACCCGAATGTATGACGGCAAAAAGCAATTGAATTTCATATACGTGCAAATTGATGAACATGTTATGCAAGGAGTATACTACTCACAATCCTACGTGAAACTGGTCACAAATGACACCAGTTTATACAGCTCTAAATCTTAGAAATTATAAGTAGGTTGCCAAAATTTCAGGTCAAGTCTATATGTTCAGCTGAATTAAACATTAACTCGTAGATATGCAATAAGACAAAGCTAATAAGATAATTAATTCAATGCAAGGCTTAAGCAAAAAGACAAATATAGAGCAATTTCATCATGGAAATCGACCGCTCCGACTCAACCTATATGCGAAAATAAACATGAAAGTTTTTTGAATTTTTAACAATTTTTTTTGATTTTTATATGGAATTTGATTTTTTGAAATAAAAAACAATGCAAACAGAAAATTAAACGTGATAACTGAAATGCAAATAAAAACAATATGCAGACACAGATATGGATGCATAACCTCCCCAAACCAAACCGTACAATGCCCCCATTGTACCAAAACATGGAAAGGAAATGCAAACTGAAGGAGAAAAAGAGTAAATGCGGAAAACTCACAAGATTGCGCGAATAAGGGGACCTCCCCAAACCGACCATGAAATGGGAGGTTGCTAGGGCCCGGAAAACCGTCTCAGGAAGCTAATCCAAGTCAATAACACTCGATCAAGAGGAATAGTGGCTGATCGAGTAACATGGGCGTCTAAAACTGCTCGATCGACTGGAATAGTGGTCGATCGAGTGGTTCTCTAATCTGCAGGTGGTCGATCGAGTACAATTTCACTCGATCGAGTGAATATAGCAGCAAAATGCTCGATCGAGTAGAAAAACTACTCGATCGAGGGCTCCTCAATGTATTTCCTGCAAAAACGCAATGTAAACAGCCCGCAACTAACAAAGACAAGCTTAACTGAGACCGTCTATGGTATAAAACCATTTATTACAACTAAAAGTAAATAAAAAACAAAATAAAAATCGCCGGGTTGCCTCCCGGGTAGCGCTAGCTTCAGTCAGGTCCCAGCTCGACCTCCTTTTTCTTCGAGCCTCTCTAATTAAATACAATCAAAACAGCTCAAAGCGCGCAGCAACCTGTCAAATAGCTGCGCATGTGCTACACAACAGCATAAGTAGCACCATAGTGGAACAGCAAAGTAGGAAATAAAGATATGTAAACATTTAAGTCTAACAAATTTCCTATGGGCGCTCCTAAATTTATCCACAAAATAAAGGAGCGGCGGAGCAATTGACGATAATATAGGGCTCCAATTCAGATTAACAATTTTATAATGACAAGGATGGTGAGAAATTGCTAAATTATGTGTCCACATATGAGGGGGTATAGCTTTGAAAAAGGAAGCATGAATAAGACGAGGCAAATTACAAACAATAATGAAATTACCGTTTACTACCTCAGGTTGATCACTCTTAATGACGGAATCATAGATAAAAGAATTCATTACCTCTTCCGTGCTAGGAGTAATTACCGACTCAGCTGTCCTTTTGTCACCCTCAGTGGAACTCGTCCCGTAAATCTCAGCCTCAAGCGCATCTAACTCGGCTTTGAATAAGGGGGATTCACCATAACCGTTATCATCGTCAAAATCGTCATCAAAATCAAGCCCAAATGACGAACCAAAGCTCCCAATGGCCATTTCAGTCGATCGAGCAGAATAATCACTCGATCGACCAACTTCCTCCCGCATCTCACTCGATCGAGTAACAACATCACTCGATCGAGAACTATCCTCCTGTATGTCACTCGATCGAGAAGGGATATTACTCGATCGAGGACTGTCTTCTGGAAATTCACTCGATCGACCATTATAAGTCACTCGATCGAGTGATTCTTCCTGCATAGAGCTGAAATCTTCACGTGGGGCAGTGAAATATGAAAGGAACTCGTCGTCCGAGTCATAGAAGTCATCCTCATCATTGGGCAACATGGTTTCCTCAGGAGAAAAACCGCTCTCAAAGCAAGGTAAACCTCTTCTTCTTGCATCTCATTTTGCTAACCGAGCTATTTGTGACTCCAGTTCGGGATTCGAGCGTCCATATATCTATCACTCTCTTGCATTTGTGATACAAGCATTCTCGTTAAATATGTCACTCGCGATCTCTTCTCTCTCCATCTCATTTGCTAATTGAGCAAAGCTGAGACTCGAGCTCATCAAATCGCGAGACATATTCTTGCACTTGGAATGCAAGTGCCTCCATCAAGGATTTCAGCTCCGCAATGTCTTCTCCTTGTATATCAGGGGAATCTTGTTGCGGTGGCCATTGATAGGGCGGATGTGGCGGCACAACTACAGCTGCATTGTGCTCAGCAGAACCACATCTCCCGCCGTATATCACCGTCTGTTCCATAAAATGGGACATCGGTGGTGGGTCAAAGGTACTCAAGCCTTCCCTTTGACTGTCTTTCACCTAGAACTGTCTAGGTAGTACCTGTAAGGCCTATCAAAACAGCACTAAACAAAAGATTAAAAAAATGACCTCAAGGGAAAAATCCCCTGAGGCTAAAAACAGATAAAATTAAACAAATAAATAAATAGATTGCCTCCCCGGCAACGGCGCCAAAATTTGATACTGTCGTTTCGTACCAAAAATAAAATACCTAAGTACAACTAACAGAAGTCAGCGGTAAGTAGGGTCGATCTCCACAGGGAGGCGGTGTACTATCTATTTGTCTATTTATCTGTCTAATGTCACGATGGGGGTTGAATTGATTTTAACTAAACTACTAAGGCTAAAGGCAAGAGGAAAAGGATAAAGGGAATTAACAATAAGAGAAAGGAAGTATGCTAGGAGTCGGTCCACCGTGGCAGCTATCAGATCTATACTATCGGGAATATTAAGGCGATTAGACTATTGATAAGAAGAGCTATGGTCGTCACCTTTCGGTCCTTAAACCGCCCTAGAGTGTAAACAGCTTAACTTTCGCCCTCACTGCAATACCCTATTGTAATTAAGCAAGCCTTCCCTTCCAATCTTTCGATCTAGGTCGGGGTTAACTAGAATTATTTGTCTCCTGCATGCATTCATTTGACCGGATAACAATTAAATTGCCTAATACAATTCCTATCGCAAGGCTAATCTATTTAATACAGTTAAGGCATGCTACCACGGCTTCCCTAATCCTAACATACTAGGGGAAATTAGCTAGACATGGGAATGGGGGAAACAAGAAATAAAGGAGAAGAAATAAACATAAATAACTTGAGAAGAAAAGAAGAGAAAGAGTTAATACTAATTATTGATCCGGAAATAAGAGCAACAGTAGCAAAGGTAGGGAGAAGAATAACGTGATCCCTGCCTCCGGGTAAAGAGAGATGATTACAAATGAAATCCCTAACTCCTATTTATAAGAAATTAGGAGTAGGATTAAACCTAATGACGGAATATAACTAAAAAGCCCAGCCCGTCAGCAATATCCACTCGATCGACCACTTAAATCACTCGATCGAGTGAACTTCACTCAAGAGACACTCGATCGACCTAGAATAGTGCTCGATCGAGTAAGGGCATATAGAGAACTGGTCGATCGACCATATAATCGCTTTCGATCGATTGTTTATTCATCCTAAAACCACTCGATCGACTAAGAATGTCCTCGATCGAGTGATAATTAACTTCAATGACTTAGAATTCTTGTTAGTTCGCCTTGACTTGTCCTTTTAGCTCCCGGAACACCTTCACGCATCTCAAGACAGCAACATTTCCTGCTCCAAATCATCTCTTCCTCCAAATGCATGCAAAATGGACGGTAAATGGCTTGATTTCACTCCTTTCGGGTCCATACCTGCAAATAAGACATAATAACCCAAAGTAGCATATTCGGGGCATTTCGTAGCATAAAACCACGATAAAAGCATAGAAATACGTGCATAAAATAGGCTAAAAAGACTATATAAAATGCACGTATCAACAAGGATGACAAATTTGTCAAAATGCAAGAGCACAGTGACATTAGCTTATTTCAGCTTGGCCAGGGGCCGTTTATTTAGTGCCACAAGAGCGACACGTGGGGTTACGCGAGGCGCGTTTTTGTTCCTATTCTAGGCATAGTATCGTTTTAGTTGGTCAAGGTTTGTTGGGTTGGAAAACTCATTCCCATCTAGGTCTGTGATTCTAACCGCGCCCCCTGGGAGTATGGATTTGACTAGAAAAGGTCCGGCCCAATTAGGTTTGAATTTTCCCCGTGGGTCAACAGGTAGAAGAGCTCTAATCGATTTGAGCACTAAGTCTTCTTCTTTGATGTTCCTTGGCCTAACCCTTTTGTTGAAAGCTCGTTTGATACGTGCTTGATATGTTTGGACATTATGTAAGGCGCGTAGCCTACGTTCATCCAGGAGGATGAGTTCTTCATATCTATCCCTCTTCCAATCGGCTTCCGGGATTTGGCTTTCGAGTAAAATTCGCAAGGATGGTATTTCTAGCTCGTTGGTTGTACTGACTTCCATGCCGTAGGTCAAATAGAAAGGAGTAGCCCCGGTGGGCGCCCTATGATGTACGATACCCCCACAAAGCAAAGGGTATCTTGCTTGGCCAATCTCTATAGTTGTCAATCATTTTCTTGAGAATCGTGACAACATTCTTGTTTGCCGCCTCTACCGCGCCGTTAGTCTGTGGTCTATAGGGCGAAGAGTGGTGATGCTTAATCTTGTATTTGGCTAGCAATTGCTCGGTCTCAGCTTGGAAATGTGATCCGTTATCGCTAATGATCTCATGTGGGCAACCATATCGACAGATGATGTTGTTTTGTATGAACTTTGCCACATTTTTAGCTGTAAGACTAGTGTAGGAAGCCGCTTCTACCCATTTGGTGAAATAGTCAATTGCTACTAGGATGAAACAGTGACCTCCTGTTCCGGCCGGGGTTATCTTCCCGATTATGTCAATTCCCCAAGCAGAAAATGGCCAAGGAGATGTCATTGTATAGAGCAATGAAGGAGGGACATGTTGTACATTCCCGAAGATTTAGCAATTATGGCAATGTCTTACGCATTTGATGCAATCGGATTCCATTGTGGTCCAATAATACCCCAAACGTGTGATTTTCTTCGCCATCATGGGCCCACTCATGTGAAGACCGCATTCTCCATCGTGGACTTCTTCCATCACCTTTCGTTCCTGTGAATGATCAAGGCAACGTAGGACTACACCAAGAGGTGTTCTTTTGTATAACTCTCCTTGCATGAGAACGTATTGGGAAGCTAGTAGGCGTATAGCACGTTGTCCCCTCTTGTCCATATCCGGTGGATAAGTACCATTAAGCTTAAAATTCAGGATTGCTTGGAACCAGGGTTCCTGCGCGATCTCTTATTCATCGGTGATTTGGTGGACATAAGCCGGCTCTGACCGTCGTTCGATGCACAAAGGCATTTCCACCATGTGATCTGGCATATTAATCAAAGATGCAAGTTTCGCAAGAGCGTCTGCAAATTGATTTTCTTCTCGAGGTAGGTGTAGGTAGGTTACGTGATCAAAGAATTGGGTAACTTGGTCTATTCTGGCCTGATAAGGTGCGAGGCTTTCGCTTCGGATTTTCCAAGATCCTGTAACTTGGTTGATGATCAGTGATGAATCCCCATGTACTCGGAGGTTTTTAATGCCTAAGCTCACTGCCGCTTGTAATCCAATGAGACAAGCTTCGATCTGCAAAGCATTGTTTGTCACCTCGAAGTCGAGTTTTGACAATTGGTGTATGCTCGCCTTCAGGAGAAATGAGCAACACTCCTATTCCAAATCCTCTCAAGTTTGATGCTCCATCAAAGTAAAGGTCCCAGGAGTCTACATCAGTTTGGAGTATATCCTCGTCTGGAAATGACCAAGTATCTATTGTTTGTGCGTCATTGATGGGATTTTCTGCGAAAAACTCGGCGACGGCGCGACCTTTTATAACTTTCAGTGGCACGTATTTGAGGTCGAATTCTGAGAGCATCAGGGTCCATCTTGCTAGGCGTCCGTTGAGGACGGGTTTCTCGAAGAGGTATTTGACTGGATCCATTTTGGAGTATATTTTGACGGAGTAGCTAAGCATGTAATGGCGTAGCTTCTTCGTTACCCACACAAGAGCGAGGCATGTCTTTTCGAGTTGTGAGTATTTGCACTCGTACTCCAAGAACTTCTTACTAAGGTAGTAGATAGCTCTTTCTTCACTTCCTACAGTTTGAGCCAGCATGGCACCCATGGCTGTTTCGGTTACTGTGAGATATAAACCAAGAGGTTGATCTCGTTGTGGTGGCATGAGCACTGGCGGTTTAGCCAATATCTCCTTGATTCGGTTGAACGCTTTCTGACAATCATCATCCCACATGGTGTGGTCCGTTTTCTTGAGTTTCTTGAAGATAGGCTCACAAATCATGGTAAGCTTCGATATGAATCGACTTATATACTGTACTTTTCCCAGGAATCCTCTGACTTCTTTTTCTATTTGAGGTTGTGGCATTTCGATCAGGGCTTTGATTTTGGAAGGATCTATTTCTATACCTCTTTGACTAACGACGTATCCCAGGAGTTTGCCAGATGTTACCCCGAATGTGCATTTCTGAGGATTGAGCCTCATGTTGTACTTTCGTAGCCTTGCGAAGAACTTGCGAAGGTTCGCAATATGCCCCTCTCTTTCCTTGGACTTGACAATCATGTCATCTACGTATACCTCAACTTCCTTGTGCATCATGTGATGTAAGAGTGTAGTTGCGGTACGTTGATATGTAGCTCCGGCGTTGATCAATCCAAACGGCATTACCGTATAACAATAGGTTCCCCATTGGGTGACAAAGGCGGTCTTATGCATATCTTCCATGGCCATCTTGATTTGGTTATAACCCGCATACCCATCCATGAAGGATAGTAACGCGTGGTCAGCAGTATTGTCCACCAATATGTCGATGTGAGGTAGAGGGAAGTCATCTTTTGGAATTGCTTTGTTTAAGTCCCTAAAGTCGACACAAACACGGATTCTCCCATCCTTTTTGGGTACGGGTACTATGTTAGCTACCCAGTCAGAATACTCGGAAACTTTGATGAACCCGGCTTTGAATTGTTTGTCAACTTCTTCCTTAATCTTGAGGGCCATTCTGTCCTCATTCGTCGAAGCTTCTGTTTTACAGGTTTGAAACCTGGCTTAATTAGAATCCTATGTTTGGCGATATCCCTGTCGATCCCTGGCATGTCTTTGTAGGACCAAGCGAAAACGTCTTTGAATTCATTTAGGAGGTTTATGAAATCGGCCCTTTCGGTAGAGCTCAAGGTAGTCCCTATCCTAAGTTCTTGGGGTTCTAGTTCGGTTCCTACATTGATGGGTTCGGTGTCTTCTATTACTGGTCCCCCTTCCCCTTCCTGTAATATTTCTTTGGCTACGTAGGGAGGTATTTCGATTGAGTCTGGGTCTTGGTCATCCTCAGTATCATCGTAAACAGAATTGCACTCAAGATAACACAAAGAGTAAGCAGAACCTGATTTATTCATATTAAGATTTGAGTAAAGTTGAAACAAAGAAGCCAACTGATCCATGGTCAGTGGCGGCAAAGGGACAGTGGTTGGGGCATTTCCCGAACTACTGTGACTACTCGAGGCTAAGCTAGGAGAAACAAAGGGAGTGGGGATGACGACATAAGTAGACTCTCCAATGACTTCTCTAGACTCCGACTCTGACTCCGACTCCGACTCAAACTCATCGTCTTCTTGTTCTCCTTTGAACATCTCTCCTTCTCCAGTGGTGAGCTTGAAGAGTCTTCCTTGATTGTTGGTCCACTTGATTGATTTTCTCCATCCTTTCTGCTGTCTTGCGTTGGTTTCTGTGATTAACGCGGTGGGGTTGAAGTGATCGTCTTAAAGTATCATGGTAATGATCTCATCCTGCGCGGCCCTAACAAATCGATCTTCTCCGAACAATAGGCTAACGGCTTGTTCGTTTAAGCAAGGTGCTTGACGGGTTTTGACGGTAGGAACCGTTTCTGGAGGGATAAAGTAGCAATCGTGAAAGATCTTGATCCCGGCTAGCTTCCTCTCGAGATAATGCCAAGGCTCGGGAAATCCGTTAAAGAGTTCTAGACTTCCTTCTTGGACAAAGTACCCATTTAAAGTAGGGAGATAGGGTCTCATTTGGACTCCTACGTGCTTGCGGTTTTGGATTTGAGCGAGCATTTCGAGAACTTCTTCTTTAGTGGGTTTGTACTCTAGTCCAAGTGGTATCCTCTTCGAGTTGCCTTCCTTGTATGGTGTGAAGGTGTTTCTTCGGGTAGGGTTTAAAGGCATTCCAGGGAAGTATCCCTGGGTTTTGAGCATGTGGTTGACCACCAAGTTAGAGTAGGGATCATAGTATAAGGGTGCCAATTCGCTTTCTATGACGCTCACGCTTTGGAAGCCCCCAAGTTCATATACGGGATCCGCAAGGACTTGATTGTTATTTTTTTCGATTATTGCCTTGATGGGTGACGAAGTGATCGTCACTACTTTGCCATTTAGTGGGATCTTGATCTTTTGATGAAGAGTGTATGTTACCGCTTTGGAAGCGTGAATCCACGGCCTTCCCAGAAGTATGTTGAATGAAGCTTCAATGTCCACTATTTGGAAGTTAACCTTTCGTTCAATTGGCCCCGTGGCTATGGTTAGGTTAACAAGTCCTACCACCTTTCGTCGTGTACCGTCATATGCACGCACACCTTGATTGGTAGGGGTCCAATCCGACTCTTTCATGCCTAGCTTGTATGCCGTTTTGAGGGGTATGACGTTGACCGCGGAGCCATCATCTACCAAGGTCATTGGCACATTCTTTTTAGACAAATGATGAGTGATGTAAAGAGCTAAATTGTGTGGCGCCAAAAGGTGGCAAATCTTGTGAGAAAGTAATAGGATTACTTAGCTTCGGTGATTTTTGGAAGACCAAGTTGACTACATCTTCGGGTGTCGAGTTATGTGCTACATTTAGTTTGGCCAAAGCTTGCAGTAAAGCTCGGCGATGTGGGAATGAGCTTGCTACCAGTTGCCAGACTGAAAGATCAGCCTTTGTCTTCTGTAATTGCTTGAGCAAATGATCAGTGGAGTCATCTTCGTTGTCATTTGGTGTGACAACGTTGGTTGGACCGTTTTGAGTAGTGCTTTGATATGGACGACCCGAACGAGTTAGGTGGTCCACATCTTGGTCTTCACCATTTTGGACTATTTCTTTGACTAGGGAGTTTTCAATGAGATACTCGTCCTCATCATCGTCGGCCCAAACTCCATTGATTGCAGTTAGCTCTCTCATTCTCATGATTTCATCTTCCAGTCGTATGATTTGGTCAACTAGTTTATCAACCATGGTGACTACTTCTTGCATAGTATTATTTTGAGAGAAGATTAGTGGCACATTCTCCTTAGGCGTCATGTTGGGATCATGTAGAGTTGTTACCATATTTTGTAATTCCCAAACTTGTCTATCCACACTCCTTGCCCATGTGATGAAGTCGGAAATGGTAGGGGAGATAGTAGAGTAAAACCCTTCATCCTCGATTGTATAGATTTCATTTTTGATTGGAGAAATGAGGTGTGAGCAATCTAAGGTAGATTCCTCACTTGTAATCACTAGAACTCCAAGAGGATTCTGAGTGTTGTTGGGTTTACCTCCCGGTGGTATTGGTAGTCGGCCATCTTCAATCATGTCTTGAAGCACATTTTTCAAATTGTAGCATTTTTCTGTGTCGTGTCCCTTGCCCCTATGGTATTCACAGTACGAGTTATCGTCCCAGAATTTGGACTTCCTTTCGGGTTCGGGAGTAGGTCCAATGGATTGGAGTTTGCCTTGCTTCATTAACCTTTTTAGAGCGTTGGAGTAAGTGTCCCCAAGATTTGTGAATTTCCTTGGTGGGGTACTTTTCTTGGATGGCTCGAGAAGGTTAACTTCATCGGTCTTGCTAGTAGAGCCGTATGAACGACTTGTTGAACCTTGATATCCTCGACCTACCGTTTTGGACAAGAGTCCTTTACGGATGTCATCTTCAATCCTTGTCCCTAGTACGGTTAAGTCCTTGAAAGTTTTGATGTTTTGGTATCTCAAATGATTGGCATAGATGGGTTTGAGATTGTCCACAAACTTCTCCACAAGGGTAGCCTCATCCGGGCGTTCCACTAGTTGGGTGCTAGTCTTCCTCCACCTACTTAGGAAGTCGGTGAATCCTTCTTTGTCATTTTGGGTAAGAACCTCTAGAGTGCGCATGTTAACTTGGATCTCGGCATTATCCGCATATTGTTTAGAAAACTCGATTGCGGCATCCTCCCAAGTAGCGACCTTCTTGTGATCTAAGGAGTAAAACAAATGCTTCGGGATAGTGTCAAGAGATGAAGGAAAGATCCTTAAGAACATCTCGGGTTTGATGCCTTTGATAGACATGTAATCCTTGAAGGCACGGATGTGGTTCAAAGGGTTCTCGTGCCCCTTGAATTTAGGGATATCCGTCATATTGAAGTTAGTTGGCAATTTGGAATTGACGGCCTCATACTTGCGATTGTTCTCCCTATAAATGTCATCCCCCTTAAGGTACATCAATTGCTCCTCTAAGTATTGGAGTCTTTTCTCGCCTCTGATCATCCCCATGAGAGGATTCTCATCCTTGGATTCATTATCAGAGTCACCTAGTACTTCATTTTCATGAGGAGGCAACCTTCCCTCTAGGGCATAGATACGGCCCTCGATGAGCTCAAAGCGGTCATAGACTTGGTCTTGGGTAACTTGCATTTGGGCTAGCGCGGCTAGGATTCGATCATTACCATCTTGAAGTTGGTGGAGGTTTGTTTCACTGGATCCAGGCATCTTGAAAACTGGATAAGAGATCGGCGACGAATCAAAACACGATCGACCATTCTAACACACTTGCTAAAAGAAAGAAATGTTTTGACTCGTGAAGTGGGTGTGTGCCACTTGTGTTGAGTGAGCTTTGAAGAAAGACAAGGTTTTTGAAAATGTGTGTCCTAGTCAACTATAGTGTAGTTGTAGGAGTGGACTCAAAGTGAGGTTTTGAAATGGGCTTGTGGCCCGAATTTTGACACGACAAACGGACAGAGTTTTGACCGGATTTTGCGCTAATTGAAGGCCTATTTCGAAATTTTATTTGAAAATGGGTTTTGATTTTTGAAAAAATCGTCATGGTTTTGTTTAGAAATGGTGATCACGTAAGGTACAAACATTTATACAAGCATTATAACGGGATGCTGCGTGCATTTAAAAGGGTTTTGGTTTAAAGGGTGGTTTGCCATACCGAACCATCAAACCCGAAGTCTGTGGAGAGGCTCGTACCAAACAAGAGTAAGGCCGATTCCTAGTCCATTTCCTCAAGTAGTGAAGGCCCTTGATACAAACAAGAGTAAGCATCATGGTATGGATGACGTCAACCGCTATCCATCCTTAGGCCCAAATAAGAATTAGGACCGTTTAGACGGGACGATTGGTCGAATGGGTTGGGTTGGGCCTAGGAAGGCCGAATAAAACGGTCTAGGAAGACCGAGTTATGAAAACCGACAATTGTCTTATACAAACTATTCCCTAACCTTGTTCAAGTTTCACCCTTGCTACACGTAAGTGTATTATCCCCCAGAGTCGCCAAAAGCGTGGACAGCGGGGGCCCACGGGGGCGCTTGGGAGGAAAGAGAAACAAGCGTTTGCATTTTTGTTGGAGTCGCCACCAATTTTTATGGTAAATTGGAACCGTTCGAATACCTCGTGTCATGTCAAGACACAAAGTAGAGACATGAACACTAAGCAATCGTTACCCTTAGCATTCTATGTCTAGAATGACTCTCGTGGATGCCAATGAACACGGGTGCTCACGGAGATCTGGAGTAAGGGGTGAGGGTACGTATTAGGAAGCTCTTTTGATCGAACACCTAATCCCGCCCGCCTCGATAGCGGCCTCTACTAATGATTAGGGAAGTTATTGTGGACAGCGGGCCGCCCACGGGGGCGCTTGGGAGTGAAGGGGCTCGAAAACAAGCGTTTGCATTTTGTAAGGAGTCGCCACCAATTTTTATGGGAAATTGGAACCGTTCGAATACCTCGTGTCATGTCAAGACACAAAGTAGTGACATGAACACTAAGCAATCGTTACCCTTAGCATTCTATGTCTAGAATGACTCTCGTGGATGCCAATGAACACGGGTGCTCACGGAGATCTGGAGTAAGGGGTGAGGGTACGTATTAGGAAGCTCTTTTGATCGAACACCTAATCCCGCCCGCCTCGATAGCGGCCTCTACTAATGATTAGGGAAGTTATTCGTACTCGATATATCGTCGGCTATATGCATGCAATGCAACATCCATTGATTAATCCTAACATGTGAAGAATTAACTAAGTCGATGAACAATTAATTAGCATACAATTGGGTCGAAGTTAGATTTAATACTGATTTACATGTGGAAGCATACAAATGATAAATGAAAGGAATACAATAAATTAATATAACTACAATAAAAAGAATTACATTAATTACAACGGATTAGGCGATTTATGTCGAAAGTACCTTTAAAACGGATGATTTGATAAAAAAGAAATAAAAGAATAAAACAACAAATTAACGAACAGGAATTAGCGATATTACGAATATTAGCTAATTAATACGTGAACTAATTAATCTAGGTCAAGACAGAAGAGGAGTTCAGGGACAGAAGTCGTCTGGAACAAAGAAGAGACATCGCGCCCTTTGGAAGAGGCGCAGCAGTTGCTGCGTCTGTTCCAAGGACGAACTCTGGCTGTGAAGCCAAAACTGCAATTGTTAACGTTAATTGGTGATTTTAATGGACTGATTCAGATTATGTACTCGGATGAAAGTGATTTACAGATTATTTAACATGTGATTGAGGTCATAAAACAATAAACATGGATGAGACGGAGACAAAGACAGATTAAACATGTGAAGGGTCGATGTTAATGAATGATCAATTAAACTAACTAACTAAACGAATTAGACTAAACATGATGAATTAATGAACAAACAGGTGAAAATATATCAACAATGAATCCCAGAAACTCAACATGAACGAATTGAATCTCTAAAACCCGAATTGAATATTAGTGACGAAAACCCGCAAATATGAATTACTTGGGATTTAAGTCGGACTAGATGATTTAAACATGTGAATGAATGATGGAATATATGATACAATATACATGCTAATTATTATGATTTTATGACGGAGAATTAACAGACGAACAAACAAAACAAATAAATTTGATACGAATTGCAGAGGACGGAGGAAGAAGAAAAGAAGCAGAATCGCGGCCCTCACAAAGAGGCGCAGCAGTGCCGCGCTCCTTTGAAGAGGCGCGGCAGATTGCTGCGTCTTTTCTCGATCGTCTGCATCTCATCGGAAATCCGCAAACAGGTTTTAAAGACGGTTTTAGAAGTCGGTTTTAATGAGATGCTTTCGACATAAATCTTACAATTGTTATACAATAATTAAAATACAATAAACAAAAGAGAGATTAATACACCCTCAGACTTACATGTTGACGGAACGAGAAGAACTAAGAAGATCGATTAGTGATGCTCGACGCGAATGCAAGGAAAGAGTGCCCTCGTAAGAGGAAAACGATTGATTAATTTAAGTTGATTGAGTGTAGTGGTCAAATTGGTCGGTCATGCAACGAGAGGGCTGGTACCGGAAAGATCCGAGCTTACGTGGTCGGAAGTCCAAGCACGTAGGCGCCAATTAGTAAGAACGAAGTCTAGAATGCAAAGGGAGAAGAGAAGGGCGGACACTCGCGTGAGAAATATGAGGAACGAAGGCTCCTATTTATACTAATCACGTGAAGGAATAGGGTTTCGGAGACTCTTTGGAAGTGAATCTCGGAAAGATATAAAAAAGATACGTAAATCATGCAAAGAAGGGCCTGGGAAGAGGCGCAGCAGCCACTGCGTCTCTTGGAAGAGGCGCAGCACCTGCTGCGTCTGTTCCCAGGAGGTTTCCTCCTGCTTAAGAAAGATTTCCGCGTTTTAGTTATGGTAGGACGGATTTATTCGATTATCTTTTAAATATTACGGGATATTATTTGCCAAAAGATAAAATTTGATGAATATGGAATAGAAATATCCGGAACATTCCAGAACATTCCGACTCGGGATTTAACAGCTATCAGAAAATGGAGACGGTTTTTGACCCGGACTCCGAATGTACTCTAATTACTGCCAAAACGACCGTATCGGCACGTAGATGACAACTAAGAGGTTGACATTTATATTTGAGCAATCACTTGACGATAAACTTACGATTTAATGTCACTAATCGTTCCGCGAATCAAACATGCGGCCCAATCATCACCGGTGGTTTGCGTAGGGGTGCGTAAACGAGGTGTCTACTGAGCCCCCACTTTGACCGAGGCTTGGACAAGGCGAAAGTCAAAGTATAGCCATCAGGTCAATCAAGATTACAACCGACGACTATGGCGACGCGAGGCGCTCAAGGGGTCCGAACCAAGGACTGTCGTCGGGAACATTTTAGAGTCTGTCGACTATCGGGGAGGGTCGTTTAAAGTCCATTAGACTACGTAAGGAAGCTCGCCACCACAAGAAGAGACCATACCGAGACTTCTTTCTCGAGATGCTTCCGGGAGGTGCGTAGGAGCTAAGGTTAAGCGTAGGAGCTAAGGGTAAGCGTAGGAGCTAAGGGTAAGACCTAAAAGTTACACAAAGATTTTTGCTAGGGCATAGGACCCTAAAGGAAGCATCGACGGGAAGGAGGCCAAATATAAGTTTCGACCTAGAGGCAACCAGGGTTTGGGTATAGGAACTTCTTGGAGAACGACACCCTGTCGAACTCGGCGGGGAAACAAGAAATATTGGAAGCAGCAGGACGTCGGTAGAAACTGCTGGGTGAATCGCTGCGTCGGTCTCAAACAAACTCTCGTTGAACTTGGGGCTGAATCTGCTTGCGTCGGTCTCAAACAAACTCTTGTTGGGTAATATATTGACGACTAGGAGCATCTTGATCGTCATAAAAGAAAGTCTTGAGTGAGCAAGATCGCAAAATACTCGCGCCGGATAAAATGGTTGAGCAATACTGCGAAATGCCGCACGCACGGATAAAATGAACTTGGACAATCTGCGAAATATTGTCGCACTGGATAAAATGCGGGCGGAACGAAAGGAAATCGTCGAAACGGACCAAAGTGATAAAATGTCATCGAGGAAGAGGCGCACCAAAGATGGGCCCACGAGTAACGAACTCATAACGGATTTTTGAAAATCCATCGGGAGGGAAACAAAGGAAGAGGCGCAAAGAAGAGCTGCGTCTCTTGGAAGAGGCGCAGCGCCGCTGCGTCGTCTGTTTTCAATTCAAGCAATTCGCGTAAAAACGCGAAATCGTAAAGGTTTTATTTCATTTCATTCAAACATAAATCCTTCAATTTCTCTCTCAAATCTTCACCATTTCTATCAAGGTTGGATTCAAAAGCTTGCTTAAAATATGACTAATCGAGGTATGTGCTTTAATCTTGCATTAATCTTTCTCATTTGTCGAATTTTGAGCCGCGAACATTAGGGTTTTCGACCCTTTTGATCGAAAATTTGGGGCTTTTCCCCAAATGGATTTGTCTTGCCAAATTGATACTAGAAACGAGTAGTAGGCAATGTTAGGAACATAACCATGTATTTACTTCGAATTTTCATCAAGTTTTGAGCCCTTGAGCGAATTTTGAGACGGTTTCACAGCTAGATCGAAAATTGCTTCGAAAATGGCCTTAGGATTGCCCATTTGTGATGAAATTTGATAGTAGGGACCCTTGGATGATGGGTAAACTTCCTGTCATCTCGGAAGTTTGGTTTGTGACAACTTTTGCAGGACACTTTTTAGGGCATAATCGCCATTATAGCGAAATGCTGCCGAATTTTCGACTCGAACTCGGAACTAGGCCTTGACTTTGACTTGACTTGACCCTATTCATCACATGAGTGATTGAATTGGCGGGAACATGGCCAAGGATGGCCGGAAAGGGGCGATTTCTGGGCCTTGAAGGCTCGAAAACTACTTAACAAGGGCTTGTCGTCATGTGACGCGGCCTGGATTTGCCTTACTGGTTGCAGGTGACGATGCTTCTACTTCTGGGAGAGACCTCATGGACGTAGACGCCGCTGTTGTTGAGGAGGCTTTAGAGCAGACCTTCACCGCCGCGGTGATGGCTGCTGCAGAGGCGGTCCCCGAGGAGGAGGCTGCTGACGAGGAGGAGATCCCGAGACGGGCCCACCTCGGACGAGGGGGTCGCCAGCTGAGAGGCGCTCTGCGTGGGCTGAGACCGGGAGAGTAGGCACCTTGTGTGGGCTGCAGAGGGTCACTTGTCCTACAGGACGGTGAAGAGCTTGGTAAATAGGAATTCCCTAACTCATTACCTATCCTTTTCCATTTTTGTTCAAATCTCTTCTAAATTTATTCCAAAACTAAAGATATCTTTGTTTTAAATCATGATAGGAGGCCGGGAACATCCGGTCGTTCTCGGGGTATACGACGGCGATGGAGCATTACGAGCGGCTGTCGGAGGAGGAGAGGGCCATGATTGAGCGCGGAGCGTTTGGTCCTCTGGTTCAGGTTTGGAGGGATATCGTGGAGAGGAAGTTGCGGGCCAACCTTAGCCTGGTCCGCGCTTTCTTGGATCGATTCTGGGATACGACTTCCACATTTCACCTGCCTTTTGGTGAGGTGGGAGTCACCTTGGAGGACTACGGCATGATTTCCGGGTCCGCCATGGATCGAGGAGATGGTGTGGCCGGAGGCTGGCATGAGGGCGGACTCGGCCGAGGCGAGGAGGTTGATTGGCTGGAACTTGTCGCCGAAGGCTGTTGCGGTGCCGGGTTTGGTACCCAGTACCTATGTTCGAGATTACTTTGCGGGGAAGACCCCGGCATCGGTGGTGATCGATGGGAGGGAGACGGCTCCTCCTCCCTCTGTGTTGAGAAAGCAGAGGGCTCGTCTGTGGCTTTGGTGGTTCTTGTCTTCGATTTACCTCGGAGACAAGGGTGAGAGGCTGTCGACGAAGCTTCTCCCCTTTCTTTCTGACCTGAGTTCCTTAGGGCGTTGGGACTGGGTCACTGCTGGTTTTGCGGTCCTCATCCGCTTTATGAGGGCCATGGTTCGACCAGAGCTGATGGAGAAGGGGACTTCTCCTGGCGCTGTCGGACCTGGACTACTGTTGGAGGTATGAACCTACCTTTAGATCAACGTAAATTCCTTTCTTTTATCAAAGATCGTCATTGACCATTTTGTTTTACAGGCGTGGGTGTACTCCTACTTTCCGGACCTCGCGCCCAAGAGGACGGAGCCGTTGGAGAGGGCCTATCCCGTGGTGAGGGATTGGGTCATGTGCCGGACGAAGAGCAAGCGTTCTTCTCACAATGTCTACCGGCGGGATGTGAACGCCCTTCAGCTGAGCAGCGTGAGTATCCCATTCGTATTCATTCACATCTTTTCATATTTTGTTTTCAATTGATCATAGGAATGACCTTTGCCTTCATATTGTCCCAGTGGGTGCCCAGGCCTTGGGCGGAGTACGCTGGAGCGCCTCCCTTTGTTGCTGAGATCCTTCGTCCTAGGAGTTCGAGTCGGCTGCTGTTGTGGACGTCGATGGGTCCTGTATGGTATCTGGGCGAGCGGTTAGCTCGTCAGTGCTTTCGGGGTGCGTTGACGGTTCCGTCGATCCTCCTAGGACGATGTTTAGGAGCCTTCGAGGCCGAGAGGGAGGCGGACTTGGCCGGCGTCGGTGGCGACGACCTTCTTCTCCCTGAGGAGGATTACTCGGCGTTCCTTTACGGGAGGTTGGCGTATTGGCCGGTAGTGGTGAGTATCCTTTGTTTTCTTGTTGATTTGATTTTGGAAATTACGACGAAGGATCATCGATTAACGAGAGTTGTTTTGTCCTTGTAGGAGGTTGAGGCGGCGGGCATCGAGCCCCCAGAGTACCCTGAGACCCTTGAGTACACTGACGCTACTGGGAGGACGACGATCTCCGAGCTGCGTGATTTTGACGTAGCTGTGACGGATGCTGGCCTAGATGACTGGCAGCATCTGATTCGGAGGGTGAGTTCCCATTTTGCATAGTTTTCGTGTAAGAACACGTTTTCGAATTTGTTTAATTTGCTGAGAATTTCCTTTTGAAATGCAGGTCGCGCCATCTCGGTTCGTGGCACTATGGAGGGTGGCCAACCGGCTACGAGCTACGGCCATTGAGGCACTCGTCGGCGGTCGAGGTCGTCAGGTATGACCCTTTATGCCCATTTTTCGATCTTCTTTTTTTGATTTTTTGGTTTTCCAATTGGGTTGATTGACATGAGCCAGTTCGCTGCTGTTTGCAGGGTGACAGCGAGTCAGGACGAGAGTTGGCCCAGGCTCGGGAGGAGACGGCTCGCCTGTCGAGGGAGCTCGAGTTTCGGGATGCCGAGATCGCCGCTCTGATGGCGAGAGTTGCTGAGTTGGAGGGTGCCCAGCAGTAGCTTGTGTAGCTTTGTACATCTGATTTTGAAACATTTTTGGACTCGGTTCGGGGCGCAAGCCCCCAGTTTTCTTGGATTTTGGATTTGGTCGGGGCGCAAGCCCCCAGTTTGCTTGTGCATCTGGACTTTGTTCGGGGCGCAAGCCCCCAGTTTGCTCGTACATTTACTTTTTGTTGTATATATGATGGCCTGAGTGCCTTTGCTGCTGGGTTGTGTTGCTTGTACCTGCAGGTTAGTTCTTGAACAGGTTTGGTAGATAACGGTTTATGCCGTTATGCTGCCGAAATTTACATGGAAAAACACGCGATTCACACATTTTAATACACATAAGGCCTTTAATTAGCGCACAATGAGACTCAAAAGAAACGCAAAAATGCAAAAATTTTGCCGGAAATGACCGGAAAAGACCGGACGGTAGGGAGGGTTACCCCCGAGAAAAAAAAGAAAAAAAGAAATTTATAAGTTAGAAAATGTAGAAAAAGAATTTAAGAAAATTAAATAAATATATAAAAGGTTTGGATAATAAGAAGAATTAAATGGACAATTAAATACACAAATGTGATAAAATGGCGAAAATGTCAATGTTGCCTCGAAATGCGTGCCCGCGAAAATAGGAAATCCCAAAACATGGTAAACTTCCGTAGTTTACCAAAATAAAATCCCATAGGAATAGGAAATCACGCGTGTTATAGAATTAGGAAAGATCCAAACGCGGAAATCACAGGAGTGAGCCTGGGGAAGAGGCGCAGCACCAGCTGCGTCCCTTTGAAGAGGCGCAGCAGGTGCCGCGCCTGTTCCCAGAGGGGTCTATTCTGACGGATTTTGGAAACAGCAAATTAGTATAAATAGAAGCGCTGCCGAAGCTTTGAATCATATAATTCTTCCGTCTTTTCTTCGTCGCTTCTCCTAAAACTCCTAAAATAAATTTTCAAGAGAAAATTATCATCATGAATACTTTGGAGGTTCGCTTGAAGGAATGGACTAATGAGTTTTCGAACACGGAAAAGCACGACATGGGTGCTTATAATCTTGGGTCTTTATTGAGTTTGAAACTCATCAAGGTAGTGAAACCGTTCTTAGATGCTTGCCTTGATTATTGGGATCCAAATTATCATGTATTCGCCTTTCCAGGAGGTGATATTTGTCCTTTTCCGGAGGAAATTGCTGCTATTGGCGGGTGGGACCCCGAACACTTACCTGCCATCCCTTCTACTGCTCAAGGATATAAGAGTAAGTTTAGAGATTTGCTTGGACTTACCAGACTCGAGGTGGATCGTCTTGTCACTGCGAAAGGCGTGCGGATGTTGGATTTTATAGACCGATTCATCAACAGGGCCGACCCTACTGTCTCTTATGTTGCTAGAAGGAGAGCATTTGGCTTCTGTTTGTTGCATGTGTATGTCTTTCAGGGACATGTTGATGAGGACTTGAGAGGTGATCCTCGCCTTTTGAGCCTTATTGAGCAAATGGAGTCGCGCAGAGCCCACTTTGTCTCGTGCTTAGGGAGATCATTTTGGGTTTGGATAATAGGAAATCCAACCGCGATCTGCCGTTCTTGGGAAGTCCGTTATCCTACAGTAAAAGACACCTTCTTCTTTTTTTTTTTTTTTTTTTTTTTTTTTTTTTTTTTTTTTTTTTTTTTTTTTTTTTTTTTTTTCGGTGTCTAATACCTGTCTTGGTAGGTTTGGCTCATGGAAGCGCTCCGATTGCTTGAGCCCCGGTTCGTGTACTTTCCTATCATGCCCGTATGATTTCGATGAGGACACTACTGCATACATGGTGGACTTCACCCGTGTCCGTGACTATTGGAAGAACAAGTCAAGACCGATGACGGCCCTTTGATCGGTGGGTTGTACCGTGGTGGGACCTCAAGTCATCACTCGGGGTGCAAATTCTTTAGATCCCACTAGGTCCGTGCGCATCCCTGGATTGGAGTTTATGGTGTGCATCTTCCCTGAGAGATTGATGAGGCAAGTTGGGTTGAAGCAGATGATCCCTAGGCTTGACACCGTCCCGCAGACTGCTATGGCGTTGACTACCGAGAGCCGAAGGGAGTGGGCCATGAAATGGGCCCAGAGAAACATGTGGTTTCTGAGCTTCACCTCTAATGCCTTGTGGGTGTCGGACTCTTATCTGAGGTGGAGGAAGGCTGCAACTTCGGAAGAGCGCGAAAGACTGAGGAAGCGCGAGCCCGTTGATTACAAGGTGCGCGAAGGAGAGAAAGAGAAAGAGAAGCATCTGACCGAAGGAGAAGAAGAAGCCGGCTTTCAAGTCATTCATCCTTCGAAGAGATCAAAGACTACTCCTGCCGCAGAGATGGTGGTTGACAAGAATGGGAGAGTCAGGCCTCGAGAAAGACCGTTGGTGATTAGGTCTGAAGTGGTGCAAGAGCGCCCGGCTCGGGGTCGTGACAAGAAATATGACAAGAACGACAAGGGCAAGGGAAAGATGGAGGAATAGCCCAAGTCTTAGTTATTATTATTTGATTATTATTATTATTGTTGTAATAAAAAGGAGGGATTTTTAGAATCCTAGCCTATCTATTTTTACTATTTGTCGTACTATTATTATTAGAAAATGGATGGATAAAAGAGGTTAAATGGTTATGAAACCGTTGGCGTTTTCTTTAATTATTCTTGTCGAATTTCAAATGCAATGCAAATGTCCTTCTATTTACATTTATTTTATATATAATGGCGGGTTGAATCCCGTGAAGGATTGCCTACGTATTCACTTTAAAGAAAGCGAAATCAAACCCTTGCGCGTAGTTCGAGTAAATGTAAAAGAATAATTGTTCAAAGCAAGAGCTTGTAATGAACATAGAAAACAAGCATGAGCTTTGCTTACTCTGGAGGTGCGAATTTAGTTTGTTTGATGATATGAGGATGACAAGTTTGCCAAGATGCAAGAGCATAGTGACATTCGCATAGGCCAGGGGCCGTTTATTTAGTGCCACAATAGCGACACGTGGGTTTACGCGAGGCGCGTTTCTGTTCTATCCTAGGCATAGTACCGTTTCAGTTGGTCAAGATTTGTGGGGTTTGAAAACTCATTTCCATCCAGGTCTGTGATTCTAACCGCACCCCCTGGGAGTATGGATTTGACTAGATATGGTCCGGCCCAATTAGGTTTGAATTTCCCTCTCGGGTCGACAGGTAAAAGAGCTCTAACCGATTTGAGAACTAAATCTCCTTCTTTGATGTTTCTTGGCCTAACTCTTTTGTTGAAAGCTCGTTTGATACGGGCTTGATATGTTTGGACATTATGTAAGGCACGTAGCCTACGTTCATCCAAGAGGATGAGTTCTTCGTATCTATCCCTTTTCCAATCGGCTTCCGGGATTTGACTTTCTAGTAGAATACGCAAGGATGGTATTTCTAGCTCAACTGGTTGTACGGCTTCCATGCCGTAGGTCAAATAGAAAGGAGTAGCCCAGTGGGCGTCCCGATGATGTACGATACCCCCACAAAGCGAAGGGTATTTTGCTTGGCCAATCTCTATAATTGTCGGTCATTTTCTTGAGGATCGTGACGACATTTTTTTGTTAGCCGCTCTACCGCGCCGTTAGTCCGTGGTCGATAGGGCGAGGAGTGATGATGCTTGATCTTGTACTTGGCTAGCAATTGTTCGGTTTCGGCTTGGAAGTGGGACCCATTATCGCTAATGATCTCATGCGGGCAACCATATCGACAGATGATGTTGTTTTGTATGAACTTTGCCACATTTTTAGCCGTAAGAGCGGTGTAGGAAGCCGCTTCTACCCACTTGGTGAAGTAGTCAATCGCTACTAGGATGAAACAGTGACCTCCTGTTCCGGCTGGGGTTATTTTCCCGATTATATCAATTCCCCATGCGGAGAATGGCCAAGGAGAGGTCATTGTATAGAGCAACGAAGGAGGGACGTGTTGACGTTCGAAGATTTTGATTGTGGCAATGCCTCACATACTTGATGCAATCGGATTCCATTGTGGTCCAATAGTATCCTAGACGCGTGATTTTCTTTGCCATCATAGGTCCACTCATGTGAGGACCGCATTCTCCGTCGTGGACTTCTTCCATTACTTTCCGTGCCTGTGAATGATCAAGGCAACGTAGGACTACACCAAGAGGTGTTCTTTTGTACAATTCTCCTTGCATTAGGATGTATTGGGAAGCTAGTAGGCGTATAGCTCGTTGTCCCCTTTTGTCCATTTCTGGTGGATAGGTACCGTTAAGCTTGAAATTTAGGATTGCTTGGAACCAAGGTTCTTGTGCGATTTCTTCTTCATCGGTAATTTGATGGACATATGCTGGCTCCGACCGTCGTTCAATACACAAAGGCATTTCCATCATGTAATCTGGCATGTTTATCAAAGATGCAAGTTTCGCAAGAGCGTCTGCAAATTGATTTTCCTCTCGAGGTAGGTGTAAGTAGGTTACATGATCAAAGAATTGAGCCACTTGGTCTATCCTGGCCTGATAGGGTGCAAGGCTTTCACTTCGGATTTTCCAGGATCCCGTGATTTGGTTGATGATCAGTGACGAATCCCCATGCACTCGTAGGTTTTTGATACCCAAGCTAACTGCCGCTTGTAGTCCAATGAGACAAGCTTCATACTCTGCAGCGTTGTTTGTCACCTCGAAGTCGAGTTTGACGGCAATCGGTGTATGCTCACCTTCAGGAGAAATGAGCAACACTCCTATCCCAAATCCTCTTAGGTTTGATGCTCCATCAAAGTATAGATCCCAAGACTCTACATCAGTTTGAAGTATATCCTCGTCGGGAAATGACCAAGTATCTACGGTTTGTGCGTCGTTGATGGGATTTTCTGCGAAGAATTCGGCGACGGCGCGACCCTTTATTACTTTCAGTGGCACATATTTGAGGTCAAATTCGGAGAGCATCATGGTCCATCTTGCCAGACGTCCGTTGAGAACGGGTTTCTCGAAGAGGTATTTGACTGGATCCATTTTGGAGAATATCTTGTGAGTAGCGAGCATGTAATGACGTAGCTTCTTTGTTGCCCACACAAGAGCGAGGCATGTCTTTTCGAGTTGTGAATATTTGCACTCGTATTCCAAGAACTTCTTACTTAGATAGTAAATAGCTCTTTCTTCACTTCCTACGATTTGAGCTAGCATAGCACCCATGGCGCTTTCGATTCTTGTGAGATATAAACCAAGAGGTTGATCTCGTTGTGGTGGCATGAGCACTGGTGGTTTAGCCAATATCTCCTTGATTCGTCGAATGCCTTTTGACGGCCGTCGTCGTCCCACATGGTGTGGTCCGTTTTCTTGAGCTTCTTGAAGATAGGTTCGCAAATCATCGTAAGTTTTGATATGAATCGACTTATGTATTGCACTTTTCCGGGGAATCCTCGACTTTTTTTTTGTTTGAGGTTGTGGCATTTCGATCGAGCTTTGATTTTGGAAGGATCTATTTCTATGCCTCGTTGGCTAACGACGTACCCTAGGAGTTTGCTTAGGATGTCACCCGAATGTGCATTTTTGAGGGTTGAGTCTCATATTGTACTTCCGTAGCCTTGCGAAGAACTTGCGAAGGTTCGCAATATGTCCCTCTCTTTCCTTGGATTTGACAATCATGTCGTCTACGTATACCTCGACTTCTTTATGCATCATGTCATGTAGGAGTGTAGTCGCGGTGCGTTGGTATGTAGCTCCGGCGTTGATCAATCCGAACGGCATTCTTTGTATAGCGATGAGGTTCCCATTGGGTGACGAACGCGGTTTTATGCATGTCTTCCATGGCCATTTTGATTTGGTTGTAACCCGCATATCCATCCATGAAGGATAGTAATGCATGGTCTCAAAAAGATTGTCTACCAATATGTCGATGTGAGGTAGAGGGAAGTCGTCTTTTGGGCTTGCTTTGTTCAAATCCCTAAAGTCAACACAAACTCGGATTCTCCCATCCTTTTTGGGCACGGGTACTATGTTAGCTACCCAGTCAGAATACTCGGAAACTTTGATGAACCTGGCTTTGAATTGTTTGTCAACTTCTTCCTTAATCTTTAGAGCCCACTCTGTTCTCATTCGTCGAAGCTTCATTTCACGGAGTTTGAAACCGGCTTAATCGGAATTCTATGTTCGGCGATATCCCTGTCGATCCCCGGCATGTCTTTGTAGGACCAAGCGAAAACGTCTTTGAATTCATTTAGGAGGTCTATGAAATCGGTTCTTTCGGTTGAGCTCAAGGTAGTCCCTATCCTAAGTTCTTTGGGTTCTAGTTCGGTTCCAACATTGATGGGTTCGGTGTCCTCAATCTGGTCCCCCTTCCCCTTCCCTGCAGTATTTCTTTGGCTACGTAGGGAGGTATTTCGGTCGAGTCGGGGTCTTGGTCATCCTCGGTATCATCATAAACAGAATTGCACTCAAGATAACGCAAAGAGTAAGTTTAACCTGATTTATTCATATTAAGATTTGAGTAAAGTTGAAACAAAGAAGCCAACCTGATCCAAGGATAGTGGCGGCAAAGGAACGATGGTGGGGCATTTCCGAACTACGTGACTACTCGAAAATAAGCTAGGAGAAACGAGGGGAGTGGGGATGATGACAGGAGTAGACTCTCTAATGACTCCTCTAGACTCTGACTCTGATTCCGACTCCGACTCTGATTCGAATTCGTCGTCTTCTGGTTCTTCTTTGAACATCTCTCCTTCTCCAGTGGTGAGCTTGAAGAGTCTTCCTTGACTGTTGGTCCATTTGATTGATTTTCTCCACCCTTTCTCGCCGCTTGGTGTCGATTTCGTGATCAAAGCGGTGGGGTTGAAGCGATCGTCTTGAAGTATCGTAGTAATGATCTCATCCTGCGCGGCCCTAACAAATCGGTCCTCTCCAAACAGGAGGCTAACAGCTTGTTCGTCTAAGCAAGGTGCTTGACGGGTTTTGACGGTAGGAACCGTTTCTGGAGGGATGAAGTAGCAATCGTGAAAGATCTCGATTCCGGCTAACCTCTTCTCGAGGTAATGCCAAGGTTCGGGAAATCCATGAAAGAGTTCCGAACTTCCTTCTTGAACGAAATATCCATTGAGGGTAGGAAGATATGGCCTCATTTGGACTCCTACATACTTGCGGTTTTGGACTTGGGCGAGCATTTCGAGAACTTCTTCTGTTGTGGGTTTGTACCCTAGTCCAAGTGGTATTCTCGATGAGTTGCCTTTCTTGTATGGCGCGAAGGTGTTTTTCCGAACTGGGTTCAAAGGCATTCCAGGGAAGTATCCTTGGTTTTTGAGAATGTGGTTGACCACCAAGTTGGAGTAGGGATTATAGTATAAGGGTGCCAACTCACTTTCTATGACATTTACACTTTGGAAGCCTCCAAGTTCGTATATGGGATCCGCAAGGACTTGATTATTTGATTGCTTCTCGATTATGGCCTTAATGGGTGACGAAGTGATTGTCACAACTTTGCCATCCAGTGGGATCTTGATCTTTTGATGAAGGGTGGATATTCCGCTTTAGAAGCATGAATCCAAGGCCTTCCCAGAAGTATGTTGAATGAAGCTTCGATGTCCACTATTTGGAAGTTAACCTTTCGTTCGATTGGTCCCGTTGCTATGGTTAGGTTAGCAAGTCCTACCACTTTTCGTCGTGTACCATCATATGCACGTACACCTTGATTTGTAGGAGTCCAGTCCGACTCTCTCATGCCTAGTTTGTGTGCCGTTTTTAGGGGTATGACGTTGACCGCGGAGCCATCATCTACCAAGGTCATTGGCACATTCTTCTTTAGACAGATGACGGTGATGTATAGAGCAAGGTTGTGACTGGCGCCAAAAGGTGGCAAGTCTTCATCCGAGAAAGTAACAGGGTTACTTAGTTTCGGGGATTCTTGGAAGACCAAGTTGACTACATCTTCAGGAGTAGAGTTGTGTGCCACATTCAATTTGGCCAAAGCTTGCAGTAAAGCTTGGCGGTGTGGAAATGAGCTTGCCACTAGTTGCGGACCGAAAGATCAGCCTTGGTTTTTTGTAATTGCTTGAGCAAATGATCAGTGGGGTCATCTTCGTTGTCATTTGGTGTGATGACATTGGTGGGGCCGTTTTGAGTAGTGCTTTGGTATGGACGACCCGAGCGAGTTAGGTGATCCACATCTTGGTCTTCGCCATTTTGGACTATTTCTTTGACTAAAGAGTTTTCAATGAGATATTCGTCTTCATCGTCATCGGCCCAAACTCCATTGATTGCGGCTAGTTCCCTCATCCTCATGATGTCACTTTCTAGTTGTATGATTTGATCGACTAGTTTATCGACCGTGGTGATGACTTCTTGCATAGTAGCATTTTGAGAAAAGGTCAATGGTACGCGTTCTTTAGGTGTTGCATTGGGATCGCGCAAGATCATTACCATGCTTTCTAATTCCCACACTTGTCTATCTACACTCCTTGCCCAGGCGATGAAGTCGGAAATGGTAGGGGAGATGGTAGAGTAGAGTCTTTCTTTCTCAATTGCATGAATTTCATCCTCGGCGGGAGAAATGAGATGTGAGCAATCTAAGGTAGATTCATCACTTGTAATCACTAGAACTCCAAGAGGATTCTGAGTGTTATTAGGCTTACCTCCTGGTGGAATTGGAAGTCGACCATCTTCGATCATATCTTGAAGCACGTGTTTCAACTTGTAGCATTTTTCGGTGTCGTGCCCCTTACCCCTATGGTATTCACAAAGAGGAATTTTCGTCCCAGAATTTGGACTTCCTTTCGGGCTCGGGAGTAGGTCCAATGGGTTGGAGTTTGCCTTGCTTCACTAGCCTTTTTAGAGCATTGGAGTATGTATCCCCAAGGTTTGTGAACTTCCTTGGTGGGCTAGTTTTCTTGGATGGTTCGAGAAGGTTAACTTCGTCGGTCTTGCTAGTAGAGCCGTATGAACGACTTGTGGACCCTTGATATCCTCGACCTACTGTTTTGGACAAGAGTCCTTTGCGGATGTCATCTTCAATTCGTGTCCCTAACACGGTTAAGTCTTTGAAAGTCTTGATGTTTTGATATCTCAAATGGTTGGCATATATGGGCTTGAGATTGTCCACGAATTTCTCCACAAGAGTGGCCTCATCCGGGCGTTCTACTAGTTGAGTACTAGTCTTCCTCCACCTACTTAGAAAGTCGGTGAATCCTTCTTTGTCATTCTGGGTAAGAACCTCTAGAGTGCGCATATTGACTTGGATCTCGGCATTATCCGCGTATTGTTTCGAGAATTCGATCGCGGCGTCCTCCCAAGTAGCGACCTTTTTGTGATCTAAAGTGTAGAACCATTGCTTTGGGATGGTGTCGAGAGATGAAGGAAAGATCCTTAAGAACATCTCGGGTTTGATGCCTTTGATAGACATGTAATCCTTGAAGGCACGGATATGGTTCAAAGGGTTCTCATGTCCCTTGAACTTAGGGATATCCGTCATGCTAAAGTTAGTGGGCAATTTGGAATTGACGGCTTCATACTTACGATTGTTCTCCTTGTAAATGTCATCCCCCTTAAGGTACATCAATTGCTCCTCTAGGTATTGGAGCCTTTTTCTCAAGCTGCGGTCGTCCCCATGAGAGGATTCTCATCCTTAGACTCGTCATCGGAAAATTGTAGTACTTCACCTTTAATGGGAGGCAACTTTCCCTCTACGTCAAAGATACGGCCTTCGATGAGCTCGAGGCGGTCGTAGGTTTGGTTTTGGGTAACTTGCATTTGGGCTAGCGCGGCTAGGATTCGATCATTACTTTCTTGAATTTGCTGGAGGTTCGTATCATCACTTGACCCGGGCATCTTGAAAATCGAGTAAGAGATCGGCGACGAATCAAAACACAATCGATCATTCTATCACACTTGCTAAAAGAGGAAAAGTTTTGACTCGTGAAGTGGGTGTGTGCCACTTGTGTTGAGTGAGTTTTGAAGAAAGACAAGGTCTTTGAAAATGTGTGTCCTAGCCAACTGTAGTGTAGTTGTAGGAGTGGACTCGAAGTGAGGTTTTGAAATGGGCTTGTGGCCCGAATTTTGACACGACAAACGGACAGAATTTTGACCGGATTTTGCGCTAATTGAAGGCCTTTATTTCGAAATTCTTGATTTGAAATTGGGTTTTGATTTTTGAAAATTTGTCATAGTTTTGTCTAGAAATGGTGATCATGTAGAGTTTTTTTACACATTTATACAAGCATTATAACGGGATGCTGAGTGCTTTAGAAGGGTTTTGGTTTAAAGGGTGGGTTGCCATACCGAACCATCAAACCCGAAGTCTGTGGAGAGGCTCGTGCCAAACAAGAGTAAGGCCGATTCCTAGTCCATTTCCTCAAGTAGTGAAGGCCCTTGATACAAACAAGAGTAAGCACCATGGTATGGATGACGTCAATCGCTATCCATCCTTAGGCCCAAATAAGAATTAGGACCGTTTAGACGGGACGATTGGTCGAATGGGTTGGGTTGGGTTGGGCCTAGGAAGGCCGAATAAAACGGTCTAGGAAGACCGAGTTATGAAAACCGACAATTGTCTTGCACAAATTTATTCCCTAACCTTGTTCAAGTTTCACCCTAGCTACACGTAAGTGTATAATCCCCAATGAGTCGCCAAACGTGGACAGCGGGCCGCCCACGGGGGCGCTTGGGAGTGAAGGGGCTCGAAAACAAGCGTTTGCATTTTGTAAGGAGTCGCCACCAATTTTTATGGGAAATTGGAACCGTTCGAATACCTCGTGTCATGTCAAGACACAAAGTAGTGACATGAACACTAAGCAATCGTTACCCTTAGCATTCTATGTCTAGAATGACTCTCGTGGATGCCAATGAACACGGGTGCTCACGGAGATCTGGAGTAAGGGGTGAGGGTACGTATTAGGAAGCTCTTTTGATCGAACACCTAATCCCGCCCGCCTCGATAGCGGCCTCTACTAATGATTAGGGAAGTTATTCGTACTCGATATATCGTCGGCTATATGCATGCAATGCAACATCCATTGATTAATCCTAACATGTGAAGAATTAACTAAGTCGGTGAACAATTAATTAGCATACAATTGGGTCGAAGTTAGATTTAATACTGATTTACATGTGGAAGCATACAAATGATAAATGAAAGGAATACAATAAATTAATATAACTACAATAAAAAGAATTACATTAATTACAACGGATTAGGCGATTTATGTCGAAAGTACCTTTAAAACGGATGATTTGATAAAAAAGAAATAAAAGAATAAAACAACAAATTAACGAATGGGGAATTAGCGATATTACGAATATTAGCTAATTAATACGTGAACTAATTAATCTAGGTCAAGACAGAAGAGGAGTTCAGGGACGATAAGTCGCCCTGGAACAAAGAAGAGACATCTGCGCCCTTTGGAAGAGGCGCGATTCTTGCCGCGTCTGTTCCAAGGACGAACTCTGGCTGTGAAGCCAAAACTGCAATTGTTAACGTTAATTGGTGATTTTAATGGACTGATTCAGATTATGTACTCGGATGAAAGTGATTTACAGATTATTTAACATGTGATTGAGGTCATAAAACAATAAACATGGATGAGACGGAGACAAAGACAGATTAAACATGTGAAGGGTCGATGTTAATGAATGATCAATTAAACTAACTAACTAAACGAATTAGACTAAACATGATGAATTAATGAACAAACAGGTGAAAATATATCAACAATGAATCCCAGAAACTCAACATGAACGAATTGAATCTCTAAAACCCGAATTGAATATTAGTGACGAAAACCCGCAAATATGAATTACTTGGGATTTAAGTCGGACTAGATGATTTAAACATGTGAATGAATGATGGAATATATGATACAATATACATGCTAATTATTATGATTTTATGACGGAGAATTAATGACATTTAACAAACAAAACAAATAAATTTGATACGAATTGCAAGAGGACGGAGGAAGAAGAAAAGAAGCGAGAAGCTCGGCGGCCTCACAAAGAGGCGCAGCAGTGCTGCGCTCCTTTGAAGAGGCGCAGCAGATTCTTTGCGTCTTTTCTCGATCTGTCTCTCTTCATCGGAAATCCGCAAAACAGGTTTTAAAGACGGTTTTAGAAGTCGGTTTTAATGAGATGCTTTCGACATAAATCTTACAATTGTTATACAATAATTAAAATACAATAAACAAAAGAGAGATTAATACACCCTCAGACTTACATGTTGACGGAACGAGAAGAACTAAGAAGATCGATTAGTGATGCTCGACGCGAATGCAAGGAAAGAGTGCCCTCGTAAGAGGAAAACGATTGATTAATTTAAGTTGATTGAGTGTAGTGGTCAAATTGGTCGGTCATGCAACGGAGAGGCTGGTACCCGGAAAGATCCGAGCTTACGTGGTCGGAAGTCCAAGCACGTAGGCGCCAATTAGTAAGAACGAAGTCTAGAATGCAAAGGGAGAAGAGAAGGGCGGACACTCGCGTGAGAAATATGAGGAACGAAGGCTCCTATTTATACTAATCACGTGAAGGAATAGGGTTTCGGAGACCCTTTGGAAGTGAATCTCCGAAAGATATAAAAAAGATACGTAAATCATGCAAAGAAGGGCCTGGGAAGAGGCGCAGCAGCCACTGCGTCTCTTGGAAGAGGCGCAAAGACTGCTGCTTTGCGTCTGTTCCCGTGGAGGTTTCCTCCTGCTTAAGAAAGATTTCCGCGTTTTAGTTATGGTAGGACGGATTTATTCGATTATCTTTTAAATATTACGGGATATTATTTGCCAAAAGATAAAATTTGATGAATATGGAATAGAAATATCCGGAACATTCCAGAACATTCCGACTCGGGATTTAAGGCTATCGAGAAAATGGAGACGGTTTTTGACCCGGACTCGAATGTACTCTAATTATCGCCAAAACGACCGTATCGGCACGTAGATGACAACTAAGAGGTTGACATTTATATTTGAGCAATCACTTGACGATAAACTTACGAACTGTCACTAATCGTTCCGCGAATCAAACATGCGGCCCAATCATCACCGGGTGGTTTGCGAGGGGTGCAGAAACGAGGTGTCTACAGTTATTCGTACTCGATATATCGTCGGTTATATGCATGCAATGCAACATCCAAGTTTTAATCCTAGCATGTGAGAATTAACTAAGTCGGTGAACAATTAATTTAGCATATAATTAGGTCGAAGTTGGATTTAATGCTCAATTACATGTGAAAACATTCAAGCAATAAAAGAAATACAATAATTATGAATTACAATAATGAAAATTACAATAATAAAAATTACAATGATTACAACGGATTAGGCGATTTATGTCGAAAATACCTTTAAAACGGATAATTTGAGAAAAAAGAATGAAAGAATGAATTACGACAAAACAGAAGGTGATAATACGAATAATAGTCAATTAAACATAAACTAATTAAACTAGGTCAGGCAACAACGGAGTTGGGACGAAATTCAACCCGAACAGCGCAGCAGAGTCGCGTCCCTTGGAATAGGCGCAGCGATTATTGTTGCGTCTGTTCTCGACCAATTGGCGTGAAGTTTTAATTGCGAATTGTTAATATCAATTGATAAATTTAACGATTGATTAAATTATTTATTCGCATGAAAGTGATTAATAGGTTATTTACATGTGATTAATGGGTCATAAAACAATAAAACATGAATGAGACGGAATTAAACGAATTAATATAAGATTAATGAGAATTATCAACAAATTAACAAACTAAATCAATTAATTAGGTTAAGTACAATGGATTAATGACGAATATGTGATAAATACGACAAAAGACAGATGAAAACTATATCAAAGATGAATTCCAGAAACTCAATATTGATGAATTGAATCTCTATAACCCGGAATTGAATTTAATGACGAAAACTCGCAAATATTGGATTATTTGGGATTTAAGTCGGATTTATGATGGTTTATATGCTAATGAATGATGAACAATATACATATGAGATTATCATGCTATTATAACAAAGAATTAACAAACAAACGAAACAAAGACGAATAAAACAAGACGAATTACAGAGGACGAAGGAAGAAGAAAGGAAGCAGGAACTGCGGCAGCCTCACGAAGAGGCGCAGCAGGAACTGCGCTCCTTCGAAGAGGCGCAGCAGTTGCTGCGTCGTTTCTCGACGTTTGTCTACTGAAAATCCGTAAAAACGTTTTTAACAAAGGTTTTAGAAATCGGTTTTAATGAGGTATTTTCGACATAAACCTTACAATTGTGATACAATAATTAAAATACAATAAATAAAAGAGAGATTATACACCCTCAGACTTACATGTTGACGAAACGAGAAGGACTAAGATATCGATTAGTGATGCTCGACGCGAATGCAAAGAAAGTGCCCTCGAATAGATTAATTAAGTTGATTGATGTGGAGTTGGTCAAATTGGTCGGTCATGCAAACGAGACTGGTACTCAGAAGGATCCGAGCTTACGTGGTCGAATGTTCAAGCACGTAGACGCCAAAAAGTAAGAACAAAGGTCTAGAATGCAAAGGGAGAAGAGAAGGGCGGACACTCGCGTGAGAAATATGAGGAGCGAAGGCTCCTATTTATACTAATCACGTGAAGGAATTAGGGTTTCGGAGACTCTTTGGAAGTGAATCTCGGAAAGATATGAAAAAGATACGAGAAATACGCAGAAAAGGACCTGGGAAGAGGCGCAGCAGCCACTGCGTCTCTTGGAAGAGGCGCAGCACCTGCTGCGTCTGTTCCCAAGTGGCTTCCTCATGCGGAAGAAAGATTTCCGTGTTTAAGTTATGGTAGGACGGAATAATTCGGTTTTCCTTAATATCTTATGTGAATATTACGGGAAATTGTTTACCAAAAGATAAAGATTGTGAAATATTTATAAAAATATGGAATAGAAATATCCGGAACATTCCAGAACATTCTGACTCGGGATTTAACGGTTATCAGAAAATGAAGACGGTTTTAGGCCCGGACTTCAAATGTACTCTAATTACTGTCAAAACGACCGTATCGGCACGTAGATGACGACTAAGAGGTAGATATTAATGTTTGAGCAATCACTTGACGATAATCTTACGAATTGTCACAAATCGTTCCGCGTACCAAACATGCGGCCCAATCATCACCGGGTGGTTTGCGAGAGGTGCAGAAATGAGGTATCTACATAGTTTACAAACCAGATTTTTGTCAGTTACAGCCATGCCAGGTGGAACCTTCATATAGACCTCCTCATCTAGCTCGCCATGAAGGAAAGCATTGTTCACATCCAACTATTGCATACTCCAATTTTTCTTGACTGCAACAGCAACAAGGCTTCTGATTGTAGTCATCTTGACTACTTGTGAAAAAGTCTCAGTGTAGTCTATACCTTCTTTTTGAGTATATCCTTTAACAACCAGTCTTGCTTTATACCTTTCTATTGAACCATCTGACTTGTGTTTGACCTTAAACACCCATTTGCAGAAAATAGCTTTCTTTCCAGCAGGCAATGGTACAAGAGTCCAGGTGTGATTGTCATCAAGTGCTTTAAACTCAGCTGCAATAGCTCCTTGCCATTCTGGAAATGTTGCAGCCTGTTCATAAGAGGTGGGCTCTTGGATTGGAACCAAGGCCTTGTCCACAGAGGTAGCATTGAAACAAACAGAAGAAATATCCTCTCCAATAGATAGATTTTCACATAGAGATGTAAAAGTATTACTGCAATAGAAATCATGAACAGTGTTGCAAGAACTCTTGGATTTGTTTGGACAAACATAATGTTGTAAGTAAGAAGGTAGTCTAGATGTCCTAGATAATTGTCTAGGCATATTATTCTGTGTAGATTGAGAAGCTGTATTATGAGAATTGAGACTTTGATTATTGATAGCAGAAGAATTAGCAGTGTTGCCAACATCAGATGTAGTAGTATTATTATTAATTGTAGCAGTATTAAACATATCAGGCATAGTGTCAGTATCCTCTTGCACAGCTACAAGTCTGAAGCTATTTGAGGAATCAGTAATATATAGAAAAATATCCTCATGGAATACACCATCTCTAGATGCAAGAATAGAATGGTTCTCCAAATTTAACAGTTTATAAGCCTTCTTTCCAAAAGGATATCCTAAGAAAACACAAGGAGAGGCCCTAAGAGAAAACTTATCTCTCCCTGGCTTAGCAGTTGAAGCATAGACAAGGCAACCAAAAGCTCTCATATGAGTTAAATCAGGAGTCTTGCCAAATAAAATTTGATATGGTGACACATTTTGAAGGACTTTAGAAGGTAGTCTATTAACAATATAAGTAGTAGTGAGGATACAATCACCCCAATACTTAGTAGGCAAATTGGACTGAAACTTTAATACTCTAGCAGTCTCTAAAAGGTATTTATGCTTACGTTCCACAACTCCATTTTGCTGAGGAGTGTGAAAACAAGTAGTTTGGTGCATAATACCATTGTCAAACAAGAATTTAGCAGTAGAATCACTTGTGCCTAATTCAAAAGCATTGTCTGATCTTATGATTCTGACCTTTTGATCAAACTGAGTCTCTACCATCTTAATAAAGGACTTGATAAAACAAAAAGCATTACTTTTGCAGGACAATAAACGTGTCCAAGTACATCGAGTAAAATCATCAACTATAGTGAGAAAGTATTTGTATCCATTATAAGTAGGAGTATGGTAAGGACCCCACAAGTCAATGTG
The DNA here is from genome assembly GCF_048544455.1 of Silene latifolia. Taxonomy (NCBI): domain Eukaryota; kingdom Viridiplantae; phylum Streptophyta; class Magnoliopsida; order Caryophyllales; family Caryophyllaceae; genus Silene; species Silene latifolia. The sequence continues at coordinate 117,795,145 of NC_133531.1, forward strand.
AATTAATTCAAAAGGATGCATAGAAGTAGATACACTGGATGGAAAAGACAATTTATGTTGTCTAGCTTTAGCACAAATCGTACAAGATACAATTTCATTCTCAGATTCAGGAAAAAGGTTACAAATTTGCAATTGTTTTAATTTGTAAAGAGGAACATGCCCCAACCTATGATGCCAGGTTTTACAAGAAATCTTAGAAACAACTGAGTTAAGACTACAACTATTGTCTTCTTTATTCCCTAGTAATGATGATTTAGAAATATCTGATTGCAGCAGATAGAGGTCATTATGATTTCTACCAAGGATCAAGTGCTTCCTGGAAGAGTCATGCAGGTAGCAAAGGTTGGGGGTAAAACTTACTACTGAGTTCAATTGTTTGTTCAACTTACTAATTGAAAGGAGGTTATATTTAAAACATGGAACATAAAGTACATTAGATAAGATAAAATCAGATGTGATATGCACAATTCCCAATGTATCAATGGTTACTACTTCCCCATTTGGTAAGGACACAGTGTATGGTTTGCCAATTACTTGAAAAGTAGTGAATAAAGCTTTATTAGAACAAAAATGGTCACTGACACCAATGTCTAGAATCCAAGTATTAGAAAAACTAGAGCAACAAGCATTACAAGATAAAGAAGTAGAGATATAGCTCATACCAGCAAAATTAGCAGAAGAAACTTGATTATTAGCATTATGATGAGAAGTACTTGCTCCATCTCCTCTTGCTTGACTTGATTGACTCTATCCAGTATTGAAAACAGGCACTGTAGTAGAAATAGCACCAGAAAATTGATCATTCTCAAAATCAATATTTGGATTATCTTGATTGCTGTAGAATACATTCACAGCTAATCTTCTTTTTCTATTCATCAATGATAGCAATTGTCGACTGTATGACCATACTTCTTGCAGTATTTGCAGAAAGGTGGTTTATCTTCACTAGAAATAGGATTTGGGTTTTGAGTTGTGCCTTTATTGAAGCCATTGACACCAGTATGGTTTGCTTTGTTTCCCAGATTAGTGTTGTAATTTTCATAATTTCCACTAAAATTCCCATGATTGCCATAATTTCTATAAGCATGATCATCGGAATTGTTATAATTCCCGTGATTGTTAGCAGAATTCATGTTCTTGTTACCCTGATAACCCTTGTTATTCCAAGAATTTCCTTTATTACCCATATTCTTGGCCATCATAGCAGAAGAATCGCTTTGGAATTGAGTAGTATTATGGATCTCTCTTTGCCTTTCCTCCTGCAAGAGATTATTGTAGATGACAGACATCTTTGGCAAAGGGTTTTGCATCAAAATCGTGCCTCTGATTACAGCATATGATTCATTCAGTCCCATTAAAAATTGAATCACACGCTGACTTTCTTAAAACTGCAATTGTTTTTCTTGAGCTCCACAGTTACAAGTACAAGAACATCTAGGATTCATGCCCATGCGTGCTATCTCATCCCAGACAGACTTCAATTTGGTAAAATATGTAACAATATCATCATTACCTTGAGAGAAGTCGTTTAATTTCTTACGGACACCATACAGTTGTGCCCCGTTTGACTGCCCAAATCTTTCTTGAAGCTCATCCCAAGCATCTTTGGCAGTGTTATTAAAAAGAATGGAATCAGCGATGGTAGGAGAGACAGAGCTGAGAATCCAGAAAAACACGACATCGTTGCATCTTTGCCAAGCTTTAGCAGTAGAAGCAGTTGCAGCAGGTCTTGGAATGGATCCGTCTATAAACCTAATTTTGTTCTTAGCAGAGAGGGCAATTAGCATGGATCTGCGCCAACCACCATATCCAGTTCCTTCAAAGACATTAGCAACAAGTTTACCACCAGGAGCATCAGATAGATGAACATAATGTGGATCATTTACATCTATATTGTTGTCTGTTTCAGACATCTTGAATTGTTGTGAAAATTTCTTGAAGATTAAAAACAGAAAAGAGAAAAAAAAAAAGTGTGTGCGGAAGCGTAATGAAGACGAAGAAAGAAAAGAAAGAAGAAAAAAAACAAAAACAGGATCAGAGAGCTCCTGCTCTGATGCCATGAAAGAATTCATAGATCTTCATGTTTAGGAAGATAAAGTTGTAAGTAGATTGATTGATTAATGAGAAACTAGAACGAAAGAGAGAAAGATTGTTGAAGAGAGAATTGTTGAGAGTTGTATTGAATGAATGTTGTATCTTACAATCAGAAATAAATGATGCCTTATATACACAATGTAAACTGACATAAGACCATATAACAAACTTCTAACTAATCCAAACAGACTTCTAACACTGGTTAGGTTAGTTTAACTAGAATTAAATTCTTTATATTCCTACAAATTTTGACCTTTATTATCAATTCACCAACTCCGTTCTATCGATTTTGCTCAAATGATTCTCAAATGATTAAGAATGCTGTAATTCAAAAAATTTCCACACCTCTTTGCTAGGCTGCTACAATGCTACTGCCTCCCATTTACTACTCTTTCTTCCTATTGTGTTTTTTTTTGTCATTTGTGATTATTGTTAGTTTTTATATGATTGATTATGTGTATTTGTGAAGGCAAGGTATGTATGTGGGAGAGTTTGTTAATGTGAATTGTTTGTATTGATTGTTGTTTTGTGTACATCCCTTTACAAGCAACTACACTGCCTATTTATAGGCATATTATGTAACACCCCGAATGTTTAAGTATGCTTAAGAATATGTCGAAAATATTTTATTATGTTGAAAGTTAGATATGAATTATGGAAGGAATATAGATGAGGTAAGATAAGTCGTGGTTAGAAACACTTAATAATACGCTTATAAACGTTACTTCAAGGTGAAGTACTCGGGAGTTAAGTTGTCTAGCTTAACGTTAGTATCGTATCGTAACTAAAACTGACCCGAGTACAATTACGACTAACCTAATATATATATATATATATATATATATATATATATATATATATATAGGCTTGAAAATTTGTAGTTCTCTACATCCTTATAACCTAGGATAAACACACACAAAAATATAGAAGGGTGTAGAAGAAAGAGGAAGCCATAAGAAGAGGAGAAAACAAGATAACAAACCCTAATCATCTTATTTCATCATATTCATCTCTAATCTTTGGTAAGTCACCTATAAGTATTTAATCTAATATTTATAATTTAGCTTAACCTTTATTAATTAGGGTCTTTATGTTAGAATAACGTGGATTAAGCTTAAGAAGGGAGAGTTAGACAAAGGTGTAAGACAATCTTAACAAGGTAATTAAACTTTCATTTCTTGGATTAATTTTGTTTATCTTTGAGTAAAAATTGGTTGTTAAGTATGATGAACCTCTGATTTTGTAAGATTAGGGACTTATACTATATATTCAAGTGATTTAACGGAAGGATTTTGGATGATAATCATGTCTTAAGGTAGTTTTGGCTAGGTATCATGCTGAAACCGAGCTCACAGATTCTGGTCAGAAACTTTGTCTGTCTTAAACCCGGTTCAGTTAAGCTCAAGAGCTCAAGTGAATAACTGTAGAATCGGCTAGAACAACTTTGGTAGAGGCCCATGAGCTCCACACACGTCTCAGCCTTAGACCTCCAACACAAAGTATATTCGTTTCCGAGCCCACATCTCTGCGTTAATTTAGCCCGGAGACTTTCCTGGGCCCTGACTAACGCCTACGGCCCATTCACTTTTACTCTTGAACCCGAAGTTGCTGTGACAAACCCCAAAATAGGAGTAGTCAAAAACATCACTGTTTAGAAACTTATTCATATATATATAAGCGGAATTTTCATAGAAAACAAAATAGTTAAGATGTTGAAAATATCATCTTGCTTAATTCTTATACAACAGGACCCCTTCGAAAATGAAACAACATTAAAAGTACTGAGTTTACTATTCCAAACCAATAGAAAGAAAAGTATACTTTATTTTACAGACACAAAAGTTTTACAAGAAACAACGTTTGACAAAAAAAGGCAGAATCTCTCCACTCACTGCCCCGTAACCATCTTCTTATAGCTAACCTGCAAGTTTATAAAAACTTCCACAGTCAGTGGGGGAGTAATTACAAATTCAATTCAAGGGTTAACATTATCGATCTATAAGTAAGGTCAGTTATAAAAGTAGATAAGTAACTGATCAATGTAATTAAGGACACCTTGTTACTATATAGACTCTTTGCTAACTCTTTTTTTTTTGTTGGTTGTTTACAAACATAAACTTGTAAACATTAATATCCTAACTCGAATTTGAGTAGATATGATCCTGTTGGATGAAATACACAATTAAGAATAATAAGGGCAACAAAAGATACACTTGTTGCATCAATTTATGACAAAATGAAAAATCTTTATAGTATTGCCCAAAATAGAGTACATACGAACCCGTTGGGGAGTCCAAACTTCTCCTCAACTCGCCGGGAGTCCAAACTTCTCCACGACGTAATAAGGCGCAATAATATATATATGTGCCATAACCTATGGTAGGACCAAAAACACATGATCCCAAGTCTAAGACTGGCCAATCTCCCAGGAAGTCCAAACTTCTCCCTGGACGACAGAAACCCATACACTTGTCATGCGTGCTAGCAAAGTCATGGAGTCCAAACTTTTCCTTGACTAGTTGGGAGTCCAAACTTCTCCACAACTTACATGAGAGTGACCTAAATATAGGAGTCCAAACTTCTCCTAACAAGGCGGCATAAAAATAAATAATAAGGTTCATCCCGCTGTTCTCATAATGGAGTACAACGGTTATTTCCTCTTCCGGGACTTACTATACTGAAAATACGAGGTTCAATTCATACATTTCTACTAAATAAATAATAATACCTCATATTAGGTTCTTTCTACATAAAAATAATCATTTAGAGTCATATATTACTCGCTCTTTGAGCCATTAGGCACTTGTAGTTATAATTGCTTTAGCTCAGTTTCCACAACTCGTCCTATTTCCGTATAAAAATGGTATAAAATAAAATATAAACTTCTTGTCATAATTTTTCACTATTTAAGTAGCTAAAATCTATATAAACAATTTCCTCTAGGATAAATCATACATTTGAAGCCATTAGACTCATCATTTGAAAGTAACTACGATAACTTTCAGTGAAAGACCCGCTTCTGACCCTTGTTAGTTCTTTCAAGTATATCTCTCAAATTAAAATTTCCATGAAGACGTGCCTTACCTTTCTGAAAACTAGATTCAATTTAGAAGAAATAACCTATCATGAAATTTTTATGAAACAGAATGTTTCATTGCTAAAAATGGCCTTAAAAAATACTCTGTTTCTGATTATTACTTCAGCATCAAACCAGACCTAGTTCGCCAAATAATTCATAACTATTGATTTACAATACCTATGAAGATGATCTTTATATTATTGGAAAGCTAAGAATACGATCTGAAACTCTCAAGATCAAAGTTTTATCAAATTCATTCATTTAAAATAGGTTATGGTCTGATCTTTACAACCTTTCCAGTTTTACAACCCTGCAGAATCAGTTTTGAGTCATTTGGGCAAAACAATCATAACTCCTAAACTACTTGGAATCAGAAGCTCTAAATGGTCTTTTTGGAAAGCTAAGACAAAGAGATAAAATATTGATCTTGAGAAAATATTTCCAGTTCTGAGTATTTAAGGTCGAAAAATAGGGTTTAAGACAGACAAAGTTTCTGACTAGAATCTGTGAGCTCGGTTTCAGCATGATGCCTAGCCAAAACTTCCTTATGACATGATTATCATCCAAAATCCTTGCCTTAAATCACTTGAATATGTAATATAAGTCCCTAAGCTTGCAAAATCAGAGGTTCGTCATACTTAACAACCAATTTTTACTCAAAGATAAACAAAATTAATCCAAGAAATGAAAGTGTAATTACCTTGTTAAGATTGTCTTACACCTTTGTCTAACTCTCCCTTCTTAAGCTTAATCCACCTTATTCTAACATAAAGACTCTAATTAATAAAGGTTAAGCTAAATTATAAATATTAGATTAAATACTTATAAGTGACTTACCAAAGATTAGAGTTGAATATGATGAAATAAGATGATTAGGGTTTGTTATCTTGTTTTCTCCTCTTCTTATGGCTTCCTCTTTTTTCTACACCCTTCTATATTTTTGTGTGTGTTTATCCTAGGTTAGAATGATGTAGAGAACTACAAATTTTCGAGCCTATATATATATTAGGTTAGTCGTAATTGTACTCGGGTCAGTTTTAGTTACGATACAATACTAACGTTAAGCTATACAACTTAACTCCCGAGTACTTCACCTTGAAGTAACGTTTATAAGCATATTATTAAGTGTTTCTAACCACGACTTATCTTACCTCATCTATATTCCTTTCATAATTCATATCTAACTTTCAACATAATAAAATATTTTCGACATATTCTTAAGCATACTTAAACATTCGGGGTGTTAAAGCTCACTCCCCCTAAAAAGAAGTTTCGTCCTCGAAACTTGAGTTGAGGTTAAGATGTACCTTGATCGAATAGGTGAGGGTAGCGACTCTTCATAGATGACTCGGTTTCCCAAGTAGTTTCTTCTGACTTTTGGCTTCTCCATAATACTTTAACCAATGGTACAATTTTGTTCCTCAAAATCCTTTCTTGACGGTCTAATATTTGCACTGGTTGCTCCTCAAAAGTTAAGTCTGGGTCAAGGTCGATAGTGTCCAATTGAAGAATGTGGGTAGGATCATTAACATATTTTCGGAGTTGGCACACATGAAAAATATTATGAACTCCAGACATAGAAGGGGGCAATGCTAAGCGGTAAGCAACTTCTGCAACGCGATCTAGGATTTCAAATGGTCCAATAAACTTGGGACTCAATTTTCCTTTGATTCCGAATTTTTTCACTCCTTTCATTGGGGATACTTTTAGCAAAACGTTATCTCCAACTTTAAAGTCCAAAGGCTTTTTTTTCATATCCGCATATGATTTCTGACGATCCTGGGCTATCTTTAGCCGATTCCTGACAATTTTTATTTGCTCAATCGACTCTTGTATAAAATCAAGACCTGGATTCAACAATTTGTCCGGCTCATCCCAATATACAGGACTTCTGCACTTTTTACCATATAGAGCTTCAAAAGGGGCCATCTGAATGCTCGTATGGAAACTATTATTATAGAAAAATTCGGCTAATGGTAAGCTCTTCTCCCAATTAGCTTGAAAATCTAGTACACAAGCTCTCAACATATCCTCTAGGGTTTGAATGGTTCTTTCGGTTTGACCGTCAGTTGCGGCATGGAATGCCGTACTCATATTCAGCTTACTACCCAAGGCTTCTTGTAAATACTTCCAAAATTTTGAGGTAAATCTCGGATCTCGATCAGACACTATATTCTTAGGTATACCATGAATTCGCACAATTTCTTTCAAATATGTATTTGCCAAGTTTTCCAAGGTCCAGTTCTCCCTAATAGGTATAAAATGTGCCACCTTTGTTAGACGGTCTACGACAACCCAAATTGCATCTTTACCTGACGGAGTTCTAGGCAATCCCATAATAAAGTCCATTGATATGGATTCCCATTTCCAGTTAGGAATTTTAAGAGGATGTAATAATCCACCGGGCTTTTGATGCTCAATTTTTACCTTTGACAAGTTAAACATTTGTTTACAAAATTCGCAATTTCTTTTTTCATCTTTGGCCACCAAAAATTTCACTTCAAGTCTTTATACATTTTATCTTGACCTGGGTGAATCGAGTATGGTGTACTGTGAGCTTCTCTCAGGATTTCCTTCTTAATAATTTCATCATTCGGTATACACCATCGTCCATGGAATCTTAAATACCCATCACTACTGATTTCAAAATCCTCAACTTTACCTTCCTGTTTAGCTGCACGCTGCTTTTCCAAAAATGGATCCTCCGTTTGTTTAATACGAATTTGCTGAAAAATCTCAGGCTCTGCTGTCATTGGATATAACTTCAAACTCCCAGAGGGTACTATTTCAATTTCCAGTTTTCGCAACTCGTCGTATAACTCAGCAGCCAAAACTATCGTGGAAGTCATCGAGTGTACTGTCTTTCGGCTAAGAGCATCAGGTACAACATTTGCCTTCCCTTCTCGATAATTTATTTCAAGATCATAATCTTTAATCAGTTCTAACCACCTCCTTTGTCGTAGATTTAAGTCCCTTTGGGTAAATATGTACTTTAAACTCTTGTGATCCGTAAAAATACGGCAGGGTACTCCAATCAGATAATGTCTCCAAAGTTTAAGGGCAAAAACTATGGCTGCTAGTTCTAAATCATGAGTCGGATAATTTCTTTCATGAGTTTTTAATTGCCTCGATGCATAAGCTATCACCTTTCCATTTTGCGTTAAAACGCATCCTAGCCCATTTAGAGATGCATCGCTATGTATTTCAAAACTTGCTCCGTCCTCAGGTAGGGTGAGTACAGGTGCTGTAGTTAATCTTTCTTTCAACGTTTGAAATGCTTTCTCACAACTCTCAGACCAAATAAACTTGGATTCCTTTTTTTAACAAATTGGTCATTGGTTAGACTATTTTAGAAAAGTCCTTTATAAATCGGCGATAATAACCAGCCAATCCAAGGAAGCTTCTAATTTCATTCACATTAGTCGGGCTTTTCCATTCTACCACTGCCTTCACTTTGGATGGATCTACACTCACTCCTTCCTAAGTAATCACATGACCCAAAAATGCTACTTCCTTTAGCCAGAATTCACATTTGGAAAATTTAGCATACCATTTATTCTTCCTTAATATATTAAGTACTAGCTTGAGATGTTCACTGTGTTCCTCCTCATCCTTTGAGTAAATTAAAATATCATCAATGAATACGACTACAAATATATCCAACAATTCACGGAAGGTTCGGTTCATTTGATCCATAAATACAGCAGGTGCATTTGTCAGTCCAATAGGCATTACTACAAATTCATAATGTCCATATCGGGTTCTAAATGCCATTTTAGGAATATCTTCCTTTTTAACCGAAATTTGGTGATAACCTGATCTAAGGTCAATCTTTGAAAATATTCCCGCTCCCTTCAATTGATCGAATAAGTCATCTATTCTAGGTAATGGATAATGGTTCTTAATTGTGGCCTTATTCAATTCTCGATAATCAACACACATCCTCATACTTCCATCCTTCTTTTTCACAAATAAAACTGGTGCACCTCAAGGTGATGCACTGGGTCGGATAAACTCTTTTTCCAATAATTCTTCTAACTGTTTCTTTAATTCTTGTAATTCAGTACAAGCCATACGATAAGGAGTTTTAGAAATAGGTGTAGTTCCAGGCATTAAATCAATACTGAATTCTATGTTTCTTTCTGGTGGTATTCCGGGCAAATCATCAGGAAACACATCCGGATATTCCTTAACTACAGGTATGTCATCAATTTCAATCTCTTTACTCACTCTTTCAACATGACACAAATATGCCGGGTATCCTTTCCTAAGCAGACTGTACATTCGGGAAGCAGTTACCCACTTTATCTTCGGTTTCTCCAAAATTTCTCGATAGGTAACTCTGGTATTTAAGGGTGATCTCAGAGATATCTTTTGGTCTCTACAGTTAAATACAGCTTGATATTTAAACAACCAGTCCAGTCCAAGGATAACCTCAAATTCTCTTAATTCAAACTCCAATAAATCGGAAGGAAAGTCAACTTCTGCAATGGTTATTGGCACATCCGAATAAGATGGTAAGGATACATGAGTGTTATTGGTTCTTACGGGTTTTAGCTTAGCTTGTTTAGCTAGGCGAGATGAAATAAAGGAAAAGGATGCTCTAGTATCAAACAAAGTAAGTGTAGGTAAAGAGTAGATAATAAATGTACCAGTCAACACATCAGGGTGGCTCTCGGTCTCTGAGCGACTCATAAGATAATTTTTTCCTTTGTTTGTCGCTCGGTTGTGGCTGGTTTTGGGAGCATTCTGAGGACAGTAAGTTGCAATGTGCCCTGGCTTACCCCACTTAAAGCACATGATGTCATTACCTTTACAATGTTTTCCCGGATGGAAAGGCCCTCCGCAACTGGAACAGATAGGGGTAGTAGGTGATGCATTGTCCTTTTCTTCATTAGTATTCTTTGCCACATTAGTGTTCCTTGGCACGTTGAATCGCGGTATAAACTTTCTCTTCTTAAAGTTGGGGTTCTTAAAGTTAGAATTTGGGAAGGGCCTATTTTTGAAAGAAGGTTTTGGAAATTTAAGGGCTTCTTGATCACTTACTCCTTTTTCTACGGCTAAAGCTCGGTTATATGCCTCCTTGAAAGTTAGAGATGGATTTCCCATAAGGAAACATGTTAACTTAGGATGTAAACCTTTCTCATACCTCATAATATTTTCAGCTTCAGTTGGGACAGTATTACCCGCAAAATGCGATAACTCAATAAATTTATGGGTATAATCATTAACTGATAAACTTCCCTGACGAAGATTTAAAAATTCTTGTTGCTTATTCCAGCGAAGTTCATTTGGGTAAAAACGGGCTTTCAGTTCCAATTTAAACTTTTTCCAATTAAAATCAGGTTGGTTACTAAGGTCATCCTTAATCAATGTCCACCACTTATCAGCTTCATCAACCAGATAATGAGCGGCATGGATCACTTTGGACTCCTCGGGAATTTCAGCAATGATGAACAACTTTTCTATTTCTCGTATCCAGTGTTCCAAAGATACTGGGTCTACTACACCGTTATAGGTGGGTGGTTTGTGTTGGGACAACCTTTCAAAAGATCGATTATGCTGGTGCATAGGTTGGTTTTGGTTTACTAGTTGAGACAAAGTGATAAAAACTTCCTCTAAACGATGGCGATGATCTCCGTCCTCCGACTGAGCTCGGGTTTCAACCATAGTTCTCTATCATTCAAACATTCATGTTAATAATTTATTTTACAACATTCATAAATGTTATAGTAAATGGAGAGAATTGCAAAACATCTTAACGTACAACTTTATTAAGCAAAGAGAAATTAAGGTTTTCTTACATAAACGTTCCAGATACCTTACCGACTTATCATACAATAGTTCTACGTTGTTATACTGACCAAAAGACGCATACATATACCCTTCCAACACTAGCAACTTCCTATATGATTACATATACTACATTAGACAACCAACGGGGAACCTATTACAAAATTTGGTTGTTTAAGCTGATTACAAAATTGGTTAGGTCCAAAAAGTCGAGTACTCCTAGTCAACCCATCTTACTAGTTTCCTTCACCTGATTTGTCGCCCATCCAATGACTACATCCTGGTTTGGATGGATCCCTATTCTTTTTGAGTCTTTTCTTCACGGGTAAGGTCTTACCAGATGGTGTATACACTATGCGTTTCTTACCCTTATCCCTATCCTTATCTCTCCCAACTTGTGATTCTGCTATGTCAACTTCCTTTACCTGTTCTTCCTCCTCCTCATCAGTACTCTCATAAGCCTTAATTCCCCACTATTTCTCCCACTGCGCACTCTCCGAGTCCCACTCATCCATACAAGTCACCTCTATAGGGGAACCATACCCTTCCGGAGCTGGGGCTTCCGTAAATGGTATGTCAATCTCCAATGGAATTCCACGTTCATTTTCAATTCTCTGCTCGTTCTCCCTCAATACATTAGACACAAAAAAGAAGTCATGGTGGTCAGGAAAGCCATGTCCAAAACGAAGGTAGAACTCACGAATTTCATTCATATACTCCTCCCTTATTCTACCCCAAGACCCTGTAAGAGGTAAGCTGCGAATTAGGGCTCTCCCCCTCACATACATGTCATGCAAGTTCGAGTTAAAAACCTCAGCATAGTAATTCATGTAGTTTTGCTGTCGTAGGATATGCTCCTCTACAGGTCTTGTGACGTCCATGGTTAGCTCAGATGGATGCATGGAAGGAAATTTAGCCATGTTAACTGTAAAGACAAAACAAATTAGGGAAAACAAACAACATTAAGATAGGGTAAATAATTTACTACATAAAAATATTCGCATCCTATCCCAAACACTACCCGTACCCCTCTCTCAGAAAATAGCTTTTATATAATCTTTACGCTTTGAAATTAATCAAAATCATTTTGCATAATTTTAGGATGAAACCGCTCTGATACCAGCTGTGACAAACCCCAAAATAGAAGTAGTAAAAAACATCACTGTTTAGAAACTTATTCATATATATATAAGCGGAATTTTCATAGAAAACAAAATAGTTAAGATGTTGAAAATATCATCTTGCTTAATTCTTATACAACAGGACCCCTTTGAAAATGAAACAACATTAAAAGTACTGAGTTTACTATTCCAAACCAACAGAAAGAAAAGTATAATTTATTTTACAGACACAAAAGTTTTACAAGAAACAACGTTTGACAAAAAAAGGCGGAATCTCTCCACTCACTGCCCCGTAACCATATTCTTATAGCTAACCTGCAAGTTTATAAAAACTTCCACAGTCAGTGGGGAGTAATTAAAAATTCAATTCAAGGGTTAACATTATCGATCTATAAGTAAGGTCAGTTATAAAAGTAGATAAGTAACTGATCAATGTAATTAAGGACACCTTGTTACTATATAGACTCTTTGCTAACTCTTTTTTTTTGTTGGTTGTTTACAAACATAAACTTGTAAACATTAATATCCTAACCCGAATTTGAGTAGATATGATCCTGTTGGATGAAATACACAATTAAGAACAATAAGGGCAACAAAAGATACACTTGTTGCATCAATTTATGACAAAATGAAAAATCTTTATACTATTGCCCAAAATAGAGTACATACGAACCCGTTTGGGGAGTCCAAACTTCTCCTCAACTCGCCGGGAGTCCAAACTTCTCCCTGGAGAGATTCCGCCTTTTTTTGTCAAACGTTGTTTCTTGTAAAACTTTTGTGTCTGTAAAATAAAGTATATTTTTCTTTCTGTTGGTTTGGAATAGTAAACTCAGTACTTTTAATGTTGTTTCATTTTCGAAGGGGTCCTGTTGTATAAGAATTAAGCAAGATGATATTTTCAACATCTTAACTATTTTGTTTTTTATGAAAATTCCGCTTATATACATATGAATAAGCTTCTAAACAGTTATTGGTCTATGAGTAGTTTCTTGCCCTTTTGGATAGAACAATTTGCTTTGTACTTGTTTTTGTATCTCATGTTTGGCTGAATACCATTCTCTTCTGTGTTTTCCTTCTCCTTTATTTTTCTTTTATTCATAACTTCGATCCTCATGTCATTTTGACTTGGTTCTTGAAAATTCGATGTTTCTCGAGCTATGAGTACCATAATTGCTTGGCCACAGTCCAAGTCTTTTTGAAAACTTGGATCGAGTTTGTTTTTCTTCTTGATATTCTCGGATTGGATTTAAAGTTGTGGAACTTGGTAATTTTTTATTTTTTGAAGATGGGTTTAAAGTTTTTAGTTTTGGGGAGTTTGAAATATTTGATATTTGAGGTTTTTGTTTTTGTGTAATTGATTTTTGTGTGTTTAAGGGCATTTTTAATGGAAAAGTTTTGTTTGCGGCCATATGTACGGAAGCTATTAATTGTCCATTTTTCTTATCGTAAATGAGGCATTTGTTGCTGTCAAATTTCACCATATATCTTCTTCGTATCAGTTGTCCAATGCTCAGTATATTTTGTGCTAGGCCTGGGACATATAAGACTTCATGAATGAATTTAATAAAGCCGTTTTTAGTTATAACGGCTACAATTCCCTTACCTGCAACTTTTACGCTTCTCCCGTCGCCAAGAGTAATTTGAGATTTTACATTTTCATTTAGACCGACGAATGCATTTTTGTTGCCAGACATATGGTTGGAACAACCGCTGTCAATATACCAAATGTTCGTGGACTTTTCTTCCGCATTTAAGTAAGAGTAAAATAATTGTCCACTAGGTTCATTTTCTTCGATGAAATTTGCTTCATCATTTTTCTAGAACCAACAATCTTTTTCAAAGTGGGCGTGTCTTGTACACCTCTTACATTTATACGAACAATTTTCGGTATTATGATTATTTTTCTTACATAGGTGACAATATAACTCTTTATGGTTATAGGCTTGGTTCCCTTGATTGTTATAATTACCTCTTCCCCCAGCTTGATAATTTGAATTTCTGTTCCTTTGATAATTTTTATTATTGTTTGAGCCATTAAATTTTAATTTGGCCTGAAATGCTTGTTCTAGTGGCTCATCGGAAAATATTTTCATTCTTTCTTTGAGAGCTTGTAGTGAGCTCATTAATTTAGTTATTGTAAGTTCTTTTAAATCTTTTGACTCTTCTATGGCGGCCACTATGTGTTCAAATTTTTTCGGAAGACTTCTTAATATTTTTGGAGTAATTTTTGTGTCTTCAATCATATCACCATATGAACGAATTTGATTAATAATGTTAGTGGTGCGATTAAAGAATGCTTCTATATTCTCGTCTTCCGACATTAGTGAATTTTCAAAATATTTCCATAAAGTTTGGAGTTTAATAGTAATTACCTTGCCAGAGCCCTTGTATGTATTTTCCAGGATCGTCCAAGCCTCCTTTGATGATGCAGCGGAAATGACCCGCGGAAGTATTGTCTCGTCGAGTCCTCGATATATCAAAGAAAAGGCATAGTGATCTCTCTTTTGATTTTAGATATATAAATTTTTCTTTGTGGCATCCCATGATGCTTCCTCGATGGTATTTTTGGGTTTTTCATACCCAGTTTGGAGTAAATCCCATAGTCCTTGTGAGATAAATATTGACTTCATTTGGATACTCCAAAGGTCATATTTCTCGCCTTTGAATGTTGGTACCCAATTTACTTGTAATGTGTTTGACATGGTTTTCGATGTGTGATTTTATTTGGAACTAGTTTTAATTTGTGAATGTTTATTATTGTTTTCTTATTTGGAGTACTTGGGTCGCAGTTTTGCCGTGGCTCTGATACCACTGTTAGTTTTTTATATGATTGATTATGTGTATTTGTGAAGGCAAGGTATGTATGTGGGAGAGTTTGTTAATGTGAATTGTTTGTATTGATTGTATTTGATTGTTGCTTTGTGTACATCCCTTTACAAGCAACTACACTGCCTATTTATAGACATATTATGTCGGTGGTTTCATGACATGCCTTCCTCTTATACATTCTTGTACATTTCAGAAATCTCTAGACCAATTAGCCTAGATTTTTACATGAAACAATCTAGATACATGAAAGTGTAGTCATAGAAGATTTTTATGTTTTAACTCTAGATTTTTCTAGATTAGTTTTTAACAATTATTATTTTTCCAGTTTCGCACTTTGTTTCCTTATTTGTGCTACAATGCCATCGGCTTCTTCTTGGGATCAAATAACCCAATTCAATGGCTGCCATTTAAAAATCGCCTTTTAATCAGTGCCCAAGGAACGCAGTATCAAAAATTCCTGGGTTAATGAAGGTATTTCAAATTTCATAAAAAAAGTTATTTTTAAGATTTGAAGAAAATAAAACTAAACCTCATGAAAAGATGTTAATTTTTAAATCTTAATAATGTAAATGACTGCTACATAATAATACAAAGAACAAAAATCGATCAAAGAAAAAAAACTGATCATGATGCTAATAATCGCAGGAGAAAAGAGCTCAATCATACCACAATGTAGAAGATGAAAAGTAAGGATTGATCTTTCAAATAATAAACTTGAGTGTATCTTTTGGTTGGGGAGAGAGAATAAATTAGTAAAGGTTATGGTAGTATAGTGACAAGAAGTTGAATGAAGAGACTATGGAGGTTGGATGAGTTCTTTAATGAAAAGATGACAAATAAAATTTTAGATGAACACTTAACAACAAAGTTAACGGAGATACAACATGGGTCATGGTTTAGACTATTAAACAGAATTCAGGGGTATAACGGATAATTTTGGAAAAGAAGGGGTACATAGTAGAATATCAAAAAACTGGAGGGCACACTATAGAAAAACCCAATTTTTTTTTTTTTTGTATTTTTTTGTCACATAACCCCTAACATTTAAACCTTTTGCAAATCTGGTACTTAATGTTTTTTTTTATTTGCCTAGAAACAAGTAACATTTACTTTTTTTTTTTGTCAAATGACACCAAACTGACTTTTCCGTCAAAAAACCATCTTGACTAACGGAGCAAATGGTGACTTGGCCTTATTTCTCTTTGTTTTTCCCTCCAATTCCATTTATCCCTCCAATTGAAACGAGTTTCCCTCCAGTTAAAACCCTTATTTAACCTCCTAATTTTATTTCTTCATTCTCAAATTAAAGCCCCAATTTATGCCTTCATTGTCCAATTTTCTCCTTCTCTTCTATCGTCCTTTCAACCTAACTTGTCTTTTTTAAACTCTTCCTCCAACTCAACAAAGCGGGTGAGATCCATTTGTTGTCCCCTACGCTGTTTCTTTTTCTTTTTCTTTTACAAATCGATGAGATGGAGATGATGATTGTTATGGATGAAAATGGAGAGTGTGAAGACTATAGTAATGACTGAAATAGAGGTAAGAACGGAATAAATTAAGGAAACAGTTCCAAGTTAACATTTGCTCCGTTAGTCTAGACGGTTTCTTGACTTTTTTTGACGGAAAAGTCAGTTTGTTGTGATTTGACAAAAAAACGTAAATGTTAAGTGTTTTTGTGCAAATAAAAAAATATTAGATACCAGATTTACAAAAGGTGTAAATGTTATGTACTATTTGACAAAAAAACCTTTTTTTTAACAAAAAACTATTGAATTAAACCAAAGGTTTTTTTTGTCAGATAATACCTAACATTTAGGTAACTTTGCACGCAGCTACCTAACATTATTTTTTTTTTGCCCAAAAGTACCTAAAGTTATACTATCATTTGTTAAGTAGTACCAATTAACGTTTTCCGTCAAAAAAAAGTTGACTTTGGAGTTTGACTTGACGGAAAAACGTGATTTATTTTGTTCTCTCGTTAATCTCTTTATTTAGAGCTGACTAATCACATAATTTAGCTCATTTTTCTCCTCTCTCGCCTATGCGCCTTATATATATATATATATATATATATATATATATATATATATATATATATATATATATATATATATATATATATATATATATACTCTTAATCTCACCATTTTCTCCCCGACTCCATCTCTCATCCCATTCACTATAACTCTTCCCTCACTTTAGCACCTATTTGGCTATCTCCGCCTATATCTTAATCACTTTTTGGAGGGAATCCATCCATTGGTACTTCTTAACAAACAAAATATAAACTTTAGGTACTTTTGGGCAAAAAAACTAATGTTAGATACCTGCGCACAAAGTGAGCTAAATATTAGGTACTTTCTGACAAAAATTCTAAACGAAAATAAGCTTAATTAAATCTAGACGAACAAGAAACAAGATTTTATCCTTATGAACTCTTTGTGGTAACGATTAACCTTAATTTTTACTCCATCACAATCATTTCTATTTTGATTTTAATTTTTACTCCATCACAATCATTTTTATTACAAATACTTGATCGATCATGTGATTTTTTGACACGATCAATGATGTGTGACAACTGACAAAGAAGGGAGTAGTATCTAGAGAAAAAGGAACATACATCGGATATACTACCTCCAACTTTTTTTGTTTTTGACCATATATGTATATTTTTTAAGCTTGTTACCTCAAATTTTATTTGTTTTTGAGCATATGTATATTTTTTTTGAGCTTATTAAAATTTATAAGTTAGATTTAATTTTTTTTTCCTTCAACACTCAAATTTTACTAAATTTATATGTAATATTTTTGAGTTTTATTGTAATTTTTTAGAGTTTAATGTTTAAATGAATAAACTCAGAAACTTTATAGTAAAACTCAAAATTTTTAAAACAAAACTCAAAAAAATATTATAATGCTCAGAAAATAATGAATTGGTGGTAATACATCAAATGTATAATCCACGTATGGTAGTATATATGAAAACTACAAAATCGAAATTACTCTTTTACATACACTTTTTCGTAAAATTTCCTTCTCATACCCTTTTTCCTAAACAGAATCAAATTAACTCTTACATCATCTTTACGTAATATTGAATCAAATAACTCTAAAAACTTGAATAATTGATTATAATTCTCCAATTACTGAAGTAATTTTGTTTATTAACGATTATTAATATGTTTTATTGAAATTATTAGGGTTAATTTTTACTGAAATTAATGTTTAATAATTTTTGTTAATTATGGTTTATGTGAAAATGAAAAAATGACAAAGGTAATATTGTAAAAGGGTAGAATTGTTGTGAAAGAGTCCATTCGGCCTAAAATGATCACATTTTTTTTTTTTTTTTTTTTTTTTTTTGTAATCGTAAATAGTGTAATTAAAAAAAAAACAACATTGAAGGGCCCAACCGGGATCGAACCGGTGACCTATTGATCTGCAGTCAATTGCTCTACCACTGAGCTATGGACCCTGTTGATGTTTTTTTTGTACCCGAAATTCCAAACTACATTATACGCTTATACATTCAATGCTTTATAATATAGGGGCAATTTTCAATCTTGCTCTTCGCGGTTTGATTCACCCATCTGAAATCTTTTTATTTACTGATGAATTGTAATATGGTATTGTAGTATTGGACTCTTGGTAAACCTACGTCGGAGTTACAGTTTTTATGATTTTTACATTTCTTACAGTTTCATACAATCCCTTCTGGTTTTCCCATGGAATTGTTTTTCTTGATTGCTAGATCTCTAGAAGAGGGCAGTGTTTGACTCAGCAAACGGATCAATAAGATAGGATACGGGTCTCGTCAATTTTAGTTCGGCGTTCGGGCTATTTCACATGTTTTTCGCATACAAGTCGGTTTAGGTTGGATCAAGGCATTCAAGTTTTGAGTATATTCCGAATGTGTCATCATCAAGTTATGTAGGGGTAACGGTTAAATTTAAGTCTAGCAAATTTCAGATTGGATTGAGTAAATTCGGATATTGGGTCAGATTTAGGTTATCTGTTCGGGTACGTATTACGGGTCAGAACTGTCAGGTTGAATCATTCGGATTGTGGCTCGGGTTAGTTTGCCAAGTCTTATGCATCTGCATTTGTCTTGCAAACAAGCCGGCGTTCCTGATCTTCTAAATATTGAATTTTTGTAAAATAATCACCAATTCAGATAAATCTAATCAGTATTTCTGATGTACAGCTTCTAAGCATTGTGTAGAAGAAACAGTTGCAGGATTTTACTTATACTAAAATGAACTGTGTTCTGACAAACAGTCTTCCAAGTTCCTACTACTAATTTGTTCCAGTGTTGAATAGAAATGTCAGAACAATGTGGAAAAGCATGGAGAGCAAAACCAGCACTCCAGTTACACCAAAAGATATGAAAGTTACAAACTTTATGAGCAAATTAACGACAAATACAGCTCGAACAACAAGGTAATTACGCATTACAGCATTGTGTCATTAATGCGCATCTTCCTCTTCACAGAATTTGGTGTACTCTTTAGGACCCATCAAACTTTCTAGCTCTGCCGGGTTACTTGGCTTCACCTTGATCATCCATCCATCCTCATATGGGCTCGAGTTTAGCTACATTATAATCAACGTTTCCAGTTTAGTAGTTAAGCACCATATTAATCGGTTTGAGTTATTGTTATGCTCCCGATTATACTTTTATATATTGGAGTGATATAGGAGAATCAAGGAAGAAGACTTACTAAACCAGGAGTTTCGGAAAGCTTGGTGTTAACTTCAATGATCTCGCCGGAAATGGGGGCATTAACATCACTGGTGGCTTTCACACTCTCAACTGATGCAAAGGCTTTTCCTGCTTCTGCTGTCTTGCCTGCTTCAGGTAGCTCTGCAAACACCACATCTCCTAGATGCCCCTGTCCATTATTTATGCATATGAACAAGTTTGTCACACGATTATTCTAGAAATATTCTTATTGTACTACTGTTTGATGTAATCTATACATGACTGTATATGGCTACACCCCAACCTAAAATTAGAAAAATGAAGATAAATAAGGCCATTTTGAAATCTAGGACTAAATAAACGCGACCCTTTCTGGTTCTGATCACTCCAAAAAATCAGTTTCCTTGGGGCTTGGAATATGAATGAACAATGCAAATAGGCTCATTAATTTGTTGCCTTATGTTGGTCGCAATAACACTGGCTCTGATACCATGTCAAGAAACCATCTCAACCAAAGCTTAAACTGATGGTTGGAGTCTCATGATCAGTCTTATATTCTAACATTCCAGCTTTAATGAGGTAGTTAACTTTGTTCTAGTTGTATAATATTACAAATAACAGAGGAGAAGTAGGATAATAAGAGTATAATATGGACCTGAGCATGATCAGTAACGCCAATGGTGGCAACTGAACCTTCATGTTTCACCCATTCATGTGACGATGCATACTTGAATCCATCCAAAACTGCAAAAACAAAGACAAAATGCGCTAAACTTTGGACTAATCCATATCTTCCACCCTATGGATGTAACAAGTTTCGGCTCGAATGAAGTCTAGTATGCATTCTAAAAAACTTCATAAATGTCCAGTTACATCGACACTTGCAACAAAAACTGCACTACAAGGCTTCATTAGCTCCTCGATAGTGAAACATGCAGGTCAAATGTACGCAGTCTTACCACAGTATCAATAAATCGCATGGTTGTTTTCCAACAACATATATCAACCAGACAACCAACTATATATTGTTCTACCACGTAAAAAGCACAAACAATTGAACGCGTCATGTTACATTAGTTTTAACGTATTAAAAATAATAAACATCACGAGTATTTATGAGCATTTTTAACAGAGTTGCAAACAGAAATATACCAGTAGAGAAGCATCTGGAGAGGGAAAATGCAGGAAGAGCTTTAGAAGGAGAAGTGAGACGCAAGGTGTTGGCAGTAGAGGAAGCCCACATTCTCAAAGCCATTATTGTTTTATCTTCTTCTCTGGCTTTGTTTATCTTAGAGGAAGAGTAAAGCTACAAAAATAAAAGATCAAGGAGAAGATTATAGGGGTGAAATGTGAAATAAGTGGAAACTTTATATCTCTTCATGTTTTATCATTTTTGAATGGTGGACAATGAAAGCCTCATCCTTCACACTTTGCTAATGCTATCACCTCTTCCTCTCTTTATTTTCTTTTCTTTTTTATTTTTATTTTGTTGCCTTTTGCTTCTTTTTTGTTATTTTCTTCTTCCAAACAATAGTTAATTCACAAAATCTCATTGAAGACGAGCATTATTCATCACAAGCTGAAAACGGAGATTACCCCTCTCAAAATAGACAAGTAGTACTATCCATAGGGTGCTCCATTTACCCCACTTGCCTTATTGTGAGAGGGACATTATCCGTCTTGAACTTGTGACAGATAATACTCGTGACAAGTAAGACCAACTGTAGCTAATTATACCTACTGCACAATAGTAGGTCATAGATCTTGGGAAGAATACAGTAGTAGTCCACTAGTCCACACAATCTAATTTTTAGAGTGTGGTAGCTTCGAGTTCGAGTAACTATCATGATGAGTGTAAGATATATAAAATAGATGACTTACAAATACACACGGTATCCTTAAAATTTGATATTTTGCCCAGAATATTTAAATTTTTGATTCGGAATATTTTAAGAGGCTATAATTCGTGTTTACGAGTTAATCAAGTAACTATTTTTGTAATCGATCAACTTTCCAAGAATTATGATTTGAAAAAAAAATTATCGTATTTGGATCCCGTGTCTAGGAGTTTTTGTATGAATGTTTTTTTGACCGAACAAACTTTGAATGACCATATTTTTTGGTCACGAATTCCAAACTCGACATTTTTTTTCAAATCGCAATATTCGATAAGAGGATCGATTTGAAAAAAAAAACCACTTTCTGAGCTCGTAAACATGAGTTATGGCCTCAAAAAATTGGATATTTCGTATAAAATGTCAAACTTGATACCGCGTAAATTTTCAGAATAATCTTTCCATTTCTTAGGATATACCGTATCACGTAGTCCGAATTCAAATCGAATAGGATCACAATTGTGGAGACCTCTAGTTAAGTTAAATCCACCGAAAAAAATGACACCACACTTTATTATCAATAGGTCTTGGTATAGACGGGTGGGGCGAACAGACGAGTAAAGACCTCTAATAAAATGGCTAGGGGGGACAAGGTGGGGCACCCTCCATGTGCTTCCCACTTTATGATAAATGGATATTTTGTGAGGGAAAATGGTATCCGTCTATACGTATAGACGGATAGTGTCCGTCTTTAATGAGAATTTGTGCTTTATTACAGACTCGTACAATATTCCTAGACCATAATTAGTACACTCATCCATCTATCATCTCTCTTCAAAGTTCAAATTAAAACACCATCATCGAAATATACTCTCAGTTAATCAAATCTATAAACATCAAAGAATCTGGCATAATCAAACCATCCTCAACATTTGTAACCGGCGGCAAATTCATAATTTACCGCTAAGAAGGTGAATGTTAAACAAGAGATTGTATTTGATTTGGTAATTGTGTCATTCTCATTAATCATACGCTGCTTAAATACAGATTAACATGAAGTTGGGATATTAAACCCTAAAGTTATTGGGCCTTTGTAAGACGGCCTATTACTCCCTCAAACTGGAGCGTGGAGATTAATAACGCCCAGTTTGCGGAGAAAAACATTAAATTGAACAGAGCCTAAAGCCTTAGTAAAGATATCGGCAATTTGAGATTCAGAGTCCACGTGAGATGTAGTAATCAACCCGTCGGAAATAGTGTGGTCATGGGCCACGTCTCGGTCTGTGGATTTTGGGGCCACCTACCGGTCCGTAGTCACGGGCCACCTGCACGCCAGTCCGATCGGTGGACATGCAGCGGTCTTTTGAAAGCCACGCTCGGCGGCGTAAAAATGCCTTCGACCAGATCGTTTTAGATCGGTCGGTTTCGTCTCGGTAAGGGTCTCGAAACGATTAGAGATGTTAGGAGTCGCCACCAAGCATTTTTGGGATGCCGGAACCGTTCGAATTCCACTTTATACCTCGGTCAAATCGAAGCACAAAGCAGCGTTTTGACATAGGTACTAAAGATAAGGAAATCGTCCCTCTTTAGCATCCTATCTCTAGAATGACTCTCGTACGCCCTGGATAAGGTCGTCCACTATCCAAAGTTTCTGAGTAAGAGGTGAAGGTACGTATTGGGAAGCCCTTTAATCAGACACCCAATCCCGCCCGCATTTAGCGGCCTCTACTGATCGATCTTGGTTGGTTGAATGCAAAAGTTGATAAAACGGTTTAAATGCACGAATGCGCATCCAATGTTTTAAACCTAACATGTGAGCTTTCTAAGTCGGTTGATTTAATCCAAATATCAAGTATAAGATGTCGAGTTGGATTAATGATTGATTTGCATGCAAGACGGAAATTAAACATCCATTTACCGTATTAGGTTTAGGGTGCATAACATGATCCATTTGTCTTAGTGATGCATTATGCAAATATGGTTTGAATGATTGAATAGTCGTCTGATCCGTCCTATATCCGAGTTAACCGGAGTCGGAATCGTCCTGGACTAATCTTTGGAAGGAACAGGCCTGTGCACAGGCGACTATAAGAGGCGCGAGCCCCGGCCGGCGGTGTAAGGGGCCTCCTCGGTTTTGAAAATGAGAAAGAAAAGGCCGCTTGAGGCGCGGGTTAGCCATTTGTATCGATCGTGTTCGATTGTTTAAAAACGTTATAAAACGTGTTGAAAATGGGTATTTGAACCCGATTTGTTTTGAAAGGGTCGTTTTAGACCGCATTTGTTGATTTGAAGGACTAGACTCGAATAATCATCATCATTTGATAATATTCGATGTCGGGTCCGATTTGGCAAGCTTGACATGAATAGTTTTGAAAATGATTATGGACTAATTGTTTTAAGTCCATTTTGAATGTAATTAGTCGATACTCGTCATCGTACCCGGGTTAAAATCCGGCATGGTATGTAGAACCAAGGATGATTTCGTGTTGGTGACTAATATGTTTGTTTGAAAATATATAAAGAAATGAAATAAAAGGCTTTAAAATACCTCTTAAATGTCATTAACCAAATATTATCACCGAAACACGGATTTAACCGTCATGGTATGAAGAACCAAGGGTGAAAAATGCTTCATGGTTAAAACATGTGAAATGAAACAAAAAGGTTTCGAAAATACTTGAAATGGTGAAAACCGATTACAAATATGAAAGTTGATTAAGGGAAATGACGAGAACAAACATGGTTGATCTGCAGTCCGAGTACCCCATTTAGGCGCGAGCCATTTGGCGATCTAAGGGCTTCGCCTCGGACTAAAAATCGGTTTTGGCTCGTTTATTCCATGTTTTGGTTCATGTTATGCATGTTTTAGCATGTTAGAGTCATGAAACGAATAAAAACATAATAAAAGAGGATTTTTAAACCCTCATACTTACATGTTTGGTTATGGCGAGTGACCGACGCAAGTGTAACAACTCGTTTGATCGGAAAAAACTCGGTTTAAAACCGTTTTGGTAAGTAAAAGAGTGTTTTAAAAGTTTAGTGATGGTGTAGTGGTCAAAGTGGTCGGACAAGTGATTTAATGCACGATGACGGTACCAAACAATGTGTAAGGCTCGTATTTACGATCGGTAGGTCGTAAATACGCGCGTCATTGTGACTTAAGAAGTCGAGTCGAGAATTTTAAGGGAGAAAAGAGGGGCGGACACTCGCGTAAGTCTCAAATGGGTCGCATTTGAGGGGTATTTATAGGAGAATGAGTGGTTGTGTGAGTTTTGAGCGACGTGGCCACTGGGCTGCTCAAAGAGCGCGAACCAAATCGCGGCACCGAGTTGTGTTGTCACTATCACAACAAACGCAATCATGATTTGTTCTATCCTAGGTTTCGTAGTCACATGTTTGGTACTTGACCAACATGAATCCGGGAAAACTTAAGGTAGAAGGCTTGAGATATTTTTGGTTTGTGTTTGATTTGTGTTTGACTCGGTTTGACTCGTTGTTGGAGTCGGGATTTTGAATTTTCGAGTCGGTTTTTGGTCTGGTGTCGGTTTCGACTCTAGTTA
Source organism: Silene latifolia (assembly GCF_048544455.1). Classification (NCBI taxonomy): domain Eukaryota; kingdom Viridiplantae; phylum Streptophyta; class Magnoliopsida; order Caryophyllales; family Caryophyllaceae; genus Silene; species Silene latifolia. The sequence goes on from NC_133531.1 coordinate 117,820,161, forward strand.
GTGTCATTGCGACCCCGTCGTCGTGCATTAAACACTCCAGGTATTTTTGAAATGTTTTGAAATGTTTTGTTTTCGAAATCGTTTTAAGTTTTCCGACGTAAAGTTGTACACAAACTGTCGATCAAACGCTGCGATCCCAAAACATGTTGTAGTCCGATAATCATCGGGTGTTTGTTGGAGTCTCGGCAGAATCTTGGGTATCTCTGAGCCCCCACTTTGACCGAGGCTTGGACGGGCGAAAGTCAAAGTAGAGTCCCAGTGTCAATCGAAGATTACAACCTGAAGACCAAGCGACGTCGAGGCGGCTCGAAAGGATTCGGGCCAAGGACTGCCGCCGGGAAGGGCGACGTCAAGCGACTCGAGGGTACGAGTCAAGGACCTGTCGTCGGGAACAGTTTAAGTCGTCATTGTCCGTGCGGGTCGTTTAAAGTCCGTTAGACTACGTGCAAAGGCTCGCTTGACCATAGGAAGGGTCATACCGAGGCATCTTCGGATATGTCCTTGCATGGTTGCGGATAAATGCTCGCCAGCTTCAGTGCGTATGTGAGGAGGGCTCGCCAGCCGCGGCGCGTTGTAAGGCTCGCCAGCCGAGATAAGGAAATTGTAATACCCGCCCTTTTAGAGACCCTTTGACCAGCGTTGACTGACCTTGGGAGCGGGAGTAGTCTTAGAATTGCGTGCCAAAACCATTTTCGGTTGCGTGTTAAGAGTGGTACTCGATAGAGTAGGGGCTACTCGATCGAGTAGCTAGGTTACTCGATCGAGTAGGGGGCCACTCGATCGAGTATGTTGGGTACTCGATCGAGTCACCGAGTTTTACGAGGGTTTTATATCGCGTTTTGTTAAATCCGCAAATCACTTCCGCCACTTTCCTCCTATCCTTCAGTCGCCTCTTTCCTTTCCCTTCACCTCAAAACCTCCATGGAAGCCTTTTGAAGTTCCTTGTGCCTTAGGAGAGCGTCACTTGAGTCGGGTAGCGGTCTTTTGCCGAGTTTCTCCTCTTAGGTATGTCATAATCATCATCCGTGTCCTTGTTCCTTATGGTTAGGGTTTGCTTGTTAGTAATAGACAATTGTATTGTGGTTATAGGCTTTGCTTGGTCGCTGGATATGTTGGTTGTCGACATGGATTGGTTGCAGTTGCTTAAAGGTAGGTTCGCCTACTCAGTTGCTGTAGATGGTCTAGTGTGTCGGTCGTTGTGGTTGTATTGTGATTGTTAAATATCGTAGTTGTATTGTGACGGCTGTGGTTGTGATTGTGGTTGTTGTCTCTGGTTCTCGAGATGCGTTCTCGGCTGAGTGGGGTCACTTGCGGGAGCGGCTTCACGCCCTAGTTTCGCCCTTCGTGGAACCCGCCACGGAAGGGGATGTGCACATTAATGGACAGGGTTATCGCTCGATATGATGAGCGGGGCTTAGGTGGGAACTGTTGCGGTCCCCCACTGGCAGGGCTGGTCCAGTGGACAGTCAGTGATAGAGTTGGTTGGGTCATCGTGATTGTGTTTGAGGTTGATAACATTGTATTGTGTTGATATTTGTAGTTGCTGTCGTTGTGTCTTATCTCAGTACTGACCTTGTGTTGTTGTTTGTTTGTTACGTGTCTGCCGTGATCCCTTATGGTGAGCAGTCGCTCTTAGCAGGTGTTGATGTTATTGATAGCTGGAGTCCGGGCAGGGATGAGTCTTCACGAGAATTGATAGCTATAGCGAGTAGTCTTTGAGTTGTATCTTTCATATCGTTTGTTGGCTTAAATCGCTTGTAATATAACATAATAGTTCTTTTATCGACATTTGATTATTACTATCCTCGGGCAACCGAGTTGGTAGCGCCCTTATATGCTAAGGAAGGCCTAGTTAAGGCTCCTCTGAATATGGGGGTGTTACAAAGTGGTATCAGAGCGACGATTTTGGAACCTGTAACAAATAAAAATAATGAACGTAGTGAGTCTAATAAAATGAACCTGGTGTATGTGTAATGGGAGCCCCAGCTGATGCTAGATTTTGGGTGAGTAGGCGCCCTCATTTCAAAATCTTGGCCCCATGATACTTAAGCCAGTCACATGGTACGGGAATGTGGAGTCCGTGTGTATATGTGTGACGTGTATGCTAATTGTGTCGGAGTTACTTGTAGTTGAGCCTTGGTTAGAGTTAACAAGAATATGATAGTTGTATTTGGGCCGTGTTTAGTGAAGTTTTGGCATGATTAGTGAGCTTGTATGATGATTTTGAGATACGTGACACAAGTCTATTCGATAGAAATGTGTAGAAGGTGAATAGGTGTGCTATAATAGAAGGATTAACGTGTTGGTGTTTGCTGTAAGTTGATGGTGACTGTAGTCGTGAACGAGTTTATAAACCCTACCGTGAGTAAGATGATGATAGTTATAGAATTGTTGAGTTATAATTTGAAACATAGCATATAGTAATGCGTTTATTCCTTGTTTATAAGTTGAAACTTTCCGCTGCGTAGTAATTGAATTGTATAAAATGAATTGCTTATGATTGAATGTAGAACATGATAGATTAATTGGTTATGAGGATATGCAATTATATGTTATATGAAAGAATGAATTAATGTTAATTATATGTTTCATGTTATTGTGAACGCGAGTTTGGTAGCGATATGTTAAGGCGAGTTTTAAGTGTAATATGATGACGTAATTATGTTTATGAATGACTTGGTAGCAGGTAAACCGAGTTGGGTAATTGTGTAGCGTAGTGTGACACACACCTTATTTGTCAAGACGATGTTTAATGCTTGAGTATTAATAGTAATGCGAGAATGAGCGTGACAATTTGTGCCGAATTCTGAACTTAGTTGGGAATCGACACGCGGTGTTGTTTTGCAGGTATTTACGATTTACTTTGTACTTCTGACCGAGTACTTAACTATACTTGACCGAGTGCGAGTGCTTACTAGACCGAGTAGACCTCACTCGATCTAGTTAAGAAGCTATGGCGTCGGGATGTGGAGAGATTTCCTACAGATACTCGACGAAATAGCTCCTACTCGATCGAGTAGGGTGGTACGCGATCGAGTACCCTAGGCACTCGATCGAGTAGGTTACTGTACAGAGAATCCTACGGGTTTCTTAAAACCCCTAATCTTTCTATTTATTCTCATTCTTTCTCTATATTTCGAGCCCTAAAGCTTGTTCCTCCCAAAATCCTCAAAATATCTCATACTCTTGGGTTAGTGGTGATTCTTGGGGTTGATTTCTTTGTTTAATTTCGTTTCCTTACTTTGTTACTCAATCAAGGTATGCTTTTCTCCCTAATTTACATGGTTTATTGATTTGAATGGGTTAGAATAAGGATAAAATCTGAAATTTTCAATTTATATGGATAGATTGTTGCTTTTAATGGTTGGAATATGATTCACATGCCTTCTTTTCATGTTTGTTGATGATTAATTGCTGTACATTAGACTAGAAATTGCAAAAAAAAAATTGAAACCGAAATTTCTAGGGTTTGCAAAATTGAAATTGATTTTTGATTGTTTTACTTTGATTAGATGGTGGAGTTGAGTATCCTACATTGTTTATATCATGTTGAAAGATGGATTTTGATGATTTTCACATTAGAAAGTTGCCTTAAAACTCCGTCTTAAAAGTGCCTCAAATGGAAATTCGTGATTTATAGCTGGAATTTAGTGTTGTGTATGACTGTTTAAGTGTAAGTTGAACTTCAATATGATTGTAGTGATGATAATTGATGAAAATATGCCAAAATTGTTACAGCTGTAAAGACCGTCTGAAAAGTTTATTTAAGTTGTTGTTTCTAATATGGAAGATGCAGATGATATGTTCTAAGTTATTTTTCCATGAGCTAGTAAGAATGCCTCACATGTGATTAGGAATGTGATTGGAACAACCTGAGAATCATGCTAGGATATTCAAATTTGTTGAGCATGTATATTCACCATGATAAATTTTCATAGCTGTAGTTTATGAGTAGTCAGAACCGAGCTTATATATTAATTTGAGGAAACTGTTGGTGAAATGTGTGTACTCAGCTGAGCATTCAAGTTTAATGGCATGAATTATGTGCTTCACATGTCGAATTTGTTGATGAAATTTGTGTACCTAGCTGAGTATGTTAAGTCCAAATTACATGAAGTAGATGCTTTACGTGTTTATACAAGTTGTTTAAGTCATATGCTGAAACAGATGCCGAGACTGAACATAGGAACTCGTCAAAGTAAACGGGGAGGGGTAATCCACGAGATGGGGAAGGGAGCGGACCGTGGTACCCGCATGTTCAGGAATACCCTTCGTTGTTTTTGTCGATTTCAAGCAGAGAGAGCGTTTTGTAGCTTTACAAAAACGCAAAATGAGACCTACGAGGTGTATAGACACTACTTTGTTGGAGGATTTGGAGATAGAGACGAATGTCCGTCACATATTTGAGACTTTGGGTCTTCTTGGGTTATATAGGCTGAGGAAACACTCTTATCCTTTTCTTACCTTGGAGTTCATGAGCTCCTTTAGCTATGACCCAGCGGGCCAGACCGTTGAGTTTAGGTTGATGAATACCAGTTTTCTGTTGACTATGGATTTGTTTGCCTCTTTCCTTGGGTTGGCCAAGCCTCCCAAGGATTCTATCACCGATATCCCAGCTGAGTGCGGTGTCTGCCGCCTAATGCCTTGCTTGACCAGGAAAGCTTGAGCTCCCACCTCAAGCAACATGCTTTGATTAATGACGTTGCATGTTACCTTGAGGGTCTTCCTCCGTTCTCTCTCGAACCTCCTTTATGATCGACCGGATATCAGTAAGCTGAACAACCATGAGGTGTTACTTCTGATGTCCTACTTGAACCCGGAGCGGACCAGGAAAGTGGTCTTTAATGCTCCTTCTATGGTTTATGCTGCCCTTCCCTTGATGGCTACTGCCTCTTTCCGGTACTTGAGTTGTGGCGCTATCGCCACTCGGTTAGCTGAAAAGCTAACCTCTTTCGAGGCTTCTTCGGAGTACGTGACTCTAGCCACCCCAGTGCCCACTATGGACCGTGACTACTATCTCGACCTGAAGTGGTTGAGGACCTTGGCTGACGGTAGCCTAGCTTGGAGGGTGTGGGGCATGAGTTGGATGAAAATTCCAGCTCCTGAGCACCTCCCACCGACGGAGCCCTTAGAGCCGGCGGTAGTGACTGTGGACTCGGATGAGGAGGAGGAGGAGGAGGAGGATGTTGATAGACCCCGCTAGCTGCAGACCTATCTCATCGACGACACCATTCTCGAGGTGATGCCAGAGCCGAAGAAGGGAGAGAATGCGTCGGTCGTGGCAGTGGAGAGACCTAGGTTGGGGAGAGGACCCCGTCGAGTGAGGGAGAGGACCTCGGAGACTAGGCCACGGCCGGTGGCACCACAGCAGCAGTAGCCTTTTCCGTGCTACCCTTACCTCGACACCCCGGAGACGCGATCCAGCTACTTGGCGGAGAGAGTGTCATCTACCTTGACACTCCGGAACATGCACGAGATGGCGTACGCTCAGGGGATAGGGACCGAGGGACCGCATCCGGTTTGGTGGAGTGGAGTTGGGGACTACACAGGGGTCTTCCATTCCTACGGGGTGGATCAGTCGACGTGGGGGACACCTCAGTCCTTTGCCTACGGTGGCTTGACCCCATGGTACGTGAGCCCAGGAGCAGGAGCAGGAGTGGATGCGGGGATTGGGTCATCAGGAGCGGGTACTTCCGGAGGTGGTGGTGATGATGAGGTGATGGTTGAGCAGCAGCAGCAGCAGCAGGAGGAGGAGTGATACTCCTTGTCTTTATCTTTGTGGATGGCAGTTGGTTTTAGATGTTAGTAGTGTTGTTAGACTTTAGTAGTTATTTTCGTCGAAACTTTGATTTTGGACTTGTATTGTTGGCCATAAGGCCGGATTTGATACTCTGACTTTGTTGCAGGATGTTGGGAGTCGGGGAGTCACCCCGACTCGATTTATATGACGACTACGTACATGTATGTTGGTTTATGACGAGTTTTAATGGGCACTTTGGCCTGTAGGTACTCGACAGAGTACCCCGTACTCTATCGAGTAGCTGCAGGCATGTACGAAGTAAATCATTCTGATCTGTGGACTGCTCGATCGAGTAGCCAAGACACTCGATCGAGTAGCATGGCACTCGATCGAGTACCGCCACATACTCGATCGAGTAACACTGTTACAGGAGGTTTTCGAAAATTAAAAATGTTCAATTGTTTTATAATTGCAAGATTGATGTTTAATGTAGTTGTTACTGCATAGTAACACCTTTGAACCGTTAATTTCATATGTTGGAAGTCAAGTTCCGGTTTTATATGCATATTTGTAACAATTAGTGACGTGGTGACGGTTTCTTGATTGTTTTAATATTACATATGCCATATTACCATTCATTCATTGAAATCACATTTCTTCATACGTTTGTGCATACGATATTAACGTACTTTATCGACAGCGGCGAGTTGTCCCAATGTATGTATATGGTTTATAATTTAACGAGTGTATGCTTAGCGAGTAATGTCCATAGTAAATAATATGTTTCTATTACATGTTAGGAATCAAGTAATAGATGATATGTGTTGTAATTTTAGTGGTAAACTTCGGGGACGAAGTTCCTTTTAGAGGGGAAGAGTAATGTCGCGAAATAAAAAGGCTGAATTTGAAGTTATATGGTTATACGTTTACAATGTTTTGTTGTGTTATGTTGTTACTCGTCACAATGTTTTGTTGTCGTTGTAGTACTTTGGTCACATTGCTTATATGAAGTGTAAGTGGTTACTTTAGTTCATTGAAATGAATATGATAGTATGTTGTAAAGGACCGTCATAAAAAACTAGTTGTGGCGCGATGCGTCGTAATAGAATGAATTAGTGAGTAACACGGTGGTGTTAGTTGTACAATATGAGGTTGATATGAGATACGTCTCGGGTTGATAGTTGTTCTCATATGATGAGTGATGGTCGTTTGTGCTGGCTCGTATGGCAAGGTCGATGTTTGGTATATAATAGTTTGTAAGAATTGATGCATACATATAGAGTGACAATTGACGGTGATAATGGTTGCATGATAGTTGTAAGAGTCGATAGGTATAGAGCGTAGACGGTGATGATGATGACATGGGGGGGGGGGGGACGGTATTTCCAGAGAGTAATGGTTTGAGTAGGAAGTTTGGTGATGTCGTGTTTTTCCGTGTCTTGTGCGTGAGATAGGTGAGTTGAACTTCGGGGACGAAGTTCTTTTTAGGGAGGAAGACTATAATACCCGCCCTTTTAGAGACCCTTTGACCAGCGTTGACTGACCTTGGGAGCGGGAGTAGTCTTAGAATTGCGTGCCAAAACCATTTTGGGTTGCGTGTTAAGAGTGGTACTCGATAGAGTAGGGGCTACTCGATCGAGTAGCTAGGTTACTCGATCGAGTAGGGGGCCACTCGATCGAGTATGTTGGGTACTCGATCGAGTACCGAGTTTTCAGCGAGGGTTTTATATCGCGTTTTGTTAAATCCGCAAATCACTTCCGCCACTTTCCTCCTATCCTTCAGTCGCCTCTTTCCTTTCCCTTCACCTCAAAACCTCCATGGAAGCCTTTTGAAGTTCCTTGTGCCTTAGGAGAGCGTCACTTGAGTCGGGTAGCGGTCTTTTGCCGAGTTTCTCCTCTTAGGTATGTCATAATCATCATCCGTGTCCTTGTTCCTTATGGTTAGGGTTTGCTTGTTAGTAATAGACAATTGTATTGTGGTTATAGGCTTTGCTTGGTCGCTGGATATGTTGGTTGTCGACATGGATTGGTTGCAGTTGCTTAAAGGTAGGTTCGCCTACTCGATTCTTTGTAGATGGTCTAGTGTGTCGGTCGTTGTGGTTGTATTGTGATTGTTAAATATCGTAGTTGTATTGTGACGGCTGTGGTTGTGATTGTGGTTGTTGTCTCTGGTTCTCGAGATGCGTTCTCGGCTGAGTGGGGTCACTTGCGGGAGTGGCTTCACGCCCTAGTTTCGCCCTTCGTGGAACCCGCCACGGAAGGGGATGTGCACATTAATGGACAGGGTTATCGCTCGATATGATGAGCGGGGCTTAGGTGGGAACGGCTGCGGTCCCCCACTGGCAGGGCTGGTCCAGTGGACAGTCAGTGATAGAGTTGGTTGGGTCATCGTGATTGTGTTTGAGGTTGATAGCATTGTATTGTGTTGATATTTGTAGTTGCTGTCGTTGTGTCTTATCTCAGTACTGACCTTGTGTGGTTGTTTGTTTGTTATGTGTCTGCCGTGATCCCTTATGGTGAGCAGTCGGTCTTAGCAGGTGTTGATGTTGTTGATAGCCGGAGTCCAGGCAGGGATGAGTCTTCACGAGAATTGATAGCTATAGCGAGTAGTCTTTGAGTTGTATCTTTCATATCGTTTGTTGGCTTAAATCGCTTGTAATATAACATAATAGTTCTTTTATCGACATTTGATTATTACTATCCTCGGGCAACCGAGATGGTAGCACCCTTATATGCTAAGGAAGGCCTAGTTAAGGCTCCTCTGAATATGGGGGTGTTACAGAAATGTACCCAAGGCATCTTCGGGATCTATCCTCGAAAGGTTTGCGGATAAAGGCTCGCCAGCCATGGTGCGTATGTGGGGAGGGCTCGCCAGCCGCGGCGCGTTGTAAGGCTCGCCAGCCGAGACAAGGAAATGTACCCAAGGCATCTTCGGGATGTGTCCTTGGAAGGGTTGCGGACAAATGCTCGCCAGCTGTGGTGCGTATGTGAGGAGGGCTCGCCAGCCGCGGCGCGTTGTAAGGCTCGCCAGCCGAGACAAGGAAATGTACCCGAGGCATATTCGGGATCTTTCCTCGAAAGGTTGCGGATAAAGGCTCGCCAGCCATGGTGCGTATGTGAGGAGGGCTCGCCCGGCGGCGCGTTGTAAGGCTCGCCACCGAAGACAAGGAAATGTACCCATGGCATCTTCGGGATGTATCCTTGAAAGGTTTGCGGATAAAGGCTCGCCAGCCATGGTGCGGTCGGTTTATGGACCACGGGAATAGCCGCGTCAAATGGGCTTGTTTCGAAAGCAGCGAACTCATGATGTCGCTGTGGAAATAGTGAGCTTGGATTCTCACTATCATTGGTTTTCTGGAATGAGTGGGTTCCGCGAGGAAGCCGGCCTGCTGGAATAGTGAATTTGGAATTTTCACCATTCAGTTTTGAATTTGTGGTGGCGGTTTTGATCGCCGTTTGTCTTAATTTTGAAGGGAAATAACAAATTTTAAGTCTGCTATTACGTTTGAAGTGACGGTTTACATGCCGCCATTGACATTTGAAAGAAATAGTGAATTTGGAATCTTCACTATTGATTGAAGTGACGGTTTATTTGCCGCCGTTGACATTTGAAAGAAATAGTGAATTTGGAATCTTCACTATTGATTGAAGTGACGGTTTATTTGCCGCCGTTGACCTTTGAACTTTGGGGAAATAGCGGTTTTTGAGTTTTCGCTGTTATTTTGAAATTGGCGGTTTTGATCGCCGTTTGTTCGAAAATAGCGAGTTTTAAATTTCCACTATTTGTTTTTGTTTGTTTTCGAGGAAATGACGATATTCAATATCATCAACGAAAATTTTGGAATTTGTTGTGGGAAATTGGGCCAAAGCCCAAATTTCGCTGGAAAAGAAGAGGGGAGGCCTGATTTAGGCGCGAGCCACTTGGCGATGCAAGCTGGCTTCCCTATTTCTTGTTAAAAAGACGCGAGGTTGAGTTGCGGATGAATATTCATCTTCAACCTCGAAATTTCGCCAATAATCGCCATTTAAGGACCTTCAAGCTTGCTTTCATCCGTGCCTTTGCCAACAAATGTCATCTCAAGGTAAGTATTTCCTCTTGAATCCTTTCAAATTTGTAGATTGTTAGCTAGATTGCATTAGGGCGGATTTTGCCCTAAAAATCGAATTGGGCGTTTTTGATCGAGCCAATTTCGAGTGAAATTGATGATTGCATTAGGTTAGAAACCTGTTTAGGAGTGTAGGGGTGCTTTTAGTTTGCATTTTGGTCCCCGTTCCCGCTCCCTATGCTCGAAAAACGTGATTGAGGCGAGAAACCAACTCATTTCACAATGCCAAGTTTATTTGCTTGGGTAGTGGGTCCCACTAGGTTGCATTGTAGTTGGGGAAACCCGTATTTGCCATTTAAGGACCTTCGTTGGATGTTTGTGGGCAAAAATGGGTTTTTGCCTTTTGCGACGGTCTTACGTCTGACAAAATAAGCGCTTGTTCGGGCTTGAATTGAGTCAGTCTGCCTTGAAATGGACCTTATTGGTATTTTAGGCCACCTTGGGTCGTGATGAAAATCACGTTTGCCTTTTTGCGGTCGTTTTTGAATTTTTGACCGGCTTGGGCTCAAATTAGCGTATGAATTGCCTTTTTGAAACGTAGAAAAATCCCCATTGTGTCGGGAATGTATTTTTGGGTTGTTGGCAGACCTTATATGGGTCTTGAAAAGCCGTTTTTGTGGTTTTGACTCGTCTTTTGCTTGAAAAGAGGGGCGAGTCGTTTTTTTGTGTTGTTTTTTTTTGTGAATGGTTTGGGGGCGGGATTGCCCCGTGTTTTGCATTGCATATTGTGTTTTGTTGTTTTTGGATTTGTCCATTTCATGCCGTCGTAATGCCGAAATTTCGGCTGACGTTTTTTTGTTGTTGTTTTTTTTTTACACAGGGTATTGTCTGGGACCGATGGGGTCCGTTGTCGAGGCTTTGGAGGAGGAAGTCGATCCCGGAGGGGGAGAGTCGACTGTTTTTTGTTACAGGCTTGGTTGTGCTTCTCCCTGGCGGCCTTTGTCCGGCCGACGATCGGGTATCGATCGTTGGTCGTTGTTTGTAGTGATTCGGATAGGCGGCCAATATGGCTGGTTTGTCCTTTTCATCGTGGCTCATGAATAAGATGACTGATGATTGGGGGTCAGTACGAGTGTGTTATCCCCTGTTGTTGACCTTGATCGCAATTGAATTCGGCTGAGTGGGGTTTAACATCGGGGTAGCATGCTAAGCTACGGTCCCTGGTTGTCATATCGTCCGAAATCTGCAAGACATTGTCTTCTTTTTTGTCATGGAGCGGGAGTGAAGGGTTATCGTCATGGTAACCTCCTCTACTTTCACTGTTGCTCCTCTATTTCCCCTGTTGCTCCCTTTCCTTTCTGTTTGAGAGGATAGAGATGCTTAGTACGGTAGGTGGCAAGTAGCCCCCAGTTCGTTGTCTTAGGCCGGTGTCTGTATGATAGACGTTTGTTTTAGGCCAGTGTCTGTATGATAGACGTTTGTTTTAGGCCAGTGTCTGTATGATAGACGTTTGTTTTAGGCGATGTAATACGTATGATAGACGTTTGTTTTAGGCCGATTGTCGTATGATGACGTTTGTTTTAGGCCGATGTCCGTATGATAGACGTTTGTTTTAGGCCGATCTCGTATGATAGACGTTTGTTGATGTATTTTGCGTAAGGCGGTTTGTATATATGTGTTTTTGGATTGTGGTTTGTTTTGTGATTTTGGCTTTTTTGTGTTGTGTTTCGGAGGAGCGTTGTTGGTTGTCGACTCTCCTTTTTTTGCTTTGCACCGGTTCTCGCATCGTTAGTGTAGAAAACAGGCAACAGATAGCATATACGCATAAATGCAAACACGTAGAAGCATTTGATCACGTAAAGCATTGGTTTGAAAAATCAAAATTAACCAAGATGACTTGAAGTTAAAATTGAAATTTGAAAATTCCGTGACAAAATCGCCACGTTCGGAATTTAAAAGGAATTGATTTGAAAATTTGAGCAATTAACGCGTGTCGTGAATTAAATTGCATCGAAATTTTTTGAAAATGACTCGAAAAAAAATTCAAACTCAGACCGTCAGGAACGAATTTTTAGAAAAGGATTTTTACGAGTACATTTGGCTTTTGAGGTCAAGACTCGAATTTGTGAGTGCTTGAGTTTTGGAGGAAAACTGATGTCGTGTTATCAATTTTCGAATTTGATTTTTGATTTGCGAAAAAGCGAAAAAATTTTCGGAATTTCGACTGACATGGAAACGATCCGTCGCGGATCGGGGCGACTAGCCCTTCCCCCCTTTTAAAAAAAGAAAGAAAAACCCGTATGTTTAAAGCTGCGCTATGGAAACCGTGTCGGATTTCGTAAAACGCGAAAACTAGGAAATGTGAGTGTGAAGAAACACAAAATTTCCCGGATCATCCCGAAGAGGCGCGAGGCTTCTGGCGAGAGTTTTGAGGTGTCAGGAGAAAACACATGTTGAAAGAGACAAGTCAACAGCGAGAATCCCGGGGAAGCCTCAAAGAGGCGCGAGCTGCTTGGCGATGGAAGCCGGCTCTCCCCTTTTTCTGAATAATGTGCTGATCATTTTTGTATAAATAGGGACGTTTGCGCTTCATCGTTTCAGCATCCGAAACACAAAAACATCTCTACAAAACCTCTTCTTCTTCCACAAAATATTTCATGGATGCTTTTGAGAGTGCATTGCGACAATGGTGTCGGGATTTGTCGCCTCCCGAGAAGTATCAACTCGATTGCATGGGAGTTGGTCAATTGTTGGTGCATCGCCAAGTCAAGGTACAACCTTCGTTTCTTGAAGCATGCTCTCGGTTTTGGGATTCGAAACATCATGTTTTCATTTTCCCGAAGGGTGAGATTTGTCCTCTTGCCGAAGAAGTTGGAGTCATTGGTGGGTGGCCGTGTTGTACTCCGGTGCTTCCTCCGACTCGGTTGTGCTACAAGGAGAAATTCCGCTCCATGTTGGGCTTATCAACAAGCCAAGTCAACTTTCTTCTTGCTCCACATGGTGTGGATATGTTAGCTTTTATTAACATCTTCTCGAATCGGTTAGATGCTAATGTCTCGGAGGTGGCTAGGAGAAGGGCTCTTGCATTTTGCCTTGTCCATGTGTACCTCTTTGTTGATGTCTTGAAGAAGGAGGGGCCAAGATGCCATGGTAGCATGACCCTTATCCATGTGATTGAGCAAATGGAGCATGGTAGAGATCCATCATGGTTGGTGCTTGGAGAGATTATCCAAGCTTTGGACAAGGAAGGCTCTTGTGGAGAAGCTCCCTCTTTTGGATCGCCAAGGATCCTCCAAGTGTGGCTATTGGAGAGGCTAAGGTATGTAGAGCCTCCGGTTAATCCTTCTTCTTACTCCTTCCGTCACCTTACCATGAGGAAGAAGTTGTACCCGGATAGTTTTGCTTCCACCGAGGCCTATTGGGCCGCAAGATTGGCGGAGGAGGGTGGTCCTCATATCCGTTGGGTGGTGCTGTGGTGGCAATTGAGGTCCTTCACGGGGTTGCCCGCTTCGGGTGCTAGTCCTCGTTCTTTGATGGTGGTGGGCTTGAAGGTTGTTTCCTTCATTTATCCCGAAAGGCTCATGAGGCAAATGGGGCGTCAACAAAAGGTGCCCGCTCAAGATACTCTTGTCCAAGAGAATGTTTTCCGAAATTCCGAGTTCGTGGAATTCTTCGAAAGGTGGTGGGCCACTCGGCCGCTTTGGGAGGTGCCAAACCCCGTTGCCACGACATGGGTGACTCCCACTTATGTCAAGTGGTCACGTGCTCCGTCCTTGGAAGAGAGATCCAAATTCCGTAAGGACGAGGTTGTCGACTTGAAGTATCGAGAGGTTGGCAAGGCCAACCGTGCCTTCTTTGAGGAATATGTTGAGGGAGCTACTCCCGATGTGATGAGACCACCGAAGAGGAGGAACTCCGGCTCCAAGAGTATGGTGGGCCATGCATTGGCTCGTCTTGGGTCGAACATGGAGTCTTGTGCTAGACCGGAGGCCGTCGCCGTCTTAGATCCGTTGAGGATCCGTTCCGAGGAAGAAGTCCATGCTAGGCGGGCCAACAAGAAGAACAAGGGGAAGATGTACCCCGAGGGAAAAGGCAAGGGTAGAATGGAAGAGTGAAGACCTCCATTACCCACTTTATTATTATGTTGTATTATTGTTGTAGGTTTTTATTATGTTGTACTAGCTAGTTGTTGTGTGTTTTGTGCTAGTTTTACTATGTGAGGTGTGTTAGTTGACACCTTAGCTTTGACAAGTTGTAGACTCGTCGAGCTTTATTTGTTGTTGAAATGTAATCCCTCCCATTATTAATTAAATAAGAGGATTGCTCGTGTCGAAAATTGTGAACGCTTGTTTCTTCTATCCGTTTTGTAAAGGCAATTCGATTTGAATCGTCCTAAACAATTGCACTTGGGAAAGTGGTATTTTGTGGAAAGGGAGAAAGGCTCATTTTTGTATTTTTGTGGGAAAGGGAATGGTTTTCCCTTCTGTTTTTTTGATAGGGGTGTTTTTTTTTGATTGTGGGAATGGTTGTATCCTCCTTGTGTAAGGAAGGACTGCCTACGTATCCACCTGAAGAGGTGAAATCAAACCATGATCGTAGTTCGGAATGTTTTGTGAATTTGAATTGGGTTTTGTGGTTGTATCCCTCAAGCATAAGAGGGACTGCCTACGTATTCACCTGAAGAGGTGAAATCAAACCATGCTCGTAGTTCAGGGGTTTTGTTTTTGTAGTGCAAATGGACGTTGCCTTTGACGGATCAAAGGACATTCGAAACGGGCAAGGTGCCGCAACTTAGACTCGATAAAACATGCAATTTCAAACCAGAACACGTTGAGGAACTTGACTTGAAAAGGGTTGAGTTCGGTGCTAGTTGCAAAACTAGGCTAGGTTGTTGATTGATAGGGTTCAAGGGTAGTATTTCTTGAGTTGGTCTAGGTTGGTTGGGTTTGTAAAGTCCTCCCCATCTAGGTCACTCAGTCTCACTGCGCCCCCCGAAAGTATTTTCTTGACCAGGTATGGCCCGGCCCAGTTGGGTTTGAATTTTCCCCTCGGATCGACGGGTAATGGTGCTCGGACTGACTTGAGGACCAAGTCACCCTCCTGGATGTTTCTGGGTTTAACCTTCTTGTTGAATGCCCGTTGTATACGTCGTTGGTATAGCTGGACGTTGTGTAAGGCGCTGAACCGCCGTTCATCTAGAAGAGTGAGTTGCTCGTACCTTCGACGGGTCCATTCCGCCTCAGGGACCTGACTCTCCAGTAGGATGCGTAGAGAAGGGACCTCTAACTCTACCGGTTGAACCGCCTCCATACCGTATTCAAGGTAGAAGGGTGTGGCGCCTGTCGGTGTTCGAATGGAGGTTCGGTATCCCCAGAGTGCGAATGGGAGTTTGCTCGGCCAATCGCGGTAGTTGTCTTGCATTTTCTTGATAATGGTAACAAGAGTTTTGTTCGCTGCCTCCACCGCTCCGTTAGTTTGGGGACGGTAGGGGGACGATCGATGTCGCTTGATCTTGTATTTGTCTAGCAAGGCTTGAGTTTCCGCCCGGAAGTGAGAGCCTTGCTCGCTGATGATTTCATGGGGTACCCCATATCGGCAGATGATGTTGTTTTGAATGAACTTGGCCACTTGTTTGGCGGTCAAGACTGCATATGACTGTGCTTCCACCCATTTGGTGAAGTAGTCGATGGCGACGAGGACGAAGCAATGCCCCTTGGTGCCTATCGGGTTGACTTTCCCGATGATATCGATGCCCCAGGTTGAGAAAGGCCAGGGTGATGTCATGGTGTATAAAAGGGATGGTGGTACGTGTTGTATGTTGGCGAAGATTTGGCAATTGTGGCAATGTTTGACGTAGTTACGGCAATCGGCTTCCATGGTTGTCCAGTAGTAACCTAGCCGCATGATTTTCCGTGTAAGCATCATTGCACTCATGTGAGGGCCACATTCTCCGTCGTGAACCTCTCCCATGACTTTCTTGGCTTTGTGATGGTCAATGCAAAGGAGGAGAATTCCTTGGGGTGTTCTTTTGTAGAGTTGATTTTGGTTTATCACGAATTGTGATGCAAGTAAACGGATGGCTCTTTGTCCTCTTTGATCAGAGTTGGGAGGGAATTCGTTTTTGGTTTTGTAATTGAGGATGGCTTGGTACCAAGGTTCATCATGGTTTTCCTCGTCGTCGATAATGGCACAAATGTGAGCTGGCTCGCTCCGTCTCTCGACACATAGGGGCATCGATGTCATGTCGTCAGGTATGTTGACGAGCACGACAAGTTTTGCCAGGGCATCAGCAAATTGATTTTCCTCTCGCGGCAAATGGAAGTAGTCGACTTGGTCGAAGAACTCGGCCTCTTGATTGATCTTTGCTCGGTAGGGAGCTAAGCTGTCAGATCGGATCTTCCATGATCCGGATACCTGGTTGATGATGAGTGAGGAATCGCCATGGACCCTTAATCTCTTGATGCCAAGTGTGATGGCTGCTTGTAGGCCGATGAGACATGCTTCATATTCAGCGGCATTGTTGGTGACGGCGAAGTCTAGCTTGACCGAGATTGGGACATGTTCTCCCTCTGGTGATATTAGAAGGATTCCTACCCCGAAGCCTCTCAGATTAGATGCACCATCAAAGTATAGGTCCCATGCGTCGGAGTCGGCACAAAGGATGTCTTCGTCAGGAAGTGACCATGTGTCGGTCGTTGGATCCTCGTTGACGGGATTCTCTGCTAGGAAATCAGCGTCTGCTCTTCCCTTGATAACCTTGAGGGGTACAAACTTGAGGTCAAATTCGGACAGCATCAGTGTCCACCTAGACAGCCTTCCGTTTAGTACGGGTTTTTCGAAGATGTATTTGACCGGGTCCATCTTGGAGTAGATGTGGACCGAGTAGCTGAGCATGTAATGCCGTAGCTTCTTTGTTGACCATACTAGGGCAAGGCATGTCTTTTCCAGTTGGGTATACCTCGTCTCGTACTCAATGAACTTTTTGCTGATGTAGTAGATGGCTCGCTCCTCGTTGCCAACTGTTTGTGCTAGCATTGCTCCCATGGCTGTGTCGGTAACCGTCAGATATAGGGATAGAGGAATCCCCGGTTGAGGTGGCATGAGGACAAGAGGTTTGGATAGGATTTCCTTTATCCTGTCGAAGGCTTTTTGGCAGTCGTCGTCCCAATCGGTGTGATCGGAGGCGCGAAGCTTCTTGAATATTGGTTCACAGATCATGGTGAGCTTGGCAATGAACCGGCTGATGTATTGGACCTGACCGAGAAATCCCCGAATCTCCTTCTCGTTCTTAGGCCGAGGCATTTGTTGAAGGGCTTTTATTTTGGTTGGATCAATCTCAATGCCTCTTTTGCTGACGATATGTCCCAGGAGTTTTCCGGAGGTGACCCCGAATGCACACTTCTGAGGATTCAGTCTCATGTTATATTTCCGCAGACGAGCGAAGAATTTCCGGAGGGCATTGATGTGGCCGACCCGTTCTTTTGATTTGACGATCATGTCATCGACATATACCTCTACCTCCTTGTGCATCATATCATGTAGGAGGGTGGTAGCGGTTCTTTGATAGGTTGCTCCGGCGTTGATGAGGCCGAAGGGCATGACCGTGTAGCAATATGTACCCCACTGTGTAGTGAACGCAGTCTTGTGCATGTCTTCCTCCGCCATTTTAATCTGGTTATACCCGACATACCCGTCCATGAATGATAGGAGAGCATGTTCGGCAGTATTGTCCACCAGAATGTCAACATGTGGCAAAGGGAAGTCGTCTTTTGGACTTGCCTTGTTTAGATCCCTGAGGTCGACGCAAACCCGAATTCTTCCGTCTTTCTTCGGTACGGGCACAATGTTGGCCACCCAATCCGAGTATTCAGACACTTTGATGAACCCAGCCTTGAACTGTTTGTCCACCTCTTCTTTGATTTTCAAGGCCCATTCAGGACGCATCCGGCGTAGCCCATTTCCACTGAGTTTAGCCCGGGTTTGATGGGTATCCGGTGCTCTGCAATTTCTCTGTCAATCCTGCATGTCTCGTACGACCAGGCGAACACGTCCTTGTATTCGTGGAGGAGGTCAATGAACTGTTGTCTTTCCGAGGGGTCCAGGGTTGTCCCTATCCTAAGTTCTTGAGGTGTATTGTCGGTTCCTACGTTAATAGGCTCGGTTTCCTCAATGATGGGGGTTCTGGTTTCCCGTTTGTCAAGTTCTTTGGCTAAGTGAGGTGGGTAGTCACTCAAGTCAAATTCCTCATACTCATTCAGAATTGCATTGCAGTTAAATTGAGACGAGTCATAAGCAAACTTAGCGTTCATTAAGTTGACACGAGCGAAAAGCTCGGAAAGGACAGATATCTCGTGGTCAGTCAGAGGCGACACGACAGAGGAAGTGGCCCCTGGAACAGGCTCCAGGTTGTCACCTTTCATAGGAGTGGGGGCGACCTTAGTAGACTCAGCCTCTGAATTAGCCACGACTTTGTGATAAAACAGTGGGAAGGGGACCTTGATTGGGACATCAGGAGCGTTGGGAGCTATAACAGACTCTGACTCCGACTCAGACTCAGACTCAGATCCTTCTTCACTTTCCTTCTTGAACATAGGGCCTTCTCCAGTTGTGATCTTGAGAATGCGGCCTTGGCGATCGGTCCACTTGATGGTTTTCCTCCAGCCTTGGGTAGCTTTCTCCTGGTCAGTATTGGAGATCAAGGCGGTTAGATCAAACTGATCGTTTTTCAGGGCGATGTTGATGATATCCTCATAATCGAGGTGTTTGATGTTATCTTCCCTAAAGAGTAGTGTGACAGCTTGTCCGTCGAGGCATGGTGACGGTTTGGACTCAGATGATGCAGCTTCGATGTTGTCGGGAATAAAGTAGCAGTCCTGAAAGACTTCTACTCCCGGGTATCTAGTCTTCACCACGGGGTCATAGATTGGCTCCGGAAAGCCGTGGTAGAGTTCAGACTCTCCCTCGGGGACAAAGTATCCGTTGAGAGTCAGGTGGTAGGGACGGAGGATAACCCCGTGCTTCTTGCGTTTTCTGATTAGGAGGTTCATCTCCCGGATATCTTCGTCAGTAGGTTCGTATCCTAGTCCAAAGGGGATGTTGGGGACCTTTGCCTGTTTCAAGGGAGGCAATGGGTCCTTCAGTGGATTGAGCGGCAGACCCGGGAAATAACCCTGACGTATCATGATGCGGTTGATCGTGAGGCTGGTGAATGGGTCATACTCAGAGGTTTCCGATTCATCAGTTATGGCGTTCACGGCTTGGAAACCCCACATTTCATTGTCGTCCTCCTCAATGGCTTGAGAGGCTACCCCTCTTCTCATAACTGCTTTGATTGGGGAAGCGGAGATCGTGATCGTTTTCCCGTTGAAGGGGACCCTGATCTTTTGATGGAGCGTTGATGTGACCGCCTTAATGGCGTGAATCCAGGGGCGCCCCAGGAGCATGTTGAAAGATGCGTCGATGTCAACCACTTGAAAACTGTTTTGTCTTTCTAGTGGCCCGGTTGCGACGGCTAAAGTGATAAGCCCAACGACCTTACGACGAGTGCCGTCGTAGGCGCGTACTCCTTGGTTTGTTGGGATCAAATCAGATTCCTTGATACCCAGCCTGTGGGCAGTTTTGAGAGGAATGACATTCACGGCGGAACCGTCATCCACGAGGACCATTGGTATGTTCTTTTGGAGGTATTGCACAGTGATGTACAGGGCCAGGTTATGGTTAGCTCCGAACAGGGGGATATCCTCGTCGGAGAAGACGACCGGGTTACTCAGATCAGGGGCGTCTCTGGTCATGTGTGCCACTATTTCTTCTAGGGAAGAGGTGGAGGGCACGGTTAGTTTTCCCAAGGCCTCCAGTAAGGCCTGTCGATGCTCAAAAGACGTCGCGATCAGTTGCCAGATAGAGATCTCAGCTTTTGCTTTCTGGAGCTGTTTCAGGATTGAGTTTTCAGGAGCTTTTGGTTGGGTTTCCACTTCTGGGACGACTTGGTCATTCGTTGTTGGAACGACCGCGGGGTTGTTCGGATTCTGATAGGGACGTCCGGACCGGGTGAGATGTCCGATTTCCTTCGTCCGCTTCTCCTTCTCCGGGATGACATAAACATCCTCAACATCCTCCCGCCATATGCCGTTAATTTCAGGGTCTCGAGGATACCTCGGAGGGGTATTCCTCGGTGGGTAGTTCTTGTGGGGGATATTTTTGTGAGGGCGATTTTTGTTAGGGTAGTTATTTTGAGGGTGGTTATTTTGAAGGTGATTTTCGTGGGGCCTATGCCAGAATGGTCGCGGGAGCAATCCATCCTGGGGTGGGTAGTTTTGAATGCTTGGGGAATTCTCCCGCGGACGTGGTGCCGGGGGATTGAAGATGAGTCGACGGTAGGCGTCGTCGAGTCGGGTGATTCTTTCAGAAAGGCTGGCAATGGCCTCTTCAACTTGCTGAAACATAGTGAGCATAGTGGCAGCATTGAACACGAACACTCCATCTGAAGGGTCCTTTTCCAGAACATTCACCTCGTCGTCAATTGGCAAGATGAGATGAGAGCAGTCTAGGGTCGGCTCATCGTCAGAGATGGCGTGAATTCCCAGAGGATTCGTCTTGTTTTTGGCTTAGTTGGCGGGGGTATAGGCAAGTCTCCTTTCTCAATCATATCCTGAATGAGGTGCTTGAGCTTGAAACAATTTTTGGTATCATGCACTTTCCCTCGATGATACTGGCAGTAGGCGTTGGGGTTCCAAAATCGGGACTTCTTGGCGTCGGCCGGGTCCGGGGTGGGCCCGATCGGTTGTAACTTCCCTTGGTCCATAAGCCTTTTCAGGGCACTCGCATAAGTTGACCCTATGTTGGTGAACACTCTCTGGGGGCGTTCAATTTTCTTGGCAGATGGTTCGACGAGGTTGACCTCATCAATCTTGTTTGTCTGACCGTAAGGGCGAGATCCGGTTGAGGTGGATCCTTGCTAACCCCTGCCTGTGGTCTTTGCTAAGACACCCTTTCGGAGGTCGTCCTCAATACGTGTCCCCAGAATTTGCAGATCTTGAAAATTTTTGATATTTTGATACCTCAGCAGATTGGCATAAACCGGGCGGAGGTTGTTGACAAATTTTTCCACCAGAGTTGACTCACTCGGCTTACTGACCAACTGAGTACTCACCCTCCTCCAGCGGGTTAGGAACTCAGTGAATCCTTCCTTGTCGTTTTGAGTTAACACCTCGAGAGTACGGGTGTTGGCCTGGATCTCGACATTGTCGGGATACTGTTTGGCGAACTCAACTGCAATCTCATCCCAGGTGGTAAGGTTTTTCGGGTCCAAGGAGTAGTACCATTGGCGAGGAATCGGCTCTAGAGAGGATGGGAAGATCCGGGTAAAGAGCTCCTGTTTGACCCCCTTAATGGCCATGTAGTCTTTGAAAGCACGGATGTGGTTGAGTGGGTCCTCCACTCCCTTGAACTTAGGCACGTCAGTCAGGGTGAAGTTGTCAGGTAACTGGTCCCCCACAGGTTCGAACCTTCGGTTATTCTCAAGGTGGATATTGTTACCCCGGGCTAGGAGTTGTTCTTCCAAAAGTTTCAGCCTCTTCTCGGTTTCTGTCAGAGGTGGGGTATTATGTTCCCCAATTTTCTTGTTCTCCAGGGCGTCGATACGGGTCTCGACGCGATCCAGGGTGACCTTAAGAGCGGTGAGCAGGCTGGCTAGCTGATCAGTTGTGACATCTCTGTTGTTATTATTGTTGTTGTTGGACGAAGCTGAAGACGGAGGCATGGCTCTGAGGCAGAAAAATGGCTCACATTACAACTCAATCCAACACGGTTCCAAGACTGAACGCAGACAACACAGAGGACGAGACCAAGATCGACTCAACAAGACGGGGTGACCGTGTGTGGTCCCTCGGTGCTGACTCGATTTATGACGTGACGGTGTTTGACCGAACCTTTGACACGAGTCCAACATGACGGCGTGACGCCATTGGACGGGTCTCGTGGTGAGACGACTCATAAGTAAAGACCCATAAGTACGTTTGCTTTGACTCGATAGACACGAGGCGGAAATGGAATGGTGGACTGAAGTTTTTGAAAATAGAAATTTTCAAAAAGATTCATTTGTCGCTTTAATGTGCGGCTTTCGAAGATAAAAATCTCCGCAAGTCGATCAGTTGAAAAAGGGTTGTCTTAAGTTTATTTGCAAAAGACGGTTTGAGTTTGAGTCGGCTCGGAAAACAGTGCATTGTTTCCCAAGACGGTTTTGAAATTCAAAAGTGTATGTTTTGAAAATCGGGTTTGAAATGTTTGAAGAGGTCTCGGGGACGGTGCATGGTCCTCGGGGTCCCGAAAGTGTCTCGAGAAAAAGGGTGTGTGCTTTTCTCGGGTTTTGAAAGAGCCATTGTCGGCGCGAAACGGTTTAAAATCCGTGTCTAGACGCGGCGATTATAACGGCGTAAAAAAAAGTGATTTGAAATGGTTATACAAAACCGGGTTTGAAAATCGTCATTACGAGGGCCTAGAAAGGCGTGTTAAAATGGTTATACAAAACCGAGTTTTAAAATCGTCATTACGACGGCCTAGAAAGGCGTGCATCGGTCGGCGAAAGACCGAGGTTTGAAATGACCATTATAACGGCGCAAAAAGTGATTTTGAAAGTTTGAAAATGACACGGAAGGACTTATGATCATGTAGCACATAAGCACTCATAGTTTCATTATATTATGCATCATGCTGACACGGGTTTTGGCTTAAAAGGGTGGGTTACACACCAAGCAATCAAACCCCGATTTGCGAGAGGGATACCAGTCCAAACAAAATGTGTAAGGAGGGTGCCCTAGCCTCGTGCTCGAAAGTGATGAAAGCTCTTTGACGAAACAGAAATGTGTAACGTCAATGGTATGCTTGACTCAATCGGGATTCGAAACGCGGGGATGAGAAAACTCACGCCGACGAGACGAGCCAATTGGTCGAAAAGGGTTAGGTTGTAGGCCCGGACAAGGAACCCGACCGTGACCGTAATATCAAATAATGCATTCCAACCAAGACCTCGTTTGAGTCTCACCATCTAGGGATCAAAAAGACGTAAGTCCTAGTTATCCCCAGCGGAGTCGCCAATCTGTGGTCATGGGCCACGTCTCGGTCTGTGGATTTTGGGGCCACCTACCGGTCCGTAGTTACGGGCCACCTGCACGCCAGTCCGATCGGTGGACATGCAGCGGTCTTTTGAAAGCCACGCTCGGCGGCGTAAAAATGCCTTCGACCGGATCATTTTAGATCGGTCGGTTTCGTCTCGGTAAGGGTCTCGAAACGATTAGAGATGTTCGGAGTCACCACCAAGCATTTGTGGGATGCCTGGAACCCGTTCGAATTCCACTTTATACCTCGGTCAAATCGAAGCACAAAGCAACGTTTTGACATAGGTACTAAAGATAAGGAAATCGTCCCTCTTTAGCATCCTATCTCTAGAATGACTCTCGTACGCCCTGGATAAGGTCGTCCACTATCCAAAGTTTCTGAGTAAGAGGTGAAGGTACGTATTGGGAAGCCCTTTAATCAGACACCCAATCCCGCCCGCATTTAGCGGCCTCTACTGATCGATCTTGGTTGGTTGAATGCAAAAGTTGATAAAACGGTTTAAATGCACGAATGCGCATCCAATGTTTTAAACCTAACATGTGAGCTTTCTAAGTCGGTTGATTTAATCCAAATATCAAGTATAAGATGTCGAGTTGGATTAATGATTGATTTGCATGCAAGACGGAAATTAAACATCCATTTACCGTATTAGGTTTAGGGTGCATAATATGATCCATTTGTCTTAGTGATGCATTATGCAAATATGGTTTGAATGATTGAATAGTCGTCTAATCCGTCCTATATCCGAGTTAACCGGAGTCGGGATCGTCCTGGACTAATGCTGGAAGGGAACAGGCCCTGTACCAGACGGCTATAAGAGGCGCGAGCCAGCCGGCGGTGTAAGGGGCCTCCCTCTGGTTTTGAAAATGAGAATGAAAAGGCCTGCTTGAGGCGCGGGTTAGCCAACGGCTGTATGCCGTGTTCTGACTGTTTCGAAAATGTTATAAAACGTGTTGAAAATGGGTATTTGAACCCGATTTGTTTTGAAAGGGCCGTTTTAGACCGCATTTGTTGATTTGAAGGACTAGACTCGAATAATCATCATCATTTGATAATATTCGATGTCGGGTCCGATTTGGCAAGCTTGACATGAATAGTTTTGAAAATGATTATGGACTAATTGTTTTAAGTCCATTTTGAATGTAATTAGTCGATACTCGTCATCGTACCCGGGTTAAAATCCGGCATGGTATGTAGAACCAAGGATGATTTCGTGTTGGTGACTAATATGTTTGTTTGAAAATATATAAAGAAATGAAATAAAAGGCTTTAAAATACCTCTTAAATTTCATTAACCAAATATTATCACCGAAACACGGATTTAACCGTCATGGTACGAAGAACCAAGGGTGAAAAATGCTTCATGGTTAAAACATGTGAAATGAAACAAAAAGGTTTCGAAAATACTTGAAATGGTGAAAACCGATTACAAATATGAAAGTTGATTAAGGGAAATGACGAGAACAAACACGGTTGATCTCTGGTCTGAGTACCCCATTTAGGCGCGAGCCATTTGGCGACCTAAGGGGCTTCTGCCTCAGACCAAAAATCGGTTTTGGCTCGTTTATTCCATGTTTTGGTTCATGGTATGCATGTTTTAGCATGTTAGAGTCATGTAACGAATAAAAACATAATAAAAGAGGATTTTTACACCCTCATACTTACATGTTTGGTTATGGCGAGTGACCGACGTAAGTGTAACAACTCGTTTGATCGGAAAAAACTCGGTTTAAAACCGTTTTGGTAAGTAAAAGAGTGTTTTAAAAGTTTAGTGATGGTGTAGTGGTCAAAGTGGTCGGACAAGTGATTTAATGCACGATGACGGTACCAAACAATGTGTAAGGCTCGTATTTACGATCGGTAGGTCGTAAATACGCGTCGGATTGTGACTTAAGAAGTTGAGTCGAGAATTTTAAGGGAGAAAAGAGGGGGCGGACACTCGCGTAAGTCTCAAATGGGTGGCATTTGAGGGGTATTTATAGGAGAATGAGTGGTTGTGTGAGTTTTGAGCGACGTGGCCACCTGGGCTGCTCAAAGAGGCGCGAGCCAAATCGCGGCACTTCGAGTTGTGTTGTCACTATCACAACAAACGCAATCATGATTTGTTCTATCCTAGGTTTTGTAGTCACATGTTTGGTACTTGACCAACATGAATCCGGGAAAACTTAAGGTAGAAGGCTTGAGATATTTTTGGTTTTTGTGTTTGACTCGGTTTGACTCGTTGTTGGAGTCGGGATTTTGAATTTTCGAGTCGGTTTTTGGTCCGGTGTCGGTTTCGACTCTAGTTAGTGTCATTGCGACCCCGTCATCGTGCATTAAACACTCCAGGTATTTTGAAAAGTTTTGTTTTCGAAATCGTTTTAAGTTTTCTGACGTAAAGTTGTACACAAACTGTCGATCAAACACTGCGATCCCAAAACATGTTGTAGTCCGATAATCATCGGGTGTTTGTTGGAGTCTCAGCAGATACTGGGTATCTACAAATAGCATCCCGAATAAAATGACAATCTACATCGATATGCTTAGTACGTTCGTGGTAGACCGGGTTTTGAGCTATATGAAGGGCGGATTGACTATCGCAAAACAATTGCATAGGCCGAGTAAGCGTAACACCCAAACTGGATAAGAGACCTACAAGCCACTTAAGTTCACATAAAACAGCGGCCTTAGAACGGTACTCGGCTTCAGCGGAAGAAAGAGAGACGATTTGTTGTTTCTTAGTCTTCCAAGAGACGGGGGAATCGCCAATAAAGACAGCCCATCCAGAGACCGAGCGACGAGTTAATGGGCAGCCCGCGTAATCGGAATCGCACCACCCAGAAACATGTAAGGCACTGTCGGCACGCAATAAAACTCCCTGACCCGGGTTCCCATTTAAATAACGAACAAACCGGAGTGCGACATCCATGTGTTCTTTGCGCGGCTGATGAAGAAATTGGGACAAAATATGGACGGCATAAGAGAGGTCTGGTCCTGTAACAACAAGATAGACGAGACGACTCACAATCCGACGATAAGACTCGAAATTTTCAAGAAGAGCACCCGCTGCCAAACCCAAATGATGATGCTGTTAAATGGGAGTAGCGACGTGTTTAGCTTCTAATAGCCCAGAGAAAAATACCCTCAGAATTCCGAGCAACTTCAATGCCCAAAAAATATTTTAAAGGACCCAGATCTTTCATATGAAAACAACTGCGAAGATAATCTTTAAATTTAAGAAGAGCGGAGGAATTATTTCCGGCAATAACTAGATCATCCACGTAAACTAGAACATGGAGTCGTAACTCGTTATTCGGGTAAGAGAAAAGCGAATAATCCGAGTAAGATTGAGTAACGCATGGTTGACCCAGGTTTGGCAAACCAACAACGCGACACCTGACGGAGACCATACAAAGACTTGCGCAAACGACAAACCTTCCTTTCGTTGCCTTTGCTAAAACTCAGGGGAGACGCATATACATTTCCTCATGAAGGTCACCGTGTAGGAAACCGTTATGAACATCCATCTGATGAAGTTCCCACCGCTTAACAGCAGCAATAGCAAGGAAAGCACGAATAGTGGGCATCTTGACGACGAGGGCAAATGTTTCACCAAAATCAATTCCCTCGACTTGGTGATTCCCAAAAATTACCAGACGGGCTTTGTAACGCTCAATTTGACCATCGGATTTATATTTAATTTTTTACACCCAACGACACCCAAGTGTTGTTTTATCAGACGGAAGCTCAGTTAACTCCCAAGTGGCATTGTTTTCAAGAGCTGTGATTTCGTCTTTCATTGCTTGACACCATTGGGGATCATTAATGGCAACACGGAAGGTCGGAGGCTCAACGCCTTCCATTATCTGTAATACTCCGCATTTTAATAATAATTTATAAGAATAATTTATGTAATTTAATGAGTGATTAAATGACATTTCTAATAATAAATACAAGTAAGCCGTTAATTAAATAATAAATTAATAGTTCAAGTCGGGAGTTGAGTTTGGCTAATATTTGTGCTTTGGGCTTAGTTGGTAATCGAGTGTTGGACCGTGTGCCATTGATTGGTTGGGCCGAAATTTATTAAATTAGTGTGAGTGTAATCAGGATTTATATCGGGAATTAATAATAATATAATATGGAAATAATAATATATAAAAGTAATAATAATTATATCAATAATGATAATAAGCTATGGCAAATAATAAATTAGTAAGTATTATATGAGGAAATCATAGTTAAGGTAAGGCTAATAATATGTGATAATAATAATAATGATATAATTATAATGACAATTCCTATACTAATTGGAATAAGGAAAGTTACATAGTTTCCTAATTGGCCTCGTATTCTCTAAATCTTACACTATAAATACCACCTTAAATCTGAGAAATAATTCACAAATTAAAAGAAGAAGCTTTAGGAGACGGAAGAGGAAGAAATTAACATAAATCAATTAATCAACTCAAGGTAATTATTCATCTTAAATCGATTTATATTCTTTTCATGCAAGCATCTTTAGATCGATAGTATGACTTATATGGACCACCATAGGACTCGGGAATTGGACCTATAGCGACATTGGACTGCCAAGTTTCTAACCTGACCATTGTTGACCGTCATTGACCGTGGTAGGGTGGTGTTTAGGGCGGCTAAAGATGGCTGGTCAGGGGGTTATACGGGTTTGGTTGTGGGTGATTGGAATGGGTAATTGAACCCTTAATTGACCTCGTCTTGACCTGGGTATAGAAGGGTTGTGATGGGAGAAGGTGGTCGGTTCTTTTGGTGGTGGTGGTATGGTGGCAGGTGGCTGTTTGCGGCGGTGGTGGCGAAAACAGGGGAGGAGGACGTGTTTGGGCAGCCGGTTTTTGGAGGGAGTTTTGGTGGTTGTAATAGGTCTGGGTTGGGGTGGTATTGAGTGGTTTTTATCGAGGGTGGATTGGTGAGTTGGGTGGTGGTTGTAGGCGACAACATAGGTGGCGGTAGGTGGTGTTTTGGGACGGGTTTTGTGGGTGTGTCAGAAGAGTGTTGGTGGTGTCGGGTGGATTAGGGCGTGGGTTTTATGGGTTGCTTTGGTGGTGGTGGAGTGGTGTTTAGGGGGAGTTGGGTGCGTGGGACTGCAGGCTGTTTGGTGTCGGGCTTGGGTGGTGTGAGTGGTGGCTTGTGGTGGCGTGGAAGGTGGAGTTTAGGGGGGGTGTTTGTGATGGGTTTTACGGGTGTAGTTGGGTGTTTCTAAGCGGGTTTTGCTTTAGTTTGTCGGGTCACTCGGGTTAGTTTATAAACGGGTCTTTAATATCGTAATAATTAAATAAATGAGTCGATTTGAATAATTAATATATTAAGAAGAATAAATAAATAAATAAAAGGAGTAAATAAATAAATAAGTAAAGTTAGTAATTATAATTGTTGTAATTGTTATTATTATATAGGTGACGGAAATTGTGAAGAGTTTATAATCGGATTTGTGAGCTTTAATTATTGGATTGCGTAATTGGAGTGCTTGCTTGCCAGGTAGGGATAAATCCTACTCAACTTTTACTCGATAATGTTGTTGGATGAATTATCAGTTGTGAAGTATATGTCATTGGTTTATATTGTGGTTGTTGGTTATCTCATGTCGTAATTGTTGGATACCTCAGTACTGGGATGGTGAATACCTCAACTTCGGTTGGGATGGTGGATACCTGAACTTCGGTTGGGATGATGGATACCTCAACTTCGGTTGGGATGGTGGATACTTCAACTTCGGTTGGAATGATGTAAAGTGAGTACATTGTTAAGGGAGGTGTGCTCAGAAAAAGGATGGGCACGTTGTCAGGGGGTTGTGCAATATAAAAAGGAAGTTGGATTGTTATTGTATGTTTTTGTTGTTAGTATTTATTCCTACTCAACCTCGCGGTTGACTGTGTATTCGTGAACACATGCGGTGAACCGTTTTATAGGGAGCAGATTTGACTGGTACCAAAGATTAGCTGACTTGGGAGCATTGGGATGAGAGCCAAACTTGGAACCGTAGATGAAGTCTAGATCACATAGAATAATTATATCACTTTATTTATTTCCGCTGCTAGTTGTATTTATTTTTATATTAAATTTTAGTTGATTAAAATTGTAAAACTTATGTAATCATTAAAGTTTTTATTTAAAGTACTTTGGTGAGTTGGACTTTGTATCTACTACCTCGGGAAACCGAGATGGTAACAGTCCTATTTATTTGGGAATGTCTAGCCAAAGGCTCCCGAATAAATGGGAGTGTTACATTATGTCTGCAAGAAAATTATGATGGGGAATCGAAAATTTATCACAATTAATATAATTAGGAAATGTAATGATTGATAATTAATTAATAAGACTACAACTAAAGCAAACAATGACAAATTGATTAAGGTGCTAATTAAGGAAGAAAGGGTGGTCGGGTTCACTCATGTGGAGAAAGGATCGATTAAAGGCACAAATTAACAGGTAAATAAGGTAAATTCAAAGGTACGTCCCAACCTCTCGATGTGAGACTAACCCGGGGTTTAGCATAATCGAACTCTCGCACTAATTACCCATAACCCACTAATAATCATGATATATCTAGTTACAAGTCAAGCTCTCATCCACCAAGTTATAAATTAGTGAAATTGACTCGAATTCATATTGAGACATTTCCACAAACACTTTGTATGCATGACAATTAGAAAAGAAATTTCCCATGTAGTACTTGCTTGTTCAAGCCAATATTCTACCCCTACTAACCACACAAGATTACCCTCCACCCAAGCAATACATTACTCACACATGTTAATAAAAATGGAAGTAAAAGATGGAAACTTTAACATGAAAATAACAAGAACAAACATAATGATAAGCCAAATAATTAAACTACAATAAACAAGTAAACAATTGAGAGGAAGAGAAATAAGAGAAGGATTATACCAACAATGATTAAAAGTGGAAACTTTGGTTGAAATAAGGAAGATGAATCTCTTCTTATTTTCCAATTACAACCTAATAACAAATGTAAACTAATGAGAATAGAGAAATTACTAAACTAGAGATGAATTACATTAATGTAAGAGAAAGATTACAAATTTTATTGAAGAAATATTGAGAGGCAAAATATCTAGGGTTCTTGTTCTTATAAAATAAGAGAATAATTATTCTACTCTAATTGTGTGAGTGAGTAGAATAAAACTAAGGTAGTGTATGGTAAGGTAAAGTGGTGAGGTGTGTAATAATAATAATAATAATAATAATAATAATAATAATAATAATAATAATAATAATAATAGTAGTAGTAATAATAATAGTAGTAGTAATAATAATAGTAGTAATAATAATAGTAGTAATAATAATAGTAGTAATAGTAATAGTAATAGTAATAGTAATAATAATAGTAATAATAATAATAATAATAATAATAATAATAATAATAATAATAATAATAGTAGTAGTAGTAGTAGTAGTAATAATAGTAGCAGTAGTAATAGTAATAGTAATAATAATAATAATAATAATAATAATAATAATAATAATAATAATAATAATAATAATAATAGTAAGGGTAAATTGATAATTTATACCTGTTATAACACTGTTTTTCAAATTTTATACCTAGAATAATTTTTCTTCAAAACTTATACCAAAAATCCCTATTTTTCTCATATTTCATACCAAATTTCAAAAATGGACAATTTTACCCTTACTATTAACATCTCACCACCCATTCCTAACCCCATAAAACCTAACACTCCCCTGTGCTCACAAAAAAAAAAACACCACATCCACCACAAACCACCTCTTCCCTAAACGGTGTTTCCGACGCACCACCACCACAACCCTAGCTAGCTACCCTTCATCACCACCAAAATTCGCAGAACCTACCACCCTGCTACTTCATCGGCGCTAACACCCACCCAAACCATGCGTGCCACCACCTTATAACACCACTATTGCTGCACATCTACCCCACCACCAACAATGGCGGACACTCCCATCCCTAATCCGCCTTCACCACATCAAATTCCTCTAATTTCATCAAAGACGATCTCGCTTATCCTTTTCTCCGCTTCGAGAAACACAACTTCCACTTCAATCCCTAGTTTATCTCCACTAGTAATCACCACAATCAAATTTTCATTCAAAAGCGATTCAATTACGTAATCGTAATCGTGAGATACTTGTCTGGGTATGTGTACTGAATCTGTAAATGTTCCACGAGCGTTGGCCTTGCTGGAGGACTTGAATTTCCCACTGCTATAATTTTGCCATGTTGCTCCATGGCATAGAATTCTCCCTTATCAAAAGTGATGTCAATGAATATTGAATAATTAAATGTGTGTGGTGGGAAGTGTATATTTGGGTTAGTGGTATGGGTTCCATTGCAAGTTTAGTCATCCTAATCTCCATAAATTTCCTTGATTATTTTATTTCAATTTTTCAAATTTAATTTATTTATTTGGTTTTAAGAGGCGTAGTGTAGGGTGCGGTGGTTATGGTTGTGGCTGATGGAGGTGGTGATTGTAAGCGGCGGTATTATGGTAATAGAAGATAGCGTGTAGCGATGGCGGAGTTGTAATAAAAAGGATGAAAATGGTGGCCTTTGATCGATGTTGACGGTGATGGAGTCTTGGAGGGTGGGATAGAGTGGAGGTGATGCGGCAATGTCGACACTGGTGGTGTGGTGGTGTTAGGGGAGGAGGTGGTTCGGGGTGGAGTGGGTTTATTACAGTCGGAAAGGGGACCAACGTGGGTGACAATTGGTGGTGATAAGTTGAAAGTAAGGGTAAAGTGGTCAATTTTAGAGAATTGGTATTAAGTATGAATGAAATAGAAAGTTTCGGTATAAGTTTTGAAAAAAAATTATTCAAGGTATAAAATTTGAAAAAGTGTATTATTTGAGATGTAAGTTATCAATTTACCCTAATAATAATAATAATAATAGTAATAATAATAATAATAGTAATAATAATAATAATAATATTAATAATAATAATAATAATAATAATAATAATAATAATAATAATAATATTAATAATAATAATAATAATAATAATAATAATAATAATAATAATAATAATAATAATAATAATAATAATAATTAATCAGAGGGAGATTAGGTGGAGCCAAAGTCGAAGGCATAGAAGGCACTGGAAGTACATTTGGTATGTGTCAAGTCTTACAGTGGCAATCAACCAGATTTGGCAAGAAAGAAATCTAAGGATTTTTAAAGGGCAGGAACGGACTGTTAGCATCCTTTTACAGCATATTAAGTATATTGTTGGCATTAGACTGATTGCGCACAACCAAGGCAGTAAGCTGGGTGATATAATAGAGCATACTCCTAGTTGATTGTAATTTTGAGCCTTGTATTAGGCTTTTAGAGGATAGTTTTTGTAAGTTTACTCTATTTTTGTTCCCATAATGGATGAATAAAAATGGAGATATCTTTCTTGCAAAAAAAAAAAAAAATAATAATAATAGGGGAGTGGCGATTTTGAGAAGACTAATAATAGAACAACTAATAATAGGGGAGGGGCGATTTTGAGCGATCTGCTGCCCTAGTCGTCGTTCTTGCCACCACCGTCAGGCGCCTACTGCCGTCACCGTCTCCACCCTCACGCCAGCCCCTTCACGTCGTTGGTAGTGGGGTCACCGGTGTTGTGTTGATAAGTGTTTGTGCGGTGTTGGAATCGCGAAATTAGGGCAGTTTTCACGCTTGCTTTTCCGTCATCCCTGCCGTTGAAGACTGCCAACCATCACTTCAGACGACCTTTAGACCTCACGTCGCCGGTTAGGGGTGGTTCGTGTTGGTGGTTTTCTGCGGTTGTTGCTTTTGAGGGAGTTGGGTGAGTGCGAGTGCGGCTTGTCAGTTCTGGGATTGTAGCCGCCTACCTGCGGTTGGTTTTCTTCAGCGCCACCACCCTTTTGCCATTAGACCTCCAGTCGTCGGTCATTGTTGTGGTGGCTGACGGCGCTGCCCTTGTGTTATTCCAGCGGTGAGTTTCTCTTTGTTTTCGCATTAGGATTTTCTTTTGTTGACGTTTTCTTTTCTTCATCGTCCTTTTGCTGCTGGTTGTTTGGCAACCGTGGTCTAGTGTCTCCTGCTGCTGGTGTCTGGCCATCACCGTTTGCTCCTGCTCTTTGTCGTGTAGGCTGTGGTTGTGGTGGGTGTTGCAGATTTTGTAGTCGTGGGGATTACGTGCTGTACATTGTTTGTCGACCACCACCGGAGTTGGTGGTGTGTTGGTGGTCAGTGGGGCTGTCTTCTAGGCCGCTGTTTAGCCTTTTTTACCGGCTGCCTTGTCTTCTTAGAGCCTCTAGCTGCTTGTGCGGTTGTCTGTGTGGTGGTTTTCGTTCGGGTGGTTGCTTGGTGGCTATATCGGTATTTTTTTTATTTGCAGGTTGGGTGTGGGGTTTTGCTTCTTCCTTCATGCCCGTGCATGTGCGGTTCCATTGTCGTTTTTCGATTCTTCACGCAAGTCGGGATGGTTTTGGTAAGGGCCTAACTAAGGCTGCTTGGCATAAACATTTTCAGGACCGACATTGTCATGATGGGGCGTTGGATCTTACGCGTCAGACTCTTACTGATAGTTTGACTGTTTATTCCAATGTCGAGAGTAATTTGAGACGGATGGGGCTCTGGTTGTGTGGGGTATGATTTAAAACCCGTACCACTCGCACTAGATGTCGGCATAGTCGGGGTGATATTGTGGTACATCCGGAGTGTGTTGATGGCCTCTACAACTTTCATATTTATGGTATTCCAAGACCTTTGGCTCCTTCTACTTCGGGTTCTTCTGATGATAGTGTTGGGCTTGTTCAGTGGTCTTTATCTTCGCTTGATCGTTTATTTTTTTTGGGCCTTCGTACCGTGAAATCCATTCCTCCTAAGTGTCGTTTTGGGTTTGCTCGGGCTTTGAAAGGAGCCCTGGATTATGTGGCTGGTTTTCCTAGTGATCTCTCCCGCTGGATTCGTTTGCTTGTTTTACCACTTTATCTGCTTAAGACTTTCGCTCCTCGGAGTAGTCTTGAGTGTAGGACTGCTATTCGGCGCTAGCGTCAGGAGGAGAGTATTGCCAGGGCTATCCTTGCTTGGGGGGTACCTGGGGGGGGGGGGGTGGGGGGTTGCAGCTGTTGCATGAGTGTTTGGATGAGGGTACTTCTTTATTTAATGTAGAGGAGGATCTGGATTTGAGTGAGCTTAACCTCCGTCAATGTCGGAGGAAGATTTGTGATGGTCACTATACTGCTGCTGTTCGGGTGCATTCTTCCTCTGGGGTCGCCCCTACTCCGATGCCACTCTTGTGGCCTTGCGTGAGAAGCATCTTGTCCCCTTGCCTCCTACATTGCCTCCTTTGTCTGGGGATCATCATCCTCTAGTTGCCTCTTCGTCAGTGGTTTTGGATATGATTCGGAGCTTCCCACGCGGTACTTCTTGTGGGAGGGATGGTTTTCGTGCTCAGCACCTGATGGATTGTTTGAGAGGCGCAGCTGTGGCTATCTCTGATGATTTGATCACTTCTATTACAAGAGTGGTTAATCTTTTTATTGAGGGCCGATGTCCTCTTGCTCTGGGTGAGTACATTGCCAGCGCCCCTCTCACGCCGCTTGTTAAACCAGGTGGTAGTGTTCGTCCGATTGCTGTTGGCACTATTTGGAGACGGCCTGTCTCGAAGGTTGGTGCTTTTCTGGTTGGTCCTTCCTTATCTTCTTACTTTGCTGGCCTTCAGTTTGGGGTGGGTGTGTCCGGTGGAGGAGAGGCTATCTTGCATGCCTTGAATCGGCTCATTGAGGCTCGGGGTGCTGAGGTGGGACTTTCTATGTTGTTGGTTGATTTCCAGAATGCTTTCAACCTTGTTGATCGCGCGACCATGCTTCTGGAAGTTCGCCGTCGCTGCCCGGTTCTTTCCCGTTGGGTGGAGTTTTGTTATTCCAGCCCTGCCCGTCTTTTTTATGGGGAGCATTGCTTGTGGTCTTGTCAGGGTGTCCAGCAGGGTGACCCTTTGGGCCCGTTGCTTTTCGCTTTGGTTTTGCATCCCTTAGTATGCAAAATCCGGGACACTTTTGACCTCACTATGCAGGCGTGGTACTTGGATGATGGCACCATTGTGAGGGATACTTTGGAGGTGGGAAAAGTCTTGGATTTGATTATGGCGGATGGCCCTAGTTTTGGACTGCATCTTAATGTCTCCACGACGGAGGTCTTTTGGCCTGTTGAGGATCCTCAGAGTCGGCGTCCTAGGGTTTTTCCCCCTTCTATTGCTCGGCCCTTGCGTGGTGTTACAGTTTTGGGTGGACCTGTCAGTACTTGTCCTGGTTTTGGCAGTGAGATTGTGGCGAGGAGAGTAACTAAGACCATTGAGCTAATGGACTTAGTTGGGAGGATTGAGGACCCGCAATGTGAGTTGCTTCTACTTCGAGCTTGTACTGGTATTTCTAAGCTCTATTTCTCCCTTCGTACTTGCTCCCCAGGTGTTTTTGGGTCGGTCCATCTTCCTTTTGATGTTGCTCTTCGTTCCAGCTTGGAACGTATTGTCACCGCGTCTGATCCGGGTTTTGGGGATTGGCAGTGGCGCCTTGCTACATTCTCTTTTCATCTTGGTGTCTATGCGGCGGGAAATATTTTACTTTATGCTTTTATTGCGTCCCGTTTGCAGTCTGCTGATTTGCAGGCTAAGCTCCTCGGACCTTCTGGTATTGTAGCTGTTGGCCCTGCTTTTAACGATGCCGCGCGGATTTTTACTGCGACTACAGGCTCTGGTATCTTAGGTAACCCTCGTGAAATTGCTGCCCCCAAACTTATGAAGAAATTGGCAGACATTTATTTCGCGACGTTTTTCGCCGCCTTAGAGTCTGTTTTCTCTTGACACCACGCCGCCTTGCTTTGTGGCGTCTCGGCAGGTTCCCACTCATCCGATTGGTTGCGTGCGGTTCCTATCTCGGGATTGGGTCGGACTATGAACGGGAGGACTTACCGTAGTGTGCTTGGGTATCGTCTGGGTGTTCCGTTATTCACGGTATCTAGGCCCCGTCATCCGCTTGCTCTCGGGTTTTTCC
Source organism: Silene latifolia (assembly GCF_048544455.1). Taxonomy (NCBI): domain Eukaryota; kingdom Viridiplantae; phylum Streptophyta; class Magnoliopsida; order Caryophyllales; family Caryophyllaceae; genus Silene; species Silene latifolia. The sequence continues at coordinate 117,856,086 of NC_133531.1, forward strand.
GGTGATGTTTTCGGGGACCACGCTGTTTCTTATCGGTCTTGTGGGCGTAAATATCAAGATAACCTCGTCTGTGACACTCTTTTCGACATCTACTATAGATCTGGTATTTCTGCGGGAAAGGAGGTTGATATCGGTTTGGTTGATGGGCATGGTGGTTCTCTTCGTCCTGCGGATTTGCTGCTTTATTCTTGGGACAAAGGGCGTGATGTGTGCGTTGACTTGACAGGTTCTTCTCCTTTGACTCAGACTGGGATGACGGATTTTGTGCCTGGCCGGGTTGTTGCTGATGCTGCTCAGCGTAAGTGTGCTAAGTACGGGGATTTGTGCGCGGCAGCGGGTTATGGTTTCTTTCCCTTCTCTTTCTCATCACTTGGGGCTGGGTTCGGATGTTGTTGCCTTACTCAAGCGGATCCATAAATTCTCGGTATCTTAGGATGCGGGGCCTGGGGTGGCCGCTTACATTTTTACTAGACTCAGCTTTGCTGTTGCTAAGGGTGTGGGAGCCCAGATTGTCTCTCGGCTCCCCACCAATTTCATGTAAACTTTTATTTTTATTTTAATAAAAGCTGCGCGCATCCTTTTATATAAAATAATAATAATAATACTAATAATAATAATAATAATAATAATAATAATAATAATAATAATAATAATAATAATAATAATAATAATCTCTAACTAAGACACGACATAAACAACACAAAGAGGGGAATGGGCATATCGTGAAAAATAGGACGCAACAGGGGTGCTAAGTCGGCCCACCGGCTGTCGAGTAGGTGACCGACTGGGGGATCCCTGAAAAATTTAATTCAATTGGTTTGTTGTGGGAGCCGGTGGCCCGTCTGGTAACACCATTAGAGATGCAATTGAGTTGAAGTGGTGCTGCGAGACGGTTGGGCGACCGTCGGTGAGGGACCATCTAGGAGTTCTCTGGATCAAAAGGGGAATAATTGGGATGTATTCCCAGCCGGGTAGGGGTCGGCGGTCGGTGGACCGGCTAGGAGTACAAAAGAGGTGTTTATTGGTGATTTGAATTGGTGATGAGAAGTGGTGGTCTCACGGTGAAAGAGACGATGATGCTCGGATGTTGTTGCTGCCGCTGATTGGTGATGTATGGTGGTTTTGGACTAGTGAGCGGCAAGAATGGCGGAGAGCAGTGGTGGTTGTTGCTACTGCTGATGAGTTGGGCTCGGAGTAGATGCAGAGGTGAAATGCTGGTGTGGTTGTCGCGAGTTGTTGCTGAAATGCATGGGACGGTTATTGGATGATGCATGGGACGGTTGTTTAATGATGGTGATGTCGGGGTTGAGAAGTGGCTGGGCTCAAGGAGGGGATCAATGGTGGATAACGGTTGATGATGATGATGAAGTGATGAGTGATGCAAATCTGACCAGGCTGTGGTTGCTGCTCGTGGACAGAGGTGCCCACGACCGGATATCTAGGCTCAAGCTCGAATCGTGGTGGTCGAATTGGAGTCGTATCACGACTGCTGCTGCTAGTTGCCGAGGGTGAAGGTGGAGAAATGGAGCCTGCAGCGAGACGTTGATGGTAGTTGAAGATGGCGGATGATGAAATGGTGAATTGGTGATGATGATGTAGGTGATGAAAGTGATAAGTCAATGGTTTACTTTCCACTTTATTTTCTTGTCTTGACCCTTCCTCAAATTCTGTCTTCACTCAACTTAGTTCGTGCTTCCGTCTCATTATTCCGCCTAGCTTTCCCGTCTCATCTACACATTAAATTAATATAATAATAAAATAATAGTAATAATAGTAATATATTATATAAAACCGACTAGTTATTAAATATAACTGATACGACTAATTATTATAAATTAGTAATTAAATGAGCTAATTAAACAATTAAACACGCAAAATCGAGTCGAAATAAGGTAATAGGACGGGGCTAAATCGTCCTAAATTAGGACGATATCAAATCTCCCCATACTTAAACCTTACTCGCCCTCGAGTAAGCTCATTTAAACTAAACTGAGACCCTTAATATAAAAGACTAGCTAAACTAACAATATCCTATGAGAGGCAATTAACGGGCCTTCTCCATCCCTTCATCTCACAACGAAACACAATGAGGTATGTGCTTCCTTGCAAGGCAAGTGGGGGCTTGCGGAAAATTTTGACACATCCAAACATTTAGGCACGAAATATCATATAAGATGCATCACAAAAAGTCAAACCGCTTTCCTCATCTAAGCGGCCGTTTTGCTTTCAAAAACCAAACAAAGAGAGTCGTTAGTTGAGGTTATCGTCTCCGGGTCTTACCAAGGTGTCGACTCCCTGATTCTAGCTAAAGCAACCTAAACTGACAACACGGGGTGCCTAAGAAACAAATTCTAAGTGGGAAAGGGGAAGTACTTCGCTATACTCTTAAGAGTGACACGACACACACAAGATTCGACTCCATATCAAACCTTTGACCAAAGAAGACACAAGACCGACTCTCACGGGTTTTACTAGACACTCATTGAAGAACCGAGTGATTTTTTTGATAAAAAGTAACCAAAATCACTCTCCTAACTCGACTTGCGAAGCATGCCCACAATTTAATATGGTACTCCTTCCAATACCCGCAAGAGAAATGTTGAAGCGATGCACATATAAGAGAGACAATCGAGTTGTAACGGGGCTCGGGTTAGGTGAGAAGGGTTTGGTGCAAGCATCGTTTTTAGGAAATGTGGGACTAAATATCGAGTAGTCGCCACATGTAACCAATTCACTAAACCGTACCAATGCAAAAGAATTCTTCCACAAAATTTGGCAAGGATTGCCATTTCCAAAAACTATTCACTTCTTTTCGAAACAAGAACAATTTCAAGTCCATCAACCCTTTATTGAACACAAATAAAACATTCTTTTCTTTTTGTTTTCTATTTCATTTTTTTCCTTTTCTATTTTATTTTCTTTCTTGCATTTTTCATGACTTGTTCACCTCTTATTAAGCAAAAGTAGCTAAAGGTTCATTTCACTCATGTGGCATTAAGATCATACACCTCAAGGAGATTCAAAATTTCAACCCAAATATACTCCACAAAAGAACCACAATGACGAACTACTCAACCAAGGTGAGTTGTTTATGAGATGTAGTTATGTTGTTGGCGATAGAAATGACAAGGCTTGGGCTCAAAATGGGTTAACAAAAGGGAAAAATGACTCAAGGGCACAACATAGGCTAATTTGGCTAAATGTGAGGTTACTTTATTTGAACAAAATCGTCTCAATATGCACATCAACACTTCTACGGAATCAAGGAATGAGCTCCATGCTTATGCGTTTTGACATGACACACCACGCAAGGAGAACTACTCACAAATACCTAACGGGACCGGTTTGATGGGCCAGCCATATGGAGGCTCTGTCCTCACCTTTGAGTAGCTATGTCGGTCCTAGGTCGAGTCCAATACGGTCTCACAGGGTGCTCGTAACTCAGTTGTTAAGCTAGACTTAGGGTTTTGCGAGCAAAATCCCTAACCATGTATCATCAAAAGGAACAAGCCATCAAGAGGGGAATGACACAAGCAAAACAATTACCATCATTGACAACATATACCCTCCACATTTAGACCCTCTAAGCAACTATTTACAAACAAGATGCAACGTGTATGAAATACAACTAAACATATGAACAAAATTTGTGTGAATGCAAGAGTGAACACATATATACATTTCTAGTCTAAATGCACACAATATCTAGTCCTAACAAAGACACCAACAACACAAGCATATCCAAAACGGTTCCCAAAGAGAACACCCACATCACATATCCCGTCCTCCTCCATGCTTATATATACGAAAAGAAAAGGAAGGATAAAGGAGAAAGGATTAGAAGAATTTTACCAAACGTCTTCTCCGATGCTCGCATGTGTTGTCAATCGAAAAGGTTAGGACAAATGCAATATATATAACATAAACAATGCAAAGTTTTGGATTTTTTCAATTTTTTGTAATTTTATCAAATTAACAAGTATAAACAAAAATTTACAAATATTCACAAGGTGGATATTTCCCTCCCTACACTTAAGATGAACATCGTCCTCGATAGGACTAAAGTAGGGAGAGAAGGGAAAATTAAAGAACATATTTTTGTATTTTTGATATTTTCGAAAATTGTATTTTTGGATTTTAAATTTTTGAAAATGAAATACATGTTTTTGAATTTTTTCAATTTTTTATGGTTTTTTTTGGATTTTAAATATTTAAAAATGAAATACATGTTTTTGAATTTTTTATGTTTTTTATATAATGAATCCCCTCCTCACACTTAAACGTGACATTGTCCTCAATGGAACAAATGTAGGGAGGGAACTAAAATGTAAGTAAAGTATAAGTAAGGGAAGAGAATATATACAATTTGGTGGTTCTTAAGGGACTCCACAAAACATCTCATCCAAAATTTTGTTGCTTGAATTTCCAAGTAGCATGATCCATGTCACTCAAGGCACGGAGGAGACGGTCAAAGGCTCTAGAGAAAGCCTCGAATTGAAACAAGTAGTGCCATGCCATAGTAATCCTCACCCGACCTCTTCTCCAACAATTCTCGTCATTCTTCCTTTTACTCTTCTTTGCACCATTTCTTGGGTCCTTTTGATGGCGTGGACCCTTATTCTTGAAGAAGTAGCTAGGATGTGAAGGGATCGACATATCATAAACCTCATAAAATGAGGAAACCTCCTCATGGTCATCAAGACAAGGAGAGTGGTGAAGAATAAGAGGTGTAGGAGTCAACCTCTCAACATTGAGGTTCATAATATCATCATTTTTATCCAAATTCTCTTGACTCTTCAATTGAACCGAATCACTACCAAAGATGAGAGTTTCGATTTCTTCCAAGCTAGAGTTAAAACTACAAGTATCGTAGTTTTTCTCATGGCTCCTCAAATCTTTAAATATGGCAAGCTCAAATTTATCAACTTCCATTTCCCAACTTTTACCTTCTTCCCCACATTTGCCATTGACACACACTTCTTCTTTATCCTCATGAATGTCCTAACACTCATCCGTTGAGTCAACAAGCTCACGATCATTGATAACTTTTTGCTTTAAGGTGACTTCCGCTAGGAAGTTTTGGTAAGGAGGCATTTCTTCCATGGATGGAAGAGTTGTTTCCATATTTTCACCAAGTTCATGAATCTTTTGTGTTGTGAGTCTTCATTGTTGCTCACTTTCTCGACCACAATTTCCTCCAACACAAAATGCTCATTATTTTGGGGTTCATAAGAATGTGGGCTTCTTTGAGTGTTAGAAGTCCCTTGATTGGCCATGTAAGAATCAAATGTCCTTTGGTGAGATCAATTATCAAATTCTTGAATTGTTTGTCTTGATGGGCTTCTCTTTGTTGGGCTCTAGCATCCATTTCTTTCAACATTCTTTCAAAAGAAGAATTTGGATTTAGGGGTTCAATGAATGGAGGTTGGTAAGGTTGTTGAAATTGTTGTTAAGGAGGTGGATAATCGGGGTCAAAAGGTTGCCCCTCATGAGGAAATATCAGGTTTTGATTTGGAATTGCCCGGTAGAGATTTTCTTGATGATAGTGAATGAATTGGCTAGAAGATGGCTGATCTTGTAAAACATAGCATTCTTGTTGGTATGGGTCTTGTTGTGGAAAGGATGAGAAAATGTCATATGAATGCCCAATCCCACCACAATTCTCATAAGTAGGAGCATATTGTTGACAGTTTCTTGGAGGAGACATTTGTTGAGAATAGGTCCTTGGTGGTGACCTTGGTTCTTGTATGTGATAGACCTCGTAGTGACTAACCATCTTCTTGCCAGGAAAACCTTCTCAATCTCTCGGTCAAAAGGGAAAAGAAAATCGGTATTTCACCTAAGCATGCACTCAAAAAGAGATCAAATGGTCCTAATGCAAAGAATGAACTAGAACAAGTATGGAAAAACAAACAAATAAACAAACTAATCCTAGAAATAAAACAATTACTCTAATCCAATATCGTCGTCCCCGGCAACGAAGCCATTTTGATATCGAGTTTGTAGTACTCCTCGATATGCAAACAATATTTGTAAAGCTCAATACCAAACTTATGAAAGTAGTAGGGTAAGGAGGTCGATCCACAAAGACGGGATTATGGTTCTGATGTGACTCATATTTGAGCACATTTAGTCCCCGAATTAACCTCATTCTCATGCTTTATAGTACATAATTGGGTCATTTCCTATCTTTAGTTTCCCATTTTGCATATTCTTTGAGGTTTTGTCTCCTTGGTAGGAAAGGATTGCTAACCTTGCATTTACAAGGCGAAATGAAGCTAAATTGATCGCATCTAATGACCAAGCATCAAAGAGAATACCAACACTAGAGGCCTAAGTAGATAATAAAGTGAAATGGGTAATGTCGAAAGGATCCTTGCATCCCCAACACGATCCCTGCGGATTGTTGGGGAGCTAAAGAAGAGAAGCTGTCTGCCCAGGAATCCGAGCGGATCATACATGATCCGGGCGTCTCACAACATCAAGATTCGGGCGTCTTTTGCCCAAGACGAGCGGCTTGCAGCACCCTGATCCGAGCGCCTTCCCCAGGATCCGAGCAGATCCTAAGATAGAAGAGCCCGTGCCTTACCTCAAGACGAGCGGATCGTGGCAAGACTAGCATGGGAATCCGCTCATTTCCTTCGAGAGGAGCATTTCCTCAACTTTTCTTAGGGTCTTAATAGTCATTTAAGCCCTTAGTAACCCTAATCTTTGTACCTAATCTTTAGTATAAATACCCCTTTGTACTACCTAGATTAGCATCAATCCTTAACCATATCTTAATCCATCCTTAATCATTTCTTAATTACTTCTTAATACTCTCAAATTAGTTGTAATACAATTTATCAATATTAATCATATTCTAATCTTTCCTTAATTTCTCTATTGTTCTTCATTTATTTTGGGTAATTAGAAGATTATTTGGGTTTATTTGGGAGATTGACAACCTTCCATCAATCATCAACTACTTTATTATTCTTTGCATTATTATTTGGAATCATCTTCATAGTTATAATTCTCTTTACCCTTGTTTAAGTATTGTTAATTACTTTCATTTATTCATCATGTTTAGCTTTGTTAGTTTGATTGACAATCTTATTAGCATGTTGAACTTGGTAATGAGTGAGTAGTCTTCTAGCTAGGGTTAATGGAGAATTAGGGGAAACAAACATGGGGAATGATTCATGCTTAATCTAATATGTTTTCATAATTTATTTGCTTGCTTGTTGTGATTTCAACTTATGCATCTGTTATGTTTGATGAAATGCGAGCCTATGAATCTTTGCATTTTTTGATCCATCACCTATCTTTTCAATGAGGCTTGTAAGCATATAAACCAACTCGAGCCTCATTAGACCATGCATAAAGTTGAATAGGAAGGATTAAGTCGACTTGTAGGTGTTGTACAATCTAATCGATTCGGCTCCGGGACCCAAACCTTCTTAGGGATTGTAAGCTTATACACCAACTCGATCCCATCACAACAATACGTGCTTGCATATAATTGAGAACATGTTTGTATGATCAACTCCCATGAATCCCTTATGAACCCATGACACCCTAGTGCTTTTAATCAATTGTTTACATCTCCTTTATTTACCTTGCTTGTTTTCATTACTTTACTTTCATCTTGTTAATTAGTTTAGACCAATTTCATCTCAACCTAAATTTTGACAACCTAAGACACAACCATTTGCAATTGAGAATCCTACATCAATACCCGTCCCTTGGGATCCGACCTTTACTTGCCTCTTTACTAAGAGTAGTTTGTAAAGTTATAAATATTGTTTTGGTTGGTAGCTTTTGACGACGAGTTTTAACCGACACCAGGTTCTTAAATTGATTGTTTGTTTCCTAGTTTAGTTCTAGCAAATGTTGAATTATTGATAAACTAATTAATAAGACTACAAATAAAGTAAGCAATGACAAATTGATTAAGATGATAATTAAGGAAGCAAGGGTGGTCGGGTTCACTCATGTGGAGAAAGGGTCAAGTAAAGGCACAAATTAACAGGTAAATAAGGTAAATTCAAAGGTACGTCCCAACGTCTCGATGTGAGACTAACCCGGGGCTTAGCATAATCGAACTCTCACACTAATTACCCATAACCCACTAATCATCATGATATATCTAGTTACAAGTCAAGCTCTCACCCACCAAGTTATAAATTAGTGAAATTGACTCGAATTCATATTGAGACATTTCCACAAACACTTTGTATGCATGACAATTGAAAGAGAAATTTCCCATGTAGTACTTGCTTGTTCAAGCCAACATTCTACCCCTACTAACCACACAAGATTACCCTCCACCCAAGAAATACATTACTCACACATGTTAATGAAAATGGAAGTAAAAGATGGAAACTTTAACATGAAAATAACAAGAACAAACGTAATGATAAGCCAAGTAATTAAACTACAATATACATGTAAACAATTGAGAGGAAAAGAAATAAGAGAAGGATTATACCAACAATGATTAAAAGTGGAAACTTTGGTTGAAATAAGGAAGATGAATCTCTTCTTGTCTTCCAATTACAACCTAATAACAAATGTAAACTAATGAGAATAGAGAAATTACTAAACTAGAGATGAATTACATTAATGTAAGAGAAAGATTACAAATTTTATTGAAGAAATATTGAGAGGCAAAATATCTAGGGTTCTAGTTCTTATAAAATAAGAGAATAATTATTCTAATCTAATTGTGTGAGTGAGTAGAATAAAACTAAGGTAGTGTATGGTAAGGTAAAGTGGTGAGGTGTATAAAAATATCCTACTACTACTACTACTACTACTACTACTACTACTACTACTACTACTACTACTAATAATAATAATAATAATAATAATAATAATAATAATAATAATAATAATAATAATAATAATAATAATAATAATAATAACAATAATAACAATAATAACAATAATAATAACAATAACAATAACAATAATAACAATAACAATAATAATAACAATAACAATAACAATAATAATAACAATAATAATAATAACAATAACAATAACAACAATAATAATAACAATAATAATAATAATAATAATAATAATAATAACAATAACAATAACAATAATAATAATACTAATAATAATAATAATAATAATAATAATAATAATAATAATAATAATAATAATAATAATAATAATAATAATAATAATAATAATAATAATAACAATAACAATACGAATAACAATACTAATAATAATAGAGCGTTGTTATATGATAGCTGTAAGAGTGTTGATAGTAGTTGCTAGTGAGTGGAGTAATCTCATATATGATGAGTGATTTGTAAGAGTGGATGTATACATATAGAGTGACAATTGATAACGATGATGTTTATATGATAGCTGTAAGAGTCGATATGAATATAGCGTTAGACAATGATGATGATGACATGGGGGATGGCGTTTCAGGGAAGTAGGTGGTTTGTGTCGGAAGAATAGTGATGTCGTGCCTTTCCGTGTCTTGTGCGTTGAGTTAGGTGAGTTGAACTTCGGGGACGAAGTTCTTTTTGTGGGGGGAAGACTGTAATAACCGCCCTTTTAGGGACCTTTGACCAGCGTTGACTGACCTTGGGAGCGGGAATAGTTCTTAGAAGTACGTGCCAAAGCTATCTTGGGTTACGAGTTATGAGTGGTACTCGATAGAGTAGAGGCTACTCGATCGAGTAGCGTGGTTACTTGATCGAGTAGGGGGTTACTCGATCGAGTGTGTGTGGTACTCGATCGAGTATCGAGTTTTCAGCGAGGGTTTTTAATCGCGTTTTGTTAAATCCGCAAATCATTTCCGCCTCATTCCTCCTATCCTTCAGTCGCCTCTTTCCCTCCCCTTCACCATAAAACCTCCATGGAAGCCTTTTGAAGGTCCTTGTGCCTTAGGAGAGCATAGTTTGAGTCGGGTAGCGGTCTTTTGCCGGATTTCTCTTTATAGGTATGTCATCATCATCATCCGTATCTTTGTCTTTACAGTTAGGGTTTGCTTGGTAGTAATAGATGTTGTGTTGTTGTTATAGGCTTTGCTTGGTTGCTGGATATATCATATGTTGGCATGGATTGGTTGCAGTAGCTTAAAGGTAGGTTCGCCTACTCAGTTTCTATAGATGGTCTAGTGTGTCGGTGGTTGTGGTTGTAGTGTGGTTCTCGTGTGTTGTCGTATTCGTATTGACGGTTGTTGTTGATGTTGTATTGTGATTGCTGGTTGTTTGTCTCTGGTTCTCGAGATGCGTTCTCGGCTGAGTGGAGTCACTTACGGGAGTGGCTTCACGCCCTAGTTTCGCCCTTCGTGGAACCCGCCACGGAAGGGGATGTGCACATTAATGGGATAGGGTTATCGCTCGGTATGATGAGCGGGGATTTAGTGGGTACGGCTGCGGTCCCCCCGGCGTGGTCGGGTCCAGTGGACAGTCGGTGACGGAGATTGATTGGTGTGGGTGTGCTTGTGTGTGGCTGATTGTGTTACATTGAGTTGTTAGTTGTTGTTGGCTTTGTTGTGTTTTATCTCAGTACTGACCTTGTGTGGTTGTCTTCTTGTTTTATGTGTTTGCCGTGATCCTTTATGGTGAGCAGTCTGTCCTAGCAGGTGTTGATATCGTTGATAGCTGGAGTCCGGGCAGGGATGAGTCTTCACGAGATTTGATAGTTATAGCGAGTAGTCTTTGAGTTGTATCGTTGTATCTTCATTTGGTTTTAAGTTACTTGTAATATAACATAATAGTTCTTTTATCGACATTTGTTTATCACTGTCCTCGGGCAACCGAGATGGTAATGTCCTTATATGCTAAGGAAGGCCTAGTTAAGGCTCCTCTGGATATGAGGGTGTTACAAAGTGGTATCAGAGCGACGATTTTGGAACCTGTAACAAATGAACTTAATGAACGTAGTGAGTCTAATAAAATGAACCTGGTGTATGTATAATGGGAGCCCCGCTGATGCTAGATTTTGGGTGAGTAGGCGCCCTCATTTCAAAATCTTGGCCCCATGATACTTAAGCCAGTCACATGGTATGGGAATGTGGATTCCGTGTGTATATGTGTGATGTGTATGTTAGTTATGTCGGAATCATTTGAGGTTGAGTCTTTTCTATCGTAGAGGTGGGTATAGTAGTTGCATTTGGATGGTGCTTAGTGAAGTATTGGCATGATTAGTGGGTTTATATGATGGGTATGAGAAACATGGCAAGGGTGTGGTTGATAGAGTGGTAAAATGTGGAAGTGTATGCTGTGGTATGAATAGTAATCATGTTGGTATTTGTTTCAGGAGTGTTAATAACGGTATGGTTATAGAATTGTTGATTATAACATGAAACATAGCATATAGTAATGCATATATGCCTTGTTGAGTGGTTGAAATTTTTCCGCTGCGTGATAATCGATTTATGTAAGATGATGTGCTTATAATTGGATTTGGATATGATAGATTAATTTGTTATGTAGAGTATACATTATATTTGTATGACATGTGAAAGAGCGAATTAATGTTAATTATATGCTTCATGTGGATGTGAACACGAATTTGGTAGTAATGCGGTAAAATAAGTTTAAGTAAGGTATGACAACGTGATTATACTTATGAATGACTCGGTAGCAGGTAAACCGAGTTGGGTAATTTGTTGTAGCATAGTATGGCATAAGCTTTAATTGTTGAGACGATATGGTAAGCTTGAGTAATAATGGTAATGCGTGAACGAGCATGATAACTAGTGACGACTTCGAACTTAGTTTGGAATCGACACGCGATATTGTTTTTGCAGGAATCTTCAAGTTACTTCGTATTTCTGAACGAGTACTTAACTATACTTGACCGAGTGCGAGTGCTTACTAGACCGAGTAGACCTTACTTGATCTAGTTAGGAAGCTATGACGTCGGGATGTGGAAAAATTTCTGCAGATACTCGATGAAATAGCTCATACTCGATCGAGTAGGGTGGTACTCGATCGAGTACCCTAGACACTCGATCGAGTAGGTTACTGTACAACGAACCTCACGAGTTTCTTAAAACCCTTATTTCTTCCTATTCTTCTCATTCCTTCTTCTTATTCGTGACCTAAGCTCTCAAACCCTCATAATCTCTCATAAACTTGTGTTGGTAGTGGTTAATTTGGGGTTATTTTCTTTGTTTGATTCCGTTCTTTTACTTTACTACTTAATCAAGGTATGATTTCTCCCATATTTACATGTTTTTGTTTCTTTAAATTTGTTAGAATGGTTGTATAATCTGAAACTTCGATTCATATGATCAATTTGTTGTTTTTAATTGCTCAAATATGATTCATATGCTTCCCTTTCATGAATGTTGGTGATTAATTGCTGTAGATTAGGCTAGAAATTGCCCAATGGAAGACGAAATTTCTAGGGTTTACAAAAATCAAAATCGATTTTGGTTGTTTTACATGGATTAGATGATGAAATTGAGTACTATACCTTGTTTATAACATATTGAAGGATGAATTTTGATAATTATCACCTTAAAAAGTTGCCTTAAAAACTCCGTCTTAAAAGTGCCCCAAGTGGAAATTCGTTTGTTATATCTGAAAATTGGGGTTGTATATGACTGTTTAAGTAAAGGTTGAACTTCAATATGATAGTAGTGGTGTTAATTCATGAAGAATATGTCAAAATAATTACAGCTGTAGAGACCGTCTGACAAGTTTAACTGAGTTATTTGTTTCTAATATTGAAAATGATGATAATATGTCCTAAGTTACTTTTCCATGAACTTGTACAAATGCCTCACATGTTATTAGGAGTGTGTATGGAGTGACCTTAGAATCATGCTAGGATGTTGGAATTTGTTGAGCATGTGTATTCATCATGATAAACTTTTCACAACTAGTAAACATGATTTGCTATAAACTGAAGTTATATATCAAATTGGGGAAACTGTTGGTGTATGTGTGTACTTAGCTGAGCATTCAAAGTTTAATGACATGAATTATGTGCTTCACATGTCGAACTTATTGGTGAATTTGTGTACCTAGCTGAGTATGTAATATCCAATTGCTTGAAGTATATGCTTATATATGTTTATGCAAGTTTGTTTAAATTATATGCTGAAACAGATGTCGAGACCGAACGTAGGGACCCGTCGTAGTAAACGGGGAGGGTTACACAACCCGAGATGGGGGAAGGGAGTGGACCCGTGGTACCCGCAGATTCGGAGTACCCTTTCTGTTGTGTTTGTAGATTTCAAACAGAGAGAGCGTTTTGTAGTTTTGCAAAAACGCAAAATGAGGCCGACGAGGTGTATAGATACTACACTTTTGGAGGAGTTGGGAATAGAGACGGATGTCCGTCACATATTCGAGACTTTGGGTTTTACGGGGTTGTATAGGCTGAGGAAACATTCCTACCCTTTTCTTACCTTGGAGTTTATGAGCTCCTTTATATATAACCCAGCTGCCCAGACCGTTGAGTTTCGGTTGATGAACACCAGTTTCTTGCTTTCTATGGACCAATTTGCTTCTCACCTTGGGTTGGCCAAGCCTCCCAAGGACTCCATCACTGATATCCCTGCTGAGTGCGGTGTCTGCCGCCTAATGCCTTGTCTGACTGGAAAACCAGCTCCCACCTCAAGTAACATGCTGATTAATGATGTTCAGCATGTCACATTGAGGATCTTTCTTCGTTCCCTCTCGAACCTCCTTTATGATCGACCGGATATCAGTAAACTGAACAACCATGAGGTGTTACTTCTGATGTCTTACTTGAACCCGGAGCGGGCCAGGAAAGTGGTCTTTAATGCTCCTTCCATCGTCTGTGCTGCCCTTGACTTGATGGCTACTGCCTCTTCCCGGTACTTGAGTTGTGGCGCTATCGCCACTCGGTTAGCTGAAAAGCTAACCTCCTTTGAGGCTTCTTCGGAGTATATACCTCTAGCTACCCCAGTGCCTACTATGGACTGTGATTACTATCTCGACCTGAAGTGGTTGAGAACTTTGGCTGACGGTAGCCTAGCTTGGAGGGTATGGGGCGTGAGTTGGATGGGGATCCCGGCTCTTGAGCACCTTCCACCGACCGAGCCGTTAGAGCCGGTGGTGACAGCTGTTGACTCCGACGAGGAGGAGGAGGATGATGACGTGCCCCGCCAGTTGCAGACCTACCTTATCGATGACGCGATTCTAGAGGTGATGCCCGAGCCAAAGAAGGGGGAGAATGCGGCGGTCAGGGAGGAGAGGCCCAGGTTGGGGAGAGGACCCCGCAGGGTGAGAGAGAGGACCTCGAAGACTAGGCCACGACCGGTAGCACCACAGCAGTAGCAACACCCTTTTCCATGCTACCCTTACCTCGACACCCCGGAGACGCGATCCAGCTACTTGGCAGAGAGAGTGTCATCTACTTTGACACTCAGGAATATGCACGAGATGGCGTACACTCAGGGGATAGGGACCGAGGGACCGCATTCGGTTTGGTGGAGTGGAGTTGGGGACTATAGTAGGGTTTTCCACTCCTACGGGGTGGATCAGTCGACGTGGGGGACACCTCAGTCCTTTCCCTACGGTGGTTTGACCCCATGGCATGTAGGCCCGGGAGTTGGAGCTGGAGTTGATGCAGGCATCGGGTCATCGGGAGCGGGCACCTCGAGAGGTGATGGTGGAGGAGATGAGTTGATGGTTGAGCAGCAGCAGCAGCAACAGGAGGAGTGATGCTCCTAGTTTCTTTACCCTTATTTAGGATTGTTGGTTTTGGATGTTGGTAGTTGTTGGTTGTTAGAACCTTTTATTTTCAGGTTTGTATGCTTGGCCATAAGGGCGGATTTGATAGTTGACCTTGTTGCAGGATGTTGGGAGTCGGGGAGTCATCCCGACTCAAGTTACGTGACGGTTATATATATATATGTGTTGGTTTATGACAGATTTTATAAGGCATTTGACCTGTAGGTACTCGACAAAGTACCCCCATACTCGGTCGAGTAGCTACAGGTATGACAGAATTGATGCATTCTGATCTCGGGGCTACTCGATCGAGTAGTCAAGACCCTCGATCGAGTAGCATGGCACTCGATCGAGTACCCTTACATACTCGATCGAGTAGCACTGTTACAGGAACTTTTCGAAAATTAAAAGTGTTCAATTGTTTTATAATTGCAAGTTTGATGTGTGACGTGGTTATTAGTGCGTAGTAACACCTTTGAACCGCTACTTTCATATGTTAGAAGTCGTGCTTGAGTTTTTACATACATATCCGTATCAAATAGTGGAGTGGTGATGGTTCCTTGTTGCTTTAATATTAAATCCGCCATATTACGATCTATTCATCGAAGTTACATCTTTTCATACACTTGTGCATAAGATATTAACGTGCTTTATCGACGGCGGCTAGTTATTCCGGTGGTTTGTGTATGACTTCTAATTTAACGAGCATATGCTTAGTGAGTAATGTCCATAAAAAAAACAAAATATATTTCTAATTTATGTGGTGATACAAGTAATAGGTAATATGTGTGGCAATTTTGATGGTGAACTTCGGGGACGAAGTTCCTTTTTAGAGGGGAAGAGTAATGATGCAAAGTAAAAAGGCTAATTTTGAAATTTATGTTGTGTTCGTTTATAATACTTTGTTGTTTAATTACAAAATTTTCTAGTACCTTGGTCACTTTGCTTGTATGAAGTTGTAATTGGTTACCTTAGTTGTTGAGTAATTCATGCGTTGAAGTGAATATATGATAGGATGTTTTAAAGGACGGTAATAAAGAATTAGTTGTGGTACGATGTGTTGCAATAGAATTGCGTCGTTGAGTAACATGGTGGTATAGTCGTGCGGTATGAAGTTGATATGAGATATGTCTCGTGTTGATAGTAGTTGCTAGTGAGTGGAGTAATCTCATATATGATGGGTGATTTGTAAGAGTGGATGTATACATATTGAGTGACAATTGATAATGATGATGTTTATATGATAGCTGTAAGAGTCGATATGAATAGAGCGTTAGACAATGATGATGATGACATGGGGGATGGCGTTTCAGGGAAGTAGGTGGTTTGTGTCGGAAGAATAGTGATGTCGTGCCTTTCCGTGTCTTGTGCGTTGAGTTAGGTGAGTTGAACTTCGGGGACGAAGTTCTTTTTAAGGGGGGAAGACTGTAATAACCGCCCTTTAGGGACCTTTGACCAGCGTTGACTGACCTTGGGAGCGGGAATAGTTCTTAGAAGTACGTGCCAAAGCTATCTTGGGTTACGAGTTATGAGTGGTACTCGATAGAGTAGAGGCTACTCGATCGAGTAGCGTGGTTACTCGATCGAGTAGGGGGTTACTCGATCGAGTGTGTGTGGTACTCGATCGAGTATCGAGTTTTCAGCGAGGGTTTTTAATCGCGTTTTGTTAAATCCGCAAATCATTTCCGCCTCATTCCTCCTATCCTTCAGTCGCCTCTTTCCCTCCCCTTCACCATAAAACCTCCATGGAAGCCTTTTGAAGGTCCTTGTGCCTTAGGAGAGCATAGTTTGAGTCGGGTAGCGGTCTTTTGCCGGATAAAATATTAAGAATTATTAATAAATTACAGGTTAAAATTATCATGCTTAAATTATCATGTTAATGAAATCATGAACAATTTAAAACGAAACAAAACAATCGAATTATTAAAAGACGAAGGAAGAAGAAAGGAAGCAGGAACTGCGGCAGCCTCACGAAGAGGCACATCAGGTACTGCGTCCCTTCGAAGAGGCGCAGCAGTTGCTGCGTCCTTTCTCGACGTTTGTCTCCTGATAATCCTTAAAAAGGATTTAAAACAAGGTTTTACAAATCGGTTTTAAGAATACTTTCGACATAAATCTTACAATATTGATTACAAAAATAAAGAACAATAATTAAAGAAGGATTTACACCCTCAGACTTACATGTTTGACGAAACGAGATGAACTAAGTTAACGTTTAGTGATGCTCGACTCGAATGTAGACGAAAGTGCCCTCTAGGAGGAAAACGAACAAGATTGATTAATGTTGATTGATGTGGAGTTGGTCGAATTGGTCGGTCATGCAAAACGAGGATGGTACTCAGAAGGATCCGAGCTTACGTGGTCGAAAGTTCAAGCACGTAGACGCCAAAAAGTAAGAGCGTGGTCTAGAATGCAAAGGGAGAAGAGAAGGGCGGACACTCATGTGAGAAATATGAGAGACCGAAGGTCTCTATTTATACTAATCACACGAAGGAAGTAGGGTTTTCGGAGAAACTTTAGAAGTGAATCTCGAAAAGATACGAAAAATGCGCAGAAAAGGACTGAGGAAGAGGCGCAGCAGGCACTGCGTCCCTTGGAAGAGGCGCAACACCTGATGCGTCCTTTCCTCAGTGGTTTCCTCCTGCGGAAGAAAGATTTCCGCGTTTCTATTATGGAATAGCGGATTAATCTCGTTTCCTTAATATTTTGTGTGAATATTACAGGAGATATTTTACCAAAGATCAAAAGATTGGAAAATATGGAATAGAAATATCCGGAACATTCCAGAACATTCTGACTTGGTTATTAGAAAATGTAGACGGTTTTTGACCCGGACTCCAAATATACTCTAATTACTGCCAAAACGACTGTATCGGCACGTAGATGACAATTAAGAGGTAGACACAAGTGTTTGAGCATTCACTTGACGATAAACTTACGAACTGTCACAAATCGTTCCGTATACCAAACATGCGGCCCAATCATCACTGGGTGGTTTGCGGGAGGTGCAGAAATGAGGTATCTAATGAGCCCCCACTTTGACTGAGGCTTGGACAAGGCGAAAGTCAAAGTATAGCCATCAGGTCAATCGAAGATTACAACCTGACGACTATGGCGACGCGAGGCGGCTCAAGGGGTCTGAGCCAAGGACCTGTCGTCGGGAACATTTTAGAGTCTGTCGACTATCGGGGAGGGTCATTTAAAGTCCATTAGACTACATAAGGAGGCTCGCCAGTCATAAGAAGAGACCATACCTGAAATTCCTTGAAACTCCAGGGGAAACAAAACGCGATATTGGGAGGAGGCAGCAGGACATAGTCTAGAACTGCTGGGAGAAATCTGCTTAGGTCGGCTTCAAACAAACTTCGGAAGAGCTTGGGGTCGATGTTGATCTCCATGTCTCGAGAGGGACGATTCCCTGTCCGTGAACTCTCGCTGGGGGAACATAATCGGTAACTGATCTCCATGTCTCGTGAGGGAATGTCTGTCCGTGTACTCTCGCTGGGGGAACATAATAAAGGCGTGTTGAAACACCTGTAAGAGAATATTCGCTCGTTGTGACAAGCAAGGTCTTGGTAAAAATATGGCGACAGTTTGCTGTTAGCTTGGAAATACGGGTCCGGGCGAAGAATAAATGTCAAACGGACCAAATATGCGATATAACATCGAGGAAGAGGCGCACCAAAGATGGGCCCACAAAATAATGAACTTATAACGAATCTTCGAAAATTAATATGGAGGGAAACTGAGGAAGAGGCGCAGCAAGAGCTGCGTCCCTTGGAAGAGGCGCAACACCCGCTGCGTCTTTTCCTGAACGTGGCTTTCCTGGGTAAAAACCCGATGAAACAGGGGTCTTATTTCATAATTTCGAAACATAATTTTCTAATTTCTCTCTCAAATTCCAACCATTTTTCGTCAAAATTTGATCAAAAACTCGCATTTAACATGACTAATCGAGGTATGTGTATTATTTTTGCATTAATCTTCCATAATTGATCAAATTGGACCGACAAAATCAGGGTTTTCAACCTTAATATTGTCGAAAATTTAGGGCTTTTCCCCCAAATGATTTTGCCTTGCAAAATTGACCTTGTAGATGGCTAATTGGTAGTATAAGGATCATAACCATGTATTTGTTTCGAATTTTCGTTGAGTTTTGAGCATTTGAGTGAAATTGAGACGGTCTCACAGCTAAACTGTAAATCGCTTTGAAAATAGCCTTAGGATTACCCATTCGTGATGAAACTTGATATTTGGAACCCTTGTATGATGGGTAAACTTTCTATCATCTCAGAATTTTGATTTGTGACGGCTTTTTTAGGACACTTTTCTAGGGCATAATCGCCGTTATAACGAAATGCTCTCGAAATTCTAACTCGAACCCATGACTAGGCTTCAACTTAGGCTTGACTTGACCCAAATTACCACATGAGTGGACGGGTTTGTGGAAAAATTGCTAAAGATGGCGAGAAAAGAGCGATTTTGGAGCTCCGAAAACTCGAAAATCCCCTAATTAAGGCTTGTCGTCACTTGACGCGGCCTAAATTCACTTTAATTTTGCAGGTGATGAGGCTTCTACGTCAGGGAGAGCTCCCATGGACGTGGATACTGCTATTGACCCTTCTCGTTTGCTCGAGGAGGCATTAGAGCAGGCTTTTACTGTCGCGGTGATGGCTGCTGAAGACGAGGTCCTTGAGGAGGAGGTTCTTGAGGAGGAGGAGGAGGCCCCGAGACGGGCCAACGTTGGACAGGGTGGTCGCCAGCTGAGGGGAGCACCTGCGTGGGCTGAGACTTGAGATAGCAGGCACTTACTTTGGGCCGCAGAGGGTCACCTGTCCTACAGGACGGTGAAGAGCTTGGTAAATCGAATTCATCACTCTTCATTCATCTTCTTTCATTTCTTTTTGTTATTCCTTTTCTTCTTCATTCAAGCTAAAGATAGCTCTTGTTTCGAATCCAAATAGGAGGCCGGGAACATCAGATCTTTCTCGGGCTACACGACGGCGATGGGGTGCTACGAGAGGCTTGTGGACAGCGGGCCGCCCACGGGGGCGCTTGGTGAAAACGAAACAAGCGTTTGCATTTTGTATGGAGTCGCCACCAATTTTTATGGGAAATTGGAACCGTTCGAATACCTCGTGTCATGTCAGGACACAAAGTAGTGACATGAACACTAAGCAATCGTTACCCTTAGCATTCTATGTCTAGAATGACTCTCGTGGATGCCAATGAACACGGGTGCTCACGGAGATCTGGAGTAAGGGGTGAGGGTACGTATTAGGAAGCTCTTTTGATCGAACACCTAATCCCGCCCGCCTCGATAGCGGCCTCTACTAATGATTAGGGAAGTTATTCGTACTCGATATATCGTCGGCTATATGCATGCAATGCAACATCCATTGTTTTGATCCTAGCATGTGAGAATTAGACTAAGTCGGTGAAACACGTAATTAGCAAACAATTGGGTCGAAATAGGATTTAAGGTTGATTTATATGTGGAAATATACAAATGATAAAAGAAATACAATAATTATAAATTACAATAATGAAAATTACATTAATTACAATGGAATGGGCGATTTATGTCGAAAATACCTTTAAAACGGATAATTGGAGAAAAAAAAGGATAAAAGAATAAATAAATAAATAAACGAACAGGAATTAGCGATATTACGGATAATAGTTAGTTAATACGTAGACTAATTAAACTAGGTCAAGGCAGAAACGGAGTTCAGAGATAGAACTCGGCCAGAACAAAGCAAGAGAGCTGCGTCCCTTGGAATAGCGCGTGAGCAGACGCGTCTGTTCCTTGGCTCGCCTCCGTAATGTGAAGCCGTATTTGCAAGCCGTTAATGTTAATTGGTGATTTTAATGATCAATTAAATTATTTACTCGGATGAAAGTGATTAATAGGTTATTTAACATGTGAATGAGTCATGAAAACAGTAAAACATGAATGAGACGGATGCAAACGGATTAATTACATGATGAAATAATGATAGAAGTGAAAAATATTAATGAGTCCTACGAATTAATTGATTAACTACGTTAGATACAACGGATTAATGACGAATATGCGACGAATATGACAAAGGACAGATTAAACTATATCAAGGACGAATTCCAGAAACCCAACATGAACAAATTGAATCTCTACAACCCGGAATTGAATTTAATGACGAAAACCCGCAAATATTGGATTATTCGGGATTTAAGTCGGATTTGTGGCAAATTAAACATATTAATGATGATGATTATAACATATGTGGAATTATTATGATACCATGATGAAGAATTAATGATTTGAAGCAAGCAAAAGAAAGAACTTGAATACAAATTACAGAGGACAAACGAAGAAGAAAGGAAGCGAGGCTGGCGGCCTCACGAAGAGGCGCGGCAGAATGCGCTCCTTCAAGAGGCGCAGCGATTCTTTGCGTCCTTTCTCGATTTGTTATTATCTCGGAAATCAGCAAAACGGATTTTAACAAGGGGTTTTAGAAATCGATTTTAATGGTACTTTCGACATAAACCTTACAATTGATGATACGAAAAGTAAAATACAATAAATAAAAGAGGAATTATACACCCTCAGACTTACATGTTGACGAAACGAGAAGGACTAAGATATCGATTAGTGATGCTCGACGCGAATGCAAAGAAAGTGCCCTCGTAAGAGGAAAACGATTGATTAATTAAGTTGATTGAGTGTAGTTGGTCAAATTGGTCGGTCATGCAACGGAGAGGTTGGTACCGGAAAGATCCGAGCTTACGTGGTCGAAAGTTCAAGCACGTAGGCGCCAATAAGTAAGAACAAAATCTAGAATGCAAAGGGAGAAGAGAAGGGCGGACACTCGCGTGAGAAATATGAGGAGCGAAGGCTCCTATTTATACTAATCACACGGAGGAATTAGGGTTTCGGAGACTCTTTGGAAGTGAATCTCGGAAAGATATGAAAAAGATACGAAAAACACGCAAAAAGGACTGGGAAGAGGCGCGCGCCCATCTGCGTCTCTTGGAAGAGGCGCAGCACCTGCTGCGTCTATTCCCAGGAGGTTTCCTCCTGCTGAAGAAAGATTTCCGCGTTTGAGTTATGGTAGGACGGAAATATGGAATAGAAATATCCGGAACATTCCAGAACATTCTGACTCGGGATTTAACAGTTATCAGAAAATGGAGACGGTTTTAGACCCGGACTCCGAATGTACTCTAATTACTGCCAAAACGACCGTATCGGGACGTAGATGACAACCATGAGGTAGACATTAATATTTGAGCAATCACTTGACGATAATCTTACGAACTGTCACAAATCGTTCCGCGCATCAAACATGCGGCCTAATCATCACCGGGTGGTTTGCGGGAGGTGCAGAAATGAGGTATCTACAGAGCCCCCACTTTGACTGAGGCTTGGACAAGGCGAAAGTCAAAGTATAGCCATCAGGTCAATCGAAGATTACAACCTGACGACTATGGCGACGCGAGGCGGCTCAAGGGGTCTGAACCAAGGACCTGTCGTCGGGAACATTTTAGAGTCTGTCGACTATCGGGGAGGGTCGTTTAAAGTCCATTAGACTACGTAAGGAGGCTCGCCAGCCATAAGAAGAGACCATACCTGAGACTTCTTCCTAGAGATGCTTTCGGAGTTGCGTAGGAGCTAAGGTTGAGCATGGGAGCTAAGGGTAAGACCTAAAGAATATATAAGGATTGTGCTAGGGTGTGGGACCCTAAGGGAAAGCATCGTCGGGAAGGAGGCCTAAAGTAAGTTCAACTTAAGGGGGAAACCGAAGGTTGGGTATAGGAACTCTATTGGTTTGGGGAACTTGAAGGCTTATGAACCTAAAAGGATTGGGATCCTATAGTTAGAAAGTCCTAATTTCGGGTTTACGAACCTAAGAAAGAAGGCTTTGGGTTTGGGAACTTCTGGAGAACGACTCCGTCGTCGAACTCCGCGGGGAAACAAGAAATATTGAAAGCAGCAGGACACGGCTGGGAATTGCTGGAGGGAAAACTGTTTGGATAATCTTCGGGAAAATATTGCAAGTAGCAGGACACGGCTGGGAACTGCTGGAGGGAAAGATCTGCTTGGGTAGATGTTAATCCTCACGTCTTGAGAGAGAGACAGTACGTCCGCTTACTCTCGCTGGAGACATCATGGGGAATTATTCTTCTTGTCATGAGAGGGAAAGTATATCCGCTCATTCTCGCTTGAAACATAATGAAGGTGTGTCGAATTTTTGTAAATAGGTAAATGCTCGTTGCGACAAGCAAAAACGGGTCTTGGAAGGAATAAACAGCCTGCTGCTGGCTTGGAAATGCGGGCCGGAACGAAAGAAAATCGTTGAACGGACCAAAAGAGTAAAATAGCATCGGGGAAGAGGCGCACCAAAGATGGGCCCACAAATAACGAACTTATAACGAATTTTTGAAAATCCGTATGGAGGGGATAAAAGGAAGAGGCGCAGCAAGAGTTGCGTCTCTTGGAAGAGGCGCAGCGCCTGCTGCGTCTATTCCCCAATTTGGCTTTCCTGCGTAAAAACGCGAAAATTAGAGGGATTGTATTCATTCGCATTCGAAACACAAATCACTCATTTCTCTCTCAAATCTTCACCATTTCCGCCAAGGTTTGATTCAAAAGCTTGCTTTAAACATGACTAATCGAGGTATTTGTCTCAATCTTGCATTAATCATCTACATTTGTTGAATTTTGAGCCGCAAAATCTAGGGTTTTCGACCCTTTTGATCGAAAATTTGGGGCTTTTCCCCCAAATGGATTTGCCTTGTCAAATTGATATTAGAAATGGATAGTAGGTAATGTTAGGAACATAACCATGTATTTTTTTCGAATTTTCATCAAGTTTTGAGCCTTTGAGTGAAAGTTTGAGACGGTTTTACAGCTAAACCCTAAATTGCTTCGAAAATAGCCTTAGGGTTACCCATTTGCGATGAAATTTGATATTTGGGATCCTTGGATGATGGGTAAACTTTCTACCATCTCGGAATTTTGGTTTGTGATGACTTTTCCAGGACACCTTTCTAGGGAATAATCGTCGTTATAGCGAAATGCTGCCGAAATTTCGACTTGAACCCGGAACTAGGCTTCGAATTGGACTTGACTTGACCCAATTTATCACATGAGTGATCGGGTTGATGGGAATATGGCCAAGGATGGCAAGGAAAGGGCGATTTCAGGGCTTAGAAGGCTCGAAAACTCCTTAACAAAGGCTTGTCGTCGTATGACGCGGCCTGAATTTGCTTTAACGTTGCAGGTGATGAGGCTTCTACTTCTGGGAGAGCTCCCATGGAGATAGACGCCGCTACTGTTGAGGAGGCTTTAGAGCAGGCCTTCACCGCTGCGGTGATGGCTGCTGAGTTTCACGAGGAGGAGGCCGTCGGGGAGGAGGAGATCCCGAGACGGGCCAACGTCGGGCGAGGAGGTCGTCAGCTGAGGGGAGCTCCTGCGTGGGCTGAGACCTGGGAGAGTAGGCACCTCGTGTGGGCTGCAGAGGGTCACCTGTCCTACAGGACGGTGAAGAGTTTGGTAAATAGGAATTCACTACTCATTACCCATCCTCTTTCATTCTTTCGTCCAAATTTCTTTCAAATTTCATTCAAAACTAAAGATAGCTTTTGTTTCCAATCATAATAGGAGGCCGGGAACATCAGGTCATTCTCGGGTTACACGACAGCGATGGAGCACTACGAGCGGCTGTCGGCGGAGGAGAGGGCCATGATCGAGCGTGGAGCGTTCGGTCCTTTGGTACAGGTCTGGAGGGATATCGTGAAGAGGAAGTTGCGGGCTAACCTTAGCCTGGTCCGCGCTTTCTTGGACCGATTCTGGGATACGACTTCCACGTTTCACCTGCCTTTTGGTGAGGTGGGAGTCACTTTGGAGGATTACGGCATGATTTCTGGTCTGTCGTGCGGGACTGAGGAGATGGTGTGGCCGGAGACTGCTATTAGGGTAGACTCGGCCGAGGCGAGGAGATTGGTCGGCTGGAACTTGTCGCCGAAGGCTGTTGCAGTGCCAGGTTTGGTGCCCAGCTCTTACGTTCGAGACTACTTTGCGGGGAAGACCCCGGTGCTGGTGACGATTGACGGGAGAGAGACGGCTCCTCCTCCTTGTCTGGTGAGCAGAGAGGCTCTCGTGTGGCTTTGGTGGTTCTGTCTTGATTTACCTCGGAGACAAGGGCGAAGAGGTGTCGACGAAGCTTCTTCCCTTTCTTTCGACACGAGTTCCCTAGGACGTTGGGACCGGGTCACTGCTGGTTTGCGGTCCTCATCCGCTTCATGAGGGCCATGGTTCGTCCGGAGTTGATGGAGAAGGGGACTTCTCGGTCTTTGTCGGACTGGACTCTTGTTGGAGGTATGAACCTTCCTTTAGACCAAAGTAAATTCCTTTCTTTATCAAATCACGAAAGATCGTCATTGATTATTACGCTTTACAAGGCGGGGTGTACTCCTACTTCCCGAGTCTCGCGCCCAAGAGGACGAGGCGCTGGAGAGGGCCTATCTGTGGTGAGGATTGGGTGATGTCTTGGGACGAAGAGCAAGCATTCTTCTCACAACGTCTACCGGCGGGACGTGAACGCTCTTCAGCTGAGCAGCGTGAGTATCCCATTCGTATTCATTTATACTTCTTATACTTTGCCTTTAATTGATCATAGGAATGATCTTTGCCTTATCTTGTCATAGTGGGTGCCCAGACCTTGGGCGGAGTACGCTGGAGCGCCTCCTTTTGTGGCTGAGGTCCTTCGACCTAGGAGCTCGAGCCGGCTGCTGTTGAGGACGTCGATGGGTCCTGTGTGGTACTTGGGCGAGCGTTTGGCTCGTCTGTGCTCTCGGGATGCGTTGACGGTTCCCGTCGATCCTCCGAGGACGATGTTTAGGGAGCCTTCTGAGGCTGAGAGAGAGGCGGACTTGGCTGGTGCCAGTGGCGACGACCTTCGTCTTCCTGGCGAGGACTACTCGGCGTTCCTCTACGGGAGGTTGGCGTACTGGCCAGTAGTGGTGAGTAGTTTTTACTTTTTCTTGATTTGATTTTGAGAATTACGATGAAAGATCATCGATTAATGAGAGCTATTTGTCTTTGCAGGAGGTCGAGGCGGCGGGCATCGAGCCCCCAGTGTACCCCGAGGCCCTCGAGTACACTGACGCGACCGGGAGGACGACGATCTCCGAGCTGCGTGACTTGAACGTAGCTGTGACGGATGCTGGCCTAGACGACTGGCAGCATCTGATTCGGAGGGTGAGCCTCTAGCTTGTATAACTTTCGTGTAGGAACACATTTGATTGAGCTTGTTCAATTTGCTGAGAATTTCCTTTGAAAATGCAGGTCGCGCCGTCCCGGTTCGTGGCACTATGGAGGGTGGCCAACCGGCTGCGAGCTACTGCCATCGAGGCACTCGTCGGTGGTCGAGGTCGTCAGGTATGAACCTTATTTGATTTTTTTGATCTTTTGATTTCCAATTTTGCTTGCATCGATTGACATGAGCCAATTTATTGCTGTTTACAGGGTGACCGCGAGCTGGAGCGAGAGTTGACCCAGTCTCGGGAGGAGACAGCTCGCGTGTTGAGGGAGCTCGAGGTTCGGGATGCCGAGATCGCTGCTCTTGTGGCGAGAGTTGCAGAGTTGGAGGGCGCCCAACCGTAGTTTTGTGTAGTTTTGTAGGCTTGTACATTTGGACATTTTGATTTTGAACATTTTTGGACTTTGCTTGGGGCTCGAGCCCCCAGTTTGTACATTTCCTCCGTTTGGTATATATACGATGGCCTGAGTGCCTTTGCTGCTGGGTTGTGTTGCTTGTATCTGCAGGTTAGTTATGAACAGGTTTGGTAGATAACGGTTTACGCCGTCATGCTGCCGAAATTTACATAGAAATCACGCAAAACATACATTTTTATATACATATGGCCTTAATTAGCGCAAAATGAGAGACTCAAAAGAACGCGAAAAAATGTAAAAATTTTGCCGGAAATGACCGGACGGTAGGGAGGGTTACCCCCTAAAAAAAAGAAAAAGATAAATCTATAAGTTAGAAAATGTAGAAGTGAAATGCTGAAGTTCGTTAAAAATGAAAACAAATGAAAATTATTTCCCAAAAAGAAAACGAATGAAAATTATTTCCTAAAAAAAAAATGAAAATTATTTCCTAAAGAAGAAAATGAATTAAGTGTGATGAAATGGCGAAGGTGTCGATGTCGCCTCGAAATGCGTGCCCGCGAATCTAGGAAACCTGAAACATGGTTTCCCTTTTGCTGCGCTTAAAGTATTGTGAGTTGGTTTGGGGAAGGGTTGGATTTCCTATTATCCAAGCCCAAAATCATCTCCCCTAAACATAAGCAAGCTGGGCTCCTGCGCAGCTCCATTTGCTCAATAAGGCCCAAAAGACGGGGATCACCTCTCAAATCTTCATCAATGTGTCCTTGGAAGACATACACATGCAACAAACAAAAGCCAAATGCCCTCCTCCTAGCAACATGAGAAACAGTAGGATCGGCCCTGTTGATGAATCGGTCTACAAAATCCAACATTCTCACGCCTTTCGGGGTAACTAGACGATCCACCTCAAGTCTGGTCAGTCCAAGCAGGTCTCTAAATTTGCTCTTATACCCTTGTGAAGTGGAAGGAATGGCAGGTAAATGTTCGGGGTCCCACCCACCAATAGCAGCAATTTCTTCAGGAAATGGGCAAATGTCACCTCCTGGGAACGCGAAAACATGATAATTCGGGTCCCAATAGTCAAGGCAAGCATCCAAGAACGGTTTTACAACCTTAATGAGTTTCAAACTCAATAAAGACCCAAGGTTATAAGCACCCATGTCATGCTTCTCCATATTTGAAAATTCATTGGTCCATTCCTTCAAGCGGATCTCCAAAGTATTCATAATGAAAATTTTCTTTTGAAGATTTATTTTGGGAGTTTTGTGTGAATAGACGAAGAAGAGACGGAAGATTTATGTGAATTAAAGCTCCGTCGACGCTTCTATTTATACTAATTGTTGTTTCCAAAATATCCGCCAGAACGGACCAGCTTGGGAACAGGCGAAGCACCTGTTGCGCCTCTTCAAAGGGACGCAGCTCATGCTGCGCCTCTTCCCCAGTCTCACTTCTGTGATTTCCGCGTTGGATCTTTCCTAATTCTATAACGAATGATTTCCTATTCCTACGGGGTTTTATTTTGGTAAATACGAGAAGTTTACCATGTTTCAGGTTTCCTAGATTCGCGGGCACGCATTTCGAGGCGACATCGACACCTTCGCCATTTCATCACACTTAATTCATTTTCTTCTTTAGGAAATAATTTTCATTTTTTTTTAGGAAATAATTTTCATTCGTTTTCTTTTTGGGAAATAATTTTCATTTGTTTTCATTTTTAACGAACTTCAGCATTTCACTTCTACATTTTCTAACTTATAGATTTATCTTTTTCTTTTTTTTTAGGGGGTAACCCTCCCTACCGTCCGGTCATTTCCGGCAAAATTTTTACATTTTTTCGCGTTCTTTTGAGTCTCTCATTTTGCGCTAATTAAGGCCATATGTATATAAAAATGTATGTTTTGCGTGATTTCTATGTAAATTTCGGCAGCATGACGGCATAAACCGTTATCTACCAAACCTGTTCATAACTAACCTGCAGATACAAGCAACACAACCCAGCAGCAAAGGCACTCAGGCCATCGTATATATACCAAACGGAGGAAATGTACAAACTGGGGGCTCGAGCCCCAAGCAAAGTCCAAAAATGTTCAAAATCAAAATGTCCAAATGTACAAGCCTACAAAACTACACAAAACTACGGCTGGGCGCCCTCCAACTCTGCAACTCTCGCCACAAGAGCAGCGATCTCGGCATCCCGAACCTCGAGCTCCCTCAACACGCGAGCTGTCTCCTCCCGAGACTGGGTCAACTCTCACCCAGCTCGCGGTCACCCCGTAAATGAGAATAAATTGGCTCATGTCAATCGATGCAAGCAAAATTGGAAATCAAAAGATCAAAAAAATCAAATAAGGTTCATACCTGACGACCTCGACCACCGACGAGTGCCTCGATGGCAGTAGCTCGCAGCCGGTTGGCCACCCTCCATAGTGCCACGAACCGGGACGGCGCGACCTGCATTTTCAAAGGAAATTCTCAGCAAATTGAACAAGCTCAATCAAATGTGTTCCTACACGAAAGTTATACAAGCTAGAGGCTCACCCTCCGAATCAGATGCTGCCAGTCGTCTAGGCCAGCATCCGTCACAGCTACGTCAAAGTCACGCAGCTCGGAGATCGTTGTCCTCCCGGTCGCGTCAGTGTACTCGAGGGTCTCGGTACACCGGGGCTCGATGCCCGCCGCCTCGACCTCCTGCAAAGACAAATAGCTCTCATTAATCGATGATCTTTCATCGTAATTCTCAAAATCAAATCAAGAAAAAGTAAAAACTACTCACCACTACTGGCCAGTACGCCAACCTCCCATAGAGGAACGCCGAGTAGTCCTCGCCAGGAAGAAGAAGGTCGTCGCCACTGGCACCAGCCAAGTCCGCCTCTCTCTCATCCTCAGAAGGCTCCCTAAACATCGTCCTCGAAGGATCGACGGGAACCGTCAACGCATCCCGAGAGCACTGACGAGCCAAACGCTCGCCCAAGTACCACACAGGACCCATCGACGTCCTCAACAGCAGCCGGCTCGAGCTCCTAGGTCGAAGGACCTCAGCCACGAAAGGAGGCGCTCCAGCGTACTCCGCCCAAGGTCTTGGCACCCACTATGAAAAGATAAGGCAAAGATCATTCCTATGATCAATTAAAGGCAAAGTATAAGAAGTATAAATGAATACGAATGGGATACTCACGCTGCTCAGCTGAAGAGCGTTCACGTCCCGCCGGTAGACGTTGTGAGAAGAACGCTTGCTCTTCGTCCGGCACATCACCCAATCCCTCACCACAGATAGGCCCTCTCCGGTGCTCCGTCCTCTTGGGCGCGAGACTCGGGAAGTAGGAGTACACCCACGCCCTGTAAAGCGAATAATCAATGACGATCTTTCGTGATTTGATAAAGAAAGGAATTTACTTTGGTCTAAAGGAAGGTTCATACCTCCAACAAGTAGTCCAGTCCGACAAAGACGGAGAAGTCCCCTTCTCCATCAACTCCGGACGAACCATGGCCCTCATGAAGCGGATGAGGACCGCAAAACCAAGAAGATGACCCGGTCCCAACGTCCTAGGGAACTCGTGTCGAAAGAAAGGGAAGAAGCTTCATCGATGACCTCTCGCCCTTGTCTCCGAGGTAAATCGAAGACGGGAACCACCAAAGCCACGCACGAGCCCTCCGCTCACCGCACAAGGAGGAGGAGGAGCCGTCTCTCTCCCGTCAATCGTCACTGGCGCCGGGGTCTTCCCCGCAAAGTAGTCTCGAACGTAAGAACGGGTACCAAACCCGCAAGATCGCAACAGACCTTCGGCGACAAGTTCCACCGATCAACCTCCTCGCCTCGGCCGAGTCCACTCTCATGGCGTCTCCGCCACACCACCTCCTCACCCCACACGGCACCGTAAATCATGCCGTAATCCTCCAAAGTGACTCCCACCTCACCAAAAGGCGGGTGAAATGTGGAAGTCGTATCCCAGAATCGGTCCAAGAAAGCGCGGACAAGGCTAAGGTTAGCCCGCAACTTCCTCTTCACGATATCCCTCCGCACTGAACCAAAGGACCGAACGCTCCACGCTCGATCATGGCCCTCTCCTCCGCCGAAGCCCGCTCGTAGTGCTACATCGCTGTCGTGTAACCCGAGAACGACCTGATGTTCCCGGCCTCCTATTATGATTTGAAACAAAGCTATCTTTAGTTTTGAAAGAAATTTGAAAGAAATTTGGACAAAAGGATGAATAGGGGATGAGTAGTGAGTAGTGAATTCCTATTTACCAAACTCTTCACCGTCCTGTAGGACAGGTGACCCTCTGCAGCCCACACCAGGTGCCTGCTCTCCTGGTCTCGGCCACGCAGAGCTCCCTCACCGACGACCTCCTCGCCGACGTCTGGGTCTGTCTCGGGATCTTCTCCTCCTCGACGGCCTCCTCATTGTGAAACTCAGCAACCATCACCGCAGCGGTGAAGACCTGCTCTAAAGCCTCCTCAACAGTAGCGGCGTCTATCTCCATGGGAGCTCTCCTGGAAGTAGAAGCCTCATCACCTGCAACGTTAAAGCAAATTCAGGCCGCGTCACATGACGACAAGCCTTTGTTAAGGAGTTTTCGAGCCTTCAAGGCCCTGAAATCGCTCTTCCCTTGCCATCCTTGGCCATATTCCCATCAACCCGATCACTCATGTGATAAATTGGGTCAAGTCAAGTCCAATTCGAAGCCTAGTTCCGGATTCGAGTCGAAAATTCGGCAGCATTTCGTTGTAATGGCGATTATGCCCTAGAAAGGTGTCCTGAAAAAGTTGTCGCAAACCAAGATTCCGAGATGGTAGAAAGTTTACCCATCATCCAAGGATCCCAAGTATCAAATTTCATCGCAAATGGGCAATCCTAAGGCTATTTTCGAAGCAATTTACGGTTTAGCTGTAAAACCGTCTCAAAATTTCACTCAAAGCTCAAAACTTGATGAAAGTTTGAAACAAATATATGGTTATGTTCCTAACATTACCTACTATCCATTTATAATATCAATTTGACAAGGCAAATCCATTTGGGGGAAAAGCCCCAAAGTTTCGATCAAAAGGGTCGAAAACCCTAGATTTCGCGGCTCAAAATTCAACAAATGTAGATGATTAATGCAACATTGAGACACATACCTCGATTAGTCATGTTTAAAGCAAGCTTTTGAATCAAACCTTGGCGGAAATGGTGAAAATTTGAGAGAGAAATGAGTGATTTGTGTTTCGAATGCGAATGAATACAATCCCTCTGATTTTCGCGTTTTTACACAGGAAAGCCAAATTGGGGAATAGACGCAGCAGGCGCAGCGCCTCTTCCAAGAGACGCAGCTCTTGCTGCGCCTCTTCCTTTTGTTCCCTCCATACGGATTTTCAAAAATTCGTCATAAGTTCGTTATTTGTGGGCCCATCTTTGGTGCGCTTCTTCCCCGATGCTATTTTACTCTTTTGGTCCGTTCAACGATTTTCTTTCGTTCCGGCCCGCATTTCCAAGCCAGCAGCAGGCTGTTTATTCCTTCCAAGACCCGTTTTTGCTTGTCGCAACGAGCATTTACCTATTTACAAAAATTCGACACACCTTCATTATGTTTCAAGCGAGAATGAGCGGATATACTTTCCCTCTCATGACAAGAAGAATAATTCCCCATGATGTCTCCAGCGAGAGTAAGCGGACGTACTGTCTCTCTCTCAAGACGTGAGGATTAACATCTACCCAAGCAGATCTTTCCTTCCAGCAGTTCCCAGCCGTGTCCTGCTACTTGCAATATTTTCCCGAAGATTATCCAAACAGTTTTCCCTCCAGCAGTTCCCAGCCGTGTCCTGCTGCTTTCAATATTTCTTGTTACCCCGCGGAGTTCGACGACGGAGTCGTTCTCCAGAAGTTCCCAAACCCAAAGCCTTCTTTCTTAGGTTCGTAAACCCGAAATTAGGACTTTCTAACTATAGGATCCCAATCCTTTTAGGTTCATAAGCCTTCAAGTTCCCCAAACCAATAGAGTTCCTATACCCAACCTTCGGTTTCCCCCTTAAGTTGAACTTACTTTAGGCCTCCTTCCCGCCGATGCTTTCCCTTAGGGTCCCACACCCTAGCACAATCCTTATATATCCTTTAGGTCTTACCCTTAGCTCCCATGCTCAACCTTAGCTCCTACGCATCTCCGAAAGCATCTCGAGGAAGAAGTCTCATGTATGGTCTCTTCTTATGGCTGGCGAGCCTCCTTACGTAGTCTAATGGACTTTAAACGACCCTCCCCGATAGTCGACAGACTCTAAAATGTTCCCGACGACAGGTCCTTGGTTCAGACCCCTTGAGCCGCCTCGCGTCGCCATAGTCGTCGAGTTGTAATCTTCGATTGACTGATGGCTATACTTTGACTTTCGCCTTGTCCAAGCCTCAGTCAAAGTGGGGGCTCTGTAGATACCTCATTTCTGCACCTCCCGCAAACCACCCGGTGATGATTGGGCCGCATTTTTGATGCGCGGAACGATTTGTGACAGTTCGTAAGATTATCGTCAAGTAATTGCTCAAATATTAATGTCTACCTCATGGTTGTCATCTACGTCCCGATACGGTCGTTTTGGCAGTAATTAGAGTACATTCGGAGTCCGGGCCTAAAACCGTCTCCATTTTTCGATAATCGTTAAATCCGAGTCGAATGTTCGGAATGTTAGGATATTTCTATTCCATATTTTCATAAACTTTATCTTTTGGCAAATAATATCCCGTAATATTCATATAAGATATTAAGGAAATCGAATTATTTCCGTCCTACCATAACTCAAACGCGGAAATCTTTCTTCAGCAGGAGGAAACCTCCCGGGAATAGACGCAGCAGTCTTTGCGCCTCTTCCAAGAGACGCGATGGCTCGCCGCGCCTCTTCCCGTGCCCTTTCGCGTGTTTTTCGTATCTTTTTCATCTCTTTCCGAGATTCACTTCCAAAGAGTCTCCGAAACCCTAATTCCTCCGTGTGATTAGTATAAATAGGAGCTTCCGCTCCTCATATTTCTCACGCGAGTGTCCGCCCTTCTCTTCTCCCTTTGCATTCTAGACTTTGTTCTTACTTATTGGCGCCTACGTGCTTGAACTTTCGACCACGTAAGCTCGGATCTTTCCGGGTACCAGCCTCTCCGTTGCATGACCGACCAATTTGACCAACTACACCAATCAACTTAATTTAATCAATCGTTTTCCTCTTACGAGGGCACTTTCTTTGCATTCGCGTCGAGCATCACTAATCGATATCTTAGTCCTTCTCGTTTCGTCAACATGTAAGTCTGAGGGTGTATAATTCCTCTTTTATTTATTGTATTTTACTTTTCGTATCATCAATTGTAAGGTTTATGTCGAAAGTACCGTTAAAATCGATTTCTAAAACCCCTTGTTAAAATCTGTTTTGCGGATTTCCAGTAGATAACCGTCGAGAAA
Organism: Silene latifolia; assembly: GCF_048544455.1. NCBI lineage: Eukaryota > Viridiplantae > Streptophyta > Magnoliopsida > Caryophyllales > Caryophyllaceae > Silene > Silene latifolia. Next base: position 117,889,823 of record NC_133531.1, read on the forward strand.
GGACGCAAAGAATCGCCTGCGCCTCTTGAAGGAGCGCGATTCTGCTGCGCCTCTTCGTGAGGCCGCTGCAGTTCTCGCTTCCTTTCTTCTTCGTTTGTCCTCGTAATTCGTATTCAAGTTCTTTCTTTTGCTTGCTTAAATCATTAATTCTTCATCATGGTATCATAATAATTCCACATATGTTATAATCATCATCATTAATATGTTTAATTTGCCACAAATCCGACTTAAATCCCGAATAATCCAATATTTGCGGGTTTTCGTCATTAAATTCAATTCCGGGTTGTAGAGATTCAATTTGTTCATGTTGGGTTTCTGGAATTCGTCCTTGATATAGTTTAATCTGTCCTTTGTCATATTCGTCGCATATTCGTCATTAATCCATTGCATCTAACGTAGTTAATTGATTTAATTCGTAGGACTCATTAATATTTTTCACTTCTATCATTATTTCATCATGTAATTAATCCGTTTGCATCCGTCTCATTCATGTTTTACTGTTTTCATGACTCATTCACATGTTAAATAACCTATTAATCACTTTCATCCGAGTAAATAATTTAATTGATCATTAAAATCACCAATTAACATTAACGGCTTGCAATTACGGCTTCACACGACGGAGGCCGAGCCAAGGAAAGACGCGCGGCGCTGCGCCTATTCAAGGGGACGCAGCCTCTGCGCTTTGTTCTCGGCCGAGTTCGTCTCGAACTCCGTTTTACGCCTTGACCTAGTTTAATTAGTCTACGTATTAACTAACTATTATCCGTAATATCGCTAATTCCTGTTCGTTTATTTATTTATTTATTCTTTTATCCTTTTTTTCTCCAATTATCCGTTTTAAAGGTATTTTCGACATAAATCGCCCATTCCATTGTAATTAATGTAATTTTCATTATTGTAATTTATAATTATTGTATTTCTTTTATCATTTGTATGTTTCCACATGTAAATCAACCTTAAATCCTATTTCGACCCAATTGTTTGCTAATTACGTGTTTCACCGACTTAGTCTAATTCTCACATGCTAGGATCAAAACAATGGATGTTGCATTGCATGCATATAGCCGACGATATATCGAGTACGAATAACTTCCCTAATCATTAGTAGAGGCCGCTATCGAGGCGGGCGGGATTAGGTGTTCGATCAAAAGAGCTTCCTAATACGTACCCTCACCCCTTACTCCAGATCTCCGTGAGCACCCATGTTCATTGGCATCCACGAGAGTCATTCTAGACATAGAATGCTAAGGGTAACGATTGCTTAGTGTTCATGTCACTACTTTGTGTCCTGACATGACACGAGGTATTCGAACGGTTCCAATTTCCCATAAAAATTTTGCCGGAAATGACCGGACGGTAGGGAGGGTTCCCCCCTAAAAAAAAAGAAAAAGAAAAATCTATAAGTTAGAAAATGTAGAAGTGAAATGCTGACATTCGTTAAAAATGAAAACAAATGAAAATTATTTCCCAAAAAGAAAACGAATGAAAATTATTTCCTAAAAAAAAAAATGAAAATTATTTCCTAAAGAAGAAAATGAATTAAGTGTGATGAAATGGCGAAGGTGTCGATGTCGCCTCGAAATGCGTGCCCGCGAATCTAGGAAACCTGAAACATGGTAAACATCTCGTATTTACCAAAATAAAACCCCGTAGGAATAGGAAATCATTCGTTATAGAATTAGGAAAGATCCAACGTGGAAATCACAGAAGTGAGACTGGGGAAGAGGCGCAGCATGAGCTGCGTCCCTTTGAAGAGGCGCAGCAGGTGCTGCGCCTGTTCCCAAGCTGGTCCGTTCTGACGGATTTTTGGAAACAGAGAATAGTATAAATAGAAGCGTCGATGGAGCTTTAATTCACATAAATCTTCCGCCTCTTCTTCGTCTATTCACATAAAATTCTCAAAATAAATCTTCAAAAGAAAATTGTCATTATGAATACTTTGGAGATCCGCATGAAGGAATGGACCAATGAATTTTCGAATATGGAGAAGCATGACATGGGTGCTTATAACCTTGGGTCTTTGTTGAGTTTGAAACTCATTAAGGTTGTAAAACCGTTCTTGGATGCTTGCCTTGACTATTGGGACCCGAATTATCATGTTTTCGCGTTCCCAGGAGGTGACATTTGTCCATTTCCTGAAGAAATTGCTGCTATTGGTGGGTGGGACCCCGAACATTTACCTGCCATTCCTTCCACTTCACAAGGGTATAAGAGCAAATTTAGAGACACGCTTGACTGACCGGACTTGAGGTGGATCGTCTAGTTACCCCGAAAGGCGTGAGAATGTTGGATTTTGTAGACCGATTCATCAACAGGGCCGACCCTACTGTTTCTCATGTTGCTAGGAGGAGGGCATTTGGCTTTTGTTTGTTGCATGTGTATGTCTTCCAAGGACACATTGATGAAGATTTGAGGGGTGATCCCCGTCTTTTGGGCCTTATTGAGCAAATGGAGCTGCGCAGGAGCCCAGCTTGCTTATGTTTAGGGGAGATTATTTTGGGCTTGGATAATAGGAAATCCAACCGCGATCTGCCGTTCTTGGGGAGTCCCGTCATTTTGCAGGTAAAAGACATCTTTTTTTTTTTTTTTTTTTTTTTCGTTTTTTTTTTCGATGTCTAATACCTGCTTTTGGTAGGTTTGGCTTATGGAACGGCTCCGATTGATCGAGCCCCCAGTTCATGCACCTTCCTATCATTCTCGTTCAATTGCGATGAGGACGCGGTTGTACATGGTGGACTTTACCCGGGTCTGTGATTATTGGAAGAATAAGCTGAAGAATGATGATGGCCCGTTGATCAGGTGGGTTGTACCATGGTGGCACCTCAAGTCTGTCACTGGAGTGTCTTCTTTGGATCCCACTAGGTCCGTGCGCATTCCTGGATTGGAGTTTATGGTATGCATCTTCCCGGAAAGATTGATGAGACAAGTTGGGCTGAAGCAGACGATCCCAAGGCTTGACACCGTCCCTTGATCGCTATGGCGCTTACCACCGAGAGCCGAAGGGAGTGGGCTATTAAATGGGCCCAAAGAAACATGTGGTTCTTGAACTTCTCCGCCAATGCTTTGTGGGTGTCGGATTCTTATCTGAGGTGGAGAAAGGCTGCAACTCCGGAAGAGCGCGAGAGACTGAGGAAACGCGAGCCTGTTGACTACAAGGCGCGCGAGGGAGAGAAAGAGAAGGAGAAGCATCTGACAGAGGGAGAAGAAGAAGCCGGGTTTCAGGTCATTCATCCTTCGAAGAAATCAAAGACTACTCCTGTCGCAGAAATGGTGGTTGGCAAGAATGGAAGAGCTAGACCTCGAGAAAGACCGTTGGTGATTAGGTCTGAAGTGGTGCAAGAGCGCCCAGCTCGAGGTCGTGACAAGAAATATGACAAGAATGACAAGGGCAAGGGGAAGATGGAGGAATAGCCCGAGTCTTTATTTATTATTTGATTATTATTATTATTGTTGTTGTAATAAAAGGGAGGGATTTTTAGAATCCTAGCCTATTCTATTTTTATTATGTAACGTACTATTATTATTTTGGAAATGAAATGAAATAAAAGGTTAAATGGTTATGAAACCGTTGGGATTTTCTACTTATTATTCTTGTCGAATTTCAAATGCAATGCAAATGTCCTTCTATTTACATTTTAGATATAATGGGTTGAATCCTGTGAAGGATTGCCTACGTATTCACTTGAAAAGCGAAATCAAACCCTTGCGCGTAGTTCGAGTAAATGTAAAAGAATAATTATTCTAAGCAAGAGCTTGTAATGAACATAGAAAATAAGCATGAGCTTTTGCTTACTCTGGAGGTGCGAATTTAGTTTATTTGATGATATGAGGATGACAAACTTGTCAAAATGCAAGAGCACAGTGACATTTAGCTTATTTCAGCTGGGCCAGGGGCCGTTTATCTGGTGCCACAAGAGCGACACGTGGTGTTACGCGAGGCGCGTTTTTGTTCCTATTCTAGGCATAATACCGTTTCAGTTGGTCAAGGTTTGTGGGGTTTGAAAACTCGTTCCCATCTAGGTCCGTGATTCTAACCGCACCCCCTGGGAGTATGGATTTGACTAGAAATGGTCCGGACCAATTAGGTTTGAATTTTCCCCTTGGGTCGACAGGTAAAAGAGCTCTAACCGATTTGAGTACTAAGTCTCCTTCTTTGATGTTTCTTGGCCTAACCCTTTTGTTGAAAGCCCGTTTGATACGTGCTTGATATGTTTGGACATTATGTAAGGCGCGTAGCCTACGTTCATCCAGGAGGATGAGTTCTTCATATCTATCCTTTTTCCAATCGGCCTCCGGGATTTGACTTTCAAGTAGAATACGCAGGGATGGTATTTCTAGCTCGACTGGTTGTACGGCTTCCATGCCGTAGGTCAAATAGAAAGGAGTAGCCCCAGTGGGCGTCCTGACAGATGTACGATACCCCCATAAAGCAAAGGGTATCTTGCTTGGCCAATCTCTATAGTTGTCGACCATTTTCTTGAGAATCGTGACAACATTCTTGTTTGCCGCCTCTACCGCGCCGTTAGTCTGTGGTCTATAGGGCGAAGAGTGGTGATGCTTGATCTTGTATTTGGCTAGAAATTGCTCGGTTTCAGCTTGGAAATGTGACCCGTTATCGCTAATGATCTCATGTGGGCAACTATATCGACAGATGATGTTGTTTTGTATGAACTTTGCCACATTTTTAGCCGTAAGACCAGTGTAGGAAGCCGCTTCTACCCATTTGGTAAAATAGTCAATTGCCACTAGAATGAAACTTGAGTGACCTCTGTTCGGCTGGGGTTATCTTTCCGATTATGTCAATTCCCCATGCAGAAAATGGCCAAGGAGATGTCATTGTATAGAGCAACGAAGGAGGGACATGTTGTACATTCCCGAAGATTTGACAATTGTGGCAATGTCTTACGTACTTGATGCAATCGGATTCCATTGTGGTCCAATAATATCCTAGACGTGTGATTTTCTTTGCCATCATAGGCCCACTCATGTGAGGACCGCATTCCCCGTCGTGGACTTCTTCCATCACCTTTCGTGCCTGTGAATGATCAAGGCAACGTAGGACTACACCAAGAGGTGTTCTTTTGTATAATTCTCCTTGCATGAGAACGTATTGGGAAGCTAATAGGCGTATAGCACGTTGTCCCCTCTTGTCCATATCCGGTGGATAGGTACCATTAAGCTTGAAATTCAGGATTGCTTGGAACCAGGGCTCCTGTGCGATTTCCTCTTCATCGGTGATTTGGTGGACATAAGCCGGCTCTGACCGTCGTTCGATGCACAAAGGCATTTCCATCATGTGATCTGGCATATTTATCAAAGATGCAAGTTTCGCAAGAGCGTCCGCAAATTGATTTTCATCCCGAGGTAGGTGTAGGTAGGTTACGTGATCAAAGAATTGAGCGACTTGGTCTATCCTAGCCTGATAGGGTGCGAGGCTTTCGCTGCGGATTTTCCAAGATCCTGTAACTTGGTTGATGATCAGTGATGAATCCCCATGTACTCGGAGGTTTTTAATGCCTAAGCTTACTGCCGCTTGTAGTCCAATAAGACAAGCTTCATATTCTGCAGCGTTGTTTGTCACCTCGAAGTCGAGTTTGACAGCAATTGGTGTATGCTCACCTTCAGGAGAAATGAGCAACACCCCTATTCCGAATCCTCTTAAGTTTGACGCTCCATCAAAGTATAGGTCCCAGGAGTCTACATCAGTTTGAAGTATATCCTCGTCGGGAAATGACCAAGTATCTATGGTTTGTGCGTCGTTGATAGGATTTTCTGCGAAGAATTCGGCGACGGCGCGACCTTTTATAACTTTCAGTGGTACGTATTTAAGGTCGAATTCTGAGAGCATCAGAGTCCATCTTGCCAGACGTCCGTTGAGGACGGGTTTCTCGAAGAGGTATTTGACTGGATCCATTTTGGAGTATATCTTGACGGAGTAGCTAAGCATGTAGTGACGTAGCTTCTTCGTTGCCCACACAAGAGCGAGGCATGTCTTTTCGAGTTGTGAGTATTTGCACTCGTACTCCAAGAACTTCTTGCTAAGGTAGTAGATAGCTCTTTCTTCACTTCCTACGGTTTGAGCTAGCATGGCACCCATGGCGGTTTCAGTTACTGTGAGATATAAACCAAGAGGTTGATCTCGTTGTGGCGGCATGAGCACTGGTGGTTTAGCCAATATCTCCTTGATTCGGTCAAACGCCTTTTGGCAATCATCATCCCACATGGTGTGGTCTGTTTTCTTGAGTTTCTTGAAGATAGGCTCACAAATCATCGTAAGTTTCGATATGAATCGACTTATGTACTGTACTTTTCCCAGGAATCCTCGATTTCTTTTTCTGTTTGAGGTTGTGGCATTTCAATCAGAGCTTTGATTTTGGAAGGATCTATTTCTATACCCCGTTGGCTAACAACGTATCCCAGGAGTTTGCCAGATGTTACCCCAAATGTGCATTTCTGAGGATTGAGCCTCATGTTGTACTTTCGTAGCCTTGCGAAGAACTTGCGAAGGTTCGCAATATGTCCCTCTCTTTCCTTAGATTTGACGATCATGTCGTCTACGTATACCTCAACTTCTTTGTGCATCATGTCATGTAGGAGTGTAGTTGCGGTGCGTTGGTATGTAGCTCCGGCGTTGATCAATCCGAACGGCATTACTGTATAGCAATAGGTTCCCCATTGGGTGACGAATGCGGTCTTATGCATATCTTCCATGACCATCTTGATCTGGTTATAACCCGCATATCCATCCATGAAGGATAGTAATGCGTGGTCGGCAGTATTGTCCACTAATATGTCAATGTGAGGTAGAGGAAAGTCATCTTTCGGACTCGCTTTGTTCAAGTCCCTAAAGTCGACGCAAACACGGATTCTCCCATCCTTTTTGGGTACGGGTACTATGTTAGCTACCCAGTCAGAATACTCGGAAACTTTGATGAACCCGGCTTTGAATTGCTTGTCAACTTCTTCCTTAATCTTTAGAGCCCACTCTGTTCTCATTCGTCGAAGCTTCTATTTCACAGGTTTGAAACCTGGCTTAATCGAATTCTATGTTCGGCAATATCCTGTCGATTCTGGCATGTCTTTGTAGGACCAAGCGAAAACGTCTTTGAATTCATTTAGGAGGTCTATGAAATCGGCCCTTTCGGTAGAGCTCAAGGTAGTCCCTATCCTAAGTTCTTTGGGTTCTAGTTCGGTTCCTACGTTGATGGGTTCGGTGTCCTCTATTACTGGTCCCCCTTCCCCTTCCTGTAGTATTTCTTTGGCTACGTAGGGAGGTAGTTCGATTGAGTCTGGGTCTTGGCCATCCTCAGTATCATCGTAAACAGAATTGCACTCAAAATAACACAAAGAGTAAGCAGAACCTGATTTATTCATATTAAGATTTGAGTAAAGTTGAAACAAAGAGGCCAACTGATCCATGGTCAGTGGCGGCAAAGGGACAGTGGTTGGGGCATTTCCCGAACTACTGTGACTACTCGAGGCTAGGCTAGGAGAAACGAAGGGAGTGGGGATGACAACAGGAGTAGACTCTCTAATGACTTCTCTAGACTCCGACTCTGACTCCGACTCCGACTGGAACTCATCGTCTTCTGGTTCTCCTTTGAACATCTCTCCTTCTCCAGTGGTGAGCTTGAAGAGTCTTCCTTGATTGTTGGTCCATTTGATTGATTTTCTCCATCCTTTCTGTTGTCTTGTGTCAGTTTCTGTGATCAACGCGGTGGGGTTGAAGCGATCGTCTTGAAGTATCATAGTAATGATCTCATCCTGCGCGGCCCTAACGAATCGATCTTCTCCAAACAATAGGCTAACAGCTTGTTCGACTAAGCAAGGTGCTTGACGGGTTTTGACGGTAGGAACCGTTTCTGGAGGGATGAAGTACCAATCGTGAAAGATCTCGATTCCGGCTAACTTCCTCTCAAGATAATGCCAAGGTTCGGGAAATCCGTGAAAGAGCTCTGAACTTCCTTCTTGAACAAAGTATCCATTTAAGGTAGGGAGATATGGCCTCATTTGGATTCCTACGTGCTCGCGGTTTTGGACTTGGGCAAGCATTTCGAGAACTTCTTCTTTCATAGGTTTGTATCCTAGTCCAAGTGGTATCCTTGTTGAGTTGCCTTCCTTGTAGGGTGAGAAGGTATTCTTCCGAATTGGGTTCAAAGGCATTCCAGGGAAGTATCCCTGGGACTTGAGTATGTGGTTGACCACCACGTTGGAGTAGGGATTATAGTATAAGGGTGCCAACTCACTTTCTATAACGCTTACACTTTGGAAGCCCCCAAGTTCGTATACGGGATCCGCAAGGACTTGATTGTTTGACTGTTTCTCGATTATTGCCTTGATGGGTGACGAAGTGATCGTCACTACTTTGCGATTTAGTGGGATCTTGATCTTTTGATGAAGGGTGGATGTTACCGCTTTGGAAGCGTGAATCCAAGGCCTTCCCAGAAGTATGTTGAATGAAGCTTCGATGTCCACTATTTGGAAGTTAACCTTTCGTTCGATTGGTCCCGTGGCTATGGTTAGGTTAGCAAGTCCTACCACTTTTCGTCGTGTACCATCATATGCGCGTACACCTTGATTGGTAGGAGTCCAATCCGACTCTTTCATGCCTAGCTTGTATGCCGTTTTGAGGGGTATGACGTTGACCGCGGAGCCATCATCTACCAAGGTCATTGGCACGTTCTTCTTTAGACAAATGACAGTGATGTATAGAGCAAGGTTGTGACTAGCGCCAAAAGGTGGCAAATCTTCGTCCGAGAAAGTAATAGGATTACTTAGCTTAGGTGATTCTTGGAAGACCAAGTTGACTACATCTTCAAGAGTAGAGTTATGTGCTACATTTAGCTTGGCCAAAGCTTGCAGTAAAGCTTGGCGATGTGGGAACGAGCTTGCTACTAGTTGCCAGACTGAAAGATCAGCCTTTGTTTTCTGTAGTTGCTTGAGCAAATGATCAGTGGGGTCATCTTCGTTGTCATTTGGTGTGATGACGTTGGTTGGACCGTTTTGAGTAGTGCTTTGATATGGACGACCCGAACGAGTTAGGTGATCCACATCTTGGTCTTCACCCTTTTGGACTATTTCCTTGACTAAAGAGTTTTCAATGAGATATTCGTCCTCATCATCATCAGCCCAAACCCCATTGATTGCAGCTAGTTCCCTCATTCTCATGATATCACCTTCTAGTCGTATGATTTGGTCAACTAGTTTATCAACCACGGTGACTACTTCTTGCATAGTGGCATTTTGAGAGAAGACTAGTGGCACGCGTTCTTCGGGTATTGCGTTGGGATTTCGTAAATTTGTCACCATGTTTTCTAATTCCCAAACTTGCCTATCTACGCTCCTTGCCCATGTGATGAAGTCGGAAATGGTAGGGGAGATGGTAGAGTAGAGCCCTTCATTCTCGATTGCATGAATTTCATTTTCGGTGGGAGAAATGAGGTGTGAGCAATCTAAGGTAGATTCATCACTTGTGATCACTAGAACTCCAAGAGGATTCTGGGTGTTGTTGGGCTTACCTCCTGGTGGTATCGGAAGTCGACCATCTTCAATCATATCTTGAAGCACGTGTTTCAACTTGTAGCATTTTTCTGTGTCGTGCCCTTTGCCCCTATGGTATTCACAGTATGAATTTTCGTCCCAAAACTTGGACTTCCTTTCGGGTTCGGGAGTAGGTCCAATGGGTTGGAGTTTACCTTGCTTCATTAGCCTTTTTAGAGCGTTGGAGTAAGTATCCCCAAGGTTTGTGAATTTCCTTGGTGGGGTAGTTTTCTTGGATGGCTCGAGAAGGTTAACTTCATCGGTCTTGCTAGTAGAGCCGTATGAACGACTTGTGGACCCTTGGAATCCTCGACCTACCGTTTTGGACAAGAGTCCTTTACGGATGTCATCTTCAATTCGTGTCCCTAATACGGTTAAGTCCTTGAAAGTCTTGATGTTTTGATATCTCAAATGATTGGCATAGATGGGTTTGAGATTATCCACAAACTTTTCCACAAGAGTAGCCTCATCCGGGCGTTCAACTAGTTGAGTGCTAGTCTTCCTCCACCTACTTAGGAAGTCGGTGAATCCTTCCTTGTCATTTTGAGTAAGAACCTCTAGAGTACGCATGTTGACTTGGATTTCGGCATTATCCGCATATTGTTTAGAGAACTCGATTGCGGCATCTTCCCAAGCGGCGACCTTCTTGTGATCTAAAGTGTAGAACCACTGCTTCGGGATGGTGTCAAGAGATGAAGGAAAGATCCTTAAGAACATCTCGGGTTTGATGCCTTTGATAGACATGTAATCCTTGAAGGCGCGGATGTGATTCAAAGGGTTCTCATGCCCCTTGAACTTAGGGATATCCGTCATACTAAAGTTAGTTGGCAATTTGGAATTGACGGCTTCATACTTGCGATTGTTCTCCCTATAAATGTCATCCCCCTTAAGGTACATCAATTGCTCCTCTAGGTATTGGAGTCTTTTCTCAGCTGCAGTCGTCCCCATGAGAGGATTCTCATCCCTAGATTCATCATCGGAGTTACGCAGCACTTCACTTTCAAGAGGAGGCAACCTTCCCTCTACGGCATAGATACGGCCTTCAATGAGCTCAAGGCGGTCATAGGTTTGTTCTTGAGTAGATTGCATTTGGGCTAGCGCGGCTAGGATTCGATCATTACTATTCTGGAGTTGGTTGAAGTTTGCTTCATCACTTGATCCGGGCATCTTGGAAACTGGATAAGAGATCGGCGACGAATCAAAACACGATCGACCATTCTATCACACTTGCTAAAAGAGGAAAAGTTTTGACTCGTGAAGTGGGTGTGTGCCACTTGTGTTGAGTGAGTTTTGAAGAAAGACAAGTTTTGAAAAATGTGTGTCCTAGCCAACTGTAGTGTAGTTGTAGGAGTGGACTCGAAGTAAGGTTTTGAAAGGGGTTGGTGGCCCGAATTTTGACACGACAAACGGACAGAGTTTTGACCGGATTTTGCGCTGATTGGAAGCCCTATTTCGAAATTCTTGTTTGAAAAGGGTTTTGATTTTTGAAAATTCGTCATGGTTTTGTTTAGAAATGGTGGTCACGTAAGTTTTACACATTTATACAAGCATTATAACGGGATGCTGAGTGCATTTACAAGGGTTTTGGTTTAAAGGGTGGGTTGCCATACCGAACCATCAAACCCGAAGTCTGTGGAGAGGCTCGTGCCAAACAAGAGTAAGGCCGATTCCTAGTCCATTTCCTCAAGTAGTGAAGGCCCTTGATACAAACAAGAGTAAGCATCATGGTATGGATGACGTCAATCGCTATCCATCCTTAGGCCCAAATAAGAATTTGGACCGTTTAGACGGGACGATTGGTCGAATGGGTTGGGTTGGGCCTAGGAAGGCCGAATAAACGGTCTAGGAAGACCGAGTTATGAAAACCGACAATTGTCTTATACAAACTATTCCCTAACCTTGTTCAAGTTTCACCCTTGGCTACACGTAAGTGTATTATCCACAGCGGAGTCGCCAAACTGTGGATAGCGGGCCGCCCATGGGGGCGCTTGGTGAAAACGAAACAAGCGTTTGCATTTTGTATGGAGTCGCCACCAATTTTTATGGGAAATTGGAACCGTTCGAATACCTCGTGTCATGTCAGGACACAAAGTAGTGACATGAACACTAAGCAATCGTTACCCTTAGCATTCTATGTCTAGAATGACTCTCGTGGATGCCAATGAACACGGGTGCTCACGGAGATCTGGAGTAAGGGGTGAGGGTACGTATTAGGAAGCTCTTTTGATCGAACACCTAATCCCGCCCGCCTCGATAGCGGCCTCTACTAATGATTAGGGAAGTTATTCGTACTCGATAAATCGTCGGCTATATGCATGCAATGCAACATCCATTGTTTTGATCCTAGCATGTGAGAATTAGACTAAGTCGGTGAAACACCTAATTAGCAAACAATTTGGTCGAAATAGGATTTAAGGTTGATTTACATGTGGAAACATACAAATGATAAAAGAAATACAATAATTATAAATTACAATAATGAAAATTACATTAATTACAATGGAATGGGCGATTTATGTCGAAAATACCTTTAAAACGGATAATTGGAGAAAAAAAGGATAAAAGAATAAATAAATAAATAAACGAACAGGAATTAGCGATATTACGGATAATAGTTAGTTAATACGTAGACTAATTAAACTAGGTCAAGGCAGAAACGGAGTTCAGAGACAGAACTCAGCCAGGAACAGGCGCAGCAGAGCTGCGTCCCTTGGAATAGGCGCAGCAGACGCTGCGTCTGTTCCTTGGCTCAGTTCTGGCTGTGAAGCCGTATTTGCAAGCCGTTAATGTTAATTGGTGATTTTAATGATCAATTAAATTATTTACTCGGATGAAAGTGATTAATAGGTTATTTAACATGTGAATGAGTCATGAAAACAGTAAAACATGAATGAGACGGATGCAAACGGATTAATTACATGATGAAATAATGATAGAAGTGAAAAATATTAATGAGTCCTACGAATTAATTGATTAACTACGTTAGATACAATGGATTAATGACGAATATGCGACGAATATGACAAAGGACGGATTAAACATATCAAGGACGAATTCCAGAAACCCAACATGAACAAATTGAATCTCTACAACCCGGAATTGAATTTAATGACGAAAACCCGCAAATATTGGATTATTCGGGATTTAAGTCGGATTTGTGGCAAATTAAACATATTAATGATGATGATTATAACATATGTGGAATTATTATGATACCATGATGAAGAATTAACAGACGAAGCAAGCAAAAGAAAGAACTTGAATACGAATTACAGAGGACAAACGAAGAAGAAAGGAAGCAGGAACTGCGGCAGCCTCACGAAGAGGCGCAGCGGAGAATCGCGCTCCTTCAAGAGGCGCGGCGATTCTTGCGTCCTTTCTCGACGGTTATCTACTGGAAATCCGCAAAACGGATTTTAACAAGGGGTATTAGAAATCGATTTTAATGGTACTTTCGACATAAACCTTACAATTGATGATACGAAAAGTAAAATACAATAAATAAAAGAGGAATTATACACCCTCAGACTTACATGTTGACGAAACGAGAAGGACTAAGATATCGATTAGTGATGCTCGACGCGAATGCAAAGAAAGTGCCCTCGTAAGAGGAAAACGATTGATTAATTAAGTTGATTAAGTGTAGTTGGTCAAATTGGTCGGTCATGCAACGGAGAGGCTGGTACCCGGAAAGATCCGAGCTTACGTGGTCGAAAGTTCAAGCACGTAGGCGCCAATAAGTAAGAACAAAGTCTAGAATGCAAAGGGAGAAGAGAAGGGCGGACACTCGCGTGAGAAATATGAGGAGCGAAGGCTCCTATTTATACTAATCACACGGAGGAATTAGGGTTTCGGAGACTCTTTGGAAGTGAATCTTGGAAAGATATGAAAAAGATACGAAAAACACGCAAAAAAGGACCTGGGAAGAGGCGCAGCAGCCACTGCGTCTCTTGGAAGAGGCGCAGCACCTGCTGCGTCTCTTGGAAGAGGCGCAGCACCTGCTGCGTCTATTCCTAGGAGGTTTCCTCCTGCTGAAGAAAGATTTCCGCGTTTGAGTTATGGTAGGACTGAAATAATTCGATTTCCTTAATATCTTATATGAATATTACGGGATATTATTTGCCAAAAGATAAAGTTTATGAAAATATGGAATAGAAATATCCGGAACATTCCAGAACATTCTGACTCGGGATTTAACAGTTATCAGAAAATGGAGACGGTTTTAGGCCCGGACTCCGAACGTACTCTAATTACTGCCAAAACGACCGTATCGGGACGTAGATGACAACCATGAGGTAGACATTAATATTTGAGCAATCACTTGACGATAATCTTACGAACTGTCACAAATCGTTCCGCGCATCAAACATGCGGCCCAATCATCACCGGGTGGTTTGCGGGAGGTGCAGAAATGAGGTATCTACAAGGCTGTCGACTGAGGAGCGAGCCATCATCGAGCGGGGAGCGTTCGGTGCTTTGGTGCAGGCTTGGAGGGATATCACGAGGAGGAAGCTTCGGGTTAACCTCAGCCTGGTCCGAGCTTTCTTGGACCGATTTTGGGACACGACCTCCACATTTCACATGCCTTTTGGTGAGGTGGGGGTCACGTTGGAGGACTACGACATGATTTATGGTTTGCCGTGTGGGACTGAGGTGGTGGAGTGGCCGGAGACAGCCAAGAGGGTAGACTCGGCTGAGGCTAGGAGATTGATCGGCTGGAACTTAATGCCGAAGGCCGCTGCGGTGCCCGGATTGGTGCCTAGTTCTTACGTCCGGGACTATTTTGCGGGGAAGACCCCGGCGTCGGTGGTGATCGAGGGGAGGGAGACAACTCCTCCTCCCTGTACTGCAGAGCAGAGAGTCCGCTTGTGGCTCTGGTGGTTCTTGTCTTCGATCTACCTCGGAGACAAGGGAGAGAGGCTATCGACGAAGCTCCTTCCCTTTCTTTCTGACCTGAGCGACCTAGGCCGTTGGGACTGGGTCACTGCTGATTTTGCGGTCCTCATTCGCTTTATGAGGGCCATGGTTCGTCCGGAGTTGATGGAGAAGAGGACTTCTCCTGCCGCTGTTGGCCCCGGATCACATTGTTGGAGGTATGAACCTTCATTTCATTTCATGAAAGATCATTTCCTTTTCTTATCGAATCACGAAAGATCGTTGTTGATTATCTTGTTTTACAAGCGTGGGTGTACTCCTACTTTTCAGGCCTCGCGCCCAAGAGGACGGAGCCGGTGGAGAGGGCCTATCCCGTTGTGAGGGATTGGGTGATGTGCTGTACGAGGAGCCGGCGTTCCTTTCACGACGTCTGTCGACGGGAGGTGAACGCTCTTCAGTTGGACGGCGTGAGTACTTCACCTTGCGTTGTTTGTCTTTCTTTTTTACTTTTTAGAACTGATCATAAGAATGACCCTTCGTTTGATTTTCTTAGTGGGTGCCCAGGCCTTGGGTGGACTACGCTGGCGCTCCTCCCTTTGTGGCTGAGGTCCTTCGACCTAGGAGCTCAAGCCGGTTGCTGCTTAGGACGACGATGGGTCCTGTGTGGTACTTGGGCGAGCGTTTGGCTCGTCAGTGCTCTCAGGATGTCTTGACGGTTCCCATCGATCCTCCTCGGACGATGTTCAGGGAGCCTTCTGAGGCTGAGAGGGAAGCTGACTTAGCTGGCGTTGGTGGTGACGCCCTCCTTCTTCCTGGCGAGGACTACTCGGCATTCCTCTACGGGAGGCTGGCGTACTGGCCGGTCGTGGTAAGTGTTTTACTCTTACTTTTGATCATTTTGAGAACACGATGAATGATCATCGGTTAATGGAAATCATTTGACTTTGCAGGAGGTCAAGGTGGCGAGCATCGAGCCCCCAAAGTACCCCGAGACCCTTGAGTACACTGACACGACGGGGATGACGACGATCTCCGAGCTGCGCGACTTTAATGCGGCGGTGAGAGATGCTGGCTTGGACGAGTGGCAGCATCTGATTCAGAGGGTGAGTCTCCTAACTTGGATAATTTTGTGTAAGAACACATTTGCTTGAGTTTGTCTTACCGTTTAAGAATCTCTTCTTTTGAAATACAGGTTGCGCCATCCCGGTTCGTGGCTTTATGGAGGGTAGCCAACCGGCTCGCGGCTCTGTAGTCGAGGCACTTGCTGGCGGCCGAGGACGTCAGGTATGAACCTTCCGTTTACTTCATTTTCGAATTTTTTAACTTTCCTTATGTTTGAAATGATTGACATGAGCCAATTCTTGTTGTTTGAAGAGGGAGCGTGAGCTGGAGCGAGAGCTTGCCCAGTCCTAGGAGGAGATAGCTCGTCTGCTGAGGGAGCTCGAGGTTCGCGACGCCGAGGTTGCTACTCTCGAGGCGAGAGTTACTGAGCTAGACGACGACCAGCAGTAGTTTGCTTGTTGTTTTTGTGTGTTTTTGACTGTATTTTGCACGTTTTGTACATTTTTAGGACCTACATTTTGGACATTCGGACTTTTTTTTGGGGCTCGAGCCCCCAGTTTGATGTACATATCCCCTCTTGATTGTATATATGATGGCCTGAGTGCCTTTGCTGCTGGGTTGCTTTGTTTGTACCTGCAGGTTAGCTTTGAACAGGTTTGGTAGATAACGGTTTATGCCGTCATGCTGCCGAAATTTACACAGAAATCACATAGAACATACATTTATACACATGGCCTAAATTAGTGCAAAATAACGACTCGGAAATGCAAAAAATGCAAAAAATTTGGCGGAAATGACCGGACGGTAGGGAGGGCTATCCCCTAAAAAAAGGAAAAAATAGAAACATATAAGTTTGAAATGTAATGTGGATTGGGAGTGAAATGATTCCCCAAAAAGAAAATTAAAAAGAAAAGTATAAGTTTGAAAATGAATAAATTAAGTTGGTGAAATGATTCCCCAAAATAAAATAAAAAAAGAAATGGATAAGCGTGCTAAGATGACGAAAATGTCGATATCGCCTCGAAATGCGCGCTCGCGGAATTAGGAAACACGAAACATGACAATTTGACGGATTTACCAAAATAATAACCCGTATGAATAGGAAATTATTATTTGAGGAATTAGGAAGGATCCAATGCGGAAAAAAAACACAGAAAGAAGGCTGAGGAAGAGGCGCAACAAGAGCTGCGTCCCTTTAAAGAGGCGCAAAGCAGTCTGCGCTGTTTCTGATGTATCCGTCCTGAGAATTTTTAGAAACAGACTTTTAGTATAAATAGAGACGTCGAGGGAGGTTTTATTCACATAATTCTTCCGTCTTTCCTTCGTCTTATTACATAAAGCTCTCAAAATAAGCATACATCATGAATACTCTCGAAATTCGTCTAAAGGAGTGGACAAATGAGTTCTCTAATGTGGAGAAACACGACGTGGGTGCTTATAACTTTGGATCACTTTTGAGCTTGAAGTTGATCAGGGTGGTCAAACCATTCCTAGATGCTTGTCTTGATTATTGGACCCGAATTATCACGTATTTGCTTTCCCTGGAGGCGACATTTGCCCATTTCCCGAATAAATTGCTGCGATTGGTGGTTGGGACCCGGAACATTTGCCTGCTATTCCCTCTACTTCTCAAGGATATAAGAACAAGTTTAGGGATTTGCTTGGGTTGACAAGAGCTGAGGTGGACCGTCTTGTGACCTCAAAGGGAGTGCGAATGTTGGACTTCATTGATCGATTCATCAATAGGGCCGATCCCACTATCTCTTATGTTGCCAGGCGAAGGGCATTCGGGTTTTGCCTACTACATGTATATGTCCTTCAAGGGCATGTTGATGAGGATTTGAGAGGCGATCCTCGTTATTTAAGCCTGATTGAGCAAATGGAGTGCGCAGAGCCCGACTTACTGTGCCAGAGAGATCTGTTGGGGTTAGATAACGGGGAAAGCCAACCGTGACCTTCCTTATCTGGGAAGTCCCATTATTTTGCAGGTAAAAGAACTCTTTTTTTTTTCTCTTTTTTTTTCGTTTTTTTCTTCGTTTTGTTTCTAATACCTGCTTTTGGTAGGTATGGCTTATGAAGCGTCTTCTATTGATCGAGCCCCCAGTTAATGTTCCTGCTTATCATGCTCGCTCAATTGCGATGAGGACCAGGCTCTACATGGTGGACTTCACTCGAGTCTGTAACTATTGGGAAAACAAATTGAAGAGTGACGATGGTCCCTTGATTAGATGGATCGTACCATGGTGGCATCTTAAATCTGTCACTGGAGTATCATCCTTGGATCCTACCCGGTCTGTGCGCATCCCTGGCATGGAGTTTATGATATGCATCTTCCCGGAGAGGTTGATGAGGCAGGTTAGATTGAAGCAGATGATTCCGAAGCTTGACATTATCTCGCAGACTACTGTAGCGCTTACTACTGAGAGTCAAAGAGAAAGCGCCATCAAATGGGCTCAAAGGAATCTGTGGTTCTTGAACTCTTCTGTTAGTGCTCTATGGGTGTCGGATTCCCATCTTCGGTGGAGGAAAGCTACTACTCCGGAGGAGCGCGAGAGATTGAGGAAACGCGAGCCTGTTGACTACAAGGTTCGAGATGTAGAAAAGGAGAAAGAGAAGCATCTGACTGAGGGAGAGGAAGAAGCCGGGTTTCGAGTTGTTCATCCTTCGAAGAAACCGAAGACTTCTCCTGCCGTCGAGATGGTGGTTGACAAGAATGGCAAGGCTAGATGATGTGACCATAATTTGAGCATATTTAGTCCCCGAATTAGCCTTGTTCCCATGCTTTTTAGTGCATATATGGGTCATTTATTGTCTTTAGTGCTTTGTTTTGCATATTCTTTGAGGTTTTATGTCCTTGGTAGGAAAGGAGTGCAAACCTTGCATTTTCATGGCAAAATAGAGCTAAATTGATTGAATTCAATGACCAAGCATCAAAGAGAAGACAAGACTAGAAGGCCTTTGTACATGCTATAGTAGGTGGCCAATGATGAGAAAAGATCCTTGCATCTCCGGGGAAATCCTCAAGGATTTTATGAAGAGAAAGGAAGAAAAGAAGAAAGGAAGAAGCTGTAAGATAATCCGAGCGGATTGCCCACAAGCCACCCGTCCAGCATAGGCAATCCGAGCGTCTTCCCCAGCTGGACGCTCGGCCAAATCCACCACAATCCGCCCGTCCACCCCAAGAATCCGCTCGGCCAGAACCTCCACAATCCGCCCGTCCCGTGCCCCGGATGCTCGGATTCTGTGACAGCTAAATCCGTTTTTTACTTGTTCAATGGAGGATGCGCATATTTTTCCAAAGACCGGCGAAAAGGAGACCGGAGTCTCTCTCGAGACCGGCGATTCGTCAAGGACTTAATCGTCATTTAAGCCCTTAGTTAACCCTAATTTATGTACCTAATCCCCACTATAAATACCCCATTAGTCTAATTAGATTGGCATGTTCTTCTTAGCAATCTTTAGTGTAGTTAATATCAATCCAATCTCTCTTTAATCTTGTAATCAACATTTAATCAAGTCTTAATACAAATTTCATTTCCTTAATCTCTCTTTTGTTCATCCTTTATTTTGGGTAATTGAAGATTATTTGGGTTATTATTGGGAGATTGACAACCTTCTAATCAATCATCAAGTACTTCTATTATTCTTTGCTTTATTATTGGAATCATTAGTAGGTATAATTCTCTTAATCCCTTTTTAATTATTGTTAATCATTTTCATTTATTCATCATGTTTTACTTTGTTGGTATGATTGACAACCTTGCTAGCATATTCAACATGATAATGAGTGAGTAGTTTCCTTAGCTAGGGTTAATGGGTAATTAGGGGAAACCAACATGGGGGATGATTCATGCTTAAATTAATATATTTTCATAGTTTATTTGCTTGCTTGTTGTGATCTCAACTTATGCACATGTTATGTTTGATGAAATGTGAGCCTATGAATCCTTGCATTTTTTACCCATCACCTATCTTTTCAATGAGACTTGTAAGACATAAACCAAGTCGAGTCTCATTAGACCATGCATATAGTTGAGTAGGGAAGATTAAGTCGACTTGTAGGTGTTGTACAATCTAATCGATTCGGCTCCGGGACCCAAACTTTCCTAGGATTGTAAGATATAAACCAACTCGATCCATCACAACAATAATTGTTTGCTTATAATTTGAGAATATGTTTGTATGATCAATTCCCATGAATCCCCTATGACCCCTGATGTGACCATTATTTGCGCACATTTAGTCCCCTAATTGAGCCTATTTTGCATACTATTATAGCACTTCATGGCCATTTTATCCGTCAAAACCTTCCTATTTGCTTTTCTATCGCATTTCATATGTTTTGTAGAAAAGGAGATAATAAGGCGGAAATTCCCGTCTTTCATGCATATTTGGAAGCTACTTGACGATAATAGATGGGCTAGTATGAAGAGGAAGCAAGGACTAAAGACCAATCTCGAAAGAATAAAATGGAAATGAGCAAAAAGGGAAGAAACGAAGAAGAACCATTGCTGAAGAACAATCCGAGCGGATTGTCAAGAATCCGCCCGTCCCATCACCACAATCCGAGCGTCCTGCTCTCTAATCCGCTCGGATTGCCCCACTAGAATCCGTCCGGATTCCCCTGAATCCGCTCGGATTCCCTTACCAGAATCCGGCCGTCCCGACTCCCATCCGCACGGATTGTAGCACAGCACGTTTTCATTCTTCTAGCAACGATAAGAGAAGCCCTTCTCTCGGACAATCCCGGAGTCTCCCTGCTCAAATCTCAAAAGTGTAATTACTAGTTTAGCCCTTAGTTAACCCTAATGCATCCTCCCTAATTTCCACTATAAATACCCCATTTGTAAATAATCAAAGGGGGCTCTTTTATGTTGTTTTAGAGTAGAAAATCCTCCTTTAGATTAGATTAGGAGTAGATTAGAATAGATTACTCTTCAATCTTTCCACAAATTACACATTAATCTCTCCTTAATTATTGTTCAAGTTTATTATTCAAGTTTATTATTGGGTAATTGAAGATTATTGGGTTATTATTGGGAGATTGACAACCTTCCATCAATCAATCAAGTTTCTTCTATTATTCTTGCTTTATTATTTGGATCATCTTAAGTTGGTATAATTCCTTTACTCTTTAATCTTTATTGTTTATTTCTTCATTCTATTATCATGTTTATACTTGTTGTGATGATTGACACCATTAATGACATGTTTCCCATGATAATGAGTGAGTAGTTTCTTTAGCTAGGATTAATGGGTAATTAGGGGAAACCAACATGGGATTGATTCATGCTTAATCTAATGTGTTTTCATAATCAAATTGCTTGCTTGTTGTGATGTCAACTTTATGCACATGTTATGTTTGATGAAATGCTAAGCCTATGAATCCTTGCATTTACAACCATCGCTTATCTATTCAACTTGACTTGTAAGATATAAACCAACTCGAGTCTTGTTAGACCATGCATAGAAGTTGATTAGGAGGAAAGTAAGTCGACTTGTAGGTGTTGTACAATCTAATCGATTCGGCTCCGGGACCCAACTCTTCCTAAGAACCGTAAGACATAACCCAACTCGGTTCCCCCACAACACTAATTGCTTGCAACCTTGTAAACATGTTTGTATGATCAATACCATGAATCCCCTATGACCCCATGATATCCTAGCACTTTTAGCCATTTGTTTACATCTTTCCTTTTATTGCTTGTTTTACCTTATTGTTTGCATTAGCCTAGAACACAACTACAAACCCAAACAAATCGTGACACTAGCATAAATTGAGATAGATAGACTTAGAACCCAAAGCACACCGTCCCATGGATCGACCTCGACTTACCGCTAACTAGTTGTTTGTTGAGTATTATAAATGTGTTTGATTGAGAGCCCCGACGACAACCTCTCATCAAAATGGCGCCGTTGCCGGGGATGGTGCTATGTGATTAAGTTCTTACTTGTTTGTCTATTTTGATTTTGCTTTAACCTTGAGGAACTTGTTCCTCAAGGATTGTTTTTACCGTTTTCTTGTAGTTTCCTTGTTTGTAGTTATATCTTTGTCCTAGTTATGATGATGGCTCAAGACATGTGTTATGGAGTATGTGGTGGATCTTTTGAGTATGACTATGGGCATGGGGAGTTTGAGGAGCAAGTCAACACAAACCTACCTTATTATTCGTACAATGAAAATCCTAACCACTACCCCAATTTTTCTCACCAAAATTACCACACCCAATATCAACAACAACCACCCACCCAATACCCATTTCACAATGAACTTCAATTGCCACAATACAACCACTTTCACACCTACCCACAACAAAAAGATGAACCCATTCAAAACATGATTCTCCAAATGATGGGAGATCAACAAAACCTCTTCAAACAAATGCTAGAGGAGAGCCAAAAAAGGGACAATGTCCTTCAAAGCATTGTTTCCCAAAGTGAGGAGTTGGAGATTCAAATTGACCAATTAAAAGAATTCCAAGCAATTACTCACAACCATTCTTTGGATATTGAGCATGAATGCGAGTTTGAAGTAGTAACCTTTGACATGGAAGATGAGAAGTGGGAGGAGCCAAATTCCTTGAGCTCTTGTGACTGTGAGAGTGTTGTGTTTGATGAGGAAGACATGAGGTTGAGCAAACCAAATGTTCTTAGCCTTTGTGAGTATGAAGGCGTGTCCTTTGATGTGAACATTGAGGTGTTGGAAAAAGAGCTAGACAAAGCCCCCATTCATGATTTACGTGAAGATAGTAACAATGATGATAAACCTAGAGGAGGGATCTACAATATCACCTTGCTTGAGGAGCCCATCCTTGAGACATTTGAGATACCCTATCATGAAGAAGAACGTCCTTCCTTTATCCTTCATGAAGACCACTTGGCACCTATCATGGAGCCAATGATCATTAAAGAGGATATGTTAGATCTTCTTCAAAAAGCCAAAGTGTCTTACAAGAGTTACTTGGTGAAAAAGCTCAAGGAGAAAATTGCTCGTGAGGCTACTTGTGAAGATTTGGCACCCATAATCTCAACTCCCATGGTATCCGATCATCAAAGTCATGAAAATTCTCCTTCCACCTTGGGAGGATTGAAAAATCAAAATGCTATCATCACCAAAATTGAAGAAGAAGTTGGTAAGTGGAAGTCCCCGGATGAAAATGAACCACACTTCATGCTTAATCTTAACAAGAATCATGGATGTATTTACTTGAAGCATCGGGAAAGCTCTAGTGCCAAGGACAAGGTGAAAGAAAGGATGTATGACAAACTTCCTTGGCCAAACTTCATCTTCAAGTGGAGCAACCCATACTTATGTTTATTTGGAGCTTGTTCACAAGCTTTTGATCTTCTATTGAGAGCCTTGAGCTCTATGGATAAGAATTCCTTCAAATTGAACTAGTTTGGTGGAGTCCTACCTCAAACCACCGTTTGTAAGATATTTCTTGAAACCTTTATTTTGTATAATATTGTACATATTTTTGCATTTAAATCCTTGCATGAGAGAGAAGAGAGAGAGAGAGTCATCTTACATGTTTCCTAAGCAAATTTCAGAAAAGGATAAGGAAAAAGAGAAAATCAGTGAAAAGGGGTTTATCATTTCACGAAAGAAGAAAGAAGGAGGAGAAAGAAGCAGAGACGCTCGGATCCAAGCAATTCCGCCCGTCCAGGGCCCACGGGAGAGAAAAAGTGAATCGCTAAAGAATAAAATACGGATTCAAGAGAATCCGCCCGTCCCACCAAATCCGTCCGTCTTCTCCACGGGACGCCCGTCCCGTATGGCGTCCAAAAGCAAGATTTTAATCTACGCCAAAATCCGTGCGGATTATCAGGAATCCGTCCGTCCTGATAAAGACGTCCGTCCCATGCAAAATCCGGCCGTCTTGTCCCTGCTTCTCAACCAACAGATTTCTCTGTTCTAGAATCCGTGCGGATTCTACAGAAGACGCCCGTCTTGCCCATCGAGAATCCGTCCGTCCCGACTGCAATCCGCTCGGATTGTACTGTTCACGCGAAGAAAAATCGGGTCAAGTCCAACCCTATCCGTTCGGATTCCCTTCTTCTTCTATATAAACACCCCCCTTCTCCCTCATTTCCTCATCCTATCAAACCCTAACACTCTCTTCAATCCTCAAAATCCCCTTCATATCCTCAAAAACACCCACATCACCCCCATCACCAACATGAGTTCCAAGGGAAAGGCCAAGAAATTGTTTGATTCGATCGGAAAGAAGCGCAAGGGGTCATCCTCTTCAACACCACGAAATGTGATAATGAGGGGAGGTATTGAACAACTCAACAACTTCCAAGAAGTGATCTTCATATCCGACGACCAACGCGAAAATTTCGTCGAGCTTCTAGGTAAGAAATACGAACCTACTCAATTTGTTGACAC
This sequence comes from Silene latifolia, assembly GCF_048544455.1. Taxonomy (NCBI): domain Eukaryota; kingdom Viridiplantae; phylum Streptophyta; class Magnoliopsida; order Caryophyllales; family Caryophyllaceae; genus Silene; species Silene latifolia. The sequence continues at coordinate 117,913,695 of NC_133531.1, forward strand.
TAGGGTGTTGGAAATCCTTAAGATAAGGTACCCTACCGAGGCGTTCTTCAATGGCCTTGGCATTGGGAACCTTTTCCATGCTCATGAAGAGACTTACCTTAGTCTCACCCTTGAATTCTTGAGTAGCCTTCGCATTGTGGCGGATGCCCGCAACAATTTAGGCATGGAGTTTAGGTTATGCAACCGAGACCATGTTCTTTCTCTTGAGGAATTTGCCTATGTTTTCGGTCTTCAAATACCCACCGCCTATACCGACAAGCCCGATAATTTTAGTGTGGATTTTCTTTGGAAAGCTATCTCCGGGAGGAACTTTACCCATATAAAGCGTTGCTATACTTTTGCTATTCAACATCCGGTGATCCGATTCACCGAACGCTTTGTAGCCGGGTGCATCAATGGGAGGTACGAGCAAGATCGGTGTACTATCATCGACTTAACTTTTCTTGAGTCTCATTTGAATGTTCGAGCGGTGAGGCGTTATAACTTCAATACGCCACTTGAGATACTCAATAGGTTCAATGACTTTGCTCAAGGGACATCTCAACTTAAAACCTTCGTGATGGGAGGTCTAATTACAATGTTGGCCAAACACCTTTGCCCCGGGTTTAATGCCCAAGGAACCTATATTCCTCTTGAAGGGAGGACTTTGATTGATGAGCACACCATTTTCTATAGTCACCGATGGTGTAACTACACCGACGATGGGAGTGTGGAATGGTACACCAAGGGTTGCACTTCGATGATCCTTGAAGGATGGAAGATACCGGGCATCGAACCACGATTGAGTCCATACTCTCCTCCACCAAGCTACCTCCTTGATATCCAAATTCTTGATAACCCCCCTCAAAGGGAAGAGCCACGCCGTCAACCACCTCGTGGAGGGCCGGGGATACAAATGCGCCCACCTTCCTATGTCCCTATCCCACCTTACCCTATTCCACATACCCCTTTCCAACCGGCAATCCCCAACACCCCGGATATTAACGATTTGATGGCACTCATGAATAGAGTGGACCTTGGGGTGCACAAAGGGAGGGAAGACAACTACCTAGCCCTCTACCCCCAATATTATAACATGGCTCAACAAGGGTATATTGACCCCAATGGTCCTAAACCCTCTTGGGCACAACCGGAGCTCTTGTTCCCAAATCATGGGGACCAAGCTTGGAATCGCGGCGATGGAGGGCATTCTAGCCAAGGTGGAGGGTACTCGGGTCAAGAAGGAGCTTTTGACCAAGGAGGATATTGGGGCCAAGCACCCGGACATGATCAAGCCGGAAGCTCTCATGGTTATGGCTATGACCACGATGAGGATGACGAGTGAAAGAGGCCTATTTCACCACTTCCACTTGTATGATACCCATCTCCCCCTCTCTCTTTTATTTGCATTGCATTTAGTGTAGCTTTTGCATGCATTTGTATTATATATTGCATTTGCATTAGTTAGTTCATTTAAATTAGTTTGCATTGTATATATCTCGCATGATTCATGTAGATAGTTGCATATAGACTAGAATTCATGCATAGTCACTAATGACCAATCCTATTCTTTTCTACACTAGAGATAGTGTTTAAATCGGTTTGGGGAGGTTTGATCATAAGTGACCATAGTTTAAATCATGCATCATATAGTATAGTTTAGATTGCATTCATTTGTTATATATGTCATATAGAATTGCATTTAGTTAGAGCATGCATTCATTCATATCATATTATTGCATTTGTACTTTATTTCAAAAAATTCAAAAATCCAAAAACATGTATTTCTCTTTCATTCCTACTCCTACATGTACATTGAGGACAATGTCCAAAATAAAGTGGGGGATGGGAATTTATATTCCAAAAATGCATAAAAATTGAAAAATTTCGAAAAATCCCAAAAATATGTTCTTTTAATTTCATAAAAACAAAAACCATAAAAATTTGAAAAATTGAAAAATCCAAAAACAAGTTCATTTCCTTTTTAGTGTAGTCTTGTATATATTGTTTTGTATATATTGTGTTTGTCCATCCTTTTTCACATTGATCGACTACGCCACATCCGAGACATGAGGATATTGAAGACCGCATGGTATGATCTTTCCAATCTCCTTTTTCCTCTTTATGTTAATGACTATGTGGCTTTATTTTGATTGATGCGGTATAAACAATGTGAATTTAGGACTTGCATTTAGTTTATATGTCATACTAGTTGGTAGAATCATATGCATTAGGATGTTTATATGATAGTTGCATCATGGCATGTAGTTGCATGTTAGAAAAATTTTGCGAAACCGTCTATTTAGGAAGCTTGACAAGTGTATATAGGCCCTAGTAGATGCTTTTTATTCTTAAGACTTTGCTTGATAGAATGCTTGTAAAACACCCTAGGATGTGTCATGCTAGTATCCTTTGACCCATGGATTAAGGCCTAGTCAAGAGTACCTTGTGGTGTGATAACTCCTTGGCTACCGTTTATTCCAAGGTGACCCTTGAAACCATGCATACTTCTATCATTCATCCATGTTCTACCATATTTTTGTCATCAAAGGGAATGGGCACAAAAAGAAAGTCAATTTGAGTTCAATGAAATGAAAAGTGAAAGAAAGTTTGCAAAAATGCATCAAATGAAAAGAGGAGCAAAAATAGAACTCCTAAAACTTCAAATACAAGGCACCCTCGTTACTAATTGGGGTGACTTTGAAAATGTTCAAAAGAAATGCAAAAAGTTGTCAAGTATTGAAATGCCAAAAATCAAAAGAATGGCAAAGAAAGTGTTCTCAAATGTTATATGCCAAAAGAAATTGGGGGGAAAAACAAAAACAAAAGCAAACTCCCAAAGTGAAACTCAAATACTATCGATCCCTTTTCCATCTTATCCATTTTTGTGCATGGTAGAGAGGGGACGACCCTTCTTCTTGTCTAGGCAAGAGGGGGAATTCCGCGATCCTCCAGTGTTTCTAACACCATAGGGAGTCTACTCTTGACAAAAGCATTTAACGATTGAGGACAAAGGTACCCTAGCTTGACACAACTTGGAGGTGATTTATTGGTATCCTTCTAGGCTTAGTAGTTTGAACAAATTGCATCTATGAAGGATTGTGTACCCTTGAATTGCTTCCCTTGTAGATAATTTCCGCCACTTAGATGAGGAAAGTGGCTATTCTTTTTGTAGACACATCCATTATGTGTTTTTGTGTGCTTTAAAGTTTGGATGTGTCGCCATTTTGGCAAGACCCACCTTGCCTTGCAAGAAGGCATCCTACCTCATGGTTGTCTTGTTGTGAGTTGAAGGGGCGGAGTGAGACCCGCTAATTGTCTCATATCGGTTATGTTATTAGGTTAGTTTTAAATAAAGGTCTAGTTTTAGTCACCTCTTTACTCGAGACGAGTAAAGGTTCGGTTTGGGGATATTTGATGTGACCATTATTTGCGCACATTTAGTCCCCTAATTGAGCCTATTTTGCATACTATTATAGCACTTCATGGCCATTTTATCCGTCAAAACCTTCCTATTTGCTTTTCTATCGCATTTCATATGTTTTGTAGAAAAGGAGATAATAAGGCGGAAATTCCCGTCTTTCATGCATATTTGGAAGCTACTTGACGATAATAGATGGGCTAGTATGAAGAGGAAGCAAGGACTAAAGACCAATCTCGAAAGAATAAAATGGAAATGAGCAAAAAGGGAAGAAACGAAGAAGAACCATTGCTGAAGAACAATCCGAGCGGATTGTCAAGAATCCGCCCGTCCCATCACCACAATCCGAGCGTCCTGCTCTCTAATCCGCTCGGATTGCCCCACTAGAATCCGTCCGGATTCCCCTGAATCCGCTCGGATTCCCTTGAGAATCCGGCCGTCCCGACTCCCATCCGCACGGATTTGTAGCACAAAGACGTTTTCATTCTTCTAGCAACGATAAGAGAAGCCCTTCTCTCGAACAATCCCGGAGTCTCCCTGCTCAAATCTCAAAAGTGTAATTACTAGTTTAGCCCTTAGTTAACCCTAATGCATCCTCCCTAATTTCCACTATAAATACCCCATTTGTAAATAATCAAAGGGGGCTCTTTTATGTTGTTTTAGAGTAGAAAATCCTCCTTTAGATTAGATTAGGAGTAGATTAGAATAGATTACTCTTCAATCTTTCCACAAATTACACATTAATCTCTCCTTAATTATTGTTCAAGTTTATTATTCAAGTTTATTATTGGGTAATTGAAGATTATTGGGTTATTATTGGGAGATTGACAACCTTCCATCAATCAATCAAGTTTCTTCTATTATTCTTGCTTTATTATTTGGATCATCTTAAGTTGGTATAATTCCTTTACTCTTTAATCTTTATTGTTTATTTCTTCATTCTATTATCATGTTTATACTTGTTGTGATGATTGACACCATTAATGACATGTTTCCCATGATAATGAGTGAGTAGTTTCTTTAGCTAGGATTAATGGGTAATTAGGGGAAACCAACATGGGATTGATTCATGCTTAATCTAATGTGTTTTCATAATCAAATTGCTTGCTTGTTGTGATGTCAACTTTATGCACATGTTATGTTTGATGAAATGCTAAGCCTATGAATCCTTGCATTTACAACCATCGCTTATCTATTCAACTTGACTTGTAAGATATAAACCAACTCGAGTCTTGTTAGACCATGCATAGAAGTTGATTAGGAGGAAAGTAAGTCGACTTGTAGGTGTTGTACAATCTAATTGATTCGGCTCCGGGACCCAACTCTTCCTAAGAACCGTAAGACATAACCCAACTCGGTTCCCCCACAACACTAATTGCTTGCAACCTTGTAAACATGTTTGTATGATCAATACCATGAATCCCCTATGACCCCATGATATCCTAGCACTTTTAACCATTTGTTTACATCTTTCCTTTTATTGCTTGTTTTACCTTATTGTTTGCATTAGCCTAGAACACAACTACAAACCCAAACAAATCGTGACACTAGCATAAATTGAGATAGATAGACTTAGAACCCAAAGCACACCGTCCCATGGATCGACCTCGACTTACCGCTAACTAGTTGTTTGTTGAGTATTATAAATGTGTTTGATTGAGAGCCCCGACGACAACCTCTCATCAACCCCATGACACCCTAGTGCCTTTTATCAATTGTTTACATCCTTTTTAATCATCTTGCTTGTTTACTTTTATTGCTATTTAGTTTAGTGATCTTCTATTCCAACCCCAAATTGTGACACCCTTAGACATCGCTAGTTGCAATTGAAAATCTCATCTCAATTCCCGTCCCTTGGGATCCGACCTTTACTTGCCTCTTTACTAATTGTAGAGTTGTTTGTAGAGTTATAAATTGTGTTTTGGTCTAGGTGCTCCTAACGACAAGTACCGAAAACTAAACCTCCTAAGAGAGTCCGACCAAAAATGGCGCCGTTGCCGGGGACGGTGTTAACTTGATTTAGATTTTCTTAAATTGTTATTAGTTGTGTCTTTCTTTGCCTTGGGGAAGTAAAACTCCTCAAGGTTTATTCTAATTATTTTCGAGTTGTTTGATATTTTGCATGTCTAGAAGATCACGAGGTAACTTGTTACCCTTTGATCACGAAATTGAAAGGACTTTGACAAATAATAGAAGACTTGCTAGAAGAACTTTGAGAGGTATTGGTGAGGTTTGGAGTACATCCTCATCCGAAAACGACCAGGTGTCTATCATTTGTGTATCATTAATGGGATTTTCTGCGAAGAATTCGGCAACGACGCGCCCCTTTATAACTTTCAGAGGTACATACTTGAGATCGAACTCTGAGAGCATCAAAGTGAATCTTGCTAAGCGTCCATTGAGAACGGGTTTCTCGAAGAGGTATTTGACAGGATCCATTTTGGAGTATATTTTGACGGAGTAGCTAAGCATGTAATGGCGTAGCTTCTTCGTTGCCCACACAAGAGCGAGGCATGTCTTCTCGAGTGGTGTGTATTTGCACTCGTACTCCAAGAACTTCTTACTAAGGTAGTAGATAGCTCTTTCTTCTTTTCCTACGGTTTGAGCTAGCATGGCGCCCATGGCCGTTTCAGTTACCGTGAGATATAAACCAAGAGGTTGATCTCGTTGAGGTGGCTTGAGCACTGGTGGTTTGGCTAGTATTTCCTTGATTCGGTCGAAAGCCTTCTGACAATCATCATCCCACATGGTGTGATCTGTTTTCTTTAACTTTTTGAAGATAGGTTCACAGATCATGGTGAGTTTCGATATGAATCGACTTATGTATTGCACCTTGCCTAGGAATCCTCTAACTTCTTTCTCCGTTTGAGGTTGCGGCAATTCGATTAGAGCTTTGATTTTAGAAGGGTCTATTTCTATTCCTCGTTGGCTAACAACGTATCCCAGGAGTTTACCAGATGTTACTCCGAATGCGCATTTCTGAGGATTGAGCCTCATGTTGTACTTCCGTAGCCTTGAGAATAATTTGCGAAGGTTTGCAATGTGCCCCTCTCTATCCTTGGACTTGACAATCATGTCATCTACGTATACCTCAACTTCTTTATGCATCATGTCATGTAAGAGCGTAGTTGCGGTGCGTTGGTATGTAGATTCGGCGTTAATTAGCCCAAATGGCATAACCGTGTAGCAATAGGTGCCCCATTGAGTGAGGAAGGCGGTCTTATGCATATCTTCTATGGCCATCTTGATCTGGTTATATCCTGCATATCCATCCATGGAGGATAGTAATGCGTGATCTGCTGTATTATCCACCAATATGTCGATATGCGGTAGAGGAAAGTCATCCTTAGGACTCGCTTTGTTTAAGTCTCCAAAATTAACACAAACACGGATTCTCCCATCCTTTTTGGGTACGGGTACTATATTAGCTACCCAGTCTGAGTACTCGAAAACTTTGATGAACCCGGCTGTGAACTGTTTATCGACTTCTTCTTTGATCTTGAGAACCCATTCTATCCTCATTCGACGAAGCTTCTGTTTCACGGGTTTGAAACCCGGTTTGATTGGGATTCTATGCTCTGCGATGTCCCGGTCGATCCCTGGCATGTCTTTGTAGAACCAAGCAAAAACGTCTTTGAACTCGTGTAGGAGGTCTATGAAACTGGCCCTTTCGGTAGGGCTCAAGGTCGTCCCTATCCTAAGTTCTTGGGGTTCTAGTTCGGTTCCTACGTTGATGGGTTCAGTGTTTTCTATTACTGGTCCCCCTTCCCCCTCTTGTAATATTTCTTTGGCTATGTAGGGAGATATCTCGATCGAGTCTGGGTCTGGGTCATCCTTAGTATCATCGTAAACAGAATTGCATTCAAGATAACACAAAGAGTAAGCAGAACCTGATTTATTCATATTAAAGTTTGAGAAAAGTTGAAACAAAGAAGCCATCTGATCTGTAGTCAGTGGCAGTAAAGGGACAGCCGTTGGGACATTTCCCGAACTACTGTTACTACTTGATGCTAAGCTAGGAGAAATAAGGGGAGTGGGAGTGACGAAAGGAGGAGACTCTCTAGGAACTTCTCTAGACTCCGACTCTGACTCTGACTTGAATTCATCGTCTTCTGGTTCTCCTTTGAACATCTCTCCTTCTCCAGTGGTGAGCTTGAAGAGTCTTTCTTGATTGTTTGTCCACTTGATCGACTTTCTCCATCCTTTCTGCTGATTGGTGTTGGTTTATGTGATTAACGCGGTAGGGTTAAAGTGATCGTCTTGAAGTATCATGGTAATGATCTCATCCTGCGCGACTCTAACAAATCGATCTTCTCCAAATAGTAGACTAACAGCTTGTTCGTCTAAGCAAGGTGCTTGACGAGTCTTGACGGTAGGAACCGTTTCTGGAGGAATGAAGTAGCAATCGTGAAAGATCTCGATTCTGGCTAGCTTCCTTTCAATATAGCGCCAAGGTTCGGGAAATCCGTGAAAGATATCTTGACTTCCTTCCCTAACGAAGTATCCATTTAGGGTAGGGAGGTAGGGTCGCATTTGGATTCCCTCGTTCTTACGGTTTTGAACTTGAGTGAGCATCTCGAGAACTTCCTCTTTAGTGGGTTTGTATCCTAGTCCAAGTGGTATTCTTTGTGAGTTGCCTTCTTTGTAGGGTGCAAAGGTGTTCCTTCGGATAGGATTCAAAGGCATTCCCGGGAAGTATCCCTGGGATTTGAGCATGTGGTTGACCACTAAATTAGAGTAGGGATTGAAGTATAAGGGTGCCAACTCACTTTCTATGACATTTATGCCATGGAAGCCCCCAAGTTCATGTACTGGATCTGCAAGGACTTGATTACTTGACTTCTTTTCGATTATTGCCTTGATGGGTGACGAAGTGATCGTCACCACTTTACCATTTAGTGGGATTTTGATTTTTTGGTGGAGGGTGGATGTTACCGCTTTGGAAGCGTGAATCCAAGGTCTTCCCATAAGTATGTTAAAGGATGCCTCAATGTCCCCTATTTGGAAGTTAACCTTTCGCTCAGTCGGCCCTGTGGCTATGGTTAGGTTAACAAGTCCTACTACCTTTCGTCGTGTACCATCATATGCGCGAACACCTTGGTTGGTAGGGGTCCAATCCGACTCTTTCATGCCCAATTTGTATGCCGTTTTCAAGGGTATGACATTAACTGCGGAGCCATCATCTACCAAAGTCCTTGGCACATTCTTCTTTAGGCAAATGATAGTGATATAAAGAGCCAAGTTATGACTGGCACCAAAAGATGGCAAATCTTCATCCGAGAAAGTAATAGGATTACTTAGCTTTGGTGATTCTTGGAAGACCAAGTTGACTACGTCGACGGGTGTGGAATTATGTGCCACATTTAGTTTGGCTAAGGCTTGCAGTAAAGTTTGGCGATGTGGGAATAAGCTTGCCACTAGTTGCCAGACTGAAAGATCAGCCTTTGTCTTCTTTAGTTGCTTTAGCAAATGGTCGGTGGAGCCATCTTCATTATCATTTGGTGCGACCACATTGGTTAGACCATTCGCTATGGGACCATTTTGAGAAGTGTTTTGGTATGGGCGTCCCGAACGAGTAAGGTGGTCTACATCTTGATCTTCACAATTTTGGACTATTTGCTCACTGATTTTGACTAAGTAGTGTTCAGTGAGATACTCATCTTCATCATCATCGGCCCATATTCCATTGATGGCAGCAAGTTCCCTCATTCTTATGATTTCGGCCTCCAATTGGATAATTTGGTCGATTAGTTCATCAATCATGGCTACTACTTCTTGCATTGTAGTGTTTTGAGAGAAGAATAGTGGTGTACGTTCTTTAGGTGTCGCGTTGGGATCACGTAGGGTTGCCACTGCACTCTCTAGTTCCATGACTTGCCTATTCACACTTTTTGCCCATGCAATGAAATCGGTGATGGTTGGGGAAATGGTAGAGTAGTTCCCTTCATTCTCTATTGCATGAATTTCATCTTCGACTGGAGAAATGAGGTGCGAACAATCTATGGTAGATTCTTCACTTGTAATCACTAGAATTCCAAGAGGATTCTAAGTGTTGTTAGGCTTACCTCCAGGCGGTATTGGTAGGCGACCGTCTTCAATCATGTCTTGAAGTACATTTTTTTAGTTTGTAGCATTTCTCTATATCATGTCCCTTACCTCTATGGTATTCACAGTACGAATTCTCATCCCAAAACTTGGATTTCTTTTCTGGTTCGGGTGTAGGGCCTATGGGTTGAAGTTTACCCAGTTTCATCAACCTTTTTAGAGCATTGGAATATGTGTCCCCAAGATTTGTGAATTTCCTTGGTGGGGTACTCTTCTTAGATGGCTCGAGAAGGTTAACTTCATCAGTGTTGCTAGTAGAGCCGTAAGAACAACTTGTTGAGCCTTGATTTCCACGACCTACCATTTTGGATAAGAGCCCTTTATGGATGTCATCTTCGATCCTTTTTCCTAGTACGGTTAAGTCTTTGAAGGTCTTAATGTTTTGGTACCTCAAATGACTTGCATAGATGGGTTTTAGGTTGTCCACGAATTTCTCCACGAGGGTAGCTTCATCTGGACGTTCAACAAGTTGAGTACTAGTCTTCCTCCACCTACTTAGGAAGTCGGTGAAACCTTCTTTGTCATTTTGGGTAAGAACCTCTAAAGTGCGCATGTTGACTTGGATTTCAGCATTATCCGCATATTGCTTGGCGAATTCAATTGCGGCATCGTCCCAGGTAACGATTTTCTTATGCTCTACAGAATAGAACCATTGTTTTGGGATGGTGTCAAGAGATGAAGGAAAGATCCTTAAGAACATCTCGGGTTTAATGCCTTTGATAGACATGTAATCCTTGAAAGCACGGATATGGTTCAAAGGGTTTTCATGCCCCTTGAATTTAGGGATATCTGTCATGTTGAAGTTGGTTGGCAACTTGGAACTCACGGCTTCATATTTGCGATTATTGTCCCTATAAATGTCATCCCCTTTGAGATACATCAATTGTTCCTCCAAGTATTGGAGTCGTTTCTCAGCTGTAGTCATACCTATGGGAGGGTTTTCGTCCCCTAAGTTATTCACAAATTCATCAGACACCTCACTTTCTCGAGGAGGCATCCTCGTTTCCACGGCATATATTCGGCCTTCGATTGTGGCAACGCGATCATACACTTGGTCTTGAGTGACTTGGAGACGAACTAGTGCGTCTAGTATTTGATCATTACCATTCTGGAGGTGGTTGAAGTTCACGTCGCTTGTTTCAGGCATTTTGGAAACTGGATAAGAGATCGACGACGAATCAAAACACGATCGACCATTCTAGCATACTTACTCGAAAAGAAATGTTTTGACTCGTGAAGTGGGAGTGTTCCACTTGTGTCAAGTGAGTTTTGAGGAAATGACAATGTTTGAAAATGTTGGTCCTAGTCAACTTTAGTGTAGTTGTAGGAGTGGACTCGAAGTGAGGTTTTGAAATGGGTTTTGAGGCCCGAATTTTGACTCGACAATTGGACAGAGTTTCGACTGGTTTTGCGCTAATATTAAGCCTATGTTTCGAAAATTTTTACATTTAAAAAGGGATTTTGATTTTACAAAAATCGTCATGGTTTTGTTTAGAAAATGGTGATCACATATGGTACAAACATTATACAAGCATTATAACGGAATGCTGAGTGCATTTAGAAGGGTTTTGGTTTTAAAGGGTGGGTTGCCATACCGAACGATCAAACCCGAGGTCTGTGGAGAGGCTCGTACCAAACAAGAGTAAGGCCGATTCCTAGTCCATTTCCTCAAGTAGTGAAAGTCCTTGATACAAACAAGAGTAAGTACCATGGTATGGATGACGTCAATCGCTATCCATCCTTGGGCCAAATAAGAATTAGGACCATTTAGACTGGACGATTGGTCGAATGGGTTGGGTTGGGCCTAGGTAGGCCGAATGAAACGATCTAGGAAGACCGAGTTATGAAAACCAACAATTGTCTTGTACAAACTATTCCCTAACCTTGTTCAAGTTTCACCCTTTTGGCTACACGTAAGTGTATTATACCCAGCGGAGTCGCCAAACTGTGGATGCGGGCCCACGTGGGCGAAAAGCGAAGCAAGCTTTTCACTCTTTTGTTTGTTTTGCATTTGTGGAGTCGCCACCAATTTATTGTAGAAAATTGGAAACCGTTCGAATACCTCGTGTCATGTCAAGACACAAAGTAGTGACATGAACACTAAGCACTCGTTACCCTTAGCATTCTATGTCTAGAATGACTCTCCTGGATGCCAATGAACACAGATGTTCACAAAGATCTGGAGTAAGGGGTGAGGGTACGTATTAGGAAGCTCTTTTGATCGAACACATAATCCCGCCCGCCTCGATAGCGGCCTCTACTAATGATTAGGGAAATTGTCTATACTCGATATGTTGTCGATTATATGCATGCAATGCAACATCCATTAGATTGATCCTAACATGTGAGAATTAACTAAGTCGGTGAACACGTAATTTAACATGCATTAAGGTCGAGGTAGAAATTTAATTTTATTACATGTGAAAACATACAAGCAATAATAAAGAAATACAATAATAATAATACAATAAATTAAAATTACAATAATTACATCGGATTTAACGATTTATGTCGAAAATACATTTAAAACAGATGGTTTTAGAAAAGAAAGAATAAACGAATAAACGAACAGATTATGGATGATAATATGAGTAATAATTAATTAAATACGTAATTAATAACTAAATCAAAGCAGAAACGGGAGTTCAGGGACAGAAATCAACCGGGAACAGGCGCTGCAGAGCTGCGACCCTTGGAAGAGGCGCAGCAGTCGCTGCGTCTGTTCCTGGGTTGAGTTCTGGCTGTGAAGCCGGAACCGCAACTCGTTAATGTTCATTGGTGAATTTAATGCTTGATTAATGGATAATTGACTCGGATGAAAGTGATTAACATATTATTTACATATGAATGAGGTCATAAAAACGATAAAACATGAATGAAACTGATTTGAACGAATTATTCACAAGATTTATAAGATTATTAATTACAAATTAACAAACTAATCAAATTAATTAGACTAAACAGATTATTAATGATGAATTAAAGATGGTGACGGTAAATAACAGATGCAAATATATCAAAGATGAATTCCAGAGATTCAATATGGGTAAATCGAACCCTTATAACCCGAATTGATTTAATGACGAAAACTCGCAAATATGGATTATAAGGGATTTAAGTCAGGATTTAAAAGATGAATTAAATATGAAGAATAATTAATAAATTACAGGTTAAAATTATCATGCTTAAATTATCATGTTAATGAAATAATGAACAATTGAAAATGAAACAAAACAATCGAATTATCAAAAGACGAAGGAAGAAGAAAGGAAGCAGGAACTGCGGCAGCCTCGCGAAGAGGCGCAGCAGGTACTGCGTCCCTTCGAAGAGGCGCAACAGTTGCTGCGTCCTTTCTCGACGTTTGTCTCCTGATAATCCGTAAAAAGGATTTAAAACAAGGTTTTACAAATCGGTTTTGAGAATACATTCGACATAAGTATTACAATATTGATTACAAAAATAAAGAACAATAATTAAAGAAGGATTTACACCCTCAGACTTACATGTTTGATGAAACGAGATGAACTAAGTTAACGTTTAGTGATGCTCGACTCGAATGTAGACGAAAGTGCCATCTAGGAGGAAAACGAACAAGATTGATTAATGTTGATTGATGTGGAGTTGGTCGAATTGGTCGGTCATGTAAAACGAGGCTGGTACTCAGAAGGATCCGAGCTTACGTGGTCGAAAGTTCAAGCACGTAGACGCCAAAAAGTAAGAACGTGGTCTAGAATGCAAAGGGAGAAGAGAAGGGCGGACACTCGCGTGAGAAATATGAGAGACCGAAGGTCTCTATTTATACTAATCACACGGAGGAAGTAGGGTTGTCGGAGAAAGTTTGGAAGTGAATCTCGAAAAGATACGAAAAATACGCAGAAAAGGACTGAGGAAGAGGCGCAACACCTGCTGCGTCCTTTCCTCAGTGGTTTCCTCCTGCGGAAGAAAGATTTCCGCGTTTCTATTATGGAATAGCGGATTAATATCATTTCCTTAATATTTTGTGTGAATATTACGGGAGATATTTTACCAAAGATCAAAAGATTGGAAAATATGGAATAGAAATATCCGGAACATTCTGACTCGGTTATTAGAAAATGAAGACGGTTTTTGACCCGGACTCCAAATATACTCTAATTACTGCCAAAACGACCGTATCGGCACGTAGATGACAATTAAGAGGTAGACACAAGTGTTTGAGCGATCACTTAATGATAAACTTACGAACTGTCACAAATCGTTCCGTATACCAAACATGCGGCCCAATCATCACTGGGTGGTTTGCGGGAGGTGCAAAAATGAGGTATCTACACTGCTACTGCTGATGAGTTGGGCTCGGAGCGGATGCAGAGGTGAAATGCTGGTGTGGTTGTCGCTGGTTGTTGCTGAAATGCAGGGGACAGTTGTTTCATGATGCAGGGGACGGTTGTTTAATGATGGTGATGTCGGGGTTGAGACATGGCTGGCCTCAAGGAGGGGATCAATGATGGATAACAATTGATGATGATGATAGAGTGATGAGTGCTGCAAATCTGATCAGGCCGTGGTTGCTGCTCGTGGACAGAGGTGCCGACGTCCGGATATCTGGGCTCAAGCTCGAGCCGTGGTGGCCGAATAGGAGTCGTATCATGATGTGACTCTTAATTGCGCACATTTAGTCCCCTAATTGAACCTATGTTGCATACTAATATAACATTTCATGGCCATTTTATCTGTCAATTCCTTCCTATTTTGCTTTCTTATTGCATTGTATATGTCTTGTAGGAAAGAAGATAATGAGGCGGAATTCCCGTCTCCCGTGCATATTTGGAAGCTTGTTGAAGATATTGGATGGACTAGTATTAAGAGGAGGCAAGAATGATGACTAAGGATGTAGGAATAAAGAGTATATAGAAGGATCATAGGCTTAAAAGCAAGGATGACAAGAAGGAAGCCATTATAAGAACAAATTGCTCGGAACCAAACCAAGAGTTTGTCCTTTGGCTCTGAAAGTATGCTAGATGAAACTGTGTCGAACAATCAAGTGGTCTAGGCTTTTGAATCACTCCAATAGGAGTCCGGATGAGGAAATGAAGTCCGTTTTACAATCCGAGCTCAATTAGACAAGCTGCCCGCCAAGACGAGCGTCTCCCCTCCAAGACGAGCGTCTTCCTTTACCACTATCCGAGCGTCCCGTAGCCAAGACGCCCGTCTTCAGCCAGACAATCCGAGCGTCTCCTCCACGATCCGCTCGGATCACGAGACAGGACCTCCGTGCCAAGACTCCAGACGCACGGGATAAGTATATTGTGGCGGGACTAGCAACGTGATATGCGCATCTCCCTTCGAGACTTGCATTTCCCTACTCAACACTTAGCAATGCTATTTACTAATCTACCCTTGCTTAACCTAATTAAACCAAATTCCCATAGTAGAAAGTTTCCTTAGATTAAATCAATCTCTCTTAGATTAGATTAGGAGTAGATTAGAATAGATTAATCTCAATCATTCCACAAAATTACACATTAATATTTCCTTAGTTATTGTTCAAGCTTTATTATTATTGGCTAATTGAAGATTATTGGGTTATTATTGGATAATTGACAACTCTTCATCAATCAATCAAGTTTTCTTCTATTATTCTTTGCTTTATTATTGGAATCATCTTCATAGGTATAATTCTCTTTAACCTTGTTTAATTATTGTTAATCACTTTTATTTATTCATCATGTTTTGCTTTGTTAATATGATTGACAACCTTATTAACATGTTAAACTTGATCATGAGTGATTAGTTTCCCTAGCTAGGATTGATGGGGAATTAGGGGAAACAAACATGGGGATTGATCTATGCTTAGTCTAATATGTTTTCATAATTAAATTGCTTGCTTGTTGTGTAATACCCCGTAGTTTAGTGAAGTTTATATAACTAATTTACGTAATTCGAATAATTGACTATGACGGGTATAATTATGATTGTGAATAAGACGGAATGATATAATAAAATAATAGAATAATAGAATAATAGAGTAATGGGTCGGAATGGTAATTGGGTAATAATAATATACGATAATTTATATGGTAATAGTGAATGATTATTATGTTATAATAATAATAGTAAAACGATAATAATAATAACAATGGTAATAATAATAAATATATTTTATATTTCCTAATTGGTTCCTTATAACCTTAGCCTACCAATATAAATAGATGAAACCTCAAACAATGGTCTTTATTATTCATCAAATCTGAAGTATAATTTATAAAGAGAGAGGGAGAATAAGAAAGGGGGAATAGCAAGGAATTTATCGACTTTTACCGTCTCAAGGTAATATTCTCAGACCGTCTTATGTATATACTTTGCGATATTATAACTTGTTATCTAGACCACCATAGATCAGGCCGTAAGTACCGTTGTGACCGTGGATGACCAAGGATCACTGTTAACCTTATTTCACCACTGTTGACTGACGGGAGAGGGCGGTTTTAGGCGGGTTTTCGAGGGTGGTTGAACAGGGTATGCATTATGTGGTTATACGGATTTTGACCCACTTAGCATGACCTATCTGACCTAGGGTTGTGGGTGGTGGTTTCTTGATGTTAGTTTGTCCTAATGGTGATGGTAGGGTGGCGTATGGTGGTCAAAGGTGGCAACTTGGACCGCTTTTAATTGTTTATACGAAACAGGGGTATTTAGGTTGGTTTCGACTCGAATTGGGATCCGTTAGGGTCGTGTTTTGGTCTGGGGTTGGTAGGGTTGGAACCTAGGGGTATAGTATACCGTAGTGGGGGTGGTTTAGTGGTCGTAGGTGGTGGTTTGTGGTGGTGGCGGGTGTAAAACGCGAAAACAGGGAAGGTCGAGTGTCTTGTGGGTGTTGGTGTTTGGTGGATGCCGTGGTGGTTGTCGTCGGGTAAAGGGTATGTGGGACCATCCCTAGAACCACCATTGGTCAGTGGTGATGACGGTGGTGGCCAGAGGTGGTGTGGTGTCGGGTAGATGTTGTGTCGGAGTTGGTTTTTGTGTCAGGTCAGAGGAGTGCTGTTAGGAGTTCGTGTGAAGGTGGAGGTAAGGGTGAGGTGTTGAGGCGAGGTGGCTGGGTTCGGTGGGGGAGATGGTGGTGCTAGCTCACGGTGGAGGTGGTGGCTGGTGTTAATGGTGGTTGTGAGAGAGTGTTGTACTCGGGTTTTGGTGTAGTTGTTGACAGAGGTTCAAACATGTTTAGCTAAGGGTGTTATTGGGTTTTTGACTCGAGTTTCGAATTGAGTCGGGTTTGATTAATTAATTGGGTCGGGATAATTAATTAATTAAATAGTTAATACATGTGTGTCGGGTTCTAAGTTGAGTTGACCCGGGTTTTTGTATATCAAAATAATTAATAATAATAATGAATAAAATATAATAATCAAATCAATTGGTTATGAATAGTTAGTAATTGTAAATAATTATTTATGTTTAGGCGACGATTTTGTGAGACGATATTATTACTTGGATTCGCGTGCTTCATTATTCGGACTTTTGTTGAGATGCTTATTTGGATTTGCTTGTCAGGTAGGAATTTTCTACTCAACTCGGGTTTTATTGTTAAGTGAATGAATATTTAATTGTGACGGTCGATGAGATTAATGTAAATATTGTGATCTATTATTGGAGATGGAGTATATGTGTAGTTGGTGACGGAGCTGTATGACGGGATTGTTATTGAGTTTTTGTTGTTGGTTATATTTGGTTGTTGGAGAGTTGATTATTCAGTTGAGCATAACAGGGGAGGGTGGTATGCGCGATTTGTGCATAACGAGCAATCGTTCTTGCGGATGTGCATAGTAAGTAATTACTACGCGGTGATAGTTGTGCATAGTAAGTGATTACTACGCGATTGTGCATAGTAGGGAGGGTACTATCGCGCGGTTGAGCATGGTACGAAAGTACCACGCTTTGCCAATTGAGTTGAGCATAGCATGGTGTTAAGGGGTTGTGCTACTCTTGCCGGTGGCGTAAGTGAGTTGTGCGAATGAAGTGATGAGAATTCGAAGGATGTCTATTTTGGTTAGATTATTATTGTTGTTTAGTTATTCCTACTCAACCTCGCGGTTATTTGTGTATTCGTGAACACTGCGGTGAACCATAATGGAGAGCAGATTTTGCAGGTATTAAAGATTAGCTGACTTGGGAGCTATGGGATGCGTGAGGACTGGCCAATCTACCTAGAAGTCTAGACCACATAGATTATTTATTCACTTTATTTATTTCCGCGGCGAGTTGTAATTATTTTATTTTAAGTTTTAATTAGTTATGTTGTAATAAACATGTAATCATTAAGTTTTAATTTAAAGTACTTTGGTGAGTTGGACTTTGTTATTCACTACCTCGGGAAACCGAGATGGTAACAATCCTATTTATTTGGGAATGTCTAGCTAAAGGCTCCTGAATAAATAGGGGTGTTACAAAGTGGTATTAGAGCAAAACGATCCCATGCCTAACCAATGAATATTAATGAACTTAGGATGTGTCTAATAAAATGAACCCCAGGTAGAAACTGTTAGGAGCCCCTCTTAGTACGGTTAAGTAGACGTCCTTTATTCGTACCATGGCCCTCTCAGTTTTGAACCGGGAACCCTGAGAGAATACTTGAGATTGTGGGGTAATTTAAAATGAATATTATTTATTTTGTGTTAGAAGTTTTGTTTGCCTTGTATGATTATTGTTTTTATTGATGATTGCTTTTACGGGGACGTAACATTGCTTTTACGGAGAAGGGATGTGATATAATTTTTTTAAGCATTGTTAAAAGCATGTTGATATGAGGAAGTATGTTGGCATGTATGTGGAAGGTGAGAATGTGATTAAACATGTAAAGTATTAATTGTTGTGTGGAATCGTGAAGAATGCGATTTTGGTTGATTTCACAAGATTTTTACCCTTGATTGTTTTGGCTGGCATTTATTGTCTGTTTAAAATTCTTGTCCGAGATCTTTATGTGTGATACCCTTGTGAGTTAGCTTTCATATGCCACTGGTCTCATATTCTAATAATATACGGTTTAGGAGAAATAAATATTTTAGTGAACAGTGGTCGGAATATTCCTGTACAGTGATGTTTTTCGCGCCATGTTTTTGGAAAATTTGTCATTTAAAAACTACTTATCGATTAGGTGTAATTCCAACTCTTCTGTTTAAGAGATTCATATATGTTTTTAAATTAATAATCCAGGTTGTAAGAAAATATTAAGACAATTTATAGTGATTTTTACAAATTGACCTATGTTTCTGACAAATTGCTGTAAAATTTCTGTTTTGACCAAATAAATTGTAAAATGCTTTATAAATTGACCTTATGAGTTTTTGATTTGATTCTTTCTCTCATAGTTTACTAACTCTCTTTATTTTGTAAAAAGTATAAGTGCTCAAGAATTAATTATGTTATTATTTATTTATGATTTTTAGAATTTATAACGTGTTTTATTAGCCTTGAAAAATGTAAGTTTTGTTTCTTATCTTTTGCACATTGATATTTTGAAAAGGACTTTGTCACCCACTGCGAACTCGATGTCCCTGCGGTGCAAATCTGCATAACTCTTTTTGCGATCTTGAGCTAATTTCATCTTTTGACGAATTAGACAAACTTTCTCAGTCATATCTTACACCATCAGTGGTCCTACAACCACTGCCTCTCCACTGTCGTCCTAACAAACTGGACTGCTGCATTTCCTGCCATACAAAGCCTCGAACGGTGTCATTCATATACTGTTGTGATAGTTGTTGTTGTAAGAAAACTCCATCAAATCAAGCCTATCTTCCTAACTCCCACCGAACTCTATGGCACAAGCCCTCAACATGTCCTCCAAAGTCTTGATAGTCCTCTCGGTCTGACCATCTGTCGCCGGATGAAGAGTTGTACTCATCTTTCAGCTCATTCTCATCAAACCTTGTAACTCATGCCAAAACCGTGATATGAACCTCGCATCTCGATCCGACATTATATCCTTTGGCACACCATGTAACCAAACCACATGCTTTCTGTAACCCAAAGCTAGCTGTATCTTGGTCCCAGTATTCTTCATCGGAATGAAGTGAGCTAACTTAGTTAAATGATCGACGATCACCCAAATCATATTTTTACCTTGCTGTGTCCTTGGTAGCCCCATGATAAAGTCTATAGAGATCGACTCCCACTTCCACTCAGGTACTTCAAGTTATTGAATCTTACCTTGTGGTCTTCGTTGCTCACCCTTTACTCTCTGTCCTGTCAGACACTTAGCCACGAACTCGGCCACATCCCTCTTCATATTACGCCACCAAAACGTTTTCTTGAGGTCCTTAAAAAGCTTGTCACCTCCTGGGAGAACTGAATAAGGAGTGAAATGAGCCTCTGTCATGATTACTCTCCTCAAATCTGCATCATTAGGAACGCACCATCTCCCATCAAAATGAACACTCCCATCTGTATGGATAGAAAACCTGGAAACTGTGCCACTCTCAACCCTTAACTTCCATTCTTGGATCTTTGGATCAAGCTCTTGTTTCCTCTTTATATCATCATACAAGTCTGGCTCGATCGTCAAGTCCCTGATGGTATCCCCTTTCTGAATCATGTGGATTCCCATCTTGGACATCTCATCCCTCAGCTTCAGCAAAGACATAGCTGTACACAACGAATGAACACTCTTCATACTCAAAGCATCTGCCACGACATTGGCCTTACCCTCATGATAGATGATCTCCATGTCATAGTCCTCAATCAGCTTCATCCATCGCCTCTATCGTATGTTAAGCTCTTTCTGAGTATAGGTATACTTCCGACTCTTATGATCTGAAAACACCTTAAAAGTTGCCTCATAAAGATAGTGCCTCCAAATATTAAGATCAAAACCAACTTCACCCATCTCCAAATCATGAGTAGGATAGTTCTCCTCATACGGCTTCAGCTGCCTTGACGCATAAGCTATAACCTTCCCATTCTACATCAAAACACATCCCAAACCATTCTTTGAAGCATCGGTGTATACTTCAAAGTTCTCACTTCCCTCAGGTAAAGCTAGGATAGGAGCTGTGGTCAAACGCTCCTTTAAGGTTTGGAACGCCATCTCACAGCTCTTATCCCACCGAAATCTGGTCTCTTTTCTCATCAAACCTGTCATATGCCTCGCGATCGTTGAAATGTCTTTCACGAACCTCCTGTAGTAGCCAGCTAAACCCAAGAAACTTCGAATCTCAGCAACATTCTTTGGTGATTCCTACTTGGTCACTGCCTCAATCTTGCTAGGATCCACTGACACACCCTCTTTAGATATCACGTGACCCAGAAAAGCCACCTTCTCTAGACAAAACTCGCACTTAGATAACTTGGCATATAGCTGATTATCTCGCAAGGTCTGCAAAACTAACCTCAGATGCTCCTCATGCTCCTTCTTAGTCCTAGAGTAGACTAAGATGTCATCAATGAAGACGACCACAAACTTGTCAAAGCACGGCCTGAAAATCTGATTCATAAGATCCATGAAAACTACCGGTGCATTTGTCAACCCAAAAGGCATCACTACGTACTCATAGTAACCATAACGCAACCGAAAAGCTGTCTTAGGAATATCCACATTAGCTATTCTCAATTGATGATAACCCGACCTCAAGTCGATCTTAGAGAATGTCCCTGCGCCACTCAGCTGGTCAAAATGATCATCAATCCTTGGCAAAGGATATCTGTTCTTTACCATGACATGATTCAGCTCCCTATAGTTGATGTATAGCCTCATGCTCTCATCTTTCTTTTTCACAAACAACACTGGTGGTCCCCACGATGACACACTAGGCCAAATATACCCCTTGTCTAACAGATCATGCAATTGTTTCTTAAACTCTTCCAGTTCTTTGGGTGCTATACGATGCAGTGCTTTAGATATAGGACTGTCCCCGGTTTGAGCTTCACATTGAAGTCGATATCTCTCTTAGGTGGTAACCCCGGTATCTTATCTGGAAAGACATCACTAAACTCCCCAACCACATGTATGTCGGACGTCGTCAGCTGCTCCGCACGCCTTTCTCTCACTTGGCAAAGAATCAAGGGACACTTCTTTCTTATACATGACTTTAAAATCATTACAGCGATGAACTTACATTTTGGCCTCACAACAAACCCCTTATATGACACTCTGACACCCTTGGGACCCTTCAAGGACACTTTCTTTTGCCTGAAATCTATCTTAGCATCATACTTATCTAACCAGTCCATCCCGACAATGACCTCAAACCCATCCATAGAGAACTTTAACAAGTTGACCGGTAAATCTACCTCTCCTACCAACATGGACACATATTTATACGACTTAACACAAGACACCGACTCTCCGGGTTATAAACACATTATCTTTTAAAAGTTCATACTCCCCCAAACCCATAGCTATCGCATGACCCCTAGACACAAAAGAATGGGTTGCCTCTGAGTTAAACAAAAGGAAAGATGGTGTATTATGAACAAGAAAGGTACCGGTAACCATATGAGCATCATTCTATGCTTCCTGTTTGCCCATCATAAAGAGCTTCCCACTGTTTTTCTGACCTCCACCCTGGACCGAGGTGTTTGAAGGAGTCGGCTTAGATGTCGAGTTCTGAGTCACACTATTGTTCGGGCGCTGATAAAATTCTCCACTATTGTGGTTGAAGCCGCCACTGTTGTTGTTCTCCCCTCCACGGTTACCCCAAGACCTAGATGGCCTGTTGCTAGCAAAACTTTGGCTTGGAGCCTGAGAAAAAACTCCCCTGATAAGCTCCTGAAAAGCCTCCAACTCTGGCACTGGTACAGTCGTGCAACTTGTGACCCACTCCGCCGCAGTTGAAGCAGGTAAGGTTGGAGTTGCCCCTAGTACTCCGACCACCACCTCTTCCCCATGCTCGAGATCCTCCTGAAAACCCGGAACCTCCAGAAAAAGCCCTAGTCTGACTATGGTTGCTCTTCTTTTGGCCAGACTGATTGCCACTCTCATTCTCTGCCTTCCTCTTTTTAGTGTTTATTTCCTTAGCCTCCTTGGCCAAGTCCATCAACCTCTCATCATGCCCAGCCCGCGCATAAACCTCTTTCAGATTGCTAAGAACTCCAGTTGGTAATCTATTCATGATCTTAGGTGCCAACCCTTTTTCGAAACGAAGAGCCAAACCTCGTTGACCCAACTGCATATCTTTCGCGTAACGTGACAACTCAAGGAACCGGTGATAGTACTCTATGATAGTCATATCATCAGTCATAGTGAAAGAATCAAACTCGCCTCTCAGCTTATGACGAATGTGTTCCGGCATAAATTGCTCCCTCACATCACTCTTTAGACCGGCCCACGGTATAGCATCGAGCCCCTCGTCCCTGTAGTATGCCCTCACATCCTCTTTCACTTTCTTCCACCAAACCGCTGCCTCACCTCTTAGGTAGTACACCACCTGTTCGACAACCAACTCCACCGGACACTTCACAACCTCAAGAAGACTTTCCATCTCGCGGTGCCAGTTATCGAGCCGCTTAGGTTCTCCGGTGCCCTCATCAGTCGAAGGGTTGAAGCGAGCAATGATGGTGCTTAGATGGGTTGCGTCCACTGGTTTCTCAACTCCCTTTCCCACGTTCTTAAGAGCCTCTAGGAGTGCATCATGTTGCTCAATCATACGGGCTACCTCTTCCGTAGTCATCTCAGAGGCTTGGATGTATGCTGCTGACCACTTTGGCGGCATTTTGTGCTAATGAAAGGAAGGAAACGTAAGCACATAGCCTACGGCTAAAAATAAACAAGACCCTCCGCCAAAGAAGCACTCGGCCGAGTACGGTGAGATACTCGGTCGAGTATGGACTACTCGGTCGAGTACTACTTTTACTCGGCCGAGTGTTCCACTCCAGTAGCCAACGTCAAAAACACAGAAAACATACTCGGTCAAGTATGTATACTACTCAGTCGAGTATGCCTAACTCGGTCGAGTACGCCTATTACTCGGTCGAGTGGTCACAATCCAGTAGCTACTGCTGCGTACACAACAATAAACACTCGGTCGAGTGCCTGGTTACTAGGTCGAGTATCCCCTACTCGGTCGAGTACCTGCCCTGCTCGGCCGAATCATGTCAAAACGAGCTACAAACTGACGTTGGCATACTTAACCAGGATACTCCACTACCCTTTCAAAAGCTAGGTAAAAAACCTGTATCATGCCCAAAATTCATCATGCTCGACTATGCAATTCTCTTATCATTACATCCAACAACTTCACAAGATTCACAAGCTACAAGTACCACACACATAGCTTTATGCACACGACGGTTCCCAAGACTCCCCCATATAACCAGCTCGAGATCGTAAGGGCCTCAATGCGACTTTGGGATGTCTCCTAAGTCTTTGCGGTAGCTCCAAACAACTCTCCCCGGGTTCGATTTATTTAGACTCCTTATGTTCATTAGGTTCATTAATTTTAGGTTCCAGAATCGTCTCTCTGATACCACTTTGTGAAACCCCCACATACCAAGGTGCCTTACCAGGACCACCCTAGCATGAGAGACCGTCACCATCTCGGTTTCCCGAGGCTAGTATATCAAATTCCAAAACAACATTTATTAACGTATAAAGAGTTAACGATTACATGTTCCAAAAACCAAATCCAAAACAAATGTTTGCTAGTGTCCAACAACTGAAACTAAAACCATAAATTTCATGACAGTGGAAGCTAGACTCGAAGTGATGACTCCCATCTCGTCCCCAAAGCTAAAGACCATCATCACCTATCACAATCTGCTCTCCATCCCCGAATGGATCACCATAGATTTACAAAACAAAAACGGGGTCAGTTTACTGCATAATAGAGACAAGACAAAGTACAATAAGATAAACAGCTGTTCACAATCCACCTCCAACTCCCAATCTCATCACGTAACTAACTACACACTAAAGTGTGTAGCCCTGCCAGTGGGGGACCGCAGCCGTACCCACCTAAGCCCCCGTTCAACAATGAGCGATAACCCGGTTCATTAATCTGCACATCCCCTCCTGTGGCGGGTTCCACAGAGGGCGAAACTAGGGCGTGAAGCCACTCCCGCAAGTGACTCCACTCAGCCGAGGACACACCTCGCGAACATCATCAACCATCTCAACACCAACACCAAACTTCCAATCCAACACAGCAGTTAATCATAATATCAATCGTACAAGAAATCACAACACATATCTTAAACCAATTAAACAGTAAACCGAGTAAGGAAACCCTACCTTAGCACAAACTGAAATGAGACAATCAAGCAGGCTAAAACGGCTCCTCTACGAAATCTCCACCTAACAATAATCATACAATTTCCAATAACAACATGCCAAAATCCCATTCCCCCAAATCATAAACTAGGGCAAAACCCTAAAAGACAAATTGATGAAACTCATATAGTTAGAGGCTTACCGACACAATCGACGCAAGTAAGGATGAACAAGACTCACGAAAGATCCACGCACTTGAGAGAGAGATTTGGAGGTGATTAGAGTTACGTTGTAAGTTTAGGTTTTGTTAAAATCATTTAGAAACTGAAATCCACATTTATATATAACTCTAATCCTCTCTAAATCAAACCGCAGAAATAAAGATCGTCAGACCGGATACTCGGTCGAGTATAGAGTATACTCGGCCGAGTATCCTCTACTCGGTCGAGTATTCCAATACTCAGCCGAGTATTCCTGGACAGTAGTCTGTCCAGAAACACACGACACACTTACTCGGCCGAGTAAGCCATATTCGTCCGAGTAACAGACTTGTAAAACCGTAGTATTACAAAGGCGAACTTAGGGGACAAGGTTCATTTGAAGGATGGAAGATTGTAATACCCGGATATTTTGGGAATCGTAAAGAACCTTAGGATACGTAAGAGGACCCTTCGGCCTGGCAAGAAGTTATTCGGGAGTAAGGGATGGTTTCACACTAGACCAAATAGAACCTAGATTAGACCTAGTGAGCATACAGTGGACCGAGTGGAGGTTATAATGGACCGAGCAGGTGCCACTCAGCTAAGTACAAGTTGTACTCGACCTAGTAGGTGGCACTCGGTCGAGTGGACTCAGCACTCGGCCGAATGCAGCTCCTCAGTGGGTGATAAAACCTATGATGGGATTTATTATCCACCTAAACCTAATTCATTTCCCTCTTTTTCTCTATCACTACAAATCCTCTCCCTTCTGTCTAAAACCCTCCTAAGTACTATTTTATGGGATTCAAGCTTAGATTAGAAGATGATACACCTTATTCTTCTTCCTTTCACCCTGTAAGTTTAACACCCCCACCTACTAAGGAGTCTTAACAACATCTTCCCTAATAAGTAAGGGCGGTTACCATCTCGGTTGCTCGAGGTAAATATATTAAATAGACCATAAATGAACAATTAATAAACTATGTTACAACATACATCGGAAACTAAAAGGGTAAACACCTAAACTACACAAGGTACTATACAACAAGTGAACTACTCGCGTTCAATGAACGAATCTATGTCATGCCACCTCTCCAACCCAGCAGCTAAACCAAGACAGCATCCACTCATAACCTAAAAAGTCTCAATGCTTACCATTTACCGGCAATATCAAATGGATAACTGCAGACACAGACAACAAGAAGACAACACAAGTCAGTAACAATATAAAGTAATAAGAAAGCAGTAAGACCAACAAGCATCAAAATGAGCAAGCAATGCCAACTCCACTGCCTCCAACCTACATTTAAACCAATGGCTCCTATCGCAACGAGTAGTCGGGTCCCCATCCCAACAGGTAACCCACACCACCTGTGGTAGACCGCAACCTTGCCACCTAAAGCCCCGCTTATCGCAACGAGTGAACCCAGATCATTAATGTGCACATCCCCTTGTGAAGTGAGCCACAAGGGGCGAACATGGGTGTGAATACCATCTCCCGATAATGGTTCCAAAATCAATACCAATAATGTCACTAATAGAGAAATACCACAATAATCCACATCGATGATAATCAGATTAACACAATCAGTCAACCAATCAACCATAAACTGAAACTGAGTAGGGAAACCCTACCTTTACGTCATGCCATGGGAATCGCATTAATCACATCAAGACTAGCAAGAATCCACATCATTTCCTACAACCAGCAATTACGTCCTATTACTATACTAGTATAATCCACAAACCAATTACTAATGATCAAACATTACCACGAAGAACCTCTAGATGTCGTTGGCGAAAATAACCCGACTCGATGGCTCCACTCCCGAGTTACATCCCTTCCCCTAGTAAGGTTCATGGTGAATAATTAAAATGGGTGCTGGGAGATGGGAGGATAGAGAGAGATGTTTTTAGGTTTAGAAATGATAAAATATATGGCAAAAATGATTTAAGTCAAAACCTCCACGTGATATAATAACACGTTGTCAGACCCGTACTCGGCCGAGTATGTTCCATACTCGGCCGAGTACACTGCACTCAATCGAGTACCAAAAATACTCGACCGAGTGACCCTTACTAGGCCGAGTATTCAAACACAAATATAAAATGTCTCTCCCTTCCATCTCTTACTAAGGATGCCACATGGTCAAAGGTCAGTCAAAGGGTCTCTAATAGGGCGGGTATTACTGTTCCCCCCCCCCCCCCTAAAAGGAACTTCGTCCCTAAAGTTCGTCCCAAACGCCGAAACATGACAGAACAGCCCGAGAAACCCATGATACTCAACGCAAATCATCCAATCGCCACCACATGTATACAACAATGTCATTATGCCATCGCCAAAACAACTATATAAACCTAACGTAGATCATAACAAAACATGTATACCATAATGTTACTATGTCATCACCAAAACAACTATAAACTAACACGTTGCTAAACAACTACAATACCACCGTGCTCTTAACTAAACCAATTAGTAAACAACAATCGGTAAGATTTGCTGCAATTACCAGCTTAGCAGAAACTTAAAAGAAATTTTATTGTCGCGATGTTATCTACCCCTCTTAAAAGGAACTTCGTCCCCGAAATTCACTCTTAAGTGTTAACAAAGAAAATCATAAACACGTGAACTTGAAAAGTAATCCAAAGCAATTATCACACCTCATTGTCACATATAACTACACATGAAATTGACCCAATGCAACTATGTTTAAAGATTGAATGGAATTAACATGAATTCTATAACAAATGCGCGTTGTAATACCATAGATTTCTGAGCATAGTTAACGTGGTCGAGTAGGCTATATTCGACCGAGTAGGTCATCTTGTATTTTGAGGCAGGCTACAGATGCCTTGGGTGCACTCGACCGAGTATAGAAGACACTCGACCGAGTAGGACGTACTCGGTCGAGTATATTTGGTACTCGACCGATTGCCCAGTCTGACGGTTATTTTCTACAGTTTTGATTAAAATGATTATAGAAGTATTTAAGACGTGTTAACCAGTTCTAATCAATTTTAAAATCATTTCTCACAAAACCTAAACTATGTTACTATTTCTCTATCATCTTCATCATTTTCAAGGCCAAGGGTAAGGGTGATCTATTGTGAGTCTTAACATCTTATATTCCGTGTCTATCGCAGTAGTAATTTTTATTTATGCTTTATTGATTTGTTATTATAAGTTGAGCAAACCCTAATTTGGGTTGATTTGGGGATTAAGGGAAGATTAGTGATGGTTGTGATTAGTATTGTTTAATTATCATTGTTAGGTGACGATTTCGTAGAGGAGCAGTTTTATCTCGGTTTGTTGATTTTTCTTTTGGATTTTCAAATCAGGTAGGGTTTCCCTACTTAGTTTTCTGTATGATCGATTATAAGTTGATGTGGAAATGTGTGATTACCATTGATGTGGGTTATTGTGGCATTTTGATATTGGTGACATTGTTGGTATCGATTGTGAAGCCATTTTCGGGAGATGGTCTTAATCCCCCATGTTCACTCCCTGTGGCTCCCGTCAGAAGGGGCATGCGCACATTAATGATATGGGTTTGCTTGTTACGATGAGCGGGGCTTAGGTGGCAAGGCTGCGGTCTACCACTGGTGGTGTGGGTACCTGTTGCGATTGGTAACCTGGCAGGTCTGGTTGTGGTTTAGACATTTGTATCCGGAGGTTGAGATTGTTATTGCAGGATTGTTTGTATTGATTGTTGTATTGTAGCTTATGGTTGATTATACAGTTGACTGACCCTTTTATGTTTTCAAAACCTTCGGTGATCTATTGAGGGATGGTGAGCAGAAGTCTAGCAGGTTTTGTTATTGAGCTTACATGAAGGTTGGATGGGACGCTTGGGAGACGATGACTATTAGCTTCCGCCGAGTCTTTTAGCTTCCCCTGAGTCTTACACATTTTAGTTTGTGGTCATGGATGTATTTCCCTTTTGGATTTGGATTTTTGGTTATGTATCTTTGGTTAAACTACGTTACTTTGAATATACGTTCTTTTATGGTCAATTTGATATACCTTTCCTCGGGTAACCGAGATGGTAGCACTTCCGTTTACTA
This sequence comes from Silene latifolia, assembly GCF_048544455.1. Classification (NCBI taxonomy): domain Eukaryota; kingdom Viridiplantae; phylum Streptophyta; class Magnoliopsida; order Caryophyllales; family Caryophyllaceae; genus Silene; species Silene latifolia. Next base: position 117,942,646 of record NC_133531.1, read on the forward strand.
ACATAGGCCTTGGTAAGGCATTTTGATAGATGGGAGTGTTACACATGTAATGATATATAACAAATCGAAGCACCCAAAAGAGTATCACATTGCCGCCATGTCCTTATCCACACAAATTCTAATTGCACATGCGACCCAATTTCCAACCATGTTACTAAACCATCACAAAACTGTCATGCCAACATCACATCGCCCGTGTCTTGGGCCACATTAAACACACGGGGAAACAAATCCCAAAACTCAACAAAATAATATACTAATATTTAACGGAGTCACAAACACAACCATAGATGCCATCCCAGAGTACTTGGTCGAGTAACATCGGATACTCGGTCAAGTCATGGGTACTCGGTCGAGTAGTCAGTACTTGGTCGAGTACTCTGAAGACAGAATACCGTTTCATCAATTATCAATACGAAAACTCCAAATTTAGCTGCAACTTGAATTCTAACTATCGAATAACATAGAAAATCGTGTCTCAAGCATATCATAGTCTACTATAAGGTAAAGTCTTGGCCATATGGCTGGATTACACACAAAAGGAATCCAATTTTGAAAATCAACCCAAATCCGCAACAAGTGCAAACCTAATACAAACAATAATAAAATTAAACTCAAGGGTCCGTGCCTATATCCTCATCCATGCCATCGTCACCGCCTGCACGTGACATCCCATCTCCATATGCCTCAACAATGGTGTAACAACCTAATTATCCGGGCAAGATAATTGAAGCATTACCATCTCGGTTTCCAGAGGTAGTGTTTCAAAACTCCAGTCAAAGAACATTTCATTAATGTAATGTTTAATGAATTACATAAACGTAAACAAATGAATAAAAATACAACTCATGACATCTATACTCTCCTAGCTAACTATACTCGTCTCATGACTCATCAGGCTCGTCTCGTCTCCCGCATGCTATCCAAACAACATGTTCTTAACCTTCTCCCCATATGATCGAAAATATCATATGGATCGACACAGGCCACCCCGGAAATAGGTGACAATTACACAGACACACGAACGTCAGTTTTAATAAATAAATAAATAAAGTGTGACACAACTCGAGCGTGTGAGCATGCAACATGACAATAACATGTATGCACCACTATCAAACAACCACCACCACGGTACCGGGACACGCCCAGACATACCGACAACCACACTCGTACCGGAACACGCCCAGACATACCGATAACCACAAACAAGTACCGGGACACACCCAGAGGTGCAGGGTCCGAAATCCAACCGGATCCCCTGCTAGACAACGTGTCTCAACCACACGAGTCCCTCCGTAACTCAAGCGATTAATGTGCACATCCCTCTTAGAGTGGGAAGCTCCAAAAGGCGACTCAAGCGTAAGACGGTCTCCCAACCGACTTACGTCTCCGAAACAACAACAACAACAACAACAACAACAACAACAACAACAACAACAACAACAACAACAACAACAACAACAACAACAACAACAACAACAACAACAACAACAACAACAACAACAACAACAACAACAACAACAACAACAACAACAACAACAACAACAACAACAACAACAACAACAACAACAACAACAACAACAACAACAACAAATCGTCCAACATATACAATCACAACCGTCACAATATGAAATGCATGACAGACACTATACACCATGACATGCCAAATATGTCATGGATACCAGTTCCTCAAGTATCCCAACTCGTCGAGCCGTCAAAAACAAATATCATACATCGCGACTCACTCAATGCAGAAAAAGGCAAATGACTCATTTAGTAAATATATGCAACACTGAAACTGAGTAGGATAAACCTACCTTCTCGTAAGCTCCATATGCAAACCCGATCCAATAATAATATCACTTCATAAAACCGTCACCTAATTAAAGTAATTAAATATATTTAATTACTAACTAATCTAATTAAATTAAATAAGAATTTAATTAATAAACATAAACCCGTCTTAAGTTATTCAAATCCCGTCTCAAATATTCCCCAATCACATGGGTCAAATCCCGACTCATACCCATTATTTAATTAATTAAATCCCGTCTTAAACTCTACCCAAAACCCGCTAACACCCACACCAACACCACCACCACCGCGTGCCACCCTCCACACAGCCACCATACGCACAAACCGCCACCACCCACCATGGTGCCTCCTTGACCACGGTGGGTCCAGGTACGGCCACCATGCCGGCAGCCACCACTAGCAACATCAGCAAAACACGACGACAACAACAAGCAACAACATGACATACACAACAACCAAACCTGACACCCTTACTCAAATCGACCATAATAGCCCCCACCGTGGGCCACCACCATTACGGTGGTTATGACCCAACCCCCACCTACCATCTCCCTCAGACCTGATCCCGAACAACCACGACAACCACCACAATAACCACCAAAAATGAACAATACAAAAAAACGACAACAAACAGGCCGCACGCCCTCTTTTAGACTCGATTTCCGACCACCACAGCTACCTAACCCACCACCCAAGACCACCACTAGCTGCTCCTCACTACCCTCGACACAACCACCCCAACCCAAGTAAGTCACGACAAAGGAGTTAAAAACCCGTCTTAAGACGGTTGCAGCAAACAGTTATAACCCTTTAAAACACTCGGTCAAACCGAGTATGGGTGGTCAACGGTGGTCAACCATTGGAAAGGGCGGTCAGAGACGGGTCAAGGTCGAGGCGGGTTAAATAAAATAATAGAAAAACTAGTTTAAGACGGTTTTACATTACGATCCCGAGACGGAGGGTAAAATGACCACTTTTCTTCTAATCTCTCTTTCTCTCTTCTCCCTTATCTTTTATGTGGATTTGGTGGATATGTTAGGGTAAGGGTGGGTAAGGGTATATAAGGTGAGTGTAGTATGGTAGGTGGGTGTATAATTACATGTATTATGCATTATTATTATTATTATTCCGTCTCAAGCCCAACTCGCTAAATACAATAAAATATTATTATATAATTATTAAATACGGAGTATTACAATCCCCCCCCCCCCTCCCGTCCCAAAACTAAACTTCGTCCCCGAAGTTTCACCTGACTCTTCCCTTTCCGACTATTCCCTCGGATCTCATGTGCACTCTCTTCCCAAAGTTCGATGTTCAACTCTCACTACTTCCTCGCAACTCTCACTACTTCCTCACATTTCGTACTTCTTTTTTTCCTAAATTTCCGAATTGTTACATCCACTCCCCCTAAAAGAGAACTTCGTCCCGAAGTTCAATCCTCAAAATACGATCTCATATATTCATTCCTAAGTTCCACAAATGACTATGTTCCAGGTTCAACACACTCTCCTACTTATTGTAAATCCATTAATAAATCAGATATGGTCATAATGCCATTGATATAACCCTACTCTACGAGCCTCCCAAACGTCAAGGTACAAGATTCAGCCCACGGTTCGAAACCCTAATCCCATAACAACTCCCAACTCAATTGGTTATAAGTCTACGCATCAATCTCGGGGTATAACTCGATTATTACTACACACATATATATCACGTCTAATCTCATACGTTCACCTGTATGCAAATTAATCATAAACATGCGGACTCTATGAAACAACCAAATGATGCAATGTCACTCGTCATGTGACTCAACCATGCTCAACATTCTCAATTTTATGGATACCATGCCACGCATATACCGCGTCAAATCCACCACATGATCACACATGTGTTTTCAACATCCATTCCTATCTATCTCCAACACTTCCGCTCATACGGAATACCATATACACAATCATGCAAATGACCACTATGCACACACATTGTAACCCAATTACACATTTCACGCTAATAACTTTTATCCAAGTCTCACTTTTACATAGCAAAGCCACAAAATATGGTCAAACACAAACAATTCATAAGGACTCATTCATATGGGGTCAACATGTCCATCCGACGCGAACCAACCATTATAAATTGTGAACATAAGGGTATTCACACAGTCAGGTGGTCTAGTACTGACAAAAACAAGAGCCAAGGTAGACCACTCGGTCGAGCGTAGTAGGTCACCTGGCCTAGTATGTAACGCCCCGTAATTTTGGACCGTTAATATATTTCGAAAATAATTTATTAATCAAATAAAAGTTGATATTTAAGTATTTAAAGTAAAAATAAATTAAAGAAATATAATTTTATTATATTTTGAAGAAAAGTATTTATTTTGATAGTTTCGAAATGTTTAAAAATAGTTTAAACCGTGTAAAACTTTTTATTTCGAAATAAGGGCGTATCGGGGGGGGGGGGAATGACAATTCGCTTGAACGTTGGGTAAACGAAATTGGAAATGGGTCGTGTGAGTACTCAATTTTCTTGTAATCTCGTGTTTAAAAACTTTGGTCTTGACGGAATTTGCGTTTGACTTACGGATTTAATTATTATTGAAACGAGTCAAAACCGACTCGTAAAAATCCCGCACCTTCCTTTCCTCCTTTCCTTTCTCCCTTACGCGGCACCCCCTTCCCCTTTTCTTTCTTTTTTCTGATTTTTTTGTTCTTAAGTCATCTTCATCCTCTAAAACCAAAACCAAACAAATTTCAACAAAAATTCAAGCTATTTTGGCCATAATTTCTTCGTTTCTTATCGGATTTTTGCATAATTTACCTTTCCGGAATCCCCTCGCCGAGATCTACAACTTAGTATGTTCTAATTTCAGTTTTCATTAAGTTGTTTTAAGACAAAATTTCGGTATTTTCGGTATTTGTGCTTATTTATGGTGTTTTTATTGTTTAATTAGGTGAAGATTTGGAAGACGAGTTCGGGGACTCGTATATTGTAGAGGATAGCGGCTAGTTGTTGTTAGGGTTTCGGTTTTGAGGTGCTAATTGCTCTTTTTCTAGCTTAAGGTAACATATTTCGAGTTACTCGACGAATTATCGTCACAATCTTTGTTGTTTTTGTATGTTTGGTGATTTTTGTTGGAGTAGTAGTTTTCACATGTTAAAATTCGTTGCATGCATGCTTAATTTGTGCCTTTTGTTAGTTTAAATTATCAAAGTTGAATTGGGAGCGATTAATTAATGTTCAGACGGTCTTTTACTAAACAAAAATGGAAAAAAATGGTGGTGTAGGGGGACGGGCAAGACGCCGCGGCAGCCGTGGCGAGCCCACGGCTAGCCACGGCTGGCCCGGTCGGTCCGTTGCTTGTTTCGCGGTTTTCCTTGTAAAATTTGTCATTTCAGGTTTATTAATGACATAGTTAGTATGAGTACACTTTAGGAATTGAATCATATAAGTAATAAAAATTATGTTAATGGTAAAACTATGCTTATGTTAATAGTTATCACATGATAGGATAGTTTACAAAATGAATTTGTAAATAATAGGCTCAGAATGAATTGTATAGGGATAATTGTAATGTTTTGTTGATTGTGTTTTAAAAGCGAGCCTTAGTCCCTTTGATCGATGCGATGTCGATTAATTGAGTGATTGGTCACCACAATTTAACCCGTACTGCCGCAGGGTGGGGTTGCGGGTAAAAATTCGGTTGAATGATTTAGATAATCGGCCTTTTTCTTGTTTTAGGCCATTTATCAAGCTGTAGTTCACATGTATAGCTTATTGAATTTAATAGTATCTTGTATTGTAGAAATGGCCCTAGTTTCCCCTAAAGCCTTTAATATTGTTAAAATTGCTAGAATTGGAAATTAGTATTGAATACTTATTGAGGATATAGTTGGGTTGTTTGCTGAATAGACATTTATATAGCCTTTCACATGATAGAATGTTAGCATTTAGGTTGGTAAGTGGACTTTTTGCCCTCTTATGGTTAAGTGGGTGTCTTACTTGACTTGTGTGGTGAGTCTTGTGTGGTGTGGGCTAAAGTATTCAAGCTGGGACTAGCTGGGACTAGGTCCTAGGTGAGTATTTCGGCCTTCATCATAGATAGGTCTTTATAGTCTTTGACGAGTATATGTTCACTGCTTGATAGCCTTTGTGTTCCTGACTAGTGGATTTATATCCAAGTTGGGGCATGACCTCAGTTACTTATTTTGATAGTAAGGGGTCAGCTTAAGTACTAGCCAACCCTTTGGTGGACTCCTTAGGGTACTCACTCTGTTTTTAGAAAAATTGTGGGTCTTGGGTGCGGTGGTGTGTATCCGCATATCTAGGTCTGCGCAGATTTTAGGCTAGGGTTGTGTTGTGTCTTGGCCATGTTTTATTAATATTAACCGCTGAGCCAAGATACCGGTTCGATTACCTTCCCTACCTCGTGGTATAGACTCGAGTTACAAAGTGACTATTGACCGTGCTAAGAACTTATGCCTGTCTTTGATATATTGCCCTTTCTTGTATGGTGATTTTATGAACTGTAATAGGTGAGATGTAAGCCGGTTACAGTTGATAAAGTTTGGATTACTACTTGAATTATATGATTCACATGATAGTTTAGTTTGGTCAGTTTAGGGGTCATAGGTTAGATTACATGATAATTACATTGTTTATCATATTGTCTACATGTTTTATTACATGTTACATTAATTTTGACGATTCGTGGCTGGGAGGACTCGAAGTTACTCCCCACTGAATTGTGGCTTTCGTGTTTGTATAAAATGCGATTGACAGGTTGTTGATGCTTAGTTGGGGTCACAGACGAGCTAGTGAGCAAGGAACCTTGGACCTAGTTTTGGCTATTCTTATAGTAAACCTTTTAACTTTTGGTTTGTATATAATTTGAAGGGACATATGTCTCCCTTTTCTATTTTGGGTTTGTATCACTATATTTCCGCGTCTTTAGTTATGTATGTAAATTAGTTTATCAGCTTTTGCAGGGTTTTTGACACTCTTCTTGAGTTGGATTGGTTGTGAATGGTTTAGGAAGAAAATTTTTTGAAATTGCAGGTTTTTGTCTAGTTGAACCATTTACAAACATATCCTACCAGTTTTTCTGTAGAATTTACGTAATTATTTAAGGCTAGATTTAAGGGTGTCACAGTTGGTATCAGAGCTTATTTGCTCCCGACGCACGTTTGTGCACCCCACTTAAAATCACTTGACCTTTAAATAATAAACTTGAGAGATGGGTAGGATGGGTAGATTTAGGATTTTATGTGGTAGTCTGTTTGTGATTGCTAATTGTTAGGTACTAATTGATTTTCTCTTTTGTAAGATGGCTCTCCAATAGATGTAGATAATGCGATCTTACCTTAGTCTTCCAATCTCGTTGTTTATTCGTCTTTCAAATTCCTCTTCTCTTGCCTTGGTAACTACCTTTCAATTCCTTCTCCCGATTCATCTTAGGTTCGTTTTCTTCTTATAATAAAGCCCATGTGGACATCTTCCTTTTATTCCGTAGGATAGTTCCCTTGTTCAAGAGAACCCGGTTTTGAGAGAATGTATCATTGGAGGGCGTGAACGAGTTGAGAAATTGATTGGTTAAGGTTTGAGTGGTATAGGAGAATATAACTTGGGATCCTTTGGTTAATCTAGTTAGTTGTGCTTAATGTGAGAGTTTAGTGAGTTGAGAAACGCCTTGGGATTTATGTCTTTTGAGAGCTTGTTTGTTATAGGTGATTAAGCGTGGGTACTACCTTAGCACATAAGTTGAAATGAACCTAAGCTACTTCATTTGAGAGTCTCGATGTTTCTTATGGAGAAATAAAGGAATGTTAGTTACCCCCAATCTTGGTAGGCCTTGAAAGGAATACAATAGGACATGGACGTTGCTTAATGGATTGGTATCATACTTTGAAAATAGTTAGTTTGTTAAACCTTTTGAGTTGACCAAATCTAGTATAGAGTAGCCCTTATTGACCTTATTAATCATATCTGAATTTGGGAATTTTGGTGGAAAATTGTTCGATGTAGTTCGTGAGTTCAAAGATGCGATTCTAATTTATGGTATCGGAGACTTGAAGTACTAAGTGGTAAGATGAAGGAGTAGACAAGCTATGGTACTTGGGGATGACATAGTAAGTGAAGTTCAAATGACGAGAATTGTAAAGGAGATACTTTGTGACATGGGTGGTAACAAATGAATTTGTGTGGTGAAATGATTTTGGCTCTTAGAACCAATTGAGTTGAGGAATACCTACCATTGTGGAGTCCTTGTTAGTCTTATAATTTGGTAGACTTTTGGGACTTGGTTGAGCACCTTAGTGATGTAACCTTATTATATCGATCATAAGCTTTGATGAGTGTTTGGTAAGCGGTAACCCTTTCATTGTGCCGCTTCTATTCTCCTTTCCTTCTCTTTAACGTTCGTTGAACCTTGTTTTTATGCCAAATTTCACGTATCTTCTTCTTGCCCGAGATATCTTCTTAACTTGAATACCTCTTATTTATGTCAACCGTTATCTTTACGGACCGACTCCTTAGTTTCCTAACTTATCAGATTCATGCACCCTTCGGAAATGTTTTACCGTTTCTCTATTCCATTATCACTCCTTATCTCCTTAGTATAGTTGGTACCTTGTTGACCATGTTTACAGAGTTAGTGAGATGTGACTTGAGGATATAAGATTGATTAAGTAGTCGAGTTTGTGTTTGGCTTCCATAATCACTTTGAAGATGAGGGTTTGATAATGTATATGTTACCGTGTGAGAAATGTTAAATGTGGGATTATTAGTTGGTTTTAGTGAGTAATATTGATTACTACTTGAGGTATGGTATGAAAGTGAGAGTAAGCTACTTTATTGGGAGGTTTTAGCACTTGTTTTGGAAACTAGAAAGGGTAATGGTATGGTTGACACCAATTGTTAGGCTAAGGAACATAATTTCAATTTATGGTTTTAGGAACTCTGAGGTGATAAAGTGTTGTTACAATTATGACCTTGTTCCTTGAGAATTTGATGGTAAGTAAGTTTAGGATATCAAATTTGAAAGAATACTCCTTGGGGATGTTGATGATCAGAATGGATTGGTGATGTGATTTGGTATTAGTTGGCTCTTGAGAGTTCTTGAGTTAAGAGAGACTTAGTATTGAGAAGATTTTGTTAATCCTATAGTATTATAGACCTTGAGGTCGCACCGAGTACTTGAGATGATGGGACGGTGTTGTAGCTGAGTGTAGCTGAGTGTAGTTCCGCTTTTGGCAATCCTTAATAAGTAAAAGGATAGAGGAACGTGAGATCCTATTGATTTTTCGGATTTTGGGGTTGGTATGTTACTACCTTGTTTTGAAATTAAAACCTTGTAGAATATTTGAGGAACCCATAGTTGACACTAGTTGGATACGAATATAACTTTGTTGGAAGCCTTGACCTTAGGCTTGTGAAAGTTGTTTTGGAATGTTATTGTAAATTTGGACCTTATATTTAATCCTTTGAGGAATCTTTCTATTAGAATTGGAATATTGTTGGGAAGTAGGATTTTGAGTCTTAAGTAAACCGATCTTCCTAATTCCGATCTCTAACAATTGTCATTCTTGCTATTCTGGCTTGTTCCGTGGTACTCGCCTTTATGGAACTCATTTGATCTCTTGAGTAAAGCGTCTTGTTCGTTGACATCTTTATTGACTTCATCCAAAAATTCCACCTTTAAAAGTTCAATTCCTTCTTGTCTGTTGGGTGTGAGTTCCCTATCGCGACTTGCACTTCTCGTTCCCGAGTTGTTTTCCATCTTGCATAGATTCTATATAGTTTGAGTAAACTTTTGGTTCATTTTTCCTTAATTTGGAGTTAAATCTACAAATTGACCTCTTTCTATAACATTTGAAAATGATTTCTCACTCTTTTTCAACCCTAGTGTTCAATTGGATATCTAAGCTATTTCTCGTTTTGTGTAATGATTCCTTTTCTTACTCTTTTTCCGAGTTACTAAGCCTTATTTAATCATGATTAGTAAAGATAGTATTCTTACTAAAGAACTTTAAGCTAAAATTTTGAAAATACTTATATGATTTTTAATGGTTTTAACATTAATGAGTGTTTGATCTCGTTGTTGGTGACGTCCCAATAATGGGTTTTCTCATTTATTGGTGTAGAAATATTTTTATATCTTGATATGAATATGGATGTCCTTGTCTGATCAACAAGAGTATCACCGTTTCATTGAAAAGATACCTATATTTTCTAATAACTATAATTTCTCCTTCTAAGTTTCGAGGACGAAACTTTTTAAAAGGAGGGGTGATTGTAACGCCCCGTAATTTTGGACCGTTAATATATTTCGAAAATAATTTATTAATCAAATAAAAGTTGATATTTAAGTATTTAAAGTAAAAATAAATTAAAGAAATATAATTTTATTATATTTTGAAGAAAAGTATTTATTTTGATAGTTTCGAAATGTTTAAAAATAGTTTAAACCGTGTAAAACTTTTTATTTCGAAATAAGGGCGTATCGGGGGGGGGGGGGGAATGACAATTCGCTTGAACGTTGGGTAAACGAAATTGGAAATGGGTCGTGTGAGTACTCAATTTTCTTGTAATCTCGTGTTTAAAAACTTTGGTCTTGACGGAATTTGCGTTTGACTTACGGATTTAATTATTATTGAAACGAGTCAAAACCGACTCGTAAAATCCCGACTAAAAATCCCGCACCTTCCTTTCCTCCTTTCCTTTCTCCCTTACGCGGCACCCCCTTCCCCTTTTCTTTCTTTTTTCTGATTTTTTTGTTCTTAAGTCATCTTCATCCTCTAAAACCAAAACCAAACAAATTTCAACAAAAATTCAAGCTATTTTGGCCCTAATTTCTTCGTTTCTTATCGGATTTTTGCATAATTTACCTTTCCGGAATCCCCTCGCCGAGATCTACAACTTAGTATGTTCTAATTTCAGTTTTCATTAAGTTGTTTTAAGACAAAATTTCGGTATTTTCGGTATTTGTGCTTATTTATGGTGTTTTTATTGTTTAATTAGGTGAAGATTTGGAAGACGAGTTCGGGGACTCGTATATTGTAGAGGATAGCGGCTAGTTGTTGTTAGGGTTTCGGTTTTGAGGTGCTAATTGCTCTTTTTCTAGCTTAAGGTAACATATTTCGAGTTACTCGACGAATTATCGTCACAATCTTTGTTGTTTTTGTATGTTTGGTGATTTTTGTTGGAGTAGTAGTTTTCACATGTTAAAATTCGTTGCATGCATGCTTAATTTGTGCCTTTTGTTTGTTTAAATTATCAAAGTTGAATTGGGAGCGATTAATTAATGTTCAGACGGTCTTTTACTAAACAAAAATGGAAAAAAATTGGTGGTGTAGGGGGACGGGCAGCAGGCCGGCAAGCCCGTGGCAGGCCCACGGCTAGCCCACGGCTGGCCCGGGTCGGTCCGTTGCTTGTTTCGCGGTTTTCCTTGTAAAATTTGTCATTTCAGGTTTATTAATGACATAGTTAGTATGAGTACACTTTAGGAATTGAATCATATAAGTAATAAAAATTATGTTAATGGTAAAACTATGCTTATGTTAATAGTTATCACATGATAGGATAGTTTACAAAATGAATTTGTAAATAATAGGCTCAGAATGAATTGTATAGGGATAATTGTAATGTTTTGTTGATTGTGCCGAAAACTGAGCCTTAGTCCCTTTGACTGATGCGATGTCAGTTAATTGAGTGATTGGTCAGCCGCAATTTAACCTGTACCTGTCGCAGGGCTGGGGTTGCGGGTAAAAATTCGGTTGAATGATTTAGATAATCGGCCTTTTTCTTGTTTTAGGCCATTTATCAAGCTGTAGTTCACATGTATAGCTTATTGAATTTAATAGTATCTTGTATTGTAGAAATGGCCCTAGTTTCCCCTAAAGCCTTTAATATTGTTAAAATTGCTAGAATTGGAAATTGGTATTGAATACTTATTGAGGATATAGTTGGGTTGTTTGCTGAATAGACATTTATATAGCCTTTCACATGATAGAATGTTAGCATTTAGGTTGGTAAGTGGACTTTTTGCCTTCTTATGGTTAAGTGGGTGTCTTACTTGACTTGTGTGGTGAGTCTTGTGTGGTGTGGGCTAAAGTATTCAAGCTGGGACTAGCTGGGACTAGGTCCTAGGTGAGTATTTCGGCCTTCATCATAGATAGGTCTTTATAGTCTTTGACGAGTATATGTTCACTGCTTGATAGCCTTTGTGTTCCTGACTAGTGGATTTATATCCAAGTTGGGGCATGACCTCAGTTACTTATTTTGATAGTAAGGGGTCAGCTTAAGTACTAGCCAACCCTTTGGTGGACTCCTTAGGGTACTCACTCTGTTTTTAGAAAAATTGTGGGTCTTGGGTGCGGTGGTGTGTATCCGCATGTCTAGGTCTGCGCAGATTTTAGGCTAGGGTTGTGTTGTGTCTTGGCCATGTTTTATTAATATTAACCGCTGAGCCAAGATACCGGTTCGATTACCTTCCCTATCTCGTGGTATAGACTCGAGTTACAAAGTGACTATTGACCGTGCTAAGAACTTATGCCTGTCTTTGATATATTGCCCTTTCTAGTATGGTGATTTTATGAACTGTAATAGGTGAGATGTAAGCCGGTTACAGTTGATAAAGTTTGGATTACTACTTGAATTATATGATTCACATGATAGTTTAGTTTGGTCAGTGTAGGGGTCATAGGTTAGATTACATGATAATTACATTGTTTATCATATTGTCTACATGTTTTATTACATGTTACATTAATTTTGACGATTCGTGGCTGGGAGGACTCGAAGTTACTCCCCACTGAATTGTGGCTTTCGTGTTTGTATAAAATGCGATTGACAGGTTGTTGATGCTTAGTTGGGGTCACAGACGAGCTAGTGAGCAAGGAACCTTGGACCTAGTTTTGGCTATTCTTATAGTAAACCTTTTAACTTTTGGTTTGTATATAATTTGAAGGGACATATATCTCCCTTTTCTATTTTGGGTTTGTATCACTATATTTCCGCGTCTTTAGTTATGTATGTAAATTAGTTTATCAGCTTTTGCAGGGTTTTTGACACTCTTCTTGAGTTGGATTGGTTGTGAATGGTTTAGGAAGAAAATTTTTTGAAATTGCATGTTTTTGTCTAGTTGAACCATTTACAAACATATCCTACCAGTTTTTCTGTAGAATTTACGTAATTATTTAAGGCTAGATTTAAGGGTGTCACATAGTAGGCGGCCACTCGGTCGAGTGCATAGTGGACTCGGTCGAGTGTCATCTGGGTATAACATTTCCGTTCTCAAACCTATTTCTAAACTTTTATATTCCATCACATAGATGCTAATAAATCCCGATTGTGACTCGTATACCATTAAACAACCGAATCAAACACAGCTATTGGCCTTATGACCATCATTACTACACAATTAAGATAAAATATCCAAGGCATACTGCCAACACAAACATACTATTTCATCATCAACAGATGCACCGTAGTGCGACGCTCTAGTCACATTGGTAAACACAACACATTACACTATCTCATGGACACGGCCTAATCACTCGCCACTCTCAAGGAATAATAACAACATCATCAGTCACTCAAGAACTACAAAAAAAATCACGATATACACCGTGGACGTTTCACAATAATGTTTGGGAGGTAATTTTATAAATAAAATTTATACTACCACTCTCAGGGTCGGAGTCCGACATAACTACTTTCACATATCATGCCTATGTACTTAGGTTAACGGTCACATTATGTATTACAAATGATCAAACTCATCAACCATAAGATTGAATCCTTAAGCATTAAATGCCTCACTCTTACTCTCATGACCACAAAACCTAACTTGGTGATACCAAACCCATAATTATATATATCCTGATTATTAGAACTCAACTCATCTATAATTAGGTCACCTCACACGGATTCACTCGAAATTTAAAACAAATTCTTCATTGAATGTCAACCACTTGCAAAATCTCCAATTTATCTCTCGCTCTAGTGCTCTCTCTCGTATTCCGGTTTCCAAAATCTTATCACCATTTATCCAAATTTACACTATTCTTCAAGTCACATCTCACGTTCTCTACAACTTTTATCAGCTCATGTCATCGCTCTCACTTACCCTAGTTTCTCAATTATTCCCTCATCATTCTACAAATCCAAACTCAGCCATATGCCAGCCAAAATACTTGAGTCATGCTCAAAAGGTCACTCTCACATGTCCTCAAATTGCGTTCACCATCTATGAGTCCACACAACCGCTAAGTATCCAATTTTGATTGCACTCCAATATCGTCCTAGTTGTCTCTCCTGATCAATTCACCATACTCAAAGCATTATATGGGCCAACTACCGTCCTAGTGTTCCCAAATTATCAAACTTGATGACTATGTCTTAAATCACTCATCTTGTTGGAAACATATGCCTAAGGGCTAGGGTGAAAAATCACTCTTTTGGGCTCACACACAACTCTATGCCTGGATATTCCTGGTTAACTCAATGGATAAGGATGATGGGAATTAAAAAAAGCCAGAACGGATATGGAAAAGATAGGAAATCAAATAACATGGAGGGGATAGGAAATCAATGGTCGACACCTTAAAAATTGCCCTAATATATAGCACACTTGAAATATGATGAAATTTGAAAAATGATGCAACTTCAAAACTCAACTCTAATGCAATTTTACTCAAACTTGACTTAAAAGCGGAAAGTTATATTAAAACTTTAAAAAAAGGTCATTTGTCTCAAATATCTCGAAAACTTTAATACAAGGTAATCCGTCATAGGATGATACATGTCACTATAGACCAAGTTCAAAGTATTACTATTCGATTGGTACAAAACATAACTTAGAAGAGTCAAAAATCCGGGTAGGTATATCATTCATTTTCGAAAAAAAAAACTTTAAGGCGGAAAATTTTTTTATGCATGATATCACAAAACACTGTACTCAAAGATCAATAATAAGGAGTAAATAAGGTACATCATGAGCGAAAAGTCAAAGCTTATGTATACTTGTCACAACATTTTCGGAAAATTTGTCAGCCATTAAGACGGAATAATTTTGATTCACACCTTTTTATTACAAAATTCCAAAAATAATATTATAGTTTTACAATACTATTAATCCATATTTGGGTAAAAATCAAAATTGTTCATATTCCTCACTCGGTTCAAAATTTTAGGCTAAAATTTGCAATAAATCTTCATTTTTAAGACAATGTACCGCACCACTAGGGATAACGGTAGTCTTTGTAAGACGATTAAAACAAGTTTCACTCATGAAAATGAAAAGTAAGTCAAAACTTTTAAATTGAAATTTTCGCATACAAAATCAAATCCGACATTAACAACAAGCGTTACGCCTTTCTTGTTCAATATGACCTAACAACAAACAAGAAAATCCGGTTATCGACTCAAAGCACGAGTTTCTAAGCTCATCCTTGGTGGGAAAGAAAATTTAACATGAAAATTTGATTTTTAACCATTCTAATTATATAGAAAATCAACCATTACTATGAAATTGAACAAAGTCATGCAATTATTTGATAAAACTTGAATAAACATGTGTATATATAAAACCATTTCAAATTGCAAAATGAAGAAGATGACTCAACTACATGGTCGAAATTTGAGAAGACAGATAAAGAAAAGTGGAGTAGGAAAGTGTAATTCGAACAACAAATCACCATATGACGACTTTGAATCATTTTAAGATAATCGATGTCGAAGTTACAAGGTTCGAAATAGGAATGAAAAGATAAGGTAGAAAAATCAAATTTTACCCGAATTTCTCAGCTCACCAGGCCCACTCGGCCGAGTACTTAGGACACTCGGTCGAGTGCAGCTCCACTCGGTCTAGTGACAGGTTACTCGATCGAGTGGAAACCTTCCAGAAGTTTTCCATTTTCTTGAATTTGCCCACTCGGTCGAGTTACAGGTCCACTCGGTCGAGTGATCTGTTCACTCGGTCGCGTGACTCATTCACTCGGTCGAGTGACTGGTCAACTCGCTCAAGTACTCCTCTACTCGATTGGGTTTGGCCTCACACTCACTATCTTTGGTACATTACTATTCTATCAACAATCATCACCATTCATGCTTTAATAAAGACACTAGCAAGCTCAAATACGCATATGATATCTGCATGCCAAGATTCGGGACTAACATCCCTCACATCAACAAACACTAACCATGTCTACAACATACTACTCACATTAGTCCACTTATCCATTCATCACATGCTATCTCATTCCGTACAAGCGATTCTACCATACGATAACATATAAATAGCCACAACACACGTATTCAAACCACTTTCACAATGATCATATTCTGTGCCATATTCAAACACACATTAATACCATAACATATATGCATTCATATCACAATTCACATGTTTCCCATACTCCTAGCCACCCACGTAGTGACCAACTGAGATGACAGGCACTAGCTTTGGCATGAGAGCGCCTACTCATCCAAAACCGACCTCCTATTGTACTGATATCGGGTTCATTTTACTTAAACTCTCCTAAATTCATTTTTGGTTCATTGGTTTTAGGTTCCAAAATCGTCACTCTGATACCACTTTGTAACACCCCAATTATCCGGCCAAGATAATTGAAGCATTACCATATCGGTTTCCCGAGGTAGTGCTTCAAAACTTCAGTCAAAGAACATTTTATTAATGTAATGTTTAATGAATTACATAAACGTAAACAAATGAATAAAAGTAAAACTCATGACATCTATACTCTCCTAGTCAACTATACTCGTCTCGTGACTCATCAGGCTCGTCCCGTCTCCCGCGTGCTATCCAAACAACCTGTACTTAACCTGCTCCCCATATGATCGAAAATATCATATGGATCGACACAAGCCGCCCTGGAAATAGGTGACAATTACACAGACACACAAACGTCGGTTTTAATAAATAAATAAATAAAAAAAAGTGTGACACGACTCGATTGTGCGAGTACGCAACATGACTATAACATGTATGAACCACTATCAAACAACCACCGCCATAGTAACGGGACACTCCCAGACATACCAACAACCACACTGGTACCAGGACACGCCAAGACATACCGATAACCACAAACAGATACCGGGACACGCCCAGACGTACCGGGTCCGGAAGCCAACCGGATCCCCTGCCAGACGTCGTGTCTCAACCACACGAGTCCCTCCGTAACTCAAGCCATTAATGTGCACATCCCTCTTAGAGTGGGAACCTCCAAGAGGCGACTCAAGCTTAAGACGGTCTCCCAACTGTCTTACATCTCCGAAACAACAACAACAACAACAACAGCAAATCCACCAGCATATACAATCACAACCATCACAATATGAAATGCATGACAAATACTATACACCATGACATGCCAAACATGTCATAGATACCATTTCCCCAAATATCCTGACTCGTCGAGTCGTCAAAAACCAATATCATACAATGCGATTCACTCAATGCAGAAAAAGGCAAATGAATCATTTAGCAAATATATGCAACATTAAAACTGAGTAGGATAAACCTACCTTCTTGCAAGCTCCATAAGCAAACCCGATCCAATAATAATACCGCTTAATAAAACCGTCACCTAATTAAAGTAATTAAACATATTTAATTACTAACTAATCTAATTAAATTAAATAAGAATTCAATTAATTAAACATAAACCTGCCTTAAGCTATTCAAATCCCATCTCAAATATTCCCCAATCACATGGGTCAAATCCCTACTCATAGCCATTATTTAATTAATTACATCTCGTCGTAAACTCTACCTTAAACCTGCTAACACCCACACCAGCACCGCCACCGCGTGCCACCCTCCACACGACCACCATATGCACAAACCGCCACCATCGTGGCCACCACCACCATGGTGCCGCCTTGACCACGATGGGTCCTAGTAAGGCCACCACCAGCAAAACACGACGACAATAACAAGCAACAACACGACATACACAACAATAAAACCCGACACCCTTACTCGAACTAACAATAACAGCCCCCCGTGGGCCGCCACCACCACCACCACGGTGGTCACGACCCATCCCCCACCTGCCATCTCCCTCAGACCTGACCCCCAACAACCATCACAATAACCACTAACAATGAACAACATAAAAAAAACGACAACAAACAGGCCGTATACCCCCTTTTAGACTCGATTTCCGACCACCACAGCCACCTAACCCACCACCCATAACCACCACTAGATTCTCCTCACTACCCTCGACACAACCACCCTAACCCCAACCCAGGTAAGTCATGATAAAAGGGGTTAAAAACCCGTCTTAAGACGGTTGCACAAAACAGCTATAACCCTTTAAAACACTCGATCAAACCGAGAATGTTGTTACTTCCGCTATTTGATGTTTAATGCAGGAATGACGCATTTGAGGAGCAAAGGGATGAAATGAGCATCGCGGAGTGGGAATGAAGGAATACATGAAGCATGGCACGAGAATCTAAAAGAATAAAGGAAGAGAAGTTAAGAAGACAACACGAAGAAAAGAGCTGAAGATGAAGAATACACGATCAATCTTGCCCAGACTCGATCGAGGAACTTGTGTACTCGATCGAGTGCACATAAGCTCGATCGAGGAACCACTATTTTGGCAGTTTTCCGCAATTTCCTTAAGTCGGCTATGTTTTGTTATAAATACCCAAATCATACCCTAAGCTTTATTTTTCGTAGCTACAGTAGAATTACCCTAGAAAACTCTCAAATACTCTTAGTTTAGTTTAGTTTTGTTCTTACTTTCGGATCTAAGCATGTTCTTCATTATTATTACGGTATTGTTCTAATCTTTCTTCAATAATTATTATTCAATCGTTATTCATCTTTTATTGTTTTCTATCATGTTTCTTATTATTGCTATTGTTGTTCTTCCCTTTAATATGAGTAGCTAATTCTCTTATCTAGAGTGAATAGGGATCTAGGTTGTTAGAAGGGGGATTATATTGATGAATTGATAGTTAAATTGCTCTTTGTTGTTGTTCAGCTTGTTGGTTTGAATCTAGTTGATTAGCTTCTGCAGGGCTAATTAATTAGTATTGCATAAACTAGGATTTTCACCGATTGGTTTAAGACTAGTAAAGGGTACGACAGCTGAATTGAACTAATTTAATGATAGCGATTTCATGTTAAATTAGATCTAAAGGATATATTAGGATCGATCGATCTTATGACCTTAAACAATATAAATTGCTCTATCAATAAGTTAAATCTCACCCCCTGAATAACTACCTAGTGAACCTAATCCCTAGACCTTTTAATATTATTGAATTCGTCTTATTTATTTACATTGTTATTAGTTGTTAGAAATCAAACAATCAAAACCCCCAAAAATTGTTACTTTAAAGTCGAACTTAAACATTAGCAAATTGATTATTACCGCCTCCCTGTGAATACGATACCTTACTTAACGCTAGCTATTTGTTAGTAGTATTATATGATTTATTTTGATGTGGAAAATGGCTTGTATCAAATGAAAAATGTTGGTGTCGTCTTAGTACCATTTTGTCAAGAGTAAGTATATTATCAATTTGGTGATTATCTTTATTTATATTATATTTTTTTGTGGATATTTATTTAAATTTGTTGTTTTAATTATATGTAGAATGCATTGGGTGCTGATAATTCTTTGTCCACTTGTACAAGAAGCGTATTTTTGTGATCCTTTGTCTAAAAAACGTGATGTGACCTTTAAATACCTCTTACAAGGGTATGTAAAGCACTTGTGCATTTTTACTAACACTATACATACACACTTATAAAAACTCTCTCGCCTAACCATCAATAATTATATTTTTTTATAGTGTGTTTCGAGGTTTTAAGGCTCGTGGAGGTTATACATTGAAATCGGGGATATCATTAAAATGGAGCAACTTGGAAGTAAGTTTTTTAGCCTAGTTAATTGTTATTTCAACCGTTCGGGTGATCTCATTTGCTACATTTTCAGTCCTGCTCAACTGTATTTCTTTGATTCCATGTCATATATATACATCAATTCCATAATACAGTCTATGCATTTTTGTTATGTTCCTGGCTTCTCCTTTGAATTGGATTTATGGCATTTTATCTTGCATTTGCTCCAATTTTTTACTAGCTACTATAGCGATTCTACTATAGGTGCACATGAAAAAAAGATGTTCATGTTCATAACCATCCATTAGATAATAGAATGTTTTGGGATAGCCATCCACACCATTCTATACTAGCAACTTTGTTCCTTACATGGCAAATTTTTCGTTTTATAGTTCTATTATATATACTGAAAATGGAGTAACCTTTTGATATTGGTATTTTTAGTGTCACCAACAACCTGGGAGTACAGAGTGCGGTTATTATGTCATGCGGTACATGTTAGATATTGTGAGGCACTACAATCAGAATAGCTGATTATAATAAGGTATTTAATATTTAAATGACAAGTTTTGACATTATTAGTGAACATACTAACGATGCAATTTTTATTTTCACGTTCAATTATACATATTAATGTTTTGATGTATTGATAGTGGTTTGGATCAAAAAAGGCTTATACGGTTGAAGAAGTGAACGAGGTTCGAGATCTATGGGCTACTTATTTGATGACGAACCATCTCTAGTTCTAGGTAATTATATCATACTCATGACTTTTAGTCATATTCATCTCTACTTAGTTTCTTGCTAAAATTATGCTGGAATAGTGTACAATTGATGGCTTTTAGCTGTAAATTAATGGCTTCTGTGTCGATGGAATTGGGAGTTGATAGAATCTTGTTTACATCCTATTCATATTCCAACTTGTTAATGATTAGAGATTATCCTCAAAATCTATTCCCTTCTCCCTTTTTATTACCAATCTTTCTTCATTGACTCTTATCCTTACATATTTCAATGTTATTGTAACGTAAATATATGTAGGTGAAATAAGCCATTTATTGAAGGTCATCAAGTTTTCAAGAGAAGCATGAAGAGATATGACGGGTGATCTCTCAATCTGGACTTATTATCATTTTTTAAGAGTTATTGAGGATGTATTTTGTGACTATGAAATATTAATCAACTTATGTTGTTGAGCAACTTGAATTGTATTGAGAGAGGCTAAGTCTGAAGTAGTTTTTGTTGGGGTTTCTGATGAACTGAGACATGATATTTTGCAGATCTCAGGTTTTCAAGAAGGTTGTCTACCCTTTAAGTACCTTGGCATCCCTATTCAGCCTGGTAGACTCACTAAACAGGACTGTAATATTTTGGTGGAAAGGATTGTTACTAGAATAAGAGGGATTGGGGCTAGGAAGCTTAGCTACTCTGGCAGATTGGTTTTGATTAATTCTATCCTCAATACTCTTCATAATTATTGGGCCTCCATTTTTCTGATTCCTAAAATGATCATCATGAGGATTGTGGCCATCTGCAGAAATTTTTTATGGGATGGGGGCACAGAGTACCAGAGGGCTCCTCTTGTGTCTTGGTCCACTGTATGCTTCAATAAAAAAACTGGAGGATTGGGTGTGAAGGATGCTGAAAGTTGGAACATTGCTAATGTTGGGAAGCTTGTCAATTGGATTTACACTAAGGCTGATAGGCTCTGGGTTCAGTGGATTCATCATATTTATCTGAAAGATGCTTGTTGGTCTACCTATGTCCCTCCTAGTGACTCCAATTGGAATTGGAGGAACATTTGTAAGATCAGGTGCAA
This sequence comes from Silene latifolia, assembly GCF_048544455.1. NCBI lineage: Eukaryota > Viridiplantae > Streptophyta > Magnoliopsida > Caryophyllales > Caryophyllaceae > Silene > Silene latifolia. The sequence goes on from NC_133531.1 coordinate 117,964,173, forward strand.
ACTGAATGCTGGTTTTGTGGATAACTGCTGGGTAGCTGACCCTAAAGGCTATTCAGTAGGGTCTGGTTATACTTGGTTACAGGATCAACACCCACCTGTGCCTTGGTATTCTGATGTCTGGGATAGATGGAATATCCCTAAGCATGCCTTTATAGCTTGGTTGATTTCTCATAAGGCACTCAATACCCGAGAAAAGTTACATGCTCATGGGATAAGTGACTCTAAGGATTGTGTGCTGTGTGAAAATGGCATTGAAACTCACTCCCATCTTTTTGAAGACTGCTTATACAGCAAGCAAATTTTGGGACAAATAGAGACTTGGCTGTAACTTAATTTGGTCCCTGATAGAAGATGCTCTCAGTTGCAGCAACATGTTTGCAGAATGGCAAAGTTGGCCTGCTGGTACACTATCTGGTTGGAAAGAAACAAATGTCGCTTGGAATTGCAGCTAACAGTGCCTGGAAATATTGTTAAAGACTTGAAGAGACTGATTCATGCTCGAATCAGTCAGATGATCCAACAACCTGTTACTAGCCAAGATCAGCAATGGCTTTCTAGACTTGATATTTTACTTTAGCTGTGGTTAGTACTAGAATCTTTGAAGTAATGTTGTAATTGAATATTCTCTTTATTGATTTAATGAAAATCTCTCACATTTCACCAAAAAAAAAAAAAAAAAAAAAAAAAAAAAAACTTGAATTGTATTTGGAAATACATATGTATTACTGAGCACGATGTTTTTTGTTATAAAATATATCAAGTGATTTTGCTTCCATTGGTGTTCAAATGGTAAATTGTATATATGTGGCTTTTATTTGTGAATAGTATTTTGCAGAATAGTGATTATTGTTTCGCAGAATAGTAGGCACAAATAATGGGCATAATGGGACATCTGACGTGTGCTTTTGGCTACGGTCGTAGACCTATAGGCCGTGGCATAATATTCACTTTTGGCTACGGTAAATTATTAAGAACTGTAGCCTTATATACACCTTTGGCTACGGTTAAAAGAACCCAGATTTGCTACGCCGTAGCCTTATGTCATTTTTAACCGTGGCCGTATGACAATTTTGTACTAGTGTTATCATCTTACAACCCGGTTATTACATGGAAATCTATTTCTCACTACCCTTTTACTCATTGGGACCATGTCCCTCATCAATATATTCACTACCTTGACATTCGTGTTTGGCACAGGTTTATGGGGTGGACTTTCTTTGGTAGAAATGAGCCTCATTCGGTGAGGAAAATAGAGGTTGAGATTTTGGGTGCCTTTCTTAATGGCAATGGTGATGATAAATGGGGAATAAACTTCCCTTACCACTTTGCGGTGCATTTAACCAAGCAATGTAACCCGAAAAATAGTTCTATTGTCTGGGTGGTTTGGTTACTAAAATTGCTCATCACTTATGCCGCTTTAACCAAGAGACCACCGACTTGAGACCGTTACTTGTCACTAGGGAAAATGGGGTTGGACTTGACTATGAATACTTCCTATCTTGCAATTGGTTAGAGATTCTCATCCTAACATGATTTGGAAAATTGGTAGACAAGATTCACTTAGTATACCGGAAGAGAAAAAATAAATAAAGGCCTTAGTCCATACCAAGCCCTATCATGGGAGTGCCTCCTTTACTCCCACTACTTATCACTTACCTCTACGAGTTGAGGCACGTACCACCATTGAGCGGCATGAGAGAGGTCAACTCTCTCAAGCACGTCATTCCCCCTCTAACATAGACATGATAAATATGATGCGTGATCTTAGTCTTAATATTAATGTCATTCGTGATGACCAAAGACTTGCATTGCATCCCATATATGATTATTTTGCTAGACTAGGAGTAATTCGACCCGAGGGGCCGCACCCTTCATTTTATACCTATCCCCCGGGTGGATTTCCTCCTCCTCCCCCTTGTAAGCATGATGCAAGTACTTATACTACATATGATCCTGGTCCGGATTTTTGTGGTTCGGATTATGGAGTTGAGGCATTTAATGGAGGGTATGGTGGCTATGGTGGTTATGGTGGTTATAGTAGCTATGGAGATGGACTTGATAGTGGCCAAAACATTGGTGAATATGTCACTCCTCTCCAAGGGGATGATTCTAGTGGAAGTGGTCATCAAGGTGAAGCATCCGGAAGTGGTAGTGGTAAGAAGAAAGGTATGAAGGGGTTGAACTTTTGGCCCTTTTCTTGAATGACTGATGAATGGAAAAATGTAGTTTTATTTTTCAAAATTATCAGAATATTTATATTTTTCGAAATTGATAATAATATTATTAATAATATGTCAAAATAGAACAATAACAATAATAATAAAAACAATTTCATTTTAAACAGTTATCAATATGACAAATCTCAAAAATATAATTATTTGACATATCAATTAAAACCAGAAACTTTTGGATCATAGACAATATTTTTGAAATTCATATTAATCAATAAAACATGAAAAAGCAATAAAACGTATAATATACATGCAACTACTCATAAAACGAAATGAAATATCGAGTCAGCCATCACGCGTTACCTCTGATTGCAATCCAAATCAACAAGACGTTCCACCATGTATGAATCTCCTTTGTAACCTCCAAAAAGAATATAAATATATGGTGAAAACCATAAAAAAGGTTAATTAAAAGAGGAACTAAAGAGTAATTAGTCTTACCCTTGAATTAGGATGAATTAGAGAAGAAAATTGATGACGATGGTAGGCTATGGAGCATGGTATCACACGTCCCAAATAGAGAGAAAAATATGAGTGTATGAGTTCTTATTTTTGTCAAAGAGAGGATAAATTAAAAGAGAGAATTGTAGCCAGAAATAAAATGAAGTATAGTAATGACATAGCATTACATAACCCCATGGCTCAAACATAGGGAAACAAGGGATTGTTTCCCAAATTACACTTGTTCACAATATAGTAAAAGAGGAAGGAATTGTACGTAAAAGATTGATATATGTCTTATAAGAAAATGTGAACAAAATAAAAGATCTCACCACCTAAAAGATCACATGGCATTGATGCTTTTGGTGCCAAGTTAACGTGAAATTCAAAACTTTGATCTTAAAATGGTCAAATAAATATAGTCGGTCTATTTAAGAAATCGGACTAAAAATCGACTTAAGACGGAATTAATTAAAGAATTAAATTAAAACCATATATTAAAGAATAAAATTAAATCTCATAAATAAAAATAAAATATATGATATTAGGAATTAACTAGCATAAAAATGAGTTCAATAAATAAATTCCGAAATCCAACGAATTAACTCGGAATAGAATTAGAATATAAATTAAATGATTAAATCAGACGAAGCTGGAATAGTTAGAAACAACAATACATCTTGAGAATACAAGAATGTTCGAGATATAAAAGAATTCAAGAACTCAAAAAGAGAGAAAGATATTACTCGGAAATGAAATTCGAGTCTTACAAGTTAAATCGTAATCGGGATAAAATACGGTTACGAAAATAGATTTGAAAAAATGGCGGGTGTTACATTTTTTATATATACCCGTAAATAAGCTCTCTTGTGTGGAATTAAAATTTCTAATTTGTAAATAAAATACACCGTAATATTAATTACTTGATACCCAATATCATATTAATGTACAATGCAATAAATCATTATTAAAAGAAATAATTTGTCCACAATTAGCCATATAACATTTGATAACATTAAAACAATATCAATTTAGTTAACTTTGTAAGTTTATTACTAAAAGATTAACAAGATCATAGTACGTAGTAAAATCATTGAAAACACGGTAATTCTATCATATCTAGAGTGGTGACGAATTACAATTTTAAAACAACATCTATATAATAAAATATAACATTGCACTAGCTACACGTCACAACAACTTTGTTTATGAGAGTTGCCTAACATTGTTGCCTTTTACTTATGTAATACGCATCATTTTAGACACAAATATGCATTTGGTGAGAGTTACATTCAATTGCCATACTATTTACACGTGGATAAATTGTGATATATCATACTTACATTCGTTATTTCTATGAAAATAGAAGAACATAGGTGTACACGTACATCGTACAAATTCTTTTTAAAAAAAAACTGCATGAATGATAATAGATGATTTGATGGCAGTGAATTGGGATAAACTCATGCGAAGTATATAATAATATAACAAAGCATGCACCACAACAATAATTGAATAATTAATAGACGTGATTTGCCATAATGAAAATAAATAAATAAATCTCATCTCGTGAATCATTCATTCTTTTTTCATATCAAACTTTGAGCATATATGAATTTCACATGACTTTTCATGAGATATACTTTTATGAGACACTTTCATTTCTTTCAATGAATTTGGCTCAATTAAGACCACATCCCTAAGCTCAATTAAGGCTTCTTAACAATTGGCTCGCTAAATGCCATATTATTAAGGCTCAATTTAAGCCGCAACATTAGCTTATCATAATGACATGTTCCCGATCTCTATTACCGACAGAGTTTTTATGAGGTATCACATTCATTTCGAGAATGGATCAAAATTCAGATTCATTATTGATGCGTGTCTTTTATATGATGTTTTACATCCCATTTTACACGCATTTCAGAGCTCATTCTTGTAGTTTATGCTACATTTCTCCCTATTTCCATCTACTTCCGTATTTTTTACATTGTTGCAGAAATGTGAAGAATTCAACGGGAAAATCAAGCCAAATCCGTCCCCGAGTAATCTGCATTGCAAATGACGTAAAGGAATCACTTAAGGAACGAACTTGGTGCGCAATCCAAGGCCCAAAAGACAAGTCCACGAGTTTTAAGAAGTCAAGTAGCAGCTCAAGTAGTCGATCGACCATCACTCTCCGTCGATCGACCAATGTTCGGGTTCCAGAAACCACTGTTCATTGATATTCAGTCGATCGACCACCTACCTTAGTCGATCGACCAGGCTGCTATTCCGGACGAGAATTAAAAGACCGTGAATCTTGAAGCCCAAAGTTATGCTAGGTTTAGGAAATAAAGTTACGTTAGTTGCTATATAACGTAACCTAGAAACATTCAATCAGGATCAAGTTATTATTCAGTTTTCATTCAAAGTTTTATTCAGTAATTTTCATACGGTTCTTGATAGCTAGTTAGGGTTTGGGATTGTTGAGCATTGGATTTTCGGTTCTTAATAACTAATCTTTCCTCTGCAATTCGGTATTCTTCTGCCCTAATTTTAGTTCATCTTTATTTTATCAATAGTTTAGAATTGCTAAGTAGATTCCCGTGACCGCTATCATAGTTTATGTTAATTGTTTGTTCTACTGTTTTAAGCATGAATTCCTTTGCCTACTTTATTAGTTTCGTTATTGTTATTACCCTTAGCATGAGTAGCTAAATAGTTTGTGCTAGGATGTAGGCGAGTTTTAGCATAGGCGGCAAAGTATTGAACACGGCCTGAACCCGCGTGTTGGTCGATCGACCACCCTATTCGGTCGATCGACTGACCTCATGAGGATACCCTTCGTTTTAATTGATTTTAATGTTGTATTTAACGAATCGAATGCATGCGACCAGTTAGATGCTTATTTTATGACCGACCCATTAGATCGAAAGATAGGGTATGTTATTTGACCACCAGTTAAATCGACTAAACTGTGCTAAGATCGAAAGATAGGTATAGTTTAGACCGTTAGTCACTTTTCAGAACGAAAGTTAGTATTAGTGATATTAGGGACCTATAGCGAGATCGAAAGATGCTATCTGTTAAGAGTGGACCGAGAGGACCTCTTGTTCCCCGCCTCACTTGTGTTCGATTTAGACATGTTTAGTATGCTGCCGCCGAAGCTTTAATAAACCGATCATCCTAGTACCCCTTCTTTATTTGTTAAATCTGTCTTTTTAGTTTATTGTCTTTATTCATTCTTAGTCTTAGACCAATTCAAATCAACCCCTTACATTTGTTACCCTAGACTTTTATTAAACAGCTGGAAATTACGTCTGCCTCCTTGTGGTTCGACCCTGTTACCACTAGCCTAGGTTAGTCTTAATAGGAAATATAAATTTTATCTTTGGTACTCACAACGACGGGTATTAAATTTTGGGGCCGTTGTCGGGGAGGCAATAGTTCTAATTTTTAGCTGTTTTATTTTAGTCTTTCTTTAGTTTAAGGGACACCCGTTCCTTAAACTTTTCTTATATTCTGTTTGTAGTTTCTTCTTATGCGCAGGTCGCAGGGTGGTCCACTACTACCATTTGATCCTGAGATTGAAAGATCTTTGCACGTAAAGAGGATATTATTTCGAGACCAACAGTTAGAGGAAGAGCCTAGTTCTCGTGCTAGCTTTTACGAGAACGAGCTGTTCGACGAAAATCCACCGTCTTCTCCCGTTTCCACTTCTTCAGCCGAGACAGTCACTTCTCCAGAAATTCCAGACATGGCCGAGGAAGCGAGTATAGCTAGTCATTCTGAGCCGACAGCTGCAAATTTATATAAGGGGTTCGAACTACCAGGAGATGCCAGGAAGTTCGAACCAAAGCCTGCATACATTACTATGGTCGAGAGAAACCAGTTCGGTGGAGCTGCAAATGAAGATGCAGCTAAGCATATGGAGACCTTTATTGACTACTGCTGCTCCATACCCCCACCAACTGGCGTGACCCAAGATCAGATCAAAGAGACCATGTTCATCTTCTCCCTTCGTGATGCTGCAAGGGAGTGGTATAGAGATTTGGACCCAACCGTTCATGCGATCACTGATTGGAATTCATTGGCATTGGCATTCTACAAGAAGTACTTTTCTGCTTCAAGGACGATTGCTATTAGAGCTCAAATCACGGGTTTTAAACAAGGGCCGGATGAGAACTTCCACGAGGCATGGGTCCGATTCAAGAAGCTGGTGCGAACCATACCGCACCATGGGTTCGAAAAGTGGAGCTTGTGCAATCATTTCTATAATGGGTTGTACGACGATCAGAGGGCTATTTTGGATGCTGCAGCCAATGGCCGATTTGCTGAGAATTTGGGAGCAACCAAGGGGTGGAAGATCATTGACGATTTGGCCACTCACAAGGTGAATATGGGAATTCAAGAGGAAACCAGAGGAGAGTCTTTGAATCTTCCTCTGTTCTTTGCGCTCGAGGCTCTTCTTTGCGAGGTTTGATAAATATGAACTAGGGGGAGCTTCAAAAGGAGGGATGTACCATGTCAATGCTGTTTCAGACGGTCCTTTCGTCTGTGAAAGGTGCGGAGCTGAGGGACACGTTTCGAAGAACTGCCCTAGTCCTTTCGAGTCTTGTGCTGCCTTTCAACACTATCGGCAGACAAACACCTACTACGAGCCAACCCATCCAAACTTGAGTTGGAGAAGCCAAAATGTCCTGAATCCAACTCAACCTCCACCGCAACAGCAACCTTATGTACCTCCTCATCAAAAGCAACAACAATACCAGAAACCTCCCTATGTGCCGCAGCAGCAACAATCGCAGAATTCTGAATTTTCCGAGCTTAAGAACTTGTTGCTGAAGGAGTCCCAAGCACGAGAGGCCGGGATGAAGTTACTAGAGAGCCAAATTGCTCAATTGGCTAGCAAAAGTAACACTCGAGCTCCGGGACACTTACCAACTCAACCTGAACAAAAGGAGACCCTAAATGCCATCACTTTGAGGAGCGGGTCCACCCTTGAAGGTCCTGCCATGGTCGAGGACGCTGTTGAAAAAGATGAGCCGGAAATAAGTCAAAAGAAAGCTTCAACGAATAAATCGAAAAAACAGCCGTCTACCAGGTATATCGGTCGATCGACTGATATACCTAGTCGATCGACTGAAGCACGGGTTACAGGAGCTTCTGGAACTGTACATCTCAGTCGATCAATCGAGACAAATGGTCGATCGATCGAGATCGGCTAACGATCTTGAGGAATTTCGTCCTTTAATGCCAAATAATCTGCGAGACCACTTGTTTCGGGGTACCACAGTCCCGAAGACATTAGGACAAGACCCGAGTGCTGATGGGTCAGTCCCGGTCCCGAAGTTCGACCCAATGACAGTTAATGGTTCTCATTTGAGACGGTCTGAGGAAGGGTCTAGCTTCAACAAAGAGAAGGTGACGGACTTTCAGCCAAAGTCCAAGGATACCGGCACGCGCGATTTAGAGGAGAGGGCTAAGGTACTCCTTACATCCTCATATCCGGAGAGACTCGTGCCGACGAAGGAACAGGTATCTTTCAGTAAATTTGAGAATGTTATTCGTAGCTTGAATGTTCAGGTACCCTTCCTTGAGTTAGTTAACCAAGTGCCAGCATACACTAAATTTATGAAACAGTTATTGTCAAAGAAAAAAACGCTTGAACATGTTCACACTGTTGCGTTAACTAAAGAGTCTTGCTCCTACTTGTCTCACACTGCGCCCTATAAGTTAGAGGATCGGGTAGCTTTTACATTTCCTTGCAAAATAGGTACCTTCTCAATTGAGAAGGCTTTATGTGACTTAGGAGCTAGTATAAGTGTCATGCCCTTGAGTCTAGCTAGGAAGCTTAAGTTGACTAGGTTTGCTATTACCGATATGACAGTACAGATGGCCGACCGATCTTCGGTCCAGCCAATAGGGGTCTTAGAAGACATACCCGTCCAAAGAGGGAAGTTTTTCTTCCCCATTGACTTCGTTGTACTTGACATGCCTGAGGATGCTCATATTCCCATTATTTTGGGTAGGCCATTTCTGCACACTGCTGGTGCAGTCATCGATGTCGGTCTAGGAACCTTGACTTTCAAAGTGGGAAAGCACTCTATTGTCTTTGCCCAGCCGGCTAAGAAAAAGGATCCCATGTGGCCTGTTACTTGTAATACGGTTTCTGAAAAGAAATCGTACTTTGTGCTCCCTGAATTACCTATCTCTATTACTACTCCTGTATTAACACCTCCGCCCCAGACTGGGAGCAAAAAGGAGGAAGAATTTGTTGCTTTAAACATTGCAGGAGCTGGTTTGGGGAAGGAAGAGCCGCTGGATGCTCCAGCCGTGACAGAGCGACTTGTTTCAAGAGGCGGTCTTGGTTGCCTAAGCTATGGGACTGATGAGGAAGTGGAAGATGAGCCAGTCAAGTTGAGATGGTCTGATTTGGAGTCTGACGATTCCAAGGAAGTCCTTGATTGGGGAGATGACGAAGTTGATCCATTGAGCTCTCCGACTGTTGAAGCTAAGAAGGGTGCAGCTGATAAACTGAGCACCATTGAGGCTACCTCTAGTAGCCAGAAGCCGACGAAGTGGGCCATACCTTGGCCTTTCTTGATCAACTACTAGTTGATCAAAAAGCTTTACAAACATTTTATTGCTTTCGAACTATTTTGTTTTTTATTGCTTTTGTGTGCGCGAAAACTTCGCATTTATTTTGTTTAGGATTTTTTATGCACTTTAGGCTTTGTTTTGGGTTTTGCGCAATTTTGGGCGCGTATTATCATGCATTTGCAGGTTTTTAGACCTCGGTAGCTCGAGTTATTGAGCTAATACGAAGAAATAAGAAGTTGCAGCAGTATTTTCAGTCGATCGACTGACCTATATGGTCGATCGCGATTTGCGAGTTTAGGTGAGCTCTCGTTCATGCCCACCTGGTCGATCGACTGATCATTTGAGTCGATCGACCACTGCTGCTGCTGTATTTGTTCACGGCTTCTCCTCTGCTGTGTTTTGTCGATATGCGGACCTAAGGGAGTTTTCTACTCCGCTTTACTTTCCGTCATATTACTTATTTCTTCTAATTTTCTCATTTTTTGCACAATTTTACCGCCTCAAAATTGTTTTCTCAGTCTTATGCGTGGTATTTTCTGTCTTTCAGGCACTCTTGTTAGTAGCACTGCTAGCTACTGAAACCTCCTAGCTCATTTGGTTTGGGAGGTTTCCTTTTTCGCGCTTTTTAAAGTCTTGTGAGTTCCATATCTTTCCTTTGTGTCTTGCTTATCTGTTTTCTCGCAAATTCCCATTTCTCTTTTCTTCATTACATGATTTTGCACAATGGGGACATTGTGCGATTTGGTTTGGGGAAGGGTTTTGCGTCGCATATCATTTGCTTGCATTCACGTTTACATTTTCGTTTTGCATTGTTATTCAATTTCACATATATATATCAAAATTTCAAAAAAAAATGAAAAATTTCAAAAATTTCCATAAAATGCACGTTTATTTTAGCATATAGGTCGAGTCGGAACGGTAGTATTTCAAGGATGATACTGCAATTGCACCTGTTTTGCCTGAGCCTTGCTTGATTAACATGTTATTAGTAGAATCGTAAATGCATATCTATGAGTTTTCGTTACATTCTTGCTGAACTTGAGATTTGACTTTGAAAATTGGCAAACTACATCATATATTCTGAGAATTAGAGCTCATAACTGGTGACATTCATGACCAGTTTATCTAGGAATGTGAGTAGTACTCCTTATGAGACATGTTTCCTTAATTCGCATAATTATGAATTTGATCTACTTAATACCTGTATGCATTCGGTTTGTGGTTAGTTGACACATGTGGTAGAGGTTTCCTTTTCTCGTTATGCCCAATAACTCCACACTGCCAAAAATATCCCTTTTTGTCCCATTTACTACATCCTACATATAGCCTGTCCTTTGTCAAGCTAGTAGTCCGTGTCCTTGGGATTGTTACTCGTTTTTTGGTGGCATATGCTCATTCTGAGAGGATGGTTGGGAAACGAAATGAAGGAAGAAAAGAAAAAGAAAAAAAATGATGAAAAGAAATGATTCGAAAAAGAAAGAAAAGAAAGAAAACGAGGTTCTGTACTGTTCATAGCAGTCGATCGACTGCCCCTTTTGGTCGATCGACTGAGATTCGAGGAAGAAATCAATTCGCATAATTTAATCCTTATCTTTTGTCGATTTTTTCTCCCATGTTTCATTTATATCCTATGGGGAGTTTATTGATTTAGTATTTTGGAGATTTGTGAGTTTTGTGCTTGCTATAGCACCGTTTCATTTGTTTTTGAGCAAGAAGAAGGATGTTGCCATTTGGTTCCGTTTTGGTACTAGCTTGATCACCTGTACCTCCACTTTTCCATAAAATGTTTTGCCTCTTCTTACCCATACCTCACATATCCCATATATACCTCGGCATGTGTCATGGTCTTTTGTTGGTTGGAATGCATATGTACGGTTATAGAGATCATTTTCATATTTTATTGCTGGCATGTCTTCATAGGTCGTAGTTAGGTGAGAGTCACTACAAATTAATTCTTTCTATCTTACATATATATCACCTGTGCTTATTGAGTGATTTGAGTGACCCGTGAGAGTCCAATTTGATAAGTCTCTATAGTCAACGGTTCAGTAGTTTTTAAACGACTTTATAATTCGTTTGCATGATTCGCATTACTAATTGATTGTTAGTTATGCATTAAACTGGTTTAGGCTTTACAGTTGACAATTCGCTCTGAGATTGAACTCGTTCCATTAGGTCATTAGATCGAGTCTAGTTCTTGCTTGGGGACAAGCAAGGGTTTGGTTTGGGGAAGTTTGATGCGTGTCTTTTATATGATGTTTTACATCCCATTTTACACGCATTTCAGAGCTCATTCTTGTAGTTTATGCTACATTTCTCCCTATTTCCATCTACTTCCGTATTTTGTACATTATTGCAGAAATGTGAAGAATTCAACGGGAAAATCAAGCAAAATCCATCCCCGAGTAATCTGCATTGCAAATGACGTAAAGGAATCACTTAAGGAACGAACTTGGTGCGCAATCCAAGGCCCAAAAGACAAGTCCACGAGTTTTAAGAAGTCAAGTAGCAGCTCAAGTAGTCGATCGACCATCACTCTCCGTCGATCGACCAATGTTCGGGTTCCAGAAACCACTGTTCATTGCTATTCAGTCGATCGACCACCTACCTTAGTCGATCGACCAGGCTACTATTCCAGACGGGAATTAAAAGACCGTGAATCTTGAAGCCCAAAGTTATGCTAGGTTTAGGAAATAAAGTTACGTTAGTTGCTATATAACGTAACCTAGAAACATTCAATCAGGATCAAGTTATTATTCAGTTTTCATTCAAAGTTTTATTCAGTAATTTTCATACGGTTCTTGATAGCTAGTTAGGGTTTGGGATTGTTGAGCATTGGATTTTCGGTTCTTAATAACTAATCTTTCCTCTGCAATTCGGTATTCTTCTGCCCTAATTTTAGTTCATCTTTATTTTATCAATAGTTTAGAATTGCTAAGTAGATTCCCGTGACCGCTATCATAGTTTATGTTAATTGTTTGTTCTACTGTTTTAAGCATGAATTCCTTTGCCAACTTTATTAGTTTCGTTATTGTTATTACCCTTAGCATGAGTAGCTAAATAGTTTGTGCTAGGATGTAGGCGAGTTTTAGCATAGGCGGCAAAGTATTGAACACGGCCTGAACCCGCGTGTTGGTCGATCGACCACCCTATTCGGTCGATCGACTGACCTTGTGAGGATACCCTTCGTTTTAATTGATTTTAATGTTGTATTTAACGAATCGAATGCATGCGACCAGTTAGATGCTTATTTTATGACCGACCCATTAGATCGAAAGATAGGGTATGTTATTTGACCACCAGTTAAATCGACTAAACTGTGCTAAGATCGAAAGATAGGTATAGTTTAGACCGTTAGTCACTTTTCAGAACGAAAGTTAGTATTAGTGATATTAGGGACCTATTGCGAGATCGAAAGATGATATCTGTTAAGAGTGGACCGAGAGGACCTCTTGTTCCCCGCCTCACTTGTGTTCGATTTAGACATGTTTAGTATGCTACCGCCGAAGCTTTAATAAACCGATCATCCTAGTACCCCTTCTTTATTTGTTAAATCCGTCTTTTTAGTTTATTGTCTTTATTCATTCTTAGTCTTAGACCAATTCAAATCAACCCCTTACATTTGTTACCCTAGACTTTTATTAAACAGCTGGAAATTATGTCTGCCTCCTTGTGGTTCGACCCTGTTACCACTAGCCTAGGTTAGTCTTAATAGGAAATATAAATTTTATCTTTGGTACTCACAACGACGGGTATCAATTATATTATTCAACTTCAGGTGAACAAGAATCAATTCACAAATAAATTTGCCCTTAATAAAGACCGCTTTAAACTCAATTACGGTTCATAAAATCACCTCGATGGACTTCTGGCCACTTATATTTACATATGGACTCCTTACCGCTTACACTTACATATGAATATATTGTACTAATGAGACGGTGTTAAAATTATTATATACCTTCAAAACTTTGAACTTCAGGCCAAAGTTATAATATGGACATATCTCCTCATCTTTGTAAAATAATTCTTTTGCAGCTTCAGGCCCAAAATTATAAGATATGTCCCATTTGAAAACTTGTTCACCAAATATATGGAACTTTTCAATAATCAATAGTATAATCTATAAGATTGATGTAATAATAATTATATACACTATTATAAAATACTTCCGAATGAACGATATAATTAAAATATATTAATTCCCTTAATACACAATATCAACTCGTTCAGTTATGTTTACCAAACATCATCGTTAACAATGAAACGTGTAAGGTCTAACAACGTGAAAATTGCATGTGTCAAGACCTTGTAATAAACAAGTGTATCGATTTATATTTTTTTTCCTTTTACATAGCTAATAGGTTAGTAAACATACCTGCGTAAACATACCTGCGTAATAGGGAACAATATTGAAAAATAAAATTAGGGTTAGAGACTCGTGCTGATAACATGTTGTGAAATAAAGAGAAGAGATAATTATAGAGAGAAGGTAGAAAGAAAATGAGAGAGACAAAACGATATATTATTTCATTATGAGGGGGTATATATACATATACAATGAGGGTAGTGTAATACTCTGTATTTTAATTAATAGTTTATATTTATATTTATGTGAGTAGTCGTAAATAAATAATAAGATGAATAAATATTAGGTGGAATAAATAATAATAAGTTGTAGTCGTAAAAGAAAAGAAGTAAAATAAAATAAGCAAATAAGACGGATTGGGGACCATGGGTTGGTACCGTGTGAGGGAGCCGTGTGGGGCCATGGTGGGACCAAGTGGGGAGAAGGTAGTATTTAGTTTGAGTGTTACCTATTCTTTAAGATATTTTCATTATTTTATTATTAAAAAGACTTTCCTAGAACCTTCCTACTTCTCCTACCAATTTATATAAATACCAAACCTATGCCTCACAATCATAATTATTCTTCTTCAAAAACTCAAATACAATTGTGAGGAGAGTTTTCGTGAGACAACTTTAAGACGGAGTTTTCACCTTGCGATAATTAAATTGTGGTAAGTAATCTAATCATCTAATATCAATTATTTACTTTTCAACCTTGACCTGTTTGTGGCCGTTGACCGTGACCATTGACTTGAGGACCGAGGCCGTGGTGGCTATTGACCGGTGGGTTGACCACCGTGATGGTGCGGATCGTTGTCCGCCATCAAACACATTTATGCCCAACTACTAGCATAGCAAGCAGGTCGAGGCCGATCCACGGGACGGGGTTACTCAAATTGTTCAATCTAATTATAGTTGCACTTAGAGTGTCACAATTGGTTTGGGTTTGAAAGTTCTAAACTAATGAAAGCAATGAAAAGTAAGCTATAAGATGAAAGATGTAAACAAATGATAAAGATACTAGGATGTCATGGGATCATAAGGGAATCATGGTAAGATAGCATCAATGAGTTATGTGAATGCAAGCAATTTATTATTGTTGGAATTAAGTTAGTTCATGTCATATAATTTATAACAAGATTTTAGGTCCCAGAGAAAAGTCATTTATGACTTTACAACACCTACAAGTCGACTTAATTCTTCCTATTGAACTACATGCATGATAAACCAATTTCTAGAGAAACTTACGTCTTGGAGCCGAGTCGATTAAGACTTTACAACACCTACAAGTCGACTTGGGTTATCCCTATTCAACTCTATGCATGGTCTAATAAGACTTGAGTTGGATTATATCTTACAAGCCTTGTTAAATAGATAAGAGATGGGTAAAAAATGCAAAGTTTCATAGTCTAGCATTTCATCAAACATGATATGTGCATAAGTTGAAAAATAATAAGCAAGCATTCATATGAACTCATTTAGCATAAATTTATCCATGATTAACTCCCCTAATCCCCCACTAATCCTAGTTAAATAACTACTCACTTATTATCACGGAAAACATGTCATCAATGGTGTCAATCATCACAACAAGTATAAACATGATAAAAGAGTGAAGAAATAAGCAATAAAGAGTAAAGAGTAAAGGAGTTATACCAAACTTGAGATGAATACTTGGAAATGAAAGAATAATAGAAGAAAACACGATTGATTGATAAAGAGTTGTCAATTCTCCAATAATAACCCATAAATCTTCAATTACCCAATAATAAACTTGAACAATAATTAAGGAAAGATTAATGTGGAATGATTGAGATTAATCTATTCTAATCTACTACTAATCTAATCTAAGAGAGATATTTAATCTAGGAAAACTTGGTCATTAGCTAGGTAATACAATGGAGTATATATAGCGGTACATCATTAGGTTAAGCAAGGGTAGATTAGTAAATAACAATGCTTAAGGGTTGAATAGAGCTTTGCAAGTCCCGAGGGAAATGCGCGGATCATGTAGCAACTCCCAAGGAAATCTGAACGGATTGGCCTGAAGCATGCTTAGTCTTTGTGAGGTGATCCGCTCGTCTGGCATCGGGATGCGCGGATCCTAGGTCCGGGACGCTCGTCATGAGCTCAGGATGGGCGGATTGTCTCACAGGGTTTTCTGAAATGGCAAAGCAGTTCTGGGACGCGTGGATTGAGTTCGGGACGCACGGATCCTGGGACAGCTTGTCTATTTGAGCTCGGATTGTAAAACGGACGTCATTTCCTCATCCGGACTTCTATTGGAGTGATTTAAAAGCCTAGACCACTTTATTTTCCGATGGCGTTTTATCTAGAAAACTTTCAGAGCCTAAAAAGCAATTCTTGGTTTGGTTTCGAGCAATTTATTCTTGTAATGGCTCCCTCCCAATCCTTGGGGATACTTCATGGTTTGTGGAGATCCTTAGTAATTGCCCAATTACTTGTTTTATTGACTTAGGCCTTTAATATTGGTCTCCTCTTTGGTGCTTGGTCGTTATATGTTATCAATTTAGCTCATCTTCACTCCACTGGGGCATGGTTAGTGCTCCTCTCCTACCAAGGACACCAAACCTCATAGAATATGCATAATTGGAAGGTAAAGATAAGGAACGACCCTAATACACACTAAAAAGCATAGGAACTAGGCTAGTTAAGGGACTAAATGTGCGTAAATATGAGTCACATCAAATATCCCCTAACCGAACCTTTGCTCGTCCCGAGTAAAGAGGTGACTAAAACTATGACCTTTATTTATACTAATCTAATAATATAGCCGATGTGCGATAATTAGAGGGTCTCACTCTGCCCCTTCAACTCACAACAAGACATCCATGAGGTAAGATTCCTTCTTGCAAGGCAAGGTGGAGCTTACCAAAATGGCGATACATCCAATCATTAAGCACACAAAACAAGTAATGGATGCATTTACAAAAGAATAGCCACTTTCCTCATCTAAGTGGCGGAAATCATCTACAAGGAAAGCAATTTAAGGGTACACAGTCCATCATAGATATTGGTTCTCCTAGTTACTAAGTCCAAGAGGATACAAACAAGTCACCTCCAAGTTGTGTTAAACTAGGTTACCTTTGTCCACAATCGCTAAATGCTCTTGTCAAGAGTAGGCTCCTTATGGTGTTAGAAACATTGTAGGATCGTGGAATTCCCCCTCTTGCCTAGACAAGAAGAAGGATCGTCCCCTTTCCACCATGCAACAATTAAGATCAATGGAGGAATTCAAGATGTTTTGAGTTTCATATTTATAGTTTGCTTTTGATTTATTTTTCTCCACAATTTGTTGTGGTATTTGACATTTGAAGAACATTTCTTGCCATTTTTTATGATTGGCATTTTGATACTTGGCATTTCTTTTCAATATTGCATTTTTGAACATTTTTCAAAGTCACCCCAAATTTGTAATGAGGGTGCTTTTATTGAAGCGTAGGAGTTTATTTTTGTACTCCTCTTTTCTTTGATGCAATTTGTGCAAAATTTTTGACTTTTCATTTTGGTACTTGAACTCAATTTGGTGATATTTGTGTCTGTTCCCTTTTTGTTGACAAAACATGATGATAAAAGTGTAAGAACGGTTGCATGGCTTCAAAGGTCACCTTGGAATAAACGGTAGCCAAGGCGTTATCACACCACAAGGTACTCTTGACTAGGCCTTAGTCCATGGGTCAAAAGATACTACTATGATACATCCTAGGGTGTCTTGAGGGTATTCTAGCAAACAAAGTCTCAAGGAGAAAAATTATCTACAAGGGCCTTATATATACTTGTCAAACTTCCCAAATGATGCAACTAACATATATACAACTCTAATGCATATGCTTCTATCAACTAGTATGTCATGTAATCTAAATGCAACTCCTAACAACACATAGGTACACAAACCGCACCAACAAAATACACCACATCCTACTTGACATGTAAGTCCATCCTCCTCATATGAATAATGAAATTAAATGGAAGGGAAATAGAGATTAGAGCGATCATATCAAGCGGTCTTCACATTCCCTTGACAATGCCTAGCATTTAGTGTTGTATCTATGTGAGAAGAGAACAAAAACACAAGTATATACAATTCTACACTACTAAGTTAAAGAACATGTTTTTGGTTTATAAAAATTTTCAAATTTTTATGAATTTTGTTTTTATGAAATTAAACAACATATTTTTAGGATTTTTCAAAAAAATTCAATTTTTTTGTATTTGGGAATATAAATTCCCATCCCCCACTTTATTTTGGACATTGTCCTCAATGTACATATAGGAGTAGGAATGAAAAATAAATACATGTTTTTGGATTTTTGATTTTATGGAAATTGAAGTACAAATGTAATGTTATGATATGAATGAATGCATGCTCTAACTAAATGCAATTCTATATGACATATATAACAAATGAATGCAATCTAAACTACACTAAATGATGCATGCTTTCTGTTTAAACTATGGTCACCTATGATCAAACCTCCCCAAACCGATTTAAGCACTATTTCTAGTGTAGAAAAGAATAAGTTTGGTCATTAGTGACTATGCATGAATTCTTGTCTATATGCAACTAACTACATGAATCATGTGAGTTATATTACAATGCAAACTATACCATATGAACTAACTAATGTAAATGCAATATGAAATATTTCACAAATGCAAGCTAAATATGTATGTATATAACTAAATGTAAGTGTAAATGTAATGCAAAGTCAAATGATGGGATATCTTACAAATGGTGGTTTGGGGGAGGACTCCACCAAACTCATTCCTTGTTGCCATGTTTATTGATGTTGTTCATGTTGCTCAATGCTCTCAATAACCGGTCAAAGGCTTTTGAATGGGCTACAAATAAACACAAATAGGAGATTGACGATGTCAAAACATAGTTTAGCCATCTTGGCTTGGAATAGAACTTGCCAAACACTCTCCCATTTGTTTTGCCCTTGACACTTGGCTTCTTACAATGCTTCAAACAAACAAGCCCATGATTCTTGTCAACACAAGGTATGAAGTATTTCCCATATTCGTTCGGAGGCTTCCACTCTCCACCTTCTCTTTCAAATATGGTGATGATGATAGCATTTGGATTTATCAATCCTTCAAGAATAGAAGCATAATTCCCATAACATTGATGAGGAGGTAGCTTTGGAATTGAGATTGTGGGTGCCAAGTCTCCACAAGTAAGCTCATTCATAGCATTGTTCCTGAGCTTCTCCACCAAGTACCTTTTATATGACAATTTTACCTCTTGGAGAAGGTTTACCATATCATCTCCAACAATCATAGGTTCTATGGTGGATGCGAAAAGATCTTCATAGTCAATAGAAAAGATATATTCATCTTCACCATGGAAGCATACCTCAAACTTCTCAAGGATGGGCTCCTCAAGTGAGGCAATCTCACAACTCCATTCCTCTTCTTTGTTCCATAAGTCCTTGCAAGACAGATATTCCGCATAAGCTTCTTCCATAGACTTGTCATCATCGCTATCTCTATACGAATCATAGATAGGAGCTTCACTCCTCTTCATTAACGCTTTCTTCAACACCTCAACATCCACTTCAAATGACACACCCTCATACTCACAAAGGCTAAGAGTATTTGGCTTACTCAACCTCATATCTTCTTTATCAAATACCACACTTTCATACTCACAAGAGCTCAAGGAGATTGGCTCTTCCCACTTCTCATCAAAGGTAACTCCTTCAAACTCGCATTCATGATCAATGTCTAAGGAATGGTGATAAGTAGTTACTTGGGCTCCTTCATTTGGACAATTTGAATTGTTAACTCCTCACCATGGGTAACAATGCTTTGAAGAACATTGTCCCTATTTTGGCTCTCCTCTATCACTTGTTTGAAGAAATTTTGTTGGTCTCCCATCATTTGGAGAACCATACTTTAAATGTCAAATTCATGCTCATCTTCTTGTTGTGGGTGGGTGTGAGAGTGGTTGTATTGTGGCATTTGGAAGTCATTGTAAAGTGGGTATTGGGAGGGTAGTTGTTGTGGATTTTGGATGTGGGGATTTTGGTGGGAAAATTTGAGGTAGTAGTTAGGATTTTATTTGTATGAGTTGTAAGGTAGGTTTATGTTGACTTGAACCTCAAACTCCCCATACCCATAGTAATACTCAAAAGATCCACCACATACTCCATATGTCAAGTCTTGGGTCATCATAGCTAAGACAAGGAAACAACTACAAGCATGGAAACTACAATAAAACGGTAAGAATAAACCTTGAGGAACAAGTTCCTCAAGGTTAAAGCACAAGAAACGAAATTCTAAAGGAACCAAGGCTCCTCAAGAAGAAGCACAACTAAAACTAGACAAAAGAACGATTCAAATATACAACACCGTCCCCGGCAACGGCGCCATTTTGATGGTGTATGTCGTTGTCCGCCATCAAACACATTTATACCCAACTACTAGCATAGCAAGCAAGTCGGGATCGGTCCACGGGACGGGGTACTCAAATTGTTCAATCTAATTGTAGTTGTACTTAGACTGTCACAATTGGTTTGGGTTTGAAAGTTCTAAACTAATGAAAGCAATGAAAAGTAAGCAATAAGATGAAAGATGTAAACAAATGATAAAGATACTAGGATGTCATGGGATCATAAGGGAATCATGGTAAGATAGCATAAATGAGTTATGTGAATGCAAGCAATTTATTATTGTTGGAATTAAGTTAGTTCATGTCATATAATTCATAACAAGATTTGGGTCCCGGAGCCTAGTCATTTGTGACTTTACAACACCTACAAGTCGACTTAATTCTTCCTATTGAACTACATGCATGCTAAACCAAATTCTAGGGAAACTTACGTCTCGGAGCCGAGTCGATTAAGACTTTACAACACCTACAAGTCGACTTGGGTTATACCTATTCAACTATATGCATGGTCTAATAAGGCTTGAGTTGGATTATATCTTACAAGCCTTGTTGAATAGATAAGAGATGGGTAAAAAATGAAAAGTTTCATAGTCTAGCATTTCATCAAACATGATATGTGTATAAGTTGAAAAACAATAAGCAAGCATTCATATGAACTCATTAAGCATAAATTTATCCCATGATTAACTCCCCTAATCCCCCACTAATCCTAATTAAGTAACTACTCAGTTATTATCATGGAAAACATGTCATCAATGGTGTCAATCATCACAACAAGTATAAACATGATAAAGGAGTGAAGAAATAAGCAATAAAGAGTAAAGAGTAAAGGAATTATGCGATGGCATAAGATGAATAATTGGAAATGAAAGAATAATAGAAGAAAACTTGATTGATTGATGAAGAGTTGTCAATTCTCCAATAATAACCCAATAATCTTCAATTACCCAATAATAAACTTGAACAATAATTAAGGAAAGATTAATGTGGAATGATTGAGATTAATCTATTCTAATCTACTACTAATCTAATCTAAGAGAGATATTTAATCTAGGAAAACTTGGTCATTAGCTAGGTAATACAATGAAGTATATATAGTGGTACATCATTAGGTTAAGCAAGGGTATATTAGTAAATAACAATGCTTAAGGGTTGAATAGAGCTTTGCAAGTCCCGAGGGAAATGCGCGGATCATGTAGCAACTCCCAAGAAAATCTGTGTGGATTGGCATGAAGCATGCTTGGTGCTGTGAGGTGATCCGCTCGTCCTGGCATCGGGATGCGCGGATCCTAGGTCTGGGACGCTCGTCCTGAGCTCGGGATAGGAGGATTGTCTCACAGGGTTTTCTGAAATGGCAAAGCAGTTCTGGGACGCGCGGATTGAGTTTGGGATGCGCGGATCCTGGGACAGCTTGTCTATTTGAGCTCGGATTGTAAAACGGACGTCATTTCCTCATCCGGACTCCTATTGGAGTGATTCAAAAACCTAGACCACTTTGTTTTTCGACGCCGTTTCATCTAACATACTTTAAGAGACAAATAAGCAACTATTTGTTTGGTTCCGATTAATTTCTTCTTGTAATGGCTCCCTCCCCATCCTTGGGGATCCTTCATGGGTTGTGGGGATCCTTAGTCATTGCCCAATTACTTTTTTTATTGACTTAGGCCTTTAGTATTAGTCTTCTCTTTGGTGCTTGGTCGTTATATGTTATCAATTTAGCTCCTCTTCACTCCACTAGGGCATGGTTAGTGCTCCTCTTCTACCAAGAACACCAAACCTCATAGAATATGCATAATAGGAAGCTAAAGATAAGAAACGACCCTAATACACCCTAAAAAGCATAGGAACTAGCCTAGTTAAGGGACTAAATGTGCGTAAATATGAGTCACATCACATCGTCGGTTGACCGTGTATTTGGGCTGTTGTATGTGGCGTTGTTGTGGGATTTTATTTGGGTAGTTTACATCTTAAATCTCCTAATAAGATTAGTTAATAATTATACATAATTCAATTATTGTTTAGGTGGTGAATTTGTTGAAGAAGCTTTTTGATTAATTGCTTAATTGAGAAGATTTGCTAAAAGGTAGGTTAACTACTCAACTATACTACAATGGTAATTGGAGATTGTTGAAAGATGGAATATTGTTGTAATTGTTGTCTTGAGCATATCGTCGTAATTGTTGTCTTGAGCATATTATTATCATTGTTGTCTTATGATCATACTATTATATTGTTGGGTGGTTCTCTGTTGTTGTTTGGTTGTGAAAGAGATTGGCATTGCTTTTGAGATTATTTGGTCGGTCAGGCACGGGGATGTGCAAGTGTCGTGGTCCTGTACGTATGATGGTCGGACAGGCACTGTGGCGTGAGGAGATGGACCGTGGACCTCAGCAGTACATCGTGTGGTGTCGGATTTGAAATCACCGAATGGTGCGTGTATGTGTGGCACGGTCAAGCCGTGTGTGTGTGTGTCGTGTGTGTATGAGCACGACGGTCTTAGTTTGGATCGTTGATTGTATCGCAGGCTAACGTATTATTATTATTATTATTATTATTTCTTATTATTATTATTTTTTATTATTATAAGATGCGCGCAGCTTTCATTAAAATAAAAATAAAAGGTTTACATGAAATTGGTGGGGAGCCGAGAGACAATCTGGGCTCCCACACCCTTAGCAATAGCAAAGCTAAGTCTAGTAAAAATGTAAGCGGCTACCCGAGCCCCCACATCCTGAGATACGGAGAATTTCTGGATCCGCTTGAGCAAGGCAACAGCATCCGAACCCAGCTCCCCAAGTGAAGAGAAAGAGAAAGGTAGGAAACCATAACCCGCTACCGCGCACAAATCCCCATACTTAGCACAATTTTTGAGCAAAGATCTGGGCCGACAACCCGGCCCGCACAAAATCGCCAACCCGCCCCGAGTCAAAGGTGAAGAACCTGTCAGGTCGACGCACACATCACGCCCCATGTCCCAAGAATATAGCAATAAATCCGCAGGACGAAGAGAGCCACCATGCCCATT
This sequence comes from Silene latifolia, assembly GCF_048544455.1. Classification (NCBI taxonomy): domain Eukaryota; kingdom Viridiplantae; phylum Streptophyta; class Magnoliopsida; order Caryophyllales; family Caryophyllaceae; genus Silene; species Silene latifolia. The sequence continues at coordinate 117,987,223 of NC_133531.1, forward strand.
AACCAAACCGATATCAACCTCCTTCCCCGCAGTAATACCAGATCTATAGCAGATGTCGAAAAGAGTGTCCCGGACAAGGTTATGCTGATGTTTAACGCCCACAAGTACCAAGACAAGAAACAGCGTGGTCCCCAAAAACATCCAAAGCAAAAACCCGAGAGCAAGCAGGACAGGGCCTAGATACCGTGAATAACGGAACACCCAGACGATACCCCAGCACACTACGGTAAGTCCTTCCGTTCATAGTCTGCCCCAACCCTGAGATAGGAATTGCACGTAACCAATTCGAGGAGTGAGAACCCTGCTGAGACTGCCATAATAATAATAATTATTATTATTATTATTATTATTCCCGAGTCAAACGCCCTTATCACGTGTAAGTCAACCCCTCGGTCAATATTACCCGACTCATCTATTATTTTATTATCAATTATCATCTTATCTGCAATTATTAATACAAATGTCTTTTAATTAGTTATTTGAATTACATAATTTATTCTTATAAATCATTATTAAATTACGGGGTATTACAGTCTTCCCCCCTTAAAATGAACTTCATCCCGAAGTTCACCCATACATACTATAACAATATCTATAAACATCCACTCAACTGAGCACCATCCAACTTATGATAAGACAATTATCCATTTACGATTATCACCTACACCAATCTTATCAAAAGATGTCACAACCATAACTTAACATTTTGAAGTATCATAGCAATTGACATGTTATTAAATTGATTTCTACAACTAATCGTGCAATAAGTGACAAGGATGATGATGATAAACTAATTAAGCTTTGATTAAACTGAAATTAAACAAAAAGATGATAACTTTAACTACAAGTAGTGTAACTATTCAAAAATAAGACAAACATAAACTAAGGAAAATGAAATTGATGAAATAAAACAAGAAATTAAAGAGAAGTATATAAATTATACCAACAAAGATGAACTAAATAAACTTGATTGAATTAATTGCTTGAATAATTTGAAAAACAAGATGAGATCCAATTTCTTCTCCAAATTTCCTCCAACTACCCAAATTTTTAATCTAAAACAAAGTGTATCTAGTTATTTCTCTACCTAAAATGTGGGTACCCTCTCAAAAATGAGGGTTTTTAACTATATATACTAAAGGTCCAAAAAAGAATCAAGAAAACAAATAAAGGAAAAAGCTTAAATTTGGTCTATGGGGGTATATTGAACACCGACTGCCCTTTAGTTACGCCGGATGGAGGCTAGTTACATCCAGTTTGGAAAAATACACCCACAAGAGTAAATTTTTACACCCTATGACCTTGAGTTACACCTTTCCTGAAGTCTTTACACCCAAGTTCAGCTCAATACACCCGTAGGAGTAATATTTTACACCCTATGAGCTCGAGTTGCGCCTTTTTCTCAAGTCGATACACCCATAAGGCTTTATAAAGGCTTCAAAACGGCTTCAACTCTTCACTTGACTCCTTCCAATCGGTTCCAGCCTTTACTCGATCTCATATTTCACCTAGAAAAGCGTGAAATACTACAAGAATCTAGCAAAAATGTGAGTAAGGTATATAAATGAAAATTAATCATAAAGTAAAGGTGTTTAGCATAGAAATGCTTCAAAATTGGGATCAAGCTAAGGGTTTTTGGTCTAATAAATAGGGTGATAAGGGAGTTATCAACGTGGCTAAAATTAAATTGGGTTGAAACGCTGTGGATGCGCCACGTATCAACCCAACCTTAAATACACGTATTAATTACAGCTGAAATTAAATACAAACATAATAAATGCGGTATAAATCTCAGAAAAATATTAATTATAGTTTAATAAATTTTATTATAAAATTTTATTTAATAATTACGATGATTTGATTCTAAATTTACTAAAAAGTTACTTTGATAAAAATTCTAAATTGTAAATAATTACGTTCATTGTGAAAAATGCTTTCAATTGAGTATAATTTTCATTATATTTATTGAAATATTTATTTTCATATGTAGAGATGATTAAAGTGAGTGTCTCACAATGTTTTACATTTGCGTATAAAAACATTTTGAGAAAGTTATAAAATTTAGACTATTAAATCCATTAAGAAAAATATATTTGGAAGAGTCATTGTATATATTAAAAACACAACTTTAAAAATACTACTAAGAGATAAGTTTTTATAGTCTTGGAATGAAAAAAATTATATTGGACAAACTGAATACATATGAGATTTTGATAGGTTTCAATAGTGTGATAACGAGTATGTGTACAAGTGTGTATGTACATAGTGATCGCGAGTGCATTTGAATAATCAAAACAAAAGTATTGATTAATAAGTAATATAGTATTATAAACGACATAAAAAGGTAGAAAACACGTTAAATTTTTCTTTATTATCTTTAATTAAATATGTATAAGTCAAATATAAAATATTGATTATGACTAACCAAATACTCCGTATTACTTTTAGTTAAATATTTTATATGTTATCTTTTAAATACTTTGAAGTTAAACATCGAAAAATAATATTTGAGAAAGTTCAACCTATTATATTTACAGGTAATAAACTCTTAAACATCATTATATATAGGAGTATTTAATATAAATATTCCAAACTATAGACGCTCTTCTCATAATACTCCATACTACATTTTAACTCAGAATAAAACCAACTTTAACTACTCTCTTCTCAAAATATACTTACAGGACCTACTACCTGATAAACAAATCATAGCCATTTAAAATTTTATACTTCTATTAATAACATTATGATAATAAAACTACAAAACTATTATTATTATAATAATCATAATAATATTAGGGATATTATAATAATCATAATAATATTAAGGATTAATAACACCACCCCATATTAAATTATTAACCCGGCCAAACAGAGAACGGAGCAGTTGAGCACCCTACCCACCGCTCCCCTCCTCCCAACCGCCCTAACCATTAACCCTACGTACATCCGACGGTGAGCACCACCACTCTTAACCTCATCCTTTTGCAACTACCGTCTATCACCATCATACCCAACGAGCTTCGCAAGACGATCAAAACACTCAAGCCAAAAAATGAAGGCAATTTTGGTGTCCAGTGAGTTCCATTCCTTAATTGGGGGGCTAATCATAAATTAGCTACCCATTATAGCTCATCCGATTTCAGTTTTAGGTCACAAAATAACTTTGGGCTTTTATAGTGTTTGTGTTGTTGGGGCTAAGAAAGAGGTAGCAGCGGTGACGGTGAATGTTTCGCTTGCGATGGTTGTCAAATGAGAATTTGTAAGGTTTTGATCAAAGGTTGCCAGATGAGAGTTGTTGGTAAGGTTTGGGTCGACGATTGTCATATGAGGTGACGGGTTGACGGTGGTGAGGAGGAAGGGTTAATTTGAGATAGTGAGGTAGATGGTGGGAATTATATTGGATATTGGTGGGAGATGGATGTTTAATTTAATTAGATTATTAATAGGGGTTTAATTTTTTTATTATTATTATGAGTAATTTTTTTTTATAAAAGCTTTTTATGGCAGTTTTTACCTATGATAAAAAGTCATAAAATACCCAAGTTTATTATGAGAAGAGAGTGTTAATAGTAGGATTTATTTTGAGATTAAATTTAGTTTGTAGTAATTTGAGAAGACCACTAATAGTTTGGAGTATTTGTATTAAATAACCTTTATATATAATTGTTTAAAAAAACAAAAGGTGCAAATTTCTCATAGATATGTTTGACACATATCACATGCAAGACACAATCAAAATATTTGAATAAGTTGAGTTTGAACTCTATATGTTTGATAGATAAATATCACATGTTATACATAAAAAATTAAAAATTACATAAAATTATGTTCACATCGTTTTGAATAAATATTAATTGATTTGAGACATAAACTATCGAGAAATGATATAATTTGAGAACTTATTGTTGATTGTTGTATTATTCGAATAAATTTTATTTTGATTAATATGATATTTCACCAGTCACAAATTTATTTATAAAATGTTGATCATGCATAATTAATTATCACTTATTAGTTTTAATTAAAACTCTTATGTATTTTATTTTAAAACATTGAAGTTAAACCTAAAAATATTAAATTTGAGAAAATATTATTTATAAGAGAAAATATTGAAGCTCATATATGAATTATATAATTTTTCTTCAATTATAATCATAAAATATTAAAACGGGCCGCGCGAAGCGGAATACTACCTAGTTATATACAAATCCTGGTAGTTGATAAAACATGGTCTGATATTCTTTAGGTTATATAATAAGGAGCACTACGTATAATTTTATATTGTGAAAACGGGTGAATACAAGGATGTTGTATACAAGTATAATTATTTTATACGACTATAGTGTGCAAAATGATATCACAGGAGATCAGTTACTAATGATTGAAATATTTTTTACAATGTGAAAATTACTTGAATAATAACATGACAAGTACAAATTCTCATGTTGAATGGCAAATACAAATTTTTGAGAAGACAATATACAAAATTAATAAAAACATGAAATTATATTCTATATATAAAAGAGAAGTTTTTTTAAACGCTCTTATTGGTTGCTTATTTTTAGGAAGATAAAGTGCCCTACCTCAACTTCTTTAATTTCTCTATTTATCTATTTTTATAATTAACTAACAAACAATATAAAATATCATGAAAATAATATGAAAATGTATTGAATAAAGAGTGAAAGTATAGTTAAATAAAATAAGCTAGGTGTACGTTTTTTTTATACAAATGAGTAAAAATTTAAATCAACTTATATAACCAACAAAATAATATTTTTAAAAAGACAAAAAAACAGAGAATCATATAATAATCGAAAATAAATAAATCGTCTACAAAAATCAAGAATACCACAACAATTATAAGTATGATATTTTATATTGTTTGTCAGTTAATAGTAAAAATGGAGAAATAGAGAAATTAAAGAAGTTGAGGTGGGGCACTTTATCTTCCTAAAATTAAGCAACCAATAAGAGCATTTAAAAAAACTCCTCTTTTATATATACTCCCTCCTATTCATTATAACTCTCCTCTTTCAAAAGGGCACGCAAATTAAGGGGAGGGTTATTTTATTGTAAGGTATTGTGGTGGTGTAAGGTAATTGGAGAGAGAAAAGGTATTATTGTGAGATAAGATGATTAAAATAAGTATTGTTATAGAGTAAGGTGATTAAAATAAGATAAAATATGAGTATTGTGGGTGAGGTGATTAAAATAAGTATAAAATTTTACTAAATAAGGAAAGGGGGAGAGTTATATGAATAGAAGAAAAAGGAAAGTGAGAGAGTTATTATGAATAGGAGGGAGTAGGAGATATCATGGAAATAATATGAAAATGTATTGAATCTTCTATATATAAAAGATGAGTTTTTTAGAGAAATATAATTGGTTGCTTGATTTGAAGGTTAAAAGAAATTCATGGCCCCACCACTTAAAATTTTACCCATTTACCTAAACACACTTTATTTATATAGTTTGATCCAACAAATTTCATTTATAATTATACTAATGTTCACTTTATAAATTCTGATTATGCATTTCTTTAATATTCACAATTACAATATAAAATTTATATATTTTGAAGTTTAATTTATATAATTTAATTTTTTTTTCATAAAACGAATAATATACCTCCGTCCATATTTTGTTTAATGAGACATAATTACAAATGTAAAAAAAAAAAAAAAAAAAAAAAAAAAAAAAAAAACATATCTACTTATATATAGCGCAACTTTTTATTTTGTGTGTATTTTTTAAAAGTTGTCCGTGCATTTTTTTTCCACGGGACTAAAACTACACAAATACTATCCTACAATCAGTTGCATAATAGCATTGTACAGCCACCCCAAAGTTGTTGAGCTCTTACAAAAAACTGTTGAGCAGTTTTACAAGTTATTGAGCTATGTTACAAAGTTATTGAGTTTAATAATTATTCTGTTAAGCTCAATAACTTTGTACCATAGCTCGATAATTTTGTTAATAAAACTCGACAACTTTGTAACAAAGTTCAACTACATTAAATAAGTTGTATATAAAACTAGTTGTATAATACATTAACTGCTAAAACTAGTAAAGAGTTAAAGTATAGTTAAATAAAGTAAGCTACGTGTACGTTTTTTTTATAGAAATGAGTAAAAATTTAAATCAAATTATATAACTGAGAAAATAATATTTTAAAAAGACAAATAAAAAGAGAATCATATAATAATCGAAAATAAATAAATCATAATAGCAATACCCTTCTGTTATGAAATATTATAGTATAATATTATATGGATGTCCATATCTCAGAATATTTTAGAATGTATTACCTTATGGAAACTCTACCTGTAACACCTCCATTTATTTAAGAGTCTTTAGCTAGACATTCTCAAGTAAATAAAGGTGTTACCATCTCAGTTGCCTGGGGTAGTAAGTATAAAAGACAAACAGATACCAAGTACTTTAAGACGATGTATTATAATTAAAGTGCCTCAAAAGGTTTATCACAATTATCCAACCCGATAAATAAATATTATTAAATATTCTTAACAACTGCAGTGAAATTAAAGTAAATAGTGTCTGAATATTAATTAAGGCGATCTCTAGACTCAAGTGATCTCGTCCCAAGCTCCCCTCTAAGCATCCAGCACTTCACACAAGCTAACCTGAAATCAATCTGCTCTCCAATATTTGGTTCATCACAGGTGTTCATGAATACACAGTCAACCACAAGGTTGAGTAGGATAACAAAACCACAACGACAACAACAATAACAATAACAATAACAAGAAGAAGAAGAAGAAGAAGAAGAAGAAGAAGAAGAAGAAGAAGAAGAAGAAGAAGAAGAAGAAGACGACTGTTTGGCAGGGCATGCTGCATGTGTAGTTTCTCTAGCTCTGGAGCATCACCTTCCTATAGCGGATAACATTATTGGGAAGGGTTTGCTCATGCCTAACAGATGTAGTTTGTGCAAAGCTACAGCTGAGAGCCACCTGCATTTATTCTTTAACTGTACCTATGCTAAGAATGTTTGGCAGGGCATGCTGCATTGGATTGGTATTAAAAGGAGAGGTATGAATCTAAGGCCGGAAATTGGCTGGTTTAGAAGCAGAAAACACCACAACCACTGGTCCTCGATCTGGTTCATTAACACACTTGCTGCAACTGTACATCTTCTTTGGCATGAACGGAATCAAAGAATCTTTCTTGGTCAAGAAAGAAATCAGGAACTCCTAGCAAAGCAAATCAAGTATCTCGTAGGTGTTCGATTATTAGCTTGTAGTAAAGATAGTGTGTACAATATCTTAACTGAGCATCTTACTTAGTTGTTTCTCTTTGTTTGGCATTTTGATGCCAAGCTAGTGGATAGTTTTGTAAGTTTACTCCTTTCTATTCCCCATTTTGGGATGAATAAAATGGAGGTAATTTCTTGCAAAAAAAAATAATAAAAAAAAATTAAAAAAAATAAATAATAATAATAATAATAATAATAATCCGGCCCTCTCTCTTGTTTCTCTCTCTAAAAATTCTCTCAAACTGCGATTGCAAAACCCTAAGCTTCGTAGCCATGGCCAGGGGCTGGCCGCCTAGGGTAGCAGTGCCTCCTCCGGCTGCTACCGCTGAGGACACCTCTACTGTGACTAATGAAGACGAAACTAAAGTTTCGGTGCCGACGGTTCCGGTGTTGACAGGCTACGTTAATGCGGCGCTGGGTTTTGATAAGGCACGCCTAACTGGACCTTCTTCTGGATCTGCGACTAAGAAACCTGCTGCAGAGGCTTCCACTTCGAAAACATACTCTCAAGTTTTGAAGAGTTCTTCGAAAGGTATGAATCTCTCTTATGTTCCTGTTGTGGATTCTTCAGTCACCATTGATGAGGATGATATTGTGAAAGAGGTTGAATACTGGCAGACAACTCTAGTGGGTACTGTTTTGGGGAAACAATCGTCTCTTGTTCAAATTGAAAGCCTTGTCTCGAAATATTGGACACATATCAGCACCCCTGAGATTATGTACTTTGCAAAGGGTTGGTATTACTTTCGCTTTGCTTGTGCAGAAGATATTGAGAAAATTCGGTCTGATACTTGTAATGTTAATGGGTTCCCTTTGGTGTTCAAGCCGTGGAGTCCTACTGTTGTGGATGAACTCACTATAACTCACGTTCCTGTCTGGGTGCTTTTCCCTAACCTAGATCCCTGCTTTTGGTCTCAAGTTGGCCTTAGCAAGGTGGCTAGTGCAGTGGGAAATCCTATCTGTGCAGATGAACACACCACTGGTAAGAGTAAGCTTGCTTTTGCCAGAATTTTAGTTGATGTGGATCTCTCTAAGGAATTACCTAAGGCCATCAAGATCAACTCTCCTTACCGTGGTTTTTTGCTGCAAAAGGTTGAGTATGAATGGGTTCCCCATTTCTGCACATCCTGTAAACGAGTTGGAGACACAAAGGATAGATGTAATCCTAATGGTAAACCTAAAGCCAAGACTGTCTATAGGCCTAAACAGCCTACTCAGACTGTTGTGCCTCAGAAACCTGCTGTTGTGGTTGTGAATCCTCCAGTTCACAAGGATATAAGCCCTCAGCCTGTTCAGGAGAAATCTACTGTGGCAACTAAGTTGTCTAATAGGTTTTCTCTTCTTTAAAATGAAAACCTTCTTGAGCCAGTTCCTGAAGCTTCATCTGAGCTGGTCAATGAGGCTGACATTGATCCTGGGGAAGAGAAATCTTTAGATTTGGAGAGTGTAGTACAAATGGCTATTGAATTGGATCCTGGGGACGCAGATGCATCCCATGATCCTCACAACATGGAACATTAGGGGTCTCAATGACCCCTTAAAGCAGCAAGAAGTTCTCCAATTCTTGCTGGCACATAGGGTGGATTGTGGAGCTATTATTGAAACTCATGTCAAGAACAATGCCATCAAGGAGATTAGTAAGGTTTTTACTGGCTTTCAGCTGATTCATAATAATGACTATCATCATAATTATAGAATTTGGGTTTTATGGAAACCTCATATCATCTCTCTTACTGTTCTACATAAATCTGCCCAGCATATACATTGTTCCTTACTCCACCTTGCTTCTCAAAGAAGGGTTGAAGTGACATTTCTCTATGCCTATAATGCAAGATCTTATAGGAGAGACCTTTGGAAAGCTCTTTTGGACATTTCTACTCAAGCTACCTTACCTTGGTTGTGCTTGGGGGATTTTAATGTGGTATTAAAAATGGATGAGAGGTTGGGTAGTACTCAGTTGAACTTAGCTGATATGAATGAATTCAGTCAATGTTTGGATACTTGTGCTCTGGTTGATCACCCTGCTACGGGTTGTCATTTTACTTGGAATAATAGGCATGGTGATGGTCTCAGATGGGCAAAATTGGATAGGATTCTAATCTCTTAACAATGGATTACCAATCTTAATTCAACTGGGATCTCTGATCATTCCCCTTGCTTAGTTACTGTTTCTGATTTGTATACTCCTCGACCCTCCTCTTTCAAATATCTGAATTGCTAGGCTTCATCCCCTCAATTTCTGAAAGTTGTGACTGATGGTTGGTCCTCTCATTACTATGGTGGTCATATTAACTCTCTGTTCCAGAAATTGAAAAGGCTCAGGGGCTGTTTGAAATGCATTCATACCACCTCTTTTACTAATCTCTCTGAAAGGGTGGCTGCTGCAAAACATAAGCTCAAAGATTGTCAGACTAGACTTAGTAGCTCCCCTATGGATGTCTCCTTTATCAGAGAGGAAGGAAATTTGTTACAAGACTATTTAACTGTGAAGAGAGCTGAGCTACAAGCTCTTCAACAACGAGCTAAAGTTTAGTACATCCAGCAGAATGATCTTGGTACTAGGTTCTTTTACTCCAGCATTGCAGCTAGAAAAGCTAGAAACACCGTTGGCTGCATTTTGGATCAGACTGGGCTCTTGTGTACTGGTACCATAGCTGTTGCACAGGGGTTTATCTCTTATTATAAGACTCTTTTGGGATCCTCAACACCTGTTTAGCCTCTACCTCACCATTTATTCCATCAGGACACTTTGCCCCTGGCTGGTTGTGAGTTTCTGGTGCAGCTAGTAAGGGTGCAGGAAATTCTGGAGGCCCTTAGGTCTATTGACATGAACAAAAGCTCTGGTGTTGATGGCTACACCTCAGGTTTCTTTTTGGATGCCTGGACTGTGGTAGGTCAAGACTTCAAAAATGTTGTGCTTGAATTTTTTCAGACAGGGGTTCTACCTAAGGCTGCCAATACTACCCTGTTAGTTTTGATTCCTAAAATGGAGACTCCTCTATCTGTTAAGGACTTCAGGCCTATAGCTTGTTGTACAACTTATTATAAAGTGGTTAGTAAAATTCTTGCTAACAGATTGAGGCAAGTTTTGGATGTCATTGTTGGCCCTGAGCAAGCTGCCTTTGTGGTTGAGAGGGACATATTTGATAATAGTTTGTTGGGTCATGAATTGGTTTCCAAGTATGGCCGTGCTTATCTGACCCCTAGGTGCCTTTTAAAGGTGGATATTAGGAAGGCTTTTGATTCAGTGAACTGGGATTTTCTTAAGGAGAGTCTTCTGCTGCTGAACTTCCCTTCTAAGTTTGTCCACTGGATAATGGCCTGTGTGACCTCCCCAAATTATTCTTTGCTTATTAATGGAGGTGTTGAAGGTTTTTTTCCTGGCAAGTGTGGTTTGAGACAAGGGGATCCTCTCTCACCCTACCTTTTTGTTATCTGTATGGAAGTACTGTCTAGGCTCCTTAGAAGACTTCATAGAGCTCCTAACTTTTCTTATCACCCAAAGTGTGTACAGCTGAACCTTACACACCTTGTTTTTGCGGATGATCTTCTTGTTTTTACTAGAGGCGACCTGCCTTCCGTTAAAGCAGTTGCTAATTGTCTGGAGCTGTTTAGTGAGCTCCCTGGTCTTCATGCTAACCTTGCTAAGACTTATCTCTATTTTGGTGGGGTAGCAGATGGCATCAGAGACTTAATTCTTGCTGAAACTCGATTTAGTGCTGGTGAGTTTCCATTCAAATACTTGGGTCTGCCATTATTTAATGCAAGGATCACTCAGGATATGTATCAACCTTTGCTGGATAAAATTAATGCTAGATATATGCATTGGGCTAACAAGAATCTGAGTTATGCAGGCAAAACTCTCTTGGTTAACTCAATCATTTTTGGCTTAAACAATTTTTGGGGTGCTAATGTGTTGCTTCCACGAGGCATTTCTAAGAGAAGCAACAAATTATGCAAAGATTTCATTTGGGGGATTGATGAAGGTTGTAGAAGACACACTTTCTTGAAATGGCAGCTCTTGTGTTCTCCTAAGACTGAGGGGGGCATAGGTATAAAGAAAGTCCTAAGTTGGAACAATGCACAGATGGTTAAAAGGGTATGGAAGCTGATTTATAGGCCTCATAGTATTTGGTCAAGATGGGTTTACACGTATGTTCTTAAGGGTCATGATTTTTGGTTGGCTACCACCAACATTTCTCATTCATGGTACTGGAACAATGTGATTAAAATGAAGGATCTCTTGCTTGGTATAACTGGATCCCCTGCCCATGCGCTTCAGTTGCTTGAGGGTTGCTCTACTAACCTGAGGTATAATACCAGTTTAATGTATGACTCTATCAGATCTTGCAGACCTAAGGTTAGTTGGCATAATTTGGTACATGGCAAGGGCTGTCATCCTAAGCATTCCTTTGTTGGGATGATGGTTATGCATAATGCTCTTCCTACTATAGATAATCTGATGCGAAGAGGCCTGCTTTTAGTCAATAGGTGTGCTCTTTATGAGAATTGTAGTGAGGATGTCCATTATATATTCTTTAACTGTCCTTATTCCAGGCATCTCCTGCACACTATTGGTACCTGGCTGGAGCTTTCATTGCGTTCATGTTTCTTGTTCACTATTGTTCAAGAATTTGCATCCAAGCGTAGTACTTGCAGGCAGCGGGTTGGATTCTTGGCTACTATTTACTACCTATGGAATGAAAGAAATGATAGGATATTTAAGGGGGTTAAGTCCTCTGTGGATACTCTTAGTGTTAAAATCAAGAGAGCTGTACACTTGCGTCTTTATGGTTCTGGACTTTCTTAGGATTTTTGTGTAGGTGGTTTTCTTTTTTTTTCATCTTAGGGGGCTACCCTGGTCTCCTTTGTAGGAAAGATTGGAAGGGATCTTGTACATTTTGATTATTTTTTGAAATATAGATCTAAACTTTTCTGCAAAAAAATAAAAAAAAAATAAAAAATAATAATAATAATATTTGTGTAATAATAATAATATAATAATTACATAGTTTCCTAATACAGCACTATATGGCCTACCTTATCACTATAAATAGATGGTATGACCAAATTAGAGACCTTATTCACTCATTAAATTCATAAAAGAGAGAGAAAAGGAGATCTAAAAAGAAAATAGGAGAATTCTTGCTAGGAGACCGTCACAAGGTAATTTTCTATCGTCTCTTAACATACTCATCTTAAGACGAATATAAATCGTTATTTGACCACCATAGGACATGGTAGGACCGTGACTTTGACCGTGGGACATCAGGGTATGACCGGACTCACCATTGACCACCGTTGACCGTCGGGAAGGGGGCTGTTATTAGGGTTTTTGAAGGGTGGTTGTGGGTTGTTGATTACACGTTGAACATAAGTTTGCAACCCCTAGTCTGACTCGTCTGACCTGGGCTTGGTAGGGTAGGGTCGTGGTGATTATTCGACTACTTAGGGGTGGTCGTGGGTGGTTGTTGCTCGTGTTTTGCGCGGTGGTTGCCGGAATTACGAGCTAAGGCAGATTGTTGTTTAAACACGATGGAACCATTTAATACTCGTTGCCTTGACCTGGGTATGGTGGGGATGGAAGATGATGGTACCTAGGGGTGAGGGTGTTTGGGGCGTGGTTGGGTGGCTGGTAGTGGAGGCACCTAGGGTTGAGGGTGGCAGACTTGGTGGTTGTCGAGTTTGGGTGTTGGGGTTGTTTGTGGGGGATGGTGTAAACGGTTTAGACCGTGTATGTTGGGGGTTTGTATAATGTTGAGTCGGGTTTTACCCAATGATTGAGTCGGGTTTTGAAGTGTTTGCTTGTGGGCCTTTGAACACGGGTTGTTGGATATTTATGACAGAATTTATAAAATAATTGAGACGAGTTTTAATTATTAGTTTACGTAATAATAAAATAATTAATATAATTTATAAGTTAATAAATAAGAATAATGAATTGATAATAGTGTAATAATTATTATTTATTTAGAGGTGACAGACTTATTGAACGGGTTTATTGAAGGATACTTTTGGTAGATTGCACTAATTGGATTTGCTTGTCAGGTAGGAGTTTCCTACTCAACTCGGGTTTTATTGTTAAGTGAACGTATATTTAATTGTGACGGTTGATGAGATTAATGTTAATATTGTGATTTATTATTGGAGATAGAATATTTGTGTTTTCTAAGATGTTGGTGAAATTTTGTATGACGGGATTGTTATTGAGTATTTGTTGTTGGTTATATTTGGTATGGAGAATTGATTATTCAGCTGAGCATAACACGGAGGATGTTACTGCCAGTTGTGCATAGTAAGTGATCGTTACTGCCAGATGTGCATAATAAGTAATTACTACTGCTAGAGATAGTTCTGCATAGTAAGTAATTACTACTGCCAGGTGAGCATCTACTGCCAGTTGAGCATAGCACGGTGTTAAGGGGGTCGTGCTACTGCCAGTGACGTAAATGAGTTGTACAAATGAAGTGATGAGAACTTGAAGGATGTCTATTTTGGTTGAATTATTATTGTTGTTTGGTTATTCCTACTCAACCTCGTGGTTGACAGTGTATTCGTGAATGTTAGAACACACTTGGTTGATGATGCCAAGTTTCATTATGATTTAATTGTTTGCCTCTTAGTTTTATGCTTAGCAAATTGAAGCATCCAATGGACGTTCAAATATGATCAAGATGAAGGACAAGTCAAGCATGCCCATAGTCTAGAACGAATGTTGTAAACGAGGTAGTTCAACATATTCTTTTTACGCATAAGTTATGGCAAAACCGTGCAACAGTTCCTGTGACTGTTGCACCATGGTTTCTGGTACTAACGAATGGAGAATTTTCGGGAAAATTCACAAGTGTTTGAAATTTTTTAAAGAGCTTTTCTATGTTTAAAAGGAACATTATTTCAAAACTGAAGAACAAAAAGAACAAAAGGAATATGCTTGCACAATAATTTAAAAGATGTCAATCCCATTTATGCAAGTTGTTTTTCATGCAAAAAATAGGTCTTATGCTTTTTCCATTTGTGGCAAAATTGTGAGTTCCCATATTTTATGGGAAACACTCCTTTGCTTTGGAAAAATGCAGCCACCTTGAGCCTCTCAAACCTGGTTGTTCTTTTATATTTTTTAAATGAAAACGCATACTACAAACTTGTGGATAATAGATTAATGTAGTGTTAAGATCCTTCTCTTACACACTACCTTTCTCTATAAATAGCCACTTCATTTTTCATTTATTGCAAGACTTTGAAAGAGCATTCATTGTAAACACTTTGCAAATCTTTTCAGCATTAAAAGCTTTGTTCTTCAATCATTTGCAAAACCGTTTTCTGTTTTTCAAAAGTCTTCAATTGTTTTTCAAAGCTGTAAAATCTCCAAGTATCAGTTCGCTTAACTATTGCATAAAGAATATGTTCAATGATTCTCGTGTTTAAGTCTTAATTGTAATCTCCATGTTCTTAAGTGAACCACTGAGATTCTGACTCTGTAAACCGTTGAGATAGAACCTTAAGTCTTGAAGCGGAGTAGCTTTGAGCAAAAGAAAGTCTTGAAGCGGAGTAGCTTTAAGCAATTGCAACCGGAGTAGGTTGGCGAGTTGTTTTCATTGTAATGGTTTAGTTAAGTTTGAGTAAATTTCTAAACAAGCAATAAAATAACGGTTGGACGTAGGCTCCGGAGTAGGAGCTGAACCAATTTTTAAACATCGTCTTATTTGTTTATTTACTTTCACGTTTTCTTATCATTCTTCTTTTACACGTTAATCTCGCTCTCAGTGTTGTGCAACAGTCTCTCATACTGTTGCATAGACCTGCTGTACCGTTTGTGAACTTACAATCCATTAAGTTTCTCAAACTCGTACTTAATAGATCTTACTTGTGTTAGTCATTAACCAAGTAAAGGAGAAAATTTTTAAAAGGTACACCTAATTCACCCCCTCCCCCTCTTAGGTGTTTATCGTTCTTAACTCTTCAATTGGTATCATAGCCTCGTGCTCTTGATATTGGTTAAAACCAAAGAGTTGATCCCATAGTTATGGACGATTCAAAACACACTAAGTATCCCATCTTTAAGGGAGAAAACTATGCCTGGTGGAAACATCGCATGGAGCACTATGTTAAAAGTACGGACTACGAATGTTGGTTGATCATTCAAAATAGTCCCCTCAAGATTGAGGTGACTAATGCCGATGGCACTAAGTCTATCAAAAGTGAGGACAAATATGTTGAGGCCGATTATAGAAAAGTCGAGAAAAACTCTAAAGCCATGTCCATCCTTCAATATGGCATCGGTGAACAAGAGATCAACCGGATATCCGGATGTGACTCGGCAAAGGAAATTTGGGACACCCTAAATCTTCCATATGAGGGAACGTCACAAGTCAAAAAGTACCGTGTTGATCTTCTCATGCAACAATATGAGATGTTCAACATGGGAAAAGATGAGTCAATTAATAGTTTGTCTTCTCGTTTCTCTAGTATTGTTAATGACCTCAAGAGTCTAGGTAGAAACTTTGAATCCGAGGATTTAGTACGTAAAATCCTTCGTAGCCTATCTGAAAAATGGCAACCGAAGGTTACGGCTATTAAGGAAGCTAAAGACCTCTCTTTGCTATCCCTTGATGAACTTATGGGCTCACTCATAGCTCATGAGTTAACTCTCATGAAGCGATCCGGTGAAAGCTCTAAAGGGAAAGGACATGCTCTTTATGCTCTCTCAAGTGATGAGGAGGATGAAGATGGCGAGTTTGCAATGTTCACTAAAAACATTGTTGGCATGATAAATGGTCGAAACTCACAAAGGTCTAATAACTATACTAGCAAACGACGCTTTCCCAAAAGAAAGTCTACTTCCACTGTTGGCTGCTTCAAATGTGGTGACAAAGGTCACCAAATCAAAGAATGCCCAAAGTGGAATGACATTAAGTCTAAATAAAAGCGTGAGTTTGCTAAAAGAGAATACAAAAGCAAAGTAATGACTGCCATTTGGGGAATGTCTGATTCTGACGAGGACGATGTCCTTGAGGAAGAATTGGATGCCAAACTTACCATCTCGTCTCAGTCAAGCAATGATGTTCCAAAGTCAACAAAGAAAGAAAGTGTCAAATGTCTTATGGCTCACTCCGTAGACTCAGATTCAGATTCTGACATTGAGGTAAATAAGCTCAAGAAAAAGGTTTGATCTTTCTCTAAAGACAAAATTTGTCATCTCCTAGACCAATTCATTGATAAGTGTCGTGTCCAAAGCAATAAATTAGAGGCTATGCAAACTGAAATTGAAGACATAGCCGAAGAAAATGTTGGTCTAAAAGAATGTCTAAATGAGGTAGATCAACCTAGTTCATCATCGAGTCTTGAGAAGGAGATTAAAAGGCTCCAAAAACAGAATCTGTTTCTTGCTAAAAGAGTTGATGAAATACATGCAACAGACCAATGCAATGTTCCATCTGTGTCTAACAAGTGAGAAGAGTCCTTTGATAAAGCTGTGTCCTCACTAACCAAAGAACTGGACCAACTTTTGATTGATCTTGCAACATGTCAAAATGAAAAAGAGGATCTTGTCAAAATTGCTGAAGTACTAAATGATGAGTCAAGTCATATTAAAAGTGCTTTAGATCGAGTGCAAAATTCAAATGATGATCTTCTCGCTCAAATTGATACTCTGAAAAAGGTTGAACAAATCCATGCAACAGATGATGATGCAAGATGTTGCATCCGAGTCTATGAAGGAAATTGAGACTCTCACAAAACATGTGTCTTCACTAACTAAAGAACGTGACTCTCTGTTAGCTGACCTTACCTTGTGCAAAAGAGATAACAAGCAACTTGAGCAAATTGGCTTATTGCTTAGTGATGAAGTGAGACATGCTAAACATGCGTTCGACAAAGTAGGTCAACTAAATCTTAATCATCTTGCTAAAATTGAAAAACTAACCAAAGAGCTAGATGAGGCTAAGATGTTCTATTTGAAATGGGAAGGAAGTCAGAATGTCTTGGAATTTCTTTTAAAACAATCTCAAGAATATGAAAACCATGCAAAAAATGCTGGACTTGGTTTCAAATGCAACGATTCTACGATGTTGCACTCGAAACCAAGACCCAAGTGTAACTGATTTTCGAAGAAGAAAGTATGCTGGCCTTCCTGAGTACATTATCTGCAATTACTGTGGTAAAACTGGTCATGAGTTCAATGGTTGTGAAAAGAGAGTCCTTGACCTAGAAAGAAGTACTAAAGTGGCTAAACATATTTGGATTAAAAAGAAAGAAGTCAAGAAAGTTGTTGTCAAAAAGGAACCTAAACTTGTTTGGGTTCCTAAACTAAACGTTTGATTTCTTATAGGCATTAGCGAAAGGAAGCAGCAATTGGTACTTAGACAGTGGATGCTCTCATCACATGACGGGAGATGAAAGCCAATTCCTTTCGCTAGAAACCTACGATGGTGGCATGGTGACTTTTGGTGACAACAAACGAGGTGAAATCATTGGTATTGGAAAAGTTGGTAAGTCAAAGTCACTATGTATCGACAAAGTGTTGCTTGTCAAAGGTTTAAAACACAATCTTCTAAGCATATCACAATTGTGTGATCGAGGTAACATCGTTGAATTTATTGCTAGTGAATGTAGAATAATTGATGGAAAAACTAGAGAACTCATTATTGAAGGTAAACGTGTCAAAGATGTTTACATGACTAACTTATATTCATTGTCGAGTCAAACACTATCATGCATGAGTGTCCAAAAGAATGACCCTTGGCTTTGGCATAAACGACTTGGTCATGTAAATGCTAAAACACTTAATACCCTTAAGAGGCTTGATCTAGTTGATGGCAATCCTAACATTAAATTTGAATTCAAATCACTTTGTGACGATTGTGTTAAAGGTAAACAAGTAAAATGCTCCTTTAAATCCAAAAAGATTGTTAGCACTTCCTTACCTCTTGAACTCATTCACATAGACTTATGTGGACCTATGTGTATTGTTAATAAGGGTGGAAGTCGCTATATTTGTGTCATTGTTGATGATTTTACAAGATTTATTTGGCTTCTTTTCTTAAGTTCTAAAGATCAAACTTTTGATGAATTCTTAATTTGGGTTAAAAAGGTCCAAAATAAATTTGGTTATAAACTTGTCTCCTTGAGATCCGACCATGAAACCGAATTTGAGAATTTATCATTTGAGTCCTATTGCAATGAGTACGGTATTAACCACAATTTTTCGGCTGCAAGAACCCCTCAACAAAATGGGGTTGTGGAACGAATGAATCGAACTCTTGAAAATATGGCTAGGACCATGCTCATTAGCTCTAAAGTGCCAAGAAACTTTTGGGCCGAGGCCGTTAACACATCTTGTTATATCTACAATCGAGTCATGATTAGAAAAATCATTAACAAAACTCCTTATGAATTACTACGAGGAAGAAAACCTATCATCTCACATCTAAAGTGCTTTGGTAGTAAATGCTTTGTACATAATAATGGAAAAGACAACCTAGGCAAATTTGACGCTCGTAGTGATGAAGGTGTTTTTGTTGGTTATTCCGATCATAGTAAAGCTTACAAAGTTTATAACAAGAGAACCATGAAAATGGAAGAAAGCGTTCTTGTAATATTTGACGAATCTAGTCTCTTTGTTTCAAACACTCAGGTTAATGATGAAGAAGATGATGAGGAAGACGATGACTTCGAAATTGGAATGATACGTCATGATATGGATCAAGTCGTGGAAGAAGCTGAGCAACAGTTGGAGCCACTGTTGCTTGAGGAGGCTGGCCAAAATTCAGGGGGAACTAACCCTCCCTCGTCTCAAAATGGAGCTAGCTCATCCAGGGGGAATGAGGAGTGCAGTGAACCAACCACTAACCAAATTGAAACCAATCCACAAACACCCTCACACAATATTCCCCATGCAACAGTCACTAACACTCTTGCATCAGAACCAAACGAAACAAATGAGGCCTCTAACACCCTTGTTCCCAAGAAATGGAAGCATCAAGGTTCCCATCCTCTATCAAATTTAACCAGTGACCTTACCTCTGGAATAAAAACTAGATCATCTCTCCAAAATCACTGTGCTTTTGAAGCATTCATATCACAAATTAAACCCATAAATATCACAATGGCACTATCCGATGAATATTGGGTCACGGCTATGCAAGAAGAACTAGAGCAATTTGAGATAAACAAGGTATGGCATCTGGTCCCTAGACCATCTCAACGTACTGTAATTGGTACGAGGTGGGTCTATTGCAATAAGCTCGATGATGTTGGAGAAATCGTAAGGAATAAAGCTAGACTAGTGGTACAAGGGTTTAATCAACAAGAGGGGATTGACTACGATGAAATCTTTGCACCAGTAGCTAGGCTTGAGGCCATACGAATGCTCATAGCTTTTGCATCTCATGTTGGCATAAAACTTTTTCAAATGGACGTTAAAACCGCCTTCTTAAATGGCTATCTTGAAGAAGAAGTTTTTGTCGAACAACCTCCGGGCTTTATAAACAATGAGTTCCCTAATCACGTATTTAAACTTGACAAAGCACTTTATGGTTTAAAACAGGCTCCCCGAGCTTGGTATGATAGGCTTTCAAATTTTCTATTAGAAAATGATTTTATACATGGTTCGGTAGATAAGACATTGTTTATCAAGTCACAGTCAGAGGAACTGTTGCTTGTGCAAGTATATGTTGATGACATTATTTTCGGTGCAACTAACAACATTCTTTATAAGTACTTTTCGGATCTTATGACTTCTGAGTTTGAAATGAGTATGATGGGAGAACTTGGATTCTTCCTTGGTCTTCAAATTAAGCAAGATGAAAAAGGAACCATGATCCACCAACAAAAGTACTTAAAGGAAATGATAAGTAAGTTTGGGTTAACTAGCTCGAATCCTATGCCTACACCTATGATTGCCAAGCGTAATCTTGATAAAGACGAAAATGGTAAGAGTATTAGTGAAAGGGTATATCGAGATATGATCGGTTCATTGCTTTATTTAACCACTAGTCGACCCGACATACAATTTAGTGTGTGCGTATGCGCTCGTTTCCAATCAAATCCTAAAGAATCACATTTCAAAGCCGTCAAAAGGATTTTTAGGTATTTGATTGGAACGCAAGGTTTATACCTTTGGTACCCAACTCATTATGACATTGATCTTGTAGGATTTTCGGATGCGGATTATGCCGGGAGCTCGTTGGATAGAAAAAGCACCTCGGGTATTGCCACCTTCTTAGGACCGTGCCTTATCTCATGGGCATCCAAGAAACAAAATACTGTTGCTCTATCCACGGCCGAAAGTGAGTATGTAAGTGCCGCTCTTTGTTGTGCTCAAATTCTTTAGGTACGACAACAATTGCGTGATTACGGTCTTATTTTCGAAACTACTCCCATATTTTGTGATAATACAAGTGCAATTAACATCTCGAAAAATCCAATACAACATTCTAGGATGAAACACATTGACATAAGGCATCATTTTTTACGTGATCAAGTCGAAAAAGGAAATATATGTCTAACCTTTGGTAGAACGGAAAATCAAATTGCGGACATTTTTACAAAACCGTTAGAAAGGGAACAATTCGTAAAACTTCGGTTGGAAATTGGTTTGTTAGGCGACATGTGACACAAATTAAAATTATCTTTCCCGTATGATTGACTAGAGATGAAACGATGTATATATGTTCTCAAGTTTAAAAATGTCTAATTTATCATATGTCAAGTGTGCCGGAAAAATTGCATTGGAACTCCACAATTTGCACTAGAATTATTGTCTTGAGCCTTACAATCACTTTATGTCCCATCTAGCACATCCTACTCTAGCCGCCCCCTATATCATCATTACTCTCATTTACACTCCACCTCAACCTTTAACCACTCCCTCTTTAAATCCAACCGTCCCTAAAATAAATCCCCCATGTAATAACCCCACTTTCCCATTTACCCACAAACTCCCTTCAAAATTCAAAAATCCCTCAACCTCTTTCATCTCCCTAAACCGTCAAAACCCATCACCCTCAAATGGCTCCCAAAAAATCAGTTAGTAGAGAGATTCAAAACCTTAGAAATTCTTTCAACCCCAAATACATTGTCCAGCAAAAAATGGTCGCCAAATCCGCTGCAAACGTTGAAAAATCCGAAAAACCCACCCCGTCTCCTACCAAGCCTCCAACAGTTAAACCAAATGTTGCACGAAAAAAATCCATGGCTGTCAAAGGAAGAGGCCGTGGTAGAGGAGGCCGTGGTGGATTAAAACGAAGTCCACCAATCTCCTTGATGTTGGACTCAAATATTGATGTTGATTCCGAGGAAGACGAGCCCACGCTCAAACAAATAGCAAGCAACATCCACAAAGACAAAGAGATTAATGATGATGTGGTTGTTGCTACTATTATTGAAGAAGAAAAGGAAAATGAGGTTGTTGATGATGTTGTTGAGGAGGAGGAAAAAGAAAAAGAATCAGAAAAAGTAAATGAGAAAGATGTTGAAGAGAAAAATGAAATTGAGAAGAATGATAATAAGGAAGAAAAAATGAGTGAAAAAGATGAGGAAAAAGAGAAAGAGAGTGAACTAGAAAAAGAAAAAGGAACCGTGAGTGAGTGAGAAAGATGCTGAAAAAATTGATTCTCCAAATCAAAATTCAGAAAAAGAAGTCCTTCATGAGGAAGAGGTCATTCCCAACATTGAAAACACCAATGAACCTACCAATGAAGACACGGTAGCTGATGAATTTGACCCTCTTTCCACCGAAAACCCCAAAACAAAATCCCAAATCAAAATCACCGAACTGTTTGGTGATGATGATGATGATATTATCATTGAAACTCCCACCAAATCAAAGGCAAAATCTAAGGCCGGTATCAAAAGAAAGAAGGAATCAAAGCCAAAAGCGGCTAAAAGGCCGAGGTACCCACGGAAGAAGGAGGTGATCTTTTCAACGGAAGATGATGATGTTATTGAGGATAAAATCCCTCTCAATACATGCACGGAGTTGATGGTCACCACTCACGATGAGGCATTCAAGAACGAGGTTCTTGCTCATCTTAACTCTCTCGACCTTCCGGATGACACCCTCAAGCTATGTCACGGCATGCTTACATGTTGCTTCCACAGTGGGAGACGATACAAGAAAATATGGTATGATTCTTCCCCGGCTTTTGCATTCTGCAAAGCTGCTATTTTTGGTTAGGGTTGGTTTAATCTCCTCGATAAATACTCTCCGGTTTACATGTCGGAGTTAATTCAGTTCTATGCAACAGTCAAGGTTGATGTTGCATCAGGAACTCTCTCGGCATTTATAAACCAAAAACCCTTTGTCTTGACCATTGACCAACTTGCCTCTTACCTTGAGGTTGAAGCCGTGGGCCTTACCACCTTTCCTAAGACTACTTGGGGTGATGTTGATGAAACTATGGCTAGTGAGGTTAAGAGAACCCTTCGACCCGACAATGAAAATGGCACCACCAACATATATGCCCATGAACTTCAAGCCCCCCACCGTTTCACCTTTAACCTTGTTCACCGAGCCATTTTACCAAGCAATAACAGTAGGGGACGATGCTCTCTCCTTGAGATGCTCCTTGTTCACCTCATTGTAAAACGTCGTCCTATCAACCTTCCCCAACTTATCTTTCACCGTATCCATGAGATTGCCCCCGACCTTCAAAAAGAGAAATTTGACAAGAAAACCATGATTCCATACGGTATGTGGTTGTCCATTGTCTTCATGAAACGGAAGATAGTCATGAAAGGGAGCCCCGGTATTGAAAAACTCAGTGATGACATGACAATGGGTTTGCTTTCTCAAATGACTTTGGCTATTAGTAATGGGAAGTTGACTCGCAAGTACTCGGGTAGAGCTAAAACTGGTGCAATAGTTGGCTCAACTGTTGAAATGGGTGATGTTCTTGCTAAGTTGGACAAGCTTATGAACATGGTGTCCAAATTGGTTGTTGACAATGAGACTCTTAAGGAAGATGTTGCTGAGCTCAAAACCCTGAATGAAGATCTCATTGAGCGTGTGCAAGCTCTTGGTGGTCATGTGTCCGATGATGAATGAGGCATCCGTACCTACCCTTGCCCTCCTATCCTTTTGGCTCTTTGTTCTTAATTCTTATGCAAATTATGGGCTGTTTCTTTTCTCTTATTTTGAACATTTGTCTTTGGTTTAATTATGTACTACTTGAACATGTTTATGTCCTTCTCTTGATGATGTCAAGAGGGGGAAGTAGTTAAATTATGTGTTTATGTGTTAACTAACAACTCTTCGGCTAACGTTCACCGTGAATTTGTCTTAGCTATGATGATTAGATGTTCTACTTAGGTCATGCATGTTGACCCCCATTCACCTTGATCATGTTTAATTGATGTTCTTATTATTTGGTTCAAAGACCGACTCACCATGGGCTTAGGGAGAACTTCACACATATTTAAAACTTGCCATCATCAAAGGGGGAATTTTTTAAAACACACTTGGTTAATGATGCCAAGTTTTATTATGATTTAATTGTTTGCCTCTTAGTTTAATGCTTAGCAAATTGAAGCATCCAATGGACGTTCAAATATGATCAAGATGAAGGACAAGTCAAGCATGCCCATAGTCTAGAACGAATTTTGTAAACGAGGTAGTTCAACATATTCTTTTTACGCATAAGTTATGGCAAAACCGTGCAACAGATCCTGTGACTGTTGCACCATGGTTTCTGGTACTAACGAATGGAGAATTTTCGGGAAAATTCACAAGTGTTTGAAATTCTTTAAAGAGCTTTTCTATGTTTAAAAGGAACATTATTTCAAAACTGAAGAACAAAAAGAACAAAAGGAATATGCTTGCACAATAATTTAAAAGATGTCAATCCCATTTGTGCAAGCTATTTTTCATGCTAAAAATAGGTCTTATGTTTTTTCCATTTGTGGCAAAATTGTGAGTTCCCATATTTTATGGGAAACACTCCTTTGCTTTGGAAAAATGCAGCCAACTTGAGCCTCTCAAACCTGGTTGTTCTTTTATATTTTTTAAATGAAAATGCATACTACAAACTTGTGGATAATAGATTAATGTAGTGTTAAGATCCTTCTCTTATACACTACCTTTCTCTATAAATAGCCACTTCATTTTTCATTTATTGCAAGACTTTGAAAGAGCATTCATTGTAAACACTTTGCAAATCTTTTCAGCATTAAAAGCTTTGTTCTTCAATCATTTGCAAAACCGTTTTCTGTTTTTCAAAAGTCTTCAATTGTTTTTCAAAGTCAGTAAAATCTCCAAGTATCGTTCGTTAATCTGTTGCATAAAGAATATGTTCAATGATTCTCGTGTTTAAGTCTTAATTATAATCTCCATGTTCTTAAGTGAACCACTGAGATTCTGACTCTGTAAACCATTGAGATAGAACCTTAAGTCTTGAAGCGGAGTAGCTTTGAGCAAGAGAAAGTCTTGAAGCGGAGTAGCTTTAAGCAATTGCAACCGGAGTAGGTTGGCGAGTTGTTTTCATTGTAATGGTTTAGTTAAGTTTGAGTAAATTTCTAAACAAGCAATAAAATAACGGTTGGACGTAGGCTCCGGAGTAGGAGCTGAACCAATTTTTAAACATCGTCTTGTTTGTTTATTTACTTTCACGTTTTCTTATCATTCTTCTTTTACACGTTAATCTCGCTCTCAGTGCTGTGCAACAGTCTCTCATACTGTTGCGTAGACCTGTTGTACCGTTTGTGAACTTACAATCCATTAAGTTTCTCAAACTCGTACTTAATAGATCTTACTTGTGTTAGTCATTAACCAAGTAAAGGAGAAAATTTTTAAAAGGTACACCTAATTCATCCCCTCCCCCTCTTAGGTGTTTATCGTTCTTAACTCTTCAGTGAACACCTGTGATGAACCATAAATGGGGAGCAGATTTGATAGGTACTAAAGATTAGCTAACTTGGGAGGTTTTGGGAATGCGTGAGGACTTGGCCAGTTTACGTAGAAGTCTTGACCATTTAGTTAATTAATCACTTTGTTTATTTCTGCTGCGAGTTGTATTTAATTTTGTATTAAGTTTTAGTTTGGTTAATTTGTAATAAACATGTAATCGCTAAATTTTATTTAAAGTACTTTGGTTTGTTGTACTTTGTTATTCACTACCTCGTGAAACCGAGATGGCAACGTTCACATTTACTTGGGATGTCTAGCTAAAGGCTCCTGAATAAATGGGGGTGTTACAATTGCTACATTGGTAACCTTTATCATTTGTTTTGTCTTAGTTAACATGATTAGCAAGTAGTCCTTTTACTAGGACTAGATTATCCCCGACATGAGTATTCTACTTGTTTAAGACCCATTTAATTTGTCATTTTAGGTTGTGATAAGGGTGAATTGAGGGAATTAACTTGTGGTTTGGACTTGTTGGAATTTACTCTTTAATTCTTGACCCTTGATCATCGGTGAGAACCGATTAGGTGAAGAATTGGGTGATTCTAACTTGTCTTATTGTTAACCTCGGTTTAGACCGAAAGGGAGAACCTTGGGAGAACAGTCTTAATTTTGGGCCTAAAATCGACCCTGGAGAAAGGGAGTGGGATGATCGGAAATATGACGCGGAGATCAATGAACCTAAATCTATTTTAAACCACCTCTAAGTTTATGCATGAATTTGGGGAGACGAAAACTGAATTTAGGTACCCGACTAACGAACTCGAGAGTGGTGTTATAAGGGTTAGCTAATGGCCACTCACAAGATCGAAAGGGAGGTGTTTGGCGACCTAGAGCCGTCTTCCTCTTTATCACTATCTAAACGACCACTTAACAGGAAACTAAACTTGTAAGAGCAATTGTCGGTAGAGAAGTCAGGTCCTAGGTTTTCTTTATTATTGAATTACTTCCTTTACAATTACTTGCTCATACTTGACATCTAGTCTAGTTGCACTTTATTTTAGTTAGTTTAGTTGATTAGTTAAAAACAAAAAAAAATCAATGATTGCCGACTTAGCTAAACTCTTAAACTAAAATAGGCTAGTAGGGCATATTCGCTCCCCGTGATTCGACCCCCAAGTGCTACAACAACACCGTACACTTGCGGTTTTAAAACCCACATCACACGTTCATGTTTTTCTCATGGCTATCTGTCTTCCACTATCACTTGCGCCACGAAAGGTATTCCCGTGGCAAAGTACTAGGCACGAAAATTAAGCAATTGTGCCACGAATTAGCCGTAGCCCAAGTGCTCAATTATAGTAGTGAATCCTAAACGCAAAGTGACTATTTTGGGCACAACCGATATTGTCGGAGAGCAGCTTTCAACGTTGACAAAAGCCAATCCCCTTGTTTCCGAGCTTTCTCTATTTAATTTTGGTAAAAAATTCCCAAACATGAATTTCATCCCACCAGAGCATAGGTAATTTTTTTTAATCATTTTCTAGGGTTTGATGTATCTTGATATGAAAAAATCATAATACCTTTCTTGTATTTATGATTCTCTGTTTGTTCATCATTAAAGGATAGACCTAAACCATGTGTCCTACTACGCGATAACAACTTTTTCCGAGTAATTACAAAAAGTCTTTTTGTCACTCTAATGTAACGCTTTTTAGTTGCGACTCTTGGGAATTCAAATCATAATTTTTTGTTACGTTTATAAATAATTGATCTTCTTTATGTAGTTTTAATGTAATCTTTAAATCTTATGTATGAGTACATCTAACAATCTTATGTACTCTTATGTTTTTTCTCGGGTGAAAATGTATGACGGCTTGAAAGAGGCACTTACCGAATCAGACATTGTAATCATCAGTGATTTCGACGAAATGTTTGCTACCAATGCCGCTAATGTGAAAGATCTCAGTGAAGCCATCGCCAAGTATTGTCCTGAGTTGAGTGAATCCCGAGTTCTCGATATTACCTCCATTATATCAGTAGCTTGAGCGTATTCTAGTTTAAGAAAAAAAAATTTATTAATTAATACGTATGTTGTCATAATATATCGTTAAACTATATACTCCCTCCTATTCTCAATAACTCTCCATATTCATGGAGGGCACGATAATTAAGGAAGAGAGTATTATATGGTAAAGGATTGTAGTGGGGATAGGAAATTTAAGAGAGGGAAGGTATTGTGTCATATAATTGTGGGGTAATGTGATTAAAATAAGTATTATTATGGGGTAAGATGATTAAATAAGATAAAGTATGAGTCTTGTGGGGGTATTGTTGTGGGGTGAGGTGATTAAAAATAAGTATAAAAGTTTACTAAATAAAGAAATATGGAGAGTATTGTGAATAGACGAAAAAAGAAATATGGAGAGTTATTGAGAATAGGAGAGACTATATATTTATTATTATATATATGACCACAATTTACTAAACTTTTACCACTGTTTATTAGTATTTTATCACGAATATTGCTACTTTTGTTAGTGTTTTGCAACGATTATTGTTATTATTGTTTCCTATTTGCTACTTTTTTTTATTATGCGCCCTCCATCTCATTCATTTATCTACCTTATATTGTTATTTCATTAAAAACAATTGATCCGTATAATTAGTTCAACCTAACAAACTAGGTGTGCGATTTTTTTTACAATTAACTAACAAACTATATAAAATACCATGAAAATTATATGAATAAAGAGTTAAAGTATAGTTAATATAAAATAAGCTAGGTGTACGATTTTTTTTTTTACAGAAATGAGTAAAAATTTAATTCAACTTATATAATTGACAAAATACTATTTTTAAAAGGACGAAAAAAAGATAATCATATAATAATCGAAAAAAAATCATAATAGCAATACCCTTCCATTTTCTTTATAAACTCATCACTCTATTCGTCTAAACAAATCAAGAATATCACAACAATTATAAGTATCATATCTAATCTAAGAACTTTGTGAAACCGTCGTGATCAAAACGAGAAGTTGATATTAATTTTTTTCTTTTAATTTATTTTAAATTCAGAAAGACAAAATTAATATCTATTCATAAAAAAGTAAGTATTCGTTTGTATTAGAATATAAAAATATCTGTCCATTTTTTACACCGATACAAAAGTAACTCGTGCAAAAAATGCACCATCTCAATCATTGTAGTAACGTCGGTTCCACCATCTCAAACTATGTTTGTAAGAAATTTAATGTCTTCTTCCGACAAATTGGTTTGTTGTGTCGTCTATGGCACACAATAGTTTCCATTAGTAAGGATTACTAATAGTTGCACAACGAAATTCATGCCCTTGTGTTTTTGTAGGAATGAACTTGAAGATTTTAGTTAAGATGTCAAGTATACCTTGGAAAACAGTGGGTGAATTGTGATGCTAGCGCGACCACCAACAACAGGAACAAGAACATCAACATTTGCAGGTAATAAAAGTTTTTACAAGTGAGAGTGTGAGATCAACCCAAATTCTTGTATTCTCCTTATTTAACTATAAGTTAATGGATTGCTCTCACATATGCAAGTCTCGGATATGGTTTTGTGTATTAACATATTTAAGTTGTATAACTTCAAAAAAGAACAATCGGTTGTAACTAATGACATGTTTTAGCTGCAAATCTTTACGTATATTTTATCATTGTTAATCATCTTAGCATATAAACTCTGTGCTCTAACAACATCCAAAGTGGTAACTCTAAACAATCGTTTGAGATCTTACTTCCTGCATTTTTGAAAATTTCGGCAGCAATAGGTACACTAGAGTTCACATGATTGCTGATGATGTTGACCAGGGCCTGATTCAATCATAATTCACAACCAAGGTTATAGAATTATCCATGAGCGCAAATTCTCATTTGTGACGGTAATACTCATCGCAAACGTGCGACGGGTCAAATACATACCATATTGCATCAATTGGGTAATGGGTTGGATGTAGAATTAATAATAAGCAATTGCTGGTGGGGCATGATTGGACTATTTCTGACAAATGCAAGCTGCCAAACTCCATTACTCATCACTTCCTCCGTCCCTATATTCAATTCTTTTCTCTTTCTTTTTTATTATCATCTCTCTCTTTTTTTCTTTCTACTACAATCATTTTTACATAGATTCAAAATAAACATACACTAAAACCCCAATTTATGAAAGAAATTGAGAGAAACCAAGAATAAAAACATAAAAAAAACCCCACTTTCTAATCAAACCCCATTTTTACACCACATCTTCACCTAAAAAAAACGTAAGAACGATACATGCAAGTTTTTTTATCTTAGTTTTTTGATTTTATTATTTTAAATTTATCATTTTATTGTTCTGGGTTTTTTTTATTTTATTGTTCTTGTTTTTTTTGGTTTGTTGTTATTTATTTGTTGATAATTGTTTTTAAAATTTGGGTTGTGTGTTTTGCATTCATTTTATGTTTACTTTTTTAAAATTTAAAAATTTGGGTTTGAGCAAAATGGAACATACATGAAAAATAGATGGGTGTAGTGTTTGATGAATCCTAACTCGAATATAGACGAGTGATCACTACAAGAAAAACGCGGGTTAGTGACGGCCCTACCGACGGAAAAAAGAGACCGTCAGAAAACACGGGTTACTGACGGATTTGTGACGGAAATTCCGTCAGTAACGTTTCCTGACGGATATCCCGTCAGTATCTATTGGCGCGTTGACCAAGTCAAAGGCGCCAAAAAAGCTGTGACGGAAATTTCGTCAGTAATCCCTAAATCCTGACGGAATGTCCGTCGGTGGGTTTCACACGCAAAATTGGATTACAGCTGGAATTTATTTTAGCCCACTGACGGAATATCCGTCAGTTTTTTCAAAATCCTGACGGAATTTCCGTCAGTGGGCCAAGATATTTGAATTCTGTGTTGATGACAGGCTATGATATTTGAATTTCCGTCAGGATTTTGAAAAAACTGACGGATATTCCGTCAGTTGGGCCAATAATTGTGACGTGTAAAGTTTCTGCATTATTGTCCTGATAAAGGTGTCGGTGACGGATATTCCGTCAGTGTTTTTAAAATACTGACGGATATTCCGTCAGTGTTTTTTTATACTGACGGATATTCCGTCAGTGGGTCCTTTTATCTCAACCACGGGAGCATCCCGTATCACTTTACCAATTTTTTTCCCCAAATTAAAAATCGCCAAACCCTCCTCCACCACCTTAAAACCCGACACCACCACCACCCTCCTCCACTTCCGGCGCCGCCACCACCACCAACAACACCACCACGCCGTCGCCATCACTATAAGGTAATTTTATTTGTTTTTCTTCTTTTCTCCTTTCTCTTTTTCCTTATTCTTTAATTGTTTTTAATTTTTTTTCTCCATAGCCTCTCACCGCCACTACTGCCGCCTCCTGTCACCGCCCTTACCGCCGCCCTTGTCGCCGCCCCCTGCCGCCACTTCCCTCTTTCTCATCCTTCTTTTTCATTTTTTTCTTTGTTGAACTAATTAGGTATTTTCTCTTTTAATTTTTTTTTGTTTAATTATCTTAATTGAATTAGAATATTAGTTATTGTTTTAATTACTGTTGAATTATTGTTGATGTTGATGCATGTTGACTTAGGATATAAGCCAATTTTGTTTAAATGTATGTTGTGACGGTTTTATTGTATGCATCTAATTTTTTTGTTAATTAGATTATTGTTAAATTTTGTTAAATGTTAATGTTTTTAAAATGATAATTAGACTAGATATGTAAATTGAAAAATTATTGATGTTAGTTTTTAAAATGATAATTAGACTAGATATGTAAAATGAAAAGTAAATCATGTTAGTTTATGTTAATTGAAAAAGTAGTCATTGTTGTATGTTTTGTTTTTAATATTGTTAAAATTATTGTTCATATTGACCTAGTACCCGTTCAAAAATTACTCACTAGGAGTAATTTTTGAATAGTCCCCGTTTTGGGATTGTCTTTAATGCGTTTTAAGTCACTTAGGTAGTAAACATGTGCTTGTGATTTGTTAATGAGAAAAGAGTTTGGTGACAATTCCTTTAATGTTCTCTAAATGCATATGTAGAATAATTATTTATTCTATATTGTGTATTTGGAGAACGGATGGGAATTGCTGCCGAATTTTTTTCTCATTAATAAATCACAAGTACATGTTTGCTAGTGACTTAAAACGTACATTGATGGGTTTAGGTTGGAGTGATAAGGAGCCAATTCAAAGAAATACAATATTTATATTGGTTAAAATGTTAAATTATTGTTTATTATGCTTGATTTTGATTGTTGTTAGGTTATTATCTTTTTTAATGACATATATAAATGTGTAGATATATAATAACATGAAAAGATTAGAACGGCAGTGGATGTATGAAAGATTAGACGAAAAAAAGAAACCCAAGAAAGCATATGCAGAGGGGGTGAAAGAGTTTATTAAATTCGCGGAAGGAAGTAGTGAGTACAAGAATTTAGGTGAAATGAGGTGTCCGTGTAAGAAATGCAAAAACCTAGGTTTTAAGAGGAAAGCAGATGTTCAAATTCATCTTTGGTCGTATGGTTTCGCCGATAATTATTATGTATGGACATATCACGGTGAGAAACTACCTAGTACAAATGCTAGTGAGAATCCTTACCGCGAGTTCGTGGAAAATGCATTGCGTGATACTGTTGACCAAATTTTGGAGGATCGACTTAATCCTGATGACCTTAATGATGAAGAAGTGCGTTATGAAACCCCGAACCCCCAAGTTTCTTCATTCTTTAAAATGTTAGAGCAAGCCGAACAGCCGGTGTTTGAGGGAAGTGATATGAGTTTGTTGCAAGCAGCTGCTAGGTTGTTATCACTCAAATGTGAAAACAACATATCTCTTAGATGCGCTAATGGTTTTGTGTCGTTCGTTGGTGACATAATTCCAAAGGAAAATCAAATGGCGCGCAATTTTAATGAGATTAAAAAAGTTCTGAAGGGACTCCAACTTCCCCATGAAAAGATTGATGCATGTATCAATGGATGCATGCTTTTCTGGGAGGAAAATTCTAATCTTGAAGAATGTACAAAGTGTCGTGCATCTCGGTATAAAGGTAAAAAGAATTCAAGTGGGAGGCGAATTCCATGTAAACCAATAACTTATTTCCCGCTTGTGCCAAGGTTACAACGACTATATGCAACCAAGCACATAGCAGGTGAGATGAGTTGGCACTACAAAAACTCTCGATTAAGAGAAAGGGGGACAATGGCACATCCAAGTGATGGAGAAGCGTGGAAGCATTTCGATAGACAAAGCATCAGATTTTGCAAGTGAACCCCGGAATGTTAGGCTAGGTTTGTGTACGGATGGATTTCAACCTTTTGGGCGTTTGGGACGAAATACTCTTGTTGGCCCGTGATTGTGACTCCGTACAACTTACCTCCTTGGTTATGCATGAAGAGATAATTTATGTTCTTATCTGTACTAGTTCCCGGTCCTAAGAACCCGAAGTCAAATTTAGATGTTTTCCTCCAACCGTTGATCAAAGAGTTGAAACAACTTTGGGAAACCGGCGTGGACACCTATGATGTCTCTACGAAACAAAATTTTCAATTAAAGGCTGCATTAATGTGGACGATCAACGATTTCCCGGCATATGGCATGCTTTCTGATTGGTCCACAAGTGGATATCGTGCCTGTCCTTATTATCCAGAAAATGATCATAGATCTTTTTGGCTTAAAAATAGCAAAAAGGTTTGTTGGTTTGATTGTCACCGTGAGTTCTTAAGACCTGATCATCCTTTCCGCGACAATTGTAAGCATTTTCTTAAAAACAGAAAAACTGAGAATCGCATAGCCGCATCGAAACTAACGGGTGATGAAGTGTGGGAATCCGTAAAAGACTTGCCTAAAATAGTTGATGGTTCTGATAAAGAATTGAAAAGATTGAAAGATCATAATGAAGGTTGGTGGAAACAAAGCATATTCGGGAACTTCCCTCTTTGGAAAACGTTCGATTCGACACAACTTGGATGTTATGCACATTGAGAAAAATTTTTTTGAACAACTTATCAACACCATCATGGATGTACCAGGTAAAACTAAATTTGACCCTAAGGGTAAAGAAGACTTTAATGAACTTTGCTATAAACGGACCGCATCATCTAGGTTTGTTTTATCAAACGCGGAGAAAAAGGCTCTATGTGACTGGGTTGCTAACTTAAAATTCCCGGATGGTTATGCTTCAGATTTGAGTCGGTGTGTTGACCATAAAAAGATGGTGTTACATTCCATGAAAAGTCATGATTGTCATGTCTTTATGGAACGACTACTCCCTGTTGCCTTGAAAGAGTTGCTCCCGACAGGTCCTTGGAATGCAATAACTGAGATAAGCCAATTTTTTAGAGACCTGTGTACTTCTACGATTAGAGTTGATTCTATGGAACGTCTGGAGTCAAACATTGCGGAGATAATATGCAAGTTAGAGAAGATATTTCCCCCGTCTTTTTTCAATTCCATGGAGCATTTGCCTCTTCACCTACCTTATGAAGCGAAAGTTGGAGGACCTGTTCAATATCGATGGATGTATCCATTTGAGAGATTTCTTAATCATATAAAAAAAAAGATTGGCAACAAAGCTCGGGTGGAGGGTTCAATATGCAACGCTTTTTTGTTAGAGGAAATTTCAAATTTCTGTTCTTTTTATTTCGAAAATCACATTGACACAAAAGCAAAAGACTTAGATGTTGGTGTAAATTCCGATGACCAGTTGAAATCTAAGTTACCTGAGTTATTCAATGATGACATGGGAACTACAATAGGAAAATGTATACGAGAGGTACTTAATCGAGAAAGAGTATGAAGAAGCTCATTTTTATGTGCTAAGGAACTGTGGAGATTTTTTAGAGACTTATGAAAAGTAAGTTAATACTTCATCATTACTCAATTGTTTTTTAATTATCAAATTAGATCGAATTTATAGGTAATTAATACATAACTAAAACATGCTTTCCCTACTTATAGGGAATTTGAGGCACATATCAAAATCAATTTTCCTGATATCACATCCTCTGATGATGTTTGGGCATCACATGACAAAAGTTTTCCGAAATGGTTCCGAAATCAAGTAAGTGATGATACATTTTCTTTGAAATTGAACTATACATTTAGATTTCTTATTAGATATTGAAAAAAATATAACAACTTAATTAACATTTTTTTATTCATAGGTTCATAGATTGAAGGATCGTCTAATAATAGCTTTAGCATTGGGTCCTAGTAACATGGTGAAGTCTTGGAGACGGTATTCCATCAATGGCTATAAGTTTCGAGCTTATAAGGAGGGAGTTGATGTTTCGAAGTCTACGTTAAGCAATGAGGTTTCTGTGAATTCAACTGAAGGGTTGGACTACTATGGAACCCTAAATGAAGTAATTGAGCTTTCTTATTATGCCGAGCAAAGGGTTTATAGGGTTATATTGTTTAAATGTGATTGGCTTGATAATTCCCCACAAGGACTTAGTATCCATAAGGTTTATGGACTTGTAGATGTAAACGAGAAAAGAAACTTCGTGGACATAACCCATTTGTGGCAGCTTTTCAAGTCGATCAAGTTTGTTATGCTCCTTATCCAACCATTAAGAAAGGTAATCAAGGTATTCAGTGGTCCGCGGTTTTTAAAACCAAGGCAAGATCACAAGTTGATGCTCCTATTGAAGAAAGTGTCTTTCAAGAAGATGTGGTTGTGAATGATCACTCAATTTCACCGATTTTGTTGGAAGATATAGAGGATGAAGATGTATACGAAATGACAGTGGAAAGAGGTCAAGGGGAATATGACAGAGACGTCGGAGAAGAAGGGGATGAAGATGAAGTTGAAGAACTTATTAGATACGAAAATGAGGAATCAGAGGAAGAAGTAGGAGTGCTTTTTTCAGAAGATGAACCTGTTTTGATTTGTAGTGATAGTGATAGTGAGGAGGACTAGTTGTAATTGTACAATTATTAAACATTCAATAAAATTTGCCCTCCGTTTTTTATTACTTGTCGTTCTAGCCTATTTGGTTTTTTGTTTTATACATGTCGTTTTAGCTTAACATCAATAGTGTGTTTCAATTTCCAAGGTTTGGTCATAAGAAACCTCTCAATTCAGCCAATAAAATGCATTAAAGAAGAGGCAAGTGGTAATTAGTTCACAGTTTTCCATAGTTAGTGTTTGTTTCAATTGTTTATATATACCCTGCAGAAATGGATGTTTTGAACTAACGATTTTTTCTTTGAACTAACAATTTGAATTGTTTTCATGCAGTGATTATGTCGAACATTTTTCGCCGTTATTTTGGGAGCAATAGTAATGCAAATGCATCTCAACAGAATCGGGAGGACGACGAGGTTGAGAATGAGGAAGATCCTGATCCTCCATCACGAAGACAGGAGAACATGCAGGTGACTCTCTCAGCGGCCCGTGCTCGGCCAGATCATTTTTGGTAAGTTTATGTTAATTTTTTAATTTTTAAAAAACTTAACATTTACAGTTTTAATTTCAAATATTTGTGTGTTTTTCAGGTGGGATG
Source organism: Silene latifolia (assembly GCF_048544455.1). Taxonomy (NCBI): domain Eukaryota; kingdom Viridiplantae; phylum Streptophyta; class Magnoliopsida; order Caryophyllales; family Caryophyllaceae; genus Silene; species Silene latifolia. The sequence goes on from NC_133531.1 coordinate 118,022,906, forward strand.
ACGAACCAATCAAGAAATATGTTACTTGGTCGTTCACCCGTAACACAGGAGATGAGTAGTTCACTAGGTGGAGTGAAGTGAGTAACGCACAGCGTCAGAAGATGTGGAGTTACTTTGCGGTAATTATGTTTTTCAATAATAATTTTCTTAAGTTTATAATAATTTTCATAAGTTTATAAGAATTTTCATAAGTTTTATATAACTAATTTCTCACTTGTTTTTGAAACAGAGTCATGTAAGATCCATCGATCCTGAGTATGATCCTATTCCTGAGTGGCAGGCGAGGGTAACGAGGCGGATTACCACTCTTATTAATGGACTAAAATATAACAAGAAACCGCCAAAGTGGGTGCCTGCTACTTGGTTGGAGAACCTTAGGAATAGGCCAAATGATCCTACTTTTGCCAAACATTCGAAAATCAACACGGCAAATAGGAAGTCGGGTGGGAAAGATGGGAAAGCATTGGGCACCCACACTCTTTGTCGGAAGAGTTACTCCGATGCTTTCAAGGAATTGGTAAGTATTGTTTATATTGCTTTTAAAAAGTGGTTAATATATATGATTGACAAATATATACTTGATTTTACTTGTTTCCATACTAATTTCAGGGTCAAGAGGCCACCCCCCACAAGATGTTCATGAAGACGAAGAAAAATAAGAAGGGCGAGTGGGTTAACCCTCGAGCGGCTGATATTGAGGTAAATTCTTGTATTTAATTTAATATTTATTTTTATTACAAAGAACGATAATCTCTTTCTTATAAAGATAGGTATATATATATATATATCATTTCTGACGATTTTCTATTTTTTCAGCGTGATTTCCAAGCGGAGATGAGTCAGCCATTGCCACCTGGACAGTCTCCCGACGAGATTCAGGCCTACTACAAGGCTGTAGGAGGCTTTGACGAGAAGAACTGGATATTTGGGACCGGAGATACAGGGGCCCAAATATGGTATGATCTTCCTCCTAACAAAGTTGGCCGACGGTCTTTCTCTTATGCTCCTAGCATGATTTCACAGCTTTCCACCCAAATGAATGATGAACGAGCCGCTCGAGTTTCTCTTGAAAGACAGGTTCGTGAACAGGCTGAAGAAATGGCGGCAATGAGAAAGGCTTGGGCTGATATGCAAGCATCTCAACTCCCAAACACGTGTTCACAATTTCCTACTCCACATAGACGGGATGAGTTTGGGGGTGGTGATGATGGGTTTGGAGGTACTGGTAGTTTTATTGAGCCTATTATAACTTAGAGCTTTAAGTTAGAGCCTTTAGGTTAGAGCCTTTAGGTTAGAACTTTAGTTTAGTTAGTATTGTCGTCTAGTAGGGAGTATGAAAGACATGGTAAGACAATTCTCTTTCGTGTTTAATTTGTAAGACAATGTACAAATTTGACTATGTTTTTATGTAAAACAATTTGCGTACCCTTCTCTTTTGTTGTCTATTGATTCCCGCATTAGCGGTCGACGTGAAAATGGATTCCCGCTTGGCGGTCGACGATTGGATGTGTTTTGCAGGTTTTGGTTATATTGGAAACGATGCAAATAGGCATCATGGTTGTATTTGAAACGATGCAAAAAACGCATCGTATCGGGCAAAGCAGTCATTTCTTGTTTCCGTGCCCGTTATTTAATATATCGACGGAAATTCCGTCAGTAATTTTAAAATACCGACGGAATTTCCGTCACTGCTTTCCCTCTCCATTTTTCCAGATTCAAAAGGAAAGTGCCACGTGTCCATGTAACTGACGGATTTTCCGTCAGTAAAGTGAGAAAACTGAAGGATGTTCCGTCAGTATAGTGAGAAAACTGACGGAATTTCCGTCACTCACTATCTTCCCCATTTTCCCTGACGTCACCCTAAAAATCCACGTGTCAGGACCACCGACGGAATTTCCGTCAGTAATTTTAAAAAACTGACGGAAATTCCGTCACTTTGGGGCTGAAAATAAGGACGGATTTCCCATCACAGATCCGTCAGTATTTTTGAAGACTGACGGAAATTCCGTCAGGACAGGTTTTTTACTGACGAAATAAGCTGACCCTGATTCCTGACGGAATTTCCGTCAGGAAATTGAAATACCGACGGAAAGGCCGTCAGTATGGGCTTAAATTTTCCGTCAGTTTCCCGCGTTTTCGTTGTAGTGGATGGTGCCTAGTGTTAAGTGCAGTAAAAATATCATGATATGCCTGTATGTTTGAATATGTTGTCGTATATCTAATAAATGTCTATAATTTTGGTCCTAATGTCACCCTTTGCGTAGTTACAGAACATTGAAAGCCCACATATTATTGTATCGTTTATCTTATAAATGTCTCTACTTTTGGTTCTAATGTTACCCTGTCAACTTGTGTAGGTAAAGATTATTTAAAGTCATATGTTGACTTATTTAATGAACTTCGCTACTTTTGGTCCTAATGTCACCATGTTTGCTTGTGTATCTCTCATGTTGACATTTTTTTTAACATATTTGACATTATTGGTGTATCTCTCATAGCAGTGTATTTTACAAATTTTCTTCATATCATTTTCCAATATATTTTACAAAGTGAATTAAATGTGGCATTATATGTATATGTATATGTATATGTATATGTATATATATATATATATATATATATATATATATATAGAGAGAGAGAGAGAGAGAGAGAGAGAGAGGAGTTCTTATAAGTCCACAATTTTGGTTGAGTCCCTAAGTCCTAATCTTAGCCACTCATTTTTTGGATGTAATTTCAGTACTTTATGAGTGTAACTTTAGTCTAAGACTGTAACTTTAATGATTTACGAGTGTAACTTTAATCATTTAAAGCTATTTTTTATATTAAAAATAGAATTTATAGCTATTTTTGATACAAAAATTTGAATTCATGTTATACAATATTATCTATATAAAATAATAAAACAACAACCACAACATATTCTTTTTCCCTCCAAAACTTCACTTCCACATTTAACATAGATTTTAGGATTCTTTAAAAATAGGCTCACTAATTAAATAGCCCAATATATAAAATTTCTTTTATGTTGTTTGTATAAGATTTATACCATAATATTTTATTGTTGTTTTTACTAACTTCTCTATATTCTAAGGTCTCCTTAATATCATAATTAGTTTTATAATTTTGTGGTTTTTTTTAATAAATTTTCATATCCTATATAGTATATACAATTGTTTGGCATGACTTTAAATTTTTCTAGCATCATGTTTTTACTTGATTAGACAATATTGTTTAATCATGCAATTTAGATAATCGTTAGTCTCAAAATCATTCCTTTTACATTTTAAAACTAGTGAATAGCTATTTGTTAAATTGCCCAGTCATGTTGAAGTGTTCATAAGTTTCAATCTAACTATCTATACTAATTAATAAAACAATAACAATTGCCATAATATTTTCTTGAGTAAGTTTTTTTTTACTATGAACTTAATGTTTTGTTGACCATCTATGATTATCATGTTATTATTATAGCATCTCCCCATAAATATCTTTTTTAATTTCCCGCCTAAATACCCCATACTAAACACAATTTTACCAAAATCCATTAGCCCACTAATCAAATGGCCCACAATGATCATCAAATTTATATCTACTAACTCATACACGACTAATATTGACTATGAAATGAGCCCACCATGTTAACAAAAATGAACCTCAAATTGATTTTCAAATTGATTTTGTACCAATTTCTACCAGTTAAATATTGAATACCTTGAAATTAAAAAATAAATTCAACTTAGTTTATGACTTTTGAGTTTATGCATCAAAAGATATGAGACACGTGTAATGTTATGGGACATAGAGACCAAATATGTCTCGCGATTAACAGGTCGTAAAACAATTTCAAAAGCTCAAAAAGGTTTTAATATGGTCATTTACATATACTGATTAGTATATCAAATAGAAAATAATTTATAGAGATATCATAATGTGTAACTCATACGCGTTCTTTCCTTTTATGCCAAGTTTTCAAGTGTATACATTAACTGATATTGTTTTGACTTAATTCGTAATTCTACTTTTTATTTTGTCCTCATTTCAATTTTAATTTTTGTGCAAACATTTCAAAACTTATCCTATATGGTAAAATTTGCCGATATTTGAAATTATTAACATGCTTTAACATAGGTGTAAACATGTTGGCATATGCATACTCTAATCAAAGATATGAGATACGGCGGGTGTAAGCATGATATACAATAAGAGTGTAACTATGTTTTTACAATTAATACTCTCTTAATACTAATGTTATTTTGAAAAAAAATTAATACTATAATTTAAATATGTAGAATATAATGTTATAGAAGTATTGTATTTGTAATTGTAATTGTCAAGTATATAGTTTCCATGTAACATATGGGAAATCAATTACCTCAAATAAAAAACCTAAACAATGTTGTAAATCTAAGAATTTACGAAAATTTTTATATATACAATCTATACACGCTCGTGCAACTTTGCACGGGTCCTAAATTAGTTTTGAATATATAAGTTTGAATTTACGTAATTTTGACGATTTATGTAATTCCAACAATTTATAAGTGTAACTTTACTGTTTTACAAATGTAACTTTAATATTTAAATAGTGTAACTTTACTATTTTAAAAGTCATTTTTTATGTAAATATTTAAATTTATGTAATTTTTATTATAGGTTGAATTTATATAATTTTAACACTTAACTTTATGTAATTTTAGTCCTTTACGAGTGTAACTCTATTCCCCTGCGAGTGTAACTTTAGTTCGATATATGTGTAACTTTAGTCCGAAATGAGTTCGATATGAATGTAACTTTAGTTTATATGGAGTGTAACTTTAGTCCGTAAAGAGTGTAACTTTAGTCCGTAAAGAGTGTAACTTTAGTCTAACCACCTTGTGCACAACCACAACCACGACCGCCATTACCCTCGCCGCCTTCTGACAACCAACCACAACAAATTAAAAAAAAAAACAGAGAATTGAAAAAAAAAACGAAATGAAAAAAAAAAAAAAACCACCAACGCCACCACCCCTGCCGCCACCATCAGCCAACAAAAAAAAAAGAATTGAAAAAAAAACGATTAAACCCACATAAAAACGAGATCCAAAGGACCTCAAAAAAAAAAATAGATCCTCCACATTGCCGCGGCATCTTCCTCTCCTCTCTTTCCTTCCCGCGACAAACACCACCAAGTCGACCATGCACCACTTCCATTGTTTCAATTCTAGTATTTTAGATCTAGTTTTTTCGAAAAAAAATGAAAAATATCAAATTTTTATGTATAGATCTGAAAAAAAAAGGGGAAGAGGTCGTCGGATCTGAAAAAAAAAAAAAGGAGAAAGGAAAAGCGGTCGTCGGAGTTGATGCGGCTGGGGTGGCGGCGGCGTAGAAGGCATGGCGGCGGCAGGTGGTGTGTGGTATGGTCGGTGCGGCGGCGTTGGAGTAGTGGTGGCGGCGTGACAACATTAGCGGCGGCGTGGTGGAATGGTGGCGGCGGCAGTGGAGTTTAGAGAGAGATGGGGAAGATGTGAGAGAAGGGGAGATTTGTGTTGTGAGGGAATGAAATGAGAGATTAGGGTCTTGTGGTATTTATATCACATCCCTTTATTTTAATCTAATCCTAGCCATCCATTATTTAGATCTAAGGGCTTGGATAAGGACTCAAGGACTCACCTAAATAAGGTGGACTTATAGGAGCCCTTTTATATATATATATATATATATATATATATATATATATATATATATAGAGAGAGAGAGAGAGAGAGAGAGAGAGAGAGAGAGAGAGTTGGGATCTTGTGAGTTTGGTTTCTTATGGTGAGTTGTGAGTTTGTGCTTTGAAATTTCAGCCACTAGCTTATATTAGAGATTAATGTCCAAGATCTAATCTTACCTGTCATATAAAATCATTGTCATTTACTTATTTTCTCTTTTTTCTAGTGCTACTTTTTTTTTTACTTTAATTTTTTTATCTCCTTTTTTTTACCTCGTGTTATTATGTTTTTTTTACGACTTTGTTTTTTTTTTCTCTTATGTTTTTCTCTAATTTCTCATTATGTTACCTTTTTTTCTTTTTCTTTTTGTACCAGATTTTTTTTTTACTTGAATTTTTTTTTACTCTTATTTTTTACCTTGTGTTATTATGCTGTTATTGTGCTTTTTTTTACTTTGATTTTTTTTTCTCTTTTTTTTTACCACATGTTATTGTGTTGTTATTGTTATTCCGCTGTTAGTGTGATGTTATTCTGTTATTACTTTGATTTTTTTACGACTTTGATTTTTTTTTCTTTTTTTTTTTACCACGTGTTATTGTGCTGTTATTCTACTGTTATTCTGCTGTTATTGTGATGTTATTCCGGTGTCACTTTGATTTTTTTACTCTTTTTTTTACCGCGTGTTATTGTGCTGTTATTCTGGTGTTATTGTGATGTTATTCCGGTGCCACTTTGATTTTTTAACGACTGATTTTTTTTTCTTTTTTTTTTTACCACGTGTTATTGTGCTGTTGTTATTCTACTGTTATTCTGTTGTTATTGTGATGTTATTCTGGTGTCACATTGATTTTTTCTACTACTTTGATTTTTTTACTCTTTTTTTTACCACATGTTATTATGCTGTTATTCTACTGTTATTCTGCTGTTATTGTGATGTTATTCTGGTGTCACTTTGATTTTTTTACTACTTTGATTTTTTTACTTTTTTTTTTCGCAACAGTTCTGCCAAATGCCAAACATCATCTGTCACTACCAAAAATAGGCCTGTACCAAATTTTCTGAATCTAAATCGACCCAAAATAAATGTTGTTGGGTTCTCTTAATTGATGATGACATACCCATTTTAACTTGTTTTTTCTTAGTTTATTATTTCAGGCTTAATCGATCAATTTGCTTATCCTAATCATTCAAGGATCGTCAAGTAGTTGCTACCCAAGACATAGAGTCATTTGGTTTTGTACCGGTCATATTATGTACAAGTTGGAAGAGTAGAATACTTATAACAGTGACAGTCTGACATACTGTTACCTGTAACAGGTAATGGTATTCTTGACTATCTAGTTTGACCCGTCACACTTGAAGCAAACTTTTCGTCTCAAATATTTTACAAATAGACTCTCTCAAATCAGTTTGGACATCTTGAAATATTTGAAAAAGTGGTGTGGTAAAAAGAGTTTGTAAAGACTAGTTCAAAAGATTTCCCTTTTCATGAAACAACTTTTTCTTATCTTTCCATGAACCTTGTTTGGCTCTTTCCTTGCTTATCAATGGATTGTCCTTTTGCTAATGGCATCTCTTCTTTGTTTTTGAAAAGCCACGGTTATTTTGAGGCTAAATACAAACTCTCTTTTTTCTCTTTTGCTCCTTAGAAGTAAGCCCTTTTGGTGCTAGTTTGGGAAGGTCAACTTCTCTTGTCTTGTGACCAAAGAACTTGACCACAAACCCTAGCTAACACCCTCTCGTTCCTTCTCTATAAAAGGAGTACCACTCCTCACTTTAAAAGCAAGACTTTCATGAGAATTTTCTTAAGTTTGCAAAATTGGTTTCAAGTTTAAAATCATTTTTAATATTTTGCAAAAGCTTTTAAAGTCTTCAAGTGTTACAGTCACAACAACTGTTACTTTCAGTATTGAACTCTTTCACTTATGAACCGTTTGATCTTGTAAATTGTCCATATCAATTCTTGTTAAGAATCAGTCCGTGGAAACTTGATCCTTGTAAAACGTTCTATGTAAGAGTGTATAGTTCTAGGACGGAGTAGTCCTTGAACTTGAGTCGCAACCGGAGTAGGTTGTTGGTGTCGCAACCGGAGTAGGTTGTTGGTGTCGCAACCGGAGTAGGTTGTTGGTCTTTTTATTGTACGGGTTTTTAGCAATCGGAGTAGATCACTAAAATATTCAATAAAAAGTAGATTGGACGTAGGCTTTTAAGTATTAGCCGAACCAATTCAAAAATCTTGTGTTCTATCTTTGCTTACTTTTATTCCGCTGCATTTATTCTTTTCGAGCTTCTTTGTAGCTTGTACTTCATATGCTAAGAGACGAATAGCAACAGTCAGAACCATTGTTACCCTCACAGTTCAGCAAGTAGTTACTTTTCAATACTCGTTTAATTAGTCAATATTAATCGATGTATTCACAACTTCTCCACATTATCAAACAACTTACTTTAATCCAATAAAGTTTAAGTTGAAATTTTAAAATAGTACCTAATTCACCCCCTCCCTCTCTTAGGTACTTGAATCCATAAACTTTTCAAATGCGCAAACCGGATTTAGAAAAAACAAGATAATTCGATAGGTAAATTAGAAAAAACAAGATAATTTCATAAAGCTAAGGCCAAGGGATGATCGATTGTCTTGCACCCTAATTGCAACACAATTGTTCCAACTACAAATTTTGGGGTGACGTCGGGTATATCCAGATCTATTCTAGAGACTAGAGGAGTACAGTTTCTTTAAGGACCAACAACTCAAATCCATCCACCCTCAACAAAAGTCTCGTGTACAACCAATTAACTTCAGAATATAAGCGAAGCATGAACAAAATAAAGTCCACTGGCATTATATTGCAATGTAAAACAATATACTTCCTCCGACTCAGTCATTTGCTTAAAAGATCTTCCTCCCAAAAAACAAAGAAAGGGTACACAATTGATCGGCACGGACGAAGTATTTTATTTTAATCTTTAGCTTGATCGATCGAGGAACGAAATTCACTAGCTCATAGTTCTTCAGTTCCATTGAACCATGTATAATAATTTCATAAATTGATAAGTTCCGTTATCGGGCTTGGGCCGCACCCGCATGGAGGCGAGAGAGAGTCTGACTTTATAAGTCCAAGGAGGTTCCATCCCAAAACCAATTGGCAATGGGTGGAGTAACTCATTGGTTTATATGATAGATTACTCTCTCCTCTTTTTCCAATGTGGGATACTCACATGTGCCTTTATCATAGGTGAGCTGTATCTTGATACTCCCCCTCACATGTGAGGTCCCTGTTCCGGTAGATTGGATCTTTTTTAAGTCTTTTGTCCAACTGCAATTTTCTGGCCCAGTTTTTCTTTTTCTATTTTTCATGCCCAGGTCTTTGTTTTAGTTTTTTCGACCATGGGCTCTGATACCATGATAAGTTCCGTTATCGGGCCTCCGGACACGCCCAGCAACTCACCTCCCGAATCTCCGTCTTCGTCTTCAGGTACCCCTTATGCCTTAGCTAATTATCTAAATTGCGATAAGTTCTCTTCTCGTCATAAACAATTCCTTGTAGCCATTACCACCGGTGTTGAGCCTCCTACTTTTCGATTGGCCATCACTGATCCTCGTTGGTGTAAGGCTATGGAGGAGGAAATTACCGCTCTTGAGAATAATGGCACTTGGGAATTGACCACTCTTCCTCCGGACAAGAAGTCTCTTGGCTGTCGTTGGGTTTATAAAATTAAATACAAATCCGATGGGAGCATTGAACGATATAAAGCAAGGTTAGTAATCTTTGGTAATCATCAGGTTGATGGTATAGACTATGGGGAAACCTTTGCGCCCATAGTTAAGATGGTGACAATCCGTACTTTGCTTACTATTACTGCTAGTAAAGATTGGGAATTACACCAGATGGACGTTCATAATGCTTTGTTACATGGTGATTTGACGGAGGAAGTATATATGAAATTGCCACCTGGATTTAGCAAAGGGAAAGACGGTAAAGTTTGTCAGCTGCGTAAATCGCTATATGGGCTCAGACAGGCTCCTCGCTGTTGGTTTGCAAAGCTGGCCTCTGCTTTGAAGCAATATGGTTTTAAACAGTCTTATTCGGATTACTCTTTGTTCAACTTTACAGCTGATGAGGTATGCATTCATGTTCTTGTCTGCGTTGATGATCTTGTCATTGCCGGTAATAACTCAACTGCCATTACTCGATTTAAAAATTATCTGGGTTCCTGCTTCCATATGAAGGATTTGGGTACTTTGAAATATTTTTTGGGAATTGAGGTTGCTCGTAATTCGGAGGGTATTTGTCTCAGTCAACGAAAGTATGCCTTGGATATTATTTCTGAGACCAGCCTTCTGGGTTCGAAGCCTAGCCCCACGCCCATCGAACAGAATCACCAATTAGGTGAAGCTATCAGTGATGTTATTGCGGATGTGGAATCGTGTCGTCGACTCGTCGGGCGCCTTGTTTATCTGGCTGTCACCCGCCCGGACCTCTCTTATGCTGTTCATGTTTTATTGCAATTTTTAGCTCAACCTCGGAAAGCTCATATGGATGCTGCTCTTAGGGTGGTACGGTATCTTAAAGGTCGACCGGGTCAGGGAATTTTGCTTCGCAAGGACAGTTCGCTTACCGTCACGGGTTGGTGCGATTCTGATTACGCGAAATGTCTTGCTTCTCATCGCTCTGTTTCCGGTTGGATTGTCTTTCTTGGTGGTTCCCCTATCTCTTGGAAAACTAAAAAACAACCGACTGTATCGCGGTCTTCCACTGAAGCTGAGTATAGGTCGATGGCCACGATTCTTTGCGAAATGAAATGGCTCGTGGGACTATTTTCTAGCCTCGGTGTCGTGATCCAAACGCCTATGTCGATTCATTGCGATAACAAGTCCGCTCTACAACTTGCTCAAAATCCAGTTTTTCATGAGCGAACTAAACATATCGAAGTCGATTGTCATTTCATCCGCGATGCGATCTATGAAGGCCTAGTTCGTCCGTCCTATGTCGCTACCAATGTGCAGTTGGCCGATATCTTTATTAAAGCTTTACCGTTACCGCAGTTTGATTTTCTCCTTCACAAACTGGGCATTCTTGATCTTCATGCTCCAGTTTGAGGGGGAGTATTAGGCCGACTAGGCCGTGACTTATGTATGGGCTTCGACCCACGATTGAACTCTTGTATTTATATTAAGCAATGAGCTAATGAGAATCGACACAACACAATTAACCTAATACATTTCGTAACATAAATTCTCTACCCACATTCTGAAAAATGTATACAACTCCATGGAACGAACTACGAACGACAAACTACGATGCATATAAATTATGCGACGAGAAGGGAAAGACGACTTACGAGCACCAGTGCCAGTGCAAGGAAAACATGGTTGTGTATTCTCTCTTTTCGCCTATAAATCACATTCATTATCAAATTCGAATCAGCTGCTGGTTGTTGTTTATAGTTTACATGAAGCTCAATTTTACATCAGATTTCGCAACCAAAATTGTTGAGATCGGATTTTATCGAAATGGAATATATCGATTTTCTGCTAAAAAAACGGGTCTATCTGAGATCGGATTTTATCGAAATCCTGTTGGGATTCCAGCACCACCAGCAGTCTTACCTCAACTCGACATCGACACCAGTGGAAGCCACGGGCATATATAAATAATATTTTCATACTAGCTTAAAACCCGTGCAAAATTGCACGGGCATATATAAATAATATACAAAAAAAATATATAAATGAGTCTTAAAAATAGTTAGGTAGAGTTTAATACTAATACAAAAGAGCAATAATACATGATACGGTTTAAGAGAGGGTTTTCTCTAACACAAATTCTCAAGACAGACCCTATTCGTCACAAGGTGAACACTACAAGAAAAAGGTCTATTTGCAACGGACCAATCCGTTGCGAAATAACCCTAATCCGTTGCTTATATACAGTTTGCAACGAATATTCGTTGCAAACTGGTGCGTTGCTTATATGGCGTTGCAAATGAAAAAATATGCAACGGATCGGCGTTGCTAATTTTTATGCAACGGACGTATATTATTTGCAACGAATGATCCGTTGCTTAAATGAGGTCCACGTGGCACCTGTTTGGTCATTTATGAGACGGATTTCCGTTGCAAAAAAAATGTTTTCCGTTGCATAGTAGAGGGAAAAGTCAACAAATTGACCTTTTAAATTAATGGATACCCGTCACAAAACCTGTAATTTCCGTTGCAAACACAAATGCATTGACTTTTTTAATTAATGGATAGCTGTCACAAAACCTGTAATTTCCGTTGCAAACACAAATGGGAGATTCAAGCATTCCGTTGCTAGAGTTTACATGATTTAAATTCCTACACTACAGCTAAACCATCATAACATCCAAGCCTACACTACAGCTAAACCATTATAACATCCAAGCCTACACGAATCTGAAGCCTACACTCAGCTGAAAGTTCAACACCATCAAACCACAAGCCTCACACATCCCGCCATTGTATTTCAATACTCGGGTTGGAATCAAAGACAACCAGCAAGACGAAGTTTCAAAATCATTTAAAAAAATCAAAACCTACAACGTAATCTTCAGCTTTCTTTGAAACGTATCCTCCCGTCTTCTTCGTTTTTGTTGCTTTCAATAACTCAATTGCAGGTGGGTAATCTCCTCCATTAGCCTAAACATGGTAACAAATTTAGTTTAACACACAAACACTGAAGGAAATCCCATAATTGAACTTATAATGATAAATTTGTTACTTACTAATTTCTCCATCACTAGTAGAGAATTCACTCGATTAACCCAGTTACAAAGGTTTCACATCCTTTTGTGGTGGCTTATTTGGTACACGGCTACACCATGGTGAATATAAGACAGCTGCACTTGGTTTTCCTTTTACGTTCTACTCAGCATCCTTTGGTCGTCAGATTCACCATTAAGGGAACATCACCACTGAGTTGAAATCATCTGCAAACATTGCCTACGAAACATAAATATGGCTCATCAAGATGAAAAAAACAACCCGAAAAGGACTAAGAGTAAGCACAACACACGCATTCAATATTCCAAGTAGTATGTCCAACAACTGAAAATATATCCGTTTGAAGCAGCGATAAAACCAATTGACACTTTCTTTTACGTACTAATAGATCTCCCAGGGAATTCAAACGACTCCAACGACTCTCTTAAGCGAATAGTCAAGATGGCCGATTTTCAAAGTATAAATTCGTTCTAATAATTAGTACTCCGTATCAGTGAACACAACTGTTCCAAGTGATACCTAGCAAAGATTGGAAGTTTATAACTACCAAGTTATTACATCCTAGTCGGACACTATTAGGAGATACGGTAAGCAACGTTAAAGGCTTTAATTTTGAAACAAACAATTTTTCATGTTCAAAACAAACAATCCTCTTCATGCTTAGCTAAATGCAAAGTTTCAACATCGATTAAGAAAGTAACCATCATCTTTGTTTATTGTAATTAGGTGTGACTTGTGAGTATTGGGTTCTTTAAAAGGCGTATAACCATATATAGTTAGGAGTTTTGACGTACTAAATGACATATACCATTGCTAAACATGTTATATCACTGCAAAGTTTCAGCAACACAAAGATTTTACCTTGTCATGTAATATGCTACAGTACTTACTACTTGGTAAATGACTACTAAATGCTACTTAGTGATGATGTGCTCATGCTCCCTACACCATAACCTATAATAAGAGAAGGCTCTAATTGATGGCTAAACGCATACAATCATTTAAATTGATCAGTATGTGAAGGCAACAATTTATTTAAAAAAATTGTTGAGCAAACCAAGGATTAATGCGGATCTCAGCCATCAATGGAAGGAAAGACCAAACGAAGAAAAGTAGCCTATAATAAAATTCACTATCATCAGAATTCTCAAGGAGTTTAAAGAACACCACATCATTTTTAGAACTTGCCAAAAAGAAGTTAAAACAACTCAATTCAAATTGAATATGCATTTTGTCAGCATTTCATACTAACCCAATAACAGTGAACATAAAACCAAATTACGGAATATCATTCAATACACAACACCTCAACTATCAAATGGGAGAAGGAAAAGAAGGTGGCACAGTTGTGTTTGACGGACTCCATGAAATCGTTCTGTTAAGTCTGAAATTAATTGAATATCAAATCAGATGCAAAGAAAAGTTATTGATGCACAACTATGATGAAAAGTTGAAGAATAGATAATAAAAATAAATAATAAAGTAAAAAAAACAATTGGAAAACAAAGTACTACTTCATCATATAATTAGATGAAATTACTCTAAGCCGATTAAAAGGACTTGTGGAGTCTCAATTGCTTAACTAAAACCGAAAATGGAACATAGCCATGTGAACAATTCAATAAACTAAATCTCAATCGCCCGACGATTCTGTAGAAATATGTGCGAGCCGAAGTGTAAATCAACAACAATAACAAAGAAAACATAAATCAGCGATTTTCCCTATCGAAACCGAATCACTCATAAAAAACGGAAAAAAAAAACAATATAAAGAAGTTGAAACTCCCATCTTACCACATAGATTCGTTCTTAATCGCGATTTCATAAATTGAAGGTCCTGCAATATTTCAAGAACAGATTGACTAATGGAAAATCAAGAGAAAAGGGCAAATTGAAGAGAGTTAGTGGAGACTGCAGACGAAGTATTTAATCCAGAAGAAAGAGTCAAATTGAAATTGAAGAGAATAACAGGAGAATGGTGGGTGATAGTGGCGGCTAAGAAATTGCTCGTTTATTTAGACATATTTAGGCTCTAGGGTTATACAGGTGAGCGGGAAATTTTTTCACCACAATAGGACACGTGTACAAAATTGTGTATAGTGGTTGTTCTTTTATAATTTTATTAATATTAATATTAATATTAATATTAATATAGAATTGTAGTAGTGCTAATAAGCATAACATTAAAGTTTACTATACATTCTCTTTTATATGTGGAATAAAACTAGTTTTTAATAAAGAGGGAAAATAGAAATAAAACCCGCGCATGATGGTTTATTGGGAATTGTAGGAGTTTAACCAATATGCAACGGATAGGCATTACAAAATCCGTTGCATAAATTAACCAGCTTTAAATTTATTAGGCGGGTAAATAAATATGACGCATATCCGTTGCAAATTTTCATTAAGCCGTTACATAATTTAATATCCGTTGCAAATTTTCATTTAGCCGTTGCATAATTTAATATCCGTTGCAAATATAATAATATCTGTTGCAAGTAATACTTAGCAACGGCTTATACAGTTCGTTGCAATTAGTCCGTTGCAAATCAGCTTTTTTCTTGTAGTGGAAGACGGATAGTGCCTCTCTCACAATATGCAAGTGACACTATTCATTGGGTGCTCCATTTGCTCACCACTTGCCCTCCCACTTGCCTTATTGTGAGAGGAGCGCTATCCGTCTTCAGCTTGTGACGAATAGTGTCCGTCATAAGCAAGACGTTTTGTTTCTCTAATTAGTAGGAACATATATTTTGTTATTATGACTAAAAATCTTTGAACTTTTGAAGTCCCAATTACTACTCTTAATTGACACCACACCCGTGTCTCATATTATATTTACGACCACGTCTTATATCTCTAATATGAGAGTGGATAAGTTACAATAATTTATAATTGTGTCTAGTATAATACTTACACCCATGTCTCACACACCCTCTGATCCAAACAAATGGCAACATTGGGCAATATGGGTTATTTAAGAAAAGGGGGGAAAGCGAGAGGTAAAGTTGGAAAGTTTGATTGGGCCCACTTGAATAATGTAATGTTTAATTAAACATTGAGTGAGTGGGTGAGTGGATCATTTGATGACAAATTTGTAAATAGATAGTGGGTATAAGGATAAATTAGTCATTTTTTAGGCCAAATAAGGTATGTTACCATTGACGTGTATCGACCGTTTTAGGTAACTGTTACCATTGGTGTGGATCGAAGGGAGTACTTAGTAAAGATAATTATTAAAAAAAATCCCATTTTACAATGCACTTGTGTAAGACTACCTCACACAGTCATTTTACATAACACAAAATTAACTAAGTTAGAATAGACATCTCAATCATTCTACGACGATACAAACATAAAAGCTGGCAAGGACATTTGTATATCACAAAGTCGTGCAAGGAATTTCGATACTTCGAGATTCAAACCCAAGTCATTGTTATTGTGAATTACTCATTTTACCAACTAATGTAACTAAGATGTATACACAAATTTTTATTTAAAACAGATATATCCTTCTTACATATGAAATGGGTCTAATATATGAAGGTCACAGAAAGTGGAACACCGGAATGACATAAACTTGTCACATGCTCACATCTATCTAAACGTGACCTTTTAACCTTAAGACGGAGATGATCCGTCTTAAAGGGAGACTAACTAATGAATGTATTGTACTTCGTAAGAGTTATCTTCCACTTTATAAATGTAAAAATCATATTATTACATCTTTTATAAACCATTCCACCCTGTTATCGAGCAAATTGACATTTCCATCTCTTGAGCTAGGCCAGCTAGTACAATCAGAAACTAAAATAAACTTGGCGAAACATCAATAACAAAGCGCGACACTAAGGACAAAGTTAAACCCCATCTTGGTGGTTTAGATAATATATGCATCAAATTACTAAGAACAACCAATATGAATACTGATGGTTTGCGTTTTTCATTCAATGAAAAATGAGATACCCAATATCTAAGACGCTAAGATGCTAAAATTATGATGAGAGCCTAATTACATCGGAGACAGTTTTTTTCAAGCAAATCAATAATTGGCACTCTAATTTGATTAAATTAAAAATAATATTCCCCGTAACAAAAAAATACTCTATTTAAACCTTTTATTTTCTAAAAATAATCACAATGGCTTACCTTTCTCCACCATAAATAGATAATTAACAACTGAATAGGATGAGGGATTAAATGGCTAGGAGCCATTAGCCATTGAAGATCATATGGAGAAAGATTTGATAGGAGAAAGAAGATGGAAAACCGTTAAGTAATAGAAATCTTTGATTGAGTTATTAGTCTCCGATAAGGTGAGGTTATTTAGGAAATTGAGAATCTTTTGTGAAGGTAATGATCTTAAAGAAATATTTAGAGAATAATTTGAAAGTTAAAAATGGAAAAAAAGCGGTAGAACTTTCATTAGTACTCAATACTTCATTAGGGTTGCTAGTCTTCTTGGTTAGGCGGGAATTCTTTGCACAATAAATTGACACGTGTTAAGTTTTATCTTTAGTGGTTTCTCTATTATACTTTTATATATATAGATATAGATATAGATATAGATACCGTTGAGTTTTCGAAATTCTGAGTACTGATAATTACTCGGAAGTTACACCCTATTTGCTTGAAATTATTTCATTTGTTTGAAGATAAAAACAAACCCGCTTGTAGTTACACTATTTGTACTTGAACCTACTGAATTAATTTACTTATATAATTAATTGGAGTCCGAATAAGAGGTGAGGGTGGTGGGACGGACTAAAGTTACACACTTATTGTATTAAAGTTATACACGTCACCTGTTAAAATTACACCTTCAATAATTCAAATTAGATAAACATGTGATAAAGTTACACAAATTCAAATTTTATATACATAAAATGACCTTAAATGACTTAAATTTCACCCGTCAAGGATAAAAGTTACACTCGCAAAACACTAAAATTACACTCGTAAATCAATAAAGTTACATAAACATGTGCTAAAATTATAAAAATTCAAATTAATATATTCAAAATTTTATATACAAAATTACCTTAAAAGATTAAAGTTACACTCATGAAGTACTAAAGTTACACTCATGAAGTACTAAAGTTACATAAACTTGTGCTAAAACTACAAAAATTCAAATTACTAATTTTCAAATTTGTATATACCAAAAAACCTTATAAAATTAAAGTTACACTCGTAAAAGATTAAAGTTACACACCTAAAGTACTAAAGTTACACTCGTAAAGTACTAAAGTTACACCCTTACAAAGCGAAGTTACATGATATACAATCAAGTTACACATTATATACTTGAAGTTACACTCTTACAAAAATAAAGTTAGACACTATATAATTGAAATTACAACTTTCATTGACAATCATCAATCCAAATCTCACATCTTCAATCTATAACACCAAAGACTCATCAACATCTTCATCGTCAATCTATATCGCCAAAAACTTATCATCATCATCATCATCATCATCATCATCCCATCATCATCATTATCGTCATCGTCACCATCAACATCATCATCATCATAAAAAAAAAACTAAATTTAATTATTAAAAAGTATAGATATAATTCATCAAAAAAACAATCATACAAATCAATATATTTCTAATTATCAAATCATTTTAAATACCTAAGCAACGAATTCAACAAAATCCAACAAAAATTTAACAAGAAAATATAAGTAATCAAGTATATTAGTACTTTGAAAATAAATCTAGCCACTAATAATATGATAATACTCTCATATTCAATTAGAGTTAAAAAGATAAGTAAAATAATTGTTTTATAATCTGAATTTTTCATTTCCGGGTAAAATAAAAGCGGTTTCTTAAAATGTTTCGTAAATTTTCATACGGACTCCGATTAAGGCGAAACAAAATTTTAAATTTATTATTTTTTCGAGCCCGTCGCAATGGTACTATTTTTGTGTACCATTAAGATTTCGAATTTTTAGTACTGGTCGGTAAATTTTTTTTCGAATTTAAAAAATCCTAAATCACAATATGACTAATTTTTTCCCAATTTAAAAAACCCTAAATAAAAAACGGAGGAAAACACTCGAAAATAGAGAGAAAAAGAATTAAGAACTTTAAACTAGATAGACGATGAAGGATATTGTGCTCGTCGATGGCAAACAACGTCTAATTAATTAGCTGAGTTGTGTTTCTTTTTATTTAGAGATTTGTTAGATTGAATCAAGAGAAAAAATCGTGTACAAATTGAGAAATTTGGATAAAGCAATATTTTTAGAGAGAGATAAAGAGATGTAGGGAGAGAATCATTTGGCAGATGAATGAATATGGGGGGATTTTTTTTATTATCTACCTAGTATAAAAGCTAGGTTTTTTCGTGACTTCTCATTGGTTGCTGAATTTAGGGATATATTTTGCATGTGGACCCCGCCATGATTTATATGACAATTAATTAGTCTCTCTCCTAAAATCAATCCCCCACATTCACTTTCAGTTATTTAATTTCTCCCATTCCCCTTTTCAGTTATTAAAATGTTTTAATTTACATAAATCATAAACTAAAACATAGTACATGCATAAAAAAGGGAAATCTGGCATATTTTTATGTGCTAAACAACAAGATAAAAAATGAAATAGATCTGTAAAATTACTAAATGAACATAACTAAAAATATTTAAAAATTTAAAAAATCATTAAGTCGATGAGATTTAGTACGAAAAAGAGAATATTAAATTTTTTGGCTTCAATTACTATTGTGAACAAATTCAATTTCGTAATTTTATGTTTTTTTTTTTTAAAAAAAAAGACAATTATCATCATATCCAATTGATTAGCTACAAAAAAAAAAAGAAATTAAAAAATATTAGAATTTCAATTATTTATTATAAAAATAAATAAAAAAATTAA
The DNA here is from genome assembly GCF_048544455.1 of Silene latifolia. Classification (NCBI taxonomy): domain Eukaryota; kingdom Viridiplantae; phylum Streptophyta; class Magnoliopsida; order Caryophyllales; family Caryophyllaceae; genus Silene; species Silene latifolia. Next base: position 118,042,238 of record NC_133531.1, read on the forward strand.
AAATAATAATGAGATTAAATCTATGAAATGCACTACAAACCCAAAAATTGATAATTTATTTCAAATATAGATATTGTATGAAGTATCCAGATTTAGGTAAATCTACAATTTATGAAAATGCATTTTTATATTATATTAGAGGTAGATACAATACAATGGAAACAAATTTACAAAATACCCAAAAAAAATATTTACAATCACTTCAAAATATTGAACGACAATAAAAATAAATAAATTTGAAATTACCGATATAAAGTTTATAAAAATTGAAAAAAATATATACACTTAAAAATACATGCAAGTGAATATAAAAAAATTTCAATATAAGTTTTGGAGCATGCATACAAGAATTTCTTCTAATTGTTTTCTTTAATAATTAACTTCAAACTTCAATTCTGATCCTATAGTTTTAAATAGAATTATTGTTAATTTAGTCTATCGAAAAGCTTTTTTATGCATTAAATGAGAAGAGATGAAAAAGGTTGTTTAAGTTGAGTAATATGAGGGAAAAATATTAAATGATCCGAGGATGTAGAGAGAGTTTTTATTGCAAAAACAAAAAAAAAAGGATGTAGAGAGTTTAGGGAAAAAAAAAAAAAGAACAAGATGGGGATATGAGGTGAGATGGAGTCATGAAGGAGTTGAGGCGGCCTAAGTGTGAGCTTATAGGTTAGGAATCTCCTAGATAAGTAATATTGTTGGTCCATATTTTAATTTCGGTTTATTTGGTTTGCTTGTGCTTTATACCTTTTGCATTTTTTGTTTTACCGTAGTGGACAATAATGTCGTGTAGAGACTGTCAAACGGGCGGTGCTCGAGTCGGGCCTTACAGTCGGGTTATACGTGTCTTGGGCCGGATTAGGGTCGAATACGGATTAGATAAAAGATTATGACGTCTTTTATTTTACCATTTTCCAGCCGAAAAACATTTTTTAAAATTAAATTATATTTAATATTAATAATATTATATTCATTATTTTAATAATTATTTTATTATTTAATGATATAAAATTGACGTTTAAATAAATTTTTTAATTAAAAATATAAAAATAATATACTATATTTTATATTTATTATTTCGAATATAAAATAAAAATATTAATATTTTAATAATATTCTTCATTTATTTTTGAACCATCGGGTCGAACGGGTTGGGTCGATTTTTGACCTTAGAATAACAGGTCATTTCGGATTCAGGGTCATTTTGGGTCGCGGGTCAAGATTTACGGGTGTTTGACCCTAAAAAAATCGGATCATATTTTAACAGGTCTAATATTGTCGTTTATTTTCATGTTCGTCCATGTTAAAATATATTCACCAAAATCGCATTTGTGGCTCCGGAGCCCACTGCCATTGACATTCCTCCCCTTCTTTGCATTTTCTGTGTTTACGGTATATATGTACATTATTTTCTTCATTTCATTAATTCTTCTAATATTTCTGATTTTACTTTCAAAGCTATTTAAATTTTTCAAATGATAAATTTTTTAGTACCTTATTTATTCAAGTTTTTAAATATTAAATCCCGTAAAATTCTATCCGCACGGGCATAATTATAAAATATTATTATTATTATTATTATTATTATTATTATTATTATTATTATTATTATTATTATTATTATTATTATTATTATTATTATTATTATTATTATTATTATTATTAACATCATATTGTGTTATTTTATTATTACATGAAATATACCCGTGCATATTTTTGCACGGGCCTAAAACTAGTTATTCTTTAAAAATGAGAGTTAATAGGAGACATTGTCATTGATAATTACATGTATAGTTTTAAACCCGTGCAAAATTGCACGGGTATGTATTTGGGCCGATATTAATGTTTTTGGATGTATATTTGTTTTTGCATTTCTATTGTACTTATCTAGTTGGTCTGAATCAACGATCTACATAATTAATGTTTAAACTTGTTACAAACACGTGTTCACATGCACTGGTTTATGAGGAAATAACGTAATTAACTCGGTTGTCTATCATTGTCAACTACCATTTTCGGTGTGCGCGGCTGATAGTTAAGTTGCCGAGTTTTATATTCCAAGTAAATATTCCGTCATGATTGATTTTGTAAACAAAAATTTTTGTACCATGTAGTTTTAAAAAATTATGTTGTTATGTTGTTGCTGCATGGTACAATAATATTAACCAAAATACATGAATATTTTATGCTCCAAGTAAATACTCCGTCAAGATATATTTTTTAAACAAAAATTATTGTACCATGTAGTTTTAAAAAATTATGTATGTAATTCATTTGCGTTTTATGTTCTATCCCGTATATAAATGTAATTCCTTCTCGTAATATGAATTTAATTCCTTCTCGTAACAATGTAATTTTATTATTATTTAATTTTCTTTTAAAAATTATGTAATTCAATTTCATTTACTCCCATTTGTAATTCATTCTACTTATATGTTATTAATTTTATTTACACGGAATGTATAAAATTATTTCATAATTTTAATTCATAGAATTTTTTCATAATATTATTTCATAGAATTTGTTGCAAGACGGAATTTATCGCATGTTTGAAAAGACGGAAATCTGAAGAAATAAATACATTGCACACTAACGGGTCCCACCATAACATGAATTTCCAAAAAAAAAAAAAAAAAAGAGGCTTCATTAATGACGTGGCGCGCTGAGGATTGAGTATTGTCTTTTGTATTAATATAGATAAGATGGGGAAGTGGGGTATGAAGGGTGTTAAAAAACATGATTAGTTAGTTGGGTGGTGTTTTTTTTTTTTATTTAATCTTAGCCCTCCATTAAACTTAATCCAATGGCTAGTATTAGGATTTATGGACTCAACATAAAAGGTAGGACTTATAGGATCCTATATATATATATATATATATATATATATATATATATATATATATATATATATATATATATATATATATATATATATATATATATATATATATATATATAGGTGAGTTCTTATGAGTCCACCATATGTCATTGAGTCCCTAAGTCCCTCTAAGGGCCATTGGATGAGAAAATGGATGGTTGAGATGGATGGAAAAGGGAAGGATTAAGGGCTATTAAAAAGAAAAGGAAAAAAATGTGGATGGTTGGATTGAAATGGATGGTTGAGATTGAAATTAACAAAAAAATTATTTCACTAATCAAATTTCTATACACTAAGGGGGCGTTTGGTTGGAGGTCTATAAGAAAGGAAAAGGGAAACAAAGTTATTGATTTCCTTTGTTGGTGTTTGTTTGACACAAACAAAGAGAATGAAACTCCCTACCTTACCCCTCAATCCATCTAATTCCTTACCCCCTTACCCCCCAAGGTATCAGATTTCATTACTCATGTTACCCTTCAACCACCTTATTTACCTACCACCACACTTGCGACTCCCACCACACAAGTCACCATCAAAACGCCATCACCACCACCACCATCTTCAAAACCACCACCACAGCCACCCCACATAAACCACCACCGCCACAACCACCATGACGCCACCACCACCATCATTACCACCACCACCACAGCCACCCCACCACCATGACGCCATCTCCACCACCACCACCCAAACCACCCCACTATCACCACCACCACAGCTAACCTACTTCCACCATCACTACCACCACGACGCCATCGCCACCACCACAACCACCCCACATAAACAACCACCGCCACAACCACCATGACGACACCACCGCCATCACCACCACCACAGCCAACCTACTGCCACCACCACCATCACCACCACCACAGCCAACCTACTGCCACCACCACCATCACCACCTCCACAACCACCTCACCTAACCCACTACCCGCACACCAAAATAAACCACAACCCACCATAATTCATTTTGTTGATGTAACCAAACAACTAGTTAATTTTTAGGTAATCCCTTACCTTTCCCCCTCTTACCCTTTCTTATTTCCTTTCCCTTTCCCTTTCTCTAACCAAACGCCCCCTAATTAATTTTTCTTTCTCTCTCTAGCCCCTAATTAATCAGTTTTGAGTTTTAGATTTCAGAAGTGTAAATGTAATGTTGTATGAGTTTTACAAGTGTAAATGTGAGGTTTTACGAGTGTAAATGTAATATTTTAAAAGTGTAAATTTGATTTTTTGTGACGGAAATTTTGAATTTATATAATTTTAACATTTTACAAGTGTAAATGTGAGGTTTTACGAGTGTAAATGTAACGTTTTAAGAGTGTAAATTTGTTTTTTTGTGACGGAAATTTTGAATTTATATAATTTTAACATTTTACAAGTGTAAATGTGAGGTTTTACGAGTGTAAATGTAACATTTTAAAAGTGTAAATTTGTTTTTTTGTGACGGAAATTTTGAATTTATATAATTTTAACATTTTACAAGTGTAAATGTGAGGTTTTACGAGTGTAAATGTAACATTTTAAGAGTGTAAATTTGATTTTTTGTGACGGAAATTTTGAATTTATATAATTTTAACATTTTACAAGTGTAAATGTGAGGTTTTACGAGTGTAAATATAACATTTTAAGAGTGTAAATTTGATTTTTTTGTGACGGAAATTTTGAATTTATATAATTTTAACATTTTACAAGTGTAAATGTGAGGTTTTACGAGTGTAAATGTAACTGTTCCGGGTGTAATTCCAGAGCAGTTATTTGTTACCACCCATGCTTGTAGAATGACGTCTTTGGTTGGCTTCTCCTTTCGGTCTCCTGAAACAGTGAACAAACTGAGGGCTCGGCTTTGGACCGAGCGAACTCACTCCGACGCTCAAGTCAGTAACTTAGAGAGGTAAGTTGTTGTTACTTGGCGAAGTATGTATTGTAGAGAGATAAGGAAGATATTACCAGATGAATAGTGATTCTTAGGTTCAATTGTGGATCCTCTCCTCAATGATAGGTGAGGGGTATTTATAGACTTTCACCTTTTGTCACGTAGTGGCCAAGTGGCCAAGTGGCTAGCAGGTGGAAAGACTGAGCTACCCTCGGCCGAGGGGCCATGGCAGGCCGACGGGCCCAGTTGACTCGCCGCCGAGGGGTCTTGGATATGAGTTCGCGGATGTGTGCCCCGGCTGGCTGGTTGCCCCGGCCGGGACCCAAGAGACAGGTCGACAGGCCTCGTCGGTTAGGTTGTCTAAGCCGTTGACTTGCTGTGGATATCTTTGACCTTGCTCAATATGTTGACTTGGTCAGCGGGTGCAGAATATGCCCCATCAATTTGCCCCCAGCGTAGTCTATGCCGTGGTATGGGCTCCGATGTATGCTGAGCGTATATTCTGCGCAAGTAAAACTTTTCTGCCCCGGCTTCTTCTACCTCGGCTTGGTTCTGCTTAGGCCGTACTATATCCCCCCTCCACATGGATGGGTAAAGGTCATCCGATGTGGAAAAGAAAGTGACGCTGGCCGAGACCTGGGTTGAGAGTGCCGGTTGCTTTTGATTGCCCCCGGCCGGTGCTACCTAGCCTGGTTGATCATGTGGCCGGCGGATAATGGATACTTAGGAATTTGTTGAGGAAGATGAACAGGCAGAGAGATATGAAGGGGCGTGTTGAAGACGCTTGGTCTGTTTAACCGATTGACATTCAATCGTTGCAACGATTGACATTCCGTGGTTGCATGTCCGACACGTGTCTGTTCGCTGATTGGCTGACGTTTCATGGGCTGTGCCCTGATTGGTCCTTCTTCATGGGCTTTCCTCTATAAATAGGGTACTTAGTCCCTGAAATTGGCCACCAATTTCATTCTCTCTAAAATTTTCTTCTCTCCAAATTTCCAAGGGCTTCTCTCTTTTCTAATCTTCAGTGTCGTTACTTCGGCTAGTGTTTTTCTTCAAGGTAAACAAACAAACTTTTCTCGATCTCTTATTTTGTTAGATAATTGTTGCTACCATGTCTTCTACTGAGGCCGGACCTAGTAACCATGCGCCGGGGGGTTCCCTGTCGCGTCTGGATGAAGAGGAGGCACTGGCCGCCGTCCCGCTAAGGTCCGGGGGTCCTAGGTCTCCTTCTCCCGAGGTCGACCAAAAAGTTTTGGAGGACTGGGAGGATGATGATGATGATGATGATGACGGTGACGATGACGGTGATGATGTTGGGAGGACTCGTCCTAATGAGGGGAGGCAGTACGTCATGGATCATGGCGACACTTGTAAGGTCGGCCCTCACCGTGCTTGGACCCATAAGTTCGCCAGTGGTTCCGGCGAAACACTTTTTGAGGGCCATTTCTACTTCGGCAGGGGATACAAAATTATTATCCCTGGGGAAGGTCAGGCCATCTGTTGCCCTCCGCCGGGCTGCACCGGGGTATATATCCGGCATTTGGAGTACGGGCTCCGGTTTCCATTGAACGAATATGTTATGGCTATTATTAGAGCCATGAATGTTCTTTTGTGGCCCAACCGCACCCCTTGGCTATTAGGACCATAGTCGGCTTTGTCCGCTCTTGTCTTTTCAAGGGGAGGTCCCAACGATTAACCTATTCCGTCGGCTTCACCATCTTCGGCCGTCGTTTCCTGGTCGCGTCGGATGGTACAGTGTGCAAATGGAGCCGGGTTATGTCTCCGTTGATAAGCTCTCTTCTTGCACGGGCTGGAAAGATCGGTGGGTGTATGTTGAGGTGCCGGATGACTATCCACGCCTTGGCCCTTCCAAAGACCAAGTTAATTTGCGTCTGCGAGACTAAGGCGGAGCATGAGAGATGGGTCACCCGGAATAAACTTAAGATGGACGCCTTGACAAGGTCCTCTCTTCATGCGGATGAGAAGTCTGGCGATGAGGCTTTTTGAGGCGGATAAGAATGGGGTGCCGAAGAAATGGATTCCCCCGACGCAGATCATTCTCCAGGATGAGCTGCTCTGCCATGTCGGCCTCATACCGGCCCTAGCACAGGGTGAGTGGGGTCGGTGTGAGGCCCATCTCTGTTCTCAATGTTTCTGTTTTTTTAACTTCGATTTATTTCTTCTACTTAACTTTTGCTTTGTTTCCTCTGCAGATCACTTTGGACCGGACCTGTCAGAGGATATTCTCCGGAGAATGGGGCTTGCCAAGGACAAGACCGTTGCAAATTTGCGTCCTAGGGCTCTAGCCCGTGATCACAGAGTATCGCCGAATGATCTCCTGGATCAACAGCTGAAAGGCCTGAATGTGGAGGCGGCCCAGGCGAAGGTTGCTAGTAACATACCGCGCCGAACGCGGAAAACAAAATCTTCGGCGGCGACGGCGTCGACGTCCGCTCCACCTCCCATCCCTTCAGTCCAGAAGGAGACGGTGGAGATCGTTGACATCACCAATGGGGAGGACTCTGATGCGGAGGGGTCTCCCCTTGTCCTTAAGAGGAAAAGGTCTACCCCTGCTGCTGCTGCTACCGAGGGCGGCAAGGAAATGGGCCCTCCGACCAAGAAGTCCAAGCCTGGTACTGATCTATCCTATGGCTCAGATTTAGCCGGTTCATTGGGAGTTCCTGATGACAGGCTCTCTGGTTTATCCATGAATGTTGACATGGATGATTTGATTGGCTTTTTTTGTAGATCAGCCGCTGCCATCCACCGGACACAATGTTGAACGGCATGCCGAGAAGAAGGCTTTGCGGGCGAGTGGTCAAGATACCGCCGTTGTCACCTCCTTTTCGAAGCCTACCCCCCTCCAGATTAAGTCGGAGGGCCTAAGTTTGACCAGGTTATTGGCCAAGTGGGCTGATACGGTAGGTGCTCTTATTATGGAGCAAGAGAAGACCATGGTCAAGCCGCACCACGACTGAGAGGCTAAGGCTTGAACTCGACGCGGCCAACAAGGAGGCTAAGAGGGCCAAGGCTGAGGCAGAGGAGGCAGTCCGTGCCGAGAGAAAACTCGGGAGGACGCGAAAAGGAGGTCCTTGCCGAGAGAGCCAAGGCCGAGGGCTGGCGGGTGAAGCCGCTAAGCTGCGGGAGATGCGTGACCTCGTTCGAAGCACGCCGACCTTTACCTTACGCAGAGGAACGAATTTAGGGGCTTGTTTCAGGCCCAGGGGAAGGTGGTCCGGAACAAGGATGCTATCATCGCCCAAAGGGAGGAGGACATTGAGACACTCCAAACCGTTCTCCTCCCTAATATGTGCGCCCAACACGGGACCTGGCCGAAGAGGCGCCGGGGAAGTGATTGAGGAGCTCTTCCCTCTTGATGGCTCCTTTCCGTGGGACAAATTTGACGAGCTGTTTGATGACAAGCTCGAAGCTAAGGAGGAAGCCGCGAAGGAGAGGGCCAAGGAGGAGGTAAGGGTGAAGAAGGAAGAATAGGTGGCGCGGAGAGGCGCCCTTCTGCCGAGAAGACTAAGGCGGCCAAGGAGGAAGCCGAGAGGGCAAGGGCGATTGAGGTCGCCGAGGCCGAGGCCGCCAAGAAAGCCGAGGCCGAGGTCTTGAGAAAGTTGAGCGCCAAGACGTTTTCGGGTCGCCCATCAAAGATGGTCTTTTTACCGGCTAGCGCCGATGGCAAGCAGCAACAGGCATAGGGAGACGGGCGGTCGTCACCAGGCTCACCCGGCGTCTCGGATAGCTGTAGCTGTTCGGGAGCCAATTATTAGGCCTTTCCTCCTCCGCCATCTTTTGGCGCTTAAATGATACGTCTGTAACCTTTTGCTTTTCTTTTCCTTGTATTTTGTACAACTTTGGTAGGTTGTGTTTTGGCTTATCCCTATGGGGACGGCCGTCGTCTGTATTTTCCTCACTTGTAACCCGTTATCATTTTTAATAAGAGTTTGCTTATTTTGCCTCTGGCTTGGCCGAGGTCTTTTCTTGTCTTCGTCTGAGTTGTCTTCTTACGTTATTAATTGAGCGCTTCTTTTGTTTCTACCTCGGCCTGGCCGAGGCAGTTAGAATGCGTATCTCAACTGTGTTTAACGTTCCTGGGGCATGCTGATCGCTTTTGCGAGTATCAGTAGATGCTGGTAGTGGCTGCCGTGGCGTCTACCTCTTGGAGTGACTGCTGCGGCGTCTACCTCTTGGGGTGACTGTCGTAGCGTCTACTTCTTGGGGTGACTGCGACGGCGCCTGCTTCTTGACGATGGATCGCCGTGGCGTCTACCTCTTGGAGTGGCTGCTGCGGCGTCTACCTCTTAGGGTATTGCCGTAGCGTCTACTTCTTGGGGTGACTGCGACGGCGCACGCTCTTGATAGTGATCGCCGTGGCGTCTACCACTTGGAGTGATCGCCGTGGCGTCTACCTCTTGGGGTGGACTAGTGGCGTCTACTTCTTGGGGTGACTGCGACGGCGCCTGCTTCTTGATAGTGACTATGGGGGGAAATGAACACTTTGATGGAAAACTTGGGACCATTCTTCATTAGAAATAAACATGCGTCGGGGTGCCCACAGTTGTCTCGGGCACCTCCGCCGCTATACAAAATATTTCCGAGATTGTCCGTCCCAATGGCTTATCAAAGGCGCACCCTCCATGTCTGCCAGCCGGTGTGTCTTGAGAGAGCGTCGGACCTGGGAATGTACTGTATCTGGAAGGACTTTAATTTGGCGGTGTCGGCTTTTACCCTTTCCAGGTATCTTCCCATCCCATCGTCTCGAGCCTCATACTCTCCCCTGATTCGGTTGGCCATCAATAGTGAGCATGTTTTTACCACGACGTGCTCCGCCCCGGCAGCCCTAGCTAACTCGACTCCCTTTATCACCGCCTCGTGTTCGGATCCGTTGTATGAGGCCGAGAAGGTAGATTTCAAGGCGTGCTTAAACACGTCCCCCGTTTGGCCGGTGATAAGGATGCCGGCTCCGAGTTTGTTCGCCGTAGGGGGCCCGTCGCAGTTATTTCCCATATGCCGGGATGCGGTTCTTCTTGGTCGGTCGGGGTTTCTCCAACCATGCCGACGATGGTATTCATCGGGTCTTCCTCCTGCTGCAAGGATGGGCTCTTCCCCTTCTCTGACTGCTTTGCCACTTTGAGGGATTGCATGTTGCACCCTCTGGCGGATATCTGGGTGTTGACCACCTCGTCCTTCTCGTTCTTGGAGACGAGCTTATGCGCTTCCCCCGGTCCGAGACATACATCAGTGTCAGGGCCCGGATGGACATCACTGCGTCGGTCTCGCTCAGAGTGACTCGGCCTATGAGAACGTTGTAGGCAGACGAGCCGTCGATGACCACGAACTCAGCTAGGATGTTCTTAGCCGCATCTCCCTCGCCGAACATCACGGGCAACCTGATTGACCCCAGGGGTACCAGGCCGGCTCCGGAAAAGTTGTACAGCGGATTGGTGCAGGGGCTCAAGTCCTCAATCTTCAGGCCGAGCCCCAGAAAGCACTCCCTGAACATAATATTCGTGTAGGCGCCTGTGTCAATCAGGCACCTCTTGACCAGGTGGTTGGATATGTCCAAGTGGACTACAAGTGGGTCGCTGTGAGGGGCGATGACTCCCTCGTAGTCCTTTTTCCCAATTGTTATATCGGGGATGTTGGAAGCGGCGGCCGCTGTTTTGGGAACAAAGTTGATGGCCTGATACAGCTCGTTCAGGTGCCGCTTGTGCCCATGAGCGGACCCGCCGTTCTCGTTGCCCCCGATGACAACATTGATTACTCCTATCCGTTCGAAGACGGATTTTTTGTTGGAGCCGCCGGCATCGTCTTTTGGCCTTTGGCGACATATTTGTCGAGGCTCCCCTTCCCGGATCGCTCTTCGATGACATTCTTGGATGCGGCAATTGTCGATAAGGTGACCGGTGTGGCCGTGGTACTCACAAAGATCGGCTTGTGTCACCGTCCCCCTTCGGCTTGGGGGCCTTTCCCACTTCCTCGGCCCTCGTGCTTGCTCGGGCGAAGACCTCGGCGGTGGATACGACCAAGGGGGTGTGGCCATTGAACCGCTTCTGGTAGTACGGTCCGAATTCCCCGGCGCCCGCCGAGTTTTGCTTTTCGGTGGACTGTCGACCGTGACCTATTGTTGTCACGGCGTCCTTCGTCCGGTTATCCTCCGCGGCTCTTTTTCTCTCGAGTGCCCGGCCTCTCGGAGCCTACCCAGGTTTTGTGGTAGTCCTCCACCTTTATGGCCTGATCGGCCATTTTCTGGTGAGTCTAAGTTCAGCCGCCGCACTTGATGAGCTCATTTTTTAGGTCTCTCTCGGGAGGCCTTTCATCGCTGCTGACGCAGGGCCGCTATTCACTCACGAATCTGGCTGGACCTTGGCGTCGAACCTCTTCACATAACCCGGAGGGACTCGCCTCCCTCTGTCGATAGTCGGGAGGTCCGAGGTCTCCACGGCCCTCCTCTTGTTGCAAGAATACTGGGCTAGGAATGTGTCCTTCGGTCGGCGTAAAAGATACCGACCCGTCGGGTAGCCCTTTGTACCAACTTTGTGCCATCCCATGCAGTGTCGTTGGGAAGACTCGGCACCAAACCTCGTCGGGTTGCTCCCATACCGACATGTGAGACTCGTAAGCCTCAACGTGGTCGGTTGGGTCGCCTTCTCCTCTGTATGCTATGGGTGGCAACTTTAGCTTAGTCGGCACCGGGTCTCTAAGACGAGGTGCCGAGGGGTCGTCGACCACGTGTCGGACGACACGCGGCGATCGACTCCTCGCACCCCTAGTCCGGCTCCTCTCCCCGTGGCGGGAGGGGCTTCTTCTCCGACTCTGGTGAGTCGGGCTTCTTCTCCGACTCTGGTGAGTCGGGCTTCTTCCCCGACTCTGGTGGGTCGGGCTTCTTCTCCGACTCTGGTGAGTCGGGCTTCTTCTCCGACTCAGGTAAGTCGGACTTCTTTCACTCCTCCGGGGAATGCCTCGTCGGTCTTTGCGGCGACGCCCGTCCTCCCGTGAGTGCGGGAAGGACTTAGGGCGCCACTAGCGCTCGGGCTCCCCGGCGTCTTGACAGGCCAGCTTCTTCCGGTGCTCGTTCAAGTCTCTTGGAGTCACATTATGGGCCCTGGTCTCCTGGACGGGTTCCGCCGCTCTTGTCGGTGTGACGGTGTGAGCGGCGTACTACTAATTAGTTCCAGGAGCGACCCGGTTTTGCTGCTTCGACCACATGTCCCATGATGGTGACTGGTCGGGGGCGTGGCAGATCTGGTATTATTGGCATCCCGTACTCCGACTGAATTACTAGGCGGTGGAGGGTGCGCAACACGTAGGGTGTGGACGGTATCCTCATGGTGGAATTCGGTTTCGTCAGTCACGAATACCTCTTGTTGTTTTGACATTTTCTTAGCTTTTTGGGTGGGTTTTTGTTTTTTGTTTGGGAATGAATGTGACTAGCTTCTAGTATCTTTCCCCACAGACGGCGCCAATTGTTCCGGGTGTAATTCCAGAGCAGTTATTTGTTACCACCCATGCTTGTAGAATGACGTCTTTGGTTGGCTTCTCCTTTCGGTCTCTGAAAACAAAGTGAACAAAGCGAGGGCTCGGCTTTGACCGAGCGAACTCACTCCGACGCTCAAGTCAGAACTTAGAGAGGTAAGTTGTTGTTACTTGGCGAAGTATGTATTGTAGAGAGATAAGGAAGATATTACCAGATGAATAGTGATTCTTAGGTTCAATTGTGGATCCTCTCCTCAATGATAGGTGAGGGGTATTTATAGACTTTCACCTTTTGTCACGTAGTGGCCAAGTGGCCAAGTGGCTAGCAGGTGGAAAGACTGAGCTACCCTCGGCCGAGGGGCCATGGCAGGCCGACGGGCCCAGTTGACTCGCCGCCGAGGGGTCTTGGATATGAGTTCGCGGATGTGTGCCCCTTACTGGTGGTTGCCCCGGCCGGGACCCAAGAGACAGGTCGACAGGCCTCGTCGGTTAGGCTGTCTAAGCCGTTGACTTGCTGTGGATATCTTTGACCTTGCTCAATATGTTGACTTGGTCAGCGGGTGCAGAATATGCCCCATCAGTAACATTTTAAGAGTGTAAATTTGATTTTTTAGTCAATTTGAAGGTTTTAGAGTGTAAATTTTGTCCTTTGAGTGTGAATTTGGTCCTTTATAAGTGTAATTTTGTCCTTTACGAGTAAAACATTAGTCCGACTACCAAAAAACGCCACCGTCAACTTTGTCTTTTACGAGTAAAACTTTAGTCCGACTACCAAAAAACGCCACCATCATCGTCCTTCCCCACCAACTCATATCCACAAAAAATATGAGTGCAAATTTATATAATTTTAACGAGTGTAAATGTAAAAAAATACAAGTGTAAATGTAAAGAAATACGAGTGTAAATGTTAAGAAATATTTCGTAAATGTTAAGAAATATGAGTGTAAATTTATAGAAATACGAGTGTAAATGTGAGGAGATACAAGTGTAAATTTAAGAGAAATACGAGTGTAAATGTGAGGAGATACAAGTGTAAATTTTAATAAAAACGAGTGTAAATGTGAGGAGATACAAGTGTAAATTTAAGAGAAATACGAGTGTAAATGTGAGGAGATACAAGTGTAAATTTAAATAAAAACGAGTGTAAATGTGAGGAGATACAAGTGTAAATTTAAGAGAAATACGAGTGTAAATGTGAGGAGATACAAGTGTAAATTTAAATAAAAACGAGTGTAAATGTGAGGAAATACAAGTGTAAATGTAAAAATTATGAGTGTAAATGTAAAGAAATACGAGTGTAATTGTAAAGACATATGAGTGTAAATGTAAAGAAATATGAGTGTAAATGTAAAAAAATATGAGTATAATAAATATATTTATTAGATCTAGAATAAAAATCATGATAAAACAACATCAACAACACAAGATCTAATAAAGAGAGATTGAAACAAAAACATCTAACAAAAATATAACATTAAATCTAATAATAAACATAACACTTTATTGTTGAAAAAAAAAAAAAAGAAAAGAAAAAAAAAACGACAACAAACACATTATTAAACACAATGACACACAATGACAAACACATTAACAAACAACGACAACAAACACAACAACCACCACCACCTCCCTCCTCTCATTTCTCACTCCCTTAATTCACTCGCCACAATGACAAACACATATAAAAGGACAAACATTAAACAAATCTGACCGAATTAACACAAACAAACAACAACACTAGTTAAACAAACAGCGACGACTATACTGTTAATCGTCAAAAAACAAACGCCATCAGATCTCGATTTTTTATTGGTTTATTTTCAGATCTTGTGGTTGTGGTTGTGGTTGTGGTCGTGGATGTTGTTGTTGGTTGTTGTTGACGACGGTGTTAAAGGAGGCGAGAAGGGTGGCTGGTGGTGTTGTGGTCGTCGGTAGAAGAGGTGCGTCGTTGTGGTGGTGGCGGGTGTGGGCGTGGGTTTTGGTGTTTTGGATCTGGAAATGGTAGGGATGTGAAGGTCGGGAATGGTGGTGCGTGAGGGGGAATGGTGGCGGGTGTAGTCGGGTTGTTTCAGATCTGGAAATAGTGGTGGGTGTGGGTCTGGGTGATGGTGGTGGATGTGGGTGAGCCGCGAGGCGTGGTGGTGAGGATGAGAGGAGAGAATTTTTTTGGGTTTTTTTTAATTTCGTGGTGGTGGTGGTGGTGTCGGGTCGGGTCGGGGTGGCGGATCTGGAGGCGTGAGGGAGAGTGGTGTGAGTGGTGTGTCGTGGTTGTGGTAGCGGGTGTGTGGGTGGTGTGTCGTGGTTGTGTGAGTGGTGTGTCGTGGTGGTGGTAGTTGGTGTGTGGGTGGTGGGTGGTGTGTCGTGGTGGTGGCGGGTGTGTGAGTGAATGAGGGGGAAATTTTTTTTTTTTGATTTTTTTGAATTATTTGGTTTTTGATTTTTGTTGGATTTTTGAGAGGAATTGAATGTTTTTGATTTTTAGAGAGATGAGAGGAATGATAATTGTGTGAGAAGAGAGAGAAGTGAGTGGAAAATAAATGTTATATAGTAAAATTAGTGGTTGATTAGTGGAGGTAGTGAGGGAAAGTGATTAATTAGCTTCAATCCCCTCCATTTAGCATTAATCCTTCCCTTTTCCCCTTCAATCTCAACCCTCCATCCTATCTTTTCAATGGCTCCTAAGAAGACTTAGGGATTCAATGCTTTTTGGTGGACTCACTTGATCCTTCCTCTATATATATATATATATAGAGGAGTTCTAATGAGTCCTCTTCTCAAATTGAGTCCATAAGTCCATCTAAGGGCCTTTGGATGGACTCAATGAATGGTTGAGATGCATTTGATTAAGGGCTATTAAAAAGAAAAGGAAAAAAATGTGGATGGTTGGATTGAGATGGGTGGTTGAGATTGAAAATTAATAAAAAAAATTACCACTAATCAAATTTCTATACACTAATTAATTTTTCTTTCTCTCTCTAGCCCCTAATTAATCAGTTTTGAGTTTCAGATTTCAGAAGTGTAAATGTAATGTTGTATGAGTTTTACAAGTGTAAATGTGATGTTTTACGAGTGTAAATGTAACATTTTAAGAGTGTAAATTTGATTTTTTGTGACGGGAATTTTGAATTTATATAATTTTAACATTTTACAAGTGTAAATGTGATGTTTTACGAGTGTAAATGTAACATTTTAAGAGTGTAAATTTGATTTTTTGTGACGGAAATTTTGAATTTATATAATTTTAACATTTTACAAGTGTAAATGTGATGTTTTACGAGTGTAAATGTAACATTTTAAGAGTGTAAATTTGATTTTTTGTGACGGAAATTTTGAATTTATATAATTTTAACATTTTACAAGTGTAAATGTGATGTTTTACAAGTGTAAATGTAACATTTTAAGAGTGCAAATTTGATTTTTTGTGACGGGAATTTTGAATTTATATAATTTTAACATTTTACAAGTGTAAATGTGATATTTTACGAGTGTAAATGTAACATTTTAAGAGTGTAAATTTGATTTTTTGTGACGGAAATTTTGAATTTATATAATTTTAACATTTTACAAGTGTAAATGTGATGTTTTACGAGTGTAAATGTAACATTTTTAGAGTGTAAATTTGATTTTTTGTGACGGAATTTTTGAATTTATATAATTTTAGCATTCTATAAGTGTAAATTTGATGTTTTACGTGTGTAAATGTAACATTTTAAGAGCGTAAATTTAATTTTTTAGGCAATTTTCTATATAAAAATTTGAATTTATATAATTTTAACATTTTACGAGTGTAAATGTGATGTTTTACAAGTGTAAATGTAGTATTTTAAGTGTAAATTTGAAGGTTTTAGAGTGTAAATTTGGTCCTTTGAGTGTGACTTTGGTCTTTTATAAGTGTAACTTTGGTCCTTTTACGATTAAAACTTTAGTCCGACTACCAACAAACACCACCAACGCCGTCCTCCACCACCAACTCATATCCACGAAAATATGAGTGCAAATATATATAAATTTAACGAGTGTAAATGTTCAGATATACGAGTGTAAATGTAAAGAAATATGAGTGTAAATGTTAAGAAATATAAGTGTAAATGTACACAAATACAAGTGTAAATGTTAAGATTTACGAGTGTAAATGTAAAGAAATATGAGTGTAAATGTTAAGAAATATGAGTGTAAATGTACACAAATACAAGTGTAAATGTTAAGATTTACGAGTGTAAATGTAAAGAAATATGAGTGTAAATGTTAAGAAATGTGAGTGTAAATGTACACGAATACAAAACACCGCCTTTTTATATTATTAAAAGGCCACTTAAAAAAAAAAAAGAAAAAAAAAGAAAGAAAAAAACGACACAAACATGAAATGCAGGACAACAATGAAAACAAAAAATAATATGAATCACCATCAACAGCAACGACAACAATAAAAAAGAGTGTAAATGAAAAAAGAACCCAACAAACCAGATCTGAAACATAAATCTAAAAACAATATACAACAAGACGACTTATTATAAGACGAGATTTGAAAGGAAAAAAAGAAAAAAAAAGGAAAAAACAAAACACAAATCGTGTTAAACAAAAAGTAAAAACCAAAACAAACAATATGACATATACCAAAAATATACCAAAAAAAAAAAAAGGAAAGAACAACAAAACAGCCGACATGAAAGAAAGAAAAGAAAAAAAAAAACGAGCTACTTCCGACATGAAAGCATACAAACGAGCTACAGCCGACATGAAAGCATACAAAAAACGAGCTACTTCCGGCCACCATCATACTAACACCATCACGCAAACCCAGTTAGATCTGCGTTTTTTTTTTTAAAACGTGTTTATAGGGACTGTGTTGGTGGAGTCAGATCTGGAAAAATAGGAGGATGTTATGGTGGTGGTGGAGGGCGAAGACAAGTCGGGTGTTTGTGTGGGGCGGATCCGGAACAAGGGAGAGTGGTGGTCGTGGCTGTGACGGGCAGGGGATGTGTGGTGGTTGTGGGTTTGAGTGGTGGTCGTGGGGTGGGATGCGCGGTGGGTGGTGGCGGGTGTGGGGCTGTGGTGGTGAGTGAAGGAGGGAATTTTTTGATTTTGGGTTTTTTGAATTTTTTGAGATTTTTTGTTTTATTAATTTTTTTGGTTTTCAGAGAGATGAAGGGATGATATTTTGTGTGGTAGGAGAGAGAAGTGAGTGGAAAAAGAAGGGTTATTTAGTGTAATTATGGGGTGGATTAGTGATGGTAGTGAGGGAAAGTGATTAATTATGATTGATCCCCTAATATTTGCACTAATACTCCCTTTTCCTCTTCAATCTCAACCCTTCATCCCATCTTTTTAATGGCTCCAAAGAGGACTTAGGGACTCAATGATTTTTGGTGGACTCACTTGATCATTTCTATATATATATATATATATATATATATATATATATATTAATTATTGTAACTCGACCTTATTTTCCTTACTCAACCATGGTTGGTTGGTATTTTCCGGTTTTTATGTGTCCACCCAATTCTTTATAAATGTGATGGGTCTGTTATGAACCATATGATATTTTTCGTTGTATTTGAGAACAATGTTTTGTAAATTTTGGTGTACATATTGAATAAGTCTTTTGTTTGGATAATGGCTTTATTTGTAGGAGAATAGAGAGTGATGTTTCTACGACTATTAGATTGCTACAATTTTGGTCATGTCACTAGACTCTTGTTATATTTTACGCTCCCGCGGAATTTCAAATGGATTTTTGCCATTTAATAATGTAATGTACCTTGAAGTTTACGCTCCCGCAGAATTTCAAATGGATTTTTGCCATTTAATAATGTAATGTACCTTGAAGTTTCCAAGTACGGAAATATGTAAGTATCGTCTTAAATTATTTTGGTTGATTCATTTGTAAACTTTTGAGCTGTAATAACTACATTTGATGCGGGCAACCCTCCCGATTTGTCCGTTATGTTTTTAAGAATGGGAAACGGAAAAAAATGGTTCTTTTGGACTAAAACTGTCTGAACTGAACTTAATAGAACTGAATTGAATTAAACTGAACTGAGCTGAAATTAAGTCGAAAAGAATAGAACCTTACAGTTCGACTCATTGAATCGAGTTTCGATCCTATATTAACAAGTCATTTTATGTGTGGATAAACGGGTCATAAATTAAGATTTCCGCGTCTTAACATGAAAAAAAATAAAAAAATCTAATCAATATAGACCGGGTTAGACTTTGAGAGGGCTAACCTCCACCCAATGAAGCAGCTCATAGCTGCATACCCTGAAATTCAAACCTTGTGTGGAAGCCCTGGTATAAATGCAGTAAGTCAGCAACCCACCCAGATTAAAGTCCAACTCCCCAACAAAATTAAGTCACCCAACTCTCTTTCTCAGAGTCTGTCATCTTTGTTTTCTAACTAAAATAGTCATACTGGGTCTACCTCTACTCTACTAGTTCCTTAACTTTTAGTGTGGAATTTTGAATCCCCCCCTTTGACTCCTCCTCTTCTTTCCTTCCCTCCACACCACGGCCAGGACAGAGAATCTCAAACGCCGACCAACGGCGGCGCATACGGTGGTCAAATGATATGGGAGTCGCCATTTCTCACCTCATCCCTTGCCTCACGCCTCCTCCCAACTCCCACGCGCCGCCAACTTCACATTCCCAAAACGACATCGTCTACTCCGCTGAAGAACCCCTCGACGAAACCCTAGGTCACTCCTTCTGCTACCTCCGCTCTTCCGCCCGCTTCCTCTCTCCCACTTCCTCCGACCGCTTCATCTCTCCGCCCTCCCACTCCTTCCGCGCCATCTCCGGAGCCGCCGTCTCCGCCAACTCAGCCACCCCCACCGCATGCGCCGACTCATCCTCCGCCGTCCTTAATGGCTTTGACTGCACTTCCAGCTTCACCGCCATCCCTCTTCAGCCTGTTCCGCGTGGGAACCACCCCAACGGTCACTTTCTCTCCGGTCCGATCGAGCTGGGGGCTATGTCCGGTCCGCTCGACTTCTCCGCTGCCTTGTCGGAAGCAGGGGCAGTTCCATTCTCCGCCCCGTTGAGCGTGGAGAGTAGTAATTATAAGAAGAAGAGGAGGAGGAACAAGAGTTTGGCGGGGATTAAGAGGACTTTTCATAGGAGTTTTTCGGAGAAGAAGCAGCCTTGGGTAGTACCTGTTGGGAGGAAGGAAGCCGGTGCCGGGGGAGGGGCTGGTGAGGAGGTAGTTAGTAAGGAGACTGAGGTTGATGGGAGTAGTGATAATGTGCAGTGGGCGTTGGGGAAGGCGGGGGAGGATAGGGTTCATGTTGTTGTGTCTGAAGAGCATGGCTGGATGTTTGTTGGGATTTATGATGGGTTTAATGGACCGGATGCTCCCGAGTTTTTGATGGGTCATTTGTATCGTGCTTTGTTTCATCAGCTCAAGGGTTTGTTTTGGGACAATCTGGGGGGTGATGATGTTGCTATTAATGGGGACAATGGTGTTGTTAGTTGTGGAGTAGGGAGTGAGGGGATTGGGGTTGTGAACGAGGAGGAGGAGAATGGCGGTGTTGGGGGAGTGGTGAAGAGGGTGACGTTTTTGCAAGAGGTTGAAAAGAAGGAGGTGAGGAGGAAGTTGTGGGAGTATTTGGCGGATAATGATGCTGAGGATGGGCTTGATTTGTCGGGGTCAGATAGGTTTGCGTTCTCTGTGGATGACGCTGTTAGGGTTAGCAATGTAGAGTCAGGGGTGAGTAGGAGGTCGTTGTTGTTGTCAAAGTTGAAACAGGGGTGGAGTAGGAGTAAAGATGGGCATTGTAAAGGGGGGTTGTTTAATTGGAGGTTTAAAGCGGGGGAGAAAGAGAAGGTGGATGTTGAGAATAGGGTTGAGGAGGTGGGAGAGGGTGAGAAAGTGTGTACCAACGGTAGGACGAGGAAGACTGGACCTGTTGATCACGAGTTGGTTTTGAGAGCGTTGGGACATGCATTGGAGAAGACGGAGCATGCTTATTTGGATTTGACAGATAGGGTTATTGATCGATATCCCGAGCTTGCGCTCATGGGTTCGTGTTTGTTGGCTGTTTTAATGAGAAATGAGGATGTGTATGTGATGAATTTAGGGGATAGCCGTGCTATTGTGGCACAATTTGAGCCCAAAGAGAGTTGTTCGAATGGGGAATCAAAGGAGGAGATGGAGAGGGGCTCTAGTAATCAAGTAGATGAGGAATGCACACCTGATGGTCTGAAGGCTAGGAGCGTGTCTCATGAGTGCCCCTTGCAAGCAATGAAGCTGACTGCATTGCAGCTCTCGACGGACCATAGTACGAGCATTGAAGAAGTAAGGCTCTTTAATTCCCTTTTATCATCTTAGGATACATCTTATGTCCTTTACCCAATATTTTCCACGTGCTGCATTTCTCATGCCTTTTCTGCACTTCGCCTTTATTGTTAATTTGAGCTGCTAGAACTGAATTATCAAGACTTTTTCGAGCTAGGGATTGACATATTTGGTATCAAATCTTATTGATGTCTCTCTAACTGCTTTGTACATTGAAAAAAACACAAATATGCTAGGACAAAAAACCATTATGTAAGATTACAAATGGCAAACTTAGCATAGAGGTGCTGTGAACTTTTTTAGTGCGGTACGATTGTCAACAGGTGTAGTAGAACACGGTGTCTCTAACCGAGATTTGGGAGTGATATTAGCTTGAACCAGCATAGTGTTCGTAGCCGTCAGTTTATTAGTTTGACAGGGCAAATACCAAGTAAAAATGCTATCAATTTCTGATTTACTTCCACTTGGTTGCACTGGTACAGCCTAACCCATTAGTTTTAGGGAACAAAAACATACTTTCGTCTTGTTCTTTATTGTATGTTCTTTATTGTCATTGCTGTCTTCGTGGTATTGTTAATTTTTGTCTCACTATTGTTTTAACTCATATCAATGTCTTTCCTTGTTTGCTATTCTATCTCTGATGTCCTAGTAATGGATGGTTTATTGGTATATGACCAGCATCCTTGTTATCTAACACCAATTGTTGGTGTTCTTTTTCGTTTTCCATCATGCTGTTAATAGTGTAACTAGGACTATTTATTCTTGTTTTGAATAACTATTTAGGCTCTATATTGCTGTACGTTTGGGTAAACTGGTACCATGCATAGTCCGTACCTGACACTTACTGTGCATTTACAACCAGAAAAGCTTGATCCACGCTTTATTTTAACTTTATTGGGGGTTGGCATGGAGTGATTATAGATTTTATGGTAGTCCATCTTTTTGAGATGGAACAGATTATTTTAGTTGAAGCTCGTAACAGTAGAGACTGGAGTCTACTGGAGTGCCTGGGATGCTGAGGCTGATACTGAGTACACCTTGAGGATGTGAGTTCAAACAGATAATCTGATTTTACTCTATCATACAGATCTGTACCTAGTTAGGAGAAGGCCAAACATTGTCCCTTCTAAGTGTCGGTGAATCTTATACCACGATTTTCTCACAAAAGAAATAAAAGTCGTATGGCAGGATAACCCCCCACCAAAAAAAAAAACGAAGATTAGACTTACTTGGACTAGAATCAAACAACAAGATTGGAAGTGGACTAGTATTGTAGATTAAATTCCATAACTTAGGCAGCACTTGTAAGACACAATAGCACAAATAGCAAAATTACGAGTAAAGAGTGTGCTATGTATTTACAATATTGAATGGCCAATGTAAAAGTAGGAAAGTTGATTTTTTTTTTTTTTTTTTTGAGAAGATATATAGTTTGCTATGCTACTTATGCATAAAACAACAAAACCCTTGTAAACGGTTTGGTACCGTAGATGTAACTAGTTGACCCTAGCAAAGTTGTGAGACTGGTGGTAGCTAACAGCTCATAAATTGTCAGTTGATTTTGTTTCCAAAAATTGGCAGAATTGTACTGAATCTTATCGACTAAACTAGCTGCTTGTTTTCTGCAGCTCAGGTAGGTCATCTTTTGTTAATTTTTTTGTTATTTGATCAATTTTGCAGGAAGTTAAAAGAATTAAGAGGGAACATCCGGATGATAACCATTGCATTGTCAATGATAGAGTTAAAGGCCGTCTTAAGGTTACTCGAGCATTTGGAGCTGGATTTCTCAAACAGGTTTGGCAATCATAATTTTATGTAGATCACACGTTATTCCTTCAAATATCTTTGTAACTTTGCTTCTCCTGATTCCTTTTAACATCTTCAGTATGATAAATAATTTAGGGTTTTTCTATATGGTGACCCTCAACTTTTTCAGATCCACATGGTAACCCTGCAAATCAGAAAAGAAAATTGGTAACCCTGAAATCTATTAATTGCAATTAACGTGACCCTTAACTATAATTCTGTCAATTTGCACCGTTAAGTTTCCTATGTGGCATATGATGTGGGCTATGACTTGACTCTTATTTTCTTAACTTTTTTTTACCTTAACATTTCTCTTTAATTCCTCCAATTATTCCCTCCTAACCCCTCTTTATTTATCACCCTTTATCACCCACCACAATCACTGTCTCCGCTACAACCACCACTACCATCACCGCCTCCCCACCCTTCACCGACCTTGGTCGAATTATTGTCGGCACCTCACCACTCTTCACCGTCTGCCGCCACCCGTCGAAACACCAATCCCACCTTCCAAGACCGTTAACCTGACTCTTATCTTCTCCCCCACCTTTGTAATCTCATCTCACCCCCCCCCCCCCCCTAAAAACACTAGATCTTGGTTTTATGGTGAGGAGAAGGGCTAAGGTGGGACCGTGGGGTTGGGGGGGGGGGGGGTGGTTAGGGTGGGATGTCAGAGGGGATGGTAGTGCTTTTGGCATGGGGAGCCGAGGAAAGGGGCCGACGATGGTGGTGGTTGTAGTGGGGGTAGTAGTTGTGAGGAGGTGAGGAGTTGGGGAGGGGTAGGTGGTTTTGGGTGGTGAAAGGTATGGTTAAGGGTTTTAGTTAAAGGTAGGGTTAACTATAATTCCATGTCACACGCCACATCAGCACTTAACGGTGCAAATAGACGGAATTATAGTTAAGGGTCACGTTAATTGCAATTAATAGACTTTAGGGTTACCAATTTTCTTTTCTGATTTGCATGGGTTACCATGTGGGATCTGAAAAAGTTGAGGGTCACCATATAGAAAAACCCAATAAATTTAATAACTGAAAATTCCAATAAGAATAGCTTTTGAGATGTTTCTCTCCTTTCCCTAATTCGTTCTCCTCCAGTGTCTTTAGATTTGAGGCTGTTATCACTGTTTTCTCTGACAATTTGGAGGAGTAAAGGACTAAAGGTCATTGAGATGACTGCTAATTGAGAAGAACTGCACAATTAGTGAACTGCTGCTTGTCATATTGGTTCTGGTCTCTTCAGAGAAATGTAGAGCCTTCTATTTTCAACTTCAAATTTGCTTGCTCGTTTGGGTTATAAGATACTCGGTCCTACTGAGAAATGAGAAACCATTCTCAAATTTCGACTGTTTGATGAGCTTTTCATGTGGGATGATCTTCCTAAACCGTAGTCCTCTTCCCTAAATTTTCGTCTATTACTCGTTTATTTAGGCTAGCCTTCCAATAGTTGAGCTTTGACGTCTTCGGATCTAAAAATTTTTGTGGATTTGTTCTATGGGTTCAATGGCATTTTGTTTCTAGTTTCCCTTTAAATGCAATTGCCGTATGAGTATACTTCTCGCTTCGCTAATGGTGTCATGTTTTGATACATAAGCAATAATGTTATGTTCATTTGATCTCTTATTCTCTTTGTTACTGCAGGCTAAGTTTAATGATTCCCTACTGGAGATGTTCAGAAACGAGTTCATTGGGTCTGCACCATATGTATCTTGCATCCCCTCTCTTCGTCACCACCAACTTGGCCCTAGAGATCAATTTTTGGTTCTCTCATCAGATGGTTTATACCAGTATTTCAGCAATCAGGAAGTGGTTTCTTTTGTTGAGAATTTCTTGGAGAAGTACCCTGATGGAGATCCAGCACAACATTTGATAGAGGAGCTTCTCAATCGAGCTGCCAAGAAAGCAGGTATGACACTCTTCTTCCATGTGTGTTTCCAACATTCTATTGCTGTGATTTAGAGCTGTATAGTGAACCTGAAGATTAGAACTCTTAAATCCAAGCTTTTTATGAGCATACCAAAAGTTGTGAAGAAGCATTTGCCTGTGAATTTATGGTATATCTCCCATAGCAAGCTCATAGAAGCAAGAAAGTCAAATTGCCCACAAGCTTGGTGAGCTTGCATCCTTTAATCAATTGGGTCTTGGACTGTAGGAGCAGCCACTAACTTACAAACCAATCTACTCTTTCCCCAAGTTCTACTGATATACTCCCTCCGTCCCGGTCAATTGTTGTTCTTTCGTTTTGGCACAAAGATTAAGGAAAGAGGAGAGGGCCAGTAACTAAATGACAAGTGGAACAAATTGAATGAGAATGATCAAATTACTCATCAAGTTCATTCTTAAAATAGAAAGGACAACAAATGACTGAGACACCCCAATATGGAAAAAGACAACAAATCATCGGGACGGAGGGAGTAAAATAATAGACACTTTACACACTTGGGAAATCCTCGACAATTGGAGAGCATTAAATCTATTCTGCTTGACATTTGGTTATGTTGATCTTGCTGCTATTGTGGTGTGGCTTGTGTGTGTGTGTGTGTGTGTTGAGCTTAGTTGCTATCCATTTCTTTCAATTTATCTATACGTCTATACATTATTGTGAACTATGGAGAATTGAAAATTCATCATTCAATTTGTCGTTCACTTAGTGTAATTTTGTGTGTCTTGACTTTCAGATGTTAAATGACGCCTATTTCCTTTTTACAGGTATGGATTTTCACGACTTATTGGACATCCCACAGGGCGACCGTCGGAAATACCATGATGATGTAACTGTGATGGTGATCTCGCTTGAAGGGAGAATTTGGAAGTCTTCAGGAAAATACCCCTGAAATTTGTTCGTAGGACGTCAAAGGAAGTATGGTTTTCTTCAGAACCTCTTGGTAGTTTGGGTTCAGAGAAACAGTCCATGTCTGAATCGATCTCTCGACTCAGTAAGAGTGCTGTTTTAGGAGGAAGAAAGCAATGGTGGGAGACTCTGTAAAGAACACCGGTGGCCAATGCAAGGAGGCCAATGTTGGTTTTAAGGATAGAAATAGTAGTGAAAATATGCAGAGGGATGTTGGTAATATTAGGCGTCGGAGTCTTTCCCTTCCTTGGGGATTTTGAGTAGATAGATTAGATTGAGGCGCTTCAATTCTTTTTTGTATTTCAGGTGTAGTAATATTGGTGGTAAAAAGGGGTTACAAATTCTGTAAACTGGTGGATTTCCATCCAATGTAATTTACAGCCACAAGTTTATACGAGGACATTTCAAGGAGAATCATATCCCTAACCCAAAGTCCAAGCCCCACCCTTTCTTCGAGCCTTGTCAATGATCGAACTTAAGATATAAATTGGCCTTTCTTTGAACCTTGTCAATGATCGAGCTTAAAGATATAAAATGAGTGTCTAGCTTGCAGTCGAGCACACTAACAACGCTCGGAATTTAGTAGACAATGAGGGAGTACCAAGCACCTTCACCACACCACCCATGTCGACCTCTCTCCCTCCTTCGAAATCCACCCCACCCATAGAACCACCACCCCAAAGTTTAAGCACAAAAAATACACTCCACTCAAAATCTCTCTCTACCCTTGAAAACACCTAATTTTTAAAAGAGATGATGTATTATGAACTCGGAACATCCAAGTACTTGGTGAAGAAACATAACAACCCTCCCATATTTTTTTGATGATTCATTTTGCCATTAACATAGAATTTTTTTTTTTTTTTTTTTTTTTTTTTTTTTTTTTTTTTTTTTTGTACACGCTAGTTCACGTAGTGTGTTCCTTCGAAAAACTCCACTTTTTATAGGCCTTGTAGCATGTTCCTAGTTCCTACTACACCCAAAATTTAAAAATCGCTTAGAGCCTTATTTACAGTAAATTTTTTTACCAACTCCAAACCTATTTTTGACAAGTCGTTTAAAAAAATTCAATTTTTGCAATTAATCATTTGGGATTTTCTACATGGTACCTCGACACTTCGTGTTTCTATTTCTACGTCGTACACCTTGATTTTTAAAAATATCACCAGTATCCTTGTATTTTATAAATTGTTCATAAAATACCCAAAATAATAAATTTGAGTTTTTAAGTGTTATTTGATAAAGAAAATGCTATATTTAATATTGAGTAATCAGAATTTGTGATTAATGTTTGAGAAGTTGTCGCAAAAAAAATCAATATAAAGTGCACTAAACATTTAAAAACGACCGAATAGAGTTTTATGATTAATTTAAAAACTTCTCATTAAATTTAAATATTTTTAAAAAATAGGGTAAACTGATAAAAACACCCTTTTATGTACCAAAACTTTGAAATTACACCCATTTATATTTTTTTGTCTAAAACTTACTACCAAAAACAACTATTTTTTCCAAACTTGATACCATTCTACTTATCCGACCAAAAGGAATGTAAACTAACAATTTTACCCCTAACTTTTTTACTACTATTCCTTGATTCTTTTTACTTTTACTTTCTAATTTTACTTCTGAGATTCCCTAAACAAAAGAACATGTAAAATTTTCGTAAAATTATTCAATCTTATCTTAAATATATAAACCAAAATCCACATCAAGGAGCTCGGATTGGTCACCTTTGTTACTTTGGACTGAAAAAATTAAGGAATTTTTTATAATCTCAATTTACCCCTAATTTTCTAATCACTTTAAACCTAATTCTGTGTAATTCACAAATGGGTTAATTGTTTTGATTTTGCTTTCGTTTTTGTCTAATATGGTGGTCGTGTGATTAAAAAACACTAGATTTAGTTGTTTATTACATGGAAAACCTAATTCCCAATTTAATTTCAGTTAAAAGGATACTTATGTTGTTGTCAAAATTTCTTGAATTGTTTTAATTGTTCTTATGTAATGTCAGGAATTGATTCAAGTAATGAGAATGTTATAATACCCCAGCATTCCAGCACCTTCAAAGCATGTTAGCAAAGGTGATAGGCCACTTGGAACATAAGCATGAACCAAGGAAGGCCACTTGAAACATAAGCATGAACCAAGGAAAGAAAAGAAAGGATAACAAGCTTAAAGGCTGTAGTAGGGAGATAACATTCTAAGCAAATATCTGGTTATTATGCTCAAATTAGTGGGAAGAATTTTGGGGAGAAATTGGACATGAGTGAAGATGAAGAAGAACAAGAAGAAGATGAGATGATCCTCTCTCTACTTTGTTAGAGAGAGAAAATCCTCCAAATAGCAAAAAACCTTAGAAATAAGAAATAACAATGGGTTTTGAATGTCCTTCTTGATTTCTTACCTATTTATTTCTTCATCTCTTTCCTTATAGATTTTTATTAGTTCTTGATTTTTACCTTCTTTAAGATTTGGCTTTATTTACTCTCACTTTAGCCTAGGAGAGTTATATTTAGCCATAAATCAAGCATGAAGGTTTAAATCAAGAATTATAAGAGAAACTTTTTTGAGTCTTAATTTCGTTTATTAACATTAACAGAACAATGTTAGTCTTTGTGTTCGGAGAGTTTGTTTTGATGTTTGATTTTCTTTTCTTACAAATTTTCTCCCATGTCCAGATCTGTTTCTCTTCATTGGAATATTGTATGAGAGATGTTTGCTGTAGTGCACCTATCATTCTTGCATTTCCGTAAGTTTGGATTTGACATTTTGTTTCCTTCAGTAAGTTTGGATCTTACATTCCTTCCGTCTTTGTGTATGTTCTTCTTTTTCTTCTTCTCTTTCGGGGTTGTTTCGTAATAGGCTTTTTTAGAGTCATTTCTTTGCCCTTGGTTATAACGATTTATTATGGTATTTTGAAAGTTTTTCGGCTTTCTTTCACCTCTTTCATCCGCGAGGATGTTATAGGTTAATTTCGATTAACCTAGTTTCTTTTCCTTATCAAAAAAAAAAAAGAAAAGGAAAAGATGAGAGAGTGTCTATTTGATGAAAGAGTGAAATTAAAATAGAAACAAATGATTCAACCTAATAGAGAGTAGGGTAGTCATTTAAGTGAAGGGTAAAATAGGAAATTTGTGTCAATTTTAAGCGGAATATTCATTTCTTGCTACCAGAGTGCGAATGTGGTATCAAGTTTGAAAGAAATAGTTGTTTTTGGTATTAAGTTTTAGAAAAAAACATTAAGAGGTGTAATTTTAAAATTTTGGTACATAAAACTATAAAAGAGTGTTTTTATCAAATTACCCTAAAAATAAAGTATACCAAGTACCACTTAAAATTTAAAAGTTCATAAATTCTTATTTCAGACCGGAGGATCCGTCTAAAGCAATAAGACGGGTCAAATAGACTCATATTCATAGCATATGACCCGATTTCCTTATAAATGGTAAGATACTTTTCTATTTTTTATTACTACTTGTCAAGTCATGTTGTCAGCCATTTATTACTAATTGTACAAGCCTTATTATTTTTTATTCAACCCATAGCTCCCTACTCTACATCAAAAACCAACGACTAATCCCCCTACTACTAAGAGAATAAAATTTCTCTTAGTTTTCCCTCCAAAAGCCATATAGCTAAATAAGGTAATAAGTAAAATATTCTTTTATTATATTATTATTATCTTTTCAATAAATATATTCTTATAGTTAAACTCTAATATTTTAATAAATTCATTACTATAATTTTTCATTAAAATAAAATAAAATTGGTATTAAACTATAAAACTCTAATCTTTTAATTACATTCATTATGGTTTTTTCATTAAAATAAAATAAAATTAATACTAAAGTATAAGTTACTACATTTTTTAGTAATGCAGTAATTATTACCGTAGAGAATAACTTGACACATGCTTACTACTAGCTTCGTGACAAAAAAAAAATCAAACTTAACTTAATTCTTTTTGAATAGTTTTCCATTTCAATTTTTTGTTTTATATCAAAATACAATGTAGTGAAATATCTCCTATACTCCTATATATTAAGAGAATAAATTTATCCACAATTTTCCCTCAAAAATTCACCCATGTTTTAATAAGGAAACAATTGTATTTATGGGTGTTAACAAAAATTTTAATTTTAATAAGGAAACATATGAGAATTATAGTTATATCATGTGAATATGTGATAAATTTAAAGAGGTAACAATATAATGGTCATGGAACACCTTTAACTTTTTTTTAAAAATTTGGCACTTGACACCCTATATATATCAAGATATGTTTGGATATTAAAAACAAGTTTTGTTGATAAAAAAAATTCCCCTTTACTAAAGGAATAAAAGCTCTCTAAATTTTTTTCCATCTAATTAAGTGAGATGCTCTATCATTGGTACTCACTCCTTATATTATACCATATTAATTCTCTATATCTTTTTTTTTTGTGACATATTAATTCTCTATATCATAAATAGGAGATACTACTACAAATTTTAATATACATTAATGGGATATTTTGATTTTGATTTTGTTATACATGTGGGATTGCATTAATAATAATATGTTAATATGAGACAAAATATTTTACAATTTTTTTTTCATAATTCTATTTTCTGTCTTGTGATGATAAAAATATTCTCTCTTATAACCCTTAAGTATGTTACCAAGTTATAATGTTTTAACGTCTTTGTACATTATTATTTAAAAAACCGCGCATTTGCGCGGGATCTACACTAGTTACCCATCATTTGCACAAGAATTATTATTCTTCATTCATCTCTTCTTCATATCCTTTATTTTTCATCTCTTTCATCATATACCTCCATTCATCTCCTTCATCATCACCATCATCTTCATTCATCACCATTATTTATCCCTACTCACGTATTCTATTTTTTTTCAAACCTTAACCTTCCTTGTCTCTTTATATATTCTTAACAATTTTTCCTTCATTTTTTTCATGAGCTTTTGAGAGAGACGAAAGTTTCAAGCACATATCTTCTTTAGATGGGTTCTTAACTTTATTTTCATTTTAGGGATAATATGTATAATATACACTCTCAAGCACATATCTTCTTTTAAGTTCTTCAAAGTGATCTCTGAAAACTTTGTTACCACACTAATGTAATATGTACCTTGTTTGCGTGATTTTTATTTTCTTCTCCATTATAATTTCACCTACAAAATAAAAATATTATGTGGTGACATAGTAAGTAACAATGGTCACATTTTTGTACTTTATATTGAGAAATTATAATTCTCATGATCACATAGATGGTAATGATAACTTTTTTTTTTATGTAAAACTGATAACATAATCAAATAAAATGATAACTTTAACATGGTACATTAACTAAGATCACATATTAAACGAAGTTGGTAACATTATCAATGTATATAGTTCATTTAAAGCCTACAAGGTAATATTGATTCATTTATTTTCCTATTAATTTCATTATCAATGTCTTTGATTTGTAAATTTTGATGTTTTAAAAGTTAGAGTTCTTATAAACTTGGGTTTTTTATTGATATTTTTAGTTTTGGTTAACAAAACTTATTTTGAAATTGATCTTGATGGGTATTCACATAAATAGATTTATAGATTTACAGATCTATTTTTTTTTTAACGTTAGGGTTCTTACAATATTTTCATTAGTTTTAGTTATCTTTGTATCTTTTTATCAAGGTAATTATCAATAATGGAGGTGCTCAATTGCTACAAATTTTTTTAAGTGTTAAGTTTAACATAAAATAATTAGTGGGGTGAGAGAACTTTGATGATATGATTGTGATAATATATATTGTTTAATCATCTTTTATATAAATGTCTAGAGTTTTCATTATATTGTGACTATTACAATTTCTGCAGGTATTGAAGTTTTGAAGTTTATAGTTGAGTTGAAGATTAACAAACAAAAGCTCTTGTTCGATCTGTATAAGACACACCCTCAAGCACATCTTATTTCCTTCAAAGTGATTTCAAAAAAGGACAATAGGCACATATTGCACCAAAATTAATCTTGCATTTATGTACTCTCATTTACACAATTTGTAACCACATTAACAATTATTTGACCTTTTATATAATTGGTAACATAATATGCTTATGTGGAAATATCTTTGTCATACATATAATTACTTGTTCATACCACAAGTTAATAAATTTAAAATAATCTCACATATGTTCTTAGTGGGCACATATTACACCAAAATGAATCTTCCAATTATGTACTCACATTTGCACTATTTGTAACCATATTAAGAATTTTTTTTATATATAATTGGTAACATACTATGCTTTTATGGAAACATCTTTGTCATACATATAACTGCTTGTTCAGGTTACAAGTCAATAAATTTAAAATAGTCTCATATATGTTTTTAATGGGCACATATTACACCAAATGAATCTTCCAATTATGTAATTATATTTACACTATTTGTAACCACATTATGAATTATTTAACTTTTTATATAATTGGTAACGTATTACGCTTCCGTGGGAACATCTTTGTCATACATATAATTACTTGTTCAGATTACAAGCTTATAAAATAAAAATGGTTTCATATATGTTCTTAGTGGACACATATTACACCAAAATAAATATTCGATTTGTGTACTCTTATTTGCAACCACGTTAAGAATTATTTGTCTTTTCGTATAATTGGTAACATTCTATCCTTTTCTGTCAACATTTTCTATAGATATAACTACTTCTCAAAATATTACAGTCATATGTGTCTTATTAGCAATCTCCTCCGCTTGAACCACCTCATGAGCAAGGATATTGACAGATACAAAAGCTTCCAACACCTTTGTCCATGTCATTAGAGAGATGTGAAAACAAGTTCGAGGTTCCATTTTGTGGTCATCCATCTAAGAAGGTGGAACTGCAATGTTAGAAAAACAGTAAAAATATCAATGAAACAGAAAAGATTTCTACGAACGTATAACAATAATTTGAGTACTGCCTTTAGTTGGATATATTTTTCTACGAATATATAACAAACTAATTACATGTCCAGCCATACTACTTTGAATAACGACAATAATAATGTAAAGATTACTACCATCAAACATAACCAGGTGGTTCATATACTCCATCATACACCACCCATTCTATCCACTATCACACCCAAAATAACAACAATTATTCCAATATAAATAATAACATAATCACCATAAGAAATCTACATAATCACCAACAAACATAATCAACATATTCATAACCACTAAGTATACATGATTCTGAAATTGGCGACATAAAACTAATTATGAATACAACAAGGTAACACTTCGGGTTTTGAAGACATGTTTAAGCAAAATGACGACATATTATATTGATCTAATTTCATAACTAACATTGAAGACATGATGAGGAAATATGAAAACATGTATGAATTCAAATAAACTAAGGGTCACAAAAATAATGGTTACATTATCATGAGAATAGGATACATCAATTTAAACGAAATAGGTTATCGCTCATACTTTGAAGACATTTTCAACCAAATTGGTATCATTTTAAACTCTTTAAAACTACATAAAAAAGTCATAACCAATAATGGATACATAATTAGGAAAACTGGATACAAAGTTATCCTTATGAATTCAAAAAGGTAAAAATGGATTTTATGAACTCATTAAAAATAATGGTTACATTATTCTGAAAAACGGAGTCATCTATTTGATTTTCAAACAAAAAAAGTCACAATTTGTATGTTCCAAAGATTTTCAACCAAAATTGGTGATATAATCAACACTTGTATATTTTAAGACAAAATCAATCAGCAATAATAGAGACATGATATGGAAAATTGGTCACAAATCAAGGTTAACTGGTCACAAATTAAGGTTAAAAAAACAGATTCGTCTTCTCTTACCCTATCACGTCGTCTTCCACATCTTTTGCTTCAATGACACATCTTCGACACTTGCATGTGATGTTTGAGTTTTTTTAGAGGTGATTTCTTTACCATTATTTTTTTTTTTCATTTGTGTTGATGAAGATTTTTTAGAGGAGTTTTGGGTCTAAATTATTGGGCAAAAATTAATCTTTAGTTGATGAATTTTTTATGGAGTTTTATTTTTTGATGAATTTCAGAGAGTGAAGAGAGAGAAATGAAAGAGGGGAGAGAAAAGAGAGAAATGAAATAGGGAGACAGGATGGAGGGGGTGTGTGGAGGACCGGAGGGGTGTGTGACAAGATGAAGAATAAAGAATGCAAAATGGAACAGTGTAATTGCATGCCTACTATAATCAGCCGTAAGTCTACAATAGCATTAAATGACAACTGCAAACCCATTTGCTTATTATTCGGTCCATATTTACAATTTGGTATCAAAATGATCCGTCTTATTAATAAGACGGATATACTTGATCTTAAATAAGACTAATGTTAAACGGTATTGCTCTTTCACATACGGATTTTACTCATTCACATACGCATTTTACCTTTTTACCCCCTTTATTTTTTCAGTTTTTTCTTTACCCATCTCTCTCCTACTGTTGCATCACCTAATAAACTAGAAGAACGAACAACTTCTGCGCCACCCTAGCCACCGCCATCATTCCTTTACTTGACCACCACTAGCGGCTTGTCGGCGCCCAACCCCATCTGACCACACACTTCCGTCGCCAACCACGACCAACACTTGCGCGACCCATCCGCTCTCAACAGCTACCAACGACAAACTCACAAAAAGCCACCAAGGGCATAACCGTAGACCATATATGAATCAAAATCGAGCCACCACATCTACTCCTTAACCACCCATAGGAACCCCCAAAATTGGCCAACTAAACCCCATCATTGTCCCTCTTTCGTCTTTTGCATCTCCTTCGCACGCCATTGTCTTGCTCCTCCGCTAAATCGAGACGCAGCCACCACTAACCATAGGATGCATATTACCTAGTTCATCCGACCCAAAATCATCCATTCCCATCAAAAACCTAGTTGACAAAATTAAGTAATTAAAAAACGTATAACAATTAAATTAATTTAATTAAATAAAATTAATGTAATGTATTGATAAAAATAGTTATTAGTTGTTTGATATGAGATGTTAAGATCCATTATCGAAGTATTTAGGAAGATTTTGTTTAGATTGTAAGAGAAAGAAAAAAAAGAGAACAAGGTTGATGGTAAGGGTATGTGGTGGAAATTTTATAAAAAAATGTATGTAAAAGAGTAAAATGCGTATGTGAAAGAGCAACACCCATGTTAAAAAAATAAACAAGAGTAGGACTTAGAAAAACCCAATCTTTTTTAAAGAATCATATCAACCATTTTCAATAGTATTTCATCCCTCTCTTTGGGTCACTATCCTCTCACCCTGCTCCTTATCTGCATTGATATTTTCTCAATTGGAGGGTTTAACTCCTATCTTTTCAAATTTCTCAAGGGTTTATTCATGGTCTCAACCACAAGATAAGGTATCACCTTTCTTCTTCCTTCCTTCATTTCTCTTCTTTCTACCATGTCTGCTTCCTTCACTATGTCTCTTGATCTCCATTGCAGCTTAAATGCACCCAAATCCACTGACCTAAAACACCCTTCTTTCTTCACTAAATCTTTCAAACACCCTTCTAAAAAATTCACAATTTTGTGTAATAATTCCTCTAAATCCCCTCCCAAATTTGAAGAATCCAAGAAAAACCCTTCACTCTCTGAACAACTTAAGCCTCTTTCCACTACAATTCTCTCAGAAAATGGTAAACAACTTCTTACTAAACCACCTAAGTCAACTTGGGTTAATCCCACTAAACCAAAGCCTTCTGTTCTTTCGCTTCGTCGCCATAAGCGGTCCCCTTACTCCTTTAATCCCAGGATTAGGGAGCTTAAGCTCTTTGGTCAGAAGCTTAATGATTGTGGGGATTATGATGAGGCTTTTCTTTCTCTTCTTGAGGATGTCCCTCATGAGATTAATAGAGAAAATGCCCTTTTGCTGCTTAATTCATTGAGACCTTGGGAAAAGACTTTAGCTTTCTTTAATTGGATGAAAACCCGAAATTTGTTTCCCATGGAAACTATATTTTATAATGTTACTATGAAGTCTTTGAGGTTTGGTAGGCAATTTGAGGTTATTGAGGGTCTGGCTAATGAAATGATTGAGAATGAGATTGCTTTGGATAATATCACGTATTCGACTATTATCTCTTGTGCTAAGAGGTGTAGTTTGTTTGATAAGGCCGTGGAGTGGTTTGAGAGGATGTATAAGACTGGAGTGATGCCTGACGAAGTTACTTACTCTGCTGTTTTAGATGTGTATGCCAAGATAGGAAAGGTTGAGGAGGTTATGAGTTTGTATGAACGAGGACGGGCTAGTGGGTGGACGCCGGATCAAGTTGCATTTTCTGTTCTTTGTAAGATGTTTGGTGAGGCTGGAGATTATGATGGTATTAGGTTTGTATTGCAGGAGATGAAGGCTCTTGGAGTGCAGCCTAATTTAGTCGTTTACAATACATTGTTAGAGGCAATGGGTAAGGCTGGAAAGCCTGGTTTGGCTAGGAGTTTATTTGAGGAAATGATTGAATCGGGTGTCACACCGAACGAAAAAACCTTAACTGCACTTGTCAAAGTCTATGGAAAGGCGAGGTGGGGTCGTGATGCTTTGGAGCTGTGGGAGCGGATGAGGTCAAGTGGGTGGCCTATGGATTTCATCTTGTACAATACGCTTTTGAGTATGTGTGCCGATCTTGGTTTGGAAGAGGAGGCCGAAAAGCTTTTCGAGGATATGAAGCGTTCTAATCATTGTAGTCCAGATGGCTTCACCTACACAGCTATGCTTAACATCTACTGTAGTGGTGGGAAAGTTGATAGGGCGATGGAACTGTTTACCGACATGTCTGACGCTGGTGTTAAGCTTAATGTCATGGGTTGCACTTGTTTGGTTCAATGCTTAGGAAGGAGTCAACGAATAGATGACTTGGTTAGAATTTTCGAAGTTTCAATTGAAAATGGTATCAAGCCAGATGATAGGCTTTGTGGCTGCCTATTATCTGTTGTGTCCTTCTGTGACAATATAGAAGATGCTAACAAGGTTCTTGGTTGTTTGGAACAATCAAACCCGAAACTGGTTGCCTTTATCAGTCTAATTGATGCCAAAGGAACTAAATTTGAGACATTGAAGGAAGAGTTCAAGGCTATACTCACCAACACCCAAATTGATTCTCGAAGACCCTTCTGTAACTGCTTGATTGACATTTGCAGAAAACGGAACCTTGAAGAACGAGCTCACGAGCTTCTGTACTTGGGTACTGTTTTCGGGTTATATCCCGGGTTACACAAAAAAGCCGGTAGTGAGTGGAGCTTGAATGTTAGGTCACTATCAGTTGGTGCAGCTCAAACGGCTTTTGAAGAGTGGATGACAAGCCTGTCTAATGTTTTAGAGCGCCAAGAAGCATTGCCGGAGTTATTTTCAGCTTATACAGGTGCAGGAACTCACAAATTCTCACAAGGTCTAGCTAGTGCTTTTGCTTCTCATGTAGAGGAGTTGAAAGCACCATTTAGGCTGAGCGAAGATAAAGCAGGTTGTTTTGTAGCTACTCGAGATGAGCTAGTATCATGGGTACAGTCTCGGGATTCATCTCTGGCATTAACTGCTTAATCTGAGAATAAGCAGTTGATATACCTTCGAGATTTTGTAGGGTGCAATGTTTTTTCAGCAAGTATTATAGAATCCAAATCGAATGTATCTTATTATAATGTTGTTCAGACTAAGATAGGGTAAAGGGCATTGGATGAATTCTTTTATTTTGCTTTCTGATCTTGTGGCCGCTTGGTTTACTATATGAATTTCTAATGTCAAAGTAGTATTTTGAATTGACAAAAGTTTGTGTGTTTACTGTAAATATATTACTGTAACGAAAAATGACACGTCTTAAAGTAAAATCGTCTGATGATTAACCAAATTGAACAATACCACTTCTAAAAAAATCATTTACACCAACATTATTTTGCTGAAGGGTCAACGTTACAAATGTTTACAAAATGTGAGAATGACAACTTTTTGTTACATCAGTTTGATAGTAACATTCAAGAAGTAACTGAATAAATTAGATACAATGTCAAAATTGAAAATTCCGATGATTTGTGCATACAACAATCTCCCCAAGCAGAGGAATGTTATTAGTGTAGAGTTGATGTGAGCAACTCATTAATATGACGCTTTGCCTTCTCCTTCACATAAGCAAAAGGAATGCGCTCAATGACCTCGGATCCGAAAGAGAAAATAAGAGCCTTTCTAGCCGTTTCCAAGTCGATACCCCGAGCCAGGAAATAGAAGAGCTGGTCGTCTTCTAGGTCACTAATAGCGGCTCCATGAGAGCACTTGACATCATCTGCAATAATTTGGAGATTTGGTTTGACATTTACTGTTGCCTGTGGCACGAGAAGAAGACTCCTTGTAAGCTGGCCTGCATCTGTCTGCTGGGCATATCTGTGGGACCAAAGAGCAAAGGGTGTAACATACGACTTTCAAAGTAATCAGGCACATGAATCATACCCAGTGTGAACTAGAAAGAAAAAAAGAAAAAAAAAAGTAGAGAAGGGATATGAGTTAGAACGAGAACACTCGGTCAGTTTTCTCCGGGGTGCGGCGGACACCGGAAACAAAAATTTTTTTGCGTATTTTATCTAATTTTCAGGCTAAAAAAAATAATTTTATTACTTTTTTATGCGTGTATAGATTTTAAATATTAATCAGGACCCCCGGAAAGAAATTTTTCTGGATTCGCTATTTACGCACTAAAGAAAAAGCAACATTACCTATTGACTCTCACATTCCCATCAAATACAGCTTGTCCACGAGGGTGACCCACAATGCACTTGTGAAGCTGACTTGAGGTACCACGTGGATGATCCAATATCAGAGTGCTGTGTAAATCCTGGGTTTGATCGCTAATAGACAGGTGCAGTGTTGACATTTCTGTAGTTGTATCAGGGCCCATTTGCTGAACATGAAGATTGTGTCGGCTTAGTTTACCTCCTGAGCTTATCTCGACAAGCTTATATGTGCTAGATGATTCCTGTGGGTACCAATAATACTCATCAATCGAAGATTCATAGTTTGGGAAGGATGAAAATTGACTTAGTAATATATTGGTGATAAAAAAAGACAAACAGATAATAATAGTGATGAGATCTCTGCGGTATTTACAGGCCTACAGAATGTAGAGGTACAGATTCATACTCAATTTACGGAAATTGTGATTATAGTAACATCAAGAAACAATGACTAGAGCAGCCCTAAGTTTATACAGGAAACCCTTCCAATGGCTTTACTGCTATATTGCAGGTAGCTCCAAAAAAAAAAAAAAAAAAAAAAAAAAAACCCCGAAAAATAAGCAAATTTCAAAGAACAAATCAAATGCCCTCGATCCGGATTACTATGAGCAGCCAACTGATTTCAATTTCTTCTTTCTGGCAGAAATCTCTAATCAGAGGATTCAATTAATGCTCTCCACTGCTCATTTTATATAAATACATA
Organism: Silene latifolia; assembly: GCF_048544455.1. Lineage (NCBI taxonomy): Eukaryota > Viridiplantae > Streptophyta > Magnoliopsida > Caryophyllales > Caryophyllaceae > Silene > Silene latifolia. The sequence goes on from NC_133531.1 coordinate 118,080,930, forward strand.
CATTCTCCAAAAAATGAGATGCTGTTCTAACAGACTAGTAGTTGTTCCAAAAATCCCTTTCTACAACTGTTCTATATCAATTATCAACCTTAAAATTCAACACAAGAAACACGGGGGAATACTGATATAAACTCTGAGACAACATTCACGATTCTAAATTATTGTTTCTCATTCACATCTTGTACCAACAATGCCCAAGGACTAACTTATGTGGAACCTATCATGACGCAACCCTCTCTAAGCCATCGATCCATCTATTGTCATTTCTCAACAAACTTCAGTCACATAAAATCAAATTCCTCACTAATTTCAAATAAGACCGTATCAACCAAATACCGATAGGGCTCTATCTCTTGATCTTGCACACTTTTACATGCTAAACATAACTTCAGTCTGAAAAGTCGTACATGAATCATTCTTCCAGTGGCGTCACAATATAATCAATTTTAACTGTTCAGTTGAATAGTTGATAAGCTAGTGATCTAAAGCTGATATTCAGTGATTGAAACTTGAAAGGAAATCACCCGGGATTAAGTTAATTAATTGACGGAATAGGAGAGGAATGGAATCAATACTGAGAAATGCTTCATTCATTCATAAGCTAACTTTTAATAGTAGATAAGTATTGGGCTCATATAACTCTAGGGAGAAGGATAAACAAAATAGAAGGTAGAATTATTAAGGGATATTCTACATGGTACCCCTTAACTTTTTGACTTTCTACGTGGTACCCCTACACTTTTTAAAACATACATGGTACCCCTAATTGTTGTCATTATCACTAAGTGCACCCCTAAACTTTATTTTCCGTCAATTAAACTCAATTTTAGGCATTAAGTGATGACTTGGACGCGTAACCAAGTTTGTTATTTATTATACCATGACATATGGACTCTATTAAGCTCAATATCCATCTCGATCCTAATATTTATTGATACATATGGGCTAAAAAAATTTTGACGAAAAATTTATTGATCCCACGCCAAATTATCACGTCCAAAGATGGATATTTGAGCCTAATAGAGTCCTTATGTCATGAGATGATAAATGACAAGCTTGGTTACGCGTCCAAGTAATCACGTAACGCCTAAAACCGAGTTTAATTGACGGAAAATAAAGTTTAGGGGTACACTTAGTCATAATGACAACAATTAGGGGTACCATGTATGTTTTAAAAAGTGTAGGGGTACCATGTAGAAAGTCAAAAAATTGAGGGGTACCATGTAGAATATCCCAATTATTAAATAGCCGTTTCTCAAATTTTCAGCGTGCATTACGTTAATCTCTCAGACATGTCATGTGACGTTTTCCGCTGAATCAACTATGAAATTGCTCTTGGGAGACCCTCATACTCACTCTATAACTCCCTTGCCTCCGCTGCTTTAGACCAAGTTACCGATTGTGAAGATAACACCAGAAGAACTGGCGATTGCTGATAAAGGCTCTTTGAAACAATTATTATCTGCTCTAGAATATCACTACTCCTTGTGGCAGCAGTTTGATAGAAGTACCAACTAACACATAGTGCTAAACGAGAAGTAATTTCAATTTAACTAAGCGGCAAAAAGCGAAATTCTGAGGTCAAACCCAACTTTCGAGCGGAACATTTTCTGTAAGATCTATACTTTCAGTTTCTATTAACATTCTACAGCAGATCATATCAATCAGTTACATTAATTCCTACATAACATATCAAGATTACGATCTCGAATGTATTTGACTTAAAATTAACAAAGAAACTACTATCAGAATTTAATTACTGATAAAGAGCACAAATTTACCTGCCTGATGCAAGTCCACTTAATATGGGCAGCTCCCAAAGATTGTTCCTGAACATAAGAATGAGTAACAGTTGCTCCTTCACCAATAACAACCTCAATTACTGAATTAGTCCAATAACACTTTTCCCCATCTCCACTCACATACTCCTCAACAATGCCCACTTCCCCTCCCTTCTCCACCACCACTAAAACCCTCGGGTTCGAAACAGGCAACGTATTCGACCCGGAATCACTCCCTTTAACCGAACAATACCTCAAATGCAAAGGGTTCTCTACCCTACACCCTTCAGGCACATAAATTACCACCATATCCTGAGCTCCAATCCCATTCAATGACCAAAACAAATCCCCCTCAAAATCTGTCACAAATTCAGATACCCTTTTGAGAATACCCTCAGAATTCAGCTTTGACAAGCTGCCTACATATACTCCATCGGGTAAACCCGAAACCCCGGTTAACGAATCCGCCAAAAACCCATCAATTATTGTCAAATTGGGCAAATGGGTATCATCCGAATTGGTTGGAAAGTCTGAATCTTTTGATGGGTCGGTAATTGGTTGAATTTCAGAGGATTTAATGAAGGAAGTGTCAGTAAAACGAAAGGGTTCATCTTTTCTAGTGGGCCATGAGAGTGAGAGGAGATGTTCTGATGATGAATCTCTTAGTTTTTGTAAAGGTAAGGGAATTGAAGATGAAGAAACGGAATCTTCTAGGGTTTCAGCAACTTGAAGAACAAAAGGGTCAGAAAGAGCTGATTTAGTGGAGAAAATTGGGTTTTTTTTGGGTGTTCTGGGATTGAATTTAAGTTGGGGAAATGAAAGATGATGAGAGGATGAAGATGAGAGAGAGTGAGGTTGAACGGAGGTTTTGTGAAGATGAAGAAGGGTGGGAGTTAGTGTAGAAGTAGACATTTGATGGAATGATTATGGTGTGGGAGTAACTTGTGTGCTCCTGGTTATATCTATTTTGCAGAAAAAAATGCAGAAGACTTCAGATTTTGTCAAAGAAAATTTTGCGTAAGGTCTTGTAGTCTAGTCGAGCCGAGACGAGCATAAGCTTGTCTAAACTTCAATGTATCTATCTATCTATATTAATAAAGAAACTTTTTTTCGAGTGATTATGGAAAGTCCAATTTTTGTGAAACTCTCTTAAAAGTATAACAATAAAAAGATAAAACTTATAACTAGAATAAAGATAAAGATTTTAACTAACAAATTAACTCATGATTACGGATGATAGTAAGACTAATTAGATGAAAGAAGTTAGTTAGTAGATCAAATTTGTCTTGTGAGTCAAAGCATATAGGTATTTATTTAATATTATTATAATTGTACTTATCTCATTATCAAAACCTTTTAAATAACTAATTTAATTATATATAAGGTAAACCGATATAAAAGTCCTACATATTATGAAAGTCTAAACAGATTTTAAAAGAAAGTAGATGTATAAATATGATAATCAACTCATTACTCATGCACATAACAACGTTTTTTGCTGCTCCCCACACATTATTTTTTAGTATTTATTCGTTGTATTATGTTTATTTGTTTGTTTTTTGTTCATCACGCATGCATTTTTTAATTACCTTCTTGATCCATTATTTGAATCATCCTCTCTTCCTCTAAATTTTAAGCTGTTTTGTGAGGTTTTCTAAATTTTAAGCTGTTTTGTGAGATTTTCATCTTATTCATGTAGGTATACTCGATATTATAGATTATGAAGTTTCTGTCACAAGAACTGATTCATTGCAACATCAACAATAAAATTACGTTACGGCCCACAGAGTATATTTTACTATAACAACGATTTGATGGTAAGCCAGCAACTACATGCACTCTTACTATGGATAACTTTTTTAATTATATTAACTTACTTATGATCTTCTTTTGTACAAGCAGCTGTTATCATCACTACTACAAAAAATGTCAAAGAAACCATTGGAATATAGCCAAAGAGACCATTATAGAGATGGCCTCAAGGTCAAAGGTCTCTTAGGGTAAGAGACCATGCAAAAAAAATGATGTCTTTGTTTCAAGGTTAGAAACCAATGTTAGGAGTTAGATGATTTCTTTGGTAGCAGGAGAAATAATCACCAAAGTAAGAAAAATGGTTTCTTATCTAAATTTTAAACACCTTGTTATGAAGATAGATGGTTTCTTATCTTACTACTAGATACTTTGTTAAAGAGATACATGGTTTCTTATCTAAGTGTGTAGGCACGGAAAATTTATTAATGTGCCGAATAAATAAAATAAATTAATTATTCTGAGTTAATACCAAATTTTAACTTAATTTAATTATTTTGTCCCGATTAAATGAAATATGGGCCGATTCGGATTACAAAAGGAGTTGTTCGGATCAATAAACCCAGAAAGAATCAAATTTGGGCCAAGGTTGTTTATAAACCCACAAATGGGCCTGTGACCACCAAAGTCCAACAAGGAGATTTAAAACTCTATAAATAGAGCTCTCCTCATTCATTCAAAGGGTTGGAAATTCATAATTGCAAAGGAGATAGAGAGAACAAGGTACAAATTCCTACAAATCCTCTCTGTCAAAATCATTGCAAGCAGTCAACAAGCACATCAAATCGTGCCGCCTGCGTTGAAGATTCAATCACAAGTTCAAACCTTCAAGAGAGATTCAAGTCATCGCGACCCTCTCAAGAAATCAAATTTACATCGTGCGTAGAGCAATTAAATTTGTCTACACGCGTACCCCTCGCGTGTACTCCGTACACGTACCCCTTACAGCATATTAGAATCAGAGGATACATTAGAGATTGTACACGTACTTTTGATATTTATTAATAAAAATATAATTGTTTCCTTGTTTTGTATTCCAGTTATCGCAATACAAAATTTGCTGTTACAAATTTTGGTGAACCCGACGTGAAAATCTCTACCTTTCATCTCTACTGCTGTTTTATTCAAGTCTACCAAAACAAGAAGATGTCTACTAAGCAAAGCATCTCCTCCAGTCCATCCAAGAAGACCTACGCAGATATCCTGCAGGTACCCCATTTCTTGCTACCTCCTCGCGCACGCGATCGGTTGGCATCTCCACAAGAGGAATGGCAAAAAAGGCCGGTCATGTGCCGCCGCCGATCCACGCTCCGCACACGTTCCAACTAGGGCGCGCAAGTTTCTCGTCGCCTCCATAGCTGCTGCGCACAAAGGCCTCCCGGCCGCCTCTTCTCCTTCACGCGAAGAGACTAGAAGTGTTAAGATTGACAAGAAGGCTTCTCCTTGCAAACCCAAAGCATCGCCAAAGAAGAAACAAACCTCAACTCCTAACGTTGTTTCAGTCATGGTGATAAGTGGCGATACTCTTGAGGATCGAATGTAGAAAATGAATGATCTCCTTGAAAAGATGATGAAGGAGAGTGAAGAAAAGAACAAGAAAATTGATGAGCTCCAAAAAGAGGTGGTGGCACTCCGTGACAGGAAGGCCGAGAGCGAGGATGGTGACACCGATAGGGATGTTGATAGCGATAGAGAAGTTGGCGAGGATAGGGAAAAGCCAAAAAATGAGATCAGCAACTTCACTGAAGAGAAGCTGCAGGAGTTAATAGCCAAGACGATCAAGTGTCAGTTGGATGATAGCTCGACAAGTAGTGGACGCTACATCAAGCCTTACACCAAGAGGATTGACGATCTGCGCATGCCATCCGGCTATCGGCCTCCAAAATTTCAACGATTCGACGGGAAGGGGAACCCAAAGCAACACATCGCCCACTTCGTCGAGACATGCAACAATTTGGAACGAGAAGGTGATCGTTTGGTGAAGCGATTCGTTCGTTCGCTCAAAGGGATCGCGTTCGACCGGTACACGGATCGGACTCGAGTCAATTGACGGTGGGGTCACATGGAAGATGAATTCCTCAACAGATTCTACAAAGACCAGGACGTGTCGTCAAAGCATGAGCAAATTGACAAAGACAACTCAATGGCAAGATGAGCCTGTCGTCGATTACATCAACAGTGGCGTGCGCCGAGTCCGGAATGCAAGGATCGCTTAAGTGAAGCGTCGGCAGATTGAAATGTGCGTCAACGGGATGAAATGGGACATTCTTTACATCCCGAAAGGGATCATGCCAAAGAGCTTCCAAGACCGGCTACCCGCGCCCATGACATGGAGATCACAATCAAAGAACATGGTAGTGCTCGACCAAGTTCTTCTAAGGTGCCAAGTGAAAAGAAGGAGTTCAAGAAAACGGATAAGAACTCCAAATCGTCGACAAAGGAAACAATGGTCGTTGAAACCAAGCAGTGCACCGTGAAAATATCGTCAAAGCCTAAGTATGAAAAGAAGAAAGAGTCATTCTCTTACAACTACCAACGAGACAAGCCTACATTGAAAGAGTTGCAGGCTAGTGCTAAAATATCCATTCCCATTCGACTTGTCCGGAATGCTTGATGACCTCTTGGAAAAGAAGGTTATACAATTGCCAGAGTCCAAGCGCCCTGAGCAAGCAAACAAGACAAACGATCCTAATTACTGTCGTTATCATAGGCTGGTGAGTCATCCTATTGAAAAGTGTATAACACTCAAGGAGAAGATCATGCAGCTCTCCAAGGAAGGGAAGATCATTCTTGACTTGGAGGACACAGTAACCACAAATCAAACTACGTAGTCCCGGAACAACTTGACGAGCCAATTATACGGCAAGGACAATGTGTGTATATGTTGCAGTTCGGAAGTTTTGAGCCTGTGGCATTACAGATCCAAGGGTCATTGCCGTCGCTACCTCCAATGTCATTGGAAGAAAAACTACCTCCTCAGAATAAGAATGAGGAAAAGAAGCATGAAGATGACGATGAAGGTTGGACTTTGGTTACGCGCAAGAAGTCAAAGAAACAAACAAGACAGATAGCGCAACCTGTTCACCGTCGAAGAAAACAATCAAAGAAGACTAAACCTCGTAAGACGAAGGGAAAGAAAAAGCCCAAAACAGTGATCAAACCACATGTCTTGCCTATCGATGTACTTGAGCAAGAACCACCGAGTCCCGTCACCTTAAAAGAATTCTTCCCACAAGACTTCTTAAACAAGGTTACCGTGTGCACCGTCTCGGCTACGGAAGGTGGTGATGATAAAAAGAAGATAGAGGAAGGAGACCCAGATGATGCGGTATTGCCACAACGGTTGCATTACGAAAAGGAGAACGAAATAGTGGTGCTCTTGACGCCCTTCCTACAAACATGGGATGGAAGCAAATCTTTCATCTACCTAAAGAGAAGCGTCAGCTGATAATTCAAGGACTTGAGAAGCCCGAGTTGTATGCGGGCAAGATGAAAGAAAAAATTGAGCCTCTTGAGCAATCAACTGGATGTGTCTCATGCAATGCAGCCTTGAGTTTTTCAGATGAGGATTTACTTCTTGGATCCAAGCCTCACAACAGGCCACTTTATGTGTCCGGATACATCCGGGGGCAAAAGGTCAAGCGCATCTTAATAGATGGAGGATCAGGAGTCAATCTCATGCCAAAAGCAACCATGAACGAATTAGGGATCACGATGGACGAACTCTCCAAAGAGTCGAACAATGATTCATGGTTTCAACTTGAATGGGGAGCACGCAGTTGGCATGATCCGCGTGAACCTTACCATGGGTGATCTTTCTTCCGACACATTGTTCCATGTCATGGATGGCAAGACATCGTTCAAACTATTGCTGGGACGACCTTGGAAGCATGAGAATGGAGTTGTCGCCTCAACCCTCCATCAATGCTTGAAATATTATCGTGGTGGTGAAAGAAAGATAGACGGAGATGCCAAACCTTTCTCTAAGGTCGACTCTTTCTTCTTCGATGCAAAATTCTTTGAAGAGAATGGTACTTCCAGTGAGTTCATGCCAACCACCATCTCTTCAACAGGAAAAGGGGGTAAGCGGGAAAAGAACATCATCAAAGAAGATAGTGCTGCAAATCCTGCTAAAGAAAATGATGTTAAGAAAGATGTAGACAAGGCCAGCAAAACAGCTACTCCTGCCGCATCACCCAAGAAGCAAGAGACGACGCAGAAAACTACACCACCAGTACTACGCTACATCCCGAAGTCTCGCCGCAAAGATGGAGAGAGTCCTTTTGCAGAGTGTCTAACACCAAAGACAGAGCCTAAGGATAAAAAGTCAAGTCTGATGTTCAAGCAGGAATGGGTGGCCAAAGTCGTTACACCTCTACCAAGTTCATCTCAAACGAAGATTGTGAGACCTCCTCCGAATGGTTTTGTCTGTTCATCCAGTCAATCGTCAAGTGAGGGAAACAAGGGGATATTTGATTCCAATGCTTACAAGCTACTGGCAAAGGCTGGATATGACTTTACAAATCCGACTCCTCTCGGTAAAGTTATAGAAGTTGAGCCGTACGGTCTGAACAAAGCGCAACATGAAGTGTTCAAGCAAGATGGGAGCTTCATGGTGACCAGGGCCGGGATCGGATATGAGTCTCCTGCGCCTGTGAAGATTGGTGCTCGTAGAAAAGGGGCTACTGCGTCTTCTCAGCACATCACAGTAGAAGAGGTCGAAGAAAATGAAGGAGAGGAAAAGATGCATCCATCTTCAGTCTTCGATCGAATAAGTCCACCTGCAGAGAAGTGTCACCCTTCTATATTCACAAGGTTAGGGAGACCAAGTGCTTCAACCAAACACATTTCTGTATTTGCTAGGCTTGGCAATCAAGGAGAAAGTAAAGTCAAAGTGTCAACACCTTTGTTGCGCATAAACAAGAAGGGCGCAATACATGAACGCTTGGGCGGTCCATCAAAAACAGTCTTCAGTCGATTAGGGGCTCCCAAGAAGAATAGTGGCAAGGGTCGTCCTCTCTCAACTTCCGCAACACAAAATGAAGAAGAAGTAAGAGTAAGCGATGACTTGAGAAGCGCAATACCATCTCGTATGAAGCGTATGCAAGTAGTGGATATCATCCAACATGAGCCACTCAAAGCAAGGAGGCGCGTACTAGTTCTTACTGGCCAGCAAAAGAATGCCGAAGAGCTTGTGCCTTCATCTTCACGTCCCTGTGATACAAAGAAGTCAAGTGACTTAGAAATTACAACGTCATCATATCACATCACAGTAGAAGAGATACCTGACGAGAACGAATAAGTTGAGGCGGATGAAGCCCCTGAAACACTTGAAGACGGGGGGCAATCGACTGTAGATGAACTCAAGGAACTCAACTTGGGAACTATTGAAGATCCTCGACCCATTTATGTCAAGTGCTCTCATCGACTAAGGAAGAAGAAGAGGAGTACTACAAGTTGTTGGTCGAGTACAAAGATGTCTTCGCTTGGAGCTATAAAGAGATGCCTGGACTCAGCCCAAAAATTGCAGTTCATCGTCTAGCAATCAAGAAAGGCACCAGTCCCAAAAAGCAACCTCAACGTCGTTTCAGGCCGGAGCTTGTACCTGAAATTGAAAAGGAAGTCAATAAACTCATTGAAGCAGGTTTCATTCGAGAAGTCAAATATTCTACTTGGATAGCAAACATTGTCCCGATCGAGAAAAAGAAGAATGGACAACTGCGCATATGTGTCGACTTCAGAGACCTTAATGATGCATGCCCAAAGGATGACTTCCCTTTGCCAGTTACAGAGTTGATGATTGACGCAACCACTGGTCATGAAGCCCTCTCATTCATGGATTGTACTGCTGGTTACAATCAAATATATATGGCACCTGAAGATCAAGAAGCAACAGGTTTTCGAACCCCAAAAGGGATCTTCTGCTACACAGTCATGCCGTTTGGATTGAAGAATGCTGGCGCTACGTACCAACGCGCAATGCAAAAGATCTTTGATGACATGCTGCATAAAACAATAGAGTGTTATGTTGATGACGTGGTTGTCAAATAAAAAAAAAGAGAAGACCACATCAAAGACCTTCGAACCGTCTTTGAAAGACTTAGAAAATGTCAACTCAAGATGAATCCACTCAAGTGCGCATTTGGAGTCACATCTGGGAAGTTCTTAGGTTTTGTGGTCAGGCATAGAGGCATTGAAATTGACCAAACAAAAATCAAAGCTATCAACGAAATGCCGGAACCAAAGACATTGAAAGAGTTGCGCGGATTGCAAGGACGTTTGGCATACATCCGAAGGTTCATCTCTAACTTAGCCGGGCGTTGCCAGCCGTTTAGCCATCTCATGAAAAAGGATGCTCCATTTCAATGGGATGAAAAATGCAAAAATGCTTTTGATAGCATCAAGAAGTACTTAGCCGCCGCAAAGATCTTTGGGGCACCAATTCCGGGAAGGCCACTTGTCCTCTACATTGCAAAGACAAGAACGCTCACCGGGGGCAATGTGTGCTCAAGAAATTGAAGACCGCAAGGAGAGAGCACTCTACTACTTGAGCCGTACCTTGGTTGGAGCTGAGTTGAATTACGCGCCCATAGAGAAGATATATCTTGCTTTGGTGTTCGCCATCCAGAAGTTGAGGCACTACATGCAGGCGCATACCATACACGTGGTCTCAAAAGCTGATCCAATCAAGTACATACTCTCAAGACCAGTCTTGTCTGGAAGACTTGCGAAATGGGCAATGTTGCTTAAGCAGTATGACTTGGTGTTCGTGCCTCAAAAGGCTGTGAAAGGTCAAGCTATCGCTGACTTCTTTGCTGATCATCCAGTGCCAGCAGAGTGGGAAATTTCAGATGACCTCCCAGGAGAAGAAATTTTCTATGTGGACGTCCTACCTCCATGGCAAATGTACTTTGACGGTCGGTGCTTGCAAGGCAAGATGGAGTGGAGCGGAGTTGTATTCGTAACTCCACAAAATCATCTTATTCCATATGCCTTTACACTCACTCAGTTGTGTACAAATAATATGGCAGAATATCAAGCTCTCATACTCGGTCTTCAAATGGCGATCGAAATAGGTGTCAGGGATATGGACATATACGGAGACTCAAAGCTGGTGGTCAACCAAGTCCTTGGTGAATATGAAGTGAAAAAGGAAGACTTGATTCCCTACCATCAACGGGCATTACAATGCTTTGAATCAACTGACGACATCCATGTTGGTCATGTGCCAAGGAGTGCCAATAAGTTGGCTGACGCGCTTGCTAATCTTGCAGCCACTTTGGCACTGGGGGCAGAAGAGTCTATGCAAGTCCCAGTCTGCAATCGTTGGGTAGTATCATTGCTTGAAGGAGAGGAAAATGTAGATACAACCAACATGATATGCGTCTACACAGTTGATGAAGATGACTGGCGTCAACCTATCATTGATTTTTTGGACCACCAAAAACTACCCGATGATCCCAGACACAAGGTAGAAATACGTCGACGTGCTCCAAAGTTCATTCACTATAAAGGGACACTCTCTGACGTTCTTTCTCGTGCCAATGGTTGAGGTGTCTAAGCAAGGACGAAGCTACTTAAGCAATGCATGAAGCTCATTTCGGCATTTGTGGTGCTCATCAACTGGGCCTAAATTTCATGATCGTGTAAAGAGAATGGGGTATTATCGGCCAACCATGGTGCAAGATTGTATGGACTTTGCAAAAAATGTGAACCCCGTCGGTTCTACGCAAACTTCATACACCAACCGCCAGAGCCGTTGCATCCTACTGTTTCTTCATGGCCCTTTGAAGCTTGGGGACTTGATGTTGTGGGACCTCTTACTCCAAAGGCCTCAAATGGACACGAGTATATCCTCGCTGCCACTGACTACTTCTCAAAATGGGCAGAAGCCATCACGCTACGGGAAGTGAAGAAAGAAAATGTTGTGGACTTCATTAGAACCCAAATCATCTACAGATATGGTGTACCTCAACGTATCACAACTGACAATGGGAAACAATTTTTCAACCATCTGATGACAAGTCTGGGAGAAAAATTCAAGTTCAAACAATACAAGTCATCCATGTACAATGCCTCTGCAAATGGTTTGGCTGAAGCCTTTAATAAAACTCTTTGCAACTTGTTGAGAAAAGTAGTAGCAAAGTCAAAGCGAGATTGGCATGAAAGAATTGGTGAGGCGTTGTGGGCATATCGTACCACATACAAAACACCTACTCAGGCAACCCCGTACGCGTTGGTGTATGGAGTGGAGGCCGTGTTGCCTTTGGAGTTGCAGATCCCTTCCTTACGCATTGCTATTCAGGAGGGACTCACAGATGATGAGAATGACAAATTGCGATTAGCAGAATTGGAAGCTCTCGATGAAAAGAGATTAGAGGCTCAACAAAAGCTCCTGTGTTATCAAGCAAGGTTGTCACGCGCATTCAACAAAAAGGTGCGCCCTCGTTCTTTCCAAGTAGGAGACCTCGTCCTTGCAGTACGAAGACCAATCATCACCTCTCACAAGCCAGTTGGCAAGTTCACCTCTAAGTGGGATGGTCCATACGTGGTACAGGAGGTCTATACAAATGGTGCTTACAAAATCGTGGATGAAGACGGTGTTCGAGTAGGCCCAATCAATGGGAAGTTTTTGAAGCGTTACTATTCTTAAATCCCAACAGTGAAGGCTCCTAAGCAAGAGCGTAAACTGCAAGTCCAAGCTCCTAAGCAAGAGGTTAAACTGTATACAAAAAAAAAAAAGCAAACAAACAAACAAAAAAAAAAAATCTCCAAAAAAAAAAAAAATACTCCTTCCTTTATGAACTACGTCGGCTTGATCTTGTGAAATACACTTTGTGCTTCACAAGTACGTAGGCAACTTGGGTGAACATGTAGCTCAAGTGCAGCCACACCTCCAAACAAAAAAAAAATCCCTCTCTTGAACTACGTTGGCTTGATCTTGCAAGTTGTCATCTTGGTAGCTTTGCAAGTACGTAGGCAGTTTGAGCAAACACTTTGTTCAAGTGCAGCCACACCAAAAAAAAAATTACATCAAAATAATTACTCCTGGCCCGCAAGAGTTTAAACTGTGAACGGCTAAATAAACAGTATTATAAGTACTCCCTCTATTTTTCTATATATGACTTTCTCACATTTCGAGACACACACTTCTCTCTTCAATATCTCTTAAATTATATGCTTAAATATAGTGATATGTATACTCATATGAAAGAGTTTTTCATAAGGAATTTTATGGTATAATTTTTATAATTTTTTACGAAATATATTTTTCTAAATATTAAAGTCAAAGGCTCGCCTCGAAAAAGCAAAACGTCATATATTAAAAAATGGAGGGAGTACTTGTTAGTATAAATAAATATAATGGAATGTAACACGCTGAAAGGGTGTTATTGCACATAAACGATTAAGCCAAACAAACATCTTAGGAGCACTTGGTCCATTAGGCTACAAAAAAAAAATGGATGAATCAAGGATGAAATCTAGATAATCTAAAAAAAAAAAAAATCTAAGTGCCTATGGATCAACATCCAGAGAAGCCCGCATCTCTTCCAATTCAACTCTCCGCTCTTGAAGTAAGGCTTCCTCTTCAGGACTCAAAACAGGGATATCGTCAAACTCGGTTAATTCTCTCTCCAACTTCTGAAGATCATCTTGCAATGAGATTAAAGATATATCCTCAGCTTCTAAATTGCTTCGCAATGTCTTTTCCTTCTCTCGTGCTTGCTTGAGTTTAGCTTCAAGATCGTTTATTTCTTCCGAGTAAAGAAAGTTCCATGACTTGCTCTTTATGATTTTCTTGCGCCTTATCATGAAGAGATTTGGTATCCTCAATCTTTTGATGCCACTCCAGCCTTTTGTCCTCTAGCAATGCAGGATGATGACACTTTGCTGCCTGCTTCTCGAGTGCAAGGTAAGCATGGACCGCACCCACATAAGAATCCACTCGTGCCTGTAGTGAAGAACAGTCACCTTTGAGTTGTCGAATGCCCTCATAACACACGTTAGCCTTCATTGCCACTTCCCCTACATTAGAGAAGCTTGCATTTTTTAATTCTCCCAAGACCTGCAAGCGGATCGCGTCTAGTGCTCTGTCAAAAATCCCCTTAAGTGAAGGAGGTGGACGAAATGAGGCTTTGGAGCACGTAGGGAGCGTGGTAGGTTTAAATGGTATTGTTAAAGGCTTAAAAGTCTGCCCTCGATCGTCAGATTTGCAAGGAGGAGACATATGAGTTGAGGCTGGACTATCCACGGCAGTTTGACTACCATTGGCAAACGAACTGTCAGTCTGGCTCCCCTGAGATGCTGGACCAGAAGAGTCTCCTACGGGTATTGATTTATTAAGAATCATAAGCCCCTTCCCTTTTCCAGGCTTCATCTTTGGTGGACGATGCGGAAGACGATATTCCTTCGCAAGGTAGTGAAATGCAGTAAACAAGAAAGTGCACGTAGTAGGGACAGTCAAATTATTTTCTTCAATCGTTGACTTTAGGATGCTAAGTTGAGGCACCGTTTCATCATAAATCTCTCCCACAACAGGGAGACCTCCAAGTTTCTTTAGATCCCACAGGGAGATAGAAAATTCGCCTTCTACAGTATGAAAAGTATTAGTACCAGGACACCATCCTTCGAAGAAGGCACGCATGATATGTAAGTCCTTATCATAAGAATATAAGGAAGCATAGACCGCTTGACGGATAGAAGCAGTCGAAAGGATGTCACTAAAGCGAGCAAGTACATCTTCAGTCCACTCCCAATATTTTGGCATGTAGATCGATTCCCCATAAATTTTCAGGTTGAAGGATCCCCATCTAACTTTTCCTGAGATGATTCTGCGCCCAAGTAACTCATAAGTATAATTTGTACCAGGCTTCACTTTAAGGTTATTTTTTAAAAGGTAGCGTGAGCAAGCGTCTGGTTCTCGAGTGTCAAGCTTCATGGACATTTCATTTAGCAAAGAATCCCTTGTTAGACCGGGTCGCTCCACCTTCTAGCATACGAAGCGATTTGCTTGTGAGAAAGTAAGTTCCAGATGCAAAGATCTTGATCCTTGCGGTCAACTACGAGAAAAGATATATGTCGCTCCCCTTGCGAAATTCCTTCAGTACACCATTGCGACCCCGCAAAAGGACAAATACATGTAAATATAAAGAATATGAGGAGATCTTTTACAGGTCGGAGAAATATCAAGTCAAGAAGTGTATTCATCCGGCAGGTCTCATGGGGAGAGGATAATGAAATAATAGTCTTCATAAAGAGGTTCATTCCATAAGTCTTCAAAACTGTGTCGCGATGACCCGAATGGGTTCACCCTGACACAACCTGTCGCGATGACCCAAAAATGGGTTCACCCTAACAAGCAATAAATCTTCAAAACTGTGTCGCGATGACCCAAAATGGGTTCACCCTGACAACTCGACTGGAGGCTGAAATATTGTCTGAAGTAATAAATCTTCCGCGGTAGACAAATAAGACTGCTTCGCATGAAATATTGATAAATTGAAAGTAGTTGAAAAGACGGGATGTAAGCCCTGCAAATGCTGTCAAAAAAAAAAAAAAAAAAGGACGTGGCAAATAATACATTGTATGTTCTGATATTAATTCACAATACATGAAGAAAAGACAAAATTGCCACCTTACAAACTTCTAATTAATGTTGCAATCTCGACCCACCGAATACAAATGAAGCTTCGGCCTGTTGGTGCAAATATTTCAAAAAAAAAATAAAGTGAGTCAAGACTCCATGTGCATTCTCTTATGTTCCATTAAACAAAAGTGAGTCATATGTTTCAAATTAGTAGGCAAATAATTGGCTGGCAATGGAAAGTGTAAAAGAAAAGACAGAACAGAAAAAAAAAATCAAAGCAATTATTCCAGTCAGTAACACAAATATGACTAACCGAAAGATTGAAGGTTAAGGGAATTCTTATTTGGTTGATGGTCATCAACTGACTCCTGACGTCATAAAACCAAATAAAGCCATGCACACTAATACACAGTTAGACTCCCACTTTTTGTTAGGAAAAGGACAATTATCATGCAGGAAAACCGCAGATAAGAAGATGGGATTTTCATTAGTATTATCACCCTCCCATGATTGTCACCATTTATAATGTCATAAAAGCAAGCCAAATCATCTCACCCCACCGGCATGTACACTCCCGTCTCCGGTTGTTACTCACGTGGGACTCAAGAAGCGAACTTTCGTCTTAATTACAAACTAAATTGGTTCAATGGCGTATAGTTCGACAGCGCAAGTCCGAGGCATAATTCCAGACAACAATGTCTAAAATCAAGGTGTAAATCAAACACAAACTTCTAAGATCATGAATCAGATTTTCTCAAGGCGATTTTAGCGAATATTCGACGGAGTCGGCTCGGTATTTTTGAAAAAAAAAGGACAACTAAGCTGATAATCAGTTGAGCAGACAGTATTTATGATCAAAATTACCATATACATGTCCAATTTTGTGCTCACAAGTGCAAATGAATCATTAACACGCAAGATAAAATGGGTTCGAGAAGACAAAAGTATGTTGCGAAAAGAACAAGATGAACATACCTCAGCGGTTCTTTAATTCGAATCGTCAAAAAAAATCGAAGCCCAGAAGATATCGTTATCTGCGTTAAGAATTCGATCGAAAGTATCGTCAATATGTTGTAAAATTATGCACATACATGGCAAACTGAAGCTACATGACACATACAAAAAAAAAAGGTGATTGTTTGAGACGGTCTTTGCTGAGGTCGTTGGAGGGTCAAACGATAACGAAAATCCGAGTTATTCGATGTTTCGGAATCGTGGGACTGCAAATTTTGTGAATATGGGAAGCTTTAGGGTCAAAGATCATTCTCCATGATGTAAAATTGGTCGAAAATAGGGGCTGTCCACGCACTCTGTTTTTCACGAAATCAGGGGACGATGTGGTGCGTATTTCAAATACAAATTTAATGAAATCATGTTCAGAGTGGAAATAAAAAAAAAAACAGCAAAACCAAGAGCAAGGAAGAAGAAAAGGCAATAAGAACTTACCGAAAGCAGTCGGATTTGTCGCACAATGAAGATGAACGTGACAAATCAATGAAACGATTTTCAGTGTGAGAGTTCTGTCTGCTCGTGTAAACAAAAAAAAAATGAACAAAATTTCAATTCACGTGAAAATTGTAGTGCCTATATGGACTTTGTTGGTAATTTGCAAGAAAATTGCTCTCTCCTCTCGTGGAAGAAGTTTCAAAAGAAATAAAATACCGTCAAGAAGAAGATTGCACTGATAACATGTGCTCACAATGGACAGAATTGACGTGTTTCGTGTATATATATAGGTTACCCAACCTAGGTGAAAGAGTCTTAGGAAAGTACTACTTTCCTAAACTTACAAGTAGTCGGATAGAGTTTTGGTATCACAAAATAAGCCAATTACTCAATTCGTATCTTTATTGGAAAATTAAAAAATATGGCAAGTTTGTGTCACCCGTTAACCCGTGAAGTTACGCACTAGCGGATGGCGTGAAAAAAAAAAAAAAGGTCGCTCGCCAAATAAAAAAAATGATAGAGTGACGTACAAAAAATATAGGTCATCCTTACGACAAGTTTGGGTACCTGTTGACTTTCAAGTCAAATACAAATTCACCCGCCAAGTTAGATAACGACAGGGTGACAAAAAAATGGATCATTCTTGCGACAAGTAAGGGCGCTCATTACCGACTTCCAAGTCTAAGCAAAATCGAGACCCCGCCACGTCAAGACACCGGGAGGTGCACGTGACAAGGTCCCGAGGGGGCAATTTGTAGGCACGGAAAATTTATTAATGTGCCGAATAAATAAAATAAATTAATTATTCTGAGTTAATACCAAATTTTAACTTAATTTAATTATTTTGTCCCGATTAAATGAAATATGGGCCGATTCGGATTACAAAAGGAGTTGTTCGGATCAATAAACCCAGAAAGAATCAAATTTGGGCCAAGGTTGTTTATAAACCCACAAATGGGCCTGTGACCACCAAAGTCCAACAAGGAGATTTAAAACTCTATAAATAGAGCTCTCCTCATTCATTCAAAGGGTTGGAAATTCATAATTGCAAAGGAGCTAGAGAGAACAAGGTACAAATTCCTACAAATCCTCTCTGTCAAAATCATTGCAAGCAGTCAACAAGCACATCAAATCGTGCCGCCTGCGTTGAAGATTCAATCACAAGTTCAAACCTTCAAGAGAGATTCAAGTCATCGCGACCCTCTCAAGAAATAAAATTTACATCACGCGTAGAGCAATTAAATTTGTCTACACGCGTACCCCTCGCGTGTACTCCGTACACGTACCCCTTACAGCATATTAGAATCAGAGGATACATTAGAGATTGTACACGTACTTTTGATATTTATTAATAAAAATATAATTGTTTTCTTGTTTTGTATTCCAGTTATCGCAATACAAAATTTGCTGTTACAAAGTGCTAGACACCTTGTTATAGAGATATATGGTTTCTTATCCTAAATTAATAATCATCTAATTATTTATATATTATACGCCTTATTATACAATTAATCTCATTTTTTTCCCAAGGTCATCATACACAGTACGCAAAAGTAGAAATCAAATGATTTTCAAAAATCATCATATTATATATATTGATGCAAAAATATTTTCAAATTTACAACTTGAAGCCCAATGTATTTTGTGTCACTAATTGTTTAACACCCAAAAATTAGCATATTTGCCAAAAAATTACCAAATAATGTAGCTAGCTCATTAACTAACTTCTAAACCATCCTCCTCATCCTCTACTTCTTTGTGCTTGAGAACAAATGTGGTCCACATATCTCTAACCTTATCAATCATTTGTTGCTCATACGTCTTCGGAACATCCTTAAAATACAACAAAAAAAAAAGCATTAGGAAAACAATTAGTACAATTATTTACATGTGCAGTTTGGCAACAAACCACGCCAAAGCAATTAAGACGTAGTTCAACATTCTAATATCGCAACAGACAAGAAAATAATGTGGTTCATATAAGCCAACACAAAATCTCATTTGTGACGGCACGTATCCGTCACTTTGGAGTGACGGATACCAATTTCCCTCACAAATGACCCAAATAGAGGAGAGAGGGAAGCACATGGGGGTGCCCCCACCTTGTCCCCCCTATTCGTTTTGTGAGTGACATTATCCGTCACTTGCTCTGACCCGTCTTCAGCAAGACTAATTGATAAGCCAAAGCACTTAGAGGTTATCCAACACAGCTTCAGCACTACTAACCAGCCTAGCCTAGCTGCAGCTAAAGCTATGTAAGCTGAACATCATCCTTAGATCCCTCGACCCCCTAGTACTACTCTTAACAACTTTCATCCAAGAATCAATATATCAATAACATCAAAAACTCATCAACACAAAACTCACAATACAAATTCATCTTGTAGCTATAACGACAAACATAAAATCTATAATCTAGCGAGTCATACCTGATTAGGAATCCCTTGGTGTCTATTTGCAATTGCTTCGAGCATATAACGACAAACATAAAATCCACAATCTAGCGAGTCAACTGGTTGTCGAGGGCACTGATACAGAAAATCAGAATTACAATGAACTTTAAATTTGATAAAAGTAATGAAAAATCGTCCAATTTATTATGTATATGCATAAAAAAATAAAATGCACTTATAAAGAATATACATAAATTGCTTAACGAACATACCAATGGTTTCCTCCACTTAATAAGTGGTTTCCTTTTCAGTTTCTTGATGTCCTTCCGATGTTCCAGGCTAAACTTTATGATTCCTCTAAATAATTGTAACAAAATTAGATATCTAAAGTAGTGTACGATAACATTAAAGAGGTGATTTTTTTTATTGTTACATACTCATTGATAATCTCTTCAGCGAATTGAGAGATCTCATTTTCAGAACCCAAAGGGTTAAGCCACCAGACTATTCCATTCCATGGACTAATAACAGCTAGCATCCAATGACGACTGTATACAAAAGAGTAGTGAAGTAAATTTAGAACAATCAAACACATCATAAAAAGTTGTTACTAAATCAGTAAAGCACTAAGTGTTTACTTACTTTTCATGAAAAGGAGCAAAGAACGTTTGATTAATATTCAAACCTTCATTCCAACCAAAGACACGAGCTAAGTAGTCGATGCGCTCCCCCTTTTCCAACAGTGATAAGGGTGATAGATAGTTGACGTCACAAAATCCATACATTCCGGAAACACTCTCTTTATGACATTTTTCACTTAAGTACCTTGTACGTATAAAAGAAAAAATCGACTAAACATAATTAGCAATAAAATACACACAATATATACTGTCCTAAACTGAGTAGCGAGGCACTTACTTCATAAAAATGTTTGCTCCAATCTCTCTCTGAAAACACCAATCAAACATATCTTCATAGTTAAGTTCAACATCAATGGAAAAATAACAGACACTTGTAGGGATTGGAACTATGATTTTTTCGTCATTCTTTTTCATAACCATAGCTTCGTTCTTTAAAACACGCAATAAATCAGTGGTTAACTTAGCTCGATCTTTATCAGTTATAATGTACTTTCGAGAGCATGATCCTTGAGATGAACACGATCGTGGGGATGTGGTGGTAAACTGATTTTTTGGTTGGAGATTAGCTTTAGCAGTTTCATCATCATCCTGCATTCTCAAAAAATAAAATTACATGACGTGGCAACTTGTTTCAGAATATGTAAAGCAGTACTTAGTTATGCTAATATGCATTTACCATGTTTCTTGGAAAAATCAAATGACTTGGCCACTTGACAAAGCTATGTATGGCTTGAACAACTACGGTAAATTCCTCGGTAGGACATGGCAAAGGTGCACAAGGCACAATAGCTTCTATAATACTCACTCGACGGAAACCAGCTGATAGACTATGACAATGAACTGTCACTTTCTCAGCAGACTCTATGAATACCGTTCCGTTAGCAACAATTTGGTGCCCTTGGTGGCCTTCAATCGCTAAGCAACAATCATTCTCTCCTAATAATATATATAAAAAAAGGTTATTCTATTGCTAACACCTTTAATCAAATAATAATAAAAAAAATGTTTACTACCTCCAGAAATATAGAACGATTACGGCTAGATTGAAGCTGAAAGTTATTGTGTGGATTATGTTGCAACTCAGGCCCATTTTCAGGCCAAGGAACACGATAAGGTTCAGTCTCCACACGATAAGGTTCAGTCTCCTCCACTAGAAGCCTTTCTTGATGATTAGGACGGGAGACTCTGTCATCTTTGCACCCTTGGCAAAGTCCAAAACTAGCAGTCAACAATTGGGTGAATGAAACCCCTACGTCTAACACAGAAGCGTCTATCTGGCCATTAGCACCAGTAGTTTGGACATCAAAACCATTATCTTGGTTACCAACATGGCCTATGAAAGGATTAGATCGAGTGCCGGTTGATCCTGACTGACAGAAAAAACCAAACTGACCAGAAGCGTCAAACTGGCCATTAGCACCAGTAGTTTGGACATCAAAACTCGTAGCTTGGTTACCAACATGGCCTATGAAAGGAATAGATCGAGTGTCGTTTAACCCTGGCTGACCAAAAGAACCAAACTGACCAGAAGCGTCTAACTGGCCATTAGCATCAGTAGTAATTGCTGGAAATCGTCTCAATTGTTCTTCGTTTAAGTTTGACAAAACAAAAGAGGCCAAAAGATTGTGTTGGTTTTTCACAGCTACCAATTCCGACGTCAAATTATTAATTTGAGTGTGCAAATGGCTAGGTGGGATCGGTTTGTTATAGCCAAAATACTCTTTGTTTGTGATCCCAGATCCTACAGCGACAACTTGACCTCCTCGTTCGGGCTTCTTTAATGCTCTAGCTAAAATATCATCTCGGCCACTGGATCCTATTCCTCCATCTTGGGATTGTGTCCTCAATGTTCTCTGACACAAACAATAGATAATTCAAGCAATTTAGTAGTAAATTATAAGATACGAGTTTTGGCGATATGAAATAATGCACAAATAATTCTTACAATTTCTTCACCAACTTTCAGATCTGTTGGATTGTTAAAGATTGTTAAAGCAAGTTAGTAGTAAATTATGTTTTCTTTGTTGTTGATTATTGTTTAATAACTTTGAGATTGAGTTATAAAGGGATGTAATAAATTTTTGTTTCATAATATGAGTATATGGAACGACGTATGATAATATGATACAGAGTTTCGCTGCGGCATAGAATACCTAGGTACGATTAACTCGAAATAACGCGTGGACAATAGTATCACTCGACATTAACAATAATCAATCGAAGTCCGAATCATTTATTTTATTTTTTTTTTATTTTTTTTTGGTTTACTTTAATTAAAGGTGAAGTATCATCATCACACGGGCCAACTTGGGATGTGGAGTAATACTTACATGGAAACTCATCAACATATCAATCAAATTAAAAAAAAAAATGTATCATCCGTTTAACACACTGGCCAACTTCGAATATAGAGTCCTAATTACATGCGAAACCTTTAATATGGAGAGAGAGATCATCCGTTTAACACTTATCTAAACTACCCAATCCTATGTGAATTAGAGTAAATGTCTTAATTGACAATCATGGGATCTGGATTTCAAAATACGTGCATATAATAATATATACACATATAATAATGTTAATAATTGTGAAGGGCTCCCCTCAATCATAGTCA
The DNA here is from genome assembly GCF_048544455.1 of Silene latifolia. NCBI lineage: Eukaryota > Viridiplantae > Streptophyta > Magnoliopsida > Caryophyllales > Caryophyllaceae > Silene > Silene latifolia. Next base: position 118,103,201 of record NC_133531.1, read on the forward strand.
TAGTTATATCATTATACAAACACTTCCAATAGTTAGCTTAAGTGGCATGAATTTAGTAAAACCACCGATATAAGTCTTACTTACTTTGTTGTATTATCTTCAAAGATTATAATGGCCATAATATATAATTTATTTATTTATTTATTTATTTTATAAAAATGCCTAAACTAATTTGTAAGAGTGTAATATGCAGAGACGAAGCTAAGGTTTGGCCGAATGGGCTATGGCCCGGGTAAGGATTTCAAGGATAAGTATAAAATAGTGGTAACATGTAGTACTATTGTTGTAGTTGCATAGTGGTAAACGCTTCATTCAATTTTTAAGAACATAGTCTCTGAAGTCATGTGTTCGAGGCATGGAAGCAGTGGTTTTCATAATTTGCTTTTTTTTTTCTTTCACAAATTTCTTATTTAGCCTAGATTAGTTAGATTATTATACATTATGTCCCTTAAATATTATATTTTGAAGTTAACATGGATTCTTGTAATGGGAAAGTAGGAAACCACTGTCCTTATTTAGTGAAGAATATTGCTATTATTAGTGATTGTCTTATGATTTTAGTCGCATCGTGATTTATAATAGAACTGGTTATTATCATTTATATTTTCGATTTGTTTCATCATGTAAATAAAAAACGCTCTATAAAATATGGAGTAAGCATATTGAATAAATCAATGTATAATTTAATATTTACATAAAAAAAATATTAATTTGTATGTTTCCTATATAACCTAATCTAGAATCTTAATTATTATCGGAAAATGCTAAAATATTGATATGAGGTCTATAATAAATGTGTATTGACGCGGACGAAGTGAAAAGCGGCCCAGGTCATTATCTTACCCTAGCTTCGTCCCTGGTAATATGCAATAACTTTGGGTACAGATGACGACTTGCAAATAAAAAACGTTACTTCAATAGTTTAACACAAATTCTTATTTAAAATTGATGTATCTCTTTTAAGCTTAAGATGAGTCAAATAGTAGAGATATGACAAAATCAGAGTTCTATGTTTTTAATAAACAGTTACGCTATACACTTATAGATAATAATAATAGCATATTATAGATAGGCCCGTGCATCGCACGGGCATTAAATCTATCTATATATATATATATATAAGAGAGTTTTTTCGAGCGATCTGAGAGCGTCCACATCATCAAAAATTAATTTAGGAAAGTATCAAAAATAATAATTTTTGACTTAAAAAATAAAGTGGAGAATCTTTTAATTATTATAATATATATATTTCCTAAATTATATTCAAGTGATATTTCCAATTTTTATATCAAACTTTGACATTTCATTTGGCAAAAAAATGTTGTTATAAAAATTATGAAGATAATATAATTAGATTCGTGGTAAAAAATGTTTTCATTAGAGTATAGATTTCATATGCTTAGCACATACGAGTATTAAAGATGGTCTACTTCTTTTAATATGTTATATGTCCCACATTGAAAAACAATGTTAGTGTGGTGATTATAATACATATAAATTATACAATTGTCCCACATCGAAAGTTTAACATAAGGTGGGTGATCCTATGATTATAAATAGAAGTCATTATTGGAACATATATACCAACCAAAAACCTTTTGAGTCTCTTAAGTATTATTTTGGAGAGCTTTTAAGAGTTTATATTATTATCTTCACAGTATGATATATACATATTTTTTTCTATATTATGTATTATATTAAAGTGATGTTGATAATCTTTATATAAAAACTTATACATTTCATTTGCCAAAAAAAAAGTATTATAAAAAAAACGTACGAATATTAATAAATAGTACTCCCTCCATTCAAGACCAAATACAACATTTTCATTTACACACTTGCCAAGACACAAATTACAACGTAAATGTCTTTAAGTTTCCAAGTTTCCATTATAAAAAAATTTAAAAATTTGATATTCTCATTGTACTTTATAGATAAATCAAATAAGATCCCACATGACCATATTTTGTCTTACATATTGCAAGGAACCGTAAAGATTTTATTCGTTCATGAATAGTGTAAAAAAAAAAGAATGTTGTATTTGGTCTTGAATCGAGGGAGTATAATATTTGCTCATTATTATTAACCCGGGTTAGATGTCGAATTATGTGCGAATGTATTTCTAAGTTTGTTATTTATCCCACATTGAAAAATATGTTGGTGTGGTGAATATATTACGTATAAATTATAGAATTGTCCCACATCGAAAGTTTAACATAAAGTGGGTGATTATATGATTATAAATAGAAGGCATCCTTAGAACCTAAATACCAACCCAAAACCTTCTGAGACTCTTAAGCATTGTATTGGAGATCTCTTTAGAGTTTATATCATTATCTCCACGATATGATATATATATATATATATATATATATATATATATATATATATATTTTATATTATGTCCAAGTTATGTTTATAATTTTTATATAAAAACTTATACAAAATTATATAATTAGATTCGTGGTAAATAAATGCTAGCATTAGAATATAGTATCAAATTATTTGCACATATTTTAATTATGATAAGAAGTTAAAAAAATGTACTATGCGAATATTAATAAATAGTATAGTATTTGCTTAGTATTATTAAACTGGGTTAGATGTCGGATTGGGTGCGAAAAAGATGGTGTATTTCTAAGTATATTGTTTGTCCCACATTGAAAAATAATGTAGGTGTGGTAAATATACTACATATAAATAGTTGAATTGACCCACATTAAAAGATTATCATGAGGTGAGGTATCACATGATTATAAATATGAGTCATATTTTAAACTTAGGGGTATCAACCCAAAATCTTTTGAATCGCTTAAAAATTATCTTAGAGAGTTCTTATAAGAGTTTGTATTAACGGCAAACCTTAGTTACAACAATACCATACAAATATTAATCACGTAGATATTTATAAAAGCGATTATATATTACTATATTAGTGATATTATAATGTTTATTCTAAGACAATCGATAGTATAATAATTTTATTTAAGACAAAATCATAATTAAAAAATAAAATGGGTGCTAAATATACATAAATTGGTTATTAATGTGTCATATAATGATAATCTCCACACTAAGATAGAAAATTCATGAATTATAATACAATCAAGTGTTGCATAAAAAGATCTTGAATCCACAAATAAATCAATAATGAGCTTTTTTACTTTGATAAATAGTAGAATTAAATCTTTTTAACTTTCAAATATCGGTAATTATTATGTCTCATTACCTTTGAGTAACTAAAACACATCATCATTTTTAACCATTAATCAAAATCGCACCAGAAAAATAAAATATTTTGCATTTATTTATAAATTTTATTGCTCCCACAATTACATCTTAAAGTCGTGTTAGGAAAAAAAAATGTAATTTAAATCATATCATTTGTATATATTTTAATTATGACCAAAAATGGAAAAAAACGTACGACTATAAATAGATAGTATATTATTTTCTTATTATTAAATCGGGTTGAATATCGAAATAGGTGCAAAAAAGATGGTGTACTTTTTCGTGTGTTATTTTGTTGGAATATGTGTCCTCCGACAATAATGCGATCACAACTATTGATCATGATGATCACATGTTTAAATCTCATTATAAAGAATACAATTGGGAAGTAATATTGTTACTGTCAACTGGTCAACATATATCGGTAATGATTGGCTGACTAGAGTTTGACATTACTGTCGTGTGACGGTGGTGATCAGTTGACCCCCTAGGTCATACCTAAAGGGCAATACTCTTAATATGATTATTTAATTAATCGTATAATGTTGCGAGTTAATTAAATTACTTGAAAATTGACGGACGATTTTGGAAGTAAAATTTACGTATCAAATTGAAATGTGATTAAATGAGATACGGTCTGAGTAATTGAATTGTATCATTACTCGGATGAAATAATTGTTTAATGTAACAATTAAATTTGAATGAATTGTTATAAATACAATCGGTTGTAATTTATAAATGGTAAAATATTTTGGCACAAGTAATTATGAAATTACTAAGTCGATTTTTGTATATGACGTATTTTTATTAATACGTTGATTTTTAATATGTTAAAAATACATAACAAATTTATGTCACATATGACATGTGACATATTGACAATTGACAAAAATAAAATGGATTCCATTTTATCCTTATGTTAAAAATACATAACAAATTTATGTCACATATGACATGTGACATATTGACAATTGACAAAAATAAAATGGATTCCATTTTATCCTTAGTGGACCGAAATATGGGAGTGATTAACAAATTGTATTGTGTTAATTAAGATTAGTGGGATTCATCATTATTTCCCATATAGGCTTGCATGCCTAGAGTCTTTTGTGTAAGAGCACAAAGGCCATGCATAGGCCAATTCTTACCACCCTACCCGGTTCTCCCTTGGATAGAACAAGGGATTCTTTTGCTTATTATTATTATTCACCATATGAAGGGTGGATGATAAGATAATTATTCATTCTTTTACAAGATAAGTTTTAGAAAGAGAAAACAAAATAATCTTCCATCTCCTCTTCTCCTACACGGTTTTAGGAGCAAGACCAAAATATTTTGGGTCATTTTTCTACTACATTAATATTATACTAGTTCATGTAATGTTAATTAAATTAAGAGAAAGCCTTGGGTATAAAGCTTAGGGAGAGATCCTATACTTGGATCTTGTTCTTCCATTTGGAGAGCTCAAGAACAAGTGAGTAGATGAACTCACTTGTGCCCATAAGAACCGAAATTACAATGTAAGGGTGATTTCTTCTCTATTTTATTATATTGTTTGCATGCATAAAATCCGTATTTAATTTTATGACAAATTAATTTTGACATATAAGAGTATGTTAGTATGTATATGAATCTACATTTCCTTCAATCGGTATCAAGAGCCACGGTTGTTTGCATGCAAATCGGTTAAAAGTTTTTCCGAGTTATAAGAATAACAAATAAAACTTGTAAAATTTGTGTTATTATGATATATCACGAAATTAATCCATGCATGTTAATATTTCTGGTCCTAAAATGTTTTAGGATATTTTGGTTAATTTTTCGGATTTTTATTGTTCATAATTTACAATAATGGCATTTAAATATGATTTTATGAGTAAAAATGTCATTTTTGGTCTAAAATTAGCTATACTTCGAATTTTCACTTGGTTTTTGGATATGTTGTCACATATATTATTTTGAGATAACCTGTAAATTTTCATAGTTTTTGGACTTGTTATGCTCGAAAAATGAATTTTTCATTATTAAATTCGGATTTAGGTGAAAAATAGGTTAATATGAGTTAAATTTCGAATCTGGTCATAGAAAATTAATATGTTGTCACATGCAATTTTACAAGATGTGTGTAAAATAATTGGCTATAAAAAGGTCATTTTGCATGATTTATGAATTTTTGAAGAAAAATAGCATAAATAGTGACATTATTAGTGGAAAATTAATAAAACATAATCTATGACTTGGGAAAAACGTGTAATGTTGCATTTTATTATCTTTTTCAGATCTAAAATTAAAAAGTTAATGAAAATAATTTTTCCATGTTTTTTATGATTATTTTATTAAAATCGATAAACCGCAACATTGTTTTTCCGGAAAAATTTCGAAATTTTTAACCTAAGATTTTGAACATTATGAGTGTCATGGAATTTTTCCAGAATGTTCATGAGTTTAAATTTCAAATTTCAAATTTATTTGAAATTTTGTGATTTAATTGAAGTTTAATAGCTTATTTTTGTAATTTTGGTCCTTTTATGAACAAATTTGTAAATAAAGGTTAATTATGGTCAAATTATTAGTGAAGACTATATTTTGAGTCCTAAAAGGTTAGGGTAATTAACTTATACATAAATATGAGTTTATGTATTTTTGGTGATTATAAAATGTTGAAATCACGCAAATCCGTAAAAACCGAGTAATATACGATATTGGCAATTTAAAGGCGATTTAGCATAAAATTGAGCATGTTCTTACATATTATAATGCTGCATTTTCTTTATGATTGTCATAATTTTAATTTATGTAATTTTGAATTATGTAATTTTACTTAGTATGGCCTTAGATTTTAATTGGTATTTCCCGAAATGTATGGGAATATCGATTCGGTTGTAATTTTTATTGTGATCTCGTATCACCGTTTTGTAATTTAATAGATTTATTTTATTTTAATTACATATGTATAATAGGAAATTATGTAATTTATTATGTAATTTTATTTATTCTCGGAGTTCCCAAAGACGGATTTCTTCAAGAATGGCGATACATAAAGACGGTGTTACCTCGAGATGCGTGTCACAACCGAAGTTCAAGGGACCAATGGAGTTGGTTTCCGAAATGTAATAGTTAAATAGTTTTTCTATTTTAGGATGGCCATACTAGGATTTATTTACTTTTATGCTTGCATTTTATTTATATGTCACATGCATCGCTAAATCGCCATAACTAAAACATGCATTGTCATTTTATCGAGTTTATCGACCGTGTCAATTAAAATTATCGTAGTTCACCGCTTTAGTTCACTTAAAACGTGATAGATAATAAATTGACATGACCTCTCGCTAAAACAATCAATTGAGACATAGCCTTACCAAAGAGTAGAAACCATGAAATCCTATTTCGTGAGGGAGTGCGCTCGGCCACACCGGGGTACAAACTTTGTTACGTAGGGGAAGTGGGTGATGAATGTTAATCCACCGAATTCATGTTGATAAGGGATGTATCGGCCACACCGTGCCCAAGTTAATGTGGGTTTGGATCATGGACACATTTATTCGAAATTTGGATTGAACTCAACAAAAGTATTTGATAAGGGATGTATCGGCCCCACCGTGCCCTTGTCGATGTGTTTTGGGCTAAAGATAATTGTTAATGTAATTTTATCGACCAAGAGTTCTAAAAGTAGAATCGATTAAAGAGTTAATCCACCGAGTTATATTGATAAGGGATGTATCGGCCCCACCGTGCCCAAGTTAATATGAATTTGGATCTTGGAATCATTTATCATAGTTGGGTAGAGGTCACTATGTAAATGCTATACTTATTTACAAGTATTAATAAAACGATAAATGTTAAGTTTTCCACTATTCCGTTGTTATATTGTTCTATTTCTTTACCACAATTCATATACGATATCATTTCGATTTTGATAACGAATCTCCATTAAAACATCGTAACTAAAGACAAAATTTGAATTTGCTTCTAAAACCTCAAACGAACCATTGCTAAGGATCTCTTGTAAAGAGTATAGATTAAAGTTATTCATTATCAAACAGGTTTTTGATTCTTGACTAACACTTCTACTTACAATGGACTATGTTTCATATGCTTAATTGAATTAAGTACCTTGAAGCGATAAATTTTTTTGGTGATTAGATTTTCAGAATTCGTAATTGACCAAAATAACGCAACCACTTCAATGAAAGTTTTAAGACTAAAACGAACAAATGAAGAGTAATCTTCATGAATTCAATTTTGCTTCTCAAAGCAAAGACTCATTGAAATGAGTGGGAGCATTCTCTTAAACCGTTAAGATGAGGACGAGGTTCAAAAAGTAAAGATAATAATGGAATTGATACAAGGTAATGTTGAAAGTAAAGTCATTGAGGAATGACGATACTAAACCTATCAATCCCGACCGATAAAGTTTCCATTGTCTTAAATGTTGGACACGAGAAAGGAAACTACCCCAAATTATTGAAGAATCAACAAGTTAGTTGTGGGACATCTAATGGGACCTTCTTCTTTAAATGTTTATTTGATTAAACATAAATTTTGCTAGTACCACTTCGTCAATATTAGAAACCAGTGGAGGTTTTCATCATGGTACTTGATACATAGGATGATTAGAATATGACGACTAGCAACAATAATGTCGAGAGATAGAGTAATTGTGTACTTAATCTAGTTTTTGGATTTAAAGTTGTACTTAATTATGACTATTAAGTGCACAAACTCTAAATAAGAATATAAACTTGTTAAGATACAAAAAAGGTTTTCACCTTTGTGACCCTTTACACCATGATTTGATGTATGGCTAGCCCATCATCAAGGTGATTATATTCTAAACCAAACTAGAATGATATATCATGAAGATGATGTAAGACTCAAATTGGTAACCCAAGATTAAACCTTAAATTTTGGAATGATGAACGCAAAGAGTTATCGAGTACTCTTAAAACCATTAGATTGTTAATGGTATATGCGTATCTTGTATTCAAAGCAAGATGTCTCGTGCCTTTTGGTTGAAAAGGAGATCGAGGTTGTATATCATCGATCCAAAATAGGTTGATCATTTTTCTTTTACCAACGATTTAAGTTGACGCTAATATGTTCACTTAATAAGGTAAAAGGAGAAATCTTTGAAGAATTTCAAAGAGTTCAAGGAATCACGATTTAGTCGTGATGGGATTATCAAAGTGAAGACTTTGACATAAGCCAAAGGAAATGTGATATAGTATCACAAATTAATCTCTCTTAACACGCATTATTGAATAATGTGTGGTTGGATATGAATTCAAACGCTATTCGATATGGTTTGGACTTCAATCAAGTAACTTTGAGTTACTTGATCCTTTTGGGGAATTTATCATTTTTGTCTAAATTTTTCCACTAAATCATATGGGATATGAAATGGTAATGTACCATGTTTGTAAGTTTTCACAAGAAACAAAGGCTCATTTTTCCCTTTCAATTATCACGAGTACGACGGGTTTGCGGCTCGTGAAGCTGTCTTTCTAAAATACAAGTTTATTTCTAAAAGACAGAGTGGGAGAAATTATTCAAGAGCCACAAAGAATGTTATGTCGCAAGAAACTGGTCTTTCTTGGCTACATGAGACGTTTTGTCATTTGCATTGTTTCTTCAAAACCTAGGAGGTTAAGTTCGTCACTTGTTAAAAATGATGAATTCATGCTACTTTTAAGAAAGTAAAGAGCTTATAACTTACAAAGAAATTGTTTGATTCAAGTTGATTGCTTCTAGGAAGTAATGAACATATGACTTACATAAGAGTGTTCAAGTCACAACTCAATACAAGGCTTAGGGCCATGAAAATCCAAAATAAAAAGGCTTGATTAGTGACAAAGGGTTTTGCACTAATAAAGAGATATTTCAAAGCAAGATTGGTTGATTAGTGACAAAGGGTTTTGCACTAATTGAAATGCTTAAGTCTATTTGGATCTTCTTAGGGATTGTGTTTCATTATGAGGTTATGAAATACATAGCGAGTGAATCTAAAACCCACTTCTTCAATAGAAGGAATGTATTCAATACATGTCTTGAGTTTAGTAGATTCTTGCAATCCTAAGATAATGTAAAACTTAAGAGAGGGTCTTAAGTAGGACATCAATGAGTTGGAATCAACATTTTGGATCATGTGATAAAACATTTCTCGATAAGTCAAGAAGTTGTGTTTATACATGGAGTTTAGTGGGAGTTACGGAAATTTTAATTAGTCCGATATGTGGATGACATATTGATCATTGAGAATGATTTAAGACTTTTGGAGTATTATAATACATCTTGAATATCCGGATTTATGAAGATAAATCCACATGATATTAGCGTCAGTAAGAAGTCTTATGTTGATAAGATTCATGACTAGTTCAATTAAATTGAACGTACTTAATTGATTCCATTTGCTTCGCATTGCCGGATCAATTAAATGATTAATGATGTATAACACTTCATATACTTTGAGTATGATGAATTATTTTCAAAATCGAATTTAAGTAATCTTTACCTAGTATGTAAAGATTACCTTTAAGTGCTTGCAGAAGCATTAAGGAAGTGAAGCAAAGTGTTTATGATGCAATTTTTGTGTAAGGGTGTTACACAAGTGACAATTGACAATTGAGATTGCGCATGGTTTCCGACAAAACCATAATCAAAACACATTAAGATGGTTAAGATACCATTGCGGCTATGTTAATTAAGAAGTAGATTTTCTAGAATCGTTCTAGGCAATAAAGAACAATGAGAGATATTTATAACGGAAATTGAGTACACTTGCAATCATGAGATGTGCAAGAGGATGAGTCCCGCACACTGTGAAAACAGTGGGAGCTATTCTTAGGCTAGAGGACCTATGTCTTGATTGGATCTCGACACGTACTCAGAAAGTTTTGTGATGCAAATGTATACATTACAAAGGAAAACGAGTATGTAGTAAGGTTGAGTAAGGTACAAGAAATTGATAAAACCTACTAACCAAAGCCTTCTCAAAGGCTAAACATGATGAGTCATGTCATTTCAATTGAATTGAAATGAACAACTACGTACAAGATCAAATTAGATTATAGGACACGAAATAGTAATCAGGCATTGACTATTCATGTGTGATAATCGCATTTGTCGTTCGAGTTTTATTTTAAAACTCTTTTAATTATACTTTGTTACATCCAAACGGGTTGTAGTGACAATTGAACCCCGTTAAAGTGAACACGGATTAACATTGTATTCGCCCATAGTCACTTGTATGAGGTGACGTCTCGAAGTGACTAGAGTGTGATGCGATTGATGGCAAGTTCAAGTGCCATAGAGTCATGTGAGATGACTAGTCGATCACATAGGCAGACTGTTAGGAACGTTTTGTCGGGCCTAATGACCGCTTATAGAGTTCTGGCAAATTTATATAGCCTGGTCGTGGCGAGAGCTGCTATAGTATTCAAATGAGTCGATTCTTTTGACTAAAGACTATTCACCTAAGATGGCTCGATTTTTGATTAACTTTGATTTGTGTTACTACGACCTTCGTAAATGGGGTCAAATGGGCATATTTTGGGTTATGATGGCTGTGGCTAGTCGAAGGAATGAGTGCGATAGGAATTGTCCATCCCCTTGTCGGGGTTAAAACAATATCTCGGGGCCACTCGAGGAGTAATGAATTGGAAATGCGTGGCCACGCTCGGAAGGTATCCAGAGTGGATAAATCCGGTCAAACAGTTATTCTCCGGATCGAGGAAACCACTCTCGATATGATCACTTGCAAGTACGACCGAAAGACACCTTGCATTGAGTGGGAGATAGTAATAGGACAAGAGAATTGGTGACGCACACTTGTCGAGGACAAGTGGGAGATTGTTGGAATATGTGTCCTCCGACAATAATGCGATCACAACTATTGATCATGATGATCACATGTTTAAATCTCATTATAAAGAATACAATTGGGAAGTAATATTTTTGTCAATGGTCAACATATATCGGTAATGATTGGTGACTAGAGTTTGACATTATCGTCGTGTGACGGTGGTGATCGAGTTGACCCCTAGGTCATACCTAAAGGGCAATACTCTTAATATGATTATTTAATTAATCGTATAATGTTGCGAGTTAATTAAATTACTTGAAAAATTGACGGACGATTTTGGAAGTAAAATTTACGTATCAAATTGAAATGTGATTAAATGAGATACGGTCTGAGTAATTGAATTGTATCATTACTCGGATGAAATAATTGTTTAATGTAACAATTAAATTTGAATGAATTGTTATAAATACAATCGGTTGTAATTTATAAATGGTAAAATATTTTGGCACAAGTAATTATGAAATTACTAAGTCGATTTTTGTATATGACGTATTTTTATTAATACGTTGATTTTTAATATGTTAAAAATACATAACAAATTTATGTCACATATGACATGTGACATATTGACAATTGACAAAAATAAAATGGATTCCATTTTATCCTTAGTGGACCGAAATATGGGAGTGATTAACAAATTGTATTGTGTTAATTAAGATTAGTGGGATTCATCATTATTTCCCATATAGGCTTGCATGCCTAGAGTCTTTTGTGTAAGAGCACAAAGGCCATGCATAGGCCAATTCTTACCACCCTACCCGGTTCTCCCTTGGATAGAACAAGGGATTCTTTTGCTTATTATTATTATTCACCATATGAAGGGTGGATGATAAGATAATTATTCATTCTTTTACAAGATAAGTTTTAGAAAGAGAAAACAAAATAATCTTCCATCTCCTCTTCTCCTACACGGTTTTAGGAGCAAGACCAAAATATTTTGGGTCATTTTTCTACTACATTAATATTATACTAGTTCATGTAATGTTAATTAAATTAAGAGAAAGCCTTGGGTATAAAGCTTAGGGAGAGATCCTATACTTGGATCTTGTTCTTCCATTTGGAGAGCTCAAGAACAAGTGAGTAGGTGAACTCACTTGTGCCCATAAGAACCGAAATTACAATGTAAGGGTGATTTCTTCTCTATTTTATTATATTGTTTGCATGCATAAAATCCGTATTTAATTTTATGACAAATTAATTTTGACATATAAGAGTATGTTAGTATGTATATGAATCTACATTTCCTTCATATTTGTCCCACATTGAAAAATAATGTATGTGTGGTAAATATATTACATATAAATAGTTGAATTGTCCACATCATAAAATTATCATAAGGTGGGGTGATCTTAAAAATTAATTTAGGAAATTATCATAAATAATATTTTTTGATGTAAAAAAATAAAGTGGAGAATATTTTAATTATTATAATATTTATTTCCTATATTATATTCAAGTGATGTTTCTAATTTTTATATAAAAAATTTTACATTTCATTTGGTAAAAAAATATCGTTAAGAAAATTATGAAAATAACATAATTTGATTCGTAGTAAAAATGATATCATTAGCGTATAGATTTCATATAATTTGTACATATATAAAATTGTGTATTTCTTAGTATGTTTTATGTCTCACATTGAAAAATAATGTAGAATTATATAAAAATAATAGAATTGTCTCACATCGAAAGATTAACATAAGATGTAGTGGTCTTATGATTATAAATAGGAAAAATTACAAATAACCACCACGTATTTGCGTATTTTTACATATTACCACCATGTATTTACGTTTTTACAAATAACCCCCAAACTTCACGGTATATTCCCCAATCACCACCATATTTTTTATTCCGAACATTGTTTTTCTTATTTCCCGACTTGTTAAGTTTATAAACTATAAAATGACCATAATATCCCTACCTTTATTCACTCCAATTCCAAACACTGCAACCACCTAAATTACAGATAAACAACATTCATCACAATCTCACCACCAATAATTTATCCTCATCAATCCATCCCTCATATTTCGAGAATGTTTATTCCACCACCAACACATTTAAACCGTCTCACCACAATCCACCATCTCCTCGATGTCACCACCTGACCACCACCTCGCTACTCACCCAAAACTTCACTCATTACTTGACCCATCAGTTTCTTACCTCCACTACCTGACCACCACCTCGGCACTATTAACCCAAACCACCATCTCATCTTACCACCGAAATTAATTCGTCACTCCTATCAGTAGACTGTAGTCGATCTCCAAGCTTTCGTCACCATAATCTCAACCCACACATAATCCCCTCCCTCAAAAATTCTTTGATCTATGTGGGTGAGGGAGATTATAGTGCCATCGTTTGGCAGGTTTACAACATACTCCGTATAAGCTGGTGGAGGAGTAAATCCATGTTCCCATGTTCCTCTTATATGTCCCAGTTATATTCTAATTGGCTTAAATGGCAAGCATTATAATTTTTGCCCAGATTACGATACGATCTCTTAATATGACAAGATTTTGTGCAACATGTTACTCAACCTCCACTTACAACTTGGATTTCTTATTACTAATTGTGTATTTTGTTTGGGTGTTCGATCAATCGACTGAATTAGGGCTAGGGATTGAAGGATTAAGGGAAAGAGATGATGAATACCCTAAATTATTGGTTGAATTGGGGATGTATGAGAGGGTAATCTGAATTGATATTGAATGTGTGTTGTGTTGTAAGGGTAATTTTGGTATTGCACTTAAATCGTCACTTAACAAGTCGGAAAATAAGAGAAACAATGTTCGGGATAAAAATACGGTGGTGATTGGGGAATATACCGTAAAGATTGGGAGTTATTTGTAAAAACGTAAATACGTGGTGGTAATTTGTAAAAATACGCAAATACGTGGTGGTTATTTGTAATTTTTCCTTATAAATATGAGGCATCCTTGGAATTTAGGTATCAACCTAATATCTTTTGCGTCTCTTAAATAAGATGTTTTGACTTTTGATCATATCTAAATAAATGATTAGACATAGGATGTAAATATTAAAACCTTATAACCATTTTTTTACTAAGTTAATTACCCCGTTGCAACGCACGAGCATCCAAACTAGTATTGTAATTATTACTCTGTATTATTTTGTTTAGATCTACAATGTTTATCTTGGTGCAACATGTTTAATGATCATGTTTTTTTTTTAATCTACTTTGATAAGTTGGCTAATGATTTTAAAATATTCCTTAAACCTTAGTTATCATATGTTCAGGCAATTATGGCAAACTCAAGGTATGGTTCTATTGGAATTATAGTAACGGGTTAACAAATGTGCCATGTAAAACATGATCTTTTAGATAGTAGATGATTTTAGAATTGAATTTAAGATAGAATTTTATCAGTGCCCAATGTCTAGCATAATACAATTTGTAATACAGATAGAATTTTATCACTGTCCAATGTCTAGCATAATACAATTTGTAATACACATTAAGAAACCATAAAAAGAAAAATTCTCAGGATAATTTCATGATAAACTTAGAGATGAACTCATTATTTAGAGGTTGGTACAAGAGATGTTGGATCAGGGCATAATCCAACCTAGCTGTAGCCCTTTTGCTTCTCCGTGGTCCTTGTGGGCAAGAAAGATGGGTCCTGGCGCTTGTGTGTTGACTACAGGGAGATCAATACAAGAATAGTTAAGGACAAGTTCTCTATCCCTGTAGTGGATGAACATATTGATGAATTAGCTGGCTCTAAAGTATTTTCAAAGTTGGATCTGAGGACAGGGTACCATCAATTGAGGGTGTATGAGGGTGATGTCTATAAAAATGCTTTTAAAACTCATGTGGGTCACTATGAGTTTCTTGTCATGCCGTTTGGATTGACAAATGCTCCTGCCTCTTTTCAAAATTGGATGAACAATATGTTTAAACCCTTGCTCAGAAAATGTGTCCTAGTTTTCTTTGATGACATTTCAGTCTATACCCCTTCTCTGGAGGAACAATGGCAACATTTGGCTATGGTTTTTGAAGTAATGAGGTCAAACAAGTTGTATGCTAAAAGCAGCAAATGTTCTTTTGCTAGTGACAAAGTGGAGTATTTGGGGCACTTCATTTGTGGCAACGGAGTGGTAACTGATCCTCTAAAGTGTTAGCAGTTAAGAATTGGCCAGAGCCAAAATCAGTTAAGGAGTTGAGAAGTTTTCTGGGTTTAGCAGGGTACTACAGAAAATTTGTGAGGGGTTATGCAGTCATCAGTCAGCCACTGACACAGTTATTAAGGAAAGGGGAGTTTAAGTGGAGTAGCCTGGCCACCACTGCATTTCAGCAACTCAAAGATGCTCTTAGCAGTGCTCTTGTCCTAGCTGTTCCTGACTTTAACAAGGCCTTTGTTGTTGAGACAGATGCTTCTAACACTGGCATTAGAGCAGTACTCATGCAAGATGGGCATCCACTAGCCTACATTAGTAAGACACTCAGTCCAAAATGGCAGAAGTTGTCTGTGTATGAGAAGGAGCTGCTAGCTATTGTCTTTGCTGTGCAAAAATGGGAGCAGTATCTTACAGGTCAAATTTTTTTGATTAAAACTGACCAAAAAAGTCTCAAATGACTTCTCCAGCAGAAGATTTCTACACCATTCCAACAATTTTGTCTATCTAAACTCATGGGCTTTGACTATGAGATCCAATACAGGCCTGGAAAGGAAAATTTGGCTGCAGATGCTTTGTCAAGACGTCAGGGGAGTGAGCTGCTTTGCATAGCTTTGTCTGATACCCATTCAAATTTACCAGACCTTATACAGAAGAGTTATGACCAAGACATTTTTCTAAGCAATTTGAAAGAATAGTTGCAGAATGACCCTTCAGTTGTCCCATCATATCAGTTGCTTGATGGCCTGATTAAAAAGAAAGGAAGGATTGTGATTGGTCCTGACCTGACCCTGAGGAATAAGATTTTGGAATGGCTTCACAGTGCACCTCAGAGTGGGCATTCAGGGAGAGATGCCACTTGTAACACCCGCGAATTTCCCATTTTGACATTTTAAAATTTATTAAACGGTTTGATTGCTTTATTTTATATTTTCGAATTATTTAATTTAATTAATTTTATTTCAAACACGATTTTTATAAAAGTAATATATAAAAGCTCATTTATATAAAAATACGTATTATTAAATTATATTTTTGAGGCATGATTTATATAAGAGTTTATGTATACATATTTTTGGTCGGAAAGTGATAGTGACAGTAATAATAATAATTTCCGTCTAACATTAGTCCGTCACATTTCACTTTGTACCTACTCTAAACACGGACCAATCAAAAATCGACAACACGCTCACCTACCTCTTACACTCTACTTTTAAATATCTTACTGTTAGGCCCAGTTTAGCCTGGTCTGACTCTAACCTGGCCTGACCTTACTAGGCTGATTGAGGCAACCAGAGACCGGACAAATCTAACTACTATTTGGCAGATGAAGAGCATTACAGAATAAGCAGGCTACTAGATCCTGGAAGAAGAGCCTGATAGTAAATACAAAATAGCCTGGCAGAGTATTCAAACAAGCTGGATAAAGAAGATAAACAAGAAATGCAGTTGTATGAGCTAATAATCGTGTCCTATTCTCAAGGAAGACCAAGTCCAACTATAAGACTATATCATCTATGAATCAAGACGGAAAAAAGAGGAAAAGCTGAAGATTGGTTGAGAGTGGAACGGGTCAAGCGAATTAATAGGGAGCGTGCCCTATTAATCCGGCAACAGCTCCTATAATTGGGAAAGAGGTTGAGATGAATGTAACGTTAACATTTGTAGAATTATAAATAGCAGAATCTAACAATTGCAAAGGCATTCATGATTGATCGATTATTTACAATTTATTTCTCATTTATTCCTGAATATTCAGCTACACACACAAGATTGTACTCAGCTTATCAAAATAATAAAAACGATATTCATTATACTTAGTTCTTCCCTTGTTATTTACTCACAATATTCCAAACTTATAGAACTAGATACCCAAATTACTCTTTGATCAAGCCGGATCCATTCAGGGGAAATCCTGCTAAAACAATTGGCGCCCACCGTGGGGCATCTAGTTCTTTAATCAAAAAATTCCTTTTACCACTTTCTATTTAATATTCACATACAAAAATGGTGGAACTCACCCCAGAATAACAATTAGCGGCTGCCCTGGCTAAAATCAAAGAATTGGAGGCAATTCAAGAGAAGGCAGCCCAAGCAGAAGCAGAAATCAATAGGCTGAAGGAATCTGAGTCTAGCCTGAGGAAAAAATTGGAAAATCAGGCCTCAGGCTCCAAAACCAGATTCGAGCTAGGAACCCCATTCTCATCCATTATCAAAAACATTGACTTTTCCAATTTTGGAACTCCGGAGAAGGATACCTTATCCGACACCCGGACCATCCCCAATGATGAAACAAACAAAATCAAGCAAACAATAATGATGGCTATGCTTCAGAAATTCAAAAACTTCACAACAAAATAGAGAACATACGGAGTGCCGGACCCGTGGTCAAGTAGAAATTGTGACTTTTTTGATTCACCCTTTGCAGATGAAATTGCAAAGATTGATCTCCCCAAGAAATTTACCGTCCCATCCATGAGAACTTATGATGGGACCTCTAATTCACAAAATCACGTTGCCATATTCAAACAGAAGATGTTGGCTGCCTCAATACCCAGTGAACTCAGGCAGGTCTGCATGTGTAAAGGCTTTGGTACAACCCTGACCGGAGCAGCATTACAATGGTTCATTAATCTCCCAAATGGAGGTATCAAGAATTTTGCAGAGCTGATCAATGCCTTCAATCAACAATTCGCAAGCAGTAGAGACATGGCCAAGAGACCCAGTAACCTGTTCAGGGTCAAGCAGCTTCCTGAAGAATCTCTCAAAGAATTCCTGGCAAGATTTGTTAAAGAGAAGGTAGCCATTCCCAGGTGTGACGAAGAAACAGCGGTAGAAGCCTTCAGGCAAGGAGTCCTGCTTGATAGTGACATCTATGCAGACTTGACCAAGAAAGCATGCCCAACCTTTGCCACTGTTCAATCCATCGCCTTAGAACATGTCAGATTGGAGGAAGATCTCAACTTCAGAACAAACTCATCCGGAGGAAAGCAAGGCTATGGACACACGAACAGGAAAAGCTCCTACTAGAAAGGAGGCAACACCAGATCAGCCCCTTATTCCAGGCCTGAACGATCTGAAGTCAATATGGCACAAGAACACAAAGGTAACCATTCTAGCCTACCAACTATTCCTGAATATAACTTCTCTATAAATACTGCAGGATTAATCAAACGCCTGGAAAGCATGGGAGATACGGTCAGATGGCCCAAAAAATCCGACAACCCCAGGAAAGATCCAACAAGATGGTGTGACTTCCATCAGGACATTGGGCACACCACAGAAGAATGCATTCAACTCAGGAAACAAGTGGCATATCTCCTAAAGAAAGGCTATCTAAAGGACTTAATCCAGCAGCCAAAGAACAAAGATGAAGGACAAAACAAGAGAGATTCAGGGAACGGCAGAGATCCTCCTCCTCCTCCCCCCATCTATGAAGTCAAGTTCATAAATGAAGGATCAGAAATCTGTGGCCTGACCAGCTCGGGCTGCCAAAAGAATATCCCGGGAGTCCGGACTTGACCCCCTTCCAGGTCCAAGTCATTGCCCGCTATTACTTTTGATGACTCGGACCAGGGAATATCAAATCTACACCATGACGACTTGGTAATCACCATGCAAATTGGCTGACTAAGGTATCAAGAATCACGATAGACGGAGGCAATTCAATCAATTTGGTGATGCTTGACGTCCTCAAAGCTATGAAGATAGATGAAGGAAAGATCATCAAGAAATCCAGCGTCCTGGTTGGATTCAATGGAGAAACAAAGAACACCCGGGAGAAATTAGCCTGCCAACCTATGTGGAAGGCGTGGCTTCGTATGAAAGATTCGGAGTAATGGATTGCCTATCCTCATATAATGTAATCTTGGGCAGACCATGGATCCACAACGTCAAAGCAATCCCATCAACATACCATCAATGTGTGAAAATACCAACCGAATGGGGGATAACCACCATCAGGGGAGAACAAAGGACGGCTCAGAAATGCTACACCCAGGCTTTGAAACCCTCAAAGCCAGGTAAGTCCCTTGCATAGCAATTAAAGTCACCTGTCAGGGAATAATATATTGCACAAACACAGATGGAAACAGGAGAGGTCATTTTGGACCCAGAGTTCCCTGACAGGAAGGTACTTGTAGGGTCAGATGCACCGGACTCGGTCAGACCCGATCTAGTCAGCTTTCTCAAAACTAAAATGTCCTGTTTTGCTTGGTCACATTTTGATATGACTGGTATAGATGCTGATATTATAACTCATAAGTTGAATATTGACAAATCTTTTAAGCCCGTACAGCAAAAGAGAAGAAAATTTGCTGCAGAGAGGCATGAAATCATCAACCAAGAAGTTGACAAGCTACTAGACATGGGAATGATCAGGGAAGTAATGTACCCTGACTGGCTTGCAAATGTAGTAGTCGTCCAAAAGAAAAACGGCAAATGGAGAGTCTGTGTAGACTACACCGACCTAAACAAAGCCTGCCCGAAAGATCCATTTCCCCTGCCACACATCGATGCAATGGTGGATGCCACTGTAGGCCACGAGATGTTAACATTCATGGACGCCTCCAGCGGATTCAATCAAATAAAGATGCGCCCTGCAGACCAGGAAAGTACAGCTTTCATCACTGAAAGAGGTATATATTGTTATACTGCTATGCCCTTTGGATTAAAGAATGCAGGTGCAACCTATCAAAGGCTAGTCAACATGATGTTCAAAGACCAAATAGAAGATACCATGGAAGTCTACATAGATGACATGGTAGTCAAGTCAAAAAGGGCAGAAGACCACGTCAAAGACCTGGAAGTAGCCTTCCAAATACTGGAAAAATTCAATATGAAGCTCAATCCACAAAAATGCCATTTTGGAGTCTCAGCAGGCAAATTCTTGGGCTATATGGTGACAAAGAGAGGAATAGAAGCCACCGAATGCAGATCAAAGCCATCCTGGAGCTAGAACCACCAAAGTCAGTCAAAGACATACAAAAGCTGACAGGAAGAATAGCAGCCCTGAACAGGTTCATTTCAAGATCGTCAGAAAGATGCAAATCATTCTATAACCTGCTAAGGAAAAACAAAGACTTTCAATGGACCCCTGATCATCATTTTTTGCCTTTGAAGATCTCGAAAACATATCTATCCTCTCCTCCCTTGCTGGCAAAACCAGTCAAAGATGAACCCCCGACAGATATACCATCGATCCACAAAACTTCTTTGTCGGTGCGGTCTTGGTCAAAGAAGCAGACGGACAACAACACCCTGTCTATTACGTAAGTAAAAGTCTACTGGAGGCGGAGATCAGGTATGGCTTGCTTGAAAAATATGTTTTAGCTTTAATTATGAGTTGCACAAAATTAAGACCATACTTTGAAAGCCACCCTATAATAGTCAAAACCAATTTTTCTATCAAGTCTGTACTTAGGAAGCCAGAATTGTCCGGACGAATGTGCAAATGGTCAGTCCAGCTAAGCACATACAACATAACATTTGCACCAAGGACAGCAATTAAGTCACAGGCACTAGCAGACTTTGTGGCTGACTTTAGTCCAACCCTAGAACCTGACCTAATAAAAGAAGTAAATAAACTGACCAGCGACCAAACAGACCTAGAATGGACCCTATTTGTCGATGGTGCAGCCAACATGAGGGGCACAGGCCTGGGGGTAGTACTAAAATCGCCACAGGGGGATAAGATAGTACATGCTATAAGCTGTGCATTTGAAGCTACCAACAATGAAGCAGAATATGAAGCCCTAATAGCTGGATTAAAGGTATGTATTGACCTTGGTGTGCAAAACCTAAAGATACGTACTGATTCCCTTCTTATTTCCAACCAAGTAAACGGAATATATACTGCAAAAGACTCAAAAATGATGCTTTATTTGGAAGTTGTTCAGATTTTAAAAGAGAAATTCCGCAATTTTAATATTGACCAAATTCCTAGGGACTTGAATACCCAGGCCGATGCCTTAGCCGGCTTAGGATCCAACTTCAGTCCCCTTGACTTCGACAAAATACCCATCGTACATTTATTAGAACCTGCAATAAATAAACAAGACGAAAGTTTTCCAATTTATGTTGCCAATTCTTGGACAAAACCCTACTACGACTGGCTACAACAGGGAATCCTTCCCCTAAATAAGCAAGATGCCAGAGCACTAAAAATAAAAGCTGCTTCATATACTATTATTAACAACGTGCTTTTTAAGAAATCGCAGGCTGGGCCGTACCTCAGATGCCTGGAACCACAAGAATCTGAACAGATATTATCAGAAATCCATGAAGGATACTGTGGAAATCATAAAGGCGGAAGAAGCCTGGCAAGCAAGGTACTCAGAACAGGTTATTATTGGCCCACCTTGAGGGCCGATTGCCTGGAATTTAGCTCTAAATACAAAGCTTGCCAGATTCATGGACCATATATCCATCAGCCATCTGAGGAACTACATTCCATATCCGCACCCTAGCCATTTATGAAGTGGGGCATGCATATAGTAGGGAAACTACCTCAAGCACCCGGACAAAAAGTCTTCATGCTAGCAATGACTGATTACTTCTCCAAGTGGATAGAAGCCGATTCATACAGGCAAGTTAAGGAAAAGGATGTCATAGCATTCATCAAACACAACATCATATGTAGATATGGCATCCCCTCTGAAATAGTATGCGACAATGGCACGCAATTCGTGGGAAAAAGAACAGCAGCCTTCTGTGCTCAATGTAACATCAACTTGGTAACCTCCACACCAGGATGTTCCTGGAATGGATATTTAGGTGTTAGGCTTGCCTTTGGGTACTCTAACAGCGCTCAGCCTTAGTCTTCATATACCGGGGCAATAATTCCCTGCCCAGACTGGCAGGCCAGGCCCTCTCTTCCTCAGGAATAGCAAGGAAAGCCTCTATCCTGGAAATAGCTTCCTCGTCAAGAGGATCCGAGTTCCAATCAGGAGCTGCAAAAATCACCAAAAATACACTGGTAAAACTCAAAACATCCTAATTTCGTATAATATATATTGCAAACTAAGAGTAATGGAAACCTAACACTCTCCAAGGGAGGATATGTCAGATAATCAAAGCCTGATCATAGACTCTCAGTCCGGACGAACAGGAAAGTCTTTGCCCAACTTTTATCATGTCCAGTGTCCAGGTTAGTAATTAATGGAGATATTTTCGACTTGATTCTCAAATTAAAACGACCATTAACAGGATTCTTCATATGATATATTGCCTTGATATCATTAATAGTAATTACAAGATTGTGTTTAGCACATAAATTTTCAATAGAATGAATGAGTTTCCAAACCATTGGCATAATATGAAAAGGTGATACTTCCATAGCACGAATGGTATCAATCATTAAAGGAGTAAAAGGTAACTTACAATCCGCTTTGAACGCCCATTCGAAAATACAAAACCAACCGGGTGACACCCAGTTAGCTCTGACTGGACAAGACTCAGGAATCCATACCTCAGTCGAATCAGGAATTAATTTCTTCTCCCTTAAAACCCTATCATAATTTGTCTTCAATAAGTTCTCTTCAGGAAAGTAAGGATCCAGAGATTGAAGAGCAGAAAAAATAGAATCATGATATTTAAAAGCTATAGCACGGGCAGGAGGATCAACTTCAAACACCTCCTCCTCCTGAACGTCTTTAGGTTCAGGGTTAGCAGCAGCTTTCTGGGATGCAGGACACTTTTTGGCTCCCATATCCTTGATTATTTTGTTTATTGTGATGAAATTTATTTTATAAGTTAGCAGAATGCAATTCCTGGGAAATAGGGGAGAATTTTAGAGAGAATTTAGCAAAGAAAGTGGAAGAAAATTGGTGAAGAACAAACTCGTCACAAATACCGTATTTATAGAAGAGGAATAACGGTGCAAAAACTCTAGAAAATACAAAACTGTCAGCATGACATCATTAGCCGTTATAGTGTTTAACGGTAACTAGGAGTCTAAGAGTCATTGAGCAAATATAATTCTCTTTATTGTTTAGCCCGGTAAAATTGACATCTCACCCCTGGCCTGATCCAGCACGGGTAAAATGTCAAGGGGCAATTGTTAGGCCCAGTTTAGCCTGGTCTGACTCTAACCTGGCCTGACCTTACTAGGCTGATTGAGGCAACCAGAGACCGGAAAAATCTAACTACTATTTGGCAGATGAAGAGCATTACAGAATAAGCAGGCTACTAGATCCTGGAAGAAGAGCCTGATAGTAAATACAAAATAGCCTGGCAGAGTATTCAAACAAGCTGGATAAAGAAGATAAACAAGAAATGCAGTTGTATGAGCTAATAATCGTGTCCTATTCTCAAGGAAGACCAAGTCCAACTATAAGACTATATCATCTATGAATCAAGACGGAAAAAAGAGGAAAAGCTGAAGATTGGTTGAGAGTGGAACGGGTCAAGCGAATTAATAGGGAGCGTGCCCTATTAATCCGGCAACAACTCCTACAATTGGGAAAGAGGTTGAGATGAATGTAACGTTAGCATTTGTAGAATTATAAATAGCAGAATCTAACAATTGCAAAGGCATTCATGATTGATCGATTATTTACAATTTATTTCTCATTTATTCCTGAATATTCAGCTACACACACAAGATTGTACTCAGCTTATCAAAATAATAAAAACGATATTCATTATACTTAGTTCTTCCCTTGTTATTTACTCACAATATTCCAAACTTATAGAACTAGATACCCAAATTACTCTTTGATCAAGCCGGATCCATTCAGGGGAAATCCTGCTAAAACACTTACATACTATTATTATATATTACTATCATTATTATTATATATTATTATTATGTACTATCATTATTATTTGTTGTTGTCTTACCCGCAAAAACCCCACCCCTACTTTCCCTTATTCATACTCTCTTCCTCTTCCTTTTTTCGTACTACCTGCAGCACAACAAAACAAACAGCAACAACACCACCATACTCAAACACCCATTTCCGTCTCATTCAAACTCAGATCCCGCCTTCGTTTCTCGACCAAATTCGATGATTTTTACACCATTAGCTTCCCCTTTTCATTCTTCATCTTTTGAGGTAAGAAATGTCCCTGCTTTCTCCCAAAATCGCGACTGTCATCCTTCTTAAGACTCGAATCTCGTACTAATTTCTTTCGTCTTCATGCTTAGGGCAAGCTTTGACAACTCGATATGATTTTGAATCGAATTCGTGCCCATTAAAGAAGTTATAAGGTAACGGTGATAGGTTACTCGACAAAAATGTCGAAACTCCGTCTTATATGTCGTTTTACATCCCCTTGTTTGATAAAGTTTGGTTCTTTATACTTTTATCACTTGTATACTCGAATTTATCGTGTCTTTTTCCATCTTAAAACTTGTCTTAAGTCGGACGCAAAACTGAAAATTGAAACGTGAAACGAAATAGGGAGTATGAATAATGCTTCTTTTATAGAGTATAATAGGCCTAATCGCTCATAATTATAGTGGAGAACTCCATACATTTTGATATGAGGTATGCAACATACTTGGTACATTATAGTAAATTGGTCGTGTAATCACATAATGAATTTGAAAAGTGTGTTTAGATTGACTTGACTATCCTTAAAGAATAACTAAAACAGGTATTGACCAAGTGTGATGAACTCAATTGCAGAAATTGTTGCGTCTGCTTTCCGTTTTGGGTGTTTTTGGACGCGATTTGTGAGCTGAAATTGTTGTTGTTCGAGTCAATTTGCTTGCTCATGTCTTGTGTGCATATATATGAATGAATATGGTCTTTTGTTTGAATGAATTCGGCCTTGTAACATGCTTAAAAACTTGTCTTAAGACGGCCTCATGAATTTGCTAGAAAAACCATGTATATATAAGTTGATGATGAGTGACTTTTGTGGACTGTTTTTGAGTCGATCCCACTGATGATTTGAACCAAATAGTTGATTCTCGCCTCCTTTGTATATCCAAGTATGTAATGGGTTGGTGGTATGTGATAAATTTCACCCTTTTCATGCTTAAAATTTCGTCTTAAGACGGTCACAAAAGAACTTTACAAATTGTGAAAATGGACTTTGTCGAGCATTTTTCGCTGGCTGTTTTGACGGGTTTCTTTATGCTAAATTAAACCAACTCTCTTGCTATTGTCTCAAGTACATGTACATGTTGGGAGTGGGTCTTTGGTATGAATGAAATCCGTCTTGGTTTGGCCTAGGAAACCGCCCTAAGACGGCTGGACGGGAGGGAATGGCTGCGTTCTTTTTGTGCCTTGTTCTGCTTGCTGTTGTGCAGGGGCTGCCGGTGTTAGCTCTGGCCGTGGCTGGCTGAGACGGAGTGCGGCCAGGCCGTGGCCGGGTTGGGCTGGTTATGGCTAGGCCGTAGCCTCGGTTGGATTAAACTTTATCCGTGAAATATTTTTGTCCGGGTTTAATTAATTTGAATTTCCGTCACATGATTTATGTATCTTAAATTCATTATTTGCCGTTTATTTATATACTCCTCACATGAATCGTAAATGTAGAATTTATTATTTATTCAAGTCAAAATTTGATGAAATGTCTTATTTACCTATAATATGAATTTTTAATCCGTTAATTCTCATTTATTTATTGTATCTCAAATACGAGTGAATTATTCTACTTGTTTAATTAAATTGAGTCATTTATAATTAATGCTTGTTTTGCTTATTATAAATGGTTCATTTCCGTCTATTTACATTTTTATTTAAGTGACAAGTATTTAAGAAATGAGTCACTAATCCATGTTTACGAGTATAACTGGACTTGGATTGTTTTACTTGATTCATCATTAGCTCATTATATGTATTAGTCTCCTTCCAAGTTGATTCGTATCGCTTGGTTGAGTCGTATTCTTGATAATGCCTTTATGCTATACTTTATTGCTTGACTTATCTTTACGCCTTTTTCGGACTGTCCTGCCGATTGTGGGTTTAGCTCATATCTTCCGCCTCTTTCGGACTGTCCTGCCGATTGTGGGTTCTCGATTTCCGATTTAGGGTTCGGGTCTTGGATGCGGGACTGCCCCGCCGCATGTCGAATCGGGAGGCTGTCTTTGTCCCAAGAGTCTGGCTAGATTTAGAATAGGACTGAGTCTTGGGAGTACCATTGTCGTCCTACCAGGGGAATTATATATTGATATATGAGTAGTAAAGGTCTTGTTTGGTTATAGATATTGGTATTTGTCTGTTGTTTATCTTGGTCCTATCGGACACTAGGGGTGAGTTATAAGCCCTCTAGTTGCGATATGATCGTCGGGATTGATGTTCCCATCCGTTCTTATGGTGAGATGCAAGCCATAAGTATGAATGTGACATTAGTAGCCACGTCCCGTGCAATGTTTGCTAAGTGGTTTTCCAAATAATGGCTACGGTTTCTGTTCTTGTAATTTGCATTGGTTGATCCCTTACTTAGCCGTTTCACATGATTCGGATTCTAATCTCACATCCATGTCGTATTTCCTTGAAATGCGCGCTTTGCATAAATGATCGTATTCCTTTCATATTATTTAATTATTTCACATGAATAGTGAGTCTCCATTATGCTAATATTAATCCATCGTATTCCATCTCATTTAATTGACATGTTTAAATATGTAAAATTGATGTTTATACCTTTTGTAACTATATTATATGATTTATCTAATTGAGTTTTTTGTTATGTTTGTTTCGACATTTTGTGGCTGGGAGAACCTTGAGTTACTCCCCACTGACTGTGGCGTTCATGTTTACATGAATGACAGGTATTAGTGGTGTATTTATGGGGTGAAGACATGTGTGAGCTAGCGAGCACTTTGGCCTTGTAGTCGGTTCATTAGGATTGATTAGACTCACCTTTTATTGTATTGTCATTCGAGGGATATATTTTCTTTTTTTTTTGGTCGAAATGTAAGTCATATATTACCAAACATCAAAACGATACAACTCCAATCGACTAGGACATAAGCCTCCCAATCAACCGAGCATTTTTCACTTGCAATTTGCTACTTACAACTTTCCTTACTCTAGTACAAATTACATTCTTAATTGCTTGAAAAACAACTTTCGGCATCAACAACACCTGATCATGTAAGCATCTATTCCTAGCATACCATACTTGATAGAAAAGAGAACAAATGGTTGCTCCAGTTATTTTCATCAGTAACAATGACCTGCATCGCATAGACAACCACCGAGTGACAGTATTCTAGGCAGGAATGTCAACACCAAGCCAGCCAGACACTAACTGCAAGCACCTGCAACTGAATGCACAGGAGAAAAAAAGATGAGCATGCGACTCATCCATCAAACCACAAAGCAGACAACCACTCTCCCCTGGCACCCATCGTATTAATCTATCTCTAGTCATCAGCCTGTTCTGAACCGCAAGCCAAGCAATAAAATTAACTTTACCAGTTCCAATTCTCGACTATACCAAATGATGCCAATGCATCTCAGACCCAGTAGGAAGCAGCCAATGATACCCAGCTGTAATGGTATAATCCTGACCCATAGTGTTCCAACTGTTACCAATGTACCCTCCTTTGAGAATCTCTTTCACCTTACAAAGTTGCTTCCAAGACCAGCTAGCATTAAGAGAAGGAAAATAACTCATCCAATCCTTCTCTTTAATTGCATAATTTATATTAAAAAAAAAATTACTCTCGACGATTGAATAAAAAAAGACTATTATGATTTCAAACAAGCCGCTTTTTATATATTTTCCCTCACCTTGACTATCACGTTTGTATAATTTAATCTTTATTTCTGCAATCTTTATTTGTGTTTTGGATTTTACTGAACTCGCGCTTCAAAGTTTAAAAGTTTCAAAAATTCCCTATTTTTCCGCTTGATTTTATAACTTATATTTTCCGCGTTATCGCAGGGTGTCACACCACTACTAGAAGGGTGAAGACCTTATTTTTATGGAAGGGTATGACCAAGGACATAACTCATTTTGTCAGGCAGTGTGCCACATGTTAAGCTAATAAGTATGATAATTCAGCTTATTCTGGGCTATTACAACCTCTGCCTATTCCCTCTGAAATCTGGTTGGATATCTCTATGGATTTCATCACAGGATTGCTAAAGTCTCAAGGGAAGGAAGTTATTTTTGTTGTGGTCGATAAAATGAGTAAGTATGCCCATTTTATTGGTCTAACTCATCCTTTTACAGCAATTGAGGTGGCCCAAGCTTATCTAGATAAAGTGTTTAAACTAGATGGGTGGCCTAGAAGCATTGTAAGTGACAGGGATGCTATCTTTACCAGTCACTTTTGGCAGGCCTTATTCCAACTTCAGGGCTTTGAGCTATTGTTATCATCTGTTTATCATCCTCAAACAGATGGTCAGACAGAGGTTGTGAACAGATGCATTGAATCTTACTTAAGGTGTATGTGTGGGGAAAAGCCTAAGGAATGGGCTATGTGGTTACCCTTGGCTGAGTGGTGGTATAACACTACTTATCATTCTGCTACTCAGATGACTCCATATGAGGCGGTTTATAACCAACCTCTCCCTCTCCATTTGCCCTATTTACCAGGAGAATCATCTGTGGAGAGTGTGGACAGGACTATGCAGAGAAGAGAGACTATGATAACATTACTTAAAGACCAGTTGAGAAAGGCTCAGCATAGAAAGAAGGTGCAAGCTGATAAAAGGAGGTCAGAAAGGGTCTTTCACATTGGAGACTGGGTTTGGCTTAAGCTGCAACCCTACAGACAAGGGCCAGTCACTCGCAGGCCTAATGAGAAGATTGCTCCCAAATATTATGGGCCATTTCAAGTAGAGGATACTGTGGGAAAGGTAGCCTACAAACTCACTCTTCCTGATACTGCCAAAATCCATAAAGTTTTTCATGTGTCATAATTGAAGGCTTTTAGAGGCAATCTTCCTATTGCAGATCATATTCCTAGTTGGATCCAAGGACTCAACAATTAAGATACCATACAGCCAGCTGCCATTTTGGATAGAAGAATTGTAAAAAGGCAAAACCACGCTACAATACAATATCTTGTTCACTGGGAGGGTTTTGTTGTGCATGATGCTACATGGGAGTTTGCAGAGGTAATAGAGCAACAATTTCCTGGGTTGATTCAAAAGTTAACCCAGACTTGAGGACAAGTCTCTTTGGAAGGGGGAAGATATGTTATAGAATAACAGAATTATAACAGAATTGGTTTTTTGGCACCAAAATCAGTTAGAAAAGTTGTTGGAGTTAGTTGTCATTAGTTGTCATTAGCTGTCAATTTGTAATATAAAAGAGAGCATTCCTGATGTTGTAATTCATCCAATCATTCATTCAAGAAACTCAATAAAAATCTTCAATCTTTCTCTACATTTCTCATCTCTCAATTCTCTCTAATTTGTCAATTGTTTTGTACAAACTACTCGAAGTTCTCTTTCTTCATCTTAATTGAGCAACTTCCTGCAACTTGTATCAGTTCTTGACTATCTTAAAGTGGGACTCGAGGTTCGTTAGCTTTAAAGTGCTTGATTAAGGGTTCCACCGCTAATGATAATACTAAGAATAATATCACCCTGGCTTGTACTGACAATTCAGAAAGTTAAACTAAGTAATTTATTTTGTGTCTATAATTCAGGTTGAATGTTTCTCACTAAATTGTTGCCTTTGGTTAACACAATAAGTCAATTATTCGTGTAACACAGTTTTACATTAGCTAAGTTTATTGTAAAATCATTTGCTATTTTACGTAAATACCCTTATAAAAGTACTTACAGAGTCGTAGTTACCAATTTTTTTTTGTGTATACCTATTTTGGTAAATAAAAACTTGTTTTACATTACGTGATTGTAAAATGGCATTATAGGAGACCTTTATGAATTGATCTAAGTATTGTTTCACATTGCAGGAGTAGCTGAGGGTACCATCATTGATAGTCAGGTATAAATCGACTGACTGTATACCGGTAATTAATGTAGAATTTGGACTTTTAATTCTATAAATATTTTACTGTACTTCGGGTATTTAAACCTGAATGCCCTGTGGTATACACATTCCACTGAGTGGGCCAAATTCTGTAGCTAGAAGAGTTTTGTGGTTCATGAAGTTGAAGACGGTCTTGGGAAAGGTATGTTTCGCATATCAGCTGCTGAAAGGTTGACTGGATGTCCTGTTTATTCTAAGGTCGATTTGGTATAAAGGTATGCATTGTTCACAGGTGGATATGAAGTCAGATTGACCATAGGAAACACTGGAGGAAGATTGGCATGTTGTAAGCAATTTTCCCACATATACTTTGATTAGTGTCTGAGCAATACAACTTGTTAGCATTTGTAAACAATGTTATACTTTTGCAATATAAATATGCCCTTGTTCACCTTTCATGTACTAAATCACCTGTTTAAATTGGCAAATAGCTTCATGGAGCGTCTTGAATTGCAGAAAGGTTATGGTTTTCCTTAGTGAAAGTAAAATGTTCAGAAGGCTTAGCTCTTTTTGGCACTCTGACATGTAGTGAAGTAGTATCTTCTGGAAATATTTTGAATCTTCTACATATGTATACTTAGTTTGGTGAGTTGCTTGATGCCTTGATCCATCTCTTACATATGTATATTTAGTTTCTTTCTTTTTTGTTATGTAATATAAACCCAAATCAAGCTTTGGAGCTTAGGAGTGGATCTAATCATCTCTATTCATTCATGTCCTAAGAATAGCATTCTAATGAGTGATCATACCATCAAAAGGTATTTCCACCCACCTGTTATTTAAAAGCGTATTCCGATTTTTTTTTAATTTGTCATACTCACTCTTGGGAAGATCGCGTTCAAGGTATTCTATTTGACTGGTCATCAGATCGCTCGCCATGTTGGGAAAGATTATTGTTGCCAAGGTCTATTTTTATTAAATCTGTACATTTTGAGTTGTTTTGTTGTACAAGATGTTGATGATTTAGTTGCCTTTAAATTTTATTTTTTGAATTGATGATTGGCTCGTCTTAATTATACGTACTTATATTAGCTGCATTTGGATAATCTGTATTATTGTTTGAATTGATGATTGTATGAGCATTCTGTCTTTGAACCTATGAAAGAAAGTGATTTTTAGCTAACCAAATTATTTTTGCATATATCTAAGAACAACAAATAATAAATCGATCGTCTATGGCTGACCTTAACATAGTCTAACATGGTCTTTATGTACATTTTTTATATAGTTGCAGGTGTGGAAATGGCGGGGTTCGAGTCAAGTCTTGTCTTTCAATTAGTGCAGTCCCAAGGTATGCGAGCAAAATTAATGATGTTCTTAAGCTTTACCAGGCACATCTCTTTGGATGATTTATATGTAAGCCTTATTTTGTGGGCATCTCTAAGCTACGTTAATCAGCTGTGTTGATTTTTTTTTTCGTTTCTTTAAAAAAATGTTCTTTATATCCTATGTTTGTTTTCCCCTGACAGTTACTTTAGTCGAAACAGGTATTAATTGGTTACTGGGTCAATGTTGTGAAGCTAAATTAAGAGAGGAATGTGCATGGCAATGATTAATTTATTGATGTTTATGGTTTGTTGGG
Organism: Silene latifolia; assembly: GCF_048544455.1. Taxonomy (NCBI): domain Eukaryota; kingdom Viridiplantae; phylum Streptophyta; class Magnoliopsida; order Caryophyllales; family Caryophyllaceae; genus Silene; species Silene latifolia. The sequence goes on from NC_133531.1 coordinate 118,134,937, forward strand.
TCGATGGTATTGACATGTTTTAGGAGCGAGCGTAGCATTTGGGTTGGTGGGATTTTGTATATTATGTTTAAAGAATGTGCATCGTAATGTTATCAGCATAACGCGGAAGAATAGAAACCTCCACAATTTTATGCCTCCACATATGAATATCATCTATGGTGTGAATCTGGGTAGGTGGACAGAGCATTTGTATATGGTAGAAGATAATAGCCGAACACCATCTATGGTTTTATGAGATTTAGCCAGTGATTGGATTTTATTTTAAAGAGGCTTATGCACATGCATGGGTTTAACCATGCTGTAGAATAGCAGGCCGACCACCTTAAAGCAAACAACCCCCAACCAAGCTGGAAGGAATGATGAAGTAGTTTTATACAGTAGATGGTTTTAGTTAATGCTATCTATGATTTTATACAATTTAGTTGCCTATACAACTTTATTTTATAGGAATACTAGAGGAGTGCAAAATTATTTCCCCCTTACTATTCATAAATTTGTATATGTGAACCTAAGAATTGATTAGTTAACTGCATTTTTGGCGTTGCTTTTTTCTTTGATTATCATTTGGGCTTCGTGGTGATGGGTTAAGGTACCACAATGGGATTTGTGAATAAATATGGCTTATTTCTTAGTTACTTAAGCCGAAATATTAGTACTTGGGGAGGTGAGTGCATTGGGTACGCTATTGCTTGTGGAATATTATTGATTGAGGATGGTTTCTGATGGATGATAAGCTGGGGATGTCACAGAATCCGACATCTGATAAATCTATTTCTTATGAGCTAAAATTTACTATTACTTGAACATGAATATGAAGTATAAAGCAAAATTATTGGCTGAACTGTCTACACTTCTTATATTGTGAAGGGACAGTCGATGAATGCAATTTAAACGAATAACCTTTTAGTAATGCACATCAAGCTAACAACATTAGCGATAAGGTCGAAAAGACGAACACGATCATAAGAATACCGCTTAGCTTCACAAGTCGGGTTTAGGTATATTCTGATGTATTCCAACTTTTTGGTGTGCCACAACAAGCCACGAAATATTATGTCGGGCTATATTTATCTCAATAATTATTGATTTTCATTAGAAAGATATATTTTATTTTTCGCAACTCAAAGTGAGACATAAGATTGTTCATCATACTCATATGATCATAGCTGATCGTAGTTGTTGATGAAATAATAGTTGTTTTCAAAAGATTGGAAATCTTTTAAAATTAAATTGAAAATCTTTAAAATTATGCATTTAAGATTGATGGGGCATATTCTGCACCCGCTGACCAAGTCAACACATTGAGCAAGGTCAAAGATATCCACAGCAAGTCAACGGCTTAGAGATGCCCTAGCGAGCGAGGCCTCGGCTGTCGGTGGGTCCCGGCCGGGGCAATCAGCCAGCCGGGGCACACATCCGCGAACTCATATCCAAGACCCCTCGGCGGTGAGTCAACAGGGCCCGCCGGCCTGCCATAGGTCCCTCGGCCGAGGGGTAGATCAGTCTTTCCACCTGCTAGCCACTTGGCCACTTGGCTACTACGTGACAAAAGGTGAAAGTCTATAAATACTCCTCAACTATCATTGAGGAAAGGATCCACAATTTAACCTAAGAATCACTATTCATCTGGTAATATCTTCCTTATCTCTCTACAATACGTACTTTGCCAAGTAACAACCACTTACCTCTCTAAGTTACTGACTTGAGCGTCGGAGTGAGTTCGCTCGGCCCAAGGCCGAGCCCTCAGTTTGTTCATCGTTTCAGGAGACCGCAAGGAGGATTCAACTAAAGACGTCATTCTACAAGCACGGGTGGTGACAAATAACTGCTCTGGAATTACACCCGGAACAATTGGCGCCGTCTGTGGGGAAGATACTAGAAGCTAGTCCCATTCATTCCCAAACAAAAGAAAAAAAAAAAACAAAACAAAAACCCACCCAAAAAAGCTAAGAAGATGTCAAAACAACAAGAGGTATTCGTAACTGACGAAACCGAGTTCTGCCGAGATGATACCGTCCACAACTCTGGAGTTGCGCAGCCCTCCACCGGCCGGGTAATTCAGCCGGAGTACGGGATGCCAATAATGCCAGATACGCACGCCCGCCAACCAGGTCACCATCATGGGACATGTGGTTGATGTATAAACCGAAGCTACTCCCGGACCTCATTAGTAGTACGTCGGCTCACACTGTCACACCGACAAGAGCGGCGGAACCCATCCAGGAGACCGGGGCCGAACGTGACTCCAAGAGACTTGAATGGAGCACTTCGGAAGAAGCGGCCCCGTCAAGACGCCGGAGGAGCCCCGTGCGTGCCGGTGGTAGACCTAAGCTCCTCCCGCACCCGCGGGAGGACAGCGTCGCCGCGGCACCGACGAGGCCTGCCTCAGAGGAGTGAAAGAAGTCCGACTCGTCAGAGTCGGAGAAGAAGCCCGACTTACCATAGTCGGAGGAGAAGCCCCACCCAGTACGAGGAGAGGGGCCGGACTAGGAATGCGAGGAGCCGATCGCCGCGTGTCATTCGACACGTGGTCAGACAGCCCCTCAGTGCCTATGTCCTTGACACCGCCGTGCTAACCAAACTAAAATTGCCGGCGTTCACTTACAAAGGGGATAGCGACCCCACCGACCATGCCGAGGCCTTTGAGTCGTACATGTCGGTGTGGGAACAACCCGATGAAGTCTGGTGCCGAGTCTTCCCAACGACCTTGCATGGGATGGCTCAGAGTTGGTACAAAGGGCTGCCCGACGGCTCGGTATACTGTTACGCCGACCTAAGGGACGCCTTCCTAGCCCAGTACTCTTGCAATAAGAGGAAGGCCGTGGAGACGTCGGACCTCCTAACTATTAGGCAGGAGGGGGGCGAGTCTCTACGAAGCTATGTGAAGAGGTTCGATGCCAAGGTTCAGCAAATTCGGGAGATTAATCCCGAGCTGGCGGCCTTCGCGCTGATGAAAGGCCTCCCAAGGGGAGACTTAAAAAACGAGCTCATCAAGTCCGGAGGCCTGGGCTTAGACGCCGCCAGGAAGATGGCCGATCAAGCCATCAAGGTAGAGGACTATCACAAGACCTGGGTCGGCCACAGCGAAACTGGGCACTCAGAGAAGAAGAGCCACCGGGAGGACAACCCGGATGAAAGACGTCGTGACAATAATAGGTCACGGTCGATAATCGCGAAAGCGAGCTCGGCGGGCGCCGGCGGGAGTTCGGGAACATACCACCAAAGGCGGTACCGTGATCACACCCCCCGGTTGTGTCCGCCGCCGAGGTCTTCGCCCGAGCAAGGGCGAGGGCCGAGAAATGGGAAAGGCCTCCCAAGCCGAAGGGAGACGGTGACACGAGCGATCGTGAGTACCACGCCGCCACGGTCACCTTATCGACAAGCTGCCGGCATCTCGAAGAATGCCATTGAAGAGCTAATCCGGAAGGGGAGCCTCGGCAAGTATGTTGCCAAAGGCCAAAAGGCGAGGCGGCGGTTCAAATAAGAAATCCGTCTTTGAACGGATATGAGTGATCCATGTTGTCATCGGGGGCAACGAGAACGGTGGGTCCGCTCATGGGCACAAACGACACCTAAACGAGCTGTATCAGGCCATCAACTTTGTGCCCAAAACAGCGGTCCCCGCTTCCAACATCCCCGATATGACTATTGGGAAGAAGGACTACGAGGGAGTCATCGCTCCTCACAACGACCCACTCATAGGCCACTTGGACATCTCCAACCACCTGGTCAAGAGGTGCCTGATTGACACGGGCGCCTACACGAACATCATGTTCAGGGAATGCTTCCTCAACCTCGGCCTGAAAGTCAAGGACCTAAGCCCTTGCACCAGTCCCACTGTCACAGACTTCTCCGGGGGACTAGTACCCCGGGGTCAATGGGACTGCCGGTGATGTTCGGCGAAGGGATTGCGGCTAAAAATGTCCTAGCTGAGTTCGTGGTCATTGACGGCTCGTCCGCCTACAACGTTCTTATTGGCCGAGTCACTCTGAGCGAGGCCGACGCAGTGATGTCCATACGGGCCCTGACACTGATGTATGTCTCGGACCGGGGGGAAGCGCATAAGCTCGTCTCCAAGGACGAGAAGGACGAGGTGGTCAACGTCCAGATATCCGCCAGAGGATGCAACTTGCAATCCCTCAAAGCGGCAAAGAAGTCAGAGAGGGGGAAAAGCCCATCCTTACAACAGGAGGGCGACCTCATGGATGCAACTGACGGCTAACTAGGAAGGTGTGCCTTTAATAAGCCGTTAGAACACCGACGATCTCGAGAGTACCTTGTAAAGTGTCGGAGGTGCCCAAGACATCGTGGGTACCCGACACGTGTTTATATCTAATGAGGAATCGTCCAAGTTCTCCATCAAAGTGTTCATTCCCCAAATAGTCACTATCGTAAACAGTACCGCTCACACACCGTCATACCGACAAGAGCGGCAAATCATCATCAAGAAGTAAGCGCCGTCGCAGATCACCCAAGTAGTAGACGCTACTAGCGATCACCCCAAGAGGTAGACGCCGCGTGATCACTCCAAGTGGTAGACGCCACGGCAGTCATCATCAAGAAGCAAGCGCCGTCGCAGTCACCCCAAGTAGTAGACGCTACGGCAGTCACCCCAAGAGGTAGACGCCGCAGCAGTCACTCCAAGTGGTAGACGCCACGGCAGTCATCATCAAGAAGCAAGCACCGTCGCAGTCACCCCAAGTAGTAGACGCTACGGCAGTCACCCCACGAGGTAGACGCCGCAGCAGTCACTCCAAGTGGTAGACGCCACGGCGATCACTACAAAGACACGGTGATACTCGCAAAAGCAATCAACATTCCTTAGAACGTTAAACGAGTTGAGATACGCACTCTAGAGATCGCTCGGCCGCCGAGGCGAAACAAAAGAGGCGCTCAATTAATAACGTGAGAAGACGAGAAAAGACCTTGGCCGCCGGAGGCAAAGTGAAAACGTTTACAGTTAAGACGCTCAACTACTAGCGCAAGAAAACTCAGAAAAATGGGGTAAAGACCTCGGCCAAGCCAGAGGCAAAAGAAGCGAACTCTTATTAAAAAATGTTCAACAGATTACAAGAAATGCAGACGATGGCCGTCCCCATAAGGATAAGCCAAAAGACAACCTACCAAAGCTGTACAAAATACAAGGAAAAGAGAGGCAAAAGGTTACAGATATCATTTAAGCGCCAAAAGACGACAGGGAGGAAAGACTGATCTAAAGCTAAAGCTATCCGAGGCGCCGGGAGAGCCTGGTGACAACCGCCCGTCTCCCTATGCCTATTGCTGCTCGCCGTCAGCAGCGTTAGCAGCATCGTCCTTAATAGGCGACCCAGAAGCTGTCTCAGCAGTCTCAGCTTTCTCAGCAGCCGCAGCCTCAGCAGCCTCAGCTGCCTTCATCCTCTCGGCTTCCTCTTTGGCTGCCCTAGCCTCCTCAGCAAGGGCCGCCTTCTCCGCGGCCGCCTCCGCCTCCCTCTTCACCCTTGCCTCCTCCTTGGCCTTTTCCTTCGCCTCTTCCTCCTTAGCTTCGAGCTTGTCATCAAACAGCTCGTCAAATCTGTCCCACGGAAAGGAGCCATCGAGAGGGAAGAGCTCCTCAATCACTTCCCTGGCAGCTCCTTCGGCCAGGTCCCGATATTGGGCGCACATGTTAGGGAGAAGAACGGTTTGGAGTTTCTCAATGTCCTCCTCCCTTTGGGCAATGATAGCATCCTTGTCCCGGACCACCTTCCCCTGGGTCTGGAACAGGTCCCTAAATTCGTTCCTCTCTGTTTAAGGTAAAGGTCGGCGCGCTTCGAACAAAGTCACGATCTCCCGCAGCCTGGCCCGCCGCGGCCTCGCCTTGGCTCTCTCAAAGCAAGGACTTCCTTTTGAGCGTCCTCCCTAAGTTTTCTCTCGGCACGGACTGCCTCTTCAGCCTCCGCCTTGGCTCTCTTAGCCTCCTTGTTCGCCGCGTCAAGTTCCAGCCTTAGCCGCTCGAGCTGTGGGGCAGCCTCAGCCATGGTCTCCTCTTGCTCTATAATGTGGGAGCCGGCTAGCCGAGCCCACTTCGCCAGCCTCTTGGATATTTTTGCACCCTCTGCCACAAGCTCGGCGGGGGAAATCTTTTGAGGTAGGGGAGCGACGGTGACATTTCTATCACCCGCCTTCTCAGTCGCTTCTCCAATTGCCGCATGTGAGAACGGCGCGCTCGCCGACGATTGATCGCAAAAGTCAATTAAAACATCCGTGTTAGTATACATGGACATATCGGAAAGCCACTCATCAGGAACGCCCAATGAGCCGGGCCGAGTTTGAGCCATAGGATAAATCGGTACCAGGCTTGGACTTCTTTGTCGGAGGGCCCATTTCCTTGCCGCCCTCGGTAGCAGAAGCGGCAAAAGAAAGAACGGCGGGGGTGGACCTTTTCCTCTTAAGGACGAGGGGAGATCCCTCCGCATCGAGTCCTCCCGTTGGTGATGTCAACGATCTCCACCGTCTCCTTCCGGACTGAAGGGATGGAAGGTGAAACGGATGTCGACGCCGTCGCCGCCGAAGGCTTTGTTTTCCGCGTTCGACGCGGCATGTTACTAGCAACCCTCGCCTGGGCCGCCTCCACATTCAGGCCTTTAGGCCGCGATCCATCGGTCATTCGGCGACGCCCCTGCGATCACGGGCGAGCCTTAGGGTGCAAATCAAGAACGGCCTTGTCCTTGTGCGGCCCCATCCTCTTAAGAATATCCTCGGACAGTCCGCGCCAAAATGATCTCGCAAAAGAAGCAAAGCAAGAGTTAAGCAAGGAATGAACCAAAATTCAAAACAGATGAAATATGAGAGAGCGGTCATGGGCCTCACACCGACCCCACTCACCCGCGCCGGGGCCGGATGAGGCCGACATGGCAGAGCGACTCATCCCGAAGGATGATCTCGCGTCGGGGGGATCCATCTTTTCGACACCCCACTCTTGTCCGTCTCAAAGAGCCTCATCGCATGACCCTCTCATCCTCATTAAGAGGGACCTTGTCGGCGTCCATCTTAAGTTTTTTCCGGTAACCCATCCGTCATGCTCCGCCTTAGTCTCGCACCGCAAATTAACTTGGTCTTTGGAAAGACCGGGCGGCGGATAGTCATCCGGCACCTCAACATACACCCACCGATCTTTCCAGTCTTTACAAGAAGACGACTTATCATCGGAGACGTAACCCGCTCCATTTGCACGCCTGTACCATCCAACGCGACGGAAAATGACGCCGAAGGTGGTGAAGCCGACGGAATAAATTAACCGTTGGGACCTCCCCCTTAAAGAGACAGAGCCGGACAAAGCCGACTATGGTCCTAATAGCCAACGGGTGAAGTGGGCCATAGCGACGTTCATGGCCCTAATGATGGCCATAACGTAATCATTCAGCGAAAACCGGAGCCCGTACTCTGTGTGCCGCATATATACGCCGGTGCAACCCGGTGGAGGACAACAGATGGCTGACCCGTCTCGGGGATAACAATTTTGTATCCCCCGCCAAAGTAGAAATGGCCCTCGAAAAATGTCTCGCCGGAACAACGGGCGAACTTATGGGTCCAAGTACGGTCGGGGCCGACCTTACAAGGTTCGCCGTGATCCATGACGTCATCGCCTCCCCTCATTAGGGTGAGACCTTTCAAAGATCATCACCAAAATCGTCTCCGTCGTCATCAACATCATCATCATCCTCCCATTCCTCCAAAATTTGAGGATCAACTTCAGGAGAAGGAGACCTCGGACCCTCGGACCTTAGTGGGACGGCGTCCGGTGCCTCCCCTTCATCCCAGACGCGACAGGAACCCCGGCGCACAGGTTACTAGGTCCGGCCTCGTAGAAGACATGGTAGCAACAGTTATTCAACAAAATAAGAGATCGAGAAAAGTTTGTTTGTTTACCTTGAAGAAAAACACTAGCCAAAGTAACGACATCGAAGATTAGAAAAGAGAAAAACCCTTGGAAATTTGAAGGAAAGAAAATTTTAAGAGAACGAAATTGGTGCCCAATTTCAAAAACTAACTGCCCTATTTATAGGAAAAAGCCCATGAAGAAGGACCAATCAGGGCACAACCCATGAAACGTCAGCCAATCAAGACCGACACGTGTCGACATGCGACCCACGGAATGTCAATCGTTGCAACAGATTGAATGTCAATCAATGCAAAAATGACCAAGCGTCCTCAACACGCCCTTCATATCTCTCTCGCTGTTCATCTTCCTCAAAGCAAAATCCTAAGTATCCGTTTCTCCGCCGGCCACATGATCAACCAAGCCATAAAGCACCGGCCGGGGGCAATCGAAACAACCGGCACTCTCCACCCGGTCTCGGCGGGCGTCATTGCCTTTTCCACATCGATGTCCATTGCACAACCATGTGGAGGGGGATATGGTGCGGCCTAAGCGAGCCACGCCGAGGTAGAAGAAGCGGGGCAGAAAATTTTCACTTGCGCAGAATATACGCTCAAAAATACATCGGAGCCCATACCACGGCATAGACTACGCTGGGGCAAATTGATGGGGCATATTTCGCACCGCCGACCAAGTCAACACATTGAGCAAGGTCAAAGATATCCACAAAGAAGTCAACGGCTTAGATGCCCTAACCGACGAGGCCTGTCGGCCTGTCAGTGGGTCCCGGCCGGGGCAATCACCAAGGGGCACACATCCGCGAACTCATATCCAAGACCCCTCGGCGGTGAGTCAACCGGGCCCGCCGGCCTGCCATAGGTCCCTCGGCCGAGGGGTAGATCGATCTTTCCACCGCTAGCCACTTGGCCACTTGGCCACTACGTGACAAAAGGTGAAAGTCTATAAATACTCCTCAACTATCATTGAGGAAAGGATCCACAATTTAACCTAAGAATCACTATTCATCTGGTAATATCTTCCTTATCTCTCTACAATACGTACTTTGCCAAGTAACAACCACTTACCTCTCTAAGTTACTGACTTGAGCGTCGGAGTGAGTTCGCTCGGCCCAAGGCCGAGCCCTCAGTTTGTTCATCGTTTCAGGAGACCGCAAGGAGGATTCAACTAAAGACGTCATTCTACAAGCACAGGTGGTGACAAATAACTGCTCTGGAATTACACCCGGAACAAAGATATATGCGCGGTTATAGGAGGATTACAAAAAAATTGGTCTCGGCGGGGCTCGAACCCGCGACCTTCGGCTCATAAGACCAACGCTCTAACCAACTGAGCTACGAGACCATAACACCTATAATAATTTATTTATTAGTTTTTGCTTTTAAAATTTGACAGAACATGAAACTCTTACTAATTTTAGGATATAAAACACGGGTGTTGATTTTTGCAGTACGCATTTTACTCAATACAGTACGTCTTTGACTGTTTTACCCTTCTCATTTGTCACCTTCATTGTACTGCATCGAAGAAAAAGAAAAAAAAAGCTTCACACATGCAGTACATCGACCCCACCCACCATCCCTACTGGCTACTCCCGACCACCCACCGCCAGCCCCTATCGATCCCCTTCCACCAGTTCACCATCACGTTGTCTTGCCGTACTGACGAACTAACCTTCTCTTTTCCCTCTCTTTCACGCTCTTTCCTCCCTCTACATCTCACATGCCCTCTCACAAACTAGCGCCGCAGCGCCTGCCGCCGTTCACAACCACACACTCCAACCATCCTTTCCCCAATTGTCTGTCACATACGTCGGCGCCACACCATAGCCTGACAAGCAAGAGTCAACATCTGACATAAAAAAATTCAAAGCCTGAACAAGGAAAAACAATCCATGAGAACATGCCAAAATACAAAATTTAATCTATAGTTTGTTGTTAACTAATCAAATACATGTTTTAGTTTCAAATTAACATCTATGATTAAGAAAATTTGAATAATTGAAGTTGCTGTATAGTTAGGGTTTGAGATAATCGGTTTTTGAGATGTTTTAATCAAAGGGTATGCAAATGGAAATATTTGGGTAAAATGTACTATAATGAGTAAAATACGTACTGCGAAAATAAATTACGTAAAACATTGACAATAATCTTAAAACGAGACGCTTATATCATTATTAAATTACATCTACTAACTAATGTATAAATAAGATTATATGAAGCATATAATATGATTACAATGTTTATTATCATTATTAAACTACAATGTCACTTAGCTTCATAAGTCGGGTTTAGGTATATTCTGATGTATTCTAACTTTTTGGTGTGCCACAATAAGCCACAAAATATTATGTCGGGCCATATTTATCTAAATGATTATTGATTTTCAATAGAAAGATATATTTTATTTTTCGCAACCCAAATTGAGACATAAGATTATTCATCATACTCATATGATCATATTTGATCATAGTTGTAAATGAAATAATAATTGTTTTTAAAAGATTGAAAATCTTTTAAAATTTTGCATTTAAGATATATGCGCGGTTATAGGATGAGATGATCATATCTGATCGTAGTTGTTGATGAAATAATAATTGTTATTGAAAATCTTTCAAAATTAAATTGAAAATCTTTAAAATTATGCATTTAAGATATATGCGCGGTCATAGGAGGAGTACAAAAAAAATTGGTCTCGGCGGGGCTCGAACCCGCGACCTTCGGCTCATAAGACCAACGCTCTAACCAACTGAGCTACGAGACCATAACACCAATAATAATTTATTTATTAATTTTTTCTTTTATAATTTAACAGAACATGAAACTCTTACTAATTTCAGGATATAAAACACTGACAATAATCTTAAAACGAGACGCTTATATTTTTGTTAAATTATATCTATTAACTAATATATAAATTAGATTATATGAAGCATATAATATGACTACAATGTTTGTTATAGTTATTAAATTACAATACCGCTTAGCTTTATAAGTCGGGTTTAGGTATATTCTGATGTATTCTAACTTTTTGGTGTGCCACAATAAGCCACGAAATAATATGTCGGGCCATATTTATCTCAATGATTATTGATTTTCATTAGAAAGATATATTTTATTTTTCGCAAGTCAGTGTGAGACATAAGATTGTTCATCATACTCACATGATCATACCTGATCATATGGTGAAATAATAATTGTTTTCAAAATATTGAAAATCTTTTAAAATTATGCATTTAAGATATATACGCGGTTATAGGAAGAGATGATCATATTTGATCGTAGTTGTTGATGAAATAATAATTGTTTTCAAAAGGTTGAAAATATTTTAAAATTAAATTGAAAATCTTTAAAATTATGCATTTAAGATATATGCGCGATTATAGGAGGAGTACAAAAAAATTGGTCTCGGCGGGGCTCGAACCCGCGACCTTCGGCTCATAAGACCAACGCTCTAACCAACTGAGCTACGAGACCATAACACTAATAATAATTTATTTATTAGTTTTTTCTTTTATAATTTGACAGAACATGAAACTCTTACTAATTTTAGGATATAAAACATTGACAATAATCTTAAAACGAGACGCTTATATCTTTGTTAAATTATATCTATTAACTAATATATAAATTAGATTATATGAAGCATATAATATGATTACAATGTTTATTATCGTTATTAAATTACAATGCCGCTTAGCTTCATAAGTCGGGTTTAGGTATATTCTGATGTATTCTAACTTTTTGGTGCGCCACAATAAGCCACGAAATAATATGTCGGGCCATATTTATCTCAATGATTATTGATTTTCATTAGAAAGATATATTTTATTTTTCGCAAGTCAATGTGAGACATAAGATTGTTCATCATACTCACATGATCATACCTGATCATAGTTGTTGGTGAAATAATAATTATTTTCAAAATATTGAAAATCTTTTAAAATTACGCATTTAAGATATATGCGCGGTTATAGGATGAGATGATCATATCTGATAGTAGTTGTTGATGAAATAATAATTGTTATTGAAAATCTTTCAAAATTAAATTGAAAATCTTTAAAATTTTGCATTTAAGATATATGCGCGGTTATAGGAGGAGTACAAAAAAATTGGTCTCGGCGGGGCTCGAACCCGCGACCTTCGGCTCATAAGACCAACTCTCTAACCATCTGAGCTACGAGACCCTAACACTAATAATAATTTATTTATTAGTTTTTTCTTTTATAATTTGGCAGAACATGAAACTCTTACTAATTTTAAGATATAAAAAACATTGACAATAATCTTAAAACAAGACGCTTATATCATTATTAAATTATATCTACTAACTAATGTATAAATTAGATTATATGAAGCATATAATATGATTACAATGTTTATAACCTAACCACATTGAAGAAAATAGAATTGTATTATTCGACTGCAACATTACAATATAAGAAACACAAATAGTTTTTTTGAGTCATTTTCCTTTATTCCTTATATTTCATTGCCATAAAAATTGGGATGCTTTTGTTAGTTAGAAATTTAGGACACATTATGATTTTTTTTTTAAAATTTGGATACAATATTTTAAAGAATGGCATGTTGCTGCTTTTTTCGTGTCATTATTTCTGCATTTTTCTCGCTATTTCTACTACCTTGACGTGAATAGTTTCCAAGTATTATGATCTGATTACTCTACTCCATTATGACATATGAAGAAAGACTATTTGTGTTTCTTATATTGTAATGTTCTCCAAATATTACGGGTTGTTAGTATATTAGTTTGTTTATACGAATATCTGTATTCCCTATTTACAGGATTAGTTTTAGGAACTTAGTTGAGAAGTTTCCTAGTTTCTAGCATCTTAGTTGTATATATATTCTGGCACTCTTTACGCAATATACACACATACTTCTTCACAAAACTCTTCTTGTTCATCGATCTCTGTTATTATATGGTATCGTGAGCAGGTTATTTTTTTTTTTCCAAATCATTTTCTTTCTTTTTCGTCGTTCATCATGGTTGACGACAATCAAAAGGGCATTGCTAATAGCAGTGGGCACACTATCAATCCTATCTACGCTCTTTCCAGTCAGGACGGTACGGGGGTAAAGATTACACACGTCATTCTCACCAGACCGATCTACGAGGAATGGGCAAAGAGTTTTCGCGTCGCGTTAGGCGCCAAGAGGAAATCAGGGTTCATCAATGGAACTCTCTGGAAACGGCCTACTGATCCTAATGAATTGGATGATTGGGAGGCTGTTAATTATACTGTCATAGCATGGATTTTTAATACTATTGAATCCCGACTAAGGTCGTCAATTTCTTATCGCGAAATTGCATACAATATGTGGGAGGATATTCGGTTGCGGTTCTCGGTGGCCAACGATATCAAGATCTATCAAATTCAATGCGACCTTGCCGATTGTAAACAAAAGTCTGGTGAGTCCGTTATGGATTATTATGGTAGAATTAAAAAATTATGGGATGACATAAATGATTTTGATTCTTTACCCAACTGTGAGTGTTGTTCTAAATGTGATTTACAAGGCGTTTTGCATAAACGTCGCGAGGCTGATCAGGTACGAGGCTTCCTTATGGGTCTTGACTCCTTTTATGCTACTGTCCGTTCGAGTATTCTTGGTACCCCCCCTTTACCAGCTATGCAGATGGTGTATTCCCGTATTGAGACTTCTAACTTCTTCACCATTTCCATGAACTTTCTTAGTTACTCATCAAGCTTAGGCTTAGCTTGACGACTTGGGAATGGAAGTCTAATCACAATAGGCTCTTTTTCCTTACCCTTCTCTTCATTCTTCTTTTTTAAAATTTTATTGGTAGTAGGATCTACCTCCTTAGTGTTCTCCACAACTCTTTCTTTGTCACTAGCATCCACAATATCTTCATCAATTGGCCTCTTCAGCCCTTCATATCTTGTACCACTTCTCAAATGGATGTCACTAACCGTTTCATGTCTTGGGGGATTACCTTAAGGTGGTAATTGCCCCTTTTGTCTTTGAGAGCTAGAAGATGCTAACTGAGTCATTTGGGTTTCTAACATTTTGGCGTGGGAAAGTATGTTGTTGATGGTGATCTCTTTAGCTTGTCTATCCTTTTGTATTTGGGTGAAGAATTCTTGTTAGTTCTTTTACATTTGGAGGACCGCTTTTTGAACATCAAAGTTTTGGTCATTGGGTTTGTTGTAGGGAGGTTGATTTTGGTATCCTTGGCTTTGGTTGAAAAAGGGTCTTTGAGCTTGATTTCTCATTGGAGGTGGGGTGTATATTTGTTGGGGGTTTTGAACATTTTGGCTCTTGTATGAAAGATTTGGATGAAATATGGTATTCTCATTATAATAGTTGGAATAAGGGGTACCACTCTTGTATGCTTGAAAAGCAATCACTTGTTCATTTGTTCCCCTACATTCATTTAGGTTATGTCCGAAGGTTCCACAACTTTCACATACTCCACTTGGAATTGAGGATGATGCCACCATAGAATTGGCATGTTGTTTTGGTGATTTGGAAGCTTCATCAAGCTTAGTCATGGCCTTCTCAAACTTCAAATTGATGGTGTCGATATAAGCACTTAGTTGAGCACCCAATTGTGTGATGGAATCTACCTCATGCTTTCCTCCTCTAGTGGCTTTTCTAGGCCTACTATATGGAGAATTATGAACCGCCATCTCTTCGATTTTGGCCCATGTTTGATTGTCATCAACTTCGGTAAACATCCTATTGGATCCCATATTAAGAACATTGCGGGAGTCTTCATATAAACCGTTCCAAAATTGTTGCACAAGAAACCACTCACTTAGTCCATGGTGTGGACAAGAGCGACAAGTGTCCTTAAATCTCTCCCATGCTTCATATATTGACTCCTCATCCCTTTGCTTGAACCCGGTGATTTGGGCTCTCAACATATTAGTCTTCTCATGAGGATAGAATTTCTTGTAGAAAGCAAGTGCTAGCTTCTTCCATGAATCAATACCAAGGGTAGCCTTGTCTAGGCTCTTCAACCATTGCTTTGCGGTACCGATCAAAGAAAAAGGAAATAATACCCATCGAATTTGGTCTTGAGTAACTCTGGTTTGGAATTGAGTTATCCTCTTCTTCTCTTGAAAAAGGGTTGACAAACTCAATGTTATTTGGTTGAATGTCCACAATCTCACCGATACATACAACTTTTGAAGTACCTCTAGCAACTTTTCTATTATTGGTTAAGGTCCTTTCAATCTCGAAATCAATAGGTAACAAATTACCTTGTGATATGCTAGTCATGCAAAATATCAAACAACTCGAAAATAATTAGAACAACCTTGAGGAGATTGACTTCCCCACGGTAAAGAAAGACACAACTAAAAACAATTAACGAAAATCAAATCAATTGAACACCGTCCCCGGCAACGACGCCATTTTTTGGTTCGGATATTCTTGTTGTCAAAGCTATAAACCAAAACAATATTTATAACTTCACAAAACTACTCTTAGTAAAGAGGTAAGTAAAGGTCGGATCCCAAGGGATAGGTATTGATGTAGGATTTTCAATTGCAAGTAGTTATGTCTAGGGATGTCACAAATTGGGTTGAGATGAGGTGTAAACTAAACCAATCAACAAGATGAATGTAAGTTAATGAAAACAAAGTAAAGCAATTAAGGAGTTTGTAATCAAATGATTAAAGGCACTAGGGTGTCATGGGTTCATAGGGGATTCATGAAAATAGATCATACAAACATGTTCTCAATTAGAAGCAAGAATTTATTGTTATGATGGGATCGAGTTAGTGTATATCTTATAATCCCTAGAAATATTTAGGTCCCGGAGCGAGTCGATCAAGACTTTACAACACCTACAAGTAAATTTAGGGTCCTCCTATTCAACTCTATGCATGGTCTAATGAGGGTTGAGTTGGTTTATGTCTTACACGCCACATTGAAAAGATAAGAGATGGGTTAAAAATGCAAGGATTCATAGGCTTGCATTTCATCAAAAATAACATGTGCATAGGTTGAAATCACAACAAGCAAGCAAATTAATTATGAAGACATATTAGATTAAGCATAGATTAATTCCCATGTATGTTTCCCGTAATTTCCCATTAACCCTAGCTAAAGGACTACTCACTCATGATCAAGTTTAACATGTTAATAAGGTTGTCAATCATACTAATAGGGCAAAATATGATGAATAAATGATGTGATTAATAATAATTAAACAAGAATAAAAAGGAATTATACCTATGGAGATGATCCAAATAATAAAGCAAAGAATAATAGAAGTACTTGATGATTGATGGAAGGTTGTCAATCCTCCAATAAACCCAAATAATCTTCTAATTACCCAAATAAAAGAAAGAACAATTGAGAGATTAAGGAAAGATTAAGATGTGATTAATATTGAAATGTGTATTACAACTAAATTAAGGCTAGATTGAGATGATATTAAGAGATGATTAAGATGGCATGATAATCTAGGTAGTACAATGGGGTATTTATACTAAAATTAAGTACAAGGATTAGTCTTACTAAGGGCTTAAATGACTATTAAAACCCTAAGAGAAACTTGGTAATTTTGCTCATCATGAGGGACATGCGCGGATCGTCTTTGCAACTCCCACCAGGATCCGCTCGTCCTCACCTGATGCACTGGCTGTCCTGTAAGAAGATCCGCTCAGATCTTCTAGGAGACGCTCGAATCCTGCCCGTGGTACGCTCGGATCCAGCTCTGGGACGCTCGGATCGTTGCTCTTATCTGCTCGTCCTGAGCTCGAGCCACTCGGATCGTTGGACAAAGTTGTCCTCTTGTTTGTCTCCTTAACAATCCGCGAGGATTGTGTTGGGGATGCAAGGGTCTTTTTATCATTGCCCATTTCACTTTATTTATTTGCTTAGGCCTCTAGTGTTGGTCTCCTCTTGAATGCTTGGTCATTAGATGCGATCCATTTAGCTCCATTTTGCCTCATAAATGCAAGGTTAGCGATCTTCTCCTACTAAGGACACAAAATCTCAAATAATATGCAAAATGGGAAACTAAAGATAAGAAATGACCCTATATATGCTAGAAAGCATGGGAACGAGGTTAATTCGAGGACTAAATGTCCTCAAATATGAGTCACATCAAGTATACAACCCTAAAAGCTGTATATATATAAGGTTTCAAATCTTGAAAATAAAAGCTTGAATTAAATATTAATGATATTAATATGCACGTAAATTTGTCATATTAATAATATTATAATATTGAAGTTTTTTTGAAAGTAAAGAACAATTCATTAATAGAACATCATACGGCACTTACAAAGGATGGGTATAATCGAAACCAATCTAATGGAAATCAAAGAAAAATAACTTTTCTTTTAATATTGAAGTTTTTAATTAAAAGGATTAGTCTCATGATGCGTGTATTTTATATAAGGTTTTTACCTCATTTTTACACGCATTTCTATACTATTTTATGTGGCATCTAGCTACAAATACCCCCAAATAGTCTACTTTGGTTAGTCTTGTGTAAATTGCAGGTACAGACCGGAAAGAAGATAAATCAAGCCTAAACTCGTCCTATTTGCATACATTTATGGAGAACAAGGAATCGGAACTTGGAATCTATCACTTTGAAGACGCGTGAGCTGATTTCGGAAGGTGTCGAAGTGCCTTATGTACTAATATAGCTCGATCGACCTCTTTTCAGTCGATCGAATGCTTTATTTCTGAAGTTTAACTCGATCGAGTAGTTTTCTTACTCGATCGAGAAGGCCATTATAAGGAGGTACTCGATCGAACGGTTTTCCATTCGATCGAGAGGATTTGCTGCATAGTTACTCGATCGAGTGGTTAAATTCCACTCGATCGAGAGGTTTTACCCTTCAGCCGTGTTTTCGCCTTATTTCTTATGGGCTTTTGTAATTATGCTTATTAATTAGGTTTAGGAGGAAGATTTTCGTGTGCTATTTTACACTGGAGACTGCATTACTCGGAGGATCTTTTCGACTCGCTTCTTCTCTTCCCTTTTACTCTCTTTACTTTAGACTACTCAGATTCGGAACTTGTAATTGGTACATTACTCCTTTTCATTTCTTAATCGTAATTGCTATTTTAATTCTTCCCTTTTCTTATTGCTTTTCATTATTGTTTTATTCAATCTCTATTTGCATTATTATCATGTTTAATTCATATTATCTTTGCATTGCTGTTGTTGATTCGATGATGGTACGTAGCTAATTCCCTTTTGCTAAAACTAGGGAATCCATGATTATGAAGGAATAATAATCAATTTATTAGGTTTAATGCTTGTGTAGTCTTTGTTGTTAATCGCTGCAATTAATTGTTTCTGCTTAATTGAGTCGACGCAATTAGTCATTTAATCGTAGTAAACCTTGACCTGGACCGGAAGGTTGGAAAGGGTGAGACTCGTAGTGAACATTAAGGCACTGTAGTGAGGGCGGAAGCTAAGCTATTTGTGCTTTAGGGCGAATTGAGACCGGAAGGAGATATTCACTGCCCCATAGACCATATTTGCATTGACCTGAGACCTAGATTGCTTGACTGAATGATCATGGTGAACCAACTATCTTAGCTGCTTTCTCCTTATTTTCTTAATCTTCATTCTCTTGCCTTTTCCTCTTCCTTAATCTCTTTAGTTTAGAATAACAAATTCAAACCCCCAATTTGGTTACCGTGACGGACTTAGTAAAGCTGACATTTTCCCATATCCTTGTGGAGATCGACCCGACTTCCCTAGCTATATTAGTTAGAGTCAGTTGGTTATTTTTGGTAGGTACACGACTAGCCTGTCAAATTTTGGCGCCGTTGCCGGGGAGGTGGCGTAATTTTGTTGCTTTATTTAAGTTTGCCTTTCGTCTCAAGGAATTTATTCCTTGAGACTGATCTCATTTTTGGCAAAGTTTTTGATTAGTTTGCAGGATATCTGTTCTAGAAAGAGAACATTGTCATACCTGCTCCAGTATGTAAATTCTATCTGCCAGGATGCCGAATATAGCCAGCCATTCAGAGCCAACAGTGGATTCCCTTCCAAAAGGTTTCTTACTACCCACTACTGAATCGGGAACCTTTGGAATCCACCCATCTTATATACAGCTGGTCGAGAGAAATCTCTTCAGGGGGGTACCTGGAGAAGATCAGTGCATGCATATAGAGCTATTTACAGAGTACTGCTCCACCATTCCTCTTGCTGCTGGGGTGACACAAGACAGAGTGAAGGGGGTTCTCTTTCCCTTCTCTTTAGCTGATGATGCCCGGAAATGGTTAAGTGATTTAGACAGGGAAGCAGCCAGTGTAACTGACTGGAATTCCCTTGCCTTAGCCTTTTACAGGCGATATTTTCCACCACATCGCACTAATGCGTTCAGAGCTCAGATCACTGCATTTGAGCAATTGCCAAATGAAGACTTGAATGGGGCTTAGACTAGGTTCAAGAAGCTTGTCCGTTCTGTGCCTCATCACGGGTTTCAAGCGCTGGTTCCTATGTACCCAATTCTACAACGGGTTATATCCAGACCAGAGAGCTATCCTTGATAATGTAGCTAAGGGGAGATTCACGAAGAACGTAGAGGATGATCAAGGGTGGAGTCTTATTGAGGTGATGGCCATCCATGTTGCTGAATATGGAAATCCTCGAGGAAGTGGGCAAGTTAACGAGTTGGTAACAGCTGAGGTGGAGAGTCCTAGAAAAAGTCTAGGTAGTGCGGAGATTACAGAGACTATGGGTGAGCATGCAAAAGTTTGTGCTATTACTGAGCATGTGGAGATATGCGGTAGATGCGGCATGGAGGGGTATGACCCCATTGGTTGTATGGCGAGAATAGAGCGCGTCATTGCTTATCAGAAATACAAGCAAGGAGTTCCTTTTTCTCAATTATATGAAGAAATGACAAATGTTTCTACTCCTTCTACGCCAGTGCCGCAGCCAAACCCCCCTTCTACAAATGGAGAGATTGCCGAATTGAAATCCTTGGTTTTGAACTTAACACAACAGTTTGGGGAGAAATGCAACAAGGATAATACCGTTATCGTGGAGTTAAGAGAACAAGTCGCGCAGTTAACACTCGCGAAAAACCAAGCTAACCATCCACCATCGTGCGGCCCAGTCAATGCCATAAATCTCCGAAGTGGCCTTGCTTATGAGGGGCCAAAACTGCCAGAAGACGGGGAAGTGACAGATGATGATACCCCGGATGACGATTTGGAAGAGTTCACGGACGATATCCCTGCTGAATATTGTCCAGGCACTCGATCGAATGAAAATACTACTCGATCGAGTGAATTTTCTCCTCCAACAACTCGATCGAGTAACTTATTCTTCTCGATCGAACATTTTGGCAGATGAAAACACTCGATCGAGTGAAAATTGTACTCGATCGAGGAAACCTGAAATACAAGAGCTCGATTGAGTGGTTCAAATAGCTCGATCGAGTAATTCTCAAGACAAAATCACTCGATCGAGTGAAGAAAGTGCTCGATCGAGTGCCAGAACCAGCAGAGCTTCAATTTCGACATCTAATTCCGCTACTGTGTCATCTTCCCCTGCTGTGAAGACGTCACGTGCTGATAAACGTAAAGAAAAAGTCGCGGGTCCACTCATTGCTACCAGAGTACCCTTTCCAGGACGTCTAAAGGATGCAAAGGTTGAGCGACAGTACGGTAAGTTTGTGGACGTTGTAAAGAACCTCCAGGTAACTGTCCCTTTTACCGAACTTATTACCCAGGTACCTACTTACGCTAAATTTATGAAAGATACTGTGACGCGTAAGAGAGAGTTAAGTGAATTTGAGACTGTTTCATTTTTGGAAGAGTCTAGTAATTTACTTTTAAATAAGGCTCCACCTAAAATGAAGGACCCGGGTAGTTTTTCTATTACCCGTGTTATAGGCAATGAAATAATTGATAAGGCTCTTTGTGATTTAGGAGCCAGCGTCAGTGTCATGCCCCTATCTATCTGCAAGAAATTAAATATGGGTCACCTTAAAATGACTAACATTACCTTACAGATGGCTGATAGATCTGTTAGGCGACCCTTGGGTGTCTTAGAGGATGTGCCTGTGAAAATAGGTAAGTTCCAGTGGATTTTATTGTTTTAGACATAGTTGAGGACACCCGGACCCCAATTATACTATGAAGACCGTTCTTATGTACAACTGGGGCCATTATTGACGTTAAACAAGGGCGTTTGACTCTTGCGGTAGGGGATGACGTGATTACTTTCAGTCTGCCTCGCCCTTGGCTCGGCCAATGATAGAGGATACATATTATTCTGTTGATATTATTGACGAGTCTATTTATGACTTCTGGTCGGGTTCTTTTATAAAGGACCCACTAAAGGCTCTTATGATTTTGGATGAGTGTGCAGATAGCCCAGATAACGATGACGCTGTGTTGGATTTGCTTAAAGCTGATTTGGATGAGCGTGAACTCACCGACGTCGAGGGAGAGCAAGTGGAACAGATGATCAGTACCCTTTGCTCCATAGAGGTAAAGGTACCTGAGCGTAAGCCTCTTCCCTCTCATCTAAAATATGTTTTCTTAGACGATACTGAGCAATATGCAGTCATTGTTAGTGCTAAGCTTGATGATGATCAGTTGACTACTTTGTTAGCCGTGCTTAAGAAAAACAGGAAAGCTTTGGGTTATTCTTTGGACGATATCAAGGGGATTAGTCCCGATATTTCTATGCACAGGATAGAGCTGGAGGAAGATCACAAGCCTTGCAGACAGGGTCATCGCCGCCTGAACCAAAAGATGCAAGATGTTGTGATGGCTGAGGTAATGAAGCTGCTTGACGCAGGTATTATCTATTCTGTTGGTCATTCTAAGTGGATGAGTCCAGTGCAGGTAGTACCTAAGAAAGGAGGGACCACTGTGGTTAGGAATGACAAAAATGAGTTAATACCTACTAGAGTAGTGACTGGTTGGCGGATGTGTATAGACTACAGACAGCTGAATGCCGCCACCAAGAAAGATCACTTTCCCCTTCCTTTTATTGATCAGATGGTAGAAAGGTTAGCTTCTCATAAGTTTTTCTGCTATTTAGACGGGTATTCAGGGTTCTTTCAGATCCCTATTTGTGGACAATGGGGGCCACAGAGGCGCTTGGGAAACAAGCGTTTGCATTTGTGGAGTCGCCACCAATTTTTATGGGAAATTGGAACCGTTCGAATACCTCGTGCCATGTCAAGACACAAAGTAGTGACATGAACACCAAGAACTCGTTACCCTTAGCATTCTATGTCTAGAATGACTCTCGTGGATGCCAATGAACACGGATGTTCAAAGAGATCTGGAGTAAGGGGTGAGGGTACGTATTAGGAAGCTCTTTTGATCGAACACCTAATCCCACCCGCCTCGATAGCGGCCTCTACTAATGATTAGGGAAATCGTCTATACTCGATATACCGTCGATTATATGCATGCAATGCAACATCCAAGTTTTAATCCTAACATGTGAAGATTAGACTAAGTCGGTGAAACATGTATTTTAGCATACAATTGGGTCAAAGTAGGATTTAAGTTCTATTACATGTGAAGGCATACAAATGATACAAAATACAATGATAAATACAATAAAGAAAATTAAAATAATTAAAATTACAATAATTACAACGGGTTTAGCGATTTATGTCGAAAATACTTTTAAAACAGATAATTTGAGAAAGGAATAAATAAACAAATAAACGAGCAGGAATTAGGCGATGATACGAATAATAGTTAATTATACGTAGACTAATTAAACAGGTCAAGGCAGAAAGGGAGTTCAGAGGCAGAACTCAACCTGGAACAGGCGCAGCAGGACTGCGCCCTTTGGAAGAGGCGCAGCAGATGCTGCGTCTGTTCCAAGGGTGAGTTCTGGCTGTGAAGCCGGAACTGCAAATCGTTAATACTAATTGGTGATTTTAATGATTGATTACGATATTTACTCGGATGGAAGTGATTTAATGGATTAATTACATATGAAAGAGTCATAAAAGCAATAAAACATGGATGAGACGGAATTAAGATGAATTATTTATATGGATGAACGA
The DNA here is from genome assembly GCF_048544455.1 of Silene latifolia. Lineage (NCBI taxonomy): Eukaryota > Viridiplantae > Streptophyta > Magnoliopsida > Caryophyllales > Caryophyllaceae > Silene > Silene latifolia. The sequence continues at coordinate 118,157,814 of NC_133531.1, forward strand.
TTGATTAGCAACATAGGTAAACTAAATAGGTTAAACGTGACGAATTAACGACGAATACGACAATAGACAGATGAAAATATATCAAACGTCGAATTCCAGAAACTCAATATGAACGAATTGAATTTCTATAACCCGGATTGATTTTAATGACGAAAACCCGCAAATATTGGATTACTAGGGATTTAAGTCGGTATTAACGATGAAATATATACTAATGAATGATAAATTATGTACATGTGAGATTACTATGGTTGTATGTCAAAGAATTAGCAAAAACAAACGAAAAAAATAAAGAAGACGAATTACAGAGGACGTAGGAAGAAGAAAGGAAGCAAACTGCGGCAGCCTCACGAAGAGGCGCAGCAGGTACTGCGCTCCTTCGAAGAGGCGCAGCAGTTGCTGCGTCCTTTCTCGACGGTTTGTCTTCTGGTAATCCGAAAAAGGGTTTTAAACGAGGTTTTATAAATCGGTTTTAAGAGGTGTTTTCGACATAAATCTTACATTAATGATACAAAAGGTAAATAACAATAAATAAAAGAGAGATTTACACCCTCAGACTTACATGTTTGACGAAACGAGATGAACCAAGTTAACGTTTAGTGATGCTCGACTCGAATGTAACGAAAGTGCCCTCGTAAGAGGAAAACGATTAAGATTGATTAAGTTGATTAGTTGTGGAGTTGGTCAAATTGGTCGGTCATGCAAATGAGGCTGGTACTCAGAAGGATCCGAGCTTACGTGGTCGAATGTTCAAGCACATAGACGCCAAAAAGTAAGAACGTGGTCTAGAATGCAAAGGGAAAAGAGAAGGGCGGACACTCGCGTGAGAAATATGAGGAGCGAAGGATCCTATTTATACTAATCACGTGAAGGAATAGGGTTTTCGGAGAGACTTTGGAAGTGAATCTCGGAAAGATATGAAAAAGATACAAAAAATACGCAGAAAAGGACCTGGGAAGAGGCGCAGCAGACACTGCGTCTCTTGGAAGAGGCGCAGCACCTGCTGCATCTTTTCCCAAGTGGTTTCCTCCTCCGGAAGAAAGATTTCCGCGTTTAAGTTATGGAATGACGGGATAATTTGGTTTTCCTTAATATTTTGTATGAATATTACGGGAAATTGTTTACCAAAGATTAAAAGATTGTGAAAGATTTATAAAATATGGAATAGAAATATCCGGAACATTCCAGAACATTCTGACTCGGGATTCAACGGTTATCAGAAAATGAAGACGGTTTTAGGCCCGGACTCCAAATGTACTCTAATTACTGTCAAAACGACCGTATCGGCGCGTAGATGACAACTAAGAGGTAGACATCAATATTTGAGCAATCACTTGACGATAAACTTACGAACTATCACAAATCGTTCCGCGTACCAAACATGCGGCCCAATCATCACCGGGTGGTTTGCGGGAGGTATCTATAGAGCCCCCACTTTGACTAAGGCTTGGACAAGGCGAAAGTCAAAGTATAGCCATCAGGTCAATCGAAGATTATAACCTGACGACTATGGCGACGCGAGGCGGCTCAAGGGGTCTGAGCCAAGGACCTGTCGTCGGGAACATTTTAGAGTCTGTCGACTATCGGGGAGGGTCGTTTAGAGTCCATTAGACTACGTAAGGAGGCTTGCCAGCCATAAGAAGAGACCATACCTGAGATACCCCTGGGTGAAACGGGACTGAAGACGCTTCGGCAAAACTCTTTGGTCTGAAGATAACTTGGTGTCTGAAGGCATTAGGGGTCACAGGGATTCTGAAAGGGGTCGTTTGAAGGATTCACGGTAAATTTCTGAAAGATTTTAAGGGTTTATCCTGAAAAGGGTTACCTAAGAGATATGAAGGTTTGCCTGAGGAATAATAAGGAAACGATGATTTTTAGGGAAGAGAGCAGGACACAGTCTGGAACTGCTGGGAGAAATCTGTTCGCGTTCAGCTTCAAACAAACTTCGGAAGAATTCGGGGTCGATGTTGATCTCCATTTCTCGAGAGGAAGTGACTGTCGGTTGTGAACTCTCGTTGGGGGAACATAATCGGGAACTAATCTCCATGTCTCGAGAGGGAAAGTCTATCCGTGTACTCTCGCTGGGGGAAATACAATGAAGGCGTGTCGAAACACCTGTGAAGGAATACTGGCTCGTTGTGACAAGCAAAAGTCTTGGGAGCGATAAATAACGTATAATATTCTGCAGTTGGCTTAGAAATGCGGGTCTGAACGAAGAATGATCGTCAAACGGACCGAAAAAGATATAATGGCATCGAGGAAGAGGCGCACCAAAGATGGCCCCACAAATAACGAACTCATAACGAATTTTTGAAAACTCGTATGGAGGGAAGCTAAGGAAGAGGCGCAGCAAGAGCTGCGTCTCTTGGAATAGGCGCAGCGCCTGCTGCGTCTATTCCTGAGTGTGTCTTTTCTGCATAAAAACGCGATAAACAGAGGGATTCAATTCATTTGTTCGAAACACAAATTAACAATTTCTCTCTCAAATCTTAACCATTTCCGCCAAAATTTGATCCAAAAGCTTGCATTCATCATGACTAATCGAGGTATGTATATCATTCTTGCATTAATCTTCAATAATGGATGAATTTGATCGACAAAATCTAGGGGTTTCAACCCTAAAATGTCAAAAATTTGGGGCTTTTCCCCCAAATGATCTTGCCTTGCACAATTGATCATGTAAATGGTTAATTGGTAGTATAAGGATCATAACCATGTATTTGTTTCGAATTTTCGTTGAGTTTTGAGCATTCGAGTGAAATAGAGACTGTTTCACAGCTAAACCGTAAATTGCTTCGAAAATGGCCTTAGGATTGCCCATTTGCGATGAAACTTGATATTTGGGATCCTTGGATGATGGGTAAACTTCCTACCATCTCGGAATTTTGGTTTGTGATGGCTTTTTCAGGACACTTTTCTAGGGCATAATCGCCGTTATAACGAAATGCTGCCGAAATTTCGACTCGAACCCAGGACTAGGCTTCAACTTAGGTTTGCCTTGACCCTAACTACCACATGAGTGATCGGGTTTGTGAGAATATAGCCAAAGATGGCGAGAAAAGAGCGATTTCAGGGCTTCCCGAAGGCTCGAAAGTCCCCTAATCCAGGCTTGTCGTCACGTGACGCGGCCTAAAATACTTTAACGTTGCAGGTGATGAGGCTTTTACTTATGGGAGGACTCCCATGGAGATAGACACTGCTGTTGACCCTTCTCGTGTTATCGAGGAGGCTTTGGAGGAGGCTTTCACCGCCGCGGTGATGGCTGCTGGTGACGAGGTCCACGAGGAGGAGGCTGTTGAGGGGGAGGAGGCCCCGAGGCGGGCCAACGTGGGACGAGGAGGTCGTCAGCTGAGGGGAGCACCCGCGTGGGCTGAGACCTGGGACAGCAGGTACTTGCTTTGGGCTGCGGAGGGTCACATGTCTTACAGGACGGTGAAGAGCTTGGTAATCTTAAATTCATCACTCATCACTCATCTTCATTCATTTCATTTGCTCATATCTTTTCCAATTTTCATTCAAAACTAAAGATAGCTTTTGTTTCAAATCACGAGGCCGGGAACATCAGGTCGTTCTCGGGTTACACGACAACGATGGAGTGCTACGAGAGGCTGTCGGCGGAGGAGCGCGCCATGATTGAGCGTGGAGCGTTTGGTGCCTTGGTGCAGGCTTGGAGGGACATTGCGAAGAGGAAGCTGCGGGCTAACCTTAGCCTGGTCCGCGCTTTCTTGGACCGATTCTGGGACACGACTTTTACTTTTCACATGCCTTTTGGTGAGGTGGGATTCACGTTGGAGGACTACGGCATGATTTCTGGTCTGCCGTGTGGGACTGAGGCTGTGGAGTGGCCGGAGACTGCCATGAGGGTGGACTCGGCCGAAGCTAGGAGGTTGATCGGCTGGAACTTGTCGCCGAAGGTCTGTTCTGATGCCTCGGTTTGGTGCCCAGTTCCTATGTCCGAGACTACTTTGCGGGGAATACCCTGACGCTGGTGGTGATTGACGGGAGAGAGACGGCTCCTCCTCCCTGTATAGCTGAGCAGAGGGCCCGTTTGTGGCTTTGGTGGTTTCTGTCTTCGATCTACCTCGGAGATAAGGGAGAGAGGCTGTCGACGAAGCTTCTTCCCTTCCTTTCTGACCTGAGCTCCCTAGGGCGTTGGGACTGGGTTACTGCTGGTTTTGCAGTCCTCATCCGCTTCATGAGGGCCATGGTTCATCCGGAATTGATGGAGAAGGGAACTTCTCCTGGCGCTGTCGGCCCTGGACTACTGTTAGAGGTATGAACCTTCATTTAGACTAAAATCAATTCTTTTTCTTATCAAATTACGAAAGATCGTTTATTGACTATCTTGCTTTTATAGGCGTGGGTGTACTCCTACTTTCCGAGCCTCTCGCCCAAGAGGATGGAGCCGCTGGAGAAGGCCTATCACGTCGTGAGGGATTGGGTGAGGTGTCGGACGAGGAGCAAGCGTTCCTCTCACGGTGTCTACCGGCGGGACGTGAACGCTCTTCAGCTAGACAGCGTGAGCATCTCACTTGTATTCGTTTTGCTTCTTGATTACTTTTTAATCGATCATAAGAATGATTCCGTGTTTGTCTTGTCCCAGTGGGTGCCCAGGCCTTGGGCGGAGTACGCTGGAGCGCCTCCTTTTGTGGCTGAGGTCCTTCGACCTAGGAGCTCGAGCCGGCTGTTGTTGAGGACGTCGATGGGTCCTGTGTGGTACTTGGGCGAGCGCTTGGCTCGTGAGTGCTCTCGGGATGTCTTAACGGTTCCCATCGATCCTCCTAGGACGATGTTCAGGGAGCCTTCTGAGGCTGAGAGGGAGGCTGACTTGGCTGGCGTTGGTGGTGACGCCCTCCTTCTTCCTGTTGAGGACTACTCGGTGTTCCTCTACGGAAGGTTGGCATACTGGCCGGTCCTGGTAAAAGTCTTACTCTCCTTGATTTTTAGAATACGATGAAAGATCATCGATTAACGAGAAACATTTGACTATGCAGGAGGTTGAGGTGGCGGGCATCGAGCCCCCAGAGTACCCCGAGACCCTTGAGTACACTGACACGACCGGGAGGACGACGATCTCCGAGCTGCGTGACTTTGACGGATGCTGGCCTGGACGATTGGCAGCATCTGATTCGGAGGGTGAGCCTCTAATTTGCATGATTTTTTGTGTAAGAACACATTTGATTGAACTTATTCAATTAATGAGAACTTCTTTTTGAAAATGCAGGTTGCGCCGTCTCGGTTTGTGGCGTTATGGAGGGTGGCCAACCGGCTGCGAGCTACTGCCGTCGAGGCACTTGTCGGCGGTCGAGGTCGTCAAGTATGAACCTTGTGTCTATTTCATTTTTTGAACTTTGATTTTCCGACTTTTCTTGTAATTGCTTAAAATGATTGACATGAGCCAATTTTGTTGTTTGCAGGGGGACCGCGAGCTGGAGCGAGAGTTGGCTCAGTCTCGGGAGGAGACAGCTCGCTTGTTGAGGGAGCTTGAGGTTCGTGACGCCGAGGTTGCTGCTCTCGCGACAAGAGTTGTGGAGCTAGAGGGCGACCGACAGTAGTTTTGTTTTGTTGTTGTTGTTTGTATTGCACATTTGTACATTTTTTGGACCTACATTTTGGACATTTTGGACTTTGCTTGGGGCTCGAGCCCCCAGTTTGTTGTACATTTCCCTTTTTTGGCTGTATATATGATGGCGTGAGTGCCTTTGCTACTGGGTTGCGTTACTTGTATCTGCAAGTTAGCTTTGAACAGGTTTGGTAGATGACGGTTTATGCCGTCATGCTGCCGAAATTTACATAGAAATCACGCAAAACATACATTTGTATATGCATATGGCCTAAATTAGCGCAAAACCAAAGACTCAAAAGGATGCAAAGAAAATGCAAAAGAAAGTGTCAAAATGCAAAAAATTTGCTGGAAATGACCGGACGGTAGGGAGGGTTACCCCTAAAAAAAATGAAAAAAATATAAACTTATAAGTTAGAAATGAAATGATTACAAATGAGTTTATATAAATTTTGAAATAAATGACATTAAAAAATTAAAATTATTCCTTAAAATGAAAATATACAAGTGTGTTAAAATGACAAAAATGTTGATATTGTCTCGAAATGCGTGCCCGCGGAATTAGGAAACACGAAATATGGCAATTTTCACGTATTTACCAAAACAATAACCCGTAGGAATAGAAAATTATTTGCCAAGGAATTTAGGAAAGATCCAACGCGGAAAATCACATAAACCTTGCTGAGGAAGAGGCGTAGAAGGAGCTGCGTCCCTTTGAAGAGGCGCAACAGGTGCTGCGCCTGTTCCCAGGCGTGTCTGTTCTAGCAGATTTTAGGAAACAGAGTTTAGTATAAATAGAGACGTTGATAGAGGTTTTATTCACACAAATCTTCCGTCTCTTCTTCGTCTTATAACATAAAACTCTCAATATAATCACTCATCATGAATACTTTGGAGATTCGCCTAAAAGAGTGGACCAATGAGTTTTCCAACATGGAGAAGCACGACATGGGCGCTTATAATCTTGGATCATTGTTGAGTTTGAAGCTTATCAAGGTTGTCAAACCATTTCTCGATGCATGTCTTGATTACTGGGACCCGGACTATCATGTTTTTGCGTTCCCCGGAGGCGACATTTGCCAATTTCCTGAAGAAATTGCTGCGATCGGTGGGTGGGACCCAGAACACTTGCCTGCCATTCCTTCTACTTCACAAGGGTATAAGAGCAAATTTAGAGACTTGCTTGGATTTACAAGGCTCGAGGTGGACCGTTTAGTGACCTCCAAAGGAGTGCGAATGTTGGACTTTATCGAGCGATTCATTAACAAGGTCGACCCCACCGTTTCTTATGTTGCTAGGCGAAGGGCATTCGGGTTTTGTTTGTTGCATGTATATGTCCTTCAAGGGCATGTTGATGAAGACTTGAGAGGTGATCCCCGTCTCCTGGGCCTAGTTGAGCAAATGGAGCTGCGCAGGAGCCCAGCTTGTTTATGCTTAGGAGAGATCCTTTTGGGCTTGGATAATAGGAAAGCCAATCGCGACCTACCGTACTTGGGAAGTCCCATTATTTTGCAGGTAAAAGAACATTTTTCTTTTTTTTTTCTTCGTCTTTTTTTTTGATATCTAATACCCGCTTTTGGTAGGTCTGGCTTATGGAGCGCCTTCGATTATCGAGCCCCCAGTTCATGTTCCTTCTTATCATGCTCGTTCGATTGCAATGAGGACTAGGCTTTACATGGTGGACTTCACTCGGGTCTGCAATTATTGGGAAAACAAACTGAAGAGTGATGATGGCCCCTTGATTAGGTGGATTGTACCATGGTGGCACCTCAAATCTGTCACTGGAGTGTCTTCCTTGGATCCTACTCGATCTGTGCGCATTCCTGGCTTGGAATTCATGGTATGCATCTTCCCGGAGAGGCTGATGAGACAGGTTGGACTAAAGCAGACAATCCCGAAGCTTGACACCGTCCCGCAGACTGCCGTGGCGCTTACTACCGAGAGTCGAAGGGAGTGGGCCATTAAATGGGCTCAAAGAAATGTATGGTTCTTGAATTCTTCTGTTAGTGTCTTATGGGTGTCGGATTCCTATCTGCAATGGAGGAAAGCTACTACTCCGGAGGAGCGCGAGAGATTGAGGAAGCGCGAGCCTGGTGACTACAAGGTGCGCAAGGTGGAAAAGGAGAAGGAGAAGCATCTGACTGAGGGAGAGAAGGAAGCCGGGTTTCGAGTTGTTCATCATTCGAAGAAACCGAAGACCTCTCCTGTCGTGGACAAAGTGATTGGCAAGAATGGGAAGGCTAGGCCTCGAGAAAGACCGTTGGTTATTAGGTCCGAAGTGGCGCAAGAGCGTCCGGCTCGAGGTCGTGACAAGAAGTATGACAAAAATGACAAGGGCAAAGGGAAGATGGAGGAATAGCCCAAGTCTTTATTGTTATTTACTATTATTATTATTGTAATAAGAAGGTGGGGTTTTTAGAATCCTAGCCTATTTTTTTTTTTGATTTTATTATGTGACGTATTATTATTATTAGAAAATGAATGAAATAAAAAAGGTTAATTGGTTATAAAACCGTTGTGATTTTCTATTTATTATTCTTGTCGAATTCCAAATGCGATCGCAAATGTCCTTCTATTTACATTTCGAAAATAATGGGTTGTATCCCGTGAAGGATTGCCTACGTATTCATTAAGAAAATGAAATCAAACCCTTGCGCGTAGTTCGAGTAAATGTAAAAGAATAATTGTTCTAAGCAAGAGCTTGTAATGAACTTTAGAAGATAAGCATGAGCTTTTACTTACTCTTAAGGTGCAAATTTAATTTATTTGATGATATGAGGATGACAAATTTGTCAAAATGCAAGAGCAGAGTGACATTAGCTTATTTCAGCTTGGCCAGGGGCCGTTTATTTAGTGCCATAAGAGCGACACGTGAGGTTACGCGAGGCGCATTTTTGTTCCTATTCTAGGCATAATACCGCTTTAGTTGGTCGAGGTTTGTTGGGTTGGAAAATTCATTCCCATCTAGGTCTGTGATTCTAACCGCACCCCCTGGAAGTATGGACTTGACTAGAAATGGCCCGGCCCAATTAGGTTTGAATTTTCCTCGTGGATCGACAGGTAAAAGAGCTCTAACCGATTTGAGTACTAAGTCTCCTTCCTTGATGTTCCTTGGCTTAACCCTTTTTTGTTGAAAGCTCGTTTGATACGTGCTTGATATGTTTGGACATTGTGCAAGGCGCGTAGCCTACGTTCATCCAGGAGGATGAGTTCTTCATATCTATCCCTCTTCCAATCGGCTTCCGGGATTTGACTTTTGAGTAAGATACGCAATGATGGTATTTCTAACTCGACTGGTTGTACAGCTTCCATGCCGTAGGTCAAATAGAAAGGGGTGGCCCCAGTGGGCATCCTAACGGATGTGCGATATCCCCACAAAGCAAAGGGTATCTTGCTTGGCCAATCTCGATAGTAGTCAATCATTTTCTTGAGAATTGTGACAACGTTCTTGTTTGCTGCCTCTACCGCGCCATTAGTCTGTGGTCTATATGGCGAAGAGTGATGATGCCTAATTTTGTACTTGGCTAGCAATTGCTCAGTCTCAGCTTGGAAATGTGATCCATTATCACTAATGATCTCATGTGGGCAACCGTATCGACATATGATGTTTTCTGTATGAACTTTGCCACGTTTTTAGCCGTGAGACTAGTGTAGGAAGCCGCTTCTACCCATTTGGTGAAATAGTCGATTGCCACTAGGATGAAACAATGACCTCCTGTTCCAGCTGGGGTTATCTTCCCGATTATATCCATTCCCCAGGCAGAAAATGGCCAAAGAGATGTCATCGTATAGAGCAATGAAGGAGGGACATGTTGTACATTCCCGAAGATTTGGCAGTTGTGGCAATGTCTTACATATTTGATGGAATCGGATTCCATTGTGGTCCAATAGTACCCCAAACGTGTGATTTTCTTTGCCATCATGGGCCCACTCATGTGAGGACCGCATTATCCATCGTGAACTTCTTCCATCACTTTCCGTGCCTGTGAATGATCAAGGCAACGTAGGATTACACCAAGAGGTGTTCTTTTGTATAACTCTCCTTGCATGAAAACGTGTTGGGAAGCTAGTAGGCGTATAGCACGTTGTCCCCTTTTGTCCATATCGGGTGGGTAGGTACCGTTGAGCTTGAAATCTAGGATCGCTTGGAACCAGGGTTCCTGTGTGATTTCCTCTTCATCGGTGATTTGGTGAACATAGGCTGGCTCTGACCGTCGTTCGATGCATAAAGGCATTTCCACCATGTCATCTGGCATATTAATCAAAGATACGAGTTTTGCAAGAGCATCCGCAAATTTATTTTATTCCCGAGGTAGGTGTAGATAGGTCACGTGATCAAAGAATTGGGCCACTTGGTCTATTCTGGCTTTATAGGGTGCTAAGCTTTCGCTTCGGATTTTCCAAGATCCCGTAACTAGATTGATGATCAGGGATGAATCCCCATGTACTCGGAGGTTTTTAATGCCTAAGCTCACTGCCGCTTGTAGTCCAATGAGACAAGCTTCGTATTCTGCAACATTGTTTGTCACCTCGAAGTCGAGTTTGATATAGATTGGTGTATGCTCACCTTCAGGAGAAATGAGCAACACTCCTATTCCAAATCCTCTTAAGTTTGATGCTCTATCAAAATAAAGGTCCCAGGATTCTACATCGGTTTGGAGTATATCCTCGTCTGGAAATGACCAAGTATCTATTGTTTGTGCATCATTGATGGGATTTTCTGCGAAGAATTCGGCAACGGCGCGCCCTTTTATAACTTTCAGGGGCACGTACTTGAGGTCGAACTCGGAGAGCATCAAAGTCCATCTTGCTAGGCGTCCGTTGAGGACGGGTTTTTCGAAGAGGTATTTGACTGGATCCATATTGGAGTATATTTTGACGGAGTAGCTAAGCATATAATAGCGTAGCTTCTTCGTCGCCCACACAAGAGTGAGGCATGTCTTTTCGAGTTGTGAGTATTTGCACTCGTACTCCAAGAACTTCTTACTAAGGTAGTATATAGCCCTTTCTTCCTTTCCTACGGTTTGAGCTAGCATGGACCCATGGCCGTTTCGGTTACTTTGAGATATAAACCAAGAGGTTGATCTCGTTGAGGTGGCATGAGCACTGGTGGTTTAGCCAATATCTCCTTGATTCGGTCAAATGCCTTCTGACAGTCATCATCCCACATGGTGTGATCCGTTTTCTTGAGCTTCTTGAAGATAGGTTCACAAATCATGGTGAGTTTCGATATGAATCGACTTATATATTGCACTTTTCCCAGAAATCCTCTGACTTCTTTTTTTGTTTGAGGTTGTGGCATTTCGATCAGAGCCTTGATTTTGGAAGGGTTTATTTCTATACCTCGTTGGCTAACGACGTATCCCAGGAGTTTGCCAGACGTTACTCCGAATGCGCACTTCTGAGGATTGAGCCTCATGTTGTATTTTCGTAGCCTTGAGAATAATTTGCGAAGGTTCGCAATATGCCCCTCTCTATCCTTGGACTTGACAATCATGTCGTCTACGTATACCTCAACTTCTTTATGCATCATGTCGTGTAAGAGTGTAGTTGAGGTGCGTTGATATGTAGCTCCGGCGTTGATTAACCCAAACGGCATGACCGTATAGCAATAGGTTCCCCATTGAGTGACAAAGGTGGTCTTATGAATGTCTTCTATGGCCATCTTGATTTGGTTATAACCCACATACCCATTCATGAAGGATAGTAATGCGTGGTCTGCGGTATTGTCCACCAATATGTCGATATGTGGTAGAGGGAAGTCATCTTTAGGACTTGCCTTGTTTAAGTCCCTAAAATCAACACAAACACGGATTCACCCATCCTTTTTGGGTACAGGTACTATGTTAGCTACCCAGTCAGAGTACTCGAAAACTTTGATGAACCCGGCTTTGAATTGCTTATCGACTTCTTCCTTAATATTGAGAGCCCATTCTGTTCTCATTCGACGAAGCTTCTGTTTCACAGGCTTGAAACCTGGCTTAATTGGGATTCTATGTTCGGCGATATCCCTGTCGATCCCTGGCATGTCTTTGTAGGACCAAGCGAAGATGTCTTTGGACTCGTGTAGGAGGTCTATGAAATCGGCCCTTTAGGTAGAGCTCAAAGTAGTCCCTATCCTAAGTTCTTGGGGTTCTAGTTCGGTTCCTACATTGATGGGTTCGGTGTTCTCTATTACTGGTCCCCCTTCCCCTTCCTGTAGTATTTCTTTGGCTACGTAGGGAGGTATCTCAATTGAGTCTGGGTCTTGGTCATCCTCAGTATCATCGTAAACAGAATTGCACTCAAGATAACACAAAGAGTAAGAAGAACCTGATTTATTCATATTAAAGTTTGAGAAAAGTTGAAATAAAGAAGCCATCTGATCTGTGGTCAGAGGCGGTAAAGGGACAGTTGTTGGGACATTTCCCGAACTACTGTTACTGTTTGAGGATAAGCTAGGAGAAATAAAGGGAATGGGGATGACGACAGGAGGAGACTCCTTAGCGACTTCTCTAGACTCCGACTCTGACTCCGACTCTGACTCGAATTCATCGTCTTCTGGTTCTCCTTTGAACATCTCTCCTTCTCCAGTGGTGAGCTTGAAGAGTCTTCCTTGATTGTTGGTCCACTTGATTGATTTTCTCCATCCTTTCTACTGATTCGCGTTTGTTTCTGTGATTAACGCGGTAGGGTTGAAGTGATCATCTTGAAGTATCATGGTAATGATCTCATCCTACGCGGCTCTAACAAATCGATCTTCTCCAAACAATAGACTAACAGCTTGTTCGTCTAAGCATGGTGCTTGACGAGCTTTGACGGTAGGAACCGTTTCTGGAGGAATGAAGTAGCAATCGTGAAAGATTTCGATTCCGGCTAGGTTCCTTTCGAGATAGTGCCAAGGTTCGGGAAATCCGTGAAAGAGTTCTAGACTTCCTTCTTTAACGAAGTATCCATTTAGGGTAGGGAGATAGGGTCGCATTTGGACTCCTACGTACTTACGGTTTTGAACTTGAGCAAGCATCTCGAGAACTTCCTCTTTAGTGGGTTTGTACCCTAGTCCAAGTGGTATTTTTTTTGAGTTGCCTTCCTTGTAGGGTGCGAAGGCGTTTCTTCGGATAGGGTTCAAAGGCATTCCAGGGAAGTATCCCTGGGATTTGAGTATGTGGTTGACCACCAAGTTGGAGTAGGGATCGTAGTATAAGGGTGCCAATTCACTTTCTATGACACTTATGCTTTGGAATCCCCCAAGTTCATATACTGGATCCGCAAGGATTTGATTGTTTGACTTCTTTTCGATTATTGCCTTGATGGGTGACGAAGTGATCGTCACCACTTTGCCATTTAGTGGGATCTTGATCTTTTTATGAAGGGTGGATGTTACTGCTTTGGAGGCGTGAATCCAAGGTCTTCCTAGAAGTATGTTGAAGGAAGCTTCAATGTCTACTATTTGGAAGTTAACCTTTCGCTCAATTGGCCCTGTGGCTATGGTTAGGTTAACGAATCCTACTACCTTTCGTCGTGTACCATCATATGCACGGACACCTTGATTGGTAGGGGTCCAATCCGACTCTTTCATGCCTAATTTGTATGCTGTTTTGAGGGGTATGACGTTGACCGCGGAGCCATCATCAACCAAGGTCATTGGCACATTCTTCTTTAGACAAATGACGGTGATGTAAAGAGCCAAGTTGTGACTAGCGCCAAAGGGTGGCAAATCTTCGCCTGAGAAAGTAATAGGATTACTTAGCTTCGGTGATTCTTGGAAGACCAAGTTGACTACATCTTCGGGTGTGGAGTTATGTGCTACATTTAGCTTGGCCAAAGCTTGCAGTAAAGCTTGGCGATGTGGGAATGAGCTTGCTACTAGTTGCCAGACTGAAAGACCAGCCTTGGTCTTCTGTAATTGCTTGAGCAAATGATCAGTGGAGTCATCTTTGTTATCATTTGGTGTGACAACGTTGGTTGGAACATTTTGAGTAGTACTTTGATATGGATGCCCCGAACGAGTTAGGTGATCCACATCTTGGTCTTCACCATTTTGGACTATTTCCTTGACTAGGGAGTTTTCAATGAGATACTCATCCTCATCATCATCGGCCCATACTCCATTGATTGTATCTAGTTCCCTCATTCTCATGATTTCGTCTTCTAGTCGTGTGATTTGGTCTACTAGTTTGTCAACCATGGCGACTATTTCTTGCATAATGGCATTTTGAGAAAAGATTAATGGCGCATGTTCTTTGGGTGTCGCATTGGGATCATGTAAAGTTGTCACCACATTTTCTAATTCCCAAACTTGCCTATCCACACTTCTTGCCCACGCGATGAAGTCGGCGATGGTAAAGGGAAATGGTAGAGTAGAACCCTTCATTCTCGATCGCGTAGATCTCACCTTCAATTGGAGAAATGAGGTGTGAACAATCTAAGGTAGATTCTTTACTTATGATCACTATAATCCCAAGAGGGTTCTGAGTGTTGTTGGGTTTGCCTCCTGGCGGTATTGGTAGTCGACCATCCTCGATCATGTCTTGAAGCACATTTTTCAATTTGTAGCATTTTTCTGTGTCATGCCCCTTACCCCTATGGTATTCTCTGTACGAGTTCTCGTCCCAGAATTTGGATTTCTTTTCGGGTTCGGGAGTAGGTCCTATGGGTTGGAGTTTGCCTTGCTTCATTAACCTCTTTAGAGCATTGGAGTAAGTGTCCCCAACATTTGTGAATTTCCTTGGTGGAGTACTCTTCTTGGATGGCTCAAGAAGGTTAACTTCATCGGTCTTGCTAGTGGAGCCATAAGAACGACTTGTTGAGCCTTGATATCCTCGACCTACCGTTTTGGACAGGTGCCCTTTACGGATGTCATCTTCAATCCTTGTTCCTAGTACGGTTAAGTCCTTGAAAGTTTTGATGTTTTGGTACCTCAAATGATTGGCATAGATGGGTTTTACTGTCCACGAACTTCTCCACAAGGGTAGCCTCATCCGGGCGTTCAACTAGTTGGGTACTAGTCTTCCTCGACCTACTTAGGAAGTCGGTGAATCCTTCTTTGTCATTTTAGGTAAGAACCTCTAAAGTGCGCATGTTAACTTGGATCTCAGCATTATCCGCATATTGCTTAGAAAACTCGATTGCGGCATCTTCCCAAGTGGCGATCTTCTTGTGTTCTAAAGAGTAGAACCATTGCTTTGGGATGGTGTCAAGAGATGAAGGAAAGATCCTTAAGAACATCTCGGGTGTGATGCCTTTGATAGACATGTAATCCTTGAAGGCACGGATGTGGTTCAAAGGGTTTTCGTGTCCCTTGAATTTAGGGATATCCGTCATGTTGAAGTTGGTTGGCAATTTGGAATTTACGGCCTCATACTTGCGATTATTCTCCCTATAAATGTCATCCCCTTTAAGGTACATCAATTGCTTCTCTAAGTATTGGAGTCTTTTCTCAGCTGCAGTCACACCCATGGGAGGGCTTTCTTCCCTGAAGTCATTCATGAAGTCATCAACGACTTCACTTTCTCGAGGAGGAATCCTCGTTTCTACGCTTAGATTCGGCCCTCGATGCTGTCAAGGCGATCATACACTTGGTCTTGAGTAACTTGGATTTGAGCTAGTGCGGCTAGGATTCGATCATTACCATCTTGAAGTTGGTTGAAGTTCACGTCACTTGTTTCAGGCATCTTGAAAACTGGATAAGAGATCGACGACGAATCAAAACACGATCGACCATCCTAACACACTCAAAGAAGAAATATTTTGACTTGTGAAGTGGGTGTGTGCCACTTGTGTCAGTGAGCTTTGAAGAAAAGATAAAGGTTTGAAAATGTATGTCCTAGTCAACTTTAGTGTAGTTGTAGGAGTGGACTCGAAGTGAGGTTTTGAAATGGGCTTGGGCCCGAATTTTGACTCGACAAACGGACAGAATTTCGACTCGGTTTTGCGCTAATCAATGGCCTTTTTCGAAATTTTCATTTAAAAAGGGATTTTGATTTTTACAAAAATCGTCATGGTTTCGTTTAGAAATGGTGATCACGTAAGGTACAAACATTTATACAAGCATTATAATGGGATGCTGAGTGCATTTAAAAGGGTTTTGGTTTAAAGGGTGGGTTGCCATACCGAACAATCAAACCCGAAGTCTGTGGAGAGGCTCGTACCGAACAAGAGTAAGGCCGATTCCTAGTCCATTTCCTCAAGTAGTGAAGGTCCTTGATACAAACAAGAGTAAGCATCATGGTATGGATGACGTCAATCGCTATCCATCCTTAGGCCCAAATAAGAATTAGGACCGTTTAGACGGGACGATTGGTCGAATGGGTTGGGTTAGGCCTAGGAAGGCCGAATAAAACGATCTAGGAAGACCGAGTTATGAAAACCGACAATTGTCTTGTACAAACTATTCCCTAACCTTGTTCAAGTTTCACCCTTTTGGCTACACGTAAGTGTATTATCCCCAGCGGAGTCGCCAAACTCTGGACAATGGGGGCCACTGGGGCGCTTGGGAAACAAGCGTTTGCATTTGTGGAGTCGCCACCAATTTTTATGGGAAATTGGAACCGTTCGAATACCTCGTGCCATGTCAAGACACAAAGTAGTGACATGAACATCAAGAACTCGTTACCCTTAGCATTCTATGTCTAGAATGACTCTCGTGAATGCCAATGAACACGGATGTTCACAGAGATCTGAAGTAAGGGATGAGGGTACGTATTAGGAAGCTCTTTTGATCGAACACCTAATCCCGCCCGCCTCGATAGCGGCCTCTACTAATGATTAGGGAAATCGTCTATACTCGATATATCGTCGATTATATGCATGCAATGCAACATCCAAGTTTTAATCCTAATATGTGAAGGTTAGACTAAGTCGGTGAAACATGTAGTTTAGCATATAATTGGGTCAAAGTAGGATTTAAGTTCAATTACATGTGAAGGCATACAAATGATACAAAATACAATGATAAATACAATAAAGAAAATCACAATAATGAAAATTATAATAATTACAACGGGTTTAGCGATTTATGTCGAAAATACTTTTAAAACGGATAATTTGAGAAAGGAATAAATAAACAAATAAACGAACATGAATTAGGCGATAATACGAATAATAGTTAATTATACGTAGACTAATTAAACAGGTCAAGGCAGAAAGAGAGTTAAGAGGCAGAACTCAACCTGGAATAGGCGCAACAGGACTGCGCCCTTTGGAAGAGGCGCAGCAGATGCTGCGTCTGTTCCAAGGGTGAGTTCTGGCTGTGAAGCCGGAACTGCCAATCGTTAATACTAATTGGTGATTTTAATGATTGATGACGATATTTACTCGGATGGAAGTGATTTAATGGATTAATTACATATGAAAGAGTCATAAAAGCAATAAAACATGGATGAGACGGAATTAAGATGAATTATTTATATGGATGAACGATTGATTAGCGACATAGGTGAACTAATTAGGTTAAACATGACGAATTAACGACGAATACGACAATAGACAGATGAAAATATATCAAAGGTCGAATTCCAGAAACTCAATATGAACGAATTGAATTTCTACAACCCGGATTGATTTTAATGACGAAAACCCGCAAATATTGGATTACTTGGGATTTAAGTCGGGATAAACGATGAATTATATACTAATGAATGATAAATTATGTACATGTGAGATTACTATGGTTGTATGTCAAAGAATTAGCAAAAACAAACGAAACAAATAAAGAAGACGAATTACAGAGGACGAAGGAAGAAGAAAGGAAGCAGGAACTGCGGCAGCCTCGCGAAGAGGCGCATCAGGTACTGCGCTCCTACGAAGAGGCGCAGTAGTTGCTGCGTCCTTTCTCGACGGTTTATCTTCTGGTAATCCGAAAAATGGTTTTAAACGAGGTTTTATAAATCGGTTTTAAGAGGTGTTTTCGACATAAATCTTACATTAATGATACAAAAAGTAAATAACAATAAATAAAAGAGAGATTTACACCCTCAGACTTACATGTTTGACGAAACGAGATGAACTAAGTTAACATTTAGTGATGCTCGACTCGAATGTAAGGAAAGTGCCCTCATAAGAGGAAAACGATTAAGATTGATTAACTTGATTAGTTGTGGAGTTGGTCAAATTGGTCGGTCATGCTAACGAGGCTGGTACTCAGAAGGATCCGAGCTTACGTGGTCGAATGTTCAAGCACGTAGACGCCAAAAAGTAAGAACATGGTCTAGAATGCAAAGGGAGAAGAGAAGGGCGGACACTCGCGTGAGAAATATGAGGAGCGAAGGCTCCTATTTATACTAATCACATGAAGGAATAGGGTTTTCGGAGAGACTTTGGAAGTGAATCTCGGAAAGATATGAAAAAGATACGAAAAATACGCAGAAAAGGACCTGGGAAGAGGCGCAACAGACACTGCGTCTCTTGGAAGACGCGCAACACCTGCTGCGTCTGTTCCCAAGTGGTTTCCTCTTGCGGAAGAAAGATTTCCGCGTTTAAGTTACGGAATGACGGGATAATTTGGTTTTCCTTAATATTTTGTATGAATATTACGGGAAATTGTTTACCAAAGATTAAAAGATTGTGAAAGATTTATAAAATATGGAATAGAAATATCCGGAACATTCCAGAACATTCTGACTCGGGATTCAACGGTTATCAGAAAATGAAGACGGTTTTAGGCCCGGACTCCAAATGTACTCTAATTACTGTCAAAACGACCGTATCGGCGCGTAGATGACAACTAAGAGGTAGACATCAGTATTTGAGCAATCACTTGATGATAAACTTACGAATTGTCACAAATCGTTCCGCGTACCAAACATGTGGCCCAATCATCACCGGGTGGTTTGCGGGAGGTGCAGAAATGAGGTATCTACACTATTCACCCAGATGATCAAGGTAAGACTACTTTTACTTGTCCTTAGGGCGTGTTTGCTTATCACAGGATGCCTTTTGGTTTTTGTAATGACCCTGCTACCTTTCAAAGGCGCATGATGGGGATATTTTCAGAGTATATTGAGTCTATTATGGATGTTTTCATGGACGATTTTAGTGTTTATGGAAGTGAATTTTCTAATTGTCTGTCTAACCTTGATAAAGTGTTGCAGCATTGCATTGAGGTTAATCTTGTGCTTAACTGGGAGAAGTGCCATTTCATGGTCAATGAGGGAGTTGTCTTAGGGCACTTAGTTTCTGACAAGGGAATAGAAGTTGATAAAGCAAAAGTGAAAGTGATTCAGCAATTACCTCCTCCTGTTAATGTTAAAGGAGTGAGGAGTTTCCTTAGTCACGTCGGCTTCTATCGCCGGTTTATCAAGGATTTTTCAAAAGTTGCTAAACCACTTACACAACTGCTACTTAAGGATGCCCCTTTTGTATTCACTGACGAATGTCTTTATGTTTTTAACAGGTTAAAGCAGGATTTGGTATCTGCGCCGATCATACAGCCTCCCGACTGGGATTTGCCGTTCGAGATAATGTGTGATGCCAGTGACTATGCACTAGGAGCGGTGCTAGGCCAAGGAAAGACAAAGCTTTAAATGCAATATACTATGCGAGCCGAACTCTGGATGAGGCTCAAGTGAAGTACACCACCACTGAAAAAGAGCTGCTAGCTGTAGTTTATGCCTTAGAGAAATTTCGTTCTTATTTGATTGGGTCAGAAGTTAATGTTTTTACTGACCATGCAGCTCTGAGGCACCTCCTTTCTATGAAGGAGGCTAAACCACGGCTATTGAGATGGATACTCCTTCTTCAGGAGTTTTATTTGCAGATAAAAGATAAGAAAGGAGCTGAGAACGTTGTAGCTGATCATCTGTCGCGACTGTCATGGCAAGAGGGAGAAGATTCTTTACCTATTGATGAGTCTTTTCCTGACGATTATTTATTTGTTGTATTGTCTTCTATTATTAACCAAGAACCTTGGTATGTAGATATTGCTAATTACGTTGTCAGTGGCAAGCTGCCGCCTGACCTTTCTCATCTGCAGAGGAAGCGTTTTCTGTATAACGCTAATCAATATTTTTGGGATGATCCTTATTTGTTTAAGGAATGTGCAGACAGTCTCTACAGATGGTGTATTCCATAGTGGGAGGCCAAAGTAGTCCTGGAAGGCTGTCACTCATCCTCTTATGGTGGTCACCACGGTCCATCGCGCACCGTGGCTAAGGTACTTCAGTCTGGTTTTAACTGGCCTTTTTTGTTTGCTGATGCTAAGGCTTTTGTTTCAGCTTGTGATGCCTGCCAACGATCAGGGAACATTTCAAAGAGACATGAGATGCCACAAAATGGTATCTTAGAGGTTGAGGTTTTCGATGTCTGGGGCATTGATTTTCAAGGACCGTTCCCGTCTAGTAAAGGTAACAGGTACATTTTAGTAGCTGTTGATTATGTGTCTAAGTGGGTTGAGGCAATTGCTTCACCCCATTATGATGCCAAGACCGTGATAAAGATGTTTAAAAAGATCATATTTCCCCGATTTGGTGTCCATAGGGTCGTCATTAGTGATGGGGGAATGCACTTGAAGGAAAAGAAACTAACTTCCATTCTGTCTAAGGTTGGTGTTCAACACCGGCGTGGTTTGGGGTATCATCCCCAAACTAGTGGTCAGGTTGAGGTCTCTAATAGCGAGATTAAAGAGATCTTGTCTAAAGTAGTTTCTAAATCACGGAAGGATTGGAGTCTTAAATTAGAAGACACATTATGGGCTTACAGAACTGCCTTTAAGACACCGATTGGTGCATCACCTTATTGGTTAGTTTATGGTCAATCATGTCATTTACCTGTTGAGTTGGAATGTAAGGTTTGGTGGGCAATTCGTGAACTTAACTTTGATCCTAAGTTGTGTGGTCAGAATCGTCTTTTGCAGCTAGACGAATTGGAGGAGTTTAGGCTTAACGCCTATGATAGCTCGCGCATTTACAAGGAAAAGACGAAGAGATGGCATGACAAAAGAATTTTACCTCGAGAATTTCATGTTGGGCAGAAGGTGTTGCTGTTTAATGCCAGACTGCGATTGTTTCCTGGCAAGCTGAAGTCCAGGTGGAGTAGTCCTTATACGGTGACATCTATCACTAAATTTGGATCCGTTGAGCTAGAAGGTCCCGAAGGAAATCGGTTCAAGGTGAATGGGCAATATGTGAAGCATTATCACGAAGCAAATGAAGCAGACAATCGTGTTGAAGTCTTGTACTTTGACGAGCTTGACGCGCCAGTTAATTGATGCCATAAGGGTCGTGCGGGACCTCTTAAACCTGCGCTCTCCGGGAGGCAACCCGGACTGTTTTGTTGTACTTTTGTTGAACTTATTTCTTTCCTTTTAGCTGTTTTTCGAACTTTAAACACTGAACTATGCGTCTTTTGTATTTCCTATGCTTCTTTTACGCGTTTTGCAGGTGAAGCAACTCGATCGAGTAGTTTTTCTACTCGATCGAGCAGTTTTGCTCTGATATTCACTCGATCGAGCAGATGCTGTACTCGATCGACATGCTGCAAAATCATGTTTACTCGATCGAGTAACAAATTCACTCGATTGAGTGCTTTTGACACCAAACCACTCGACCGAGCTGTTCTGAATTGCTCGATCGAGCTGTTCCGTCTTCCAGCCGATAGTTTTCGTTTGTTGAGCTGCTGTGTGGCTGCCTATGACCTCCCATGTTCATGATCGGTTTGGCGAGGTCCCTCTTCATAACGTCTTGTAAGTTTTCCGACTTCAGTTATCCTTTTCTCCTTAGTTTGCATTCCTTTCCCTATTTTTGGTACAATGAGGGCATTGTACGGTTTGGTTTGGGGAGGTATGCATCCATATCTGTGTCTGCATGTTTTCTTGCATTCCCGTTTGCACGTTTAAGTTTTTCACATGCAATGTTTGTTTTTATATTCAAAAAAAAAAAAAATCATAAAATCATAAAATTCACAAAATTTTCACGTTTATTTTGAGTCGGAACGTTTGAACTTTGACGCTACATTGAATCCCTACCTCTACCTTGCATATTCGTGACATTTTGTTGGCATGATAATGTGCATAATCTACGAGTTTTTGTTTCTCTCTTATCTGAACGAATAGACTTGACTCATATATCGGCAAGCTACATTACATTCTGAGGTTAGAGCCTTATAAACTGGTGACATTCATGACCGGTTTCATTTAGGATGTGAGTAGTACTCTCTGTAAGGCATGTAACATCAATTTGCATAAGCATGAATCTAGTCTTCTTAATACCTGTATGCATTCGGTCTGTGGATGGTGACACATGTTAGGAGAGGCAGTTCTCTTTATTTCATTCTACCCATTAGCCTCACATAGCCAAATTGCCCTTTTTGTCCTATTAGCTACAATCTATAATTTTGCCTACCCTAACCGAGCTAGTGATGAGTAGCTGTTTGGAATGCTTTACTGCAGTTGGTTATATATCTGATTTCAGAAGTCGGTGGAAGAATTGAAGGGAATGAAAAGAAAAAATGTTGTGAAAAAGAAAAAAAATAGAAAAAGAATTGAAAAAGAAATATGGAAAAAAGAAAAGAAAGAAAAATCATATGCGGAAAAACGAAAAATTGTATAGATGATTTTCACTCCCATGTCTTATTTATATCTTATGGGGAGTTGACAAGTTTATGGTGTTTTGTGAGTTGAGTGCATCTAATTTGCACTGTTTTGTATTGTTATATTGAGTATGAAGTTGGGATGCAGTTCAATATTTGGATCCGTTATTGCTTGCCAGGCTAATAACTCCACATTTCCAAATTCATCTTAGCCCCTTCTTACCCATTACCTCACTTACCCAAATGTAAGTCCTCGACATGTGTCTGGATCATTAGTTTGGTTGGAATGCGTATGTACGGTTGTAGAGACTTTATTCATGTTAACTGCATGCATGTTCTTATAGGCCGAGTTAGGTGAGTGTCTTTACTTCTTTTTATCTTTCACTTATATACTCACCCTGTGCTTAAATTTGAGTGATGAGCGACCCGTGAGAGTCCGATATCTTTAAGTCTTGCAAGTTTGACGGTAAAGCAAGTTTCAAACATTGATTTAATTCGTTTGCACTTATCACTTGCCACTTTGTTAGTTGTTGCATTAAACTAGTTTTGGCGGGTGATTTGTAGCTGATGCGTTGGTCCCATTCCGCATTTGTTCTTAGTTACTTTCATAGTTGGCTTGGGGACAAGCAAAGGTTTGGTTGGGGAGATTTGATGCGTGTATTTTACATAAGGTTTTTACCTCATTTTTACACGCATTTCTATACTATTTTACGTGGCATCTAGCTACAAATATCCCCAAATAGTCTACTTTGGTTCGTCTTGTGTAAATTGCAGGTACAGATCGGAAAGAAGATAAATCAAGCCTAAACTCGTCCTATTTTCATACATTTATGGAGAACAAGGAATCGGAGCTTGGAATCTATCACTTTGAAGACGCGTGAGTTGATTTCGGAAGGTGTCGAAGTGCCTTATGTGCTAATATACCTCGATCGACCTCTTTTCAATCGATCGAATGCTTTATTTATGAAGTTTAACTCGATCGAGTAGTTTTCTTACTCGATCGAGAAGGCCATTATAAGGAGTTACTCGATCGAACGATTTTCCATTCGATCGAGAGGATTTGCTGCATAGTTACTCGATCGAGTGGTTTAATTCCACTCGATCGAGAGGTTTTACCCCTCAGCCGTGTTTTCGCCTTATTTCTTATGGGCTTTTGTAATTAGGCTTATTAATTAGGTTTAGGAGGAAGATTTTCGTGTGCTATTTTACACTGGAGACTGCATTACTCGGAGGATCTCTTCGACTCGCTTCTTCCCTTCCCTTTTACTCTCTTTACTTTAGACTACTCAGATTCGAAACTTGTAATTGGTACATTACTCCTTTTCGTAATTGCTATTTTAATTCTTCCCTTTTCTTATTGCTTTTCATTATTGCTTTATTCAATCTCTATTTGCATTATTATCATGTTTAATTCATATTATCTATGCATTACTGTTGTTGATTTGATGATGGTACGTAGCTAATTCCCTTCTGCTAAGACTAGGGAATCCACGATTATGAAGGAATAGTAATCAATTTATTAGGTTTAATGCTTGTGTAGTCTTTGTTGTTAATCGCTGCAATTAATTGTTTCTGCCTAATTGAGTCGACGCAATTAGTCATTTAATCGTAATAAACCTTGACCTGGACCGGAAGGTTAGAAAGGGTGAGACTCGTAGCGAATATTAGGACACCGTAGTGAGGGCGCAAGCTAAGTTATTTGTGCTTTAGGGCGAATTGAGACCAGAAGGAGATATTCACTGCCCCATAGACCATACTTGCATTGACCTGAGACCTAGATTGCTTGACTGAATGATCATGGTGAACCGACTGTCTTAGCTGCTTTCTCCTTATTTGCTTAATCTTCATTCTCTTGCCTTTTCCTCTTCCTCAACCTCTTTAGTTTAGAATAACAAATTCAAACCTCCAATTTGGTTACCGTGACGGACTTAGTAAAGTTGACATTTCCCATCTCCCTGTGGAGATCGACCCGACTTCCCTAGCTATATTAGTTAGAGCCAGTTGGTTATTTTTGGTAGGTACACGACTAGCCTGTCATCTCATATTAAGTTTTGTATAATGATAACTTTTAATTGGGTGGCTAATAATTACAAGTAGAAGTACAAAGTCAAGTATCAATCACGGAAATTTTTGAGAAGTAGTGTATAACCCAAAGATTATGCGTTGTGTACACTATGCACCTTACAAAGTGGCCACTTAGGCCCTGTTCTTTTGGATTTCAAATTGCTGAACTGAACTGAATTGAACTTATAGGAGCTGAACTGAACTGAACTGAACTGAACTGAACTTATAGGAGCTGAACTAAACAGAACTTATAAGAGCTGAACTGAACTGAACTTATTTGAATTTATAGAAGTTGAACTGAACTTATATGAGCTGAACTTATTGAAGTCAAACTGAACTTATAAAATTTTTACGTTTTATATAAGTTAATTTTTTATGCAAGTACTACAATACATTACAATAAAAAATAAATTACATATTACAATTTTTTTTCTAACCATCTATTTCCATATTATCATCCTCCTCGTCACTTTTATCTTCATCTGCATTTTCACTGACATCATCGAATCCATTATCTTGCCAAATGTCTTTTACTCTGTTATTTAGTACCTTATACATAACTTCCTTACGCTTTGTTTCAGACATGTCTCAATCTGTTGAGATTAATGAGGTATAGCTGAAATAAGGGTAAAAATATTAATGAGATATGTGGACTTTGAATAAGTAATGAGTAGGCGGTTTAGCATAACTAAATTATAAGGGTCATTTTTTTTATTATAATAATAATGTGTATTGGATAATTATAATATTGGAATTTTTTTTGCATTGATTTAAAAGAACAACCTCAATCTGCCCCTCTTACGGTAGAAGAACAGATAATGACTATTTATACCGGAACGAACGGTTATCTTGATTCATTACTTATTTCCAATCGAAAAAATAACATATCATAAGATTCCCTTTCTTGAAAATCCGCGCTTTTCCAAACCCAGAACACGGACGGAATTCTAGGATTACTCCTTGGAGCAAATACTTTTATGCATACCTCTTCCGGTTGATCCGCACTATACTCTAATCTCGTAAGATGATACACACTAGATAACAGCCCTCCCGGGGCTACGTCATAGGCACATTGAGAACGTAGATAATTGTAACCATATACATATAAAATAACAGCAATGGAATGCCAATCTTCGGGCTTAATTTGTAAAGTCTCTATTCCTTGGTAATTGAAGCCTAAAGATCTATGTACTAGCCCATGTTTGGCTAGCCAAGCAGACAAACGACCCTGCATCTTGTTTATATCTCCCACATTCTTTTTTTTTAGATTAAATTTATGAAAATGAATCCGCCGCTTATGTTTACAATTACACAAAAGTGAATCCCATTTAATTCACTAATTCCTCGGAAGA
Source organism: Silene latifolia (assembly GCF_048544455.1). Taxonomy (NCBI): domain Eukaryota; kingdom Viridiplantae; phylum Streptophyta; class Magnoliopsida; order Caryophyllales; family Caryophyllaceae; genus Silene; species Silene latifolia. The sequence goes on from NC_133531.1 coordinate 118,183,296, forward strand.
TACTGAATTTTTGTATTTGAAAAATGTTTCGGGAAGAATCTCTGAAGTAAATGGAGATTTATATTTATAAAGTAATCCTTGATCATAATTTCCCGTATGAATACTCCGCTCAACTCGAAACTTATGGTTGATAGTAAAACATCGATTTTTCTGTTGAGACTTAATCCTATCGTGATAAATTTCCCTAGATATTTTTTTACGAAGCTTTGTTATAGCATCTATAACTGCTTTCGGTTTTGGAGGACAACCCGGCAAATAGACATCCACGGGAATTAGTTTATCGACCCCGAACAAGATCAGTAGGAATCGATCGAACATCCCCGGTAATTGTACACGCTCCCATAGCAATAACATATTTAGGTTCGTGCATTTGCTCATATAATCTCACTAAAGAAGGCGCCATTTTCATTGTTACTGTATCGGCTGTTAAAATTAGGTCCCCTTGTCTAGGGCTCAATCTTGGTACCAGCCCATAACTATCAAAGTCGAATCGCGAGCCTATTAATGAAGAAAATTCAATGAAACAACAGCTGGTCCCATAGAGAAGCGACCATAAACTAGAGAGTCTTGACCAATTATAAAAATCATTTGATGTAGTTGAAATAACAGAGTTTTGGGTTATTTGATTAAGTAGTGGAAACTCAATAGAATTCATAACTATTTCCATTTTTTTTTTCTTTTTTTATTGTAAAACTTTTCGGGGATTAAGACCATTCCAATGCTCCTTTTCGCCATGCATATACTAAACCAACAATTAGGATAAGCACGAAATTAAAGCTTCTATAAATACGGATACGCCCAATATGTCGAAACTCATTGCCCATGGATAAAGAAAAACCGTTTCAACATCAAAGACAACAAAAACTAGAGCAAACATATAATAAAGGATTTTAAATTGTAACCAAGCATCCCCCATCGGTTCTATACCCGATTCGTAGCTAGAAAGTTTCTCTGGACCTTTGCTACTAGGCGCTAAAATTCCGGAAAATAGAAATGCTAAAATAGGAATAACGCTTGATATTATTAAAAATGCCCAGAAAATGTCATATTCATAAAGTATAAACATAGACAGACTCTTCACGAATTTGGAAAATATTTTTAATTGGTTGATTCCGAATTAGAATTGTCAAGTTATCCATAACTCCTTAGTCAAAACAACAATTAATTTTGAGTGAACGACTTCTTTATTATAAAAAAATTATTATAAAAAAAAGTTTCATTTGTTGTGTCTCATCTCAAACGTGATTGACTTGAATATTTTTTTATCTTTTGTTCTCCATTCCACCGCATTTTTTTATAATTATCTAATTCTATTCTATATATAAATATAAATAGAGATTATTTTTATTCGCTTTCACCTAGGTTTTACCTAAATAAACAAAGAAAATAAATTCAAACAAGGACTTCTCATTTTTTTTTCATTTCGTAGATAGAGATAATTCACATGTAAGAGGATGTTTATAAATTTAGATTTCATAATGAGTTAGAATGACATTAGTAATTAGTATATTCTATTTAATTTAATCCGAATTCGGGCCAAGTAGCTTTTCTTTTATTGATTGTATAAGGAAAGTGTGGACATGGTCTACCTGCAAGCCCAGCCGATCTGTGGACATACAACGGTCTTTTTGAAAGCCACGCTCGGCGGCGTAAAGATGCCTTCGACCGGATCGTTTTAGATCGGTCGGTTTCGTCTCGGTAAGGGTCTCGAAACGATTAGAGATGTTCGGAGTCGCCACCAAGCATTTATGGGATGCCTGGAACCCGTTCGAATTCCACTTTATACCTCGGTCAAATCGAAGCACAAAGCAGCGTTTGACATAGGTACTAAAGATAAGGAAATCATCCCTCTTTAGCATCGTATCTCTAGAATGACTCTCGTACGCCCTGGATAAGGTCGTCCACTATCCAAAGTTTCTGAGTAAGAGGTGAAGGTACGTATTGGGAAGCCCTTTAATCAGACACCCAATCCCGCCCGCGTTTAGCGGCCTCTACTGATCGATCTTGGTTGGTTGAATGCAGAAGTTGATAAAACTGTTTAAATGCATGAATGCGCATCCAATGATTTTAACCTAACATGTGAGAGCTTTCTAAGTCGGTTGATTTAATCCAAGTATCAAGTATAAGATGTCGAGTTGCATCAATGGTTGATTTACATGCAAGACGGAAATTAAACATCCATTTACCGTATTAGGTTTAGGGTGCATAACACGATCCATTTGTCTTAGTAAGGCGTTTTGCAAATATGGTTTTGAACAAACGAATAGTCATCTGATCCGTCCTATATCCGGGTTAACCGGAGTCGGGATCGTCCTAGACTAATGCTGGAAGGGAACATGCCCTGTACCAGACGGCTATAAGAGGCGCGAGCCAGCCGGCGGTGTAAGGGGCCTCCCTCTGGTTTTGAAAATGAGAAAGAAAAGGCCTGCTTGAGGCGCGGGTTAGCCAACGGTTGTATGCCGTGTTCTGACTATTTAGAAAACGTTATAAAACGTGTTAAAAATGGGTATTTGAACCCGGTTTGATTTGAAAGGGTCGTTTAGACCGCATTTGTCGATTTGAAGAACTAGACTCGAATAATCATCATTACTTGATAATATTCGGTGTCGGGTTCGGTTTGACAAGCTTGACATGAATAGTTTTGAAAATGATTATGGACTAATTGTTTTAAGTCCATTTTGAATGTAATTAGTCGGTACTCATCATCGTACCCGGGTTAAAATCCAGCATGGTATGTATAACCAAGGATGACTTTGTGTTGGTGACTAATATGTTTGTTTGAAAAATGTAAAGAAATGAAATAAAAGGCTTTAAAATACCTCTTAAATGTCATTAACCAAATATTATCACCGAAACACGGATTTAACCGTCATGGTATGAAGAACCAAGGGTGAAAAATGCTTTATGGTTAAAACATGTGAAATGAAACAAAAGGTTTCGAAAATACTTGAAATGGTAAAAACCGATTACAAATATGAAAAATGGATTAAGGGAAATGACGAGAACAAACACGGTTGATCTCTGGTCTGAGTACCCCATTTAGGCGCGAGCCTGTTGGCGACCTAAGGGGCTTTCGCCTCGGACAAAAATCGTTTTGGCTCGTTTATTCCATGTTTTGGTTCATGTTATGCATGTTTTAGCATGTTAAAGTCATGAAACAAATGAAAACATAATAAAAGAGGATTTTTACACCCTCATACTTACATGTTTGGTTATGGCGAGTGACCGACGTAAGTGTAATAACTCGTTTGATCGGAAAAAACTCGGTTTAAAACCGTTTTGGTAAGTAAAAGAGTGTTTTAAAAGTTTACTGATGGTGTAGTGGTCAAAGTGGTCGGACAAGTGATTTAATGCACGATGACGGTACCAAACAATGTGTAAGGCTTGTATTTACGATCGGTAGGTCGTAAATACGCGTCGGGTTGTGACTTAAGAAGTCGAGTCGAGAATTTTAAGGGAGAAAAGAGGGGGCGGACACTCGCGTAACTCTCAAATGGGTGGCATTTGAGGGGTATTTATAGGAGAATGAGTGGTTGTGTGAGTTTTGAGCGACGTGGCCACCTGGGCTGCTCAAAGAGGCGCGAGCCATGCCGCGGGTCTTCGAGTTGTGTTGTCGCTTTCACAACAAACGCAATCATGATTTGTTCTATCCTAGATTTTGTAGTCACATGTTTGGTACTTGACCAACATGAATCCGGGAAAACTTAGCATAGAAGGTTTGAAGATATTTTTTTTTATGGTTGACTCGGTTTGACTCGTTGTTGGAGTCGGGATTTGAATTTTCGAGTCGGTTTTTGGTCCGGTGTCGGTTTTGACTCTAGTTAGTGTCATTGCGACCCCGTCGCCGTGCATTAAATACTCCAGGTATTTTTGAAATGTTTTGAAATGTTTTGTTTTCGAAATCGTTTTAAGTTTTCCGACGTAAAGTTGTACACAAACTGTCGATCAAACGCTGCGATCCCAAAACATGTTGTAGTCCGATAATCATCGGGTGTTTGTTGGAGTCTCAGCAGATACTGGGTATCTACAGAAAGAAATACTTGTTTTGCACTTTTGTAGTCACGATCTATTAAACTACAAAGTTTCTTTGACAAGGTTGCCAATGAAATTGACCATTGACCAAAGATCTTTTTGAAACCCGGGCTTAAAAAAAATTAGAATTTTTTGCTAGAGTTAGTATAATGTAGGGTATTCCTAAACCTATTTCTTATAGTCAACTGTAGTTGGTTCATTGGGCTGAAATGAAATTTTTAATAGTCAATTTATCCCTAAGGTTTTGCTTCTAACAATTAAAGTTAGAGTTAGGTATAATATACCTATTAAAGGGGGTAATATAATAAATTATTTGATTGGGTAGGAACGATAAAAATAAGATTCCTATAAAATTTTGTACTTATACTTACAAAAGAAAATTAAGGGTGGCCTAGATTGGATCTAGTGAAATACATTTAATTTTTTGTTCTCCGCCATAACATAAATGATACTCATTAATAAGTTTATTGCCATTTTTTTTTATTTGATGAGAGACAAACGATGGGTTATAAAAGCAATCAACTAATAATTAAATTTATAATATAAATTCATATAGTATATATATTTTTAGGGCTATACGGATTCGAACCGTAGACTTTCTCGGTAAAACAAATCAAACTTTTTCTTTTATTATCAAAATGATTTGAATTGTTTCAAAGACCCAACATGCAGTTTTTTGCATTGGGCTTTTTCATTAACTGATATAAATATCAGCTATTCTACCATAATTTTTCTTGATAGAAAGAAAATGGTTCCATGTGCTGTGATTCATTATTTATTTGAACTTTGATTCAGAAGCACTACCAAAGTGTTTCAAAAAAGAGTTATAGTGACGTAGGTCTGCTTTTGGCCTAGAGAAATTTTAAAATTAAATGGAGTCTCTATCGTTCTGCTTAAAGAATATAATATGAAACTTCATACACCTTAAAGTTCATAGGACGAAAAGAGATTTTTTGAGACCCTGATACTCATTAAGCCTAGCATTCAATAGGCTGGGTATTCACCTTATTAATATTAAAAAGGATCTATTTGGGGACACCGGAATCAGACCAGATAAGAACTAATTGTTAGGCTATTGTTCTCTTGTTTTGTTTCCTCAAAATCATAGAGTAAGACATCGATTTATCAAAAAAATTAATTAATCGAATTTCTTTGATTGCATGATCTGAAAAACATTGGCGCGCGTGTAAACGAGGTGCTCTACCTAACTGAGCTATAGCCCTTTACTTGTGCTACATAACCTATTTTAACAGGTAGATAATTTCTTATCAAGATGAACATTCGCGATCAAAGATCATAGCTCTTTGATTGATATTGCTTATAAACAATATTGGATTTATAATCCATCTATGTAACTTTTGAGTTTTCTTTAGTAATGCAAAATAACCTACTTAACTCAGTGGTTAAAGTATCGCTTTCATACGGCGGGAGTCATTGGTTCAAATCAAATAGTAGGTAAGGTAAAACTTATTAGATACCCTTGACTCTGGTATCTAATAAGTTTTTATATTCACTCTCTAGATTATTGAAAGACTTTTTTTTAGTATATAAATTGTTATATCCTATTATTTGTTATTTTTTTTTAACAAATACAAAATATATATGTGTATGTTATCTTGTATATACGGATTATTTTTTATAGGGTGTATGTTTTTATAATTATAAGTATTTACGCACACTAACCAGTTATGAAATCGGATTGATAGACTCTACTCGTGTCCTAGCTCGTCTGAGAGCTAGATTTGCTTCAATTATTTGTCTATTTCCTTCAGCTTTCTTCAAATTAGCTTCTGCTATTTCAAGAGTTTGCTGAGCTTCTTGTGGATCAATGTCACTACCCTTCTCAGCATCATTTACTAAAACAGTGATCTCATTATTGCCTATTCTAGCAAAACCGCCCATCAGAGCCATTGTTAACCATTGGTTGTTAAGCCGTATTCTCAAAATACCTATATCTACAGCTGTGGCAATAGGGGCGTGGTTTGGCAATACGCCGATTTGACCACTATTAGTAGATAAAATGATTTCTTTTACTTCTGAATTCCAAACAATTCGATTAGGGGTCAGTACACAAAGATTTAAGGTCATTTCTTCAATTTGCTCTCCATTTATAAGTTCATAACTTTTGCGGTAGCTTCATCGATGTTACCTACCAAATAAAAGGCTTGCTCAGGAAGACCGTCTAATTCTCCGGAAAGGATCAATTGAAATCCTCTAATTGTTTCTGCTAGACCAACATATTTTTCTGGGGATCCTGTAAATACTTCTGCTACGAAAAACGGTTGTGATAAGAAACGCTCAATTTTTCGCGCTCTTGCTACGGTTAACCGGTCTTCTTCAGATAATTCGTCCAACCCAAGGATAGCTATAATGTCCTGAAGTTCTTTGTAACGTTGTAAGGTTTGCTTAATTCTTTGCGCAATTTCATAATGCTCTTCGCCAACGATCCGAGGTTGGAGCATGGTTGATGTTGAATCTAACGGATCCCCGCTTTGGATAGATCCCTTTGGCGGCTAATCCTCTTGATAGTACAGTAGTAGCGTCTAAATGTGCAAATGTCGTAGCAGGAGCGGGATCGGTCAAATTGTCTGCAGGTACATAAACTGCTTGAATCGAAGTTATTGACCCTTCCTTTGTAGAAGTAATTCTTTCCTGTAAAGAACCCATTTCAGTACTAAGAGTAGGTTGATAGCCTACAGCGGAAGGCATTCTACCCAACAAGGCGGATACTTCAGATCCTGCTTGAACGAAACGAAAAATATTGTCGATAAATATAAGTACGTCTTGTTCATTAACATCTCGGAAATATTCCGCCATAGTTAGGGCAGTCAAACCAACCCTCATACGTGTCCCCGGAGGTTCATTCATTTGACCGTAGACTAGAGCCACTTTTGATTCTGCAATATTTTGTTCATTGATAACTCCAGATTCTTTCATTTCCATGTAAAGATCATTTCCTTCACGAGTACGTTCACCTACTCCACCAAATACGGATACGCCCCCTTGAGCTTTTGCAATATTGTTGATCAATTCCATAATGAGTACTGTTTTACCCACTCCAGCTCCGCCGAAGAGTCCTATTTTTCCTCCACGGCGATAAGGGGCTAAAAGATTTACCACTTTAATTCCTGTTTCAAAAATAGATAATTTTGTATCTAACTGAGTAAAGGCGGACGCAGATCTATGAATAGAGGATGTTGTATGAGTCCCTACGGGCCCTAAATTATCAACGGGCTCCCCAAGCACGTTAAAAATTTGTCCAAGAGTTGCTCCACCAACTGGAACGCTTAGGGGAGCTCCTGTATCAATAACTTCCATTCCTCGCGTTAGACCATCTGTAGCACTCATAGCTACAGCTCTAACTCGATTATTTTCTAATAATTGTTGTACCTCACAAGTCACATTAATTGGTTGGCTAGCAGTATCGCGACCCTTAACTACCAGAGCGTTGTAAATATTTGGCATTTTGCCTGGAGGAAAAGCTACGTCCAGTACGGGACCAATCATTTGAGCGATACGCCCCAGGTTTTTTTTTTCACGTGTGGAAACACCAGGACCAGAAGCAGTAGGATTGATTATGATAATATTAAAAAAAAAAATATGTCGAAATTTTAGGCGAAAATTAAAATTATCGAAAAAAAAGGGATGTCCGATAGCAAGTTGATCAATTAATTAAATCAGAATAAAAATATAGGAGTTAACAATCCATTTTGTTGGTATCATCCAAACGAATCTAATTCATTCAATTATTTATTTAATTAGTCTATTTATATTGTGTTAAATTTAAAGTTCAACCAATCTATTTGCAAATAAATGGATGATGAAAAAATCGTGAGAACGTCCTTTATTTTTCTATCAATATAGACAACCCTTTACTTACTCTATTATTTATAGAAATCGAACCCGAACTCTAAACTATATTTAATTTATGATTCATTAGCACCGTAACGTAGTTCTTTTTTAGTATATTAATTTCTGCTTGGCCTAGTCTTTCTTTTCATGATAGAATTCGGCCTATTTTCACATCTAGGATATACATATACCCCATATTTCATTGTCAAGAGTTCATTTATAATTATTTAGTTCTTTCAATCCAAACGGGGGTGGGGTAAGAAATTATAAACTTGAAAACAACGGTAGGGTTGCAACATATATATGAAAGAGTATATAATAATGATGTATTTGTCGAATCAAAGACATTACGTGGTCTAATAATGAACCCTTTTGATTAGTTGATAATATTTGTTGAGAGTTGTACGACAGATTCCTTTGTTTGTATTTTTTTTAGAGTTAAGGCCTAATTTATGTCGAGTAGACCTTGTTGCTTTGTTGTACAAATTTTTAAATAAAGTTGTAGGGAGGGACTTATGTCACCACAAACAGAGACTAAAGAAAGTGTTGAATTTAAAGCTGGTGTTAAAGATTACAAATTGACTTATTATACTCCTGAGTATGAAACCCTAGATACTGATATCTTGGCAGCATTCCGAGTTTCTCCTCAACCCGGAGTTCCACCTGAAGAAGCAGGGGCCACAGTAGCCGCCGAATCTTCTACGGGTACATGGACAACGGTATGGACCGACGGACTTACCAGTCTTGATCGTTACAAAGGACGATGCTACCACATCGAGCCTGTTGCTGGAGAATAAAATCAATATATTTGTTATGTAGCTTACCCCTTAGACCTTTTTGAGGAAGGCTCTGTTACTAACATGTTTACTTCCATTGTGGGTAATGTATTTGGGTTCAAAGCCTTGCGTGCTCTACGTTTGGAGGATTTGCGAATACCTGTTGCTTATGTAAAAACTTTCCTAAGCCTGCCTCACGGTATCCAAGTTAAAAGAGATAAATTGAACAAGTATGGCCGTCCCCTATTGGGATGCACTATTAAACCTAAATTGGGGTTATCTGCTAAAAACTATGGTCGAGCAGTTTATGAATGTCTTCGCGGTGGACTTGGTTTTACCAAAGATGATGAAAACGTGAACTCCCAACCATTTATGCGTTGGAGAGACCGTTTCTTATTTTGTGCCAAAGCAATTTATAAAGCACAGGCTGAAACAGGTGAAATCAAAGGGCATTATGATACGTGCATTTTATATAGTCTTTTTGGCCTATTTACGCACGTATTTCTATGCTATTATCGTAGTTTTATGCTACGAAGTGCCCCAAATATGCTACTTTGGTTTGTTTTGTCTTATTTGCAGGAATGAACCAGAAAGTAGTGAAATTGGGCCTTTTACCGTCCGTTTTGCATGCATTTGGTGGAAGAGTGAATTTGGAGCGGAATTATTGCTGTCTTGGGATACGTGAAGATGTTTCGGGAGCTAAAAGGACAAGTAAAAGTCAAACTAACGAGATTTTGTAGCTGCTGAAGTTAGTTTTCACTCGATCGAGTACTTAACTGGTCGATCGAGTGGTTTTAGGACAAATAATCAGTCGATCGAGTACTTTAGTTGGTCGATCGACCAGTTTCATATTAGTGTTTAGTCGATCGAGCGCTTCTTTTGGTCGATCGAACAGTTTGAGCCTGAGTTTGCTCGATCGAGTACTTTAAAACCACTCGATCGAGTGGATTCGTCTACGAGCTTGGGCTTTCTAGTTTATTTCCGTCATCAGGTTAAATAATTCCTATTTTCTTATAAATAGGAAGGGAGGACGTCATGTTTAGGAGTTCGGAGGCGGCTTTTCCCTGTTACTTTGTTCCTCTTATTTCCGGATCATTAATTCAGTAATCTAATCTTTCCCTTTTAATTCATTCTTGTTCCTTTATTGCTCTTATTATTTCTCAATTTAGTTATCATGTCTTATGTTATTAGATTAGCAATTGCTAGTGTAGTATCCCGAGCCATGCGTAGCTAATTCCTTTAATATGTTAGGACAAGGGAAACCGTGGTAGCAATATGTTAGGATCGACATGATTAGATTAATTTTGTGATAAGAATTGTATTAGGCAATATAATTGTGATTAGGTTGAATGAATGCATGCAGAAGACCGATTAATTAGTTATCCCCGACCTAGATCGAAAGATTGGAAGGGAAGGCTTGCTTAATTACAATAGGTGATACCTAATTAGGGCGAAAGCTAAGTTAGGGAGACCCTAGGGCGATTAGAGATCGAAAGGGTATAATCGTAGGTTTAAGGACCGAAAGGTGACGACCTCGCTCTTCTTATCAATAATTTAATCGACTCAGTTGACCCGATAGTGTAGCTGCCACGGTAGACCGATTCCTAGCATATTTCTCCCTTTTATCTGATTTACCCTTGTATTTCTCCTTTATTTTCTCTTATTCTTTTCCCTCTTGCTTTAATCTCTTTAGTCTAGTCAAAACATTTCAAACCCCCAATTGTGACATTAGACAGATAGAATAGACAAATAGATAGTAAACCGCCTCCCTGTGGAGATCGACCCTACTTACCGCTGACTTCTGTTAGTAGTACTTAGGTAATTTATTTTTGGTACAGAAACGACCGTATCAAATTTTGGCGCCGTTGCCGGGGAGGCAACTATTTATTTGCTTGTTTTATTTTGTCTGTTTTTAGCCTCAGGGGATTTTTCCCTTGAGGTCGTTCTAATCTTTCTCTTTAGTGTTGTATTGATAGGCCTTACAGGTTCTACCTAGACAGTTCTAGGTGAAACATCGTCAAAGGGAAGGCTTGAGTACCTTTGACCCATCACCTATGTCCCATTATATGGCGCAGCAGGTGATTTACTGCGGGAGATGTGGTTCTGCTGAGCACAATGCAGCTCTTTGTATGGCAGAAACTGACGAGGTCTTCGAGTTCAGGCTTTGGGGACGAGCTAGTCAAGCAGCTGTAGTTGTGCCGCCAATTCCACCCTATCAATGGCCACCGCAACAAGATCCTCCTGATATACAGAAAGAAGAGATTGCGGAGCTGAAATCTCTGTTGGAGACACTTGCATCCCAAGTGCAAGAAGGTGATAGAGACACTTTTTCGCGATTTGATAAGCTCGAGTCTGAAATAGATCAGTTAGTTGCTGAGTCGGATAGTTGGCAACCGAAGAGGTATATCTTTGTCACCGAGATCGGTTTTCCCCATGAAGAAACCGTGTTGCCCAATGCTGAGGATGATTTTTATGACTCGGATGACGAATTTCTATCATTTTTCACTGCCTTACACGAGGATTTCAGCGCTGTATAGGAAGAATCACTCGATCGAGTGACTTTTATTAGTCGATCGAGTGAATTTCCAGAAAAGCTGTTCGATCGAGTGGTTCAAAGCACTCGATCGAGTGAAAATCAGGAGGAAAGTGCTCGATCGAGTAATAATTCTGCTCGATCGAGTGAGTTGGCCAGCGAGAGCAATGATTTGTTGTTTGGGTTCGTTTTAGACGACAATTTCGATGATGATAATGGATACGGTGAGTCACCCCTATTCAAGGCCGAGTTGGATGCACTTGAGGCTGCGATTTACGGGACGAAATCCACTGAGAAGGGTGACGAAACGACAGCTGAGTCAGTAATTGCTCCTAGCACGGAAGAGGTAATAAATTCCTTTATCTATGATTCCATCGTTAAGAGCAACCTACCTGAGGTAATTAGCGATAATTTTATTATTTTTAATATTCAAAGTACGCTACCTCGTTTGACTCGTGCTTTTAATGCTATACCCCCTCCCATGTGGTCGTTTAATTTAACAAATTTTCACCGTCCTTGTCATTTCAATTTTGTTAATCTAAAATGGCGCCCTAATTTATTGTCAATTGCTCCGGCGCTCCTCCATTTTGTGGATAAATTTAGGAACTCACATAGGAAATTTGTTAGACTTAAATGTTTATATACTTTTATTTCCTATGCTTGTATTCCACTGTGGTGCTACTTACATTTTTGTGTAGTACATGCGCAGATGTATGATTTAATGCTGCACGCTTTGAGCTGTTTTGATTGTGACTAATTAGAGAGCCTCGAAGGAAAGAAGGTCGTGCTGGGACCTGACTGAAGCTAGCGCTACCCGGGAGGCAACCCGGAGTTTTTATTTTGCATTTTTATTTCATTTCAGTTGTAATAAATGGTTTTCATACCATAAACCTATATCAGTATGCTTGTTTTGTTAGTTTTGCGGGCTGTTTTTATTGCGTTTTGCAGGAACACACTGAGGATCACTCGATCGAGTACTTTTTGTACTCGATCGAGCACTTTTGCTGATAAATCCTCTCGATCGAGCAGTTGTGGAGCACCTGCAAAGAGAGAACTACTCGATCGACCTAATTTCCTTTCGATCGAGCAGTTTTGGATGCCCAACCCACTCGATCGACCACTGTTCGAGTGTCATCGAGTGTTTTTGACTTGGATTAGCTTCCTGTGACGGTATTCCGGGCCTTTAGCAACCTCCCATGTTCATGGCTGGTTTGGGGAGGTCCCTCTTTCACGTATCTTATAAGCTTTCCGTATTTACTCTCTTCTTCCTTTAGTTTGCATTTCCTTTCCATGTTTTGGTACAATGGGGGCATTGTACGGTTTGGTTTGGGGAGGTTATGCATCTATATCTGTTCTGCATATTGTTTTTATTGCATTTCTGTTGTCACGTTTAATTTTTGTATGCATTGTTGTTTATTTTTCATTTAAAATCAAAAATCTCATAAAAAATCAGAAAAATTTAAAAATTCAAAAATTTCACGTTTATTTTAGCATGTAGGTTGAGTCGGAACGGTTGATTTCAATGATAAAATTGCACTGTAATTTGTCTTTTGCTTAAGCCTTGCATAGACTATATATCTTTTTAGCTTTGTCTTTTGCATATCTACGAGTTAGTGTTAAATTTAGCTGAACGAATAGACTTGACCTGAAATTTTGGCAACCTACTTATATATTCTAAGGATTAGAGCCTTATAAACTGGTGTCATTTGTGACCGGTTTCATGTAGGATTGTGAGTAGTTACTCCTTGCATAGCATGTTCATTAATTTGCACGTATATGAAATTCAATTGCTTTTTTCCGTCATACATTCGGGTTAGTGGTTGGTGTCACATGCAGGGAGGTGATTACAATTTTCTTTTCTTTCATTTTTACCCATTTAACTCCACATTAGCCAAATTTGCCTGTTAACCCTTAGCTACATCCCAAATTTAGCCTGCCTTGTCAAGCTAGTTTAGTGTATGTTTTCCGGTATATATTTCATTGTGCAAGTTTGGCTCGTATTTTGTTGATTCGGAGTTGGTAATCTAAGAAGAATGGGAGGATGATGAAAAAAGACGTGAAAAAGAATTGAAAAATGAAAAAAAGAAACGTGAAAAAGAAAAAAAAAAGAATTCGAAAGAAGAAAAAGAAAAAAACGTGATGAAGAAAAGAAAAAAAAAGATGTTGTTTGATGAGACGGTTTCACTCCTATGTTTTATCTATATTTATTGAGGAGTATTTTAGTTCGGTTTGGTGAGTTTTGTGCCAATTGAAGGGCATATGTGCTTAATTCATAATTGAGTTGGAAATGGATGTTGTTATATGGTTCTGTTTAGGTACTAGCTTGATCACCTATACCTCCACATTCCCATAAATGTTTTGCCTTTTCTTACCCATTGCCTCACTTTACCATATTTTTGTAAGCCCTCGGCTGTGTCAGGACCTTGTTTGGTTGGAATGTGTGTACGGTAGCTAGAATTGTCTATCATATTAGTTGCATGCATGTTTATATGGGTCATAGTCTAGGTGAGCGACTATTTTTCTTTCTTTCTTACATATATATGTTTTCACCCTTTGCTTCATGAGAGAAGAGTGACCCGTGAGAGTCCATTATTAAAGGTCTTGCAAGGTCGACGGTTCAACTTTATTATAAACATCTTACAACTCGTTTGCATTTGACTGTTTGCTATATATAAGTGTTAGTTTGCTTGCATTAAATTGGTTTAAGTGGGCATTTGTAGCTAGCTCTGAATTATCTTTTCCGTTCCTTAGTTTGCATTTAGTTTACTCGAGGACGAGTAAAAGTTTGGTTTGGGAAGATTTGATACGTGCATTTTATATAGTCTTTTTGGCCTATTTACGCATGTATTTCTATGCTATTATCATAGTTTTATGCTACGAAATGCCCCGAATATGCTACTTTGGTTTGTTTTGTCTTATTTGTAGGAATGAACCAGAAAGTAGTGAAATCGGGCCTTTTACCGTCCGTTTTGCATGCATTTGGAGGAAGAGTGAATTTGGAGCGGAATTATTGCTGTCTTGGGATACGTGAAGATGTTTCGGGAGCTAAAAGGACAAGTCAAAGTCAAACTAACGAGATTTTGTAGCTGCTGAAGTTAGTTTTCACTCGATCGAGTACTTAACTGGTCGATCGAGTGGTTTTAGGACAAATAATCAGTCGATCGAGTACTTTAGTTGGTCGATCGACCAGTTTCATATTAGTGTTTAGTCGATCGACCACTTCTTTTGGTCGATCGAACGGTTTGAGCCTGAGTTTGCTCGATCGAGTAGTTTAAAACCACTCGATCGAGTTGATTCGTCTACGGGCTTGGGCTTTCTAGTTTATTTCCGTTATTAGGTTAAATAATTCCTATTTTCTTATAAATAGGAAGGGAGGACGTCATGTTTAGGAGTTCGGAGGCGGCTTTTCCCAGTTACTTTGTTCCTCTTATTTCCGGATTATTAATTCAGTAATCTAATCTTTCCCTTTTAATTCATTCTTGTTCCTTTATTGCTCTTATTATTTCTCAATTTACTTATCATGTCTTATGTTATTAGATTAGCAATTGCTAGTGTAGTATCCCGAGCCATGCGTAGCTAATTCCTTTAATATGTTAGGATAAGGGAAACCGTGGTAGCAATATGTTAGGATCGACATGATTAGATTAATTTTGCGATAAGAATTGTATTAAGCAATATAATTGTGATTAGGTTGAATGAATGCATGCAGGAGACCGATTAATTAGTTACCCCCGACCTAGATCGAAAGATTGGAAGGGAAGGCTTGCTTAATTACATAGGTGATACCTAATTAGGGCGAAAGCTAAGTTAGGGAGACCCTAGGGCGATTAGAGACCGAAAGGGTATAATCGTAGGTTTAAGGACCGAAAGTGACGACCTCGCTCTTCTTATCAATAATTTAATCGACTCAGTTGACCCGATAGTGTAGCTGCCACGGTAGACCGATTCCTAGCATATTTCTCCCTTTTATCTGATTTACCCTTGTATTTCTCCTTTATTTTCTCTTATTCTTTTCCCTCTTGCTTTAATCTCTTTAGTCTAGTCAAAACATTTCAAACCCTCAATTGTGACATTAGACAGATAGAATAGACAAGTAGATAGTAAACCGCCTCCCTGTGGAGATCGACCCTACTTACCGCTGACTTCTGTTAGTAGTACTTAGGTAATTTATTTTTTGGTACAGAAACGACCGTATCACATTACTTGAATGCCACTCCGGGTACATGTGAAGAAATGATCAAAAGGGCTGTATTTGCCAGAGAATTGGGAGTTCCTATCGTAATGCATGACTACTTAACAGGTGGATTCCCTGCAAATACTAGCTTGGCTCATTATTGCCGAGATAATGGTCTACTTCTACAGAAAATGTCCCTAGAGGTAGAGGAAGACCGAGAGAGACATGGTTGAGAGTGTTAGAGCACGATATGAGATTTCTGGGGCTTGAGGAGAGTATGGTGACGGAGAGGGCACAATGGAGGGAAAGGATACATGTTGATTTCTAGTATTTGATATTTTTTTCGACTTATTTAGTGTTTTTTATTTAATTTAAAAAATTAAATTATTTGTTCTTCTCTCCTTTATTACATTTTTATCAACCACTTTCTTATATATTTTACCTGGTTTACTTTTAAGGCATTCCGGATCCTTAACTCTATTTCGGTTTTCAAAATCGTTTTAATCTTTTCTCTCGATTTAAATTTTAAGTTTTTATAAAAGAAATCTGAAACTCAATTTTAAAACCTGTAAGTTTACCTTGACTTTCCATTACATTTTCGCTCCCCCTTTATTTTTCATTTTCCTTTTCTATTCGCTTTTTGAGGTGTACGTTCACCTATGGATGGTTCTAAAGGATGATTCATGTCAGCCGACCCCAAATCATTTTGGGATTAAGGCTCTGATGTTGTTGTTTTTGTATTGATTTAAATGAAAAACGTACTATTTTTTGTCAAATTGTCAATATTAGAAAACCGGTATATATGAATTTGTATTTAATATAAGTTGTATGAACTTGTCTAAACAGAGCTTATAAGAGCTGAACTGAATTTATCACTACGCCAAATAATCGGTGCAACAACGGTTAGATAAGGTGATATAACGTTGTAATACAAAATACGAAACCGTTATTACATCGACCGTTGTTATTTCGTGATCACGGTTGTTTAAAAGGCGGAACCGTTATGAAATGTAAATAACGGGTTCAGATAACTGTAGTACAATATTAATTACGGTTCAAAAATCGTTGTCTATAATATAGAAACCGTGGTAGTATTAGTCTGAATGCTCTACGGAAACCTATGACAACGGTTTTACTGAAACACAACCGTTGTAAAATAGTAAATATGACAACGGTTTATGCTTATTAAACCTTTTAAATGTCATGAATTCGACAACGGTTTGTGATTTTTAAACCGTTATATTATGGATAAATATGTCAACGGGTTTCTATTTAAATGCGACCGTTTTCAATAGATTTATTGACCATGGTTTTATTTTTAACCGTGATCGAATTTAAACATAATTTTTAAAAAAAATTATTTTAGCAGGTTTCAGCAGCTGCTGAAATACTAATTTTTGCAGTAGCAGGTCCCGCTGAAATGCTACTGCAAAATAGCATATCAGCAGTTGCGCATCGCAAAATTTCAAGCCTGCAACATCAGAATATTACACAGATTGATCTATTCAACCCAGCATCAAAATATTATAAACATGGTGACCAAAACTAAATACACATGGCTCTATATACACACATTCATAATGAGCGAACTATTGACACTCCGGTAATGAAAGAAAATAAGTGGCCCACTTATTTCTCATGTCGGCGAGGTCTTCCTTCGAATAGGTCAAGTCTTTGTTGTTGATTAAAGGTGGGAACTACAAATCAAAATATACTTAATCAAAATAGACAGAATAAGTGAAATATTACACGAATTAAATCCAAGTTACGTTTGAAATAGTTATTAAAACACACTAACCGGTGAGGGTATGTCGATATACTTTCGGGTGATAATCTCCCACATGGATCGACAGCAGAAAAAGGCGCAGTCGTTGCTGTCTGGTTGTTGTACAGGAGACTATTATATAAATCACATACAAATAAGCTAAATTAGATCAACCTCTGGCATAAACATAAATTAAATGATATGAGTAGTTATTAAGAATAGTCTTACTTTTATCGTGATAAAAGTTGGACTTGATGCTCCAATTGTTTGAAACACACTAATTCATAAATATATACAGGAAATTATAATTAGCATTTGGCTCAGTAATACTGATGGGACATTAAAAGGATCATAGTCTTTAAAGGTCATACAATAACAATTGACATTATAATGTAAGGTTATAAACTTACTCAGTCATCATCTCTACAAATCTCTCAGTGGGAGGATGTCCGCAAGAGTCAATCCAGTACACTATGGCTTTCTGCACACTGATTTCCGTTAACAGCCAATGCTTGCTATGAAATATTGAAAATTGAACTGTTAGTTCATATACATTGCATGCATGTAAGCGTGTTAATAAATGAATAGAATCGTGATTCATTATAATAAACTACTATACATACCGATTCTCATTGTATGGGGCAAATCATAGGATTTTGGGCGTCATCAACCGTTCAGCAATTCTCTTGTTGTACTCTCTGTATGTGTATCCAAAGGACTTATGAGAGAACAATTCAGGTTACACGAATCCGTAGTCATGAGAAACATAGTTCCTCTCAGCGATATGTGTACACAGGTACCTATTACGTCAAATGGAACAAAGAATGTTATTTTCATTGATGATTTAAATAAACATCACTATTCGTAAAACCAAATGCCATGTTTTAATTAAAAAACTTACTTCATCCAAATTCCAATGTGCATAGCATCTAACTCGTCAAGGTCGAGAAACTGACACAGTGATTCCCCATCCATATAAATAGTGAAACCGAAACCCATAACATCCTCTTCGATGTCAATCATGAGTACTTCCCCGACAGCTAGTATCCTTCCAGCCAGCTGGTGCAAAGCTACGAACGTTGGAGTACTCAATTTTTGCTTATAATCATCGGTCTAATAGTTAGCTTTAAGAGGTACACCAACGTTGTGTGCATCAAGAGTAGATTTAACCCTGGTCTACAATTTAGAAAAAAAATATATACATTACACGAGACGTCATATATAATTTAAATAACCAAAAAAAAAAGGAAAAACTCACAATCTATTTTTAAATTATCACTACCTCTTGAATTTTGGGTGGAGAGGCAGTCGAATCAGTGACTTTGGGTGTTGACGTAGTAGTCCTAATTTCAGCCATAATGGCTTCATGTAACTCTTGAAAATGTAAAAATCCAAATACTTACTATATGTTAGATAAGGTTACCCTAATAAATTTAAAGGCGTTCATTATATAAAATGCGTTCGCTTTAACATAGCTACTCTGAAGATGTCAGCAGTAATGAATTCTTCAGGCCATTGCACAATAGAACCCACGACATCTTGCAAAAGCCAATTTTCACTACATGGTACTATTAGAATACCATACTTCTCCAGATATAACTCGATCACTTCCACTTCCCTCCATCCCTCACGGGGGGCAATGCCTTAAACCTCAACTCCCCTAACAGCAACAATTCTGCTCGATGCCACTGTAGAGGTTTGGTAGTAAAGAACACAAGGCTTCTTGCAAACGACCTTCACATTTTTAATTAATTAGTATATATACATGCACTACTTTAAATAATAAATTTAATTAATTAGTATATATACAACAATTATAAACTAGTCGTAGTAGCTAATACCTCGTCAAAACCCGAAATTGGAGATGATAAGAACGTGTCTTCGGCTCCCATATAAACTAGTCGTAGTAGCTAATACCTCGTCAAAACCCAGAATTGGTGATGATAAGAACGTGTCTTCGGCTCCCACCTCCACGTTCTTCTCCCCTACCTTCATGGCTTCCTCTTGATCTCCCCCATCTTGATCCTTTGCCATGTCTTTCTCACTTCGCATGCCCGCTTTTTTCTTCTTCTCCTCTGCTTCCTTTATGACTTGCCGAACCATATTCAACTCTTCTTCAGATGGCTTATCCCTAGTTTCCACCATTCTGAGTATCAACCTGGCCATTGTTTGTAGCTGTGTAGTAGAAATGAATATGATTAAAATTAGTATAATTTCAGAATATATATATATATATACATACATATATATATATATACATATATATATACATACATATATATATACATATATATATATACATACATATATATATATATACATACATACATATACATATATATATATACATACATATATATATATATATATACATACATATATATATATACATACATATATATATATACATACATATATATATATACATACATATATATATATACATATATATATATATATATATAGAGGCGGGATCTCGTGAGTTGGGGTCTTATGGTGAGTTGTGAGTTGGGGAAATCAAGGGCTGAGATTAAAAGAAATCAAGGGCTAAGATTAAATGATAAATTAAAAAAAAAAGGAAAAATCGAATGATACAAAAGCAGCTGAAACATGAAAACAGAAACTTCATTCAAACGATATTCTCTCTCTCTCTACATCTCTCTACAAATCAAAAACAGAGAAACACAAAAATCATAACGCCGACTATAGCAATCTCATAAAAAACCTAATAAGATTACACAAAATCGTTGATTTTTAGCTGCAATCGAATTGCAGGTAATGTAAATTCGTTGATTTTTAGTGTATTCAATCGTATTTTCGGAATTAATGTAAAATTCGTGAAATTCGTTGATTTTAATTAAATTGAATACTTGATTTTACTGTTTTCAGGTATAAGAGATGGACAACGAGTTTAATAACATTGTTAGCGAAGAAATCAACTCGACAGTAAATATGGAAACAGGTAATACTGCTATTGATTCTTATCTCTTTATCCGCCGTTGTTTATAAATCAATTATTGATTTCTATGTGTTTCTCAAATTTGTTATTCGATATTATTGTCTTGTTTGGCTTGTATTAGAGTAGAAAAAGAGAATCGTTATTCGATATTAATGTACTATTATTGTAACAGTACAGTAACATGATTATATTATTCGACTGTTATTGTGATATTATTGTAATATTATTGTGCTATTATTGTGCAGTAGCATGAAAATATATGCCTTGCAAAAGAGTAACTTAATAAATACAGTATTATCTGTATGTAATAAAGTAGAATCAGAGTACTGGTATTCTGATATTACTGTACTATTGTTGTAAAAGTAGAGAAACATGATGATATTATTGTACTGTTATTCTGATATTATGGTACTATTGTTGTGATATTATTGTGCAGTAACATGAAAATATACGGCTGATAAGAGAGTAGCATAAGATAAACACATTTAGTGTTATTGTGATGTTATTGATTGTCGTCTGTTTCCCACCTGCTGTTATCATACTGTTATTGTCACATTATTGCAATGTTGATCTCTCCCCCATGCTACTGTTATTGTGATGTTATTGTCATTTTGTTGTCCACTGACTGTAGTCATTATAATAATTTACTGTCCCAGATCTTTCTACTGTGTCTATTGTTGAAGACAATGCAGTCTTAACTATTGGGGATTCTTCTAATAACAATATATTCACCAGCCCAACCTATTCAGATGAATAAAACGATGAGTTTGTTCCAACTCTTTATTACAGCAGTACACCCGGGGGGTACTGAGCAGTGGGTAAGGACTGTTGAGAGTGATTTTACGCTTAAACGTGGCATGTTCTTTCTTACCTTGGACGAAGCAGTACAGTTCTTCAACATATATGCATTGGCTTGCGGATTTGATGTGAGAAGGTACACAAATGCGCAATATAAGGGGGGCGCGTCATTAAATCACGGGTCCGTAACATGATGGGGGTATAGGGATATGAAAAGAAAACTGCGACTTGAAGCAACAAATCACGAAGCTGGTAATTAGAGTACAGTAGAGAACAAAGAGCGACGAATTAGACACCCAAAGAAGCATGCTCTGATAAGGTGTGGCTGCAAGGCGCACATGAGGTTGAGAACCTGTGAAAAAACAGACGACAGACCGGCTGGGTATATTGTGGATGTCTTTGTAGACGTTCACAATCACTCTCTTTACTCTGTAAAAAAAAAGGGAGTTCCAAAAGCTCTCAAGGGACGTCCATGACTACATTAAGAGGACCATTATTGATCATACTAAGCTCAACATAGGTCCAACATTGAGCTTCAGAATCCTTAAGGAATACTCAAATGGTTATCACAATATCGGTGTCTCTTTTCTAGACTTCAAAAACTTCAAACGAAATATCAAGTGTTACATTGGGGATAAGGATGCTAAAATGTTCATTGGGCATTTCAAAATGATGGCTGAAACAAACGGGTTCTATTTTGCTTATGATCAGGATGAGAACAAATGCTTGACGAAGGTTATTTGGGCTGATAAGGAAGGGATAAACAACTACAAGTTATACGGAGACACGATCTCGTTTGACCCTACTTATGGGACAAACAAATATTTCATGGTGTTTACTCCCTTCACCGGAGTAGACCACAACAAGAAGACGGTAACTTTTGCAGCTGGGTTACTTGACTTCGAGAGTCAGGATTCATTTGAGTGGATTTTTAAAAAATTCCTCGAGCAATGGGGCAGCAGCAACCTCAGTGTGTAATTACAGACCAGTGCCCTGGAATTAAAAAGGCGTGCCCAAATGTCTTCAAGCATTATGTGCACAAGTACTGCATGTGGCATATCATGCAGAAAATGCCAGAGAAGGTAGGAAGGGCAATCTGCAATGACACAATTTATGACCGACATAAATGCCGTTGTGTGGGATGTCGACCTCGAGCCAGAAACATTTGAACAAAACTGGGAAACTTTTATTGAAGCCCATGGTATGCAAAGCAACCGGTGGTTGAAGTATGTATTTGCAATAAGACAAAAGTGGATACCGGCTTACTTTCAGGATCTGCCTCTAGGTTGTTTGCTGCGGACAACCCAGAGATCCGAAAGTTCAAACAGCTATTTCAAACGCTTTGAAAGCCACTTTGGAACCCTTGTCGAGTTCAGGATGAGGTACAATTCCGCAATAGAACAACAGAGGCATTCACAAAGGCGGTTGGACGCTGCCAACGAGCATAGTATGCTCGAGAAAGTATGGCCGATGAAGGTAGAGATGCATGCCTCACTTGTCTACACACATCCTATCTTTGCAGACTTTCAGAACGAAGTCAAACATGCGATATGCAGCATGGGGGTCGGGAATTTGACAACAGTAGGGACAGTGGAGTACCATGACGTTCGTGATGGACTGAAGCACAGAAACTTCCGAGTGGAATTTAACACCAAAACTAACGAGAGCAAATGTACATGTAAGCTGTTTGAGAGGCATTGCATTGTCTGTCGGCATATACTGTGGGTGTGGAATGGTAGGCGGTACACAGGATACCCGAGCCTTATGTCCTTGCTCGATGGACAAAGAAATCCTACGAGCCAATTGTCCGAGATGAAAATGGAAAGGTGATAGAAGTCATTGATGAAGTCGACATCAAGAAAGCCGAGATGTCAAAGGTTTGGTCTCGAGATTTATGCAATCTGTCGGGGTGATGGACGGTTATGCTACGGTTAAACAGATGAAGCAAGCTGCAGAAAACCCCGACACGATTCGGGGAGAACAAAGACAGACCAATTGAACCAAAAACTAAAAACCAGGAAATCGAGGCTCTTCTTGGCATCACAACTTCAAATGATATTGACCTTCGACCGCCAAACAAGGCCAAGAATAAGGACAGTGGTAAAAGATTGAGGTCGTCGAAAGAAAAGGCCAAGAGCAAGCCACAAAAGAGGAAGCGAAGATGCGGTAACTTGAAGAAGTGGGTGAACCACAACAGTAGAACTTGTAATCTTCCATTTTCTTTGAAAGTCCCCCTTCGATGACGATGATGAAGAAGAATCGAAATCGAAGAGGTATGAATCAACTATTACTCTCCTATTATCCTAATGATATCCTCTTATTCTACTGTTATTCCCCTATTATTCCGGTGTTACTCGCTATTCTCTTTGTTGTGTTATTCTACCGCTATTTCGCTATTAATGTGTTGTTATTTTTGAATAGAAAACGGATATTCTTCGTAGAAATAGATAGTCTCTGCAATAACAGTAGAGTAGCTGCTAAATTTGCTCTAATTGTTATTCTACTGCTATTAATGTTATTCTACTGCTATTCTGCTATTAATGTAGCTGCTAAATACTAAGCAAACATTGCAGGAATATGAATCAGATGCATGAACTAACAAAGACAAAAGAGACGCAAAAGACAGCGGCTACGATGAAGACCTCGCCTAAAAATGTCAAAGACTTTTACTATTTGTCATTGTTCGAATTACATTTTAACCTAAAATGTTTCTTCTAGATAATAAAGTGAGACCTACATTATATGAGAATTAGTACTAGTTACTTTAATTTTTTTTTGTTAATATTATCTGACTGTTTTTCCACAAACCACCCACAAAATAAAACTGCATTTACACACTACAATAATAGTTGAATAATAACATATTAGTAATATTTATAAAAAGCAGTTCCACTTTTCAGTTTTTAATAAAAACAGTTACCTAACCTAATCTAGTATAATTACAGGAAAATTGTTTGTATTCCCCAAGCCCCTATAAATACCGCTATTGCGTGTTAAAAAAAACACACACACACACTGAATAAGTACAGAAAAACTGTTTGTATTCCAGAAAAAACTCTGCATCTCCTCTGCAAAAGGTAATTTCTTATCTTTTTTTTTTGTAGACAGGTAATTTCTTATCTTTCTATACTTTATTACAGAAAAACTGTTTCTATTCCCCAAGCCCCTCTAAATACTGCTATTTCGAGTAAAAAAACAAACACACACACACTGAAAAAGTCCATTTCAAAAAAAAACTTTATCTCCTCTGCAAAAAGGTAATTTCTTATCTTTCTATTCTTTATTTTTCTTTCATGTATATTTTTCTTATCTGTCTACACTATACTCGATGCTGCAGAAAAGGTAATTCTCTTTCTTCTGCTTTGGTTTGCTTTTAATTTGGTTGAAATATTTTAAACATCTTTTTATAATGCAAAAAGTTTCATACTTCCAATGATGCAGAATGAGTGACGTAACTGACAATAACCGAAGGTCCCCGACAAGGGAGGAAATCGATGAAGCGAAACGGACGATAGAGTCCCTTACGATAGAGTTGATCGACACAAGGACAAATTTAGAGGCAGCGGAAAACCGTGAAGAGGCCTTAATAAGAGAGGTCGACAATGTTAAGGCACGATTGAAGGTTCTTTGAATCGCAAAATGAACGTATGCGAGAAGCGGTTGAAGGAAAAGAAAAATAGGAACTACACAGGAAGCCGACATGGACAATCAATTCATTGCTGGTGTGAATGCTTTGAAGAAGTATTACACTGAAGTCGATATTTCAATCTCTGGCCATTGGACACCAGTTCTGAAAACCATGGAACTTATGGAAGGATACAAAAACCCTTTTCAGGATGAGTCGGTGGAAGTTGAGAGCACTGTCCAAGGACCGGCGCAAAGGCGTCAGAGAATAGAATAAAGATATAAAAATCTAACGATGATGGTCCAGGGCTGCTGCTTTAAAATATGTTTAAAATATTTATTGTTTTAAAAATAATGGCTTTAATATTTTAGATCGTTAATGTTTGTTATGTAATTACTATCTTTAAGTACTATTTACTACTATGTTTAAGTAATGTTGGAATAACAGAAGTCTTTGCCAGAATAATAGTGCAATAACAGCATAATAACTGCTAATTATGCGGAGTAATACTGCAATAACAGCAGAATAATGGTAGAATAAGAGTGGAATAAAAAGCAGTCTAAACCACTGCTTTTACACTTGACTAAATTTACACTTGGATAAAAATGAATAGTTTTAACAAAACTATGCTAGACTAACAGTGGAATAACAGCAGAACAAACTAGTCCTTTTGTGGAATAATACTGCAATAACAGCAGAATAAACTACTTGTTATGCGGAATAATAGTGCAATAACAGCAGAATAACGGTGCAATAAGAATAGAATCACAGTTGAGAAAAAACAGCTATTGACAGTTGAATAGAAAATGCATATTCTTCGTAGAAATTGGATAGTGTTTGTAAACCTTAATTAAACTAGTGGAATAACAGCAGAATAAGTGTAGACTAATAGTACAATAACAGCAGAGTTGCTGCTTATTATGCGGAGTAATACTGCAATAACAACAGAATAATGGTAGAATAACAGTGGAATAAAAGCAGTCTAAACCACTGCTTTTACACTTGACTAAATTTACACTTGAATAAAAATGGATAGTGTTTGTAGAAAACAAAGGTATTAAGAAAGCTTAATTAGACTAAAATAACTGTAGACTAATTGTGCGATAACAGCACAACAACTGCTCATTATGCTGAATAATACTGCAATGACAGCAGAATAACATTGGGATTAGAGTAAAAATGGATGGTGTTTGAAAAAAGTACAAGTAATATGAAAACTCAATTAAATTAGAGTACACACTGGAATAACACTAGAATAATAGGGGAATAACAGCACAATAAACTAGTTATTATACGAATAAATAAAGTGCAATAACAAAGACACTAATTGTTTAACAAACAGTTTACACTAACTTAGTCTGACTTTCCTGGATACACAACAGTCAAAGGTACTGCATTCATGACGATGCCTGACTCTTCACTACCAGCAGATGATTGGGGTTTCACTTCTTGCAACTTGTTCCTTGTTGACGCCAAACCCAACGTCTTCGGCCTTTGATTCTCACAAGCCGTCTTTTTATCAAGAACTACTTGCTTATAAATATTAATATCCGCCAAGATCAGGGAAGCCGACATTTCAACACAGAAGCTTCGACGAGCAATCTTGCTGTGAAGATTGGACTCAAACACGCTTCCACCATATTCGGCCATCGTGTACAACAAGAAACCCCGACTCGGAATTCAACAGATCCTTATTTTTCCATTTAAAAGGAACATCAACGATTTCGAAACTGCGACAATCTTGCTACTTCATAACATTATGACCCTCCATAAAAACATACATATAGTTTGCCACAATCTCGGCCAATCTTCTGTAGTCCGCTAATTGGTTGGCATCGTGAGTCATGTTGTCCAAAATATCAATCGATTCATTCATAAAATTGATGCAGAAACAAGAGTAGTGATCATTGTACAGAATCGGTACAAACACAAGGTCCGAGTTCAGACGACATCTTCCATTGCAGGAATCGAAAAACACATTCCAGAATTTCAACAGCTTCTTACCCGGACCGTCAAGAGGGCTTGAGGAATCAAAGTTCTCTAATAGTGAATAAAGAGCATCCTCCTAAACAGAAAGCATAAACAACCAAAAATAGTGCACAAGTGTTAACTTTATATCAGTACATGTGAGTAAATATGTAGGTAATAACACAAAATAGCAAAGCAAAAAACAAAATACCATATGACGAAGTCCGAAAAACATTGAGCTTGGTTCTGAACGTTCCTCAAACTCCAACGAATTCAAAACAATCGACCAAACATCGACTACTCTTGTTGACATCATAACAGCTGCATCCACAATGGAAACAATATCCCCCCTGTCCAAAAACACGTCGACGTCGTCGTTGTACAACACTAACATCTCACCGCATTCACAAAAAAAAATATATGATAAGAACAGTGGGATTACAGTGGTATAAATAGCGAGAATAACGAGTTCAATAATGAACAATAAAAGTAGAATAATAGTGGAATAACAAATGGAATAATAGTGGTATAACAAAGAGAATAACAAAATGGAATTAACAAATGAATAATAGTGGTATGACAAAGAGAATAACAAAGTTCACTAACAAACAAAATAACAAAAGGAATTAACAGTGGAATTACACTGGACTAACAGCGGAATAATAGTGGTATAACAGTAAAAAACAGTTCAATAACAGCAGAATAACAAAGGGACCTAACAGTGGAACTACTGATACTAGTTTAACCAAATAACAGCATAATAACAGCAGATTAATAGCAGAATAATAGTGGGAAACAAAAAGACTAACTGAACAGGAACACCACAATCAAAGAAATGAAAATCGACACATACTCTTCTTTCAAGTGAGCGTCTTCACGAAGAACAAAGTCCACCACTTGCTTCCGCACCTTCATCATCTTAGAGAACTGTTTTTTATTCTTCCGAAGCAAATCCGACACCGCAATAAAACTACTGTCCTCTGGCCCGCAATCCATAGAGTAACTCAGCCCATCGTCTGCCTTACCCCTTTTACGGCTACCCAGAGCAGACTTTGGAGTCACGGTGCTATCCACACCCCGGCTTCCCACTTGACGGCTGTCAGTAGGGGTGTTTGTAGAGAATTCAGTGCTATCAATGACAGTAGGACAAGCGACGGGCTCGACAACAGGCTGCGTCGTCTTAACCTTCTTACCAACAGTTTTCACCCTGCCAGAACCACGACGTTTCTTACCGCTTTGAGAAACCCTCTTTTCCGCATCCTCAATACGCCGTTTCTCTTCAAGCACACTCAGGGTTTCCTTTCTCGTCTTGTTCAACTCCTCCAAAGTTTTTAACACATCTTCCTTGGACTCGTTCATATCGACAAAGACCAACAAGGCAACGATCTCGGCGCGGTAAAGCGCTCTTGAATCAGAATTACCCAAGTCACAATAAAAAACAGTTCCACGGTAAAAGAGCATGTGCAACATCGTATATACACCGCAGTCCAAATTTTCAATCGCAGTGGTTTGCCAGGTAAAAGGGACGTTGACAATTTTATAATCTTTAACCTCCCCGCCTCGGGCAACTCCTTTGTTGACCAGGAAATCAGACATCAAGCTCACCTTCAAAAAAAAAAGGAAAAAGAAAACATAATTACTAACAATACTTAAACAAACTAGGCTAAACACCAAGAGAAAATTAGGCACAATAAATGACTTATAGCAGTTTGACAATACACCAAACGTACACACGCCTGTTGATCATCAGCAAACATCGCCTCTTGAAATACATTATCAAGATATTCAACTCTCTTCGCAATGATGTTGATGCACAAATAGCAAAAGTGCTCATGCAAAAGAATTGGGATGAAAATCTGGGAAAATATTTGGCCAAAAAAATTGTTACTAATTATGTGGTTTTTTTTAAAAAGTAAACACAAAGACAATAACAAAGTAGAGTAATAGTAGACTAACAAAGAGAATAGTAGTAGAATACACACAAAGTACAGAAAACATACCATATCAGAAGTAAGATCACACTCTCTCTTGTTGTTATTGACAAACACCGTAAATGACAATATGACTTCCGCACATAAATCACTCCTGGAAGCCTTCTCATCTTTCGACGGCATACAAAGTCGCCGCAATGGATACTAAAAGAAAAAGTGGAGAAAAGAGTTGAAACGTGATGCAAAAATGAAAAATAAAGTAAAAGAAACGATAAGATAGAATAACTAACCGTTGCACCCATCCCAAAGAAAAGTCGACTTGGACTTCCTCTTATACAAGTATCATTAAGAAAGAGGGACCACCAGTCCACAACACCAAGCATTATCATTGTATCTGGAACCATCGATTCCATATCCTCTCGATTCAGGTAACTGTTCACACCCCAAGTGACAAGATTCTCCCTTCAAAACCGAATAAACAGGAAAAATAAGAGTCACATAAATATATTTTTGAAGAATAAAAAGCAGTATAATATATTAAACAGAAAGCAGAAATTTTTTACAATAAAAACGAGCTCTTACCCTTGTGAAATGTTATGATCATTCAAAAAGCAGTAGTCTGCAACCTCTTTCCGCTTGGATAGCATTGGGTTGAAAACATGTCCCATCGTTATCATTGATTTTGACAGGACAACTAGCTGAGGATCCACAGGACCACAATTATAGGTGCATCCGAAATTATGAGGCACAATAGACAACAGTAGCTCCTCATGTGCAGCAGAGTGCAGCAAATAACTTGTACCGATATTAGGAACATTCAACCCAGCAACGCCATTGTCCTCTCGGACAGCCTCACCAACAACAGTACCAGCCTCCAACACAACCTCGGAATCCTGTTTATCAGATTTATCTATCTCAGACGCAGCCCCAAGCAAAAAGTCTGTATGACAAGACATCACCACATCCGCTACTTCTTCTTCTGCAGTCACAAATGCTTCACTGCCAATTTGAGTGGAATGTTGAGCGTCATTACGCAAAGGAATGTCAGCACCGGTATTCGTCACCTCCGTCTCAGGCAAACAAGCATCAGTCTTTGGAATTTGATTTGCTTGAACCTCTACCGGTGTACACTCAACAGTATTAGGCACGTCCTCTGGCGGATTATCAACAAGATAGTCTTCAACTTGAATGTTAACGTCCTCCACATCATTGTTAACATCCTCAACGTCAATGGTAATATCCCCAACATCAACTACTTTCTCACCGACATCATCTGGCTCTCCATAACGAAACTGAATGTTAGCACAGATATCCGTCGTAATAGAATCTAAACTGAGTGGTGACAATTGTGGAGTCCCCACCTTTGCACTTTGTTGAATGACGGGACTATGTTCAACACCCTTCTTTTCAGCTATAGTCGGCTGCACATCCGACAGCCCGACACACTCTTCATAAAATTGAGAAAACAGATTAAATGATGGGGGTTCAATGATGACATCTTCATGTCTAGCTTTTTTGGAAGTGGTTCTTCAGAACAGTTGATCGCGATTTATTTGCCGCTTGCATAGCCAATACATGCTTTACCCGTTCGTCCAGCTCACGGATAACTTGATTCGTGAAGAAAGATGGGGTGGCAACCAAATTCTCTGACCCTTCACAACCAACTTTTTATGACTGTTCAGTTGTGCTTTCTTTAGCAGCTCGTCGGGTTACTTGGTTTGGCAACTTAGCGAACAGGTGCTTGACGATAGCTTTCTTTGGTTCTTCTTCATCATCTTCGACTTTATAAGTTCCGCCCGTTCCAAGTATCGGCGGCATAAAATCTGAGAGTCCCTCTCATTAAGCAGTATAAGTTGATGAACATCCTGTCAAGATAAAATCCCAAAATTTTACTTAAAACAGTATAATAATAGTAGAATAACAGAGGTATAATAGTACACTAAGACCAAAATAGATAACAGTGGATTAATAGTAGAATAACCGTGCAGTAATAAAATAACAAAGGAATAACAGTACACTAACAGCAGAATAAATAACAGTGGAGTAGTAGTAGAATAACAGTAGCATAACAGTGGAGTAACAGTTGGAATGGAAATTAGAATAACAGTAGGAAAACTGAGGAATAACAGTGGAATAATCGTAAAATAATAGTAGTAGGACAACTAATGCTTAAAGACAATAACAGAATAACATTTTAGAATGATTCGTTTTAAAACAATCAAACAGGGGCTTACGTCGACCGCTGCGGACTGTACTTGCTCATCCGTAAGAATATCATCAGGTAGATCCAGCACAAGACATCGACGTTGAGTACGTTGACCAGAGCCAACGATGTTTGGACGAGACAATAAGAAAGCAACGTCAACGCTCCCGGTGCCGAGCACCAAGGTGCCTCACGCCGCAACCTCTCACCGAAAGACTTAAAATCCCAATGTTTAATGAGCGGTAGCTCATTATTCACCTGATCACCGCTAAAGAAATAACGGTGAAAATAGGTGATAGCCAACAAAGACTATACAACAACGAATATTTTTCCTCCGTTAAGCGTTTCACGCACGAAGTCACCAAGTCTAAGAAGACAAACTGACACCAATTAAATTCCTTGATCCTAGAAACATCTTCCACAGCGCTTAGAAGTCTAAGATCAACCACATAACCCGACACAAGAGCAACGAAACACGACATACCAAGCAGAACAAAAGTCTTCTTAAACTCATCATCCGCAACCAAAGACTCTAGCAGGGTCTCCTGAACTTTGTTAAGTGGTATCCCACTTTTGTTATTGGCGATACCATACTTCTCACGCCAAGCACGCATCAAAGCTTCTCCTCCATCGTCAGAACTGGAAACCAAGAATAACCAAATCCAATTTTGGACGTAATTTGGTAAACCAAACACATCGTGCACATCATCTGCAAATAACTCAAACTTCTCCGTTTCGGATATTTCAAAATACTTCCCATCCTAAAAGCATATATAAACTCCGGAACATGGTATGAGGGAGGGAATAAAGCTTCAACTCAAGTAAACCCCTGAATCCCATTTCCCTAATGACCTCCTTCCGCTCCTCGGTGAGGGCTTCAATAACTTTGAAAAGAAAAGCAGGCCGACAAAAGCTAACAAATGGATCTAAGACTTTGTGCACACAAAGGGAAAAAATATACAATGCATTAAAACATTTAAGATAACATAAGCAAAGCAAAAGTAGAATAATAGCAAAATAACGGAGAGCATAAAAAAATAACACGAAAAGTAACATATTAATAGCAAAATAACAACAAAATAAAAGTAGAATAACGATGAGTACATACACTTTGGGTTATTTCTGAGCAACTCACTGAGGTTGGTTGCTACTTACCATAATTCCCTTCTCATGCTTAACTTTGCCAGCCAACTTACTACTAGTCTTTGGTGGACTAGACGACAACTTCGCAAGTTAGGTCTCGGCCTTTCGTTTGTTTTTTTAGTGGGTGGTTCGGTTGTACATATTTCTTGACTACGAGTACTCCTTCTCTGAGAAGCAGTGCTCTTTGATCGAGATGTGATAGGGGATTTGGATGGAGACGGACCCGGAGAATTTGATGATGACGGTTGAGTAGACTTTGATGAAGCGGCGGATTTGATTCTTAACTTCATTTTCTGCTGTACTATCCAGAAAATAAAGATAAGGATCACTTTCAATGATAAATAGGTATTCAGCTCGACTTTTTTAATAATGACGCCAGAATAAGAGTACCGTAACAACAGAATAACAGAACACTAACAATTAGTCAAACTAATAACAGAACCATTATAATACAGCAGTTAAAACACAAAAAGACCAACACGGAAGTGTAAAGAAAAACACAAAGGGAATCAAAACAAAGCCTCTCTGAATAAAAAGTCAAAGACAGTTTCAAAATTACAGACGACCTACATAAGCCTTCATAAAACAAAATAACATACTAAATTACAACCAGAGACAGTTTCAAATTACATAATACCCAAAATACATTCTTTCCGAGAAAGAACCAAAATGTACTTCCGAAAATACAGGACATAACGTAAAAAGTCAGTCAACGTCAACAACATCGACTGACTTATAATACAATTCGTAAGCAAGATCATAAGCAGCAGGATAGTCCCTGAGTGTTTCAAAGTACTCTTGAATTAGCCTGATCCGTTCAGATACAGGTGCATGAAGGATCGAGTCACGATCGTGTATATAACGGCAAGCATGCAACACCGCCTTTGCTGGCTCACTTGCAATCATGTAGCACTTGCATCGTTTGGAAACTACTTTCGAGCCCCTTGACAAAATCTTAAAACCTTCACTGTGACTTGTTGTTAGAACTTTCATATATTCGGCGTGAACACCGGCGCACTTTTATGAAATAGGAACATTTGTGACCATTTCTTACAAACAAGACACATATTGCTCTTGTCCAAAGTAGTCTCTACATGATCGAATACTCTTTCCATTAGGTCCTGGCTATTTAAAACTACCGACATTGATTGATTACGACGACGAACTCGTACATTAACTTCAAAGCAGTTATCACTCTTATCTTCCAATAACCAACCCAATTTATTTTTCTTTTTAGTAGCTCTCTAGAAAATAATAATTTATCTTCATTCACTATATTTATTGCCCATCCCTCACAAACTAAGTCCATTAGTGATGCTGAAACCTACAAACAAACAAAGCCAAACAAACAAAACCACGAGAATAACAGCAGAATAACACAAAAAGAATAACAGAAAATTAAACACAGGAAAAACACTACAATGACAGGAAGAGTAACGCTGCAATGACACCATAGGACCAGTATAACAGCGGAATAACAGAAGTACTGAAAAGTGAAGACAACACGAACAAACACAAAGACCCTAGAAAAACACATTAAACAATTAAAACATGACAAATAACTTGTCAACAAACTAAGCGATAGAATAACAGCGGAATAACACAAAAAGTAAAGTGTGTAGAGATCAATAGTAAAGTTCTCAACACAACTCGTCACATAGAACATGCAAATCACTTCAAAACAATAGAAAATTGCAGAAACGACTAAGAACATGCAAATCAGTTCAGGAAAAATCAAAAACTTAAAAATGCAGCATAATATTACAATGAAGAAACTGCATAAACACAATAACGACATTAAAGTACTCGATTAAGTAAACCTAGCGATAATTAAACTGGAAAAACGAATAAAAAAGCATACAAAAGCATGAAATAAAACAAAATAACAAAATAAAAGAGGAAAATGTCATGAAATTACCTTCAATCGGAAGAAAAATGATGAACGGCGAAGAGAAAACGGGAGAAAACACGAAGGAGACAAATAGTTGAAGAAGAATAACACAAGAATAATAGAAGAGAGAGGAACGCTTGCAGTTGATAATGATTATATAAACGGTTTTGCAATAATATGGAGTATTAATTAGAGAGGGAAACAGTTAGAGAGTAAATGACAAAAAGAAGAGAGAGAGAGAGAGAGAAAAAGAAGAAAAAAGAGAAAACAAACTAAATAACAATGCTTTTATATGACAACAAAGATTAATCTTGGCCACTCAACTATAATTTAATCTAATGGCTGAGATTCACTCAACTCATAACTCACCATAAGAACCAAAATCACCAAATCCAATTTCTCTCTCTCTCTCTCTCTCTCTCTCTCTATATATATATATATATATATATATATATATATATATATATATATATATATATATATATAAATTATGTTGAATAAAATATAGTATTTATATACCCTATCATCACCACTCATTATCCTTCGAGTATTTTTCCTAAAATACTTAGTGATACCAACATGTGTCGATACCCCTCTCACATGACCTGGATGCTCTGCTTTGCCGATTGCCTTAGCAAGAATGTCATCGCCTCTTTCAGGCTTCCATTTTCCTTCATGTACCTCCTTCTCACATATCCTCTACATACACATAAAACCATTATGCAACTAAATTTTATTTAAACTCATAATTATATAACCGACCACCAGTGGTAGGAGTGACACATTTATTCAAACTTACAATTTTCTCTTAAACGGCCTTATCATATGGAGTTTCTAACTTTCCATTCTTAGGAGTGTGACCGGCCATCCAAGCGTCGTGACGATTGACAGTTCCAAGCTTCTTCTTAATCAATCTATAACCACCTCTGGAGCCATGAAAGGCGCTCTCTTTCTTTGAAATGTTATCTTGGTTCTGCCTACTCATAGTCTTCATAAAATGAATTGTATCGAGTAACGTAAGCATATTTCATTACTTATTAAGTGATTACTAATAAAGTGATCCCAATTAGTCGCAGATAAATTACCTTAAACTTGTCAGACTGCCTATAAGAAATAAAGTTAATCCAATCTTGCTGGCTGACAAACTTATATTTCTTCTTTGGTGGTTTCTTGTTTATCTGCCCGGTCTTCTTATCGAACAAGTGGTTCTGAGCAACCTTTAACTTCCATGCTCTGAAGGAATCCCTTATCTTTCTTTTTAGGTAACCATCATGTTCTTAGGGGACAGTGTAAGCTGCCTGCATATATAGTGAGCATATTTGGTTAGTTTCGGCTAATAGCACATATCGAATACTAAGATAATTTCATCTCACTGCATTTGTTATTGTATATACATACCTTTATTCTCCCCCATAGATTTTCCTCCTTGTCTTGATTCAACTGATTGATACGCAGCAAACCGAGAGGCACATACTCTCTTACACAATAACCAATCCAAGTCGCGAAAGTTGCAGCAAAATCACCATCTGGCAGCCCCGTTAATGGATCTCATTCAAGTTTATTAGGTATCTCTCTTTCTATTGCTTCCCTGGAAACCCTATGGATCCTTCACCAATATCCAATTCCAAATTATTCTCATCACCTGAATATTCTTCGTTTAACCTTTTCCCATCATTTCTTTTCCGCTTTCCACCCATATCTAAACCCGAAATTAACAAACTACTAACTTTAAGCATTAAGTCGACATAGCAGGAGCACCCTCTCAAATACATGATCACACAGTATACCTAAAAAAATAGATTTTTTTAACACATAATATGCTTAAAATAATAGGTGTTGTTTAACACATAATAAACCTAAGATAATTAGGGAATAATATCACTGTTGGAGCTTGTGTCCTCCACAAATTAGTGTGATAACATTTGTAAATCTCTTACAGGTTCACAAGGGTATACTTCGTATTTTAATCAGTTGATTAACGATTACCTAATAACGGTTGGCTTGCTAGAAAGTTTGACGTTATTATCATACAGATGGCGGTGATCAACTGGTCCCTAAAGGTCACACCTATAGGATGTGTTTGAGAGATGTGGTTATAGAAATATAATCACATTGATGCCTTATATGACTAAGCAGTTAGTCAATGTGTTGATGAGACAATTATTTAATGAAGATTAAATAATATTAGTTGAGACGAATTAACTGTAAATTCGTAAATTGAATATAATAAGTTATATTTAATTAAATGTATGTAATGTTAGCTTGGCTGAATTAATATGTTAATTCGTAATTAAATGTAATCGGTTATACTCCCTCCTATTCATTCATTTTGTCCCCCTTCTATTTTGCACAAAAATTAAGAAAATGATTTTGGACCACACAAAACACTCTATTCCACTCTACCCCACATGTAATTAAATTTGGACCACACAAAAGTTACCAAAAAAGGAAAGAGGGACAAAAATCCGACTAGCTTCGATAAAGAAAGAGGGACAAAATGAATGAATAGGAGGGAGTATTTAATATCAACAAGATGAGTGTGTCATAGTGGTAATAGTGAGGGTACTTAAACCAAGAGGTTATGGGTTCGATCCTCACTAGATGACAATTTACACATTTTATACATTTTTGGAATAACCGAAAATAAGAGAAATAACTCTCCTAATTTCGGATTATGGGCCGAGTAATTAGTAAAAAAAATTCTACCATAATCTCTCTCTCTCATACACGGTTAAAGAGAGAGAGATAGGAGTAAATTTTTTAACCTAATTTTTCTATCTCACTCTTGCCTCTCATCTCTACGAAAAACACAAAAAAAAACCTAAAAGTTAATCAGTTAATTTTTGGATCGATTCTAGCATAATCAAAAGGGCATTTCTCATATCGTCTTGGGTGCAACTGATAGGCGAATATCAACTTTGATATTGTTCTTAGGCCGTTTTTGCTAGGACCGAAGGTTATTTCTTAATCCTTTATGTTTTTGTTTATGCAATTTAATTTTATGACTAGTATTCATCACTTTATGATTCATTATAATCCTTAAATTAAAGGGATGCATACAGATAAATCCCACAAGTGGTATCAGAGCCAAGGCCACGAATTTTAATTTTGATGATTTTCATAAAATTGTTTGTAAACAATAATTAGGGTTTGCGAGAAAAAAATATAATCGGCTTGATTTTTTTTAAGCCGTGGAATTTTTTTTTCCGTTTCCGTTACTGTTCACAGATGAACAGTATTATTATTAAAAAAAATATATTTTCTGTTTTTTTCTTTCGGTTTCTCCTGAAAAACCGATTAAAGTTTTTTTTGCGGCTTTTTGTTTATGCCGATTTGAAAAGAATCCGAGAAAAGAATTTTTTTTCCTGTTACTGTTCACGTGGTTACTGTTCACAGAGGACAGATTTAAATAAAAAAAAAATTTCTTGTTTCCGTTTTTACAGATAAAACCGTGTACAAAATAAGAAAAGGGCTGTTTTTTTGTTTTTGCTGTTATTGCCAAAAAAACCAAAAAAAATCTTGTTTTGTTTTTCCTTGATTAGCCGAGACATATAAAAAAAAAAGGATTTTGTTTTTGTTTGTTTTGGCCAATATTAATTATACATTACCTTTACAATGTATGATTAATTGTTGTGAAACGGTTCACAATTTTAAGATACCAAATTATTTTAAAGCAGTTTAAAATATGAGTAAATTATCAATAACTCCCTTTTAAAATACACTTTTTAAAATTTACTCCCTTTTAAAAAATTGTTTAAAAATTACACCCAAAATATTACAAAAATTTAAAAACTGCTACCAAACCCTTATATTTGCATTTTTATGACAAAAATACCCCTTATTTTTTAAAATTTTTCATATTACTACCCAACTCCATTACAACTATGTCCACACTTCAACCACGCAAGGACTCCACGGCTAACCACCACAATCCTCCGCCAAATTTCACCACCGTACTCGTCATATAAGAAATAAAATAAAGGGCATTTTTGTCATAAAAATGTAAAAGTAGGGGTTTGGGAGCAATTTCTAAAATTTTGCAATATTATGGGTGTAATTTTTAAACTTTATTTTAAAAGGGAGTAAATTTTAAAAAGTGTATTTTAGAAGGGAGTTATTGATAATTTACTCTTAAAATATTGATGGATTAAATTCATATTACAAGTTTAATATGAATTAAGATTAAATTTAATGTGATTAATTGAGGAATTGTCACTTAATTTGATTTAAATAGGTGGTTTGGATAAATTAATCAACATAATTAATGAATTGTGTCATGTATGTTTAATTTTTTTTAGTTGATGCATTTTATTTTTGTTGAATGAATCGTTGAATGATTTTATTTACGTATTTTGCAATCGGTTGTAATCTGTAATACTTAGTGTGGCCTTAGTTAATTATGTTTTCGTAATGAAGGAAACATAATTTTTATGTAATTATGAGATCTCGAATCTCCTTTATTTTTCTTTAGTTTTGGGTTTTGAAATTAGAATGTAATAAATAGGCTTATTATGTAAATTTTATTTATTGTATTTTTCAAAAGAAGACTAAAGATGGAGATTGGAGCTCACTCCCGCTACATGGATCAAGATGGAACATCAAGACAAGCTTCGCGGGTCCAAGGATGGATTCCAAACTTGTATTTAATGTTCATTTTGATAGGATAGGCCACACTATGACTTTTATTATTTTACGTTTTCATTCATATTGCTTTTCATTCACATGATAGTTTATGCATCATATTCCGCCTAAAACCAAACCACCTACTACTAAAATGCATGAAAATTGACACATATAGGTTGTATGTTAGTTTTCATAGACATACAGATGTCACATGTTTTTAAACCATCACCTTAGTTTATTCATTCACGCATGCTAGATATTAGTTCACTTAAAATGAATTAAAACGAAGTTGATGGGATCTTCCTCTAAAACGGAAATTGAGATTAGTCTTTATAAGGGCAAACAACTATGAATCCCTTCTTCGTCGGTAGGCATAATATAACCCCTTCTACGTTGGGTAAGTAGTTGTGTTGACTTAGTTTATCTCAACATTATAGTCCGAAGAGTTTCTCGTGATTATGATGGACTAAAAGATAGAATTTACATAAATTTATCGACCAAGAATTCTAACAGTAGAATTAGCTAAAAGGTTAGCTTATCAATTTGAAGATAATTGAGTCTTGGGATCTTTTATATAATTCTTGAGGGAGGTCAATAGTATAAATGCTTGAGTCTTCGCGTTATGACATTAGATCATTAGACTTAAATTAAAATCGATGCACATGCTTATTATTTATTCTTTTTTTCGCAGTGTAGAACACGTTTATATTACTGTTACAACAAATGGCTGGAAATAACGAAATCCCAATGCCGAGTGTCACACTTGGACGCGAGTCTTGGCTTAAAATTTTTATGGACCAAATGAATCAGTTCACACGTCTGAAAAATGACGGGTCCAACTTTATGGATCGGGAGGCAAAGACTACGAAATGTCGCCATTCTCGACGGTAAGCTCAAGTACTTAATCGAGCCAATACCGCCAAACCAGTGCCCAAATGCAAGAATCAACGATATAGCTGCTTATAGTGACTTCGCTATGGAAACGGGTGCGATAAAGAACGTACTCATCTTTGCAATGGAAACCAATTTGCAGAGACGCTTCATTGCCCAAGGTGCAAACAAGATTTTCACCACGCTCACTAACGAGTTCTCAAAAGCATCGAGAATCGTTACTTATGAGCATACCTGTCGCTTCTTTGATGCGAAACTCCAGAAGGGCCAACCGGTTAGCCCACACATTCTTCACATGATTGAGAATGTCGAGAAGCTGGAGGCACTTAATTGCAAAATCAGTGAGAGCATTGTCATTGACCGAATGCTTCATTCTCTTCACGATGGTTTTGCCCTTTTCAGGGCGAACTACTACATGAATGACTTGAAAAAGAGTCCTCATGAGCTACACTCCCTTCTCGTACAGACCGAGAAGGATATGAAATTGAGTGGGAGCATGAAGCAGGATGTTCTCATGATTTCCAACAAGGGTAAAGGTAAGGGCAAGGCTCATGGCGACCTAGCTGTAGGTAAGCCAAAGTTTAAAAAGCCAGAAAATGGTAAGAGTGGGCCCGGTGAGACTAGTGGCTCACAGGGCAAGGCAAAGAGCAAGGGCGGTGACATTGAGTGCCACCATTGTCACAAGACTGGACATTGGAGGAAGAACTGTCCCGTGTACCGTGAGGACATTAAAGCAGGCCGCGTCGTTCCTGTTGGTATATCATCTTATATTCATATGATTGAGATTAACCATGCAAGTTTCGGAACTTGGGTACTTGCAACTGGTTGTGGTTCTGATCTGTATAATCATTTGCAGGGTCTAAAGAACATCATACCTCTCGAAAAAGGTGATGTGGACCTGCGAGTCGGGAATGAAGCACGAGTTGCTGCAGTCTCGAAGGGAACATACATAATCCAACTCCCTAGTGGTTTTGAGTTATTTTTTATAATTGTTACTATGTACCCAGTTTATCTAAGAACATTATTTCAGTTTCCGTACTTGATAAAGACGGATTTTCATTTTAATAAAGGATAATAGCTGTATTTTCTCTTTCAATGAAATGATTTATGGCAAAGCGGTTTCCATGAATGGAATTTACATCTTAGATCAAACCACGGAAATATTACACGTGAATAATAAGAAATTAAAGGTTGGTGACAAAGATCAAACCTATCTATGGCATTGTCGAATGGGACACATAAATGAGAAACGCATAAAGAAACTCGTCGATAATGGGACTATTCCCGCATTCGAATTTTCTACATATGGCACGTGTGAATCATGTATCATTGGCAAAATGACTCGAATTTCCTTCAAAGGTGTTGGAATGCGCGCTAGTGACCTATTAGGACTCATACATACTGATGTTTGTGGACCTATGTCAATTACCGCTAGAGATGGCTATAGATATTTTATCACTTTCACGGACGATTTGAGTAGATACGGATATGTCTACTTAATGAAGCATAAAAGTGAGTCCTTTGAGAAATTCAAGGAATACCAGAACAGGGTTGAAAACCAACTGGGTAGAAAGGTTAAAGCACTCCGTTCAGATCGGGGTGGCGAATATCTTTCAAATGAGTTTGATCAACACCTTAAAGACAGTGGAATCATTTTGCAGTTAACTCCACCTGGAACACCTCAATTAAATGGTGTGTCCGAACGGAGAAATTAAACCTTACTTGATATGGTTCGATCCATGATGAGTCACACGATAGTGCCCGATTCATTATGGGGTTTTGCTCTTTTGTCAGCTGCTCTTATACTTAACCGAAGTCCGACTAAAGCTGTCGACAAGACTTCATATGAAATTTGGAAGGGAATGGTCCCCAACTTGTCCTTTATTCGGGTTTGGGGCTGCGAGGCTTATGTCAAGTGGAGACACGAGGATAAGCTCGGCCCGCGATCAGTCAAGACATACTTTATAGGTTATCCAAAAGGAACATTTGGTCATTACTTCTATTCGCCTACTGAACA
Source organism: Silene latifolia (assembly GCF_048544455.1). NCBI lineage: Eukaryota > Viridiplantae > Streptophyta > Magnoliopsida > Caryophyllales > Caryophyllaceae > Silene > Silene latifolia. The sequence goes on from NC_133531.1 coordinate 118,224,477, forward strand.
TCGAGTTTTTGTTGCGGCTAGTGCGACGTTCTTAGAGAGAATTTCTCGAGAATAAGACGAGTAATAGAACCTTCGAGCTGTCGGAGATTCCAGAACCAACAACCGAGGAACGGATGGAGGAAGTTGTTCCTCCAACTGATGATACGGTTAATATTCCTGAGGAACCTAGGAGGTCGGGTAGAGTCTCTCATCCTCCGGACAGATACATTGGTATGGTCGAGGAGAATGACGTTTTACTCCTAGAGAGTAATGAACCCAATACCTATAAAGGTGCAATAACCTGTTCCGACTCAAAGCTATAGCTCGAAGCCATGCAATCCGAGATGGACTCCATGTATGAGAATGACGTATGGGATCTAGTTGATTTACCTAATAAGGTAAAACCTCTACAGTGCAAATGGCTTTACCAAATAAAGCGTTCTGTAGACGCGCAACCAGATACCTATAAGGCACGACTAGTGGCAAAAGGTTTCACTCAAGTGCACGGATTGCATTATGATGAGATTTTTTCACCTGTAGTCATGCTACGTTCCATTCGGATAATCTTAGCGATTGCCGCTTTTCATGATTATGAAATTTGGCAAATGAATGTGAAAACCGCCTTCTTAAACGGTTATTTGGAGGAAGAGTTGTACATGGTGCAACCCAAAGGTTTCATAGATCCTGAACATCCTAAGAAAGTATGCAAGCTTAAGCGTTCCATTTATGGACTTAAGCAAGCTTCTCGGAGTTGGAATCATCGTTTCGACCAGGTGATAAAAGAGTATGGTTTCACTCGATCGGTCGAAGAACCATGCTTATATATCAAGTCGAGTGGGAGCAAGATTGTATTCTTAATATTGTATGTCGATGACATACTCTTGATTGGGAATGACATTCCTCTCCTATCTACGGTTAAAGAATGGTTAAAGAAACATTTCCAGTTGAAAGATCTGGATGAGGCACAACGCATTTTGGGAATCCGTATCTACCGAGATAGATCACGACGGAGGTTATCACTTAGTCAGGAGTCTTATTTGGATAAGATTCTTGAAAGGTTCAGCGTGACCAACTCCAAGAAGGGGACCCTTCCAATGACGTTTGGGATGCAGTTGAGCAAGTCTAAGTCACCCACGACGCCTGACGGGGTTGAGCGCATGAGTCGTGTTCCTTATGCATCTGCAATAGGATCGATCATGTATGCCATGATATGCACACGTCCAGACGTGGCATATGCATTGAGTATGACGAGTCGGTACCAAAAGAATCCATGTACCTACGGAGGACTAAGGATAGGGTATTGACTTATGGAGGAGATACTAAGCTATGCACAACCGGTTACGCAGATGCTAGCTTCCAAACGGATCGAGATGATTATAAATCTCATTCTAGATTCGTTCTTACTCTTAATGGTGCTGCGGTTAGCTGGAATAGTTCCAAACAGGAAGTTGTAGCAGATTCTACTACTGAGCCATTGAAATATGATAAGCATGGAGGGCACGTTATTTCCATGAGAATTAAACGTGTACCTGAGTTATAGTAGTTGATTATGAATTTGATACGTTATCTTTTTCATATACTATTTATAACTTCATCGTTTTTATAATATTTTGTTTTTCATGTGGATTGTACTGACAACATTGAACGCCACAAAGTGAACTGAATTACATTATATTAGTTTTGGTCCGTAATCGCCTCCAAGAGCTGATAACTCTGGCTATTATTTTGTGCAGTCGATTAATGGTGGGTTTAACGAGCCATAAGTTAAACGGTTGACTGATCAATCACAAATACGAGATTATAACGATACCTCGTAGGACAATTTTTTTTTTTTTGTGACAACGTAATGGAGTCCTAAATGTTTAAAAACATTCGGTGCCAGGTCGTGGATAGGACATCCATTGTGTTCCTAGAGTCGATTCTTTTGACTATCGACTGTCTCTTGAGATTAAGGCAGTTTTTGGGTGACTTTGGTTTCTTTCTCACGATCTGCCGTAACTGGAGGCTAAGTAGATTTTTTCTTGGTCATTTCATATTGTGCTTACAGCTGTAGGATTCGAGTTGAGGAAAATATCCAACCCTTATCAGGTATAGTTATTTCTCAGGGCCACTCGAGGAGATGTAACTGAAATGCATGGCCATGCTCGAATGATGATTCGTTTATCAGTTAAGTTACTCTCTAGTCGGGGAAACCACTCTTGATACAGATCGCTTGTAAACTACGACCTTTGTGAATACGGAATTTGCAAATTGTTTTACATTGAGTGGGAGAAATTTTAGGATATGAGAATCGGTTATCGCACATACACTTGTGAGGACAAGTGGGAGTTTGTTGGAGCTTGTGTCCTCCACAAATTAGTGTGATAACATTTGTAAATCTCTTACAGGTTCACAAGAGTATACTTCGTATTTTAATCAGTTGATTAACGATTACCTAATAACGGTTGGCTTGCTAGAAAGTTTGACGTTATTATCATACAGATGGCGGTGATCAACTGGTCCCTAAAGGTCACACATATAGGATGTGTTTGAGAGATGTGGTTATAGAAATATAATCACATTGATGCCTTATATGACTAAGCAGTTAGTCAATGTGTTGATGAGACAATTATTTAATGAAGATTAAATAATATTAGTTGAGACGAATTAACTGTAAATTCGTAAATTGAATATAATAAGTTATATTTAATTAAATGTATGTAATGTTAGCTTGGACGAATTAATATGTTAATTCGTAATTAAATGTAATCGGTTATATTTAATATCAACAAGATGAATGTGTCATAGTGGTAATAGTGAGGGTACTCAAACCAAGAGGTCATGTGTTCGATCCTCACTAGATGACAATTTACACATTTTATACATTTTTGGAATAACCGAAAATAAGAGAAATAACTCTCCTAATTTCGGATTATGGGCCGAGTAATTAGTAAAAAAATTCTACCATAATCTCTCTCTCATACACGGTTAAAGGGAGAGATAGGAGTAAATTTTTTAATCGAATTTTTCTATCTCACTCTTGCCTCTCATCTCTACGAAAAACACAAAAAAACCTAAAAATTAATCAGTTAATTTTTGGATCGATTCTAGCATAATCAAAAGGGCATTTCTCATATCGTCTTGGGTGCAACTGATAGGCGAATATCAACTTTGATATTGTTCTTAGGCCGTTTTTGCTAGGACCGAAGGTTATTTCTTAATCCTTTATGTTTTTGTTTATGCAATTTAATTTTATGACTAGTATTCATCACTTTATGATTCGTTATAATCCTTAAATTAAAGGGATGCATACAGATAAATCCCACAATCACAACTAAGAAAATAAAGACATTAAGTTAATGAGATGAAGGAGTAGGGTTTATTATTACTTCAGGTATGGCGATGACGGAAGGGACGGCGACGGGGATGGCAACGGCAGAGGCAATGGGGATGGCAACGGTAGAGGCGACGACAACGACGACTGCAAAGACGACGACGACGGAGAATAGTAGTGGTTCTAGGGAAAATCAGTGTTCGAGGATTTTAAGTGGGCGAGCAGAAGGTTTGCATGTGTGTTGTTTGAATATTTTATTGAAACTAGTAAACACGGGTTAAGCAAAACCGTATTCTGTATTTTGCAATATGACCACGGCTGATTATAAACCCGTAATTGTTTTCATTATATTATATCGGTTGGTGCCTAACCGTTATCATTTATCTTTCATTGTGTCAAGTTTATTCCACAAAAAAAAAAAGCATCTTCCATATTTGGTAATTCGTACTAATTTCGTACAAACTTCGTTCCTCAATTAGGCAACTAGGATAGCAAGTGGGGGAAAATGGAAATTCAAGACTAAATTATACACAACCCAATGTAACTTCTTTCCTCAATTGGTTTCCTAAATACAACCCAATGAGCAATTAATAAACATACATTGTTCCTTTAACCTTTCTCGTAACGCATCCATTTTGTTCTGACAACTTACGATCCCTTTGTACCCATGAACTCACAATATTTGTACCTTGGTTTAATAAAAAATAACTGAACGGCCTGTGCATTGGTTCAATAAAAAAATAATGAGTCGTATCGTCATATATTACATTTATTTATTTATTTTTTAAATATATTAAGTCGTATGGTCAAACAATTAATAAACGGTGCACGTTGAAGTTAGAACGTCACGATTGACAACGATTATAGGTGAACCATTGTTAATGAACAAATTTAAAACGGTTGTAGTTGTAGGTTAATCGTTGTTAATGAACCAATTTATAACGGTTGTAGCTGAACCGTTGTTGATGAACCAATTGACAACGGTTGCAGGTGAACCGTTGTTGATGAGTATTACGTTTCAGCAATCTGGATCTTGATTACTGACTGATCTATGGAGTTAAAAAAACGGAAGCAGATCAAACAAGCATAACTTAACACTTTCAAAATGATCATTTCATTTAATTTTAAACCAAATACATTACAGAAATTATCAGAAATCAAAAGATGTATTATAAGCCAGAACAACCCCGGTTAAGCATAAAAAGCGCTTCTCAACCTGCCACCAATCACGTCACTCTGGTATACCGCTAACTTCCGGGTCATTGGCTTTATATTTTCTAATAACAGATTGAATATATGCAAGGACACGACTTTCTTTTCGAGATAAGGTTGGAAGAGTACAACTCAACATATCTCTGGCTGCAGCCAAGTTGTGAGTAACAGGCCGACGAGGGTATGAAGATGATGATGACGAGGCTTTGTTGACAAGCCGGACTGCTTCACGCCTCTTAATCCAATAATTCCGTTGATTTTCAAGGGAGGCTTTGATTAATGGGTGTTGATCGGTGGGAAGCCCGGCGAGAACCTTCCCATCATCTTCAATCATTTGTGTAAGCCATTCTTCTTTGTTGATAAAATTAGGGTTCATTGCCATGTTGTTTCAAATTTGTGTAATGGGGATGAAATATTGTGATTTGATTAATGAATGTTAGTAAAGGATGCTTTAACATTTATAGTCACATTTATAAGTTTTTTCAAAACCGTTGGTAATTAATTTAACAGCTAGTCTTGCTATAGACGGATATATCCGTCTATAACTAAAGACGGGTCAAATAGCTTGAAAGTGGCGACATTTTTTGCCTCCACCACCCCACTTATTGCTTGTCCTATTAGGAATATGGTATTATATTTGGCCCGTCTTTAGTTATAGACGGATATGTGCCGTCTATAATGAAATTTTGTGTTAATTTAATGTAAAAGTTGACTTATTAACAAATATTTTAAACCTACGTAACTTGCAATAAATAATTAGACAATAAAATACACTACCACAAATATATTATTCAAGAAAAACACATACATACCAAGAAATTAAAAGACGCGCAGTTTTAAAACCATTAATTAGAATAATAATAATAATTAATTAACATAATTATCTTGTAATTCCCCTGCGATTGCGATAAATATTGGGAATTCAATATGTGGATTATTAAGAGGCACTTGTTCTGCCTCCCATGAACGAGGCACGGTGTTAATATAGTGCCGATATGTTCTTAATAGATTATTGTCACAATCGGTTGCAATTCATAAATATTGCGCTTGTAGCACATCATCCGTATAATAATTTCTCTTCCCAGCATCATGATCCTCCTATCTTGCCTGGAGTTTTCTCTCTTTACGAAAAGATTCCAGCTTCTTCCCAAAACCTTCAAACTCGATCATTGCGTAACCAAGAAAACCATGAACTTTAGTCCAAGCTGGGTGGACCTTTTTAACGTTCGTATAACCACCTTGACGAAGCATATCTCTCATCCAAGTAAAACTTCTCGAAAACGCCTTACCATTGTTATCATATTTCATTGTTTGTTGTGTATAATACACGTAATAGGATGGACATAGCGCTTATTTGATTGTGATTCGGCGGGTGTAGAAGACGACGACGACATGGTGATCGAAGTGTAATATTTTTAATTAAATTATAGGCTATGATTAATTGAACGTTGAAATAGTGAATATGGTTAATTGATCACATTATAAGTGATATATTTATAGGAAAATATGTATGCATGTGTGGATATAATAATGGTCAGATAGTAAATAATGGTCAAACAAAACAATGCATGCAACGGTTCATTATTTATCATACATGCATCGGTTGAATATTTTACATTGAAAAAAGTATATAGCGGTTATTTTTCACCCGTAAATGATAAATGACAAGTGGTACAGAGGAATCATTATATCATAATAGCAAATGATTACGGTTACAAGAAACCCGTAGCTATAACATAACGGGTACCAAAAACCGTTACTAGTGTTAATTTAGTAACAGTTTTCGAAATGCCGTTTTCTTAAACTGGTAACGGTTGTCTAACAACCGTTGATAAGGGTGATTATATAACGAGTTTATGGAAATCGTTAAACGTTTTTGATAACGGTTTGTTATACAACCGTTGTCACATTATAATAAGAACGGTTTTCGACGGAAACCGTTATTCTTATTAGCGCGGTTAAGGTTTCCGCCAATATTTTGAAAACGGTAATTATTAAATGCGATTTGGCGTAGTGTATAGGAACTGAACTGAAATAATATGAGCTGAAGTGAACTTAACTTATAAGAGTTGAACTGAACTTATAGGAACTGGACTGAACTTATAAGAATTGAACTGAACTAAACTTAAAAAAACTGAACTGAACTTAATGGGGTTGACTTTAAGTTTAAAAGAACATGGCCTTAGTGATTAGTAACCCTGCAATTATAAGACCATGTTCATCAACCTTCCTACCTTAACTATCTTTACACAATTCAATTAAGTTATCAATACAATTACTATTTGTCTCTCATCTATAATACTTGGCTCGTTTTAAGCTTAAGACGGATATATAATGCCGTCTTAAAAAAGAATTTGTGATAGAGTTATCTTGTGGTAAAACTAAAAAAATGATGTATAGGCAATATAATCAAGAGAAATTGAGCCAACCTAATTATTGGTATCTTTGATTCAATTCTTTCCTAATGTGCTCATAAAAAAACGTCCAGTCCATCTGATCAATTTCAAAATCACTTGGCTATGAATGGCTACTAAAATCAAGTTCAAAGATTCTTTTCTAATGAGCTTTAAATTAAGCCGTAAAACTAATATTTCAAGTTCAGATAACCTATTGAAAAAATAGATTTTAAAACTAATTTACTATAGCGATATGACTATTTTAGGCAAACTTATAGAATATATTTATATATTTTTTAAAATTCCTATATTGATGATATTTTTCACAAAAATAAACGTGCTCTTAACCATGTTAAATTTACAAACTACAGTAATGGTAAAAACAAAATACTCCATCATCTATATATTATGGTTGTCGGTAATTATTAAGTTAAGACAGTCTTGTACTATGAGATGGTTCTGTAATGTGAAAAAGACAACTTATTTGTTAGCATTAAATGAATCTTTTTATGAAAATAGACTGTGACACGGTGTGAGACCCTCTTGTTTTATAATTTTTGACTTATTAAATAAAAAACAATTTATTTATTAATTTGATAATAAAACTGAACGTTTTTTTTTTCTATTAACAATATGGACAGTTTTATAGTTGATGCCGTCTTAATCTATAATTTGCGAACAGATTTTACACGCATCATTTTTTTCGATGACTTTTTAATGTGTATACGAGGGTAGAGAAGGGCGGGCTTCCTAACATTATATATAAGTAATGATCTAATACTTTAACACTATGGAGTAATTGCGATCTACTTAATTTATTTCAGTAGAAGATACGATACTCTAAATTATAAGCCACTTCATTTGAGATTATTTTCCCGATAATTGTTTACACCATTTAAATGAGGTTACATATCCTTTATGTTGTTTATATATCTCAAATGGGTTGGGCGGGTCGGATCATACAGGTCGGATGGGTTCAAAACGGGTCGAATCACACGGGTTATGGGTCGGGTTAGGGTTAAAGTGCGGGTCAACAATTAGTATCTAATGCCTTTTATAGATCGGAAAAATATTTTTTAAAAATTAAAGCATATTTAATATTAATATTTTATTCATAATCAATGTTTAGTTTTTTTTTTAATTATTTTTTCAAATATAATATATAAATATTTAATTTTAACAAAAAATTTAGTTTATCTTTGACTTAAATGGTCGAGTTTTTTGAGTCGGGTTTCACTTAAGTTAACGGATTATTTCGGGTTCCAGATCGAACGAGTTATGGCTCGAGATTTGCGGGTTTTGACTTTGGAAAAAATGGATAATGTCGGGTCGGGTCGAAATTTGACAGGTTCATCTCAGTCATGTCTTAAACTCATAACTTATCATTTAGTTAAAATAATATGGATACGAATTGTACACATAACCAACTCTAATTTGTTGTGTTTTACATTATAATTTTTTATAAGATCGAGTTCCGTATAACTTTAAGTTTATTAACAATATATAGAGTATTAGTTTAAAGGTAATCACTTAAATATAGAGTATAAAACAGCCCGTGAAATTCACGGGTTTAAAATTAGTTTGTGTGATTATTTAGGAGTTGATGGGGTTTTAAATTTACCAACAATCCAGTCATTATAAATACACCTATTAAGTTCAAATAATCTGCTTATTTTTATTGTTTTTTCTATGTGGTACCTCGATCCTGTGTTTTTTCGAATTCTCTGTGGTATCCCTGCGATTTTGAAAACATTAATGGTACCCTTAAACTTAGTTAAATATTCCTAAAATATCCAAACTACTAAAAATTACGTTTTTAATAAGTTAAATTTTTAATAAAAATATGTTTATGATTGAGTAAGCTAGGTTTATGTTAATGGCATGGGAAATTATTGTCGAAAAATCAATAAAAAATGCATAAACTAAACATTTAAAAGAGGCGAATTAAAAAAGTTTGGGAATTGTAAGATGTTTTCATTAAGTTTAGGATACCTCTGATATTTTTGAAAAGCGAAGAGTACCACGGAAAATTCGAAGAAGTTCAAAGATAACATGTAGAAAACCCCTATTTTTATTTAAAATAAGTTTTAATTTTAAATACACACTTATATTGCGTTCAGTCATCTAACCTTTTTTTAGTGTTAAATGAACCGCAATAGTACGTACAATTTGTGTATGGAGAATTAGGAATGAAACTCGTGGACTAGTATCATTATATCTCTGTCTTAAATTCTTAACCATTAAGATCAAATTGGTTAAATACCTACGTCAACAAACCTAAGAACTAAGAAGCCCTAATATTCACATTTGTCATTAGCTAACCAAAAACTGGCCATCTACTAACAATGTATTCCGTCCATCAGGACCGTCGAGGATGGACCGTCGAAATAAAAGTGTGAAGAAACCCAAAGTCTCATATGTGACTATTGTCTCACATGTGAGGGTTGGAGAAGAATTACTTACCACTTTATAAGGCAATGCGTTTTTCTCTATAGCCAATTAATTTTAGAGTGAAATCCTCTTGAACTTGTAATATGGACTCTTTGGCCATGTTCTTTGGATCGAATCCGTCTCGAATCGAATCGAATCGAATCGAATTGAATCGAATCGAACTTAATGGACTCGAATCGAATCGAATCGAACTTAATGGACTCGAATCGAAATGAATCGAATCGAATCGAACGAACGTAATGGACTCGAATCGAATCGAATCGAGCCAAAATTAAAAAAAACCCTACGTATTACTCAAAAATTTCTCTTAACAAATACTGTGCCTTCAACCTGCTTTCTTCTTAGAACTTGTTCATAAAAAAAAATCCTGCCTTGACGCAACAACCAATCTTTTGAAGGTATTCACTAATTCTGTATTACCCTTTGATTCTTTTGTGCCTTGATTGAATTCACATATTTTTTTTAATGGGTTTGTTTTTATTTCTTGCTTTTGTTTTGCAATTGTGATATTAAGACGTGATTTTATATATTATGTTGTTTCCTATATGTGTTCTTCTAAATAAAGCGTCTTGTTTGTGACGAGATACTGTATATTTCGTCTTTGTACTATTTTCTGTACTATACTGTATATTTTCTTTTCTAGAAGATACAAGAAACTCCGGTGAGACGACAATTTTATCAAAGAGGCGGCTTGACAATAGCGTCTTACTCTTTTTATTCCCGTCTGGAAGCCATAGAAATCATCCTTGATTCCTGATTATATACTGATTGAAAACTTTTTGATAAAATTGTCGAAAATAGCGGTTGAAATTGATAATAAGCAACATTGTAGAGAAAAAAACTTCTCTGAATTATGAAAAATTAGTAAACAATCTTGAAAAGAAGCTGAATGAAATAGCAGTAGTTGCAAATTAAGCAACCGTCTACAAACCTAATCGCGTCTAGCAAGAAAAACTAAAAGCAACACTTCCTAAAACCCGGAAATTCCAACACTTTACATCGAACCAGAAGCTAATTTTCACTCGTCCCCCCATCTGTTCTGCACATTCGCGCTGTTTATGGACTACAAGCAGGGGCGGATCTCGGCTAGTTGGGCTTCAGCCCAACCTGTTTTTAAGAATAAGAATAATTTGTGATGGGGCATATTCTGCACCCGCTGACCGAGTCAACATATTGAGCAAGGTCAAAGATATCCACAGCAAGTCAACATGTTAGACAGCTTAGCCGACGCAACCTGCCGGCCTGTCACTTGGGTCTCGGCTAGGCAGCTAGCCAGCCGGGAGACATATCCGCGTATTCATATCCAAGACCCCTCGGCATGGAGTCAACAGGGCCCGCCGGCCTGCCATGGGTCCCTCGGCCGAGGGTAGAACAGTCTTTCCACCTGCTAAAGCCACTTGGCCACTACGTGACAAAAGGTGAAAGTCTATAAATACTCCTCAACCCTCATTGAGGAAAGGATCCGAAAATAATCAGTTAAACACACTAATCTGGTATAAACTCCCTTATCTCTCTACAATATACTTTGTGCCAAGTAACACACAACTTAATCCCTTTTAAGTTTACTGACTTGAGCGTCGGAGTGAGTTCGCTCGGTGCCAAGCCGAGCCCTCAGTTTGTTCATTATTTCAGGAGAGGCTGAAAGGAAGAGTCAAGCAAAGTCATCATTCTACAAGCTTACGTGGTAACAAATCCTGATCCGGAATTACACCCGGAACAATTGGCGCCGTCTGTGGGGAAGGCATACTAAAAGCTAGTCAAATCCCTTACAAAAAAAAACACAAAACAAAACCCACCCAGCAAGCTAAGAAGATGTCAAAGCAACAAGAAGTAATTGTGAGCGACTTAAAGCGCATTCTATCAGGATGACACGATCCATAATTCCGAGATTGGGCAGTCCCCCACCGCCGAGTCATTCAACCGGCGTACGGGATGCCCATACTACCAAACACCGCGCCCACCGCCAAGTCACTATCATGGGACATGTGGTCGATGCGCCCAAACCAAGTCGTTCCTCGGACACGATGGGTAATACGCCGATCACCCCCGCCGCAACGACGGTGACAGCAGCATACCCGCAGGCGACCAGGGCCCATAAAGTGACTCCAATCAACTTGACCGGAGCAATACAAGGAGCTGAGCATGTAAGGACGCCGGCGGTGCTCGTGGTGTCAGTGGCAGACCAAAGTCCTTCCCCACCTCGCGGGAGGACAGCGTCGCCGCGGCAACAACGAGGCCACCCCCGAAGAAATGAAGAAAGAAGCCCGACTCTACAAAGTCAGACAACAAGAAGCCCTTCCCGCCACGGGGAGAGAAGCCGGACAAGGATTGCGAGGAGCCGAGCGCCGCGTGTCATTCGACACATGGTCAGACAGCCCCTCAGTGCCTATGTCCTCGGAGTCTCCGTGCCGACCAAACTGAAGCTGCCGTCCCTATCATACAAAGGGGAAAGTGACTCAACCGACCACGCCGAGGCTTTCGAGTCTTACATGTCGGTATGGGAGCAGCCTGATGAGGTATGGTGCCGAGTCTTCCCAACAACCCTGCATGGGATGGCCCAGAGTTGGTACAAGGGGCTGCCTAATGGTTCGGTATACTGCTACGCCGACCTAAGGGATAACTTCATAGCCCAAAGACGCCCGCAACAGAGAAGGGCCGTGGAGACATCGGATCTCCTCACTATCCGACGGGGGAGGACGAGTCTCTACGAAGCTATGTGAAGAGGTTCGACGCAAAGCTCGGCAGATCCGTGAGCCGAACACCGAATCGGCGCCTTCGACCGATGAAAGGCCTCCGAAAGGCGAGCTCAAAAATGAGCTTATCAAGTGCGAGGTCCTCAACCTGGACTCCGCCAGAAAGATGGTGGACCAAGCCGTAAAGGTGGAGGATTACCACAAGACCTGGGTAGGCCACAGCGAAGCTGGGCACCAGGAAAGGAGGAGCCGCCGGGAGAATACTGATGAAGGTCGCCGTGACATGAATAGGTCACGGCCTGAATGATCAAACAGGAAATAGAGCTCGGCGGGCGCCGGGGGGAGTTCGGGACCATACACCCAGAAGAGGTATCACGGTCTCACCCCCCCTGGTCAAATCACCGGCCGAGGTCTATGCCCTGAGCAATAATGAAGGGCAGAAGTGGGCAAGACCCCCCAAGACGAGGGCGAATGGCGACGCAAACCAATTTTGCGATTACCACGGCCAGCCCGGCCATAAGACCGACGACTGTCGGCATCTGAAGAACGCCATCGAGGAGCTGATCCGGAAGGGGGCCCTCAGCAAGTACGTAGCTGGGGCCACGGAAACGAGCTCCGACGGAGCGAACAGGAAATCAGTATTCCAGAGGATGGGAGTGATCCAGGTGGTTATCGGAGGAAACGAGAACGGAGGGTCGGCTAATGGGCACAAACGGCACCTAAATGAGCTTTACCAAGCCATCAACTTTGTGCCCACCACAACGATCCCAGCTTCCACCGTCCCCGATTTAACCATCAGAAAGAAAGACTACGAAGGAGTCGTAGCCCCGCACAGCGACCCGCTGGTGGTCCACCTGGACATATCCAACCACTTGGTTAAGAGGTGCCTAATTGATACAGGCGCCTACACGAACATCATGTTCAGGGAATGCTTCCTCAATCTCGGTCTGAAGATTGAGGACCTGAGCCCCTGCACTAACCCACTATACAACTTCTCTGGGGCCGGCCTAGTCCCTCTGGGGTCAATCAAACTGCCGGTGATGTTTGGCCAAGCCGATGCGGCCAAGAACGTTTGGTCCGAGTTCGTGGTCATTGATGGTACGTCTGCCTACAATGTTCTAATAGGCCGGGTTACTTTGAGCGAGGCCGATGTTGTAATGTCCATCCGGCCCCGACATTGATGTATGTCTCGGACCGGGGGAGGCACAAAAGCTCGTCTCAAAGGACGAGAGAGACGAAATTGTCAATGTCCAAATATCCGCGAGGGTGTAACATGCAATCCCTCAAAGTGGCGAAGAAATCGGAGAAGGGGAAGAGCCCATCCTTACGACGGGAGGGTGATCCGATGAGCACCAACAACGTCAGCATGGTCGAGGGGGCCGAGACCGAACAAATAGAAATTGACCCGGGACGCACCGTGAATCGCTCGGTGTCACCGAGCCAAAATTCGAGCCGACCTCTTGGACCGCGAGAAAGAACAAAGACGTCTTCGCGTACTCGCCCGCCGAGATGCCGGGCGTGAGCCGAGAGGTGATCGTTCACAAGCCGAACGTACTCTCCAACGCCGCCCGTCAGCGAGAAGATGAGGAACTCCTCGGCCGAGAAAGATGAGGCCATCAAGGCCGAGGTAGACAAACTATTAGAGGCGGGCTTTATCATGCCTTGTACTTACCCTGAGTGGCTAGCAAATGTTGTAATGGTAATGAAGTCATCAGGGGGTGGAGGATGTGTGTTGATTTTACAAATCTTAATAAAGCATGCCCTAAAGATTGCTATCCCTTGCCTCGAATAGATAGTTTAATTGACGCAACGGCAGGCTACACTATGCTAAGCCTGCTAGACGCCTTCTCAGGGTACCATCAGGTATTCATGGCCGAAGAAGACATGCCTAAGTGCGCATTCATCACCATACACGACACATACATGTATAAAATGATGCCGTTCGGTTTGAAAAACGCTGGCGCAACTTACACTAGGCTGGTGGACAAAGTGTTTCAAGATAAAAAAGGGCGAAACATCGAGGCCTACGTCGACGATGCTATTGTAAAAAGCAAGTCTGACAGCGAGCACTTGGCCGACTTGAGCGAAACATTTTGTTCACTAAGGAAATACAAGATGAAACTTAACCCAATGAAATGCAACTTCGGGGTCCGGTCAGGTAAGTTCCTCGGCGTGCTTGTCAGCGCCAGGGGAATTGATGCCAATCCATAGAAAGTCCAAGCGATACTGGACCTACCGAAGCCGAGGAATCGAAAAGAGGTTATGATGTTGACCGGGAGGATGGCGGCTCTCGCCCGTTTCATCTCTCGGTCAGCCGACAAGAGCACCCCATTCTTCAAAGTGTTGAAGGGGAATAAAGACTTCAGCTGGGGGGAGGAACAGAGCACAGCTTTCAGGCAACTGAAAGCTCATCTTCAAACTCTCCCAACCCCGTCTGTGCCGATGCCGGGGAGACGCTATATCTATACATAGCAGTTACCTCGGCCACGGTCGTCGTAATCATCGAGAGAAGAAGACAAGCAAAGCAACACCCAATCTACTTTGTCAGCCATACACTGCTACCCGCCGAGAGAAATTACCCACTGATTGAAAAAGCCGCCTTTGCTGTCGTCGTTGCCGCAAGGAAACTGAAACCTTACTTCGACGCACATCCCGTGACGGTCTTAACCGACCAGCCATTGGAGAAAGCTTTGGAAAAATTCAAAAATCCAAGCAGAGCTCATCAAATGGGCAAGTGAGAGCTATCCGGCCTCGGCATTCAATACAAGCCGAGGCCCTCGATAAAGGGGCAGGCACTTGCAGACTTCCTGGCCGAGTGCACATATCAAGAAGAACCAAACCCGAGAGTTTGGGAAGTATACACCGACGGGTCCTCCACGGCGAACAGCTCAGGAGCCGGCATCCTTATCATCAGCCCAAATGGGGACGAGTTTGAGTATGCCTTAAAGTTTACCTTCTCGGCCTCAAACAACGAATCCGAATACGAGGCGGTGATAACTGGAGTCGAGCTAGCTAGAGCTGCCGGAGCGGAACACATTGTGTTGAAGACAGACTCACTATTGGTGACTAACCAAATCAGAGGAGAGTATGAGGCTCGAGACGATGGGATGGTAAGATACTTGGAAAGAGTAAAAGCTGACACTGCAAAATTGAAATCTTTCCAAATCCAATGCATCCCTGTGTCCGAGAACAACCGAGCCGACGCTCTCTCAAACGCGTTCAACCATCAAGAATGTCACCAACGTCTTTGGTGGATATCGGAATGCTAAAAGCATCACTGAGACCGTCGGCATGGTGGGCGACATAGAAGCCGAGACGACGTGGATGACTCCGATAATGAAATACAAACTAACAAAAGAGTTACTGGAGGACCGCAGTCTCTCTCAGAAGATAAAGAGGATCGCCGCAAGGTACTTGGTGTTCGAAGGAGAACTATACAGAAGGTCCGTGATAAGACCACTTTTGAAATGTGTCGGCCCAGCCGACGCGGAGCTCATACTGACGGAGATTCACGAAGGCATCTCGGACATCACATGGGGCAAGAACGCTAGCCCACAAAGCTCTCCGAGCCGGGCTACTTCGCCCTACCATGCTTGAAGATTCCGTAACTAAGACCAAGAAGTGCAAGAATTGTCAGATGCATGCTCCGGTGATACATGCACCTTCCCGAGACTTGCAGCCAGTACTTAGCCCCCTACCATTTGCACAGTGGGGGATGTATTTATTAGGGCCATTTCCGACGGCCTCCGGAGGAAGGAAGTACCTGATCGTCGCCGTTGACTACTTCACCAAATGGGTCGAAGCGGTCGCAGTACCTGCCAAGACCATGACGGCCGTAAGAAAGGTGATTTGGGAGAACGTCATAACTCGTTTTGGGTTACCCCAAGTCATGGTGTTTGACCACGGCCGGGAGTTTTGGAGTGACACGGTGATGAACTGGCTAGAAGAACTCGGTATCAAGTTTGCATACTCCTCCGTCTGCCACCCTCAGAGCAACGGGCAGGCGGAGGCAGCTAATAAAACAATCCTAAACGGGCTGAAAAAGAAGGTTGAAGATCTAAAGGGAAGGTGGGCCGATGAACTACCGGCCCCCGTGGTCCCTTAGAACCACGGAGAAAGAAGCAACGGGATACAATCCATTCCACCTTGTCTATGGGTCTGAAGCCGTCCTACCAATTGAAGCATCGGTGCCGACATTCAGAACGCAAACCTTTAACCCAGTCGAAAATGAGGAAGGCCTGAAAGCCTCCCTAGACCTGGTCGAAGAAAGTCGAGACATGGCACGGTTCAACTTAGCCGTTTACCAAAACAGAATGAGAAGAGCCTACAACCGAAGGGTCCACAAAAGAGACTTAAAAGTAGGAGATCTAGTCCTAAGAAAGTCAGCCGCGACCAACAAAGGAAACATCCATGGTAAAATGACGGCCAATTGGGAAGGACCCTACAAAGTGGTTGAAGAAATGAGATCGGGGACATACCGGCTAACAGACATGGAGGGAGTGCCTCTAATGAGCCATTGGAACACAGACAACCTAAGGAGATATTTCATATAGCGGCGGAGATGTCCGGGACCGTTGTGGACACCCCAACGTGTGATTATACCTTATAAAAAGTGATCCAAGTTTTCCATCAAAATACTTGTCCCCTCCATAGTCATATTAGAGTAGACGCCGCGGCCGAAGCCGGGCAGTCACTACCGAAGTATAGAAGCATATAAGCACTGTTGAGACGCAAATCTGACTGCCCCGACCAATCCGGGAGTAGCAGAGGAAGCGATCAATATGTCTATAGATACGGAAAGCTGTCAAAACGCAAACTCGGTTGCCTCGGCCAAAGCCGGGAGTGACGAGGGAAACGCGACTGATCCGGACGATGTCGTCACTCATCCAATCAAACACATTTATAATACTCAACATACAACTAGTTAGCGGTAAGTCGAGGTCGATCCATGGGACGGTGTGCTTTGGGTTCTATGTCTATCTATCTCAATTTATGCTAGTGTCACAATTGATGGGGTTTGTAGTTGTGTCTAGACTAATGCAAACAATAAGGTAAAACAAGCAATAAAAGGAAGGATGTAAATAATTGATAAAAAATGCTAGGATATCATGGGGGCATAGGGGATTCATGGTGTTGATCATACAAACATGTTCACAATGTTGCAAGCAATTAATGTTGTGGAGGAACCGAGTTGGGTTATGTCTTACGGTTCATAGGAAGAGTTGGGTCCCGGAGCCGAATCGGTTAGATTGTACAACACCTACAAGTCGACTTACTTTCCTCCTATTCAACTTCTATGCATGGTCTAACAAGACTCGAGTTGGTTTATGTCTTACAAGTCAAGTTAAGTAGATAAGAGATGGTAAAAATGCAAGGATTCATAGGCTTAGCATTTCATCAAATATAACATATGCATAAAGTTGACATCACAACAAGCAAGCAATTTAATCATGTGAACATATTAGATTAAGCATGAATCAATCCCATGTTGGTTTCCCTTAATTACCCACTAATCCTAGCTAAGTAACTACTCACTCATCATCATGGGAAACATGTCATTAATGGTGTCAATCATCACAACAAGTATAAACATGATAATAGAATGAAGAAATGAACAATAAAGATTAAAGAGTAAAGTAATTATACCAAAGTTGAGATGATCCAAATAATAAAGCAAAGAATAATAGAAGAAACTTGATTGATTGATGGAAGGTTGTCAATCTCCCAATAATAACCCAATAATCTTCAATTACCCAAAAGTAACAAACTTGAATAATAAACTTGAACAATAATTAAGGAGATATTAATGTGAGATTTGTGGAAAGATTAAAGAGTAATCTATTCCAATCTACTCCTAATCTAATCTAAGAGAAGGATTTTCTAGCTAAGAGAGCTTGTGTTGAAGGATTATTACAAATGGGGTATTTATAGTGGAAATTAGGTGGATGCATTAGGGTTAACTAAGGGCTAAACTAGTAATTACACTTTTGAGATTTGAGCAGGGAGAAGCCGGTATTTTTCGGAGGAAGGGAGTCTTTCACGGAGCTTGAAGAACACGAAAATCGCTGGAAAGGAATCCGAGCGGATTAGCCTCGGGACGCTCGGATTGTAGCAGGGGAAGACGGGCGGATTTGGAGCAAGACGCTCGGGCAAAAAGAGAGGGAATCCGAGCGGATTTGGAGCAATCCGAGCGGATTGTAGGGAAGACGAGCGTCTTCAGCTCGGGACGCGCGGATTCCTGAACAGCTTCTTTGTTTGACCTCGGATTGTAAAACGGACGTCATTTTCTCATCCGGACTCCTATTGGAGTGATTCAAAAGCCTAGATCACTTGTTTTTTCGACGCCGTTCCATCTAGCATATTTTCAGAGCCAAAAGAGCAACTCTTGGTTTGCGTTCCGAGCCATTTTCTTCATGAATGGCTTCCTTGGTTTTCCTCCTTGCTTTAAACCTTATGACCCTTCTATATACTCTTTATTCCTACATATTTGGTCATCATTCTTGCCTCCTCTTCATACTAGTCCATCTAATATCATCAATAAGCTTCCAAATATGCACAAAAGACGGGAATTTCCGCCTTATTATCTCCTTTTCTACAAAACATATGAAATGCGATAGAAAAGCAAATAGGAAGGTTTTGACGGATAAAATGGCCAAAGAATGTTATAATAGTATGCAAAATAGGCTCAATTAAGGGACTAAATGTGCACAAATAATGTTCACATCAAATATCCCCAAACCGAACCTTTACTCGTCCCGAGTAAAGAGGTGACTAAAACTAGACCTTTATTTAAACTAACCTAATAACATAACCGATATGAGACAATTAGCGGGTCTCACTCCGCCCCTTCAACTCACAACAAGACAACCATGAGGTAGGATGCCTTCTTGCAAGGCAAGGTGGGTCTTGCCAAAATGGCGACACATCCAAACATTAAGCACACAAAATCAAGTAATGGATGCATCTACAAAAGAATAGCCACTTTCCTCATCTAAGTGGCGGAAATTATCTACAAGGGAAGCAATTCAAGGGTACACACTCCTTCATAGATACAATTTCTTCAAACTACTAAGCCTAGAAGGATACCAATAAATCACCTCCAAAATGTGTCAAGCTAGGGTACCTTTGTCCTCAATCGTTAAATGCTTTTGTCAAGAGTAGACTCCCTATGGTGTTAGAAACACTGGAGGATCGCGGAATTCCCCCTCTTGCCTAGACAAGAAGAAGGGTCGTCCCCTCTCTACCATGCACAAAAATGGATACGATGGATAAAGGGATCAATAGATATTTGAGTTTCATTTTGGAAGTTTGCTTTCATTGTTGTTTCTCCCCCCAATTTCTTGTGGCATATAACATTTGAGAACCATGCAAACTACATGCCATGATGCAACTAGCATATATACATCCTAATGCAAATGATTCTACCAACTAATATGCCATATAAACTAAATGCAAGTCCTAAGTTCACATTGTTTTTACCGCATCAATCAAAATAAAGCCACATAGTCTTTAACATAAAGAGGAAAAAGGAGATTGGAAAGATCATACCATGCGGTCTTCAATATTCTCATGTCTCGGATGTGGCGTAGTCAATTAATGTGAACAAGGATAAAACAAACAAAATATATACAACAATATATACATGACTATACTACAAAGGAAATGAACTTGTTTTTGGATTTTTCAATTTTTCAAATTTTTATGGTTTTTGTTTTTATGAAATTAAAAGACATATTTTTGTGATTTTTCGAAATTTTTCAATTTTTATGCATTTTTGGAATATAAATTCCCATCCCCCACTTTATTTTGGACATTGTCCTCAATGTACATGTAGGAGTAGGAAAAAAAGGAAATACATGTTTTTGAATTTTTGATTTTTTTGAAATAAAGTACAAATGCAATGATATGATATGAATGAATGCATGCTCTAACTAAATGCAATTCTAAATGACATATATAACAAATGAATGCAATCTAAACTATACTATATGATGCATGATTTCTAGTAAACTATTGTCACCTATGATCAAACCTCCCCAAACCGATTTAAACACTATTTCTAGTGTAGAAAAGAATAAGTTTGGCCATTAGTGACTATGCATGAATTCTAGTCTATATGCAACTATCTACATGAATCATGTGAGGTATATTACAATGCAACTATACTATATGAACTAACTAATGTAAATGCAATATGAAATATATAATACAAATGCATGCAAAAGCTACACTAAATGCAATGTATATACAAAAGAGAGAGAGGGAGAGATGGGTATCATACAAATGGAAGTGATGAAGTAGGCCTCTTTCACTCGTCATCCTCATTTTGATCATAGCCATAGCCATGAGAGCTTCCGGCTTGATCATATCCGGGTGCTTGGCCCCAATATCCTCCTTGGTCAAATCCTCCTCCTTGACCCGAGTACCCTCCACCTTGGCTAGAGTGCCCTCCGTCTCCTCGACCCCAAGCTTGGTCCCCATAATTTGGGAACAAGAGCTCCGGTTGTGCCCAAGAGGGCAAAGGGCCATTAGGGTCAACATACCCTTGTTGAGCCATGTTATAGTATTAGGGGTAGAGGGCCAAGTAGTTGTCTTCCCTTCCTTTATGCACCCCAAGGTCCACTCTATTCATGAGTGCCATCAAATCATTAATACCCGGGGTGTTGGGGATTTCCGGTTGGAATTCGGTATAAGGAGTAGGGTATGGCGGGATGGGTACGTAGGAAGGTGGGCGAATAGGTATTCCCGGCCCTCCACGAGGTGGTTGACGGTGTGGCTCTTCCCTTTGAGGGGGATTATCAAGAATTTGGATTTCGAGGAGGTAGCTTGGTGGAGGAGAGTATGGACTCAATCTTGGGTCAATGCCCGGTATCTTCCATCCCTCAAGGACCATTGAAGTACATCCCTTGGTGTGCCACTCCACACTCCCATCTCGAGTGTAGTTGCACCATCGGTGACTGTGGAAGATGGTGTGCTCATCAATCAAAGTCCTCCCCTCAAGAGGAATATAGGTTCCTCGGGCATTGAACCCGGACAAAGGTGTTTAGCCAGAATTGTAATTAGACCTCCCATCACAAAGGTTTTGAGTTGGGTGGTCCCTTGAGCAAAATCATGGAACCTAGTAAGTATCTCAAGTGGCGTGTTGAAGTTATAACGCCTCACCGCTCGAACATTCAAATAAGACTCAAGAAAAGTTAAGTCGATGAGAGTACACCGATCTTGCTCGTACCTTCCATTGATGCAACCGGCTACAAAGCGTTCGGTGAATCGAATCACCGGATGTTGGATAGCAAATGTATAGCAACGCTTTATATGGGTAAAGTCCCTCCCGGAGATAGCTTTCCAAAGAAAGTCCACATTAAAATTATCGGGCTTTTCGGTATAGTCGGTGGGTACTTCAAGACCGAAAACATAGGCAAATTCCTCAAGAGAAAGAACATGGTCTAGGTTGCATAACCTAAACTCCATGCCTACATTGTTGTGGGTATCCGCCACAATGCGAAGGCTACTCAAGAATTCAAGGGTGAGACTAAGGTAAGTCTCTTCATGGGCATGGAAAAAGCTCCCAATGCCAAGGCCATTAAAGAACATCTCGGTAGGGTACCTTATCTTAAGGATTTCTAACACCCTAGTATCAACAAATTGAGTAGGTTCGTACTTCTTACCTAGAAGCTCGACGAATTTTTCGCGGTGGTCGTCGGATAGGAAGATCACTTCTTGGAAGTTGTTGAGTTGTTCAATGCCACCCCTCATTAAGGGTCGGGTGTTCCTGGTAGTACTACCTCTCGTGGTGTTGAAGAGGTCGATCCCTTGCGCTTCTTCCCGAATGATTCAACCAATTTCTTGGCCTTTCCCTTGGTGTTTGTCAATGGTGCCATTTGAATGTTGGTGATGGGGGTGTTTTTGAGGATTGGAGGATGATTTTGAGGGTTGAGATGAGTGTTTTAGGGTTTGGTAAGGTGAGGAAATGAGGGAGAAGGGGGGTGATTATATAGAAGAAGTAGGGAATCCAAACGGATAAGTTGGGTCCAACCCGTTTTATCCGAGGGAACAGTACAATCCGAGCGGATTTCAGTCGAGACGGCCGGATTTCGGGGAAAGAAGACGGGGCGTCTTTGGTAGAATCCGCACGGATTCTAGAACAGAGAAATTCTTTGGCTGAGAAGCAGGGAAAAGACGGGCGGATTTTGATCGGGACGGACGGCTTGATCTGGACGGGCGTATTCTCGATAATCCGCACGGATTTTGACACAGTTTAAAATCTCGCTTCTGGACGACATACGGGACGGGCGTCCCGTGGAGAAGACGGACGGATTGTCTGAGACGGGCGGATTTCCTGGAACCCGCACGGAGTCTTCTTCAGTTTCAATTTTTGCTTTCCCGTGGGCCCTGGACGGGCGGATTTGCTAGAATCCGGGCGTCTTTCTGCTTCTTTCCTTCTTCTTCTTTCTTTTTCACGAAACAACATACCCCTTTTCACTGATTTTCTCTTTTTCCTTATCTTTTTCTGAAATTTGCTCATGAAACATGTAAGATGACTCTCTCTCTCTCTCATGCAAGAAATTAAATGCAAATGTAAATGTACAATATTATACAAAGTAAAAGGGTTCAAGAAATATCTTACAAATGGTGGTTTTGAGGTAGGACTCCACCAAACTAGTTCAATTTGTAGAGACTCTTATCCATAGAGCTCAAAGCTCTTAATAAAAGATCAAAAGCTTGTGAACAAGCTCCAAACAAGCACAAGTACGGGCTGCTCAATTTGAATCTGAAATTTGGCCAAGGAAGCTTGTAGAAAGCTCTTTTTCTTGGCTTCTCCTTAGCGTTAGAGCTTTCCCGATGCTTCAAACATATACACCCATGATTCTTGTTAAGACTAAGCATGAAGTGTGGTTCATTTTCATCCGTGGACTTCCACTTACCAACTTCTTCTTCAATTTTGGTGATGACGATAGCATTTGAATTTATCAATCCTTCATGAGTAGAAGGAGAATTTTCATGACTTTGATGATCGGATACCATAGGAGTTGAAATTATGGGTGCCAAATCTTCACAAGTAGCCTCACGAGCAATTTTCTCTTTAAGTTTTTTTACCAAATAGCTCTTGTAAGAAACTTTGGCCTTTTGAAGAAGGTCCAACATATCCTCTTCAATGATTATTGGCTCCATGATAGGTGCCAAGTGGTCTTCATGAATGATAAAGGAAGGACGTTCTTCTTCATGATAGGGTATCTCAAATGCCTCAAGGATAGGCTCCTCAAGCAAGGTGATATTGTGAGTCCCTCCTCTAGGCTCATCATCATTGTTGCTATCTTCACGTGAATCATAAATAGGGGCTTCATTTAGCTCTTTTTCCAACACCTCAACGTTCACATCAAAAGACACACCCTCATACTCACAAAGGTTAAGAGTATTTGGTTTGCTCAACCTCATGTCTTCTTCATCGAACACAACACTTTCATAGTCACAAGAGCTCAAGGGACTTGGTTCCTCCCACTTTTCATCTTCCATGTCAAATGTCACTACTTCAAACTTGCATTTATGCTCAATATCCAAAGAACGGTGGTGAGTGTTTGCTTGGAATTCTTTTAATTGGGCAATTTGAATCCTCAACTCCTCTCTTTGGATAACAATGTCTTTAAGAACATTATCTTCTTTTCGGCTCTCTTCTAGCATTTGTTTGAAGAAGTTTTGTTGATCTCCCATCATTTGGAGAATCATGTTTTGAATGGGTTCATCTTTTTGTTGTGGGTATGTCTGAAAGTGGTTGTATCGTGGCAATTGAAGTTCATTGTGAAATGGGTATTGGGTGGGTGGTTGTTGTTGATATTGGGTGTGGTGATTTTGGTGGGGAAAATTGGGGTAGTGGTTAGGATTTTCGTTGTACAAGTAATAAGGTAGGTTTGTGTTGACTTGCTCCTCAAACTCCCCATACCCATAGTCATACTCAAAAGATCCACCACATACTCCATAACACATGTCTTGAGTCATCATCATAGCCAAGATAAAGATACAACTAAAAACATGGAAACTACAAGAAAACGGTAAAAACGAACCTTGAGGAACAAGTTCCTCAAAGTGAAAGCAAAATCAAAATAGACAAACAAGTAGGAACTTAATCACATAGCACCATCCCCGGCAACGGCGCCATTTTGATCCGGACGATGTCGTCACTCATCCAATCAAACACATTTATAATACTCAACATACAACTAGTTAGCGGTAAGTCGAGGTCGATCCATGAGACGGTGTGCTTTGGGTTCTAAGTCTATCTATCTCAATTTATGCTAGTGTCACAATTGATGGGGTTTGTAGTTGTGTCTAGACTAATGCAAACAATAGGGTAAAACAAGAAATAAAAGGAAGGAAGTAAATAATTGATAAAAAATGCTAGGATATCATGGGGGCATAGGGGATTCATGGTGTTGATCATACAAACATGTTCACAATGTTGCAAGCAATTAATGTTGTGGAGGAACCGAGTTGGGTTATGTCTTACGGTTCATAGGAAGAGTTGGGTCCCGGAGCTGAATCGGTTAGATTGTACAACACCTACAAGTCGACTTACTTTCCTCCTATTCAACTTCTATGCATGGTCTAACAAGACTCGAGTTGGTTTATGTCTTACAAGTCAAGTTAAGTAGATAAGAGATGGTAAAAATGCAAGGATTCATAGGCTTAGCATTTCATCAAACATAACATGTGCATAAAGTTGACATCACAACAAGCAAGGAATTTAATCATGTGAACATATTAGATTAAGCATGAATCAATCCCATGTTGGTTTCCCTTAATTACCCACTAATCCTAGCTAAGTAACTACTCACTCATCATCATGGGAAACATGTCATTAATTGTGTCAATCATCACAACAAGTATAAACATGATAATAGAATGAAGAAATGAACAATAAAGATTAAAGAGTAAAGTAATTATACCAAAGTTGAGATGATCCAAATAATAAAGCAAAGAATAATAGAAGAAACTTGATTGATTGATGGAAGGTTGTCAATCTCCCAATAATAACCCAATAATCTTCAATTACCCAAAAGTAACAAACTTGAATAATAAACTTGAACAATAATTAAGGAGATATTAATGTGAGATTTGTGGAAAGATTAAAGAGTAATCTATTCTAATCTACTCCTAATCTAATCTAAGAGAAGGATTTTCTAGCTAAGAGAGCTTGTGTTGAAGGATTATTACAAATGGGGTATTTATAGTGGAAATTAGGTGGATGCATTAGGGTTAACTAAGGGCTAAACTAGTCATTACACTTTTGAGATTTGAGCAGGGAGAAGCCGGTTTTTTTCGGAGGAAGGGAGTCTTTCACGGAGCTTGAAGAACACGAAAATCGCTGGAAAGGAATCCGAGCGGATTAGCCTCGGGACGCTCGGATTGTAGCAGGGGAAGACGGGCGGATTTGGAGCAAGACGCTCGGGCAAAAAGAGAGGGAATCCGAGCGGATTTGGAGCAATCCGAGCGGATTGTAGGGAAGACGAGCGTCTTCAGCTCGGGACGCGCGGATTCTGAAACAGACTTCTTTGTTTGACCTCGGATTGTAAAACGGACGTCATTTTCTCATCCGGACTCCTATTGGAGTGATTCAAAAGCCTAGATCACTTGTTTTTTCGACGCCGTTCCATCTAGCATATTTTCAGAGCCAAAAGAGCAACTCTTGGTTTGCGTTCCGAGCCATTTTCTTCATGAATGGCTTCCTTGGTTTTCCTCCTTGCTTTAAACCTTATGACCCTTCTATATACTCTGTATTCCTACATCTTTGGTCATCATTCTTGCCTCCTCTTCATACTAGTCCATCTAATATCATCAATAAGCTTCCAAATATGCACGAAAGACGGGAATTTCCGCCTTATTATCTCCTTTTCTACAAAACATATGAAATGCGATAGAAAAGCAAATAGGAAGGTTTTGACGGATAAAATGGCCAAAGAATGTTATAATAGTATGCAAAATAGGCTCAATTAAGGGACTAAATGTGCGCAAATAATGTTCACATCAGCGACTTGCCAACAGCAGTTGGTACTCGCCACAACGACCAACATGCTTAGGAACGTATGAGTACGGTTGAGAAACGCAAATCGGACGCCTCGGCCAGACCGAGAGTGAAAGAGGAAGTGATCAACACGTCTACAGATACAAACGCTGTCGCGCCGTAACCCCGATTGCCTCGGCCAGACCGAGAGTGACGGGGACACAACGACCGATACGCTAACATGTTCATAACGGTGGTTGGGATAGCAAATCTGACCGCCTCGGCTAAGACCGGAGGTGGTGGAGGAAGCGACCAACATGCCAACATGTTTAAAAACGTTAAGTACAGTTAAGATACGCATTCTGACTGCTTCGGCCAAGCCGAAGGTAAAAACGAAAACAAAAAAAAAAGCGCTCAACTAATAACGAAAGAAGACAACTCAGATGAGAATGAGATAAAGACCTCGGCCAAGCCGGAGGCAAAATGAACAAACTCTTATTGAAATGTTTACAGGTAATACAAAGAAAGAAGTCGACGGCCGTCCCCATAGGGATAGCCTAAACACTACCTACCAAAGTTCAAAAAGAGAAAGGTACAGCAAAAGGTTACAGACATAAGAATTGAAAGCGCCAAAAAAGATGGCAGGGAGGAAAGGCTCAATAGTTGGCCCCCGAACACCGAGACTGCCTCAAGGGACGGGTGAATCCGTGACGACCGCCCGTCTCCCTATGCCCGCGTCGTCGTCATCGCAGCAGAGAGAAAGATCACCATCGGTGGGCGACTCGAGCCGACTTGGCGCCTTCACCGCCTTTGCTCTCTCGCCTTCCTCCCTGGCCGCCTTCACCTTTTCAAGATGGGCCGCCTTCTCCGCAGCCTCCTCGCCGCCTTCTTCGCCTCGCCTCCTCATGACCTTCGCCTCCGCAGCCCGCCTTATCATCAAGCAAACTGGTCAAATTTTTGCCACGGGAAGGAGCCGTCGGAAAGAGCTCTCTGATTACTTCCCGGTAGCTTCTTCGGCCTGGTCCCGTATTGGGCGCACATGTTAGGGATGACGCGGTTTGGAGCGCCTCAATGTCCTCCTCCTCCTCCGGGCGAGGATAGCCTTTGTGTTCCTGTGTGCCTTCGACTGAGCCAAATACAGAGACTTCCATTCTTCTCTCTTCTCAACAGCAAAGTCGAAAGCAGGTTGAAGCTTGTCCCGCTCCTCCCGCAGCTTAGCGGCGTCAGCCTCCGCAGCCTCAACCTTGGCCCTCTCGGCTAGGACCGCCTTCTCGGCATCCTCCCTGAGCCTTCGCTCAGCGAGGAAATCATTTTCGGCGGCCTGGAAGTCCTTCTTCGCCTTCTCGGCCTCTTGCTTAGAAGCATCAAGCTCAAGCCTAAGCCGTTCAAGCACACGGGGGGCCAAACCATGACCTTTTCTTGCTCCATAATGTGAGCACCGCCACGTCACCCACTTCGCCAAAGATCTTCCTAATGGGCGGGGAAGGCTTTGGGTAGGAGGAGACGACAGCGGCATTCTTATCACCCGTCTGCACAGGCCGCTTCTCTAATCGCCATTCAGAGGGACCGGTAGACGGCGACGGTTGATCTACAAAAAATTCGGACAAAGCATCCATGTCAACATTCATTGACATGCCGTAGAGCCCGTCATCGGGAACGCCTAATGAACCAACTAAACCGAGCCACAAAGTTAGATCTGTACCAGGCTTGGCCTTCTTGGTTCGAGGACCCATTTCTTTGCCGGCCTCATTAGCGAGAGCTTGTGGCAGCAAGCAGAGAGACGTCTCTTTTCTCTTACGTAAAAGAGGAGATTCCTCTGCAACGGGGACCTCCTCTTCGACATCAACAACGACCACCACATTCTCCTTTTGAACTGCAGGGATTGAAGTTTGAACTGAAGTTGACGCCATCGCCGCCGTAGACGTTGCTCTTGGCTTTCGGCGCGGCACATTACCGGCGATCTTCCTCTGAGCCGCCCCCGCATCCAAAACCTTCAACTGCTGATCCATGAGTTCGTTTGGGGCCGGTCTGCGATTACGTGCCGCGGTCTTAGGAAGCAACTCAACAACTCTCCTGTTTTTGTCAAGTCCCAACCTCTCGAGGACGTCAACAGACAGTTCCGGGCCAAAGCGGTCTGCAAAGGAAACGAAGCAAGAGTTAAGTAAGAGAAATAAATCAAAGTTCAAAAACAGAAACATTAAAAGTAGAGATGGGCCTCACACCGACCCCACTCACCCTGCTCGAGGGCCGGTATGAGGCCGACGTGGCAGAGCAGCTCATCCTGAAGAATGATCTGCGTCGGGGGCATCCATCCCTTCGGCGTCCCATCCTTCTCAGCCTCAAACAGCTTCATTGCCCGCCTTTCGTCCTCATTGAGATAGACCTTCGAGACGTCCATCTTAAGCTTATTACGGGAGACGTATTTCTCACGCTCCCCCCGACTCTCACACCGCAAATTGACGCGGTGCTGGAAGGACCGAGGCAGTGGATAATCCTCCGGAACCTCGACGTACACCCACCGCCCCTTCCAGTCCTTACAAGATGTAATCTTGGACACAGTAACATAACCCGGCTCTGTCTGCACGCTGTACCACCCCGTGCTACCGGGGGTTTATGGCCGAAGGTGATGAAGCCGGCGGAACAAGTTAACCGTTGGGGCCTCCTTCTTAAAGAGACAGAGCCACACAAAGCCAACTATAGTCCTAATGGCCAACGGATGCAGTTGAGCCACGGCGACATTCATGGCTTTAATGATGGCCATAACGTATTCATTCAGAGGAAACCGGAGCCCATACTCCAGGTGTCTGATGTACAAGCCGATACAACCCTTGGGAGGGCAACAGACCGCCTGACCCTCCTCAGGGATAACAATTTTATATCCCCTGCCGAAGTTGTAATGGTCCTGGAAAAGATCAGAACCGGAACAACTAGTGAACTTATTTGTCCAGGCACGATCAGGGTTGATCGAGCAGGCATCGCCGTGATCCAAGAGACGCGGCCTCCCCTCATCAGAATGAGTCCTTTCCTCATCATCATCATCAACATCATCATCATCATCCTCCTCGAAACTCTCCAAATACTGATCATCAATCTCAGGAGAGGGAGACTTAGGACCCCCAAACCTTAACGGGGTGACAGCCAGTGCCTCCTCTTCATCAGGACGCGACGGAGAGCCCCCCGGCGCAGAAGTACTGGGTCCAGCATCAGCGGAAGACATAATGAAAACAAAAACTTGACAAATAAAAGTTGAAAATTTTGTTTGTTTACCTTGGAAAAGTGTTACGCCGAGTAACTCTTTGAAGACTAGAGAGAAGTTTCGTCGAAGAAAGCTAGAGAGAAGAACTTTTTTTTGAGAAAATGAATTTTGGTGGCCAAAATCGGAGGGTAACTGCTCTATTTATAGAGCAAAGCCCATGAAACGGACCAATCAGGGCAAAGCCCATGAAGCGTCAACCAATCAACACCGAGACACGTGTCAAGCATGCAGCCATGGAATGTCAATCGACAAACAGTTACAAAACTTCTTCAACACCCTCCTTGACAGAATGCCAAATGACGTATCTTCTTCAACACGATCCTTGGTATCTACTTGCCAAACGGCCCGCTGATTTAACCGAGCTTGGCAGCACCGGCTGGGGGTAATCAAAAGCACACGGCACTCACAACCTCGGTCTCGGCCAGCGCCATTTTTCTTTTCCACATTTGATGCCCTCTACACATCCATGTGGAGGGGGGATGCGGTACGGCCTGAGCAGAACCAAGCAGAGGAAGAAGAAGCCGGAGAAGAAATTTCAACTTGCGCAGAATACGCTCAACACTCATCGAAGGTCCATACCACGGCATAGACTACGCTGGGGGCAAATTGATGGGGCATATTCTGCACCCGCTGACCGAGTCAACATATTGAGCAAGGTCAAAGATATCCACAACAAGTCAACATGTTAGACAGCTTAGCCGACGCAACCTGCCGGCCTGTCACTTGGGTCTCGGCTAGGAAGCTAGCCAGCCGGGAGACATATCCGCGTACTCATATCCAAGACCCCTCGGCATGGAGTCAACAGGGCCCGCCGGCCTGCCATGGGTCCCTCGGCCGAGGGTAGAACAGTCTTTCCACCTGCTAAAGCCACTTGGCCACTTGGCCACTACGTGACAAAGGGTGAAAGTCTATAAATACTTCTCAACCCTCATTGAGGAAAGGATCCGAAATTAATCAGTTAAACACACTAATCTGGTATAAACTCCCTTATCTCTCTACAATATACTTTGTGCCAAGTAAAACACAACTTAATCCCTTTTAAGTTTACTGACTTGAGCGTCGGAGTGAGTTCGCTCGGTGCCAAGCCGAGCCCTTAGTTTGTTCATTGTTTCAGGAGAGGCCGAAAGGAAGAGTCAAGCAAAGTCATCATTCTACAAGCTTACGTGGTAACAAATGCTGCTCCGGAATTACACCCGGAACAATTTGCATTTCAAAATACTCAGTGGTGTAATGTAGCTCAGTTGGTGAGAGTAGATGCCCTAGACAACTAGACCTTTTATTTCACTGTTGACTTGGTGGCGGGGGTTCAAACCCCATAAGAAGCGTATTTTTGTTTTTCTTTTATCCTTATTAAAATTAATTTAAACAAATTAAAGTCATCCACCTCTTTAAGCTTACAAATATATTGCATTTTGATAAGACGGAGATTATAGAACGTTTTCATTTTTTTAACGATTGTTGTTAAATTTGTACTATAATATGGAGTAAGTGAGTAACTGAACTTGTATCATTGAATGTTATTGAAATTAAATATATAAACAAGTCCACATTTTATAATATTTAATCTTATATTTTAATATGATAATATTTATATTTTAATTATCCCAAAATGAGTGTCTTATCATTCGCAGCTATGTAGTATATGTGCATCTGAAATTATACGGTTTGTCGGTCTTTCATGTCTAACCACCGACATCAACTAGGCCAACCTACTTCTAAATCCTGGATCCGCCTCTGACTGCAAGCCTATCTAAACAGTATCTGTCCTGGTGCGTGCTCCAGTCTGGTGGAGCGTGCTCCAGAAGCTAAAGTGTGTGTTTTTTTTTTTTTTTTTTTTTTCTATCTTAAACGTGTTTGTCATATGTGTTTTACCAAAGTAGTTGTTACTTTTGATCATTCTTAACCATGCCTTTTATATATAATCTTCGTATCGATAATATTTTAATGAATTTGTGTCGATTTATTTGAAAGCAACGTAATGGGAAGAACTTCTTGGCCCGATGAAAATTCAAGAATTTTGCTCAACATTCTAAATGAGGAGAAAAACAGAGGAGTTAGCAAATTTCATTGGGGAAACATTGCCAAGAAATTTAATGCACAAAAAGAATGTAATGTGACTGGAAAACAAGTGCAAAATCATTATTCAGATTTGAAAGAAAGATACAAGGGTTGGGAGGAATTGCAAGGTTTATCTGGCATATCATTCAATCCTATTACTAAAAAAATTGTTGTAGATGAGAAGTCTTTGGAGAGATATAACGCATTCATAGAGATAAAATTATTATTAACTCATCTTAAAATTACCTCCAATTTGCTACATTATTAGTTAAATCTAAATTTAAATTATAATTTGTTTTATACAGCGGAATGGAAAGTATGGGCTAAAAATAATCAGAGGAGAATTGGCTAACATTGATGAAATGAGCAAACTATTTGATGGAAAATTTGCGCATGGGGTGGGTGGTTGTTTTTCTCCGACACTGGCAAAAGGGCCATCTTACTTGAGTAGACAAATTGAGGATCTTACTAATGATGACACATCTCAAGACAATGAAGTTTCAGGTGATGATGAATTTAAAGAAACCATGTTTGATGATGAGCATAAAGCTCCACCAACTTTAGTTGACCAAAAAGTTTTTGTGGGAACCTCACGTAAACGAAAGGCTGAAGAACCCATTAGTCCAGAAGAACGTAAGAGAAGGGAAACTAGTTTTGATAGAGTTATCGCACTATTGTCCGGAACTGGTGTTGGTTCTTCAAGTAAGCAGCCTTCTACAGCTGAGATGGTTAGTGATGAATTGACTAAAATGAAAGTTGCAGAAGAATCGGGTGACGCGTACTTTGTCTCCGCTGTCTGATATTTAAGTGATGAAACACGTGCCAAGATATTCCTATCCCTTAAAAATGATAATCAAAAGTGGATCTATCTAAGAGTTATGGACGTAGATCCCTTGTTCACTCGCCTTTACTAGTTTTTTCTAGAAGCACTTTGTAGTTTCAAGTTTGTGTGTTTGAACCTTTCATTTTCAGGTGTTTGAACTTTTCATTTTCATATGTTTGAACTTTGTGGTTAAGATATTTGAACTTTAATATCAAAATAATTGAACTTGATATAATTGTATTTGAATTGTTCTAGTGTAGAATGGATAATGTTAGACGTGCATCTATAATTATTGCATTAGAAGAATTGTGAAGATCACTTGTACCAAGTGATGCTAGTATACAACGAACATCATCAAGTAGGCGGCCTAGAAGAGAAAGAGGGGAAAGTGGAGTGAATACATTCGGGTTGTTGAATGAAAACGCTACATCATGTTTTGAACAACTACGACTTGATAGGGTAATGTTTCTACAACTTGTAGATTTGATTATTGAAAGGAATTTGTTAGTTGATGGTAAGTATATAAAAGTGGACGAACAAATAGGAATTTGTTTATACATATTGGCCAAAGGCTCTTCCGATCGTGATGTTGCTGATAGATTCAAGCATTCCATATCTACAATATGTGTGTATTTTAAAAAAAGTGTTGGATGCCTTGGTTATATTGTCACATGATATCATTAGACCACACCGCGATCTACTTGAGGTGCCTCCGGAGGTAGAAAATAACTCACTTTATTGGCCTTATTTCAAGGTAATATTGTACCTCGTGCATTTAGCTATTTTTTTATATTTTTTTTACTACCTTATGTCTTTGAGTTTCAACATCTCTATTACTACTATTATTTAGGATGCTATTGGTGCCATAGATGGAACGCATATAGAAGCAGTTATTAGTGATCGTACTGGTACACCATTTCGAAATCCCAATGGTCGTAAGACCTGGAATGTGTTGGGTTGTTGTTCATTTGATAAGATTTTTACATTTATCAACGTGGGTTGGGAAGGGAGTGCCCATGATCTTACAGTATGGCGAGATTCTCTAACCGCCTCAAAATATGTTTTTCCTCATCCACCTAAAGGTAAGTATTAACTAATTTTCTTTATTTGTTTATAGCTCATTATTTTGCGATTCTCACGCAATTTTTATTTTACTTTGTAGGTAAGTACTATTTGGTGGACTCCGGATATCTTAATACTATTGGATATCTGCCTCCTATTTGCGATCCCAATGTCAGATTCCATTTGCCGGAATTTAAGCACGGACCACCTATAGGAATGTTAGAACATTTCAATTACCGACATTCTTCATTAAGAATGAAAGTTGAATGTGCGTTTGGTCAATTGAAGAAAAGGTGGAAGGTGCTGAAAACTATGCCCCAGATGTTACCAAAGTATCAGATGTCAATTATCGTTTCATGTTTCACACTTCATAATTTCATACGAATGCATAAGCTTGGTATCCCAATTGTACAACATGATGCAGTTATTGGGAGAACAGATACAAATTTGGATGATAAAGATTGAATGAGCCTTATGTCTAAAGTGAGAATGGATATAGCTAAAGCTATTTGGAAAGATAACAATCCCGAAGAGCATGAAGATGGAGTGTCGCAAAATGACAACGAAGAAGAACATATGGAAGTGGATGATCCGAATAACTAAATTTTGTAATTTGCGTTGAATCTAAACATTTTTCACAATTGCAAGCATTTGATGTATTGACATTAATAATTTTTATTTTTATTTTATCATGACTCCTATTTCTGAACTAAAAATTTCGTTATTACACACTTTTGTCTATTTATATATATTTCAAAGAACCGCATTTACGATGACGACGATAATAATAATAATAATAACAACAACAACAACAACAACAACAACAACAACAACAACAACAACAACAACAACAACAACAACAACAACAACAACAACAACAACAACAACAACAACAACAACAACAACAACAACAACAACAACAACAACAACAATAATAACAACGATAGTAATAATAATTATAATAATATAGTTGAATGAATCAATCGAATCGAATCAATCGAATCGATTCGAATCGAATCAATCGAATCAATCGAACTAAATCAATCGAATGAATGAACTAAACTGAAATTAAGTCCAAAAGAACAAGGCCTTTCTCTTCTTTTTGGGTGCGGGCGGGCTCGTTGTTGAATTTAATTTAACAAAAAAGTGTGTATGTACTTTCAAGTACAGAGGACCGACATTGTCACCATCAGCTTTATTCCACTAACTAGCAAACTGGTACGTGTGAATGCACGTGACTATATACAAGTTTTGTGATAAAAAAGAAAAATATAAGCGTCACTAATTTAATTATAAAAAAATGTTGTTTACATCTGTAACACCCCATAGATTAAGGTGCCTTACTCAGACCACCTAATGTATTGAAGTTCTACCATCTCGGTTACCCGTGGCATAGTAATCAAAAGTGACCATCTACAAACATAATTTAAGCATAAAGTTTTAAGTGATTACATCAAAACCAACTGTAAAGTAAAGTACACCTATTCTAAAACCAAACTACAACTAAAGTAACAAAAAGTATTATGATAACACAACGGAAGACTACTATCAGACTCATGGCGACTCCATCCCCAGCTAATCCCACGCGTATCCATAGTTTATGTAATACTACGGATTTCTTAGGCTTGTACTCGACCGAGTAGAGCCTACTCGGCCGAGTAGTGTAGGTTGTGTAGTCTGTTTGGCTACTGCCGAGGAATACTCGGCCGAGTATGATGAATACTCGACCGAGTAGAGGATAATCGACCGAGTATACTCTATACTCGGTCGAGTATCCGGTCAAGCAAATAATATTTCAGCGGTTTGATTCGGGAGTAATTAGGGATTCTATATTCGATAATCAGTTTCTAAAACGACATTTGCAAACCTAATCAAACCTACGACACTCTAATCACTCCCAAATATCTCCTCTATGTGTGTGGACATCGTAGCTATCGCATTCAATCTTTCATTCTTTCGCCGGTAAGTCTTTATCCCTATGTTGTTAATGATTAATTCTAGGGTTTGTCTTTATTCATGAATTGGGGAAAATGGGGTTTTGCAGTTAGTGATTGGGATTATATGATTGTTGTTGTAGGTGACGATGTGGTAATTGTTATGCATTTATATGGTTGATTGCAGCGTAAGCGGATTGCGAAAAGGTAGGATTTTCCCTACTTAGTGCTGTTAATTGATTGAGATTGCAAATGTTTTATAATTGTTGTTATCTGCTGATCATCGGAGGATGGGTGTTGTGGTGACGGTGCTGATGTGGTTGTGTTGTGACGGTTGTGGTATTGTGACAGCTATGATGCTGTGTGTGTGTGATTGTGGTAGAATCACTTGCAGGAGTGGCTTCACACCCTAGTTCGCCCTTCGTAGAACCCGTCACGGGAGGGGATGTGCACATTAAGGGACATGGATTGTTAGTCGCTCGTTGATGAGCTGGACTGGGTGGGGATGGGCTGCGGTCACCCACTGGCGGCGAGGATTACCTGTTGCGATGGGTAATCTGGCAGGGCTACACACTTCGGTGTGTAGTCGATTCTTGTGTGAGATCGGGAGACCGGGATGGAGGATGATCAACTGGTTGTATTGTTTGTTGTCTTATATTGATTGAGTAGTATCGACCCGTGTTGTTGTCTCGTAAAACTGCGGTGATCCATTCGGGATGGTAAGCGGACAGTGATGTAATGCGGATGTTAGTTATGGGACAAGTCATGGGGAGTCATCACGTCAAGTCTAGCTTCCGCTGTTATGAGTTTAGATGTCTTAGATTTCATTTGTTTTGAGACCTTGTACTTTTATTTTGAGTTGGTCTGAGATAATGTAATCGCTAACTCTTTATACTTTAATAGACGTGTTTGTGGATTGTTACTTTTGATATATATTTACCTCGGGCAACCGAGATGGTAACAGCCTTTCATGCTAGGCTAGTCCTTGGTAAGGTACCATGGTATGAGGGGGTGTTACAAAGTGGTATCAGAGCCGACGATTCCGGCACCTAAAATAAATGAACCCAATGAACTTAGGGAGTCTAAATAAAATGAACCCGGGGGAGTTGTTTGGAGCTACCGAAAGACTTGGGAGACGTCCCGAAGTCGCATTAAGGCCCTTACGATCTCAAGCCGGTCACATGGAGGGAAATTGTTGTATGCTTGAGTCATGTGAGTTTGATATCTATAGTTTGAATCTTGTGCATGGTTGGATGAAATGATTAAAGAAGTGGAATGTGATAGTTGTTGAAAGATGCATCGAGGATTGTTGATATTAAACTTTGAGTATGAATATGTTGGCATGTTAAGTGTTGGAACATGGTAAAATATGAAAGGTGAATTGTGAATTTTTATCTGATTGATATTGAGCATGAAGAATGTGATCATGTTACCTGTTTAATACAATCTTGAGCATGAAGTATGGTAGTGGTACATGTGCATATGAACATGATGATGTTAATGCTTGATTGTTGGTAGTAGCATATGGTTACAGGCAGGTGTCTATATACATGAACGTATGATAAGAGTTCACTTGTGTACTGGTTTCTTGAAGTATTGAGTTGTTGTTGTTGCCTTATGCATGTTCAAATTGTTTTGGTTTAGGAAATTTGATTTGTATGATAATCGATTATGGAAGGGCTGTCTTAAAACTGTCATAAGTTGAGTTATAGAAATGATATTGCTGTAATTCAAATTTGAGGTGATAGCTTGTCTTCTTACGATTCTAAAGATAGGTCACATGTCCAAAACGACCAAGTAACGAGTGAGATATGACTGTTTTACGAAAACTGAACGATGCTGAGAATTGTGTTGGTACTCGACCGAGTAAAGTAATACTCGACCGAGTAAGGGCTACTCGGCCGAGTATTCACAATACTCGACCGAGTAATCCTCTGTAATAATTACGGTCGCTTCTGGAGTCGAAAACTCGGCCGAGTAATATAGTTACTCGACCGAGTATCCTGTACTCGACCTAGTATGCTATGTACTCGACCGAGTACCTCAGTGGGCGGCTATTTTGAGTCGGTGGCTATATTTTCACCTTAATTTTTAAGTCGGTGGCTATGTTCTTACATTTGTTTTGAGTTGTGGGGTATGTGCACACGTATATTTTGAGTCTTAACGCATTATTTTATATATGCGACGGTCTTGATACGTAAGTTACCAAATGCTATGATAGGGAGGATGCCGACGTATGAGGGATAGGTGTTGGATATAAAGGACATGAGTTATATGTGGTTGTGAGGGATAGTGGAACAAGAAAAGAGTAGATAGATGAGCTAATCGAGACAAGGAGCATGTTTTGTGAGATATGATGAGTGATATAGTCATGGGTTGAGTAATATAAAAGTAAGTGCATATGGGCAAGAGTGATGTAAGTGTAAAGAAACGTGAGAATGAAAGATTGAGATAAGGGATACGAATAGTGGCGTATTGGGATGTGTATGGATTTTTGGAGGGAGACGGTTTGGATTGAGTTGCTTAAGGATATATGTGATAAAAGGTCGCTATAGAGAGATGGAACGAATAGTGTATAGTGAGGTCAAGTTATGCCGCGATGAGTAGACAATGGTTGATTTGGGAATTTGGAATATCAAGGGGTGAGCCTAGTGTGTAATTCTTTGGGAAATTAACGGTATGAGGTAAATTTTTGGTCTTCTAGAGATACGAAAGGGAGATACGACTAATTGAAGAGTAACTGTTAGTGTGTGGACTTGATGGTGACAAGGGAAGTGAGAAGAAAGATAAGAGAGGATAAATGATAAGAAGTATGATAAGATATTGATATGAATTAAGGGAATTAGAGTTGTGGAGTTATGGAAAAATAAACAAATTACTAAAGAGTTGGGTAGAAAGAGAAAGGAGATGAATTATTAATTGGTATTATTGAGTAAAAAGGGGGTAATAAGGATGGAAGTAAATTGAGAGAATGTTGACCGGAGTTAAGGAGCATGGAGGTAGGAAATTATGGAAATGTACGATAGTCTCACTAGAGGGTGTGAGTTAATGGTTATATAAGAGAGTAGGACGACATGTTAGCCGTGAGTTTCGAGGTATTAATGGATTGAGAAGCTTGTAGAGTGTTTGCACGATATGAGACTTTGATGGAGAGTTAGGTAACGATATGATAAAGGATAGAATTGGGAATAATGTTGAGGTAGATTTTGTTGATGGATTGGATGTTCGTTATTTGGGATGATAACCAAAGAGAGGAAACGAAGTGTTATATTAAGAGGTGATAGTAAGAGAGTGGTCACAAGAAGGATGTTGGTGTCGTAGTATTATCACTAGTGGTTGAGGATGATGTTACTTTAGGGAAGTTAGTTGTTCTAACAAGGTTGATTTTGTGGAGGTGATTAGTATGTTTGGTTGTGAGGGAGTATAAGATGTGGATATATAAGGTGTTCGCTCTAAGTTGGGTACTGACGTTATGGCTACATTTGCCGAAGGGGTGATAATTGTGTATATTAGAGGATATGTTATGAAAGGCACTTCAGTTA
This sequence comes from Silene latifolia, assembly GCF_048544455.1. Lineage (NCBI taxonomy): Eukaryota > Viridiplantae > Streptophyta > Magnoliopsida > Caryophyllales > Caryophyllaceae > Silene > Silene latifolia. The sequence continues at coordinate 118,263,189 of NC_133531.1, forward strand.
AGTCCGGATGAGAGGTATTCATTGTCAAGTGGTAACTTACATGCTCAGGATTGGCTAGCTATATCCGATTATGGGTCCATGAGGTGTGTAAAACTTTGTGTGAGGTCCTGGCCTCACGAGTAATGGTGTGGCGTGATAGTTACAAGACGTTATATGTGTGTTCCGCATCATATGTTATACTTATATGTGTATGCATGATATCTGTGAGTAATGGTGTGAGGTTCCAGCCTCAAGAGTCATGGTATGGATAACATTAATAAGGTTGGTATTTGTGATCCCGTGTAACATGTCGCGTCGTGATCTAGTAGAGCAGTTTTAATAAAGTCTTGTGGTCAAGGAAGCTGTGCTGAGTCAGTGTTATGAGATTGTAAAAGTTGTGATGGCTCTCGATATGGTTTTGTGCACTGTGCACGGTAATCCGTGTGGTGATACGGGTATTTTCATGTTGTCACATAATGTTGTTTGTTTATTGTTGTTTGCTGTTAGTGTCGGTGTTGGCATATCGAGTGTTGTTTTGTTTGTTAATGTTTCTTATCAGTTTCGGCTTCGGATTGGAGGTAGAGTGGGATATGAAAGAGAGTTGGGTATGGTTTTATTGTTGTCATGATATAGTAATATTATGTTAATGGGACTCAGTAGTGAGAGGTTGTTGGAGTATTTTGATCTTGTTTTAGATGAGGCATTGGTGGACATAGTTGTAGCAAGAGTTTGTGGAGCATGTGTGGTATTGAACTGGAACTACATGTGGTTTAGCACCTTTTATTGGGACCGTGAGTACAGAGTTTTGGGACTTAGTATCATGTCAAGTTAAGGGAGTAGTGGTAATAAAGAAGATGAACTTGAGAAGCTAATGTAAGTATGTGTAACACTTGAGGATTGTGAGATAAGATTGTGGTGATGAGTGTATATGTATATAGAAGTATGTCGTGTTGTGGTAATGTAGAAGAGATGAAGTAGTGGTTATACTGAGGATTTTATGATATATGTTATGGGAATGCAGAATAATTGGAGGCACGAGAACTGTTAAAGAAAGAGAGTCCTGGATATAGGAATGGTTGTAGGTGTTGAGGTTATAGTGGGTTATCGTTGTCATGCAGTAGTAATGAGGATTATGGGAGGTATAGCAAAGGACCTAGTATTAGTGAATTACGAGGACGTAACATTTATCTTAAGAGGAGTAGGATGCGACAAGAGAGTTTGATGGTCATACAAAGTTGCGTAATTGGAAGTTTGAGTGTTGGTGCGAATAATGATGGATTTGTGTGATTGCCGATTTTATTGGTGTAATGGCAAAGGTGCTCGTAGTAGTATGATGTTTATGAGTGAGAGTAACGGATTGTGTGAGGAGGTTTAGGTGTGTGAGTAAACTTCGAGGACGAAGTTCGTTTTAAGGGTGGTAGAATGTAACATTCCGTTTTGATGGTTGATCTTGTCCGGTGGATTGTCTCGGTAATTGAAGATGTTAGTGAGCATTATGAACTAAGATAGAGTTGGCAACATTTAGGTTGTGGGTATCCAATAGTATTAGGGAGTTAGTATTGCGAGGCTATGCTATAGTTGAGACGATATCGTGAGCCATGTTGTGGAAGTAAGAGTGGTTGGTGGAGTTAGTGTTAGGGGTCCATGTTTTTATAGGTTGGGTTTGAACTTCGGGGACGAAGTTCTTTTTAAGGAGGGAAGACTGTAATTCTACGGATTTCTTAGGCTTGTACTTGACCGAGTAGAGCCTACTCGGCCGAGTAGTGTAGGTTGTGTAGTCTGTTTGGCTACTGCCGAGGAATACTCGGCCGGGTATACTCTATACTCGGTCGAGTATCCGGTTTGGCGAATAATATTTCAGCGGTTTGATTCGGGAGTAATTAGGGATTATATATTCGATAATTAGTTTCTAAAACGACATTTGCAAACCTAATCAAATCTACGACACTCTAATCACTCCCAAATCTCTCCTATGTGTGTGTGTGTGGACATCGTAGCTATCACATTCAATCTTTCATTCTTTCGCCGGTAAGTCTTTATCCCTATGTTGTTGATGATTAATTCTAGGGTTTGTCTTTATTCATGAATTGGGGGAAATGGGGTTTTGCAGTTAGTGATTGGAATTATAAGATTGTTGTTGTAGGTGACGATGTGGTAATTGTTATGCATTTATATGGTTAATTGCAGCGTAAGCGGATTGCGAAAAGGTAGGGTTTTCCCTACTCAGTGCTGTTAATTGATTGAGATTGCATATGTTTTATAATTGTTGTTATCTGCTGATCAACGTAGGATGGGTGTTGTGGTGACGGTGCTGATGTGGTTGTGTTGCGACGGTTGTGGTGTTGTGACAGCTGTGATGCTGTGTGTGTGTGATTGTGGTGGAGTCACTTGCGGGAGTGGCTTTACACTCAAGTTCTCCCTCCGTGGAACCCGTCACGGGAGGGGATGTTCACATTAAGGGACAGGGATTATTAGTCGCTCGTTAATGAGCTGGACTAGGTGGGGATGGGCTGCGGTCACCCACTGGCGGCGAGGATTACCTGTTGCGATGGGTAATCTGGCAGGGCTACACACTTCGGTGTGTAGTCGGTTACTGTGTGAGATCGGGAGACCGGGGATGGAGGATGATCAGCTAGTTGTATTGTTTGTTGTCTTATTTTGATTGAGTAGTACTGACCCCGTGTTGTTGTTTGTAAAACCTGCGGTGATCCATTCGGGGATGGTGAGCAGATTGTGACAGGTAATGCAGATGTTAGTTATGGGACAGTCATGGGGAGTCATCACGTCAAGTCTAGCTTCCGCTATTATGAGTTTAGATGTCTTAGATTTCATTTGTTTTGAGACCTTGTACTTTTATTTTGAGTTGGTCTGAGATAATGTAATAGCTATCTCTTTATACTTTAATAGATGTGTTTGTGGATTGTTACTATTGATATATACTTACCTCGGGCAACCGAGATGGTAACAGCCTTTCATGCTAGGGTAGTCCTTGGTAAGGTACCTTGGTATGAGGGGGTGTTACAGTTTACCTGCTAGACAACTGCTCACCACCTCCGAATGGATCACCACAGTTTTTAAAACATTTAAAAGGGGTCAGTTACTGATTAGACAATATAAAATAAAGCAAGATAACAATACATACGATCACCCAACTCCGCCACATCTCCACACATCTGACTACACACTAAAGTGTGTAGCTCTGCCGGAATATCCATCACAATAGATATTCCACACCGCCAGTGGGGGACAACAGCTGTAATACTACAGATTTTCTTTGGTGACTACTCGACCGAGTAGAGCCTACTCGGCCGAGTAGTGCTGTTGATAAGATCTGTTTTGATTCTGCCGAGGAATACTCGGCCGAGTATAGTGAATACTCGACCGAGAAGAGGATACTCGGCCGAGTATACACTTTACTCGACCGAGTATCCGGTCTGGCGAAGTGTATTTTGACGGTTTGATTAGGGAATGTTTAGGGTTATTTTTATATCCTGCGTCAGTATCTAAAACCTTATTTCAAACTTCATCATTTTACGATTACCCTAATCACTTCCTAATCATTCCCTAGCATCGTTGTGTGTGTAATCTTCATGGTTCTTGCATATAATTCCTCATTCTACTGTTGGTAAGTTCTACTTCTATGTTAATTGTATTCTTTTGGTATACTGTATACATATATGGAATTGGGAATATGGGGGATTGTGCAATGTGTAATTGTGTTATGTGATTATTGTATAGGAGAAGACTTCGTAGAGGAGCCTTTCTGATTGTCCGAGTTTCGTGCTACTGTTGATTGCTAAGGTAGGGTTTTTCCCTACTCAGTTTACTGTTCATTGTTTAAGACATGATTGTTTTGTATTATTTGTTATCTAATGATCATCGGAGTATGGGCGTTATTGTGGTGGTGTTGATGTGGAGATGTGGTGATAGTTGTGATACTGTGTGGTTGTGATTGTGGTGGAGTCACTTGCGGCAGTGGCTTCACACCCTAGTTCGCCCTCCGTGGAACCTGCCACGGGAGGGGATGTGCACATTAAGAGACATGGATTGTTAGTCGCTCGTTGATGAGCTGGACCAGGTGAGATCGGCTGCGGTCACCCACTGGCGGCGAGAATTATCTGTTGCGTTGGGTAATCTGGCATGGCTACACACTTTGGTGTGTAGTCGGTTACTGTGTGAGATCGGGGAGACTGGGGTTGGAGGATGATCAGCTGGTTACCTCATTGTTGGTCTTATATTGATTGAGTAATACTGACCCCGTTGTTGTTTGTGGAATCTGCGGTGATCCATTCGGGGATGGTGAGCAGGCTTGACAGGTATTGCTAGTGGTGAGCTTCGGGCACTCATGGGAGCGTTGTCATCACCAGTCATAGCATCACCGTCCGAGTCTTAGTTTTGATTTCATTAGTTGTCAGACATTGGAGTTGTTTTGTTGATTCAGTTTTGGATTTTGGTTTGATGTAAACTTTAACTCTTTATGGCATTTTAATAAAAGTGCTCAGTTCAGACGCTTTTGATATGTACTAACCTCGGGCAACCGAGATGGTAACACACTTTCATGGTAGGGTGGTCCTGGTAAGGCACCTTGGTATGAGGGAGTGTTACAAAGTGGTATCAGAGCCGAAGATTCCGGCACCTAAACAAATAAATCTAATGAACTTAGGGAGTCTAAATAAAATGAACCCGGGGAGAGTTGTTTGTAGCTACCGCAAAGACTCGGGAGACGTCCCGGAGTCGCAATTTGGCCCTCATTAACTCGAGCCGGTCACATAGGGAAGTGTGTTGAGAGATGTGTCTTGCATGTGCATGTACGTGAAGATTAATGTTGATAATAATGGATGGTTGAAAATGTATATGTGGAAATTCGTAAGTTAGGTGGTTGGAGAAATAGTAGAGGGGACGGGTTTGTGAACTTATGGTGTATCGGATTTAGCATGTGCATGATTTGTATGATTATATGTTTATAACGTGGCATTAAGTTCCTGTTGTTATATGTTTGATGAGGGAATAGAAAGCATGATAGGGGACTTCTATTGTATTAACCCGTCTTTAGTATGGCTCGGCCGAGCAGGGCAGGTACCCGACCGAGTAGGGAGTACTCGGCCGAGTAACCAAGCACTCGACCGAGTATTGATTGGCATTTAGTAGCAATGGCTATTGTATGTGTTTACTCGACCGAGTAAGTAGTTGTACTCGACCGAGTAGTGACCACTCGGCCAAGTATTGTTTTTACTCGACCGAGTATGCTTTCTGGGTTTTTGACGTTGGCTACTGGAGTCGATTACTCGATCGAGTATCTGGGATACTCGACCGAGTAGTCGTTACTCGACCGAGTATGGTCGTATACTCGGCCGAGTGTCCCTTTGGCGGAATATTGTTACATTTTGAGTCGTAGGCTTTTGTGCTTACGTTTCTTTGTTTCTTATAAGCTCAAAATGCCGCCCAAAAGGACCCCCGCACAGATCCAAGCTTCCGAGATGACTCTTGATGAGGTTGCTCGCATGATTGAGCAACAAGAGGCTCTCCTTGAAGCTCTCATAAATGTGGGAAAGGGGAATGAGAAGCCGATGGATGCTACTCAACTCAGCATCATCATTGCTCGCTTCAACCCTCCCACATATGAAGGGGTAGGTGAACCAAAGCTGCTCGAGAAGTGGCACCGTGAGATTGGAGCTCTCATGGTAATGGTTAAGTGCCCCGAACACATGATCGTTGAGCAGGTAGTATAATACCTAAGAGGCGAAGCTGCAGTTTGGTGGCAAAATGTCAAGGAAGATGCTAGAGCTACCAGGCTGAGGGTCTGGGAGCTATTCCTTGGTCCGGGTTGAAGAGCGCTATGAGAGAGCAGTTTGTGCCGGAGCATATCCGACACAAGATGAGATCCGAGTTTGATTCCTTCACCATGACTGAGGAGATGACAGTCACTGACTACTATCATCAATTCCTGGAGCTATCTCGTTATGTTGAGGACATGCAGCTAGGACAGAGGGGTTTGGCTCTCCTTTTTGAGAGGGGTTTATCTTCCAAGATCGTGAGTCGTATGCCAGCTGGGGTTGCTACTGACCTCAAGGAAGTGTGCCTGAGAGCGGGCCAAGCTGAGAGAATAGTAGATCTCTCAAGAGAGATCGATGAGAGGACTGCTGCTGAAAAGAGGAAGGCTGACAGTGGAAGCAACAGTCAGTCGGCCAACAAGAAAGGGAAGTTCAACCATACAAAGGCTTTTTCTGGTGGAGCTGGTTTCTCGGGAGGATCTCATGGCTGGGGAAAGAATGGAGGTCGGAGTGTGAGTGACAACTCTAACCTTTCATGCTTCAACTGTGGTGGTGTAGGCCACAGGAGACGGGAATGCACGAGTTACAGGCCTGGCACTGGTTCAGGAGCTCGGCAAAAAAATTTCTCTCAGGGGCCTACTCAGAGTTTACTAGTAACCGACCGGGAGGTTCATGGGGCAACAGAGGTGGACAGGGCAACCAGGGCAGTGGTGGTGGATCATATCAGCGCCAAAACAACAACACCACCCAAGATTCTGCAGCCAAGCCAAGTACCTCCAATACTTCAGTTCAAGGTGGAGGACAGAAGAACAGTGGGAAGCTTTTCATGATGGACAAACAGGAAGCACAGGATGATGCTCATGTAGTTACCGGTACCTTTCTTGTTCATAATGTACCGTCCTTTATTTTGTTTGATTCGGGGGCTACACACTCTTTTGTGTCTAAGAGTCATGCCTGGTCTATGGGTTTGGGGGAGTTCGAGGTTGTAAAAGATGATGTGTTCATACCTTCAGGGGAGTCTGTGTCATGTCTCAAGTTGTATAAGAGAGTGTCTATGGTGGTTGGAGGGGTAGATTTACCGGTATACCTGTTAGAGTTTCCTATGGATGGGTTTGAGGTGATTTTCGGGATGGACTAGCTGGGTAAGTATGATGCCAAGATAGATTGTCGGTAAAAGAGAGTGTCCTTAAGAGGTCCTAGGGGTGTTAAAGTGTCCTATCGGGGGTTTGTGGTAAAACCTAAGTGTAAGTTCATAGTTGTGATGACTTTAAAGTCATGTTTGAGTAAGAAGTGCCCCTTGATTCTCTGTTATATGAGAGATCACCGAGAAGAGCCGCAGACAGCTTCTGAGATACCTGTGGTGGGAGAGTTTGAGGATGTCTTTCCTGAGGAGATACCGAGTCTGCCTCCCAAGAGGGATGTTGATTTCAGCGTGGAGCTTAAACCGGGAACAGGTCCGATATCCAAAGCACCTTACCGTATGGCACCTAAAGAGTTGGAAGAGTTGAAAAAGCAGATACATGAGTTGCTAAGCAAGGGTTATATCATGCCTAGTGTGTCACCGTGGGGAGCCCCAGTTCTTTTTGTAAAGAAGAAAGATGGGAGTATGAGACTGTGCATTGATTACCGAGAGCTGAACCGTGTCACCGTGAAGAACAAGTATCCTTTACCTAGGATTGATGACCTGTTTGATCAGCTAAGTGGAGCAGGTGTGTTTTCCAAAATTGACCTGAGGTCGGGCTATCACCAGCTGAGGATAGCAGATGAGGATATTCCTAAGACAGCATTCCGATCTCGATATGGTCACTATGAGTACGTGGTGATGCCTTTTGGGTTGACCAATGCACCGACACCTTTCATGGATTTGATGAACCGGATCTTTACACCGTTATTGGACAGGTTCGTGGTTGTCTTCATCGACGACATCTTAGTCTATTCTAAGACTAAGGAAGAACATGAGGAGCACTTGAGGATAGTCTTGCAGACTCTGAGAGAGAATCAACTTTATGCCAAGCTATCTAAGTGCGAGTTCTGGTTGGAGGAGGTGGCTTTTCTGGGCCATGTGATATCTAAGAAGGGGGTATTTGTGGATCCTAGTAAGATTGAGGCCGTAACCAAGTGGGAATCACCGAAGAATGTTGCTGAGATTCAGAGTTTCTTAGGCCTTGCTGGCTACTACAGGAGATTTGTGAAAGATTTCTCTACCATAGCACGCCTATGGCATCTTTGATGAGGAAAGAGACCAGATTTGTTTGGGATGAGAGTTGTGAGACGACGTTTCAGACCTTAAAGGAACGCTTGACCACAGCTCCTATTCTAGCTTTGCCAGAGGGATGTGAGAACTTTGAGGTATATACCGATGCTTCAAAGAATGGTCTTGGTTGTGTTTTGATGCAGGCAGGGAAAGTCATAGCTTATGCTTCGAGGCAGCTGAAGCCATATGAGGAGAACTACCCTACTCATGATCTGGAGCTGGGTGCAGTTGTTTTTGCTCTTAAGATTTGGAGCCACTACCTTTATGGAGCAACTTTTAAGGTGTTCTCTGATCATAAGAGCTTAAAATATATCTACACTCAGAAGGAGCTTAACATGCGACAGAGACGGTGGATGGAGCTTATCGGAGATTATGATATAGAGATCATCTATCACGAGGGTAAGGCTAATCTTGTTGCAGATGCTCTGAGTAGGAAGAGTGTTCATTCGCTATTTACAGCCATGTCCTTGATAAAGCTAAGGGATGAGGTGTCTAAGATGGGAATCTTTATGTTAAGGAAGGGAGATTCCATCGGGGATTTGACGATCGAGCCAGAGTTGTACGAGAACATCAAGAGTAAACAGGAGCTTGATCTTAAGATTCAGGAGTGGAAGTCAAGAGTAGAGAGTGGGACGGTTTCCAGGATTTCTATCCACACAGATGGGAGTGTCTGTTTTGATGGGAGATGGTGTGTTCCTGAGGATGAAGAGTTGAGAAGAGTGATCTTGACGGAGGCTCATTGCACTCCTTATTCAGTTCACCTGGGTGGTGACAAGCTTTACAAAGATCTTAAGAAGACTTTCTGGTGGCCAAACATGAAGAAATATATAGCTGAGTTTGTGGCCAGATGTTTGACATGTCAAAGGGTCAAGGGTGAACAAAGGAGACCACAAGGTAAGATACAATCTTTGGAAGTACCTGAGTGGAAGTGGGAGTCAATCTCTATGGACTTCATTGTGGGGTTGCCTAGGTCACAGCAAGGTAACAACATGATCTGGGTGATTGTTGATCGGTTAACCAAGTCAGCTCACTTTGTTCTTATGAAAGATACTCGGTCTAAGATGCAGCTGGCACTGGGTTACAGGAAGCATGTGGTTCGGTTACTTGGTATACCTAAAGATATCGTTTCTGATCGTGATGCGAGGTTCATATCCAAGTTTTGGCACGAACTGCAGGAGTTGATGGGTACAACCTTGAAGACAAGTACAGCCTTTCATCCGGCAACCGATGGTCAGACAGAACGAACCATCAAGACCTTGGAGGACATGTTGAGGGCATGTGTCATGGAGTTTAGGGGCAGCTGGGAAGACAGGCTTGATCTGATCGAGTTTTCATACAACAACAGTTATCATACGAGCATCGGGATGGCACCTTTTGAGGCTTTGTATGGCCGGAAGTGCCGAAGTCCAGTTTGTTGGGATGATAGTTCTAAGACAGTGGTTTTAGGGCCACAGCTGGTATAGGATATGGTTAAGCAAGTCCAGTTAATTCGGCAAAAGATGAGAGCAGCTCAAGATCGTCAGAAGAGCTATCCCGATTTACACCGCAGGGACATTGAGTTCGCAGTAGGTGACAAGGTCCTTTTGAAAGTGTCACCTATGCGAGGTGTGATGAGATTTGGGAAGAGGGGGTAAGCTAAGTCAAAAGTTTATAGGTCCTTATGAGATTTTGGACCGTATAGGCGAGGTAGCCTACAGATTAGCTTTGCCACTTGCTTTGGATAGAGTCCACAATGTTTTCCATGTTTCTCACCTTCAGAAGCATATCCATGAGATGGAGAATATCGAGCTTGATGAATCCTTGTCCTACGCCGAGATTCCTAAAGAGATTCTTAATCGCAAGGTTCGTAAGACAAGGAATAGTGAGACGGTCTTACTCAAGGTCCTTTGGTCTAAACATAATGTGGAGGAAGCCACATGGGAACCCGAGGAAGCTATGCGAGAACGTTTTCCTAACCTTTTTTATCAGGTATGTTTGGTTACGGGGACGTAACCGTTGTCTTTTTAGGGGGTAGGAGATGGTTGCGGTTGTGTTTTGTCTTAGTTTGAGTCGGGTTAGTGAGTCTTGTGGTGTCTTGTGTGGTTCTTTGGCGTTGATAAATGTTTGTTAGTGTAGTCTTTTTGCCTTGTGTAGTGTCTTGTTTAAGGGTGGAGTGTGAACTTCGGGACGAAGTTATTTGTAAGGGGGGGAGACTGTAATACTACGGATTTTCTTTGGTGACTACTCGACCGAGTAGACCCAACTCGGCCGAGTAAAGCTTTTGATATGATCTGTTTTGATTCTACCGAGGAATACTCGGCCGAGTATAGTGAATACTCGACCGAGTAGAGGATACTCGGCCGAGTATACACTTTACTCGACCGAGTATCCGGTCTAGCGAAGTGTATTTTGACGGTTTGATTAGGGAATGTTTAGGGTTATTTTTATATCCCGCGTCAGTTTCTAAAACCTTATTTCAAACCTCATCATTTTACGATTACCCTAATCATTTCCTAATCACTTCCTAATCATTCCATAGCATCGTTGTGTGTGTAATCTTCGTGGTTCTTGCATATAATTCCTCATTCTACTGTTGGTAAGTTCTACTTCTATGTTAATTGTATTCTTTGGGGTTACTGTATACATATATGGAATTGGGAATATGGGGGATTGTGCAATGTGTAATTGTGTTATGTGATTATCGTATAGGAGAAGACTTCGTAGAGGAGCCTTTCTGATTGTCCGAGTTTCGTGCTACTGTTGATTGCTAAGGTAGGGTTTTTCCCTACTCAGTTTACTGTTCATTGTTTAAGACATGATTGTTTTGTATTATTTGTTATTTGCTGATCATCGGAGTATGGGCGTTGTTGTGGCGGTGTTGATGTGGAGATGTGGTGACAGTTGTGATACTGTGTGGTTGTGATTGTGGTGGAGTCACTTGCGGGAGTGGCTTCACACCCTAGTTCGTCCTCCGTGGAACCCGCCACGGGAGGGGATGTGCACATTAAGGGACAGGGATTGTTAGTCGCTCGTTGATGAGCTGGACTAGGTGGGATCGGCTGCGGTCACCCACTGGCGGCGAGGATTATCTGTTGCGATGGGTAATCTGGCAGGGCTACACACTTTGGTGTATAGTCGATTCTTGTGTGAGATCGGGGAGCGGGGTTGGAGGATGATCAGCTGGTTACCTCGTTGTTTGTCTTATATTGATTGAGTAATACTGACCCCGTTGTTGTTTGTGGAATCTGCGGTGATCCATTCGGGGATGGTGAGCAGGCTTGACAGGTATTGCTAGTGGTGAGCTTGGGGCAGTCATGGGAGCGTTGTCATCACCAGTCATAGCATCACCGTCCGAGTCTTAGTTTTGATTTCATTAGTTGTCAGACATTGGAGTTTTTTTTTTGATTCAGTTTTGGATTTTGGTTTGATGTAAACTTTAACTCTTTATGGCATTTTAATAAATGTGCTCAGTTCAGACGCTTTTGATATGTACTGACCTCGGGCAACCGAGATGGTAACACACTTTCATGGTAGGGTGGTCCTGGTAAGGCACCTTGGTATGAGGGGGTGTTACAACAGTCGTTCCCACCTAATCCCCGCTCATCAACTCCGAGCGAAAACCCAAGTTCCTTAATGTGCACATCTCCCTTGTGACGGGAACCACAAGGGGCGAATCAAGGGCGTGAAGCCACTCCCGCAAGCGACTCTACTCAGCCGAAGATGCACCTCGCGAACCATAGACAAACACAACCGACCATCTATACAACAACAATTACCAATTATCAAATCCAATTCAATATAGATCAACAACATTAAACAACCATCTATAATCAATCAAACATCCAATACAATTTAACCAATAACTAAGTAGGGAACCCTATGTTTAGATCAAATTTTGCGCATTGGGCTAATAAAGAAATAGGACCACCAAGCCTTACGTGATAGATTATGCCGAATAAACCAATGGCCACAAGGATCCCGTGAGCTATGAGTAGTAAGGGAGATCTCAGGGAGATTAGGGAGAACAGGGTTCCGGCCGATAGCAGATCATGGGCTGGCAGCTAAAAGAAGTCCAATAAGACCAGTATACCGCTTACTAACCGCGCAAGCAACCTAAACCCTATTAGGGTTTGGGTCCTATAAATAGTCAAGGAGGAGGAGGAGAAAGATTCATTGAAGAAGACAAACACGCAAACAAAACACGTTGTACTAGCTAGATTGCCACGCCACCTTCTTTGTACTTGTCCCATATTAAAAGCTAGTCCAATCATTGGAAGGATACCGTCCCTTCCCGCGGTCGTTTCGCACATTGGGTTTTCCGTGTCACCAAAGACCTTGTGCTAATCTTTATTTACGTCTCAATTCACATACATATCAACCATACAATTATCACCAAATCAACATATAACGAATAAGATCACTTTGACCTAATTTAACCTAATTCGGTAGTAAAATACCAAAACAGTTTGGCGGCCACCGTGGGGCATAGTGGTCGTCATCGTTAATTACTCAATGCAGAATAGACGGAAGCAAACAAGAATCATCAGCCGGGTCAGGAAGTAGTAAGCCGCTGATACCGCCAAATCCCACCCAAAATCCGGTTTCGGCAGCCCAAACTCAAGCACCTGGGCACGAGTCAAGAACCACACATGTGAGAAAAGTCACCTTACCTCCCAAGAATACTACCTTGGTGAGACATTCCAAATCGGACAGAGGACCTGGAAGCTTAATTCTCACCCCATCGCTAAGTCCAACACAAACTCTACTTAACGGCATGGAAAACTTGCAGAAAGTGATGGAAAGCACACAGGAAGACCAAAAGAAAGCAGAAGCCCAAGCAACAAGGAGAAACATTGAGCTCTGGGCACAGATAGACATCCTGAGACAACAATCAAGCACACTAGCAAGCACGAAGGGTGAGAACCATGCCCCGGTAGTAGAGCCCATAGTAAGGGCATCAGGCAGTAGGAGCCAACCACGGCAAATTCCAGCCGAGCCGGTAACCAGATTTGACCTGACATCAGTATCAACAGGAGAAAGGGTAGTCCCACAAGGACTAGGATACCTCACACCGGATAGCTGGCAGCTTGCCAGCCGTACAGAGATAGTACCAGGTAACATCCCAGCTAGTAACTTCGTTATAACAAACCAAACACCTGGTGTTGGATCCATAGGCAGTCCGCAGGTAAGCGGGAACCAAGGGACGCTTATGACCTCAACCTCATTGGATAACTTGCCGCACTAGAATCCTAGGGAACTCTGGCCGGGAAATAATTTCCAGAATCAGCAGGTGGTAGACGGCCGCAACTCAGACTCATGAGGCCTGAGGAACAAGCAGTATCTAGAATTGAGAGACATATTGAGCAGGGTCCCAGGGATGCCGCCTCCACTTGAAAAGGAAGCACCTAACAGCTATGCTGACTCACCATTCGTGGATGCAATATCAATTGTCGCCATACTAAAGGGATTCAACAACCTAAACATGACTCTCTTTGACGGCACAACGGACCCCTTTGACCACATGAGCCAGTAAAAACGAAAATGATGACAGTAACAGCTATTGGGGACGTGAAGGAGGCCTGCATGTGTAAGGTGTTCGGATCTACATTGTCGGGGCCAGCACTTTGATGGCTCGTAACTCTACCTAATATGTCGATATCCACATTTGTCGATCTGGCAAATGCGTTCACTCAGCAATTTGCAAGTAGTCGGAAGCCACAAAAGCACGTTGGCGACTTATACCAGATTGTTTAAGGCGCCAACAAGACCATTGGGAAATTCAACATCAGGTTCAACAACGAAAAGGTGGCAGTGGGGGAGTGTGATATGTCAACAGCAGTGGAAGCATTCAGGAGGGGCTTACACCACGAGTCAGATCTGTACAAGTAGCTGACTATGTGTTGGAGAATGTGTCCTCGACAATAGTGCGATCACATTAATAAAACTCATGATAAGAATACGTAAAGGGATGATTCATTTTTATACGTCAACTGATCAACATTAATTGGTAATGATTGACTAACTAGAGTTTGACATTACTGTCGTTTGACGGTGGTGATCAGTTAATCCCTTAAGGTCACACCTAAAGGACAATTCCCTTAATAGATAAAATTAATTAATTGTATAATGATACAGATTAATTAATTCCTTAAAATAGAATAATTCACGAATGTGAGAAAGAATATGAATCTTATTGTAATTCGATTAAATGAGATTCGTTTTAGTAACTAAGATGTTATATTACTAAAATTTTGTTTATGAAACAATTAAATTAAGAATGAACAATTAATTATAATTGCAATATGTTGTAGATTATATTAATATGGACGATTTTATTTACATGTAATTGGGAATTACTAGTCAATTATTGTATATAATTAAATTAATATATGTAATGATATTTAATTGTTAAGTATGCATTAATATTATTAATAACATGTTAAATGTCACATGTCACACATTATATGACAAAATGACAAATTGACAAAAATAAAATGGACTCCATTTTAACTAGCTAGGAAAAACGGTTTTATGAAGGATATTAGGAAGAAATGGTTAAATTGTTTAATTGAGTGGAAAACATAATGATTACAATTATAGCCTATTCTACACCCTAATAAGTTTTGATAAGAACAATTGCAAGAGCATTTTTTGCATGCATTGGCTCTCCTCCCTCTCTCATACCCACCGGTCCCCCCCCCCCCCATACAATAAGAATTGTTCTTATTTTTTACATATTCATTCTTACAAATTCTCACTTCTTACTCTTCTCTCCTTTTCTATCTAAAATTGAGTTTTAGAAAAGAAAAAAAATTGTTCAAAATCATATATTACTAAGGGTTATTTAATGAGAATACTCTGAACTATGATGGTCCTTCTTAAAATACTCTAACCTTTCATTTAACTAAGAATACTATAAACTAATATATCATTTATCTTATAACAATATTCTCCTTTCTTTACCTGATATAGGAGGTAACCTTGCTGGTGGGGCCTATTTTTATTTATTTATTTACAATTTCATCTCCCTCCTTTTACATTTTAATGAATACCTGCAAATCTCTCTATTTTTATCTTATAGAAAATCCTAATATCTCCGTTCTCCCTACAATATTCTAAGAAAGAACATGTAATTTTTTTAAAAAATATATTAATAAATTAATATATCATCTAATCATCTACCCAAACCCACCTTTCACAACTAAAATATTGGTGATTTGTCTTCGAAGGATTAATTGTGACAGAAAGGAATTATGGAAAGCATTATTAAACTTCTAAAACAAAAGACTCGTGTGAAAATGTCCAATGCACCAGCACATACACAAACAACATTGCAAAGAAGCATAGTTCGCTCTGAACTCTATCTCCTTCCTCACATGTGCTCTTACAATTTGATCTTCTAAAATATTGTCTCCAATAATCAAGATTTTATACACCCCCCCCCCCTCCTTTATTATCATCATCTAAAATAGTACCACTACTATTACAGCCACCCGATTTATTCAACGTACCACTAACCCAGATCTACAAACCTTTTTTTTTATCAATACCAAATTTCCAAAATCTCAACTTTTATTGTTGAGGATGGCCGTAAGTCTGACGGATGACCTTATTGGCCGTAAGTCTGACGGATTGTAGACTGTGGGTGGTGTTGATGTCGTTTGACGATAATTGGTGTTAGGTTTATGATAGGTGGTATTAATGGTGAAAGAGGGTGGTATTGTTATGGTACCCAAAGCTGGGTTTATTGTAAGTTAAAAATTGAAGGAGAAGGAAGGTTGTAGGGAGAGGGATGTCGTCAGTTTAAGGTGCAGTAGAAGGAAGGAAGAGGAGATGAAGAAGAAACGTAAAAGAAAGAGAGAGAAGGGTAAAGGTAGGGTTGGTAGAAAAATATAAAGAAATAGTTTAATTTGTGTGTTTTAAACAAAAGCAACCGGATTAGCAGGTTGCCCTTCCTCTCGTTCTAATATGCGGGAAATGATACATTAGTTGGTAATATTCATGGTTAATTCATAGGTTAGAGTATTTTGAGAAGGGCCGACATAGTTTAGAGTATTCATATTAAATAACCCTATTACGAAAATTAGGAATAGATATAATAATATGATTAATTTTAAGGTTACTAATTATATATATCTAGTTAATATATTAATTAGTATTAAGGGTTTGTCTTGGTGCAATTGAAAGGAGGTTCTCACAATATTGAGACAAGGAGGATCATCCATTTACTTTGAGCTCAAGAACAAGTAAGAAAGGTGTTCTTACTTGTGCCCTTAAACCGATTTCATCAATGTAAGGATCACATTTCTTAATCTTTATTTTAGTTTGTTATGCATGCATAAGATCATCATCTATTTAAATGAGTAATTTAGATATAAAATTAAAGAGTTTAATTTGAGGGTTAATGAATCCTTTAAAATGATATCAGAGCGCTTAGGTTGTTGCATGCATAATTGGCTTAGTTTTTTCGACTAAATTAGAACTCGAAATTTGTGATTTATATGATTAAGCCACGAAATTATTTTGCATGTTAAGTATTATGGTCCTAAAATGTATTTAGGTCATTTTGATGATTTATGGTATTTTTTTGGCTCATTTTAATGATTTTTTAGTAATGTTATTACATTTAAATGTATAAAATGGTAATTAAAATACTAAAAATAGTTAAACTTTGTTTCTGACCTTGAAATTTTTATATGAACTCACATGCATAGTTTAATTATTTTATGTAAAATTTGATTTATTTTGCTTGATTTATGATTTTTATGAGATAAAAATGACATAAATGGAGGTAAAATGGTTAAAATTATGTAAAGTTCGAAATAGGCCATGAAATTTTAATATGTTTTAATATGCACATTTTACTCATTGGTTGTAAAATTTTACATGAACTTGATTCATTTTGCATAATTTATGAATTTTTAGTGTAAAAATGACATAAATAATGACTATTTTAGCAAAAATAGCTAAAATAAATTAAACGTAATAAGAAGATTATTTTAGGTTGCATTACTATCCTACCAATCAGATATAAAGTTAAAAAATTGATTAGATTAATTTTCATATGATTTAGATGTTTTATTTGATAAAACCGATTAATTGCAACTATATTTTCTCGAAATAAAATTCGAAAATTTTAACCTTGATTTTTGACAATATGAGTGTCATGGAATTATTCCAGTATGTTCAAAAATTTAAAGTTTAAAAATTAAAATTATTGTAATTTAATTTGGATTTATTTCATGAAAGGTTATGATTTTAAGGTCAAAATGAGCATAAATTGTATATCAAGTTGAATTATTGTCAAAGATTGAGTAATGACTAATTTTTGAGTACTAAAATATTAGGGTAATTAACTTGGTCTAAAATTAAATTTTAGTATTGTTTTTGTGATTTTAATAAGTTAGAAATCACGAATTTCCATAAAACCGGACTATATTTACGATATAAATTAAATAGAGCGATTTGGCACATAATTGGCATGTTAGATACATATTATAATGCTGCATTTTTTTTATGAATGTCATAGTTTATTTATATAATTTTGGAATATGTAATTTTATCTTAGTATGGCCTTAGTTTTTTAATCGATATTACCCATAATGAAAGGGAATATTGATTCGATTGTAATTTATTGTGATCTCGTATCAATTTTATTTTATTTTATTAAATTTTATTTTTACAAATTTATAATAGGAAGTACAATGTAGATTTTATTATTTTATTATTTGTAATCCCGGAGTTTCCTAAAGACGGTGCCATTTGGAAAGGAGTTTCGATCAAGACGGTGTTTGTCCTTGGGAGGCGTGTCACGTGAATATTCAAGGGACCAAAGGAGTTGGTTTCCGAATATGTAATAGAATATAAGATTTTCTATTTTAGGAAAGGTCATACTAGGACATTTATTTTCCTTATTTGCTTGTTTTATATGTTTACATGCATTGCCAAATCGCCATAACTTCACATGCATATTTAATCATTTTATCGACTATTGTCAATTATAATTATCGAGTACTTTCATTTTTCATTGGGTAAGTGGGGTAATAAAACGTTATTACACGCAAATTTTGGTTGGACTCAACGGGATATAAAGACTAGTCTTATGTTCCGGGGCTAGAGATGCAATTTATGAAATACATCGACCGAGAACTCTATAGTAGAATCAATTAAAGAGTTAATTCACCAAATTTATGCAAGTATGGGTTGTATCGGTTTCCCGTGCCCATGTTTGTATAAAAATGGATCTCAGAATCATTTATAAAATTTAGGTGCGAGGTCATTATATAAATGCATATTTTCTTTAAAAACCTTGTTAAAATGTTTACAAGTAAAAAAAATGATAAATGTTAATTGTTTCCTTCATTTCCATTTGTAGTCAATTTCGATTAATTTGCAATGACAACTCCGATTTCATCCGCTTCTACTAGTGGAACCACTCCACCTCTCACCAATGCTTCTTGGCTTCAATCCTTTATGGATCGATGTAAACTTGAAAAGAATGGCACTAACTTTGCCGATTGGGATGCGCAACTCCGCTTGGCCGCGGAAGGTGACGACAAGCTTCGTTACCTTACCGAAGCCGCTCTCGCTATACCTACTACTAGGTCCATCGCCGCGGTTAGGGAGGCCTATGAGGCTTACCTAAATGAATTGGCCGCGATCAAGAATGTCTTGATCTTCTCTATGGATGCCGATCTCCAAAGGAGTGCTATTAAGATAGGCACCGCCTATGAGATCTGCACAAAGCTTGTGACCGTTTTCACAAGCTCCTAGGATCATCCAATATGAGGCGGCCTCCGCCTTCTTTGAGCTCAACATCAAAGAGGATCAAAAAGTGAGCCCTCATGTACTCAAATTGATTGAGCATGTTGAAATCCTCAAATTGCAAAAGGTTGAAATTCCCGAACAACTCGTTATTGACCGAGTTCTCCATTCCTTGAATCGCATCAAAGCATTTGTACAATTTAGGGTAAACTACAATATGCAAAACATAAAAACCTCTCTCCATGAATTTCACAACTTGCTTGTACAAGCCAAGAGAGACATGGATCTCAATGTGAGTGCGACTAAGGATGTGCTCAATATTAATGAAAAGAGCAAGGGGAAATTCAAGAAAAGCGCTAGAAAGGGTAAGAAACCGACTCCCAACAAGGGAAAAGGTAAAGCTATTGGGAATAGCTCATCCAAACCCAAAAAGGGTGCATCTTCCGAAGATAATTGCCACTATTGTTGTGGTACGGGCCATTGGAAGCGAAATTGCCCAAAGTATCTTGGAGATGTCAAACCTGGACGTGTGACTCCAGTAGGTAATAAATTCTCTAATTTATTGTGTTATTGATATACATCCTAACATTGGTATTTAGATACAAGTTGTGATTCTCACCCCCTTTAAATGTGATATAGGGCATATGAGCAAAGACAAAGGCAAGGACAAGCAAGCTTGAGGATGATCTTCAACAAGGGATGCTAGAGTAGCCGCCCATAGTAGAAGACCTATGGAAGTTTGGCTTTTTATTTTGTATTGTCTTCTTAGTATTGTTGTATTTTAACTTGTTATTTTAGAACTTCTTTTAATTTCCGTGTTCGACATGGAAATTTGTTTTCTTCCATTTTGCAAACAATGGTTGTATGAATTTTAATGACTTGGTTTTCAACCCAAGTCATTCGGTTATGGAATTTTTCTTTGTTCTAAAAACTTGTCATTATACACTTGTTACGTCAACAATATAAATTGATTTGACTTAAATTGATCATAAAAGTATTACAACGATTGAATCATTGTAATAAGTTCATAAGCAAAGAATTTGATTTCCTCTTATGCTTTTATGACTAATTAGGCGAGTTCTTCAGCCCATCTGCCTTTTCTTCTTTTTAATTTTTTCTTCAGGCAACTGACTACCACTTTGTTGCTGGATTCTGCTTGACCATTGGCTTTTGGGTAGCCTGGCGTGGAGGTTACCAGGTTGATATTCCATTGTGCACAGAAAACCATTGTCCTTTTTCCCACGAACTGAGTACCATTGTCATAGACTATTTCTGAAGAGATCCCATATCTACATATGATGTTGCGTTTGATGAATGATATGACATCCTTCTCCTTGAATTGCTTGTATGAGTCTGCCTCTATCCATTTTGAAAAATAGTCGGTCATGGCTAGCATAAAGACTTTTTGTCCAGGGGCTTGAGGTATCTTGCCAAAAATGTCCATTCCCCATTTCATAAATGGCCACGGAGCTGAGATGGAGTGTAGTAGCTCTGATGGTTGGTGGAAAGGAGAATGGATTTGGTAGGCTTCGCATTTGGAGCTGTCAGCTATGCAATCAGCTCTGAGGGTTGGCCAGAAGTAGCCTGTTCTTAGAACTTTGCTAGTCAGGCTTCTGCCACCTTTGTGATTTCCACAGTATCCATCGTGTATGTCCTCTATAACTTGTTTAGCTTCACGAGGTTCCAGGCAACGCAAGTAAGGTCCAGCCTAAGACTTTTTGAACATGTTATTGATAATAGTATAGGTGGAAGCTTTGATCCTAAGGGCCCTTGCTTCATTCTTATCTTTAGGAAGTGTTCCCTGTAAGAACCAATAATAGTATGGTTTGGTCCAAGAATTTGTGTCCTCATTGATGGGACAAGTTTGGTCAGGTTTTTCATTGGTTCGTTCTAGCAGGTGAACAATGGTCATTTTGTCAAACACAGCAGGGCGGAAGTTTAATCCCAGGCTGGCTAGGGCATCAACCCAAGTATTTAAGTCTCTTGGTATTTGATCAATGTCAAATGAACTAAACTTTTTGCAAAGGTTTTTGACGTAGTCTAGATAGAGGATCATTTTGGAATCTTTTGCAGCATATGTTCCTGTGACTTGATTGGAAATTAAAAGGGAGTCATTTTTTACCTTGAGATTTTTCACACCAAGTTCTATACATACCTTGAGTCCAGCTATCAGGCTTCATATTCAGCTTCATTGTTTGTTGCTTTGAATTCACAACTAATAGCCTGAGCAATTAGGTCTCCCTGTGGTGATTTTAGTACTAATCCTAGGTCAGTTCCTCTCATATTTGTCGCTCCATCTATGTGTAAGGTCCATTCTGTAGATATCTCATTTCTGCACCTCTCGCAAACCACCCGGTGATGATTGGGCCGCATGTTTGCTACGCGGAATGATTTGTGACAGTTCGTAAGTTTATCGTCAAGTGATTGCTCAAATACTAATGTCTACCTCTTAGTTGTCATCTACATGCCGATACGGTCGTTTTGGCAGTAATTAGAGTACATTTGGAGTCCGGGCCTAAAACCGTCTTCATTTTCTGGTATCCGTTAAATCCCGAGTTAGAATGTTCTAGAATGTTCCGGATATTTCTATTCCATATTTTATAAATATTTCACAATCTTTAATCTTTGGTAAACAATTTCCCGTAATATTCACATAAGATATTAAGGAAAACCAAAATATTCTGTCCTACCATAACTTAAACACGGAAATATTTCTTCCGCAGGAGGAAACCCCTTGGGAATAGACGCAGCAGGTGCTGCGCCTCTTCCAAGAGACGCAGTGGCTGCTGCGCCTCTTCCCAGGTCCTTTTCTGCGTAATTTTCGTATCTCTTTCATATATTTCCGAGATTCACTTCCAAAGACTCTCCGAAACCCTAATTCCTTCACGTGATTAGTATAAATAGGAGCCTTCGCTCCTCATATTTCTCACGCGAGTGTCCGCCCTTCTCTTCTCCCTTTGCATTCTAGACCTTTGTTCTTACTTTTTGGCGTCTACGTGCTTGAACATTCGACCACGTAAGCTCGGATCCTTCTGAGTACCAGCCTCGTTTGCAAGACCGACCAATTTGACCAACTCCACAATCAATCAACTTAATTAACTTAAATCGTTTTCCTCTTACGAGGGCACTTTCATATTTTCATTATAGTTCGAGTCGAGCATCGCTAATCGATAACTTAGGCCTTCTCGTTTCGTTAAACATGTAAGTCTGAGGGTGTAAATCTCTCCTTTTATTTATTGTTATTTATCTTTTGTATCATCACTAATGTAAGGTTTATGTCGAAAATACCTCCTTAAAACCGATTTCTAAAACCGTGCTTTAAAACCTCTTTTTACGGATTTCCAGAAGACAATCCGCCGAGAAAGGACGCAGCAACTGCTGCGCCTCTTCGAAGGAGCGTAGTTCCTGCTGCGCCTCTTCGTGAGGCTGCCACAGTTCCTGCTTCCTTTCTTCTTCCTTCGTCCTCTGTAATTCGTTCGAGTTTATTTGTTTCGTTTGTTTCCTGTTAATTCTTTGACATAATAGTTTATCATCTCACATGTATATTATTTATCATTCATTCACATGTTTAATTCGTCATAAATTCGACTTAAATCCCTTATAATCCGATATTTGCGGGTTTTCGTCATTAAACTCAATCCGGGTTGTAGGGGTTCGATTTGTTCATATCGGGTTTCTGGAATTCGATCTTTGGTATATTTCCGTCTGTCATGTTCGTCATTAATTTGTCATTAATTCATCATGTTTAACCTATTTGTTCACCCATGTCATTAATCAATCATTCTTCCATGTAAATAATTAGTAATATTCCGTCTCATCCATGTTTATTGCTTTTATGACCATTAATCACATGTAATTAACCTGATAATCACTTCCATCCAAGTAAATATATTAATCGATCATTAAATTAACCCAATTACATTAACGATTTGCAGTTCCGGCTTCACAGCCAGAACTCACCCTTGGAACAGACGCAGCAACTGCTGCGCCTCTTCCAGAGGGCGCAGTCCTGCTGCGCCTGTTCCAGGATGATTTCTGTTTCTGAACTCCGTTGTTGCCTGACCTAATTTAATTAGCTTACGTATAATTAACTATTATCCGTATTATCGCCTTAACTTCTGTTCGTTAATTCTTTTGATTCATTCTTTCATTCTCTTTTCCAAATTATCCGTTTTAAAGGCATTTTCGACATAAATCGCCTAATCCATTGTAATTATTGTAATTTTCATTATTGTAATTTTCTTTATTGTATTTATCTTATTTCTTGTATTATTTGTATGTTTTCACATGTAATTGAACATTAAATCCTACCTCGACATTAATTGTTTGCTAATTACGTGTTAACCGACTTAGTTAAATTCACATGCTAGGATTAAAACTTGGATGTTGCATTGCATGCATATAATCGACGATATATCGAGTATAGATGATATCCCTAATCATTAGTAGAGGCCGCTATCGAGGCGGGCGGGATTAGGTGTTCGATCAAAAGAGCTTCCTAATACGTACCCTCACCCCTTACTCCAGATCTCTGTGAACATCCGTGTTCATTGGCATCCAGGAGAGTCATTCTAGACATAAAATGCTAAGGGTAACGATTGCTTAGTGTTCATGTCACTACTTTGTGTCTTGACATGAGACGAGGTATTCGAACGGTTCCAATTTCCCATAAAAATTGGTGGCGACTCCAACAAAAATGCAAACGCTTGTTCTCTTCCTCCCAAGCGCCCCCGTGGGCCCCCCACTGTCCACAGTTTGGCGACTCCGCTGGGGAAAATACACTTACGTGTAGCCAAGGGTGAAACTTGAACAAGGTTAGGGAATAGTTTATACAAGACAATTGTCGGTTTTCATAACTCGGTCTTCCTAGACCGTTTCATTCGGCCTTCCTAGGCCCAACCCAACCCATTCCACCAATCGTCCCGTCTAAACGGTCCTAATTCTTATTTGGGCCTAAGGATGGATAGCGATTGACGTCATCCATACCATGATGCTTACTCTTGTTTGTATCAAGGGCCTTCCTTACTTGAGGAAATGGACTAGGAATCGGCCTTAATCTTGTTTGGTACGAGCCTCTCCACAGACTTCGGGTTTGATGGTTCGGTATGGCAACCTACCCTTTAAACCAAAACCCTTTTAAATGCACTCAGCATCCCGTTATAATGCTTGTATAAATGTTTGTACCTTACGTGATCACCATTTCTAAACGAAACCATGACGATTTTTGCAAAAATCAAAACCCTTTTTTTAATCAAAATTTCGAAAAAGGCCATTGGATTAGTGCAAAACCCAGTCGAAACTCTGTCCATTTGTCGAGTCAAAATTCGGGCCACAAGCCCATTTCAAAACCTCACTTCGAGTCCACTCCTACAACTACACTATAGTTGACTAGGATACACATTTTTCAAAATTTTGTCCTTTCTTCAAAGTTCACTCAACACAAGTGGCACACACCCACTTCACGAGTCAAAACATTTCTTCTTTTAGCAAGTGTGTTAGAATGGCCGATCATGTTTTGATTCGTCATCGACCTCTTATCCAGTTTTCAAGATGTCTGGAACCAGCGAAACAAACCTCCACCAACTTCAAGATGGTAATGATCGAATCCTAGCCGCGCTAGCCCAAATCCAAGTTACTCAGGACCAAGTGTATGATCGCCTTGACACCATCGAGGGTCGGATCTACGCCGTAGAGGGGAGATTGCCTCCTCATGAAAGTGAAGTAGAAGGTGACTACGCGGATGAATCCAGGGACAAAAATTCTCCCATGGGACTGACTGTAGCTGAGAAAAGACTCCAATACTTAAAGGAGCAATTGATGTACCTTAAAGGGGATGACATTTATAGGGAGAACAACCGCAAGTATGAGGCCGTCAATTCCAAATTGCCAACAAACTTCAATATGTCGGATATCCCTAAATTCAAGGGGCACGAAAACCCTTTGAACCACATCCGTGCCTTCAAGGATTACATGTCTATCAAAGGCATCAAACCCGAGATGTTTTTAAGGATCTTTCCTTCATCTCTTGACACCATCCCAAAACAATGATTCTACTCTTTGGAACACAAGAAGATCGCTACTTGGGAAGATGCCGCGATCGAATTTGCTAAGCAATACGCGGATAATGCTGAGACCCAAGTTAACATGCGCACTCTAGAGGTTCTTACCCAAAATGACAAAGAAGGATTCACCGACTTCCTAAGTAGGTGGAGGAAGACTAGTACCCAACTAGTTGAACGCCCGGATGAGGCTACCCTTGTGGAGAAGTTCGTGGATAATCTCAAACCTATTTATGCCAACCATTTGAGATATCAAAACATCAAAACTTTTAAGGACTTAACCGTACTAGGGACAAGGATTGAAGATGACATCCGTAAAGGGCTCTTGTCCAAAACGGTAGGTCGATGATATCAAGGCTCAACAAGTCGTTCTTACGGCTCCACTAGCAAGACTGATGAAGTTAACCTTCTCGAGCCATCCAAGAAAAGTACCCCACCAAGGAAATTCACAAACCTTGGGGATACTTACTTCAACGCTCTTAAAAGGTTAATGAAGCAAGGCAAACACCAACCTATAGGACCTACTCCTGAACCTGAAAAGAAATTCCAAGTTCTGGGATGAGAACTCGTACTGTGAATACCATAGGGGTAAGGGGTATGACACGGAAAAATGCTACAAATTGAAAAATGTGCTTCAAGACATGATTGAAGATGGTCGACTACGAATACCGCCGGGAGGTAAACCCAACAACACTCAGAATCCTCTTGGAGTTCTAGTGATTACAAGTGACGAATCTACCTTAGATTGTTCACACCTCATTTCTCCAATTGAAGATGAAATCCATGCAATCAAGAATGAAAGGTTCTACTCTACTATCTCCCCTACCATTTCCGACTTCATCACATAGGCAAGGAGTGTGGATAGGCACATTTGGGAATTAGAAAATGTGGTGACGACTTTACATGATCCCAACGCAACACCCAAGGAGCATGTGCCACTAATCTTCTCTCAAAACGCTACTATGCAAGAAATAGTCGCCGTGGTTGATAAACTAGTCGACCAAATCATACGACTGGAAGATAAAATCATGAGAATGAGGGAACTAGCTACAATCAATGGAGTTTGGGCCGATGATGATAAAGACGAGTACCTCATCGAAAACTCCCTAGTCAAGGAAATAGTCCAAAATGGTGAAGACCAAGATGTGGACCACCTAACTCGTTCGGGACGTCCATATCAAAGCACAACTCAAAATGGTCCAACCAACGTTGTCACACCAAATGATAACGAGGATGACTCCACTAACCATTTGCTCAAGCAATTACAGAAGACAAAGGCTGATCTTTCAGTCTGGCAATTAGTAGCAAGCTCATTCCCACATCGCCAAGCTTTATTGCAAGCTTTGGCCAAACTAAATGTAGCACATAACTCGACACCCGAAGATGTAGTCAACTTGGTCTTCCAAGAATCACCGAAGCTAAGTAATCCTATTACTTTCTCAGACGAAGACTTGCCACCTTTTGGCACTAGTCACAACTTAGCTCTTTACATCACTGTCATTTGTCTAAAGAAAAACGTGCCAATGACCTTGGTAGATGATGGCTCTACAGTCAACGTCATACCCCTCAAAACGGCATACAAATTAGGCATGAAAGAGTCGGATTGGACCCCTACCAATCAAGGTGTTCGCGCATATGATGGTACACGACGAAAGGTGGTAAGACTTGCTAACCTAACCACAGCCACTTGGCCAATTGAGCGAAAGGTTAACTTCCAAATAGTGGACATCGAAGCTTATTTCAACATACTCCTAGGAAGACCTTGGATTCATGCTTCCAAAGCAGTGACATCCACCCTTCATCAAAAGATCAAGATCCCACTAAATGGCAAAGTGGTAACGATCACTTCGTCACCCATCAAAGCAATAATCGAAAAGAAGTCGAACAATCAAGTCCTTGCAGATCCAGTATATGAACTTGGGGGCTTCTAAAGCATAAATGTCATAGAGAGCGAATTGGCACCCTTATACTATGATCCCTACTCCAACTTGGTGGTCAACCACATACTCAAATCCCAGGGATACTTCCCTGGAATGCCTTTGAACCCTATTCGAAGAAACACCTTCGCACCATACAAGGAAGGCAACTAAAAAAGGATACCACTTGGACTAGGGTACTAACCCACTAAAGAGGAGGTTCTCGAGATGATCGCTCAAGTTCAAAACCGTAAGTATGTAGGAGTCCAAATGCGACCCTATCTCCCTACCCTAAATGGGTACTTTGTTAAAGAAGGAAGTCTAGAACTCTTTCACCGATTTCCCGAGCCTTGGCATTATCTCGAGAGGAAGCTAGCCGGAATCGAGATCTTTCCCGATTGCTACCTCATCCCTCCAGAAACGGTTCCTACCGTCAAAACCCGTCAAGCACCTTGGTTAGACGAACAAGCTGTTAGCCTATTGTTCGGAGAAGATCGATTTGTTAGAGCCGCGCAGGATGAGATCATTACCATGATACTTCAAGACGATCGCTTCAACCCCACCGCGTTAATCACAGAAACTAACGCGAGTCAGCAGAAAGGATGGAGAAAGTCAATCAAGTGGACCAACAATCAAGGAAGACTCTTCAAGCTCACCACTGGAGAAGGAGAGATGTTCAAAGGAGAACCAGAAGACGATGAGTTCGAGTCAGAGTCGGAGTCAGAGTCGGAGTCTAGAGAAGTCACTAGGGAGTCTCCTCCTGTCGTCATCCCCATTCCCTTTGTTTCTCCTAGCTTAGCCTCGAGTAGTCACAGTAGTTCGGGAAATGTCCCAACCACTGTCCCTTTGCCGCCACTGACCACGGATCAGATGGCTTCTTTGTTTCAACGTTTCTCAAACTTTAATATGAATAAATCAGGTTCTCCTTACTCATTGTGTTATCTTGAGTGCAATTCTGTTTACGATGATACTGAGGATGACCAAGACCCAGACTCAATCGAAATACCTCCCTACGTAGCCAAAGAAATACTACAGGAAAAGGAAGGGGGACCAGTAATAGAGGACACCGAACCCATCAATGTAGAAACCGAACTAGAACCCCAAGAACTTAGGATAGGGACTACCTTGAGCTCAACCGAAAGGGCCGATTTCATAGACCTCCTAAACGAGTTCAAAGACGTTTTCGCTTAGTCTTACAAAGACATGCCAGGGATCGACAGGGATATCGCCGAACATAGAATCCCGATTAAGCCAGGTTTCAAACCTGTAAAACAGAAGCTTCGACGAATGAGAACGGAATGGGCTCTCAAGATTAAGGAAGAAGTTGATAAACAATTCAAAGCCGGGTTCATCAAAGTTTCCGAGTATTCTGACTGGGTAGCGAACATAGTACCTGTACCCAAAAGGATGGGAGAATCCGCGTTTGTGTTGATTTTAGGGACTTAAACAAAGCAAGTCCTAAAGATGACTTCCCTCTACCACATATCGACATATTGGTGGACAATACTGCAGATCACGCACTACTATCCTTCATGGATGGATATGCTGGTTATAACCAAATCAAGATGGCCATAGAAGACATACATAAGACCGCCTTTGTCACTCAATGGGGAACTTATTGCTATACGGTCACGCCATTTGGATTG
This sequence comes from Silene latifolia, assembly GCF_048544455.1. Classification (NCBI taxonomy): domain Eukaryota; kingdom Viridiplantae; phylum Streptophyta; class Magnoliopsida; order Caryophyllales; family Caryophyllaceae; genus Silene; species Silene latifolia. The sequence goes on from NC_133531.1 coordinate 118,291,557, forward strand.
ATCAACGCCGGAGCTACATATCAACGCACCGCAACTACACTCTTACATGACATGATGCACAAAGAAGTTGAGGTATACGTAGACGACATGATTGTCAAATCCAAGGATAGAGAGGGGCATATTGCGAACCTTCGCAAATTTTTCGCAAAGCTACGAAAGTACAACATGAGGCTCAATCCTCAGAAATGCACATTCGGAGTAACGTCTGGCAAACTCCTGGGATACGTCGTTAGCCAACGAGGTATAGAAATAGACCCTTCCAAGTTCAAGGCTCTGATCGAAATGCCACAACCTCAAACATAAAAAGAAGTCAGAGGATTCCTGGGAAAAATACAATATATAAGTCGATTCATATCGAAACTCACCATGATTTGTGAGCCTATATTCAAGAAGCTCAAGAAGACAGACCACACCATGTGGGATGATGATTGTCAAAATGCATTTGATCGAATCAAAGAGATATTGGCTAAACCACCAGTGCTCATACAACCTCAACGAGATCAACCTCTTGGTTTATATCTCACAGTAACCGAAACAGCCATGGGTGCCATGCTAGCTCAAACCGTAGGAAGTGAAGAAAGGGCTATCTACTACCTTAGTAAGAAGTTCTTGGAGTACGAGTGCAAATACTCACAACTCGAAAAGACATGCCTCGCTCTTGTGTGGGCAACGAAGAAGCTACGCCATTACATGCTTAGCTATTCCATCAAAATATACTCCAAAATGGATCCAGTCAAATACCTCTTCGAGAAACCCGTCCTCAACGGACGCCTAGTAAGATGGACTTTGATGCTCTCAGAATTCGATCTCAAATACGTGCCTCTGAAAGTTATAAAAGGTCGCGCCGTCGCCGAATTCTTCGCAGAAAATCCCATCAATGATGCACAAACAATAGATACTTGGTCATTTCCAGACGAGGATATACTTCAAACCGATGTAGACTCCTGGGACCTTTACTTTGATGAAGCATCAAACTTAAGAGAATTTGGAATATGAGTGGTGCTTATTTCTCCTGAAGGCGAGCATACACCAATCTCTGTCAAACTCGACTTCGAGGTGACAAATAACGCTGCAGAATACGAAGCTTGTCTCATTGGACTATAGGCGGCAGTGAGCTTAGGTATTTAGAACCTTCGAGTACACGGGGATTCATCCCTGATCATCAATCAAGTTACGGGATCTTGGAAAATCCAAAGCGAAAGCTTAGCACCTTATCAAGCCAGAATAGACCAAGTTGCCCAATTCTTTGATCACGTGACATATCTACACCTACCTCGGGAAGAAAATCAATTTGCAGATGCTCTTGCAAAACTCGCATCTTTGATTAATATGCCAGATAACATGGTGAAGATGCCTTTATGCATCGCACGACGGCCAGAGCCAGCTTATGTACACCAGATCACCGATGAAGAGGAAATCATGCAGGAACCCTGGTTCCAAGCAATCCTGAATTTCAAGCTCAATGGTACCTATCAACCCGATATGGACAAAAGGGGACAACGTGCTATACACCTACTAGCTTCCCAATACGTTCTCATGCAAGGAGAGTTATACAAAAGAACACCTCTTGGTGTAATCCTACGTTGCCTTGATCATTCACAGGCACGAAAGGTGATGGAAGAAGTCCACGATGGAGAATGCGGTCCTCACATGAGTGGGCCCATGATGGAAAAGAAAATCACAGGTTTGGGGTATTACTGGACCACAATGGAATCCGATTGCATCAAATACGTAAGACATTGCCGCAATTGCCAAATCTTCGGGAATGTACGACACGTCCCTCCTTCATTGCTCTATACGATGACATCTCCTTGGCCATTTTCTGCCTGGGAATTGACATAATCGGGAAGATAACTCCAGCCGGAACAGGAGGTCACTGTTTCATCCTAGTGGCAATCGACTATTTCACAAAATGGGTAGAAGCGGCTTCCTACACTAGTCTCACGGCTAAAAACGTGGCAAAGTTCATACAAAACAACATCATCTGTCGATATGGTTGCCCATATGAGATCATCAGTGATAATGGATCACATTTCTAAGCTGAGACTGAGCAATTGCTAGCCAAGTACAAAATTAGGCATCACCACTCTTCGCCCTATAGACCACAGACTAACGGCGCGGTAGAGGCAGCAAACAAGAACGTTGTCACAATTCTCAAGAAAATGATTGACAACTATCGAGATTGGGCAAGCAAGATACCCTTTGCTTTGTGGGGATATCGTACATCTGTTAGGACGCCAACTGGGGCCACACCTTTCTATTTGACCTACGGCATGGAAGCTGTACAACCAGTCGAGCTAGAGATACCATCCTTGCGTATTTTACTCGAAAGTCAAATCCCAGAAGCCGATTGGAAGAGGGATAAATATGAAGAACTCATCCTCCTGGATGAACGTAGGCTACGCGCCTTGCATAATGTCCAAACATATCAAGCACGTATCAAACGAGCTTTCAACAAAAGGGTTAAGCCACGAAACATCAAGGAAGGAGACTTAGTACTCAAATCGGTTAGAGCTCTTTTACCTGTTGACCCACGGGGAAAATTCAAACCCAATTGGGCCGGACCATTTCTAGTCAAGTCCATACTTCCAGGGGGTGCGGTTAGAATCACAGACCTAGACGGGAATGAGTTTTCCAACCCAACAAACCTTGACCAACTAAAACGGTACTATGCCTAGAATAGGAACAAAAAACGCGCCTCGCGTAACCTCACGTGTCGCTCTTGTGGCACTGAATAAACGACTCTTGGCCAAGCTGAAATAAGCTAATGTCACTTGCTCTTGCACTTTGACAAGTTTGTCATCCTCATATCATCAAATAAACTAATTTTGGACCTTCAGAGTAAGCAAAAGCTCATGCTTATTTTCTAAGTTCATTAACAAGCTCTTGCTTAGAACAATTATTCTTTTACATTTACTCGAACTACGCACAAGGGTTTGATTTCATTTTTAATGAATACGTAGGCAATCCTTCACAAGATACAACCCATTATTTTAAAATGTGAATAGAAGGACATTTGCATTGCATTTGGAATTCGACAAGAATAATAATAGAAAATCACAACGGTTTCATAACCAGTTAACCTTTTTTATTTCATTCATTTTCTAGTAATAGTACGCTACATAATAAAAAAAATAGGCTAGGATTCTAAAACCCCACCTTTTTATTACAACAATAATAATAATAAATAATAAATAAAGACTCGGGCTATTCTTCCATCTTCCCTTTGCCCTTGTCATTTTTGTCATATTTCTTGTCACGACCTCGAGCCGGACGCTCTTGCGCCACTTCGGACCTAATCACCAACGGTCTTTCTTGAGGCCTAGACTTCCCATTCTTGCCAATCACCATCTCCACGACAGGAGAGGTCCTCGGTTTCTTCGAAGGATGAACGACTCGAAACCCGGCTTCCTCCTCTCCCTTGGTCAGATGCTTCTCCTTCTCTTTTTCCACCTCGCGCACCTTGTAGTCGACGGGCTCGCTCTTCCGGAGTAGTAGCTTTCCACCATCGCAGATAAGAATCCGACACCCATAAGGCATTAGCAGAATAGTTCAAGAACCATACGTTTCTTTGGGCCCATTTAATGGCCCACTCCCTTCGGCTCTCTGTAGTAAGTGCCACGGCAGTCTGCAGAACGGTATCAAGCTTCGGGATCGTCTGTTTTAGTCCAACCTGTCTCATCAGCCTTTCCGGGAAGATGCACACCATAATTCCAAGCCAGGAATGCGCACAGATCGGGTAGGATCCAAAGAAGACACTCCAGTGACAGATTTGAGGTGCCACCACGGTACAATCCACCTAATCAAAGGACCATCATCACTCTTAAGTTTGTTCTCCCAATAATTGCAGACCCGGGTGAAGTCCACCATGTAAAGCCTAGTCCTCATCGCAATCGAACGAGCATGATAAGAAGGAATATGAACTGGGGGCTCGATCAATCGAAGCCGTTCCATAAGCCAAACCTACCAAAAGCGGGTATTAGAAAAGAAAAAAAAAAAAAAAAAACGAACGAAAAAAAAAGAAAGAGAAAAATAAGCGTTCTTTTACCTGCAGAATGACGGGACTTCCCAAATACGGTAGGTCGCGGTTGGCTTTTCTATTATCCAAGCCCAAAAGGATCTCTCCTAGACATAAACAAGCTGGGCTCCTGCGCAGCTCCATTTGCTCAACAAGGCCCAGAAGACGGAGGTCACCTCTCAAGTCTTCATCAACATGCCCTTGGAAGACATATACATGCAACAAGCAAAATCAAAATGCTCTTCACCTAGCAACATAAGAAACGGTGGGGTCGGCCCTGTTAATGAATCGGTCAATAAAGTCCAACATTCGCACTCCCTTCGAGGTCACTAGACGGTCCACCTCAAGTCTAGTCAATCCAAGTAAGTCTCTAAATTTGCTCTTGTACCCTTGCGAAGTAGAAGGAATGGCAGGCAAGTGTTCAGGGTCCCACCCACCAATCGCAGCAATTTCTTCAGGAAATGGGCAAATATCGCCTCCAGGGAACGCAAAAACGTGGAAATTCGGGTCCCAATAATCAAGACAAGCATCCAAGAATGGTTTGACAACCTTGATAAGCTTCAAGCTCAACAATGATCCAAGATTATAGGCGCCCATATCATATTTCTCCATGTTTGAAAACTCGTTGGTCCATTCTTTCAAGCGAATCTCCAAAGTATTCATGACGAAGAGATTATTTTGAGAATTTTATGTAATAAGACGAAGAAGAGACGGAAGAATTATGTGAATAAAAGCTCTATCGACGTCTCTATTTATACTAATTTCTGTTTCCAAAAATGCGAACGTAAATACTGGGAACAAGCGCAAAGACTCTTTGCGCCTCTTTCAAGGGACGCAGTTCATGCTGCGCCTCTTCCTCAACTTGATTTCTGTGATTTTCCGCGTTGGATCTTTCCTAATTCCTCGACGAATAATTTCCTATTCTTACGGGTTATTTTTTTGGTAAATAGGTGGAAATTACCATATTTCGTGTTTCCTAAATTCCGCGGGCACACATTTCGAGACGACATCGACATTTTCGTCATTTTACCACACTTGTACATATTCATTTTAGGAAATAATTTTCATTATAATATAATTCATTTCAAAATTTATATATTTATTTCATTTATATTTCTCTCATTTTAATCATTTCATTCTAACTTATAAGTTTCTATTTTTTTCTTTTTTTTTAGGGGTAACCCTCTCTACCGTCCGGTCACTTCCGGCAAAATTTTTGCATTTTTTCACACTCTTTTGAGTCTTTCGTTTTGCGCTAATTCAGGCCACATGTATATACAAATGTATCTTTTGCGTGATTTCTATGTAAATTTCGGCAGCATGACGGCGTAAACCGTCATCTACCAAACCTGTTCAAAGCTAACCTGCAGATACAAGCAACACAACCCAGCAGCAAAGGCGCTCAGGCCATCTTATATACAACTAAAAAAGGAAATGTACAACAAACTGGGGGCTCGAGCCCCAAACAAAGTCCGGAATGTTCAAAAAGAAGGTCCAAAATGTACAAATGTGCAAAATACGGCCAACAAACAAACAAAAACTACACAAAGCTACTGCTGGTCGCCCTCCAGCTCTGCAACTCTTGCCGGAAGAGCAGCAATCTCGGCATCTCGAACCTCGAGCTCCCTCAACAAGCGAGCAGTCTCCTCCCGAGACTGAGCCAACTCTCGCTCCAGCTCGCGGTCCCCCTGTAAACAACAAAATTGGCTCATGTCAATCATTTCAAGCAATTACAAGAAAAGTTGGAAAATAAAAAATAAAAAATGGAACAGGCACAAGGTTCATACCTGACGGCCTGGACCGCCGACAAGTGCCTCGACGGCAGTAGCTCGCAGCCGGTTGGCCACCCTCCATAACGCCACGAACCGAGACGGCGCAACCTGCATTTTCAAGAAAGAAGTTCTCAATAATTGAATAAGTTCAATCAAATGTGTTCTTACACAAAAATTATGCAAATTAGAGGCTCACCCTCCGAATCAGCTGCTGCCAGTCGTCCAGGCCAGCATCCGTCACAGCCACGTCAAAGTCACGCAGCTCGGAGATCGTCGTCCTCCCGGTCGCGTCAGTGTACTCGAGGGTCTCGGTGTACTCTGGGGGCTCGATGCCCGCCGCCTCAACCTCCTGCAAAACCAAATATTTCTCATTAATCGATGATCTTTTATCGTAGTCTCAATATCAAGAATAAAGAAGAGTAAAGATGCTTACCACTACCGGCCAGTACGCCAACCTCCCGTAGAGGAACGCTGAGTAGTCCTCACCAGGAAGAAGGAGGGCGTCACCACCGACGCCAGCCAAGTCAGCCTCCCTCTCTGCCTCAGAAGGCTCCCTGAACATCGTCCTAGGAGGATCGATGGGAACCGTCAACACGTCCCGAAAGCACTGACGAGCCAAGCGCTCGCCTAAGTGCCAAACAGGACCCATCGTCGTCCTCAACAGCAGCCGGCTCGAGCTCCTAGGTCGAAGGACCTCATCCACAAAAGGAGGCGCTCCAGCGTACTCCGCCCAAGGCCTGGGCACCCACTGGGACAAGATAAACAAAGGAATCATTCTTATGATCACTTTAAAAGCAATATAGAAGCAAATGAATATAAGTGAGATGCTTACGCTGTCTAGCTGAAGAGCATTCACGTCCCGCCGGTAGACACCATGAGAAGAACGTTTGCTCTTCGTCCTACACATCACCCAATCCCTCGCCAGGGGATAGGCTCTCTCCAGCGGCTCCGTCCTCTTGGGCGCGAGGCCCGGAAAGTAGGAGTACACCCACGTCTGTGAGACAAGATAGTTAATAACGATCTTTCATAATTTGACAAAGAAAGGAATTGATTGTGGTCTAAATGAAGGTTCATACTTCCAACAGTAGTCCAGGTCCGACTGCGCCAGGAGAAGTCCTCTTCTCCATCAACTCCGGACGAACCATGGCCCTCATGAAGCGGATGAGGACCGCAAAACCATCAGTGACCCAGTCCCAACGCCCTAGGGAGCTCAGGGCAGAAAGGAAGGGAAGAAGCTTTGTCGACAGCCTTTCTCCCTTGTCTCCGAGGTAAATCGAAGACAGAAACCACTAGAGCCAAAAACGAGCCCTCTACTCAACTGTACAGGGAGGAGGAGCCGTCTCTCTCCCGTCAATCGTCACCAGCGCCGGGATCTTTCCCGCAAAGTAGTCTCGAACGTAGGAGCTGGGCACCAAACCCGGCACTGTGACAGCCTTCGTCGATAAGTTCCAGCCGATCAACCTCCTAGCCTCGGCCGAATCCACCCTCATGGCAGTCTCCGGCCACTCCACAGCGTCAGACCCACACGGCAGACCAGAAATCATGCCGTAGTCCTCCAGAATGACTCCCACCTCACCAAAAGGCATGTGAAAAGTGGAAGTCGTATCCCAGAATCGGTCCAAGAAAGCGCGGACGAGGCTAAGGTTAGCCTGCAACTTCCTCCTCGCGATATCCCTCAAGGCCTGCATCAAGGCACCGAACGCTCCGCGCTCGATCATGGCGTGCTCCTCCGCCGACAGCCGCTCGTAGCACTCCATCGCTGTCGTGTAACCCGAGAACGACCTGATGTTCCCGGCCTCCTATTGTGATTTCAAACAAAAGCTATCTTTAGTTTTTGAATGAAGGTTGGAAGAAATATGAACAAATAAACGAAAGAAGATGAGTGATGAGTAGTGAATTCCTATTTACCAAGCTCTTCACCGTCCTGTAGGACAGGTGACCCTCTGCAGCCCAAAGCAAGTGCCTACTCTCCCAGGTCTCAACCCACGTGGGTGCTCCCCTCAGCTGATGACCTCCTCGTCCAACGTTGGCCCGTCTCGGGGCCTCCTCCTCCTCAACAGCCTCCTCCTCATGGACCTCGTCCCCAGCAGCCATCACCGCAGCGGTGAAAGCCTGCTCCAGAGCCTCCTCGATCACAGCAGCGTCTATCTCCATGGGACCTCTCCCAGAAGTACAAGCCTCATCACCTGCAACATTAAAGCAAATTTAGGCCGCGTCACGTGACGACAAGCCTTGGTTAAGGGATTTTCGAGCCTTCGGAAGCCCTGAAATCGCTCTTTCTTGCCATCTTTGGCCATATTCTCACAAACCCGATCACTCATGTGGTAATTTGGGTCAAGTCAAGCCTAATTTGAAGCCTAGTCTTGGGTTCGAATCGAAATTTCGGCAGCATTTCGTTATAACAACGATTATGCCCTAGAGAAGTGTCCTGAAAAAGCTGTCACAAACCAAAATTCCGAGATGGTAGGAAGTTTACCCATCATCCAAGGATCCCAAATATCAAGTTTCATCGCAAATGGGCAATCCTAAGGCTATTTTCGAAGCAATTTACGGTTTAGCTGTGAAACCGTCTCAAATTCACTCAAATGCTCAAAACTCAACGAAAATTCGAAACAAATGCATGGTTATGTTCCTTATACTACCAATTATTCGTTTCTAATACCAATTTGACAAGGCAAATGCATTTGGGGGAAAAGCCCCAAATTTTCGATTAATTGGGTCATAAACCCTAATTTTTTCGATCCAAAATTGAACAAATACAGAAGATTAATGCAAGAATGGTACACACACCTCGATTAGTCATGATGAATCCAAGCTTTTGGATCAAACCTTGGCGGAAATGGTTAAGATTTGAGAGAGTATTGTGTGATTTGTGTTTCGAAACAAATGAAATAATCCCTCTGTTTATCGCGTTTTTACGCAGAAAATACACCCTTGGGAACAAACGCAGCAGGCGCTGCGCCTCTTCCAAGAGACGCAGCTCTTGCTGCGCCTCTTCCTGGCATTCCTTTCATACGAGTTTTCAAAAATTCGTTATGAGTTCGTTATTTGTAGGCCCATCTTTGGTGCGCCTCTTCCCCGATGCTATTTTATCCTTTTGGTCCGTTTGGCGATTATCTTTCGTTCTGACCTGCATTTCTAAACCAGCAGCAGACTATTACACGTTATTTATCGCTTCCAAGATCCTTACTTGTCACAACGAGCAGATGTTCCTTCACAGGTGTTTCGACACGCCTTCATTATATTTCTCCAACGAGAGTAAGCGAATAGACTTTCCCTCACGAGACATGGAGATTAATTCCCGATTATGTTCCCCAACGAGAGTAAGCGGATAGACTTTCCCTCTCGAGACATGGAGATCAACATCAACCCCTATTTCTTCCGAAGTTTGTTCGAAGCTGAACACGAACAAATTTCTCCCAGCAGTTCCCGACTGTGTCCTGCCGTCTTTCCTCAGAATCATCGTTTCCTTTTAATCCTTCAAATACCCCTTTTCAGGATAAATCGTCATATCTTCAGACACCAAGTTATCTTCATGCCCAAGAGTTTCGCCGAAGCACCTTCAGTCCTGTTTCGTCCGGAATTCTCAGGTATGGTCTCTTCTTATGGCTGGCGAGCCTCCTTACGTAGTCTAATGGACTTTAAACGACCCTCCCCGATAGTCGACAGACTCTAAAATGTTCTCGAAGACAGGTCCTTGGCTCAGACCCCTTTGAGCCGCCTCGTGTCGCCATAGTCGTCAGGTTGTAATCTTCGATTGACCTGATGGCTATACTTTGACTTTCGCCTTGTCCAAGCCTCAGTCAAAGTGGGGGCTCTGTAGATACCTCATTTATGCACCTCTCGCAAACCACCCGGTGATGATTGAGCCGCATGTTTGCTATGCGAAACGATTTGTGACAGTTCGTAAGTTTATCGTCAAGTGATTGCTCAAATACTAATGTCTACCTCCTAGTTGTCATCTACATGCCGATACGGTCGTTTTGGCAGTAATTAGAGTACATTTGGAGTCCGGGCCTAAAACCGTCTTCATTTTCTGATATTCGTTAAATCCCGAGTCAGAATGTTCTGGAATGTTCCGGATATTTCTATTCCATATTTTATAAATATTTCACAATCTTTAATCTTTGGTAAACAATTTCTCGTAATATTCACATAATATATTAAGGAAAACCAAAATATTCCGTCCTACCATAACTTAAACACGGAAATCTTTCTTCCGCAGGAGGAAACCCCTTGGGAATAGACGCAGCAGGTGATGCGCCTCTTCCAAGAGACGCAGTGGCTGCTGCGCCTCTTCCCAGGTCCTTTTCTGCGTAATTTTCGTATCTTTTTCATATCTTTCCGTGATTCACTTCCAAAGACTTTCCGAAACCCTAATTCCTTCACGTGATTAGTATAAATAGGAGCCTTCGCTCCTCATATTTCTCACGCGAGTGTCCGCCCTTCTCTTCTCCCTTTGCATTCTAGACCTTTGTTCTTACTTTTTGGTGTCTACGTTCTTGAACATTCGACCACGTAAGCTCGGATCCTTCTGAGTACCAGCCTCGTTTGCATGACCAACCAATTTGACCAACTCCACAATCAATCAACTTAATTAACTTAATCGTTTTCCTCTTACGAGGGCACTTTCATATTTGCATTATAGTTTGAGTCGAGCATCGCTAATCGATAACTTAGTCCTTCTCGTTTCGTCAAACATGTAAGTCTGAGGGTGTAAATATCTCCTTTTATTTATTGTTATTTATCTTTTGTATCATCACTAATGTAAGGTTTATGTCGAAAATATCTCCTTAAAACCGATTTCTAAAACCGTGCTTTAAAACCTCTTTTTACGGATTTCCAGAAGACAAACCGTCGAGAAAGGACGCAGCAACTGCTGCGCCTCTTCGAAGGAGCGCAGTTCCTGCCAAGCCTCTTCGTGAGGCTGCCGCAGTTCCTGCTTCCTTTCTTCTTCCTTCGTCCTCTGTAATTCGTTCGTGTTTATTTGTTTCGTTTGTTTCCTGTTAATTCTTTGACATAATAGTTTATCATCTCACATGTATATTATTTATCATTCATTCACATGTTTAATTCGTCATAAATCGGATGTAAATCCCTTATAATCCGATATTTGCGGGTTTTCGTCATTAAACTCAATCCGGGTTGTAGGGGTTCGATTTGTTCATATCGGGTTTCTGGAATTCGATCTTTGGTATATTTTCGTCTGTCATGTTCATCATTAATTTTTCATTAATTCATCATGTTTAACCTATTTTGTTCACCCATGTCATTAATCAATCATTCTTCCATGTAAATAATTAGTAATATTCCGTCTCATCCATGTTTATTGCTTTTATGACCATTAATCACATGAAAATAACCTGAGAATCACTTCCATCCGAGTAAATATATTAATCGATCATTAAATTAACCCAATTACATTAACGATTTGCAGTTATGGCTTCACAGCCATAACTCACCCTTGGAACAGACGCAGCAACTGCTGCGCCTCTTCCAGAGGGCGCAGTCCTGCTGCGCCTGTTACAGGATGATTTCTGTCTCTGAACTCCGTTGTTGCCTGACCTAATTTAATTAGCTTACGTATAATTAACTATTATCCGTATTATCGCCTTAACTTCTGTTCGTTAATTCTTTTGATTCATTCTTTCATTCTCTTTTCCAAATTATCCGTTTTAAAGGTATTTTCGACATAAATCGCCTAATCCATTGTAATTATTGTAATTTTCATTATTGTAATTTTCATTATTGTATTTATCTTATTTCTTGTATGATTTGTATGTTTTCACATGTAATTGAACATTAAATCCTACCTCGACATTAATTGTTTGCTAATTACGTGTTAACCGACTTAGTTAAATTCACATGCTAGGATTAAAACTTGGATGTTGTATTGCATGCATATAATCGACGATATATCGAGTATAGATGATATCCCTAATCATTAGTAGAGGCCGCTATCGAGGCGGGCGGGATTAGGTGTTCGATCAAAAGAGCTTCCTAATACGTACCCTCACCCCTTACTCCAGATCTCTGTGAACATCCGTGTTCATTGGCATCCACGAGAGTCATTCTAGACATAGAATGCTAAGGGTAATGATTGCTTAGTGTTCATGTCACTACTTTATGTCTTGACATGACACGATGTATTCGAACGGTTCCAATTTCCCATAAAAATTGGTGGCGACTACAACAAAAATGCAAACGCTTGTTCTCTTCCTCCCAAGCGCCCCCGTGGGCCCCCCCGCTGTCCACACATTCCTGGCCTGATTTACGGGTGTCTAGATGGTTGACCTCTTTTATGATGTCTGATTCTAGGTTGGGACTGAATTCAACCACAAAGTCTGCTAATGCCTGAGATTTAATTGTTGTCTTAGGTTCAAAGGTTATGTCATAAGTACTTAGTTGTACTGACCATTTTGCCATTCTGCCTGAAAGCTCAGGTTTTCTCGAACAGATTTGATAGGCAGGTTGCTCCTGACAATTATTGGGTGACTTTCAAAGTAAGGTCTAAGTTGTAACACCCCCTCATACCAAGGTGCCTTACCAAGACCACCCTACCATGAAAGTGCGTTACCATCTCGGTTTCCCGAGGTTAGTATATACCAAAGCGTCTGAATTGAGCATTATTATTAAAGTACTGTGAAATGCAAAGTTTACAAGATCCAAAACCAAATACTATCTAACGAAATACAACTTCAAAGTCTTAACATTAAAGGAAAACCCGCTAAGACTCAGACGGTGATGCTATGACTCGTGGTGGCAAATCTCCCAAGATAATCCCCAAGCTCTCACTAGCAAAACCTGTCAAGCCTGCTCACCATCCCCGAATGGATCACCGCAGATTCCACAAACAACAACGGGGTCAGTATTATTCAACTAATAAAACAAACAAATGCAATAATCGCCGATCATCACCAATTCCCAATCATCCGAGCTCACATAGTAACCGACTACACACCAAAGTGTGTAGCCCCGCCAGCATTACCCATCGCAACAGGTAATCCTCGCCGCCGATGGGTGACCGCAGCCGATCCCACCTAGTCCAGCAGCTCCTCAACGAGCGACAACGATCCCGTCCCTTAATGTGCACATCCCCTCCCGTGGCGGGTTCCACGGAGGGCGAACTAGGGTGTGAAGCCACTCCCGCAAGTGACTCCACCCCAATCACAATCACATGACATCACAAGTCATCTCAATCCCCTCACACCAACTCTTGTCACAAAAACCTCCATACTACGATGATCAACGGACAACGATAATTACAACAACATGTCATGCAAAGCACAAGGCGAGTAGGAAACCCTACCTTAGCAATCAACAAAGCAGTATGCAACACGAACAATCAAAAAGGCTCCTCTACGAAGTCTTCTCCTATACAATGATCATGTAACACGATTACACTTTGTACAATTCCCAAAATCTTATTCTCATATAAATGTACAGTAACCCACAAAGTACAAATAATCACGAAGATAGAACTTACCAACAGTGCAACGAGAACTTATACGCAAGAACCACGACGATTACCCACACAATGACGCCACGAAATGCTTAAGAGAAGGATTAGGGAATGATTTGGGTGTGATTAGGGTAACGTAGAAATGATAAAGCTTTTGAAATGATATTAAAAACTGACGCGGAGATATAAAATACCCTAAACATTCCCTAATCAAACCGTCGAAATAACACTCATAAACCCGGACACTCGGCCGAGTAAGTGCATACTCGGCCGAGTGTCCAATACTCGGTCGAGTATTCACTATACTCGGCCGAGTATTCCTCAGCAGAACAAAATAACCACAGCCAAAACACTACTCGGCCGAGTAGGCTCTACTCGGTCGAGTAGTCACCAAGGAAAATCCGTAGTGTTACAATCTTTCCCCCTAAAAAGAACTTCGTCCCGAAGTTCACACTCTACTATACAAGCAAGCACAACACTACGTCACAAGACTATACCAATTACATAAGACAACTCCAAGGAACTATACAAGCACCACAACAAGTTACCACAAAACCATTTCCCGACTCGAACCAAACAAAGAAAAACAAAACAAAACACCATCGCGACCATCTCCTACCCCCCTAAAAAGACAACGGTTACGTCCCCGTAACCAAACATACCTGATCAAAAAGGTTAGGAAAACGTTCTCGCATAGCTTCCTCAGGTTCCCATGTGGCTTCCTCCACATTATGATTAGACCAAAGGACCTTGAGTAAGACCGTCTCACCATTCCGGGTCTTACGAACCTTGCGATCAAGAATCTCCTTAGGAATCTCGGCATAGGACAAGGATTCATCAAGTTCGATGTTCTCCATCTCGAGGATATGCGACGGATCACTCACATACTTCCGGAGTTGAGATACATGAAAAACATTGTGCACTCTATCCAAAGTTGGTGGTAAAGCTAACCTGTAGGCTACCTCGCCAACCCGGTCCAAAATTTCATAAGGACCTATAAACTTTTGGCTTAGCTTACCCTTTTTCCCAAACCTCATAACACCTCGCATAGGTGACACTTTCAAAAGAACCTTGTCACCTACCGTAAACTCAATGTCCCTGCGGTGTAAGTCGGCGTAGCTCTTCTGGCGATCTTGAGCTGCTCTCATCTTTTGGCGAATCAACTGGATTTGCTCAACCATATCTTGAACCAATTGTGGCCCTAAAACCCCGCCTCGGAACTATCATCCCAACAAATGGACTTGGCATTTTCGGCCATACAAAGCTTCAAAAGGTGCCATCCCAATGCTTGTATGATAACTATTATTGTATGAAAACTCGATCAAATCAAGTCTGTCTTCCCAACTGCCCCCAAAGTCCATAACACATGCCCTTAGCATGTCTTCTAAGGTCTTGATGGTCCGTTCTGCAGCCCCGACCATCGGTTCGGATGAAAAGTCGTACTCATTTTCAACGTTGTACCCATCAACTCTTGCAGTTCTTGTCAAAACTTTGATATGAACCTCGCATCGCGATCAGAAACGATATCTTTCGGGATACCATGTAACCGAACCACATGCTTTTCGTAACCCAATGCCACGTGCATCTTAGACCAATTATCCTTCATGGGAACGAAATGGGCTGACTTGGTCAACCGATCCACAATCACCCAAATCATGTTGTTACCTTGTTGTGACCTAGGTAACCCCACAATAAAGTCCATGGAGATCGACTCCCACTTCCACTCGGGCACTGTCAAAGACTGAATCTTACCTTGGGGTCTCCTTTGTTCACCTTTGACCCTTTGGCAGGTCAAACATCTAGCCACAAACTCAGCTACATCTCTCTTTATGTTCGGCCACCAAAAATTCTTCTTAAGGTCTCTGTAAAGCTTGTCACCACCCGGGTGAACTGAATAAGGAGTGCAATGAGCCTCTGACAAGATCATTCTCCTTAAATCTGCATCGTCAGGAACACACCATCTCCCATCAAAACGGACACTCCCATCTGGATGTATAGAGAACCGGGAAGCTGCTCCACTCTCTACCTTTGACTTCCACTCTTGGATCTTAGGATCAAGCTCTTGCTTACTTTTGATGTTTTCATACAACTCTGGCTCGATCGTCAAATCCCCGACGGTATCCCCCTCTCGAATCATAAAGATCCCCAAACTAGACATCTCATCTCTCAACTTCAGCAAGGACATAGCTGTACATAGCGAATGAACGCTCTTCCTACTCAATGCATCTGCAACAACATTAGCTTTACCCTCGTGATAGATGATCTCCATATCATAATCTCCAATCAGCTCCATCCACCGTCTCTGTCGCATGTTAAGCTCCTTCTGAGTGTAGATATACTTTAAACTCTTATGATCAGAGAACACCTTAAAAGTTGCGCCATAAAGGTAGTGCCTCCAAATCTTAAGAGCGAACACAATCGCTTTTGACTCCGGATCATGAGTAGGGTAGTTCTCCTCATATTGCTTGGTGCCTCGAAGCATAGGCTATCACTCTCCCTCCCTGCATCAAGACACAACCAAGACCGTTCTTTGAAGCGTCGGTATAGACCTCAAAGTTCTCACAACCCTCTGGCAAGGCTAGGATAGGAGCTGTGGTCAAGCGTTCCTTTAAGGTCTGAAACGCCGTTTCACAACTCTCATCCCAAACAAATCTGACTTCCTTCCTCATCAAGGATGTCATAGGCCGCGCTATGGTAGAGAAATCTTTCACAAATCTCCTGTAGTAGCCGGCAAGGCCTAAGAAACTCCGAATCTCAGCAACATTCTTCGGCGATTCCCACTTGGTAACGGCCTCAATCTTACTAGGATCCACAGATACCCCCTTCTTAGATATTACATGACCCAGAAAAGCCACTTCCTCTAACCAGAACTCACACTTGGACAACTTGGCATAGAGCTGATTTTCTCTCAAGGTCTGCAGAACTATCCTCAAGTGCTCTTCATGCTCTTCCTTAGTCTTAGAATAAACTAGGATATCATCGATGAAAACAACCACAAACCTATCAAAAACGGTGTAAAGATCTGGTTCATCAAATCCATAAAAGCTGCTGGCGCATTGGTCAACCCAAAAGGCATCACCACGTACTCGTAGTGACCATAACGAGATCGGAATGCTGTTTTAGGAATATCCTCATCTGCTATCCTCAGCTGATGATACCCCGACCTCAGATCAATCTTAGAGAACACACCTGCTCCACTTAGCTGATCGAACAAATCATCAATCCTCGGCAACGGATACTTATTCTTCACTGTGACCCGATTGAGCTCTCTGTAATCAATGCACAGTCTCATACTCCCATCTTTCTTCTTTACAAAAGAACTGGAGCTCCCCACGGTGACACACTAGGCCTGATATAACCCTTGCCTAACAACTCATGTATCTGCTTTTTCAACTCTGCCAACTCTTTAGGTGCCATACGGTAAGGTGCTTTAGATATAGGACCCGTTCCCGGCTTAAGCTCCACGCTGAAATCGATATCCCTCTTGGGAGGCAAACTCGGTATTTCCTCAGGGAAGACATCTTCGAATTCTTTCACCACGGAAATCTCAGAAGCTGTCGGCGGCTCTACTCGGTGATCTCTCACATGACAAAGAATTAAGGGACACTTCTTCCTTAAACATGACTTTAAGGTCATAACTGCTATAAACCTACACTTAGGCTTTACCACAAACCCTCTATAGGACACCCTAACACCCTTGGGACCCTTTAAAGACACTCTCTTTTGTCGACAGTCTATCCTGGCATCATACCTACCTAGCCAATCCATCCCGACAATCACCTCAAACCCATCCTTAGAAAACTCCAACAGGTCTACTGGTAAATCTACCCCTCCAATCACCATAGATATACCCTTATATAACTTGAGACACGACACAGACTCCCCCGAAGGTAAGAACACATCATCTTTTACAACCTCAAACTTTCCCAAACCCATAGACACAGCATGACTTTTAGACACAAAAGAATGTGTAGCCCCGGAATAAAACAAAACAAAGGACGGTACATTATCAACAAGAAAGGTACCGGTAACTACATGAGCATCATCTTGTGCTTCCTGCTTGTCCATCATGAAGAGCTTTCCACTGTTTTTCTGTCCTCCACCCTGAATTGAAGCATTGGAGGTACTTGGCCATTGCCGAATCTCGGGTGATTTTGTTATTGGCGCGATAAGATCCACTACCACCGCGGTTGTAACCGCCCTGGTTACCCTGTCCACCTCTGTTGCCATATGAACCTCCCGGTCGGTTGCTAGCAAAACTCTGAGTCGGCCCCTGAGAAAAATTTCCTGATCGAGCTCCTGAACCATTGCCGGGCTTGTAGCTCGTGCATTCCCGCCTTTTGTGGCCTATCCCACCACAGTTGAAGCACGTAAGGTTGGTGTTGTCACTTACAGCCCGACCTCCATTCTTTCCCCAGCCCACGAGAACCTCCGAGAAAACAGCTCCACTAGAAAAAGCCTTAGCATGGTTGAAATTCCCTTTCTTGTTGGTTGGTTGATTGTTGTTCCCGCTATCAGCCTTCCTCTTTTCGTAGTGATCCTCTCCTCGATCTCCCTTGAGAGATCCACCATTCTCTCAGCTTGACCCGCTCTCAGATACACTTCCTTGAGGTCAGGAGCAACCCAAGCCGGCATACGACTCATGATCTTAGCAGATAAACCCCTCTCAAAACGGAGAGCCAAACCTCTTTGCCCGAGCTGCATATCCTCAACGTAACGAGATAGCTCCAAAAACCGATGATAGTAATCAGTGACTGTCATCTCCTCAGTCATGGTGAAAGAATCAAAGTCGGATCTCATCTTGTGTCGGATATGCTCCGGCACAAACTGCTCTCTCATAGCACTCTTCAACCCAGACCACGGAATAGCCCCTTCCGCCTGGTAGTAAGCTCTAGCATCATCCTTGACATTCTGCCACCAAACTGCAGCTTCTCCTCTTAGGTAGTACACTACCTGCTCAACAATCATGTCCTCGGGGCACTTAACCATTTCCATGAGAGCTTCAATCTCACGGTGCCACTTCTCGAGCAGCTTTGGTTCACCTACCCCGTCATATGTGGGAGGGTGGAAACGAGCAATGTTGATGCTAAGCTGGGTTGCATCCATCGTCTTCTCGTTCCCTTTTCCCACATTTTTGAGAGCTTCAAGGAGAGCCTCTTGTTGCTCAATCATGTGAGCAACCTCATCAAGAGTCATCTCGGAAGCTTGGATCTGCGCGGGAGTTCTTTTGGGCGGCATTTTGAGCTGATAAGAATGAAAGAAACGTAAACACATGCTCAAAATTTAACACTCTTCCGCCATAAGAACACTCGGCCGAGTATACATCATACTCGGTCGAGTAAAGCTAACTCGGTCGAGTATCCTCCCAGATACTCGGTCGAGTATCGACTCCAGAAGCGAACGTCAAAACACAAAAACAACACTCGGTCGAGTGTAACAACACTCGGCCGAGTGAACACTACTCGGTCGAGTATACGTTCATACTCGGTCGAGTTATCACAAACAGTAGCGACTGCCACTTTCCATCAAACAACACTCGGTCGAGTTCTTGGCTACTCGGCCGAGTACTCCATACTCGGTCGAGTACCTGCCCTGCTCGGCCGAGTTACGCTATAAACAGGTTTACAGATTACGATTCCCCTATCATGCTCACTATTCCCGTAGCAAATACGTAAGGACTTAAAAGCCATGTTATAATCACATCAGCATGCAATGCATATATTAAAAACTTTAATACCATATTGTAACCATATCAGCATCCAATTTGCACATATACTAAGCCAACATTGAAATCACAACCCGTTTCATCTACCACTCCTCCCATCACAACAATTAAGAACTTCATCACACACATATGCAACTATCGACTTTTACCAACATGCATCTTCACATACGTGCACATACAAAGCCTAGTTCTCATCACACTCCCCCATGTTACCGGCTCGAGTTAGTAAGGGCCAATGTGCGACTCCGGGACGTCTCCCGAGTCTTTGCGGTAGCTCAAAACAACTCTCCCCGGGTTCATTTTATTTAGACTCCCTAGGTTCATTAAATTCATTTGTTTAGGTCTTTGGAATCTTCGGCTCGATACCACTTTGTAACACCCCCTCATACCAAGGTGCCTTACCAAGACCACCCTACCATGAAAGTGCGTTACCATCTCGGTTTCCCGAGGTTAGTATATACCAAAGCGTCTGAATTGAGCATTATTATTAAAAATCTTGTGAAATGCAAAGTTTACAAGATCCAAAACCAAATACTGTCTAACGAAATACAACTTCAAAGTCTTAACATTAAAGGAAAACCCGCTAAGACTCAGACGGTGATGCTATGACTCGTGGTGGCAAATCTCCCAAGATAATCCCCAAGCTCTCACTAGCAAAACCTGTCAAGCCTGCTCACCATCGCCGAATGGATCACCGCAGATTCCACAAACAACAACGAGGTCAGTATTATTCAACTAATAAAACAAACAAATGCAATAATCGTCTGATCATCACCAATTCCCAATCATCCGAGCTCACATAGTAACCGACTACACACCAAAGTCTGTAGCCCTGCCAGATTACCCATCGCAATAGGTAATCCTCGCCGCCACTGGGTGACCGCAGCCGATCCCACCTAGTCCAGCTCCTCAACGAGCGACAACAATCCATGTCCCTTAATGTGCACATCCCCTCCCGTGGCGGGTTCCACGGAGGGCGAACTAGGGTGTGAAGCCACTCCCGCAAGTGACTCCACCACAATCACAATCACATAACATCACAGTCATCTCAATCCCCTCACACCAACACTGTCACAAAAACCTCCATACTACGATGATCAACAGAGAACGATAATTACAACAACATGTCATGCAAAGCACAAGAATGGGCGAGTAGGGAAACCCTACCTTAGCAATCAACAAGCAGATGCAACACGAACAATCAAAAAGGCTCCTCTACGAAGTCTTCTCCTATACAATGATCATGCAACACGATTACACTTTGTACAATTCCCAAAATCTTATTCTCATATAAATGTACAGTAACCCACAAAGTACAAATAATCACGAAGATAGAACTTACCAACAGTGCAACGAGAACTTATACGCAAGAACCACGACGATTACCCACACAATGACGCCACGAAATGCTTAAGAGAAGGATTAGGGAATGATTTGGGTGTGATTAGGGTAACGTAGAAATGATAAAGCTTTTGAAATGATATTAAAAACTGACGCGGAGATATAAAATACCCTAAACATTCCCTAATCAAACCGTCGAAATAACACTCATTAAACCTAGGACACTCGGTCGAGTAAGTGCATACTCGGCCGAGTGTCCAATACTCGGTCGAGTATTGACTATACTCGGCCGAGTATTCCTTGGCAGAACCAAAATAACCCACAGCCAAAACACTACTCGGCCGAGTAGGCTCTACTCGGTCGAGTAGTCACCAAGGAAAATCCGTAGTGTTACATAAGTTTAGTACATGATATAATTAAAGCAAGTACATATTTTTCAAGTAGTCCATACCTTTTTTCCGCATCCAGGAGACTTTTACTTACATAATAGACGGGGTGTTGTTGGCCTTCAACCTCTTTGGTTAGGACCCCACTTACTGCCGTTTCAGTGACAGATAAGTCAACCGTCTGGGGTTCTCATTTGTTTGGCTTAGCCAACAGTGAAGGAGTAGTCAGGTATGTTTTTATGTCCTGGAAGGCTGCTTCGTGTACAGGCAACCATTTTAATGATTTGTTCTTCCTGAGGAGGTTATAGAAGGATCTGCATCTTTTTGATGATCTGGATATGAATCTGTTCAGGGATGCAACTCTTCCTGTTAACCTTTGGATATATTTAACCGATTTGGGAGATTCCAATTTCAAGATGGCTTTTATCTGTTCTGGTCTGGCTTCAATCCCTCTTTTTTTCACCATGTATCCAAGGAATTTGCCTGAAGAGATTCCAAAGTGGCATTTGGAAGGGTTGAGCTTCATATTGAATTCTTCTAGGATCTTGAAGGCTACTTCTAAATCTTTTACATGATCTTCGGTCTTTTTTTATTTAACCACCATGTCGTCAATATAGACCTCCATTATATCACCTATTTGATCTTTGAACATCATGTTGACCAAGCGTTGGTAGGTTTCCCCTGCATTCTTCAGGCCAAAGAGCATTGCTGTGTCACAATATATGCCCCTTTCCGTGATGAATGCAGTGTTTTCCTGGTCAGCTGGGTGCATCTTGATCTGGTTGAACCCACTTGAGGCATCCATAAATGTTAAGAGTTCATGGCCTGCTGTGGCATTTACCATTGCATCTATATGAGGACGTGGGAATGGGTCTTTTGGCAGGCTTTGTTTAGGTCTGTGTAGTCTACGAAAACTCTCCACTTGCCATTTTTCTTTTGTACCACAACCACGTTTGCTAGCCACTCAGGGTACATGACTTCTCTGATCATTCTCATATCTAGCAGTTTGTCCACTTCTTCATTAATAATAGAGTTGCGTTCAGGGGCAAACTTCATTCTTTTCTGTTGCACAAGCTTAAATGATTTTTCAATATTGAGTTTATGGGTAATAATGTTGGCGTCTATACCAGTCATATTGTAGATACCCGTATCTGTCGATATTGGCATCTATAGAAATCCCGATCAACACCCGATGATGATAGGACGACATGTACACAACTGTTCGACCTAGTCATTATTCCGTGCTCATTTTCGATGTAGAATGGACGTTATCGACGAGGAATTTAATTAATTTAAATGAAATTTAAATTAGTTTTTACATTTCAAATGAATTCATTTTATTTTACCTTAATTTGAATTTATTTACCCATATTTATTTATTTTTATTGAAAATAAAATAAATATTATTTTTCGTCATTTAGTTTATATTGATTTGAAAAATCATTTTAAATTGCATTTCAAATCTCGATTAGAAAAACTCGAGTTTCGTTACGATCTCTAGCTCGAAGCAGCTCGATTTGGAGCTCGATTTTGAGCTCATTTTGATCTGATTTTCAGAAAGATTTATAACCCATTTTCATCTACAGAGATTCTAGTGTTCAAATATCCTTGCTCGCAACCTAATCTACCATTTTTAGCCCACCTTATACCTCCCATCGACACAACTACCCAAATCAAGCCCGAGCCTCGACCTTTGCTTACTTACGGTCAGATCGACCTACCCTAGACCTTGAAGCTCGAGCTCGAACAACCACCTATCCAAAATATCACTCAAGACTACCCACTAAGCCTTATCCAATTAAAAATATCAGTCAAATACTACTCCTAATTCATTGCCAAAACCGTGAATTACAACTTCTAAGAAGTTGTTATTCTTCCTTCCATAAATTCAATCCAAACCTTCCAATTCTAGTAGGAAACCTATCTATTATATTAATAAGACTAATTAATATTATTTTAGGAGCTTCCAACTCAGAAAATAACCATAAAAAGCCTCCAAAATTTCGAACCACACAAACTGCAAAAAAGAGTTTATTCCATTTTCCTATTTCAATCCAATCTTTCTTTAAGGTAAAATATTTGTTGGTATCTTTTCCATACCTGATAAATTTATCTTTTAGGAAGTTACAACTCATTAAAATAAGCTCGTTAATCACATTCACATTGCTTATTCCAAACGTGTGAGAGTAAGACTTCCTTACTTTCCATAATTCAATCGATATCTTTTCCTTTGTTAAGAGAATGTATCTGAATCTGGAAGGAGTTTAAAAATTGGAAAATACTCTTTATTTTTTTTGTGTGAGCCGTCCAATCCACCAAAACCCTTCCCCAAGCAAGCCTTTCACTATAATTACCCTTCATTCATCCTTCATTCAAAAATAAAAGATAGAAAGCGAATACAATTCAAAGTTTAAACCCTCATCAAATCACTAGATACCGAGACACAAACCCTAAAATTTCATACCTCAAACCCTAAAATGACCTGACCTAAATCCCAGATCTGAAACTAGACTCTCTTAGGTTTCTAAAACATCTTTCAGATCTAAAATCGGATTATTAACGAATTCACAAAGCTAAAAACAAAATCAACCTTTATTTTCTAAGAAGATTTCGGTTTTGCAAACAAACTCGTCGAAGGCGGCCCCTCAAGACAATATATACAATCGATTATGACACGAAGACTTTGTCAACGATACATGTAGGTTGATGGTGCAATAATCCCTTTCTCTTTTTCCTCCTCTATTTCGTTTTCTTCAATTATTATCATATATTGTTCATATCGTTAACTAGCTCGTTTGCATGTTGATTTCGATATTATTATGATATAATTTATGTATGCAGGAGGATGGGATATCATATGTTGTTGTTAATGCCGATGGATGACTTATATTACATGTGGATTTGTTTTCTGTTGGAAATTAGAATGATTTCTGACAATCTTGTTGCACATATCGCATGTTTATTTCAATTAAGCATGGAACTTGTTTAATTATGTTCTTTTGTTAGATCTATCTTAGAATTTGTTTAGATCTGATAGTTTTAGCATGTTAACATATAAAAGATGAAATCTTTTTTTTTATTAATTCACATGTTTTGCTTTAATTAATTGGATATGATTAATTAGAATTGCATGAAATCGCATGAATAGAATTGTTTGTGTTGATTTGTTTTTCTCATATGTTTGAATCCTTCACATGTCACATGAATGAAACCCAACTTGACTTAGAATAGGTCTTTTATGATCCCAAGTTGACCGAATAGGTCTCGACCAACCTCGTTATGCGTGCCCTCCTTGGTTTGCTCTTTTGCATTCGTTTGTTGTTTGATTTGCATTTGTTATTGAAATTGTCATGAAACTAATGTTTGCCAATCTATGTTATGCTAAAGATAAGTAAACTTTCTTCTCTATCTCTTTTTTGTTTGTTTACTAGAATAGTTAATGAACTTCACATGCTAAATAACTCGACGAAGTTTAATTGCATTAAATCGACATAGAATTAATGTCACATGCTAGGGTTTTATAAAACAACGATTGCATATATGAACTCGTAGCCAATATAGACATTGTTTTCTATTAGTAGAGACTGTTATTGCAACGGGCGGGGTTGGGTGTTAAGAAAAGAATTTAATCAAACTTCCTAACACGTAAACTGAAACGTACCTAAATCTCTACTTGGTTTCTAAATTCCATTTAAAAATTTAGTGGCGACTCTAAATCACATATTCTCGCGTGGATGTAAATTTCCCTTATCCACAATTTGGCGACTCCACTGGGGACTTGAAGCTTGAAAATAGAAAATAATGGCTATTAGGTTTACCTAGTTCATATTATATTTTTGTTTATCGTGCATAAACCCTAATTGAGACTTTAGGAGGACCATCAATCCCGTGTATCGATTGCATTGTTACTTGATGACGTCCACTATGTCCGGTTTAAAGACCAAGGTGGTTTCGTGGAGGTTAGCAAGTGGATTCCCAACCATTTTGTACAATACTTATGGCGGGTCTACTCTTCCTCAATGAAGCGGGACATAGACCCACTTTAGAAGACCGACCGAGACTTAGAAGAGTCTAGGCCATGCATAGTATCCATAATATGTGAATGACTACGTGATTGCTTGATCCCGAGTCATGTTTTTCAAACCAATTTTCGAAAATCCCGTGTCTAGAATAGGCTTCTGTTTTCGAAAATTCATGATTAATTTCAATCAGTCAAACTCGAAATTTTGGTCCGCCTTTTTACCCAAATTTCCGAAAATTACATACCCTATTTCAATCTCGAGTCTTTAAACTCATCATCTTTTGAAAAAAGATCCATTTTCCAAGGCGAAATAATGCCCAAATAGAGTTAAGATTTCATCCATATTTTAACTCTATCCCGAACTTTCGAAAGGATCACTTCCTAAACGAAGTAATAGAGTTAATATTTTTACCCATATTTTAACTCTATTTCGATCCGAATTTCCGAAAATAGCATTTTTAATATTTCAAATTTCAAAAACGATCTAAAAGGGACATTTTTAGGCCGTTATAATGCCCATTTTGATTTGAAAATTCAATACAACTTTTTTCAAATTAATCCAACCCATTTAAATCCCCGATTCTTAATCAAGCATGAGATTGAGTTGAGTCTAAGGTGGTGTCTTAACTATACAAGGTCATCTACCCCATGTCCTAAAGAATCTAGGATATGACACATTTGGATCACAAAAGTTAAAATCTTGTGTCCAAATCACATGAGTCCAAGTCAAACCACAAGGAACGCCACAACTAGCCCACATAGGCGTCGCTCCATTGAACCCATGGGCCATACACGGTCCAATCACGGGTTTGGTGATACCAAGCCCAGTCTAAAATCTAGTCGTTATGCTGTCGAATCTCGTTAAAATCCCAAGTTTGGGTCAAACCGATGTCTAAAGTCAACCATAAGTCTAACCCATGTCAAAATGAACCTAGAGCTCGAACTTATAGTCTTGTTCAAGTCCGAGTCTTCTTATATGGGTCAAGTTTTTGGGTCAGGTACAAGGTGTGCAGGTTTTACCCAAAATATTGATTGGTGTGGGTTTTCTTGTAGAAAGGCCACTGAATCCCGACTTAAAGTAATGGAAGACGCAATCAACAAGCTTAGTGAGACAATGGAACGTTTAATTGCTCGGATGGAGAATATCGAGTCTAAGCTCACCGACTCATCCGTCCCATCTCAATCCGATTTGGAGAAGCGGTTTCAGTTTATCGAAGATAGATTGAAATTAGCCCAGAGGAAAAGTATCCATTTCGAAAATGCAAGGACTTATACTCCAGTTCTAGACAAGCTATCCGCAAACATTGCACTTACTGATATTCCAAAGTTTGAGGGTACTGAGGATCCGGTCCATCATGTTAAGTCCTACAGGGATTACCTAGCTTTGAAGGGAGTATCTGCTGAAATGCTCTCTAAAATATTTGCTCAATCCTTGGGTACTCACCCAAAAGCATGGTTCTACAACTTAGACCTAAAGAATTTTTCCACTTTTGAAGACATCACAGTGGAATTTTGCAGACACTATGCTGATAATGTGGAAATCCAAACCTCTATGAGAACATTAGAGGTGATGACCCAAAAAGAAAAGGAAGGTTTCACCGAGTTCTATTCAAGTTGGCGTGGTGAAAGTGTGAAGCTAGCTAAGAAGCCCGATGAGGTTGAAATGGTGGATAGGTTCATAAAGAATTTACGACCCGTCTACCGAGATGCTCTCAAGTACCATAACTTCAATTCTTTTAAAGAATTGGCCCGAAGTGGAAGGAAAGTCGAAGACGATCTTAGAGCCATTGAAGCCGAAAAACCTAAGGGATACCCGGGATCATCTTCTAAGGGTAAGGCTCTCGCCACTACTAACTTTGTGGAAGCCATTGTTGCACTCGAAAATGGGTTCAGAAGGCCACAACTCCAAAGCCCAAGAGTATTTACTGATATTGGGTGTACCTATGCTTATGCTCTTCAAACTAATGGCCCAAGGAAAGCTAAAGCCCATTGGTCCAATCTCCGATATATCGGTTGAACAACAAAAGAAATGGTGCAAACCCGATGCTTATTGTGCTTATCATCAAGGAAAGGGTCATGGCATCGAGAATTGCATTAAGCTAAAGTATGAAATCCAAGATATGATTGAGAACGAAACGCTTTGAATCCCGACTACAAAGCCCAACAACGTCAGTAACCCATTTGGTGACCATGTCAATTTCATCACTGTCGACGACAATGTTGATCATTTTCGTCCCACTCGCTCGTGTTATCTAAAGGGAGTTTACATCAGGGGTATATTTGTGGATTGCTCTAAGTACCTACCAAGCCCAAAGAATAAAATTCAAATTTGGAATTTTGCTATAGATTGTACTCCTTATTTTTCCGGAAATATCAACAAAGTTAACGGTATTTGGGCCGATGATGAGGATAATGTATACCTTACTAAGGATGCTACTGTTCCTCGTACACAAGCAGAAATCCAACAAGTAAGGAAAGAAGCCCATGAGTCTAATCATTTGACTCGATCTGGGCGCCCATTTCGCATCGAGAAGGCAAGACATGCCTCTAGTTCTAAGGACATCCCTGAAAAAGTGTCCTCCAAAGAGCCTGAAACAGTCGAGGTTCTTGGTGAAGGGACGACCTCTGAGGCTTCCCTAATCAAGCAACTCCAAAAGACTAAGGCCGATGTATCCATTTGGTAACTCATGTTGAGTTCATTTGAACACCGACAAGCTTTACTTCAAGCTCTTATGAATATGACCGTGTCACCAAATGTCACTCTCGACAACATGGTTACTTCCATCGTCCAACCAAGGCTCACCAATGCCGTGACATTTTCTGATGAGGATCTTCCTCCGTTTGGGCCTCAACACAACTTGGCCCTCTATATTGCTATTATATGTCAAAACAAACACATTCCGATGACTTTAGTGGATGACGGGTCCGCTGTAAATGTCCTTGCTTTGAAGACCGTTCACATTTTGGGCCTTGAAAAGAATGACTTCATACTACCTGTGGACATAGCCACCTACACGCCAAGCCAACTTGTTGGACGTATAGCGGTTTTTTGAAAGCCACGCTCGGCGGCGTAAAAATGCTTTCGACCGGGTCGTTTTAGATCGGTCGGTTTCGTCTCGCTAAGGGTATCGAAACGATTAGTGATGTTCGGAGTCGCCACCAAGCATTTGTGGGATGCTTGGAACCCGTTCGAATCCCCTTTATACCTCGGTCAACCGAAGCACAAAGCAGGGTTTGACATAGGTACTAAAGATAAGAAATCGTCCCTCTTTAGCATCCTATCTCTAGAATGACTCCCGTACGCCCTGGATAAGGTCGTCCACTATCCAAAGTTTCTGAGTAAGAGGTGGAGGTACGTATTGGGAAGCCCTTTAATTAGACACCCAATCCCGCCCGCGGTAGCGGCCTCTACTGATCGATCTTGGTTGGTTGAATGCAAAAGTTGATAAAACGGTTTAAATGCATGAATGCGCATCCAATAATTTAAACCTAACATGTGAGAGCTTTCTATGTCGGTTGATTTAATCCAAGTATCTAGTATAAGATGTCGAGTTGGATTTATGGTTGATTTGCATGCAAGACGGAAATTAAACATCCATTTACCGTATTAGGTTTATGGTGCATAACGTGATCCATTTGTCTTAATAAAGCATTTTGAAAATGTGATTTTGAATAAGCGAATGGTCATCGGATCCGTCCTATATCCGGGCTAGTCGGAGTCGGGATCGTCCTAGACTAATGCAGAAAAAGGGAACAGGCCCTGTACCAGGCGACTACATGAGGCGCGAGCTAGCCGGCGGTGTAAGGGGACCTCCCCTGGTTTTGAAAATGAGAAATGAAAGGCCTGTTTAGGCGCGGGTCAACCAACGGTTATATGCCGTGTTCTGACCATTTGAAAAACGTTAATAAAACGTGTTGAAAATGGGTATTTGACCCGATTTGGTTTGAAAGAGTCGTTTAGACCGCATTTATTGATTTGAAGAACTAGACTCGAATAATCATCATTATTTTTATAACATTCGGTGTCGGGTTCGACTTGACAAGCCTGACATGAATAGTTTTGAAAATAATTATGAACTAATTGTTTTAAGTTCACTTGAATGTAATTAGTCGATACTCATCATCGTACCCGGGTTAAAATCCGGCATGGTATGTAGAACGAAGGATGACTTTGTGTTGGTGACTAATATGAAATGTAAAGAAATGATGAAAGGCTTTAAAATACCTCCCAAAATATAAAGAAATGAAATAAAAGGTTTTAAAATACCTTTTAAATGTCATTAACCAAATATTATCGCCGAAACACGGATTTAGCCGTCATGGTATGAGGAACCAAGGGTGAGAAATGTTTTATGGTTAAAACAAATAAAATAAAATAAAAAGATTCGAAAATATTTGAAATGGTAAAAACCGATTGCAAATATGAAAATGAATTAAAGGGGAAAGACGAGAACAAACACGGTTGAGTTCTGACCTGGACACCCCATTGAGGCGCGGGCAAGCCGGCAAACCAAGGGGCTTCTATCTCAGGCCAAAAATCAGTTTTGGCTCGTTTATCCCATGTTTTGGTTCATGTTATGCACGTTTTAGCATGTTATAGTCATGAAACAAATAAAAACATGATAAAAGGAGGATTTTTACACCCTCATACTTACATGTTTGGTTATGGCGAGTGACCGACGTAAGTGTAACAACTCGTTTGGTCGGAAAAAACTCGGTTTAAAACCGTTTTGGTAAGTAAAAAAGTGTGTTTTAAGATTAGTGATGGTATAGTGGTCGAAGTGGTCGGTCAAGTGATTTAATGCACGATGATGGTATCAAAAAATGTGTAAGGCTTGTATTTATGATCGGTAGGTCGTAAATACGCGTCGGATTGTGACTTAAGAAGTCGAGTCGAGAATTTGAAGGGAGAAAAGAGGGGGCGGACACCCGCGTAAGTTCTCAAAGGGGGCATTTGAGGGGTATTTATAGGAAATTGAGTGGTTGTGTGAGTTTTGAGCGACGCGGCCACCTGGGCTGCTCAAAGAGGCGCGAGCTACGTCGCGGTTCTTCGAGGTGTCTTGTCGCTTTCACACAAGTGCAATCATGATTTGTTCTATCCTAGGGTTTTTAGTCACATGTTTGGTACTTGAGCATTCATGAATCCGGGAAATATTAGTATAGAAGGCTTTGAATATTTTGTTTTTGGTGGTTGACTCGGTTTGACTCGTTGTTGGAGTCGGGATTTGAATTTCTGAGTCGGTTTTTGGTCCGATGTCATTTTTTACTCTAGTTAGTGTCATTGCGACCCCGTCGCCGTGCATTAGACACTCCAGGTATTTTTGAAATGTTTTGAAATGTTTTATTTTTGAAATCGTTTTATGTTTTCCGACGTAAAGTTTTACACAAACTGTCGATCAAACGTCGCGATTCCAAAGTATGTTATAGTCCGATAATCATCAGGTGTTTGTTGGAATCTCAGCAGATACTGGGTATCTACAGAGCCCCCACTTTGACTGAGGCTTAGACAGGGAGAAAGTCAAAGTAGAGCCCACAGGTCAATCGAAGATTACAACCTGGAGACCCGAGCGACGTCGAGGCGGCTCGAAAGGATTCGGGCCAAGGACCTGCCGTCGGTAAGGGCGACGCCAAGGCGACTCGAGGGTACGAGCCAAGGACCTGTCGTCGGGAACAGTTTAGAGTATGTCGACTATCCATGCGGGTCGTTTAAAGTCCGTTAGACTACGTACAAACGCTCGCCAGCCATAAGAAGGAGTCATACCTGAGGCATCTTCGGATATGTCCTTGTGTGTTTACAGACAAAGGCTCGCTAGCCGTGATAAGGAGTTGTACCCGAGGCATTTTCGGGATATGTCCTTGTGTGTTTGAGGGGAAAGGCTCGCTAGCAGTGATAAAGAGTTTTACTCGAGGCATCTTCGGGATATGTCCCTTGGTGTTTGCGGACAAAGGCTCGCCAGCCATGGTGCGTACCTGAGGAGGGCTCGCCAGCCGCAATGCGTAGTAAGGCTCGCCAGCCATGGTGCGTGGTAAGGCTCGCCAGCCATGGTGCGTAGTAAGGCTCGCCAGCCATGGTGCGTGGTAAGGCTCGCCAGCCATGGTGAGTAGTAAGGCTTGCCAGCCATGGTGCGTAGTAAGGCTCGCCAGCCATGTGCGTAGTGAGGCTCGCCAGCCATGGTGCGGTCGGTTAATGGACCGTGAGAATAGCCGCGTCAAATGGGCTTGTTTTGAAAGTAGCGAACTCATGATGTCGCCGTGGAAATAGTCAATTCGAATCTTCACTATCACTGTTTTTGAAATGAGCGGGTTCCTTGAGGAAGCCCCATGTTGGTATTTGAAGGAATAGTGAATTTGGAATCTTCACTATTCGTTGTTTTTTTTTTTGAATTTGAAGTGGCGGTTTTGATCGCTGTCTGTTTTGAATTTTGAAGGAAATAACAAATTCTAAATTTTGCTATCACGTTTGGAGTGACGGTTTATGTGCCGTCGTTGACATTTGATGGAAATAGTGAATTTGGAATCTCCACTATTAAATAAAGTGACGGTTTATGTGCCGCTGTTGACATGTGATAGAAAGAGTGAATTTGGAATCTCCACTATTAAATGAAGTGACGGTTTATGTGCCGCCGTTGACATGTGTGGTGAAAATAGTGGAATTTAATTTCCAACTATTATTTTGAAGATGACGGTTTTAATTGCCGTCGTTTGAAATTTGAAGAAATAGCGAATTTTGAATTTTCACTATTATTTTGAAAATTGAAGAAATAGTGAATTTTGAATTTTCACCATTATTTTGGAATTGACGGTTTTAATTACCGTCGTTTGAAATTTGAAGAAAATAGTGAATTTTGAATTTTCACTATTATTTTTGAAATTGACGGGAAAATGGCGGTTTTGACCGCCGTTTGTTTGAAATTTTTGAAGGAAAATAGTGACTTTTGATTTCACCATTTGTTTTTGTATTTGAAAAATGACGGTCCTTAATGTCGTCAATGAAAACTCGAAGTTTAATAAGGGAAATTGGGCCAAAGCCCAAATTTCGGTTAAAAAAGCAAGGGGAGGCCTGATTGAGGCGCGAGCCACCTTGCGAACCAATGGGGCTTCCCTTTTTTCTGTAAAAGACGCGAGGTTCGGCTGCATTTCATTCCCCATTCATCTTCAACCTTCGACACAAAAACCCGCAAAAAATCGCCATTGTTGGACTTTTGCTAGCTTCCATTCGTGCTATCAACCATAATGTCATCTCAAGGTATGTATTTCCTCTTGAATCCATTTGAATTTGTTGGTCTTTAGCTTAATTGAATTAGGGCGAAATTTTACCCTAGAAAATCGATTTGGGCGTTTTTTATTGAGCCCATTTCGAGTGAAATTGATGATTGCATTAGGTTACAAACTTGTTTAGGAGTATAAGGGTGCTTTTAGTTTGCATTTTGGTCCCCGTTCCCGCTCCCTATGCTCGAAAAACGTGAGTGAGACGGAGGAACCGTCTCATTTCACAATGCGAATTTTATTTGCTTGGGTAGTGGGTCCCACTAGATTGCATTGTAGTCGGGTGTGGACAATGGGCCACGGGGGCGCTTGGGAACAAGCGTTTGCATTTGTGGAGTCGCCACCAATTTATTGTGGAAAATTGGAAACCGTTCGAATACCGCGTGCCATGTCAAGACACAAAGTAGTGACATGAACACCAAGAACTCGTTACCCTTAGCATTCTATGTCTAGAATGACTCTCGTGGATGCCAATGAACACGGATGCTCACAGAGATCTGGAGTAAGGGGTGAGGGTACGTATTAGGAAGCTCTTTTGATCGAACACCTAATCCCGCCCGCCTCGATTGCGGCCTCTACTAATGATTAGGGAAATTGTCTATACTCGATATATCTTCGATTATATGCATGCAATGCAACATCCAAGTTTTAATCCTAGCATGTGAGAATTTGGCTAAGTCGGTGAACAATTAATTTAGCATACAATACATGTCAAAGTAGGGATTTAAGCTCTATTATATGTGAAGGCACACAAATGATACAATAAAATAAATACAATAAAATACAGAAAATTACAATAATTACAATGGATTCAATTGATTTATGTCGAAAATATTTCCAAAACGAATAATTTGATAAAGAAAAAAATAAAAAAATAAGCGAACAGGAATTAGGTGATAATACGATTAATAGTTAATTAATACGAACTAATTAAACTAGGTCAAGGCAGAACAGAAGTTCAGAGACAGAAGTCAACCTGGAACAGGCGCAGCAGAGCTGCGCCCTCTGCAAGAGGCGCAGCAGTTGCTGCGTCTGTTCCAAGGGTGAGTCTGGCTGTGATGCCAGAACTGCAAATCGTTAATATTCGTGGGTGAATTTAATGATTGATTATGATATTTGACTCGGATGAAAGTGATTTAATACATTAATTACATGCGAATGAGTCATAAAAGCGATAAAACATGGATGAAACGAATGTAGATGAATTAATTACATGAATGAAAGCTTGGTTAGTGACATGAGTGAACTAAATAGGCTAAAATAAGACGAATTAATGACGAATACAACAATAGACAGATGGAAATATATCAAAGATCGAATTCCAGAGGCCCAATATGAAAGAATCGAATCTCTACAACCCGGATTGATTTTAATGACGAAAACCCGCAAATATTGGATTACAAGGGATTTAAGTCGGGATTTAATGATGAATTATACGTATTAATGATGATGAACAATGTACATGTGAAATTATTATGCTATTATGCCAAAGAAATTGAAGAACAAACGAAAACAAATAAAGAACGACGAATTGACAGAGGACGAAGGAAGATGAAAGGAAGCAGGAACTGCGGCAGCCTCACGAAGAGGCGCAGCAGGTGCTGCGTCCCTTCGAAGAGGCGCAGCAGTTGCTGCGTCCTTTCTCGACGGTCATCTTCTGGTAATCCGTAAAAAGGGTTTTAAAGCATGGTTTTATAAAATGGTTTTAAGAAGTATTTTCGACATAAACCTTACATTAATGATACAAAAGGTAAATAACAATAAATAAAGAAGGATTTACACCCTCAGACTTACATGTTTGACGAAACGAGATGAACTAAGTTTATAATTAGTGATGCTCGACTCGAATGTAACGAAAGTGCCCTCGTAAGAGGAAAACGATTAAGATCAATTAAGTTGATTGATTGTGGAGTTGGTCAAATTGGTCGGTCATGCAAACGATGCTGGTACTCAGAAGGATCCGAGCTTACGTGGTCGAATGTTCAAGCACGTAGACGCCAAAAAGTAAGAACGTGGTCTAGAATGCAAAGGGAGAAGAGAAGGGCGGACACTCGCGTGAGAAATATGAGGAGCGAAGGCTCCTATTTATACTAATCACGTGAAGGAATAGGATTTTTGGAGAAACTTTGGAAGTGAATCTCGAAAAGATATGAAAAGATACGAAAAAAA
Source organism: Silene latifolia (assembly GCF_048544455.1). Lineage (NCBI taxonomy): Eukaryota > Viridiplantae > Streptophyta > Magnoliopsida > Caryophyllales > Caryophyllaceae > Silene > Silene latifolia. The sequence goes on from NC_133531.1 coordinate 118,325,717, forward strand.
TAAGCAGAAAAGGACCTGGGAAGAGGCGCAGCAGTCACTGCGTCTCTTGGAAGAGGCGCAGCACCTGCTGCGTCTGTTCCCAGGTGGTTTCCTCCTGCGAAAGAAAGATTTCCGTGTTTAATTTATGGAATAACAGGATAATCTTATTTTCCTTAATATTTTGTATGAATATTACGGGAAATTCTTTACCAAAGAATAAAAGATTGTGAAAGATTTATAAAATATGGAATAGAAATATCCGGAACATTCCAGAACATTCTGACTCGGGATTCAACAGTTATTAGAAAATGAAGACGGTTTTAAGCCTGGACTCCAAATGTACTCTAATTACTGTCAAAATGACCGTATCGGCGCGTAGATGACAACTAAGAGGTAGACATCAGTGTTTGAGCAATCACTTGACGATAAACTTACGAACTGTCACAAATCGTTCCGCGTACCAAACATGCGGCCCAATCATCACCGGGTAGTTTGCGGGAGGTGTATAAATGAGGTATCTACAGAGCCCCCACTTTGACTGAGGCTTGGACAAGGCGAAAGTCAAAGTATAGTCATCAGGTCAATCGAAGATTACAACCTGACGACTATGGCGACGCGAGGCGGTTCAAGGGGTCTGAGCCAAGCACCTGTCGTCGGGAACATTTTAGAGTCTGTCGACTTCCGGGGAGGGTCGTTTAAAGTCCATTAAACTACGTAAGGAGGCTCGCCAGCCATAAGAAGAGACCATACCTGAGACTTCTTCTCGAGATGCTTCCGGAGGTGCATGGGAGCTAAGGGTAAGCGTAGGAGCTAAAGGTTAAGACCTAAAAGATAAGTAAGGATTGTGCTAGGGTGTGGGATCCCAAAGGAAAGCATCGATGGGAAGGAGGCCCAAAATATAATTTCAAACTGAGGGGTAACTAAGGCTTGAGTATAAGAACTCTGCTGGTCTGGGAACTTCTAGAGAACGACACCTTTATCGCACTCCACGGGGAAACAAGAAATATCGTGAATAGCACGACACAGGCGGGAACTGCTGGGAGAAATCTGCTTGGGTCGTCTTCAAACAAACTTCAAAAGAACTTGAGAAGGACGATTGTATGCCGTGAACTCTCGTTGGGGAAACCTTATCAGGAATTTATCTCCATGTCTTGAGAGGGATTGTCTGCCCGCTTACTCTCGCTGGGGGAATATAATGAAGGCGTGTCGAAACACCTGTCAAAGAATACCTGCTTGTTGTGACAAGCAAGATCCTGGGATTGATAAATAACGTACATCAGTCTGTAGTTGGCTTAGAAATGCGGGTCTGAATGAAGAGTAATCGTCAAACGGACCAAAAAAGGTAAAATGGCATCGGGGAAGAGGCTCACCAAAGATGGGCCCACAAATAACGAACCCATAACGAATTTTTGAAAATTCGTATGAAGGGAAGCTAAGGAAGAGGCGCAGAAAGAGCTGAGTCTCTTGGAATAGGTGCATCACCTGCTGCGTCTGTTCCTTAGTGTGTCTTTTCTGCGTAAAAACGCGATGAAACAGAGGCTCATTTCATTTGTTTCGAAACACAATTCCTCAATTTCTCTCTCAAACTTCAACTATTTCCGCCAATATTTGATACAAAAGCTTGCATTTGCCATGACTATCGAGGTATGTATATCATTCTTGCATTAATCTTCTATAATGGACGAATTGGATCGACAAAATTTAGGGTTTTCAACCCTAAAATGTCGAAAACTTGGGGCTTTTCCCCCAAATGATCTTGCCTTGTAAAATTGACCATGTAAATGGTTAATTGGTAGTATAAGGATCACAACCATGTATTTGTTTCGAATTTTCGTTGAGTTTTGAGCAATTGAGTGAAATTGAGAAGGCTTCACAGCTAAACCGTAAATTGCTTCGAAAATGGCCTTAGGCTTGCCCATTTGCGATGAAACTTGATATTCGAAATCCTTGGATGATGGGTAAACTTCCTACCATCTCGGAATTTTGGTTTGTGACGGCTTTTTCAGGACACCTTTCTAGGGCATAATCGTCGTTATAACGAAATGCTGCCGAAATTTCGACTCGAACCCATGACTAGGCTTCAACTTAGGCTTGACTTGACCCAAATTACCACATGCGTAATCGGTTTTGTGGGAAAATTGCCAAAGCTGGCGAGAAAAGAGCGATTTCGGGCTTCTAAAAACTCGAAAATCCCCTAATCAAGGCTCGTCGTCACTTGACGCGGCCTAAATTTGCCTTAATTTTGCAGGTGACGAGGCTTCTACTTCCGGGAGAGCCCCCATGGAGATAAACACTATTGTTGACGCTTCTCGTGCTCTCGAGGAGGCTTTTGCTGCGGTGATGGCTGCTGAGGACGAGGTCCAGGAGGAGGAGGTTGCTGAGGAGGAGGAGGCCCCGAGACGGGCCAATGTTAGGCGAGGAGGTCTTCAGCTGAGGGGAGCACCTGCGTGGGCTGAGACCTGGGACAACAGGCACTTGCTTTGGGCTGCGGAGGGTCACCTGTCCTATAGGGCGGTGAAGAGCTTGGTAATCCTTGAATTCATTACTCATCACTCATATTCTTTCGTTTCATTTGCTCCAATTTCTTTTCCAATTTCATACAAACTAAAGATAGCTTTTGTTTCAAATCACAATAGGAGGCCGGGAACATCAGATCGTTCTCGGGCTACACGACGGCTATGGAGTGCTACGAGAGGCTGTCGATGGAGGAGCGAGCCATGATCGAGCGGGGAACATTCGGCGCCCTGGTGCAGGCTTGGAGGGATATCGCGAAGAGGAAGATGCGGGCTAACCTTAGCCTGGTCCGCGCTTTCTTGGACCGATTCTGGGATACGACTTCCACTCTTCACATGCCTTTTGGTTAGGTGGGAGTCACGTTGGAGGACTACGGCATGATCTCTGGGCTGACGTGCGGGACTGAGGTAGTGGAGTGGCCGGAGACTGCCATGAGGGTGGACTCGGCCGAGGCTAGGAGGTTGATCGGTTGGAACTTGGCGCCGAAGGTCACATAAAGGCTCGATGCCTGTTTGGTGCCTAGTTCTTATGTCTGAGACTACTTTGCGGGGAAGACCCCGGCGCTGGTGGTGATCGACGGGAGAGAGACGGCTCCTCCTTCCTGTACAGCTGAGCAGAGGGCCCGCTTGTGGCTTTGGTGGTTTCTGTCTTCGATCTACCTCGGAGACAAGGGAGAGAGGCTGTCGACGAAGCTTCTTCCCTTTCTTTCTGACCTAAGCTCCTTAGGGCGTTGGGACTGGGTCACTGCTGGTTTTGCGGTCCTCATCCGCTTCATGAGGGCCATGGTTCGTCCGGAGTTGATGGAAAAGGGTACTTATTCTGGTGCTGTCGGCCCTGGACTACTGTTGGAGGTATGAACCTTCATTTGGACTAATAATCACTTCCTTTCCTTATCGAATTACGAAAGATCGTTTATTGACTATCTTGCTTCACAGGCGTGGGTGTACTCCTACTTTCCGAGCCTCTCGCCCAAGAGGGCGGAGCCGCTGGAGAAGGTCTATCCCGTTGTGAGGGATTGGGTGATGTGTCGTACGAGGAGCAAACGCTCCTCTCACGGTGTCTACCGGCGGGACGTGAACGCTCTTTAGCTGGACAGCGTGAGCATCTCACTTATATTCGCTTTTCTTCTTTATTACTTTTTAACCGATCATAAGAATGATTTTTTGCTTGTCTTTTCCCAGTGGGTGCCCAGGCCTTGGGCGGAGTATGCTGGCGCTCCTCCTTTTGTGGCTGAGGTCCTTCGACCTAGGAGCTCGAGCCGGCTGCTGTTGAGGACGTCGATGGGTCCAGTGTGGCACTTGGGCGAGCGCTTAGCTCGTCAGTGCTCTCGGGATGTCTTGACGGTTCCCATCGATCCTCCTAGGACGATGTTCAGGGAGCCTTATGAGGCTGAGAGGGAGGCTGACTTGGCTGGCGTCGGTGGTGACGCCCTCCTGCTTCCTGGTGAGGACTACTCGGCGTTCCTCTTTGAGGTTGGCGATCGCGGCGGTTGTGGTAAGTGCTTTATCCTTCTTTATTTTTGATTTTTGAGAATACGATGAAAGATCACCGATTAATGAGAATTATTTGACTTTGCAGGAGGTCGAGGCGGCGGGCATCGAGCCCCCAGAGTACCTAGAGACCCTCGAGTACACTGACGCGACCGGGAGGACGACGATCTCCGAGCTGCGTAACTTTGACGTGGCTGTGACGGATGCTGGCCTGGACAATTGGCAGCATCTGGTTCGGAGGGTGAGCCTCTAATTTGCATGATCTTTGTGTAAGAACACATTTTATTGGACTTATCCAATTATTAAGAACTTCTTTTTTTTTTTGAAAATGCAGGTTGCGCCGTCCCGGTTTGTGGCGTTATGGAGGGTAGCCAACCGGCTGCGAGCTACTGCCGTCGAGGCACTTGTCGGCGGTCGAGGTCATCAGGTATAAACCTTTCTTTATTTTTGAATTTTCTTATTTTCTTATGATTGTTTGAAATGATTGACATGAGTCAATTTTGTTGCTTGCAGAGGGAGCGTGAGCTAGAGCGAGAGCTTGCCCAGTCTCGGGAGGAGACAGCTCGTCTGCTGAGAGAGCTCGAGGTTCGCGACGCCGAGGTTGCTGCTCTCGTGGCGAGAGTTGCGGAGTTAGGCGACGACCAACAGTAGCTTTGTTGTTGTTTGTTTTTGTTGGCTGTATCTTGCACATTTATACATTTTAGGACCTATGTTTTGGACATTTTGGATTTTGCTTGGGGCTCGAGCCCCCAGTTTGTTGTACATATCCCTCTTTTAGTTGTATATGATGGCCTGAGTGCCTTTGCTGCTGGGTTGTGTTGCTTGTACCTGCAGGTTAGCTTTGAACAGGTTTGGTAGATGACGGTTTACGCCGTCATGCTGCCGAAATTTATATAGAAGTTCACGTAAAACATAAATTTGATGATGTATCGCCTAAATTAGCGTAAAATGAATGACTCACAATTGTAAAAAAATGCAAAAAATTGCCGAAAATGACCGGACGGTAGGGAGGGTTACCCCAAAAAAATGAAAAAATAGAAATCTATAAGTTAGAAATGTAATATAGGATGGAGGTGGAGTGATTCCCCAAAAAAGAAATAAATAAAAGAAATATATAAGTTTGAAATAAATTACATTAAATTGGAGAAATGATTTCCTAAAAAAGAAGAAAATAGAATGAACTATGTAAGTGTGCTAAAATGACGAAAATGCTGATATTGCCTCGAAATGCGCATCCGCGAAATTAGGAAACACGAACTATGGTAATTTTCACGTATTTACCAAAATAATAACCCGTATGAATAGGAAATTATTCGTTAAGGAATTTAGGAAAGATCCAACGCGGAAATTCACAGAAACAATGCTGGGGAAGAGGCGCAGCAGGAGCTGCGTCCCTTTGAAGAGGCGCAGCAGGTGCTGCGCCTGTTCCCCGGTGTTCCCGTCCTGGCGGATTTTAGGAAACAGATTTTAGTATAAATAGAAACGTCGATAGAGGTTTTATTCACACAATTCTTCCGTTTCTTCCTCGTCTTATTACATAAAGTCCTCAAAATAAACATTCATCATGAATACTTTAGAGATTCGTCTAAAAGAGTGGACCAACAAGTTTTCCAACATGGAGAAACACGACATGGGTGCTTATAATCTTGGATGATTGTTGAGCTTGAAGCTTATCAAGGTGGTCAAACCATTCCTAGATGCTTGTCTAGATTATTGAGACCCGAATTATCATGTTTTTGCTTTCCCCGGAGGTGACATTTGCCCATTTCCTGAAGAAATTGCCGCGATCGGTGGGACCCAGAACACTTGTCTGCTATTCCTTCTACTTCACATGGGTATAAGAACAAATTTAGAGACTTGCTTGGATTGACAAGAATTGAGGTGGACCGTCTAGTGACCTCGAAAGGAGTGCGAATGTTGGACTTTATTGACCGATTCATTAACAAGGCCGACCCCACCGTCTCTTATGTTGCCAGGCGAAGGGCATTCGGATTTTACTTGTTACATGTATATGTCCTTCAAGGGCATGTTGATGAAGATTTGAGAGGTGATCCCCGGCTCCTGGGCCTAGTTGAGCAAATGGAACTACGCAGGAGCCCAGCCTGTTTATGCTTAGGAGAGATCCTATTGGGTTTGGATAACAGGAAAGCCAATCGCGACCTACCTTATTTGGGAAGTCCCGTTATTCTGCAGGTAAAAGAACACTTTTCTTTTTCTTTTCTTCTTTTTTTCTTTCTTTTTCTTTCGTCTTTTTTTTTCGTTTTTTTTATGTTTCTAATACCCGCTTTTGGTAGGTCTGGCTTATAGAGCGCCTTCGATTGATCGAGCCTCCAGTTCATGTTCCTTCTTATCATGCTCGCTCGATTGCAATGAGGACCAGACTTTACATGGTGGACTTCACTCGGGTCTGCAATTACTGGGAAAACAAACTGAAGAGTGATGATGGCCCCTTGATTAGATGGGTTGTACCACGGTGGCATCTCAAATCTGTCACTGGAGTATATTCCTTGGATCCTACCCGATCTGTGCGCATTCCTGGCTTGGAATTCATGGTATACATCTTCCCGGAGAGGCTGATGAGACAGGTTGGGCTGAAGCAGAAGATTCCAAAGCTTGACACTGTCCCGCAGACTGCCGTGGCGCTTACTACTGAGAGCCGAAGAGAGTGGGCTATTAAATGGGCTCAAAGAAACGTATGGTTCTTGAACTCTTCTGTTAGTGCCTTATGGGTGTCGGACTCCTATCTGCGGGGAGGAAAGCCACTACTCCGGAGGAGCGTGAGAGATTGAGGAAGCGCGAGCCCGTTGACTACAAAGTGCGCGAAGTGGAAAAGGAGAAAGAGAAGCATCTGACTGAGGGAGAGGAAGAAGTCGGGTTTCAAGTTGTTCATCCTTCGAAGAAACCGAAGACCTCTCCTGTCGTGGACAAAGTGATTGACAAGAATGGGAAGGCTAGGCCTCGAGAAAGACCGTTGGTGATTAGGTCCGAAGTGGCGCAGGAGCGTCCGGCTCGAGGTCGTGACAAGAAGTATGACAAAAATGACAAGGGCAAAGGGAAGATGGAGGAATAGCCCAAGTCTTTATTATTATTTATTATTATTATTAATGTAACAAGAAGGTGAGGTTTTTAGAATCCTAGCCTACTATTTTTTTATTGTTATTTATTATTATTATTATTATTATTATTATTATTATTATTATTATTATTATGTAACGTATTATTATTATTATTAGAAATGAATGAAATAAAAGAGGTTAATTGGTTATGAAACCGTTGTGATTTTCTATTCATTATTCTTGTCGAATTCCAAACGCAACTGCAAATGTCTTTCTATTTACATTTTGAAATTAATGGGTTGTATCCTGTGAAGGATTGCCTACGTATTCATTTAAAAAATGAAATCAAACCCTTGCGCGTAGTTCGAGTAAATGTAAAAGAATAATTGTTCTAAGAAAGAGCTTGTAATGAACTTTAGAATATAAGCATGATCTTTTACTTACTCTTAAGGTGCAATTTAGTTTATTTGATGATGTGAGGATGACAAATTGTCAAAATGCAAGAGCAGAGTGACATTAGCTTATTTCAGCTTTGGCCAGGGGCCGTTTATTTAGTGCCACAAGAGCGGCACGTGAGGTTACGCGAGGCGCGTTTTTGTTCCTATTCTAGGCATAATACCGCTTTAGTTGGTCAAGGTTTGTCGGGTTGGCAAATTCATTCCCGTCTAGGTATGTGATTCTAACCGCACCCCCTGGAAGTATGGACTTGACTAGAAATGGCCCAGCCCAATTAGGTTTGAATTCTCCCCGTGGATCGACAGGTAAAAGAGCTCTAACTAACTTGAGTACCAAGTCTCCTTCCTTGATGTTCCTTGGCTTAACCCTTTTGTTGAAGGCTCAATTGATATGTGCTTGATATGTCTAGACATTATGTAAGGCGCGTAACCTACGTTCATCCAAGAGGATGAGTTCTTCATATCTATCTCTCTTCCAATCGGCTTCCGGGACTTGACTTTCGAGTAAGATACGCAATGATGGTATTTCTAACTCGACTGGCAGTACAGCTTCCATGCCGCAGGTCAAATAGAAAGGGGTGGCCCCAGTGGGCGTCCTAACAGATGTGCGATATCCCCACAAAGCAAAGGGTATTTTGCTTGGCCAATCTCGATAGTTGTCAATCATTTTCTTGAGAATTGTGACAACGGTCTTGTTTGGCGCCTCTACCTCGCCATTAGTCTATGGTCTATATGGCGAAGAGTGGTGATGCCTAATTTTGTACTTGTTGGAATTATCTTTATGCATCCCTTTAAATATAAGGACTTTAACGAATTAATCATGATGAAAGCATGTCATAAAATAAATTGCATAAACAAAAAGGGTAAAGAGATGACGAAATAACCTTCGGTTCTAGCTAATTCGGCCTATGAACAATATCGCAATGATATTCTCCTATCAGTTGCACCCAAGATGCTCCGAGAAAAGCCCTTTGATTTTTCTAGAATCGATTCCTAAATTTTCTAAAAAATTTTAGGTTATTTTTGTATTTTTTCTGATGAGAGGAGGCAAGAAGCAGTGAAAAATTAGGTTAGGATTATTAGGGTAGAACAATGAGCTCCTCTTCCTCTTATTCTAACCGAAAAAGAGGAGTGAATGGGGAGATATTTTTACCCTCCTAATTTTCGGCCCAATGCTAACCGAAATAAGACAGATCCATTTCTCTTTTTTCGGTTTTTCCAAAAATGTATAAAATGTGTTAAATTGTCATCTAGTGAGGATCGAACCCATGACCTCTTGGTTTGAGTACCCTCAGTATTACCACTACGACACATTCATCTTGTTGATATTAAATATAACCGATTACATTTAATTACGAATTAACAGATTAATTCGTCCAAGCTAACATTACATACATTTAATTAAATATAACTTATTATATTCAATTTACGAATTGTGATTAATTGTCTCAACTAATATTATTTAATCTTCGTTAAATAATTGTCTCATCAACACATTGACTAACTGTTTAGTCATATAAGGCATCAATGTGATTATATTTCTATAACCACATCTCTCAAACACATCTTATAGGTGTGACCTTTAGGGACCAGTTGATCACCGCCATCTGTATGATAATAACGTCAAACTTTCTAGCAAGCCAACCGTTATTAGGTAATCGTTAATCAACTGATTAAAATACGAAGTATACCCTTGTGAACCTTTAAGAGATTTATTAATGTTATCACACTAATTTGTGGAGGACACAAGCTCCAACAAACTCCTACTTGTCCTCACAAGTGTATGTGCGATAACCGATTCTCATATCCTAAAATTTCTCCCACTCAATGTTAAACAATTTGCAAATCCGTATTCACAAAGGTCGTATTTTACAAGCAATCATCATCAAGAGTGGTTTCCCCGACTAGAGAGTAACTTAACTGATAAACGAATCATCATTCGAGCATGGCCATGCATTTTCAGATTACAACTCCTCGAGTGGCCCCGAGAAATAACTATACCCGATAAGGGTTGGATATTTTCCTCAACTCGAATCCTGCAGATGTAAGCACAATATGAAATGACCAAGAAAAAATCTACTTAGCCTCCGATTACGGCAGCCGTGAGAAAGAAACCAAAGTCACCCAAAAACTGCCTTAATCTCAAGAGACAGTCGATAGTCAAAAGAATCGACTCTAGGAACACAATGGATGTCCTATCCACGACCTGGCACCGAATGTTTTTAAACATTTAGGACTCCATTACGTTGTCACAAAAAGTTGTCCTACGAGGTATCGTTATAATCTCGCATCTGTGATCGATCAGTCAACCGTTTGACTTATGACTCGTTGAACCCACTATCAATCGACTGCACAATATAATAGCTGGAGTTATCAGCTCACATTGGCGATTACGGACCAAAACAAATATAATGTAATTCAGTTCACTTTGTGGCATTCAATGTTGTCAGTACAATCCACATGAAAAACAAAATATTATAAAAACGATGAAGTTATAAATAGTTTATGAAAAAGATAACGTATCGAATTCATAATCAACTACTATAACTTAGGTACACGTTTAATTCTCATGGAAATAACGTGCCCTACATGCTTATCATATTTCAATGGCTCAGTAGTAGAATCTGCTACAACTTCCTGTTTGGAACTATTCCAGCTAACCGCAGCACCATTAAGAGTAACAACGAATCTAGATTGAGATTTCTAATCATCTCGATCCGTTTGGAAGCTAGCATCTGCGTAACCGATTGCGCATAGCTTAGTATCTCCTACATAAGTCAATACCGTATCCTTACTCCTCCGTAGGTACTTGAGGATATTTTTAACAGCTATCCAATGTGTTTCACCTGGATTCTTTTGGTACCGACTCGTCATACTCAATGAATATGCCACGTCTGGACGTGTGCATATCATGGCATACATGATTGATCCTATTGCAGATGCATAAGGAATACGACTCATGCGCTCAATCCCTTCAGGCGTCGTGGGTGACTGAGACTTGCTCAACTGCATCCCAGACGTCATTGGAAGGTTCCCCTTCTTGGAGTTGGTCATGCTGAACCTCTCAAGAATCTTATCCAAATAAGACTCCTGACTAAGTGATAACGTCCGTCGTGATCTATCTCGGTAGATACGGATTCCCAAAATGCGTTGTGCCTCACCCAGATCTTTCATCTGGAAATGGTTCTTCAACCATCCTTTAACCGAAGATAGGAGAGGAATGTCATTCCCAATCAAGAGTAAGTCATCGACATACAATATCAAGAATACAATCTTACTCCCACTCGACTTGGTATATAAGCATGGTTCCTCGACCGATCGAGTAAAACCATACTCTTTTATCACCTGGTCGAAACGATGATTCCAACTCCGAGAAGCTTGCTTAAGTCCATAAATGGAATGCTTAAGCTTGCATACTTTCTTAGGATGTTCAGGATCTATGAAACCTTCGGGTTGCACCATGTACAACTCTTCCTCCAAATAACCGTTTAAGAAGGCGGTTTTTACATCCATTTGCCAAATTTCATAGTCATGAAAGGCGGCAATTGCTAAGATTGTCCGAATGTAACGTAGCATGACTACAGGTGCAAAAATCTCATCATAATGCAATCCGTGCACTTGAGTGAAACCTTTTGCCACTAGTCGTGCCTTATAGGTATCTGGTTACGCGTCTGTAACGCTTTATTTTGTAAAGCCATTTGCACATAGAGGTTTTACCTTATTAGGTAAATCAACTAGATTCCATACGTTATTCTCATACATGGAGTCCATCTCGGATTGCATGGCTTCGAGCCATAGCTTTGAGTCGGAACAGTCATGGCACCTTATAGGTAGCGGGTTTATTACTCTCCCGGGGAGTAAAACGTCATTCTCCTCGACCATACCAATGTATCTGTCCGGAGGATTAGAGACTCTACCCGACCTCCTAGGTTCCTCAGGAATATTAACCGTATCATCAGTTGGAGGAACAACTTCCTCTATCTGTTCCTCGGTTGTTGGTTCTGGAACCTCCGACAGCTCGAAGGTTCTATTACTTGTCTTGTTCTCGAGAAATTCTTTCTCTAAGAACGTCTCACTAGCCGCAACAAAAACTCGATGTTCGGTAGGCGAATAGAAGTAATGACCAAATGTTCCTTTTGGATAACCTATAAAGTATGTCTTGACCGATCGCGGGCCGAGCTTATCCTCGTGTCTCGACTTGACATAAGCCTCGCAGCCCCAAACCCGAATAAAGGACAAGTTAGGGACCGTTCCCTTCCACATTTCATATGGAGTCTTGTCGACATCTTTAGTCGGACTTCGGTTAAGTATAAGAGCAGCTGAAAAAAGAGCATAACCCCATAATGAATCAGGCACTACCGTGTGACTCATCATGGATCGAACCATATCCAGTAAGGTTCGATTTCTCCGTTCGGACACACCATTTAATTGAGGTGTTCCAGGTGGAGTTAACTGTAGTACGATTCCACAGTCTTTAAGGTGTTGATCAAACTCATTTGAAAGATATTCGCCACCCCGATCTGAACGGAGTGCTTTAACCTTTCTACCAAGTTGGTTCTGAACCCTATTCTGGTATTCCTTGAATTTCTCAAAGGACTCACTTTTATGCTTCATTAAGTAGACATATCCGTATCTACTCAAATCGTCCGTGAAAGTGATAAAATACCTATAGCCATCTCTAGCGATAATTGACATAGGTCCACAAACATCAGTATGTATGAGTCCTAATAGGTCACTAGCGCGCATTCCAACACCTTTGAAGGAAATTCGAGTCATATTGCCAATGAGACATGATTCACACGTGCCATATGTAGAAAATTCGAATGCGGGAATAGTCCCATTATCGACGAGTTTCTTTACGCGTTTCTCATTTATGTGTCCCATTCGACAATGCCATAGATAGGTTTGATCTTTGTCACCAACCTTTAATTTCTTATTATTCATGTGTAATTCTTCCGTGGTTTGATCTAAGATGTAAATTCCATTCATGGAAACTGCTTTGCCATAAATCATTTCATAAAAAGAAAATACAACTATTATCCTTTATTGAAAATGCAAAACCGTCTTTAACATGTACGGAAACTGAAATAATGTTCTTAGATAAACTGGGTACATAGTAACAGTTATAAAAATAACTCAAAACCACTAGGGAGTTGGATTACGTATGTTCCCTTCGAGACTGCAGCAACTCGTGCTCCATTCCCGACTCGCAGGTCCACATCACCCTTTCGAGAGGCATGATGTTCTTTAGGTCCTGCAAATAATTACACAGATGAGAACCAGAACCAGTATCAAGTACCCAAGTTCCGAAACTTGCATGGTTTATCTCAATCATATGAATATAAGATTACATACCAACAGGAACGACGCGGCTTGCTTTTATGTCCTCACGGTACACGGGACAGATTCTCCTCCAATGTCCAGTCTTGTGACAATGGTGGCACTCAATGTCACCGCCCTTGCTCTTTGTCTTGCCCTGTGAGCCACTAGTCTCACCAGGCCCACTTTTACCGTTTCCTGGCTTCTTGAACTTTGGCTTACCTACAGCTAGGTCGCCATGAGCCTTGCCCTTACCTTTACTTTTATTGGAAATCATGAGAACATCCTCCTTCATGCTCCCACTCAATTTCATATCCTTCCCGGTCTGTACAAGAAGGGAGTGTAGCTCATGAGGACTCTTTTTCAAGTCATTCATGTAGTAGTTCGCCCTGAAAAGGGCAAAACCATCATGAAGAGAATGAAGCATTCGGTCAATGACAATGCTCTCACTGATTTTGCAATTAAGTGCCTCCAATTTCTCGACATTCTCAATCATGTTAAGAATGTGTGGGCTAACCGGTTGGCCCTTTTGGAGTTTCGCATCAAAGAAGCGACAGGTATGCTCATAAGTAACGATTCTCGGTGCCTTTGAGAATTCGTTAGTGAGCGTGGTGAAAATCTTGTTTGCACCTTGGGCAATGAAGCGTCTCTGCAAATTGGTTTCCATTGCAAAGATGAGTACGTTCTTTATCGCACCCGCTTCCATAACGAAATCACTATAAGCGAGTGACTCGTTGACTCCTGTATTGGGGCCTGGGTTTACCGCTATTGGCTCGATTAAGTACACGAGCTTACCAAAGCAATGGCAAGATTCCGTAGTCTTTGCCTCTCGATCCGCAAAGTTGGACCCTTCATTTTTCAGACGTGTGAACTGATTCATGTTGTCTATAAAAACTTTCAGCCAGGACGCGTGATCAAGTGTGGCACTTGGCATTGGGATTTCGTTATTTCCAACCATTTGTTGTAACAGTAAAATTAACGTGTTCTACACTGCGAAAAGAAAATTGAATAATAAGCCTATGCATCGATTTGATTTTGAAGTCTAATGCAATACTGTTATAACGCGAAGACTCATGCATTTATACAATTGACCTTCCTCAAGAATTATATAAATGATCCCAAGACTCAATTTCTGTAAATTGATAAGCCCACCTCTTGGCTAATTCTACCTTTAGAATTCTTGGTCGATAAATTTCTGTAAATTCTATCTTTAGTCCATTATAATCACGAGAAACTCTTCAGACTATAATGTTGAGATAAACTAAGACAACACAAACTACTTACCCAACGTAGAAGGGGTCATATTAGGCCTACCGACGAAGAAGGGATTCATAGTTGTTTGCCCTTATAAAGACTAATCTCAATTTCCGTTTTAGAGGAAGATCTCATCAACTTTATTTTAATTCATTTTAAGTGAACTAATATCTAGCATGCGTGAATGAATAAACTAAGGTGATGGCTTAATAAGTATGTGACATCTGTATGTCCATGAAAACTAACATACAATCTATATGAGTCAATTTTCATGCATTTTAGTAGTAGGTGGTTTGGTTTAGGCGGAATATGATGCATTAACTAGCATGTGAATGAAAAACAATAAGAATAGTAAAATGTAAAAACAATAATAGAGTCCTAGTGTGGCCTATCCTATCAAAATGAACATAAATACAAGTTTGGAATCCATCCTTGGACCCGAGAAGCTTGTCTTGATGTTCCATCTTGATCCATGTAGCGGGAGTGAGCTCCAACCTCCATCTTTAGTCTTCTTTGAAATTACAATAAATAAAATTACATAATAAACCTATTTATTACATTCTAATTTCAAAAACCCAAAACTAAAGAAATAAAAAAAAACGAGATTCGAGATCTCATAATTACATAAAAATTATGTTTCCTTCATTACGAAAACATAATTTGACTAAGGTCACACTAAGTATTACAAATTACAACCGATTGCAAAAATACGTAAATTATACCATTCAAATGATTCATTCAACTAAAAAAAATGCATCAACTAAAAAAAATTAAACATGCAAGACATAATTCTTTAATTATGTAGATTAATTTTATCCAAACCACCCATTTAAAATATCAAATTAAGTGACAATTCCTCAATTAAGCACATTAATTTCAATCTTAATTCATATTAAACTTGTAATATGAATTTAATCCGTCAAAATTTTAAACTTCTTTAAAATGATTAGGTATCCATGAATTATGAACCGCTTCACAATAATTAATTGGCCACAACAAACCCAAAAAAAATTTTCTTTAAAATTTATCTCGGTAAAAACCGAAACAGCCCAAAGAAAACTTTTCTCGATTTTACAGCTAAAAAAAAAAAAAAAAAAAAATTCATTTTAAAGTTGTCCAGCACGTGAACAGTAGCAGAAACCAATTTTTTTTTTTTTTTTTTTTACTTTTCTCTCGGCTGGATAGACAAAACAACGAAAACAGCCCGTTTTTATTTATTTCTTCTTGCGGTTTTTCTGTAAAAACCATAACAAAACAAAACTTTTTTTTATTCGCCACCGTGAACGAATGAGGAATAAAAATTTTCTTTTCTCGGATGCTTTTCAAATCGGCATAAACAAAAACAGCCGTAAAAAACTTTAATCGGTTTTTCTGGAGAAACCGAAAGGAAAAAACAGAAATTGTTTTTTTTTTTAAAGTACTGTTCATCCGTGAACAGTAACGGAAACGAAAAAAAAAATTCCACGGTTCAAAAAAAAAATCCAACCGATTACCTATTTTTTTTCGCAAACCCTAATTATTGTTTACAAGCAATTTTATGAAAATCATCAAAATTAAAATTCGTGGCCTTGGCTCTGATACCACTTGATGGATTTATCTGTATGCATCCCTTTAAATATAAGGACTATAACGAATTAATCATGATGAAAGCATGTCATAAAATAAATTGCATAAACAAAAAGGGTAAAGAGATGACGAAATAACCTTCGGTCCTAGCTAATTCGGCCTATGAACAATATCGCAATGATATTCTCCTATCAGTTGCACCCAAGATGCTCCGAGAAAAGCCCTTTGATTTTGCTAGAATCGATTCCTAAATTTTCTGAAAAATTTTAGGTTATTTTTGTGTTTTTTCTGATGAGAGGAGGCAAGAAGCAGTGAAAAATTAGGTTAGGATTACTAGGGTAGAACAATGAGCTCCCTCTTCCTGTTATTCTAACCGAAAAAGAGGAGTGAATGGAGAGATATTTTTACCCTCCTAATTTTCGGCCCAATGCTAACCAAAATAAGAGAGATCCATTTCTCTTTTTTCGGTTTTTCCAAAAATGTATAAAATGTGTTAAATTGTCATCTAGTGAGGATCGAACCCATGACCTCTTGGTTTGAGTACCCTCACTATTACCACTATGACACATTCATCTTGTTGATATTAAATATAACCGATTACATTTAATTACGAATTAACAGATTAATTCGTCCAAGCTAACATTACATACATTTAATTAAATATAACTTATTATATTGAATTTACGAATTGACAGTTAATTCGTCTCAACTAATATTATTTAATCTTCATTAAATAATTGTCTCATCAACACATTGACTAACTGTTTAGTCATATAAGGCATCAATGTGATTATGTTTCTATAACCACATCTCTCAAACACATCCTATAGGTGTGACCTTTAGGGACCAGTTGATCACCGCCATCTGTATGATAATAATGTCAAACTTTCTACCAAGCCAACCGTTATTAGGTAATCGTTAATCAACTGATTAAAATACGAAGTATACCCTTGTGAACCTTTAAGAGATTTATTAATGTTATCACACTAATTTGTGGAGGACACAAGCTCCAACAGTACTTGGCTAGCAATTGCTCAGTCTCGGCTTGGAAATGTGATCCATTATCACTAATGATCTCATCACTACTACAAATACAGGCTATAACAACGGTAAAAAACCGTTGTTATATAAAAAAGCGGACGTTGTTAAAGCGTCCGTTGTAAAAGGTTTTAACAACGGTTGGTTTTCTTAAGGAAACCGTTGTTAAAAATATTAACAACGGTTTTAAGTATAAAAACCTGTTGTGGAAAGTGTGACTCAATTTTGGGGGGAAAGTTATAACAACGGGTTGTAATATACAAAACCGTTGTTATAACTAAAGACAACGGGTTTTTTATAAATAACCGTTGTTGTTTGTTCTTAAAAAAAAAAAAAAAAATTAAATTAAATATTACTAAATGCATGCATAATTACGACCCGTTAGAATTCCGATGCATGCATTATTACTGACATCACTGTGCATATGAACGGACAATATGGAATTAGAAGGGTTAGTAATAAGATTTGAAGCAGCATTGAGAGAAATGATGATGATTATGGCACAACTTCCTAATATATATATTAATTAAAAAACAACTCAACCCACACATTGCTTAGTATAAATACATTGCATTATCTCAACTAACATTTCCATTATCTCAATATATACATCTCCAAACCCTAACTGCTAAAGCAAACTCTACTTAATCTTTCAAAACAAACTCCAAAAAACTCCAACAAAATGAATGATTTCATCCTTAAGACTCTTACCATGATCGAGAACAACAACAGCTTCATCCGCCGGTTCCTCCATATTGAGGAAAGTTTCAGGAGCTACCTTGCGGATGCTCGATCCGCACTGAAGCACGCCAAAGAAGATGGCTTAACGGAGAAGCAGCAGTTGCAGCTATATGACGATATAGCAACTGCTGAACGAAACCTCCAAATAGCCAAGGAGGAGAGGACGGATACGATAGAGTAGAATAAGATCCTCTATGAAAATATAAGAATTGCATTTTTATATATGTAATTTTTTTTTAATTTATGTATTTATATATATATATATATATATATATTAATTATGTTTATCTTGCTTCTTCATCTTGCTTCTTCATTGTTTTACTAACTAATTATGCGAACAATACTTAAACAAATAACATAATGGTCGATAAAAACACATACATGCAAAAGAAATAAATAGAAAAAGGAAAATAATGACGATGAAACTAACAGTGACGGCGAGATTTACCTGATAAATACAGAACGTAAGAGACGATGAAATCAACAGTGACGGCGAGAAGATAAAGCGACGATGAGAAAGAGAGAAAGAGAGAAAGAGAAAGTGTGTGTTTTGTGTTTGTTTGTCTGCTGTGTTTGTGTTTGTGTATTAAGGGTTGTGTTTTGTGGCTGCAGCAGACTTCTGTTTGTGTGGTTTATAGTATGGAAGGTATTGACAACGGTTATTAAACAACAGCCGTTGTGAAATATGTTTTAACAACGGTTGTAAAAAACACCCGTTGTGAAATATGTTTTAACAACGGGTTAAAAAAGTAACCGTTGTGATTACTTTTCACTAACTTTGCGCCAATTTTGCGCCAAATTATTAACAACGGTTGTGCATGTGTGACCCGTTGTTAAAACTAATAACAACGGTTTTTATAACCATACCCGTTGTAATTGATTTTAGTAAAATTCGCGCCATACATTCTACAACGTCTATTGTGATTTTCGTGAATAAGCGTTGTTAAAGGGGCGTTGTAGTTGCCTGGATTTGTAGTAGTGCATGTGGGCAACCGTATCGACAGATGATGTTGTTTTGTATGAACTTTGCCACGTTTTTAGCCGTGAGACTAGTGTAGGAAGCCGCTTCTACCCATTTAGTGAAATAGTCAATTGCCACGAGGATGAAACAGTGACCTCCTGTTCCGGCCGGAGTTATCTTCCCGATTATATCAATTCCCCAGGCAAAAAATGGCCAAGGATATGTCATCGTATAGAGCAATGAAGGAGGGACATGTTGTACATTCCCGAAGATTTGGCAATTGTGGCAATGTCTCACGTATTTGATGCAATCGGATTCCATTGTGGTCCAATAATACCCCAAACGTGTGATTTTCTTCGCCATCATGGGCCCACTCATGTGAGGACCGCATTCTCCATCATGAACTTCTTCCATCACTTTCCGCGCCTGTGAATGATCAAGGCAACGTAGGATTACACCAAGAGGTGTTCTTTTGTATAACTCTGCTTGCATGAGAACATATTGGAAAGTTAGTAGGCGTATAGCACGTTGTCCCCTTTTGTCCATATCCGGTGGATATGTACCGTTGAGCTTGAAATTTAGGATTGCTTAGAACCAAAGTTCGATAAAAAAAAGGCATTTCCACCATGTCATCTGGCATATTAATCAAAGATGCAAGTTTTGCAAGAGCATCTGCAAATTTATTTTCTTCCCGAGGTAGGTGTAGATAGGTCACGTGATCAAAGAATTGGGAAACTTGGTCTATTCTGGCTTGGTAAGGTGCTAGGCTTTCGCTTCAGATTTTCCAAGATCCCGTAACTTGATTGATGATCAGGGACGAATCCCCATGCACTCGGAGGTTTTTAATGCCTAAGCTCACTACCGCCTGTAGTCCAATGAGACAGGCTTCGTATTCTGCAGCATTTTTCGTCACCTCGAAGTCGAGTTTGACAGAGATTGGTGTATGCTCGCCTTCAGGAGAAATGAGCAACACTCCTATTCCAAATCCTCTTAAGTTTGATGCTCCATCAATGTAAAGGTCCCAGGAGTCCACATCGGTTTGGAGTATATCCATGTCTGGAAATGACCAAGTATCTATTATTTGTGCATCGTTGATGGGATTTTCTGCAAAGAATTCGGCAACGGCGCGCCCTTTTATAACTTTCAGGGGCATATATTTGAGATCGAACTCTGAGAGCATCAATGTCCATCTTGCTAATCGTCCGTTGAGGACGGGTTTCTCGAAGAGGTATTTGACTGGATCCATTTTGGAGTATATTTTGACGGAGTAGCTAAGCATGTAATGACGTAGTTTCTTCGTTGCCCACACAAGAGAGAGGCATGTCTTTTCGAGTTGTGAATATTTTCACTCATACTCCAAAAACTTCTTGCTAAGGTAGTAGATAGCCCTTTCCTCCTTTCCTACGGTTTGGGCTAGCATGGTGCCCATGGCTGTTTCGGTCACTGTGAGATATAAACCAAGAGGTTTATCTCGTTGAGGTGGCATGAGCACGGGTGGTTTAGCTAATATCTCCTTGATTCGGTCGAACGCCTTCTGACAGTCATCATCCCACATGGTGTGATCTGTTTTCTTTAGCTTCTTGAAGATAGGTTCACAGATCATGGTGAGTTTCGATATGAATCGACTTATGTATTGCACTTTTCCCAGGAATCCTCTGACTTCTTTTTCCGTTTGAGGTTGCGGCATTTCGATTAGAGCTTTGATTTTGGAAGGGTCTATTTCTATACCTCGTTGGCTAACGACGTATCCCAGGAGTTTGCCAGATGTTACTCCGAATGCGCACTTCTGAGGATTGAGCCTCATGTTGTACTTTCGTAGCCTTAATAAGAATTTGCGAAGGTTCGCAATATGCCCCTCTCTATCCTTGGATTTGACAATCATGTCGTCTACGTATACCTCAACTTCTTTATGCATCATGTCATGTAGGAGTGTAGTTGCGGTGCGTTGATATGTAGCTCCGGCGTTGATTAACCCAAATGGCATAACCGTATAGCAATAGGTTCCCCATTGGGTGACAAAGGCGGTCTTATACATGTCTTCTATGGCCATCTTGATTTGGTTGTAATCCGCGTACCCATCCATGAAGGATAGTAACGCATGATCTGCGGTATTGTCCACCAATATGTCGATATGTGGTAGAGGAAAGTCATCTTTAGGACTTGATTTGTTTAAGTCTCTAAAATCAACACAAACACGGATTCTCCCATCCTTTTTGGGTACGGGTACTATGTTGGTTACCCAGTCAGAGTACTCAGAAACTTTGATGAGCCCGGCTTTGAATTGCTTATCGACTTCTTCCTTAATCTTGAGAGCCAACTCTGTTCTCATTCGACGAAGCTTCTGTTTCACGGGCTTGAAACCTGGCTTAATTGAGATTCTATGTTCGGCAATATCCCTGTCGATCCCTCGCATGTCTTTGTAGGACCAAGCGAAAACGTCTTTGAACTCGTGTAGGACGTCTACGAAACTGGCCCTTTCGGTGGGGTTCAGGGTTGTCCCTATCCTAAGTTCTTGGGGTTCTAGTTCGGTTCCTACATTGATGGGTTGAGTGTTCTCTATTACTGGTCCCCCTTCCCCCTCTTGTAGTATTTCCTTGGCTATGTAGGGAGGTATCTCAATTGAGTCTTGGTCTGGGTCATCCTCAGTATCATGATAAACAGAATTGCATTCAAGATAACACAAAGAGTAAGCAGAACCTGATTTGTTCATATTAAAGTTTGAGAAAAGTTGAAACAAAGAAGCCATCGATCGTCGTGGTCGGCGGTTAAGGGACAGTTGTTGGGGCATTTCCCGAACTACTGTTACTATTTGAGGCTAGGCTAGGAGAAACAAAGGGAATGGGGGTGACGACAGGAGGAGACTCCTTCGTGACTTCTCTAGACTCCGACTCTGACTCCGACTCTGAATCTGACTCGAATTCATCGTCTTCTGGTTCTCCTTTGAACATCTCTCCTTCTCCAGTGGTGAGCTTGAAGAGTCTTCCTTGATTGTCGGTCCACTTGATTGATTTTCTCCATCCTTTCTGTTGGTTCGCGTTTGTTTCTGTGATTAACGCGGTAGGGTTGAAGTGGTTGTCTTGAAGTATCATGGTAATGATCTCATCCTGCGCGGCTCTAACAAATCGATCTTTGCTAAATAGTAGACTAACAGCTTGTTCGTCTAAGGAAGGTGCTTGACGTGCTTTGACGGTAGGAACCGTTTCTGGAGGGATGAAGTAGCAATCGTGAAAGATCTCGATTCCGGCTTGCTTTCTTCCGAGGTGGTGCCAAGGTTCGGGAAATCCGTGAAAGAGTTCTTGACTTCCTTCAAAATATTCATTTAGGGTAGGGAAAAATGGTCGCATTTGGACTCCTACGTGCTTACGGTTTTGAACTTGAGCAAGCATCTCGAGAACTTCCTCTTTAGTGGGTTTGTATCCTAGGCCAAGTGGTATTCTTTTTGAGTTGCCTTCCTTGTCGGGTGCGAAGGTGTTTCTTCGGACAGGTTTTAAAGGCATTCCAGGGAAGAATCCCTATGATTTGAGTATGTGGTTGACCACCAAGTTGGAGTAGGGATCGTAGTATAGGGGTGCCAATTCGCTTTCTATAACACTTATGCTTTGAAAGCCCCCAAGTTCATGTACTGGATCCGCAAGGACTTGATTATTTGACTTCTTGTCGATTATAGCCTTGATGGGCGACGAAGTGATCGTCACCACTTTGCCATTTAGTGGAATTTTGATCTTTTGGTGAAGGGTTGATGTTACCGCTTTGGAAGCGTGAATCCAAGGTCTTCCCAGAAGTATGTTGAAGGAAGCTTCAATGTCCACTATTTGGAAGTTAACCTTTCGCTCAATTGGCCCTGTGGCTACGGTTAGGTTAACGAGTCCTACGACCTTTCGCCGTGTACCATCATATGCACGAACACCTTGATTGGTAAGGGTCCAATCCGACTCTTTCATGCCTAGTTTGTATGCCGTTTTGAGGGGTATGACTTTGACCGCGGAGCCATCATCTACCAAGGTCATTGGCACATTCTTCTTTAAGCAAATGACAGTGATGTAAAGAGCCAAGTTGTGGCTGGCGCCAAAGGGTGGCAAATCTTCGTCTGAGAAAGTAATAGGATTACTTAGCTTCGGTGATTCTTGGAAGACCAAGTTGACTACATCGTCGGGTGTTGAGTTATGTGCTACATTTAGTTTGGCCAAAGCTTGCAGTAAATCTTGGCGATGTGGGAATGAGCTTGCTACTAATTACGAGACTGAAAGATCAGCCTTTGTCTTCTGTAATTGCTTGAGCAAATGATCAGTAGAGTCATCTTCTTTATCATTTGGTGTGATAACGTTGGTTGGACCATTTTGAGTAGTACTTTGATATGGACGCCCCGAACGAGTTAGGTGGTCCACA
This sequence comes from Silene latifolia, assembly GCF_048544455.1. Classification (NCBI taxonomy): domain Eukaryota; kingdom Viridiplantae; phylum Streptophyta; class Magnoliopsida; order Caryophyllales; family Caryophyllaceae; genus Silene; species Silene latifolia. The sequence continues at coordinate 118,348,476 of NC_133531.1, forward strand.
TCTTTGTCTTCACCATTTTGGACTATCTCTTTTACTAGGGAGTGTTCAATGAGATACTCGTCTTCATCGTCGTCGGCCCATACTCCATTGACTGTAGCTAGTTCCCTCATTCTCATGAGCTCGTCCTCTAATTGTGTGATTTGGTCGACTAGTTTATCAACCACGTCGACTATTTCTTGTATTGTAGCATTTTGGGAAAAGATTAGTGGCGCGTGTTCTTTAGGTGTCGCGTTGGGCTCATGTAAAGTTGTCACCACATTTTCCAATTCCGAAACTTGCCTATCCACACTTCTTGCCCATGCGATGAAGTCGGAAATGGTAGGGGAAACGGTAGATTAGAACCCTTCATTCTCGATCGCGTGGATCTTGTCTTCGACTGGAGAAATGAGGTTTGAACAATCTAAGGTAGATTCTTCACTTGTGATCACTAGAATTCCAAGAGGATTCTGAGTGTTGTTGGGCTTACCTCCCGGTGGTATTGGTAATCGACCATCCTCTATCATGTCTTGAAGCACATTTTTCAGTTTGTAGCATTTTTCTGTGTCATGTCCCTTACCCCTATGATATTCGCATTATGAGTTCTCGTCCCAGAACTTGGACTTCTTTTCAGGTTTGGGTGTAGGTCCTATGGGTTGGAGTCTGCCTTGTTTCATTAGCCTTTTTAGAGCATTGGAGTAAGTGTCCCCAAGATTTGTAAATTTCCTTGGTGGGGCACTCTTCTTGGATGGCTCGAGGAGGTTAACTTCATCGGTCTTGCTAGTGGAGCCGTAAGAACGACTTGTTGAGCCTTGATATCCTCGACCTACTGTTTTGGACAAGAGCCCTTTACGGATGTCATCTTCGATCCTTGTTCCCAGTACAGTTAAGTCCTTGAAAGTTTTAATGTTTTGGTACCTCAAATGATTTGCATAGATGGGCTTTAAGTTGTCCACAAATTTCTCCACAAGGGTAGCCTCATCTGGGCGTTCAACTAGTTGGGTACTAGTCTTCCTCCACCTACTTAGGAAGTCGGTGAAACCTTCTTTGTCATTTTGGGTAAGAACCTCTAAAGTGCGCATGTTAACTTGGATCTCAGCATTATCCGCATATTGCTTAGCAAACTCGACCGCGGCGTCTTCCCAAGTAGCGATATTCTTGTGTTCTAGAGAGTAGAACCATTGCTTTGGGATGGTGTCAAGAGATGAAGGAAAGATCCTTAAGAACATCTCGGGTTTGATGCCTTTGATAGACATATAGTCCTTGAAAGCACGGATGTGGTTCAAAGGATTTTCATGCCCCTTGAATTTAGGGATATCTGTCATGTTGAAGTTGGTTGGCAACTTGGAACTCACGGCCTCATACTTGCGATTATTCTTCCTGTAAATGTCATCCCCTTTAAGATACATCAATTGCTCCTCTAAGTATTGGAGTCGTTTCTCAGCTGCGGTGATACCCATGGGAGGGTTTTCGTCCCTGAAGTCATTCACGAAGTCATCAACGATTTCACTTTCTCGAGGAGGCAACCTCGCTTCTACAGCATAGATTCGGCCCTCGATGGTGTCAAGGCGATCATACACTTGGTCTTGGGTGACTTGGAGTTGAGCTAGCGCGGTTAGGGTTCGATCTTTACCATCTTGGAGTTGATTGAAGTTCACGTCGCTTGTTTCAGGCTTCTTGGAAACTGGATAGGAGATCAACGACGAATCAAAACACGATAGACCATTCTAGCACACTTACTAAGAAAGAAATGTTTTGACTCGTGAAGTGGGTGTGTGCCACTTATGTCAGTGAGCTTTTGTAGAAATGACAAGGTTTGAAAAATGTTGGTCCTAGTCAACTTTAGTGTAGTTGTAGGAGTGGACTCGAAGTGAGGTTTTGAAATGGGCTTGGGCCCGAAATTTGACTCGACAAATTGACAGAGTTTTGACTCGGTTTTGCGCTAATTATTGGCCTTTTCGAAATTTATATTTTTAAAAGGGATTTTGATTTTACAAAAATCGTCATGGTTTCGTTTAGAAATGGTGATCACGTAAGGTACAAACATTTATACAAGCATTATAATGGGATGCAGAGTGCATTTAAAAGGGTTTTAGTTTAAAGGGTGGGTTGCCATACCGAACAATCAAACCCGAAGTCTGTGGAGAGGCTCGTACCAAACAAGAGTAAGGTCGATTCCTAGTCCATTTCCTCAAGTAGTGAAAGTCCTTGATACAAACAAGAGTAAGTACCATGGTATGGATGACGTCAATCGCTATCCATCCTTAGGCCCAAATAAGAATTAGGACCGTTTAGACGGGACGATTGGTCGAATGGGTTGGGTTGGGCCTAGGAAGGCCGAATAAACGATCTAGGAAGACCGAGTTATGAAAACCGACGATTGTCTTGTACGAACTATTCCCTAACCTTGTTCAAGTTTCACCCTTGGCTACACGTAAGTGTATCAATCCCCAGCGGAGTCGCCAAACTGTGGACAATGGGCCACGGGGGCGCTTGGGAACAAGCGTTTGAATTTGTGGAGTCGCCACCAATTTATTGTGGAAAATTGGAAACCGTTCGAATACCTCGTGCCATGTCAAGACACAAAGTAGTGACATGAACACCAAGAACTCGTTACCCTTAGCATTCTATGTCTAGAATGACTCTCGTGGATGCCAATGAACACGGATGTTCACAGAGATCTGGAGTAAGGGGTGAGGGTACGTATTAGGAAGCTCTTTTGATCGAACACCTAATCCCGCCCGCCTCGATAGCGGCCTCTACTAATGATTAGGGAAATTGTCTATACTCGATATATCGTCGATTATATGCATGCAATGCAACATCCAAGTTTTAATCCTAGCATGTGAGAATTAGGCTAAGTCGGTGAACAATTAATTTAGCATACAATAAATGTCAAAGTAGGGATTTAAGCTCAATTATATGTGAAGGCACACAAATGATACAATAAAAGAAATACAATAAAATACAGAAAATTACAATAATTACAATGAATTCAATTGATTTATGTCGGAAAATACTTCCAAAACGGATAATTTGAGAAAGAACAAAATAAACAAATAAGCGAACAAGAATTAGGTGATAATACGATTAATAGTTAATTAATACGAACTAATTAAACTAGGTCAAGGCAGAACGGAAGTTCAGATACAGAAGTCAACCTGGAACAGGCGCAGCAGAGCTGCGCCCTCTGGAAGAGGCGCAGCAATTGCTGCGTCTGTTCCAAGGGTGAGTTCTAGCTGTGAAGCCGGAACTGCAAATCGTTAATATTCGTGGGTGAATTTAATGATTGATTATGATATTTGACTCGGATGAAAGTGATATAATACATTAATTACATGCGAATGAGCCATAAAATCGATAAAACATGGATGAAACGAATGTAGATGAATTAATTACATGAATGAAAGATTGATTAGTGACATGGGTGAACTAAATAGGCTAAAATATGACGAATTAATGACGAATACAACAATAGACAGATGGAAATATATCAAAGATCGAATTCCAGAGGCCCAATATGAAAGAATCGAATCTCTACAACCCGGATTGATTTTAATGACGAAAACCCGCAAATATTGGATTACAAGGGATTTATTTCGGGATTTAATGATGAATTATACGTATTAATGATGATGAACAATGTACATGTGAAATTATTATGCTTTTATGCCAAAGAAATTGAAGAACAAACGAAAACAAATAACGAATGACGAATTGACAGAGGATGAAGGAAGAAGAAAGTAAGTAGGAACTGCGGTAGCCTCACGAAGAGGCGCAGCAGGTGCTGTGTCCCTTCGAAGAGGCGCAACAGTTGCTGCGTCCTTTCTCGACGGTCATCTTCTGGTAATCCGTAAAAAGGGTTTTAAAGCATGGTTTTATAAATCGGTTTTAAGAAGTATTTTCGACATAAACCTTACATTAATGATACAAAAGGTAAATAACAATAAATAAAGAAGGATTTACACCCTCAGACTTACATGTTTGATGAAACGAGATGAACTAATTTTATAATTAGTGATGCGCGACTCGAATGTAACGAAAGTGCCCTCATAAGAGGAAAACGATTAAGATTAATTAAGTTGATTGATTGTGGAGTTGGTCAAATTGGTTGGTCTTGCAAACGAGGCTGGTACTCAGAAGGATCCGAGCTTACGTGGTCGAATGTTCAAGCATGTAGAAGCCAAAAAGTAAGAACGTGGTCTAGAATGCAAAGGGAGAAGAGAAGGGCGGACACTCGCGTGAGAAATATGAGGAGCGAAGGCTCCTATTTATACTAATCACGTGAAGGAATAGGGTTTTCGGAGAAACTTTGGAAGTGAATCTCGAAAAGATATTGTGGACAAGGCCCTCGGGAACTGCGTCCGCGGGATCCACACTCGGCATAATCGACTCGAGGTTCTTTCGAATCGAATTAAGACAAATTAGAGTCGCCACCAAGTTTTTTGGGAACTTGGAACCGTTCAAGTCAACTTTACACCTTTCATCGAAAAGCATAAAACCAATCAACTACGAGCGATTAAAGATAAAGATTTGTACCCTATATCACTCGATTTGAATGACTCTCGTAATCCAATGGTATTTAGACGGATCCACAAACCATAGATCTTGAGTAAGGGGTGAGGGTACGTGTTAGGAAGCCCATAAGGACACCTAACCCCGCCCGTCAATAACGGCCTTTACTAAGTCAAATATCGGATTTCAAACAAGGTCATAGCTACTACGATATATGATATGCAAACATCGTTTTAAAACCCTAACATGTGACAACAATTTCTATGTCGTTTAATGCATGAATACTAACTTTGTCAAAGTTGTTTTAGCATGTTGGTTGATTTGAAATAAAAGATGCGCAAACACGGCTTAGGAGGAATGGGGGAGTCATTGGGATCTATCCTATTACAACCCAGGCATTTCATGCCGACACAACGAGAAATAAATTACAACTCAATCTAATTACAACAACTATCGTAATTACTTTGACTCAGATTACAATACAAACTAACAAAATACAACTTAAACTATTAAGTCTTAATAAACGAAACAAATGTAAACAAAAAAAGCTAAAGCTAAGTTAGACTAATTAAAGATGTTAGCCGAATTATTAGTTAATAAACAAATTAGATTAGAATTAAACTAATTAAATTAAAATAAATAAGTACAAAGGCTTGAAATAAATTAGGTACAACTTATTAATTAAATTGAACCCAACTTATTAAAATTATTCACCAATCCATATTTATTAAAATAGGATTAGTAAACAATTAAAGAAACAAAAGAAGAAAAGAAACTAAAACTGGCAGACCCGTGCAGTGCACGGATCAGAAGTCAGACAGACCCGTGCAAGGCACGGTTTTTGCAGAAAAGCAAAGTTAATTATGTTTTAATTACGAAATCAGTAAAATAAATTACGGAAAAATTCATTAAATTAAATTTACAGGTTTTGAACCATAAAAGATAATTAAAACGACTTTTAAAAAATTAGAAATAAATAAAACAAATTAAAGGTTAAATAATTACAAATTGAATTAAATAAAAACGAACTAGGTTAGGTACAATTCTAAATCGTCAACGAGTGCAAATGGAAAGGTGTTAAGCACGCACTTCCATGCTAGCGAGAAAATTAGTGAAAGGGAAGATGAATTCAATTAAGTTACAGAATTGTTAATCGGTTTTTAAAGCTATGTCGATGTACCCTAATGTGTCTAATTAGGTTATCAAATCGATCTAATGTCATCTAAATGAGTTATATGTTAACAATCAGAGGTCATACTAACATGTAAATGGTCCTAGGGTGTGTCGAATTGGCCGAAACAAACAAAGGGTCAAAAACGAGGAGCGAAGTTAGAAGTTCGTTTTATTTATGCCCTACCTTGAACACGAGGATATGTAAATGAGACGGGGGTGTACGACCGACTGATGTAGCGGTTTCTTTCCCATATCAAGTCAACGCGGGTGTTCATGGTGGTACTTTAACTCATACTCGGACTAAACTAGTTTCGTAGTTAATTAAACAATCGATAAACAAAGACGATAAATGAATAAAAACAAACTATAAAAAACAAACATAAAAAAACGAAATAAAAGGGAGAAAGAGGAAGATTTGATGCACCCTCAACCTACATGTATCGTTGACACCGTCTTGGGTCGTAATCGATGGTAGATTTTATCTCGAGAGGCCGTCGTCGACGAAGAAACAAAGCAAACACGCTTTTTTATCGAATCTGGACAGCAACTTTTAAACAGCGATTTCTCCCTCGTTTCACGATGAAAATTCGATTTAAAAGATGTTTTGAAAACTAGAAAGAGAGGAGAACAGAGATCTTAAAGCAACCCCTGCTCGTTTTGAGTTATTAGCCACGAAAAACGAGCACAAACAGAACTGGACAGACAGGAACAAACCGCGAAAACAGAGTGTATAACACTCTGTTTTTCGAGGGATTTCGTGTACTCTCAAGGGCAATTTGGCTCGTAAATATTTATCTAATGTGTAGATGGATGTTATGTGGTTAATTTGGAACAAGAAAATCGAGTTTTGATGGAGGTTTGAGGGAGGAACGAATTGTTTTTCGAGGAGGACACACAAACAGTTTCAGTTTGTATGTCGGTTTTGTGGAGGGTTTTTGAGAGGCAATTAGGATTTTTTTCTGAGGTTTAAAGCTTGTGAGTGATGTTAGGATGTGGGGAGAACTTAGAGGCATGAATGTATGGTGAAGGGTGGGTATTTATAAGGAGTTAAAGTAGGGTAAAAGAGAGGGAGAAGCAGTCGGGCCTGCTCACACATAGCTGCTGTCCAGCAGCTTTTGTGAGGGTTTGAGAGGGGTTTTCTTGGTGATTAAGCTTGGTTAATATGGGTAGGATACTAGGGTATGGGTTAGGGTTAATGGGTACGGGTTTTGGTGGTATTTGGAGCGGGTTTTGGGCTCGGGATTGAGCTGCAAAACAGGGGGGGCTGCTCGTGTATATGCGGGCTGTTTGGGGGGGGGGGGGTGTTTGAGATGGAATTTGGGCCGTGGTTATGGGGGTTCGAACTGGGTTGGATGGGTAGAGGCTTAGGTTGGTTAGTGTACTCGATATTCGTGCCAACTCGTAAAGAAAACGGGCCCAAAAACCGAGCTAAAATCGAGCTCAAAAACATGCTTTTAAAACGAGTTTTCTTCGCTTTTAAAATCGATTTTTCAAATCAATTAATAAATGATTTTTCAAATCAAATATACTCATAAAATGATTTTTCAAATCAATTATTTATTTTATTTTCAATAAAAAAAACTTGGGAAAATAAATTCAAAATAAAATAAAATAAATTGAATTCACCTCAAAAAACCATAATTTAGATGTCATTCAAAATAACAAAATGAACTCACTTAAAAAACATTAATTTAAATATCATTTAAATTAATAAAATACTTCATCGACGACGCCCATTCTACATCGTAAAACGAACCTAAATAATGACAATGACAACTAAAGAATACATGTGTCCTATCATCATCGGGTGTTTGTCGGGTTCTCTATAAATTCCAATATCGACGGATACGGGTATCTACAGAGCCCCCACTTTGACTGAGGCTTGGACAAGGCGAAAGTCAAAATATACCCCAGGTCCCTCTCGACCTGAGGATTCTTCGGGTTGTTTATAGTCCATTAGACTTGCGTATATAAGCTCGCCAGCCATAAGAAGAGACCATACCTGAAACTTCGTTGGGGATTGACTTTTGCTTCTGTTGTGTCAAATTATCGTCGTTGGTCGTCGACCCATAAAATTGCATATATGGTGGATTGAGCCTTATCCTTAGGCGCCTACGTATCCGTTTCTGACGGAATCAAACCGCGTCGTAGTTCTAAGAATCGCCGACACTTGCCCAAAGTTTATCATCTCTTGGCGCTTGTTCAAAATTCATCATCTGCTGACATTTGCCCAAAATTTATCATCTGCTGGCACTTGTCCGAACGGGACGGGACTTTCCAAGGAGGTTGCCGCCGCTTTCCTCATTTGCTTTCAGCTACGGAATTCTTCCATCTCATACTCTTGTATTGAATTGAATTCTTGGTGGATATCATCCTTTACATCTTGATAATGGTCTCTGAAGCCAACGGCTTCAGAGCCCCCAGTTTGCAATGGCTCTAAAGTCGAAGACTTTAGAGCCCCCAGTTGAAGTATGTCCTGCTATAATTGGAAAAAAAAACGTACTAGCAATAATCATCACATAAGCACATTTGGATCATCGATCTTGAAATTGGATTATTTTGAAAGATTGGGTCATCGACCCGAAAATTGAATTTGAAAATTTTGAATGATTGGGCCATCGACCCGAAAATTGAATTTGAAAATTTTGTGTGATTGGGCCATCGACCCGAAGTTTGAATTTGAAATTTTGAATGATTGGGCCATCGACCCGAAAATTGAATTTGAAAATTTTGTGTGATTGGACCATCGACCCGAAGTTTGAATTTGAAATTTTGGATAATTGGGCCATCGACCCGAAAAGATTCTACTACTTGGATCATCTATCCACAAATCGCAAAAAGTTTTTGAGATTTTGAAATTTTGAAGTCGGACCTTGATAGGTGAGCATGAAATGCGACTCAGACATCTCGTATGACCCGTAAACAACGGGCGTAGCCGCTACCGTAAAACAAAAAGGAAAATAAAACCCTAAGTGTGCACGGGTTTTAATTCAATTATGGACTTGCTGGAGGTAGAAAGGTAAATTGGCCGTTTTGGCGCCAAAAGATGGCAAATGGGAATCATAAGGTCGTCGACTTGGGATGTAGATATCGTATGTCATGGGCGTGCTCCCGAGGGCACACGGGAATCAAGATCACTTGGCATTGACAAGGTGGATTAAAATCACAGAGCAACAACGTTGGCTTCGCCTGACACTAAACACAGACTGATTTTATGAAAGCACTTAGACATCACACATGGCTTTTGTTGGGAACATCCTGTCACTCTTCTCCTCGCCTCCTTTCTTTTCAGCGAGTTTCATCATTTCTTGCCACCGCCTTCTTTCTTTTCAGCGGGCTTTTACTATTTTTTCTTCCACACCTTCATTCTTTTCAGCGGGTTTTTCATATTTTCTGTTCCCAACACAAAAAACCCACACCTATCTGACTGAGCATCTTTGTCTACACCGTTAGATAAAGCTCATTCTGAGACTCGATACTATTCATCCGAACCTATATCCTCATCCTAGGCTACATCGAGTGCTAAGACCGACTCAAACAAAGGTGGCTTCATTTGGACTTGGTTAGGACCCGTAAGAAACCGACAAGATGACAACTTGGTTGATGAGTGGATTGAATCCCTTATTCTGAAGGACTGCATACGTATTCGCGTGGAGCGAAATCAAATCCGACGTAGTTCAATCGTGGTGCATAAACATGGCATTTTGATTGTGTGTACACACTCGAAGGTTTCACCTAAGGTATCATGTCATATCCCATTCTAGCCTGTAAAGTACCGTTAAATCCCGTGTTTGGGGTTAGGTGTAAAAGGCTTGGATCTTTTGGGATGTGGATCTTGGTAATAACAAGTTGGAATGGTTAACCATCATTCTGAAGGTTTGTTTTGTGGTGCTAAGGCCAAGGGCTATGGCTGTTGATGTGATTGGAATGGGTGTCTCGGGTTTGATGAACCATGAGTACAAATGGGTTGGAAAATGATGTAGGTTCAAATTTCCATGTCTGGACCCTAAAGGCTGGGTGTAACAACACAAGCGGAATGATTCTCAAAATTCCTGACTATCCCCTTGTAACTGTCTCAGGAAGGACTTAGAGGGTTAAGAGGTTACTACTTAAGCTTTTGGGCTTCGCCCATTGAACTTCAACTATGGGTACTTGACTTGACTTCTGGCTTCCGTAACTTCGACATTCAACCAAAAACCTTTTGCAATAACTTCAACATCTTTTTTTTCTTTTTTCTTTTTCTTTCATCACTTTTTTTATTCTTCTTTTCTTTTTTTTTTCTTTTTTTCATTTTTCCAATTCTTCTCTTTTTCTCATTCTTTTTCATTTTTTTCTCTCTTTGAAAATGATCTTCTATTCATTCTCTTAGTCATAAATGGATACACCTTGAAAACTGGGCTTCGCCAACTAATTTGGGTAAGAACTAACAATTCCTTGTTAGAACGGGTTGATATCTTCTCTCTTCGAGATGAGATGATTTTGTTGGGGAAAAGGTTTGCCTTCCATCATCGATAGGGGAAACAAGGAGCTAGTCCGGGTTTGTCATAGAATCATCTAAAAAGCTTGTCATAAGACAGGTTTTGATGGAGGTTTTCTACCACCAGACATGGAATAGGTAAAGGAAACAAACACGGGATCCTAGTGTACCTTCCATTTTGAAACGGGACATATTTCTACCCCAGGGATGCCTTTGAGTGTGTTGTGCATTTTATCATGTTTCAGAATGATTGAGGATTGAAAACAAGAGATATTTGGAATTGAAACTGCAACTTTTTATTGGAAAGACAAATGCTTAACAGACTCGAAGGAACGAGTCCTAGGACACACCCTAGGTCATCGTGGAACAAACTACTCAACTTCAAGAAAACAAAGTCCTAGACTCGACTCGACTCGACTCGACTAAGATAAGAAAACAGATCCCGACTCATAATTTTTCAAATCTGGTCATGAGCTTTCCCTTGTTCAGCTGTCAGCTTAGATGCTCGGTTGTAGTCCTTGATCCCTTTGATGGTCTGCCTCCATCCCGAGGTAGTCCTCTGAGGATCTTCGCCAGTGATGAAGGTTGGTGAATCGAATTGTCTTTTATTAACTTCGTTAATGAGAGGAGTACATTCTAGAGCAAGACTCCCGACTTGAATTTCATTCTTCGGGTTTGGCAAGAATTCAGAGAAATCCACAAATATTTTCCCGATAAACACCCCTTTCAAGTGACATGGGCGGATAAGATGGGAATAATCGACATTGTCTTCTACAGAAACAAAGTTGGCGTGATCGCCAAATGGATTGGTGATGTTATTGGGTTTAACAGTTGGGATCGGGAGTGTTCCATTCTCGATCACGTCTTGAATTTCGTGCTTCAGTCGATAACACCTTTCAGTATCATGGCCTTTCCCTTGATGAAAGGCACAGTAGGCATTTGGTTTGTACCATTTACCTTGTTGATCAGCGGGAGGGTCCGGAGTTGGACCAATAGGCTTCAGCTTTCCTTGGGCTATGAGCCTTTGGAGAGCGTATGTATAAGTGCATCCGATATCGGTGAATGCCCTAGGAGCTTGGCGCGGAGGCCTTTTTTACTGTCCATCTAAGAGATTGACAGTTTCATCAATATGGGTCGTTGCTGGGGCCTTGGCCTTAGACGATGAGGCCCCTTGGTACCCTTTCGGCTTTTCAGCCTCTGCCTTTATGACATCATCTTCTACCTTTATCCCGATTCTTATCAATTCTTTGAAAGAGCCAAAATTCTGGTATTTCAGAGCATTGCGGTAAATAAGTCGTAGATTCTTTACGAACTTATCTACCATTTCAACTTCGTCAGGCTTCTTGGCTAATTTCACGCTTTCAGCGCGCCATCTTGCAAGGAATTAAGTAAAACATTCTTTTTCTTTCTGTGTCATCACCTCCAATGTTCTTATGTTGGTTTGAATCTCGACATTATCAGCATAGTGCTTACAAAACTCCACCGTGATATCTTCGAAAGTGGGGAAGTTCTTAAGGTCAAGATTATAGAACCACGCCTTCGGGTGTTCATCCAGAGATTGAGCGGAAATTTCAGAGAGCATGTCAGCAGGTACTCCCTTCAGTGCCAAGTACCCCTTATAGGCCTTAACATGGTGGACTGGATCTTCTGTGCCCTTAAACTTTGGGATATCAGTGAGTACCATGTTTGTGGGCAACTTATCCTGAACTGGGGCATAGGCCCTAGCATTTTCGTAGTGGATGTTCTTCCCCTGGGAGAGTTTCAGACGGTCCTCAATGAACTTGAACCGTTTTTCCAGATCAGTCAGAGGTGGGGTAGATGAAGAGGAATCTTCACCCAGCTTGGATTCGATCACATCCATTCTGGCCATCATGAGGTTCACGGCCTCAGTGAGTTTGTTAACCGCGTCTTCCATTGCTTGAAGTCGGGTTTTTGGCGGCCTTTTTACAAGAAAACCCCGAACCGAGTCAATATTCAAATGTAAGAGCCCCTGCACACTTAGGGACACGACACCAACTTGACTCAAGTCAAGACTCGACTTAAGACTGACTAACCAAAGGTTCGACTCACGGTTGGATTTAGACCTTAACTCATTTTAGACTCGACAAAACGACATGACTCAAGCTGTCATAGCTCGATTCTAAACTGGACTCGGTGTGACTAAACCCGTGATTGGACTAACATAGCCCATAGGTTCAAGTGAAACGCCCTAAAGGGCCTAGCTTGGACGTTTCTGTGGACTATCCTAGACCAATTGGTCGACCCACATGACTCGAAGCCCAAGAGGTGAGCTTGGGTGACCCAACAAGGTCGTGTTCTAGACTCTTAGAAAGAAACACACCCGGCCTAACACGGCCATGACCCGGACACGACTCGACGCATTTCATGCTTGGTTGAGGTTCGAGAGGCATTTTGGCTTGATTTTGAAAACGAATGATCGATTTGAAAAATGAGATTTGAAATGGGCAGCATGCCGGCTATAAAAGCTCATTTTGGGCCGAAAATTCTAGTCCTATTTGGGTAGCATTCCGCGTTTTTAAAACCATGCTATTTTGAAAGTAAGTTGTTCAAAAGTTCGGTTTTGAAAAGGACATGGGAAATTTCGAAAAGACTCGGGAAAACAATTTGCACATTGTCATTCTCATGTTACAAGGATGTATGCTCCTAGACATCTCTAAGTCTCGGCAAGTCTTCTACAAGAAGGTCTATGCCCTCCATCCTTTTGCGGTCTTATAGAGCAAGGTGTCTTAAGGTAGAGTACCTAGAAGATCGTCCCCACCATCAAGAACCACGCGAGGTGAAGTGGAAGCGAGCAATGTGCAGCTTCCTAGCATAGTGGGACGTCGCCCCCCACGCATCACGAAGAAACGCTGGGACGGCCCGGGCAAGTCCTTAAGGGTTTATGCATGAATCGTAGCACTATGAGTAATGTTTTACTTTCCAACACTTTGTTTTCAAGTTTCACCTCAGAGGAAAAGACCCTAGAAACAAAGTGTAACTAGTCCTCTTTTCCCCGGTGGAGTCGCCAAACTGTGGACAAGGCCCCGGGAAGGCTGCGTCCGGGATCCACACTCGGCATAATCGACTCGAGGTTCTTTCGAATCGAATTAAGACAAATTAGAGTCGCCACCAAGTTTTTTGGGAACTTGGAACCGTTCAAGTCAACTTTACACCTTTCATCGAAAAGCATAAAGCCAATCGACTACGAGCGATTAAAGATAAAGACTTCTACCCTATATCACTCGATTTGAATGACTCTCGTAATCCAATGGTATTTAGACGGATCCACAAACCATAGATCTTGAGTAAGGGGTGAGGGTACGTGTTAGGAAGCCCATAAGGACACCTAACCCCGCCCGTCAATAACGGCCTCTACTAAGTCAAATATCGGATTTCAAACAAGGTCATAGCTACTACGATATATGATATGCAAACATCGTTTTAAAACCCTAACATGTGACAACAATTTCTATGTCGTTTAATGCATGAATACTAACTTTGTCAAAGTTGTTTTAGCATGTTGGTTGATTTGAAATAAAAGATGCGCAAACACGGCTTAGGAGGAATGGGGGAGTCATTGGGATCTATCCTATTACAACCCAGGCATTTCATGCCGACACAACGAGAAATAAATTACAACTCCATCTAATTACAAAAACTATCGTAATTACTTTGACTCAGATTACAATACAAACTAACAAAATACAACTTAAACTATTAAGTCTTAATAAACGAAACAAATGTAAACAAAAAAAGCTAAAGCTAAGTTAGACTAATTAAAGATGTTAGCCGAATTATTAGTTAATAAACAAATTAGATTAGAATTAAAATAATTAAATTAAAATAAATAAGTACAAAGGCTTGAAATAAATTAGGTACAACTTATTAATTAAATTGAACCCAACTTATTAAAATTATTCACCAATCCATATTTATTAAAATAGGATTAGTAAACAATTAAAGAAACAAAAGAAGAAAAGAAACTAAAACTGGCAGACCCGTGCAGTGCACGGATCAGAAGTCAGACAGACCCGTGCAAGGCACGGTTTTTGTAGAAAAGCAAAGTTAATTATGTTTTAATTACGAAATCAGTAAAATAAATTACGGAAAAATTCATTAAATTAAATTTACAGGTTTTGAACCATAAAAGATAATTAAAACGACTTTTAAAAAATTAGAAATAAATAAAACAAATTAAAGGTTAAATAATTACAAATTGAATTAAAGAAAAACGAACTAGGTTAGGTACAATTCTAAATCGTCAACGAGTGCAAATGGAAAGGTGTTAAGCACACACTTCCATGCTAGCGAGAAAATTAGTGAAAGGGAAGATGAATTCAATTAAGTTACAGAATTGTTAATCGGTTTTTAAAGCTATGTCGATGTACCCTAATGTGTCTAATTAGGTTATCAAATCGATCTAATGTCATCTAAATGAGTTATATGTTAACAATCAGAGGTCATACTAACATGTAAATGGTCCTAGGGTGTGTCGAATTGGCCGAAACAAACAAAGGGTCAAAAACGAGGAGCGAAGTTAGAAGTTCGTTTTATTTATGCCCTACCTTGAACACGAGGATATGTAAATGAGACGGGGGTGTACGACCGACTGATGTAGCGGTTTCTTTCCCATCTCAAGTCAACGCGGGTGTTCATGGTGGTACTTTAACTCATACTCGGACTAAACTAGTTTCGTAGTTAATTAAACAATCGATAAACAAAGACGATAAATGAATAAAAACAAACTATAAAAAACAAACATAAAAAAACGAAATAAAAAGGAGAAAGAGGAAGATTTGATGCACCCTCAACCTACATGTATCGTTGACACCGTCTTGGGTCGTAATCGATGGTAGATTTTATCTCGAGAGGCCGTCGTCGACGAAGAAACAAAGCAAACACGCTTTTTTATCGAATCTGGACAGCAACTTTCAAACAGCGATTTCTCCCTCGTTTCACGATGAAAATTCGATTTAAAAGATGTTTTGAAAACTAGAAAGAGTTGAGAACAGAGATCTTAAATCAACCCCTGCTCGTTTTGAGTTATTGGGCACGAAAAACGAGCACAAACAGAACTGGACAGACAGGAACAAACCGCGAAAACAGAGTGTATAACACTCTGTTTTTCGAGGGATTTCGTGTACTCTCAAGGGCAATTTGGCTCGTAAATCTTTGTCTAATGTGTAGATGGATGTTATGTGGTTAATTAGGAACAAGAAAATCGAGTTTTGATGGAGGTTTGAGGGAGGAACGAATTGTTTTTCGAGGAGGACACACAAACAGTTTCAGTTTGTATGTCGGTTTTGTGGAGGGTTTTTGAGAGGCAATTAGGGTTTTTTTTCTGAGGTTTAAAGCTTGTGAGTGATGGTAGGATGTGGGGAGAACTTAGAGGCATGAATGTATGGTGAAGGGTGGGTATTTATAAGGAGTTAAAATAGGGTAAAAGAGAGGGAGAAGCAGTCGGGCCTGCTCACGCATAGCTGCTGTCCAGCAGCTTTTGTGAGGGTTTGAGAGGGGTTTTCTTGGTGATTAAGCTTGGGTAATATGGGTAGGATACTAGGGTATGGGTTAGGGTTAATGGGTACGGGTTTTGGTGGTATTTGGAGTGGGTTTTGGGCTCGGGATTGAGCTGCAAAACAGGGGGGGCTGCTCGTGTATATGCGGGCTGTTTGGGGGGGGGGGGGTGTTTGAGATGGAATTTGGGCCGTGGTTATGGGGGTTCGAACTGGGTTGGATGGGTAGAGGCTTAGGTTGGTTAGTGTACTCGATATTCGTGCCAACTCGTAAAGAAAACGGGCCCAAAAACCGAGCTAAAATCGAGCTCAAAAACATGCTTTTAAAACGAGTTTTCTTCGCTTTTAAAGTCGATTTTTCAAATCAATTAATAAATGATTTTTCAAATCAAATATACTCATAAAATGATTTTTCAAATCAATTATTTATTTTATTTTCAATAAAAAAAACTTGGGAAAATAAATTCAAAATAAAATAAAATAAATTGAATTCACCTCAAAAAACCATAATTTAGATGTCTTTCAAAATAACAAAATGAACTCACTAAAAAAACATTAATTTAAATATCATTTAAATTAATAAAATACTTCATCGACGACGCCCATTCTACATCGTAAAACGAACCCAAATAATGACAATGACAACTAAAGAATACATGTGTCCTATCATCATCGGGTGTTTGTCGGGTTCTCTATAAATTCCAATATCGACGAATACGGGTATCTACAGATATGAAAAGATACGAAAAAATACGCAGAAAAGGACCTGGGAAGAGGCGCAGCAGTCACTGCGTCTCTTGGAAGAGGCGCAACACCTGCTGCCTCTGTTCCCAGGTGGTTTCCTCCTGCGAAAGAAAGATTTCCGTGTTTAATTTATGGAATAACGGGATAATCTTATTTTCCTTAATATTTTGTATGAATATTACGGGAAATTCTTTACCAAAGAATAAAAGATTGTGAAAGATTTATAAAATATGGAATAGAAATATCCGGAACATTCCAGAACATTCTGAATCGGGATTCATCAGTTATTAGAAAATGAAGACGGTTTTAAGCCCGGACTCCAAATGTACTTTAATTACTGTCAAAACAACCGTATCGGCGCGTAGATGACAACTAAGAGGTAGACATCGGTGTTTGAGCAATCACTTGATGATAAACTTACGAACTGTCACAAATCGTTCCGCGTACCAAACATGCGGCCCAATCATAACCGGGTGGTTTGCGGGAGGTGCTGAAATGAGGTATCTACATCGGGAAAGACCATATTCGCCATTATGGACCTTTGTTGGGTATTGCGAGCAAAATTGGAATTTTCGCCTTTTTGTGACGGTCTTATGTCTGACAAAATAAGCGCTTGTTTGAGCTTGGATTTAGTCAGTTTGCCTTGAAATGGACCTAATTGGTAGTTTATGCCACCTTGAGGCGTGATAAAATCACGTATGTCCTTTTTTGGTCGTTTTTGAATTTTGACCGGTTTGCACCCAAATTAGCGTATGAATTGCCTTTTTGAGCCGTAGAAAATTTTTCCATTGCATTGGGAATGTATTTTTGGTTTGTTGGCGGACCTTGTATGGGTCTTGAAATGCCCTTTTTTTTGGTAGTTTTGACTCGTCTTTTGCTTGAAATGAGGGGCGAGTCGTTTTTTGTGCGCTTTTTTGTGAATTGTTTTGTGAAGTGTTTTATTTGGCTGGGTTTGGGCGGAATTGCCCTTGTTTTGCTTTGCAGGTTGTTGTTTTGGATTTGCCCGTTTTACGCCGTCGTAATGCCGAAATTTCGGCTGACGTTCTTTGTTTCTTTTGTTTTTATTTTTTATTTTTTTTTCTTTTTTTTTTTGGTAATAAGGTATCATTTGGTACCTATGGGATCTGTCGTGGAGGCCTTAGATGAGGAAGATGATCCTGGAGGAGGAGAGATGACTGTTTTTTTGTAACAGGCTTGGTTGTCTTTCTCCCTGGCGAACTTTGCCCGGCCAATGATCGGGTATCGATCGTTGGTCGTTGTCTGCAGAGGTCCGGATGTCCGATGAGTGGGGTTCAGTACGAGTGAATTATCCCATGTTGCCACTATCGAACGCTGTCGAATTCTACTGATTGGGGGTCAACATCGGGGAAACGCGCTAAGTTACGATCCTCGGTTGTCGCGTCGTCCAAAATCTGTCAGGCACCATTTTTCTTTTTGTTAGAGAGGAGGAATGCAGGGTTATCGTCATGGTAACCACCTCTGCTTCCGTTGTTTCTCCTTTGTTCCCCGTGTTGCTCCTTTTCTTTTCCGATTGGAAGGGTAGGGAGTTCTTAGTTCGGTAGGTGGCGGATAGCCCCCAGTTTGTTGTCTTAGGCCAGTGTCTGTACGATAAATGTCTGTACTAGATCTTGTTTTTATTGTCAGTCGTTTGTATCAAACGTGTGTCGATGTATTTTGCGTGAGACGGTTTGTATATATGTGTTTTTGGATTGTGGTTCATTTTGTGATATTTGGCTTTTTGTGTTGTGTTTCGGAGGAGCGCTGTCGGCTGTCAATTCTCCTTTTTGCTTTGCACTAGTTCCTGCATCGTTAGGGTAGAAAAACAGGCAACAGGTAGCACACATACACAAACGCAAACACGTAAATGCATTTGATTGAAAAATAAAGTTTAACCAAGATGACTCGAGGTTAAAAATTGAAATCTGAAATTTGAAATGAAATTGAAAATTTTTGCAACAAGTCATCACGTTTAGATAAAAAAAGGAATTAATTTGAAAATCGAGCAATTAACTCGTGTCTTGAATTAAATTGCATCGGAAATGTTGAAATTGATTTGTGACTCGAAAAATTCAAACTCAAACCGTCACGGATGAATTTCAGAAGACAATTTTTACGTGTGTATTTGATTTTTGAGGTCAAGACTCGAATTTGTGAGTGCTTGAAATTTTTAGGAAAACTGACGTCGTGTTATCAATTTTCGATTTTATTTTGGATGGAGAATTTGGAAGAAGTGAAATTTTTTTGGAATTTCGACTGACTTGGAAACGATCCTTCGCGGATCGGGGCGACTAGCCCTTCCCCCTTTTTAAAAAAGAATGAAAAATCCATATTTTTAAAGCTGCGTCATGGAAACCGTGTCGGATTTCTTAAAACGCGAAAACAAGGAAATGCGAGTGTGAGGAAACACAAAATGTCCCGGATCATCCCGAAGAGGCGCGAGGGTCCTGGCGGGAGGTTTAAGGTGTCAGGAGAAAACATAAGTTGAAAGAGACAAGTCAACAGCGGGAATCTTGGGGAAGGCCCAAAGAGGCGCGAGCAGCCTGGCGATGGAAGCTGGCTCTCCCCTTTTTCTGAAAAATGTGCTGATCATTTTTGTATAAATAGTGATGTTTGTGCTTCATTGTTTCATCACCCGAAACACAAAAAACATCTCTACAAAACCTCTTCTTCTTCTTCTCCTTCCACAAAAATATTTTATGGATGCTTTTGAGAACGCGTTGCGACAATGGTGCCGGGATTTGTCGCCTCCCGAAAAGTATCAACTCGTTTGCATGGGAGTTGGTCAATTGTTGGTGCTCCGTCAAGTCAAGGTGCAACCTTCATTTCTTGGAGCATGTTCTCGATTTTGGGATTCGAAACACCATGTTTTCGTTTTCCCGAAAGGCGAAATTTGTCCTCTTGCCGAAGAAGTTGGAGCCATTGGTGGGTGGTCGGGTTGTGTTCCGGTGCTTCCTCCGACTCAGTTGTGCTACAAGGTGAAATTCCGTTCCATGTTGGGTTTGTCGACAAGTCAAGTCAACTTCCTCCTTGCTCCTCATGGTGTGGATATGTTAGCTCTTATTAACATCTTTCAAACCGATTAGATGTCAATGTTTCAGAGGTGGCAAGGAGAAGGGCTCTTGCCTTTTGCCTTATCCATGTGTACCTCTTTGTTGATGTTTTGAAGAAGGAGGGGCCAAAATGCTATGGTAGCATGACCCTTATTCAGGTGGTTGAGAAAATGGAGCATGGTAGAGATCCATCGTGGTTGGTGCTTGACGAGATCATCCAAGCTTTGGATAAGGAAGTCTCTTATGGAGAAGCTCCTTCATTTGGGTCCCCAAGGATCCTTCAAGTGTGGCTATTAGAGAGGCTAAGGTATGTAGAGCCTCAGGTTAATCCTTCTTCTTACTCCTTCCGTCACCTCACCATGAGGAAGAAGTTGTACCCGGATAGTTTTGCTTCTACCGAGGCTTATTGGGCCGCAAGATTGGCGGAGGAAGGTGGTCCTCACATCCGTTGGGTGGTGCCGTGGTGGCACTTGAGGTCCTTTACGGGGTTGCCCGCTTCGGGTGCTAGTCCTCGTTCTTTGATGGTGGTGGGTTTGAAGGTTGTTTCCTTCATTTATCCCGAAAGGCTCATTAGGCAAATGGGGCATCAACAAAAGGTGCCTGCTCAAGATACTCTTGTCCAAGAGAATGTTTTCCGGAACTCCGAGCTTGTGGAGGTCTTCTAAAGATGGTGGGCCACTCGGCCACTTTGGGAGGTACCAAACCCCGTTGCCACGACATGGGTGACCCCCGCTTATGTCAAGTGGTCAAGAGCTCTGTCCTGGGAAGAGAGATCCAAATTTCGTAAGGACGAGGTTGTCGACTTGAAGTATCGAGAGGTTGGCAAGGCCAACCGTGCCTTCTTTGAGGAGTATGTTGATGGAGCTACCCCCGATGTGATGAGGCCACCGAAGAGGAGGAGTTCCGGCCCCAAGAATATGGTGGGCCATGCATTGGCTCTTTTTGGATCGAACATGGGGTCTTGTGCTAGACCGGAGGCCGTCGCCGTTTTAGATCCGTTGAGGATCCGTTCCGAGGAGGAAGTCCATGCTAGGTGGGCCAATAAGAACAAGGGGAAGATGTACCCTGAGGGAAAAGGCAAGGGTAAAATGGAAGAGTGAAGACCTCCATTACCCGTTTTATTATTATGTTGTATTATTGTTGTGAGTTTTTATTATGTTGTACTAGCTATGTGTTGTGTGTTTTGTGCTAGTTTTATTATGTGATGTGTTTTAGTCGACACCTTAGCTTTGACAAGTTGTAGACTCGTCGAGCTTTATTTGTTGTTGAAATTGTAATCCCTCCCATTATTAATTATATAAGAGGATTGCTCGTGTCGAAATTGTGAACGCTTGTTTCTTCCATCCATTTTGTAAAGGCAATTCGATTTGAATTATCCTAAACATTTGCACTTGGGAAAGTGGTATTTTTGTGTGGAAGGGAGAAAGGCTCATTTTGTATTTTGTTGTGGGGAAAAAGGGAATGTTGTTCCCTTTCCTTTTTTGATGGGGGTGTTTTTTGTATGTGGGGTTTTTTTTTTGATTGTGGGGATGGTTGTTTTTTTATTGTGGGGATGGTTGTATCGTTCTTGTGTAATAAAGGACTACCTACGTATTCACCTGAAGAGGTGAAATCAAACCATGATCGTAGTTCGAAATATTTTGTAGATTTGATTGGGTTTTGTTGTTGTATCCCTCATGCATAAGGGGGACTGCCTACGTATCCACTTGAAGCGGTGAAATCAAACCATGCTCGTAGTTCAGGGGTTTTATTTGTTTTAGTGCAAATGGATGTTGCCTTTGACAGATCAAAGGACCTTTGAAACGAGCAAGGTGCCGCAACTAAGACTCGATAAAACATGCAATATCAAATCAGAACACGTTGAGGAACTTGACTTGAAAAGGGTTTGAAGGCGGTTGCTAGTTTTAGAACTAGGCTTAGGTTGTTGGTTGTTATGGTTCAAGGGTAGTATGTCTTGTGTTGGTCCAGGTTGGTCGGGTTTGTAAAATCCTCCCCATCTAGGTCACTCAGTCTCACTGCGCCCCCCGAAAGTATTTTCTTGACCAGGTATGGCCCGGCCCAATTGGGTTTGAATTTTCCCCTCGGATCGACGGGTAACGGTGCTCGAACTGACTTGAGGACCAAGTCGCCTTCCTTGATGTTCCTGGGTTTGACCTTCTTGTTGAATGCCCGTTGTATACGTCGTTGGTATAGCTGGACGTTGTGCAAGGCGTAGAGTCGCCGCTCGTCTAGAAGAGTGGGTTGCTCGTACCTTCAACGGGTCAATTCCACCTCGGGGACTTGACTCTCCAGTAGAATGCGTAGAGAAGGGACTTCTAACTCTACCGGTTGAATCGCCTCCATACCGTATGCTAGGTAGAAGGGTGTGGCGTCTGTCGGTGTTCGAATGGAGGTTCGGTATCCCCAGAATGCGAATGGGAGTTTGCTCGGCCAATCGCGGTAGTTGTCTTGCATTTTATTGATAATGGTAACAAGGGTCTTGTTTGCTGCCTCCACCGCTCCGTTAGTTTGAGGACGGTAGGGGGATGATCAATGTCGTTTGATTTTGTATTTGTCCAGCAAGGCCCGAGTTTCCGCCCGGAAGTGAGAGCCTTGATCGCTGATGATTTCATGGGGTACACCATACCGGCAAATGATGTTATTTTGGATGAACTTCGCCACTTGTTTGGCGGTCAAGACTGCATATGACTGCGCTTCCACCCGTTTGGTGAAATAGTCGATAGCGACGAGGACGAAACAATGCCCCTTGGTGCCTACCGGGTTAACTTTCCCGATGATGTCGATGCCCCAGGTTGAGAAAGGCCAGGGTGACGTCATGGTGTATAAAAGGGATGGTGGTATGTGTTGTATGTTGGCGAAGATTTGGCAATCGTGGCAATGTTTGACGTAGTTATGTCAATCAGCTTCCTTGGTGGTCCAGTAGTAACCTAGCCGCATGATTTTCCGGGTAAGCATCATTGCGCTCATGTGAGGGCCACATTCTCCGTCGTGAACCTCTCCCATGACATTTTTGGCTTTGTGATGGTCAATGAAAAGGAGGAGAATCCCTTGTGGTGTTCTTTTCTATAGTTGATTTTGGTTTATCACGAATTGTGATGCAAGTGAACGGATGGATCTTTGTCCTCTCGGGTCAGAGTTGGGAGGGAATTCTTTTTTAGTTTTGTAGTTGAGGATGGCTTGGTACCAAGGTTCATCATGGCTTTCCTTGTTGTTGTTGATGGCACAAATGTAAGCTGGCTCGCTCCTTCTCTCGACACATAGGGGCATCGATGCCATGTCGTCAGGTATGTTGACGAGTGCGGCAAGTTTTGCCAGTGCATCAGCAAATTGATTTTCCTCTCGTGGCAAGTGGAAGTAATCGACTTGGTCGAAGAACTCAGCCTCTTGATTGATCTTTGCTCGGTAGGGAGCTAAGCTCTCAGATCGGATTTTCCATGATCCGGACACTTGATTGATGATGAGCGAGGAATCGCCGTGGACCCTCAGTCTCTTGATGCCAAGTGTGATGGCTGCTTGTAGGCCGATGAGGCACGCTTCATATTCAGCGGCATTGTTGGTGACGGCGAAGTCTAGTTTGACCGAGATCAAAACATGTTCTCCCTCTGGTGATATTAGAAGGATTCCTACCCCGAAACCTCTCAGATTAGATGCACCGTCGAAGTATAGGTCCCATGCGTCAGAATCGGCACAAAGGATATCTTCGTCAGGAAGTGACCACGTGTCGGTCGTTGGATCTCCGTTGACGGGATTCTCTGCTAGGAAATCAGCAACTGCTCTTCCCTTAATAACCTTGAGGGGTACAAACTTGAGATCAAACTCGGACAGCATGAGTGTCCACCTAGACAGCCTTCCGTTTAGTACGGGTTTTTCGAAGATATATTTGACCGGGTCCATCTTGGAGTAGATGTGGACCGTGTAGCTGAGCATGTAATGCCGCAACTTCTTTGTTGATCATACCAGGGCAAGGCATGTCTTCTCCAGTTGGGTATACCTCGTCTCTTACTCGATGAACTTTTAGCTGATGTAGTAGATGGATCGTTCTTCGCCGTCGACTGTTTGTGCTAGCATTGCTCCCATGGTTGTGTCTGTAACAGTCAGGTATAGGGATAAAGGGATCCCCGGTTGAGGAGGCATGAGGACATGAGGTTTGGATAGGATTTCCTTTATCCTGTCGAAGGCCTTTTGACAGTCGTCGTCCCAATCGGTGTGATCGGAGGCGCAAAGCTTCTTGAAGATTGGTTCACAAATCATGGTGAGCTTGGCAATGAAGCGGCTGATGTATTGGACCTGACATAGAAATCCTCGAATCTCCTTCTCGTTCCTAGGCCGAGGCATTTGTTGAAGGGCTTTGATTTTGGTTGGATCAATCTCAATGCCTCTTTTGCTGACGACATGTCACAAGAGTTTTCCGGAGGTGACCCCGAATGCACACTTCTGAGGATTTAGTCTCATGTTATATTTCCGCAGATGAGCGAAGAATTTCCGATGGGCGGTGATGTGGCCGTCCCGTTCTCTTGATTTGACGATCATATCATCGACATACACCTCCACCTCCTTGTGCATCATATCATGTAGGAGAGTGTAGCGGTTCTTTGATAGGTTGCTCCGGCGTTGATGAGGCCGAAGGGGATGACCGTGTAGCAATATATCCCCCACTGTGTAGTGAATGCTGTCTTGTGCATGTCTTCCTCAGCCATTTTAATCTGGATGTACCCAGCATACCCGTCCATGAATGATAGGAGAGCGTGCACGGCAGTATTGTCCACCAGAATGTCAACATGGGGCAAAGGGAAGTCGTCCTTCGGACTCTCCCTGTTCAGATCCCTGAAGTCGACGCAAACCCGAATTCTTCATTCTTTCTTTGGTACGGGCACAATGTTGGCCACCCAATCAGAGTATTCAGACACTTTGATGAAACCAGCCTTGAATTTTTTGTCCACTTCTTCCTTGATTTTTAGGGCCTATTCAGGACGCATTCAGCGTAGCTTCTGTTTCACGGGTTTAGCTCCGGGCTTAATGGGTATCCGGTGATCTGCAATTTCCCTGTCAATCCCGGGCATATCTCTGTAGGACCAGGCGAACACGTCCTTGTATTCGTGTAGGAGGTTAATGAACTGTTTTCTTTCCGAGGGGTCCAGGGTTGTCCTTATCCTAAGTTCTTGAGGTGTGTTGTCGGTTCCTACGTTAATAGGTTCGGTCTCCTTAATGATGGGTGTTCTAGTTTCACATTTATCAAGTTCTTTGGCTAAGTGAGGCGGGTAGTCACTCAAGTCAAATTCCTCACAGTCATTCAGAATTGAATTGCAGTTAAATTGAGACGAGTCATAAGCAAACTTAGCGTTCATTAAGTTGACACAAGCGAAAAGCTCGGAGAGGACAGACATTTCGTGGTCAGTCAGAGGCGACACAGCAGAGGAGGCGGCCCCTGGAACAAGCTCCAGGTTGTCAGCTTTCATAGGAGTGGGGGTGACCCTAGTAGACTCAGCCTCTGAATCAACCACTAGTTTGGGATAAAATACTGGGAAGGAGAGCTTGACTGGAACATCCGGAGTGTTAGGAGCTATGACAGACTCTGACTCCGACTCAAACTCAGATTCATATTCCTCTTCACTTCCCTCCTTGAACATAGGGCCTTCTCCAGTTGTGATCTTGAGCATGCGGCCTTGGCGAACGGTCCACTTGACGGTCTTCCTCCAGCCCATGTGTAACTTTCTCCGGGTCAGCGTCGGAGATCAAGGCGGTTGGGTCAAATTGATTGTCCTTCAGGGCGATGTTGATGATGTCCTCATAGTCGAGGTGCTTGATGTTATCTTCTCCAAAGAGGAGAGTGACAGCTTGTCCGTCGAGGCATGACGACGGCTTAGACTCGATTGAAGTAGCTTCAGCGTTGTCAGGGATAAAGTAGCAGTCCTGGAAGACTTCCACACCCGAGTATCTAGCCCTAGCCACAGAGTCATAGATCGGCTCGGGAAAGCCTTGGTAGAGCTCAGATTCTCCCTCAGGGACAAAGTATCCGTTGATGGTCAGATGATAGGGATGGAGGATAACTCCGTATTTCTTGCGTTTTCGAATTAGGAGGTTCATCTCTTGGATATCTTCATCGGTAGGTTCATATCCCAGTCGAAGGGGATGTTGGGGACCTTAACCTGTTTCAAATCATGTAAGGTGTTTTTCAGTGGGTTGAGGGGTAAACCTGGGAATTAACCCTGGCACATCATGATACGGTTGACTGTGAGGTTAGCAAACGGGTCACAATCAAAGGGTGATGATTCATCAGTTATGGCATTCACAGCTTGGAAACCCCACATTTCATTGTCATCCTCCTCAATGGCTTGGGAGGCTATTCCCTTTCTCATGACAGCTTTGATCGGGGAAGCAGGAATTATGATTTTTTTCCCGTTGAAGGGGACCCTGATTTTATGGTGGAGAGTTGAGGTAACTACCTTGACGGCGTGATTCCAGGGACGTCCCAGGAGCATATTGAAGGAGGCGTCGATGTCGACTACCTGAAAACTGGTTTGCTTTTCCAGTGGTCCGGTTGCGACGGTCAGAGAGATAAGCCCCGCGACCTTGCATAGCATAGTGTGTGCATGAACTACACCCATCCTTGGACATTAGCAATAGTGTCTCACTCGGTTTGGGGAAGTTAATGCATACACAACGGGAGGTAATCTAAATTATCCTCTCCGTCATAACAAAAACCATGCATCATGTAGTGTAGCTTAGTGTAGATTGCATTTAGTATAGAAATCATGCATCATCTTTGCATAATTTCCATCTTTTTGGCCATTGAGGACAATGCCCATATTAGTGTGGGGATGGGAATTCTAACATTTAACTATTATTCAAAAAAAAAAAAACCCCAAAAAAATTGAAATATCTCAAAAATCATAAAAATTTGAAAATTGAAAACCCAAAAACATGTTTATTTCCTTTTGTAATCTTGTATATATTATCTTGTATATATTGTGTTTGTTCTATCCTTGTTCACATTGATTGACTACGCCACATCCGAGACATGAGGATATTGAAGACCGCATGGTATGATCTTTCCAATCTCCTTTTTCCTCTTTATGTTAATGACTATGTGGCTTTATTTTGATTGATGCGGTATAACAATGTGAACTTAGGACTTGCATTTAGTTTATATGACATATTAGTTGATAGAATCACTTGCATTAGGATGTTTATATTAGTTGCATCATGGCATGTAGTTGCATGTTAGAAATGTTTTGAAAAATGCCTATTTAGGAACTTTGACAAGAGCAACTAAGCCATTACAAATACTTGTTCAACTTAAGACTTTGCCTACTAGAATGGTTGTAAAACACCCTAGATAGTGTCATACTAGTGTCTTTTGACCCATGACCCAAGGCCTAGTCAAGGGTTTGCATGTGAGTCACCTATCCAACCCCGTGATGCGATGTGGACTTGGTTAACTTGTCTAGGTGACCTTGTGGTAAGGCAACCCAAAAATATTTTCTATCAATAATCTTGAAGTGCTCATTTCAAAGAAATTTTGTCATGTGGAAGTAATGTAATGCCAAGGAAACCTCAAATGTTATGAATTGTTGAAAGTTGAGAAATTTAAGTTGTTTTGATGGAGGCGTACCACTTCGATGTGCTTTGTTGTGGGATCCATTGAATTGGGCCCCCATACGGTTGTGAATTCGGCCGCCCAGAGACAGAGTGACTATCACCCCGAAAAGCTATTGTCTAGAGGTTAACCGGTTGCCTAATAAGCGATTGGCAAAAGCAAAGGACACTAGCCCGGAAGGGACAAACCCCATCTTAAATTTTTGAAATGTGAAAGTGAAATGAGGACAATTTTGAATACTAGTCAAATCCACCCGTTGTGAATAAAGATTTGAGCATTTCATTCCCAAAAAGCCTTTTGTCAAGCCACTTGGTCGAGTTTGGGACGATCCATGACCTTTACTTTTGTAGAGAATTCGAGACTTGTCATGTCATATGCTACTAGCATCATAGGGATCATCATTCCACCACCATCCGATCGCTCTTGACGAAAGCATTTGGAATTTGAGGACGAAAGTAGTCTAGTTTAACACCATTTGGAGGTGATTTAGTGCCATCCTCTTAGACTTAGTAATTTGTTGAACTAGTATTTGTGAAGGATTACATGCTCTTAAATTTGTTCCTCTTTAGTGCCTCCGCCACTTGATGAGGAAGTGGCTATTCTTTTTGTAGATGCATCCATTATGTGTTTTTGTGTGCTTAATGTTTGGATGTGTCGCCATTTTGGCAAGACCCACCTTGCCTTGCAAGAAGGCATCCTACCTCATGGTTGTCTTGTTGTGAGTTGAAGGGGCGGAGTGAGGCCCGCTAATTGTCTCATATCGGCTATATTATTAGGATAGGTTAGTATTGGTCCTAGTCTTTGTCACCTCTTTACTCGGGACGAGCAAAGGTTCGGTTTGGGGATATTTGATGTGACCATAATTAGCGCATATTTAGCCCCCGAATTAGCCTTGTTCCCATGCTTTTTAGTGCTTATTTGGGTCATTTCTTATCTTTAGTTCTTTGTTTTGCATATTCTTTGAGATTTTGATCCCTTGGTAGGAAAGGAGTAAGAATCTTGCATTTTCATGGCAAAACGAGACTAAATTGATCGAATTCAATGACCAAGCATCAAGGAGAGACAAGATTAGAAGGCCTGTGTACATATTATAGTAGAAGAGCAAAGTTGAGAAAGGATCCTTGAGTCCCCGAGGAAATCCCCAAGGAATTTATGAAGAAAAGGGAAGAAAAGAAGAAGATTTGTTTTTGATCGACAATCCGAGCGGATTGTCACCAATCCGTCCGTCCCGCAGCAGCACAATCCGAGCGGCTTTGCCTTAATCCGCTCGGATTCCACCTCCACAATCCGACCGGATTCCCTTGAATCCGCTCGGATTCCAACGCCAGAATCCGCCCGTCCCGACCTTATTCCGCCCGGATTCCAGCACAGCACGGATTGTCTTCTCCAAGCCATGAAGAAAGAAGCCCTTCTCTCGAAAAATACCGGCTCCTCCTTGCTCAATCTAAAAAGTGTAATTACTAGTTTAGCCCTTAGTTAACCCTAATGCACCCTCCCTAATTTCCACTATAAATACCCCATTAGTCTAATTAGGAGAGCATGTTCTTCTTATCAATAATTAGTGTAGTTAATATCAATCAAATCTCTCTTTAATATTGTAATCAAGTATTAATCAAGTTTTAATCCAAGTTTTAGTTCTTTAATCTCTCTTTTGTTCATCCTTTATTTTGGGTAATTGAAGATTATTTGGGTTATTATTGGGAGATTGACAACCTCTCAATCAAGCATTCAAGTACTTCTTTTATCTTTGCTTTATTATTGGAATCATTAGTAGGTATAATCTCTTAATCCCTTTTTAATTATTGTTAATTACTTTCATTTATTCATCATGTTTCATATTGTTGGTATGATTGACAACCTTGCTAGCATGATCAACATGATAATGAGTGAGTAGTCTCTTAGCTAGGGTTAATGGGTGATTAGGGGAAACCAACATGGGGAATGATTCATGCTTAATCTAATATGCTTTCATGTTTTATTTGCTTGCTTGTTTTGATCTCAACTCATGCACATGTTATATTTGATGAAATGCTAAGCCTATGAATCCTTGCATTTACTATCATCTTCTATCTTTTCAATGAGACTTGTAAGACATAACCCAACTCGAGTCTCATTAGACCATGCATGTTGTTGAGTAGGGAAGATTAAGTCGACTTGTAGGTGTTGTACAATTTAATCGATTGCTCGGACCCAAACTTTCTTAGGATTGTAAGATATAACCCAACTCAATCCATCACAACAATAATTGCTTGCTTATAATTTGAGAACATGTTTGTATGATCATATCCCATGATTCCCCTATGATCCCATGACACCCTAGTGCCTTTAATCAATTGTTTGAACCCCTTTAATTCATCTTGCTTGTTTATTTTCATTGCTATTTTAGTTTAGTAACCTTCTACATCAACCCAATTTGTGACACCCCTTAGACACCGCTAGTTGTAATAGAAATCTCATTTCAATACCCGTCCCTTGGGATCCGACCTTTACTTACCTCTTTACTAATTGTAGAGTTGTTTGTGAAGCTATAAATTGTGTTTTGATTCGACCGTGACCCAACGACCACATCTTAATTTGTGAACACTTAGCGGACTCGCATAAAAAATGGCGCCGTTGCCGGGGACGGTGTTTGTTTGATTAAGATTTCTTTTTATTGTTATTACTTGTGTCTTTCTTCGCCTTGAGGAAGTAAAACTCCTCAAGGTTTGTTCTAATTGTTTTCGAGTTGTTTGATATTTTGCATGTCTAGAAGGTTACAAGGTGATTTGTTACCTTTTGACCGTGAAATCGAAAGAACCTTGACGAACAATAGGAGACTTGTTAGGAGGAATTTACGAGGTATTAGTGAAGTTGTTCAACCCACTAGTGAGTTTGTCAATCCTTTCGCAATAGAAGGAGAAGAGAACCCATTACACAATACCCCACAAAATCCACCTACAATGCCTAAATTCTCGTCACACTTCGTACCCACCGAGGATAATCTACCAAATGGTACTCCTACACCGCAACATCTAACCGGAAATTTTATTGCCAAGTCCGCCTTCATCCAATTAGTTGAGAGGAGCCAATTTGGGGGGATGCCTAGTGAGGACCCTCATTCTCATATGGAAACCTTTTGCGACTATTGTGATGCTATCTCTCAAACGGGCGTGACTCAAGACCAAATTAGATGGGTCTTATTTCCTTTCTCTTTAATCGGCACCGCGAAGCAATGGTTGAAGGGCCTTGATAAGGCCACCCTTGGAATAGATTCTTGGAAGAAGTTGGCTCTAGCTTTCTACAAAAAATTCTACCCACCGGAAAAGACTAACATGCTAAGAGCTCAAATTACGGGTTTTAAGCAAAGGGATGAAGAGTCTTTGTATGAAGCTTGGGAGCGGTTCAAGGGAATTTGTCGCTCATGTCCTCACCATGGAATTAGCGAATGGTTTTTGGTACAACAATTTTGGAATGGTTTATATGAAGATTCTAGGAACATTCTCAATACGGGATCAAATGGAATGTTCACCGAAGTTGATGACAATCAAACATGGAACAAGATTGAGGAAATGGCGGTCCATAACTCACAATATAGTAGACCTCGCAAGGCTACTAGAGGTGGAAAGCATGAAGTGGACTCCGTTACTCAATTGGGTGCTCAACTTAGTTCTCACATTGACACAATCAACTTGAAGTTTGAACAAGCTATGGCTAGACTTGAGGAAAACTCAAAATCTTCAAAGCATCATGTTAATGTCATGACGGCATCCTCATCAATCCCAAGTGGGATATGTGAGAATTGTGGAACTTTGGGACATGACCAAGGTGAATGTAGGGGAACAAATGAACAAGTGAATGCTTTCCAAGCATACAAGAGTGGTACCCCTTATTCCAACTTTTACAATGAAAACACCAAATTCCATCCAAATCTCTCATACAAAAGCCAAAATGTTCAAAACCCTCAAACAACATACACTCCACCACCCATGAGAAACCAAAATCAAAGGCCCTTTTACAATCAAAACCAAGGTTACAAAAATCAAAATCCATACAATCACCAAAATGACCAAGGCTTTGATGTCCAAAAAGCGGTCCTCTAAATGCAAAAGAATCAACAAGAATTTTTCACTCAAATGCAAAAAGATAGCCAAGCAAAGGAAACCACCATCAACAACATTCTAGCTCACACCAAGATGTTGGAAACACAATTGACTCAACTAGCATCTTCAAGCTCACAAAGACAAAAGGGGCAATTACCACCTCAAAGTAATCCCCCTAGACATGAAACGGTTAGTGCCATTCACTTGAGAAGTGGTACAAGGTATGAAGCACCGAAGAAGCAAGTTGAGGATGAAGTTGTGGAAGCTAGTGAAAAGGAAGAAATTGTGCAAAACTCCAAAGATGGAGAATCATCAAAAGAAGAAAGTTCAAAGAAAAATGAAGACAAGGCCAAGGAGAAGGAGCCCATTGTGATTAGACTCCCTTTTCCAAGTCGTCAAGCCAAGCCCAAATTTGATGATCAACTTGGAAAATTCATGGAAATTGTGAAGAATTTGGAAGTCTCAATTCCTTTCACGGAATTAATCAATCACGTGCCGGCCTATGCGAAATACATGAAAGATATCCTCACAAAGAAGAAGTCGATCCGGAAACTTGAGACTATCGCCTTCACTAAGGTGAGTAGTGCAATACTTCAAGGGAGTTCACCTCCAAAGTTAAAGGATCCGGGAAGCTTCTCAATACCGTGTACCATTGGCGACAAGACGATCAACAAAGCCTTATGTGATCTAGGGGCTAGTGTGAGTGTCATGCCGTACTCGGTGAGTAAAAGGTTGGGGATGGGAGAGCTTAAATGCACCAACATCACACTCCAAATGGCCGATAGATCGACGAAGACACCATTAGGGATATGGGAAGATGTCCCCGTGCGAATTGGGAAGTTTTTCATCCCGGTGGACTTTGTCATTGTTGATATGGAGGAAGATTCCAACATTCCAATCATCCTAGGAAGACCTTTCCTACACACCGCGGGTGCGGTGATTGATGTGAAACATGGTGAGCTCACTCTAGAAGTGGGAGATGAAATCATAACTTTTAATCTTGACAAGACTATGAGAGCTCCTCGTTTGCATGAACCATGTTTTATGATTGATCATTATAGCCGAAAGGATGAGAGGAAGAAATCGGAACTCCAATGGAAGAAGAAAATTGAAGATGCTCCATTCAAAGAGCAAGTGAATTGTGACAAGGAGAGCTTGCAAAGCTCATCAAAATCAACCAAGGAAGAAGAGGACGGCCTCATTGGCCAAGAGAAGAAATTGGGAGAGTTCTCCCCATCTAAGCAAGAGATTTTCAATGATCAACTTAATGAAGTTTGTGGTCTTTGGGACGACGAATTTGAAGGGATTTTTAATCCCTACATTGGTAATGCCATCGATCAAGACCGACAACAAGGGCCAAGGTCTATTGAAGACCTCTACCATGATAATGAACAAGCTTTTGATTACTTCTTCAAGGTGTTGAGCAACATCAACAACACCTTGGACATGCCCTCTTGACATCTCATCAAGAATGAGAGTTTGGTGGAGTCCTCCCTAAACCACCACTTGTAAATATTTCTAACTCCCTAACTTACATTTCAATTCTTGTATTGCATTTTTGTCATCTTTGGATTTTTATTTACTTTGATCAAAATAATTGTCATGTTTGAGAGAAGTGAGGGAGGGACTGACGATTTCAATTGATGTGTAGTGCTTTTAGCTTAGTGTGGCGATGGCAATTGCCTAGGCTATCCATGCCTTAGTAGTGTCCCCACAATGACGAACACAAGACTTGAAGAAAGAATGGAAGAATAGTAAGGGAAATGCAGTGTGCACGGATGGAACTGAATCCGTGTACACAGGGGAAGAATCCGAGCGGATTCCAGAGAATCCGCCCGTCTTGATGAATCCGAGCGTACTGCAAAGAAGACGCCCGTCCCGAGCTGAGCTGAATTTTGAAAATTTCTTGACTGTGACAGAATCCGGGCGTCCTGAGCAAGAATACGTCCGTCTTGTAGATTCCGCCCGTCTTGAAAGAAAGACGTCCTTTTTTGCAGCTGAGGAAAACAAGCAAAATTTTCTGGACTAAAATCCGTCCGACTTTATGAAAATCCGCCCGTCCCCTGTTCAGCAAATCCGAGCGGATTGTCACCAATCCGCCCGTCTTTAGGCGAGTTTTGTAAAGCCCAGAAAGAGCAGAATCCGCACGAATTGGGCAGAATCCGCACGGATTACCCCTGCAGATTCGAAAATTTCGGTCTCTTTAAAACCCCTCCCACCTTCATTCATTCATTCATTCATTCATAAACACTACCCACAACATCAAAACCCTCATCCTCTCCATCACAAAAACAAAAACCCTCAACAACATTCACCAAAAACAAATCGAACCATCCTTCTAACAACAAATCAATCACTCCTTCTTCAACAAAAATCAAAACCAAGCACAAAATCTTCAACCTTTGAGTCGATTTTTGATTTCATAAAGGCAAAGCCTTTCACCTTCAAATCGATTTGGGCATACTACAAATTGAAGATTTTTCACTCTTTTCTTGGTTAGTTCATCAATGGCAAGGACTAAGGGAGCAACAAAGGCACCAAAGGCTAAGGCACTCTCACAAAGGCAAAAGGCTCTTCAAACAAAGAAAGCATTGGCTATGGTGGTAGCAACACCAAACTTGGAAGTGCAACAACAACAACAACAACCTTCTATGGGAGCAACAACACCTTCTACTCCGGTAATTGATCAACTTTTGCATTATCCGGAGGTAACTTTTATTTCTGATACCCATAGAAATACCTTTGTCAAGTTTGCTATGAAGTCATTACAATCCACCAAATTCATATGTGAAGATACCTTAGAAAAATTGGGTGTTCTTGAGCAAACTAGAGCCTTTTTCAATGCCATGGGGTTGAAGAAATTGTTTGAAACAAGGGAATTGACATACCCCTCCCTTACCTTGGAATTTTTAAGTTCTTTGAAAGTCACCAAAGTTAGGAATAGGGAGAATCTCGAGTTTCGTCTAGCTAATGTTAGTAGACGCATTACCTTTAGGGAATTGAGTGAAATTTTGGGTCTTAGTGATGAACCAAGTTATTTTAAGAGTTATGGAAAGTATGACCTCGAACCTCTTTGGGAGGCAATCTCCGGGAAGAAATTTGAGGATTTTCATGCAAGTCGTGCTGTTTTGGTCCACCATCCGGGCATAAGAGTATGGCACAAGGTCGTGGGTAACACCATAATTGCTAGGAAAGATACCAATCATTTCACAAAACTTGATTTTATTCTCCTTGAATCGGCTTTGAATATCGGAAGAGTACACACCAAGCCTTACAATTCTTTGAGGCTCTTGGTAGATAGATGGCTCAACATTGATTGTGGGAAGAAGGGCACGACCGTTATTGTCAATGGCGGCCTAGTCACACTCCTAGCTAAGCACTTTGATCCTAACTTCAATAAGGATAACAAGTACAAAGCAAAGGAGGGTGGCCATCTTGTTGATATGCATACTATGATTCACAAGTTCAAGTGGGTTGCCCATAACCCCCTTGACACTAAGTATGGATGGCTCACTAGTGAAGCTAGATCGTTCACCTTGCCTTCGAAGATTTGTCGTCTAAGTGTCCACCGGACCAATTATCTACTTCCCCTTTCCAAAGAGGCCGAGTATATCATTCAACAACAAAAGGGTGATCTTGAAATGCCCTCCTCTTCCATTGTCATACCACCTTCCCCCTTTAAGTATGAAGAGTTCAAGCCGGAAGGAGTTGAAGTTGGGAAAGACTATGTGACTCTTCTCATGCAAGCAATGCACAAGCAAGCCTTTGAAGATCGGAAAAATGCCTACTTGGCTCAATATCCACCCCTCCTACATTTAGCTAGGCAAGGACTACTTGATCCATCTTGTCCTTTGCCTAGTTGGGCGGATAGAGAAGTCCTATTTCCGGGTGCATCTAGGGTCGTTTTGGGTGACAATGAGGTTCTTAGAGATGATGAAGAAGTTGATGATAATATTGAGGAAGAAGCAAGTGAAGAAGAAAAGGATGGTGAAGATGATGATGAGGAAGATGAGGAAGAAAGTGAAGAAGCAAATGACAAGGGAAGTGGCAATGTGGCCACTTCTAATGAGGGAAGTGATGGTGATAGCATGATGGAAGATTAGCAAGCCTTGGAGGCTCCTACCCTCTCATGGTTTGTTTATTTCTCTCTTTATATTTTATATAATTTTGATCATTGTTGGAGTAGTCCTAGCACCATGAGAGGACTCACACCTCGGTACCATTGAGGTGTTCTCATTTTATTGTTCCCATTTTCAAAATCCAAAATGACAAATTAGTTTCATGCATAGCATAGTGTGTGCATGAACTACACCCATCCTTGGACATTAGCAATAGCGTCTCACTCGGTTTGGGGAAGTTAATGCATACACAACGGGAGGTAATCTAAATTATCCTCTCCGTCATAACAAAAACCATGCATCATGTAGTGTAGCTTAGTGTAGATTGCATTTAGTATAGAAATCATGCATCATCTTTGCATAATTTCCATCATTTTGGCCATTGAGGGCAATGCCCATATTAGTGTGGGGATGGGAATTCTAACATTTAACTCTTATTCAAAAAAAAAAAAAAAAAAAACCCAAAAACATTGAAAAATCTCAAAAATCATAAAAATTTGAAAATTGAAAACCCAAAAACATGTTTATTTCCTTTTGTAATCTTGTATATATTATCTTGTATATATTGTGTTTGTTCTATCCTTGTTCACATTGATTGACTACGCCACATCCGAGACATGAGGATATTGAAGACCGCATGGTATGATCTTTCCAATCTCCTTTTTCCTCTTTATGTTAATGACTATGTGGCTTTATTTTGATTGATGCGGTATAACAATGTGAACTTAGGACTTGCATTTAGTTTATATGACATATTAGTTGATAGAATCACTTGCATTAGGATGTTTATATTAGTTGCATCATGGCATGTAGTTGCATGTTAGAAATGTTTTGAAAAATGCCTATTTAGGAACTTTGACAAGAGCAACTAAGCCATTACAAATACTTGTTCAACTTAAGACTTTGCCTACTAGAATGGTTGTAAAACACCCTAGATAGTGTCATACTAGTGTCTTTTGACCCATGACCCAAGGCCTAGTCAAGGGTTTGCATGTGAGTCACCTATCCAACCCCGTGATGCGATGTGGACTTGGTTAACTTGTCTAGGTGACCTTGTTTGACCTTGTGGTAAGGCAACCCAAAAATATTTTCTATCAATAAGCTTGAAGTGCTCATTTCAAAGAAGTTTTGTCATGTGGAAGTAATGTAATGCCAAGGAAACCTCAAATGTTATGAATTGTTGAAAGTTGAGAAATTTAAGTTGTTTTGATGGAG
This sequence comes from Silene latifolia, assembly GCF_048544455.1. Lineage (NCBI taxonomy): Eukaryota > Viridiplantae > Streptophyta > Magnoliopsida > Caryophyllales > Caryophyllaceae > Silene > Silene latifolia. The sequence goes on from NC_133531.1 coordinate 118,384,933, forward strand.
GCGTACCACTTCGATGTGCTTTGGTGTGGGATCCATTGAATTGGGCCCCCATACGGTTGTGAATTCGGCTGCCCAGAGACAGAGTGACTATCACCCCGAAAAGCTATTGTCTAGAGGTTAACCGGTTGCCTAATAAGCGATTGGCGAAAGCAAAGGACACTAGCCCGGAAGGGACAAACCCCATCTTAAATTTTTGAAATGTGAAAGTGAAATGAGGACAATTTTGAATACTAGTCATATCCACCCATTGTGAATAAAGATTTGAGCATTTCATTCCCAAAAAGCCTTTTGTCAAGACACTTGGTCGAGTTTGGGACGATCCTTGACCTTTACTTTTGTAGAGAATTCGAGACTTGTCATGTCATATGCTACTAGCATCATAGGGATCATCATTCCACCACCATCCGATCGCTCTTGACGAAAGCATTTGGAAATTGAGGACGAAAGTAGTCTAGTTTAACACCATTTGGAAGTGATTTAGTGCCATCCTCTTAGACTTAGTAATTTGTTGAACTAGTATTTGTGAAGGATTACATGCTCTTAAATTTGTTCCTCTTTAGTGCCTCCGCCACTTGATGAGGAAGTGGCTATTCTTTTTGTAGATGCATCCATTATGTGTTTTTGTGTGCTTAATGTTTGGATGTGTCGCCATTTTGGCAAGACCCACCTTGCCTTGCAAGAAGGCATCCTACCTCATGGTTGTCTTGTTGTGAGTTGAAGGGGCAGAGTGAGGCCCGCTAATTGTCTCATATCGGCTATATTATTAGGATAGGTTAGTATTGGTCCTAGTCTTTGTCACCTCTTTACTCGGGACGAGCAAAGGTTCGGTTTGGGGATATTTGATGTGACCATAATTAGCGCATATTTAGCCCCGAATTAGCCTTGTTCCCATGCTTTTTAGTGCTTATTTGGGTCATTTCTTATCTTTAGTTCTTTGTTTTGCATATTCTTTGAGATTTTGATCCCTTGGTAGGAAAGGAGTAAGAATCTTGCATTTTCATGGCAAAACGAGACTAAATTGATCGAATTCAATGACCAAGCATCAAGGAGAGACAAGATTAGAAGGCCTTTGTACATATTATAGTAGAAGAGCAAAGTTGAGAAAGGATCCTTGAGTCCCCGAGGAAATCCCCAAGGAATTTATGAAGAAAAGGGAAGAAAAGAAGAAGATTTGTTCCGATCGACAATCCGAGCGGATTGTCACCAATCCGTCCGTCCCGCAGCAGCACAATCCGAGCGGCTTTGCCTTAATCCGCTCGGATTCCACCTCCACAATCCGACCGGATTCCCTTGAATCCGCTCGGATTCCAACTCCAGAATCCGCCCGTCCCAACCTTATTCCGCCCGGATTCCAGCACAGCACGGATTGTCTTCTCCAAGCCACGAAGAAAGAAGCCCTTCTCTCGAAAAATACCGGCTCCTCCTTGCTCAATCTAAAAAGTGTAATTACTAGTTTAGCCCTTAGTTAACCCTAATGCATCCTCCCTAATTTCCACTATAAATACCCCATTAGTCTAATTAGGAGAGCATGTTCTTCTTATCAATAATTAGTGTAGTTAATATCAATCAAATCTCTCTTTAATATTGTAATCAAGTATTAATCAAGTTTTAATCCAAGTTTTAGTTCTTTAATCTCTCTTTTGTTCATCCTTTATTTTGGGTAATTGAAGATTATTTGGGTTATTATTGGGAGATTGACAACCTCTCAATCAAGCATTCAAGTACTTCTTTTATCTTTGCTTTATTATTGGAATCATTAGTAGGTATAATCTCTTAATCCCTTTTTAATTATTGTTAATTACTTTCATTTATTCATCATGTTTCATATTGTTGGTATGATTGACAACCTTGCTAGCATGATCAACATGATAATGAGTGAGTAGTCTCTTAGCTAGGGTTAATGGGTGATTAGGGGAAACCAACATGGGGAATGATTCATGCTTAATCTAATATGCTTTCATGTTTTATTTGCTTGCTTGTTTTGATCTCAACTCATGCACATGTTATATTTGATGAAATGCTAAGCCTATGAATCCTTGCATTTACTATCATCTTCTATCTTTTCAATGAGACTTGTAAGACATAACCCAACTCGAGTCTCATTAGACCATCCATGTTGTTGAGTAGGGAAGATTAAGTCGACTTGTAGGTGTTGTACAATCTAATCGATTCGGCTCCGGGACCCAAACTTTCCTAGGATTGTAAGATATAACCCAAATCAATCCATCACAACAATAATTGCTTGCTTATAATTTGAGAACATGTTTGTATGATCATATCCCATGATTCCCCTATGATCCCATGACACCCTAGTGCCTTTAATCAATTGTTTGCACCCCTTTAATTCATCTTGCTTGTTTATTTTCATTGCTATTTTAGTTTAGTAACCTTCTACATCAACCCAATTTGTGACACCCCTTAGACACCGCTAGTTGCAATAGAAATCTCATTTCAATACCCGTCCCTTGGGATCCGACCTTTACTTACCTCTTTACTAATTGTAGAGTTGTTTGTGAAGCTATAAATTGTGTTTTGATTCGACCGTGACCCAACGACCACATCTTAATTTGTGAACACTTAGCGGACTCGCATCAGTTATGATTGGCTCCGAAGGGAGGGATATCTTCGTCAGAGAAGACGACTGGGTTGTTCAAGTCAGGGGCGTCCCTTGTCATATGTGCCACTATTTCTTTAGGGGAAGAGGTGGAGGGCACAGTTTATTTTCCCAAAGCCTGTAGCGAAGCATGTCGATGCTCAAAGGATGTCGCAATCAGTTGCCAAATCGAGATCTCGGCTTTTGCCTTCTGAAGCTGTTTGAGGATTATATTCTCAGAAGCTCTTGGTTGAGTGTCCGCGTCCGGGACAATTTGGTCGTTCGTTGTTGGAGCGACCGTTGGATTGTTCGGGTTCTGATAGGGGTGTCCGGATCGGGTAAGGTGACCGATCTCCTTCGCCCGTTTCTCTTTCCCTGGATAATATAGACATCTTCAACATCATCTCTCCAGATGCCATTGATTTTAGGATCTCGAAGGCACCTTGGAGGGGTATTTCTTTGTGGGCATTTTTTGTGAGGGATATTTTTGTGAGGGTGATTTTTGTGAGGGTAGTTTTTGTGGGGGTGATTATTGTGAGGTGCATGCCAGAATGGTCGGGGGAGCAATCCATCCTAATGAGGGTAGTTTTGGGCGCTCGAGGGACTCTCCCTTGGGCGTGGTGGTGGAGGATTGAAGATAAGTCGACGGTAGGCATCGTCAAGTCGGGTGATCCTTTCGAGGAGACTGGCTATGGCTTCCTCAACCTGTTGGAACATAGTGAGCATAGTGGCAGCACTGAACACAAATACCCCGTCTGATGGGTCTTTCTCCAAGGCGTTTACCTCGTCATCAATTGGCAGGATGAGGTGTGAGCAGTCCATAGTTGACTCATTGTTGGAGATGGCGTGGATTCCGAGAGGATTCGTTTTGTTGTTTGGCTTAGTCGGCGGGGGTAAAGGCAAATCCCGTTTTTCAATCATGTCTTGGATGAGGTGTTTGAGTTTGAAGCAGGTTTCAGTATCATGCCCCTTCCCCTGATGGTACTGACAATAGGCATTGGGGTTCCAGAAGCGGGATTTCTTAGCATCGGTCGGATCCGGGGTGGGTCCGATTGGTTGTAACTTTCCCTGGTCCACGAGCCTCTTCAAAGAACTTGCGTAAGTCGACCCTATATTAGTGAACACTCTCTGGGGGCGTTCAGTTCTCTTAGCAGATGGTTCAACGAGGTTGACTTCATCAATTTTGTTCGTTTGGCCGTAGGGGCGGGATCCGGTTGAGGTGGATCCTTGGTAGCCTCTGCCAGTGGTCTTGGCCAAGACGCCTTTCCGGAGGTCATCTTTAATGCCTGTCCCCAGAATTTGCAGATCCTGGAAGGTCTTAATATTTTGATACCTCAGTAAGTTGGCATACATAGGGTGGAGGTTGTTGACGAACTTTTCCACCAAAGTTGATTCACTCGGTTTACTGACCAATTGAGTTCTCACCCTTATCCAACGGTTTAAGAACTCGGTGAACCCTTCCTTATCGTTCTGGGTTAGAACCTCGAGAGTATGGGTATTGGCTTGGATTTCAACATTGTCGGCATATTGTTTGGCGAATTCAACAGCGACCTCATCCCAAGTAGTAAGGTTTTTCGGATCAAGGGAGTAGTACCACTGGCGAGGGATCGGTTCCAAAGAGGAAGGAAAGATCCGGGTGAAAAGTTCCTGTTTGACCCCCTTAATGGCCATGTAGTCTTTGAAGGCACGGATATGATTGAGCGGGTCCTCCACTCCTTTGAACTTAGGTACATCAGTTAGGGTAAAGTTGTCAGGTAATTGATCCCCAACAGGTTCGAACCTTCGGTTGTTCTTAAGATGGATATTGTTACCCCGGGCTAGGAGATGTTCTTCCAAGAGCTTTCGCCTCTTCTCTGTTTCAGTCAGAGGTGGAGTATTATGTTCTCCAATTTCCTTGTTCTCCAGGGCGTCGATACGGGTCTCGACGCGATCCAGGGTGACCTTAAGAGCGGTAAGCAGGCTGGCTAGCTGATCAGTCGTGACATCTCTGTTGTTATCATTGTTATTGTGGTTGACAAACGAAGTTGAAGACGGGGCCATGGCTCTGAGGCAGAAAAATGGCTCATATTACAACTCATTCCGACACGGTTCTAAGACTGAACGCAGACAACACAAAGGACGAGACAAAGATCAGACCCGACAAGACGAGGGTGACCGTGTGTGGTTCCTCGGTGCCGACTAGATTTATGACGTGACGGTGTTGACCGAACATTTAACACGTGTCCAATCATAACGGTGCGACGCCATTGGACGGGTCTCGTGGTGAGACGACTCATAAGTAAAGACCCATAAGTACGTTTGCTTCGACTCGATAGACACGAGGCGGAATTGTAATGGTGGACTGAAATTTTCGAAAATAGAAATTTTCAAAAAGATTCATTCGTCGCTTTATGGACGGCTTCCGAAGATAGAGATCTCCGCAAGTCGATTAGTTGAAAGGGTTATCTTAAGTTTATTTGCAAAAGACGGTTTGAGTTTAAGATGGCTCGGAAAACAGTGTATTGTCTCCCAAGACGGTTTTTTGAAATTCAAAATTATATGTTTTGAAAATCGGGTTTGAAATGTTTGAAGAGGTCTCGGCGACGGTGTATGGTCCTCGGGATCTCGAAAGTGTCTCGAGAGAAGGGTGTGTGCTTTTCTCGGGTTTTGAAAGAGCCATTGTCGGCATTTAACGGGTTAAAATCCGTGTCTAGACGCGGCGATTATGACGGCGTGAAAATGCGATTTGAAATGGTTGTGAAAAACCGGGTTTGAAAATCGTCATTACGACGGCCTAGAAAGGCGTGTTGAAATGGTTATAAAAAACAACCGGGTTTGAAAATCGTCATTACGACGGCCTAGAAAGGCGTGTTTGAAATGGTTATAAAAAACCGGGTTTGAAAATCGTCATTACGACGGCCTAGAAAGGCGTGTTTGAAATGGTTATAAAAACCGGGTTTTTGAAAATCGTCATCACGACGGCCTAGAATGGCGTGTTTGAAATGGTTATAACAAACTGGGTTTGAAAATCGCCATTACGACGGCCTAGAAAGGCGTGTTTGAAATGGTTATAAAAAAACCGGGTTTGAAAATTGTCATTACGACGGCCTAGAAAGGCGTGTTGAAATGGTTATAAAAATCGGGTTCGAAAATCGTCATTACGACGGCCTAGAAAGGCGTGTTGAAATTGTTATAAAAAAACCGGGTTTGAAAATCGTCATTACGATGGCCTAGAAAGACGTGTTGAAATGGTTATAAAAACCGGGTTCTTGAAAATCGTCATCACGACGGCCTAGAAAGGCGTGCAACGGTCGGCGAAAAGACCGAGGTTTTAAACGGCCATTATAACGGCGCAAAAAGGTGATTTTGAAAGTTTGAAAATGACGCGGAAGGACTTATGATCAAGTAGCACATAAGCACTCACAGTTCATTATATTATGAATTATGCTGACACGGGTTTTGGCTTAGAAGGGTGGGTTACACACCAAGAAATCAAACCCCGATTTGCGAGAGGGATACCAATCCAAACAAAATGTGTAAGGAGGGTGCCCTAGCCTCATGCTCGAAAGTGATGAAAGCTCTTTGACAAAACAGAAATGTGTAACGTCAATGGCGTGCTTGACTCAATCGGTATTCGAAACGCGGGGATGAGAACACTCACGCCGACGAGACGACCCAATTGGTCGAAAAGGGTTAGGTTGTGGGCCCGGACAAGGAACCCGACCGTGACCGTAATATCAATTAATGCATTCCAACCAAGACCTCGTTCGAGTCTCACTATCTAGGGATCACAAAGACGTAAGTATCCTAGTTTTCCCCAGCGGAGTCGCCAATCTGTGGACATAGCCACCTACACGCCAAGCCAACCGGTTAGACGTATAGCGCTCTTTTGAAAGCCACGCTCGGCGGCGTAAATTTTTTTTCGACCGGATCGTTTTAGATCGGTCGGTTTCGTCTCGGTAAGGGTCTCGAAACGATTAGAGATGTTCGGAGTCTCCACCAAGCATTTTTGGGATGCTTGGAACCCGTTCGAATCCACTTTATACCTCGGTCAAACGAAGCACAAAGCAGGGTTTGACATAGGTACTAAAGATTAGGAATCGTCCCTCTTTAGCATCCTATCTCTAGAATGACTCTTGTACACCCTGGATAAGGTCTTCCACTATCCAAAGTTTCTGAGTAAGAGGTGAAGGTACGTATTGGGAAGCCCTTTAATTAGACACCCAATCCCGCCCGCGGTAGCGGCCTCTACTGAGTAAGAGGTGAAGGTACGTGATCTATTTGTCTAAATAAAGCATTTTGCAAATGTGATTTTGAATAAGCGAATAGTCATCTGATCCGTCCTATATCCGGGCTAGTCGGAGTCGGGATCGTCCTAGACTAATAATGGAAAAGGGAACAGGCCCTGTACCAGGCGGCTACATGAGGCGCGAGCCAGCCGGCGGTGTAAGGGGACCTCCCCGGGTTTTGAAAATAAGAAATGAAAGGCCTGTTTAGGCGCGGATCAACCAACGGTTATATGCCGTGTTCTGACCATTTGAAAAACGTTAATAAAACGTGTTGAAAATGGGCATTTGACCCGATTTTGTTTGAAGGAGACGTTTAGACCGCATTTATTGATTTGAAGAACTAGACTCGAATAATCATCATTATTTTGATAACATTCGGTGTCGGGTTCGACTTGACAAGCTTGACATGAATATTTTTGAAAATAATTATGAACTAATTGTTTTAAGTTCACTTGAATGTAATTAGTCGATACTCATCATCGTACCCGGGTTAAAATCCGGCATGGTATGTAGAACCAAGGATGACTTTGTGTTGGTGACTAAGATGAAATGTAAAGAAATGATGAAAGGCTTTAAAATACCTCCCAAAATGTAAAAAAATGAAATAAAATGTTTTAAAATACCTTTTAAATGTCATTAACCAAATATTATCACCGAAACACGGATTTAACCGTCATGGTATGAGGAACCAAGGGTGAGTGGTTGTGTGAGTTTTGAGCGATGTGGCCACCTGGGCTGCTCAAAGAGGCGCGAGCTAAGTCGCGGTTCTTCGAGGTGTCTTGTCGCTTTCACACAAGTGCAATCATGATTTGTTCAATCCTAGGATTTGTAGTCACATGTTTGCTACTTGACCATTCATGAATCCGGGAAATCTTAGTATAGAAGGCTTTGAATATTTTGTTTTTGGTGGTTGACTCGATTTGACTCGTTGTTGGAGTCGGGATTTGAATTTTTGAGTCGGTTTTTGGTCCGGTGTCGGTTTTGACTCTAGTTAGTGTCATTGCGACCCCGTCGCCGTGCATTAAACACTCCAGGTATTTTGGAAATGTTTTGAAATGTTTTATTTTCGAAATCGTTTTAAGTTTTCCGACGTAAAGTTGTACCCAAACTGTCGATCAAACGCCGCGATTCCAAAGCATGTTATAGTCCGATAATCATCGGGTGTTTGTTGGAGTCTCAGCAGATACTGGGTATCTACACTACCCCATCAAACGGTTTGGTCTTTCGATGGTACAGTACATCGAGTGTCCGGACTAGTCAACATATCAGGTGATAGATGTCATTTTATCCTTCAATTTTATATTGGGTAGACCTTGGATCCATGCGGTAGGGGCCATATCTTCAACATTACATCGAAAAATCAAAATCCCGTTGAAGGGTGAGGTCATTACAATCAATGATACTCCAATTGTAGTGGCCAAAGGGGATATCACTTCCGAAGTGAGGGACGATGCCCCAACGATCCATGTGGGTTCGAAGTAGCCAACACCATCGAGCTCAATCCCGAGTTTGAGAATATGGACCTATACACAAATAGTCGCATTTGCGAGGTCGTTTTCAAAACCGAAAAATACTTTGGTTTATCATTATACCCTCGAAGAGAAGATAAATTCGAAGTCAAACTACCCATGGACAAAGGGATGACATTTGGGCTTGGATAAAAACCCACCAAGAAAGATTATCTCAAGAAGAGTAAGAAACCGATCGAAGACCGGGAAATCAAAATGGAACCGTATCCTCTTACTTTAAATGGATAATTTACGAGGGATGGCGAAGCCGAGCTTTGCTTGGATTTTCCCAAACCCATTTATGATTGGAAGCATAAGAGACTACTTCCCGGGATTGAAATATTCCGAGATTGTTACTACATCCCCGAGGATATCCTAACCGTGATGCCGACTAAGACAAAACCGGGCCCAATCACAGGTAATAGGGCTCTGGGCCTTCTCTTCGAACAAGAGAGGAAAATTGAGATACCGAACGAAAGTTTGGTAAACATGATTCTTAGAAGTGAAAGGTTCGATCCATCTACCCTCATTTCCGAGGTAGATCCTCAAAGGAATAGCTCGGGATGGCGGAAAACCATTAAATGGACCGACAACAAAGGGCTTTTATTCAAATTGACTACTGGAGAAGGCGAGATATTCAACCCAGATGATGAAACTGGTTCCGAGTCTGAGTCCGAGTCTGAGCCTGAGTCCGAGTCGAGTCCTTAGTCTGAGTCTAAGGAGTCAAGTGTTGAAAACACGCCCTCCCCAGTCTTTCATTCTCATGTTGGTATTCCAGGGCATGTCCCAAATACCCCTATTCCTCAACTGAATTATGATCAGTTGGCCCAAATGTTATCGCATTTCGCGAATTTTCAAATTAATAATAAAATGAACCAGTTTGCTTATGACTTGTTTTATTTACATTGCAATTCAATTTTTGAAAATGATTGTTTTAGTAATGACATTGAGAATGAGGCCGGAGGCGAAGTGATTGAAGATGATGAGGAGGTAGAACCGCCTCCACAATTGGTTAAAGGGTTGGAAGAATACGAACAAAGACGCTCGGTAATCGAAGATACCGAAACCATTAATATGGGAACCTTAGTCGAACCGAAGGAACTTAAGATGAGGGTTAATCAATCTACTATGGGCTTTCAAAGATGTATTTGCATGGTCCTACAAGGACATGCCGGGAATTGACCGGGAAATTGCAGAACATAAAATCCCGATCAAACCGAGTTTTAAGCCAGTGAAACAGAAGCTACATAGAATGCGTACCGAGTGGTCTTCAAAGGTAAAGGAAGAAATCGACAAACAATTCAAAGCCGGGTTTATCAAAATCTCGGAATATTCAGATTGGGTTGCTAACGTCAATCCAGTACCAAAGAAAGACGGGAAAGTCCGAGTTTGTGTGGATTTTCGTGATCTAAATAAGACAAGTCCGAAGGACGATTTCCAACTTCCTCATATCGACATTTTGGTCGACAATACCGCTAATCACGCTCTTCTATCATTCATGGATGGTTATGCTGGATATAACCAAATAAAAATGGCCGAGGAAGATATGCATAAAACCGTGTTCACAACGCAACGGGGAACCTATTGTTATACCGTGATGCCTTTCGGTTTGAGCAATGCCGGGGCAACATATCAAAGGACAGCAACAACGTTGCTACATGACATGATGCACAAAGAAGTGAAGGCACTACATGCTTAGCTTTGGTTTGGGCCACAAAGAAGTTAAATATGAAGTGAAATATACTCCAGTTGAAAAGACATGCTTAGCTTTGGTTTGGGCCACAAAGAAGTTAAGGCACTACATGCTTAGCTACAGTGTTAGCATTTATTCAAAAATGGATCCGATCAAGTACTTGGTTGAAAAACTGGTACTAAATGGTAGAACGTCAAGATGGACCCTTATGCTATCCGAATTCAACCTGAAATACGTACCCTTAAAAGCTATAAAAGGAGGGGTAGTGGCCGATTTCCTTGCCGAAAATCCAATTGAAGAAACCGAGGCAATCGACACTTGGTCATTTCCCGATGAGAATGTAATCCATATCAAAGATGACGCGTGGGACCTATATTTCGATAGAGCATCCGACTAGATGGGATATGGAGTCGGAATTCTCCTCATTTCCCCAACAGGTGAACATGTGCCAGTCTCAATCAAATTGGACTTCAATGTCACCAACAATGCCGCCGATACGAAGTATGTTTGCTCGGTTTGCGTGGCGCTCTAGACTTGGGCGTGAAACGACCTCTAGTGCGCGGGGACTCGTCTTTGGTAATCAATCAAGTAACCGGGTCCTGGAAAATCAAAAGTGAAAGTTTGGCTCCTTATCAAATGAGGATCGAGGAATTGGAACGATTCTTTGATGATGTCAAATATGTTCATCTTCCAAGATATGAAAATCAATTTGCCGATGTATTATCAAAATTGGCAGCCTTAATCAATATTCCCGAGCATATGGATAGTATGCCTATTTGTGTGGAAATGAGATCTGCACCGTCATATGTGAACGCAATTGACAATCCCTAGGAAAGTGAAACCGATCTTTGGTATACCGTCATCTTGAAATACAAAGAGACGGGAGAATACCCTTCAGACCTCGACACACGAGGAAAGAGGTCCCTTCGAATGTTGGCGGTCTAATTTATCAAGACCAATGACGAGCAGTTATATAAAAAGACCGCCCAAGGAGTTCTTTTACGATGTATCGATAAATAAACTTCCGAGAAGGTTATGGAAGAAGTCCATGACGGAGAATGTGGGCCACACATGAAAACACACATGTTAGTCCGGAAGTCATGAGATTGGGTTAGTATTGGACCACGATGGAAGCAGACTGTCGGAAATATGTTAGGCACTGTCATAATTGCCAAATTTTCGCGAATGTCCAACATGTACCTCCTTCGATGTTGTACACTATGACATCTCCCTGGCCATTTTCAACTTGGGGAATCGACATAATTGGAAAGGTAAATCCTTCCGGAACGGGAGGACATTGCTACATGGGGTCCCACACGAGTTCATAAGTGACCGTGGTACCCATTTTCAAGCTGAAACCGAACTTATACTTCAGAAGTATAAGATCAAACATCACAAATCATCACCTTATCGCCCACAGAAAAATGGTGCGGTAGAAGCTTCCAACAAGACTGTTGCAACTATTCTAAGGAAGATGATCGATAATTATCGGGAATGGCCTGAGAAGATACCCTTTGTATTATGGGGGTATAGGACTTCAATAAGGACAGCAACGGGGGCAACCCCATATTATTTGGTGTACGAGATGGAAGCGGTTCAACCAGTCGAGTTAGAAATACCGTCTCTAAGAATCCTACTTGAAAGTGAGGTCCCAGAAGCGGATTGGGTCCAAGCCCGATATAATTCTCTAGTAACGCTCGATGAGCGCCGTTTAAATGCCTTATATCATGTACAACTCTACCAGAAGAGGATAGAGATGGCCTTTAACAAGAAGGTCAAACCCTGAGGAATCAAAGAAGGAGATTTGGTCTTGAAATCCGTGCGTGCATTGCTACCGGTAGACCCGAGGGGTAAATTCAAACAAAATTGGGCCGGCCCATATTTGGTCAAAAAGATTTTGTCGGGTGGAGCCGTTCGATTGATAGATCTGGATGGGAACGATTTTGCAAACCCAACAAACTTAGTTCAACTGAAGAAGTACTACCCTTGAAAAGGGACCTCATTCTCAAATGTTATGAAATAATATTTGAAATTGCAATGCATTTAGAATAAATCATAAGTTGTCGGTATTTGCCGACACTGCACTAAATACCTTTGTAACCAGAACTACGGACTCGGTTTGATTCTGCGCAAGCAGATACGTACGCAAATCATGAAAAGAATACAACCGAAACATCAATTTGGCGACTCCGCTGGGGATATTGGCATCTATAGAAATCCCGACCAACACCCGATGATGATAGAACGACATGTACATAACTGTTTGACCTAGTCATTATTCCGTGCTCATTTTCGATGTAGAATGGGCGTTATCGACGAGGAATTTAATCAATTTAATTGAAATTTAAATTAGTTTTCATATTTCAAATGAATTCATTTTATTTTACCTTAATTTGAATTTATTTACCCATATTTATTTATTTTTATTGAAATTAAAATAAATATTATTTTTTTTGGCATTTAGTTTATTTTGATTTGAAAAATCATTTTAAATTGCATTTTAAATCTAGATTAGAAAAACTCGAGTTTCGTTACGATCTCTAGCTCGAAGCAGCTCGATTTGGAGCTCGATTTTGACCTCATTTTGATCCGATTTTCAGAAAGATTTAAACCCATTTTCATCTACAGAGAGTCTACTTTTCAAATATCTTTGCTCGCAACCCAACCTACCTTTTTTAGGCCACCTTAGACCTCCCATCGACACAACTACCCAAATCAAGCCCGAGCCTCGACCTTTGCTCACTTACGGTCGGATCGACCTACCCTGGGCCTCGAAGCTCGAGCTCGAACAAACACCTATCCAAAATAGACACTCAAGCCTACCCACTAAGCCTTATCTAGTTAAAAATATCAGTCAAATACTGCTCCTAATTCATTGCCAAAACCGTGAATTACAACTTCTATGAAGTTGTTATTCTTCCTTCTATAAATTCAATCCAAACCTTTACATCCCATCATTTCCCCTTGGCCATTCATGACATGGGGAATGGATATCATGGGCCTTCTACCTAGAGCCCAAGGAAACAGACTGTGGATGCTAGCAATGACAGACTATTTTCTAAAGTGGATAGAGGCAGAAGCATTCACCGAGGTAAACGATAAGCAAGTCATTTCTTTTATCAAACATAACATTCTTTACAGGTTTGGTATCCTATCAGAAATCATATGTGACAATGGGTCATAATTTGTGTCAAACGACGCGGAGGGATACTGTGCCAGATGGAACATCTCACTAAAGAAGTCAGCACTTAGGACTCCCAAGTCCAACAAGCAAGCTTAGTCCAGCAATAAAATCATTATGAACAATTGAGAAGGAGGTTAGAGGAGTAAGGAGGAAAGTGGGCAGATGAGTTGCCACTAGTACTATGGTCAGACAGAACTACACCAAAGATGGCAACAGCCCAAACACCCTTCAGCCTGGTGTTTGGGGCAGAAGTTGTAATTCCATCAAAAGTTCAACCCACAGGTATGGTTGTATGACAGGAGAACTGAACAATGCAGAGATGGTCATGAGCCTGGACACGGTAGATGAGCTGTGAGCAAGCGCGAAGATACGTCTGGCTGCCTACAAACAGTCTGTCGCCAAAAGCTACAACAAGAACGTAAAAATCAGGCTCCTAGAGGTAGGAGACCTGGTTCTCCGCGAGGTGTTCCAAAACACCAGGAATCACAAAGCAGGCAAATTCGCCTATAAATGGGAAGGACCATACCAGGTCGAAGGCGTTGTTGGCCATAGGGCGTATAGATTGATGATCATGGATGGTCACATAATACACAAACTATGGAACATACTTCACATGAAGTGGTATAACTTTTGATAACAAGTAGAATTTAGTGTACATAGTTTGTATAAAAAAAACCCTAAAAAAACGGTAGTAGGCATACTGCCGACTTTTATTTCACTTCTTTTTTGTTTGTTTACATTTCTTCAAACTTAAAACTACTATTGGAGCCGTGTGGTCTGTAGCTTCCTGGGACAATGGCTGTCTTAAACCCAATGAGATAGCGCCCGATACTTCACATTGTTCTAGTAGATTTTCTTTATTTTGGGCTCTTTTGAAAATACCACTTTATACTCTAATATCTATGGTACGTTGAAAGTGTCGCCAGTGGGACTGCCAACTGTGAACGCGGGGTGACAAGGCACATGTCATTCCAACATGCCTAACCTAATTCTCCAATAGGAGTACCCTCACCAGGCGGCTTGTGGAACATACGAAGGGGAGCTTGGCCGACAGCTCAAAGCTCACGCAACTACCCCGGATACCACCCCCAAAGATATCTATCGGCACCGAGTACTCGACTAAGTCAGGGCCCTATCATGCATGCACAAATACAAGGAGCGCAGGGATCTCTGAGCAACCAGGATCCTGCAACGTTCCACTGGTCCTAGAATGACGATAAACTTGCCTAAGGTACGCCCCTGTTGGCTTTAAATGTGATGAATACACCCTCCGTCATGAACAAGGTTAAGTAGTCAAAACGCGGCATACGTCTAAAGCAGCCTCCTAGGCTGACACGATAGCTAGCTAAGTCTAAATCAGCCTTCACAGGCTGACACGACATGTCTAAATCAACTCCTAGGTTGACACGACCACCTCCAATCAGAACGCGGCATATGACCAAATCAGCTCCTTAGGCTGACACGACATCTAGCTAAGTCTAAATCAGCCTTTTCAGGATGACACGACAGGTCTAAATCAACCTCCTAGGTTGACACGACCACTACCAACGTAAATCAGCTTTTGGGGTGACACAACAGCTCCCAGAGCTAAGTTTGACCACCTGATATGTGACTAAGTCTATAAAATCAACAAATAAGTCATGTCATGAGTAAAAAGATGACTTGCCAAAACCGGGCAAGGATCATTTCAAAATAGGAACAGACGTGCCACCAAGGCAAGCATGACCCCGAGTTCAAACAACGCCACCACGGCGCAAACCACAAAATAAAAATTGTTTTAAAAACACTTCAAGTCTGCGTCATCACAGGGCCAGACAACCAATCATGAACAACTTAAAATATTTTTAACTAAAGGTCAGGTCAATGACCTCCCTCTCAGACGCCTCTCTGCATCTTCCTGCTGACTTCCCTTTTCATGTACAGGACCAGATGGCACCTTTCCATCTCCAGCAGCCTCCTGGACCTCCACAGCAATGGCAACTTCTTGTAAGGAGCTAGCCTCCTCAGTAGCTGCCTCCTCCATCATTGGGAGGGAATTCACCTCGCCAACCTCAGGCATCAGTACACTCAAGTCAGGCTGAACAGGATAGAGGGTCTTCAGCTGTCTCTCTTCCTCCTCTATGGATTGAAGGGTAGCAGTCTCAGCCAGCGCAGCACACATTCCACTGATCTTACCCCGTCAGGTAACATAAGCAACAATATTGGTGGCATGGGAGATTAGCTCGTTGATCTTTTCATCAGAGCGCTTGAGGGCATCAGAACATATATTGCACACTTCTTGAGTGTGTGCTAGCTGGTCATCTTTCTCCTTCAGCCTCTTCTTAGCACCAGACAGCTAAGTTTTTAGCTCTGTCACGCGCTCTCTCAGATTAAGGCGATGCTGCTCCAGACCGGTGATAGTTCCAGAAAGCTCTTGATTCTTCTCATGGGTCGCCTGGCTGGTGGTCTGGACCACGTTGCTCATCTTCCTATTATAGAGAGCTGACTGAAAGGCCTGTTGATGGAGGGAAAGGTTAACAAAATTGACACAAAAAAGTACGGGCAGATAAAAAACAACAGGAAGACAGACATACCATAAAAGCGCTATGCACGTCGTTCTCAGCCATCTCCTCAGGGGAGAACTCCTTGAACACCTCCACCAGTGAAGAAAAGAGGAGCTGATCCATCACCGGCCAATAGGGCACCTAATCTAGATTCCCAAAACCTTCGGGAAAATGGGTTGTAATGCCGCCGCCAGCAGCAGCAAGGCTCGCTAGAGGAGTAGGAGGATGACGTCACAGAGGGCTAACCTCCAGAGGCTCAGAAGCAGGACGAGCAGTAACTAGATTGTGTATATCAAAGTTCGTGAATTATGGTGGTGTTTTGATGTGGTTTCAAAGGTTTTTTCGAAGCTAGGCAAGAGCACTCTATTTTTATGCTGTGGTTCAGTCAAGGTTGAAGATGAAGATTGTCTTATTGTTTTTTTGGGTTGTAAGGCTATGGTAGGCTTTGTATATCATTCGTTTCTTATGGTAGATGACAATGAAAGCTTATAGGCTTTGGGTTGCTAGGGCTTTAGGTTTAAGAGAATACGAAACTTGCACCTTCGATTTTTAGAACTATCTTGTGCTCTATCTTTCACACGATTATCTCTATATTTTTGGTGATTTTCTGGCTGGCTGTGGAATTTAGGGAATATAAGTTGAAGGCTTGGAGAGCAAGGTGTCAGTGGGTGTGATTGGAGGGCAAGAAAAGAGCTCCAAACCGAGCTCAAAAACACGATATGCAGAGGGTGTGAGAGTTGCTTGTTGCGGGTCTATTTTGGCTGGGTTTAGGAAGAGCTTTCGCTGGGTTGAGGGGGATTTGAACACTGGATCATAGGGGAAGGTATTGGTGATGGTTCGCTGTCAAGCACATTTATACCCAACTACTAGCATAGCAAGCAAGTCGGGGTTGAACCCAAAGGACGGGGGTACTCAAATTGTTCAATCTAATTGTAGTTGCACTAGATTTGTCACAATTCATTTGAGTTGGTGATTCTAAAATAACGAAAACATTTAAAAGCAATGAAAGGAAAACAAGTAATAAAAACAAGGAAGGAATAATAAAACAAGCCATATAGAGAGTACTACTCACATCCTATATGAAACTCGTCATGAAGGGAGAAAAGAATGAAAGGGTTAAAAATGGTTAGAGATAGAGAGAGTTGCGAAAAAAGAGCGATAAACCCTAAACCCTAAAAATCAAACAAAAATCCCTAATTTTTCCATCCAAAATCAAAACATGTCAATTAATTGTTCAGATGTTGAACAATTTCCTCCTCTAGTCTCTTCTATATCTAAACAAAGTACTAATACTACAAAAAAATCTGTATCTGATGTTCCAGTGGGTACTGCTATTATTGGAGGACTTAGTGTGGATGGCGTGCAGAAAACTAAGAATGTTAATGAAATGGTTGGTGTCCATCCTTATGATCTGGATTCACGTTAAGAGGAGCAGGAGTGGCAAGTTCAAACGAGGCGTAAGGGCAAGTCACCATTAACTGTGATTGAAGAGGAGCCATCAGATTTGCTGCGTTTCACTGCTGAGGATGTTAAGGACGAGCTTGAGTATTGGCAAAATTCGGTGTTTTGCTTTATTCTCGGGGCCAATCGTCTAGTGGAGGTGGTGGACGGCTTCATCAAGAGAATATGGGGGAATCTTCCAATTGATAAGGTATCATTCCTCCCTAATGGAGTCTTTCTTGTTAGATTTTCCATGAAAGCTGCGAAAGATCGTGTCTTGCAGCAAGCACATTACTTATTTCACAATAAACCTTTGATTGTGCGCCCCTGGAGTCCTGATGTTGAGTTAACTAATGAAGATTTGGGTTAGGCTTGAGCATTTACCTCTGAAATTGTGGGGGAAATGTTTACCTAGGATAGTTGGTTTGTTAGGTAAGTTTGTCCAGATGGATGTGGCTACTATGGACAAGACTCGTTTAGGGTTTGCTAGGGTTATGTTGGAAGTTCCATTTGGTAAACCTCTTCCTGAGCATGTCAAATTTATGGATGAAGATGGGTTGGTGGTCACTATAAAGTTGTCTTTGAATGGAAACCCCTTCATTGCAAACATTGTAAGGGAGTGGGTCATGAGACTGAGAAGTGTAGGAAACCTAAACCAAGCCAGCCTGAGAAGAGTAAGAACATCAAAGAGGTTCAGAAGCAGTGGAGACCTAAGGCTCAACATGGACGTTCAGTTGCTCCTGTGGTGGTGTCTATCTCTGCTGGTTCTCCCACTGAGTCTGGTTTGGTTACACCAATGGAAATGCCAAACCAATTCCAAGTATCATGGGAAAAGAATGCAAAATATCATGTTGCACAGACCCCTGCAAAGAATATTATCAGGTTTAGTAGGCAGGAGTTGATTGACAAAGGGAAAAGTTCAGGAAAGTTTGGTAAGGATACTTTCCTTGACTCCCTGAATACTGCTACTCCTGTCACTGGAATTGGTGTGCTGTGTGTAAATGGTAGTGCATTACCTCTATATGGGGGTAATGTATAATTTCGGTTTTTGGAATATTAGGGGACTGAATAGCCCATCTTAACAAGGCAATATAAAGTGGTTTTTACATCATCATCGGATTGGGCTTTTTGGTCTCCTTAACACAAAGGTTAAACCTTTGTCTCTAAATACTGTGAGAAATAATTTGTGTGCTTCTTGGAGTTTAACTACTAATACATCTTATCATAAAGGTGGACGTATTTGGGTGTTTTGGAATCCTTCAATGTTTAGTGTCAATTTCCTTGATTATATTTCTCAGGCTATCCATATGAAGGTTAAAGACTTAGGCACTGGGTATTCTTTCTTTTGCACCATGGTGTATGCTTTCAATGATGTGAATGAAAGAAAAGAATTATGGAGTGATTTAGGTGCTTATAGTAGAAGTCTTAAGGGTCCTTAGGTCATCTATGGAGATTTTAATACTGTTCTGGTCCCTTCTGAGAGATTAGGTGGAAATTCTACTTTTGAAGAGATGGATGATTTTCAGAGGTGTCTGTCTGACTATGGTGTTACTGACTGCTCTGCTATTGGATCTTATTAAACTTGGACCAATAAGCAGGATCCCTCTTCAAGAGTATTCAGTAGATTGGATAGAATGTTGGTGAATTCTTCTTGGATACAGGATAATGCTTTTGTCTATGCTCATTTTTATACTGAGGGTAGTTTTGACCATACTCCCTATGTGGTACAAACTCTTGAGGATATAGAGAAGCCAATGAGAAGCTTCAAATATTATAATATGTGGAATAAGGCTGCTGATTTTAAGGCTTGTGTGATTCAGGCTTGGGCTAAGGATTGGGATGGTTCTAAGATGTTCAACCTGGTAAAGAAGCTGAAATGTCTTAAATGGCCTTTGAAGCAGCTAAATAAGGATAATTTTGATGACATAGTTAATAACACTGCTAGAGCTAGGATGAATCTTGAGTTCTTATAGATGAAACTTAGGGATGATCCTTTGAATGTAGTCTTACTTGAACAAGAAAGGGAAGCTTGTAGCAGTGTCAGGTTTCTGGAACAAGCCTGCCATGATTTCTTATTGCAAAAATCAAAAGTAACATGGGTGAACAAGGGTGATGACAATACTAGGTATTTTCACAACATTATTAAGGACATGCGGGTTAGAAATAAAATTATCAAGGTAAAGGATTCTTATGAGCATTTGTGTGAGGAGCCTCGTAAGATTCAGGAAGCTTTTCTGGATTTTTATATTAAGCTTTTAGGGACCTCTGAGGATGTGCTGAAGTTAAGTTCACATGTTATCAGAATAGGGAAGGTGTGTACTAATGATCATAGGGCCTTACTTATGTCTCCTGTTTCTGATGATGAAATTAAGAAGGCTGTGTTCTCCATTCCTAGCCATAAGGCTGCTGGGCCTGATGTCTATTCAAGTGCCTTCTTCAAGGATGCTTGGGATGTTGGGGGGGGGGGAGGGTTCTGTTTGTCAGGCCATCAAAGATTTTTTCCAGTCTGGTAAGCTGCTTAAGCAACTGAATCACACCCTCATCACACTCATTCCTAAATGTGCAATGCCTCAAAATGTGACTCAATTTCGACCTATTTCTTGCTGCAATGTTGTATATAAGTGCATCTCTAAACTCCTTTCTAATAGATTTATTGAGGTGTTGCCTGAGGTGATTAGTGATAATCAAGGGGGTTTTATCAAAGGTAGGAGTATAATCCCAATGGAGACTTGAGCTGGGGGTGGAAAACTATTTGTAGGGTTAGAGACAAGCTCAGGCAGGGCTATGTTCAGGGACAGTGGGTGTTGGATACTAAGGGGTATACTTTGAAGAGTGGTTATGAGATGATACGAGTTAAGCATCAACCTGTAGTATGGCACAAAGCTATTTGGAATCACTGGTGTGTTCCTAAACACAGATTTATATGTTAGCTGATGATCAGAAATGCTCTGCAGGTCAAAAGTAAGCTGTTTATGTTAGGCACCTGTCTTGATGATCTTTGCTTGCTGTGTAGAAATGCTAATGAGAATCACTTGCATCTATTTGAGAAGTGTGTCTATTGTATATGTATCTTACAGGAGATGGCTGTATTATGTCAGATGTCTCTTCCATCTGCTAATACCTTGCAGTGGATTTGGCAACAGAAATGGACAAAAGCTAGGAAGGGGATTGTGCTTTGTGCTTTCATGGCCTGCTACTACCAGATTTGGATGTTGAGAAATAGGGCTCGTGTGGAACATAGCTTACCCAGGCCGTCTGTTGCCCTCCATCTGGCTAGGAATAGTGCAAAATTGCGAATTAGTGTGCTCAGAAACCAGTATTTGGATAAGTGTACTAGAACTTGGGTAGAGAGCATTGACTTGTGTAAATAGGAGTGTGTCCCTATTTGAAATTGATAGTTTGTAAAATCGTAGGTTGTAATAACCGTTGTTTGTGATTAATGGAAACTTACATTTCACCAAAAAAAAGCAATAAAAACAAGGATGTACACAAATGATTAACAACACTAGGTAATCATAGGATCATAGAGGAATCATGATGAAATAGCATAAATGAATCATATAGATGCAAGCAATTATTATTGTTGGAATCAGGTTAGTGTATATCTTCAATTCTTAGGTAAACTTAGGTCTCGGAGCCGAGTCGGACAAGACTATACAAGACCTACAAGTCGACTTGGTTTTCCCTATTCATGGTAAGATAACATAAATGAGTCCAAGGAACGTTTGGGTCCCGGAGCCGAGCCAGTAAAGATTTAAAACACCTACAAGTTGACTTACTTCTTCCTATTTAACTATATGCATGGGTCTAACAAGCCTTGAGTTGGTTTATGTCTTACAAGTCTTAAAGTTCCATAAACCATTTTATTAGACTCTTCTATTAATGAAACTAATTTACTCATTAAACTAGTGGTGGGTCTAGTACATGCATAACAAAATAAAAAGATTATGAAGAAAATAATATTCCTTGCATTATAGTAAGATCCGAAAATGGGCACAAGTAAGGTCTCCTACCTTCACTTGTTCTTGAGCTAAAATTAGTGGATGATCCTCCAACCTCAAGTATAAAGATACTCCCTAAAATTGCACCCTAGACTTTAACCCTTAAATCTAATTTATATATTAACTGGATAATAAATTAGATAACTAAAATAATATTTATAATCTTATATTACTACTACTTTTAGTAGTACATTATGTTATTAGAAAATATATGAACAATAATTTAGAGCTTCTAAAACTATTTTAGAGTGAGAAAGAATAAAAATTACACAAGACAATTTTGTGAATTAGTTGGATGGAAAAGTAAGAGCCAAGCTCTTATTTTATAGGGGGTGACCGGTTTTTGGACGGTCAAGAGAGGGCCAATGCATGGCCTTCACTTTTCATATTGTTCATCACAAGAAGCTAGATGTGTATGGCTATAAAACACCCACTAACCAATAAACCCTTCCATTTTTTCGGTCCATCTAATAAAATGGAGTCCATTTTATTTCGTCAATTGTATTATTGTGTGATATGTGACATAAAATGAGTCATATGTCATTTTAATGCATACTTAACTTATTAAATATCATTATTTATAAAAATAAATCACATACAATAAATCAACTAGTAATTCATAATTACATGTAAATATGGGTCATGTTAATATAATCTACAATATTTTGTAATTATAATTAACCAATCATTCTTATTTCAATTGTTTCATAAACAATAATAAATTTTAGTAATAAAAAATTTTAACTACTAAAACAAATCTTATTTAATCATATTACCATAAGATACGAATTCTCACTCACAAAATAAATTGTTCAATTTTATGGAATAAACTAACTTGTATCGACATTCAATTAGTTAACTTATCTATTAAGGGAATTGTCCCATAGGTGTGACCTTATGGGATCAACTGATCACCACCTTCAAATGACAGTAATGTCAAACTCTAGTTATCCAATCATTACCGATTAATGTTGATCAGCTGACAATATAATTTGAATCATCCCCTTCGTATTCTTATTATGAGATTTAGTTATGTGATCGCACTACTGTTGAGAACACTTACTCCAACAATCTCCCACTTGTCCGAGACAAGTGTGCGTCACCAATTCTCTTGTCCTATTACATCATCTTCCACTAAATGCAAGGTGTCTTGCAGGTCGTACTTGCATTTGATCATATCTTGAGAGGTTTCCTCGATCTGGAGAGTAACTGTCTGACCGGAATTATCTACCGTGGATACCTTCCGAGCGTGGCCACGCATTTTCATTTCACTACTCCTCGAGTGGCCTTGAAATTTTAAATAACCGTGACAAGGGGTAGACAATTCCTATCGCACTACTCCCTTCGATTACCACAGCTCATCATGACCCAAAAGCTGCCCATTTAACCTCAGTTACGAAAGTCGTAGAGCAAAAATCAAAGTCACTTAGAAACTGTGCCACCTTGGGCGAACAGTCTTTAGTCTAAGAATTGACTCAAAAGAATACTATAGTAGCTATCGCCACGACCAGGCTAAATAAAAATTTCCAAAACTCTTTATGCGGTCACTGCACGACATTGTGTCCCATACAGTCTGCCTATGTGATCAACTAGTCATCCCTTATGACCCTATGGCACTTGAACTAGCCATCAATCGACTCACACTCTAGTTACTTGGAGACGTCACATCATGTAAGTAACTAGGGACCAATACTATGTTAATCCAGTTCACTTTAATGGGGTTCAATATTGTCTCAACAAGCTACTAGGATATAACAAAGTAATGGATGAGTTTAAAGAAACTCAAACGATAAATGTGATTATCATATATGAATAGTTAATACCTTTTTACCACTTCATATCTTATAATCTTAAGTGTATATTTTCACTTGTCCTAGTGCAATAAAAGCTTGGCTAGTGGAGATACCATGTATCCATTCATTCCAACTTTATGAATCGCATAATTCCTTCTAATCAATGTTATGTCTAACAACATGATCTTCTCTAAGTACATGTCAAGACTTCATACTAGACATGAGCTCTTTTACTTGAAAGACGCTCCCACTGTTATCATATAACTTGTGATGAAATCTTTGGTGGAGGGATCTACTCATAGTCCCTATGATAACCATCTTACCGCAATGTACTTAGATTCTGTTTGTAGAACTTGCAATGGTTGATACTAAAACATTTTTCTAGTCACTTACTCCTAAGTCAATAAAATTAGCCTAGGATTTCGATAAATCCTTATAAGTTCGGAAACTTGGGTTTGTGCAACCTTTAACACACAACTTAGTATGTCATCCAAACACAAGGACGAATCCTCAGTTCTCCTCAACATTTTTAATGGATGTTCTTGAAGGCTTTCCAATGACCTTCATTTGAATTAACTTGTCATTGACTTATCATGCTCCAAGCATATGATTCATCAGGGCATTTTCATATAATGGCATACATGATTGTGCTAATTGTGGAAACATTAGAAATCGATTCATGTGATCAACAACTCATTAGGTTCAGTGAATGACTATGACACTACCATAGTAATTCCACTTTAATCAATATGAATAACCTCCTTAACCTTGTTGATATTAAACAGATAAAGAATCTTCTCAATATAAGATACTTATCTAAGTGCCAATCTAAAATTCCCTATGTCATAATAGATTTGCAGTTGTAGAATGCAAAATGTCTTCTTTCATCGAGAATTGAAAAACAAAACCCTTTCGTAGATGGTAGTGTTAGCACATCATATTTAATGAGTAATATGACATTAATATGGAAGACAATTTCTCTCACTTAATTGTATGTTTAAACATGGCAATTTTGACTCCCACTCAAATCCATGTATACACATGGCTTCTCGAAAATTTCGGCTGACGTTTTTGTTTTGTCCTGATTGTAGGGGAGTGTTCTGGGCCTACCGGGTCTGTTGTCGAGACCATCGAGGTCTTGTTTGGGACCGGGTCGGTTGGTACTCCGGATAGTGCACCTGAGGTGGTAGTGGAGGATGCTTCCGAGAAGGAGGCGCCCGCCGAGGAGGTTGTTAGGGCTGAGGGAGCCACTGAGGTTCGTGAGGAGCCCGTTGTTGGGGCTGTTGGTGCTGGGAGGGCTCAGACAGGGTCTGAGGCCGGTACCTCCGGGAGGAGGGTTAGCACCGTTAGGAGGAGGGGTCCTCGGCCCACAAGGCGAGAGCTTCAGATCATCGTTTGGGTCATCGAGAAGCCTCCTCCCGTCGAATGAAGTCTCGCGGGGGGGGAGATGGAGGGTAGATATGGTCGCGGACGACACTCACATTGCAGGTTGGGAGGCCAGGCGGGTTACAGCTCCGCAGGGGCTGAACCTGTGGGTGACGCCTGCTTAGGCTGAGGGTTTTGACGGTAGCCAGTTATTGCTGCGGCTAGACACCCACCTCTCCTACCGTGCACACGAAGGCTTGGTAAGTTTGCTGTTTTGTCGAGATTTTGCTGTTTTTGTCGTTTCAGACCTGAATAGGTATTCTGACGTTGTTTGTTTCCCAATTTCAGGAGATTGCTTCCATGACGACGTTCTCCGGCCGGTACGAGGGCGTTGATAGATAGGTCGGCTATGGGGCCATTGCTGGCTGCTTGGCGTGATATTCACAGGGCTTCGATTAGGTCGAACCCGTGTCTTATTCGCGCTATGTTGGATCGTTACTGGGAGACGACGTCGTCATACCACGTGGCGTTTGTGGAGGTCGGTGTGACCTTAGAGGATTTTGCCATGATATCGGGTCTCACATGTGGCGAGACACCTGTTGATTTCCCGGAGACGCCGGAGAGAGTGTCTTCCCCTGCGGTTACGGGTTTATCGGCAATGTTTTGCCTGCACCCTCTGACATCACTCCTTACCTGATCGCAAACTCGTATCCAAGGGATCAATTCAGCGGAGAGCGGTGGGCTATGCTCTGGCGCCGTTGGTGAGTCCGGAGGCTGAGGCTGCTGCACAGGAGGCGCGGTTGTGGTACTTCTTGGGTACCACGTACTTTGGTGACAAGAGTGAGCGCTTGTTGATCAAGGTACTTCCTCTTCTTGCTGATCTGGACACTTTGGGTCAGTTTGACTGGGTTATGCTGTCTTTAGCGAGTTTTACCCGGTACAAGCACGCTGTGGTGCATCCGGAGGTGATGGGGGATGGTAGTTCTCTCGCTTTGGTTGGCCCGGCCTTATCTTGGAGGTACGAGCATTTTTGTAGTTTTTTTGTTAAGTTTGATTTTGATTTGTGGTTTGATTTTGGCAGTTTTTAAAAAATTGGCTGATTTGTGGTTGATGTGTTTTGTTACAGGCTTGGTTGTACGCTTACTTCGTCCCTCTACGTCCGAGGACGACTGGTGGCATTCCTTCGGCTTACCCTGTCGTGAGGGCTTGGACGGTGGCTCGGAAGAAGCCGACCAAGTCAACTTACGAGGATTGCAGGCGTCGAGTGACTGCCCTCCGAGTTGGTGTCGTAAGTTGTTGCTTCTTACCTCTTTTGTTTTTGTAGAAACGGATAGAGATAGGATGACTAGGTTGCCTAGACATCCCCTAGTTAGTTGATTAGCTTTACCTTGAGTGCAGTTCGTCGGGTGGCCTTGGAAGCACTACACAGGCGTGCCTGCCGCTGTTAGGGAGTGTCTGCCACCTCGCGCCTCCCAGCGTTTGTACCTTGAGACGACAATCGAGCTGGTTTAGTACCTGGGTGCGCGTTTATCTCGTCAGTGTTTAGCGAGACCTTCGTGGTACCGGTCGATCCACCTAGGGTGTTGTTCCTTGAGTCGACACCCGACGAGGTCGAGGAGCACCTTCACGGTTACGGAGGTGAGGAGCTGTTGTTACGGGAGGCTGACTAAAAACACATTTCGTTTATCAAGGCTTGCCTCATACCCGATTGAGGTATGCTTTCCTCTACTCTTTGTTTTCATTGCCTTTGATAGAAGGGTTTGTTACCTTCGATGTGGGTTGATATTGCAGGGGGTCGACGCACTAATGAGGACTCAGCCACCAGTTTTCCCGACATAGACCACTTTTTCGGGGCCGGGTGGTGAGGAGTTACAACTATACCTGCCAAAGCTTGCGGCCATTGAGGTGACCGACGCTGACATGGAGTGGAGGTTGACTGTTTTGAGGGTGAGTTTGTGATCTTTATACGCATCCCCGTTTGTGTTTTGCCTTGCATTTTTGTAGTATTCAAGGGCCTTTCTGGTTGTAGGTGTCGACCGCTAGTCATCAGGCTTTGTGATGGATTGCTAACCGGTGGTGGGCACTTGCTGGTGACCATGATGCGAGGGAGTCTCGGCTTGCGCAGGTGCTTTTTGTTGGTTGTTTTAAGTGTGTTTTTGTGTTGCATTTCACGTTTAGATCTCAATGACCTGTATTGTGTTTCGTAGGGTACTGCGGATCCAACGGAGCTTGCTCGGGTCCGTGTTGAGTTGGACGCAGCTAGGGTCGACGATCGAGGCCCAGCCGTCGGGACTAGGAGTTGAGGCGTCGCGAGGACGGGTTGCGAAGCCGAGATGCGGAGAATGCCTCTCTCAGGGCTCATTTGGCTGCAGCATAGAAGCTTCACGTCACGGTTGAGTACGAGACGCTGGAGAGTTCTCCGGAGAGGGGGCCTGAGCAGGAGGTGGTGTCTGCCTTGGCTATGACTCGTGAGACCGAGATTGGTCCACCGGGAGGTGTTGAGTATTTGTAGTTATCTTTCCGTGCTTCGGACTCTTGTTTGTACATATTTACATTTTGCGTGAGGCGGTTTGTATATATGTGTTTTTGGATTGTGGTTTATTTTGTGTTGGCTTTTTCTGTTGTGTTTCGGAGAAGCACGGTTAGCTGCTAGTTCCTATTTGCTTTGCATTTGTTCATGCATCGTTAGTGTAGAAAACAAGCAACGGGTAGCATGTATGCACAAACGTAAACACACAAAAGCATTTGATAAAAAAAAATACAAAATAACCGCGATGGCTCAAAGTTAAAATTGAAATTGTCATTTGAAAATTCCGCGACAGGTCGTCACGTTTGGATTTCTCAAAAGAAATTGATTTGAATTTTGAGCAATTAACTCGTGTCTAAATTAAATTGCATCGAATTTTGCTGAAATTGATTTGTGACTCAAAAAACACAAACCGTCACGGGTGAATTTTTAAAATAGATTTTTGCAAGTGTATTTGATTTGATTTTTGTGAGTTCGAGAGTTGGATTTGTAAGAGCTCGAATTTTTGAAGAAAATTGACGTCATGTTATCAATTTTCGAATTTGTGGAAAATGCAAAAAAGCGAAAAAAATTTCGAAATTTTCGACTGACATGGAAACGTTCCATCGCGGATAGGGGCGACTAGCCCTTCCCTCTTAAAAAAAGGAAAAAAGGAATCCGTATGTTTAAAGCTGCGTCATGGAAACCGTGTCGGATTTCGTGAAACGCGAAAACTAGGAAATGTGAGTGTGAGAAAAAACAAAAAGTCCTGGACGGGCCTGAAGAGGCGCGAGTCCTATGGTGGGAGGTTTGAGGTGTCAGGAGGAAACACAAATTGAAAGAGACAAGTCAAGGTGCGGATCCTGAGGACCGGCCCAAAGAGGCGCGATGCCACGGGCGATGGAAGGGAGCTTCCTCTTTTTCGGAAAAAAGCATTGTGATTGTTTTGTATAAATAGGGACGTTTGTGCTTCATTGTTTCATCATCCGAAACACGAAAAAAATCTCCACAAAACCATTCTTCTTCTTCCACAAAATTATTCATGGATGCTTTTGTCACCTCCCGAGAAGTATCAACTCGTTGTTATGGGAGTTGGTCAGTTGTTGGTGCTCCGTCAAGTTAAGGTGCAATCCTCGCTTCTTGAAGCATGCTCTCGGTTTTGGGATTCGAAACATTATATTTTCGTTTTCCGGAAAGGTGAAATTTGTCCTCTTGCCAAAGAGGTAGTTGCCATTGGTGGATGGCCGGGTTGTACTCCGGTGCTTCTTCTGACTCGATTGTGCTATAAAGAGAAGTTCTGTTTAATGTTGGGCTTGTCAACAAGCCAAGTCAACTTTCTCCTTACTCCCCATAGTGTGGATATGTTGGCTCTTATCAACATTTTCTCAAACCGGTTGGATGTCAATGTTTCGGAGGTCTCTAAGAGAAGCGCTCTTGCCTTTTGCCTAGTGCATGTATACCTATTTGCTGATGCCTTGAAGGAGGGGCCCAAATGTTATGGTAGTATGACTCTTGTGCATGTGGTTGAACAAATGGAGCATGGTAGAGAACCCTCATGGTTGGTACTCGGCGAAATCATCCAAGCTTTGGATAAGAAAGGCTTTTGTGGAGAAGCTCCTTTGTTTGGATCTCCAAGGATCCTCCAAGTGTGGCTTTTGGAGAGGCTAAGGTATGTAGAGCCTCCGACCGATTCTTCTTCTTATTCTTTACGTCACCTTACTTTGAGGAAGAAATTGTACTTGGATAGTTTTACATCCACTGAGGCCTATTGGACCTCGAGATTGGTGGAGACGGGTGGTCCTTATATCCGTTGGGTGGTGCCATGGTGGCACTTGAGGTCCTTCACGGGGTTGCCCGCTTCGGTTGATAGTTCTTGTTTTTTTATGATGGTGGGCTTGAAGATTTCTTCCTTCATCTATCCCGAAAGGCTTATGAGGCAAATGGAGCGTCAACAAATGGTGCCCGCTCAAGATACCCTCAACCAAGAGAGTGTCTTCCGGAACTCCGACCTTGTCGAGGTCTTCGAAAGGTGGTGGGACACTCGGCAGATTTGGGAGGTGCCAAACCCCGCTGCCACGACATGGGTCACTCCCTCTTATGTTAAGTGGGCAAGAGCTCAAACCTTGGAGGAAAGGTCCAAATCTCGTAAGGACGAGGAGGTCGACTTGAAGTATCGAGAGGTCGGCAAGGCCAAACGTGCCTTCTTTGACGACTTTGTTGATGGAGCTAGCCCGGATGTGATTAGGCCACCAAAGAGGAGAAGTCGTGTCCCAAAGAGGTAGTGGGCCGAGTATGGGCTCGTCTTGGACCGGGTATGAGGTCATGCAAGAGACCGGAGGCCGTCACTGTTGTGGATCCGTTGAGGATCCGTCCTGAAGAGGAAGTTCATGCTAGGCGAGCCAACAACAAGAACAAGGGGAAGATGTACCTCGAGGGAAAAGGCAAAGGTAGAATGGAAGAATGAAGATCTCCATTACCCACTTTATTATCATGTTGTATTAGTGTTGTGACTTTTTATTATGTTCTACTAGCTATGTATTGTGTGGTTTGTTCTAGTTTTACTATGTGAAGTGTCTTAGTCGACATCTTAGCTTTGATAAGTTGTAGACTTGCTTAGCTTTGTTTGTTGTCAAATTTGTAATCCTTCTCATGATTAATTAAATAAGAGGATTGCTTGTGATAAAGAGTTGTGAACGCTTGTTTCTTCCATCAATTTTGTAAAGGTAAATCGGTTTGAATTATCCTAAACATTGCACTTGGAAAATGGGATTTTTGTAGGAAGGGAGAAAGGCTTTTCTTTTTTGTATTTTTGCGGGAAAGGGAATGTCTTTTCCTCTTCCTCTGTTTTTTTTAAGTTGATATGGCGTTGTTTTTTTTCTATATATGTGGGGATGGCTAAATCCTTCTTGTGTAAAAAAGGATTGCTTACGTATCCACCTGAAGAGGTGAAATCAAATCATGCTCGTAGTTCGAAAAGTTTTGTAAATTTATTTCGATTTTGTGGTTGTATCCTTCTTGTATAAGAAAGGATTACCTACGTATCCACCTGAAAAGGTGAAATCAAACCATGCTCGTAGTTCTGGTGTTTTGTTTGAGTGCAAATGGATGTTGCCTTTGACAGATCAAAGGACGTTTGAAACGTGGCAAGGTGTCTCAACTTAGACTCAATAAAACATGCAATTTCTAATCAGAACGCGTTGAGGAACTTGACTTGAAAGGGTTATGGTGTTTGCTAATTTGTGAAACTAGGGTGAGATTTGCTGGTTGCTAGAGTTCAGGGGTAGTATTTCTTGAGTTGGTCTAGTTTGGTCGGGTTTGTGAAATCCTCCTCGTCTAGGTCACTCAGTCTTACTACGCCCCCCAAAAGTATTTCCTTGACCAGATATGGCCCGACCCAATTTGGTTTGAATTTCCCCCTCGGATCGACGGGTAGTTGTAATACCCCGTATTTTGATAATAATTAATGAGAATAATTGAAGTAATTGTAATACTTAATTGAAGACATTTCTAATAATAATTACAAGTAAGACGGTAATTAAATAATAAATTAAGTAAGCTAGCCGAGAATTGGGCTTAGTTAATATTTGAGCCTTGGGACGTGTGCCTGGTCGTGTTCCCTTTGGAGGGTTTAGTTTTCAGTACTTGTTGTTAGGAGCACCTAGACCAAAACACAATTTATAACTTCACAAACAACTCTTCAACTAGTAAAGAGGCAAGTAAAGGTCGGATCCCAAGGGACGGGAATTGAGATTAGATTTTATATTGCAACTAGTGGTGTCTAAGGGTGTCACAATTTGGGGTTTGAAGTAGAAGATCACTAAACTAAATAGCAATGAAAGTAAACAAGCAAGATGAATTAAAAGGGATGTAAACAATTGATAAAAGGCACTAGGGTGTCATGGGGTCATGGGGATTCATGGGAATTGATCATACAAACATATTCTCAAATTATAAGCAAGCAATTATTGTTGTGATGGATCGAGTTGGTTTATATCTTACAATCCTAGGAAAGTTTGGGTCCCGGAGCCGAATCGATTAGATTGTACAACACCTACAAGTCGACTTAATCTTTCCTACTCAACTATATGCATGGTCTAATGAGACTCGAGTTGGTTTATGTCTTACAAGTCTCATTGAAAAGATAGGTGATGGGTAAAAAATGCAAGGATTCATAGGCTCGCATTTCATCAAACATAACATGTGCATAAGTTGAGATCACAACAAGCAAGCAAATAAACTATGAAAACATATTAATTTAAGCATGAATCATCCCCCATGTTGGTTTCCCCTAATTACCCATTAACTCTAGCTAAGGAAACTACTCACTCATTATCATGTTGAACATGCTAGCAAGGTTGTCAATCATACCACCAAAGTGTAACATGATGAATAAATGAAGATAATTAACAATAATTAAAAAGGGATTAAGAGAATTATACCTACTAATGATTCCAATAATAAAGCAAAGAATAATAGAAGTACTTGATGATTGATTGCACTACAAGAATTTTGTTTTCGGGCGACTAAAAATGGCGACTGCCAAGCCCAGTCGCCAAATTGGCGACTGAGATAAAATGCGGGCGACTGTTATCAATCGCCAAATTGGCGACGGCAAAAATTTGTACGGCAAAATAATATTGGCGACTGAAAGTAAGGCAAGGCGACTGTAATCAGTCGCCAATTTTGGCGACCGGTTCATTTCAGTCACCAACTTCTATGACAGAAATGAAATACGGAGTAGCTACCTCCCCCAGTTCCCACCTTGTTACTTTACAAAAAAAATAAAAAAAAAAAACAAAAAAAAAACCACATTCAACATCTTCTATTCTTCTTCTTTTCGTATAAACATTCAACTATCCTATTTCCTTGAACTTCCATCTTCTATTTCCAATAACCACAAACATTCATCATCTTCCTTTTATATTTTGTTCCAACCCAACTCTTAATTCCCTATATCTTCAACTTCTTCATATTTTTAATAGTAAAACCACAAAAATTTAAGGAGCTCTCAACATACATCTCCCCAAATTTCCAGTTTTATTACTTCATTTTTCGGATTTCATCATATTTATATGCTTGTGTGATTAATTGAAGGTATTGATTCTTATTTTTCCTTTCAAATTCAATTTTCCAGATTATTGTATTTTAATTTTTAGGTTAAAGATACATATGTGCATGTCAATTTCTATTTAGATCTTGAGTTGAAAACGATTTACTTCAAAAAATAGCTTAAAAAGACGAATTAATTAAATTATTATTGTTTTGTAATTGGATTATAGGTGTTGATTCAGCCAAAAAGGAGAGGAGAAGCATAGAAAGACGGATTTAAGGCCAGCCGAAAACGATTTTATGGCTTTGAAATATTTTATTGTATATGTAAATTGATTGTAATGTAAATTTTATGTATGTAAATGTAAATTGATTGTAGTGGTTGTTGAAGTATGTAAATGAAAATTAATTGTGATGTAAATGTTATAGAAATTTGCAATTCATACGGAGTACTAGATTGGGATCAATTTTCTTATTTCGCATAAAGTGGTTTTATTTGCAGGTCTGTCTTTGTCAGATTTGTGACTTTTTTTTTTATTTTTTAATTCCAAAACTGGCGACTGAAATTCAGATATTGGCTACTAATATCAGTCGCCACTTTGGCTACTGCTTTGCCTCTCAGTCGCCAAATTGGCGACTACTTTCAGTCGCCAATGTGGCTATTTGGCGACTACTTTGTCAGTCGCCAATTTTAGCGACTCACTTCAGTCGCCCGATTTCCAAATGGCGACTAATTGTTGCTACAGTGCCCTAGTGACCAATTTCAGTCGCCATTTTCGTTTTAGCGATTGATTTCAGTCGCCATACGTAGTCGCCCGAAACAGGATTTCTTGTAGTGTTGGAAGGTTGTCAATCTCCCAATAATAACCCAAATAAACTTCAATTACCCAAAACAAAGGATGAACAAGAGAGAGATTAAGGAAATGAAACTTGTATTAAAACTTGATTAAATGTTGATTATAGGATTAAAGAGGGATTTGATTGATATTAACTACACTAAAGATTGCTAAGAAGAACATGCTCTTCTAATTAGCCTAATGGGGTATTTATAGTGGGGATTAGTTACATAGATTAGGGTTTACTAAGGGCTTAAATGAGGATTAAGTCCTTGAGGAATCGCTGGTCTCTAGGGAGACTACGGTCTCCTTTTTGCCGGTCTTAGAAAAATATGCGCATCCTTCCATGAAGCTTGTAGAAGACGAAATGGATGACAGACAATTCAGGCGTCCAGGCCACGGGACGGGCGGATTGGGGTGATTCTGGATGGGCGTCCAGCTGGGGAAGACGCTCGGATTGGGGGTGTTTTGGACGGGCGTCCACAGGGGGAAGACGCTCGGATTGCACCTCTTGGACGGGCGTCTTGTGGAAAATCCGCTCGGATTGTCTTACAGCTACTTTCTTTCTTCTTTTCTTCCTTTTTCTTCGTAGAATCCTTGAGGATTTCCTCGGGGATGCAAGGATCTTTTCTCATCATTGCCCATCTACTATAGTATGTACAAAGGCCTTCTAATCTTTTCTTCTCTTTGATGCTTGGTCATTGAATTCAATCAATTTAGCTCTATTTTGCCATGAAAATGCAAGGTTTGCACTCCTTTCCTACCAAGGAAACAAAACCTCAAAGAATATGCAAAACAAAGGACTAAAGACAATAAATGACCCAAATATGCACTAAAAAGCATGGGAACAAGGCTAATTCGGGGACTAAATATGCTCTAGTTATGGTCACATCAAATATCCCCAAACCGAACCTTTGCTCGTCCCGAGTAAAGAGGTGACAAAGACTAGGACCATTATTTAAACTAACCTAATAGCATAGCCGATATGAGACAATTAGCGGGTCTCACTCCGCCCCTTCAACTCAGAACAAGACAACCATGAGGTAGGATGCCTTCTTGCAAGGCAAGGCGGGTCTTGCCAAAATGGCGACACATCCAAACATTAAGCACACAAAATCAAGTAATGGATGCATCTACAAAAGAATAGCCACTTTCCTCATCTAAGTGGCGGAAATTATCTACAAGGGAAGCAATTCAAGGGTACACACTCCTTCATAGATGCAATTTCTTCAAACCACTAAGCCTAGAAGGATATCAATAAATCACCTCCAAATTGTGTCAAGCTAGGGTACCTTTGTCCTCAATCATTAAATGCTTTTGTCAAGAGTAGACTCCCTATGGTGTTAGAAACACTGGAGGATCGCGGAATTCCCCCTCTTGCCTAGACAAGAAGAAGGGTCGTCCCCTCTCTACCATGCACAAAAATGGATACGATGGATAAAGGGATCAATAGATATTTGAGTTTCATTTTGGGAGTTTGCTTTTGTTGTTGTTTTTTCTCCCCAATTTCTTGTGACATATAACATTTTGAGAACATTTCTTTTGCCATTTCTTTGATTTTTGGCTTTTCAATACTTGACAACTTTCAACTTTTCTTTGCATTTTCTTTTTGAACATTTTAAAAGTCACCCCATATGAAGTGAGGGTGTCTTATAATTGAAGCTTTAAGAGTCTATTTTTGCTCCTCTTTTCATTTGATGCAATTTGCAAACTTTCTTTAACTTTTCATTTCATTGAACTCAAATCAATTTCTTTTTGTGCCCATTCCCTTTGATGACAAAAATGTGGTAGAACATGGATGATGGATGCATGGTTTCAAGGGTCACCTTGGAATAAACGGTAGCCAAGGAGTTATCACACCACAAGGTACTCTTGACTATGCCTTAATCCATGGGTCAATGGATACTAGCATGACACATCCTAGGGTGTTTTACAAGTATTCTAACAAGCAAAGTCTTAAGAAGAAAAAGCATCTACTAGGGCCTATATACACTTGTCAAGCTTCCCAAGTAGACGGTTTCGCAAAATTTTCTAACATGCAACTACATGCCATGATGCAACTAGCATATAAACATCCTAATGCAAATGATTCTACCAACTAATATGCCATATAAACTAAATGCAAGTCCTAAGTTCACATTGTTATACCGCATCAATCAAAATAAAGCCACATAGTCATTAACATAAAGAAGAAAAAGGAGATTGGAAAGATCATACCATGCGGTCTTCAATATCCTCATGTCTCGGATGTGGCGTAGTCGATCAATGTGAACAAGGATAGAACAAATACAACATATACAATAATATATACAAGTCTACACTACAAAGGAAATGAACTTGTTTTTGGATTTTCAAATTTTTCAATTTTTTTGATTTTTTCGAAACTTTTGATTTTTTTTTTGGGTTTTTGAATAAAAGTTAAGTTAGAATTCCCCATCCCCACACTAATATGGGCATTGTCCTCAATGGCCAAAATGATGGGAAACTATGCAAACATGATGCATGAATTCTACACTAAATGGAAGCTATACTAATCTACACTACATGATGAATGGGTTTTTGTTTATGACGGAGAGCGTAATTTAGATTACCTCCCATTGCGTATGCATGTACTTCCCCAAACCGAGATAGACATTATTTCTAATGTCCTAAAGTTGGGGGTAGTTCATGCACACAAGATGCAATGCATGAAACTAAATTGTCATTTTGGATTTTCAAAACGGGAACAATGAAATAAAAACACCTCAATGGGGCCGAGGTGTTAGTCCTATATGTTGCTAGGACTCTCCAACTATGATCAAGATAAAAATAAATAAAACAAAGAAAGAAGTAGACAAACCTCAAGAGGGTAGGAACCTCCAAAGCTTGCTAGTCCTCCACCATATCATCATTGTCATTATTTTCCTCCATAGATGCGGACTCATCACCACTTCCCTCTTCACTTCCTTGCTCACTTCCTTCGTCATCTTAATTGGCCTCTTCTTCTTCATCATCTACCTCTTCATCAACACCCTCATCATCATCAACCTCATCATCGACATTCCCATCTGCACCCGGTCTTTCACCCCTAGATGTACTTGGAAAGAAGACTTCCCTATCCGCCCAACTAGGCAAAGGACATGAAGGATCAAGTAGTCCTTGCCTAGCTAAATGAATAAGGGGTGGATATTGGGCCAAGTATGAATCTACTCGATCATTGTAAGCTTGTTTATGCATCTCTTGCATAAGTAGAGTCATGTAGTCATTGCCCACTTCAACATCTTTGCGTTTGAACTCTTGATATTTGAATGGGTAGGGTGGTGTGACAATGGAAGAGGAGGGCTCTTCAATTTCGCCCCTTTGTTGACGGATGATGTACTCGGCGCCTTTTGAGAGTGGAAGTAGGTAGTTTGTTCTATGAGCAATCAAGCGGCATATCTTGGAAGGCAAAGTGAAAGATCTAGCATCATTGGTGAGCCACCCATATTTGGTGTCAAGAGGATTATGCTTGACCCACTTGTACTTGTTAATCATGGCATCCATGTCAATGAGATGACCCCCTCTTTTCGCCACATAGGTGTTATCCTTGTTGAAATTTGGATCAAAGTACTTGGCCAAAAGAGTAACTAGACCTCTATTTACGATAAAAGCGGTGCCTTCCTTACCACAATCAACATTGAGCCATCTTTCGACCAAAAACCTTAGAGCATTGTAAGGCTTGGTGAATTCCCTTCCAACATTTAAGGCCGACTCAAGTAGAACAAAATCGAGCTTTGTAAAGTGATTAGTGTCTTTTCTTGCAATTATAGTATTCCCGATGACCTTGTGCCACACTCTAATGCCCGGATGGTGGACTAATAGAGCGCGACAAGCATGAAAGTTCTCAAATTTCTTCCCGGAAATCGCCTCCCAAAGAGGAGCGGGGTCATATTTTTTGGGCTTCTTATGATAACGAGGTGTATCACTAAGACCAAATGGTTTACTCAAAACATCAAAGGTGATGCACCTATTCACATTGGCAAGGCGAAACTCGATATATGTTCTAGTCTCTACCTTAGTCACTTTCAATGAACTCAAGAATTCCAAGGTAAGGGAGGGGTATGTCAATTCTCTTGTAGTGAACAATTTTACCAACCCCATGGCTTCAAAGAAGGCTTTTGTTTGCTCAAGGACACCCAATTTGTTCAAGGCATCTTCACATATGAATTTGGTGGGTAGAATGGCTTTCTTAGCATACTTGGCAATTGTATCCCTATAGGAGTTAGAAATGAAAATTACCTCCGGATAGTTTGATAGTTGAGCAATTTCCGGAGTTGTTGTTGTTGCTGCTTCCAAGGGAGGATTTTGTTGTTGTTGAACATCCAAGTTTGCACTAGCAACCACCATAGCCATTGAAGCTTTCTTTGCTTGAAGGCATTGTTGCCTTTTTGAGAGTGCCTTTGCCTTGAGTGCCTTTGTTGATCCTTTTGTTCTTGCCATTGATGATTATACCAAGAGAAGATTGAAAATCTTCAATTTCCAATTATACCCAAATCGATTTTAAGATGAAAGGATTTGCTTTTGTATTTCAAAAATCGACTCAAAGGTTGAAGATTTTGGTGCTTGGATTGATTATTGTTGGAAAAGGAGTGATTAATTGTTGTTGTAAGGAAGTTTGTATTTGATTTTGTTGAATTTGGTTGAGGAAATCTTGTTTTTGTGATGGAGAGGATGAGGGTTTTGGGTTTTGGGGTTTATGGGTAGTGTTTTGAATGTATGAATGAATGAATGAATGTGGGAAGGGGTATTTAAAAACACCCAAAATTTCGAATCTGCAGGGGGAAGACGAGCGGATTCCCTTCGGGACGCTCGGATTCTGCCTAATCTGGGTTCGGGAAATCTCGCCTAAAGACGGGCGTCTTTCAGTGAAGACGAGCGGATTCCTCAGTTGCAGGACGAGCGGATTCCCTTAAAGACGGGCGGATTCTTTTACAGGAACTTTTCTTATTTTGCACTGGCAAAAAGACGGGCGTCTTCTTGCAAAGACGAGCGGATTCTTTCAGACGAGCGTCTTCTCTGCTGGGGCGCTCGGATTCTCTAACAGTCCCAAATTTTCAATTTTTTAGCTCATTTGGACGGACGGTTTCAGCCATAGACGCTCGGATTCCCATAAGACGAGTGGATTCCCCTTAAGGACGCTCGGATTCCTCCTTGTCTACCCGGATTCAGTTCCATCCGTGCACTTGCATATCCCGTGTCATTTTCATTCTTCAAATCCCGTGTTCTTCATTGTAGGGGCATTACTAAGGCATGAATAGCCTAGGCAATTGATATCCCCACACTAAGCTAAAGCACTACACATCAATTAAATCATTAGTCCCTCCCTCACTTCTCTCAAAAATGATAAATATCTTGATCAAAGCATAAAAATCCAAAAATGACAAAAATGCAATGTAAGAATTAAAATGCAAGTTAGGGAGTTAGAAATATTTACAAATGGTGGTTTGGAGAGGACTCCACCAAACTCTCATCCTTAGTGAGATGTCATGGGGGCATGTCCAAGGTGTTGTTGATGTTACTCAACACCTCTTAGAAGTAGTTAAAAGCTTGTTCATTATCATGATAAAGATCTTCAATAGATCTTTGCACTTATTGTCCTTCATGTTGGTCTTTATCGATAGCATTACCAATGTAGGGATTGAAGATCCCTTCAAACTCATCGTCCTAAAGAACACAAACTTCATCTACTTGATCACTAAAGATCTCTTGAGTTGATAGAGACAACTCTCCCACTTTCTTGTCTTGGCCAATGAGGCCATCTTCTTCATTGCTTGACTTTGGTGAGCTTTTCAAGCTCTCTTTGTTACAATTTTCTTGCTCTTTGAATGGAGCATCATCGATTTTCTTCTTCCATTGGAATTCCGACTTCTTCCTATCATCCTTCCGGCTATAATGATTAACCATAAAACATGGTTCATGCAAACGGGGAGCTCTCATGGTCTTGTCAAGATTGAAAGTTATGCTCTCATCTCCCACTTCTAGAGTGAGCTCTCCATGATTCACATCAATTACCGCACCCGCGGTGTGCAAGAAAGGTCTACCTAGAATGATTGGAATATTGGAGTCTTCTTCCATGTCAACAATGACAAAGTCCACCGGGATGAAAAATTTCCCAATTCTTACGGGAACATCTTCCCATATCCCTAATGGTGTCTCTGTCGATCTATCGGCCATTTGGAGTGTGATATTGGTGCATTTAAGCTCTCCCATCCCTAACCTTTTACTCACCGAGTACGGCATAACACTCACACTAGCCCCTAGATCACATAAGGCTTTGTTGATCGTGGTGTCGCCAATGGTACACGGTATTGAGAAGCTTCCCGTATCTTTAAGTTTTAGAGGTGAACTCCCTTGAAGTATTGCACTACTCACCTTAGTGAAGGCGATAGTCTCAAGCTTCCGGATCGACTTCTTCTTCGTGAGGATGTCCTTCATGTATTTTGCATAGGCCGGTACGTGATTGATTAATTCCGTGAAAGGAATCGAGACTTCCAAATTCTTCACAATCTCCATAAATTGTCCAAGTTGGTCATCAAATTTGGGCTTCGCTTGACGACTTGGAAAAGAAAGTCTAATCACAATGGGTTCCTTCTCCTTGACCTTGTCTTCATTTTTCTTTGAAACTTCTTCTTTTGATGGTTCTCCATCCTTGGAGTTTTGCACAACTTCTTCTTTGTCACTAGCTTCCACAACTTCGTCCTCAACTTGCTTCTTCGGTGCTTCATACCTTGTACCACTCCTCAAGTGAATGGCACTAACCGTTTCATGTCTTGGGGGATTACTTTGAGGTGGTAATTGCCCCTTTTGTCTTTGTGAGCTTGAATATGCTAGTTGAGTCAATTGGGTTTCAAACATTTTGGTGTGGGCTAGGATGTTGTTGATGGTGATTTCCTTTGCTTGACTATCCTTTTGCATTTGAGTGAAAAACTCTTGTTGATTCTTTTGCATTTGGAGGACCGCTTTTTGAACATCAAAACCTTGGTCATTTTGTTGATTGTATGGAGTTTGATTTTGGTAACCTTGGTTTTGGTTGTAGAAGGGTCTTTGATTTTGGTTTCTCATGGGAGGTGGGGTGTATGTTGGTTGAGAGTTTTGAACATTTTGGCTTTTGTATGAGAGATTTGGGTGGAATTTGGTGTTTTCATTGTAATAGTTGGAATAAGGGGTACCACTCTTATATGCTTGAAAAGCATTCACTTGTTCATTTGTTCCCTTACATTCACTTTGGTCATGTCCCAAAGTTCCACAATTCTCACATATCCCACTTGGGATTGATGAAGATGCCGTCATGGCATTAACATGATGCTTTGGTGATTTTGAGGCTTCTTCAATCCTAGCCATAGCTTTTTCGAACTTTAAATTGATGGTATCAATGTGAGCACTAAGTTGAGCACCCAATTGAGTAATAGAGTCCACTTTATGCTTTCCTCCTCTAGTAGCTTTTTCGGTGAACATTCCATTTGATCCCAGGTTGAGAATGTTTCTTGAGTCTTCATAAAGACCGTTCCAAAATTGTTGTACCAAGAACCACTCGCTAAGTCCATGATGAGGATATGAGCGACAAATTCCTTTGAATCGCTCCTAAGCTTCATACAAAGATTCTTCATCTCTTTGCTTAAAGCCTGTAATTTGAGCTCTTAGCATGTTACTCTTTTCCGGTGAATAGAACTTTTTGTAGAAAGCTAGAGCCAATTTATTCCAAGAATCAATTCCGAGAGTAGCCTTATCAAGGCCTTTCAACCATTGTTTTTCGGTGCCAATTAGATAAAAAGGAAATAAGACCCATGAATTTGGTCTCGAGTTACACCGGTTTGATAAATTGCATCACAATAGTCGCAAAAAGTTTCCATGTGAGAGTGAGGGTCTTCACTAGGCATCCCCCCAAATTGGCTTCTTTCGACTAATTGGATAAATGCGGATTTGGCAATAAAATTTCCGGTTA
Organism: Silene latifolia; assembly: GCF_048544455.1. Lineage (NCBI taxonomy): Eukaryota > Viridiplantae > Streptophyta > Magnoliopsida > Caryophyllales > Caryophyllaceae > Silene > Silene latifolia. The sequence continues at coordinate 118,425,672 of NC_133531.1, forward strand.
AGTGTTGTGGTGTGGGAGTACTATTAGGTAGGTTCTCCTCAATTGGTACGGAATGTGATGAAAATTTAGGCATTGTGGGTTGATTTTGTGTTGGATTTTGTGTTGGGTTCTCCTCACCTTCTCTTGCAAAAGGGTTGATGAACTCAATAGTATTTGGTTGAATATCTACAACCTCACCAATACCTCTCAAAGTTCTCCAAGCAAGTCTTCTATTGGTTGTCAAAGTCCTTTCAATTTCGTGATCAAAGGGTAACAAGTTACCTTGTGATCTTCTAGACATGCAAAATATCAAACAACTTGAAAATAATTAGAACAAACCTTGAGGAGTTTTACTTCCCCAAGGTAAAGAAAGACACAACTAATAACAACAGAAAGAAAATCTAAATCAAGTTAACACCGTCCCCGGCAACGGCGCCATTTTTGGTCGTGTTCCCTTTGGAGGGTTTAGTTTTCAGTACTTGTCGTTAGGAGCTCCTAGACCAAAACACAATTTATAACTTCACAAACAACTCTTCAACTAGTAAAGAGGCAAGTAAAGGTCGAATCCCAAGGGACGGGAATTGAGATGAGATTTTCTATTGAAACTAGTGGTGTCTAAGGGTGTCACAATTTGGGGTTTGAAGTAGAAGATCACTAAACTAAATAGCAATGAAAGTAAACAAGCAAGATGAATTAAAAGGGATGTAAACAATTGATAAAAAGCACTAGGGTGTCATGGGGTCATAGAGGATTCATGGGAATTGATCATACAAACATATTCTCAAATTATAAGCAAGCAATTATTGTTGTGATGGATCGAGTTGGTTTATATCTTAAAATCCTAGGAAAGTTTGGGTCCCGGAGCCGAATCGATTAGATTGTACAACACCTACAAGTCGAATTAATGTTCCCTACTCAACTATATGAATGGTCTAATGAGACTCGAGTTGGTTTATGTCTTTCAAGTCTCATTGAAAAGATAGGTGATGGGTAAAAAATGCAAGGATTCATAGGTTCGCATGTCATCAAACATAACATGTGCATAAGTTGAGATCACAACAAGCAAGCAAATAAACTATGAAAACATATTAATTTAAGCATGAATCATCCCCCATGTTGGTTTCCCCTAATTACCCATTAACCCTAGCTAAGGAAACTACTCACTCATTATCATGTTGAACATGCTAGCAAGGTTGTCAATCATACCAAAAAAGTGAAACATGATGATTAAATGAAGATAATTAATAATAATTAAAAAGGGATTAAGAGAATTATACCTACTAATGATTCCAATAATAAAGCAAAGAATAATAGAAGTACTTGATGATTGATTGGAAGGTTGTCAATCTCCCAATAATAACCCAAATAATCTTCAATTACCCAAAACAAAGGATGAACAAGAGAGAGATTAAGGAAATGAAACTTGTATTAAAACTTGATTAAACGTTGATTACAAGATTAAAGAGGGATTTGATTGATATTAACTACACTAAAGATTGCTATGAAGAACATGCCCTTCTAATTAGCCTAATGGGGTATTTATAGTGGGGATTAGTTACATAAATTAGGGTTTACTAAGGGCTTAAATGACGATTAAGCCCTTTAGGAATCGCCGGTCTCTAGGGAGACTCCGGTCTCATTTTTGCCTGTCTTAGAAAAATATGCGCATCCTTCCATGAAGCTTGTAGAAGACGAAATGGCTGACAGACAATCTGGGCGTCCAGGGCACGGGACGGGCGGATTGGGGTGATTCTGGACGGGCGTCCAGCTGGGGAAGACGCTCGGATTGGGGGTGTTTTGGACGGGCGTCCTCAGGGGGAAGACGCTTGGATTGCACCTCTTGGACGGGCGTCTTGTGGAAAATCCGCTCGGATTGTCTTATAGCTACTTTCTTTCTTCTTTTTTTCCTTTTTCTTCATAGAATCCTTGAGGATTTCCTCGGGGATGCAAGGATCTTTTCTCATCATTGCCCATCTACTATAGTATGTACAATGGCCTTCTAATCTTGTCTTCTCTTTGATGCTTGGTCATTGAATTCAATCAATTTAGCTCTATTTTGCCATGAAAATGCAAGGTTTGCACTCCTTTCCTACCAAGGAAACAAAAACCTCAAAGAATATGCAAAACAAAGGACTAAAGACAATAAATGACCCAAATATGCACTAAAAAGCATGGTAACAAGGCTAATTCGAGGACTAAATATGCTCTAATTATGGTCACATCAGTGCCATTGTTATAGGGACCGGAATTTATTTATATATTATGGGTGTGATCGGGATTTATATCAGGAATTAATAATAATAATAATAATAATAATAATAATAATAATAATAATAATAATAATAATAATAATAATAATAATAATAATAATAATAATAATAATAATAATAATAATAATAATAATAATAATAATAATAATAATAATAATAATAATAATAATAATAATAATAATAATAATAATAATAATAATAATAATAATAATAATAATAATAATAATAATAATAATAATAATAATAATAATAATAATAATAATAATAATAATAATAATAATAATAATATGGGATGATAATAATAATTATATTAATAATTATCCTAATAGTAATTGTGTATGGCAATAATCAAATTTGTGAAGATAGTATGAGGAAATCCTACTTATGGTAAGGCTAATAATAATAATAATAATAATAATAATAATAATAATAATAATAATAATAATAATAATAATAATAATAATAATAATAATAATAATAATAATAATAATAATAATAATAATAATAATAATAATAATAATAATAATAATAATAATAATAATAATAATAATAATAATAATAATAATAATAATAATAATAATAATAATAATAATAATAATAATAATAATAATAATAGTAATAGTAATAGAAATAATAGTAATAATGTAATAATAATAATACTAATAGTAATAGAAATAATAGTAATAGTAATAATAGTAATAGTAATAGTAATAATAGTAATAATTGTAATAGTAGTAATAGTAGTAATAGTAGTAATAGTAATAGTAATAGTAATAGTAATAGTAGTAATAGTAGTAATACAATAATAATAATAATAATAATAATACTAATCATAATAATAGTGATAATAGTAATAGTGATAATAATAATAATAATAGCAATAATAATAATAGTAGTAGTAGTAGTAGTAGTAGTAGTAGTAGTAGTAGTAGTAGTAGTAGTAGTAGTAGTAGTAGTAGTAGTAGTAGTAGTGATAATAATAATAGTAATAATAATAATAATAATAATAATAATAATAATAATAATAATAATAATAATAATAATAATAATAATAATAATAATAATAATAATAATAATAATAATAATAATAATAATAATAATAATAATAATAATAATAATAATAATAATAATAGGTAATTCCTATAATAATTAGAATAAGGTAATTGTAGTAGTTTCCTAATTGGCCTCACATACTCTTTAACCTTAGACTATAAATACCATGTTAATCCTGAAAATAATTCATAAAATAAAAAAAGGATCTTTAAGAGACAGAAGGAGCGATTTAGCGATAAAAGGTAAGATCAAAACATAATTTAATCGTTTATTGACAATTTGTATTCTCGTATAATAAGACAACCGTGTAACACCTACAGACCACCATAGGACTCGAGATATGGAACTGGAGCAACCCTAGTCTACCGTGACTCTGACTGGACCTTCGTTGACCGTGCTAGGGTGCTTTTTCGGGCGGTTAAAGGTGGATGGTCTGGGGGTGTTGCGGGTGTGTTGTAGGGATTGAGGTGGGTAATTGAACCACCAATTGGACACGGCGTGACCTGGGTAAGGTGGGGTTGTGATGGTGTGGCCGAGTCGACCATGAGGGGCGTGTTGGTGTGGTGGCAGGTGGCGGTTGGTGGCGGTGTTGGCGGTAAACAGGGAAAAATATGGGAGTAACCCGTGTTCTTGGAGGCTTGATTTCGTGAGGTTTTTTTGTGGTTGTTGGTGGTTTTAATTATTGTGTCTTTGGGTGGATTTTGTCGAGGGTGGGCTGGTGATTTGGGTGGTTGTTATAGGCGGCAGGTTAGGTGGTGTTAGGTGGTGTTTAGGGACGGGTTTTGTGGGTGTGTCGAGTAGGTGGTACTGGTTGGTTGTTGATGTCGGGTAGAGAAAGGTGGTTAGGGCGCGTGTTTCTGGGCAACTGGTGGTGGTTGACAGGTGATGAATGGGTGGTTGGATGCACTGTGGTGTAGGGAGGAGGTAGGGTGGATGGGTGGCGGTCGTGGTGGCTTGTGGTGTCGGGTTTGGAGGGTGTTTAGGAGAGTAGTTGGTCACGGTTTGAAACCGTGTGTGAGGAGGGTGTTTGTGTTTGTGACGGGTTTGTTGGGTTGTTAAGTCGGGTTTTATCTATTTGAGCCGGGTTTTTAAAATGGGTTTGACTCGGGTTTTATGATTGAAGCGGGATTTGAAAATCGTAATGAATTAATAATGTATGAGTAATTAAGTTAAGTAATAAATACTAATTATAAGTTTAATTATAAAGGATTAGAATAATGAATAATTATCTATGGTTAGGTGACGAATTTGTTGAAGATTATTATTAATCGAATTTGCTTGGATTGCATACTTGGAGTGCTTGTTTTCGAGGTAGGATAACTACTCAACTGGTTGTTATTATTGTATGTCACATGAGTATTGTGGCTGGAAGTATACTTGTTATATCATTGTGGTTGATTATTGCGGATTATATCCGACTGATTAGTAGTATTGTTCGTTGCATTCATATAAATATGACATTTGCATTAGTTATCAGATTTATTCAGGCAGACATTACTTATAGTAATGTATAGTGGTTATCAGATTTATTATGGCAGACGATTATAATCGAGAATTCTCGAGGCAGGCCCCAGGCTGGTTCTGCAGACCGTCTGGTGGATATTAATCAATTGTATGTTGAGGCAGACATTACTTTATAGTTATGTAGTGTGTTTTCTTACCTTCGGGTTGAGGCTGCCCCAGCTAGGGATTGGCGGGATGATTAGTGTAACGAGTAGAGCTCGGCTGAAGTGTGCTAATAAGTCATATATTGCGGAGTTCTATTGCCATTGTTATTTACTGTTGTTAGTTATTCTACTAAACCTCATGGTTGACAGTGTATTCGTGAACACCTGTGATGAACCATAATGGGGAGCGGATTTGACAGGTACTAAAGATTAGCTGACTTGGGAGCTATGAGATACGTGAGGACTGGCGAATCTACCTAGAAGCCTAGATCACATAAATTATGAGATCACTTTATTTATTTCAGCTTCGAGTTGTATCTTATGTATATTAAGTTTTAGTTGGTTAAGTTGTAATAAACATGTAATCATTAAGTTTTAATTTAAAGTACTTTGATGAGTTGGTTTTTGTTACTCACTACCTCGGGAAACCGAGATGTTAACAGTTCTATTTATTTGAGAATGTCTAGCTAAAGGCTCCTAAATAAATGGGGTTTTACAGTAGTGGTGCTCGAACCGACTTGAGGACCAAGTCGTGTTCTTTGATGTTTCTGGGTTTGACCTTTTTGTTGAACGCCCGTTATATACGTCGTTGGTATAGCTGGACATTGTACAAGGCGTGAGTTGTTCGTCTTGAAGCGTGAGTTGTTCGAACCTTCGACGGGTCCATTCCGCCTCAGGAATTTGACTCTCCAATAAGATGCGTACAGATGGGACCTCCAACTCTACCGGTTGAACCGCCTTCATACGGTATTCTAGGTAGAAGGGTGTGGTGCCTGTGAGTGTTCGAATGGAGGTTCGGTATCCCCAGAGTGTGAATGGGAGTTTGCACGGCCAATCGCGGTAATTATCTTGCATATTTTTGATAATGGTGACAAGAGTTTTGTTTTCTGCCTCTACCGCTCCGTTGGTTTGGGGACGATAGGGGGATGATCGAAGTCGCTTGATCTTGAATTTTTTCAGCAAGGCTTGTGTTTCCGCCCGGAAGTGAGAGCCTTGGTCGCTGATGATTTCATGGGGTACCCCATATCTGCAAATGATGTTGTCTTGGATGAACTTGGCCAATTTTTTGGCAGTCAAGACTGCATAGGACTGTGCTTCTACCCATTTTGTGAAGTAGTCGATGGCGACGAGGACGAAGTAATGCCCTTTAGTGCCTATCCGGTTAACTTTCCAGATGATGTCGCTGCCCGAGGTCGAGAAAGGCCAGGGTGATGTCATGGTGCATAAAAGGGATAGTAGTATATGTTGTATGTTGGCGAAGATTTGGCAATTGTGGCAATGTTTGATGTAGTTTCAGCAGTCGGCTTCCATGGTGGTTCAGTAGTAGCCTAACCGCATGATTTTTCGAGCCAGCATCATTGCGCTCATGTGCGAGTCACATTCTCCATCGTGGACCTCTCCCATGACTTTTTTGGCTGTCTGATTGTCAATGCAAAGGAGAAGAATCCCTTGGGGTGTTCTTTTGTATAATTTTTCTTGGCTTATCACGAATTGTGGTGCAAGTAAACAGATGGCTCTTTGTCCTCTTGTATCAGAGTTTGGGGGAATTCGTTTTTGGTTTTGTAGTTGAGGATGGCTTGATACCAAGGTTCAGCATGGTTTTCCTCGTCGTTGTTGATGGCGCAGATGTGAGCTGGCTCCCTCTTTCTCTCGACACATAGGGGCATCGATGTCGTGTTGTCATGTATGTTGACGAGCGTGGCAAGTTTTGCCAGGGCATCCACAAATTCATTTTCCTCGCATGCCAAGTGGAAGTAGTTGACTTGGTCGATGAATTCGGCCTCTTGATTGATTTTTGCTTGGTAGGGTACTAAGCTATCGCTTGCATTTTCCATGATCCGGACGCCCGATTGATGATGATTGAGGAATCGTCGTGGATCCTTAGTCTCTTGATGCCAAGTGTTATGCATGCTTTTAGGTCGATGAGGCATGCTTCATATTCGGCGACATTGTTGGTGACGGCAAAGTCTAGTTTGACTGAGATCGGAACATGTTTTCCCTCTGGCGATATTAGAAGGATTTCTACCCTAAAACCTCTCAGATTTGATGTACTATAGAAGTATAGATCTCATGCATTGGAGTCGGCACAAAGGATGTCTTCGTCAGGAAGTGACCATGTGTCGGTCGTTGGATCCTCGTTGATGGTATTCTATACTAGAAAATCGGCGACTACCCTTCCCTTGATAACCTTGAGGGGTATGAACTTGAGATCAAATTCAGATAGCATAAGCGTTGATAAGGCTAAAGTCATGTCACCAATATCAAAATAAATCTATCTCAGTACTAACAAAATAGCTAGTGGTAAGACAGGTATCGAATCCACAGGGAGGTAGTAATAATCTGTTTGCTAATATGTCCTTTAGATCAAATCTAACATGCAATCGCTATTATTAGACACAATCTATTTGATTATCGCATCCTATGTTAATTCTAACCCTGTCGGTGAAAGTATAAATTCGCTACACTAATTATCAATTTAGGCCTAAATCAATTAATTAGAATAAGAACAATAATCAAACGATAATCCATGTGATATTACTAGCAATCAATTAATATTCCCATTTCTAATTTACCTAGATCCCCTTCATCCTAGATGAAGAATTTAGCTACTCATGTTGCATCTAACAATAACCATAACTGTGATTGAAAACATGATTAAGGATATGAAATAACAAGTAATTGAAAGCATAAAATTTGAATGAATTAATTAGGGAGGAATGATTAGTACCGTAGTAATCAACAAGGAAAGATTAAGAACAAAGTATGAAAGCTCCAGCAAGTTTCCAGCCGTCCCAAAAGTAATTAAAAGCGTAACCTAGTAAATCCTACGAGTTTAGAATTTATATTACAAAATACGTGTTTTAGGAAATTACGGAACAAGACCGACAAAGAGGTTCCTCGATCGAGCCCTCATGCTACTTGATTGAGGACAGTTACTCGATCGAGCCCTCATATCACTCGATCGAGGAACTAAGGTTCCCGCTTGATTTCCTCCTTCCTTCTCTTCTTGTCTTCAAGTCCCCACCGTTTTTCGTGCCATACTTCGTGTATTCGACTATGCCATAATCGCAATGCTCATCTTAACTTGATTCACCTTGTAGTTCGTCATTTCTACATTAAAACATAAAATAGCGGCAATATCGATAATTCACTATAAAAGGGCATATAAACGACATAAATGAACGAAAACGGTATATAAAACACTATGAAAGGAGTTATAAAAGTGTATATAAAAGTGATACATCAAACTTCTCCGAGCCAAACCTTTGCTTGTCCTCAAGCAAAGTACTCAAACCATACAAAAGACAAACATACAAATGGTGAATGAATAACTCAGAGCAAATGTCAAGGCACATATTGTTAGAAATCTATATCTCATTATACTCAACATATTCATATATGTTTTAATTAATTTAGTCATTAAATTAATTTAGATCTTATGCATGCAAACATAAATAAAGATAAAGAAGAAATCGTCATTCTTACAATAGAAATTTTGGATTATTGGGCACAAATGAGTTCTCCTACTCACTTGTTCTTGAGCTCTCCTAATATGGATGAACAAAGATTCAAGGGTAGAATCTCTCCCAAAGATGAATACCCAAAGTAACCCCTTAATAAGATTAATATTATTAATACTAGAACAATATTAATCTAAATAAAATTGACCAAAAAATATTGAATTTGGTCTCTTATTTTCGGTTAAGAGAAGGGAGAAGAAGAAGTAATAATCTCTCTAAAAACTCTTTATTTTTTAGATGTTAGAATGAATGAATATGCACTAGACTGCATGTAGTGTATATTAGATAAATTATAGAGAAAAACCCTTGGCTTTTCGCTATGACAAAACCGGGTGGGGTGGGGTGGTGTTGGCCAATGCATGATCAAGGTGCTCTTCACAAAAACAACTAGGTTTGCATGACTATGTATTAGGTTAATGATTATGCTTTCCACTTAAAATAATCAACACAATATTTAGCCTAATACACCCTAAATTTCGGTACATTTAGTGTAAAATGGAAAATCCACTTTACACATTATTTTTTCAATTTGTCACATGTAACATGTTTCATGACATTAGGTATATAAAATGTATTTTTAACATTTAAAAATCAACATATTAACAAAATATGTCACTTATAAAGTTTACCTAATAATTCATAATTACTCGTACCGTAATGGGATCCCGAGTCATAAATTACAACATTCTGTATTTATAATAATCAATTCATTCCTTTTAATTGTTTCCGTAAACAATAATTTCATCTAAGTAATAAAATAATTCGATTACTTAGACCGTATCTTATTTAATCAAATTATAATGAGATACATAAATATTACTTCCAAAATCGTCCGTCAATTTTAAGTAATTTAATTAACCCGTATCGTCATACGATCAATTAAATAATCAATTAAGAGTGTTACCCTTTAGGTATGACCTAAGGGGATCAACTGATCACCACCGTCGCACGACAGTAATGTCAAACTCTAGTCAGCCAATCATTACCGATATGTGTGGACCAGTTGACAGTAAAATATTACTTCCCACATGTATTCTTAAAATGAAACTTAAACATGTGATAATCATGATCAACAGTTGTGATCGCATTATTGTCGGAGGACACATATTCCAAAAATCTCCCACTTGTCCTCGATAAGTGTGCGTCACCAATTCTCTTGTCCTATTACTATCTCCCACTCAATGCAAGGTGTCTTTCAGGTCATACTTGCAAGTGATCATATCGAGAGTAGTTTCCTCGATCTGGAGAATAACTGATTGACCGGATTTATCTACCATAGATATCTTCCGAGCGTGGCCACGCATTTCCAGTTCATTACTCCTCGAGTGGCCTTGAGATATTATTATAACCCTGACTAGGGGTGGACAATTCCTATTGCACTTATTTCCTACGACTAGCCACAGCCATCATAACCCAAAATATGCCCATTTGGCCCCATTTACGAAGGTCGTAGTAACACAAATCAAAGTTAATCTGAAACTGTGCCATCTTAGGCGAACAGTCTTTAGTCAAAAGAATCGACTCATTAGAATACTATAGTAGCTCTTGCCACAACCATGCTATATAAATTTGCCAGAACTCTATAAGCAGTCATAAGGCCCGACAAAGTGTTCCTAACAGTCTGTCTATGTGATCGACCAATCATCACACATGACTCCATGGCACTTGAACTTGCCATCAATTGCATCACACTCTAGTCACTTCGAGATGTCACCTCATGTAAGTAACTATGGGCGAATACAATGCTAATCCGTGTTCACTTTAACGGGGTTCAATTGTCTCTACAACCCGTTTGGATGTAACAAAGTATAAGGTGAGTTAATAATAACTCAAACGACAAATGTCGACATCACATTCGGGTAGTCAATACCATATTACAACCTTGTGATGTATATCGTAAGTGTGCAAACACTAGTCGATTGCAATAGAAGTTTAACATACCATGTGTCAATATGTTCAAACTTCTTTTATTGCATTATCCTTTATATTCATGTTATCTCTCATATCATGAACCTTACCAAGTACACATATAGGTTCCCAACCTTGGTTTGGGTTCTTTATCTTGAAAGGACTTTCTTGTTGTTTATCACATAACCAACGAATTTGTGGTGGATGATATAACTTGCACTGATCAAGTGTTCTACCATTTCGCAATGCACTAGGTATACGTTTTGCAGGGTCTTGCAACAATTGTCAAGATGATTAGCCTAGCACTTCTAATAAGTTCTAGCATATTAGAAAATATTAGTTTTGAGTATCTTCTTACTTCAACTAAGTATCTTTCCAAGCTTCTTATTTCTCCTTTTAGCTTGAATAGCTTAGGATTTTCATAAATCCTTACGTGTGATCGAACTTCAATATGTGAAACCTCTTGTCACATAACAGAGTGTTCTGTCCATCACTGGAATCGCTCATTAGTTCTCTTCGAGAATTCATGACGATTCTTCTATGGCTTGCCAATGATTCATCATGCTCTTATGCATATGATTCATAATTGGACATGTGCATGATTATTCTAATGGCGGAAACATTAGTAATTTAAAATCATGTGATCAACCATTCTTAGGTTCAATGAATGACCATGACTGCTAATGGCAATTCCATTTTCATTGACATGAATAACCTACGTTTCTCGTTGATTCGATGTGTATATCTCAATACTTACCAACATCTTATGATGTGATTGGATTCATCATAGTCCATTTTCATCCAGAATTGAAAACTCAAATACTTCTTAGTGAAAGATAGTATTAGCTAGTCATTCTCAATGAGTAATGAGTTATAAATTTTTACAAGATGATTGCTCCCACTAAATTCCATGTCTTCACATGATAATTTCCAACTCCCACTTAATTCCACATGTTTCGTATTTGACTACTCAATCGAAACATTTCAAGAATAGAAATATATATTTTGCTTTGCCAAGTTATGAAGATAAAACCAAATGTTCCCACATATCTTTTCAAAATACCTATTTAGAAAAGGTTTCAATCTTAAACTTATGGAAAGATATTTTAATCTCTAACTCATTCATTTTAAAATGATGCGTAGCAATGTCATTATTTAAATGTGAATTTCATTTAATATACGTCCTTCCCAAAATACCCTTTTCCGGAAGGAGGTTTAACCATTTCATTTTCATAATGAGGTTAAGTAATGACACTAGCGTGGTTAACAATTAATTCAGCTTTCGTAGATATCGGCATATCTTTCTTTGCAACTTTTAGTCATAAATCTCATTTACTTTCAAGGATGCAACTTTGTTTCATTTAGGCTCTTAAGTAAATATCAATATTGAAACTATTGGTCAAAAGTCGTTCATATACTAGCCAAATCTCTTGAGTATAGCCAAGTCTCCTGATAATACTTTACATTAGTCATTCTTCTTCCAAAACTTTCTTTTGGTCTCCTCGTGTAGTTATCTTGAGAACATATTCTTTTGATTACTTTACTTGGTCTCTTTTGTCATGTAGATTTCATCTATTCGAGACCATAGATCTCATCTATTCGTGTACACTATCTATATAGGTATACAAATCATTCTTTCTTGCGTAGATCTCATTTAGTCAAGTATACAAATTTGCTTTGTGTTCTTTGTGTCTTCATTTTTCTCCTACTCTATCTTTAGAATAAATACACTAGAGATTCAAAGATAGCTTATGAGACACAAATAATGATTTTTGAAGTATAAGGAGGACTATCTCATAGGTTGACTAATTGTTTTAGATTTGATAAGTGTATTTGGTGATTGACATTCCTTTAAGAGAGTTCATCAACTCAACATCACTTTATAATTGATCATACACAAGCCTTAAGCTTGTGGACATATAATGAATCCATCATTATAGTTGTCTATTAGATCACTTTAAATGGATGATCATATGTTTCTATGTGCAAGCATATAAAGACGAATTTTTAGAACAAAGAAAATACGATAAAACGGGTGACTTGGGTTGCAAACCAAGCCACCATAATCCAAAATACAACAATTGTTTAGAAAGGATCAACCATTTCCATGTCGAACACGGAAATCAAAATAGTTATAAAATCCGAAACATAACATAAAATAAGACAATAATAAAAGCCAAGCTTCATGGAAGCTACTCCTAGCTCCTTGATGATGTCTCAAGCTTGCTTTTCCTTTCCCTTGTCTTTGCTTGGAGGAGGCCCTATTTACAATAAAAAGGGGATACATTATCACAACTTTGTATCAAAATACCATAGTTGATTTAGAAACATAAAAAAAAGGATAGTCATTTACCTACTGGAGTGATCTTTCCAGCTTTGAAGTCACCAAGATACTTGGAACAATTCCTCTTCCAATGTCCAACACCATTACAATAATGGCATTTGTCAAGAGGACCCTTCTTGGTCTTGGAAGTGCTGCCTTGGTGAAAGTGGGAGCTTGCTTCTTACCCTTCTTCCCATTGTTTTTTAACTTCCCCTTGCTCTTGGTGCTTATGTTAAGCACATCCTTAGGTGGGTTAACATTTAACCCCATGTCTCTTTCGGCTTGCACAAGTAACTTGTGCAACTCTTCAAGGGACACGTCCTTGTCTTGCATGTTAAAATTCACCCGGAATTGAACATACGCTTTGACTTTGGATAAGGAGTGTAGAATCCTATCTACAATGAGCTCTTTGGGGATTTCAACTTTTTGAATCTTCAAAGTCTCGACTAGCTCCATCAATTTGAGCACGTGAGGGCTAACCTTTTGGCCTTCCTTAAAGTCGAGATCAAAGAATGCCGCGGCCGCCTCATATTGGATGATCCTCGGAGTTTGTGAAAACATTGTCACAAGCTTGGAATAGATTTCATTAGAGGTTCCCATTTTAAAGGCTCTCCTTTGGAGATCCGCCTCCATCGCAAAAATCAACACATTTTTCATTGCGGCGGACTCCTTGTAGTAAGCCTCATATGCTTCCCTAGTGGCGGCACTCGACCTAGCATTAGGTTCGGGTGGAGAGGCCTCGGTGAGGTAACGAAGCTTGTCGTCACCTTGGGCGGCTAATTTAAGTTGGGCATCCCAATCGGAGAAATTTGACCCATTCTTTTCAAGTTTACAACGATCCATGAAGGATCGGAGCCATGAAGCATTAGTGAGAGGTGTGGCGTTGGTGTTTGGAGTGGCCATTTGTTATGAGAAATAAAAGCGGTCTACAAAACAAAATAGAAGGAATAAAACATATGTCGTTTTCAAAATAATAATACTCGTAAAAATTTAATTTAAACAAGTTTTATTGCATTTATCTAGTGACCTCTACCCAACTTGATAAATGATTCCAAGACCCAGATTCATATTAACTTGGGCACGGTAGGGCCGATTCATCCCTTATCAATATAACTCGGTGGATTAACGCTTTAATCGATTCTACTTTTAGAACTCTTGGTCGATAAAATTACATTAACATTTATCTTTAGCCCGGAACACGTGCGACTACGGTCACGAATACTTCCGTTGAGCTCAATCCAAATTTCGAATAAATGTGTCCATGATCCAAATCCACATCAACTTGGGCACGGTAGGGCCGATTCATCCCTTATCAACATGAATTCGGTGGATAGACATTTATCACCCACTTCCCCTACGTAACAAGGTTTGTATCCCGGTAGGGCCGAGTGCACTCCCTCACGAAATAGGTTTTCATGGTTTCTACTTTTTGGTAAGGCTAAGTCTCAATTGTTTATTTTAGCGAGGGCTCATGTCAATTTATTATCTATCACGTTTTAAGTGAACTAAAGCGGTGAACTACGATAAATGTAATTGACACGGTCGATATAGTCGATTAAAATGATAATGCATGTTTTAGTTATGGCGATTTAGCGATGCATGCGACATATAAATAAAATGCAAAGCATAAATTAAATCCTAGTATGGCCTTCCTAAAATAGTAAATCTAATAAAATATTAAAAATTCGGAAACCAACTCCATTGGTCCCTTGAACTTCGGTTTTGGCACGCATCTCGAGGTAACACCGTCTTTAATGGATCGCCTTCTTAAGTGCCACCGCCTTCAAGGAACTCCGGAATAAATAAATTACATAAAAAATTACATAATTTCCTATTATACATTTGTAATTAAAATAAAATAAATCTATTAAATTACAAAACGGTGATACGAGATCACAATAAATTACAACCGAATCGATATTCCCATACATTTCGGGCAATATCAATTAAAAATTAAGGCCATACTAAGTAAAATTACATAATTCAAAAATTACATAAAATAAAATTATGACAATCATAAATAAAATGCAGCATTATAATATGTATGAACATGCCCAATTTTATGCTAAATCGCCTTTAAGGAGCCAATATCTTATATTAATCGGTTTTTAAGGATTTGCGTGATTCAACCTTTTAAAATCACAATAATTACATAAAATCATATTTATGTACTAGTTAATTACCCTAACCATATTAGGACTCAAAATTACTCTCCACTAACATATTTGACAATAATTAACTTGTATTTCTTAAAACTGTTCCTAAATGGACTCAAAAATACAATAAAATGCCATAAACTTCAAATAAATCATAAAAATTTCAAATAAATTTGAAATTTGAAATTTTAAACTCATGAACATTCTGAAAAAAACCCATGACACTCATAATGTTCAAAAACTTAGGTTAAAAATTTCGAAATTTATCGGGAAAAAAATATTGCGGTTTATCGGATTTATCAATTATAATCATAAAAATATGAGAAAAATTATATTTATCAACTTTTCAATTTTAGATCTGAAATATATGATAAAATGCAACATGTGACATTTTTTCTTAGTCATGAAGTATGTTTTAGCAATTTTTCACTAATTAAAGTCACTATTTATGTTATTTTTCATCAAAAATTCACAAATCATGCATAAAGACTTCATTATAGCCAATTATTTTACGCACATCTTGTAAAATTGTATGTGACAACATACTAAATTTCTATGACCAGATTCGAAATATTACTCATATTAACCTATTTATCCATTTAAATTCGATTTTATCATGAAAAATCCATATTTCGAGCATAAGAACTCCAAAAATTATGAAATATTACAGGTCATCAAAAAATAATATATGTGAAAACATATCCAAAAACCACTGGAAACAACGAAGTTTAGCTAATTTTAGTCCAACAATGACATTTTTATCATAAAATCACATTTTAATGTCATTATAATATAAAATGAAAAATAAAAATCCATAAATTAACCAAAATATCCTAAATATATTTTAGGACCAGAAATTTTTACATGCATAATTGATTTCGTGATATATCATAATAAACACAAATTTATAAGTTTTATTTGTTAATCGTATAACTCGGAAAAACAATAACCGATTTGCATGCAAACAACCTAAGGCTCTGATACCACTTGTTAGAAATCTATATCTCATTATACTCAACATATTCATATATTTTTTAATTAATTTAGTCATAAAATTAATTTAGATCTTATGCATGCAAACATAAATAAAGATAAAGAAGAAATCGTCATTCTTACAATAGAAATTTTGGATTATTGGGCACAAATAAGTTCTCCTACTCACTTGTTCTTGAGCTCTCCTAATATGGATGAACAAAGATTCAAGGGTAGAATCTCTCCCAAAGATGAATACCCAAAGTAACCCCTTAATAAGATTAATATTATTAATACTAGAACAATATTAATCTAAATAAAATTGACCCAAAAATATTGAATTTGGTCTCTTATTTTCGGTTAAGAGAAGGGAGAAGAAGAAGTAATAATCTCTCTAAAAACTCTTTATTTTTTAGATGTTAGAATGAATGAATATGCACTAAAATGCATGTAGTGTATATTAGATAAATTATAGAGAAAAACCCTTGGCTTTTCTCTATGACAAAACCGGGTGGGGTGGGGTGGTGTTGGCCAATGCATGATCAAGGTGCTCTTTACAAAAACAACTAGGTTTGCATGGCTATGTATTAGGTTAATGATTATGCTTTCCACTTAAAATAATCAACACAATATTTAGCCTAATACACCCTAAATTTCGGTACATATAGTGTAAAATGGAAAATCCATTTTACACATTATTTTGTCAATTTGTCACATGTAACGTGTTTCATGACATTAGGTATATAAAATGTATTTTTAACAATTAAAAATCAACATATTAACAAAATATGTCACTTATAAAGTTTACCTAGTAATTCATAATTACTCGTACCGTAATGGGATTCCGAGTCATAAATTACAACATTCTGTATTTATAATAATCAGTTCATTCCTTTTAATTGTTTCCGTAAACAATAATTTCATCTAAGTAATAAAACAATTCGATTACTTAGACCGTATCTTATTTAATCAAATTATAATGAGGTACGTAAATATTACTTCCAAAATCGTCCGTCAATTTTAAGTAATTTAATTAACCCGTATCGTCATACGATCAATTAAATAATCAATTAAGAGTGTTACCCTTTAGGTATGACCTAAGGGGATCAACTGATCACCACCATCGGACGACAGTAATGTCAAACTCTAGTCAGCCAATCATTACCGATATGTGTGGACCAGTTGACAGTAAAATATTACTTCCCACATGTATTCTTAAAATGAGACTTAAACATGTGATCATCATGATCAACAGTTGTGATCGCATTAATGTCGGAGGACACATATTCCAACACATATAAATCCCAGCTATCCATATCTATAACAAAGTAATGACTAAAAATTGTGCCGATAAAACAAATTCAAAGGCACGAGTAATAGAATAACGCAGCTAAACTCAAGATGTGACATAATACCGAGGCTCAGCCAAATACTTTTCAACCTTGCAAGACAATTTAGTTGGATTCTCGCGGTTTCACTCATGCACTCATAAGGGGTGAGATATATGTAAGATAGAAAGAATAAAGACATTCACTCAACTTATGAAACATGCATGCAATCTAATGTTATAGAAATTTCTCCAACTAGTACGCATTCACAACACAGACCAAGTACATGTATCAAGGACAAAATCGTGGTAAATAGGCATGGGTATAGAAGTGGTTTGTGCAAAAGCACGTATGGATATGTGAGGCTAAGACGATAGTCGCAGCGCTAAACCAATAACCAAATCTAATAATAATATTTACAACCATCCAACTAGAGAAATCATCTCAACTTTGACAATATATGAGAGAATGTAAAGACTCTCCAAAGGTGCATTAGACTCTAGAATTTACCACTCATGATCTCCTAACAAAACTGATGAAGCAATTTTTTTCTTTTTTTTTTCTTTTCTTCTTTCTTTTTTTTCGGAATTTTCGAATTCTCTTTTTTTTTTTCTTTTTCTTTTCTTTGCTTCCTAAAACTCTTCTCTTTTTTCAACATAGAAGATCAACACAATTGCTAACAAAAATTAAGCTACAACCCACATGACATAAGTGTCCCAATCCCAACCAATGTAGCTAAAATAACATAAGACTCAAGCAACTGCGACTGTCCCGAAAAGGTAGGCAAATTCTAGAATGTAGCTATGAAATAGGATATGAAATGGCTACAAGGTTCAAACGGGCTAACAAAACAAGGTAATGTATGGCATATTTGAACAATAAGAATCGCTTTTCCTCATGTACTTAATCATATGAACGCGTAAAAAGCTAAGAAACTAATGTCACACTTATGCAGTTTGATATTACACATTCCACAAGGAGACCAGTTTATTAATGTTCCTGACCTAGGAAGCTCTAAAGACCTCAGAAGTTTAAGTGGTTTACCAACTAAATATAGTCAAATTTACTCGACATAAGGCATATTGTGACGGTCAAGACTTGAGTTAAGAGCTTTATTTATCATAGCTAACATGTCAAAACAATGTACATGGATAACTTAATGGGATTCAAATGCAAAGACAAAGCAAATTATCATCATTGCTAAACAATTCACCAAGACTCAACTAAAATAAATAAAAACATATTTTTGTATTTTATAAATTTTTCAATTTTTATGATTTTATTTTTTAAACACACAACAATAAATAAAACACACAACAGAAATAAATACTCTCCCCCAAACCTAAATGTCACAGTGTCCTCATTGTGACGCCTACAACATAACAATCACACAGAAAATCTAGCAACCTATAGGACACTACTAACAAAGGGAGAAGGGAAAATAAGAAATAAAATAAAATAAATACAAAGAAGGATAGTACCAGCTGTGTAGCAAAAACACCCCAAACCAGCTGGAAAGTGAGGGATGTAGTGACCAACTGTCACTACTGCGCTCCATCATCATCATCATCAAGGTTGGCTTCATCAAAGCCATCAATCTCTTCAAACATGGC
Organism: Silene latifolia; assembly: GCF_048544455.1. NCBI lineage: Eukaryota > Viridiplantae > Streptophyta > Magnoliopsida > Caryophyllales > Caryophyllaceae > Silene > Silene latifolia. Next base: position 118,444,462 of record NC_133531.1, read on the forward strand.
CAACAACTCAGGATCCTGAAGTCGGCCTCTACGGCCTCTAGCACGGCCAGCTCATCTACCACGGCCTCTAGCACGGCCACCTCCAGGAAACGCTGCTTCAGCATAAGTAGAAGCTGCAAACTACCCAAATGGCCCTCTCTGTGAAACAGGAACACCAACATCATCTGGAAATACACTGGTGGGGTGGTGAGAACGAATGGGAGTGTAGAAGGGGCGACCCAGCGCACCATACTCTGTACTAAACTGCCCGTACTCCGTAGGGGTCACACCGTAAAGGTGTAAAACACGGATGTCGTCGCCAGGAGTGGTGTAGAAACTCGGAGTAGTACCCGTGTAGTGACCTCCCTAAAAAATAGTAGTGACCTCCATCTTCTCCCACAATTGCCGCTGTGTCAAGGCGTTATTGATACCCTCATGAACCCTCACTTCTCTCTCAAGGACTGGGTCAAAGTGGTTACCAAAGTAGGGAAAGGGTGTAATAGAAGGAGGAGGAAGAGGCTAGGGCTGGTAAGAACCAGACAAGTGAGTGGGAGGTCTACGGCGTTGTCTACGACGCCCACCAGTAGTAGTTGTTGTACTAGAACCAGGTAGAGTAATCAAAAGCTAATCCGGAATCAGATAGGTGATAGGTGCAGGTCTCGACCTAGACATATTCTCCTCAAGAGGTGCAATAGCCGGCAAGTGATCATTAGGCAAAAGCATATAATAGTTATCATGCACCTTCCAATAGTGATCCGTTCCACCAAGAAAATCAATATAAGAAATACCATATCGTAGATGATCATCATCTACCAAAGGCTAAAGGTCATCCATAGGCTCATAGGGATCATTTCCCTCAAAATCACATAGAACCCTAGCAATACGAGTAACAATGGCCCCGCAATCCAAATCCGCATATCTCCCAGTCATGCGGTCAAGATGGCAAATAAGTGCTAGTGGAGAGAACTGGAAAGTAGCTTCCTGAAAGGGGTTAAGGTAGCTAGCCAAAATCAGGACCTCTAAGGAAGAGGCCTTACCCCTATCATGCCTCCCATACAACAAATAACTCAAATACCGCAAGAAAAGCCTAAGACAAACATGCTAGACGTTAAGTAAAGACATGCAACTCACGTCTGCATCCGAAAAACCCGTAAACAATGGAAAATATCGAATAGCAGACAACCCGACACCATTATACAAGTCACCATCAGTATGCTTATCTATTCCTAAAATCTCAGAAAGACGGTCAAAAGTTAAGGACCGTTCAACATTAAGCAATCGAAACCGAATCAAATGTTGCTTAGGAAAGTAGCCATAAGAACTCAGAAACTCAAGAGTTAAGGCACGATAAGATAGTTCGTGCAAAAGAAAGAGACCCTGCAACCCAATCTCAACAAACATGCTAAACATGATATCATCAATTTTTAAAGTTCGCAAGATTTTTCGATCAACACACCGAGTAGGATGCATAGCTTTAGACATCGATACCACAAATCTGTCCCGTTGTTCGTTTTCCCTAAACTCAATGAAAGGAAATTCGTCCATCTGTAGTAACTCCTCATCTTCCTTCTCGGAAGACACTACTACCTCCGGCTGATGAACGGGAGTGCGTCTCTCCCGTGACCTTTTATGAGTTTGTCCACTAGTTGACATATCTGCATAAAGTCAAGTATACAATCACAAATCAATCTAATTGCCTAAAACAGTTCACGTTTTTAAGACAACATTAGTCGGAAAATTCGATTTGAGGCCGAAAATCATACATAAACCATCTAAAAGGCAAGGGAATTGCAATTATATAACAAAAGGTGAAGATTACAAGCATAAGAACACAATTTCTAACCAATTTGATGCTAAAATTCAACCCGGATTTTATGAACCCTAATTCCCAAATTAGCAAATTAGGATTTTAATTCATCAAATAGAGAGCTAATAAGCAAGGAAATAGTAATTGTATATGAGCAATGGAAGATTCAAGGCAATAAACACAAGATTAAAGCAAGAAAAACAGAAATTTTTGGACCAATATTGGAGAAACACGGGACTTACTTGAGCAAAGAAGAGCAATGAAATTCACAAATAAGCACAAAGGGGTGATTTAAATCACTAGCAAGCAACTTAACATAAATAATAATGAAGATTTAATGATGATAATGAAGTTTTTGAGAGGATAGAATGAAGAACAAGGGTAGAATGAAGAATAAAAGTGACAGAATGAATAAGGAGTATGTAATAATATGAGAAAAGAGGAGGGGAAACAACCAGTCTAAAACGCGGAACCGGGTTCAGTTAGGTTCCTCGATCGAGTCCCCATAACACTCGATCGAGGCCCCAATTTCAAAAGATGCCAACTTTCGACATTTGATCTAGCTAGGTGGTTCATCGATCGATCCTCCATTGCACTCGATCGAGGCACCAAGTGATAGCCTCTTTATCTTAAATCCGTCAATGTATATAATTGAAATCCGTCATGAGCTACAAAAATCACTTGAAATTCATTAAATTCTCTCTCTCACATCACTCAAAACATTGAAACAACTTAATTAAAAATACGATTTAATAAAATTTAAAATCCTAAATTACAAAGTGTTACAATACAAACTCCGAGCTGCCTCTAAGTAGCGCTGGTTTAAGCTGTCCAGCACGACCGTATTACCTCATCAGTGAGAGGAATCAATGGCAAAGAGGTTAACGACCTCTATTACCCCAATATGAGTACCTTCATAGTAAATCTTCAATAGTTGCCCATTCACTTTAAAAGTCTCACCTTTGTCAGTTTGCAGTGTAACTGACCCAAATTTGTTCACTTCAACAACAGTGAACGGTCCAGACCATCTACTCCTTAGCTTACCCGGGAACAAACGCAAAGGAGAGTTAAACAGCCATACCTTTTCACCAACATGAAATTCCCTTTGCAAAATATGCTTGTCATGCCACTTCTTCGTTCGTTCTTTGTATACTTGAGCACTATCATAGGCATGCAGTCGAAACTCATCAAGCTCATTCAACTGCATTAATCTGTTCTCACCCGCCAGTGAGGGATCCATATTCAGCCCCTTTATGGCCTACATAGCCTTCTACTCAAGCTCAACAGGTAAATGTCAAGATTTTCCATAGACTAAACGGTAAGGTGATGCTCCAATCGACGTTTTGTTTGCCGTACGGTAAGCCCATAAGTTGTCATTAATCTTCCGACTCCAATCTTTTTTATTCTTTCTCACTACCTTCTCCGAGATTTGTTTCAACTCTCTGTTGGAAATATCCACTTGTCCTCTACGGTGTGCAACGTCATATTTCTTCAGTAAAGAATTAAGATGACGCTCATTGAAATGCTTTCCTCAATCACTAATCACCGCACGAGGCACTCTAAACCGTGGAAAGAAAATCTTCTGAAATAACTTAACAATAGATTTAGCATCACAAGTGGGGGTGGCAATTGCCTCCACCCATTTAGAAACATAATCTACGGCTACCAATATGTATTTATTCCCATGAGAAGTAGGGAATAGCCCTTGGTAATCAATGCCCCAAACATAAAAAATTTCCACCTCTGAGATTCCAGTTTGAGGCATCTCATGCCTTTGCGAAATATTACCTGTTCTCAGATACGCATCACAAGAACGGACAAAAGTAGTAGCATCTTTTAAGATAGTAGGCCAAAAGAAACCCGATTGCATTACCTTGGCAAAGGTCCTAGAAGGACCATGATGACCACCATAAGAAGAAGAGTGATAGTGAGAAAGGATGGCATATACCTCACCCTCTGGAATACATCGTCTGTAAATAAGGTATGCGCACTCCTGAAACAAATATGGATCATCCCAGAATTATCGCTTCACATCATGCATAAATCTCTTCTTCTGCTGATAAGACAAGTCAAGAGGAAGAATACCTGCTACCAAGTAATTGTCGTAATCTGCAAACCAAGGAGTGTTTGCAGCTACAGCTAGAAGATGGTCATCTGGAAAAGAGTCATCAATAGGAAAAATCTCTCTTCCTACAAATCTTAATCTAGACAAGTGTCTGCAACAACATTCTCAGTACCAGACTTATCACGAATTTCTAAATTAAATTCCTGAAATAATAAAATCCACCTAATAAGTCGTGGTTTCGCTTCTTGTTTAGTTAAAAGATACTTTAATGCTGCATGGTCAGTATGAACAATAACTTTCGAACCAACAAGATAAGTTCTAAATTTGTCTAAAGAATAGACAACTGCAAGAAGCTCTTTCTCCGTAGTAGCATAGTTGATATGCGCATCATCAAGAGTCTTACTTGCATAGTAAATAGCATGCAACACCTTAATATTAACCGGGTACGTGAGTTGCTCAAATACCTCAACCTTAGCTTTATCCACATGGATACCTTTACCTGACACCAAATCAGCGAGTACCACCCCTTCAGTAACCATGAAATGGCACTTCTCCCAATTAAGCACTAGATTGCTCTCCTCACAGCGCTGCAAAACTTTAGTCAAGTTTCTCAAGCAAACATCAAAGTCAGTACCATAAACACTTAAATCATCCATAAAGACTTCCATAATAGACTATGTAATCCGAAAATATGGCCATCATACACCGCTGAAAGGTAGTTGGGGCATTACATAAACCAAAGGGCATCCTCCTGTAAGAAAATACACCATAAGGACATGTGAAAGTAGTCTTCTCCTGATCGTCAGGATGAATGGATATTTGAAAGAAACCGAAGTAGCCATCTAGGTAACAAAAAACACTATGGCATGCTAATCTCTATAACATTTGGTCAATATAAGGAAGTGGAAAATGATCTTTCTTAGTAGCAATGTTCAACTTCCGATAATCAATACACATCCTCCAACCTGTAACAAGTCTAGTAGAAATTAATTCATTTTTATCGTTCTTTACTACTATAGTACCTCCCTTTTTAGGTACAACTTGGACATGACTGGCCCATTTAGAATCAAATATAGAGAAAATACTGCCAGCATCTAGTAATTTATGTACCTCTTTCCTTACCACCTCTTGCATTAGAGGATTTATTCGTCTCTGACCCTGTGCACTAGGCTTGTGGCCTTCTTCCAAATGAATACGATGCATATAAAAGTCAGGACTAATACTTTTTAAATCATCAATGCTATACCCAATGGCCTTTTTATGAGTTCTAAAAACAGTCAACAAAGCAGAAAGTTGACCTTTAGTTAGGCTAGCATTGACAATTACTGGGTTCATTTCACAGTCATCAAGAAATTCATACTTAAAACGAGAGGGAAGGGGTTTTATTTCAGGTTTATTTACCTCAGTTACCTTAGATGAGACACCTAAACTGTATACCTTTTGATGTGGGCATTCCTCTCCAGTTAGCAATTTCTCAATCTCTTGAACTTCTGGACTCCATGAACCCGTCTGAGCAGCTAAATCAGAAACAAGGGCAATCTCCAAAGGATCCCTGTTTAAACACATAGAACTACTCATTAATAGTAAAATTAACAACATCAATACTATGACAGGTTTCTTCTATTATGGGATGTTTTAAAGCTTTTTTCAAGTTAAAAACAATAGTATCATCCCCCACAGCTAAAGTCAGTCTCCCTTGCCTAGTATCTATAACCGCCCCTGCTGTATGAAGGAATTTTCTATCCAAGATGATAGGAATTTGGTTGTCCTCGGCCATGTCTAAGACAACAAAATCTACGGGAATGAAGAATTTCCCAATTCGAACAGGAACATCCTCTAACACCCCCAATGGGTGTTTAACAGATCTATCAGCCATCTACAAAGTCATAATAATAACAATCATTTTACCCATATTAAATTTCTTACAAATACAATAACGCATGACACTAACGCTAGCTCCTAAATCACAAAGAGCTTTACTAACAGAAAGATAACCAATATGACAAGGGATAGAAAAACTCCCTGGATCCTTTAGCTTAGGTGGTGAATTAACTTGCAACATGGCGCTGCACTTTTGAGTATAAGCAATGGTTTCCACCGCATCAAAGGATCGCTTCCGTGTCAAAATTTCTTTCATGAACTTCGCGTAAGCTGGCACTTGAGTGATTAACTCAGTAAAAGGATCAATTACCTGTAAGTTCTTCACTACCTCCATAAACTTACCAAACTGCTTATCCAGCTTAGACTTTTGTTGACGATGAGGAAAAGGCAGTGCAATAGTAATCGGCTCGGCTTCCTTTGCTTTAGAATTATTTTTTGAAACAATGTCGTCGGCCAGGGAGGATCCTCGATCGAGTCCTGATGTCACTCGATCGAGCACGAAAGTTCCTCGATCGAGCATGGGGCTACTGGATCGAGGAACCTTGGCAGATTCATTTTTTTTCGCTTTTATTCTCCGCTCGTGTTTTAACTTCGTCAACTTCTTTTTCATCATCACTTAGCTCCAAATTACCCAATCCCTTAGGATGCATATAAGGTATCTCATTATCATTAGTGGGAAATTCTTCATCATGGCTTGGCAACACCGGATTTTGATAAGTGGTACCGCTCTTCAATTGAATGATATTAGCTTGCTCTTGAGCTTGCTTACCTTGAGGAGGAAGACTTCTGGGCTGGTTTGAGGGAATTTGAATTGCCATCTGAGCCACCTGAGTATCTAGCATCTTATTATGGGCAATCAGGTCATAAATTATAGCCGTCTGCTTTTGCTGCATTGAAAACGTTTGTTGCAAAATATTGCGCAACCCAGTCATCTCATTGTTTGGAGCTTGTTGAGGAGTTTGTTGAGGAGGTTGTTGATATTGATTGTTAAGCTGCTGACCTCCTTTGTTCTGCCTTTGATATCCTCCTTGTGGTTGATTACCACGATTGTTATGAGGTATATAAGTACTCTTTTGTGGTTGTTGCTGCTGCGGATTTTGCACATTCTGACTAGACCATTGAATGAAAGGATGATCCTTCGTTCTTTCATTGTAAAAGTTGGAGAAAGGTGTGCCTTGTGTACCTTGTCTATAACACTGAAAAGCATTAACCTGCTTCAATGTGCTCAAACACTCAGCTGCATTGTGACCATCTAAACCACATCTAGCACAAGACTCCTCTTATTGTTGACTCATAACATGAACTCTCTCTATTACCCAATGATTGGGTAGTCTTCATCTCAGCAATTTGGGCAAAAAGAGCTTCCAGTTGTGCTGCAGTACCATTATCTCCCCCACTTCCACGGACACTTCCCCTTTATTTCTATACTTTGCAGTATGAGTAGAAATCTGATCAATTAATTTCCATGCACCATCAGATGTAGTGTTGTCCTGAAATCTCCCATTAGTTGAAGAATCTAATAGAGCACGGTGATCATCATATAACCCATTATAAAATTGGTTACAAAGGAACCACTTCTCAAAACCAGGATGGGGGGATCGAACGCACTAATCTCTTGAAGCGAACCCACGCTTCATTCAAATCTTATGTGGCCGTCTGCTTGAAGCTAGTAATCTGATTTCTCAAAGCATTAGTCTTCAGTGGTGGAAAGTACCTCTTATAGAAAGCAAGAGCTAGAGTATTCCAGTCAGTTACTCCCTGATCAGCCATATCTAAGTCTCTCAACCATTCTGCAGCTCCATCCTTCATAGAAAAGGGAAAGAGCATCTACTTTACCTGATCTTGTGTCACTCCAGTTGTTAACGGGATAGAACAGCAATAAGTGACAAATTTCTCCATATGTGTTGCAGGATCCTCAGCAGCTGCCCCTCCAAATTCCACTCGACCAAGTTGATGTAAGATAGACGAATTTCAAAGGTGCCATTATCAGTAGTAGGAAGCTTAAATCCTTTTAGGATAAAAGCCAAGGTAGGCTCGGAGTGACTGGCTAGAGTAGGCATGATGGTAATCTCAGGAATATGAACTTCAACCGTAATTTCAAGGTCGGAAAGGGTGTCCTCGTCGCAGGACTGATTTTCTGAAGTAATAGAGTGCTCCGTCTCAATGTCAAGTATACTCACGTCTTCTACTTGACCCACTTCTTCCTTAAATTTCCGTCTGTAGCGAAAAGTCTTCTCTGGTTCGGGATCTATGGGAAGAATCTCGGACCTAGTTGACCTGGGCATACACGAAAATAACAAGAAAAGTGTGAGAACGGTCTCAAGGAACTAGGTTCCCTAAGATAAAAAGACAAAATAAACAAAAACAAACAAGACAATTGTTGCCACCTTGGCAACGGCGCCAAATTTGATAAGGCTAGAGTTGTGTCACCAATATCAAAATAAATATATCCCAGTACTAAAAAAAATAGCTAGTGGTAAGACAGGTATCGAATCCATAGGAAGGCGGTAATAATCAGTCTGCTAATATTTGGATCGTCTGAAGGTAACCGTTTTCTTGGGGGTTTTGGTTTGTTTGTTAACTATCAACTAAATAGAAAATAAATAAAAGGTGTATAACAATAATATTAAAGGTCTAGGATTTCCGGTTCACTAGGTCAATTATATGGAGTCTCTTAATCAATTGCTAGGTCAATCGAATATCTAAGGTCATAAGATTGATTAATTCTATTATGTCCTTTAGATAAAATCTGACATGCAATCGCTATTATTAGACACAGTCTATTTGATTATCGCTGCCTATATTAATTCTAACCCTGACGGTGAAAGTACTAATTTGCTAAACTAATTATCAATTCAGGCCTAAATCAATTAATTAGAATAAGAACAATAATCAAACGATAATCCATGTGATATTACTAGCAATCAATTAATATTCCCCTTTCTAATTACCTAGATCCCCTTCATCCTTGATGAAGTATTTAGCTACTCATGTTGCATCTAACAATAACAATTACTATCGAAAACATGATTAAGGATATGAAATAACAACAAGTAATTGAAAGCATAAAATTTGAATAAATTAATTAACGAGGAATGATTAGTACCGTAGTAATCAACAAAAAAAGATTAAGAACAAAGTATGATAGATCCAACAAGTTTCCAGCCGTCCCAAAAGTAATTAGAAGCGTAACCTAATAAATCCTACGAGTTTAGAATTTATATTACAAAATACTTGTTTTAGGAAATTACGGAAACAAGACCGACAAAGAGGTTCCTCGATCGAGCCCTCATGCTACTCGATAGAGGACAGTTACTCGATCGAGCCCTTATACCACTCGATCGAGGAACTAAGGTTCCAGCTTGATTTCTTCCTTGCTTCTCTTCTTGTCTTCAAGTCCCCCCGTTTCCCGTGCCATACTTCGTGTATTCCATTATGCCATAACCGCAATGCTCATCTTACCTCGATTCACCTTGTAATGCATAATTTCTGCATTAAAACATAAAATAGCGGCAGCATCGGCAATTCAATATAAAAGGGCATATAAACGACATAAAGGCACGAAAGCGGTATATAAAACACTATGAAAGGAGTTATAAAAGTGTATATAAAAGTGATACATCAAGCGTCCATCTAGACAGCCTTCCGTTTAGTATGGGTTTTTCGAAGATGTATTTGACCAGGTCCATCTTGGAGTAGATGTGAACCGTGTAGCTGAGCATGTAGTGCCGCAGCTTCTTTGTTGAACATACTAGGGAAAGGCATGTCTTTTTCAGTTGGGTGTACCTTGTCTCACACTCGATGAACCTTTGCTTATGTAGTAGATGGCTCGTTCTTCGTCGTCGACTGTTTGTGCTGGCATTGCTCCCATAGCTGTGTCGGTGAAAGTCAGGTATAGGGATAAGGGGATTCCTTGTTGAGGTGGCATGAGGACAGGAGGTTTGGATAGGATTTCCTTTATCATCTCTAAGGCCTTTTGATAGTCGTCGTCCCAATCGGTGTGATCGGAGGCGCGAAGCTTCTTGAAGATCGGTTCACAAATCATGGTGAGTTTGGCTATGAAACGGCTTATGTATTGAACTTAACCGAGAAATCCCCGTATCTCCTTCTCATTCTTAGGCTGAGGCATTTGTTGAAGTGCTTAGATTTTGGTTGGATCAATCTTAATGCCTCTTTTTCTGACGACGTGTCCCAAGTGTTTTCCGGAGGTAACCCCAAATGCACACTTCTGAGGATTCAGTCTCAAGTTGTATTTCCGTTGATTTGGCCGTCCCGTTATTTTGATTGGACGATCATGTCATCGAAATATACCTCCACATCCTTGTGCATCATATCATGTAGGAGAGTGGTAGAGGTTCTTTGATAAGTTGCTCCGGTGTTGACTAGGGCGAAAGACATGACCGTGTTGCAGTATGTACCCTACTGTGTAGTGAATGCAAGTTTGTGCATGTCTTCCTCAGCCATTTTTATCTGGTTTTACCCAGCATACCCATCTTTGAATGATAGTAGGGCATGCTCGGCGGTATTATCCACCAAGATGTCAACATGTAGAAAAGGGAAGTCGTCCTTTGCACTTGCTTTGTTAAGATCCCTGAAGTCGACGCAAACTCGAATTCTTCCATCTTTCTTGGGCACATGAACAATGTTGGCCACCCAGTCAGAGTATTCAGACACTTTGGTGAACCCAGCCTTGAACTGCTTATCCACCTTTTCCTTGATATTCAGGGCCCATTCAAGGCGCATTCGGCGTAACTTTTGCTTTACGGGTTTAGCTCCGGGTTTAATAGGTATCTTGTGCTCCGTAATCTCCCTGTTGATCCTTGGCATGTCTCTGTAGGACCAGGCGAATACATCCTTGTATTCATGTAGGAGGTCAATGAACTACTGTCTTTCCGAGGGGTCAAGGGTTGTCCCTATCCTAAGTTCTTGAGGTGTGATGTCGGTTCCTACGTTAGTAGGCTCCGTCTCCTCAATGATGGGGGGTCCTATTTTCTCGTTTATCAAGTTCATTGGCTAGGTGAGGCGGGTAGTCACTCAAGTCAAATTCCTCATAGTCGTTCAGAATTGCATTGCAGTTAAATTGAGACGAGTCATAAGCAAACTTAGTGTTCATTAAGTCGACTTGAGCGAAAAGCTCGGATAGGACAGCCATCTCATGGGCAGTTATAGGCGACACAGTAGAGGAGGCGGCCCCTGGAACAAGCTCTAGGTTGCCACCTTCCATGGGAGTGGGGATGACCCTAGTTGATTCAACCTCTGAAGCAGCCACAGGTTTGTGATAAAACAGTAGGAAGGGGACCTTGACTGGGACATCAGGTGTGTTAGGAGCTAAGATAGACTCTGAATCTGACTCAGACTCTTCTTCACTTCCCTCTTTGAACATAAGGCCTTCTCCAGTTGTAATCTTGAGGATATGGCCTTGACGATCGGTCCATTTGATAGTTTTCCTCCAGCCTTGTGTAGCTTTCTCTGAGTCAGTATCATAGATTAAGGCGGTGGGATCGAACTGGTTGTCCTTTAGAGCAATGTTAATGATTCTCATAGCTGAGGTACTTGATGTTGTCCTCTCCAAAGAGGAGAGTGATGACCTACCCGTCCAGGCATGGGGTTGACTCAAATTTGGTTGACGTAGCTTTGGTGTTGCCGGGGATGAAGTAGCAGTCTTGAAAGACTTCTACACTCGGGTGTCTACCTTGGCTATGGAATCATAGATCGGCTCAGGAAAGCCGTGGTAGAGCTCGGATTCTCCCCCGCGGACGAAGTATCCATTGAGAGTTAAATGATAGGGATGGAGGATGACTTCGTGTTTCTTGCGCTTCCGTATTAGGAGGTTCATCTCTTGGATGTCTTCATCGGTAGGTTCATAGTCTAGCCTGAAGGGGATCTTGGGGATCTTGGCCTGCTTCAAGGGAGGCAAGGTGATCTTCAGCAGATTGAGGGGTAAGCTTGGGAAATAACTCTGGCGCATCAGGATGCGGTTAACTGTGAGGTTGGAGAACGGATCAAAATCGAAAGGTGCTGATTCACCGGTTAGGGCGTTCATGGCTTGAAAACCCCATATTTTATTGTCGTCCTCCTTAATGAATTGGAAGGCTATTGCCTTTTTCATGATAGCCTTGATCGGGGAAGCGGGAATTGTGATTGTTTCCCGTTAAAAGGGACCTTGATTTTCTGATTAAGGGTTGAGGTAATGGCCTTGACGGCGTGAATCCAGGGGTGTCCCAGAAGCAAGTTGAAGGAGGCATCAATGTTGACTACCTGAAAGCTGATTTATATTTCCAGGGCCCAGTTGCAATGGTCAAGGCGATAAGCCCCGCAACCTTACGACGAGTGCCGTCATAAGCGCGTACTCCTTGATTTGTTGGGACCAAATCAGTTTCTTTGATACCCAACTTATGAGTCATCTTGAGGGGATTGACATTAACCGCAGATCTATAATCCACTAGAACCATATGCACATTCTTTTTTAGGCATTGTACGGTGATGTATAAGGTCAGCTTATGGTTGGCTCCGAAGGGAGGGATATCCTCATCAGAGAAGATGACCGGGTTGTTCAGGTCGGGGACATCCCTTGTCATGTCTGCTACCACTTCTTTAGGAGAGGAGGTAGAGGGAACATTCAACTTTCCCAAGGCTTGTAGTTGAGCTTGCCGATGTTCAAAGGATGTAGCAATTAGTTGCCAAATTGAAATCTCAACATTTGTTCTTTGCAGTTGTTTGAGGATCAATTTTTCGGGAACCTTGGGTCGGGTGTCCACGTCTGGACAACCTGGTCATTCGTTGTTGGAACGACTGTTGAATTGTTCGGGTTTTGATAGGGGCGTCGGGACCGGGTAAGATGACCGATCTGTTTTGCTTGTTTCCCCTTTCCCGGAACCATATAGACATCCTCCGTGTCGTCTCTCCAGATACCATTGATTTCGGGATCTCGACAGTACCTTGGAGGGGTATTCCTCGGTGGGTAGTTTTTGTGAGGAAAGTTTTTGTGGGGGTAATTTTCGTGAGGGTAATTTTTGTGGGGTTGATTATTGTTGGGTTGATTATTGTGGGGTGCATTCCAGAATGGTCGCGGGAGCAATCTTTCCTGGTGAGGGTAGTTTTGCGTGTTTGGAGGACCCTCCCTTGGGCGCGGTGTGGGTGTTAGTGGGTTGAAAATAAACCGGTGGTAAGCGTCGTCGAGTCGAGTAATCCTTTCTAAGAGACCAGCTATAGCCTCCTCAACCTGTTGGAACATTGATACCGTCGTTTCAGTATCAAAAATAAATACCTAAGTACTACTAACAGAAGTCAGCGGTAAGTAGGGTCGATCTCCACAGGGAGGTGGTCAATATCTCCTTCCGGTCTCAATTCGCCCTAAAATAATATTAGCTTAGCTTCCGCCCTCACTAAAGCATCATATTGTTCACTGCGGGTGGTCGTGTTCCCTCGTGGGGTTTAGTTTTCAGTACTTGTCGTTAGGAGCACCTAGACCAAAACACAATTTATAACTTCACCAACAACTCTACAATTAGTAAAGAGGCAAGTAAAGGTCGGATCCCAAGGGACGGGAATTGAGATGAGATTTCTATTGCAACTAGTGGTGTCTAAGGGTGTCACAATTGGGGTTTGAAGTAGAAGATCACTAAACTAAATAGCAATGAAAGTAAACAAGCAAGATGAATTAAAAGGGATGTAAACAATTGATAAAAAGCGCTAGGGTATTATGGGGTCATAGGGGATTCATGGGAATTGATCATACAAACATATTCTCAAGTTATAAGCAAGCAATTATTGTTGTGATGGCTCGAGTCGGTTTATATCTTACAATCCTAGGAAAGTTTGGGTCCCGGAGCCGAATCGATTAGATTGTACAACACCTACAAGTCGACTTAATCTTCCCTACCCAACAATATGCATGGTCTAATGAGACTCGAGTTGGTTTATGTCTTACAAGTCTCATTGAAAAGGTAGGTGATGGGTAAAAAATGCAAGGATTCATAGGCTCACATTTCATCAAACATAACATGTGCATAAGTTGAGATCACAACAAGCAAGCAAATAAACTATGAAAGCATATTAATTTAAGCATGAATCATTCCCCATGTTGGTTTCCCCTAGTTACCCATTAACCCTAGCTAAGGAAACTACTCACTCATTATCATGTTGAACATGCTAGCAAGGTTGTCAATCATACCAACAAAGTGAAACATGATGAATAAATGAAAGTAATTAACAATAATGAAAAAGGGATTAAGAGAATTATACCAACTAATGATTCCAATAATAAAGCAAAGAATAAAAGAAGTACTTGATGCTTGATTGGAAGGTTGTCAATCTCCCAATAATAATCCAAATAATCTTCAATTACCCAAAATAAAGGATGAATAAGAGAGATATTAAGGAAATAAAACTTGTATTAAAACTTGATTAAATGTTGATTACAAGATTAAAGAGAGATTTGATTGATATTAACTACACTAAAGATTGCTAAGAAGAACATGCTCTTCTAATTAGACTAATGGGGTATTTATAGTAGGGATTAGGTACATAAATTAGGGTTTACTAAGGGCTTAAATGACGATTAAGTCCTTGAGGAATCGCCGGTCTCTAGGGAGACTCCGGTCTCCTTTTCGCCGGTCTTAGAAAAAGATGTGCATCCTTCCTTGAAGCTTGTAGAAGACGAAATGGAACTGTCTGGGAATCCGGGCGTCTTTAGCACGGGACGGGCGGATTTGGCAGCTTCTGCCCGGGCGTCTTGTGGAGGAAGACGGGCGTCTTTGGGAGCTTTTGCCCGGGCATCTTTTGGAGGAAGACGGGCGTCTTTGGGAGCTTTTGCCCGTGCGTCTTGTGGAGGAAGACGCAAGGGTTATGGGTGAGGGACGGGCGTCTTCAGGGGAAGACGCACGGATTGTCAGGCAGTTTCTTTCCTTCTTCTTCTCTTCCTTTTTCTTCATAAAATCCTTGAGGATTTCGTCAGGGATGCAAGGATCTTTTCTCATCATTGCCCATCTACTATAGTATGTACAAAGGCCTTCTAATCTTGTCTCTCCTTGATGCTTGGTCATTGAATTCAATCAATTTAGCCTCATTTTGCCATGAAAATGCAAGGTTTGCACTCCTTTTCTACCAAGGACACAAAACCTCAAAGAATATGCAAAACAAAGAAATAAAGACAATAAATGACCCAAATATACACTAAAAAGCATGGGAACAAGGCTAATTCGGGGACTAAATATGCTGTAATTATGGTCACATCAAATATCCCCAAACCGAACCTTTGCTCATCCCGAGTAAAGTGGTGACAAAGACTAGGACCATTATTTAAACTAACCTAATAACATAGCCGATATGAGACAATTAGCGGGTCTCACTCCGCCCCTTCAACTCACAACAAGACAACCATAAGGTAGGATGCCTTCTTGCAAGGCAAGGCGGGTCTTGCCAAAATGGCGACACATCCAAACATTGATAAGTGCATATTTTGTATACTTTCACCCCCTATATTAGCTTCATTTTATTTGATATTTAGCACTTATCATAGTGTCTTAAGCTAATATTTGTTGTTCTAGTGTATTTGTTTGTCTTAACATGTTTTTGTAGGAATCTACGAATTTAGAGGCTTTTTCCTATCATTTTATACACTAAGTTCACTAAGCTAAACAAGACCAAGTGTTGGACTAAGCATGGAGCATTGGATTGGGTTTTGCATGGAGAAATTGATGGATTATTATGTATAATGCAAATATTGAAAACAACCAAAGTCAAGGCCCAATGATCAAATCCAAGTCAAGGTGGAAAGCATAAGATTCCAACATGCTTAGGATGCTTTTTGGGAGCTCTAAAGATCATAGATGAGGCATTTACCCGGGTGATTAAGGAGCATTAAAGTATAAACTTTGGATTCCTCACGCAATTAAGAGAGGAATTAAGAGAAATTACTCGGAAACACACGACCCCGATCGGGGTGGGGTGGCCCCGATCGGGGTTACATGCCCCTTGGTATTTACGTTGGATCCTCCTCTCCTATAAATAGGAGAGGTATTCCTAGGTTTTGGGCATCCAATTTTTACGTCCAAGTTTAGTTTACAATAGCCTTAAGCATTATATTTCTCTCAATAGTTTTCATATTAGTTTACAAATTAGTTAATCTTGTAGTTCTTCAAACATTTGGTTCTAAGTTATTTCAAGCTTTTGGTTATACATTGTTCTTCCATACAAGTTCTTTACTTTTAAGGTATTTCTATTTATAGTTTATATCTCTACATTTCTATTTCAGTTTATACATAGTTTATAATTAAATAATTTGTTTAGATTACTTTAGTTTAATTCTTCCACATGTTAAATCAATTAGTTTATATAAATCATACAATTATGTTCACCATTTCTCTTAATTTAGTTTGCAATTTACATTTTAGTATGAGTAGCTAAATTTCCTAGTCTAAGGGCTAGGGGAGCCATGCATAAATCAAGTATATAACATGATAAAATAGATTAATAATAATATTGATCATATTGCTTCTATCACATGCTTGTGCCACAATGTTTAATCTTTGTTGAGGGCCCTATTCATTTGATTAAGTTTGTTCATTCGTTCTATAAGTCGAGAGGCACAGAATTGAATTAGACTAAGCATGTATAGTAGGACGACCTAGTCATGGACGAGAGTTTCTCTAGGACCCGGTCTAAGGTTGACACTAATATCGTAAGGTGGCTGTCTTTAAGCCTAAGCAATTGACAATGTTGTTAGTACCAAGTTTATCATGATCATATGTTTACCTTTTTGCATGTGTGACCCGAACACCTTAGACTCTCTTTTATTATATAATTTACATCATTTTTGTTATTAATCATCAAACAACCAAACCCAACCAAATCGTAATCGACCTTGATAAAAATCTACCCATAGCAATTCACGACGTAATTCCTGTTTCCTTGTGTTCGACCCCTATTGCTACATTAACTTGTTGTTTAGGGTAATTATATTTGCATAGGTACGCGATAAGCCTATCAAATTTTGGCGCCGTTGCCGGGGAAACGGTTTTATTGCTTTTTGAATTATCGATTTTTATCTTGTTTTCCTTTGTCTTGGGGAACACTTGTTCCTTGAGACCGTTACTTATCACTTCTCTAGAAATTGTTGTCTTATGCCCAGGTCCTCTCGAAGTGGAGAATTGCTTACACCGGATTCCGAGCCCGAGAAAACCTTTAGGAGAAGACGACGATTTTGGAAGGAAGTGAAAGAAGCCACTTCTCCCATACAAGTTGAAAGTGCTAGAAAGTCTTACTTAGACGATCTAGAAGCCCTTGAAGAGGAGGAGGTTTCTTGTTCATCATCTCCACCACCATCACCATCTACTACCAAAAAGATGGTGAGACTTTCCGATCACTCAAAGCCCACCGCGGCTATGCTTCCGGCCGGAATCACAACCACTCAAATCACCGCGCCGGCTTTTATTAGCCTTGTGGAGAGAAAGAAATTTGGAGGAAGTCCTTTGGAGGATCCCAATTTGCATGTGCAAAACTTTTGTGACTATTGCTCCATGATCCGGCAAACGGGCGTCACCCAAGCCCAAATAAGGGAAATACTTTCCCTTTCTCTTTGAAGGACAAAGCCAAGATTTGGATCAATAGCCTTGACCGCACCACCTTGGGAATCACCAATTGGGAGACCTTGGCTCTTGCTTTTTATCAAAAGTTTTTTCCACCGGAGAAAACTCAAACTTTGAGGAGCCAAATCACCGGATTCCGTCAACAAGCTCTTGAGAGCTTATATGAAGCTTGGGAGAGGTACAAAGAGCTTCAAAGGCAATGCCCACATCATGGGCTAGATGATTGGTTTCTAGGAATAACATTCTATAATGGATGTTGTGCCGAGTCCCGAAGGATTCTTGATTCCGCCAACAATGGGCGGTTTGATCAAATTGTCACCGATCTTGCTCATTCCACGATCGAATCTATGGCGATCCATGATGCCCAATATGTCAATTCTCGAGTTGTGCCATCTAAAGGTAAAGAAGAATCCTCCAACAACTCCGTTTTGCTAGCTCAAATTGCCTTACTCCAACAACAATTGGCGGAGAGAGATGCTAAAGATTCCATTCAACAACTCAATGTTGTGTCTTCAACAAGCCAAATCATTGTTTGTGATGGTTGCGGAGGTGCGGGTCATTATGCCGCTCATTGCCGAGCCCCCATTGAAGAGGTAAATGCTTTTCAAGCTCTAAGACAAAGTTCATATCCACCGGGTACATTTTCCAACACATATAACCCGAATTCAAAATTTTATCCAAACTTTTCTTACACTAGCAATAATGTGCTTAACCCTCAACCCCCACCACAACAAAATGCCTATGTTCCTCAACAACAAAAGTATATCCCTCCACCGGGTTATCAAAATCACCAAAGGCCCCCACAAAACAATTACCAACAAAATCCACCACAAAATGGCCAACAAAACAATCAAGGAGTGGGTAAGCTCGAGGGCATGATCATCCAAATGCAAAGGGAATTATTGACTCAAATTCAAAAAAATGATCAAGCTCATAGTGCCGCGGTCAAAATGTTGGAACAACAAGTGGCTCAACTAGCCGCTTCTAGCTCTCAAAGGAAGAACGGCCAACTACCTCCCCAAGGTGAGCAACCACATGAAACCGCTAATTTTATTTCCTTGAGAAGTGGTTCAAGCTATGATGGGCCATCCATGACTTTGGATGAAGAGGTGGTTGTTAAAAAGGCTAAGCTTGGGGGAAATGACAAAAAGAAGGCTAGTGAAGAGCCTATTGTTAAAGATCGTGTGCCATTTCCTCATCGATTGTTGATGCTTAAGAGGAAGAGCAAGCTTGATGCCAAAGATGTTGGGTCTCCTATGCCAAAAGAAAGTGATGAGGTGGTTATTGAGGACATCTCTCCTAATGCTAAGGAGAGTGATGTCATTTCAAAGAAAGTGGATGCTCCCAAGGAGAATGAGAAAGAGATAGTGAAAGATGTGGAGGATGCTCCTCCCAAAGAAGTTGTTCAAATACCATTTCCTAATCGTCTAGCAAAGCACAAGGAGGAAGGTAAGTTTGCTAAATTTTTGGAAGTTTGTAAGAATTTGCAAGTCACCGTCCCATTTTTAGAATTGCTTACCCAAGTCCCCTCCTACGCAAAGTTTATGAAGGAAATTCTCTCAAAGAAGCGATCCTTCAATGAGGTTGAAACCATTGCTTTCACCGGAGAGTGTAGTGCACTCTTACAAAACAAGTCTCCCCCGAAACTTAAGGACCCCGGTAGCTATTCTATTCCTTGCACTATAGGCACATATACCATTGGTAAGGCCCTTTGCGACCTAGGTGCTAGTGTGAGTGTCATGCCTTACTCCCTTTGTGAAAAACTTAACATGGGTGCTTTAAAATGCACGAGTATTACATTGCAAATGGCGGACCGTTCTTTAAAGCGACCTCTAGGTATCTTAGAAGATGTTCCCGTCAAAGTTGGTAAGTTTTTCATACCCGTTGACTTCCTCATACTCGATATGGCCGAGGACTCACAAACCCCAATTATATTGGGTAGGCCATTTTTACGCACCGCGGGTGCGTTAATTGATGTGAAAAATGGGAGGTTGACATTGGAAGTGGGTGATGACCGGGTTTCCTTTAGCAAAAACAATACCATTAGAAGCCCAATGTTACAAGAGTCTTGTTATTTACTTAGCACTGTGGACTCTTCTTATGCCTCTACTACGGTTGGATCCTCACTAACGGATCCGTTGGAGGACGATATGGGTGTTGTTTGCTTTGTAGGTGATGATGCTAAGGACGCTATTGCTAAAAGTGGAAAAAGGAAGAAAGGGAAATTTTATTTGAAGAATTTCAAATGGTTTAGAAATGCAAAGATATCTATGAAATGGAGCTTGGTTGGTGGCAAGCTCAAGAACAAAACTTGAATCAAATAGCTTCTTACGTCATGCGGGACGTTAAACCAGCGCTTCTTGGGAGGCAACCCAAGCTTTTTATTGCTTTTATTTGTTTTTGTTTTTAATTTTCTGCAATTTATTGTTTTTCGTAGATTAGTAATAAAATGTTCGACTTGATGATGTTTCTTTTTGTGATTTTTAGGTGAAAAGGAAGAAAGAAGGTTTAGAAGTGAACATGGCACGCTTCCCTATGTAACAACCTCGTTCGGGGACGTGGTTTTCGAAAAAGAGAAGGAAATTACATCCACGCGGAAAAGAGGCAAAACCTGAAGAGGAGGTCAACCTCGATCGGGGTTGGTGGCTCCGATCGGGGTCGTGGTTTTGTGAAATTTTGGCCTTTCTTCCTTATGCGGGTAAAGAGTGAATCGTTTTATCATTCTTATATAAACCCGATGGTACCTCCATTCTCTTTCTCTACCATTTTTCTTCACTATTTTTCACTTTGGTCACAAAGAAACATCTACATCTCCCCCCGAATTCATGCTAGCTTGGGGGAGATTAGCAAATCCATTAAGTTTTTAATTGCTTTGCATATTAGTTTAGATCTTACAACCCATTAAACATAACCTCTAGTCCTTCTTGTTTTGTGCCTTGAGCCATTTTTATGGTTTGATTGGGTGATTTGGATAGTTGGCACATTGAGGACAATGTGATGTTTAGCTTGGGGGGGGGGGGGGGATTGCATTTGCATATAGCATAGTTTGCATGTAGTGTAGAAATTTTGAGAGAAATTTTTGCTTTGTGCTTGCTTGTAGCCTACTTTCCTCTTTGCTTATCCTAATAATGGCTTCTTGCTAAGAGAAATTTTTGCTTTGTGCTTGCTTGTAGCCTACTTTCCTCTTTGCTTATCCTAATAATGGCTTGTTGCTAATGATTTATTCTTTAATGATGGGATATTAGCTACATGGGGATGTCATGACATAGTAGGTGGGAGATGAAGAATGAACCGAATAGGCTTGATCTTGACTTGCGGCAAGCTACAAATTGGTAAGGTAGAGCCTCTTTTGACCGATGCATCCATATCCGGTCTCTCTTAGGTGAGTGTAGGTCTCCTTGTGTGGTGTGTTACATCAAAACGCACAAGTATGGTCTTCATCTCTTGTTAAGCATGCATTCATTTGTTTTAGCATTTTGGAGCCATTCACATGAATATAATTGCCTTCTTGACCCCTTTCACAAACAATTTTCCCTAGCTACATTATAACTTGCCTACCTTGTTGAGCTAGTAGCTTGTTTGGTCTTGTTTGGGTGCTCAATTGAGATTTGTTTCAAAGTTTGAATATCATGTGAGCTTGGTCTTAATGCTCTTGAAAAAGAAATGAGAATCGAGAAAAAAAATGAAGAAAAAAATTGAAAAAAGGAAAAATGATGAACAATGATGAAAATGAAAAGAAAAAAAGAAATGAAAACCATGAATGAATGAAAAAAGCATGAAAGTGAAATGAAGAAGAAGTATGCATTGAAAAAAAAAAAGAGAAGAAGAAAAGATATGAGAAATTCTCAAGCATTATTCATTATATTTTGGAGAAATTTCTTATGGTTTGAATTGAAAAAAATTGGGCTAGAATTAGGATTGAGCATCCTTGCATTTTGGTAGTTGCTAGCTTGACTTAGCTCCACATTACCATAACTCTTTTGTTCCCCCTTCTTACCCATGTTTATTTGTCTTCTTCCTACCCATTTGGCTTCTTATTCATGCTTGCATTTGATTGTTTTGGCTTACTAGTTTTGACATGTCTACCATATTAGATTGCGGGCACATTGTTATAAGTTGAGGATAGTTGAGTGTTCATTCACAGAAATTGTCCCTACTCATATAAAAGAGTTTGAGTGTCCCGTGAGAGTCCATAAGTCGAAAGATCATGCAAGAGCTTAAAGGTTCATTCAAAGTTTTCTATGCTATGCCGTCGTGTAAATCTCATCCATGTCTTGCTTTATTCCTTGCCCATGTTGTTTCGGGTTTCTAAATCATTATGCTTAGCTTGTTTGGATATTGCAATTGATGGGATTTGGTTTCTTGCTTGAGGACAAGCAAGGGTTTAGCTTGGGGGAGTTTGATAAGTGCATATTTTGTATACTTTCACCCCCTATATTAGCTTCATTTTATTTGATATTTAGCACTTATCATAGTGTCTTAAGCTAATATTTGTTGTTCTAGTGTATTTTCTTGTCTTAACATGTTTTTGTAGAAATCTAAGCATTTAGAGGCTTTTTCCTATCATTTTATACACTAAGTTCACTAAGCTAAACAAGACCAAGTGTTAGACTAAGCATGGAGCATTGGATTGGGTTTTGCAAGGAGAAATTGATGGATTATTATGTATAATGCAAATATTAACAACAACCAAAGTCAAGGCCCAATGATCAAATCCAAGTCAAGGTGGAAAGCATAAGATTCCAACATGCTTAGGATGCTTTTTGGGAGCTCTAAAGATCATAGATGAGGCATTTACTCGGGTGATTAAGGAGCATTAAAGTATAAACTTTGGATTCCTCACGCAATTAAGAGAGGAATTAAGAGAAATTACTCGGAAACACACGACCCCGATCGGGGTGGAGTGGCCCCGATCGGGGTTACATGCCCCTTGGTATTTACGTTGCATCCTCCTCTCCTATAAATAGGAGAGGTATTCCTAGGTTTTGGACATCCAATTTTTACGTCCAAGTTTAGTTTACAATAGCCTTAAGAATTATATTTCTCTCAATAGTTTCATATTAGTTTACAAATTAGTTAATCTTGTAGTTCTTCAAACATTTGGTTCTAAGTTATTTCAAGCTTTTGGTTATACATTGTTCTTCCATACAAGTTCTCTACTTTTAAGGTATTTCTATTTATAGTTTATATCTCTACATTTATATTTCAGTTTATACATATTTTATAATTAAATAATTTGTTTAGATTACTTTAGTTTAATTCTTCCACATGTTAAATCAATTAGTTTATATAAATCATACAATTATGTTCACCATTTCTCTTAATTTAGTTTGCAATTTACATTTTAGTATGAGTAGCTAAATTTCCTAGTCTAAGGGCTAGGGGAGCCATGCATAAATCAAGTATATAACATGATAAAATAGATTAATAATAATATTGATCATATTGCTTCTATCACATGCTTGTGCCACAATGTTTAATGTTTGTTTAGGGCCCTATTCATTTGATTAAGTTTGTTCATTCATTCTATAAGTCGAGAGGCACGGAATTTGAATTAGACTAAGCATGTATAGTAGGACGACCTAGTCATGGACGAGAGTTTCTCTAGGACCCGGTCTAAGGTTGACACTAATATCGTAAGGTGGGTGTCTTTAAGCCTAAGCAATTGACAATGTTGTTAGTACCAAGTTTATCATGATCATATGTTTACCTTTTTGCATGTGTGACCCGAACCCCTTAGACTCTGTTTTATTATATAATTTACATCATTTTTGTTATTAATCATCAAACAACCAAACCCAACCAAATCGTAATAGACCTTGATAAAAATCTACCCATAGCAATTCACGACGTAATTCCCGTTTCCTTGTGTTCGACCCCTATTGCTACATTAACTTGTTGTTTAGGGTAATTATCTTTGCATAGGTACGCGATAAGCCTATCAAACATTAAGCACACAAAACAAGTAATGGATGCATCTACAAAAGAATAGCCACTTTCCTCATGTAAGTGGCGGAAATTATCTACAAGGGAAGCAATTCAAGGGTACACACTCCTTCATAGATGCAATTTCTTCAAACTACTAAGCCTAGAAGGATACCAATAAATCACCTCCAAGTTGTGTCAAGCTAGAGTACCTTTGTCCTCAATCCTTAAATGCTTTTATCAAGAGTAGACTCCCTATGGTGTTAGAAACACTAGAGGATCGCGGAATTCCCCCTCTTGCCTAGACAAGAATAAGGGTCGTCCCCTCTCTACCATGCACAAAAATGGATACGATGGATAAAGGGATCAATAGATATTTGAGTTTCATTTTGGGAGTTTGCTTTCATTGTTGTTTTTCCCCCCAATTTCTTGTGGCATATAACATTTGAGAACACTTTCTTTTTGCCATTTCTTTTTTGATTTTTGGCATTTCAACACTTGACAACTTTCAACTTTTCTTTGCATTTCTTTTGAACATTTTCAAAGTCACCCCATATGTAGTGAGGGTGGCTTATATTTGAAGCTTTAGGAATTCTATTTTTGCTCCTCTTTTCATTTGATGCAATTTACAAACTTTCTTTCACTTTTCATTTCATTGAACTCAAATTGATTTCTTTTTGTGCCCATTCCCTTTGATGACAAAAATGTGGTAGAACATGGATGATGGATGGATGCATGGTTTCAAGGGTCACCTTGGAATAAACGGTAGCCAAGGAGTTATCACACCACAAGGTACTCTTGACTAGGCCTTAATCCATGGGTCAAAGGATACTAGCATGACACATCCTAGGGTGTTTTACAAGTATTCTAACAAGCAAACTCTTAAGATGAAAAAGCATCTACAAGGGCCTATATACACTTGTCAAACTTCCCAAGTAGACGATTTCACAAAATTTTTCTAACATGCAAACTACATGCCATGATGCAACTAGCATATAAACATCCTAATGCAAATGATTCTACCAACTAATATGACATATAAACTAAATGCAAGTCCTAAGTTCACATTGTTATACCGCATCAATCAAAATAAAGCCACGTAGTCATTAACATAAAGAGGTAAAAGGAGATTGGAAAGATCATACCATGCGGTCTTCAATATCCTCATGTCTCGGATGTGACGTAGTCGATCAATGTGAACAAGGATAAAACAAACACAATGTATACAACAATATATACATGACTACACTACAAAGGAAATGAACTTGTTTTTGGATTTTAAAATTTTTCAAATTTTTGTGGTTTTTCGAAATTTTTTGGATTTTTGAATAAAAGCTAAGTTAGAATTCCCCATCCCCACACTAATATGGGCATTGTCCTCAATGGCCAAAATGATGGGAAATCATGCAAACATGTTGCATGAATTCTACACTAAATGCAAGCTATATTAATCTACACTACATAATGCATGGGTTTTTGTTTATGACGGAGAGTGTAATTTAGATTACCTCCCGCTGCGTGTGCATGTACTTCCCCAAACCGAGATAGACATTATTTCTAATGTCCTAAAGTTGGGGTAGTTCATGCACACAAGATGCAATGCATGAAACTAAATTGTCATTTTGGATTTTTAAAACTGGGAACAATGAAATAAGAACACCTCAATGGGGCCGAGGTGTTAGTCCTCTATGTTGCTAGGACTCTCCAACCATGATCAAGATAAAATAAATAAAACAAAGAAAGAAGTAGACAAACCTCAAGAGGGTAGGAGCCTCCAAAGCTTGCTAGTCTTCCATCATATCATCATTGTCATCATCTTCCTCAATAGAAGTTGACTCATCTCCACTTCCCTCTTCACTTCCTTGCTCACTTCCTTCATCATCTTATTCTTCTTCATTAGCCTCTTCATCTTCATTTACCTCTTCATCAATGCTTTCATCAACAACCTCATCACCGACAACCTCATTGTCACCCGAAATCTCACCCCTAGATGCACTTGGAAAAAAGACTTCCCTATCCGCCCAACTAGGCAAAGGACATGAAGGATCAAGTAGTCCTTGCCTAGCTAAATGAAGGAGGGGTGGATATTAGGCTAAGTATGCATCTTCCCGATCCTTATAAGCTTGTTTGTGCATCTCTTGCATAAGTAGAGTCATGTAATCATTCCTTGCTTTAACACCTTCGGGTTTGAACTCTTGATACTTGAATGGATAGGGTGGTGTGACAATGGAGGAGGAGGGCATTTCAATTTCAACCCTTTGTTGACGGATGATGTATTCGGCTTCTTTTGAGTGGGGCAGAAGGTAGTTGGTCCGATGGACACTCAAACGGCATATCTTGGAAGGCAAAGTAAAAGATCTAGCCTCATTGGTGAGCCTCCCATATTTGGTGTCAAGAGGGTTATGAGTGACCCACGTGTACTTGTTAATCATGGCATCCATGTCAATGAGATGACCCCCCTTTTTCGCCACATACTTGTTATCCTTGTTGAAATTCGGATCAAAGTACTTAGCCAAAAGAGTGACTAGACCTCCATTTATAATAATAGTGGTGCCTTGCTTCCCACAATCAACATTTAGCCATCTTTCCACCAAAAGCCTTAGAGAATTGTAAGGCTTGGTGAATTCCCTTCCAATATTTAAGGCCAACTCAAGTAGAACACAATCGAGCTTGGTAAAGTGGTTAGTGTCTTTTCTTGCAATGATAGTATTCCCGATGACCTTGTGCCACACTCTAATGCCCGGATGGTGGACTAATAGAGTGCGACTAGCATGATAGTTCTCAAATTTCCTCCCGGAAATCGCCTCCCAAAGAGGAGCGGGGTCATACTTTTCGGGATTCTTGTAATAACTAGGTGAATCACTAAGACCCAATACTTTACCCAATTCATCAAAGGTGATGCGCCTACTTACATTAGCAAGGCGGAACTCGATGTTTTCTCTAGTCTCTACCTTAGTAACTTTCAAAGAACTCAAGAATTCTAAGGTAAGGGAGGGGTATGTCAATTCTCTTGTAGCAAACAATTTTCCCAATCCCATGGCTTCAAAGAAGGCTTTTGTTTGTTCAAGGACACCCAATTTGTTTAAGGCATCTTCACATATGAATTTGGTGGGTAGAAAAAGATTTTCTGGCATACTTGGCAAATGTATCCCTATATGAGTTAGAAATGAAAATTACCTCCGGATAGTTTGATAATTGAGCAATTTCCGGAGTTGTTGATGTTGTTGCTTCCAAGGGAGGTTGTTGTTGTTGAACTTCCAAGTTTGAACTAGCTACCACCATAGCCAATGAGGCTTTCTTTGCTTGAAGACATTTTTGTTTTGTTGAGAGTGCCTTTGCCTTAGGTGCCTTTGTTGATCCTTTTGTCCTTGCCATTGATGATTATACCAAGAAAAGAGTGAAAATATTCAATTTCCAAGTATACCCAAATCGATTTTAAGATGAAAGGCTTTGCCTCTATAATTCAAAAATCGACTCAAAGGTTGAAGATTTTGGTGCTTGGTTTGATTTTTGTTGGAAGAGGAGTGATTAATTGTTGTTAAAAGGAAGTTTGGATTTGATTTTGTTGAATTTGGTTGAAGAAATCTTGTTTTGGTGATGGAGAGGATGAGGGTTTTGAGTTTTGGGGTTTATGGGTAGTGTTTTGAATGAATGAATGAATAAATGAATGTGGGAGGGGGTATTTAAAATACCCGAAAATTTCAAAAACTGCAGGGGAAGACGGGCGTCTTTCCATCGGGACGCTCGGATGCTTCCTTTTTTGGGTTCTGTATTCTCGCCTAAAGACGGGCGTCTTTCAGCAAAGACGCTCGGATTCTTTGATTGCAAGACGAGCGTCTTCTGCTGAAGACGGGCGGATTCTCAGACAGTGAGCTTTCTTGTTTTACACTGGCAAAAAGACGGGCGTCTTTCCTTCCAAGACAGGTGGATTTCTGAAGACGAGCGTCTTCTCGACCAGGACGATTGGATTCTTCGACAGTCCCAAAATTTCAAATTCTCAATTTAAAATGGACGGGCGGATTCTGGCAAAGACGGGCGTCTTTCCTGAAGACGGGCGGATTCTCATGAAGACGCTCGAATTCTCCCTGTTTTACCCGGATTCAGTTCTATCCATGCACTTGCATATCCCTTGTCATTTTTCATTCTTCAAATCCCGTGTTCTTCATTGTAGGGGCACTACTAAGGCATGAATAGCCTAGGCAATTGCTATTTCCACACTATGATAAAGCACTACACATCAATTAAATCATTAGTCCCTCCCTCACTTCTCTCAAAAATGATAATTATCTTGATCAAAGCACAAAAATCCAAAAATGACAAAAATGCAATGTAAGAATTAAAATGCGAGTTAGGGAGTTAGAAATATTTACAAATGGTGGTTTAGGGAGGACTCCACCAAACTCTCATCCTTAGTGAGATGTCATGGGGGCATGTCCAAGGTGTTGTTGATGTTTCTCAACACCTTGAAAAAGTAGTCAAAAGCTTGTTCATTATCATGATAAAGATCTTCAATTGACCTTTGCCCTTGTTGTCGGTCTTTATCGATAGCATTACCAATATAGGGATTGAAAATCCCTTCAAACTCTTCATCCCAAAGACCACAAACTTCATCTACTTGATCACTAAAGATCTCTTGAGTAGATAGAGACAACTCTCCCACTTTCTTATCTTGGCCAATGAGGCCATCCTCTTCATTGCTTGACTTTGGTGAGCTTTTCAAGCTCTCTTTGTTACAATTCACTTGCTCTTTTAATGGAGCATCTTCAATTTTCTTCTTCCATTGGAATTCCGACTTCTTCCTATCATCCTTCCGGCTATAATGATCAACCATAAAACATGGTTCATGCACACAGGGAGCTCTCATGGTCTTGTCAAGATTGAAAGTTATGCTCTCATCTCCCACTTCTAGAGTGAGCTCTTCATGCTTCACATCAATCACCGCACCCGCGGTGTGTAAGAAAGGTCTTCCTAGAATGATTGGAATGTTGGAGTCTTCTTCTATGTCAACAATGACAAAGTCCACCGGGATGAAAAATTTCCCAACTCTTACGGGAACATCTTCCTATATCCCTAATGGTGTCTTCGTCGATCTATCGGCCATTTGGAGTGTGATATTGGTGCATTTAAGCTCTCCTATCCCTAAACTTTTACTCACCGAGTACGACATAACACTCACACTAGCCCCTAGATCACATAAGCCACGGTATTGAGAAGCTTCTCGGATCTTTGAGTTTTGCAGGTGAACAACCTTGAAGTATTGCACTACTCACCTTAGTGAAGGCGATATTCTCAAGCTTTCGGATTGACTTCCAAATTCTTCACAATTTCCATAAATTTTACAAGTTGGTCATCAAATTTGGGCTTGGCTTGACGACTCGGAAAAGGAAGTCTAATCACAATGGGTTCCTTCTCCTTGACCTTGTCTTCATTTTTCTTTGAAATTTCTCCTTTTGATGGTTCTTCATCCTTGGAGTTTTGCACAATTTCTTCTTTGTCACTAGCTTCCACAACTTCATCCTCAACTTTCTTCTTCGGTGCTTCATAACTTGTGCCACTCCTCAAGTGAATGGCACTAACCGTTTCATGTCTTGGGGGATTACTTTGAGGTGGTAATTGCCCCTTTTGTCTTTGTGAGCTTGAAGATGCTAGTTGAGTCAATTGGGTTTCCAACATTTTTGTGTGAGCTAGGATGTTGTTGATGGTGATTTCCTTTGCTTGACTATCTTTTTGCATTTGAGTGAAAAACTCTTGTTGATTCTTTTGCATTTGGAGGACCGCTTTTTGAACATCAAAACCTTGGTCATTTTGTTGATTGTATGGAGTTTGATTTTGGTAACCTTGGTTTTGGTTGTAAAAGGGTCTTTGATTTTGGTTTCTCATGGGAGGTGGGGTGTATGTTGGTTGAGGGTTTTGAACATTTTGGCTTTTGTATGAGAGATTTGGATGGAATTTGGTGTTTTCATTGTAATAGTTTGAATAAGGGGTACCACTCTCGTATGCTTGGAAAGCATTCACTTGTTCATTTGTTCCCCTACATTCACTTTGGTCATGTCCCAAAGTTCCACAATTCTCACATATCCCACTTGGGATTGATGAAGATGCCGTCATGGCATTAACATGATGCTTTGGTGATTTTGAGGCTTCTTCAAGTCTAGCCATAGATTTTTCAAACTTCAAATTGATGGTATCAATGTGAGCACTAAGTTGAGGACCCAATTGAGTAATGGAGTCCACTTCATGCTTTCCTCCTCTAGTAGCCTTGCGAGGTCTACTATATTGTGAGTTATGGACCGCCATTTCCTCAATTTTGTTCCAAGTTTGATTGTCATCAACTTCGGTGAACATTCCATTTGATCCCATGTTGAGAATGTTCCTTGAATCTTCATAAATACCGTTCCAATATTGTTGTACCAAGAACCACTCGCTAAGTCTATGATGAGGACATGAGCGACAAATTCCCTTGAATCGCTCCCAAGCTTCATGAAAGGATTCTTCATCTCTTTGCTTAAAGCCCGTAATTTGAGGTCTTAGCATGTTAGTCTTTTCTGGTGGATAGAACTTTTTGTAGAAAGCTAGAGCCAACTTCTTCCAAGAATCAATTCCGAGAGTAGCCTTATCAAGGCCTTTCAACCATTGTTTCGCGGTGCCAATTAGAGAAAAAGGAAATAAGACCCATCGAATTTGGTCTTGAGTTACACCGGTTTGAGAAATCGCATCACAATAGTCACAAAAAGTCTCCATATGAGAATGAGGGTCTTCACTTGGCATCCCCCCAAATTGGCTTCTTTCGACTAATTGGATAAATGCGGATTTGGCAATAAAATTTCCGGTTAGATGTTGTGGTGTGGGAGTACCATTGGGTAGGTTCTCCTCGGTGGGTACGGAATGTGATGAAAACTTAGGCATTGTGGGTTGATTTTGTGTTGGATTTTGTATTGGGTTCTCCTCACCTTGTCTTGCAAAAGGGTTGATGAACTCAATAGTATTTGGTTGAATATCTACAACCTCACCAATACCTCTCAAAGTTCTTCTAGCAAGTCTTCTATTGGTTTTCAAAGTCCTTTCAATTTCGTGATCAAAGGGTAACAAGTCATCTTGTGATCTTATAGACATGCAAAATATCAAACAACTCGAAAACAATTAGAACAAACCTTGAGGAGTTTTACTTCCCCAAGGCAAAGAAAGACACAACTAATAACAATGTAAGAAAATCTAAATCAAGTTAACACCGTCCCCGGCAACGGCGCCATTTTTGGTCGTGTTCCCTCGTGGGGTTTAGTTTTCAGTACTTGTCGTTAGGAGCACCTAGACCAAAACACAATTTATAACTTCACCAACAACTATACAATTAGTAAAGAGGCAAGTAAAGGTCGGATCCCAAGGGACGGGAATTGAGATGAGATTTCTATTGCAACTAGTGGTGTCTAAGGGTGTCACAATTGGGGTTTGAAGTAGAAGATCACTAAACTAAATAGCAATTAAAGTAAACAAGCAAGATGAATTAAAAGGGATGTAAACAATTGATAAAAAGCACTAGGGTCTTATGGGGTCATAGGGGATTCATGGAAATTGATCATACAAACATATTCTAAGTTATAAGAAAGCAATTATTGTTGGAATGGATCGAGTTGGTTTATATCTTACAATCCTAGGAAAGTTTGGGTCCCGGAGCCGAATCGATTAGATTGTACAACACCTACAAGTCGACTTAATCTTCCCTACCCAACAATATGCATGGTCTAATGAGACTCGAGTTGGTTTATGTCTTACAAGTCTCATTGAAAAGGTAGGTGATGGGTAAAAAATGTAAGGATTCATAGGCTCACATTTCATCAAACATAACATGTGCATAAGTTGAGATCACAACAAGCAAGCAAATAAACTATGAAAGCATATTAATTTAAGCATGAATCATTCCCCATGTTGGTTTCCCCTAATTACCCATTAACCCTAGCTAAGGAAACTACTCACTCATTATCATGTTGAACATGCTAGCAAGGTTGTCAATCATACCAACAAAGTGAAACATGATGAATAAATGAAAGTAATTAACAATAATGAAAAGGGGATTAAGAGAATTATACCTACTAATGATTCCAATAATAAAGCAAAGAATAAAAGAAGTACTTGATGCTTGATTGGAAGGTTGTCAATCTCCCAATAATAACCTAAATCATCTTCAATTACCCAAAATAAAGGATGAACAAGAGAGAGATTAAGGAAATAAAACTAGTATTAAAACTTGATTAAATGTTGATTACAAGATTAATGAGAGATTTGATTGATATTAACTACACTAAATATTGCTAAGAAGAACATGCTCTTCTAATTAGACTAATGGGGTATTTATAGTGGGGATTAGGTACATAAATTAGGGTTTACTAAGGGCTTAAATGACGATTAAGGCCTTGAGGAATCGCCGGTCTCTAGGGAGACTCCGGTCTCTTTTTCGCCGGTCTTAGAAAAAGATGTGCATCCTTCCTTGAAGCTTGTAGAAGACGAAATGGAACTGTCTGGGAATCCGGGCATCTTTAGCACGGGACAGGCGGATTTGGCGGCTTCTGCCCGGGCGTCTTGTGGAGGAAGACGGGCGTCTTTGGGAGCTTTTGCCCGGGCTTCTTGTGGAGGAAGACGGGCGTCTTTGGGAGCTTTTGCCCGGGCGTCTTGTGGAGGAAGACGCATGGGTTGTGGGTGAGGGACGGGCGTCTTCAGAGGAAGACGTACGGATTGTCAGGCAGTTTCTTTCCTTCTTCTTCTCTTCCTTTTTCTTCATAAAATCCTTGAGGATTTCCTCGGGGATGCAAGGATCTTTTCTCATCATTGCCCATCTACTATAGTATGTACAAAGGCCTTCTAATCTTCTCTCTCCTTGATGCTTGGTCATTGAATTCAATCAATTTAGCCTCATTTTGCCATGAAAATGCAAGGATTGCACTCCTTTCCTACCAAGGACACAAAACCTCAAAGAATATGCAAAACAAAGAACTAAAGACAATAAATGACCCAAATATGCACTAGCATGGGAACAAGGCTGATTCGGGGACTAAATATGCTCTAATTATGGTCACATCAGCGGGTCTCACCCTTTCCAACCATTCGGTCTAGGTTAAGGCTTACCATGATTAATTAAGCTAAATGCATCAATTCAAGTAGCTAGTTACAGTTAATAGCAGTGATTAACAACATAGACATAGCAACAACGGAAGATCTGTAAACCTAATTAGTAATTAACGACAAATCATTGAATCCCCTAAATCCTAGCAAGGGAATTAGCTAAACATAATAAATATAACAAAAGCAGAAGGTGAAGAAATAAAGAACATTGCAAATTAAAGAGAGTAAAAGAGAATTACTAAATAAGATCTGGAAAAAGAGAGAAACGTAGTATTCAGCAGTAACAGGGAAAAGTAATGTATGAAGTGATGTCTAAATCTCATGTCGTCTTTCCTATTTATAGGAAAGACAATTATTAAACCTAGAAAACGAAATAAAACTTAAACAGCCCGAGCCCATTAGCGAGTTACTCGATCGAACAGTTTAGAACTGTTCGATCGAACAAAAACAAGCAAAAACCACTCGATCGAGTAGATAAACCACTCGATCGAGGAACCATTAAAAAGCTCATCTCGATCGAACACTTAAAGTACTCGATCGAGTCTTCTCATCCTCCAAAAGTGCTCGATCGACTAATAAAGCCTTCGATCGAGTAACTTTGACTCAGCCAGCTCATTATGTCGTTAGTTTCAGCCTTGACTTGGTGATTTAGCTTCCGAAATGACTTCACGCATCCCATAACAACAGCATCTCTACTCCAAATCCACTCATCCTCCAAATGCATGCAAAACGGACGATAAGAGGCTTGATTCCACTACTTTCAGGACTATTCCTGCAAATAAAGCAAAACAAACCAAAGTAGAATATTCGGGGTATTTCGTAGCATAAAACTACGAGGATAGCATAGAAATACGTGCACTAAAAGGCTTAAAAAGGCTATATAAAATGCACGTATCAAATCTTCCCAAAGCAAACCTTTACTCGTCCTCGAGTAAAATAAGTGCAAACTAATGGAACGGAAAAGATTGCTCAGAGCTAGATACAAATGCCCAATTAAACCAATTTAATGCAAGCAAACTAATATTTATAGCAAAACAGTCAAATGCAAACGAGTTGTAAGATGTTTATAATATAGCTGAACTGTCGACCTTGCAAGACCTTTAATGATGGACTCTCACGGGTCACTCTTCTCTCATGAAGCAAAGGGGTAAACAATTAAATGTAAGAGAGAAAGAATAAGAAGTTGCTCACCTAAACTGCGACCCACATAAACATGCATGCAGCTAATATGATAGACACTTCTAGCTACCGTACACACATTCCAACCAAACAAGGTCCTGTCACAGCCGAGGGCTTACAAAAATATGGTAAAGTGAGGCAATAGGTAAGAAAAGACAAAACATTTATGGGAATGTGGAGGTATAGGCGGCCAAGCTAGTACCTAAACAAAACCAAATGGGACATATCCATTCTTACTCAATTATAGAATTAAGCACATGTGCCCTTCATTGGCACCAAAACTCACCAAACCGAACTTAACATACTCCTCAATAGATATAAATAAAGCATAGGAGTGAAACCGTCACAAACACAAACTCTTTTTTTTTCTTTTTCTTTTTTTTCGGTTTTTTTCTTTTTTTTCTTTTCTTTCCGTTATTTTTTTCAACTCTTTTTTTCTCATCCTCCTTTTTTTCAAAAATTATCAACTCCAAATCATCATATACAAGCCAAACTCGGCACAATAAACTATATACCGCAAAACAATTTAAAGTAGGTTGACAAGGAAGGCTAAATTTGGATGTAGTTAAGGGTCAACAGGCAAATTTGGCTAATGTGGAGTTAAATGGGTAAAAATGAAAGAAAAGGGAATATAAGCACCTCCTTGGATGTGACACCAACCACTAACCCGAATGTATGCAGGCAATAAGCAATTGAATTTCATATACGTGTAAATTAATGAACATGTTGTGCAAGGAGTAACTACTCACATTCCTACATGAAACTGGTCACATATGACACCAGTTTATAAAGCTCTAGTTCCTTAGAATATATAGGTAGTTTGCCAAAATTTCCAGATCAAGTCAATTCGTTCAGCTGAATTTTAACATTAACTCGTTGATATGCAATAAGACAATGCTAAAGAATATATAGTTTAATGCAAGGCTTAAGTATAAAGGACAAAAAGTAGTGCAATTTCATCATCTACCGTTCCGACTCGATCTATATGCTAAAATAAACGTGAAATTTTTTTGAATTTTTTGAATTTTCTAATTTTTTTTTTGTTTTTTGTTTTTTATGAAAATAAACAACAATGCATACGGAAATTAAACGGGATAACAGATTTGCAATAAAAACAACATGCAGACACAGATATGGATGCATAATCTCCCCAAACCAAACCGTACAATGCCCTCATTGTACCCAAAAATAAGGAAAGGAAATGCAAACTAAAAAGGAGAGAGTGGAGATGCGAAAAACTCACAAGATTACGCGAAGAAGGGACCTCCACAAACCAGCCAGCAACGTGGGAGGTCGCTAATAGCTCTGTAACAGCGTCATAGGAAGCGAATCCAAGTCAAAAGCACTCGATCGAAATGGAACAATGGTCGATCGAGGGAACTGGGCATCTAGGCAGTTCGATCGAGGAAGTAGGGCTCTCGATCGAAAGATCCTCTTTGGTAAGCACTCGATCGAGAAGGATATGTGTTCGATCGAGTGAAATCAGCACCAAAAGGGTTCGATCGAGTATACAAAGTACTCGATCGAGCCATCCACAAGAGATTCCTGCAAACACGCAATATACAGCCCACGAAACTAACAAAACAAGCTTAACTGTTCCAGTCTTATGGTTCAAAAACCAATTATTACACACACAGCTGAAATGAAAAGTAAATCAGCTAGAAATTTAAACTCCGTGTTGCCTCCCGGTAGCGCTAGTTTCAGACAGGTCCCAGCTCGACCTTTTTTTTTCTTTCATCTAGCTACCCCAGTTAGTCATGATCAAAGCAACTCAAAGCCCTTAGCATTAGATCATAAATCTGCACATGTGCTACACAAGAGCATAAGTAGCACCAAAATAAACAAGGAGCATATGAAAGAAATCTAGAGTACCGTCTGAGCCTAATAAATTTTCAATGACAAATACGGTGAAACATTATTAAATTATTTGTCCAACCGGGAGGGGGTACAACATCAAAAGAAAGAACATAAGTCATATGAGATAGTGTACTGTTAATACCAACAATAATGAAATTATCGTTAACTACCTCAGGTTGGTTGCTCTCAACGTCGGAATCATTGACAAAAGAGTATATTACCTCTTCTGTGTTAGGAGCAATTACTGACTCAGCTGCCTTC
Source organism: Silene latifolia (assembly GCF_048544455.1). Taxonomy (NCBI): domain Eukaryota; kingdom Viridiplantae; phylum Streptophyta; class Magnoliopsida; order Caryophyllales; family Caryophyllaceae; genus Silene; species Silene latifolia. The sequence continues at coordinate 118,480,118 of NC_133531.1, forward strand.
TCGTTACCCTCCTCTATGGATTCTATCCCATATATCGCAGCCTCTAGCGCGTCCAGCTCAGCTTTGAAAATGGGGGATTCACCATAACCATTGTCTTCGTCCATATCGTCGTCCAAAACGGACCAAAGTGACATCTCATTGCTTTCCGTGGACGAAGTACTCGATCGAGCAAAGATAGAACACGATCGATAGGTTTCCTCCTGAATATTACTCGATCGAACATCTTGAACTGCTCGATCGAGGTCTCCCTCATAATGGTTGTTCGATCGAGTGGATAACTTTGTAGGGAAATATCCGTAAAATTCCCTTAAATTTTAGGACTATAACGTAACTTTAACATGTGATTAATGGTAATAAACGAAAAACAAGAGAAAACGATAAAAGATCAAGAATCAACCTCGGGTCCTTGTGCAATTCGGCCTAATGAACAGAAATCAATATAGATTTCCTCCTAATCGTTGCACCCAAGACCGTCTGAGACTATGCCCCTTGTGCTAGAAATTTCTCTCTAATTGCCTTGCAATATTGAGAGAGTTTTGTGAGGTTTTCGATGAGAGATCTAGAATTTCAGAGAAAATTGCCCCGAAACCCTAATTTTTGTGCAAATGACAAAAGATTAGGTCAAAAAGGAGAGAAGCTCTCCTTTTGTTCCTCTCGGTTGGCCGTGGGTTTGCTTAGGGAGGGAATGGGCTTTCCACATCCTCCTTATTAAACTCGTGGTCCGACTCAAAATGCTAAAATGTATATGACGGGTTTTTAATTATAAATCGTCATCCGTCATCGGATATTAAAACATCGACTAGTGACATGAATTAGTCGATATATTAATACATGTCCGATAATGACAATATTGTATAATTAATTAAGTTCAATATACATTAATTAAATATAATCGTTTATATTTAATTTACGAATTAACTGCTTAATTCACCTTAGCCATTACTCCCTCCATTCAACTCCACTTTGCAACATTGCTTTTTGCGCGGGTATTAAGAAACGGATTAAAAAAACTATTAAAAGTACATAGGGAAAGGGAATGGTGGGGTTAAAGATATTAAAAAAATATAAAGGTGAGTTTTATGGTGGATTTGTGTGGGGTATGAATGGCATTTTTTGTAAATATAGATTTTTAATAAGGATAGAAAGGTCTTTTACATGTCCAAATAAGGAAACCTGTAAAGTGGAGTTGAATGGACGGAAATAGAATACTTGTAAAGTGGAGTTGAATGGAGGGAGTATTATTTAATCCGTATTAAATAAATATCTCAACATCGCGTTTGACTAATTTTTAGTCAATAACTCCGACTAACTGCTTAGTCATATTAGGCATCAACATGACTGTATTTTCATACTGTCACATCTCTCAAACGTATCCTATAGGTGTGACTTTTAGGGACCAGTTGATCACCGCCATCAGTATGACAATAACGTCAAACTTATCTAGCAAGCCAACCGTTATTGATAAACGTGGACCAACTGATAATAATACAAAAGTATACCCTTTAATCCTTTTAGAGATTTATATGTCATTGCACTAACTGTAGAGGACACCAGCCCCAACAAGCTCCCACTTGTCTGTACAAGTGTACGTGCAATAACGTTATCCGCACTAACTGGAGGACACCGGCTCCAACAAACTCCCACTTGTCCGTACAAGTGTATGTGCGATAACCGATTCTCATATCCATTTAAAATTTCTCCCACTCAATGTAAAACAATTTGCAGATCCGGATGCGCAAAGGTCGTATTTTACAATCGATCTGTATCTAGAGTGGTTTCCCCGACTAGAGAGTAACTTAACTAATAAAACGAATCTGTATTCGAGCATGGCCATGCATTTCGATTCTGACTCCTCGAGTGGCCCCGAGAAATATCGAGTACGATAAAGGTGAATATTTCCTTCAACTCGACTCCTGCCGATCTAAGCACAGCATGAAATGACCCAGAAACAATCTACTTGGCCCCCTGTTATGGATGACCGTGAGAAAGAAACCAAAGTCCCCCAAAATCTGCCTTAGTCTTAAGAGACAGTCGATAGTCAAAAGAATCGACTCTTAGGATCACCATGGAGGTCCTATCCACGACCTGGCACCGAATGTTATAAAACATTTAGGACTCCACGTCGTTGTCACAATTGTGTCCTACGAGATATCCGTATAACTCGCCTCTTTGATTGGTCAGTCAACCGTTTGACTTATGGCTCGTTGAACCCACCATCAACCAACGTCACAAAATAATTGCCAGAGTTATCAGCTCACGTGGGCAATTAAGGACCAAAAATATAATGTTTGTTCAGTTCACTTTGTGGTGTTCAAAATTGTCGTACAAATCCACATGAAAAACAAAATATATAAATATCAAAACGATGATGTCGTATAGAGTACACAAGAAAATGAATCTAATCCATAAAAGAGTACTACAACTCAGGAACACGTTTAATTCCCATGGAATTAACATGCCCTTCATGCTTATCTTGTCGTAATGGTTTAGTGAGAGGATCTGCTATATTATCATCTGTAGCAATCTTTTCTATCACTACCTCCTTTTGCTCCACGTAATCTCGGATTAGATGAGCTTTTCGTTGTACATGTCTAGACTTGTTGCTGGACTTAGGCTCCTTAGCCTGGAAGATGGCACCTCTATTGTCGCAATAGATGGTGATCGGGTCATTCGAACAAGGCACTACAGATAGTCCTTGTAAGAATTGACGCATCCATATCGCTTCCTTTGCAGCTTCAGACGCGGCATAGTACTCGGACTCAGTCGGAGAATCTCTTTGTAACACTTTGTTTGGAACGCTTCGGTGATCTGCAGCGCCATTAAGAGTAAAAACGAATCCGCATCGAGATTTCGAGTCATCTCGATCCGTTTGGAAGCTAGCATCTGCAGAATAGGTTGCGCATAGCTTTTGATCGCCTCCATAAGTCAATGCCCAATCTTTAGTCCTCCGTAGGTACTTAAGAATGTTCTTGACAGCCATCCAATGTGATTCACCTGGATGCTGTTGGAATCGACTTGTCATACTCAATGCATATGCTACGTCCGGACGTGTGCATATCATGGCATACATGATTGATCCTATAGCCGATGCATAAGGAATCCGTGTCATGTGCTCTTTCTCTCCGGTGTCTCGGTGCCCGAGACTTGCTCAAATGCACCCTGGAGCCATAGGAAGAAACCCCTTTTTGGAGTTAGTCATGTTGAATCTCTCTAGAATCTTGTCTATATAAGACTCGGCGAGAGATAACATCCGACGTGATCTATCTCGATAGATACGGATGCCCAAAATTCTCTGTGCCTCACCCAGATCTTTCATCTGGAAATGGTTCTTCAACCATACTTTTACCGAAGTTAAGAGAGGTATGTCATTCCCAATCAGGAGTATGTCATCAACATACAATATTAGGAAGACAATCTTACTCCCACTCGACTTGATATATAGACATGGTTCCTCGACCGATCGAGTAAATCCATTTTCTTTTATCACTTGGTCGAAACGATGATTCCAACTCCGAGAAGCTTGCTTAAGTCCATAAATGGAACGCTTAAACTTGCACACTTTCTTAGGATGTTCAGGATCGATGAAACCTTCGGGTTGTACCATGTACAACGCTTCCTCCAAATAACCGTTTAAGAAGGCGGTTTTCACGTCCATTTGCCAAATTTCGTAGTCATGAAAAGCGACAATCGCTAAGATAATCCGAATGGAACGCAGCATGACTACGGGTGCAAAAATATCATCGTAGTGCAAGCCTGGCACTTGGGTGAAACCTTTAGCAACTAGTCGTGCTTTATAGATATCTTGTTGACCTTCCACAGAATGCTTTATCTTGTAAAGCCATTTGCATTGAAGGGGACGAACCTTAGCAGGTAAGTCAACAAGATCCCATACGTTGTTCTCATACATGGAGTACATCTCGGATTGCATGGCCTCAAGCCACAGCTTTGAGTCGGAACTAGTCATGGCACCTTTATAGGTTGCGGGTTCACTACTCGTTAAGAGCAGAATGTCATCTATGTCATGTTCCTCGACCATACCAATGAATCTGTCCGGAGGAATAGAGACTCTACCCGACCTCCTAGGTTCCTCAGTAATATTAACCGCAGCCAGGATTGAAGGAACTGGTTCCTCCAATGGTTGCTCGGTATTTGGTTCTGGAATCTCCGACAGCTCGAAGATTCTATCACTCTTTGCATTCTCGAGAAACTCTTTCTCTAAGAATGTCGCACTAGCCGCAACAAATACACGTTGTTCGGTTGGCGAATAGAAGTAATGACCAAATGTTCCTTTAGGATAACCTATAAAGTATGTTTTGACCGATCGCGGGCCGAGCTTATCCTCGTGTCTCCACTTGACATAAGCCTCGCAGCCCCAAACCCGTATAAAGGACAAGTTAGGGACCGTTCCCTTCCATAGTTCATATGGAGTCTTGTCAACAGCTTTAGACGGACTTCGGTTAAGTATTAGAGCAGCTGACAGAAGAGCATAACCCCACAATGAATCAGGCAATATAGTGTGACTCATCATGGATCGAACCATATCATGTAGTGTTCGATTTCTCCGTTCGGACACACCATTCAATTGAGGTGTTCCAGGTGGAGTTAACTGTAAGGCAATCCCACAGTCCTTGAGGTGTTGATCAAACTCGTGAGAAAGATACTCGCCACCATGGTCTGATAGTAGTGTTTTAATCTTTCTACCCAGTTGGTTCTGTACCCGATTCTGGTATTCTTTGAATTTCTCAAAGGACTCACTTTTATGCTTCATCAAATAGACATAGCCATATCTACTTAAATCGTCCGTGAAAGTGATGAAATACCTATAGCCTTCTCGTGCGGTGATTGACATAGGTCCACACACATCCGTATGTATGAGTCCTAATAGGCCAGCAGCGCGCATTCCAACACCTTTGAAGGAAATTCGAGTCATCTTACCAATGAGACATGATTCACACGTGCCAAATGATTGAAAATCAAAGGCCGAGATAGCTCCATTTCGTATGAGCCGTTTAACGCGTTTCTCATTAATGTGTCCCATACAGCGATTGCCATAGATAAGTTTGATCTTTGTCACCAACCTTTAACTTCTTATTCATTACGTGCAATATTTCGGTGGTCTGATCTAAAACATAAATTCCGTTCATGGAGACTGCCTTGCCATAAATCATATCGTGTAATGAGAAAATGCAACTATTATTCTCTATTATAAATGAAAAACCAAGTTTGTCAAGTGCGTAAACCTGAAATAATGTTTTTGGATAGACTCGGGTACATAATAGCGATTATATAAAAATAACTCAAATCCGCTAGGAAGCTGGATCACATATGTTCCCCTTGAGACGGCAGCCACTCGTGCTCCATTCCCAACACGCAGGTCCACCTCACCCTTTACGAGGGGTTTGATGTTTCGGAGGACCTGCACATGATTGCACAAATGAGAACCACAACCAGTATCTAGTACCCAAGTTCCGTAACTTGCGTGGTTAATCTCAATCATATGAACAAAAGAAGAAGAAGAAGAAGACATACCAACAGGATTAACGCGACCTGCTTTTATGTCCTCATGGTATACAGGACATGTACGCCTCCAATGCCCAGTCTTGTGGCAATGATGGCATTCCATGTTACCGGTCTTGCTCTTTGTCGCGCCTGATGAGGTGCTCGACTCACCAGGCCCACTCTTACCTGATCCCGACTTCTTAAACTTCGGTTTACCTACTGCTAGGTCTGCCTGAGCTTTGCCCTTACCCTTGCCCTTGTTTGACACAACGAGAACATCCTATTTCATGCTCCCACTAAACTTCGTGTCCTTCTCGGTCTGTACGAGAAGGGAGTGTAGTGCATGAGGACTTTTCTTCAAATCATTCATATAGTAATTGGCTCTAAAGAGCGCAAAACCATCGTGGAGTGAATGAAGCATGCGGTCAATCATGATGTTCTCGCTGATCTTACAATCAAGCGCCTCCAGTTTCTCGACATTCTCAATCATGCTGAGAATGTGTGGGCTAACCGGTTGGCCCTTCTGGAGTTTCGCCTCAAAGAAGCGACAGGTATGCTCATAGGTCACGATTCTCGGTGCTTTCGAGAATTCCTTAGTGAGCGTGGTGAAAATCTTGTTTGCACCTTGGGCTATGAAGCGTTTCTGCAAATTGGGTTTCATTGCAAAAATGAGTACGTTCTTTATCGCACCCGCTTCCATGACAAAATCGCTATACTTGGCGATCTCGTTAGCTCATTTGTGGGACTGGTTTGGCGGGATGAGCTCAATTAGATATTTGAGCTTCCGTCGAACGGCAGAATTCCGTAATCCGCCTCCCGATCCGCGAAGTTTGATCCATCATTCTTCAGTCGAGTAGACTGATTCATCTGATTCATGAAGATCCGAAGTCAGGACTCACGGTCCAAAGTGACACTTGGTATTGGGTCGTCAGCACGGCCAGCCATTATGTTATTAGCAGTTTAAATGATCGTGATCTACACTGAAAAAGAAAAGAAAAACAAAACGAAATAAGCAACTCATCGTGGTGATTTAAGTCTATTTAAAATTCATTTTAACGTGTAGACTCATAACACTTGTATAATCGATCTACCTCAAGAACTATACAAATGATCCCAAGACTCAATTTCTGTAAATTGATAAGCCAACTGTTTAGCTAGTTCTATCGTTAGAACTCTTGGTCGATAGATTTCCGTAAATCCTATCTATAGTCCACCATAATCACTGGATCGTACTAGTGACCACAGTGTTGAGATAAAATAGGTCAATCAGTTCCAATTTACCCGACGTAGAAGGGGTCATATTATGCCTACCGACGAAGAAGGGATTCATTGGAGTTTGACCTATAAAGACTATTCTCAATTTTTGTTTATATGAGGAAGATCCCATCAACTTAGTTTTAATTCATTTTAAGTGAACGAAAAACTAGAATTGCGTGAATGAATTAATTTAGGTGATGGCTTATAAAAACGTGTGATATCTGTATATCATAGAAAACTAACGCGTAACCTCTATATGAGTCAGTTTTCATGCAACTATTAGGTGGTTTGGTTTTAGGCGGAATATGATGCAAACTATCGTTACGATGAAAACATACAAGAATGCAAAACGTAAATAAAAGTCCTAGTGTGGCCTATCCTAGTAAAAAGAACATAATACAACTTTAGAATCCACCGTTGGACCCGAGAAGCTTATCTTGATGTTCCATCTTTGTCCATGCAGCGGGAGTGAGCATCCGATCTCCATCTTTGGTCTTCTCAAAATTACAATTTAAAATTTACAAAATATAAACCTATTTACATTCTAAATTAAAACTGTAATTACAAGGAAAAATCAAAACGGAGATGCGAGATCTCAAAATACAACCAAGACCGTGTTCCATCATTACGGTAACACGTTCTACTAAGGCCACACTAAGTTACAATCGTTTGTAAAATTAAATACGTAATAAAAACATTCATGGCATTCAAAAGTAACGATAAATAAAAATGCATCCATCAACTAAAATAAAATTTGTTCGTGACATAATTCCGTAATTATGTTAAATTTATCCAAACCACCTTTTAACGATTAAAATTATGTGACAAAACCGCTTCTATCAACTTAATTTTAATTCATTACAATCCGTTACCTTAAACAGCTTTAAAATAACTATAATGGTACATGTGTGAACCGTTTCACAATCAAGCGAGTGTACAAAATCTTTATTATGTACATTTTATGGCCAAAAGAAAAATTAAAACATGGGAAAATAATTTTAAGCGCAGCCATAAACACATTTCCTCGATCGAGACACTAAAGTCCTCGATCGAAGAACAAAAGGGCTCGATCGACCGATCATCGCCGATCGATCGAGAGGTTTAAAAGAAAGTGCTCGATCGACTGAACTCAAGGTCGATCGAGTACTTTTATTAGCAACGCTGTTCGATCGATTACGAGGACTTCTCGATCGAACAGTTAGGGTTTTAAAAAAGGTCGATCGAGTACTGCGATTACTCGATCGAGTAAAACAACACAGAAAAACACTCGATCGAGTAGTATACGCTCGACCGAGAGCAAAAACAAATCCGAAACATTAAAACCCTCGTGAAATCGATTTGATAGAACAAAAACAATTGTAAATTTGACTTAATCCGTATAAAATGAAATCTACAATTGACAAAACCTTAACATATTGCTATAATTATCGTTTAAAATAACAATATGCAATGAACAAATCGAAAAACAAAATCAGTCGACTGAGACTGATCAGCCAGGAGATGCATGTCACGGTTTACAAAAATTTATCGATTCAAATCGTTTAATGAAAATCACAATGAAAAATTTACGTGGCCTCGCTCTGATACCACTTGTTGGTAAATATCCGTAAAATTCCCTTAAATTTTAGGACTATAACGTAACATTAACATGTGATTAATGGTCATAAACGAAAAACAAGAGAAAACGATAAAAGATCAAGAATCAACCTCGGGTCCTTGTGCAATTCGGCCTAATGAACAGAAATCAATATAGATTTCCTCCTAATCGTTGCACCCAAGACCGTCTGAGACTATGCCCCTTGTGCTAGAAATTTCTCTCTAATTGCCTTGCAATATTGAGAGAGTTTTGTGAGGTTTTCGATGAGAGATCTAGAATTTCAGAGAAAATTGCCCCGAAACCCTAATTTTTGTGCAAATGACAAAAGATTAGGTCAAAAAGGAGAGAAGCTCTCCTTTTGTTCCTCTCGGTTGGCCGTGGGTTTGCTTAGGGAGGGAGTGGGCTTTTCACTTCCTCCTTATTAAACTCATGGTCTGACTCAAAATGCTAAAATGTATATGACGGGTTTTTAATTATAAATCGTCATCCGTCATCGGATATTAAAACATCGACTAGTGACATGAATTAGTCGATATATTAATACATGTCCGATAATGACAATATTGTATAATTAATTAAGTTCAATATACAATAATTAAATATAGTCGTTTATATTTAATTTACGAATTAACTGCTTAATTCACCTTAGCCATTATTATTTAATCCGTATTAAATAAATATCTCAACATCGCGTTTGACTAATTATTAGTCAATAACTCCGACTAACTGCTTAGTCATATTAGGCATCAACATGACTGTATTTTTCATCTTTGTCACATCTCTCAAACGTATCCTATAGGTGTGACTTTTAGGGACCAGTTGATCACCGCCATCAGTATGACAATAACGTCAAACTTATCTAGCAAGCCAACCATTATTGATAAACGTGGACCAACTGATAATAATACAAAAGTATACCCTTTAATCCTTTTAGAGATTTATATGTCATTGCACTAACTGTAGAGGACACCAGCCCCAACAAGCTCTCACTTGTCCGTACAAGTGTACGTGCAATAACGTTATCCGCACTAACTGGAGGACACCGGCTCCAACAAACTTTATTCGATCGAACACTTCCTCAGATAATCCGCTCGATCGAACACTGTCACTAATTCGATCGAGTGATTGTTGATGTACAGTGCAGAAATCTTCAAGTATTGCGTCGTCTTCAGATACATTTTCGTATTCCGAGTCATGCAAATCATTAGTATCGATAGGCAACTCGGGTCCTTCATGGGAAAGACCACTCTCTGTGTGCCTAAAGTTCGTCTTAGCAGCTAACTGAGCTATTTTAGACTCAAGCTCATTAATTTGAGTGTAATTAAATCTATCATGTTCCTGCAATTGAAGTGCAAGTGCCTTCACCAAAGATTTTAGTTCAGTAATCTCTTGTTTCTGTTTATCAGGAGGAGGAGCTTGTTGTTGCGGTGGCCAGGCGAATGGAGGATTTTGATAGCCTCGTTGATAAGGTAGATGTGGCGGCACAATTGCAAAAGGTTGACTAGCTTGTCTATGCTGCTTGAACGAATAGACCTCGTCATTTTCCGCTAAGCAAATAGCTGCAATGTGCCCAGCAGCACCACATCTCCCACAGTAAACCACCTGCTGCGCCATAGAATGGAACATAGGTGGAAGATCAAAGGTACTCAAGCCTTCCCTTTGACGATCTTTTACCTGGAATTGTCTAGGTAGGACCTGTAGGACCTATCAAAACAGCACTAGAGAAAAAGATGAGAACGGCCCCAAGGAATAAATTCCTCGAGGCTAAAGATAGACAAAAATAACAAGCAAATAAATAGTTGCTTCCCCGGCAACGGCGCCAAAATTTGATACCATCGTTTCAGTACCAAAAATAAATACCTAAGTACTACTAACAGAAGTCAGCGGTAAGTAGGGTCGATCTTCACAGGGAGGCGGTCACTATCTACTTGTTAATTCTAGTCTGTCTACGGTCACAATTGGGGGTTTGAATTGTTTGAACTAAACTAAATGAGATTAAAGCGAGAGAAAAGAATAAGAGGAATTAACAATAAAGGGAGAAAACTAGGATTGTCGGGTCATCAATGAATATCGGAAAATTGGAGCTTAGCTTCCGCCCTCACTAAAGCATCCTATTGTTCACTACGGGTCTCACCCCTTCCAACCTTTTGGTCTAGGTTAAGGCTTACCATGATTAATTAAGCTAAATGCATCGATTCAAGTAGCTAGTTACAGTTAATAGTAGAGATTAACAACATAGACATATCAACAACGGAAGATCTGTAAACCTAATTAGCAATTAACGACAAATCATTTAATCCCCTAAATCCTAGCAAGGGAATTAGCTAAACATAATAAATAAAACAAAAGAAGAAGGTGAAGAAATAAAGAACATTGAAAATTAAAGAGAGTAAAAGAGAATTACTAAATAAGATCTGGAAAAAGAGAGAAACATAGTATTCAGCAGTAACAGGGAAAAGTAATGTATGAAGTGATGTCTAAATCTCATGTCGTCTTTCCTATTTATAGGAAAGACAATTATTAAACATAGAAAACGAAATAAAACTAAAACAACCTGAGCCCATTAGCGAGTTACTCGATCGAACAGTTTAGAACTGTTCGATCGAACAAAAACAAGCAAAAACCACTCGATCGAGTAGATAAACCACTCGATCGAGGAACCATTAAAAAGCTCATCTCGATCGAACACTTAAAGTACTCGATCGACTCTTCTCATCCTCCGAAAGTGCTCGATTGACTAATAAGGCCTTCGATCGAGTAACTTTGACTCAGCCAGCTCATTATGTCGTTAGTTTTAGCCTTGACTTGGTGATTTAGTTTCCGAAATGACTTCACGCATCCCATAATAGCATCATCTCTACTCCAAATCCACTCATCCTCCAAATGCATGCAAAAAAGACGATAAGAGGCTTGATTCCACCACTTTCAGGTCTATTCCTGCAAATAAAGCAAAACAAACCAAAGTAGAATATTCGGGGCATTTCGTAGCATAAAACTACGAGGATAGCATAGAATACGTGCACAAAGAGGCTTAAAAAGGCTATATAAAATGCATGTATCAAACATGGCGAACATGGTTGCGGCGCTGAATACGAATACCCCGTCCGAGGCATCCTTCTCCAAGGCTTTCACCTCCTCATGAATTGGTAAGATGAGGTGTGAGAATTCTAAGGTTGGGTTGTCATCAGAGATGGCATGGATTCCCAAGGGGTTTGTCTTGTTGTTTGGTTTTATTGGTGGAGGGAAAGGTAATTCCCTTTTCTCGATCATGTCTTAAATGATGTTTTTGAGCTTGAAGTAGGCTTCTGTGCCATGATCTTTCCCTTGGTGGTATTGGCAGTAGGCATTGGGATTCCAGAAACGGCTTTTCTTAGCCTCAGATGGATCTGGGGTGGATCTAATTGGTTGTAGTTTCCCTTGGTCCATAATCATTTTTAAGGCGCTTGCATAAGTTGACCCCGGGTTGGTGAATACTCTTTGAGAGCACTCAGTTCTCTTTGCGGTTGGCTCAAGGAGGTTGACCTCATCGATTTTTTTTATTTGACCATAGGGGCGAGATCCGTCTGATGTAGATCCCTGCTAGCCTCTACTGGTGGTTTTGGCTAGGACACCCTTGCGGAGGTCGTCTTCGATGCGGGTTTCAATGATTTGTAGATCCCGGAATGTTTTGATGTTTTGGTATCTCAGGAATTTGGCATAAACCGGGCGAAGATTGTTGACAAATTTCTCTACCAAAGCTGATTCACTCGGCTTACTGACCAATTGAGTGCTTACCCTTGTCCAACGCGTTAGGAATTTTGTGAATCCTTCTTTATCATTCTGAGTCAGGACCTCAAGAGTACGAGTGTTAGCCTGGATTTCGACGATGTTGGCATACTGTTTTACAAATTCAACTGCGACTTCGTCACAGGTAGTAAGGTTCTTCGGGTTGAGGGAGTAGTACCACTAGCGAGGGATCGGTTCCAGGGATGATAGAAAGATCCGGGTGAAGAGTTCATGTTTGACCCCCTTTATGGCCATGTAGTCTTTGAAGGCCCTAATGTGATTGAGTGGTTCCTCTACTCCCTTGAATTTGGGTACATCAATCAAGGTAAAGTTGTCGGGTAGTTGATCCCCAACGGGTTCGAATATTCGATTGTTTTCGAGGTGGATGTTGTTACCATGGGCCAAGAGTTGTTCTTCCAAGAGTTTGAGCCTTTTCTCAGTTTCAGTCATAGGCGGAGTGTTATGTTCTCCAATTTCCTTATTTTCCAGGGTGTCAATACGGGTCTCGACACGGTCCAGGTGACCTTAAGAGTAGTGAGCAGGCTGGCTAGCTGAGCAGTCATAACATCTCTGTTGTCATTGTTGTTGTTGGACAAAGTTGAAGACGGGGCCATGGTTCTGATGCAGAAAAATGGCTCAGATTACATCTCAATCCCATATGGTTTAAAGACTAAACTTAGACAATGCAAAGGATGGAACAAAGATCAGACTCAACCAGACGAGGTGATCCGTGTGTGGTGCCACGGTGCTGACTCGATTTATAATGTGACGGTGTTGACCGAACTTTGACTCGCGTCCAACGTAGTGGCGTGACGCCATTGGACGAGTCTCGTGGTGAGACGACTCATAAGTAAAGACCCATAATTATACTTGCTTCGACTCGATAGACACGAGGCGGAATTGGAATGACGGGCTGAAGTTTTGGAAAATAGAGATTTTCAAACAGATTCGTTTGTCGCTTTATGGAAGGCTTCCGAAGAATAGGGATCTCCGAAATTCGGTCATTTGAAGAGTTGTCTTAAGTTTTTTTTCAAATGACGGTTTGAGTTTGAGTCGGCTCGGAAAACAATGTACTGTTTCCATAGACGGTTTTTTGGAATTTCAAATTGTATGTTTTGAAAATCGAGTTTTGGAGTCTCGGGGACGGTGTATGGTCCACAGGAATTTGAAAATGTCTCGAAAAAGGGGTATGTGTGTGCCTTTCTCGGGTTTTGAAAGAGCCATTGTCGGTGCGAGACGGGTTAAAATCCGTGTCTTGACGCGGCCATTATAACGGCGTAAAAAAGGTGTTTTGAAACGGTTATAGAAACCGGGTTTGAAAATCGTCATCACGATGGTCTAGAAAGGTATGTTGAAATGGTTGTAGAAAACCGGGTTTAAAAATCGTCATTACGACGGCTTAGAAAGGCGTTTTGTTATGAAATGCAACGGTCGGAAAAGGACCAAGGTTTGAAATGGCCATTATAAGGCGCAAAAAGGTGTTTTTGAAATGACACGGAAAGACTTATGATCACATAACACATAAGCACTCGCAGCTTCATTATATTATGAATAATGTTGACACGGGTTTTGGCTTAAAAGGGTGGGTTACACACCAAGCAATCAAACCCCGAATTTCGAGAGGGATATAAATCCAAACAAAATGTGTAAGGAGGGTGCCCTAACCTCGTGCTCGAAGGTGATGAAAGCTCTTTGATGAAACAGAAATGTGTAACGTCAATGGCATGCTTGACTTAATCGGGATCGGGGATGAGAAACCTCACGCCGATGAGACGAGCCAATTGGTCGAAAGGGTTAGGTTGTGAGCCCGGACAAGGACCCCGACTATAACTGTAATATCAGTTAATGCATTTCAACCAAGAACTCGTTCGAGTCTCACCATTTAGGGATCACAAAGACACAAATGTCCCAGTTCTCCCCAGCGGAGTCGCCAATCTGTGGAGCCACCTACACGCCAAGCCAATCCGTGGACGTATAGCGGTCTTTTGAAAGCCATGCTCAGCGGCGTAAAAATGCTTTCGACCGGATCGTTTTAGATCGGCCGATTTCGTCTCGGCAAGGGTCTCGAAACTATGCAAGAGATGTTCGGAGTCGTCACCAAGAATTTTTGGGATGCTTGGAATCCGTTTGAACCCACTTTATACCGAGGTCAACCAAGGCCAAAAGCGGTGTTTGACATAGGTACTAAAGATAAGGAATCGTCCATCTTTAGCATCCTATCTCTAGAATGACTCTCGTACGCCCTGGATAAGGTCGTCCACTATCTAATGTTCCTGAGTAAGAGGTGAAGGTACGTATTGGGAAGCTCTTTAATCGGACACCCAATCCCACCCGCGGTAGCGGCCTCTACTGATTGGTCTTGGTTGGTTAAATGCAAAAGTTGATAAAATGGGTACATGCATGAATGCGCATCCACGAGTTTTAACCTAACATGTGAGCTTTCTATGTCGGTTGTTTAATCCAAGTATTAAGTATTTTATGTCAAGTTGGATTTAATGTTGATTTGCATGCATGATGGAAATTAAAAATCCATTTACCGAGTTAGGTTTATGGTGCATAACATGATCCATTTGTCTTAGTAAGGCGTTTTGCAAATATGATGTAAAATGGGCAGATTTGTCATCTGATCCGTCCTGTATTCGGGTTAACCGAAGTCGGGATCGTCCTAGACAAATGCTGGAAGGAAACAGACCCTGCATCAGGCAGCCAATATTGGTGCAAGCCATCTAGCGATGCAAGCAGGCCTGTCTTAGTTTAAAAATGGAAAATGAGTGGCCTGTTTTTGCGCGGGTCAGCAAATGATTGAAGGACGTCTTCTGACCATTGAAAAAGTTCGTAAAATGGATTGTAAATAGGGTGTTTGAACCCGTCTTGATTGAAAAACCGTTTAGGCCACTTTTGTATTGATATGAAGAACGAGACTTGAATAATCATCATTTTCTGACAATATTCGATGTCGGGTTCGGTTTTGCAAGCTTGACATGAATAGTTTCGAAAATGATTATGAACTAATTGTTTTAAGTCAATTTGTTTGTAATTAGTCAATATTTATCATCGTACTCGGGTTAAAATCTGACATGGTATGTAGAACCAATGATAATTTTGTGTTTATGACTAATGCATTTGTTTTTGAAAATGTAAAGAAATGAAATAAAAGGTTTTAAAATACCTTTTAAAATGTAATTAACCAAATATTATCACCGAAACACGGATTAAACCGTCATGGTATTAGGAACTAAGGGTGAAAAATGTTTCGTGGTTAAACGTTTGTCATAAAAATAATTTGAAATATTTAAAATGGTAAAAACCGATTACAAATATGAAATTAAAACAAAAGGGGAAGAAGAGACCAAACACGGTTGGATTTAGGTTGAGAAGGGCTTTAGGCGCGAGCCTGGTTGCTATAGAAGCAGCCCCTGCCTCAACCAAATATCCGGTTTTGGCTCACTTAGCCCATATTAGGACAATGTTATGCATATTTTAGCATCTTATAGTCATGAAATAAATGAAAAACATGATAGAAGAGGATTTTTACACCCTCATACTTACATGCTAGGCTTGAGACGAAAAATCGACGAAAGTGTATCAACTTGTTTGGTCGAAAAACTCGGTTTGAAAACCGTTTTAACAATGTAAAAAGAGTGTTTTAAGTTTAGTGATGGTGTAATGGTTCAGATGGTCGGTCAAGTGATTTAATGCACGATGACGGTACAAAAAAATGTGTAAGGCTTGTGTTTTCGATCGGTAGATCGGAAACACGTGTCGGTTTGTGACTTGAGAAGTCGAGTCTAGATTTTAAGGGAGAAATGAGGGGGTGGACACTCGTGTAACTCTTAAATGGTGGCATTTGAGGGATATTTATAGAGAAATGGGTGGTTGTGTGCGTTTTGAGCGACGTGGCCGCATGGGCTGCTCGAAGAGGCGCAAGCCATTTTGCGGGTCTTCGAGGTGTCTTGTCACTATCACGCATGCGTAATCATGATTTTTTCTATCCTAGGTTTTGGATGAACTTGATTTGTACTTGACCATTAGGATTCCGGGAAACCTTAATATGGAAGTCTTTGAAAAGTTTGTTTTTTGTGTTTGACTCGATTTGACTCGTTGTTCGAGTCGGGATTTGAATTTTTGAGTCAGTTTTTGGTCCGATGTCGGTTTTGACTCTAATTAGCGTCATTGTGACCCTGTCGTCATGCATTAAACACTCGAGGTACTTTTGAAAAGTTTTGAAAAGTTTTATTTCCGAAATCATTTTAAGTTTTTCGACGTATAGTTGTACAAAACTGTCAATGAAACGCTGCGAATCCTAAACATATTGTTGTCCGATAATCATCGGGTGTTTGTTAGAGACTCGAAAGACACTGGGTATCTACAATTGCCTCGGGTAACCGAGATGGTAGCATTCTCGTGCATTAGGTGGTCCTGTTAAGGCACTTGGTGTATGGGGGTGTCACAATGTCGTATCAGAGCGACGATTTTAGAACCTGTAACTAATGAGCCCAATGAAAATAGAGAGTCAAATTAAAATGAACCCAGGTAGGAGTTGTTAGGAACTAATGCAAAGACTTGGGAGACGTCTTAAAGTCACGAACTCCCTCTACAACTTTAAACCGGTCACTATGGGGTATCATGAGATCGCTATGTGTCTACTAATGCTCTATTGCATATGTTGGATAAATATGTGTATATGAATTTGTTGGATGAATGGCATGTGGTTGAATGGAGGATGTGAGGGAAAGGATGAAAGTAATCGTATATGGTAATATGATTAGTGGTTAAGCTACTTGTTTACTGTTATTTCATATGCATATGTTGGATAAAGTGTATGATGGATGATTTGGTGGAAAAGGTAAAGTAATGTTATAATGATTTCATGATTAAAACATGGTTATATGACGGAAGTGAATTTTTATAATGTTGTTATACTAGTAACATATGAATGGAGAATTTGATATTATATATTATGTTATGTTTCTTACGTAAAGTTATAGAATAAAAGCATGTGGGTAATACATGATTGACAAGTTGAATAATATGTGTGCATGATGGATGTTGTTGCTTAGCTTCTGAAGATAGTAATATGTGGTTAGGGATACTGGTTTTATGAGCATTGAGTTGTTTTTGTTTACTTTGTTTTTATTTAAGTTGTTTGGAAGTAAAAATCAAATAGTTATGTTGTCCAATTACAGCAAAGTTGTCTTTAAAATGTTATAACTTGAGATTTATATATGGTTTTGATGTGATTCCAATTTGAGGTGATAACTTGTTCTTTTAAGATTCTAACGATAGGTCACACGCCCAAAATGACCAAGAAATGAGTGAGATATGTCCGTTTTACGAAAATAGGACAGTGCTGAGAAATGCGTAGGGTACTCGATTGAGTGGCCCTTACTCGATCGAGTGCACCTCTTGTTACTCGATCGAGTACGCCTTACTCGATCGAGTAGCCCTGGTAATTTATCATACATGCTTCTGACCTTCACCTACTCGATCGAGTAGGCTGTACTCGATCTAGTGACCCCTGTTTTGGGTAATATGCTTATCTTTTTACCTCGTCGCATATCTTATTTAATTGAAAGGTGTCCTTTTGCTTCTTTATGCATTGTTTTACAGATGTGTTCGTCTTGATGCGTAAGTTACCCAATCTTATGATGTAACTGAAGCACCTTATAATGGGCATGAGTTTGGTGGGGAGGACCTGAGTTATATGTGGTTGTGAAGGATGGTGGAAAAAGAAAAAGGGAGGTTAATGAGCTTATTAAGGCATGGAGCAAGTTTTGTGAGATGTGGTGAGTGATATTATGGCGTGTTAAGTAATGTAAAAGTAAGTGAATATGGGCAAGGGGGTGATGCAAGATTATGTAACGTGAGATTGAAAAAATTGAAATGGGGGATGCAAATGGTACCACTTGGGATGTTTATAGATTATGAAGGTAGTTATAATTGGGTTGGTTAAGAATATATGTAATGGAAAGATCGTTGTAGATAGATGGAAAAGAATGGTGTATAAAAAGCTTAGATTGAGTTATGTCGTGACGTGGATTTGTAGATAGTGAGTGAGTTTGGGGGATTTGGTTTATTAAGAGGTGAACCTATTGTGTGATTTCCTTTGGCAATTAACGGTATGAAATGAGTTTCGTTTCCTAGAGAAAAAAAGGAAATTGGAGAGTAAACTTTGCTTGTGTGGACGGATTGGTGACAAGTGTGAGTGATAGCATGATGAGAGAAGATTCCTGGTAAGAAAGAGTGATATGGTACTGATATGAAATAAAAGTATTTGAGTTTTGGAGCAATGAGAAGGTAACTGGCGCACTAAAGAGTTAGGTAGAAGGAATAAGGAGTTGAGTTGTTAACTGATTTTGTCGAGTGTAAAAATAAAAGAATGAGGGGAGTAAACTAGGAGAATGTTGATCGGAGTTATGTGATATAGAAGTAAGGAATCGTCGAGATGTATGATACTATCATGAGGATGAGAGTTAATGGTTATATAGGAGTATCATGACAACATGTTAGTCATGAGTTTCAAGGAATTAAGGGAGTATGAATTTGGTAGAGTATCTGCACGATATGAGATTTTGGTGGAGATGAGGATACAATTAAGGATAGTATTGGGAAGAATGTTGAGGTAAATTTTGTTGGTGGATTTGATGTTCGTTATTTGGAATGTTAACCGGAGATAGGAAAGGAACTGTTATATTTAGAGGTGAGTGTAAGAGATTTGTTATATGAACAGTGGTGGTGTTGTGGTATTGTCACTATTGGTTAAGGGTTATGATAGATAAGAAAGATAGCAATTCTAAAGAGGTTGATTTTATAGAGGCCGGATTGATATGAACGGTTATGAGGAAGTATAAGATGTGGTCATAGAAGGCGGTTTCTAGTAGTTGAGTATTAGCTGTATGGTTATATTGGGCAGGAGGTGATGGTTATGCGAATGGGAGAATGTGTTCTGAGGGGCATACGAGTTAAGCCCGGGCGAGAGGTAACCTTTATCAAGTGGTAACTTACGTGATCAGGATTGACTAGTTGGATGTGATTACGGATCTATGATGTGTATAAACGTTTGTGTGAGGGTCTGACCTCACGAGAAGTGGTATGGTGTGATTGTTATAAAGTTGTTATCTGAATGTTCTATAATATATGTTGGGTACGATAACCTAATGGAATGATATTCAAAACTGATAGTTTAGATGATTTGGCATGGCTAGTTATACTTGTATGTGTATTCAGGATATATGTTTATTCCGTGAAATGGTAGGGATGATATTCATGCAGTTCTTATCTGTTTATTTCGTGTAATATGTTGCGTTGTGATCTAGTAAAGCAGTTTTGAGTAAGTTCTTGTCCGGGAAGTTATATCGAGTTAGTTTTTATGGGATTGTATAAGTTGCGATGACTATCGATGTAGTTGTTGTGCCTCGGTTAGTGATCCGAGCACGGTACTTCGTGTTGTGATGTGGGAATTTTCGCACTGCGATTCGGCTGTTGGTGGTGGTGTTGCCATGCCGTCATCGGTTGTGGTGGAGTAGGCGGTTTGATTATGATACGAGTTTTTAAAAGTACATACCGGTTATAAATAGATTGTTGTTTTCTTTACTGCTGTTTCCTGCGAGTTTCGGTGTGGACAGATAGACGATTGTTTTGTTTA
Organism: Silene latifolia; assembly: GCF_048544455.1. Classification (NCBI taxonomy): domain Eukaryota; kingdom Viridiplantae; phylum Streptophyta; class Magnoliopsida; order Caryophyllales; family Caryophyllaceae; genus Silene; species Silene latifolia. Next base: position 118,499,881 of record NC_133531.1, read on the forward strand.
TTGATTTTCCTTACCAATTTCAGCATGGGGGTGAGGGTAGAGTATGATATGGAAGAGAGTTGTGTATGTTTCCATTATTGTCAGGGTATTTTGATATTCTGTTGATGGGACACAGTTGTGAGAGGTGGTTAAAATACTTTTGATCTTGTGTTAGATGAGGCATTGGTGGACATAGTTGTGGCAAGAGTTTTGTGGAACGTGTGTGCTGAGCTGGAAGCGGCAAATGGTTCGTAATATTTATTAGGACAGTGAGTATACAGTGTTGAGAATTAGTATCATGTTAAGTTATGGATGATTTTTGCGGTAATGAAAGAAACGAACATGAGGATCTATTGTTAGTGTGGGTAATAATGGTGGACCGTGAGTTATGAGTATGGATATAGGAGTATGTATAAAGGATTATGTCTTTTAGGCGGTAATAGGGAACAATTGAAGTATTGGTTATGCTAAGGATTTTTGTGGTATAGGCTAGGTGGTGTGCCGAATGAATTGAGGTATGAGAACTGTTAAAGTAAGAGAGCCTTGGATGTAGGAATGGTTGTAAATGTTGAGATTATAGGCGGTTATCATTGACATGCGGTGGTGATGATAAGATACAGCTAAGAATCTAGTATTAGTGAGCTACGAGGACGTAACAGTTATCTTAAGTGGAGTAGGATGCGGCAAAGAGAGTTTGATGGTTGTAAGATTTGGAAGTTTGTGTCTTGGTAGAGAATAAATAATGGATTTGTTTTGTGGTTGATATTGCTAAAAGGTCATGGCCGTGCTTGTAGTAGTGTGATGTTTAGGAGTGTGAGAATACTTCGATAGTGTTGACAGTTGGATGATGATGTTATGAGTGGGAGTAAACTTCAAGGATGAAGTTCCTTTTAAGGGTGGTAGAATGTAACATTCCGTTTGTTGTTTATGAGTGTCTTAATATTTGATTTTTTAGTTGATAATATGTAGTGAGACGAAGCTAGCGACGTTGGTGGATGGTATTTGGAAGTGTATGGAGTTAGTGTCGACAGACTATAATGTAGTTGATACGATATCGTGAGCCATGTTGTGGAGGTAGGCATAGTTGGTGGAGTTGGTGTTAAGAGTTCATCTTTAATAGGTTGGGGTTTTGTTTTGAGTTCTTAGTTGCGTTGTTGTGTCCTGATCGAGTTAGTATGTTTGTTTTGAGTATAGGTTGAACTTCGAGGACGAAGTTCCTTTTAAGGAGGGAAAACTATAATACTACTGTTTTCTATGTCTTTGGTTACTCTATCGAGTGGGGCTTACTCTGTTGAGTAAGTAAGTTTGGTTTACGAAGTAGTGTTCTGCTGATTGGTACTCGATCGAGTAAGTTGGGGACTTGATCGAGTAAGAGTCACTCGATCGAGTATGTTACTTACTCGATCGAGTAAGTTACTTTTTACGGGCTATTTGTCGGGTTTTGATAGCAACGCGAGAAGGTTATAAAGACATATTCGTCATTTGTTTTTCACTCTGACTTCATTACAAACTTTTCACAAGAGAACATAAGTTACGTAGCTTTCCCTTCTCACATTGCTATCAAATACTAAGGGTTAGAGTCGTCGGATCGTTGAGTTCTTTACGCCGTTGAGTTCATCGTATCGTGGGTAAAATCCTTGTATAGTTTTTATACCTTTTCGTTGATTTTGTTTAAAACCCTAGTTGGGTATTTCGGGGGATTTTGGGAGTATGATGTGTATTAAATAGTGATTGCATGATTGTGTGATTATAGGAGGTGATTGCGTTGAAGAACGGTTTTGATTAGCTGATTATGTTGATCTTCATGTTTGCTTTTCCAGGTAGGATTTCCTCCTCAGTTATTGGTTATATGTATGTTGGTTGGTTGACTGATTGTTGGTGGTTGTTGATTAATAACATTTGTCTATATCGTATTTGAATTGGTAATTGTTAATATTGTAGTTGTTTGCAGTTGTTTGTCTGTGGTTCGCGAGGTGCGCCCTCGGATGAGTGGAGTCACTTGCGGGAGTGGCTTCAGGCCTTTGATTCGCCTTTTGTGGAACCCGCCACAGAGGGGATGTGCACATTAAGGAACATGGGTTATCGCTCGGATGAGATTAGCGGGGCTTAGGTGGGAACGACTGTGGTCCCCCACTGGCGGCGAGTAATATCTGTTACGATGGGTATTCTGGCAGGACTACACACTTTAGTGTGTAGTCAAGTGTGTGGAGTTGTGATGGAGTTTGGGGAACTTGTGTATTGTATCTATTGTATTGTGTTTTGTGTAATCAGTAACTGACCCCGTTTAAATGTTTTGAAAACTGTGGCGATCCATTCGGGGGTGGTGAGCAGTTGTTTTGCAGGTATATCTTGGATACGCGTGGGATCTAGTTGGGGATGGAGTCATCACATAACAGAGTCTTTAGTCTTCCGCTGTATTTGTTAAGGCAGTTCCACTTAGTTGGTTTACATTTTTTAGAACAGTTGTATTTTTACTTTACAATTTTGGTTATGTAATCGTTAAACTTAATTATCTAAAGTATGTTCTTTTATGGTCAATTTGATATACGTTGCCTATGGTAACCGAGATGGTTGCATTCTTGTGCATTAGGTGGTCCTGGTAACTGGTAAGGCACTTGGTGTATGGGGTGTCACAGATATGATATGAATGAATGCATGCTCTAAGTAAATTCAATTTTATATGACATATATAATAAATTAATGCAATCTAGGCTACACTAGATGATGAATGTTTTCTATTAAGTTGGAATCTAATTTAAATTAGCTTAGGTCACCTATGATAAAACCTCCCCAAATTGATTTAAGCACTATTTCTAGTGTAGAAAGAAATAGGTTTGGTCATTAGTGACTATGCATAAATGCAAGTCTATATGCAACTAACTACGTGAATCATGTGAGATATATTACAATGCAAACTAATATAATCATGTGAGATATATTATAATGCAAACTAATCTAATATGCAATGCAATTATGCATGAGAGATAGGGAAAGAAAGGGTTCTTACAATCATGATATCAATCAAAGCCTCCTTCATCGAGGCTATCATCATCTCCACTCTCTTCTTCTTCTTCTTCTTCTTCTTCTTCTTCTTCTTCTTCTTCTTCTTCTTCTTCTTCTTCTTCTTCTTCTTCTTCTTCTTCTTCTTCTTCTTCTCCTCCTCCTCCTCCTCCTCCTCCTCTTTGATCATCTTCATTCATGCCTTGTTTTGGGAACACAAGGTATGGTTGCACCCAAGAAGGCCCATGGCCGTTAGGATCAATAAATCCTTATTGAGCCATGTGGTAATATTGAGGGTAAAGGGCCAAATAGTTGTTTTCTTGCCCACGGTGGATCCTAAAATCTATGTCTGTCATCATACCCATCAAGATATCCATGCCCAATGGCGGGGTGTTGGAAGGAGGAGGAATGTAGGGTCTGCAGACATGGGGATATGGGAGTATCTCTGCATAAGAGGCCGAACTCCATGGAGGAATGGTGGGATGCCAAGGTTTGGACCTTGGGATGGTGGTGGTGCATGGGAAAGAGTAAGAGGCGCCTCCTCATGTCTCCTAGGTTGTGGAGCTACAATCCTCTCAATTGGGAGGAGGTAGCTCGGCATAGGTGCAAGGTAGCTCGACCTAGGCTCGGTGGGTGGAAGGTCCCAACAAGGAAGGGTGAATGTAGTGCTCCCCTTGGTGTACCAATCAATGCTTCCCGACTCACTATACTTGCACCATTTGTGAAATCGAAATATAGCCTTCTCATCAATCAAAGTATCCCCGGGTAGAGCTATGTGCCTGTCATCATTATTAAAGCCCGGACATAACACATTGGTCATCCTAGTCACAAGGCCACCCACTACAATTCCTTTGGACTTAGTCTTAACCCTTGCTAGAGCTCGGAACCGGACAACTAACTCAAGTGCGGGGTTAAATTTGTATTTTAGCAATCCTTGGACATTCAAATATGACTCTAGAAAAGTCATGTCAAGTTGACTAACGCTTCCCATGTCACTCCGACCAATGATAGTTCCGGCAATAAATTGATGCCACACTCTAATAACCAGATGATGAATACAGAAAGCATGACACCTCCTAAAACCATTTAATTCCAACCCGGTAATTGCTCTCCACAAGTGTGACTCCCTGAACCCTATTGGTTTCTCAAGGTTGGACTCGGGTATTTCCAGTCCAAAAATTTCACCAAAAGTACCCAAATGCATCCGGTAGGTTTCATAACACAACCTAAATTCCAAGCATACCCCATATCTTTCTCCTTCAAAAACTTTGAGACTACATAAGAATTCCAATGTGAGGCTAAGATATGTCACCTCATGCATATTAAACATCATCTAACGACCCATTCCTCCAAAGAAGGACTCGGTTTAAATTTTAATTCCAAGTTTATCCAAGATATTAAGACAATTGAAACGAGTGGGCTCAAATTCCATGCCTAGTAGTTTCACAAATCGTCTCCTATGCTCATCTTTGATGAATACTACTTCCGGGAAGTCCCCAAGTTGTTCTATTTCCGGTACTAGCTCCTCTTCTTGCCTTTGGAACTCCAATGGTGCATTAGAACCACTTCCCTTTCTCCCCTTTGTTCCTTTAGAAGTAGTAGCCTTACTCTTTCCCCAAAAACTCATGGTTGTTGTCTTAAAATCCACCAAGAATCACTACCCAAGAATGCTTCAAATCTTCACAAATAAGAACCAATCAACCTTGAAAATGCCTTATTAGAATACTAGAAGCAATGAATTGAAGCTAGAAGGCAAAAATTAAACCTGGAATGCAATAAGGAGCTCACGGATTTTGGAATCTCCAAATTTTAAACTGATGAAAATGGGTGATTTTGAGTATGTAGAAGGTTGAAATATTGATTTTTATTGTGTAGAAATGGATTTGGATGAAATTTGTAGTAATTAGAAGGTGATGTGGTTGAATTTGATGGACATTTAAGTGATTTTTGTGATTTGGGGATGAATATTGTATGTATAAGATGAAGATGGTAGGTAATATTGAATTAGAGCCATGTCACGGCCTAAAGTGAGAGCAAACACAGGTTTCTTGATCAACACGGGCAGGCTGAGCCTAGCTTGCTTTTTTTCTGCTGCAGTTTTGTTATCTCACTACCAACCCGCTCAAGTTAAATCTGACACGCTCGAGTTACAGCTCGACAGGCTCGAGTCAGTTCTGACCCGCTCGAGTTGAAGCTTTGGGATGCTCGGATTCTTCAGAATCCGCCCGTGTTCTCATGCAGGAACCTTTTTTTCTTTCTTTGGGTCTCAATTCGTGCGAGTTGTCTTCAATCCCCATGGGTTCATGCATAGTTTGGCCCAAAAATTCTTATAATGATTAGTAGGATATGCACAAGCCCAAATTCTCAATTTTCTTCATTTCTTTATATTTCCCATCTTCCTCATTTTCATCAATTTCCTTAAAAAAATCTCAATTAAAATATGAGATCCCTCCCTTTCATCTCTCAAGCAATTATTAAATGAATGCAAATCTACACTAAATGCATATATACAAGTTAATGGTTATTGAGGAACTCCATCAAATCAAAGATTGTCAATAAATAATTTCATAGAAAATTATCACTAGCACTCAAATCACGTAGAAGTCGGTCAAATTCTTGGGAGTGGGACATAAATAGGCATGGATAGCAACACAAAGTTATGCAATTGAATAACGCCTCAGTAATAGACCAAACAAGCATGTCAAGAACACTATGACAAAAATCATAAGAGAAGGGATGGATGGAAGGAACATGAAACGAGTTATTGCTTAACACTTCACTCAACTCGTCCTGGAAATAGTCAAAGTCACCACATTTAAGGCACGTACTCTCACTTTAATCCAAGGTGACTTCCATGGTGTCTATTTGGGGTTCCCAAATGTCATCATATTCCTCATCCCAACAAGGACCATTATCAAAGGGGTTGTCGTAACAAGGCTCACCAAGTTCAACACAATATTCTCCCTCTAACATGTCATCCTCAAATGGTGAGTTTTCACTCAAGCTCACATTCATCTCACTCTCATTTTGCCAATTAGCATCAAATTCTATGGAAGTTGGGTTCATTGTTACACAAGAAGAGTTGGATGACGGCGTCCAAGCAGTGGTTTCACAATTAAGAATATACTCCTCATCATCATCATCACTCTCTTCATCTATCACTCCATCTTCCCAAGGAGGGGCAAATTTGTGAACATAGTAGATTGTCTCAAGGTTATATGAAGGTGTCTCATTCTCACAAATCTCATTTTCATCATAGTTTTCCTCAATGAATTTTTGAAATGTGGTTTTTATTGCTACCAACATACCTTCCTTGGCACTTTCAAATATGTCATGCACAATTTGTTTAAGACATTTGGTGGCCATGAACTTAACAAAATCCCAAAATTCCTAACAACTCATCTCACATATCCTACCACCACTTAAGTGAAATACTAAGTTGCGGGTTTTAAAGTTCATGCCATCAAAAACAACACAACATGCTTCATAATTTAAAGTAGTAAAACCATGATGTCAACCATAAATCATATAATCTTCAAATCTTGCAATATACTTATCAAATGACTCATTTTCAAATTGCCAAAATGTGAAAGTAGACATGATGAACATATGAAATTACGCAAGTACAAGAAATAAAATTCTCAAGGAATCAAGATCCCTAAAGAAGAAGCACAACTAAAACTAGATAAAAGAACGATTTAAATACACAACACCGTCCCCGGCAACGGTGCCATTTTGATTAACGTGTCGTTGTACGCTCTCAAACACATTTTTACCCAACTACTAGCATAGCAAGCAAGTCGGGGTCGAACCCAAAGTACGGGGTACTCAAATTGTTCAATATAATTGTAGTTGCACTAGGTTTGTCACAATTGGTTTGAGTTGGTGATTCTAAACTAATGAAAACAATTAAAAGCAATGAAAGGTAAAACAAGTAATAAAAAAAAAGGATGTACACAAATGATTTACAACACTAGGGAATCATGGGATCATAGGGGAATCATGGTGGAATAGCATAAATGAATCATATAGAGGCAATAAATTATTATTGTTGTAATTAAGTTAGTGTATATCTTACAATTCCTAGAGAAACTTAGGTCTCGGAGCCTAGTCGGACAAGACCTTACAACACCTACAAGTCAACTTGGTTTTCCCTATTCATGGAGAGATAACATAGATGAGTCCTAGGAATGTTTGGGTCCTGGAGCCGAGTCGTTCAGATTTTACAATACCCACAGGTCGACTTAATTCCTCCTATTCAACTATATGCATGGTCTAACAAGCCTTTAGTTTGTTTATGACTTACAAGTCTTGTTGAAAGGATAAGAGAAACATGCTAGATTGTCAATCAAGCATTTCATCAAACATAACATGTGCATAAGTTGAATATACAATAAGTAAGCATTCATGTGAACTCATTAAGTATAAATCTTTCCCATGATTTAGTCCCCTAATCCCCCACTAAAACCTAGTTAGGAAACTACTCACTCATTATCATGGAAAACTTGTTAACAATGGTGTTAATCATCTTAACAAGTATAAACATGATGGGAGAGTGAAACAATAAGCAAGAATTAAGTAAAACGTGAAGAAATTATACCAATATTAAGATGAACAAATGGAAAGGAAATAATAATAGAAGATAACTTGATTGATTGATGACGAGTTGTCAATTGTCCAAATAATAACCCAATAATCTTCAATTACCCAATAAGGAATCTTGAACAATAATTAAAGAAAGATTAAAGTACAATTTGTGGAATGATTAAAGATTAATCTATTCTAATATACTCCTAATGAAAGCTTAATCTAGTCTAAGAAAGCTTAATCTCTTAATTATTACAAATTGAGTATATATAGTGGGTACAACATTAGGTTTAAGCAATAGTAGATTAGGAAATAAGCTTAAGTGTCGAATAGAGCCTTGCACGTTTCAAAGGATCCGTGGGAGGCAGTTCTGGGCACCAACTCGAGCGGGTTGAACATGAATCAAGCTTGTTGAAGGGCTAACTCGAGCGGGTTAGCTTCGACTCAAGCAGGTTGAGGAGCAGACCTTCTTTCCTTGCTTTTACGCCTATGATGCCTTCATATACTCTTATTCCTATCATTCTTGGTCATCATCCTTACCTCCTCTTCATACTAGTCCATCCAAGATCATCAAAAAACTTCTGAATATGCACGAGAGACGGAAATTCCACCTCATTATTTCCTTTCCTACAAGATATATAAAATGCACTAGGAAAGAAAAATAGGGAGCAATTGACGAATAAAATGGCAATGAAATGCTATATTAGTATGCAAAATTAAGTTCAATTAGGGGTCTAAATGTGCGTAATCATGAGCCACATCAACTGGGCTCGAAAACACCTTGAAGTTCGTGCCAAACTTGGCTTGAAATCGCTTTAAAAATCGCTTCAAAACGAGCTTTAAAAATATCTTTAAAAAACTCGAAACTTAGAATTAAATAAAATGATAAATAAAAACCGTCACAAAAATTCACTTTTGATTTTTCACATCAAAATAAAAAAAAATTTTGAAATAAAACTTAAATTAAAACTTTCAAATAATTCATAACGATGAATCGTAAATAAAAATTCGTAACTCGAATTAAATTCAAATCGGTTGAAATAAATTCCAGTTATTTCAAAAATCATTAAAATGTAAATAAATGAAATAAAAACTTTTACTTTATAAATTTTCAAAAAATAAATGTAAAGAAACAAATAACAATTTATTTCAAAACATTTCAAAATGACTTTTTAAAGTGCACTATTAGAAAGTATAGATAAAAAATCATCAATAAGTAACCTTATAAGTTTATCAATGGTCTCTTAGATTAAAAAAAACCATGTTTTCATAAAAAATGGTTTCTTATGTATGGTATGACCCACTAAAACGAAATAACAAAGTAACCATATTTCTAAAAAATGGTTATTTATCAAAAAAATTGGCCACATTATACTATTTTCATTTTTTACGTTTTCTTTTAAAATATTAAAATAAAACTAATATATTACTCTACTACTCTTTGAGACACACTAAACCCAATCCACCATTAACTCTACTTTCACCCTCTCATTCCCTCCAAGTCTCTGGCACCTTCTACCTCCAAAACCCCAATTCGTCACCTTGCTCCTTCACCCGTGACCCGTTAAACCATCATTTCTTGTCGCCAAACTACCATTTGGTGTCGCCAAACCACCATCAGCTCTCCTTTTTACCGTTCGTCGACTCTACTTGTCAATTATTGCGGTTTTTAATAAGGTGAGTTTCCTTTTTTTTTCGATTTATGTTTTTGTTATCCCTTAGTTGATGTAATGCAGTATGATTTTACATGAAGTGATAATATCACTTGTGTTAGTGTTCATATTTGATTGAAAAATTTTGGTAGAATATGAACAAATTATTAGGGTTAATTATGGGGTAAATTTGACTATCACGTTGAGACTAGACAGAATCATTTAATGACTATTTTTTTGCTGAATCTACAGAGAATTGGGTCATGGGCAGATTAATATAGGAACTAAAAAATGAACAAGAAATCCGAAAAACCTGTCATTTTATTGATTTAAATCTCCTAATATACTTAAATCTGATCATAATCAGGAAAACAACAAACTTCCCTAACCCCAAAACCCAGAAAATCAGTACTGTGTTTTAACATCGGTGACAGTAAGCGGATCACTAGCAGGAGCAGAAGCAGAAGCTTTATTAGAGTAACTAGCAAGCAAACTCCCTTCTTGAGCAGTAAACCCGAGAACACCAAGCATGGAAGGCCAACACTTTCTCGTGATAAACTCAATTAGGGTAGAATATGAATGAATTAGGGTTAATTATGGGGCAACTTGTTTAATAAGCTAGTGCATAATTCATATAATGACCTTGTTATACGTAGTATAATGCATAAGAGAGACAAAATTAGAGTTGATGTGATATGTGGAAATTGACAAATGAGAACTTGTTGGTAGTTAGCTCCAAGTAGCTTTTGTCGTCAAAACTAGACATATGAGAGTTTTATTGTTTCCTTGATTTCAAATTAGCTTTTTATTGTCAAAATGTTGGTCAAATTAACTTGAATTCATATAAAAGCAGGGTACTAGTTTAGTTCGTATATCCAGAAGCAACAAGGGGAACTTTGATCCAAATATAAGCAGAATATTGTTTGATGGGTAAGAGGCTTAATATAAAGTATGATAATTGAACAATATGTCATTTGAGTGTGCTCTGTAGTGCTTGGTAGTGGCTTTGTGTGACGATGTGATTACCCATATTATAGTGTTCTCGTTTACATCTTCATGATTTGTACAATATGATTATTGATATTATAAAGTTGATGAAACACGCCTTCGGAGAATATGTCTTCTCAAGTTTCATGTATTTATCGTGACATTTTGTTGTAACTATGGATTTCAATATATAAATTAGTCATTGAGATTGTTAGTAGTTTCGAATATTTTACATAGGTTACGGGTATTGTCAACAAATGGAATGAATGCATTTCGTTCCCTTAGTAGTACCTATAGTACTTGGCCATTTATATTAGTTACTTATAACTTACCACGTTCTTTGTGTATGAAAATAAAGTACATGATATTATCCTTGATAATTACCGGGCCAAAACAACCAGGAAATGATATTGACGTGTACTTGGCACCTCTTATAGGTTATCTAAAATTGTTATGGGAAAAAGGCGTGAACGTGTTTGATGCTTATAGAAATGAAACTTTCAACTTGAGGGCAATGCCTTTTTGCACCATAGAAGACTATCCGGCATATGGTAATGTTTCTGGGTATACAGTAAAGGGGGATAAGGCGTGTCCAGTATGTGATGATGTTATGAAAGGAGAGTGGCTGAGTTCGTCGAGAAAGATGGTTTATATTGGATATCGTGCATACCTAGACCATGATCATGATTATCGTAGGCAAAAAAGGCATTTAATGGTGAAAAAGTATTCAAAGAACGTCCAGTGATCTTGATAGGCGAGGAGGTATTTGTAAAAATCAAAGACATTGAGACCATATTTGGAATGAAAAATAAATCCACTCTACCAAAGCAAGGATATAAAAAATGCTCAGTGTTTTGGTCCCTACCGTATCGGCGATTCCTCTTTGTAAGACATTATTTGGACGTGATGCACATTGAAAAGAACATGTGTCATAGTGTGATTGGTACACTTTTGAATATTCCGGATAAGACAAAAGATGGTGAAATGGCTGTAGATGACTTGAAGAGCAAGTGCAAAATTAATAGCATCTGCACATAACAAATCATTTATTAGTTGGGTTAAGGATTAAGTAATGAGGGAGCTTCGTGAATCATTGGTGTCTGTTTCAGACCGTTTTAAGAGTTTAGCCTACGGGCCAAGTTTTAGTGCTACCTTCTATTCTAGGTACATCATTAATACGTGTATGGTTTCCACAAGGGACCAAGATGGAAAAGGTACTATGCAAAATAGCGGAGTAACTTTGAAAGTTATAAGTATGCATTTTGCAAGTGCTAAAGACAATCGCCCATTGTATAGTAAGATGCAATACTATGAAGTCATTGAAGAAATTTATGAGATGCATTACTACGGTTTATCAGTACCACTTTTTGAATGTAAATGGGCTGACAACATTACAAGTGTCCACACTGATGATTTGGGATATACTTTAGTTAATTTTGATAAAAGTGGTCATGTAGAAAATCCTTTCATTCTAGCAAGTCAAGAGAAAAAAAAATTATATGTCCAACCCAGCTAAAAAAAGATGGTTTGTAGTTATAATACCGAAACCTCGATATGCTATTGACGATTATGATCATTGCGATGATAATATTAAATTGAAGGCAAGGTCTCCAATAAGGTTAGTGCAATTCGATGATTGAATAAAATCGAAAGCATCGTCGTGAGCACTCTGACCAAAAATGAGGCGTGTTTTTCTTTAAGATCATAGTGATGTGACTTATATTTGAGCACATTTAGTCCCCGAATTAACCTCGTTCCTATGCTTTATAGCACTTATTTGGGTCATTTCTTTTCTTTAGTTTCCCATTTTGCATATTCTTTGAGGTTTTGTCCCCTTGGTAGAAAAGTAGTGCTAACCTTGCATTCATGAGGCAAAATGGAGCTAAATTGATGGCATCTAATGACCAAGCTTCAAAGAGAAGACATTACTAGAAGGCCTAAGTAGATAATAAAGTGAAATGGGCAATGATGAAAGGATCCTTGAATCCTCAACACGATCCTTGCGGATTGTTAAGGAGCAAAAAGAAGAGAAGCTGTCTGTCCAGGATCCGAGCGGATTGTCCACAATCCGGGAGTCTCCCAACACCACCATCTGGGCATCTTGTGCCTAGGACGAGCGTCCCATAGCAGCTCAAGCCGATCTTCTCATCCGTGATTCGCTCGGATCATAAGTCAGTACCAACCGTGCCTCTGCACGGGACGAGCGTCTAGACATGGGACTAGCAAAAGGGATATGCTCATTTCCTTCGAGAGGAGCATTTCCTCAACTTTTCTTAGGGACTTAATAGTCATTTAAGCCCTTAGTAACCCTAATCCTTGTACCTAATCTTTAGTATAAATACCCCTTTGTACTACTTAGATTAGCATGCTCTCTTAATCAAGTTGTAGTCGTCCTTTAATCTAGTAGTAATCTTGTAATCAACTCTTCATCAAGTTTTAATACAATTATCAATATTATCTTTCCTTAATTTCTCTATTGTTCTTCATTTATTTTGGGTAATTAGAAGATTATTTGGGTTTATTTGGTGGATTGATAACCTTCTATCAATCATCAAGTACTTCTATTATTCTTTACATTATTATTTGGAATCATCTTCATAGGTAGAATTCTCTCTTAATATTATTTAATTATTGTTAATAACTTTCATTTATTCATCATATTCTGCCTTGCTAGTATGATTGACAACCTTGTTAGCATGTTGAACTTGATAATGAGTGAGTAGTTTCCTTAACTAGGGTTAATGGGGAATTAGGGGAAACCAACATGGGGATTGATTCATGCTTAATCTCATATGCTCTCATAATTAGGTACTTGCTTGTTGTGATTTCAACTTATGCACATGTTATGTTTGAAGAAATGCGAGCCTATGAATCCTTGCATTTTTTACCCATCACCTATCTTTTCAAAGAGACTTGTAAGCTTATACACCAACTCGAGTCTTGTTAGATCATACATATAGTTAAATAGGAAGGACTCAGTCGACTTATAGGTATTGTACAATCTAATCGATTTGGCTCCGAGACCCAAACCTTCTTAGGGATTGTAAGCTTATACACCAACTAGATCCCATCACAGCAATAAATGCTTGCATCTAGTAGAGAACATGTTTGTATGATCAACTTCCATGAATTCTTTATGAACCCATGACACCCTAGTGAGTTTAATCAATTGTTTACATCTCCTTTTAATCATCTTCCTTGTCTTCATTACTTCACTTTTATATTGTTGATTAGTTTAGTTGATCTCCTATCTCAACCCAAATTATGACACCCTATGACACAACCATTTGCAATTGAAAATCCTACATCAATACCCGTCCCTTGGGATCCGACCTTTACTTGCCTCTTTGCTAAGAGTTGTTGTAAAGTTATAAATATTGTTTTGGTTGGTAACTTTTGACGACGAGTTTATATCCATACCACATAGCAATTAAAAATGTTTGGTTTCGGGTATATATATTCTTCCTTGTATGATTGGTTGCTAGGACACAGCGTAATGATTTTCTTTTTGCTTACTTGTCGGATTCTTAACTCACGTGTTTAATGGTTTATAATTTTTATGTACAGGTTTATGACAATGAAAGATAAAACAAGCTTATCAACTTCGAGATGGATCCGGATCAGACTCTGATATTGCACTTGACTCTCTAGAATGTGGATTTTATATTTATCATTACATGCGTAAAATTATTGCAAAACGACAACAAGTGATTCTTGATGAGGTATGACTCTGACCTTAACCCGTTTATATGTCTTGAAATATGTTATAGCTACATGATAAATTTGTATTATTAGTTTTGTTGTGTTGAGGAATTTTGGATGTTGTTGGTATGTTGGTTCCTAGATGAAAGTTGGGTTATTTGATTTCTTGGTCAATCAAGTAATGGGTGTTGGGTGCTGTTTTTATTTGAGCATCAGGTGGTATGTGTTCATTTGAGAAAGATTTTATATGGTTTTTATTGTAACAATATTCGTATGACCACGGCATCGCAATTTCTAACCCTCCTATATTTGGAAGCTTCATACGAAGTATATAATATGGCTTAAGTGATTTGTTTTAGGGTGGAAAAATTTCGATAATTAGAAGGGCATTCGACTCCGTGTGACGTATAAATTATTTTTGTTTTCTAGGATTTTAAAGATGATCAGAGACTTATTCCCACCAGATGCTTGACGAGGTTAAGGAAACGATGAATACATTTGTTCTCAAACACAAGGAAGTAGAGGTGGAGGAATATGGTACCGAAGTTGATAGTGAGAGTTAGATTTTTTTTATTAGTGGTACCTGGTATGTTTTTGGGAAAATATTGTCATGTTTTTTCTTCGTATTGGTGGCACAAAATATTACTTTCTTCAAACGATGGTAAAAGTGTAAAACTAACCCACTTTTCATTATTATTATATATATATATATATATATATATATATATATATATATATATATATATATATATATATATATATATATATATATATATATATAGAGGCGGGATCTCGTGAGTTGGGGTCTTATGGTGAGTTGTGAGTTGGGGAAATCAAGGGTTGAGATTAAAAGAAATCAAGGGCTGAGATTAAAAGATAAATTAGAAAAAAAAAAAAAGGAAAAATCGAAAAATACAAAAGCTACCGAAACATGAAAACAAAGAACCTCATTCTAACGATATTTCTCTCTCTCTACATCATCTCTACAAATCAAAACAGAGAAAACTCACAAATCGAACGCCGACTATAGCAAATTCATAAAAAACCTAATAAAATTACACAAAATCGTTGATTTGTAGTCGCAATCGAATTAAGGGTAATGTAAATTCGTTGATTTTTAGTATATTCAATCGTATTTTCGAAATTAATGTAAAAAACCTAATTAATGTAAAAATCGTTGATTTTTAGTGTAAATTCGTTGATTTTAATTGAATTCAATACTTGATTTTCTTGTTTTCGGTATAAAAGATGGACAATGAGATCAATAACAATGTTAGCGAAGAAATCAACTCGACAAAGTGAATATGGAAACAGTAATATCGTTTATTCATTCTTATCTCTTCATCCGCCGTTGTTTATAAATAAATTATTGATTTCTACATGTTTCTCATTTGTTATTCGATATTATTGTCAGATCGTCTGGCTTGTATTAGAGTAGAAAAAGAAAATCGTTATTCGATATTAATGTACTATTATTAGCCTCAAAGTGTGTATAAATCAAATATTGATTTCTATGTGTTTCTCAAATTGTTATTCTCGATATTATTGTACTCTCTGGCTTGTATTAGAGTACAAAAAGAGAACTGTTATTCTAATATTAATGTACTATTATTAGCCTGAGTGTTTATAAATCAATTATTGATTTCTATGTGTTTCTCAAATTTTATTCGATACTATTGTATCGCCTGGGCATTCAGACATAAAAAGAGAAAAAGAGAACTGTTATTCTGATATTAATGTACTATTATTGTAACCGTACAGTAACATGATTATATTATTGTACTGTTATTGTGGTATTATTGTAACATTATTGTGCTATTATTGTGCAATAACATAATAAATACAGTATTATCTGTATGTAATAAACTAGAACCAGAGTACTGTTATTCTGATATTACTGTACTATTATTGTAAAAAAGTAGAGAAACATGTTGATATTATTGTACTTTATTCGATATTATGCTACTATTGTTGTGATATTATTGTGCGCAAAGAGCGTGAAAATATACTACGGTGATAAAGAGTAGTAGCATGAGATAAACACATTTAGTGTTATTGTGATGTTATTGATTGTCGTCTGTTTCACACCACCGTTGTTATCATCGTTATTGTCACATTACCGCAATGTTGATCTCTCCCCGTGCTATTGTTATTGTGATGTTATTGTGATTTTGTTGTCCAATGATCGTACTCATTATATTAATTTCTCGTCGCAGATCTTTCTCTGTGTCTATTGTTGAAGACAATGCGTCTTACCTAATGGGGATTCTTCTAATAACAAAGATATACACACCAAATTTCAACCTGTTCGATTTAAGAAAACGATGAGTTTGTCTCAACTCTTCATTACAAAGAAGACACCCGGGGGGACCGAGCGGTGGGTGAGGACTGTTGAGAGTGATTTTACGCCTAAACGTGGCATGTTCTTTCTTACCTTGGAGGATGCAAGACATGATTTCTACAAAGATCTACGCATCAAGCCATGGATTTGATGTGAGAAGGTACACAAATGCGCAATATAAGGGGCGTCACCGTAAATCATTGGTCCGTAATGCATGGGTATAGGGATATGAAAAGAAAATGCGACTTGAAGCAACAAATCATGAAGCCGTAGTAATTTGAGTACAAAGAGAGAACAAAGACCGGCGAATTAGACAAACCAAAGAAGCATGCTCGACAAGGTGTGGTCGCAAGGCGAACATGAGGTTGAGAACCGTGAAAAAAAACAGATGACAGACCAGGGCCGGGTATATTGTGGATGTCTTTGTAGACGTTCACAATCACTCTCTTTACTCTGTCAAAAACAGGGAGTTCCAGAAGCTCTCAAGGGACGTCCATGACTACATTAAGAGGACCATTATTGATCATACTAAGCTCAACATAGGTCCAACATTGAGCTTTAGAATTCTCAAGGAATACTCAAATGGTTATCAGAATATCGGTGCCTCTTTGCTAGACTTCAAAAACTTCAAGCGAAATATCAAGTGTTACATTGGGGATAACGATGCTAAAATGTTCATTGGGCATTTCAAAATGTTTGGTCGAAACAAAGGGGTTCTACTTTGCTTATGATCGGGATGAGAACAAATGCTTGACGAAGGTTATTTGGGCTGATAAGGAAGGGATAAACAACTACAAGTTATATGGAGACACGATCTCGTTTGACCCTACTTATGGGACAAACAAATATTTCATGGTGTTTACTCCCTTCATCGGAGTAGACCACAACAAGAAGACGGTGACTTTTGGTGGGTTACTTGACTTTGAGAGTCGCATTCATTTGAGTGGATTTTTAAAAAATTCCTCGAAGCAATGGGGCAAAGAAAGAACCTCAATGTGTAATTACGACGTGCCGGAATTAAAAAGCCCGCCCAAATGTCTTCAACCATTTCGTCCACAAGTATTGCATGTGGCATATCATGCGAAAATGCCCGAGAAAGTGGGAAGGGCAATCTGCAATGATACGGAATTTATGACCGACATAAATGCCGTTGTGTGGGATGTCGACCTCGAGCCACACGAATTTGAACAGAATCGAAGATCTGTTATTGAAGCCCATGGTATGGAAAGCAACCGGTGGTTGAAGTATGTCTTTGCAATCAGACAAAAGTGGATACCTAAGATACTTTCGGGATCCGCTCTAGGTTGTTTGTTGCGAACAACCCGAGAGATCCGAAAGTTCAAACGGCTATTTCAAGCGGTTTGAAAGCCATTTTGGAACCCTCGTCGAGTTTTGGATGAGGTACAATTCGCATGATAGAGCAAAGAAAGGCATACACAAAGGAGGATGGATAATGCCAATGAGCATAGTATGCTCGAGAAAGTAGGGCCGATGAAGGTATTCCACCGCTATTCGCTATTAATGTTATTCCACCGCTATTCTACCGTTATTCCCCTATTATTCCCGTGTTACTCGCTTATTCTCGTCGTTGTGTTATTCTACGCTATTCTCACTTTGTTGTGTTATTCTCGCTATTAATGTTATTCCATCGCTATTCTTCTATTAATGTGTTGTTATTTTTGAATAAAAAACGAATATTCTTTGTGGAAATGGATAGCGTCTCGCAATAACAAAGAAAGTAATCGCTAAATTTAGTCTACTCGCTATTCTCGCTATTAATGTGTTGTTATTCTACCGCTATTTCGCTATTAATGTGTTGTTATTCTACCGCTATTCCGCTATTAATGTGTTGTTATTCTACCTCATTGTTGTGTTATTCTACCGCTATTCTTCTATTAATGTGTTGTTATTTTTGAATAAAAAACGGATATTCTTTGTGGAAATGGATAGTGTCTGCAATAACAAAGAAACTAGTCGCTAAATTTAGTCTATCGCTATTCTCGCTATTAATGTGTTGTTATTCTACCGCTATTAATGTAATTCCACCGCTATTCTCGCTATTAAGGTGGAGATGCATGCCTCACTTGTCTACACCCATCCTATCTTTGGGGACTTTCAGAATGAAGTCAAACATGCCATATGCAGCATGGGGGTGGGGGTTTGACAACAAGAGGGGCGGTGGAGTATCATGACGTTCGTGATGGACTCAAGCACAGGAGCTTCCGAGTTGAATTTAACACCAAAACTAACGAGAACAAATGTGCATGTAAGCTGTTTGAGAGGCATGGCATTGTTTGTCGCCATATACTTTGGGTGTGGAATGGTAGGCAGATCCACAGGATACCTGACCCTTATGTCCTTGCTCGATGGACAAAGAAATCATACAGCCGCTTGTCCGAGATGAAAATGGAAAGGTGATAGAAGAGATTGATGAGGCTGACATCAAGAAAGCTGAGATGTCAAAGGTTTGGTCTGAGATTTATGCAATTGTCGGGGTGATGGACAGTTATGCTACGGTTAAACACATGAAGCAATCGCAGAAAATCCCGACACGATTCAGGGTGAACATCACAGACCAATCGAACCGAAGACTAAAAACCAGAAATCGAGGCTCTTCTAGGCATCACAGCCTTCAAATGACATTGACCTTCGACCGCCAAACAAGGCCAAGAATAAGGGCGGTGGCAAAAGATTAAGGTCCTCCAAAGAAAAGGCCAAAACCAAGCAACAAAAGAGGAAGCGAAGATGCGGTAACCGCAAGAAGTGGGTGAACCACAACAAGAGAACTTGTACTCTTCCATTTGCCGAAAGTCCCCTTCCGATGACGAAGATGAAGAAGAATCGAAATCGAAGAGGTATGAATCGGACTAATACTCTCCTATTGTTCTAATGTTATCCTCTTATTCTACTGTTATTCCCCTATTATTCCCGTGTTACTCGCTATTCTTCGTTGTGTTATTCTACCGCTATTCTCGCTATTAATGTGTTGTTATTCTACCGATGTTAATGTTATTCCACCGCTATTCTCGCTATTAATGTAGCTTCTAAAATACTAAGCAAAAATTGCAAAGAATATAAATCGATGCATGAACTACCAAAAATTGCAGGAATATGTTATCCTTTTATTCTACTGTTATTCCCCTATTATTCCCGTGTTACTCGCTATTCTCTCGTTGTGTTATTCTACCGCTATTGTGCTATTAATGTGTTGTTATTTTTGGATACAAAATGGATATTCTTGGTGGAAATGGATAGTGTTCAATAACAAAGCAGAGTAGTCGTTAAATTTAGATTATCGCTATTCGCTATTAATGTGTTGTTATTCTACCGCTATCAATGTTATTCTACCGCTATTCTCGCTATTAATGTAGTCGCTAAATACTAAGCAAAAATTGCAGGAATATGAATCAGATGCATGAACTAACAAAGACAAAAGAGACACAAAAGACAGCGGCTACGATGAAGACCTCGCCTAAAAATGTCAAACACTTTTACTATTTGTCATTGTTCGAATTACATTTTAACCTAAAATGTATCTTCTAGATAATAAAGTGAGACCTACATTATATGAGAATTAATACTAGTTACTTTAATTTTTTTTGTTAATATTATCTGACTGTTTTTTTCACAAACCAACCACAAAAATAAAACTGCAAATTACACACTACAATAACAGTTGAATAATAACAGCTTAGTAATATTTATAAAAAGCAGTTCCACTTTTCAGTTTTTATTAAAAACAGTTACCTAACCTAATCTAATGTAATTACAGGAAAACCGTTTGTATTCCCCAACCCCTATAAATATCGCTATTGCGTGGTTTTTTGAGAAAAAAAAAACACACACACACCGAATAAGTACGTAAAACCGTTTGTATTCAAGAAAAACTCTACATCTCCTCTCGCAAAAAGGTAATTTCTTATCTTTTTTTTTTTGTTGGTAGACAGTTAATTACTTATCTTCCTATACTTTATTACAGAAAAACTGATTCTATTCCCCAAGCCCCTATAAATTACTGCTACTTCGAGGTAAAAAAACAAACACACACACTGAAAAAGTCCATTCCAAAAAAAAACTTTATCTCCTCTGCATAAAGGTAATTTCTTATCTTCCTATTCTTTATTTTTCTCTCATGTTTATTTTTCATATCCACAACACTCTTCTCTATCGCAAAAAAGGTAATTCTCTTTCTTATGCTTTGGTTTGCTTTTAATTTGGTTCAAAAATTTTAAACATCTTTTTATAATGCAAAAAGTTTCATACTTCCAATGCTGCAGGATGAGTGATGTAATCGACGATAGCCGAAGGTCCCCGACAAGGTGAAATCGATGAAGCCAAACGGACGATAGAGTCCCTCACGATAGAGTTGATTGACACAAGGACAAATTTAGAGGCAGCAGAAACCCGTGAAGAGGCCTTAATAAGAGAGGTCGACAGTGTAAAGGCACAATTGAAGGTTTCTTTGAACTTCAAAATGAACGTATGCGTAGACGAGTTGAAGGAAAAGAAAAATAGGAACTACACGGAAGCCGACATGGACAATCAATTCATTGCTGGTGTGAATGCTCTGAAGAAGTATTACACTGAAGCCGATATTTCAATCTCTGGCCATTGGACACCGATTCAAAGCCATGGAACTAATGGAAGCGTACAAAAACCCTTTTGAGGATGAGTCGGTGGAAGTTGAGAGCACTTTGTCCAAGGACCGAGGCAAGCAGCGCGAGAGAATAGAATAAAGATATAAAAATCTAACGATGATGGTCCAGGGTCGCCGCTTTTAAATATGTTTAAAATATTATATTGCTTTAGAAATAATGGCTTTAATATTTTAGAACGTTAATGTTTATTATGTAAGTACTATCTTTAAGTGCTATTTAAAACTATTTCTAAGTAATGTTGGAATAATGAAGTCTTTGCGAATAATAGTGCAATAACAAAGATAATAACCGCTAATTATGCGGAGTAATACCGCAATAACAAATGCAGAATAATGGTAGAATAACGAAGTAATAAAAAGCGGTCTAAACCACCGCTTTTTACAGTTAACTAAATTTACACTTGAATAAAAATGAATAGTTTTGACAAAATAATGCTGGACTAACAGTGTAATAACAGCAGAATAAACTAGTTATGCGGAATAATAGTGTAATAATGTAAGAATAACGGTGCAATAACAATAGAATCAAGTGAGAAAAAACCATTGCGATTGAATAGAAAATGCATATTCTTCGTAGAAATTGGATAGAATTTGTAAAACTTAATTAAACTAGTGGAATAAATGTTGAGAATAAGTGTAGACTAATAGTACAATAACAAAGCAGAGTAGCCGCTTAATATGCGGAGTAATACCGCAATAACAAATTAATAATGGTAGAATAACACTGGCAAAAACGCATCTAAACCACGCTTTTACACTTGACTAAATTTACACTTGAATAGAAATGGATAGTGTTTCTAGAAAACAAAGGTAATAAGAAAGCTTAATTAGACTAAAAATCAGACTAATTGTGCAATAACAAAGACAACAAACTCGCTCATTATCCCGAATAAAAAGAATAACAAAGTGGGATTAGAGTAAAAATGGATGGTGTTTGAAAAAAGTACAAGGAATATCAAAACTCAATTAAAATTAGAGTACACACTGGAATAACACTAGAGTAATACGGGAATAACAAAGACAATAAACTAGTAATTATACATAATAACGGTGCAATAACAAAGACACTAATAGTCTAACAAACACAGTTTACACCAACTTAGTCCGACTTCCCCGGATACACAACATCCAAAGGTATCGCATTCATGACGATGCCTCGACTCTTCACTACCAAAGCAGATGATTGGGGTTGCACTTCGCGGGCACTTCGGCAACTTGTTCCTTGCTGCGGCCAAACCCAACGTCTTGGCCTTCCATCTCACAAGCCTTCACTTTGTCAAGAACTACTCGCCTATGAAGATTAATATCCGCCAAGATCAGGGAAGCCGACATTTCAACACAAGAGTTTCGACGAGCAATCTTGCCGTGAAGATTGCACTCAAACACGCTTCCACCATATTCCGCAATCGTGTACAAAGAAGAAACACCCCGACTCCGAATTCAAATCAGTTCCTTCTTTTTCCATTTAAAAGGCACATCAACAATTTCGAAATTGCGGCAATCTTCACCCTTCGTAACATTATGACCCTCCATAAAAACACGCATATAGTTTGCCACAATCTCGGCCAATCTTCTGTAATCGGCTATTTGCTTGGAATCGTGAGTCATGTTGTCCAAAATATCAATCGATTCATTCAAAAAGTTGATGCGAGTAAACAAGAGTAGTGATCATTGTACAGAATCGGCACAAACACAAGGTCGGAGTTCAGACGACATCTTCCATTGCAGAATCGTAAAACACATTCAGAATGCCAACACTTATTACCCGGACCGTCAAGAGGACTTGAGGAATCAAAGTTCTCTAAGAGTGAATAAAGAGGATCCTACAAAAAGAGAAAGCATAAACAACCAAAAATAGTGCACAAGTGTTAACTTTATATCAATACTTGTGAGTCAATCTGTAGGTAATAACGCAAAATAGCAAAGGAAAAAACTAAAATACCATATGACGAACTCCGAAAAACATTGAGCTTGGTCGAGCGTTCTCAAACTCCAACGAATTCAAAAGAACCGACCAAACATCAACTACTCTTGTTGACATCATACTAGTCGCATCTACAAGGGAAACAATATCCCCCTTGTCCAAAAACACGCGACGTCGTCATTGCAACAACACTAATGACTCCCGCATTCACAAAAAATAACATATGATGAGAACAGTGGGATTACAGTGGTATAACAACAGAATAATAACGGTTCAATAACAGAACAATAACAAATAAATAATAGCGGTATAATGTGAGAATAACAAAACGGGATTGACAAAGTGGGATTACAAAGTGGACTAACAAGCAGAATAACAAAGGGGCCTAACGGTGAAATTAGACGGCTCGCTAGGTTGACAAAAATAACAAAGATAATAACAAATAGATTAAAGCGGACTAACAAAGGGGGAAACAGAAAGACTAAATCGAACGTAAACACCACAATCAAAGAAATGAAAATCGACACATACTCGTCTGTCAACTGAGCGTCTTCACGAAGAACAAAGTCCACCACTTGCTTCCGCACCTTCAGCATCTTAGAGAACTGTTTTTTGTTCTTCCGAAACAAATCCGACACCGCAACAAACCTACGCGTCGTCCGGCCCGCAA
Source organism: Silene latifolia (assembly GCF_048544455.1). Classification (NCBI taxonomy): domain Eukaryota; kingdom Viridiplantae; phylum Streptophyta; class Magnoliopsida; order Caryophyllales; family Caryophyllaceae; genus Silene; species Silene latifolia. Next base: position 118,523,380 of record NC_133531.1, read on the forward strand.
TCCATAGAGCAACCCACCCGTGCCCCGCCCTACCCCTTTTACGACTACCCAAAGCCGATCGTGGACTCACGGGGCTATCCACACCCCCGCTTCCCACTTGACGGCTGGCAGTAGGGGTCTTTCTAGAGAATTTAGGGCCGTCAATGACAAGAGGAGAAGCGACGGGCTCGTCAACAGCCGCGACGTCTTAACCTTCTTACCAACGATTTCACCCCGCCGGAACCACGACGTTTCTTACCGCTTTGAGAAGCCCTCTTTTCCGCATCCTCAATACGCCGTCTCTCTTCAAGCACGCTCGGGTTTCCTTTCTTGTCTTGTTCAACTCCTCCAAACTTTTCAACAAATCTTCCCTGGACTCGTTCATATCGAGCGCCAACAAGGCAACGATCTCGGCGCGGTAGAGGGCTCTTGAATCGAATTACCCAAGTCACAATCAAAAACAGTTCCACGGTAAAAGAGCATGTGCAACATCGTATATACACCGCAAAGTCCAAATTTTCAATCTCACCGTTTGCAGGTAAAAGGGACGTTGACAATTTTATAATCTTTGACCTCCCCACCTCGGGCAACTCCTTTGTGGACCAGAAATCGACATCAAGTTCACCTTTTTTTAAAAAAGGAAAAAGAAAACATAATTACTAACAATACTTAAACAAAACTAGGCTAAACACCAAGAGAAAATTAAAACACAATAAATGACTTACAATTAGTTTGACAATACAACAAACGTACACACGCCCGTTGATCATCAAAGCAAACATCGCCTCTTGAAATACATTATCAAGATATTCAACCCTCTTCGAAATGAAATTGATGCACAAACAACTAAAGTGCTCATGCAAAAGAATTGGGATGAAAATCTGGGAAAATATTTGGCCAAAAAAAAAATTGTTACTAATTATGTGGTTCTTTTTAAAAAAGTAAACACATCGAATAACAAAGAGAGTAATAGTAGGCTAACAAAGTAGAATAGTAGTAGAAAACACACAAAGTACGAGAAAACATACCATATCGAAGTAAGATCACACTCTCTCTTGTTGTTATTGACAAAGACAAGAAATGACAATTTGACTTCCGCACATAAATCACTCCCGGAAGCCTTATCATCTTTCGACGCATACAAAGTCGCCGCAATGGATACTAAACAAGAAGTGGAGAAAAGAGTTGAAACGTGATCCAAACATGAAAAATAAAGTAAAAGAAAAGATAAGATAGAATAACTAACCGTTGCACCCATTATCCCAAAGAAAAGTCGACTTGGGCTTCCTCTTATACAAGTATCATTAAGAAAGAGGGACCACCAGTGCACAACACCAAGCATTATCATTGAATCTGGAACCATCGATTCCATATCCTCACGATTCAGGTAAGTGTCCACACCCCAAGTGACAAGATTATCCCTTCAAAACCGAATAAAAAGGCAAAATAAGAGTCACATGAATATATTTTTGAAGAACAAAAAGCAAAGATAATATATTAAAAGTAAAGCCGAAAATTTTTACAATAAAAACAAGCTCTTACCCTTGCGAAAGGTTATGATCATTCAAGAAGCGATGAGTCCGCAACCTCTTTCCGCTTGGATAGCATTGGGTTGAAAACATGTCCCATCGTTATCATTGATTTTGACAGGACAACTAGCTCAGGAGCCACAGGACCACAATCATAGCTGCATCCGAAATTCTGAGGCACAACAGACAACAGTAGCTCCTCATGTGCAGCAGAGTGCAGCAAATAACTTGTACACATAGTAGGAGCATTCAACCCAGCAACGCCATTGTCCTCTCGGGGACAGCCTCACAACAACAAGATCACCCCTCCGACACAACCTCGGAATCCTCGTTTATCGATTTATCTATCTCGACGCAACCCCAAGCAACAAGTCCGCATGACAAGACATCACCACATCCGCTACCTCCTCTTCTCGATCACGAATGCTTCACCGCCAATTTGAGTGGAATGCTTTGAGTGTCATTACGCAATGGAATGTCAAGACGGTATCCGTCACCCCGTCTCGTGCAAACAAGCATCGCCTTTGGAATTTCATTTGCTTGAACCTCTACCGGTGGACACTCAACAGTATTAGCCACCTCCTCTGGCGGATTATCAACAAGATAGTCTTCAACTTGAATGTTAACGTCCTCCACATCATTGTTAACATCCTCCACGTTAATGGTAATATCCCCAACATCAACTACTTTCTCACCGACATCGGTGGCTCTCCATAACGAAACTCAATGTCCACAGATATCCGTCGTAATAGAATCTAAACCGAGTGGTGACAATTGTGGAGTCCCCACCTTTGCACTTTGTTGAATGACGGGACTATGTTCAACACCCTTCTTTCGCCTACACCCTTCTTTTCAAATATAGTCGGCCGCACATCCGACAAATGACCCGACACACTCCTCATAGAATTGAGAAAACAAAGTTAAATGATGGGGGTTCAATGATGACATCTTCATGGCTAGCTTTTTTGGAAGTCTGGTTCTTCAGAAAGTTGATCGCGATTTATTGGCCGCTTGCATAGCCAATACATGCTTTACCCGTTAAATCGACTCACGGATAACTTGATCCGTGAAGAAAGATGGGGTGGCAACCAAATTCTCGGACCCTTCACAACCCACTTTTTCCGATTTCGTTTGTTTGTGCTTTCTTTAGCACTGTCGGGTTACTTGGTGGGCAACTTAGCAAAGCAGTGCTTGACCCATAGCCTCGCCGGGTCTTCTCGCATCATCTTCGACTTTATAAGTTCCGCCGTTCCAAGTATCGGCGACATAAAATCCGAGAGTCCCTCTCATTAAGAAGTATAAGTTGATGAACATCCTGTGAAGTTAAAATCCCAAAATTTTACTTAAAACAAGACAATAATAGTAGAATAAAGAGGAATAATAGTACACTAACAGCAAAATAGATAAAGTGGATTAATAGTAGAACGACGGTGAAGTAATAAAATAACAAAGGAATAACAAAGACACTAACGTGAGAATAAATAACGGTGGAATAGTAGTAGAATAACAAGTAGAATAACGGTGCGGCAAGAACACTTGCAATGAATATTAGAATAACAAAGTGGAATGACAAAAGAGGAAAACCGAGGAATAACAAAGTGGAATAATAGTAAAATAATAAAAAGATGAAAACTAATGCTCGAAGACAATAACAGAATAACATTTTAGAATGATTCGTTTAAAAACAATCAAACAGGTGCTTACGTCGACCGCTGCAGACTGTACTTGCTCATCCGTAAGAATATCATCGGGTAGATCCGAGAACAAGACATCGACGTTGAGTACGTTGACCGAGCCAACGATGTTTGGGCGAGACAATGGGAAAGCAACGTCTGAACGCTCCCCGGTGCCCGAGCACCAAAGCACCGCCCTCACGCCGCAACCTCTCATTGAAAGACTTAAAATCCCAATGTTTAATGAGCGGCAGCTCATTATTCACCTGATCACCGCTAAAGAAATAACGGTGAAAATAGGTGATAGCCAATGACACTACACTACAACGAATATTTCTCCTCCCGATAAGGGCTTCACGTACGTAAGTCACCAAGTCCGAGAAGACAAACCGACACCAATTAAGTTCCTTGATCCTAGAAACATCTTCCACGGCGCTTAGAAGTCTAAGATCAAGCACATAACCCGACACGGGAGCAAGGAAACACGACATGGCAAGCAGAACAAAAGTCTTCTTAAACTCATCGTCCGCAACGTGAGACTCTAGCGGGGTCTCCCGAACTTTGTTAAGTGGTATCCCACTTTTGTTATTGCCGATACCATACTTCTCCCGCCAAGCACGCTTCAAAGCTTCTCTTTGGCGTCGGCAGAACCAGGAAATCCAAAGTAATAACCAAATCCACTTTCGCACCGAATTTGGTAAACCAAACACATCGTGCACATCATCGCAATCAACTCGAACTTCTCCGTTTCAGATATTTCAAAATACTTCCCACTCCTAAAAGCATATACAAACTCCCGAAACATGACATGGGGGAGGGAAGAAAGCTTCAACTCAAGTAAACCCCCGAATCCCATCTCCCTAATGACCTCCTTCTCGCTCCTCGGTGAGGGCTTCAATAACTTTGAAAAGAAAAGCAGCCGACAGCAGGCTAATAAATGGATCGGCACTTGTCCACACAAAAGGGTGGAAAAAATAAACAATGCATTAAAACATTTAAGATGGCATAAGCAAAAGCAGTGAGAATAATAGCAAAATAACAGCAGAGCATCAAAAAATAACACGAAAAGTAACATATTAATAGCTAAATAACAACAAAATAAAAGTAGAATAACAAAGTGGTACATACAAAGTGGGATATTTCTGCAAAGCAACTCCACTGAGGTTGCTTGCTACTTACCACAATTCCCTTCTCATGCTTAACTTTGCCACCCAACTTACTACTAGTCTTGGGTGGACTAGACGACAATTTCACAAGTTGGGTCTCGGCCTTTCGTTTGGTTTTTTTCGTGGGTGGTTCGGTTGTACATATTTCTTGACTACGAGTACTCCTTCTCCGAGAAGCAGTGCTCTTTGATGGAGATGTGACAGGGGATTTGGATGGAGACGGACCTGGAGAATTTGATGATGACGGTTGAGTAGACTTTGATGAAGCGGTGGATTTGATTCTTAACTTCATTTTCTGCTTTACTATCCAAAAAATAAAGATAAGGATCACTTTCAATGATAAATAGCTATTCAGCTAGACTTTTTTAATAATGACGCCCGAATGAGAGTACCGTAACACGTAGAATAACGAACACTAACAATTAGTATAACAAATAACAAAGAAATAAAACACAAAAAGAACATGATGGATGTGTAAACAAAAACACGAAAGAGAATCAAAACAAAAGCCTCTTTGAATAAAGAGTCAAAGACAGTTTCAAAATTACATACAGCCTACATAAGCCTTCATAAAAACAAAATAACGTACTAAATTACAGCCGGGGAAGGTTTGAATTACATAAAACCCAAAATACATTCTTCCCCACAAAGAACCAAAATGTACTTCCGAAAATACAGGACATAACATAAAAAGTCAGTCAACGTCAACAACATCGACTGACTTATAATACAATTGGTGAGCAAGATCATAAGCAGAAGGAAAGTCCCCGAAAAGTGCGTCAAAGTACTCGTGAATTAGACTCATCCGTTCGATACAGTGCATCAAGGATCTTGTCATGATCGTATATATATCTTGGCAAGCATGCAACACCGCCTTTGATGGCTCACTTGCAAGCATATAGCACTTGCATCGTTTGGAAACCCTTTGTCGAGCCCCTTGACAAAATCTTAAAACCTTGATCGTGACTTGTTCTTAGAACTTTCATATATTCGGCGTGAACACCGGGCGAACTTTTATGAAATAGGAACATTTGTGACCATTTCTTACAAACAAGAGACATATTGCTCTTGTCCAAAGTAGTCTCTACATAATCGAAAACTCTTTCCATTAGGTCCTGGCTATTTAAAACTCGCGACATTGATTGATTACGACGACGAACTCGTACATTAACTTCAAAGCACTTTTCAGTCTTATCGTCCAATAACCATCCTAATTTTTTTCTTTTCAGTAGCGAACTCGCTAGCAAATAACAATTTATCTTCATTCACTATATTTATTGCCCATCCCTCACAAACTAAGTCCATTAGTAATGCTGAAACCTACAAACAAACAAAGCCAAACAAACAAAACCACTAGAATAACAGCAGAATAACAGAAAAGAATAATGAGAAAATTAAACACAAAGAAAAACACTACAATGACCGCAACAAAGAGCGCCGCAATGACACCATACGACCAAAGATATAATGCGGAATAACAGAAGTACTGAAAAATGAAGACAACACGAACAAACACAAAAACCCTAGAAAAACACATTAAACAATTACAACATGACAAATAACTTGACAACAAACTAAGCGATAGAATAACAGCGGAGTAACACAAAACTAAAGTCAGAGAGAACATAGAACATGCGAATCACTTCAAAACTATAGAAAACTCAAAAATGCAAAGATAATAACGACATTAAAGTACTCGATTAAGTAAACCTAGCGATAATTACACTGAAAAACGAAGTAAAAAGCATACAAAAGCATGAAATTAAACAAAAATACAAAATAAAAGAGGAAAATGACATGAAATTACCTACAATAGGAAGGAAGACGATGAACGGCGAAGAGAAAACGGGAGAAAAAAGCGAAGGATACGAACAGTTGAAGAAGAATAACACAGGAATAATAGAAGAGAGAGGAACGCTTTGCAGTGGTGATAATTATATAAACGGTTAACAGTAAATGTGGATAATTAATTAGAGAGAGAAATCGTTAGAGAGTAAATGAGGGAAAGAAGAGAGAGAGAGAAAAAAAAAAGAGAAAATAAACTAAATAACAATGCTTTTATATGACAACTAAGATTAATCTTGGCCACTCATCTCTAATTTAAACTAATGCCGAGATTCACCCAACTCACAACTCACCATAAGAACCAAAAACACCAAATCCAATCTCTCTCTCTCTCTCTCTATATATATATATATATATATATATATATATATATATATATATATATATATATATATATATATATATATGTATATATATGTATATATATGTTTTTTTTTAAAAAAATAATTGGTTGGTATATATGTTTTGTTGCATGAAACACGAATATACCCACAATCGACTCATTACGGCTCACATATCAAATAATATAGATAGGGGCGGCCCATAACTAGAGCAATTCGGCCTGCGGTACCGGAGTCTAACATGGTTGGGGCCTCATCTGGTACCCAAGTCATTATATTAAATTTGACTGCTCATTAATATTAGTTGGGCTTCCTTTGGTATAATGGTAGCTACTTACATAACCTCCACATGACGTCCACGGATCGATTCCCCTTGCTGTCGTTTTTACATCATCTTTTTTTTTGTTCTCACTTAATATCTTTCCTCTTCTTTATTACTTACTTTAAATTAAACATTTTGGTTTCATTCTTTCTTTTAATCTCTCTAATGCTTCTCATTTATAAATTCAACAAAATCATCTGCATGAAGTTAATCAACCAATAATTGAGTGAGACGGTTTCATACTGCGATATTCTCCTTATTATGTAAATTAAAACTCATCTATAAAAATTGAAAGAATATTTTTAAATAGAAATAGACCGCCTCACGGTATAAGACCGTCTCGATCTATAAGTTATGTTAACAGTTTAACACCATTACTCAAATTTTCCCGTATATCCTAAATTTTTAAAATTAGTCTTAGAAACAAATTATCTAAATGGAATAAGTGAAGAAATGGAGGGAATATGTTTTACGAGAACTAGAACAATACAAGCACGATTAAAGTTTATGATTAAAATCAACACAATACTGTGCTTTTTTTGTGTATTCATAGTATTCGAGATTTTGAATTCTGCGCCTCCTCATATATTAAAGATCTCATATGTTCTTGTAACTATAAAAAAAATACGAGATATTCATCGAAAGGGCCTCCATCTAATATTTGGAACAAGGCCTCAATATTCCATTGGTCGTCCCTGAATATAGACACAGCAGGCAAGGCTAAAAAAATAATAATAAAATCAAAGAGACCATACTTCTTTAATCCATGGTTTCAGGTAAGAAACCATATATCCCTGTTATTTAGTTTTTAATTATAAGGCAAGAAACCATTTTTCTTACTTCAATGGTCTCTTTTTTAGTGAGCAAAGAAACCATTTATTTCGAAAGGATGATTTCTAACTTTTTCAAAGAAAGCATTTTTTTTTTTTTGCATGGTCTCTTACCCTAAGAGACCTTTGACCTAGAGACCATCTCTATGTTGGTTTCTTAGGTCTATTTCCAATGGTTTCTTTACCCTTTTTCTAGTAGTGGTGCTATTTAAATTAACTAAAACCATCGACGTAGCCTTGCTTGATATCCATTTGACGTATTCGTATCATGAGCACGTCACTTGAGAATACATTTGTGCTATCATTATCGGGTGTTTTGTCGGGTTTTATTAAATGGTTGTATCATCAGATACGGGTATCTACAAAGTACAGAGCCCCCACTTTGACTGAAAATTGGACAAGGCGAAAGTCAAAGTACCCTAAGTATATTGACCCGAGGATTCCGTGGGTCGTTTATAGTCCATTAGACATGCGTATAAGCTCACCATCCATAAGAAGAGATCATACCTGAAACACGGTTCTAGATGCCTCATCTTTTTCATAAAAGGACCCCAAATGATTTCCGGCATAAGAGGTAGACGGCCATGAGATCGCCAAATGAGAACTTCCAACGGGGATGAGAGTTCGGATGTGAGAATCCCGAGTATAAGAACTTAAGGTCGTGTAGAAACCTCAGATATGTGAATCCAAGATTTCAACATGGCGTGAGAGCCCAAATATGACAATCCAAACTTTCAAAATGATGTGAGAACCTGGATATGGGAATCCAAAGCTTCATAATGGTATGAGAACTCGGACATAGGAGTCCGAAACTTCATAGATGGCATGGGAACCCGGGCGTGGGAGTCCGCAACTTCATAACGGTGTAGGAACCTAGACATAGGAGTCTAAAGTCTCAAACTAGGTAGGAACTCGGACATAGGAATCCAAAACATTAAAATGGTGTAAGAACCACAAAGTAAGGTATGAGAACCTAAAGGTGGGTAACCTTCGAATTTGGGAATTCGAGGTAATGTTATATTGTGACTCTGGGTATAAGAACCCATGGATTTGAGAATCCAATGGAGATATATCGTAGTTTTGGCCATAAGAGCCCGGGAGGAAATTTTTGTGTCGTTTTTAATGGTATAGGAACCGAAACGATCTCTTTGGAATTTGGGAATCCTTTGGAGAACTTTGTGGGGTTTTAGGTATAGGAACCTAAATAATCTTCAATTTGCGAAGGAGTACTCAATTGCACGGAATAAAACCCTTGGCTTGCAAAGGAGTGACGTATACAATTACTCCTAATAGCCTGTGAAAGAATAACTGAGCCAGGCCCCAACTTGTAGAGGATGGAAAACAAAAGGTCCTCAGCTTATAATGATAGAACATCAACAAAGCCCCCAACTTGTGGAGACGGAACATCATCAATTGGCGCTTAGTCCATATTTTATCATTCATTATCATTTCCTTTCATCATTTCCATCATCTTCATTTCATCATTTTCATCAGCTTCATAAATGGTAGGTTGAGCCTTCTACATCATGAGCTGACCTACGTACCCGTTGTGATGGAATTAAACCCGTTTCGTAGTTCAACAAAGATTATTCTCATCGTTATGACGGAAGCAAACCCGTTTTGCAGTCCTGGCCCAAAACAGAGCTTTCCAAAAGGAGGTTGTCATTATACGTTGGAGATACTCCTCCCATAATGTCACTCACTTAAGTCACAATTCATCATCGTTGGTGCTCATCTCAGAATCGTTTCATCATCATTACGTCAGTACCCAACTTTGAGTGGCCTCACATCATCATTACATCGGTGCCCATTTGAGCAGCGTTACATCACTGCTCACTTGAGCGTCATCATCATTACTTGAGTATCAATATTACATCCCACATCTCATTGTATCATGGTTCACTTGAGCTACATCTTTATTCACATCGTTGCATTGTTGCTTGCTTGAGCTACATTTCATTTGCATCTTTGCCCACTTAGGCTGCATTTTATAAATTGATTGCCTGCTTGGGCTGCATTCCACTTCCACTTTATCGGGGATCACTTGTTTGAGGAGATCTCCATTTTATCTTAATAATGGTCTCTGAGGCTAACGGCTTCAGAGCCCTCAGCTGCATTAGGTTCTAAAGTTAAAGACTTTAGAGCCCCAAGTTGAAACATACATGTCGTACTTTTTAACATAAACACGTGGAAATTCACATAGAAATCATTTCGAATTTTCAAAAACATGGATGAGTCGTCGACCCAGAGCAAAACATTAGAATTGATGACAATGGGCCACTGACCCGATTCTTTGAATATCATTTGAAGTGGGTTAGTTAACCCACAAAAACATTCGAAATGGGCCACTGACCCGCAAGTTACACCGTTTGAAACTAAGCACTTTTGAAGACAATTTTGAAATGTTTTTTGAAATTATCGATCTTTCTAAATTGTTTTAGGGGGTTTTGCATGTGAAGGGTAGATAGGACTCGAGTTTTTAACTATGACTCCGACATTTTGACCCGTAAACAAAGTGGGCGTAGCCCGACACCTTCAAAAGAACACCTGTAAGTGTGCACGATTTTGAGTTCAATTATCGACTCGTTGGGGATAAAAGTGTAGATGAGCCACTCCGGCACGAAAATGACGACACAAACCATAAGACCTTCGAAATTAAGGCTGGCTCGAAGGCATGTGTTACTAGGTTCATACAGAACTAAAACATTTGAAGCATAATGAATCGTCGACCCGAAACACCGAACATCGTAGATAAAGCTTAATATGAGACTTTAACTACTCATTTGAATCTAGATTCTCATCCTGGCCCAAATCGAGTACTAAGATTGACTCAAATAAAGGTGGCTGCATTTGGACTTGGCTAAGACCCGTAAAAAATCGATAAGACACATCGTGGATGCGGGTGGATTGAATCCTTTATTCTGAAGGACTGGCTACGTATTCGCGTGGAGTGAAATCAAATCCGACGTAGTTCAATCGAAGGTGCATAAACATAATCAATTTTGTTTGTGTGTAACACTCAAAGGTTTCACCAAGGGTATCATATTGCATCCCGTTATAGCCTATAAGGTACCGTTAAATCCCGTGTTTGTGGTTGGTGTAAAAGGCTGGGATGCTTTGAGGTGTGGAGCTTGGTAATAACAAGTTTGAATGGTTAACCATAATTCTTAAGGTTTGTTTTGTGGTTCTAAGGCCAATGGGTTATAGCTTAAAATGTGGTTGAAAAAGGTGTCTCGGGTTCGACGAAACCCGAGTGCAAATGGGTTGGACAACATAGAGGGTTAAATTACCATGTATGGACCCTAAAGACTTATATGTAACGACACATGCCCAATGATTTTCAAAATTCTGCACTATTTCCCTGTGACTGTCTCAAGATGGACCAATGGGTAAAAGGGTTCGATGGTACTAACTTACTATTATGGCTTCGCCCTTTCAACTTCGACTACAAGTGCTTTGGTACTCGGCTTCTGCTTAGTGGTAATTTTGACATCGGCTTTTGCATATCGACTTCTGGCTTCTGCAATTTCGACATTCTCAACCACTCATATCTATAACTTCGACATCTTCAACTACTCACTTCCGTAACTTTGACATCGTTGACCACCCACTTTTATAACTTCGACATTTGGTATTCTTCTTCTTCTTCTCTTTGTTCTTTTTGCTTTTTCCTTTTTCTTTTTCATCTTTCATTTTATTTTTCATTTTTTCTCTTCTTTTCCATTATTTTTTCAACTTTTTTTTTCTCCTCTTTTTTGAAAATGGTTTTCTACTCATTCTCCTAGTCACAATTGGATACACACTGAAAAATGGGGTTTACCAACTAATTTGGATCAGAATTAACATTTCCTTGTTAGAACGGGTTGGTCTCTTCTCTCTTTGAGATGAGATTTTTTTGTGGGGAATGGGCTTGCCTTCCATCATCGATATGGGAAACAATTAGCTAGTCCGGGTTTGTCATAGAACCATCTACTGGGCTTCTCTTAAGCTCAGGTTCGGATGGAGGTTTTCTACCGCCAGACATGCAATAGGTAATGGAAACAGATATTGGATCCTAAAGTACCCTACCATTTACAACGGAATACATATTTCCACCCCAAGGGCACCCTTCGAGTGCGTTGTGCCTGAAATAGATTTGGAAATGAAAATGTAATGAATTTATTGAAATGATAAAAGGGTTAACAAATGGAAGAAGGAACGATTCCTAGGACACTTCCTAGGTCATCGTGCGACAAATTAATTGACTTTGCGAAAAGAAAATCCTAGACTCGACTCAAATTAAGACTAGAAAATAGATCCCGGCTTGCCATCTTCAAGCCTGGTCTTGGGCTTTCTCTTGTTCGGTCATTAGCTTGGATGCTTGGTTCTGATCATTACTCAATTTGAGGATTTCATCCTCGTTATCCGGGATAGTAGACGGGTACGAATCCAACAAGGTTTTGAGGTTTTGTGCCGCGGGACCCCTAGGAGGGGTGCCCTCATTGCTTGGTTGAACTAAAAACAAAAGAGGCAAGATACCCCTTTCAATCATGTCGTGGATCTCGTGCTTTAGTTGGAAACATTCATCGGTATCATGCCCTTTACCTTGATGAAATACACAATATGCCTTTGGCTTAAACCATTTGTTTCGTTGATTAGTAGAAGGGTTAGGAGTCGGCCCAATTGACTGAAGCCTCTCGTGAATGGTTAGTAGCTCAATGGTTGTGGTATATGAGAGGCATAGCTTCGTAAATGATCTTGGAGTAATACATACGGGTTTCTTTTGTACTAAGGAACTATTTTGGCCGACCCGGATAACATGGTACCCTGGATGTGGAACACTTCTAGGAGCCTCGCCGTTCTGTAGAAGAGAAGGGTTGGTGAAGACAGGCTTTCAGTGAGTTCGTACTTCATCCTTGGTGGGGGAAAATGGTGAGTTAACTTTTCCAACTAACCCATTTTCCAGGGTCTGGACCCGATTTCTCAAACTTGGAGAGCCGCTTGAAGTTCTAATATCATGGAATTGACTTCGTCAAGGGTAAGAACTTCGGTAATTGTAGTAGTTTCCTGAGTGATATGGACATCTTCTGTATCATCATCCCAAATTCTATTAACTACATTATCACTGAGTTTAGTAGGGTTCATAGCAGTTGCATCTTTGTTGCCCGTCCCTGGGAGAGGCAACTATCCATTCTTGATCATGTCTTGGATTGTGTGTTTCAAGAGGAAGTATTCTTCTGTATCATGGCCCATTCCCTGGTGGTACTGGAAAAATTTCTTACCGTCCCACATATGGATCTTTTTTTCAAGAGGTGGCTCTAAAGTTGGATCGATTGGTTATAGGACGCCCAGCGCAGAGAACCTTTTCAGAGCATCGGCATATGTGTCACCAAGACTAGTAAATAGTCTTTGATGTCGTCCTGGTTTCTTTGGGGTGGCCGTAACTTTTGGGGCCTTATAATGGGATGAACACTACTTTGAGTGAGATTCCCATCGAACTTTGACTTCTGTAGGGGAAGGAGATGGTGGACTATTTTTCACGGCTAACCCTTTTTCTAGATCGCGGACCTGCTTTTCAAGGATTTGGATCTGGGTGAGGAGATGATTTCCCAATATCAACTCGTTCTTAACCTCCAGAAGATGAGTGCTCAGACTTTCAACTGTGGTCTGCAACTTCAAGATCATGGAATTCAACCCCCCTATGATTGGGACGATGATGCACACTTGATTGTTCTTTCTTAGTCCTTCTACGGTAGTTATGCCTCTTCAGATGGCCCTTTTACAAAAAGAGCCCGAACAAATCAATAGTCAAACTAAAATTACATGCATAACTAAAGACTTGACCTTTGACTCATACTTGACTCAAGGACAGACTTAGACCCGGTAAATGAGCTAGATGGCTCACTTGAAAGGCGTCTCACATGCGGAGATAGGTCTTTGACCTAACTATGATTTGACTCAAACTGAATTCTTGGACTTAGACTTGACACCGATCCGGTGCGACTAACTCGTGAATGAAGCAAATTACTCCATAGGTTCTTGGAAAACGTCTAGTGTGGCCTAATTTGGACGTTTCTGTTGGAATATGTGTCCTCCGACAATAATGCGATCACAACTGTTGATCATGATGATCACATGTTTAAATCTCATTTCAAGAATACATGTGGGACATAATATTTTACAGTCAACTGGTCCACACATATCGGTAATGATTGGCTGACTAGAGTTTGACATTACTGTCGTGCGACGGTGGTGATCAGTTGATCCCCTTAGGTCATACCTATAGGGAAATACTCTTAATTGATTATTTAATTAATCGTATGCCGATAAGAGTTAATTAAATTACTTAAAATTGACGGATGATTTTGTGAGTAAAGTTAACGTGTCTTATTGTAATTTGATTAAATGAGATACGGTCTAAGTAATCGAATTGTTTTATTACTTAGATAAAATTATTGTTTACGAAACAATTGAAATTGAATGAATAATTTATTATAAATACAAGACGTTGTAATTTATAATTTGATAAACCGTTTTGGTACAAGTAATTACGAATTACTAGTCGATTTTGTAAATGACATATTTTATGAGTATGTTGATTTTTAATATGTTAAAAATACATTACATTGTGACATGTCATGTAACATGTAACATGTAAGATGTAACATGTAACATGTAACATGTGACAAAATTGACAAATGACAAAATAAAATGGACTACCCATTTTATTTTAAGTGTGCCAAAACAATGGAGGGAGTATAAGATTTATATTGTGTTTTTATCTTGAGTGGAAAACACAGTGATTAAATCTAACTAGTAGCCTTGCATACCTATTCTTTCTTGGGTAGAAAAACTAGCTCATGCATTGGCTCTACTCTCCCTTGCCAACCGGTTTTAGAGGTGAAAAATGCCAATGTTTTCTCTCTTAATGATTCACTATTTCACTATAATTTCTAGTGTAAGAAATTATCAAAAATTCTCTCTACATCTCATGAAAAATTAGAGAAATAAAATCTCACAAATTACTCCCCTCTTGGACCGAAATATTCAAGAACAAATTAATATTTTGTGTCATTTTTAAGTAAGACTAATATTGTTACTAGATCATAATAATATTGGTTATTAAGGGTATTCCTTGGGTATTCACTTTTGGGAGGGATTCTAATTTGGATCCTTTGTTCATCCATTATCGGAAAGTTCAAGAACTAACAAGAAGGAGATCTTGTTGGTGCCCAAAACCGAAATCCATAAGCTTGCATGATGATTTCTTCTCTTATCTTATTTATGTTTGCATGCATAAGATCTAGCTTTTATTTTATGACTAAATAAATCAATTCATATATGAATATGGAAATTAATGAGATTAATGATTTCTAACAAGCGGTATCATGAGCCTTAGGTTGTTTGCATGCAAATCGGTTTATAGTTTTTCCGAGTTATAAGATTAACATACAAAACTAATTAATTTGGATTTATGAATATAAACCTAATAATAAATTTGCATGTTAAAAGTTTCTTGTCCTAAGTGAGTTTTAGGACATTTTGGTTTATTTATGTATTTTATTGTTCATTTTATATAATATTGGCATTAAAATGTGATTTTTATGATAAAAATGTCATTTTTGGACGAACATTAGCTAAACTTCGAATTTTTCAGTGGTTTTTGGATATGTTTTCACATATATTATCTACTGATGGCCTGTAAATGTTCATGATAAAATGAGTTGTATTGCTCGAAATATGGATTTTTTAAGTTAAAATCGTATTTAAATGGGTAAATAGGTTAATATGAGTTATATTTTGAATCTGGTCATGGAAATTTAGTATGTTGTCACATGCAATTTTACAAGATGTGTGTAAAATATTTGGCTATAATGAAATCTTTATGAATGATTTATGAATTTTTGATGAAAAATCACATAAATAGTGACTATAATTAGTAATAATGCTAAAACATACTTCATGACTAAGGAAAAACGTCACATGTTGCATTTTATCATATATGTCAGATATAAAAGTGAAAAGTTGATGAATAAAATTCTTCTCATATTTTTATGGTCATAATTATAAAAATCGATAAACCGCAACATTGTTTTTCTCGTTAAATTTTCGAAATTTTTAACCTAAGTTTTGAACATTATGAGTATCATGGTATTTTTCCAGAATTTTCATGAGTTTAAATTTCAAATTTTGAAATTATTTGAAATTTTTATGATTTAATTTGAAGTTTATAGCATAATTATGTATTTTAGGTCCATTTATGAACAATATTAAGAAAAAAAGTTTAACTATTGTCAAAATGTTAGTGGAGACTAATTTTTGTGTCCTAAAATGGTTAGGGTAATTAACTTGTACATAAATATGAATTTATGTAATTATTGTGATTTTAAAAGGTTAAATCACGCAAATCCGTAAAAACCGATTAATATACGATATTGGCCCTTTAAAGGCGATTTAACATAAAATTTAGCATGTTCATACATATTATAATGCTGCATTTTATTTATGATAGTCATATTTTAATTTTATGTAATTTTTGAATTATGTAATTTTACTTAGTATGGCCTTAGTTTTAATTGATATTACCCGAAATGTATGGGAATATCGATTCGGTTGTAATTATTTTGATCTCGTATCACCGTTTTGTAATTTAATAGATTTATTTTTATTTTAATTACAAATGTATAATAGGAAATTATGTAATTCATTTTGTAATTTAATTATTCCGGAGTTCCTTGAAGACGGTGCCATTCGAGAAGGCGATCCATCAAAGAAAGTGTTGCCTTGAAATGCGTGCCAAGACCGAAGTTCAAGGGACCAAAGGAGTTGGTTTCCGAATTTGTAATAGTTTATTAGATTTACTATTTTAGGAAGGCCATACTAGGATTTTATTTTTATGCTTTGTATTTTATTTATATGTTGCATGCATCGCTAAATCGCCATAACTAACACTACTACATTTAGATTCTATAGCAACACTTTGCTATTGTTGCATAATGTCATATAAATGTTGCAATAGAGTTTATGCAACACTTAATCAAGTGCTACATCAGGTCTTGTTGCATTAGGTCATTGCAACGCTTAATGCAACACTTTTTAATCTGAAGCAACACTTTTGAAAAATGTTGCATTGGTCATGTTTATGCAACGCTTTTTCAATTGCAAAGGCAACATTTTTTATCTTCTAATGCAACATTTCTTATGTAAAAAAAGCAACACTTCCTGAACTAATGCAATACTTTTCATGTTGATAAGCAACACTTATATCAAATTAATGCAACATTTTTATTTTGGAAACACAACACTCGTTACGTCCCAAAACAACACTTATAATAAACAAATGCAACACTAATTTATTCAAAAACAACACTTAATAAAGTGCAACGACATAAGGACTTGTAAGGCACGCAACAATTGTAATTCTCTCTAATTGTGCATTCAATTGATTCAGTCTCAAAAATATGTCAATTACATTTCAAAAAAGGATCAAAAGTAGAACTTATCGCAAATGTTCAATTATTTAACTAAAACAAATATAACAAATGTTTAAATAGAACAAATAATAATTCTTAACGACTATTTGAAAGCTACTAATTATAAGTCTTCATTCTTGTATTGTGAGCATATATATGTTGCCAGCCGGACAAAAAATCAACCCGTCATCATTGTTAATACCTCAAATGCAACCTGTAACATAAAAAATAGAACATTATTAGATTTGAGGATTCAAAGGCTCAATAGGCATAGATGATACGTCACACTTAATTATCACGAAATAATAAATAATGCATTAAAGAACAACTAATTAACAAGGATGTGCAGAAAACTAGCCGCCCCTTATTTCTTCTACAGGTACATGATTTGCAGGAGCTAATAGGTGCTAAGAACAGGCCAAGAGAGGGTTTTCTTGCGTCAACAAAGGAAACAACAGGATACCTGGTAGGCAATGACAGTGATCAACTAACACAAAGAATCAGAGATTGAAAAAATTAAACCTGTGCAATTAAACGACTAAGAGAATTTTGATCACAAGCAAGGAAGAAGTCAATTTCTGGTTGCTCATAATATGCAGAAATCTGATCTAACTTTAGAGGAGCACAACTGGAGTTTCACTTATCCAAATATTGAGTTCCTTATATGTATAGAATCTTTAAATAGTCTACTTTCACGTGAAATTGGAATCAACAAGAAAAAGCAAGCAGAATTCTCACAATACGAGTTCAAAAACTGGCAGGGTTTGATGCAATTGCAGATCACAGAATGACCGATGATGATGACATAAATCTTAGTGATAAAAGGTTCGAGAGGAAGATCTAAAATCAACAAAACATTTTGCGTGTGCTGTAGTGAAAAAACCATCCAACACCCTTCTATATTTAATATAGATGATGCATGTATCAAGTCTCTAGTGTGTGTAAAGCTAGAGCATAGAATGAATCTAAGTGACACACCACACTATAAGACCATCAAAAATCCTGACTTTCATGAATAAGATTTCATAACGATTTTTTTGCCAATTTTTGAACATTCTGAACTAAGTCTCATTCTTTTCAGTTCTCAATCAATTAAGAGATGTAAGACCAATTATAAACACATAAGAAAACTATATGCTCAGGACAAATACACCAACAAACATAAGGAGAGGGATTTCATGGCTCAAACGTAATGACATATTGACATGTAAGGGAAAGTTGATGTGTCATAGTCTCAATACTTGGGAGACTCTTACTGATAATGTTACCCTAAGTTAATAAATTTCAAAAAGGTTATTCCACATATAGTTGAGGAAGTTCTTTAATTATGTTTTAGGTACCTAATCAATCATAGGCATCAATCCTATAACTTTAGCGCACAAGCAGCACATGAATCCCACAAATTAGGGTCCAAGTTCTACATAAAAAAAAATTAGAATCACACAAACTAGTGCAAGTTATATATTACACAAATTAGCCTCCAAGCACTATATTTCAGGTGCCGATCTCAGCACCAAATATATTCAGAGAACCAATAGCATCAAGCAAAGTAGCTATATAAAAAGGGTATATAGGAATTAATACTGCTGCACATAAGCAATGGCCAGATGAGATTATCTTACAGGGGATAGATGGATTGAATCTGCACATCAGCATGAAACAATTTACACTCTTTAGAAAAGATCTGTGCTTGCCTCTCTGCAATTGAATCAATTAATTGTATGTCCTTTGTCACCCGATCGTCTACATGCAGCAGGCAACAGCAGCAAGCGACAACATGTAGCAGCAACATCTAGTAGTAACATCGAGTAGTAACGGGTAACAGCGACATCAGCAACTAGCAGGACATCGAGATGACAGCAGCCGCAGGCGCATAGCATCCATCATGACATCAACTAACAGTCATCATGACATCCTGGGTTCTGGCTTCTTTTCTTAATGTCGTCTTCTCATCCATCATGCTGCATATATTAGCCAATTAATTACAAATGGTCATATCAATTACCTAATTGAAATAAACAAGATTTCAAAACAAAAACTTGAGCAGTGGACTAGAATTCCGAGTCAAAGGTAACCGGATTTACAAGATGAGTGTCAATGTTGTTTAAGTCTTGCCCTTCCTCCCTCATATGTGAGTCCTTCGAGTCCTTTCCCTGAAACATTGAAGTCAGATTGAATCAAAAATATGAGATGGGAAATCATTCAAATATCAGAGGATATAAAAAAACTACGTTCAAAACTCATTTCTATGCATATAATATCCACAATTCTTCGAACCTAATAAGAGGACACTTCATGAGAATCGTCATTCAAAGAACAATAATTGATTTCACGAACTATTCAATATCTATCATCAACCATCTTGGGGACTTGTCTACAATAAAAGAGAAGATATTATTATATGTAAAAAAGAAACTTAGGTATCATTTGAATTGTGTGGCCTTCGACACGAATGACCCAAACAAGCTATATTCAGCCTACACACTAGCCACCAGGCACCAGTAACCAATAGAATAGCACCGTGCATCCCTGCAGCCGGTACCGACAAGCTACCAAAGATCCAACGAGGCCGATTGCAATGAGTAGTCCAACCGTGTTACGGGAGCAAGGAATCACTAACCAATAGCCCACACCATTGCTGCAGCAGATAACAACACCGACGGCGTGTGCGTAACAAGCGATTTGAGAAGTGCACATCAAGAACACATTAACCCGGTTTCACTACAGGCATACCACATTCATTGTATTTGTATCTACTCGTGATATAACTAGACATTATTTGATAGTTTGCTACCTAATAAGTTCAACAAATACTCAAGTTTTATTACTTGTCAAATTTTTTGAATGGCTTACTAAGAAAAAATAAAACACACAACTCGCCATCATGTTTAAGAGCTTAAGGAATATGGGGAGCAAGAACTTTGTCGAAGAACGAACTTTCATAGCTGAATCATAAGAATCATAAAAGATCACTTATGATAAGGCCAAAGGATATAGGAATATCATAATAATAAATCTATTCATTACCTGGTTATTGGAAATAAATTGAAGGGCACAAGTAAACACTCAATAATAAGACACCCCTTTATCTCGATCATTTGTTTAACTTTTTTATTCATTTCGACGGGGTAAACAAATGAATGGGACAGAGGGAGTATTAAGTGATGGAACTTATAAATATTAACATCGCGACAAAGTTCATGAAAAATGTGAGTTGGCAACCATAACAAACCTTTTCAAAACCAACATTTTCATCGTCAACCATATGATTAATGATGTAAAAGCGAGTAAATATCAATGAAGTAAGCGAATAATTAGAGAAGCACTGGGGGAGAATATAAGCTCGCCCACCCAACCTTTAACCAAAGAACATAATGTCTCCAGTGGTAGTACTTTGTCACTACTAGCTGAGATTTACTTTGCCACTCCCTAGTATAAATAAGAAATAGGCAATCATATGTAAGACCTTATTCTCCCATTCTTATGCAATCCTACCCTTTCTTTTTGTTACACATTGTCTTGTAATATTATTTGCTAGTTTCTACTTCATGATACAACAAGCATGGATGACCTAGATAACCATTTTACTTCATCACATTCCAAAGCTGAAGAGCACCGACTATTTGGCCTAACATGAAATGGAGACAAGGTTTAGTCCATTTCAACCTTTGATTTTCCCCTTCATTTTCTGGCTACCTTTCTCAGGTGAGAGGTAAGTGTCTTAGTTGAGGAAAACAATACACTGGTAGACGAGAACATAATATTGTTGAAATTTTGTCATTCAAAGAGAAAGCACGGTGGTTCAGGGGACAAGCATGATAGCAGTGCCATAACTAAGGTATTATTTCCAGCCTCTCATTGACAACTAACATAAACGGCGATTTGTTATTGGCAATCCAACATATATCAAATCAACTATTGATTATCGCAATTATATAAAACGCGATAGATCTAGCAAATTAGGAAATTAAGAAGCAAACCCTAAATCTCAAGCTACAAATTAGAATGTTAATGAATAAAAAATGCATCAAATATAAATAAAACTATACCAATTAGCCTCACAAAGAAACTGAATATAGCAAAAATGGCGATTAACGCAAGTTGGAAAAGAAATTAAATAACCTAAAAGAGGGATGAGAAGTGATGGTGCCGGATCGAGTAGCGTTGATTCAAGCAAAGACAAACAGGAACATCATCCATGGAGACGTACAAACAGGAAGACCCTAATTATAGGGATGAAGAAACTTCGAAAATTTATTCTGGTTTTGGGAATGAAGGATTCGCGAGACAGCGAGAAAAATGAAATTCCAGAAAATTTGGTGGAGTAGCTTTACTGGCCGGGAACGTAGTGGAGTACATTATTTTCATTTTTAAAAAAATTCAATAATTTATGATTAAATTATGATTTGGTGGTAAAAAATAAAAATAAAAAAATCAAAGAAACCAGTTTTAGTAAGAACACGTTTCTTATTTTCTAACTATGAAACTGGTTTGCAAAATAACCGGTTTCTTATGATAGGAAACCAGTTAAAAGGCCCAACAGGTTTCTTATTAATGGTCTTTTTGATGTTTTTATAAAGGGTTTATAACTTATATGATATAAGTGTTGCACAAGTGTTGCGACAAAATGCAACATTTGTATAAAAACGTTGCACTTCGAGTAATACATTGCAACACTTATATTAAAGTGTTGCCCTATGTAAGTAAAAGCAACATTTATAAATTAAGCGTTGCTTAATTAACTGAAAATTGCAACACAAACCGTAAGTGTTGCACACGAAATGTTGCATTAGGTCTATTTTTGTAGTAGTGTAAACATGCATTTTAATCGAGTTTATCGACCGTGTCAATTACAATTA
This sequence comes from Silene latifolia, assembly GCF_048544455.1. Taxonomy (NCBI): domain Eukaryota; kingdom Viridiplantae; phylum Streptophyta; class Magnoliopsida; order Caryophyllales; family Caryophyllaceae; genus Silene; species Silene latifolia. Next base: position 118,545,376 of record NC_133531.1, read on the forward strand.
TCGTAGTTCACCGCTTTAGTTCACTTAAAACGTGATAGATAATAAATTGACATGACCTCTCGCTAAAATAAACAATTGAGACTTAGCCTTACCAAAAAGTAGAAACCATGAAAACCTATTTCATGAGGGAGTGCACTCGGCCTTACCGGGCTACAAACCTTGCTACGTAGGGGAAGTGGGTGATAAATGTCTACCCACCGAATTTATAAAGATAAGGGTTGTATTCGGCTTTATCGATGCCCAAGTTGATGTAAATTTGGATCATGGACACATTTATTCGAAATTTGGGTTGAACTCAACAAAACTATTCTCGACGGTTGCCGGATGTGTTTCGGGCTAAAGATAAATATTAATGTAATTTTATCGACCAAGAGTTCTAAAATTAGAATCGATTAAAGAGTTAATCCACCGAGTTATATTGATGAGGGTTGTATTCGGCTTTACCGATGCCCAAGTTAATATGTATTTGGATCTTGCAATCATTTATCATAGTTGGGTAGAGGTCACTATGTAAATGCTTTACTTGTTATTTACATGTATTAATATAACGATAAATGTTTTGTTTTCATTATTCCGTTATCATATTGTTCCATTTCTTTACCTCAATTTATATACGATATCATTTCGATTTTAGTCCAAATCTCCATTAAAACATCGTAACTAAAGACAAAATTTGAATGTTCTTCTAAAAACCTCGTATTATCCATTGTAAGGATCTCTGGTGAAGAATATAGATAAAAGTTATTCATGAGCAAACGGGTTTTTGATTCTTGACTAACGTATCTACTTACAATTAATTGTTTCTCATATGCTTAATTGAGTTAAGTACTTTGAAACGTTAAATCATTTTGGTAACTAGATTTGTAGGAAATCAAAATTGACCAAAATAACGCAACCACTTCAATGAAAGTTTTAAGACTAAACAAATGAATTGAAGAGTAGTCTTCATGAAATTCAATTTTGCTTCTCTAAGCAAAGACTCATTGAAATAAGTGGGAGCATTCTCTTAACTGTTAAGAAAATGACGAGGTTCAAAGAAGTAAAATTAGAATGGAATTGATACAAGTTAATGTTAAAAGTAAAGTTATTGAGAATAACGATACTAAAACTATCAATCCCGACCAATAAAGTTTCCATTGTCTTAAGTGTTGGACGCTAGAAAGGAAACTACCCCAAATTATTGAAGAATCAGCAAGTTAGTTGTGGGACATCTAATGAGACCTTCTTCTTTAAATGTTTATTTGATTAACATAAATCTTGCTAGTACTACTTAAATCAATATTAGAAACCAGTGGAGGTTTTCATCATTGTATTCGATACATAAGATGATTATAATATGACGACTAGCATCAAATAATGTCGAGAGATAGAGTCATTGTGTAATCAATCTAGTTTTGGGTTTATAGTTGTACTTTAATTATGACAATTAAGTGCATAAACTCTGAATAAAAATATAATCTTGTTAAGATACAAAAGAGGCTTTACTTTTGTGACCCTATACACCACGATTTGATATATGGCTAGCCCATTATCAAGGTGATTATATTCTAAACCAAACTAGAATGACATATCATGTAGATGATGTAAGACTCAAATTGGTAACCCAAGATTAAACCTTAAATTCTGGAATGATGAACGCAAAGAGTCATCGAGTACTCTTGGAACCATTAGATTGTTAATCTTATGGTATATGCGTATCTTGTATTCAAAGCAAGATGTCTCGTGCCTTTTGGTTGAAAAGGAGATCGAGGTTGTAAATCATTGATCCAAAAATAGGTTGATCATTTTCTTTTACCAACGATTTAAGTTGACACTAATGTGTTCACTTAATAAGGTAAATAGAGAAATCTTTGAAGAAGTTCAAAGAGTTCAAAGAATCACGATATAGTCGTGATGGGATTATCAAAGTGAAGACTTTTATATAAGCCAAAGGAAATGTGATACTTTATCACAAATTAATCTCTCTTAGCACGCATTATGGGATAATGTGTGGTTGGATAAAGAAATCAAACGCTATTCGATATGGTTTTGACTTCAATCAAGTTACTTTGAGTTACTTGATCTTATTTTTGGGGATTTTATCATATTGACTTAATAATCTTTCCACTAAATCTAAAACGATTTATATGAGATATGAAATGGTAGGGTACCATGTTTGTAAGTTTTCAAAAGAAACAAATGCTTATTTTTTCCTTACTATAATCACGAGTACAACGGGTTTGTGGCTCGTGAAGCTGTCTTTCTAGAATACAAGTTTATTTCAAGAAGACAGAGTAGGAGAAATTATTCAAGAGCCACAAAGAATGTTATGTCGCAAGAAACTGGTCTTTCTTGGCTACATGAGACGTTTTGTGTAAGACGTTGTTTCTTCAAAACCGTCATCACTTGTTGAAGATGATGAATTAGTGTTATTTTTAGAAAGTAAAGAGCTTACAACTTACAAAGAAATTGTTTGATTCAAGTTACTTCTGGAAAGTAATGAATATATGACTTACATGAGAGTGTTTAAGTCACAACTCAATACAAGGCTTGGAGCCATGAAAATCCGAAATAAATTCCAAGTGAATTGTTAGATATCAAAGCTTGATTGGTGGCAACGGGTCTTGCACTAGTTGAAATGCTTAAGTCTATTTGGATGTTCTTAAGGATTGTGTATCATTATGAGATATATAGCGAGTGAATCTAAAACCACTTCTTCAATTAGAAGAAATGTTTTCAATACATGTCTTGAGTTTTGCAGATTCTTGCAATCCTAAGATAATGTGAAACTTAAGAGAGAGTCTTAAGTAGGACATCAATGAGTTGGAATCAATGTTTTGATCATATTATAAAACTTTTCTCGATAAGTCGAGAACTTATGTTTATACATGGAGTTTAGTGGGAGTTGCGGAAATTTTAATTAGTCTTATATATGGATGACATATTGATCATTGGGAATGATTTAAGACTTTTGGAGTATTATAATACATCTTAATATCCGGATTTATGGAGATAAATCCACATGATATTAGCGTCAAATAAGAAGTCTTATGTTGATAAGATTCATGACTAGTTCAATCGAGTTGAACATATTTGATTGATTCCATTTGCTTCCGCTGCCGGATCAATTAAATAAGTAATGATGTATAACACTTCATATGCTTTGAGTATGATGAATTGTTTTAAAATCGAATTCAAGTAATAGTTACCAAGTAGCCATATAGATTATCCTTAAGTGCTTGTAGAAGCATTAAGGGTGTAAAGTTAAGTGTTTTGATGCAATTCACCAATTTGTGTAAGGGTGTTACACAAATGACAATTGACAATTGAGATTGCGCATGGTTTTCGACAAAACCGTATTCGAAACACCTAAAGATGGTTAAGGAAACATTGTGGCTATATTATTTAAGAAATGGATTTGCTAGAATTGTTCTAGGTAATAAAGAACAATGAGAGATGCTTACAACGGAAATTGAGTACACTTGCAATCATGAGATGTGCAAGAGGATGGATCCCGCACACTGTGAAAACAATGGGAGCTATTCTAAGGCTAGAGAGCTTATGTCTAGATTGGATCTAGACACGTACTAAGAAAGTTTTGTAATGCGAATGTATACATTACAAAGGAAAACGAGTATGTAGTAAGGTTGACTAAGGTACAAGAAGTTGATAAAACCTACTAACCAAAGCCTTCTCATAGACCTAACATGATGAGTCATGTCATATGTCATTTCAATTGCATTGAAATGAACAACTACATATAAGATGAAAATTGATTATAAAAATATGAAGTAGTAATCAGGTATTGACTATTCATATGCGAAAATCACATTTGTCGTTCGAGTTTTTTTAAATCTGAATACTCCTTTTATACTTTGTTACATCCAAACGGGTTGTAGAGACAATATTGAACCCCGTTAAAGTGAACCCGGATTAACATGGTATTCGCCCATAGTCACTTGTATGAGGTGACGTCTCAAGGTGACTAGAGTGTGATGCGATTGATTGCAAGTTCAAGTGTCATAGAGTCATGTGAGATGACTAGTCGATCACATAGGCAGACTGTTAGGAACACTTTGTCGGGCCTTATGACCGCTTATAGAGTTCTGGCAAATTTATATAGCCTGGTTGTGGCGAGAGCTACTATAGTATTCTAATGAGTCGATTCTTTTGACTAAATACTGTTCCCCCAAGGTGGAACAGTTTCAGATTAACTTTGATTTATGTTACTACGACCTTCGTAAATGGGGTCAAATAGGCATATTTTGGGTTATGATGGTTGTGGCTAGTCGAAGGAAATAGTGCGATAGGAATTGTCCACCCCCTTGTCAGGGTTAAAACAACATCTCAGGGCCAGTCGAGGAGTAATGAACTGGAAATGCGTGGCCACGCTCGGAAGGTATCTATGGTAGATAACTCCGGTTAATCAGTTATTCTCCGGATCGAGGAAACCACTCTCGATATGATCACTTGCAAGTACGACCTGAAAGAGACCTTGCATTGAGGGGGAGATAGTAATAGGACAAGAGAATTGGTGACGCACACTTGTCGAGGACAAGTGGGAGATTGATGGAATATGTGTCCTCCGACAATAATGCGATCACAACTGTTGATCATGATGATCACATGTTTAAATCTCATTTTAAGAATACATGTGGGATGTAATATTTTACGACCAATCGGTACACACATATCGGTAATGATTGGCTGACTAGAGTTTGACATTACTGTCGTGCGACGGTGGTGATCAGTTGATCCCCTTAGGTCATACCTATAGGGAAATACTCTTAATTGATTATTTAATTAATCGTATGCCGATACGAGTTAATTAAATTGCTTAAAATTGACGGATGATTTTGTGAGTAAAGTTAACGTGTCTTATTGTAATTTTATTAAATGAGATACGGTCTAAGTAATCGAATTGTTTTATTACTTAGATAAAATTATTGTTTACAAAACAATTGAAATTGAATGAATAATTTATTATAAATACAAGACGTTGTAATTTATAATTTGATAAACCGTTTTGGTACAAGTAATTACGAATTACTAGTCGATTTTGTAAATGACATATTTTATGAGTATGTTGATTTTTAATATGTTAAAAATACATTACATTGTGACATGTCATGTAACATGTAACATGTGACAAAATTGACAAATGACAAAATAAAATGGACTACCCATTTTATTTTAAGTGTGCCGAAACAATTGAGGGAGTATAAGATTTATATTGTGTTTTTATCTTGAGTGAAAAACACAATGATTAAATCTAACTAGTAGCCTTGCATACCTATTCTTTCTTGGGTAGAAAAACTAGCTCATGCATTGACTCTACTCTCCCTTGCCAACCGGTTTTAGAGGTGAAAACTGCCAATGTTTTCTCTCCTAATGATTCACTACTTCACTATAATTTCTAGTGTAAGAAATTATCAAAAATTCTCTCTACATCTCATGAAAAATTAGAGAAATAAAATCTCACAAATTACTCCCCTCTTGGACCGAAATATTCAAGAACAAATTAATATTTTGTGTCATTTTTAAGTAAGACTAATATTGTTACTAGATCATAATAATATTGGTTATTAAGGGTATTCTTTGGGTATTCACTTTTGGGAGGGATTCTAATTTGGATCCTTTGTTCATCCATTGTTGGAAAGCTCAAGAACTAACAAGAAGGAGATCTTGTTGGTGCCCAAAACTGAAATCCATAAGCTTGTATGATGATTTCTTCTCTTATATTATTTATGTTTGCATGCATAAGATCTAGCTTTTATTTTATGACTAAATAAATCAATTCATATATGAATATTTAAATTAATGAGATTAATGATTTCTAACAGTTTCTATGGTTCGACTCTGACCAAATGGTCGATATACATGACTCCGACCCAAGAGGTGACATTTGTAACTCAAGTGGGTCGTGCAGACGGTTAGACATGGCTTACATAAGCCCTTGACATACTAAACTTAACCCAACACCTATTCTAGGCTTTGGGTGAGGTTTAGTGGAAAATCATTTTAGAATTGATTTGAAAATGAATGATTGAAAAATGGGGTTTTAAATGGGCAGCATGCCGGCTATAAAAGGCTCATTTTTTTTGTTAAAAATCCTACATCTACTTTGGCAGCATTCCGAGTTAAAAACATGCTTGTTTTGAAAAGGTATTTTCGAAAAACGGTTTGGGAAAAAAACGGAAATTTTCAAACATAGACGTGGAATATGAACAAGTAGCACATAAGCATTCGGACATTAATCGTGCATGAACCTAGACTCTTCTAAGTCTCGGTAGGTCTTCTAATTGGGCATATGCCAATGATCTGCTTTGTCATAGTTGCCAAGTCCCTCATAAGCAGAAGTGTGCAATATGGTAGAACTAATACGTGAAGACCTCATTAGTGCCATCTTGATACTTAAACCAGGCATAGTGGACATCAACTCCTGACCATTAAAATCGATCCAGCGGGTGAGGTGGTCCTTCTAAAGTCTCAAAAAGTTGATGCATGCAGAAGATCATACTACTATTTTATTTGCCATCATTTTTCTTTTTATGTTAAACAGTCCCCAACGGAGTCGCCAAAATGTGGATGTGGAAAATCGTGGTCCAAGAAAAGAAAGGTGTGCATTTGAATAGAGTCGCCACCAAGTTTTAGGAAAACTCAGAAACCTTTTTGAGAAAATGAGTTCGTTGTGAAAGTAAGTTAAGAATTTCGTTAATAAAACATCCACCCCCGCGCGAAAAATTGGCTTTTACTAAGGAATGTGATGTCTAATTAGATGGTTTTATGATTGTTGTTTGAAGTGCAACCATGTTCTTTGAGCCTAGCATATGAATTTGGTTTCTAATGGTTTAATGCATCTAATTAATCTACTTGGTCAAAATGATTTAGCATATGAGTTCATTAAACTATTCTAGCATAAATAAACACACAAAGAGGAGAAAAAGAGACTTCTTACTCAAGCAGCGTTGCAAACAACATGGGTTAGATTATAATAACAATTGCAATAAAAACCTTAAACAAACAAGGCATTAAGAAATGTCAAAGCAACGAAACAAGGGGCCTCAAGGCCGAACAAAACACACGGCCAAACGTGGCTTACCATGGGTGAATACAAGACCTATTCTAGGTTGAGTCAGGTTGCAAACAAATGATGTTAAACGATATAATCATATGCGAATGAAAAGAAGCAAACATGCATCTCAATCAAACAATTGTTTCACAAACGATTGGCATATGAATAAGGCAATCAAAAGGACTAAACTTAGACCTAAAACAGCCTAGGCAAGCGTGCCATGAGGCACCACACGTGGCTCAAATCAACCAAGCAAACAAACATGACGATAATTGAATACACATGCTAACGTTTTCAATTAAATCATAATTAAAACAAACAATCAAAACATGTTTATCTAATCATGTGAATCATGTTAATCATACAAAAATTAGACTAATTCTTAGCCTAAGAAAACCGTGACGTTCAACACAAACATACGGTATACATTAAGGCAAGCAAATCAACACAAACATTCTATTTCATGCGATTTCATGCAATTCTAATTAATTAAATCCTAATAAATTAAACTAACACGTGTGAATGAACAACCAAACTAAATCATACAAAAACGTACATAATCTAATTTAAATAACTAAACCTCATGTTCATGCCAACATCTTATTAATCATGCCAAAATAAGAATTAGAACTAAACGATTTCATTATTTAATCTAATTAAGTCCTAAATTAGCAAAACAAAACAAAGATGCAAACTTTTTAATTAAACATAAAAAGCATGTTATAATTTCCAATATAGACATTAACATCAAAATAAACATAGATTTAATCATACAAGAATAAATCTAGCTTACTTAACGATAATCATATAAAACTAATTCATGTAACAACGTAAATCGTCTAAATCCTATCAGAAAACAAATCCGACACACAAAGGACATCCATCGACATCATCCATAAACTTAATCCGGTTCTCCTCCATAATTATCATAATCATAATTATTATCGCAAAATAAACATATTAATACGATAAATAAAAAGGATAAATAAATAAGTAGTAAGACGATAATTAGAAAAGGATATAGAGAGTATTTTGGCATCCTCAACTTACATGTATCTCTGACGATGCGACCAGAATGTCAGGGTGCAAGCTTCTGGTATGTCTACGATGGACTTCAAATCAAAAAACGAAATCGAACTCGAATAAACAAACCAGTTTCACATGTTTAACCAACTTTTGCGCATCGATCTTAAACTGACCACCACGACTTCAATACTCAAAGAATTTTCATCCCCAAAGATGTTTTGGAATCCTTGAACAACGAAGTTTTAAGCTTTAGCAAAAACACCCAAACTGAAACCGCTTTTAAAATGATTAAAAACGAGTCACAACAGGGACTGGACCGACCGAGAGCAAGGGTATAAAATTGAGCAAATTAATGCTCTAAGCGTTACCAATGTTGTTGTACGAAGGCACGAATCAATAAAGGACACTACCTAGATGGTGTATCTCAAATTTCGTGAATTGTGGTGCTGTTTTGATGGGGTTTCGAAGGTGTTTTTCGATACTAGGCAGGAGCACTCTATTTTTATGTTGTGGTTCGGTCAAGGTTGAAGATGAAGATTGTCTTAGTATTTTTCAGGGTTGTAAGGCTATGGTAGGCTCTGTATATCATCTTTTTCTGATGGTATATGACAATGAAAGTTTATATAGGCTTTGGGTTGCAAGGGTTTTAGAAAATAGGAAACTTGCACATTCGGTTTTTGGTAACTATCTTGTGATCAATCTTTCACAAGGTTTTCTCTATCTTTTTGGTCATTTTCTGGATGTCTATAGAAGGTAGGGAATATATGTTGAAGGTTTGGAGAGCAAGGTGTCGGTGGGTGTGCTTGGAGGGCAAGGAAAGAGCTCCAAACCGAGCTCAAAAACAGGGTATGCAGCGGGTATGGGAGCTGCTTGTTGCGGGTCTGTTTTGGTTAGGTATAGGAAGGGCTTTGGCTAGGCTAAGAGGAATTTGAACACTGGATCATAGGGGAAGGTAATAGGCCTCGAAAACACCTTGAATTTAGTGCCAAACTTGGCTCGAAATCGCATCGAAAATCGCCTCAAAACGAGCTTTAAAAACCGCATTAAAAACTCGAAACTTCGAATGAAATAAAACGATAAATAAAAACCTTCACAAAAATTAACTTTTGATTTTTCAAATGAAAATAAACAAATTTCGAAATAAAAATCAAATTAAAACGTTCAAAAATAATTCATAACGATCAATCGTAAATAAAAATTCGCAACTCGAATTAAATTCAAATCGTATGAAATAAATTCCATTTATTTCAAAAATCATTAAAATGTAATAATTTAAATAAAAAATTTTACTTCATAAATTTTCGAAAAATAAATATAAAGAAACAATCAAACAATTTATTTCAAAACATTTCAAAATGTCAATTTAAAGCCCTATTTAAATTAACAAAAACCGTCGACGTAGCCTTGCTTGATATCCATATGACATTATGACGTATCGGTATCATGAGCACGCCATTTGAGAATACATGTATCCGATCATCATCGGGTGTTTGTCGGGTTTCAATAAATACCAGTATCGACAGATACAGGTATCTACAAATGTAACCTTACAAAATGAATCCAAACAAAACAACATATATATCGTATATCACTATATCATAATTATAATAAAATAAAAATATAACTACACTACACATATCAATACTATATATTAAATTCAGAAACCAAGGGACTTCAATGTAATTAAAGAAAGTTATACGAATTAATTATACTATATAGTTTTAAATCAATAGCACCGTGTGATGGACCCGATTAAGGGATCTCAATACAAATATTATATAGTTTGGGTTAAAATTAAATTATATAGAATCTTGTTAATTTTCCTAAACATTTTGTAAGAGACTAAAATATGGTCAATTTCCTTAAAATAAAATAATTAATTAAGATGGTCAATTTCCTTAAAATAACATAGTTAATTAAGATGGTCAATTTCAAGGAGACTAAAAGAAAGAAGATGCTTGGTAATTTTCCTAAATATTTATAGAAGACTAGAAGATCGTCAATTTCCTTAAAATAAAATAATTAATTAATATAAACATGCACACTTATGGTATTAATTATTATCATCATAAAATTATATATTAAATTTAAAATTTATCCAATTTTATTAAACTTTATAGTTTATTAAATGTGTCGAGATGTTAATTATTTAACATACAAAAATATAATATAAGTAGGTTATAAATAATTTAAATTAGATTCTATAATATATAATATTGCATAATTCGTTCGATTTGATTTAATGCATATATGTAATATATTTATATAATAATAATATATGTAGTGAAATGTTATTATTATTGTTTCATTAATAAGAGTAAAAAAAATATTAATAGCGGAAGTAGTGAATTTGTCTCAAAATTTATTTCATCGTAATTTTAGGATATGTCATAGAAAAATATATTAATGATAAATTTATGGGTTATGTAACTTTAAGTAATTTTATTTAATGAAAAAAATTAATAGTAAGTAAAGATAGCCCGGACAAAGCCGGGCACCAATACTAGTATATACACAAACCATAAAAAATAAATATACATAGTAATAATAGTAATAATTATGAATTTAATGAAATAGTGCAATTTTAACCCAAACTTTTCGCTCCAACAATGCCAACCATACACTTTATTCCCCTTGACATTCACAAACCAAGTTTAGTATGGTCATGAGGAAAGAACTGATTGTGATTAATTAATTATATGAATTCGGTTTCTCTTACTTTTTTTCCTTTATTTATTTAATTTTAAATTTTTTTTCTTTTATTTATTTAATTTAAATATTTATTTATAAATATGATATGATGATTATTATAGAGTTTTTGAAAACCAAACAAAATATTTTTAAAAAAAATATATTATTACAAAATATTTGAGTGTAATGTGTAAAAAAACTAAAAATGATTTCTAAAAAATTCGGTTTTATGATAAATTTTTGTAAACCAGCCTTACACATGTATTTAAAAACGAGCGAGTTTAAAAAGATAGTGCCCAATTCATTTGTGCACCTCTAATTAGTATAATGGTCAATTTTCCAAGCAATGTAGTGCAAAGTTATGATCCATTCTATATTAGAAAGTGATGACTTGGTTATACGAATATAGTGATCTGATACAGGGTTAATTGGAGATGTTAAGGTCTGTGAGGACTGTGATTAAGAATTTAAATGAATACCCCTATACACGAATATTAAGTGGTAGGTTCAAGTTCCTCTTTCAATTGTATTGTTCCTCTTTCGAGTTGAACGATATTTTGAGTTTTCTACAGTTACTAGTAACATTCAAGTAGAAGCAGCCTTTATTTCAGCTTGAGTTTTTTTTTCTCAACTTGTGGCATAATTGGTATTTCAAGTTATTACAAAGTCAGCTTGTGGGCCTTTATTTCCGACAATCTTGAGATTTTTAATGCTACGACGCGCACTTCAGTCAGCTTTGCAGGCTGAAGGTTTGGGGATTAGAGAGGTTCTTCGATGGGCTCTTGATCACAACTATCATCACTTGGAGATTTCTACGGATTGCCTTTCTATAGTGGCTTTTCTGGCTGGGCTTGAGAGACCGCACCATCAAGTTGTTGATGTCATTGAGGATATTCAGGAACTTTTCGTGTTTTTTCATTGCTTAGCTTTTAGTTATATTCCTAGGACCTATAATACTATGGCTCATGGCCTCGCTTGTGGGGCTATGTGTAGTTAGGTATATCTTTCTTTACGGCTACCAAAAAAAAAAAAGTTATTACCTAGTCGAGGTGATGCAATATGTTAGCAGAATCAACGGTCAGAATGCTCAAGAAAGACGTTGCTCTTCCAACGTTCACTTTCACCAAAAGAGGAATTAGATCACCCATATTATTTGCCATATAATTCTTTGCCGTAAATAAGGAATCCATTTTTGAAATAATGCCGAAAAATAAAATATTTGTCGTTTTGGGTCGGTTTTGAAAATATTTGTCAAAATGGTGTCCACGTAGGTTCGGGATTTCTAGACCTGAAACACGCCACAACCAATGGCGTGTTTTGTGAAAGAAACACGCCATTAGCATTGGCGTGTCTTTACAACAATTTTTTTCTTCAACTGACATAACTTTAAAAAAAAAAAAAAATTATACTAAGACACGCCATAGGGAGTGGCGTGTTTCCACTCCGAAACCCGCCATTCCCAATGGCGTGTTTGTTTTAGTCCATTTTTTAATGAAGTTTCTTTCCCTATTCATTATAAACACGCCATTGGTAGTAGCGTGTTTTAGGTCCAGAAATTCCGAGCCTACGTGGACACCATTTTGACAAATATTTTCAAAACCGACTCAAAACGACAAATATTTTATTTTTGAGCATTATTTCAAAAATGGACTCGTAAATAAGTTGTGCAATATCTTTTGTATAGTGCAATATCTCTTGTATATATAGCCTAACAGTCATTGTATTTCACACACAATTCTTTCATCATCAATAATATTACTTTCCCATTCAAACGTTCATAAAGTTCTATCATGGTATCAGGAGATTAGGTTCACAAATTTTCCAATCCAATTTTTTTTTCTTTCGTTTCAACTTATAATTCATTATGCCTAATTCCGAAATCGTTAATCCAACCAATTTGTCTCAACCCAATTCGTCATATTCAATTGTTCATGTCGAAAATCCAGGCCACTCAATCTCTATGGTCACTTTTAATGGTACCAACTATGATGATTGGTCACGATCTTTCTACCTTGCCTTAATGGCCAAAGGAAAACTTGGCTATATCAATGGTACCATCAAGAAACCATCTTCTACTGCTGATTCGTACGAAAGTTGGGAGTCTACCAACGCTCTTGTCACTCTATGGATTTTTAATACGATTACACCCTCGGTACGCAAGCAGATCTCGCTTCGACCGGAGGCAAAGCAAGTATGGGAAGACATCAAAAATAGGTTTTGCCAAACAAATGAAGCCCGAGTATATCAACTTCAGGCGGAGTTGATGGCCTGTCGACAAGGCCCAACCGAGAGCCTGATGGATTACAATGGGAGAATCACGACAATATGGGACGCAATTATAGAGCATGACCCGCTTCCTAAGTGTTCGTGCAACCCGTGTTCTTGTAACTGGCTGCATCTTATTAATTCTCGCTGAGAAAAAAAACGGGTACGCGATTTTTTAATGGGTCTTGATGCCCGCTTCTCTTATAATGCCCGATCACAAATTATTAGTATTACCCCTCTTCCCCAACTAGATATTGTTTATAACAGGCTGCTTCAGGATGAAGGTGTGAGAAACTTGTCTCAACCAAAAACCGACAGTACGCCCGATACAATGGCATTTGCTGCCCGTATTACTAACGGGTCTAACGTTTCGGGGGGGGGGGGGGGGGGGTCGTGATTCTCAAGCTCATACACGCCCTTCCTCTGCTTCGACAAATAACTCGAACCGTATTTTTTGCATTGCTTGTAATCGACCCGGTCATTATTTTCAAAAGTGTTATCGTGTCACGGGTGAATTCCCGGACTGGTGGGGAGAGCGTCCCCGCGACCATATTTTTGTCGACCCTCATGCCACAGATTTAAGCAAGGCTACCTTTGTACCGGATGTACAAGGTCGTGCGAACTGGGATCATATTCGAAAACAGGGGAAGGCAGGTGGTCATCCACCTAAGGCACATATGGCAGCAGGAAATTCAGTGCATAACTCTATTGGTATCACTACTGGTGCGTCTTCCTCTGGTCCATCTCTATCAAACATGTACAGGTTGGACTTTAATTCAATGAGTCCACATCAACTGGTTGAGATAACAAGGCTTTAGCGTGCTCATCAATCCGCTCCCGCATCCGACACTCTTCACGGTAATCATTCTAATTTTTCGTGGATTATTGACACGGGAGCGTCACACCATATGTCAGGTTCTTTATCTCAATTTTCTAATATTCGTACTATTTATCCACTGTCGGTTGGGTTGCCTAATGGTGATCTTACTATTGCTACTAAAAGTGGCGATATTTGTTTTTTTCTCGTCTAATTTTGCGTAACGTACTTTATGCTGAAAACTTACAATGTAATTTACTTTCCGTCTATAGTTTGCTTCTCGACACCTCTCTTACGATCCAATTCTCTCATAATTTGTGTCTTATACAGGACCGTTCCTCGAAGAGTGTGATTGGTGCGGGTGAGCAACGCGAGGGACTTTATTATCTTCAAGGTATCCATGACGAGAAGGCCACGGTTCATATGGTAAAACCCGCTGACAATTTCGATCTTTGGCACCGTTGACTTGTACACCCATCTCCCTCTGTTTTACGTTATTTAAATTTTATTTCACAAACTGATTTCAATTCTTCGAATAATAAATCATATGATATTTGCATTCGAGCAAAATAGACTCGAACATCGTTTCCGTTAAGTAATTCTACTGCTATTTCCACTTTTGATTTGGTCCATTGCGATTTATGGGGCCCGTACGATGAAAACGGGTCATGTGGATCTCACTATTTTTTAACAATAGTCGACGATTACTCTCGATCGACTTGGGTTTACCTTTTGCGAAATAAAAGGGATGCTAAGCAAAATTTATTAAATTTCTTTGCGATGGTTACTCGTCAATTTAACAAAAATATCAAAATTTTACGTAGTGATAACGGGACCGAATTTGAACCACTCATTCCTTTTTTTCGAACAAATGGGATTTTTTATCAAACTTCAAATGTTGACACCCCACAACAAAATGGTCGGGTAGAGCGAAAACATCGTCATTTTTTAAATGTAGCTCGCGCCCTTCTGTTTCAAGCAAGTCTACCAATTTTATTTTGGGGCGAGTGTGTCTTAGGGGCGGTTCATTTAATTAATCGCACCCCATCAAAACTTCTCAAAGGAAAAACTCCGTATGAGATGCTCTTTTAAACACCCCCACCAATGGCTGCAATTCGCGTTTTTGGTTGCCTAGCCTACGCTAAAAACCGGACCCGAAATAAATTTGACTCTCGCAGTCGCAAATGTATTTTTCTCGGGTACCCATTTGGAAAAAAAGGTTGGAAACTTTACGATTTGGACACGGGATCATACTTTGAGTCTCGTGATGTTATTTTTATTGAAAATAATTTTCCATACCAAACAATTAATACTCGTGATTCCGAAAACGATTTTCCTCTTACAAATGACACCTTAACTCCCATTCATCAGGTGATCATTAACACCAAGACAAACCATTCCAACTTCTCAAACACGCTCCACCATGAGCCCATCACCATCACGTCCCCTACTGACCAGGCCAACGGTACACCTCACGATGAACCTCCCACGTCATCCCCACACACTCAACCCGACGCTTCCCTCTCGACATTCACTCCACCCAACAGTGACCCCATTCAAACTACGGACTCTGTTCCTACCAAACTGGGCCGTGGTCATCGTCTCAAGAAACCGAATTCGAATCTTGACGGTTATGTGTTACAACCTATATGTCCCTCAACCAATTTGCTCACTACACCAACACAATCTTCAGGTACTCGGTATCTTATTTCTCACTACATAGACTACTCTAAATTTACTCCTAACCACCGTGTTTTTTTGACGGCCGTGACTAAACACCACGAGCCTAGCTTTTATAAAGATGCAGTGCAGGTTCCCGAATGGCGCAACGCTATGAAATTGGAAATTGAAGCTCTCGAACGTAACCACACTTGGACTCTTGAGCCTCTACCTCCCCATAAAAAGGCTATAGGCTCCAAGTGAGTTTATAAAATCAAGTACGATTCGGATGGATCAATCGAGCGATATAAAGCCCGTCTAGTGGTGATGGGTAATCGACAAGTCGAAGGTGTTGACTACAACGAGACTTTTGCACCTACTATAAAGATGGTGACAGTCGGACCTTATTAGCCATTGCCGCTGCAAAGAATTGGGCTATACATCAAATGGATGTACATAACGCCTTTCTTCACGGCTATCTCAATGAGGAAGTGTATATGAAACCTCCTCCCGGTTTTCTTCCGTCTAATGATGGCAGAGTTTGTCGACTAAGAAAGTCTTTATATGGGCTACGACAAGCCCCTCGATGTTGGTACGCTAAACTCGCTTCCGCTCTCACCCAATATGGTTTTCGGCAATGCCCATATGATCATTCTTTATTCTCTATAACCAAGGCCAATACGGAGGTACATGTCCTTATCTACGTCGACGATCTTGTCATTTGTGGAAATAATACTACTATGATCGACAACTACAAGCTCTACCTCAACAAATGTTTTCATATGAAAGACTTGGGCCCTCTAAAATACTTTCTCGGGCTCGAAATTGCACGTCACCCATCCGGCATTTTCGTCTCCCAAAGGAAGTAAGCCCTCGACATTTTATCCGAATCCGGTCTTCTTGGCTCAAAGCCCAGTTCAATTCCTATGGAGCCCAATCACAGCCTCAGCCTATCTAAAGCCGCTCCTATGCATGATCCACAACCTTACAGACGGCTCGTGGGTCGATTAGTGTACCTTACAATTACACGCCCCGAACTTCTATACTCGGTCCATATTCTAGCACAGTTCATGCATGCTCCGACGACCGAACATTGGAATGCCGCTCTCAATGTCATACGATATATCAAAAATGCTCCGGGGCAAGGTCTCTTACTTCGGTCCGACAGTGAGTGATACGGTCGTTATGTACCAAAAATAAATACCTAAGTACTACTAACATAAGTCAGCGGTAAGTCGGGTCGATCTCCACAGGGAGGCGATCACTATTTACTTGTCTACTCGGTCTGTCTAATGTCACAGTGTAGGGGTTTGAATTGATTTAATTAAACTAACGAGATTAAAGCAAGAGGAAATAAAAAGAGAGATTAACAATAAGAAAAGGGAACTAGGATGTCGGGGTCGTCAATGATCATCGGTCAATTGCAGATAAGGTCACAGATTAGTCAGTTGTATCGGTCTAAGGGGCAACGAATATCTCCTTCCGGTCTCAATTCGCCCTAAAACACTAATAGCTTAGCTTCCGCCCTCACTAAAGTGCCCTAATGCTCACTGCAGGTCTCACCCCTTCCAACCTTCCGATCTAGGTCAAGGCTTACCAATGTTAAATAAGCTAATTGCATCGACTCAACTAGCATGATACAATTTAAGCAGTGATAAACAACAGAGGCATAATAACAACGACAGATCTGCAAACTAATTAACAATAATCATCGACTCCCCTAATCCTAGCAGAGAGAATTAGTTAGACATAATAAAGGGAAGAATAAAAATAAAGAGAGAAATAAACATAAACATAAATAAAGGAGAAAAGGGAAAGAGAGAAAGTTACAGTAAATCCGGAAAAGGAGAGAAAATAAAGTAGCAGCAGTAACAGAGGAAAAATAATGTGAAAAGGTATCCGGGGGAGAAGAAGAGAGAAGGTAGTATTTAACAGTGAAAAAGGGAAAAGAGTAATGTATCAGATGTCAAGGAACAGCGTCCAAGATAATTATGACCTAATCCCGACTTCCTTTATATAGGGAAGCGAGATTTTACAAACATAAACCTAATCACGGACTAAAAATACCGAGTATAATAGCTAAATACTCGATCGAGGACTTTTATATCACTCGATCGAGCAAAACCAAGCTAAAACATCTCGATCGAGTACTTTAGGTACTCGATCGACCACTTATTAAATAGGCACTACTCGATCGAGTAGAAAAAGGAGTCGATCGAACGCAATTGTACTCGATCGAGTACTTCCCAGCGCACAATTCCTGCTTCGCGCACTGAACTTCAAACGGCTGCCATTTCTTCGTTACTTGGGCAAACAGGGAGATTCCGGTGGCGTTGGAAAGCTAAGAGGACAAACTTTCATCTCCAATTAGAATCAACTGAAAATCAGTTGTAGAACTCGATATATGGCTCTTCAAAGTAGGCACTAGTAATTTGAAGTTCTTCCTTTGCTCGCCTAGCTAACTTACTTCTTTGCACATCTCAAAATAGTAGTCTTAAGGCTCCGACTCAACTCATTTCCTAAATGCATGCATAAGGATATGTTTTAGGCTTGATTATGCTCCTTTACAGTTCATATCTGTAAATAATACAAGAAAAACCAAAGTAGACAATTCGGGGGACATTTGTAGCTAAACACCACACAAAATACATAGAAATGCGTGCAAATGAAATACGAAATACCTATATAAAATGCACGCATCAAATCTCCCCAAACCAAACCTTTGCTTGTCCCCAAGCAAACTAAATGCAAACTAATGGAACGGAAAAAGAAAGCTTAGAGCTAGCTATAACTTGTCTACTTAAACCATTTTAATGCAAACTAAAATCAACAGTCATAGCCACAGCAGTCAATACGCAAACAAGTTATAAGTTGTCCATAAATAAAGCTGGCCTATCGACCTTGCAAGACCAACAAAATCGGAGTCTCACGTGATCACTCTTCTCTCATGAAGCAAAGGGTGAAAGTATATGTATAAGAGAGAAAGAGAAAACAGTCACTCACCTAAACTGCGACCTACATAACATGCATGCAACAAACATGATAGACGATTCAAGTACTATACATACATTCCAACCAACAATGTCCGTCACAGCCGAGGGCTTACAAATCATATGGGAAAGTGAGGTTACAGGCGAGAAAAGGCAAAACAGATTATGGAAATGTGGAGGTAAAAGCGCCAAGCTAGTTCCTAAACAGGACCATATAAGACTGTCCGAATCTCAACTGACTGAAAAATAAACACAAGTGCCCTTCATTTGGCACACAGCTCACTAATCACATACACAATCTCCTCAAAAAATGTAAAATAAAACGGAGGAGTGAGACCGTCACAAGATAAAAGTAAGCACACACGGTCTCCAAAATACAACCTGACAACAAAATTCTCAATTCTTCTTCCCCTGGTTCACTGTATACGTGATTTCCTTATCATTTTCATTTTTTTTTTTTTTTTGATTTTTTTTTTCATTATTCACTTTTTTTTCTTTTTTAGTTCTTTTTTTCCATTCTCATTCTCCTTTCCTTCATCCTTCACCAACTCCAATCAAAATACATACGGGCCAAACCGCAGACAGAAAAACATACCACAGAAGACAAACTAATCTAGCTTGACTAGGCAGACTCAGTTTTGGATGTAGCTAATGGGTCAAAAATGCTAAATTTGGCTAAGTAGAGCTAAATGGGTGAAAAATGTAAGAAAATGGGAAATTTGCAAGCGCCTCCCTGCATGTGACACCGACCACAAACCCGAATTTATGCATTTTAACAAGAAATCGAATGTCATAAAAGTGCAAAAGTGATGAACATGCTAGGCAAGGAGTACTACTCTCAATTCCTATGTAAACCGGTCATGAATGTCACCAGTTATAAGGCTCTAAAACTCAGAAATTGTAAGTAGGTTGCCAATTTATCAGGTCAAGTCTAAACAGTCAGCTAAATTTGAACAAAAACTCGTAGATATGCGTAAGACTCAGCTAATAACTGTCAATAAAGTGCAAGGCTCAAGTAAAAATGACAAGTTAAAGTGCAATTTCATCACGGAAATCTACCGTTCCGACTCAACCTATATGCAAAATGAAACGTGAATTTTTTGAAATTTTTTGAATTTTTTTTTTAATTTTTATGGGATTTTGATTTTTTTTTGGAAATAAACAAGCAATGCATACAGAAATTAAATGTGATAACATAAATGCAATAAAAACAACATGCAGACACAGATATGGATGCATAACCTCCCCAAACCAAACCGTACAATGCCCTCATTGTACCCAAAAATAAGGAAGGAAATGCAAACTAAAGGGAGAGAGTGGAGATGCAGAAAACGCACAAGATAACGCGAAGTAGGGACCTCCCCAAACCAGCCATCAACATGGGAGGTCACAAACAGCTTCATAGTGGCGTCATAGGAAGCCAATCAAAGTAAGAAAAATTGGTCGAGAGAACCGATTATTAAACAAAATAAAAACTGAAATGTTCGAAAAACAACTAAAAAACTTAAACTCTGGGTTGCCTCCCGGACAGCGCTAGTTTCAGACATGTCCCAACTCGACCTTTTTTCTTCAACAGCCGCTCCAGTCAGTCAGAATCAAAGCAACTCAAAGCTCTTAACAGTAGATCATATAACTGCGCATGTGCTACACAAGAGCATAAGTAACACCAAAGTATAAAAATAAAATAGGAAATTGAAATGTGCAACCGTTTAAGCCTAACAAATTTCCTATCCCAGCTCCTAAATTTGTCAATAAAATAAAGGAGCGCAGGAGCAATTAATAATAATCTAGGGCATTGTTTTAGTTTAACAAATTTAAGATGACAAGAACGGTGAAAAACTGTTAAATTAACTGACCGACTGGGAGGGGGTATAGCATAAAAAGAAAAAAACACGAGTCATACGAGGTAGCGTACTATTAATATTAACAATAATAAAATTATCGCTAACTACCTCAAGTGGGTTGCTCTCAATGTCGGAATTATGGACAAAAGAATATAATACCTCATCCGTGCTAGGAGAAATTACCGACTCAGCTGTCTTCTCGTCACCCTCCTCAATGGATTCCGTCCCGTAAATCGCAGCCTCAAGCGCATCCAGCTCGACCTTGAAAAGGGGCGATTCATTGTAACCATTATCATCATAAAAATCGTCATTTAAAACGAACCCAAGTGATAAATCCTTGCTCTCTCTAGCCAAATCAGTCGATCTAGTAGAAATGTTACTCGATCGAGAACTTTCCTCATGATAATCACTCGATCGAGTACATAAATCAACTAGATCGAGTACTTCCTCTAAGCAACTATTCGACCGAGTGGAATTTTCTACTCGATCGAACCTTTCTTCAGGTATTTCACTCGATCGACCAACATAATCCATTCGATCGAGTGATTCTTGTTGATCAGTGCATAAATCTTCGTCTGAAGCGTCACTAACTGATAGAACTTCACAATCCGAGTTATCCCAGTCATCAGCATTAGGCAGCATGGGTTCTTTATGGGAAAAACCGCTCTCTGCGTAGGTAACGCAGGCTTCCTCTAGTTGCCTAATTTACGACTCAGCAGCTAGCTGAGCTATGTCGGACTCGAGCTCATCAATTTGCGTAAAAAATTGTCTATCATGTTCTTGCACTTTGAATGCAAGCGCCTTCACTAAAGATGTCAGCTCAGCAATCTCTTCATTCCGGTTATCAAGAGGAGGAGCTTGTTATTGCGGTGGCCAGATAAATGGAGGCTTTTGATAGCCTCGCTGATAGGAAGGATGTGGCGGAACAACTACAGGAGGTTGACTAGCTCGTCTATGCTGCTTGAATGCGTAGACCTCGTCGTTCTCAGCTGGGCAAACAGCTGCATTATTCCCAGCAGCACCACATCTCCCGCAGTAAATCACCTGTTGCGCCATATAATGGAACATAGGTGTAGATAACTCATTTCTGCACCTCCCGCAAACCACCAGGTGATGATTGGGCCGCATGTTTGGTACGCGGAACGATTTGTGACAATTCGTAAGTTTATCATCAATTGATTGCTCAAACATTTATGTCTACCTCTTAATTGTCATCTACGCGCCGATACGGTCGTTTTGACAGTAATTAGAGTACATTTGGAGCCCGGGCCTAAAACCGTCTTCATTTTCTGATAACCGCTAAAATCATGAGTCAGAATGTTCTTGAATGTTCCGGATATTTCTATTCCATATTTCACAATCTTTTAATCTTTGGTAAACAATTTTCCGTAATATTCATACAAAATATTAAGGAAAACCAAATTATTCCGTTATTCCATAAACTTAACATGAAAATCTTTCTTCCGCAGGAGGAAACCACTTGGGAGCAGACGCAGTAGGTGCTGCGCCTCTTCCAAGAGACGCAGTGCCTACTGCGCCTCTTCCCAAGTCCTTTTCTGCTTATTTTTCGTATCTTTTCATATCTTTTCGAGATTCACTTCCAAAGTTTCTCCGAAAACCTTATTTCCTCTGTGTGATTAGTATAAATAGGAGCCTTCGCTCCTCATATTTCTCACGCGAGTGTCCGCCCTTCTCTTCTCCCTTTGCATTCTAGACCACGTTCTTACGTTTTGGTGTCTACGTGCTTGAACTTTCGACCACGTAAGCTCGGATATTTCTGAGTACCAGCCTCGTTTTGCATGACCGACAAATTTGACCAACTCCACCATAATCAACTTTAATCAATCTTAATCGTTTTTCTCTTACGAGGGCACTTTCGTTACATTCGAGTCGAGCATCACTAAACGTTAACTTAGTTCATCTCGTTTCGTCAAACATGTAAGTCTGAGGGTGTATAATCTCTCTTTTATTTATTGTTATTCATTTATTGTAATCATATTGTAAGGTTTATGTCGAAAATACAATTAAAACCGATTTCTAAAACCCTTTGTTTAAACCCTTTTTATGGATTATCAGAAGACAGCTGTCGAGAAAGGACACAGCAACTGTTGCGCCTCTTCGAAGGAGCACAGTACCTGTTGCGCCTCTTCGTGAGGCTGCCGCAGTTCCTGCTTCCTTTCTTCTTCCTTCGTCCTCTGTCAATTCGTTGTTTTTTATTTTGTTTTCGTTTGTTCTTCAATTCCTTGACATAATAGCATGATAATTTAGCACATATACATTGTTAATCGTCATTAACACATATAATTCATCATTAATTCCCGACTTCAATCCCAAATAACCAATATTTGCGGGTTTTTCGTCCTTAAAATCAAATCCGGGTTGTAGAAATTCGATTCGTTCATATTGAGTTTCTTGAATTCGATCTTTGTTATATCCTCACCTGTTTATTATCATATTCATCATTAGTCCGTCATTAATTCATCGTATTTAACCTAATTAATTAGTTTAGTTCGTTAATTTGTAATTAATTAATCTTAAATCTTGTAAATAATTCGTCCTAATTAGTTTTTATCCATGTTTATTGCTTTTACGATCCTCAATCATATGTAAATAACTTGCAAATCACTTCTATCCGAGTCAAATAACATTAATCAAGCATTAAAATCGCCAACGAGCATTAACAATTCGCAATTCCGGCTTCACAGCCAGAACTGAGCCAAGGAACAGACGCAGCTACTGCTACGCCTCTTCCAAAGAGCGCAGCTCTGCTGCGCCTGTTCCTGGTTGATTTCTGTCTCTGAACTTCCGTTTTGCTTTGACCTAGTTTATTAGCTTACGTATTAACTAACTATTATTCGTATTATCACCCTTAATTCCTGTTCGTTTATTTGTTTAATTATTCTTTTTCCAAATTATCTGTTTTAAAAGTACCTTTGACATAAATAAATTAATCCCATTGTAATTATTGTAATTATTCATTATTATTATTTATTGTATTTCTTGTATTGTATTGATTGTATGTCTTCACATGTAATCAACCTAAATTCTAATTCGACCCAATTGTATGCTAAACTACGTGTTTACCGACTTAGTCTAATACTCACATGTTAGGATTAAAACGTTGGATGTTGCATTGCATGCATGTAAATTGACAATATATCGAGTATAGACGATTTTCCCTAATCATTAGTAGAGGCCGCTATCGAGGCGGGCGGGATTAGGTGTTCGATCAAAAGAGCTTCCTAATACGTACCCTCACCCCTTACTCCAGATCTCTGTGAACATCCGTGTTCATTGGCATCCACGAGAGTCATTATAGACATAGAATGCTAAGGGTAACGAGTTCTTGGTGTTCATGTCATTACTTTGTGTATTGACATGGCACGAGGTATTCGAACGGTTTCCAAATTTCCACAATAAATTGGTGGCGACTCCACAATGCAAACGCTTGTTCGTTCCCAAGCGCCCCCGTGGGCCCATTGTCCACAGTTTGGCGACTCCGCTGGGGATTATACACTTACGTGTAGCCAAAAGGGTGAAACTTGAACAAGGTTAGGGAATAGTTTGTACAAGACAATTGTCGATTTTCATAACTCGTTCTTCCTAGATCGTTTCATTCGGCCTTCCTAGGCCCAACCCAACCCATTCGACCAATCGTCCCGTCTAAACGGTCCTAATTCCTATTTGGGCCTAAGGATGGATAGAGATTAACGTCATCCATACCTTGGTACTTACTCTTGTTTGTATCAAGGACTTTCACTACTTGAGGAAATGGACTAGGAATCGGCCTTACTCTTGTTTGGTACGAGCCTCTCCACAGATTTCGTGTTTGATTGTTCGGTATGGCAACCCACCCTTTAAACCAAAACTCATTTAAAATGCACTCAACATCCCGTTATAATGCTTGTATATTGTTTGTACCATACGTGATCACCCTTTTCTAAACGAAACCATGACGATTTTTGTAAAATTCAAAATCCTTCTTTAACATGTAAAATTTCGAACTTGGGCCTAATATTAGCGCAAAACAAGTCGAAACCCTGTCCAATTGTCAAGTCAAAATTCGGGCCTCAAAACCCATTTCAAAACCTCACTTCGAGTCCACTCCTACAACTACACTAAAGTTGACTAAGACCAACACTTTTAAAATTTTGTCATTTCCTTAAAGCTCACTGACACAAGTGGCACACTCCCACTTCACGAGTCAAAACATTTCTTTTCAAGTAAGTGTGCTAGAGTGGTCGATCGTGTTTTGATTCATCGTCGATCTCTTATCTAGTTTCCAAAGATGCCTGGAACAAGCGACGTGAACTTCAATCAACTCCAAGATGGTAATGATCAAATCCTAACCGCGCTAGCTCGTCTCCAAGTTACCCAAGAGCAAGTGTATGATCGCCTTGACACCATTGAGGGCCGAATATATGCGGTAGAAACGAGGATGCCTCCTCGAGAAAGTAAAATCGTTGATGACTTCGTGAATGACTTCGGGGATGAAAACCCTCCCATGGGTATCACTGCAGCTGAGAAACGACTCCAATACTTAGAGGAGCAATTGATGTATCTTAAAGGGGATGACATTTATAGGGAGAATAATCGCAATTATGAGGCCGTGAGTTCCAAGTTGCCAACCAACTTCAACATGACGGATATCCCTAAATTCAAGGGGCATGAAAACCCTTTGAACTATATCCGTGCCTTCAAGGATTACATGTCTATCAAGGGCATTAAACCTGAGATGTTCTTAAGGATCTTTCCTTCATCTCTTGACACCATCCTAAAGCAATGGTTCTATTCGCTGGATCACAAGAAAATCGCTACTTGGGACGATGCCGCAATCGAGTTCGCTAAACAATATGCGGATAATGCTGAAATCCAAGTCAACATGCGCACTTTAGAGGTTCTTACCCAAAATGACAAAGAAGGTTTCACCGATTTCTTAAGTCGGTGGAGGAAGACTAGTACTCAACTTGTTGAACGTCCGGATGAGGCTACCCTTGTGGAGAAATTCGTGGACAATCTAAAGCCCATCTATGCAAATCATTTGAGGTATCAAAACATCAAGACTTTCAAATATTTGACTGTACTAGGGACAAGGATCGAAGATGACATTCGTAAAGAGCTCTTGTCCAAAACAATAGGTCGTGGATATCAAGGCTCAACAAGTCGTTCTTATGGCTCTACTAACAAGACTGATGAATTTAACCTCCTTGAGCCATCTAAAAAGAGTACCCCTCCAAGGAAATTCACAAATCTAGGGGACACATATTCCAACGCTCTAAAAAGATTGATAAAGCTCGGGAAACTTCAACCCATAGGCCCTACGCCTGAACCAGAAAAGAAATCCAAGTTCTGGGATGAGAATTCGTACTGCGAATACCATAGAGGTAAGGGACATGATACATAGAAATGCTACAAATTGAAAAATGTACTTCACGACATGATTAAAGACGGTCGCCTACCAATACCACCTGGAGGTAAGCCTAACAACACTAAGAATCCTCTTGGAGTTCTAGTGATTACAAATGAAGAATCTACCATAGATTGTTCACATCTCATCTCCCCAGTCGAGGATGAAGTTCATGCAATAGAAAATGAAGGGAACTACTCCACCATTTCCCCAACTATCACTGATTTCATCGCATGGGCAAAAAGTGTGGTTAGACAAGCCTTGGAACAAGAGAGTGCAGGGGCAACCTTACGTGGTTGATGAACTAGTCAACCAGATTATCTAGAAAACGTGCACCACTAGGTTTCTCTCAAAACACTACAATGCAAGAAGTAGTAACCGTGGTTGATGAACTAGTCAACCAGATTATCCAATTAGAAGCTGAAATCATAAGAATGAGGGAACTTGTTGCTATCAATGGAATATGGGCTGACGATGACGAAGATCTGTATCTCACTGAACACTACTTAGTCAAAATCAATGAGGAAATAGTCCAGAATTGTGAAGATAAAGATGTAGATCACCTTACTCGTTCAGGGCGCCCATACCAAAATACTTCTCAAAATGGTCCCATAGCAAAAACAGTCCAACCATTGTAGTCGCACCAAATGACAATGAAGAAGGCTCTACCGACCATCTACTAAAGCAAGTACAAAAGACAAAGGCTGATCTTTCAGTCTGGCAACTAGTGTCAAGCTCATTCCCACATCGCCAAGCTTTGTTACAAGCTTTGGCCAAACTAAATGTGGCACCTAACTCCACACCCGACGACGTGGTCAACTTGGTCTTCCAAGAATCACCAAAGCTAACTCATCCTATTACTTTCTCGGATAAGGACTTGCCACCTTTCGGTGCTAGTTATAACTTGGCTCTTTATATCACCGTCGTTTGCTTAAAGAAGAATGTGCCAATGACCTTAGTAGATGATGGCTCCGCGATCAACGTCATACCCTTCAAAACGGCATATAAATTAGGCATGAAAGAATCAGATTGGACTCCTACCAATCAAGGTGTTCGCGCATATGATGGTACACGACGAAAGGTGGTGGGACTTGTTGACCTAACCATAGCCACAGGGCCAATTGAACGAAAGGTCAATTTTCAAATAGTGGACATCGAGGCATCCTTCAACATACTTTTGGGAAGACCCTGGATTCACGCTTCCAAAGCGATAACATCCACACTCCACCAGAAAATCAAAATCCCACTAAATGGTAAGGTGGAGACGATCACTTCGTCACCCATCAAGGCAATCATCGAAAAGAAGTCAAGCAATCAAGTCCTTATAGATCCAGTACATGAACTTGGGGGCTTTCACATCATAAACGTCATAGAGAGCGAATTGGCACCATTATACTTCATCCCTACTCTAACCTAGTGGTAAACCACATACTCAAAGCTCAGGGATACTTCCCGGGAATGCCTTTGAATCCTATCCGAAGAAGCACCATTGCCCCCTACAAGGAGGGTAATTCACAAAGAATACCCCTTGAATTAGGATACAAACCCACCAAAGAGGAAGTTCTCGAGATGCTCGCTCAAATTCAAAACCGTAAGAATGTGGGAATTCAAATGCGACCCTATCTCCCTACCCTAAATGGATATTTCGTTAGGGAAGGAAGTCAAGAATTCTTTCATGGATTTCCCGAACCTTGGCATTATCTCGAAAGGAAGCTAGCCGGAATCGAGATCTTTCACGATTGCTACTTCATTCCTCCAGAAACGGTTCCTACCGTTAAGACTCGTCAAGCACCTTGCCTAGACGAAGAAGCTGTGAGTCTACTATTTGTAGAAGATAGATTTGTTAGAGCCGTGCAGGACGAGATCATTACTATGATACTTCAAGATGATCACTTCAACCCTACCGCATTAATCACAGAAATCAACACCAATCAGCAGAAAGGATGGAGAAAATCGATCTAGTGGACAAACAACCAAGGGAGACTCTTCAAGCTCACTACTAGAGAAGGAGAGATGTTCAAAGGAGAACCAGAAGACGATGAATTTGAGTCGGAGTCAGAGTCGGAGTCTAGAAAAGTTCCTCGAGAGTCTCCTCCTGTCGTCATTTCCACTCCCCTCGTTTCTCCTAGCCTAGTGTCGAATAGCAACAGTAGTTCGGGAAATGTCCCAACCGCTGTCCCTTTACCGCCACTGACCACAGATCAGATGGCTTCTCTGTTTCAACTTTTCTCAAATCTTAATATGAATAAACGTTCTGCTTATTCTTCGTGTTATCTTGAATGCAATTCTGTTTACGATGATGATGAGGATGACCCAAACCCTGACTCAATCGAGATACCTCCCTACATAGCCAAAGAAATACTACAAGAGCGGGAAGGGGGGCCCGTGATAGAAGATACTGAACCCATCAACGTAGTAACTGAACTAGAACCCCAAGAACTTAGGATAGGGACAACCCTGAGCCCCACCGAAAGGGCCAATTTCATAGACCTCCTACACGAGTTCAAAGACGTTTTCGCTTGGTCCTACAAAGATATGCCAGGGATCGACAGGGAGATTGCAGAGCATAGAATCCCAATCAAACCACGGTTCAAACCTGTGAAACAGAAGCTTCGAAGAATGAGGACGGAATGGGCTCTCAAAATGAAAGAAGAAGTCGATAAAAAATTCAAAGCCGGGTTCATCAAAGTTTCCGAGTACTCAGACTGGGTGGCTAACATAGTACCCGTACCCAAAAAGGATGGGAGAATCCGTGTTTGTGTTGACTTTAGAGACTTAAACAAAGCAAGCCTTAAGGATGACTTTCCTCTACCACATATCGACATATTAGTGGATAATACAGCGGATCACGCGTTGCTATCCTTCATGGATGCATACGCAGGATATAACCAGATCAAGATGGCCTTAGAGGACAGGCATAAGACCGCCTTCGTCACTCAATGGGGAACCTACTGCTACACGGTTATGCCGTTTGGGTTAATAAATGCCGGAGCTACATACCAACGCACCGCAACTACGCTCTTATATTATATGATGCATAAAGAAGTTGAGGTATACGTAGATGACATGATTGTCAAGTCCAAGGAAAGAGAGGGACATATTGCGAACCTTCACAAATTCTTCTCGCAGCTTCGGAAGTACAACATGAGGCTCAATCCTCAAAAATGCGCATTCGGAGTAGCATCAGGCAAACTCCTGGGATACGTGGTTAGCCAACGGGGTATAGAAATAGACCCTTCAAAGATCAAAGCCTTAATCGAAATACCGCAACCTCAAACAGCGAAAGAAGTTAAGGGATTCCTAGGAAAGGTTCAATACATAAGTCGATTTATATTGAAACTCACCATGATCTGCGAACCCATATTCAAGAAGCTAAAGAAAACAGATCACACCATGTGGGATGATGACTGTCAGAAGGCTTTCGACCGAATCAAGGAGATACTAGCCAAACCGCCAGTGCTTATGCCACCTCAACGAGATCAACCTCTTGGTTTATATCTCATGGTAACTGAAATGGCCATGGGCGCCATGCTAGCTCAAACTGTAGGAAAAGAAGAAAGAGCCATCTACTACCTTAGTAAGAAGTTCTTGGATTACGAGTGCAAATACACATCGCTCGAGAAGACATGCCTCGCTCTTGTGTGGGCAACGAAAAAGCTACGCCACTACATGCTTAGCTACTCCGTCAAAATATTCTCCAAAATGGATCCTGTCAAATACCTCTTCGAGAAACCCGTTCTCAATGGACGTCTAGCGAGATGGACTTTGATGCTCTCTGAGTTCGAACTTAGATACGTACCTTTGAAAGTCATAAAGGGGCACGCCGTTGCCGAATTCTTCGCAGAAAATCCCATCAATGATGCACAAACGATAGACACTTGGTCATTCCCGGATGAGGATATACTACAAACAGATGTAGACCCCTGGGACCTCTATTTTGATGGAGCATCGAACTTAAGAGGATTTGGAATAGTAGTGTTGCTCATTTCTCCTGAAGGTGAGCATACACCAATCTCTATCAAACTCGACTTCGAGGTGACAAATAACGCTACAGAATACAAAGCCTGTCTCATTGGATTGCAAGCGGCAGTAAGTTTAGGCATCAAGATTCTTCGAGTACATGGGGATTCCTCTTTGATCATCAACCAAGTTACGAGATCTTGGAAAATCCGAAGCGAAAGCTTGGTGCCCTATCAAGCCAGAATAGAGCAAGTAGCCCAATTCTTCGATCAGGTAACCTACTTACACCTACCTCGAGAAGAAAATCAATTTGCGGATGCTCTTGCAAAACTCGCATCTTTGATTAACATGCCGGATAGTATGGTAGAAATGCCTTTATGCATTGAGCGACGATCAGAGCCAGCTTATGTGCACCAAATCACCGATGAAGAGGGAATTGCGAAGGAACCCTAGTTCCAAGCAATCCTAAAATTCAAACTCAACGGCACCTATCCACCAGAAATGGACAAAAGGGGACAACGCGCCATCCGCTTACTAGCTTCCCAATACGTCCTCATGCAAGGAGAGCTATACAAAAGAACACCTCTTGGTGTAATCCTATGTTGTCTTGAACATTCACAGGCACGAAAAGTGATGGAAGAAGTCCATGACGGAGAATTTGGCCCTCACATGAGTGGACCCATGATGGCAAAGAAAATCACACGTTTAGGATACTATTGGACCACGATGGAATCTGATTGCATCAAATATGTGAGACATTGCCATAATTGCCAAATCTTCTGGAATGTGCAACATGTTCCCCCCTCATTGCTTTACACCATGACATCTCCCTGGCCGTTTTCTGCTTGGGGAATAGACATCATCGGCAAGATCACTCCAGCTGGAACAGGAGGTCACTGTTTCATCCTAGTAGGAATCGATTATTTCACCAAATGGGTAGAAGCGGCTTCCTACACCAGTCTTACATCCAAGAATGTGGCAAAGTTCATACAACACAATATCATCTGTCGATATGGATGCCCACATGAGATCATCAGTGACAATGGATCACATTTCCAAGCTGAGACTGAACAATTGCTAGCCAAATACAAAATCAAGCATCACCACTCCTCGCCATATAGACCACAAACCAATGGCGCGGTAGAGGCAGCGAACAAAAACGTTGTCACAATTCTCAAGAAAATGATTGACAACTATAGAGATTGGCCGAGCAAGATACCTTTTGCTTTATGGGGATATCTTACATCCGTTAGGATGCCCACTGGGGCTACTCCTTTCTATTTGACCTACGGCATGGAAGCCGTACAACCAGTCGAGCTAGAAATACCATCCCTTGCGTTTTTTACTCGAAAGTCAAATACCCGAAGCCAAATGGAAGAGGGACAGATACGAAGAACTCATCCTCCTGGATGAACGAAGGTTACGTGCATTACATAATGTGCAGACATATCAGGCGCGTATCAAACGAGCCTTCAACAAAAGGGTTAGGCCAAGAAACATCAAGGAAGGAGATTTGGTCCTCAAATCCGTTAGGGCTCTTTTACCTGTCGATCCACGAGGAAAATTCAAACCCAATTGGCTCGGGCCATTCCTAGTCAAGTCCATACTTCAACGGGGTGCGGTTAGGATCACAGACCTAGACGGGAACGAATTTACCAACCCAACAAACCTTGACCAATTAAAACGTTATTGTGCCTAGAATAGGAGCAAAAACGCGCCTCGCGTAACCTCACGTGTCGCTCTTGTGGCACTAAATAAACGGCCCCTGGCCAAGCTGAAATAAGCTAATGTCATCTTGCTCTTGTATTTTGACGATTTGTCATTCTCATATCATCAAATAAACTAAATTGCATTTTCAGAGTAAGTAAAGCACATGCTTATTTTCTAAAAGTTCATTACAAGCTCTTGCTTAGAACAATTATTCTTTTACATTTACTCGAACTACGCGCAAGGGTTTGATTTCATTTTTTTATGAATACGTAGGAAATCCCTCACGAGATAGAACCCACTTAATCGCTTTAAATGTAAATAGAAGGACATTTGCAAATGCATTTGAAATTCGACAAGAATAATGATAGGAAACCACAACGGTTTCTTAACCAATTAACCTCTTTCGTTTCATTTCATAATCATAATAAAATCATAATAAAAATAAATAGGCTAGGATTCTAAAAACCCCACCTTCTTATTACAATAACAATAATAATAAATAATAATTAGAGACATTGGCTACTCTTCCATTTTCCCTTTGCCTTTGTCATTTTTATCATACTTCTTGTCGCGACCTCGAGCCGGACGCTCCTGCGCCACTTCTGACCTAATCACCAATGGTCTCTCTCGTGGTCTCGCTTTGCCATTATTGCCAACCACCATCTCGACGGCAGAAGAAGTCTTCGGTTTCTTCGAAGGAGGAACAACTCGAAACCCGGCTTCTTCCTCTCCCTCGGTCAGGTGCTTCTCCTTCTCCTTTTCCACCTCGCGAACCTTGTAGTCAACCGGTTCACGCTTCCTTAGTCTCTCGCGCACCTCCGGAGTAGCAGCCTTCCTCCACCGCATATAGGAATCTGACACCCATAGAGCACTGACAGAAGAATTCAAGAACCAAATGTTCCCCTGAGCCCATTTGATGGCCCACTCTCTTCGACTCTCCATAGTAAGCGCCACAGCAGTCTGCGGGACAGTGTCAAGCTTTGGGATCATCTGCTTCAATCCAACCTGCCTCATCAACCTCTCCGGGAAGATGCATATCATAAACTCCAAGCCGGGAATGCGCACAGATCGGGTAGAATCCAGGGAAGATACTCCAGTAACGGATTTGGGATGCCACCATGGTACGATCCATCTAATTAAGGGGCCATCTTCACTTTTCAACTTGTTTTCCCAGTAGTTGCACACTTGAGAGAAGTCCACCATGTAAAGCCCGGTCCTCATTGCAATCGAACGAGCATGGTAAGAAGGAACATTAACTAGGGCCTCGATCAATCGAAGTAGCTCCATAAGCCAGACCTACCAAAAGCGGGTATTTAAAAAAAAAAAAAAAAAGAAGAGAAAAGTACTCTTGTACCTGCAAAATAATGGGACTTCCCAAATACGGTAGGTCGCGGTTGGCTTTTCTGTTATCCAAGCCCAATAGGATCTCTCCTAAACTTAGGCAAGCTGGGCTCCTGCTCAGCTCCATTTGCTCAATCAAGCTCAAAAGACGAGGGTCGCCCCTCATGTCCTCATCAACATTCCCTTGGAGGACATATACATGAAGTAGGCAAAACCCGAATGCCCTTCGCCTTGCAACATAAGAAACAGTAGGATCAGCCTTCTTGATGAAGCGATCGATGAAATCCAACATTCGAACTCCTTTAGAGGTCGCAAGACGGTCAACATCAACTCTGGCCAATCCAAGCAAGTCTCTAAACTTATTCTTATACCCTTGAGAAGTGGAGGGAATAGCAGGCAAATGTTCCGGATCCCAACCACCAATCGCAGCAATATAATCAGGAAATGGGCAAATGTCTCCTCCAGGAAAGGCAAATATGTGATGATTAGGGTCCCAATAGTCAAGACAAGCATCGAGAAACGGTTTGACTACCTTGATCAATTTCAAGCTCAAAAGTGCTCCAAAATTATAAGCACCCATGTCATACTTCTCCACATTAGAGAACTCGTTTGTCCATTCTTTTAGACGAATTTCAAGAGTATTCATGATGTAGGCTTATTTTGGGAGTTTTTGTGTAATACGACGAAGAAAGACGGAAGAATTATGTGAATAAAACCTCCTACGACGTCTCTATTTATACAAAAAGCTGTTTCCTAAAATCCGTCAGAACGGACGCACTGAGGAACTGTTGCGCCTCTTCGAAGGGACGCAGCTCTTGCTGCGCCTCTTCCTCAGCTCTTTTTCTGTGATTTCCTGCGTTGGATCTTTCCTAAATTCCTCAACGAATAATTTCCTATTCATACGGGTTATTATTTTGGTAAATGCGTCAGGTTACCATATTTCGTGTTTCCTAATTTCGCGGGCACGCATCTCGAGACGATATCGACATTTTCGTCATTTTAGCACACTTGTACATTTCCTTTTTTTGGGAAATCATTTCACTCTCCATTTCAAACTTATATGTTTTTATTTTTTATTTTTTTAGGGGGTAACCCTCCCTACCTTCTGGTCATTTTCGACCAAATTTTTGCATTTTTGCCATCTCCGACCAAATTTTTTGCGTTTTCATTTCTGGTCATACTTTTTTTTTCATTTTTCGAGTCATTGTTTTGCGCTAATTTAGGCCATATGTACAAATATATGTTCTGTGTAATTTCTGTGTAAATTTCGGCAGCATGACGCCGTAAACCGTCATCTACCAAACCTATTCAAAGCTAACCTGCAGGTACAAACAAGCAACCCAGCAGCAAAGGCACTCATGCCATCCTATATACAACCAAAAAAGGGATATGTACACCAAACTGCGGGCTCGAGCCCCAAGACAAAATCTAAATGTCCAAAAAATGTATAAATGTACAAAAATACAGCCAAAAACAAGAAGCAACGCGGAAGCTTTTGCTCGTCGCCGTCTAGCTCAGCAACTCTCGCCTCGAGAGCAGCAACTTCGGCGTCACGAACCTCGAGCTCCCTCAGCAAGCGAGCTGTCTCCTCTCGAGACTGGGCAAGCTCTCGCTCCAGCTCACGCGCCCTCTGCAAACAACAAAATGGCTTATGTCAATCATTTCAAGCATAAAGGAAAATTAGAAAACTCAAAAGTAATGTAAACGGAGTGTTCATACCTGACGTCCCCGACCACCAGCCAGTGCCTCGACGGCGGTAGCCCGCAGCCGGTTTGCTACCCTCCACAAAGCCACGAACCGGGATGGCGCGACCTGCATTTCAAAAGAAAAATGTTTAGCAATTGAGCAAATGTGAGCAAACGTGTTCTTAAACGAAAACTATACAGGCTAGAAGACTCACCCTCCGAATCAGATGCTGCCAATCGTCCAAGCCAACATCTCTCACCGCCACGTCAAAGTCACATAGCTCGGAGATCGTAGTCATCCCCGTCGTATCAGTGTACTCAAGGGTCTCGGGGTTCTCTGGGGGCTCGATGCCCGCCGCCTCGACCTCCTACAAAGTCAAATGATTTTTGTTAGCCGATGATCCTTCATCATATGCTCAAACAATCAAGAATGAAAGAGGGCAAAGCACTTACCACAACCGGCCAGTACGCCAACCTCCCGTAGAGGAACGCCGAGTAGTCCTCACCAGGAAGAAGGAGGGCGTCGCCACCGACGCCGGCCATGTCAGTCTCCCTCTCAGCCTCAGAATGCTCCCTAAACATCGTCCGAGGAGGATCGATGGGAACCGTCAAGACATCCCGAGAGCACTGTCGAGCCAAGCGCTCGCCCAAGTACCACACATGACCCATCGACGTCCTCAACAGCAGCCGGCTCGAACTCCTAGGTCGAAGAACCTCAGCCACGAAAGGAGGAGCGCCAGCGTACTCCTCCCAAGGCCTAGGCACCCATTGAGAAAATCAAGCAAGGGGTCATTCCTCTGATCGGTTCTAAAAGATAAGCAATAAACAAAGAATCAAATAAAAGTGAAGTACTCACGCCGTCCAACTGAAGAGCGTTCACCTCCCACCGACAGACGTCGTGGAAGGAACGCCGACTCCTCATGCGGCACATCACTCAATCCCTCACAACGGGATAGGCCTTCTCCACCAGCTCCGTCCTCTTGGGTGCGAGGCCCGGAAAGTAGGAGTACACCCACGCCTATAAATCAAGATAATCAGCAACGATCTTTCATAATTTGACAAGGAAAAGAGATGATCTTTCATGAGAAGAAATGAAGGTTCATACCTCCAACAGCAGTCCAGGGCCGACAGTAGCAGGAGAAGTCCCCTTCTCCATCAACTCCGGACGAACCATGGCCCTCATGAAGCAGATGAGGACCGCAAAACTAGCAGTGACCCAGTCCCAACGGCCTAGGGAGCTCATGTCAGAAAGGAAGGAAAGAAGCTTCGTCGAAAGCCTCTCGCCCTTGTCTCCGAGGTAAATCGAAGACAGAAACCACCAGAGCCACAAGCGGACTCTGCCGCGGTGCGAGTGCGGGGAGGAGGAGCCGTCTCCCTCCCCTCGATCACCACCAACGCCTGGGTCTTCCCCGCGAAGTAGTCCCGCACGTAAGAACTAGGCACCAAGCCAGGTACCGCAGCCGCCTTCGGCGCCAAGTTCCAACCGATCAACCTCCCGGCCTCCGCCGAGTCAACCCTCATGGCCGTCTCTGGCCACTCCACCACCTCAGTCCCACATGGCAGACCATAAATTATGCCGTAGTCCTCCAACGTGACCCCCACCTCACCAAAGGGCATGTGAAACATGGAGGTCGTGTCCCAGAACCGGTCCAAGAACGCTCGGACGAGACTGAGGTTAGCTTGAAGCTTCCTCCTCGCAATGTCCCTCCAGGCCTGCACCAAGGCGCCGAACGCTCCCCGCTCGATTATGGCCCGCTCCTCAGCCGACAGCCTCTCATAGCACCCCATCGCTGGTCGTGTAGCCCGAGAACGACCGGATGTTCCCGACCTCCTTTGTTGAATTGAAACAAAAGCTATCTTTAGCTCAAATGAAGGAAAAAAGGAATGACAAACAGAAATAAAAGAAGATGACTGAAGAGTTGTGAATCCTATTTACCAAGCTCTTCACCGTCCTGTAGGACAGGTAACCCTCATGCCCAGCAGCAAGTGCCCTCTGTCCCAGTCTCTCACCCACGCAGGTGCTCCCCTCAGCTGGCGACCACCTCGTCCAACGTTGGCCCGTCTCGGGGCCTCATCCTCCTCAACAACCTCCTCCTCCTGGACCTCGCCCTCAGCAGCCATCACCGCAGCGGTGAAAGCCTCCTCCAACGCCTCCACAAGCACCTGAGAAGGGTCAACAGCAGTGTCTATGTCCATGGGAGCTCTCCCAGAAGTAGAAGCCTCGTCACCTGCAAAATTAAGGCAAATTTAGGCCGCGTCAAGTGACGACAGGCCTTGATTAGGGGATTTTCGAGTTTTCAGATCTCCGAAATCGCTCTTTTCTTGCCATCTTTGGCAATTTTCCCACAAACCCGTCCGCTCATGTGATAAGTTGGGTCGAGTCAAGCCTAAGTTGAAGCCTAGTCATAGGTTCGAGTCGTAATTTCAGCAGCATTTCGTTATAACGGCGATTATGCCCTAAAAAGTGTCCTGAAAAAGCCGTCACAAACAAAAATTCCGAGATGGTAGTAAGTTTAGCTATCATACAAGGATCCCAAATATCAAGTTTCGTCACAAATGGGCAATCCTAGGGCTATTTTCGAAGCAATTTACGGTTTAGCTGTGAAACCGTCTCAATTTCACTCAAATGCTCAAAACACAACGAAAATTCGAAAAAAATACATGGTTATGATCCTTATACTACCAATTGGCCTTTTACAAAGTCAATTTCGCAAGGCAAATTCGTTTGGGGGAAAAGTCCCAAATTTTAGACTAATTAGGGTCGAAAACCCTAATTTTATCGATCCCGTTTGTGCAAATACGGAAGATAAATGCAAGATTGATATACATACCTCGATTAGTCATGGCAAATGCTAGCTTTTGGATCAAATTTCGACGGAAATGGTTGGAATTTGAGAGAGAAATTGAAATTTTATGTTTCGAATAAGTGAAATGAAACCCCTGTTTCATCGGGTTTTTACGCAGAAAGGACACGCCCAGGAATAGATGCAGCAGGTGCTGCGCCTCTTCCAAGGGACGCAGCTCTTGCTGCGCCTTTTCCTCAGCTTCCCTTCATACGAATTTTCAAAAATTCGTTATGAGTTCGTTATTTGTTGGCCCATCTTTGGTGCGCCTCTTCCTCAATGCCATACCGCATATTTTGGCCCGTTTGACATTTATTCTTTGCTCGGACCCGTATTTCTAAGCCAACTGCAATAGCAAACTGCCGCTATATATTATTTATTTCTTCCAAGACCTTGCTTGTCACAACAAGCGAGTATTCTCCGACAGGTGTTTCGACACGCCTTCATTATGTTCCCCCAGCGAGAGTAAGCGGATAGACTATCCCTCTCGAGACATGGAGTTCAATTCCCTATTATGTTCCCCAACGAGAGTCCACCGACATACAATCGTCCTTCTCGAGACATGGAGATCACCATCGACCCCAAGCTTTTCCGAAATTTGTTTGAAGACAACCCAAGCAGATTTCCCCCAGCAGTTCCCGCCTGTGTCCTGCTACTCGCGATATTATTTTTTTTTTTTCCTCACGGAGTACGATAAAGGTGTCGTTCTCCATAAGTTCTCAGACTGGCAAAGTTCCTACACTCGAACCTTGCTACCCTCTTTAAGTTGAACTTATATTTGACCTTCTTCCCGTCGATGCTTTCCTTTAGGGTCCCACACCCTAGCACAATCCTTATATATCTCTTAGGTACTACCCTTAGCTCCTATGCTTACCCTTAGTTCCTATGCTTACCCTTAGCTCCTACGCAACTCCGGAAACGTCTCAAGGAAGAAGTCTCAGGTATGGTCTCGTCTTTTGGCTAGCGAGCTTCCTTACGTAGTCTAATGGACTTTAAACGACCCTCCCCGAAAGTCGACAGACTCTAAAATGTTCCCGATGACAGGTCCTTGGCTCAGACCCCTTGAGCCGCCTCGCGTCGCCATAGTCGTCAGGTTGTAATCTTCGATTGACCTGATGGCTATACTTTGACTTTCGTCTTGTCCAAGCCTCAGTCAAAGTGGGGGCTCTGTAGATACCTCATTTCTGCACCTCTCGCAAACCACCCGGTGATGATTGGGCCGCATGTTTGGTACGCGGAACGAGTTGTGACGGTTTGTAAGTTTATCGTCAAGTGATTGCTCAAACATTTATGTCTACCTCTTAATTGTCATCTACGCGCCGATATGGTCGTTTTGACAGTAATTAGAGCATATTTGGAGTCCGTGCCTAAAACCGTCTTCATTTTCTGATAACCGCTAAAATCCCGAGTCAGAATGTTCTGGAATGTTCTGAATATTTCTATTCCATATTTCACAATCTTTTAATCTTTGGTAAACAATTTCCCGTAATATTCATACAAAATATTAAGGAAAACCAAATTATTCCGTTATTCCATAAACTAAACACGGAAATCTTTCTTCCGCAGGAGGAAACCACTTGGGAACAGACGCAGCAGGTGCTGCGCCTCTTCCAAGAGACGCAGTGCCTGCTGCGCCTCTTCCCAAGTCCTTTTCTGCGTATTTTTCGTATCTTTTCATATCTTTTCGAGATTCACTTCCAAAGTTTCTCCGAAAACCCTATTTCCTCCGTGTGATTAGTATAAATAGGAGCCTTTGCTCCTCATATTTCTCACGCGAGTGTCTGCCCTTCTCTTCTCCCTTCGCATTCTAGACCACGTTCTTACTTTTTGGCGTCTACGTGCTTGAACTTTCGACCACGTAAGCTCGGATCTTTCTGAGTATTAGCCTCGTTTTGCATGACCGACCAATTTGACCAACTCCACCATAATCAACTTTAATCAATCTTAATCGTTCTCCTCTTACGAGAGCTCTTTCGTTACATTCGAGTCGAGCATCACTAAACGTTAACTTAGTTCATCTCGTTTCGTCAAACATGTAAGTCTGAGGGTGTATAATCTCTCTTTTATTTATTGTTATTCATTTATTGTAATCATATTGTAAGGTTTATGTCGAAAATACAATTAAAACCTATTTCTAAAACCCTTTATTTAAACCCTTTTTACGGATTATCAGAAGACGGCTGTCGAGAAAGGACGCAGCAACTGTTGCGCCTCTTTGAAGGAGCGCAGTACCTGCTGCACCTCTTCGTGAGGCTGCCGCAGTTCCTGCTTCCTTTCTTCTTCCTTCGTCCTCTGTCAATTCGTTGTTTTTTATTTTGTTTTCGTTTTTTCTTCAATTCCTTGACATAATAGCATGATAATTTAGCACATATACATTGTTCATCGTCATTAACACATATAATTCGTCATTAATTCCCGACTTCAATCCCAAATAACCAATATTTGCGGGTTTTTCGTCCTTAAAATCAAATCCGGGTTATAGAAATTCGATTCGTTCATATTGAGTTTCTGGAATTCGATCTTTGATATATCCTCACCTATTTATTATCATATTCATCATTAGTCCGTCATTAATTCATCGTATTTAACCTAATTAATTAGTTTAGTTTGTTAATTTGTAATTAATTAATCTTAAATCTTGTAAATAATTCGTCCTAATTAGTTTTTATCCATGTTTATTACTTTTACGACCCTCAATCATATGTAAATAACCTTCTAATCACTTCTATCCGAGTCAAATAACATTAATCAAGCATTAAAATCGCCAACGAGCATTAACAATTCGCAATTCCGGCTTCACAGCCAGAACTGTGCCAAGGAACAGACGCAGCGACTGCTGCGCCTCTTCCAGAGGGCGCAGCTCTGCTGTGCCTGTTCCTGGTCGATTTCTATCTCTGAACTTCCGTTTTGATTTTACCTAGTTTATTAGCTTACGTATTAACTAACTATTATTCGTATTATCACCCTTAATTCCTGTTCGTTTATTTGTTTATTTATTCTATTTCCAAATTACCCGTTTTAAAAGTACCTTCGACATAAATCAATTAATCCCATTGTAATTATTGTAATTTTTCATTATTATTATTTATTGTATTTCTTGTATTGTATTGATTGTATGCCTTCACATGTAATCAACCTAAATTCCAATTCGACCCAATTGTATGCTAAACTACGTGTTTACCGACTTAGTCTAATTCTCACATGTTAGGATTAAAACGTTAGATGTTGCATTGCATGCATATAAATTGACAATATATCGAGTATAGACGATTTTCCCTAATCATTAGTGGAGGCCGATATCGAGGCGGGCGGGATTAGGTGTTCGATCAAAAGAGCTTCCTAATACGTACCCTCACCCCTTACTCCAGATTTCTGTGAACATCCGTGTTCATTGGCATCCACGAGAGTCATTCTAGACATAGAATGCTAAGGGTAACGAGGTCTTGGTGTTCATGTCATTAATTTGTGTCTTGACATGGCACGAGGTATTCGAACGGTTTCCAATTTTCAACAATAAATTGGTGGCGACTCCACAAATGCAAACGCTTGTTCGTTCCCAAGCGCCCCCGTGGGCCCATTGTCCATAATAGGCGAAAGGTCAAAGGTACTCAAGCCTTCCATTTGACGATCTTTTACCTAGAACTGTCTAGGTAGGACCTGTATGGCCTATCAAAACAGCACTAAATCAAATGATTAGAACGATCTCAAGGGAAAAATCCCTTGAGGCTAAAAACAGACAGAATTAAACAAATAAATAAAGTAGTTACCTCCCCGGCAACGGCGCCAAAATTTGATACCGTCGTCAGGTACCAAAAATAAATACCTAGATACTACTAACGGAAGTCAGCGGTAAGTAGGGTCAATCTCCACAGGGAGGCGGTCACTATCTACTTGTCTATTCGGTCTGTCTCTGGTCACAAGATGGGGGGTTTAATTGATTTCTAAACTACTGAAGATTAAGGGAAAGAGTAATAAAGGCAGAAAATGTGATAAAGATAACAGATAAGAGAGAATATGTCAGGATTTCGGTTCACCATGGTAGTCAATCGATTCAGTTGCAAATAGCCTAGACAATCTACTGTGAGAAGGATAACGAAAAGGTCCTTCTGGTCCACTTTCTATCCTAGAATTCCACTAACTAAACTTTCGTCCTCATTAGGGTAGTCTACTGTTCATAGCAGGTCTGTTCATTCCAATCTTCCGATCCAGGAACGAAATTAACCAAATTAAAGGGTAACTTAGAAGCGTGCACTCAACTAAGTCGGTATTATAATTAAATTGCCATGGGCACAGATTCTCACAACTAAGTCGTCTAGTCTATTCGCTACATCGTCTTTATTCTACCATAGATCCCCTAATCCCAACATGAATGAATTTAGCTACTCATATTGCTAATGTTGTCAACAATAACAATAATGAATTAACTAATAAATGACATAATGAAATTGTAATAAAAATGCATAAACTAATTAGGGCATAAATTAATTAAGGAAGAACAAAGGAATTAAAGTAAACAAAGTATGAGATTAAGATTAAAAGAGAGAAAGATTACAATCACGAGAATTCTGGCGTAAAGAGCGACAAGATCCAAGCGATAAAACCCGAAAAGCAAAAGTTACAGTAAAAAAGTGTGTTTATAACCTAATCCCGACTTCCTTTATATAGGGAAGCGAGATTTTACAAACATAAACCTAATCACGGACTAAAAATCCCGAGTATAATAGCTAAATACTCGATCGAGGACTTTTATATCACTCGATTGAGCAAAACCAAGCTAAAACCTCTCAATCGAGTACCACTTATTAAATAGGCACTACTCGATCGAGTAGAAAAAGGAGTCGATCGAACGCAATTGTACTCGATCGAGTACTTTCCACCGCACAATTCCTGCTTCGCGCACTGAACTTCAAACGGCTTCCAGTTCTTCGTTACTTGGGCAAACAGGGCGATTCCAGTAGCATTGGAAAGCTAAGAGGACAAACATTCATCTGCAATGGGAATCACCTGAAAATATGTTGTAGAACTCGAGATATGGCTCTTCAAAGTAGGCACTAGTAATTTGAAGTTCTTCCTCTGCTCGCCTAGCTAACTTACTTCTTTGCGCATCTCAAAATAGTAGTCTTAAGACTCCGACTCAACTCATATCCTAAATGCATGCATAAGGACATGTTTTACGCTTGATTATGCTCCTTTCCGGTTCATACCTGTAAATAATTCAAGAGAAACCAAAGTAGACAATTCGGGGGACATTTGTAGCTAAACACCACACAAAATGCATAGAAATGCGTGCAAATGAAGTACGAAATACCTATATAAAATGCACGCATCAGTGAGTTATCTCTTCACGCATATTGCGATGCTTGTTATGCTAGCTGTCCTACGTCTCGACGCTCACTCAGTGCTTACTTAGTTTTCTTGGGTTCATCTCCTATTTCTTGGAAAACTAAGAAACAACCTACGGTTGCTCTATCGTCAACCGAAGCTGAATATCACGCTATGGTTTTCACTACATGTGAGCTCAAGTGGCTTAAAGGGTTTCTCGGTTTCCTTGGCATTCAACACAAACAACCCATCAAATTACTGTGCGACAATCAATCAGCGCTCCACATCACGAAAAATCCCGTCTTTCATGAACGAACCAAACATATCGAAATAGACTCACTTCGTTCGGGATGAAATTTTGAAAGGCACGATAAGTCCAAGCTATGTCCACACCCGCATCAAATCGCAGATATCTTTACGAAAGCACTTGGGCGTGCCTCCTTTGAAGAGCTCCTTTCCAAGTTGGGCGTGTAATACTCCGTATTTATGAGTCTTTGGGTACTCTATCGAGTAGGCCTTACTCTGTCGAGTAAGGGTGAGTTGCGTTTTAAAATAGTTTCTGACCTGTTGGGTACTCGATCGAGTAAGGGGGCACTCGATCGAGTACCTTAGCTACTCGATCGAGTAGCCGGTTTACGGGGAGTTATTTCACGGGTTTTGTTAATTATGCGATTAAGGTATATAATCTTTTCCGTCATCATTCTAAACACTTTTCAAATCCTAAATTACTGTCAAAGAGAGAAAGCAAGTACGTTCATCCCTTTAATCGCATTGTTAGGAAATCCCGAAGTTTGGAAGGTCAGTTTTCATCGTTTGTTATACCGTTGAGATCCTTGCGTCGAGGGTAAGATCTATGTACCCTTTTTACTGTTTTTACTTTAAGTTGGTTAAACCCTAATATGGGGATTTAGGGGTTTTGTGTAGATTGTGATTTGGTAGTGTTTATGTGTTTGTATGATAGGAGGAGGTTTTGTAGAAGAGGCTTTTTGATACAAATTTATTAATCCGTCGATTGTTGTGCTTTCCAGGTAGGATTTCCTACTCAGTATTAGTCCCATAATGGGATGATTGTTGATGTGTTGAGATTGATTGTTTGATATAGTAATTGTGTTGTGACGGCTGTGATTGTGATTGTTTGTCTATAGCTCTCGAGATGCGTTCTCGGCTGAGTGGAGTCACTTGCAGGAGTGGCTTCACGCCCTAGTTTTGCCCTTCGTGGAACCCGCCACGGAAGGGGATATGCACATTAATGGGACAGGGTTATCGCTCGGTATGATGAGCGGGGCTTAGGTGGGAAACGCTGCGGTCCCCCACTGGCAGGGCTGGTCCAGTGGACAGTCGGTGACGGAGATTGATGGGAGTGGTGTGATTATATGTGTGTGACCGTTTGAGCTGTGTTGTTTGTTGTGTTGTTGGATTATATAAATTGTGTGATTAGTACTGACCCCGTTTAAATGTTTTAAAAACTGTGGTGATCCATTCGGGGGTGGTGAGCAGTTATTAAGCAGGTATGATGTGACGCGTATGGGATAGCTGGGATGAGTCATCACGTGGCAGATAGAAGTCTTCCGCTGTGTCAGACGATGTTTTATAGCTTTGATAGTTTTAGCAGTAGACCGTCTGAGAATCTTGTATTTCTTTTTATCAGTTTGGAATTCCTATGTAATCCCTTTAAACTTTACTTACTTTTAAAGTTGTTTCGTTATTGTCTTATGAATATCATACCTCGGGTAACCGAGATGGTGGCATCCTTATACCTGAGTGGTCCTGGTAAGGCAC
This sequence comes from Silene latifolia, assembly GCF_048544455.1. Classification (NCBI taxonomy): domain Eukaryota; kingdom Viridiplantae; phylum Streptophyta; class Magnoliopsida; order Caryophyllales; family Caryophyllaceae; genus Silene; species Silene latifolia. The sequence goes on from NC_133531.1 coordinate 118,589,769, forward strand.
TTGGAGTATGGGGGTGTTACAAATGGTATCAGAGCGATGATCCTGAAACCTGTAACCAATGAATTTAATGAATATAGGGAGTCAATTAAAATGAACCCGGGGTAAAGGCTGTAGGAGCTAATGCAAAGGCTTGGTAGACGTCCTAAAGTCGCGAACTCGCCCTACAATTTTGAACCGGTCACCATGGGATATGAGTCGGGATCGCTATGTGTTTATCTTGTGAATTGTGTACCTATATGGTGATGTGTGGCATGAATCGGTGGATGTATGTATGTGGAGAATGGGGAATGTGTAGAAAAGATGGTGATGATGTGATTTCGTAAGCTATTGATTGAAAGCATGATAGATGGTTTACAATGTTGTTTTGAATTGTAGGAAAAGTATATGAGAATGATGAATGATGTGGTAGAAAAAGGAAGTAGTTCATATGTGATAATATGTGATGAATGATGATGTTGCAGGATGGATGATTCATAATGTGGCATAATAATAATATGTGCATAGGAATGTTGTGTCGTATACGTATATTTGGTTTGCATAAGGTTGCATGATAAGTTTATGTACTTGTCCACTATTGTTCATGTGTATATGTGGTAAGAAGTGTGTAGCTGTAATGAATGAATTGGTTGGAAGAGATTAAGTAAGTAATTGCATAAAAATATGAAATTCATGTGTGGAACATGTTTATGTGGGTAATGGATTTTAATAATATGGCAATGTTTGTAACATGTGAATAGGGGATTTTATATTGTATATTATGTTATTGTGTACGTAAAGTTATAAAATAAAAGCATGTGGTAAATCGTGAATGACAAGTTAAATAATCTATGTGCATGATTAATTTTGTTGCTTGGCTTTTGAAAATAGTAACATATGATTATGAATACTGGTTTTATGAGTTTTGGACTGGTTTTGTTTGCTTGGTTGTTGTTTAAGTTGTTTGGAAGTAAAATCAAGTAGTTGTGTTTTTCGATTATAAAGAGGTTGTCTTTAAACTGTTATAACTTGAGATGTATAAATGATTTTGATGTGATTCCAATTGGAGGTAATAGCTTGTCCTTTTACGATTCTAACGATAGGTCACACGCTCAAAACGACCAAGTAATGAGTGAGTTATGACTGTTTTACGAAAACTGGACAGTGCTGAGAATTGGGGTACTCGATCGAGTATCCTTGGTACTCGATCGAGTAAGGGGGAACTCGATCGAGTACGTTAGTTACTCGATCGAGTAGCCCTGGTGATTTGTTTTACGTGCTTCTGATCTTCACCTACTCGATCGAGTAAGTCCCTTACTCGATCGAGTGGCCGGTACTCGATCTAGTGACCCCTGTTTTGGGTCATATGCTTATCTTTTGACATTCGTTGCATATTATGTTTAATCCAAAATTGTTATTTTACTTCTTTATGCATTGTTTTACATGTAAGTTGGTCTTGATACGTAAGTTACCCAATCTTATGGGGTGGTGAGTGGCACCTTATGGTGAGTATGAGTTTGGTGGGAGGAGATGAGCTATATGTGGTTGTGCTGAGAAGTGGAAAAAGAAAAAGAATATTGATGAGCTGATTGAGGCATGGTGCAAGTTTTGGTGAGACGTGGTGAGTGATTTATTCGCGAAATTGAGTGATGTAAAAGTAAGTGAAAGTGGGTAAGGGATGATGTGGGTCTAAGGAACGTGAGGATGAAAAGATTGAAAGGAAGGTTTGGATAGTGGCAACTTGATATGTGTAAAGAATTATGGAGTGAGATGGTTAGGAGTCGTGTTGGTCAAGAATATATGTAGTGAAAGTTCGTTTTAAAGGGGTTGAGAAGAGTAGTATATAGTGAACTTTATGAAGACATGTTGCGAGGTGGATTTGTAGACAGTCAGTGAGTTTGGGAGATTTGGTTTATTAAGAGGTGAAACTTCGTGTGATTTCTTTGGGCATTTAACGGCATGAAATGAAGTTGTTTAAACAGTGAACGTTGATTTTATGGATAGGTTAGTGACAAGTGTGAGCGATAGCATAATAAGAGAAGATCCATGGTAAGAAAGAGTGAGATGATATCGACATGAAATAATGGGATTTGAGCTTTGGCGGAATGAGAAGGTAACCGGAGCACTAAAGAATTAGATAGAAGTAATAAGGAGTTGAGCTATTAAATGGTATTGTTGAATGTGAAGAGAAAAGAAGAGTAAAAAGTAAGCTAAGGAAAATTTTCACCGGAGTTATGTGATATAAAGGTAAGGAATCATTGAAATGTGTGATATTATCATGAGGATGTTAGTTAATGGTTATATGGGAGCTTCAGGACAACATGATTAATAATGAGTTTCGAGGAATTAAGGGAGTAAGAGTTGGTGGAGTATTTACACGATATGAGATTTTTTGTGGAAAGTTAGATGACGATACAATTAAGATAGTATTGGGAATAATGTTGAGGTAATTTTGTTGATGGGTTTGATGTTCTTTATTTCGGGATGTTAACCAAAGATAGGAGAAAAACCGTGTTGTTTTGATATGAGTGTAAGAGGTTTGATATACGAGCAGTGGTGGTATTGTGGTGTTGTCACTAGTGGTTAAGGGTGATGATAGATAAGAAAGACAAAGCGATCTAGAGAGGTTGATTTTACAAAGGCCGGATTGATATGTATGGTTGTAAGGGAGTATACGATGTGGTTATATGAGGCGAGCGCTAGTGGTTGAATATTAATGGTATGGCATGAGGTGATGGTTATGCGAATGGGAAAGTATGTTATGAGGGGCATATGAGTTAAGCTCGGGCGACAGGTAACCTTTATCGAGTGGTAACTTACGTGATCAGGATTGACTAGTTGGATGTGATTATGGGTCTATGAGGTGTATAAATGTTTGTGTGAGGTTCTGACCTCACGAGAAGCGGTATGGTGTGATAGTTATAAAGATGTTATATGAATGTTTGTGATATATGTAGGGTACGACAATCTGATTGAATGAGGCTAAAAAGGTAATAATTTGATTGATTTGGCATGGCTAGTTATAATTTTATGTGTATTGATAACACATGCGTATTCCGTGCAATGGTAGACATGATGTTCATGAGGTGCTTATCTGTTTATCCATATAATATGTTGCGTTGTGATTTAATAAAGTGGATTTGAGTAAGTTTTTCTTGTCTGTGAAGTTATGCTGAGTCAGTGTTTATGGGTTTGAGTAAGTTGCGATGTCTATCGGTGCGGTTGTGGTTCCTCGGGTGGTGATCCGGGCACGGTACTTCGTGTTGTGATGCGGGTATTTTCGCATTGCGGTGCGGTTGTTGGTGACGGTGTTGTGATGCCGTCACCGGTTGTGGTGGAGTAGGCGGGATGATTATGGTACGAGTTTTCGAAAGTGCATACCAGTTATACATAGATTGTTGTTTTGTTTGCTGTTGTTCTTTGTGAGTTTTGGTTGAACATGTATTTGTTGTTTTGTTTGTTGATGTTTCTTACCAGTTTCAACTTGGGTGTGAGGGTAGAGTATGATATGGGAGAAAGTTGTGTATGTTTTGTTGTTGTGATGGTATAGTGATTTTCTGTTGATAGGGCACAGTTGTAAGAGGTTGTACAGAACATTTGACCTTGTTGTAGATGAGACATCGGTGCACATAGTCATGGCAAGTGATTCGTAGAACATGTGTGGTAATGATCTGAAAGCTGCAGGTGGTTTTAATCTTTCATTGGGCCAATGAGGGAAGGGTGTTTGGATTTAGTGTCTTGTTAAGTCATGTATGAGTTTTGCAGTGATGAAAGAAAAGAACTTGAGGATCTTGTGTGAGTGTAGGTAACACGTGTGGATCGTGAGTTATGCTTTTGGCGATAGAAGTTTTATATAGTCTATATAGAGAGGTATGTCATGTTGCGGTAATGTGGAAGAGTTGGAGTATTGGTTATGCTAAGGGTTTTGCGGTATTAGTTAGATGGAGTGCAGAGTGAATTGAAGTATGAGAACTGTTTAAGTAAGAAAGTCTTGGAAATAGGAACGGTTATAGAAATGAGGTTATAGGCGGTTATCTTTGACATGTGGTGGTGATGAGGATGATGAGATGATTTAACTAAGGATTTAGTATTAGTGAGTTACGAGGACTTAACATTTGTCTTAAGGGGAGTATGATGCGATAAAAGTGAGTTTCATGGTTGTGCATGTTGTAAAATAATTGGAAGTAGAGTGTTAGCATAGCGTAAAGGAGGGATTTGTTTTGTGGTTGATGTTGTTAAAAGGCCATGGCCGTGCTTGTAGTAGTGTGATGTTTAGGAGTTCGAGAGTTTTGATAGTGGCATGATGATGTTTATGAGTGTAAGTAAACTTCGAGGACGAAGTTCCTTTTAAGGGTGGTAGAATGTAACATTACTTTTGATGTTAGAGGTATTTTGATATTGGATTGGCTCTGGATGATGTATTACGGAGCTAGTTGGTAGTGTATGGAGTTAGTGTTGAGAGAGATTTAATGGAGTCGATACGATATCGTGAGCCATGTTGTGGAGGTAGGAATAGCTAGTGGAGTTGGTGTTACGAGTTCATGTTTGGGTTGGAGTTTTGTTTTGAGTTCTTAGTCACGTTGTTGTGTCTTGATCGAGTTAGTATGTTTGTTTTTGAGTATGGGTTGAACTTCGGGGACGAAGTTCTTTTTAAGGAGGGAAGACTGTAATACTCCGTATTTATGAGTCTTTGGGTACTCTATCGAGTAGGTCTTACTCTGTCGAGTAAGGGTGAGTTGCGTCTTAAATTAGTTTCTGACCTGTTGGGTACTCGATCGAGTAACTAGGATACTCGATCGAGTAAGGGGGCACTCGATCGAGTACCTTAGCTACTCGATCGAGTAGTTTAGGTTTCTGAGGAGTTATTTCTCGGGTTTTGTTAATTATGCGATTAAGGTATATAATCTTTTCCGTCATCATTCTAAACACTTTTCAAAACCTAAATTACTGTCAAAGAGAGAAAGCAAGTACGTTCATCCCTTTAATCATATTGTTAGCAAATCCCGGAGTTTGGAAGGTCGGTTTTTATCGTTTGTTATACCGTTGAGATCCTTGCGTCGAGGGTAAGATCTATGTACCCTTTTTACTGTTTTTCCTTTAAGTTGGTTAAACCCTAATATGGGGATTTGGGGGCTTTGTGTAGATTGTGATTTGGTAGTGTTTATGTGTTTGTATGATAGGAGGAGGTTTTGTAGAAGAGGCTTTTTGATACAAAATTTTGTTGATACTGTCGTCATTGTTGTGCTTTCAGTAGGATTTCCTACTCGGTATTAGTCCCATAATGGGATGATTGTTGATGTGTTGAGATTGATTGTTTGATATAGTAATTGTGTTGTGACGGCTGTGATTGTGATTGTTTGTCTATGGCTCTCGAGATGCGTTCTCGGCTGAGTGGAGTCACTTGCGGGAGTGGCTTCACGCCCTAGTTTCGCCCTTCGTGGAACCCGCCACGGAAGGGGATGTGCACATTAATGGGACGGGGTTATCGCTCGTATGATGAGCGGGGCTTAGGTGGGAACGGCTGCGGTCCCCCGGCAGCGGTCGGGTCCGGTGGACGGTCGGTGACGGAGATTGATGGGAGTGGTGTGATTGTGTGTGTGTGACCGTTTGAGTTGTGTTGTTTGTTGTGTTGTTGGATTATATAAATTGTGTGATTAATCGACCCGTTTAAATGTTTTAAAAGCTGTGGTGATCCATTTGGGGGTGGTGAGCGATTATTGAGCGGTATGTTATGACGCGTATGGGATAGTAGGATGAGTCATCACGTGGCGATTAGAAGTCTTCATTTGTGTCGACGATGTTTTATAGCTTTGATAGTTTTAGCGAAGAGACCGCGAGAATCTTGTATTTCTTTTTATCAGTTTGGAATTCCTATGTAATCACTTTAAACTTTACTTACTTTTAAAGTTGTTTCGTTATTGTCTTATGAATATCATGCCTCGGGTAACCGAGATGGTGGCATCCTTATACCTGAGTGATCCTGGTAAGGCACTTGGAGTATGGGGGTGTTACATGGCGTCGTCTCTACACGCACCAACTTGAGGGGGGTGTTAGCAGAATCAACGGTCAGAATGCTCAAGAAAGACGTTGCTCTTCCAACGTTCACTTTCACCAAAAGAGGAATTAGATCACCCATATTATTTGCCATATAATTCTTTGCCGTAAATAAGTTGTGCAATATCTTTTGTATAGTGCAATATCTCTTGTACATATAGCCTAACAGTCATTGTATTTCACACACAATTCTTTCATCATCAATAATATTACTTTCCAATTCAAACGTTCATAAAGTTCTATCACAATACAAGTATGCGGGACAAAAGTCTCCTTCTTTTGGTACGGTCGTGGTAAGATCATGATGTAATGACTATCAGTTCATGATAAAGTTGATTCATGGAGTCGTAGACTACTGTAGCAGCAGGTCTGATTTTAGGCCGAAGCAATTCTCGGATAAGATCTTTGAATAAAAGGAATCGCATATATAGATAAAGCAAGCTACTTCAACCTGATGATACTTGTATGTGATTTTCTTAGTAGTTGTAAATTGTAATAGCTCATGTGCTGTAATATTTACGAACCATATAGGTGAACATGCCAACTTTTGCTTGTCATGGCATTATTTTAACTCAATTCACCAACAGATTGACAACGATGATAACACACTTTATATCAGCTAAAAGAACTGATACTGGACCGATAAATTAAAACTCATGTATTAAGGAATAATGTATTTTACAGATATTTAGTATAAGCTTGCTATCTTAGGATTACAAAAAACTTGAACCTCTTCGAGGACTGCCCTGGATTCATCTCCGAAAATCGACTCCTTTCCATCTGGCCTTTTAGCATAGGATAACCCAAGCCTAGACTTTGCTTGCTTCAAATCTCCTACACCTGAATTAGTATCCGGCCCTGCAAACCCACCCATGACTGGCGCAAGTGGTGGCCCAATGAGCAGTCCATCAGCACCAAACTGTGGGCCTCCACGAGCGTAGTCGAAAAGGGCTGCACCACTTCCACCAACTTTAGGCAGAATTATTGGATCAGAATTTTGATCCTCTGTCCAATAAAAGAGGAATGGATCAAAGGAGTCATAGTAGTCATCTGTGCTTCTATAGCCTTCAGGGTTAAATGCCCCAAATTTTAAGGGTGGGTTTGTGTTTGTGTACCCTATTATCACGCAAGGCCCCTTGAAATCACAATAATTGTGGAATTCAGTTGCACTGAACCCGTCTATACTTGCCCTGTAACAACATCTGAGCTCTTTTCCTGACAATTTACGTTCTCGATCAATACAGATATTGAAATCTTATAAACAGTCGATAATAACATTATCCTAATGTCTCAAATTATCTTAGCTTGCCACAGGGTGGCAAGAGGGTTGAGTCCACACATCCTTCCCCTATGCTAAAATCACATTGAGCTACATAAAATGAGAAAAAAAAAAAAAAAAAAAAAAAAAAAGCGACAATTTAACACCCAATTTTCAAAGAAATGGAAAGGAACAGTGGTGGAGCAAAGGGAGCTAGCAAGGACGCTCACCCCGGCTGAAAATTGAAAACTTCAAATTTTTAACTAAATTTTTTCGAGTCTACCTTATGGGAGTACTTGTTCGTGTCAACTTTGACGTAGAAAAAATGTAAACAACATAGACTTGATCGAAAAATAAGTTATCGGTAAAAAAAAAAAAGAAACGTAACAAAGAATCAGGAAAAAACATGATCGAAACGAGAAGTGAATATATATGATGAATAGAAGGGTACCATATAGAAAAGTTTTGGAGACCAAAGAAGTTGGGAAGGGAAGATCAATGTCATGGTACTTAGGTTGAGGTTTTTCATCAACATTTCTTTTGCCAATGTTCCATCCAAATAAGCTCCTTGGACTTCCTCTACACCTGTAGGTTACTGAGTTTGGAATGTAACAAGCCATTTAATTGATTGAAATGGTCAGCTGACCACCCATTTTTCTTCATTCTAGCAAACATATATTCATATACGGAGGATGTCATATCATGATAGCAACAAAACCTTATCCTCATGGCCCTCATGTCCAATTCACTTTTGCCTTATTCACAAAAATAAACTCTTAGTTTTACTGTTTTAGAAACATCGTTGAATTTAAAAAGTTTTTAATATTTGGATCGTTTTATATCAAGTCATGATTAGACGGTCATTTTTAACAAAAAAATAAAAAAGGCTCGTATGATAAATCGCCAAAAAAATGTGAGACAAAAAACTCATTGTCATTGGAAGGGGCGATCTCGTCCCATAAAACCGTCATTCATAATGACGTTTCTACTTCTGTACCTATATTTTAAGATACGAGTACTAGCATTGTTCGCCTAGCACAAAAAAACAGGGCAATCCTTACCGCCCAACCGATGTAGACATCAATTAGTTATTTCAAACTGATTTTGCAAAATTATTTTTATTTTATTGAGCATTATTTTGAAAAATATTCCATAAAGTAACAAGTATATTATATTCTTAAGCTATGTCTTATTATTAGAATTTAGAAATGTAGTTTGTAATAAAATACTACGGAGTAGTGTATTTTGCAAAGACTATTATGAGAGTTTGAGTTTAGCACATTTATATTCAAAGTATGTATTATATCATTATAATAGTTAAAAATGTCACCAATTGGGTCCATAGCTCAGTGGTAGAGCATTTGACTGCAGATCAAGAGGTCACCGGTTTGATCCCGGTTGGGCCCTTTTATCATTGTCAAAGTTTTGCCCAAAATTTGGCCTTTTTAAACAGTGCCGATGTCAAAGTTTTGCCCAAAATTTGGCCTTTTTAAAAAGTGCCGATCGTAACTCAAATAAAGCTAGAAACTCAGTAATGAGCATATTTCGCACCAAGCACCCACCAACTACGGGTACTGAATTTTTTTTTCTTGAAAGCAAAAAAAAAAAAAAAAAAAAAAAAAAAATCAGTACGGGTACTGAAATTTGAATAGGCTTTTAACGGTGTCAAACTTCCGCTCACGTTCTTTTACTATAGACATTTTGTTAGTGTAAACGTGAAAAAATACACTAAAAACATAAGTAAATGATTCATTTCGTTACACAACCGACATTTTGTTGGAATTTTGTGAATAAATAGTTCAATTATATTTATTATGTGATAGAACATCTTTTTTTGGGATTATGTCATATAATGTAATTATCATTAATTCATTGTTGTCATTGATTGAGGTAAATAGTTCAATTATATTTAGTACTTCATGCACGTGCGTTGCACGGTATGTAAAAATGTCAATTAATCTCATTAAAATCCAAAAATCAATTACAACTATAATTTTATATTATAATGGAATATTATGCCAATCTGTACAATTTAAAAAAAAATACTTAAATTTTATATGATCTCCACCCCTAGTGAAAGAAGAATTCATTGAAATGGAGGAGTCAATCAATGACTCAAAGTCTATCCCAAAACGCACTAACACTTTTAGGTTTATAGGGACTCGATATTTGTAACCTTGTAGGTGTCAAATGGAGACGTATGATAGATGATAGTAATGAATAACACACAAATTTTATCTTTATTAATTTAGAAGACAATACTCAACTCAGGGCGTGCCACGTCATTAATTCAATCTATTTTTTTTTTGGAAATCCATGATATGGTGGGACCCGTTAGTGTGCAATGTTTTTATTTCTTCGGAATTCTGGCTATACAAACATACGACAAATTACAGAAGTGCTCCTAGGGTTTCCTGTGGAGAGTCCGTCGAAGCCGTCTTTATTCATCCTTTCTGCTTAAGGTTCCGTCTTGTGTCCTTGACATTGGACTGTGCTTTCCTTTTGTTCTTTACATTCGTCTTTGTGGGTTATTCTTGAGGGTTTTTTTCTTTATTTTCGTTACTCTGGGAGATATATGGAGGATCGTTTTCGTCAACGGGCTGGCAAGCAAATCATGATTGGAGGGTCTGATGATGGAAGTGAGGAGTTTGTCTGGGATATTGGAGATGATGAAGGAGAGAAACAATGCTCGGACCTTATGCTCGTTGGGAAATTATGGACTACGAAGGCCATCAACGTTAAAGCAGCCATCGATACGATGGTGAAACTGTGGAATCCGAAGGGCACTATTATTGGTAACGTCCTAAACCCTAAAGAGAAAATTTTTGTTTTCCGTTTTTCCATTGCTAAAGATAAAGGTAGGGTTTTAGAGGGACAGCCGTGGCATTTTGACAAACATATATGGTGTTTAAATGAACCGTGTGACATGGGAATGATTTCTGAGACGCCGCTGTTTCGTGTCCCAATGTGGATACGTGTTTATGACTTACCGATAAGGAGGAGGTCAAATGAAGGGAATCTTCGTTATTTAGGGTCACAGATTGGAACATATGTATGTATGGACAATTTACCAAACCCGGAGGTGGAGAGGGCTGTGAGAATTAGGGTTTTGATGGATGCTAGAAAGCCTCTAAGGGAGGACGTTGTCGTGAAGCTGCCAAATGGGAATTCCAGTAAGTTTGCGGTTAAGTATGAGAGGTTACCTAATTTTTGTTATGGATGTGGACTGTTCGGGCATGGGGAGAAGGAGTGCGATGAGGGTCCATATGATGAAGGGAAATTGAGGTTTGGGGAATGGATGCGAGCTTCTCCTTGGAAAGTGACCAAGACTATGGTTGCGGAGTCGAAGTCGAAGGTAGCCAGATCACTTGCTGAAACGTTTGAGGACGTGGAGAGGAAGGAGAGGGATGATATCGAGAAGATGATCTTGAAGTTGCAACAAATAGCAGTAACATACAAAAAAAAGGAACCAAAGGTTGATGCTGCTGTGGAGAAAGTCGTTGGGGATAGGAGAGAGGAGGAGGGTGAGAGAAGGAGCAATGAGGAGCGACCAATTGAGGTGGTGGAAAGGGTGGATGAAGGGGATATTCCTATGAATGAGGGGAGAGGGGAGAACTCTGGAGAGGGGGAGAGGGAATGCGATAAGGGTACGGGGGAGTCTCTAGAGGAGCATGGGAGTGTTAGCTCGTGGAAAAGGCTGGCTAGGGAGAAGGGTATAGTTGGAGATGGTACCAGCGGGGAGGCGTGGCAGTTAGGGAAGAGAGAACGAGAGGGAGTCGTAGATGAGGATGTAGCTGTGAAACGGAGAAGCATTACTATCATGGGTGTAAGTTCACCTGAGGCGGAGATTGAGGTCGCTCAACCTCGCCGGGCCTCATGAATCTGTTGAGCCTTAACTGCAGGGGGCTGGGCAACCCCGATGCAGTAGGCGGACTAAAACATTTGCTCAGAAGGGAGGATCCTAGTATTGTGTTCTTGTGTGAGACTAAGTTGTGTAGTAGAGATATGCAAGCTGTCTTTAGAAAGATAGGGGGATATGAGGGGGTGGCTGTAGATAGTAGGGGACGTTCTGGTGGTCTAGCGTTCTTTTGGCGTAAAGAAGTAAGGTGTCAATTGAGGCTCGCGTCTGTACATGTTATGGATTTTGATGTGGAGTTTGGCGAGACGAAGTGTAGGATTACTGGTTTTTATGGTTGGCCGGCCTTGCAAGATGGTCACTTATCTTGGCAACAACTTCGGTTACTTGCTACTCAGTCGAATGACCCATGGTTATGTGTAGGGGACTTTAATGAGATCTTATATTCAACGGAGATGAAGGGTGGAAATCGCGCTCAGAGGCAGATGAATAATTTTCGGGATGCTGTGGATGATTGCGGGTTACGAGACATCCCATTCGAAGGGTACGAGTTTACGTTCGATAATGGACAAGCGGGTATGGATAATCGACAGTGCCGCCTTGATAGAGCTATGGGTACGACGGATTGGTTTGATCTTTTTCCATATGCTAAACTTCTACATCTTGATAGATAATGGTCGGACCATTCCCCGTTGAAGGTAGTGTTCGATAAACGTATAAGGGAGGAGATGGGCACGCGTAGGAAGTTTCGTTTTGAGTACGTATGGGTGGGGGAGGAAGGATGCGAGGATACTATTAGAAGGGCTTGGGAGCGAGATGATGGGGACGTTATCGTCACTATTGCTGGCTGTGTGAGGGACTTGTTGAAATGGAAGGGGATTAATATTGGTGGGATAACGAGGGACCTGGCGAAAAAAAAGAGGCGTTTGAAGTCTTTGAATGAGGGGCAGCGTTCGCGACGGGCTGTAGAGGAAAGGCGGAAATTGGTGGTAGACATAAATAAATTATTGAGCTAAGAAGAGCAATTCTGGCGTCAACGTTCTAGGGCAATTTGGCTTAAAGAGGGAGACCGTAATACAAAATTTTTCCATCGTACAGCTTGTCAGAGAAAGGAGAAGAACCGAATTCAAAGGCTGGTTGAGGAGGATGATCGTGTTTATGAGAGAACAAGTGATATTGCGGAAGCTGTTAATAGATATTTCCGAGGGCTGTTCTCGTCTACTTCCCCTGCGGAGTTTGATGATGTATTGCGGGGTGTAGAAGGTAGAGTCACAGGGAATATGAACGAGATCTTGAGAGCCGAATACACAGGAGAGGAGGTTATTACGGCATTGAATCAAATGAACCCGCTCAAGGCGCCTGGACCAGACGGTATGAATGGATTATTCTTTCAAACTTACTGGCATATTGTAGGACCGTCTGTTATTAGACAGGTTTTGAATATCCTTAAGGGCGCACGTATCCCAGCTCAATTGGATAATGTGGGGTAATATCCGTATAAGACCCTTTAAATTTAGGACTATAACGTAAATTTAACATGTGAAATATGGTCATAAACGAAATACAACAATGAAACGATAAAGATTAAGAATCAACATCGGGTCCTTTGATGCACGGCGTAAAGAACAGAAATCAACAGAGATTTCCTCCTAATTGTTGCACCCAAGACCGTCTGAGACTATGCCCTTGTGCTAGAAATGCTTTCTAATTGACTTGCAGTATTGAGAAAGCTCTTGTGAGGTTTTACGATGTGAGATCTAGAAATTTCAGAGAAGAATGCTCTGAAACCCTAATATTTTCGAGAATGAATGATTAGGTTAAGCAAGAGGAGAAGCTCTCCTTTTGTTCTCCTAATCTCGGCAAAACCGAGAGGGGCCTTGGGAAGTGGGCTTCTACTTCCTTTTAGAATTAGCTCATGGTCCGGTTCGTAAATCGCTAAAATGTATATGACGCGGTTTTGTTATAAATCGTCATCGGTTATCGGTTATTAAAACATCAACTAATAACACGGGTTAGTTGAAGTATTAATACATGTCCGACAAAGACGATATTGTATAATTTATTCAATATACATTTAATTAAATATAAAACGCTTATATTCAATTTACGAATTAACTGCTTAATTCGCCTTAGCCATTAATATTTAATCCGTATTAAATAACATATCTCAACATCACATTTTGACTTATTATTAGTCAAATAACTCGGACTAACTGGTTAGTCAATTTTGGCATCTACATGACAGTATTTTCATACCGTCACATCTCTCAAACGTATCCTATAGGTGTGACTTTTAGGGACCAGTTGATCACCGCCATCTGTATGACAATAACGTCAAACTTATCTAGCAAGCCAACCGTTATTGATAAACGTGGATCAACTGATAATAATACCAAAAGTATGCCCTTTGATCCTTTTAGAGATTTATAAGTCCTTGCACTAACTGTTAAGGACACCAACCCCAACAAGCTCCCACTTGTCCGTACAAGTGTATGTGCAATGACGTTATCCGCACTAACCGGAGGACACGGCTCAACAAACTCCCACTTGTCCGTACAAGTGTATGTGCGATAACCGATTCTCATATTCATTTAAAATTTCTCCCACTCAATGTAAAACAATTTGCGGATCCGGATCCACAAAGGTCGTATTTTACAATCGATCTGTATCTAGAGTGGTTTCCCCGACTAGAGAGTAACTTAAGTGATAAAACGAATCCGTATCCGAGCATGGCCATGCATTTCGATTCTGACTCCTCGAGTGGCCCTGAGAAATATCGAGTACGTGATAAAGGCTGAATATTTCATTCAACTCGAACTCCTTCCGATCTAAGCACAGCATGAAATGACCCAGAAAAAATCTACTTGGCCCCCTACGGATGACCGTGAGAAAGAAACCAAAGTCACCCAAAATCTGCCTTAGTCTCAAGAGACAGTCGATAGTCAAAAGAATCGACTCTTAGGATCACCATGGAGGTCCTATCCACGACCGGGCACCGAATGTTATAAAACATTTAGGACTCCACGTCGATGTCACAATTGTGTCCTACGAAATATCCGTATAAATCGCCTCTGTGATTGGTCAGTCAACCTTTTGACTCATGGCTCGTTGAACCCACCATCAACCAACGTCACAAAATAATTGCCAGAGTTATCAGCTCATGTGGGCAATTAAGGACTGAAAAATATAATGTTCGTTCAGTTCACTTTGTGGTGTTCAAAAATTGTCGTACAATTCCACATGAAAAACAAAATATATAAATATCAAAACGATGATGTTGTATAGAGTACAAAGGGAATGAATCTGAGCCATAAAGGAGTACTACAACTTAGGAACACGTTTAATTCCCATGGAATTGACGTGCCCTTCATGCTTATCTTGTCGTAATGGTTTAGTGAGAGGATCTGCTATGTTATCATCTGTAGCAATCTTTTCTATCACTACTTCCTTTTGCTCCACGTAATCCCGGATTAGATGAGCTTTCCGTTGTACATGTCTAGACTTGTTGCTAGACTTTGGCTCCTTAGCTTGGAAGATGGCACCACTATTGTCGCAATAGATGGTGATCGGGTCATTCGAACTAGGCACTACAGATAGCCCATGTAAGAATTGACGCATCCATATCGCTTCCTTTGTAGCTTCAGACGCGGCATATTACTCGGACTCAGTCGTAGAATCTCATGTGATTTGTTTGGAACTCTTCCGGTGACTGCAGTGCCATTAAGAGTAAAAACGAATCGATCGAGATTTGAGTCATCTCGATCCGTTTGGAAGCTAGCATCTCACAGAACCGGTTGCGCATAGCTTTTGTTCGCCTCCATAAGTCAATGCCCAATCTTTAGTCCTCCGTAGGTACTTAAGAATGTTCTTGACAGCCAGCCAATGTGGTTCACCTGGATCTTTGTTGGAATCGAATTGTCATACTCAATGCATATGCCACGTCCGGACGTGTGCATATCATGGCATACATGATTGATCCTATTGCCGAAGCATAAGGAATCCGTGTCATGCGCTCTTTCTCTTCCGGTGTCTCGGTGCCGAGACTTGCTCAAATGCACCCCCTGGAGCCATAGGAAGAAACCCCTTCTTGGAGTTAGTCATCTTTGAATCTCTCTAGGACTTTGTCTATGTAAGACTCCGATCGAGAGATAACATCCGTCGTGATCTATCTCGATAGATACGGATGCCTAGAATTCTTTGCGCCTCTCCCAGATCTTTCATCTGGAAATGGTTTTTCAACCATACTTTCACCGAAGTTAAGAGAGGTATGTCATTCCCAATCAGGAGTATGTCGTCAACATACAATATTAGGAAGACAATGTTGCTCCCACTCGACTTGATATATAAACATGGTTCCTCGACCGATCGAGTAAATCCATTTTCTTTTATCACTTGGTCGAAGCGATGATTCCAACTCCTTGATGCTTGCTTAAGTCCATAAATGGAACGCTTAAGTTTGCACACTTTCTTAGGATGTAAAGGATCGATGAAACCTTCGGGTTGTACCATGTACAACTCTTCCTCCAAAAAACCGTTTAAGAAGGCGGTTTTCACATTCATTTGCCAAATTTCATAGTCATGAAAAGCGACGATCGCTAAGATAATCCGAATGGAACGCAGCATGACTACGGGTGCAAAAATTTCATCGTAGTGCAAACCTGGCACTTGGGTGAAACCTTTAGCAACTAGTCGTGCTTTATAGATATCTTGTTGACCTTCCACAGAATGCTTTATCTTGTAAAGCCATTTGTATTGAAGGGGACGAACCTTAGCAGGTAAGTCAACAAGATCCCATACGTTGTTCTCATACATAGAGTCCATCTCGGATTGCATGGCCTCAAGCCATAGGTTTGAGTCAGAACTAGTCATGGCACCTTTATAGGTTGCGGGTTCACTACTCGTTAAGAGTAGAACGTCATCTATGTCATGTTCCTCGACCATACCAATGTATCTGTCTGGAGGAATAGAGACTCTTCCCGACCTCCTAGGTTCCTCAGGAATATTAACCGCAGCCGGGATTGAAGGAATAGGTTCCTCCAATAATTGCTCGGTACTTGGTTCTGGAATCTCCGACAGTTCGAAGGTTCTATAACTCTTTGCATTCTCGAGAAATTCCTTCTCTAAGAATGTCGCACTAGCCGCAACAAAAACACGTTGTTCGGTTGGCGAATAAAAGTAATGACCAAGCGTTCCTTTAGGATAACCTATAAAGTGCGTCTTGACCGCTCGCGGGCCGAGCTTATCCTCGTGTCTCCACTTGACATAAGCCTCGCAGCCCCAGACCCGTATAAAGGACAAGTTAGGGACCGTTCCCTTCCATAGTTCATATGGAGTCTTGTCACGACTTTAGACGGACTTCGGTTAAGTATTAGAATTGGCGGTGACGAGAAGAGCATAACCCCACAATGAGTCGAGGCAACACGGTGTGACTCATCATGGATCGAACCATATCAAGTAGTGTTCGATTTCTCCGTTCGGACACACCATTCAATTGAGGTGTTCCAGGTGGAGTTAACTGTAGGGCAATCCCACAGTCTTTTAGGTGTTGATCAAACTCGTGAGAAAGATACTCGCCACCACGATCTGAACGTAGTGTTTTAATCTTTCTACCCAATAGGTTCTGTACCCTATTTTGGTATTCCTTGAATTTCTCAAAGGATTCACTTTTGTGCTTCATTAAGTAGACATAGCCATATCTACTTAAATCGTCCGTGAAAGTGATGAAATACCTATAGCCTTCTCGTGCGGTGATTGACATAGGTCCACATACATCCGTGTGTATGAGTCCTAATAGGTCGCAGCCGCGCATTCCAACACCTTTGAAGGAAATCCGAGTCATCTTACCGATGAGACATGATTCACACGTGCCAAATGATTGAAAATCAAAGGCCGAGATAGCTCCATTTTTAATGAGCTGTTTTACGCGTTTCTCATTAATGTGTCCCATACGGCAGTGCCATAGATACGTTTGATCTTTGTCACCAACCTTTAACTTTTTATTCATTACGTGTAATATTTCGGTGGTCTGATCTAAAACATAAATTCCGTTCATGGAGACTGCCTTGCCATAAATCATATCGTGTAAAGAGAAAATGCAAGTATTATTCTCTATTACAAATGAAAAACCAAGTTTGTCAAGTGCGAAACCGAAATAATGTTTTTCGAAAGACTAGGTACATAATAGCGGTCATATAATGACAACTCAAATCCGCTAAGAAGCTGGATCACATATGTCCCCTTTGAGATGGCAGCCACTCTTGCTCCATTCCCAACACGCAGTTCCACCTCACCCTTTACGAGGGGTTCGATGTTTCGGAGCCCCCGCACATGATTACACAGATGAGAACCACAACCAGTATCAAGTACCCAAGTTCCAGTAACTTGCGTGGTTAATCTCAATCATATGAATAAAAGTAGAAGAAGAAGAAGACATACCAACCGGTTTAACACGACCTGCCTTTAAGTCCTCATGATAAACAGGACATGTACGCCTCCAATGCCCAATCTTGTGGCAATGATGGCATTCCATGTTTTCATTCTTGCTCTTTGTCGCGCTTGATGAGGTGCTCGACTCACCAGGCCCACTCTTACCCGAACCCGACTTCTTGAACTTCGGTTTACCTCTCGCTAGGTTTGCACGAGCTTTGCCCTTACCTTTCCCCTTGTTTGTCACAACGAGAACATCCTGTTTCAAGCTCCCACTGAACTTCATGTCCTTCTCGGTCTGTACGAGAAGGGAGTGCAGTTCATGTGGGGTTTTCTTCAAATCATTCATATAGTAATTCGCTCTAAATTGCGAAAAACCATCGTGGAGTGAATGAAGCATGCGGTCGATAACAATGTTCTCGCTGATGTTACAATCAAAGGTCTCCAACTTCTCGACATTCTCAATCATCGAGAATGTGTGGGCTAACAAAGTTGGCCCTTTCGGAGTCTCGCATCAAAGAAGCGAGTGGTATGCTCATAGGTCACGATTCTCGGTGCTTTCGAGAATTCCTTGGTGAGCGTGGTGAAAATCTTGTTCGCACCATGGGCTATGAAGCGTTTCAGCAAATTGGGTTCCATTGTAAAAATGAGTATGTTTTTAATCGCACCCGCTTCCATACAGAAATCATTAAACTTGGTGATTTCAGCAGCTCTAGCCGTGGGACCTGGGTTTGCCGGGATGGGCTCTAATAGATATTTGAGCTTCCGTCGGCAGCCGGCAGCATTCCGTAATGCCGCCTCCCAGTCCGCGAAGTTTGATCCATCATTCTTCAGTCGAGTAGACTGATTCATCTGATTCATGAAGATCCGAAGCCAGGACTCACGGACCAATGTGGCACTTGGCATTGGGTTATCAGTAGAACCAGCCATTTGTTATTAGCAGTTTAAAAGTTCGTGATCTACACTGAAAAAGAAAGAAAAACAAAAACGAAATAAGCAACTCATCGAGGTGATTTAAGTCTATTTAAAAAAATATTTTAACGTGTAGACTCGCACACTTGCATAATTGATCTCCCTCAAGAATGACACAAGTGATCCCAAGACTCAATTTCTGTAAATTGATAAGCCAACTGTTTAGCTAATTCTTCCGGAAGAACTCTTGGTCGATAGATTTCCGTAAATCCTATCTATAGTCCACCATAGTCACAGGATCGTACGAGTGACCATAGTGTTGAGATAAAATAGGTCAATCGGTTCCAACTTACCCGACGTAGAAGGGGTCATATTATGTCTACCGACGAAGAAGGGACTCATTGGAGTTTGACCTATAAAGACCGTTCTCAATTTTTGTTTATACGAGGAAGATCCCATCAACTAAATTATAATTCATATTAAGTGAACGAATAACTAGCGTCTGCGTGAATGAATTAATTTGGGTGATGGCTTAAAAAAAACGTGTGACATGAGAATGTCAAAGAAAACTAACTCGCGACCTCTATATGTGTCAGTTTTCATGCAATAATTAGGTGGTTTGGTTTTTAGGCGGAATATGATGCAAATTATCGTTACGAAAGATAAATAAAAGAATGCAATACGTAAATAAAAATTCCTAGTGTGGCTTATCCTAGTAAAAAGAACATAATACAACTTTGGAATCCACTGTTGGACCCGAGAAGCTTGTCTTGATGTTCCATCTTGATCCATGTAGCGGGAGTGAGCATCCGGTCTCCATCTTTGGTCTTCTCAAAAAAATTACAATTCAAAATTACAAATATAAACCTATTTACATTCTAATTAAAAACTGTAATTACAAGTGGAAAAATCCAAAACGGAGATACGAGATCTCAAAATACAACCAAAACCGTGTTCCATCATTACGGTAACACGTTCTACTAAGGCCACACTAAGTTACAACTGATTGTAAAAAATACGTAATAAAAGGCATTCAAAAACATTCAAAATTAACGATAAATAAATGCATCAACTAAAAACAAATTCATTCGTGACATAATTCCGTAATTATGTTAAATTAATCCAAACCACCTTTTAACGGTTAAAATTCATGTGATAAAACCGCTTCTATCAGTTTAATTTTAATCTAATACAATCCGTTACTTTAAATACGCTTTAAAATAACTTAATGGTACGTGTGTGAACCGTTTCACAATCATAGCGAGTGTACAATATCCGTATAAAGTACATATTAAGGCCAAAAGAAAATTTAAAGCAAAAGAATAAATTTTCAAAGCTGCCAGAAACAAAAATCCCTCGATCCAGGGACAATAGTGCTCGATCGAGGAACAAAAAGGGCTCGATCGATCTGAACGCAAGTCGATCGAGAGGATTGCCAAACAGAAAGTGCTCGATCGATCGAACTCGGTGGTGGTCGATCGAGTACTTTTATCACAAATCGCTTCGATCGAAATACGAGGACAACTCGATCGGCGGTGGGTTTTGAAAGTGGTCGATCGAGTACAACAAGGACTCGATCGAGTAAAAACAAGACAGAAAAACCACTCGATCGATTGAAAACTTGCTCGATCGAGTACAAAAATCTCTGGAAATGCAAAACCCTAGTGAAACAGTTTGTCAAAACAAAACTTATTGCAATTTTAATCAAAAACGCATAAGAACAATTTTGCAAACTGACAAAACTTGACATATTGTTATAATCTCCGTATAAAACAACAATATGCACAAAAACAAATCGAAAATAAGAGGATACAACCGTGTAAAACATGTCACGGTTTCAAAAAAAAAAAATTTCAGCCGTGTATACATGGCACGGTTTTCGAGACAAAAACAACCGTTTTAAAATCGTTTTATGAAAAATCACAATGAAAATTTACGTGGCCTCGCTCTGATACCACTTGTGGGGTAATATCCGTATAAGACCCTTTAAATTTAGGACTATAACGTAAATTTAACATGTGAAATATGGTCATAAACGAAATACAACAATGAAACGATAAAGATTAAGAATCAACCTCGGGTCCTTTGATGCACGGCGTAAAGAACAGAAATCAACAGAGATTTCCTCCTAATTGTTGCACCCAAGACCGTCTGAGACTATGCCCTTGTGCTAGAAATGCTTTCTAATTGACTTGCAATATTGAGAAAGCTCTTGTGAGGTTTTACGATGTGAGATCTAGAAATTTCAGAGAAGAATGCTCTGTAACCCTAATATTTTCGAGAATGAATGATTAGGTTAAGCAAGAGGAGAAGCTCTCCTTTTGTTCTCCTAATCTCGGCAAAACCGAGAGGGGCCTTGGGAAGTGGGCTTCTACTTCCTTTTAGAATTAGCTCATGGTCCGGTTCGTAAATCGCTAAAATGTATATGACGCGGTTTTGTTATAAATCGTCATCGGTTATCGGTTATTAAAACATCAACTAATAACACGGGTTAGTTGAAGTATTAATACATGTCCGACAAAGACGATATTGTATAATTTATTCAATATACATTTAATTAAATATAAAACGCTTATATTCAATTTACGAATTAACTGCTTAATTCGCCTTAGCCATTATTATTTAATCCGTATTAAATAACATATCTCAACATCACATTTTGACTTATTATTAGTCAAATAACTCGGACTAACTGGTTAGTCAATTTTGGCATCTACATGAAAGTATTTTCATACCGTCACATCTCTCAAACGTATCCTATAGGTGTGACTTTTAGGGACCAGTTGATCACCGCCATCTGTATGACAATAACGTCAAACTTATCTAGCAAGCCAACCGTTATTGATAAACGTGGATCAACTGATAATAATACCAAAAGTATGCCCTTTGATCCTTTTAGAGATTTATAAGTCCTTGCACTAACTGTTAAGGACACCAACCCCAACAGATAAAGCCCAAATTGTTTTAATCCCGAAAAAGAAGGCGCCAGATAAAATGGTGGATTTTAGACCCATAAGTTTGTGTAATGTGGTCTATAAAATTGTTTCTAAAGTGTTGGCAAATAGGTTGAAGCAGTTCCTGGGTGATATAGTATCGGAAAATCAGAGTGCCTTTACTCCAGACCGGCTTATCACGGATAATATTTTGTTGGCCTTTGAATTATTTCATCATATGAAAAATTCGAGAGGGGGTGGAGGACATATGGCACTTAAGCTAGACATGTCGAAAGCTTATGACCGGGTGGAGTGGAAGTTTTTGGAAGCCGTGTTGATAAAGATGGGCTTCGATGGGTCGTGGGTTGAGAGGGTTATGGAATGTGTGACGACGGTAAATTATGAGGTGCTGGTGAATGGGACGGTTTCTACTACTTTTACTCCGGAGAGGGGCCTTCGACAAGGGGATCCGATTTCACCATACCTTTTTATCCTATGTGCGGAGGTATTGTCGAGTCTTTTGCGTCGAGAAGTGGAAAATAACGCTCTCCATGGTATTCGAGTTGCCCCAACTGCCCCTGTGATTTCTCATTTGCTTTTTGCAGACGATAGCATATTCTTTGTCAAGGCGAATGAAAGGGAGGCTGGTAGGGTGAAAGCGCTTCTATATGCATAAGGCGTCGGGTCAGGTTGTTAACTTTGATAAGACCACTGTTTCTTTTAGTAAGGGAACAAGAGAAGCGCGAAGAAACCGGGTGGCTGAGGTCCTTGGAGTACGGGTAGTGGGTGTGCAGGATAAGTATTTGGGGCTCCCTACTGTAGTGGGGCATTCTAGGTAGGTTGTGTCAAAAGTGATACGGGATAAGCTCAGTAAGAAGTTACAAGGATGGCGGGGAATGTTACTCAGCAAGGCGGGGCGGGAAGTATTGATAAAGGCGGTGGCCCAATCAATCCCGACATATGCGATAAGTGTCTTTAAATTGCCGGCTAATTTTTGTGATGAATTACGGTCGCTTGTCTCGAGTTTTTGGTGGGGAACCGAGGGAGGGAAGAGGAAAGTGGCGTGGATGGCGTGGCACAATCTTTGTTTGCCGAAGTCAAGAAGGGGGTTAGGATTTCGAGATTTTAACAAATTCAATATGGCTTTGTTGGGTAAACAAGCATGGAGGTTCATGACGGAAAGGGAGTCATTGATGGTGCGAGTGTTGAAGGCGAAATATTTCCCGGATACCACTTTTATGGAGGCAGCTCTCGGTAATAACCCGAGTTATACATGGAGAAGCATTTGGGAGGCACGCGATGTGATGAGGTTGGGAGCTCGGAAAAGAATTGGTGATGGCAAGGATACACGGGTTTGGGGAGACCCGTGGATACCACTCACGAAGAGTAGCAGGGCCCTTTCGCCGAGAGAAAATTGTAGTGAGGATATGAGGGTGGAAGAGTTGATGGTGGAGGGGGAGGGGAGATGGAATAACGAGATGATCAAGGAGCTGTTCCTTTCGTTTCAAGCTGAGCGCATTTTGAATATCCGTTTAAGTACGGTTGGGGGACAAGACGAATGGTGCTGGGGATTGACAAAGAATGGGGAGTACTCGGTGAGAACGGCTTATTGGGCTCTCGTGGATGATGGGAGTGAGCTGGTGGAGCAGTCCGACTATTCTCGTGAGAAGTGGTTATGGAGTAAGATTTGGAAAGCACCTGTGTTACCTCGCATTAAGGTATTTGTGTGGCAACTCTGTAATGACGCCATCGCCACAAAAGGTAACATTGCTAAAAGGATAAGTGCAGCTGAGGATGTATGCCCGATGTGCTCGTGTAACAAGGAGACTAGCCTTCATGTGGTGTAGGGTTGTAATTAGGTTGGGGGGATTTGGGACGGGCTGGGGATTGAGGTTTTGAAGAAGGTCGGGTTTGAGAGGGTGAGGGAGTGGGTGGAAGCGGTGGTGAGGGAGCCGGGTGTTAGCGAGAGTGTGACTTTCATGACTGGTTTATGGGCTATATGGGAGGCAAGAAATAAAGTGGTGTTTGATGGAAAGCAGTGGAGTGTGGACGCGGTTCTAAGGCGTGTGCGTGAGTTGGTGGAGGAGATGAGGGAGGAAGGGGCTGGTCGAAGGGAGGTTGAGGAAGAGGTGGTAATAGGGAGAGGATGGAGGAAGCCTATGCAAGGGTGGAATAAAGTGAATGTTGATGCGGGAAAAATGGAAGGGTTGGGGATGGGGTTAGGAGCGGTGTGCAGGGACGAGGAGGAGGGAGTGTTGTGGGCAGCAACGAGGCAAGAGATGGTGGATCGAGAACCGCAATTGCTAGAGGCAGAGGCTGTTTTGATGGGGTTGAGTGAGGCTAGACGGCGGGGTATGTTGAGGGTGGAGGTGGAAAGTGATTGCCTCGGAGTCGTGCAAGATTTGAAGAATCGAGTTCGAGGACGAAGTGATTTATTCCTTATTTACGATGAGATTTTAGTTTTATGTTCTTCTTTTATTCAAGTAGAGTTCTCCTTTGTTAAGCGTAATTGTAATAGGGTGGCACACGCTCTAGCTCATGTGGTGTCGTGGTCTGTTGGTACGCGTGTTTGGGTCGTGGATTTTCCTCAGAACATTGTTTTGTTGGCTGCGTACGATCGTGATAATATGAATTAAACCCTTATGGGTTTTCCTCAAAAAAAAAAAAACATACGACAAATTCCGTCTCAGAACAAATATAATGGAAAAATATTATACATTCGGAATAAATGAAATTAATGGATATAAGCGAAATAAATTACAAATCGGAATAAATAAAACTAATTACAAATAAACGAATTACGTAACTTTTAAAAAAATTAAATAATAATAAAATTACATATTTACGAGAAGGAATTACATTTAATTACGGGATTGAATTACATATAATGCAAATAAATTACATGCATAATTTGTGACTCAGATATGCGTACTTTTATTACGACTACTAATGTAGTGTATCATGAAATTTTTCAATTTTTAGAATAAGTTGCATATGTTAAAGTTGATTATTAAATTATATTTCTTTTATCCGGATGTAAAGTTTTTATGTATGCAGTGTTTTTTACAAGAGTAGATTACATTATTTTCTCATAAACCAGTGCATGTGAACACGTATTTGTAACAAATTTAAACATTAATTTTGTAGATCGTTGATTTAGACCAACTAGATAAGTACAATAGAAATGCAAAAATAAAATAAAATATACATCCAAAAACATTAATACCGACCCAAATACATACCCGTGGAATTTTGCACGGGTTTAAAACTAGTATATTGTTAATTGTATATGCGTTCAAGTCATGTTAAGCTATCCTTATTTCACTCAATATCTTGTAGATTTAAGAAAAAATAATTCACTCTTTTACGCCAGAAATTCTCGGTAGAGACATTTTCTCATTAAAATTTCGTGTGCTTGAATAACATGGAATTAAATGGATTGTAATTTGATACCATAGATGTATGGAGTTCCAAAAAAATTTCTAATATCGATTATTTTGGGGTTGTTTTATTATTTTAGATACCCTTTTTACTTTAAATTATAATGATTTTAGTCATATATATTTAAGTAGAGAATGGTGTTGTGAAAACACTTATTTAAAGCAATTCTAAAGTCTAGCGAAATGCTTATACCCAGGGGAGCAATGTTCAACTTCCATGCTCTGATTCCAAGATGAAGAATCAATATATGCATAATAGATAGTTAGATACTCCCTCCGTTCCTGTGATATGTTTACACTTCAAAGGAAATGTAAACATATCACGGGAACAGAGGTAGTACATAGTATACTCTTCTATGACTATATTTTATGATATTTATATAATTTCAATTAAATATAGTCTTTTAACTAGTTTTTTTATTGATATGATTTTCTCCTTTCAATTAAATATAGTTATTTAATATTGAGACGTAACTTTGAGTAATATTTTTTATAAAACCCTTAATGCTTTTACCAATCCTACACTAATCATGAAATCACCAACCAGACCTTCAAATAACATGTTAAATAAATTGACTTGAAGTATAAATGATCTGAACTACTATCATAAAGTTATGAGAAGCATCCTACAATAATATAACAGGAATTCAATCAAAGCACCTTCCTAAATCTTCATGCCTTAATTCTTAAAATAATATTTCACAATACAATCCAAGTCTTTTTAACTATTTCATTCACTTACATAAATGTTGAAAATATGAGCTTTTTCTTCCGGCGAGGTAATCTATTATGATTCCACCTTGAAACGTCAAAATTTTCATTTAATTTGACTTTAATCAAGTTGTATAATAATGCTTACTTTATAATACTACAATCGTCCACTTATGCCATATCTGTCTGCACAGAAAAAATATACCATCTCCGACGGGTATTTCGTTCCTAACCTGTACATTATTTTTTTGTTTTCATCAATAAAGTAATTCTGGGCAAATACAAACCTCCACCCAACGTTCCCAGTATCCCTGCAAATAAATCTCTACCCTCCAATGGCCCTTTCGTCGTCGTCGTCGCCGTTGTTGTTGTTGTTGTTGTTGTTGTTGTTGTTGTTGTTGTTGTTGTTGTTGTTGTTGTTGTTGTTGTTGTTGTTGTTGTTGTTGTTGTTGTTGTTGTTGCTGCTGCTGCTGTTGTTGTTGTTGTTGTTGTTGTTATTGTTGTTGTTGTTGTTGTTGTTGTGTCGTTGTATAATTTCTCGGTTGATTCCGCCCGCGCTGCGCCGCCGTCATACTTGTCATTGTTTATGGTTGCTAAACAACCCTATCTGCCCTGTTGCTTCGGCAACCGCCACCGTCATCGCATCCCGCTATGATGCCTGATCTAAACCACCACCACGTCCATCACCGGCTTCTCCAACTCCGCCTCGAGTTCGCCCAGAAACCATCCCTACCTAACGGGCCGGTGATATGACTTCGTCGCCGTTTACTTTAGTCAAATTTGACGTGTGCTTTATTGGGTTTAGTATTATTGTTTTTATTTTGTTTGTAATGTTGAGTTTGCTTCGGCCCTCACAGTTACGGTGTTTCACGAGTTTGCCTCGACCCTCATGCACCATTAATTTTTTTGTTTATCATATAGTCGGTATTTCACGAGTTTGCTTTGGCCCTCGTGCACCTTGACGTTTTAGTTTTTGTCTCACGAGTGTTTCGACTCTCGTGCACTTTTAGTTTAATTTGTGTTATGAGTGGCTCTTCTAGTGGCATGATCTCCGACAAAGGCAAGGCACTACATCCGGTTAAAGCGTCAAAAAACGATCAACTCGGCTCCTCTACGTGGCATATCAACAACTTTCTCTTTTTTTTTTTAGTCCAGTTAAAGTGTCCATTTAACTACCGCTTTGACTGAGAGGGTGTATTAGAGATATTAGATAGTATAAGATATTAGGAAAGATATTATTATGTGTATCATAATAATATCCTATCTATCACATGTCATTTATCTCTCTCTAAAATCTTAGAGAGAGAGAGTCCTCTCTAAAGTAAAAAAAAAATCCAGAAAAAAGAAATGGGTTTAAAGATTATCTATACTCTTCTACATACCTATTCTTTAATCACCACTTTTTTTAGACATCTTCTTTCAAGAAGATAGTAGATTCTCGTATAAGTCTCATATTGGAAAAATATTCAGCCTATCAAATTGCTTTTCTCCTTCTTAAGGATTTGACTTTAATTTGCTCTTCATTTTAGTCTAGGAGAGCATTTTCTCAGTCTTATATCTTAGTTAATGAAGGCTTAAATCAAGAATTTAATAGCAATATTTTTAGAGTTAATTTCATAAATTGACTAAATCATTATTTATTTCTTTAGAATAACTATATATGTTTATGATGAATGTGTATTGAAATTTTTAATCCTTTTTGAATTTATAACCAGATTTGAATTTTATTGGGGTTTCTTTGTTCCCCTTGCTGCCCTCGTTGGTTAGTTTTCGTCGTATTATTTTGTATGTTTTCTTGTGTTTATCTCTTATGCAGTCCACTGGTCAAGATACCAGCACAATACCCGAATCCACAGAGTCGTTATCCTCTTGATTGATAATTGTACAAGGAAGTAGAGGCAATTTTTGTCATTTTGTTGGAATTCTTGACAAGATGATGCAAGTGCTGCACATTTGTTGATTATTGGATGGAACAAAGCCCAATTTTCTCAATCTATACGATCATTCTGAACTTATTTTTTATTTCTTTTTTCGGGTTTTAGAGAATGTCGCACTCTCTCGGGGAGAGTCTCCTTCTCTGTACCCTTTATTTTATGATTTCTTCTTGACAAATGGAAATTACCGTTCTCATCCGCGAGGATGGTATAGGTTGGTTTATTATCAACCTAGTTTATTTACCTTATAATAATAATAATAATAATAATAATAATAATAATAATAATAATAATAATAATAATAATAATAATAATAATAATAATAATAATAATAATAATAATAATAATAATAATAATAATAATAATAATAATAATAATAATAATAATAATAATAATAATAATAATAATAATAATAATAATAATAATAATAATTTTTCGGCCTCTCTCTTCTTTCTCTGTCTACGAAAATTCTCTCAACTCTGCGACGACGAGTGGTTCACTCATCCTTCGTTTTGAAGGCCCGCCGCCATGTCGAGGGGCCGCCCGCCCAAGATTCAGGTCTTAGCCTGTAACACGCGATCTAGTGGTACGATTGGGGGGACTTTAGGTGATGGGGAAGGCTGTTCTCGGACTCCTGTTTCTAGGGTTTCCACTGGTGTTGGCGATCTCTGTGCTCCTCCCTCTAGGGTAAGGGTGGCTCAACAGGTAACTTTTGTGCCGGTTATTTCACCTCATGTTTCTGGTACTTCTAAACCCAACTCTGATAGGGTTACGGTTGAGTCTGGTGTCCCTGCTAAAACGGCTCATGTCCCTAATGCTACTGGTCCTACTAAGAAGCCTTATGTTCAGGCTTTAAAGTCTTCTGGTAAGGGTATGTCGTTATCCTTTGTTAAGGGTCTTGATAAGGAGGTTACTTTAGAAGTCGCTGATATTGCGTCTGAAGTGGAATATTGGAGTACTACACTTGTGGGTACAGGTATGGGGCGTCAAACCTCCATTGTGGAACTTAATTCGTTGGTCTCAAAACACTGGCATCATATTACTACCCCTGAAATCTTCTATTTCTCAAAAGGATGGTTTTATTTTAGATTCCTTTCTACAGAAGACATGACAACAATTCAAACTGAGTCCTGGAATGTTAATGGTTACCCACTGGTTTTTAAGACTTGGTCCCCAAATATTGCTGAGGAATTAGAAGTGGTCTCTACTGTTCCTGTTTGGGTTTTATTTCCAAACCTAGACCATTGCTTCTGGTCTCAAGCTGCTTTGAGTAAGGTTGCTAGCTTTATGGGTAAGTCAATATGTGCTGATGAGCCTACTAGTACAAAGAGCAAAATAGCTTTTGCTAGGGTCTTAGTGGAGGTGGACTTATCTAAAGAGCTTCCTAGGGGGATGACACTTCAAACTCCTTAAAGAGGGACAGTCCTGCAAAAGATAGAGTATGAATGGTTGCCTCATTTCTGCCATTCATGTCATAAGATTGGGCATACTCAGGATAGATGCAACAAGAATAAGCCAAAGAAAGTTTATCAGCCTAAATCTAAGGAGGTGGTGGTTGCAGCTTAACCTCAGGATTCTCCTGCTAAGAAGGATGCTGAAGGGTTTGAAGTGGTTCAGACTAAGAGGAAATCTACTGAGTTACTCAATCTCTCTGTTACTGCTAAGCTGGATAGTCAATTTTCTGTGTTGGCACCTACTGAGTCAGTTACACTGCATTTGGAGGTGGAACATGAGAAGGTACATGCTGGGTTTGAATGTGGGCAATTTGTGGAAATAGAACCAGGGGGAGTGTCCCCCCCCCCCTCCCTCCCTCTCACCTCAATGATCATTTCTTCCTGGAATGTGAGGGGGATGAATGATCCTCTAAAACAACAGAAGGTTTTAGAATTCCTTAAAAGGAATATGGTTGATTGTGGAGCTCTTATTGAAACTCATGTAAAAATTACTGCTGTTAAGGCTATCTATAATAGAACTTTAGCTAAGTATAGTATGGTTTCTAATTATAATTATCATCCTGGAGGTAGAATTTGATTTCTGTGAGATCCTTCTGTGGTTCAGTTAATTGTCTTGGAGGGAGATTCACAATATTTGCATTGCTCGTTAATGCATCTTACTACTCAGACTAGAATGGTTATCACTTTTGTGTATTCTTTCAATAGAGGTACTGAAAGATTGGATTTATGGCATTCTCTTAGGCAGCTCTCCTCTACTCAGTCTCTTCCTTGGCTATGCTTGGGAGATTTTAATGTCTCTCTTTCTGAGGATGAGAGGGTGGGGTATGCTGCTAGTGAAAGGGATATGCAGGATTTCAGGGATTGTTTGTCTTATTGTAGTCTTGTTGATCATCCTTATTCTGGTGGATTGTATACATGGTACAATAAACAAGTAGCTTCACCCAGATGGGCTAAGTTGGATAGACTGTTGGCAAATCCAGCTTGGTTTCTTCAAGTTCCTAATTCAAATGTTGTAGTCTTACCTGTTGGAGTGTCTGATCACACCCCCTTTGTCCTGACTGTGGCCTATTCTATT
Organism: Silene latifolia; assembly: GCF_048544455.1. NCBI lineage: Eukaryota > Viridiplantae > Streptophyta > Magnoliopsida > Caryophyllales > Caryophyllaceae > Silene > Silene latifolia. The sequence continues at coordinate 118,619,798 of NC_133531.1, forward strand.
CCTCAACATAAACCATTTAGATATCTTAACTGATGGGCTTTGTCTCCTGATTTTAGCTATGTTGTTTCTCAAGGGTGGCGGGTTGGGCAACTAGGGAGTAGGATCTTTACTCTATTCTCTAAACTTAGGTATTTGTGTGGCTCTCTGAAAAAGATTCACTCCAATGAATTTGCTGGGTTATCTGCTAGGGTTCTTGCTTCAAAAGAGGAGCTTACTGCTTCTCAAAGGGAGCTCCAGTCCTCTCCTCTGGATCAGCAACTGCTTTCTAAGGAGAAATCTGCTTTGGGTGCCTATATTAAGCTTAAGGAAGCTGAACTAAGGGCCCTTGCTCAAAGGGCAAAGGTTACTCACTTGCAACAAACTGATGATAACACCAGATACTTCTATGCAAGTATTACTGCCAGGAGGACTAGGAACACTGTTGGTGCTATTGAGGACATTCATGGGAATTATTGTGCTGGTCATACTGAACTATCTCAAGCTTTCCTTGCTTATTACCAGACCTTGTTGGGCTCCTCTGAGGAGGTCACCCTTCTGCCTTCTCTTTCTTCTCATCATATATTGACTGCTACCTCAACATTGGATGTCATGGTTACTTCAAAAGAGATTGAGGATGCACTATTCTCTATTGATAGAAATAAGAGTCCCGGAGTGGACAGGTACACCTCTGGTTTCTTTAAGGATACTTGGGGTGTGACATGGTCTGATTTCACTGCTGCTGTTCAAGAATTTTTTAGGAAAGGGACTATGCCACGAGCTGCTAATTCCACCCTAATTGCCCTTATTCCTAAATGTGACTCTCCTAGATCTGTCACTTAATTTAGGCCAATCTCTTGTTGTACTGTGTTCTATAAAACAGTCAGTAAGATTTTAGCTAATCGTATGAAGTATGTGCTGGGTGATATTGTTGGGTTAGAGCAAGCAACATTCATTTAAGGGAGAGACATGTTTGATAACTCCATGTTGGCACACGAACTAGCTTTCAAATATAATAGGAGTATCCTATCTCCTAGGTGCATCCTTAAAGTGGACATCAAGAAAGCCTTTGACTCTGTTAACTGGTCTTTCTTGGGCAAGTGCTTGACTATGTTTGGGTTTCCTCATCACTTTACTAGATTGATAATGGCTTGTGTTACCACCTCTTACTTTTCTTTGAACATCAATGGTTCTGTTGAAGGTTATTTCCCTGGGAAGAGAGGTTTAAGGCAAGGGGATCCTCTCTCCCCTTACTTGTTTGCATTATGTATGGAAGTACTCTCAAGACTTCTTAGAAAGCTCCCAACACATCCTGGCTTCTCATATCATCCTAAATGTGTTAAAATCAATTTAACATATTTGATTTTTGCTGATGATCTGTTAGTGTTTACAAGAGGTGATCTCCCTTCTATTCAAGCAGTGGATAGATGTCTAAAACAGTTTGCTGCCTTCTCTGGTTTGCAGGTTAACCCAATGAAATCAAATCTGTACTTTGGTGGTGTTCCAGTTTCAGTTAAGAATCTTATTCTTGCAAGTACTGGATATGTGGAGGGAGAGATGCCTGTGAGGTATTTGGGGATTCCATTGTTCAGCTCTAGGCTTACTCAGAAAATGTTTTCTCCCCTTCTGGATAAAATCAGGGATAAGCTATCTTGCTGGGCTAATCACTTAATATCCTATGCTGGGAAAGTTGTACTCATCAACTCTGTTATTTTTGGGTTACAACATTTCTGGGGATCTAGTATGCTGCTTCCTAAGGGCATTGTTAAAAAAATCAAGCTAATGTGTAAGAATTTCTTATGGGGGATTGAGGATGGACATAGACGGATGGTCTTTAAGAGCTGGACTGGGTTTTGCCTGCCTAGAAAGGAGGGTGGTCTTGACGTAAAGGAGATTTTAAGTTGGAACAAAACTGAACTATTGAGCTGGGTCAGCAAAATTGAACTTGACTCACCAACTATCTGGGTTAAATGGATTAAGGCCTATGTGTTGAAGGGTGTGGACATTTGGGATTTCCAGCTGACTCTGCCTATTTCTGGGGTTGGAGAAGTGTCATTGCTTACAGGGACTGCTTGCTTCAGGCTACATGAGATAGATTGGTGGCTAAATAGTTGCTGGTAGCACCAGGCTACAAGAAGCAAGCTTATGAGCTGCTTAGGATCAAAGGCTCTGGTTTTTCTCCATATAATTTTTTTGATGAGCCCTTGGTGTATCCTAAGCATGAGGTTATAGGCATCCTGGCTGCTCAAAACAGGCTCCCTACCATTGATAACTTATGCAGCAGGGGTTTGTTTCTTGTTAATCGCTGTGCTCTTTGTGAGCTTCAATCTGAATCCAGTTCTCACTTGTTCTTTGAGTGCTCATTTTCCAGAGAGGTTTGGCAAGCTATTGCAACATGGGCTGCTGTCACTCTCACTGATAGATTATGCTCTATTCTACGATGGTACAGAATTCATAATAGAGGACGTAGCATGTTAAAGAAATTCAGGAGATGTGTGTTAGTATGTGTCATCTATTGCCTTTGGAAAGAACAGAACAGAAGGGTCTTCCATGGGGTTTCTTCACTTCCGTCTGAAATTATATGGAAAGTGAATTACCAATCTTCCCTTCGAGTCAAGGGGCATGATACTCTGATTACTCAATTAGTTCATAGTTGATGTAGCCTCTCCTTTGTTTGGTTTATTGGGTTTTTAGCTTAGGTGGCTATACTGGCCTACCTTGTAGATGGTTCTAGGATCTGTAATCTATCATTATCTATTAATAATACGATCCTAATCTTTCTGCAAAAAAAATATAATAATAATAATAATAATAATAATAATAATAATAATAATAATAATAATAATAATAATAATAATAATAATAATAACAATAATAATAACAACAATAATAAATAATAATAATAATAATAATAAATAATAATAATAATAAATAAATAAATAATAATAATAATAATAATAATAATAATAATAATAATAATAATAATAATAATAATAATAATAATAATAATAATAATAATAATAATAATAATAATAATAATAATAATAATAATAATAATAATAATAATAATAATAATAATAATAATAATAATAATAATAATAATAATAATAATAATAATAATAATAATAATAATAATAATAATAATAATAATATCCTATAGAATATAGGAATATTCTTGGATTATCTTTCAAGGCAGTCTACTATATAATGTAAACGACTTAATAATAATAATCACGTCATTCAGTTATCTATGTAAACATGTTCGTATGATTATTAATTGTTTACATTCTCTTTTACTTACTTTGTTTCGCTTGCCTACTAGTTTAGATAGCCATCTCAACCCAAACTAAATTGTGACACCCTAAGACATAGCTACTTGCAATCGATAATTTAATCCAATACCCGTCCCTTGGGATCCGACCTTTACTCACCACTCTACTAAGGCGTCGTTGCCGGGGATGGTGTTTAATGTTATCATTAATTATTTTTAGTTGTGTTTTTCTTTACCTTGAGGAAGAGCATTTCCTCAAGGTATTTCTCACCTTTTTCTCTTAGTTTACTTTGCAAGATGGATCTTATAAATTGTTGTGTAGAGGATCATGCGAGTTCTACTCTCATCAAAGACCATTTGAAAGCATTGGAGGCCTTGGAAGCAAGTGAGGCCAAAAACAAACATTGGGCATTGGAAGTAGACCTTCTTGAAGCCGCTCTAGACAACAAAGAGCTCACTTATGATCAATCTATGCGGATAAATGACATTCTCAAGGAATCATCGCAATCCACTAAGGAAGAACAAGCAACCAAGGTAGAACATGTAATGAGGGTGGAATGTGTAATGGAGGTGGAAGATATTCCTAATGAACCATCAAAGATAAAAAGTGAGGTACAAACCCCAATTATAAAACCCCATTCCCCCTAATTTGAAGTATGCTTACCTTGATGAGTCTAAAACCAAACCCGTGATTGTCAATGAAAAACTTGATGATAGTCAATTGGAAAGTTTGCTTGGTGTGTTGAAAGAACATGAAAAGGCTATAGGTTATAGTTTAGACAACCTTAAGGGAATAAGCCCCGACTTTTGCATGCATAGGATTCATCTAGAGGACGACCATAAACCTACCATCCAAGGACAAAAGAGACTAAACCTCCACATGCAAGAAATTATAAAAGTGAAGGTTATGAAATTCCTTGATGCGGGAATCATCTACCCTATATCAGATTCCTTGTGGGTTAGCCCCGTTCAAGTGGTACTGTGACACCCTTAAATTTAACGTTATCTAATTACTTAAATTCTACAGAAAAACTGGTAGGATATGTTTGTAATTGGTCCAACTATATAAAAACCTGTAATTTCAAAAAAATTTCTAAACCAATCACAACATTTCCAACATTCCCAAGAGGCGGGTGCCAAAACCTGCAATGCTAACGAACTAACTTACATACATAGCTAACGATTAGAAAATGTAATGATACAAACCCAAAATAGAAAAGGGAGACATATGTCCCTTCAAATTATATACAAAACCAAAAGTTAAAAGGTTTACTAATAGAATAGCCAAAACTAGGTCCAAGGTTCCTTATGCTCACTAGCTCGTCTGTGACCCCAACAAAGCATCAACAACCTGTCAATCGCATTTTATACAAACACGAAAGCCACAATTCAATGGGGAGTAACTTCGAGTCCTCCCAGCCACGAATCGTCATATATAATGTAACATGTAATGAAACATGTAAACAACTTGATAAACCATTTACTTATCATGTATTCTAACATGTGAACTCTAAACTGACCAAACTAGACTATCATGTGAAACATATAACAAACAATAATCCAAACTTTATCAATTGTAACCGGCTTACATCTCACCTATTACAATTCATAAAGTCACCATACAAGAAAGGGCAATATATCAAAGACAGGCATAAGTTCTTAGCACCGTCAATAGTCACTTTGTAACTCGAGTCTATACCACGAGGTAGGGAAGGTAATCGAACCAGTATCTTGGCTCAGCGGTTAATATTAATAAAACATGGCCAAGACACAACACAACCCTAGCCTAAAATCTGCGCAGACCTAGACATGCGGATACACACCACCGCACCCAAGACCCACAATTTTTCTAAAACAAAGTGAGTACCCTAAGGAGTCCACCAAAGGGTTGGCTAGTACTTAAGCTGACCACTTACTATCAAAATATGTAACGAGGTCATGCCCCAACTTGGATATAAATCCACTAGTCAGGAACCCAAAGGCTATCATGCAGTGAACATATACTCGTCAAAGACTATAAAGACCTATCTATGATGAAGGCCGAAATACTCACCTAGGACCTAGTCCCAGCTAGTCCCAGCTTGAATACTTTAGCCCACACCACACAAGACAAGTAAGACACCCACTTAACCATAAGAGGACAAAAAGTCCAACTTACCATCCTAAATGATAACATTCTATCATGTGAAAGGCTATATAAATGTCTATTCAGCAGATAATCCAACAGTGTCCTCAATAAGTATTCAATACCAATGTCCAATTCTAACAATATTAACCATGTTAAAGGCTTCAGGGAATCTAGGGCCGTTTCTACAATATAAGAAGCTACTTAAATCAACTAATTACACATGTGAAATAAAAATATAATAAATGGCCTAAAACAAGAAAAAGGCCGATTATCTAATTCATTCAACCGAATTTTTACCCGCAACCCCAGCCCTGCGACAGGTACGGGTTAAATTGCGGCTGACCAATCACTCAATTAACTGACATCGCATCAGTCAAAGGGACTAAGGCTCAGTTTTCGGCACAAACAACAAAACATTACAATTATCGCTATATAATTCAATTTGAGCCTAATCGTTACAATTTCATTTCATAATTTACCCTAACATGTGCAACTACCAATATAAACCTAATTTTTACCATTAACATAATTTTTACTACTAATACGATTTAATTCAAAAGTTTACCCATACATTACTTATTCTAATTATCTCATTAATGAACCTAAAATGACGAACAATGCATGGAAAACCGCGAAACAAGCAACGGACCGACCCGGGCCAGCCATGGGCAAGCTGTGGGCCTGCCGGGCTGCTGCCGGGCCTGCCGGGCTGCTGCCGGGCCCGCTGCCGCCCCCCTACACCTCTCTTTTTTCCATTTTTGTTCAATAAAAGACCGTCTAAACACTAATTAATCGTTCCCAATTCAACTTTGTTAGCTAAAACTAACAAAAATACATGGATTAAACATGCATGCATCAAATTTAATCATGTGAAAATTATTACTCAAACAAAAATCACAAAACATACAAAAACAACAAAGATTGTGACGATAATTCGTCGAGTAACTCGAAATATGTTACCTTAAGCTAGAAAAAGAGCAATTAGCACCTTAAAAACCAAACCCTAACAACAACTAGCCGCTATCCTCGACAATATACGAGTCCCCAAACTCGTCTTCCAATTCTTCACCTAAATAAACAATAAAAAACACAATAAATAAGCATGAACACCGAAATTTCCGAAAATTCGTCTTAAAACAACTTCAAGAAAACTGAAATTAAATTATACCAGGTTGTAGATCTCGACGAGGGGATTCCGAAAATATAAATTATGCGAAAAACCGATAAGAAATGAGAAAGTTATGGCCAAATTAGCTTGAATTTGGGTAAAATGGTGTTTTGTTTTGTTTTTTGGGAAAGTTAAAGGATGAAGACAAAGAAAATCAGAAAAAATGAAGGGGAAGGGGGTGTGGTCCGCGGGAAAGGAGAGAAGGAAAGGAAAGAGCGGGTTTGAGTCGGGATTTTTCGAGTCGGTTTTGACTCGTTTCGATAATAATTAAAACCGTAAGTCAAATGCAAATTCCGACAAGACCAAAGTTTTTAAACACGAGATTACAAGAAAATTGAGTATTCATACGACCCGTTTCCAAATTCGTTTACCCAACGTTCAAAAGAATTGTCATTTTCCCCCCGATACGCCCTTATTTCGAAATAAAAAGTTTTACACGGTTTAAACTATTTTTAAACATCTCGAAACTATCAAAATAAATACTTTTCTTCAAAATATAATAAAATTATATTTCTTTGAATTATTTTTACTTTAAATACTTAAATATCAACTTTTATTTGATTAATAAATTATTTCCGAAATATTTTAACGGTTCGAAATTACGGGGCGTTACAATCACCCCTCCTTTTAAAAAGTTTCGTCCTCGAAACTCAGAAGGAGAAATGATAGTTATAAGAAAATATAGGTATCTTTTCAATGAAACGGTGATACTCTTGTTGATCAGACAAGAACATCCATATTCATATCAAGATATAAAAATATTTCTACACCAATAAATAAGAAAACCCATTATTGGGACGTCACCAACAACGAGATTTAACATTCACTACTGTTAAAACCATTAAAAATCATATAAGTATTTTCAAAATTTTAGCTTAAAGTTCTATAGTAAGAATACTATCTTTACTAATTATGATTAAATAAGGCTTAGTAACTCGGAAAAAGAGTAAGAAAAGGAATCATTACACAAAACGAGAAATAGCTTAGATATCCAATCGAACACTAGGGTTGAAAGAGAGTGAGAAATCATTTTCAAATGTTATAGAAAAAGGTCAATTTGTAAATTTACTCCAAGTAAATGAACCAAAAGTTTACTCAAACTATATAGAATCTATGCAAGATGGAAAACAACTCGGGAACGAGAAGTGCAAGTCGCGATAGGGAACTCACACCCAACAGACAAGAAGGAATTGAACTTTTAAAGGTGGAATTTTTGGATGAAGTCAATAAAGATGTCAACGAACAAGACGCTTTACTCAAGAGGTCAAATGAGTTCCATAAAGGTGAACACAACGAAACAAGCCAAAATAGCAAGAATGACAATTGTCGGAGATCGGAATTAGGAAGATCGGTACATCGAGAAAGGTTCACTCAATTTTCCAACCACAGAGTCATCCTACTAGGTCCTCCGAACATCAACAGGCAACAACCAGAGGCCACACTAATCCAAAGAGCCATCTAAACCACTCCTCGACAAGTCTACTCATAAGCTAATCCTTGAGACAATCCTATCCTCTACAATTATAACTTAACAGTTTCCCAATCAAAATGTTTCCACCAGTATCCTCCATCAAACAAACTCAAAATCCAAAGTCGAAACTAGTAACAATATTATACCCTTACCAAGATTCAATATTCTCAAACGCATTCATGCTTGAAACCAACCCACAAGCAACAAGTTGCACTATCCAATCCATAATTAGCACTAACTATAAGATAATTAAATGGGTTCATCACACAAATCATCTGCTCGGTTTACTCAAGGTTCACTATCCTACTTCCCAACAATATTCCAATTCCAATAGAAAGATTCCTCAAAGGATTAAATATAAGGTCCAAATTTACAATAACAATCCACAGACTTAACTATAAATCTCCAATTCCGTGATGTAAGGATCAAATGACAAACGACAATCCCCGAACGACAATGCCCAAAACAAATCCAAAATAACCATAGAAATACTCCACCCAGGTAAACTAATCCCATTAGTCTCATCATCAAATTGAAACCAAAGTGGGTCTTATACCACCAAAACACGCGAACCTTAACTCACAAGGAAACTACAACATTGCCATCATAAGAATTCCATCAAAAATCTAGCTCTCATATCACATGGTCAAATACAGACACAAACTCCTACACTAATTCCCGACAAAAATCAAAATACAAAAATCCTCAAATCACATCTCACTAACTCTTGTAAACATGGTCAACAAGGTACCAACTATACTAAGTAGATAAGGAGTTATAACGGAATAGAGGAACGGTAAAAAAAAAATTTCCAAGGATGCCTGAGTATGACAAGTTAGGAAACTAAGGAGTCGGACCGTAAAAATAACGGTTGACAGAAATAAAAGGTACTCGAGTTAAGAAGATATTTCGGGCAAGAATAAGATACGTAAACTTCGGCATAAAAACAGGGTTCAACAAATGCTAAAGAGAAGGAAAGGAGAATAGAAGCGGCACAAAGAAAGGGTTACCGCTTACCAAACACTCATCCAAGCTTATGATCGATATGATAAGGTTACCTCACTAAGGTGCTCAACAAAGCCCCAAAAGTCTACCAAATTATAGGACTAACAAGGACTCCACAATGGTAGGTATTCCTCGACTCAATTGGTTCTAAGAGCCAAAATCAATTCACCACACAAATTCATTTGTTACTATTCAAGTTCCAAGGTATCTCCTTTACAATTCTCGTCATCGAACTTCACTTGCTATGTCATCCCCAAGTACCATGGCTTGTTTACACTATCATCTCACCACTTTGTACTTCTAGTCTCCGATACCATAAATTAGAATCGCATCTTTGAACTCACGAACTACATCGAACAACTTTCCACCAAAATTCCCAAATTCAGATATGATTAATAAGGTCAATAAGGGCTACTCTATAGTAGATTTGGTCAACTCAAAAGGTTTAACAAACTAACTATTTCCAAAGTATGATACCAATCCATTAAGCAACGTCCATGTCCTAATGTATTCCTTTCATGGCCTACCAAGATTGGGGCTAACTATCATTCCTTTAATTCTCCATAAGAAACATCGAGACTCTCAAATGAAGTCGCTTAGGTTCATTTCAACTTATGTGCTAAGGTAGTACCCACGCTCAATCACCTATAACAAACAAGCTCTCAAAAGACATAAATCCCAAGGTATTTCTCAACTCACTAAACTCTCACATTAAGCACAACTAACAAGATTAACCAAAGGATCCCAAGTTATATTCTCCTATACAACTCAAACCTTAAACAATCAATTTCTCAACTCCTTCACGCCCTCCAATGATACATTCTCTCAAAACCGGGTTCTCTTGAACAAGGGAACTATCCTGCGGAATAAAAGAAAGGTGTCCACATGGACTTTATTATAAGAAGAAAACGAACCTAAAATGAATCGGGAGAAAGAATTGAAAGGTAGTTACCAAGGCGAGAGAAGAGGAATTTGAAAGACGAATAAACAACGAGATTGGAAGACTAAGGTAAGATTGCATTATCTACATCTATTAGAGATCCATCTTACAAAAGAGAAAATCAATTAGTACCTAACAATTAGCAATCACAAACAGACTACCACATAAAATCCTAAATCTACCCATCCTACCCATCTCTCAAGTTTATTATTTAAAGGTCAAATGAATTTAAGTGGGGTGCACAAACGTGCGTCGGGAGCAACAAGCTCTGATACCAACTGTGACACCCTTAAATTTAACGTTATCTAATTACTTAAATTCTACAGAAAAACTGGTAGGATATGTTTGTAATTGGTCCAACTATATAAAAACCTGTAATTTCAAAAAATTTTCTAAACCAATCACAACATTTCCAACATTCCCAAGAGGCGGGTGCCAAAACCTGCAATGCTAACGAACTAACTTACATACATAGCTAACGATTAGAAAATGTAATGATACAAACCCAAAATAGAAAAGGGAGACATATGTCCCTTCAAATTATATACAAAACCAAAAGTTAAAAGGTTTACTAATAGAATAGCAAAAACTAGGTCCAAGGTTCCTTATGCTCACTAGCTCGTCTGTGACCCCAACAAAGCATCAACAACCTGTCAATCGCATTTTATACAAACACGAAAGCCACAATTCAGTGGGGAGTAACTTCGAGTCCTCCCAGCCACGAATCGTCATATATAATGTAACATGTAATGAAACATGTAAACAACTTGATAAACCATTTACTTATCATGTATTCTAACATGTGAACTCTAAACTGACCAAACTAGACTATCATGTGAAACATATAACAAACAGTAATCCAAACTTTATCAATTGTAACCGGCTTACATCTCACCTATTACAATTCATAAAGTCACCACACAAGAAAGGGCAATATATCAAAGACAGGCATAAGTTCTTAGCACCGTCAATAGTCACTTTGTAACTCGAGTCTATACCACGAGGTAGGGAAGGTAATCGAACCGGTATCTTGGCTCAGCGGTTAATATTAATAAAACATGGCCAAGACACAACACAACCCTAGCCTAAAATCTGCGCAGACCTAGACATGCGGATACACACCACCGCACCCAAGACCCACAATTTTTCTAAAACAAAGTGAGTACCCTAAGGAGTCCACCAAAGGGTTGGCTAGTACTTAAGCTGACCACTTACTATCAAAATAAGTAACGAGGTCATGCCCCAACTTGGATATAAATCCACTAGTCAGGAACACAAAGGCTATCAAGCAGTGAACATATACTCGTCAAAGACTATAAAGACCTATCTATGATGAAGGCCGAAATACTCACCTAGGACCTAGTCCCAGCTTGAATACTTTAGCCCACACCACACAAGACAAGTAAGACACCCACTTAACCATAAGAGGACAAAAAGTGCAACTTACCAACCTAAATGCTAACATTCTATCATGTGAAAGGCTATATAAATGTCTATTCAGCAGATAATCCAACAGTGTCCTCAATAAGTATTCAATACTAATTTCCAATTCTAACAATATTAACCATGTTAAAGGCTTCAGGGAATATAGGGCCGTTTCTACAATATAAGAAGCTACTTAAATCAACTAATTACACATGTGAAATAAAAATATAATAAATGGCCTAAAACAAGAAAAAGGCCGATTATCTAATTCATTCAACCGAATTTTTACCCGCAACCTTGACCTGCGACAGTGCGGGTTAAATTGGTGACCAATCACTCAATTAATCGACATCGCATCAGTCAAAGGGACTAAGGCTCAGTTTTCGGCACAAACAACAAAACATTACAATTATCGCTATATAATTCAATTTGAGCCTAATCGTTACAATTTCATTTCATAATTTACCCTAACATGTGCAACTACCAATATAAACCTAATTTTTACCATTAACATAATTTTTACTACTAATACGATTTAATTCAAAAGTTTACCCATACATTACTTATTCTAATTATCTCATTAATGAACCTAAAATGACGAACAATGCATGGAAAACCGCGAAACAAGCAACGGACCGACCCGGGCCAGCCATGGGCCAGGGCTCTTTGCGGGCCTCATTGCCCGCCCCCTACACCTCTCTTTTTTCCATTTTTGTTCAATAAAAGACCGTCTAAACACTAATTAATCGTTCCCAATTCAACTTTGTTAGCTAAAACTAACAAAAATACATGGATTAAACATGCATGCATCAAATTTAATCATGTGAAAATTATTACTCAAACAAAAATCACAAAACATACTAAAACAACAAAGATTGTGACGATAATTCGTCGAGTAACTCGAAATATGTTACCTTAAGCTAGAAAAAGAGCAATTAGCACCTTAAAAACCAAACCCTAACAACAACTAGCCGCTATCCTCGACAATATACGAGTCCCCAAACTCGTCTTCCAATTCTTCACCTAAATAAACAATAAAAAACACAATAAATAAGCATGAACACCGAAATTTCCGAAAATTCGTCTTAAAACAACTTCAAGAAAACTGAAATTAAATTATACCAGGTTGTAGATCTCGACGAGGGGATTCCGAAAATATAAATTATGCGAAAAACCGATAAGAAATGAGAAAGTTATGGCCAAATTAGCTTGAATTTGGGTAAAATGGTGTTTTGTTTTGTTTTTTGGGAAAGTTAGAGGATGAAGACAAAGAAAATCAGAAAAAATGAAGGGGAAGGGGGTGTGGTCCGCGGGAAAGGAGAGAAGGAAAGGAAAGAGCGGGTTTGAGTCGGGATTTTTCGAGTCGGTTTTGACTCGTTTCGATAATAATTAAAACCGTAAGTCAAATGCAAATTCCGACAAGACAAAAGTTTTTAAACACGAGATTACAAGAAAATTGAGTATTCATACGACCCATTTCCAAATTCGTTTACCCAACGTTCAAAAGAATTGTCATTTTCCCCCCGATACGCCCTTATTTCGAAATAAAAAGTTTTACACGGTTTAAACTATTTTTAAACATCTCGAAACTATCAAAATAAATACTTTTCTTCAAAATATAATAAAATTATATTTCTTTGAATTATTTTTACTTTAAATACTTAAATATCAACTTTTATTTGATTAATAAATTATTTCCGAAATATTTTAACGGTTCGAAATTACGGGGCGTTACAGGTACCCATGAAAGAAGGTACCACGGTGGTAAAAAGGAACAAAGACGAGCTAATACCCACAAGGAAGATCACCGGTTGGTGAAGGTATATTAGGCCCTTGTAGATAATTTTTCTCCTTGAGACTTTGTTTGCTAGAATACCCTCAAGAGACCATACGATGTGGTATACTAGTATCTTTTGACCCATGGACTAGGGCTTAGTCAAGGGTGCCTTGTGGTGTGATAACTCCTTGACTACCGTTTATTCCAAGGTGGCCCTTGATGCCATACGATTGTCCTTACACTTATATTATCACACTTTTGTCCAACAAAAAGGGAATGGGCACAAAAATGTCAAAATTGAGTTCAAGCCATCAATGTCAAATGTTTGCAATTGCATCAATTGAAAGAGAGGAGCCAAAATAGACTTCAATCCTTATAATAGAAGTACTCTTGCTACAAATGGGGCTACTTTGAAAAAAGTTCAAAGCAAATGCAAAAAAATTGAAAAAATGCCAAATATAAAAAATGGCATGATCTTAATAGTCAAATGCTATGAAAATGGGGGGAAAACAAACCCAAAAAGCAAACTACTATCAATCAAACTAATGTATCTTTAAGCCCTTTTTATCCTTTGATGATCCTACTTTGTTGAATTGTGGAGATGGGACGATCCTTCCTCTTGTCTAAGCAAGAGGGAGAATTCCGCCATCCTACAGTGTTTCTAACACCATAGGGACTTGGCTCTTGACAAAAGCATTTAGCGACTGTGGATAAAGGTGCCCTAGTTTAACACAACTTGGAGGTGACTTGTTTTTATCCTCTTGGACTTAGTAACTAGGAGAACCAATATCTATAATGGAGTGTGTGCCCTTGAATTGCTTCCCTTGTTGGTGATTTCCGCCACTTAGATGAGGAAAGTGGCCATTCTTTTTGTAGATGCATTCTTTACTTGTTTTGTGCTTAAATGTTAGAATGCATCACCATTTTGGCAAGCCCCGCCTTGCCTTGCAAGAAGGCATCTTACCTCATAGGTGTCTTGTTGTGAGTTGAAGGGGCGGAGTGAGATCCGCTAATTGTCTCATATCGGCTATATTATTAGATTAGTTTGAATAAAGCTCATAGTTTTGATCACCTCTTTACTCGGGACGAGCAAAGGTTCTGTTTGAGGATAATCCAAGAATATTCCTAATATAGACTTCTTGGTTAGCAAATTTAGGTCCAGACCGGAAAAATGGAACGGACCGTATCATTTGGTCTGGACAAACCCGAACCGAATTATTTTGGTCCGGTCCTCAGTCCTCATTTTTTCAAGGTTTGGTCTTCGGTCCGGTCCGGTCCAAGACTGGTTAATCTAGGTCCGGATCGAATAAACCAAATTTCATGTTTTTAATGACGCATGAAACATTAAAATATTATGAATCAAATTAATAGTTTATCTTCAAAAGTCATTATAAATTAGTATTGTCAATGATTTTCATTCGGATAGTGATAGGTGGCGCCCAAATTGAGTGCCACCCTCTCAAAAGCATTGTTTATTGAAGGGGTTCCCACTCACCCCATGTGAGAGGGTGGCGCCCAAATTGGGTGTCACCCGGTGGCGCCCTTTCATTTTCCTTCATAAAGAGTCGTCAAATAATTTAAATGCATTTTATTTAGCGAAATTAAAACGTAATTATCGTATACGAAATAGTGAAGAAACTAATTTTAGGTCCATTTTGGTTCAAGACCGGACCAGACCAAATATTTCGGAATTGGTCCGGTCCAAGACCGAAAGTCTTAGATCCGGTCTTCGTAGGGCTGTTCACTTAGTGGTCCAGACCAAAGACCAGACTGGACCGAACCATTTGGTCCGGACCAGACCGGACCGAATTTTGTTTGGTCCGGTCCACGGTCAACCTATTTACTCTACTTTGGTCTTCGGTCCGGTCCTGGACCAACCCGAATAGACTGCGGACCGGACCATGGACCGAAGTTATGTAATAAAAGAATTTTTAAATTTGTAATATTATTGATTTTATTTTCTACTTTGTTTACACGTATTATAAGATGTGTAATTATGTAGTTAAATCTCGTAAGAAAATAATGTTGTTTATTTTGATCATTACGAACTTCTCGAGTTTTAGTTTTATATGCTTAAACATGTCAATGACAATAATATTTGGTCCACTTTGGTCCATCTGGTTCGGTCCGGTCCGGTCTACGTGTTTTTATGGTCCAGACCGGACCGGACCAATATTAATATGGTCCGGTCCTTGGTTCACCTCTAAACCCTTATTTGGTCTTCGGTCCAGAGAATTTGGTCCGATCCGGTCCGGTCCCGGACCAATGAACACCCCTAGGTCTTCGGTCCACTAAATTTTTATTTTCGGTCTTCGGTTCGGTCCGATTTGGTCCAATCTTGAATATTTTTATAATTGTATACAGTAATTTTTTTTTTTGTTTACGTTCCTGTTAGTTTGACTTTTAAGCCGCCAAGGATTTGTATGGTCAATCACTCAATCCCATAAACAAAAGAAACTTCCAACGAAAAATACTCATACGGCGCAATTCCGGATGACTGGCACAAAAAGTAACAACAAACAAACAAGGTATGAATGTAGTCTCGAGTTGTATCAATTCGGACTTTTATTCACATTCCAGTTTTGCAATTCGGGTCAGTCAAAAGTCTCAACTCAATGTTATCGGGTTAGGTCATTTAGATACCGGTTGATATTGGAATTTTTTTCTAAAATGGCCTTTTTTAACAAAGTAATAAACGAAATAGGTGCGTTTTCAAAGTTATTGTCAAAAATGGGTCCACGTAGGCTCGATTTTTGCGAAGCTGGAGAAGAGCTCAAGTCGCTCACCGGGAGAGCGACTTAACCCTTTGCTATACACGCTAACTCTTCTCTTCCCCTACCTGTCATCATTCATTTCGAAAAAAAAAATCCCCAAATGAACCCTAACTCTATTTATCCGATTTTTCCCCCAAAATCAACTCTAAATCAGTCAATTGGTTTGATTAAAACACAATTTATTACTCTCTAAGCCATATCAAACAAATATTTGGGTATTTCATGGGCAAATTCGAAACATATTGAAGGTATTAGCTTACTTACTTTCTTAATTAGTACTTGATTAGAGTAGCTATTTACTCTAGTTTTTGATTATTATTCCATATATTTCATGTTTGTGTTGAATTTAGGTGGTTGTTAGTGTTGTAGTTCGATTTTTTTTAGTTATAGCTATGGAGAGGAGTCATATTCCCTTATTGTGTTATTGGGATGGTGAAATAGTTGAAGGAGATGGGTGTGTAAGCTATGTAGGTGGAAATGAGTCTTTTATTTTTGCTAATAGTAACATGAGCTTCAATGATATGCACAATGAGGTATACACAACCATTGGTGTTGATAGTAGTAAGTATAAATTAGTGTTGAAAATGAAGTTTCCTAGTCTTGGATGTTTTAAGGTTGTTTCTCTCAATAATGACCGTTCTTTACAAGCGATGTGGGCTAGTATATGTCATTCAAAAGCGGGATCTATGGACATTTATGTTGAGTTGGTACCAATTCAACAACCTCAAGTGAGTAATGCAAATGTAGTACCGAATGTGTCTTTTACTAGGATGTTAAATGACAGTAATCTTTCTCAATAATTTTATGTCACCCACGCATAATGTACAAGGTTTAGGGAGTGATGATCGGTATGTGTCATTGTTAACAAATAATATCGGAGTAGAGGTAGGTGACGGTAATATTCAAGGGGATGAAGTTGAGGATGATGTTGATTTAAGACTAGAGAATGCTAGTGATGAGGATGATGAGGATGAGGAAGACATTGATCATGTGTCTTCCACTGCCCCAAATCCGGAATTCACTAGTATTTCTAAATTTGATGAAATACAAGGGAATAATTGGGCTAATTGGAAAAATGTTGTCCCATATGATGTTAGGGGAGAATTTTCTGTTGGTCAAACATTTCCTAATAAGAGATATTTGACGGAAGCAATTACATCGTATAATTTGAGGGTGAATCAAAGTTTCAAAATTCATGAGTCAAAGCCTCACACTGTGACATACAAATGTGGGAGAAGACCTACATCATGTAGTTGGACATTAAGAGCCCTCCAAAAAAAATTGGTTTCCGATGCATTTACAATTGTGAGATACAATGGTGGTCATGAGAGATCATGTGTAGGAGACACCATGCCTATAGACCACCGAAACTTGAGAAGAACTTTCATTAGTAATGCCATTAGGAATATTGTGGAGGCAGACTGGGGGTTGATGGTAAATGCAATTATTGAAATAATAATTGATAAATATAACTACAAGATCAGTTATATGAAGGCATGGAAAGCTAAACAAAAAGCTCTTGCCGACATATTTGGTGATTGGGAGTTATCATACCAGTTGCTTCCTCGATTCTTTGAAGATTTGAAGGAAGCTAATCCCGGTACTGTTGTTCAATTTGTAAATTATCCAACTGATGATCCAAATGTTGTGATATTTGGCTGGGTATTTTGGGCTTTTGGAGCATCAATCAAGGGATTCCCTCATTGTCGCCCTATAATTACAATTGATGGGACTCATTTATATGGCAAGTATAAAGGTGTGCTTATGATTTCTATGGGTGTTGATGCCAATGATCAACTATATCCTCTTGCTTTTGCCATTGTTGAATTGGAGACTACGGAGACATGGTCTTGGTTTTTGGCATGTATAAGATGTTTGGTTACACAACGAAGTGGTCTTTGTATAATATCTGACAGGCATCCAGGCATCATGAAAGCCATGAATGAAAATGGGAGTGGGTGGGAGGAACCATTTGCATATCATAGGTTTTGTATAAGACACCATGCATCCAACATCAATTCAAAGTTCAAAAATAAGGCGTTGAAAGACTTGTTTAGTTGGACAGCTTTTCAGCATCAATCCATCAAGTTTAATACTAGTTTAGCAAAGATCAATGAACTTAATGTACAAGCAAGGGCAGACTTAGATAAATTACCTTTGTCAAAGTGGTCAATGTGTCATGGTGGTGCCCTTAGATATGGAATCAAGACAACCAATTTGGCTGAGGTTTTTAATAATGTGCTAAAGGGAGCCCGTTTCTTACCTGTCACTGCTCTTGTCAAAGTCACATTTTTTAGAGTATAAGGATCATAGGCTTGGTCTTGTGACATATAGAGATATGTTTGATAAATTGACGGAAACATAATTCACTTGGCAACCTTATACACAAGAGACCCTACAATATCTTCCCGATATTTGCCATGAGGATGAGGAGGAGTGGGTTGTTGAAGCCCCATTGATATGCTTTGAGATTATCGAGATGCACCTACCTAATAGGGTTGTTAGGCAATTTGGATGGCATCAAACAATACCTCCCAATTGTAACACCGAGCCTTTACTTCATAAAACTGATAAACGAGGCAAGACAAGGGACTATGCAACTGAGTTCTCCATTTATGTGAATGAGTGGGATAATAGGAAGGAAAAATTGTTGGGTAGAGGAATTCCTTATGGTGGTTTCATGTCACACCATGATCCATACATGATATGGTATCGGGACCATACTCGTCGGATTGTTAGTCCTCAAAATCGGATCTTAACTGACAAATACCTCCATGAGCATCACTACAATCCTAGTGCAGCTGACTTGGACACTCTTGCGGGTGGTCATTCATATATCTACCATCAAGTGACCGACTACATGCAAAATACATCTCTTCATGAAATGGATCCTAGCTATAGAAATTTGCTACTTGACATGCAAAATACTACTCTTCATTGTTTGGAAAGTGCACATTTTGGACATCTCATCCAACCACCAAACATTCCTCACCCAAGTCCAACTCATGCTACAACACAAGTGGACCACATTACTCATCTATCTCCCGTCCAAGAAGCGGAAAATGAGGAAGGATCATCGTCTCAACCAAGGAGATCAAAGAGGAGTCGCCGCCAAGTTAGAAGATAGTAGTGTAGTTTTATGTTTCTAGTTAAGCAAAACACTTTGGTTTGTATTATATTTAAGCTCCTTTTGGTTTGTATCAAATGTTAAAACAATTTAGTTTGTCTAAGATTTAAGCTACTTTGGTTTGTATCAAATGTTAACAACAATTTGGTTTGTGTAATATTTATGTCATTTCAAAACTTTCATTTGGTCTTGTTTTGTGCATTATTGTTCTTGATGAGGATGCTTTCTTTGGTTGTCAAAGAATGAGAACAAGAAAAATATGGAGAACAATTTCGGGCAAGAACATTTGTTTTTGTTGTTGATATGTAAACAACTTCAAGTCGTCATGGGGGAAAACGACTTGAGCTCAAGTCGCCTGCCCACAGAGCGATTTTACTCTGGGTGAGAACAAAATCTTTGGCAAAATTAAAGCAGCTACTGGACTCACATAGTCGCTTTAGGGGAAGACGACTTCGGCTCAAATCGCCCCCCCACAGAGCGACTTACATCTGGGTGAGAAAATTTTTTTTGGCCATTTAAGGCAGTTACTGGACTCAGGTAGACGCTTTGGGGGAAGACGACTTCAGCTCAAATCGCCCCCCCACAGAGCGACTTGCCTTAAAACGAGATCAACAGGTTTGGTTAGCATAATTTGTCACTTTGTGTAAGGTCGCTTACCGCCAGAGCGACTTGAATACGAGCCTAGGTTCGGTGATGACGTGGACCCATTTTGGGTAATAACTTTCAAAACCCACCTATTTTTATTATTACTTTCTGAAAAAACCCCATTTTGGCAAAACATTCTTGATATTGCTAGGTCCATAACAAGTAACAACAAGCTATATAAAATTACTAACTGCATTTTAAAATAAACTGAGCTAAACCTTTAAAAATGAAGTTTATCAAGCTGAACAGAGCTGAATATATTCATTGGCACATTATTCATTATATAACATCAATAATCTCAAATTTCAAGTACAATATAAGGATAGTCTGAAAAGTATTTGAATTATGAAATCTATACAGAATTCTAATGTAGGGGCTCAAAAGAATACCCTGTGCCTTATTCCGTTTATTCGAATATCAAAATATGTTACAATAAATATGATTTAAGCTAGAAATAATGAATAAGCAATCGGTCCAACGTAACCGTAATACTGTATGTGTTAGCCGTGCTTGTAGGACTTCCAATTAGCCTGCAAATCGAAGTAAATATGTTGTCGGTATTACTAATAATCGAAGTAAATATGTATCGTCGTCTACCTTCACATACTACTTTGATTTTTTTTTTTTCAGTTATGTATTAGTAATAACCAATTGGCATATGCTTAATTGCTTATACTCGGAATAATAATTAAATAAGATTATGGTTAAGCAATAAACCCCAAAACTTACCTAGAGTGGGGGCAAAACTGGCATCATTGGAGCTTCGACGGCGGGATATAGAGGAGCTTCAGCCGGGGTTGGAGCTATGCCTAGACATACAAACGACGAAATATCCTTATTAGTTACTAGTACTATCGTTGTTTAATGTAATTAAGAATTTGAGTTAGTCTCGCTTAAGAGTTAAGATTTTTTCATATGATCACTATCGTATTATGAATCTAATTAAAGAAAATCCTTAGTTTAAAACATGGCCATATGAAAAGAAAAACAAAATGAAAAGTTTGATTAAAAACTAGTGCAATAGCATACCAAGGCAAAAGTTGTCAAGAGAAGCAACAGAATCAACAATGCTACAAAGTGACAAGAAAGTAGTAACATTGGATGCAAGTGACGGGTCTTGATGAACAACGGCGTCAATTACACAAAAACACTCCTTATCATTTTGCGCGGTTTGAACCATAAGAGGGCAGCACAAAAACTCAGTGATGTTAAACGACGGGCTAGCTGGATCGAACTTTGGTTCGACTGCAGACCTGTTTGCATGGTCCGTGATGCACTTGTTGATGTTATTCCAACAAAGACCATTGTTTTGTGCCGATGAGGGTGTTATTGGCATTGAGATAGACATTATTCCCAACATTATTGCCAACACAACTTGGATACTCATCTTTTCCATCTTTGTAGGGTTTAATGAAGATGTATTGTGTGATAATTTATGTCGTTTGTTTGTATTAATTAGAATAAGAAAGTTTGGATGTTTTAGTTTTAGAACAAAAAGAGTTGGTATTTATATACAAGCAAATAAAGGAAGACTTGAGTATTAAGAAAATGTCTAGTCAAATTTACGATGTATTATCTTGAATTTGTCAAGCTTGTGCTAGCTATAGGTTAAAAATGCTAGAGAGAATTATTTTTGCAGTTAGTATCTTTTAAGTCCGTGATATTTATCTTAACATTAAAATGGGTTAAGTATCATCAAACTCGAGTATATAAGATAAATATTTTACTATTTCTCATGCATCTTGCTTTTGTCTTCTTATGAATACTGTATATGTCTTATGTTTATGATGGATACATCCGTTTTAAAAAAGAATTTGTGTTATTTTTGAGCTAACTACCGGATTATAGTGAAATTCAACACGTTTACATTTCAAATGGTTAGACTGTATCAATAAACTAATCCAACTCATCATATTAGTATCATAATCTAGAACGTAGTAACGTAAAACTATTAATGTTTGCGTCATCTTCAGTTTCCTTTGAATGACGAGTGTTGGCGGGGAGATTGTAATTTAACAAAAAAAAAAGTCTTGTTACGTTTAACGTTCCTTGCATGATTTATGAGATTCAAACTTTGAATTCAGTTTAAAGTTGTATAATCAAAACAAAAGCTCGCAACTATTCCTTCTAGAGAAGATGTTAGTTGATAAATTACAAGTAGTCTTACATTTTAAATATTTAAGAATGAGAAATTGGTCATGGTAAAAAGACGTTATGCATAATTAAAATTACAATAATTACAACGGATTGATTGATTTACGTCAAAAATATACTTAAGACGGATAATTTGAGAAAAACAAGAGAAAATAAAATAGGTTAAAAAACAAACAGATTAATGGTGATATTACGATTATTAGTCGATTAATACGTAAACTAAAGAATTAGGTCAAAGCAAGAACGGAAGTTTAGAGACATAACTTAATCCGGAATAGGCGCAACACTGCTGCGTCCCTTGGAAGAGGCGCAGTGGTTACTGCGTCTGTTCCTAGATTGAGTTCTGGCTCTGAAGCCGTATTTGTTAATGCTCGTTGGTGTATTTAATGATTGATTATGGATATTTGACTCGGATGAAAGTGATTTAGCGTATTATTTACATATGGAATTGTCATAAAAACAATAAAAAAACGAATTAAAACTTATTAAACGAATTATAATTAATTAAAACGAACTAAAATGAATTAGGTTAAATTAGGAAGATGGAAACGATGCGAAAGACGTGATAGACAGCAATGAAAACATGTACAAAAGTCGAATTCCAGAAACTTGATATCAACGAATCGAGTCTCTCAAAATCCGGGTTCGATTTAATGACGAAAACCCGCAAATATTTATTATTAGGGATTTAAGTCGGAAATAAAGCGTGATAGATATTATAAATATGTTAGAATTATTTTATATGAATGAAATAAGAAGAAAATAAGAAAAGACGAAACAAAAGAGACGAATTACCAAAGAACAAAAGAAGAAGAAGAAAGGCAGAAACTGCGGCAGCCTCAGGAAGAGGCGCAGCAGATGCTGCGACTCTTCGAATAGACGCGGCAGTTGCTGCGTTTCTTCTCGACGTCTGTCTTTTGTCAATCCGTAAAAACAGTTTAATAAAGGGGTTTTAGAAGTCGGTTTTAAATATATTTTTGACGTAAATTTTACATTAATTGGTACAAAAATAAAATACAGTAATAAAGATGAGATTTACACCCTCAGACTTACATGTTTGACGAAACGAGATTAACTAAGTTAACGTTTTAGTGATTGCTCGACTCGAATGTACGAAGAAAGTGCCCTCGTGAGAGGATTTATATTAAATTGATTGAATTGATTATGGTGTAGTGGTCAAATTGGTCGGTTATGCAACGTGACTGGTACTTAGAATGATCTGAGCTTACGTGGTCGATTGATCAAGCACGTAGACGTCAATAGCTTAGAACACGGTCTTAGAATGCAAAGGGAGAAGATAAGGGCTGACACTCGCGTGAAAAATATGTGGGACGGAGGTCCCTATTTATACTAGAAAATATGAAGAGTTATGGAATGACTCAAACTTTGGAAACAAATCACGCAAAAAACTGAAAATACACAGAAAAGAGCTGGGGAAGAGGCGCAACAGCTGCTGCGATCCTTCGAAGAGGCGCAACAGGTGCTGCGTCCTTTCTCCAGAGGTTTCTTCCTGCGGAAGAAAGATTTCCGCGTTTCTCTGATGGAATTGCGGTAGATCTCTGCTTCCTTATTCTTTAAAATATGATTTGCGAGATCCCCTTAAAAGCTATATGAAGAGAACGATACAAGAACGAGTCGAATCGTCATATCATGTTTTGAGATCCGAAGTTTTACAAGAGAAACTTGTCCTTTGGTTTCTATTAGAATTGTTTTCGATTATACCAATATTTTGTAAGTGTTGTCTAGCGTTTTATTAATGATGAATAGACCTTTTCCTTCAATAAAAAAAGAATTTAAATTAAATTAAAGTATTTTAAGCGATTAAGATCATGAAAATGAAACCAATTACCCCTTGTATTTAATCATTAGTTTATCTTTGATTTTTTTTTTTTTAAAAAAAGTAACAAATAAATGAGAAAATGTCTCTCATGAAAGCTACTCTTTAAACAAATGTATTATATGACTTCAAAAAGAGGAAGTACTTGTGAAGGCAAAGTAAAAGTTCGGACAAAATGGATACTCCCTTCTTCTCGATCAATTGTTTACCTTTGTTTTTGACACAAAACCAAGGAGAGTGGAGAAGACCATTTATGGTGGTTGTTATTGAATGACAAGAAAAAATGAAATTGATAAACAAATAAACGCGACGAAGAGAGAAACAAGTACTTGTAGTTGGGAGAGATTAGATTCTGTGTAAATTGTGAGTTTATTGATGCATCAGACGTCAGGGTAAATTACACAGTTATTCTAACTCCTAACCAAACCCTTCCTTAACTAGAGCAAATTTACAAGGTACACAAGAGATAATCTATAAATATTATTAAAAGGCTAGCCTAAAAATGCCACGTAGACAATGCCACATGGGTGAAAAAAAGTCACGTACACAATAATAAAGTGACTTGGCAAACTAATATGACATGGATTATCCAATTTATTATTATATTGCATTAATTTAAAATATATATTCCCTTTAAAAATCCATCCATATTCCATTAGTTTTAAATTTAATTAACTAAAAAAAACTACAATAAAAAAATACGCATTAATTATAAGTTAATAATTTCAAGATATTTCATATAAAGTAGTATTATATGTATTAGAAATAAAAATAAAAAAACTGAATACATAAGAAATTAAGAACTACGATGAATAAATGCAGTTGAAAAAAAAATGTATTGTCACTAATTCACTACTTTTTTTAAACGCATTAATTCACTATTGTTGCTACTATAACTTTGTTGTATATAGAAGATGTTTTACAGAACTATTTAATTGGTAAATGAGTATTAAAGATCATATAAAATTGTTTTTAAGGAAAATATAAAATATATGGAAAAGAAAATATTTATTTCATTTAAGTAATTTACAAACAAATTCTGTAAATACTTATGTGAAATTAAACACTAATAATAGAATTTTAAAAGGGTAGTAATACCGTGTATTTAGTTCATGAAATTATTTCACGTAAAGGATAAGGTTTTGGAAAATATAAAATATATAGAAAAGAAAATATTTATTTAATTTAAGTAATTTACAAACAAATTCTGTAAATACTTAAGTAAATCTATACAATATAGTTAAAAGTTTAGATTAAAGCATTTATCTTAATTTCACATGACATTAGCATTTAATATTTTATACCCCATTAATTTCTATTTATTTTTATTGGTTATTTAATTATTTATTAATTATTATCAGATTATTGGTTATTTGATATAATTCTTATAAAAAAAATGATTACTAAGTCTTTACGAAAATATCATTACATATTGTGTAACATACAAATAAAGAAAATCAAACGACATCATTAATATTCTTAAATTAAATGTATATATTAAAGATTTGATGAGCTAAAAAAACCAAAAAAAAAAGATGTAACTTACCAAAATTGACATAAAGTTTCATAATTTACAATTATATTTCACATTTTAATTGAAATTTTTGGA
This sequence comes from Silene latifolia, assembly GCF_048544455.1. Classification (NCBI taxonomy): domain Eukaryota; kingdom Viridiplantae; phylum Streptophyta; class Magnoliopsida; order Caryophyllales; family Caryophyllaceae; genus Silene; species Silene latifolia. The sequence goes on from NC_133531.1 coordinate 118,645,105, forward strand.
AGAGAACATATATGTTAGTGAATCGGTTAAATTTTTTCATATTAACACTGCTCATAAAATTAAAGTATACATTTATTTATTTCTTTAATCGATATAATAAATAGTATAAAAAGGCTAACATTGAGTATATTTTTAAATGACATGTGGTATAACCACATGATTTCAAGAAGTCATGTTACAAGTCTCATCATCATAATTATTTTCTTTTATGTCCCCTAATATTTATTCTTACATTTACAATATTAGAAAAAATTAAAGAAGACAATAAACTTATTATTTTCTTCCACTTCAATACTTTATTCAATTCACCACAAGCATTTAACCATACTTTTCATATTCTTTCTCCATAACTCATTTCTCAAGTTTCCTTATAATGATTCATATTTTTAGTTTACCTTAAAACTTTTGATGATATTATAACTTCTTAATTACTACTTTTTGTTCTTGAGATGATAATGTTTATTCCATGAGCACAACAATAGACATGCATTTTTATTATAGTTTTTTTATCAACCTACAACTCATTCGTTTTTATCATGTTCTCTTTTCCATTATAAGATTTTACTATATTGGTCAAACTCATTTGATAATATATCTTATGCAATTTTGTATTTCATGTACAATTGATTTTGGCATAATACTAATTTTTACAATTGATTGAATTTTCAGGACCATGACATACTTGCAGATCAAAACATACAAATGACAATCGACAAGTACGTGGATTTTTTAAGAGGATGATGTTTCTCATTTTGTTTTTCCTTGGATTTTTTTTGGGGAGATTTTCCTATTTTAATTATTAATACAAAACTCATTTGATAATATTTTTCATATACTCGGTATATCTTATGCAATTTTGTATTTCGTGTACAATTAATTTTGGCATAATACTAAGTTGTACAATTGATTGAATTTTAGGAGCATGACATACTTGGAGATCAATACGTGCAAGATGACAATTGTGAGATATGTGGATTTTAAGAGGTAGCATGATGTTTCTCATTATTTTTCTTGGAATTTCTTTTTTGGGAGATTTTCCTATTTTAATTATTAATACATGACAATCGGTGAGTACAAAACACAATTTAAGAATTATCAATTTTTTTATTTAAGATATTAGTGCAATATCAGTTAACACGATAGTTGATGTTGAAGGATGTGTTCATATGGATGATCAAATCTGAAGGTCTTAAATGGAGTAATCACCATCACGAGGATGTATTTTTATGTCGTTGATCATTTTAATTGATATTAGCCTTCTATTTTTGTTCCAATAATTATGCTAAGGTTTTTAGCCTATTAGTTATTCTTGGCCTTTTAGTTGTAGTGATAGTATCGACACAATATTGACGGATAATTCTTACAAGAGAAAAAAAAAACCATCAAATGATAATTAAATTTGAAATGGAGAGACACATATTCAATGTATTCAATTACTATATTACTCTTACTTCATTCACTTCCCTATGCTATTTTTCTTTTAGCTATTGAAGGACAAAAACATGTCCGCCTTTGGTAAATTGGCGGTTAAGAAACTCCTCAATCTCCGGAGCACCAATATCTTGAGGTTACATAATACATAACCCATGTATAAGTATTAATCATTGATTTCTATATAAACAACTTATGGCTATATACATGTAATTAGACTATTTAATTTGAGTATGATGAATTGAGAATGCAAATTATTACTGAATTTACGAGTTAGCATAAATCATGAATCATCAGAGCAATGAGCAACGCCATCCATTCAACATATACATTCAAATAAACTCTCTATTAAATGCGTAAATTCCATTAATTTACTAGGTTGCTAATAAAGGAGAAGAAGAGTTACTCATGATTAGATTATTTTTTTGTATCTTTTACAAAGACCCACATTTTAATGACAAATACAATGCCTCCCCCACTAATCTCATATTATTATTGTTTATATTACCTGTTATTGTATTCAATCTCATAATTTACATTCTATTTTATCATCTGCAATGAAATCAAAATATATTTTACACAAGTAGTATTAATAAAAAAAGGAAATTTGTTTAGGACCCGTGATTTTTCATGGGTTTCAAAACTAGTGTTAATCTTAAATGGCTAAAAATATTCACTTCAAAATCAATTAATTTCAGCTCTAATCATATAAACTAACAATAATTCTTCAAGCTTACGTTAGCTTGAATAACGACTTTATTCAATGTTCATCCTCTCCTACATAGACCATCCCTTAATGAGGCCTTAATCAATGTATGTAGTTCTCAACTTCTCATGTGGGTGGGAGTAATTACCTCTCGGAATACTTGTGGTCGATTCTTTACATGTTAATGGTATTCTTCGAACATATCATCTCAATCTCGTTGTCCGGAAGATCTATGTAGAATGCAGTCGAACTGTCTTTAAAATTTGGTATGTAGAATGCACTAACTTTGAGAATGCAGTCGAACTGTCTTTCAATAGTTCTGAAGGAGAATTATACTCCGCCACCTTGCCTGCATTCAACAGAACAGTAAGCATTCAAATGATACAAAACTGGTTTCGAAGTGATATAAGTTGTCGAAATGTAGAAGTTTGTTGATTGTTTACCTTGATCTAGAACCAAGACGAGATCATTGTCGATCACAGTAGGTATCCTATGGGCAACAGTGTTTTCTGGATAAGATTATCAGTTGCTGTATCGACAGATGCTGTCGCTTCATCCAAAACCAGGATTCGTCTCTTCTGCAATAACACTTTAGCCAAACAAACTAATTGCCTTTGTCCTACACTCCAGTTTTCCCCGTCTTCCGCAACTGGCACAATTCAACAACAATTTAAAAAGAAAGATTACACACAGCATACACTACTAAATACTAGACTATATTAGAAATTATCATACCAGGAGCATCAAGTAGCATGTGGTTCTGCCTGTGAGAATTATGAGAAAGGTTTGAATATCATTAGAATTGCATGAATAATAAAGTTACAAACCTATGTTTATATACTAATTACATGAGAATAAAACTATCCGAGAGAAATATACTTGCCATTATACAAGACAAAAGAATAGGAAAGATATCAAATATTATACACTAATTATATACAATAAGATCATAAGAAGATACTAGAATATGCTATGTAATATTCTCAATATGCCCCCGCAAGACGGACGGTCAGAGAGAAAGTCCGATCTTGGAGATTAGAAAAAGACGGTGACGAGTACAACAGTACTAGGTGATGTTTCAAGTCCGAGAATGAGGAGAATGTTGAGGATGGTTAGTTCGGGTTGGTTAAACCCAATTTGGGTAAGAGAGGTAGGAGTGCGAGGACGAGGGCTCGGCGGCCAAAGGAAATGCATGGGTGTGTGATGGTGAATGGTATACGGTGGTGGTCAAAATGGGTAGTGGTCAAAATGGTTTAAGCATAAATTTGTCATGGTAAAGGGCTCTGATGTGAAAAAGAAATAAAATAAACAGGCGGCCAAGTGGGTTTTGGCTATGGCAGGCGAGTTTTTAAGTAAAGTGGGTCAAGGACTCAAGAGGGTAGTGGTGTAAGGGGAAGACGAGTTTGATGAAGATCATGAAAGATTTCTGAATATGGTGGCGAATAGGGTTGTGGCAATTGGATTTATATTGTGCAACTGCGACGAAGTTTTAATACGGTCATAATAAGAATAAGAATAATGGTAATAATTGTGGTTGGCTGGCTGCGGAACTTGGTGGATAAGATGCTTTTGTGATAACTGAGAAGATTATGGCCAAAATTTTGATGAAAACCGAAGATCAGGTTGTTGAGAATACCAAAGGATTAGGCTTGCCCGTACCGGTATGGTGGATGTAGATGGATGTGAAAGTGGGGGTGAGTGGATGGTTTGAAGTTGCCAGTTGCAAGTATGCCATGGCTGGGTAATGACGTCTCGATGTTGTAGGGATGATACGAGGCACCGAGGGTTGGTTGTAATGGTGATTGAGGACATCTCAGCAATTGAGTTATGCAAGACTTGATTTTGGGTTTTATGTAATCACAAGATGCATGTGTGATTGTTTGTTGCTTTGAGTATCATTTATCCCATATTTGACAGTTGGGAATTTGAAGGTTAAAAGTGAAAACAAAATAATAAGATGGTCCGTATAATAAGAATAATTGCGGTTGAACACAATATGAGTTTTTTTTTTTTTTTTTTTTTTTTTTTTTTTTTTTTTTTTTTTTAAAGAGGTTCCGGTCGAAAGGGTTGGGTGTATCATGTATGGTAGTCAATTTCAGCGTTTGTTCAGAAGCATAGTTTTCTGGTTTGGTTTGATTTATGGTGGTTCGGATTTGATGTCAGTAGGACATGGAGGATAGTTTTGATTGTGTACACTTTTGTACTTCAAAAATTAAGCAAAGGTTGGCCATATGAAGCAATCAGTTGGTATTCATCTGATTTGCAAGAAACTTTGGTTGTGACATGACAAGGTGTTGGCCGATTAATGGTGGTGGCCAAGGGAGAACAAATTTGAGTGGTGAGTTAGATGCAATTCAGGTGTGGTGGCAGCGGAAGAGGGCTGGTAGGTATAGGCCAAGCAAAAATGAAATCAGGTTTTATGTGGGTGTTTCGGCCTAAGGATCTACTCCTCAATCAAGAGCACGAGGCTCTGATACCATGTGAGAATTATGAGAAAGGTTTGAATATCATTAGAATTGCATGAATAATAAAGTTACAAGCCTATGTTTATATACTAATTACATGAGAATAAAACTATCCGAGAGAAATATACTTGCCATTATACAAGACAAAAGAATAGGAAAGATATCAAATATTATACACTAATTATACAATAAGATCATAAGAAGATACTAGAATATACTATGTAATATTCTCAATACTGCCTTACGATTGCAGCGAGGCCGTGACACTTGTTAAGCACCTGAAAATTTATGACAGTTTTTATACTTCAGTTCATGCAATCAGGACTTATTTCCCATAAAAATTTCAGTGACAGAAAGTAGACCAAAGTATAAAGTTCACCAATTCTCATATGAGACGGTGGCATTCGAAGATTATCAAGAGATTGACTAACTTATTGCACTTTTTTCAGGTTAATCTCCCACAATATCGAAGTGAGACTGTCTTTTTAGTGACAAATTGAGTTATACTTCCCATATTTCTTGATCAGAGTGTTCTTGAAGAGGATCCAAGTTAGCTCGAACTGTTCCTTGAAAAAGTGTTGGATATTGAGGAATGATACTAAGCTTGGATCTCAAATCTTTTAGTCCTATTTTACGAATATCAATCCCATCAATGAGAATATGACCTTGTGTAGGCTCCACCACCCGAAAAAGGGCTTGAATTAGAGTAGACTTTCCACTGCCAGTCCTGCCTACTACTCCGACTTTCATTTTGGCAGGAATAGTGCAGGTGATGCCTTTAAGCACCAAGGGTAGAGAAGGAGCGTATCGTATATGCACGTTTTCAAGTTGAATGCATCCTTTGCTTCGCCAATCGGGTTTTGGCCGGTTATTCTCAATTATTTGTGGAGCTTCACCGGGTAGTCGGGAAAACTCTTGAATCCTATCTACTGATATCATTTTGTTCTCTACATTGCATAAGTTCCATATAATCCATGCTTGCAAAACATTCATATTTAGATCGTATGTAGCAGCTAATCCAGATAAACCTGAAATCATAAGCGAACAGTCATGCAACGAGAAAAAAAGTTAAGTCACGGATCCACCAGTTACCTAGGTCCAAAAAACAAATGACAATGGCGGAGCAAGAGTTCAGTCAGCAAACTAGAAAATCCAACAGTATATTTTTCATTCGTTTAGCCCCATTGCTCCGCTATTGGAAAAACGAAGAAGGCAGCAAAGAACTAGACAAAAAGTAAGAAAGTTACTTGGGTCAATTGCTGAACTTGGAATCATCACAAGAATGCCCAGAACAACGAAGAAGGCTAAGTTGAAGAACAAATTTATTCTTAAAGAAAGCCATTCCATTGCAGCAATGTTGTGGAAGGTAACTTTTGAGTAATCATTCACCAGCCTAAGTACTTTTTTACGGATGCGGACTTCTTGATTGAAGCACCGGATAGTTGAAGATCCCATCATACTTTCTGAGAAGTGGTGAAGAATTGGTGCTTTTCTTACGCCGACCATCCTGGCTAACTCTCTTGCTGTAGTTATATAGTATGACTGCAGCAAATACATAAGAGAACGGGATTGTCATATCATAAAGCTGTATCAACCGGTGTTGCTTAAATTTGAAAGGTGTATCCTATAGAGTACCTGATACAAGCAAGAGATTGCAATAACCGCGACAAATATAAGCACGACTTGCCAAGCTACTTGAGACATGACTACAATTATACTGATTAGCTGTATTAGAGCAAAAACTAGTCCAGCTAATCTGTAGGAAATGTCCATATCCACAGTACTCTGGTAAGTTGAAGTCTGAGACATAACAAGTACCGAATAGAGGATCAATATAAAGAATGTAGTTAAGACTTTAATGAACTCGAAATCAAGAATGCTCATTTACCCTGGTAAGTATTCGACTTGAAGGTGTGAAGTCGAAGAAGGAAATAGGAGCACTAAACACCGAGGAAATCATATCATGGAACATGCTATGAGCAATCTTTATAGCGATAGTAGATAGAAAAACAGTCCTCCCTAAAATGAACACGCAACTCCCACCGGAAAACAGAAGAAAATATCCAATCAATTGCTTGTTACAGACACGGCCTTCTATCTCGGTCGCGCCCAAACGATCCAGTAACTGCTGCACATTTGCAATCCTTGGAAAAGGATTTGACATAAGATAATGACGGGAACAAGACCTCCTTTATATGCAGCAAGGACAAAATCAGAATAAACGTGCCAATTTACTCGTCCTCTTAGTGACTCCTCTTCGTTACTTTTCTGTACACTGTCATACTGGATTAAGCAGGGGATGGTTTCTTCTATAAGTAATATGGGCACCTTTGGAACTGACTTTTTGGTCAAATCATTTCCTCCATCATTAGCGTTTACTTGTTCAAGAGATTTCTTATGAGCGACCATCTGACTAACGAGTTCACCATCTGCGTCCCTAATTAAGTCCTCATACTTTCCTGACTGAATAATTCGGCCATCTTTCATGACCTGTGAATTTAATCGATGAAATATGAGATAAGTTTGAAGAAAGGTAAGGCCTAAATAGACGTAAATGTATTATCAGTATGGATTTTACCAAAACAAGGTCTGAAGCATCCAGGAATTCCAACTGATGCATTACATACACCACCGTCTTCTCAGACAGCATTTCCATCAAACATCACTGAAATAAGAATAATCACAATTAAGAAATGTACAGTTCACTAGTAGTGCCTTAGACTCTCGAAGGCTCGAGAGTGTTGAGCAGTTTGTCTTTTTCAATCATACTCAAACGCCAAAGAATAGTGAAATTTAGGCAGCAATGTAAATGGAAACAATTAGAAAGAAACAAAAAAAAATCATGCTTACCTTGAAGAGGTGTGCACAAGTGTGAGCATCTACAGCACTGAATGGATCATCAAGGAAATAAACATCTGTGTTACTGTAAATAGCCCTAGCGAGCTGAATACGCTGTTTTTGGCCTCCGCTTAGATTAAGTCCTATTTCTCCGACTACACACAGATCAGCATCACTGCAAATCTTTGTTCAAAGCACATGCTTCTAAAACATCTTCATAAAAAGCTTTATCCATATCCTTTTTAAACAATTCATTATCTCTAACAGTCCCAGTTTGAATCCAGGAGCTCTGAGGAACATAAGCCTTTGAGCCAAATACCTTACTTTCACCACCAGAAATTCTCGGAATTTCACCGAGAATACTTCAAAGTAGGCTAGATTTCCCTGAACCAACTGACCCACAAATGGCAACCTTGCAACCTTTTTTGAGCTGCAAATTTTCAGTTATTATTACTGTGGGCTTCCGCGTACTATAATTAGTCAAATTCAACCCCCATGAATATTCGCCTGCCTGAATATCAATCACGAGACTTGATGCTTTAAATTTATTGTAAACTAGTGACACCTGATCTTCACCCTTAAGGAAGTTCTCAATACGAGCAATTGATACCCTTGTTTGTGCTATCACTGATATAAGTTCGGGAAGATTGTATATGGGATCTTGTAATATCCTGAATGTTGAAAGAGCAGAGAGAATGGTCCCTGAAGTTAACGATGTCTTGACCAAAATGCATACACCAAAAGTAACACCGGAAACCAAAGCAGGTGAAGCCCAAAATAGAAAAGCAACAACCGAGCATGTATACAGATACTTGCTTAACCATGACTCCTCGGTTTCTCTCAGTTTAAGAAGCTTATCCCAAAACTTGGATTCCCAAGAATGGAGTTTAAGGACTCACATATTTTTTAAAATTTCGGAAGTTGCTTTTATTCTTGAATCCTTAGCTTCCATGATCTTTGAATGTAAGGTCTCTTGACTATTAGCTAAAGGACTATTGCAAACCATAACCAAAATGGTGGAAGAAAGTGCAGCAATCGCAGGAGTCACTCCAAGGTTTACGTAAAGAATAATAAGGGCGAGAAAGACTTGCAAAGGTAGTAGCCAAATACCGTGTATATGCCAAAAGAACTCTCCAATTCTGTCGGCATCAACGTTAATGAAGTTGATGATTTTGCCATTGCCTTCTACTTCAGCAAATAGCTTTATGTTGAGGGACTTCTTGTATACCAATGAAACAATAGATGCTCTGACTCGAACACCTATCCGAGAAGCACCAAAGTACGAAAGCCTTTGTGATATCGACTCAATGCTCTTGGCAAAGAAAAAGACTAACGCAAGGGTTATGCCTTGTTCATAACCCGCAGCTTCCTTCTTTGTTGACATGTAATCAACAAAGCGAGTGATGAGTACAGGGCCTACATATGAAGCCATCGTGGTTATCCCTGCAAAAAATTCACCAACATTCCAATGACTCATAATGATTATCATATACAAAATTATATTGCATCAGACGACTAGTCTTCAAAATACGAGAAGTACTAGGTTTGTTGCCCGGCTATCTCTATTTACCGTTAAATTTTATTTTCCAATGAAATAAACTAAGTTAGAGTTGTCTAACTCACACGTTTACTATTAGTAATATATTTTTCTATGTCGTTTTTTGTAATTATGATGAAATGAAATTTATTTTCAAATTATGAGACACCTTAACTACCAGCGTTAATATTATTACTTTCATAACATTCTTTGTTAATATCATTACGTTCACTACTCCCGTGGTTGCTATTGTTTCTTTTATTAATTCCTCTATTTTTTTTTGTTAAATTCATTATTCCTGTAAATTTTATCCGGCTTATATTTAAATAAATAAAATATTTTTTTTGAGTTGATTGGTTATTTAATTGTTCATACTTTTTCTCATTGTTACCACTATTACTTTCACTACATTTGTTGTTACATTCACTACTCCCACTTTCATTATTATAATTGTCACTACTCCCACATTAATACCGTTAATTTTATTAATCTCGTTACTGCTACTATTACTTTTACTACATTTAATTTAATTTATAATTCTATGATGATATTAATTAATTCCATAAGTGGGACATGTTAATTTTAAGGAAAATCACTATTTTATTATGTTTTCTAAATTTAGTTACTTTAATTTAATGTAGTATCCATAAATATTCTTCATCAAGACATCTCTATATTATACTTTTAACCAAAACTATATAATATCTACATTGAGGTCCCTTTATCATGTCCACTACACGGTGCTATCGATTTAAAACTATATAGTATATTTAATTTGTATAAATTTCTTTAATTACATTGAAGTCACTTGATTTCCAGAATTAATATATAGTACTAGTATTGGTGTCCGGCTTCGCCCGTGCTACCTATACTTACCATTATTTTTTTTCATTAAATAAAATTACTTAAGGTTGCATAACCCATAAATTTATCACTAATATATTTTTTTATGATATATCCTAAAATTACGATGAAATAAATTTTGAGACAAATTCACTACTCCCGCTATTAATATTTACTCTTATTAATGAAACAATAATAATAACATTTCATTACTTGCCCGTAATCATTATTACTTTCACTACTCCCGCCATAATTATTGTTACTGTCACCACTACCGCATTAATATTGGTAATTTCACTACTCCCGCCGTAAATATTGTTACTTTTCCTATTGCCGCATTAATATTGATTATTTCACTACTCCCGTTGTTGTTTCTACCACTTTCACTAATCTCGCTGATAATATTGTTACTTTTACTATTCAAATGAGTGATTACTAACATATAATTATATCCAATGTTACTACAATTCTTTTCTTTACTGACGAAATTATTTTTACTACTTAAGCATGCAATTTTAAAAGGATTCTATATTATATAAATATATTACATATATGCATTTAATCAAATCGAAACAATTATGCAATATTATATATTATGGAATCTAACTTGAATTATTTATAACCTACTTATATTATATTTTTGTATATATGTTAAATAATTAACATCTCTATACATCTAATAAACTATAAAGTTTAATAAAATTGCATAAGTCTTCTATAAATATTTAAGAAAATTACCAAGCATCTTTTGTATAACCTACTAATCTCGCTGATACCATGTTTATACTAATTAATTATTTTATTTTAAGAAAATTGACCATCTCTTAGTCTTCTATAAATATTTAAGAAAATTACCAAGCATCTTCTTTCTTTTAGTCTCCTTGGAATTGACCATCATAATTAATTATTTTATTTTAAGGGAATTGACCATCTAAATTAATTATTTTATTTTAAGGAAATTAAACATATTTTAGTCTCTTACAAATATTTAGGAAAATTACCAAGTTTCTGTATAATTTAATTTTAACCCAAACTATATAATATTTGCCTTGAGATCCCTTAATCGGGTCCATCACACGGTGTTAGTGATTTAAAACTATATAGTATAATTAATTGGTATAACTTTCTTTAATTACATGGAAGTCCCTTGGTTTCTGGATTTAATATATAGTATTGATTGATAGACACCATAATAGTACATTTAAAGACTGAAGTACGTATTTGAAATAAAACGAATATAAATTCAAAAATAACAAAATATGATCGAAAGTGGTAAGTGAAGATACATACAGGCTAAGAAAGCATTGGTCAGCAGCGATCTCCAAATGGTGGAAAAAATGGCAATTGGGTAGTCAGTGTCTCATGGTCTCAATGTCTCATTTGTTTAGTATACATATATTGGTATGATACGTTATATTTGTTGGATTACTCGTTTTGTCGCCAATTGGGTAGTCAGTCAGATAAGTGAATACAATATATATATATATTAATGGTGCAGCTACTCTGCTATAAGACCGTCTTATAATATAGGACGGATCCAATAAGAAGAATTAGCCCAATAAGGAATTAAGAGAGTAAAAAGAAAATTAGAAACTTAGTTGGCAGATAAGAAAACGTGTGGTAAATGTGGTCTACTTAGTGTCCCGCCTTTCTCTTAGTGAAGCATTCTGCATTACACAAGTAGTAGCATGTAATTGTTCATTATATTATTCTCCATAAAACATAATTACTTGACGTCGTTAATCCTTATCCTTGTACTATAAAAGTTAAAACATTTAGAGGATTGTGATTGGCTCCTTCATTTAGGAATTGAAAGTTAACTTTTTTTAGAGACTTCATCCCACGTTCATTCATACAATAAATTACTCTATTATAGTGCAACTCTTACTCTTATTTAATTTTATGAGAGATAGGGAATACAAATTTACCCTACCATGCATTATATAATTGTGTTACATAAATAAAATTCAAGAAATTACAAATAATCAGTGTGTATAACCATACATTATTATAGTTGATTAAAAAAAAATTCATCAAGTATAGCCTTATTGAAATTTACAAATAGGTATTGCTGATGAGAACTACTCCATTTTATTGATAGAGGATATCTAGAAATGATATTATTGATATGAACCACTCCGGAGTATTTACATGTCCTTTGACCGGTTCCGAAACATCCGTCTTTCTTATCTCCATCAAGAGTTTTAAGTTAGAAAAAATATTTTCTTTTGTTGGTTTTAATTGTGTAGATACCTCATTTCTGCACCTCCCGCAAACCACCCGGTGATGATTGGGCCGCATGTTTGGTACGCGGAACGATTTGTGACAGTTCGTAAGTTTATCGTCAAGTGATTGCTCAAACACTGATGTCTACCTCTTAGTTGTCATCTACGCGCCGATACGGTCGTTTTGACAGTAATTAGAGTACATTTGGAGTCCGGGCCTAAAACCGTCTTCATTTTCTGGTAACCGCTAAATCCCGAGTCAGAATGTTCTGGAATGTTCCGGATATTTCTATTCCATATTTTATAAATCTTTCACAATCTTTTATTCTTTGGTAAACAATTTCCCGTAATATTCATACAAAATATTAAGGAAAATAAGATTATCCCGTCATTCCATAAACCAAATACGGAAATCTTTCTTCCGCAGGAGGAAACCACTTGGGAACAGACGCAGCAGGTGCTGCGCCTCTTCCCAGGTCCTTTTTTGCGTATTTTTCGTATCTTTTTCATATCTTTTCGAGATTCACTTCCAAAGTCTCTCCGAAAACCCTATTCCTTCACGTGATTAGTATAAATAGGAGCCTTCGCTCCTCATATTTCTCACGCGAGTGTCCGCCCTTCTCTTCTCCCTTTGCATTCTAGACCACGTTCTTACTTTTTGGCGCCCACGTGCTTGAACATTCGACCACGTAAGCTCGGATCCTTCTGAGTACCAGCCTCGTTTGCATGACCGACCAATTTGACCAACTCCACAATCAATCAACCTAACTAATCTTAATCATTTTCCTCTTACGAGGGCATTTTCGTTACATTCGAGTCGAGCATCCCTAATCATAAACTTAGTTCATTTCGTTTCGTCAAACATGTAAGTCTGAGGGTGTAAATCTCTCTTTTATTTATTGTTATTTACCTTTTTGTATCATTAATGTAAGGTTTATGTCGAAAATACTTTTTGAAACCGATTTCTAAAACCGTGCTTTAAAACCCTTTTTACGGATTACCAGAAGATAACCGTCGAGAAAGGACGCAGCAACTGATGTGCCTCTTCGGAAGGAGCGCAGTACCTGATGCGCCTCTTCGTGAGGCTGCCGCAGTTCCTGCTTCCTTTCTTCTTCCTTCGTCCTCTGTAAATTCGTTTTCTTTTGTTTGTTTTCGTTTGTTTTCCTCAATTCTTTGACATAAAAGCATAATAATTCCACATGTACACTGTTCATCATTTATTAGCATGTAATTTAATCATTGAATCCGACTTAAATCCCTTATAATCCAATATTTGCGGGTTTTCGTCATTAAACTCAATCCGGGTTGTAGAAATTCGATTTGTTCATATTGAGTTTCTAGAATTCGATTTTTTGGTATATTCGTCATTAATTCGTCATTAATTCGTCGTATGTAATCTATTTAGTTTACGTATGTCACTAATCAATCTTTCATCCATGTAATTAATTCGTTTGTTTTCGTCTCATCCATGTTTTATTGCTTTTATGACCCATTCATATGTAATTAATCCATTAAATCACTTCTATCCGAGTTAGATATCATAATCAATCCTTAAAATCATCAATTAACATTAACGATTTGCAGTTCCGGCTTCACAGCCAGAACTCACCCTTGGAACAGACGCAGTATCTGCTGCGCCTCTTCCAAAGGGCGCAGTCCTGCTGCGCCTGTTCCAGGTTGATTTCTGCCTCTGAACTTCCGTTCTGCCTTGACCTAGTTTAATTAGTTTACGTATAATCCACTATTAACCGTATTATCACCTACTGATTTGTTCGTTGATTCATTCTTTTATTCTTTTTCTCAAATTATCCGTTTTAGGAGTATTTTCGACATAAATCGCTAAACCCGATGTAATTATTGTATTTTGTAACGTTTGTATGTTTTCACATGTAATTGAGCTTAAATCCCTACTTCGACCCAATTGTTTGCTAAATTAATTGTTCACCGACTTAGTTAATTCTCACATGCTAGGATTAATCTAATGGATGTTGCATTGCATGCATTTAAATCGACAACATATCGAGTATAGACAATTTCCCTAATCATTAGTAGAGGCAGCTATCGAGGCGGGCGGGATTAGGTGTTCGTTCAAAAGAACTTCCTAATACGTACCCTCACCCCTTACTCCAGATCTCTGTGAACATCCGTGTTCATTGGCATCCACGAGAGTCATTCTAGACATAGAATGCTAAGGGTAACGAATTCTTGGTTTTCATGTCACTACTTTGTGTCTTGACATGGCATGAGGTATTCGAACGGTTCCAATTTCCCATAAAAATTGGTGGCGACTCCACAAATGCAAACGCTTGTTTCCCAAGCGCCCCCGTGGCCCCATGTCCACAGTTTGGCGACTCTGCTGGGGATAATACACTTACGTGTAGCCAAAAGGGTGAAACTTAAACAAGGTTAGGGAATAGTTTGTACAAGACAATTGTCGGTTTTCATAACTCGGTCTTCCTAGACCGTTTATTCGGCCTTCCTAGGCCCAACCCAACCCATTCGACCAATCGCCCCGTCTAAACGGTCCTAATTCTTATTTGGGCCTAAGGATGGATAGCGATTGACGTCATCCATACCATGATGCTTACTCTTGTTTGTATCAAGGACCTTCACTACTTGAGGAAATGGACAAGGAATCGGCCTTACTCTTGTTTGGTACGAGCCTCTCCACAGACTTCGGGTTTGATTGTTCGGTATGGAAACCCACCCTTTAAACCAAAACCCTTTTAAATGCACTTAGCATCCCGTTATAATGCTTGTATAAATGTTTGTACCTTACGTGATCACCATTTCTAAACAAAACCATGACGATTTTTGTAAAATCAAGACCTCTTTTAAAGTGTAAATTTCGAAAAAAGGCCGATCATTAGCGCAAAACCAAGTCGAAACTCTGTCCATTTGTCGAGTCAAATTTCGGGCCCAAGCCCATTTCAAAAACCTCACTTCGAGTCCACTCCTACAGCTACACTATAGTTGACTAGGACACACATTTTCAAACTTGGTCATTTCTTCAAAAGCTCACTGACACAAGTGGCACACACCCACTTCACGAGTCAAAACTTTTCTTTCTTAGTAAGTGTGCTAGAATGGTCGATCATGTTTTGATTCGTCGTCGATCTCTTATCCAGTTTCCAAGATGCCTGAAACAAGCAACGCGAAATTCAATCAAATCCAAGATAGTAATGATCGAATCCTAGCCGCGCTGGCTCAAATCCAAGTTACTCAAGACCAAGTGCATGATCGCCTTGACACCATCGAGGGCCGGATATATACTGTAGAAACAAGGATTCCACCTCGAGAAAGTGAAGTCGTTGATGACTTCGTGAATGATTTTAGGGACCCATGACCCTCCCATGGGTGTATTGATCTGAAAAACGACTCCAATACTTAGAGGAGCAATTGATGTACCTTAAAGGGGATGACATTAATAGGGAGAATAATCGCAAGTATGAGGCCGTAAATTCCAAGTTGCCAACCAACTTCAACATGACGGATATCCCTAAATTCAAGGGGCATGAGAACCCTTTGAACCATATCCGTGCCTTCAAGGATTACATGTCTATCAAAGGCATCAAACCCGAGATGTTCTTAAGGATCTTTCCTTCATCTCTTGACACCATCCCAAAGCAATGGTTCTACTCTCTAGAACACAAGAAGATCGCTACTTGGGAAGATGCCGCGATCGAGTTTGCTAAGCAATATGCGGATAATGCTGAGATCCAAGTTAACATGCACACTCTAGAGGTTCTTACCCAAAATGACAAAGAAGGTTTCACCGACTTCCTAAGTAGGTGGAGGAAGACTAGTACCCAACTAGTTGAACGCCCGGATGAGGCTACCCTTGTGGAGAAATTTGTGGACAACCTAAAGCCCATCTATGCCAATCATTTGAGGTACCAAAACATTAAAACTTTCAAGGACTTAAACGTACTAGGAACAAGGATCGAAGATGACATCCGTAAAGGGCTCTTGTCCAAAACGGTAGGTCGAGGATATCAAGGCTCAACAAGTCGTTCTTACGGCTACACTAGCAAGACCGATGAAGTTAACCTCCTCGAGCCATCCAAGAAGAGTGCCCCACCAAGGAAATTTACAAATCTTGGGGACACATACTCCAATGCTCTAAAAAGGCTAATGAAACAAGGCAAACTCCAACCCATAGGACCTACTCCCGAACCTGACAAGAAGTCCAAGTTCTGGGACGAGAACTCATACTGTGAATATCATAGGGGTAAGGGGCACGACACAGAAAAATGCTACAAATTGAAAAATGTGCTTCAAGACATGATAGAGGATGGTCGACTACCAATACCGCCGGGAGGTAAGCCCAACAACACTCAGAATCCTCTTTGAATTCTAGTGATCACAAGTGAAGAATCTACCTTATATTGTTCACACCTCATTTCTCCAGTTGAAAATGAAATCCACGCAATCGAGAATGAAGGGTTCTACTCTACCATTTCCCCTACCATCACCGACTTCATTACATGGGCAAGAAGTGTGGATAGGCAAGTTTGGGAATTAGAAAATGTGGTGACAACTTTACATGACCCCAATGCGACACCTAAAGAACATGCGCCATTAATCTTCTCTCAAAATGCTACCATGCAAGAAATAGTTGCCGCGGTTGATAAACTAGTCGACCAAATCACACAATTAGAGGACGAGATCATGAGAATGAGGGAACTAGCTACAATCAATGGAGTATGGGCCGATGATGATGAGGACGAGTATCTCATTGAACACTCCCTAGTCAAGGAAATATTCCAAAATGGTGAAGACCAAGATGTGGACCACCTAACTCGTTCGGGGCGCCCATATCAAAGTACTACCCAAAATGGTCCAACCAACGTTGTCACACCAAATGATAACGAAGATGACTCCACTGATCATTTGCTCAAGCAATTACAGAAGACAAAGGTGATCTTCGATCACGGCAATTAGTAGCAAGCTCGTTCCCACATCGCCAAGCTTTACTGCAAGCTTTGGCCAAGCTAAATGTAGCGCATAACTCCACACCCGACGATGTAGTCAACTTGGTCTTCCAAGAATCACCGAAGCTAAGTAATCCTATTACTTTCTCAGACGAAGATTTGCCACCCTTTGGCGCTAGTCACAACTTGGCTCTTTACGTCACCGTCATTTGCTTAAAGAAGAATGTGCCAATGACCTTAGTAGATGATGGCTCCGCGGTCAACGTCATACCCCTGAAAACGGCATACAAACTAGGCATGAAAGAGTCGGATTGGACCCCTACCAATCAAGGTGTCCGTGCATATGATGGTACATGACGAAAGGTCGTAGGACTCGTTAACCTAACCATAGCCACAGGGCCAATTGAGTGAAAGGTTAACTTCCAAATAGTGGACATCGAAGCTTCCTTCAACATACTTCTGGGAAGACCTTGGATTCACGCTTCCAAAGCAGTAACATCCACTCTTCACCAAAAGATCAAAATTCCACTAAATGGCAAAGTGGTGACGATCACTTCGTCACCCATTAAGGTGATAATCGAAAAGAAGTCAAATAATCAAGTCCTTGCGGATCCAGTATATGAACTTGGGGGCTTTCAAAGCATAAGTGTCATAGAAAGTGAATTGGCACCCCTATACCACGATCGCTACTCCAACTTGATGGTCAACCACATACTCAAATCCCAGGGATACTTCCCTGGAATGCCTTTGAACCCTATCCGAAGAAACACCTTCGCACCCTACAAGGAAGGCAACTCAAAAAGGATACCACTTGGACTAGGATACAAACCCACTAAAGAGTAAGTTCTCGAGATGCTTGCTCAAGTTCAAAACCGTAAATACGTAGGAGTCCAAATGCGACCCTATCTCCCTACCCTAAATGGATACTTTGTTAAGGAAGGAAGTCTAGAACTCTTTCACGAATTTCCCGAACCTTGGCACTATCTCGAAAGGAAGCTAGCCGGAATCGA
The DNA here is from genome assembly GCF_048544455.1 of Silene latifolia. Taxonomy (NCBI): domain Eukaryota; kingdom Viridiplantae; phylum Streptophyta; class Magnoliopsida; order Caryophyllales; family Caryophyllaceae; genus Silene; species Silene latifolia. The sequence continues at coordinate 118,663,094 of NC_133531.1, forward strand.
GATCTTTCACGATTGCTACTTCATTCCTCCAGAAACGGTTCCTACCGTCAAAGCTCGTCAAGCACCTTGCTTAGACGAACAAGCTGTTAGTCTATTGTTTGGAGAAGATCGATTAGTTAGAGCCGCGCAGGATGAGATCATTACTATGATACTTCAAGACGACCACTTCAACCCTACCGCGTTAATCATAGAAACAAACGCGAATCAGCAGAAAGGATGGAGAAAGTCAATCAAGTGGACCAACAATCAAGGAAGACTCTTCAAGCTCACCACTGGAGAAGGAGAGATGTTCAAAGGAGAACCAGAAGACGATGAATTCGAGTCAAAGTCGGAGTCGGAGTCAGAGTCAGAGTCTAGAGAAGTCACTAAGGAGTCTCCTCCTGTCGTCATCCCCATTCCCTTTGTTTCTCCTAGCTTAGCCTCAAATAGTAACAGTAGTTCGGGAAATGTCCCAACAACTGTCCCTTTACCGCCACTGTCCACAGATCAGATGGCTTATTTGTTTCAACTTTTCTCAAACTTTAATATGAATAAATCAGGTTCTGCTTACTCTTTGTGTTATCTTGAGTGCAATTCTGTTTATGATGATATTGAGGATGACCCAAACCCAGACTCAATTGAGATACCTCCCTACATAGCCAAGGAAATACTACAAGAGGGAGAAGGGGGACCAGTAATAGAGAACACCGAACCCATCAATGTAGGAACCGAACTAGAACCCCAAGAACTTAGGATAGGAACTACCGTGAGCCTCACCGAAAGGGCCAGTTTCATAGACCTCCTAAACGAGTTCAAATACGTTTTCGCTTGGTCCTACAAAGACATGTCAGGGATCGACAGGGATATCGCCGAACATAGAATCCCAATTAAGCCAGGTTTCAAGCCCGTAAAACAGAAGCTTCGTCGAATGAGGACAGAATGGGCTCTCAAGATCAAGGAAGAAGTCGATAAGCAATTCAAAGCCGGATTCATCAAAGTTTCCGAGTACTCTGACTGGGTAGCCAACATAGTACCTGTACCTAAAAAGGATGGGAGAATCCGTGTTTGTGTCGATTTTAGAGACTTAAACAAAGCAAGTCCTAAAGATGACTTTCCTCTACCACATATCGACATATTGGTGGACAATACCGCAGACCATGCGTTACTATCCTTCATGGATGGGTACGCGGTTTATAACCAACTCAAAATGGTCATAGAAGACATGCACAAGACCGTCTTTGTCACTCAATGGGGCACCTATTACTATACGGTCATGCCGTTTGGGTTAATCAATGCCGGAGCTACATATCAACGCACCGCAACCACACTCCTACATGAAATGATGCATAAAGAAGTTGAGGTATACGTAGACGACATGATTGTCAAGTCCAAGGATAGAGAAGGGCATATTGCGAACCTTCGCAAATTTTTCGCAAGGCTACGAAAGTACAACATGAGGCTCAATCCTCAAAAGTGCGCATTCGGAGTAACATCTGGCAAACTCCTGGGATACGTCGTAAGCCAACGAGGTATAGAAATAGACCCTTCCAAAATCAAGGCTCTGATCGAAATGCCACAACCTCAAATAGAAAAAGAAATCAGAGGATTCCTGGGTAAAGTACAATACATAAGTCGATTCATATCGAAACTCACCATGATTTGTGAACCTATCTTCAAGAAGCTAAAGAAAACAGATCACACCATGTGGGACGATGACTGTCAGAAGGCATTTGACCGAATCAAGGAGATATTAGCTAAACCACCCGTGCTCATGCCACCTCAACGAGATCAACCTCTTGGTTTGTATCTCACAATGACTGAAACAGCCATGGGCGCCATGCTAGCTCAAACCGTAGGAAAGGAAGAAAGAGCTATTTACTACCATAGTAAAACGTTCCTGGAGTACGAGTGTAAATACTCACAACTTGAAAAGACATGCCTCGCTCTTGTGTGGGCAACGAAGAAGCTACGCCACTACATGCTTAGCTACTCCGTCAAGATATACTCCAAAATGGATCAAGTCAAATACCTCTTCGAGAAACCCGTCCTCAACGGACGATTAGCAAGATGGACTTTGATGCTCTCAGAGTTCGATCTCAAGTACGTGCCCCTGAAAGTTATAAAAGGGTGCGCCGTTGCCGAATTCTTTGCAGAAAATCCCATCAACGATGCACAAACAATAGATACTTGGTCATTTCCAGACGAGGATATCTTCCAAACTGATGTAGACTCCTGGGACCTTTACTTCGATGGAGCATCAAACTTAAGAGGATTTGGAATAGGAGTGTTGCTCATTTCTCCTGAAGGCGAGCATACACCAATCTCTGTCAAACTCGACTTCGAGGTGACAAATAATGCTGCAGAATACGAAGCTTGTCTCATTGGACTACAAGCGGTAGTGAGCTTAGGCATTAAAAACCTCCGAGTACATGGGGACTCATCCCTGATCATCAATCAAGTTACGGGATCTTGGAAAATCCGAAGCGAAAGGCTAGCACCTTATCAAGCCAGGATAGATCAAGTTGCCCAATTCTTTGATCACGTGACCTATCTACACCTACCTCGGGAAGAAAATCAATTTGCGGATGCTCTTGCAAAACTCGCATCTTTGATTAATATGCCAGATGACATGGTGGAAATGCCTTTGTGTATCGAACGACGATCAGAGCCAGCTTATGACCACCAAATCACCGACGAAGAGGAAGTCACAGAGGAGCCTTGGTTTCAAGCAATCCTAAATTTCAAGCTCAACGGTACCTATCCACCGAACATGGACAAAAGGGGACAACGTGTTATACATCTACTAGCTTCCCAATACGTTCTCATGGAAGGAGAACTATACAAAAGAACACCTCTTGGTGTAATCCTACGTTGCCTTTATCATTCATAGGCGCGTAAAGTAATGGAAGAAGTTCACGATGGAGAATGCGGTCCTCACATGAGTGGGCCCATGATGGAAAAGAAAATCACACGTTTGGGGTACTATTGGACCACAATGGAATCCGATTGCATCAACTACGTAAGGCATTGTCACAACTGCCAAATCTTCGGGAATGTACAACATGTCCCTCCTTCATTGCTCTATACAATGACATCTCCTTGGCCATTTTCTGCCTGGGGAATTGATATAATTGGGAAGATAACCCCAACGGGAACTGGAGGTCACTGTTTCATCCTAGTGGCAATCGACTATTTCACCAAATGGGTAGAAGCGGCTTCCTACACTAGTCTCACGGCTAAAAACGGGGCAAAGTTCATACAGAACAACATCATTTGTCGATACGGTTTCCCATATGAGATCATTAGTGATAATGGATCACATTTCCAAGCTGAGACTGAGCAATTGCTAGCCAAGTACAAAATTAGGCATCACCACTCTTCGCCATATAGACCACAGACTAATGGCGCGGTAGAGGCGGCAAACAAGAACGTTGTCACAATTCTCAAGAAAATGATTGACAACTATCGAGATTGGCCAAGCAAAATACTCTTCGTTTTATGGGGATATCGCACACCAGTTAGGACGCCCACTGGGGCCACCCCTTTCTATTTGACCTATGGCATGGAAGCTGTACAACCAGTCGAGTTAGAAATACCATCCTTGCGTATCTTACTCGAAAATCAAATCCCGGAAGCCGATTGGAAGAGGGATAGATACGAAGAACTCATCCTCCTGGATGAACGTAGGCTACGCGCGTTGCATAATGTCTAAACATATCAAGCACGTATCAAACGAGCCTTCAACAAAAGGGTCAAACCAAGGAACATCAAGGCAGGAGACCTAGTACTCAAGTCGGTTAGAGCTCTTTTACCTGTCGATCCACGGGGAAAATTCAAACGTAATTGGGCCGGGCCATTTCTAGTCAAGTCCATACTTTCAGGGGGTGCGGTTAGGATCACAGACCTAGATGAAAATGAATTTGCCAACCCAACAAACCTTGACCAATTAAAATGGTATTATTTCTAGAATAGGAACAAAAAACGCGCCTCGCGTAACCTCACATGTCGCTCTTGTGGCACTAAATAAACGGCACCTGGCCAAGCTGAAATAAGCCAATGTCACTCTGCTCTTGCATTTTGACAATTTGTCATCCTCATATCATCAAATAAACTAAATTTGCACCTTAAGAGTAAGTAAAAAAGCTCATGCTTATCTTCTAAGTTCATTACAAGCTCTTGCTTAGAACAATTATTCTTTTACATTTACTCGAACTACGCGCAAGGGTTTGATTTCATTTTTTTAATGAATACGTAGGCAATCCTTCACAGGATACAACCCATTAATTTCAAAATGTAAATAGAAGGACATTTGCAATCGCATTTGGAATTCGACAAGAATAATAAATAGAGAGTCACAACCGTTTCATAACCAATTAACCTCTTTTATTCCATTCATTTCTAATAATAAGAATAATAATACGTTACATAATAATAATAATGCCAAGTAAAAAAAAAAAAGTAGGCTAGGATTCTAAAAACCCCACCTTCTTATTACAATAAGAATAATAATAAATAATAATAAAGACATGGGCTATTCCTCCATCTTTCCTTTGCCCTTGTCATTTTTGTCATACTTCTTGTCACGACCTCGAGCCGGACGCTCTTGCGCCACTTTGGACCTAATCACCAACGGTCTTTCTCGAGGCCTAGCCTTACCATTCTTGTCAACCACTTTGTCCACGACAGGAGAGGTCTTCGGTTTCTTCGAAGGACGAACAACTCGAAACCCGACTTCCTCCTCTCCCTCAGTCAGATGCTTCTCTTTCTCCTTTTCCACTTCGCGCACCTTGTAGTCAACGGGCTCGCGCTTCCTCAATCTCTCACGCTCCTCGGGAGTAGTAGTTTTCCTCCACCGCAGATAAGAGTCCAACACCTATAAGGCACTAACAGAAGAGTTCAAGAACCACACATTTGTTTGAGCCCAATTAATGGCCCACTCCCTTCGACTCTCAGTAGTAAGCGCCACGGCAGTCTGCGGGACAGTGTCAAGCTTCGGGATCATCTGCTTCATTCCAACTTGTCTCATCAGCCTCTCCAGGAAGATGTATACCATGAATTCCAAGCCAGGAATGCGCACAGATCGGGTATGATCCAAGGAAGATACTCCAGTGACAAATTTGAGGTGCCACCATGGTACAATCCATCTAATCAAAGGGCCATCATCACTCTTCAGTTTGTTTTCCCAGTAATTGCAGACCCGAGTGAAGTCCACCATGTAAAGCCTAGTCCTCATTGCAATCGAGCGAGCAAAATAAGAAGGAACATGAACTGGGGGCTCAATCAATCGAAAGCGCTCCATAAGCCAGACCTACCAAAAACGGGTATTAGACATAAAAAAAAAACGAAAAAAAAAAAAACGAAAAAGAAAGAAAGAAAAAGAAGAGTGTTCTTTTACCTACAAAATAATGGGACTTCCCAAATACGGTAGGTCGCGATTGGTTTTCCTATTATCCAAGCCCAATAGGATCTCTCCTAAACATAAACAAGCTGGACTCCTGCGCAGCTCCATTTGCTCAACTAGGCCCAGGAGACGGGGATCACCTCTCAAGTCTTCATCAACATGCCCTCGAAGGATATATACATGCAACAAGCAAAATCCAAATACCCTTCGCCTGGCAACATAAGAAACGGTGGGGTCGGCCTTGTTAATGAATCGATCAATAAAGTCCAACATTCGCGCTCCTTTCGAGGTCACTAGACGGTCCACCTCAATTCTAGACAATCCAAGCAAGTCTCTAAATTTGTTCTTATACCCTTGTGAAGTAGAAGGAATAGCAGGCAAGTGTTCTGGTTCCCACCCACCAATCGCAGCAATTTTTCAGGAAATGGACAAATGTCACCTCTGGGGAACGCAAAAACATGATAATTCGGGTCCCAATAATCAAGACAAGCATCTAAGAATGGTTTGACAACCTTGATAAGCTTCAAACTCAATAAATATCCAAGATTATAAGCACCCATATCGTGCTTCTCCATGTTGGAAAACTCGTGGGTCCACTCTTTTAGACGAATCACCAAAGTATTCATGATGAGTGATTATATTGAGAATTTTATGTAATAAGACGAAGAAGAGACGGAAGAATTGTGTGAATAGAACCTCCATTGACGTCTCTATTTATACTAAAATATGTTTCCGAAAATCCGCCAGAACGAATACACTTGGGAACAGGCGCAGCACCTGCTGCGCCTCTTCAATGGGACGCAACTTCTGATGCGCCTCTTCCTCAGCTTTGTTTTTGTGAATTTCCGCGTTGGATCTTTCCTAATCCTTTAATGAATAATTTCCTATTCCTACGGGTTATTGTTTTGATAAACACGTCAAAATTGCCATATTTCGTGTTTCCTAATTTCGCGGATGCGCATTTCGAGGCAATATCAGCATTTTCGTCATTTTAGCACACTTACATAGTTCTTTCTATTTTTTCATTTTCGGGGAATCATTTCTCCAATTTAATGTAATCTATTTCAAACTTATATATTTCTTTTACTTATTTCTTTTCTGGTGAATCATTTCGCTCCCGTCCTATACTACATTTCTAACTTATAGATTTCTATTTTTTCTTTTTTTTTTAAGGGGTAACCCTCCCTACCGTCCGGTCATTTCCGGTAAATTTTTGCATTTTTCTACATTTTTAGCACTTTTGAGCCATTTGTTTTGCGCTAATTTAGGCCATATGTATATACAAATGTATGTTTTGCGTGATTTCTATGTAAATTTCGACAGCATAACGGCGTAAACCGTCATTTACCAAACCTGTTCAAGGCTAACCTGCAGGTACAAGCAACACAACTCAGCAGCAAAGGCACTCAGGCCATCATATATACAACCAAAAAATGTCCAACAAACTGGGGGCTCGAGCCCCAGGCAAAATCCAAAAATGTCCAAAAATGTAGGTCCTAAAATGTACAAATGTGTAAGATACAAACAACAACAAAACAAGGCTACTGCCAGTCACCCTCTAACTCCGCAACTCTCGCCTCGAGAGCAGCAACCTCGGCGTCACGAACCTCGAGCTCCCTCAACAAGCGAGCCGTCTCCTCCCGAGACTGGGCCAACTCTCGCTCCAGCTCACTCCTCCCCTGCAAGCAACAAAATTGGCTCATGTCAATCGTTTCAAGCAATTACAAGAAAAGTTGGAAAATCAAAATTAGGAAGAAAAGACATAAACGAAAGGTTCATACCTGACGACCTCAACCGCCGAAAAGTGCCTCGATGGCAGTAGCTCTCAACCGGTTGGTCACCCTCCATAACGCCACAAACCGAGACGGCGCAACCCGCATTTTCAAAAAAAAAAAAAAAAAGTTCTTAATAATTGGATAAGTTCAATCAAATGTGTTCTTACACAAAAAACCATGCAAATTGGAGGCTCACCCTCCGAATCAGATGCTGACAGTCGTCCAGGCCAGCATCCGTCACAGCTACGTCAAAGTCACGCAGCTCGGAGATCGTCGTCCTCCCAGTCGCGTCAGTGTACTCAAGGGTCTCCGGGTACTCTGGGGGCTCGATGGCCGCCGCCTCGACCTCCTGCAAAATCAAATGATCCCCATTAATCGATGATCTTTCATTGTATTCTCAAAATACGCAAAAATAAAGAAGGATAAAGCACTTACCACAACCGGCCAGTACGCCAACCTCCCGTAGAGGAACGCCGAGTAGTCCTCGCCAGGAAGAAGGAGGGCATCACCACCAACGTCAGCCAAGTCAGCCTCCCTCTCAGCCTCAGAAGGCTCCTTGAACATCGTCCTAGGAGGATCGATGGGAACCGTCAAGACATCCCGAGAGCACTGACGAGCCAAGCGCTCGCCCAAGTACCACACAGGACCCATCGACGTCCTCAACAGCAGCCGGCTCGAGCTCCTAGGTCGAAGGACCTCAGCCACGAAAGGAGGAGTGTCAGCGTACTCCGCCCAAGGCCTGGGCACCCACTGGGAAAAGACAAACAAGAAATCATTCTTATGATCGGTAAAAAGTAATGAAGAAGCAAAACGAATATAAGTGAAATGCTCACGCTGTCCAGCTGAAGAGCGTTCACGTCCCGCCGGTAGACACCGTGAGAGGAGCGCTTGCTCCTCGTCCGACACATCACCCAATCCCTCACGACGGGATAGGCCGTCTCCAGCGGCTCCATCCTCTTGGGCGAGAGGCTCGAAAAATAGGAGTACACCAACTCCTGTGAAGCAAGATAGTCAATAACGATCTTTCGTGATTCAAAGAAATGATTATTAGTCTAAATGAAGGTTCATACCTCCAACAGTAGTCCAGGGCTAACAGCACCAGGAGAAGTCCCCTTCTCCATCAACTCCGGACGAACCATGGGCCTCATGAAGCGGATGAGGACCGCAAAGCCAGCAGTGACCCAGTCCCAACGTCCTAGGGAGCTCAGGTCAGAAAGGAAGGGAAGAAGCTTCGTCAACAGCCACTCTCCCTTATCTCCGAGGTAGATCGAAGACAAGAACCACCAGAGCCACAAGCGGACTCTCTGCTCAGCTGTACAGGGAGGAGGAGCCGTCTCTCTCCCGTCAATCACCACCAGCGCTAGGGTCTTCCCCGCAAAGTAGTCTCGGACGTAAGAACTCGGCACCAAACCAGACACTGTAACAGCCTTCGGCGACAAGTTCCAGCCGATCAACCTCCTAGCCTCGGCCGAGTCCACCCTCATGGCAATCTCCGGCCACTCCACCTCCTCGGTCCCAGACGGCAGACCAGAGATCATGTCGTAGTCCTCCAACGTGACTCTCACCTCACCAAAAGGCATGTGAAAAGTGGAAGTCGTGTCCCAGAATCGATCCAAGAAAGCGCGGACCAGGCTAAGGTTAGCCTGTAGCTTCCTCTTCGCGATATCCCTCCAAGCCTGCACCAAGGCACCAAACGCTCCACGCTCGATCATGGCGCGCTCCTCTGCCGACAGCCTCTCGTAGCACTATATCGCCGTCGTGTAACCCGAGAATGATCTGATGTTCCCGGCCTCCTATTGTGATTTGCAACAAATGCTATCTTTATTTTGAATGAAATTGGAAGAGATATGAGCGAATAAGACGAAAGAAGATGAGTGATGAGTAATGAATTCAAAATTACCAAGCTCTTCACCGTCCTATAGGACAGGTGACCCTCCGCAGCCCAAAGCAAGTGCCTGCTGTCCCAGGTCTCAGCCCATGCGGGTGCTCCCCTCAGCTGACGACCTCCTCGTCCCACGTTGGCCCGTCTCGGGGCCTCCTCCTCCTCAGCAACCTGCTCCTCGAGGATCTCGTCCTCAGCAACCTCCCCGGCTGTCCTAGCCGCAGCAAAAGCCTCCTCGAGAGCACGAGAAGCGTCAACAGCGGTGTCTACCTCCATGGGAGCCCTCCCAGAAGTAGAAGCCTCGTCACCTGCAAAATTAAAGTGAATTTAGGCCGCGTCAAGTGACGACGAGCCTTGATTTGGAGTTTCGAGTTTTCAACGCTCCGAAACCGCTCTTTTATCGCCATCTTTGGCCTTATTCCCACAAACCCGATCACTCATGTGATATTTTGGGTCAAGTCAAGCCTAAGTTGAAGCCTAGTCACGGGTTCGAGTTGAAATTTCGGCAGCATTTTGTTATAACGGCGATTATGCCCTAGAAAAGTGTCCTGAAAAAGCCGTCACAAACCAAAATTTCGAGATGGTAGAAAGTTTACCCATCATCCAAGGATTCCAAATATCAAGTTTCATCGCAAATGGGCAATCCTAAGGCCATTTTCGAAACAATTTACGGTTTAGCTGTGAAACCGTCTCAATTTCACTCAAATGCTCAAAACTCAATGAAAATTCGAAACAAATACATGGTTATGATCCTTATACTACCAATTAGTCATTTACATGGTCAATTTTGCAAGGCAAGATCATTTGGGGGAAAAGCCCCAAATTTTCGTTATTTTAGGGTTGGGAACCCTAATTTTGTCGATCTGATTCGTCCTTTATAGAAGATTAATACAAGAATGATATACATACCTCGATTAGTCATGGAGAATGCAAGTTTTTAGATCAAATTTCGGCGGAAATGGTTGAAGTTTGTGAGAGAAATGGATGAATTTGTATTTCGAACAAATGAACGAAACCCTCTGTTTATCGCGTTTTTACGCAGAAAAGACACACTAAGGAACAGACGCAGCAGGCGCTGCGCCTATTCCAAGAGACGTAGCTCTTGCTGCGCCTCTTCCTTAGCTTCCCTCCATACGAGTTTTCAAAAATTCGTTACGAGTTCGTTGTTTGTGGGCCCATCTTTGGTGCGCCTCTTCCCCGATGCCATTTTATCTTTTTGGTCCGTTTGACGATAATTCTTCGTTCAGACCCGCATTTCTAAGCCAAATGCAGACTATTATACATTATTTATCGCTCCCAAGAACTTGCTTGTCACAACGAGCATGTATTTCCCCACAGGTGTTTCCACACGCCTTCATTATATTCCCCCAGCGAGAGTAAGCGGATCGACAATCCCTCTCGAGACACGGAGATACATTCCTGATAAGGTTTCCCAATACGAGAGTTCACGACATACAATCGTCCTTCTCAAGTCCCTCCGAAGTTTGTTTGAGAACAACCCAAGTAGATTTCTCCCAGCAGTTCCCGCCTGTGTCCTGCTACTCACAATATTTCTTGTTTCCCCGCGGAGTTCGATAAAGGTGTCGTTCTCCAGAAGTTCCCAAACCAAGTAGAGTTCCCACACTCAAGCCTTAGTTACCCCTTAATTTGAAATTGTATTCGGGCCTCCTTCCCGTTGATGCTTTCCATTAGGGCCCCACACCCTAGCACAATCCTTATATATTCTTTAGGTCTTATCCCTTAGCTCCTACGCTTACCCTTAGCTCCCACGCTTACCCTTAGCTCCTATGTACCTCCAGAAGCATCTCGAGAAGAAGTTTCAGGTATGATCTCTTCTTATGGCTGGCGAGCTTCCTTACGTAGTCTAATGGAATTTAAACGACCCTCCTCGATAGTCGACAGACTCTAAAATGTTCTCGACGACAGGTCCTTGGTTCAGACCCCTTGATCCGCCTCGCGTCGCCATAGTCGTCAGGTTGTAATGTTCGATTGACCTGATGGCTATACTTTGACTTTCGCCTTGTCCAAGCCTCGGTCAAAGTGGGGGCTCTGTAGATTCCTCATTTCTGCACCTCCTGCAAACCACCCGGTGATGATCGGGCCGCATGTTTGGTACGAGGAAAGATTTGTGACAGTTCGTAAGTTTATCGTCAAGTGATTGCTCAAACACTGATGTCTACCTCTTAGTTGTCATCTACGCGCCGATACGGTCGTTTTCACATTAATTAGAGTACATTTGGAGTCCGGGCCTAAAACCGTCTTCATTTTCTGGTAACCGCTAAATCCCGAGTCAGAATGTTCTGGAATGTTCCGGATATTTCTATTCCATATTTTATAAATCTTTCACAATCTTTTATTCTTTGGTAAACAATTTCCCGTAATATTCATACAAAATATTAAGGAAAATAAGATTATCCCGTCATTCCATAAACCAAACACGGAAATCTTTCTTCTGCAGGAGGAAACCACTTGGGAACAGACACAGCAGGTGCTTCGCCTCTTCCAAGAGACGCAGTGACTGCTGCGCCTCTTCCCATGTCCTTTTCTGCGTATTTTTCGTATCTTTTTCATATCTTTTCGAGATTCACTTCCAAAGTCTCTCAGAAAACCCTATTCCTTCACGTGATTAGTATAAATAGGAGCCTTCGCTCCTCATATTTCTCACGCGAGTGTCCGCCATTTTCTTCTCCCTTTGCATTCTAGACCACATTCTTACTTTTTGACGCCTACGTGCTTAAACATTCGACCACGTAAGCTCGGATCCTTCTTAGTACCAGCCTCGTTTGCATGACCGACCAATTTGACCAACTCCACAATCAATCAACTTAACTAATCTTAATTGTTTTCCTCTTACGAGGGCACTTTCGTTACATTCGAGTCGAGCATCACTAATCATAAACTTAGTTCATCTCGTTTCGTCAAACATGTAAGTCTGAGGGTGTAAATATCTCTTTTATTTATTGTTATTTACCTTTTTGTATCATTAATGTAAGGTTTATGTCGAAAATACTTTTTGAAACCGATTTCTAAAACCGTGCTTTAAAACCCTTTTTACGGATTACCAGAAGATAACCGCCAAGAAAGGACGCAGCAACTGCTGCGCCTCTTCGAAGGAGCGCAGTACCTGCTGCGCCTCTTCGTGAGGCTACCGCAGTTCCTGCTTCCTTTCTTCTTCCTTCGTCCTCTGTAATTTCGTTTTCTTTTGTTTGTTTTCGTTTGTTTTCCTCAATTCTTTGACATAAAAGCATAATAATTCCACATGTACATTGTTCATCATTCATTAGCATGTAATTTAATCATTAAATCCGACTTAAATCCCTTATAATCCAATATTTGCGGGTTTTCGTCATTAAACTCAATCCGGGTTGTAGAAATTCGATTTGTTCATATTGAGTTTCTGGAATTCAATTTTTTGGTATATTCGTCATTAATTCTTCGTATTTAATCTATTTAGTTCACCTATGTCACTAATCAATCTTTCATCCATGTAATTAATTCGTTTGTTTTCGTCTCATCCATGTTTTATTGCTTTTATGACTCATTCATATGTAATTAATCCATTAAATCACTTCTATCCGAGTTAGATATCATAATAAATCCTTAAAATCATCAATTAACATTAACGATTTGCAGTTCCGGCTTCACAGCCAGAACTCACCCTTGGAACAGACGCAACATCTGCTGTGCCTCTTCCAAAGGGCGCAGTCGTTCTGCGCCTGTTCCAGGTTGATTTCTGCCTCTGAACTTCCGTTCTGCCTTGACCTAGTTTAATTAGTTTACGTATAATCCACTATTAACCGTATTATCACCTACTGATTTGTTCGTTGATTCATTCTTTTATTCTTTTTCTCAAATTATCCGTTTTAGGAGTATTTTCGACATAAATCGCTAAACCCGATGTAATTATTGTATTTTTTATTGTATTTTGTAACGTTTGTATGTTTTCACATGTAATTGACCTTAAATCCCTACTTCGACCCAATTGTTTGCTAAATTAATTGTTCACCGACTTAGTTAATTCTCACATACTAGGATTAATCTAATGGATGTTGCATTGCATGAATTTAAATCGACAACATATCGAGTATAGACAATTTCCCTAATCATTAGTAGATGCCGCTATCGAGGCGGGCGGGATTAGGTGTTCGATCAAAAGAACTTCCTAATACGTACCCTCACCCCTTACTCCAGATCTCTGTGAACATCCGTGTTCATTGGCATCCACGAGAGTCATTCTAGACATAGAATGCTAAGGGTAACGAATTCTTGGTGTTCATGTCACTACTTTGTGTCTTGACATGGCATGAGGTATTCAAACGGTTCCAATTTCCCATAAAAATTGGTGGCGAATGCACAAATGCAAACACTTGTTTCCCAAGCGCCCCCGTGGCCCCATGTCCACAAATTGCATATGTGAAATTGGAAATGTCATTTGTATAACGGGTTAGGGTAGAATAAGAGGGATTGGGAAATTGTTGTTGGGTTTTTATTGGTAATTGAGTTTCATTGAATGATGATGATTATAACTCCGCCATTTTTGTACTGAGTTTGTGCTTGATTGTGAGTTCATTTTAGGAGTTCAGTATATTAGCAAGGAGGAAGGAGATGACAAAAGTGGCAAGTTAAAGTGAGGATTAGAGTGATTAGGGTTTGTGAGGGTGGGTGAGGGGGGTTTATACACATTAGTAATTTAGGATGATATTAATATATTACTAGGTTGAAAGTCGGTGCGCTGCGCAAGGTATTTAACTTAGTTATAATGAAAACAAATATTATAAGACTTTAATTTTTACATATAATTACCTGTTTACATATGATTATAATATTTCTTTCAATGAAAATGGAAAATAAATACATATACACCTACCGTTTATTCTATGGTTTTTTTTTTGTCAAAAACTACCTTATATTTAGGGGTATTTGTAAAAAGACTACCTTATATTATTTTTCTTGTTTTAGACTACCTTTGTTTTCTCTTTTTTTGGTCAAAAACTACCTATGCTGAAAATATGGTGAAATTTGGTCGATTTAACGACATTAACCTATCTCACATTACTCTCTTAACACCAAACAACAATGATCAAGTGCGTTCAAACACAATTTAACATCAAATAAGCATAATTTATGTTTTAACATTTCAATAATAACTACGAACAAATCTTAAAGTTAAGCGTAAGTACATCCTAACTTCCCAAAATAGGGTCTAAGAAAGTTTGAAACACAAAAGACTCATGCGAGATAGGTTAAAGCCAGGAAACTGACCAATTCGGTCTAGACTCTTAGCATAGGTAGTTATTGACCAAAAGAAAGAAACCAAAGGTAGTCGAAAACAAAAAAAATAATGTAAGGTAGTATTTTTACAAATACCTCTAAATATAAGGTAGTTTATAACAAAAAAACCCTTATTTATGTAAGAAAAATAAATAATAAATAAATTTCGCTCTTGTAGAGATAATAATAGAAACTCTAATAAGATACCTCTAAGACAATACCTAAGAGACTCAAAAGATTTTTGGTTGCTGACACGTAAGTTCAAAGATGACTCATATTTATAGTCATAAGAATATAGGATCACCCATATTCGGCTCTTTATCCTTTATATATTAACCATATCCATATTATTTTTCAATGTGGAACAAATAACATATCAAGAAATACACCATCTTTTTCGTACTTAGTACTATACTATGTTCGTACATTTTTGTTTTCTATTTTTTATCATAATTAAAAATATGTGCAAATAATAAGAAATATATACTCTAATGGTAGCATTTATTACCACGAATCTAATCATATAATTTCCACAATTTTTGTTTTTTACGATACTTTATTGTCAAACGAAATGTATAAGTGTTTATATAAAAATTATAAACATCACTTAAATATAATATAGGAAATGTGTATTATAATAATTAACACATTCTTCACATTATTTTTATATATCATATTATAAGAGTTCTCTAAGACAATACTTGAGAGACTCAAAATATTTTGGTTTTATATCTAAGTTTCAAGGATGCATTATATTTATAATCATAGGATCACCCACCTTATGGTAATCTTTCGATGTGGGGCAATTCTATTATTTATATGTTCAACTTAGGATATATAACATACTAAGAAGTATATCATCTGTAATATGTGGAAATAATACGAAATCTATACTTTAATGATAACATTTTTACCATGAATTTAATTATATTATTTTCATAATTTTTTTTTAACTATTTCGCATAGGATCACACACCTAGCTTATGCAATTATTGATCTTTAAGAATATAGAATAAGTATTTTCACTAATCTAATTGTTTAAATCACACATTTTCAATTTTTTTTCTAACACGAATTTTAATATGAAATGGAGAAATCAATAAAATGTATAAATAAATGTAAAATATTTTTTTTTTCTGGTAAGATTTCGAAAAATGGTTAAAAATAACGTTGTGTTTTAGTCTTACTCAAATATTATGAGGCATAATAATCACCTATATTTGAGAGTTAAAAATATTTTGTTCTACTATTTATCAACGTAAAAAGCTAATTATTGATTTGCTTGTGTACTCACAATCTTTTTATATAACACCCGATTTTATTTTATTTTATAAATTTTCTATCTTAGTGTAGATATTATCATTATTAATGACAAATTAATAACCAATTTACGTATATTTAGCATCATTTTATTTTAAGTTATGATTTTGAAATAAATGAAGTTATTTATACTATCAGATGTCTTAAAATAATCATATTATAATATCACTAATATGTAATTGCCTTTATAATTATTTACGTGATTAATATTTGTATGTTTTTGTTGTAACTGAGGCGTGTCGTTAATACAAACTCCTTGTAAGAGATATCTAAGATAATATTTGAGAGACTTCAAATATATAAGAGCTCTCAAAGACAACACTTACCAAGATCACCAATCGAAAAAATGTTCTCTAGAGAGGGAGAGAGAAACAGCCGCCATCTCTAGGGCACAAGTTCCAAGGCAAGATGACTAAGAAAGCTGCATCAAAGATTAATAATATTCATCGTACAAAAACACCTGTCTCTAATCCTATTATTTCAGAGAAATCCAAAGTTGTGGGAAAGCCAGATGTTGAAGAAGGCCAAAATTACAAAAGTATTCACGAGGTAACAGGTATCCCCACGCTTAATTTCAATGAAGTGTGATTGAGGATTGTGATGAAGAATCGACGAGGATGATTCTCATGAGGACACTTGGTATCAAATTCATGGACGCAAAATCATTGAGATCCTTGATGAAGAACCGTAATTGCCGCAACTTCATCAAGAAGATGTTCAATCGAACTTGACTGGCAAGCAGCGGTTGTTGGATTTGTTGTTGGGGCAAACCCTCCATGGCGGAGTTCTTGAAGGCTTCGAAAAGGATATGGAACAAATATGTGATTGATAAAATCTCTTTCTTACCAAATGGGGTTTTCCTTGCACGTTTTCAAACTGAAGAAATAAAGCAGGCAGTGCTTGGGAGTGGATATTTCCTATTTGACAATAAACCTTTAATACTCAAGCCCTGGCAGCCAGAGATTGAACTTACCAAGGACGGGATTAAATGCATTTCACCTGGATTAGATTGCGAAACTACCCTTGAAGTTTTGGGGTAAGAGTCTTCCTAAATTAGCAAACCTGGTTGGTAACTATATCAAAAGTGACTCGCTCTTTGAATTGAAAACCAGATTAGGGTTTGCGAGTCATGGTTGAATTAAAATTAGGCCAAAGTTTCCCAAAGTCCATTAAATTCTTAGATGAAAATAAACAAGTTGTCTCTGTTGACATTGTTTATGAGTGGAAGCCTAGTTTGTGTACTAAATGCAAGCAGTTGGGGCATGAAAAAGATCGGTGCGAGAAGGAATAAGGCAAAGAACTAAAGCTAATATACCGTTGCTAAGGCTCTGTGGCACAAAAAGTGTGGCGGCCGATTACAAAGCTCTTTGTACAAATTGCTCCACCGATTGCAAATAGTTCTGAATCCCCTGTTGCAAAAAAAACAGCTGATGAGGATGAGAATGTTACTACCCCTATAACTAGGATCACCAATACTTCTTGTGGGACTATCTCCCCTGTAAAGACTAGGCAGGGGAGTGATGACAGCAGGAATATTTCAGCCTCTCCTCATCTCATGGAAGAATTGAAGGGAACTTGCAGCCCTAAGAAGGGAATTGGTGTGACTGGTAATGATCCCCCAAACATTAATCAATGAATTTTGGTTTTTGGAACGTGAGGGGGATGAATAAAGAAGTGAAGCAACGTTTTGTAAATAATTTTCTACATTCAAATAATATTGGCTTGTTTGGTTTATTGGAAACCAAAGTTAAAGCTAGTAATCTTCATAGTATTGTCAATAAAATTTTCTCAGATTGGAGTGTCTCTACCAATAATGCTTATCACCATGGAGGTAGAGATTGGGTGATATGGAAACCTCATGTGTTTGATGTTAATTTCATCAAATATGATGCCCAATTTATCCATGTTCAGGTGACAAATAAGCTCACTCTTATGCAATTCTACTATACAATCATCTATGCTTTTAATGGAGTGGGAGAAAGAGAGTCTTTATGGTTGAACCTCAAGCACATTGCAAGGAATATTACTGCTCCATGGGCTATTGGGGGGATTTTAATTGTGTTTTGCAGTCTTTGAAAGGCTAGGAGGAAATGTGACTCGAGGTGAGATAGAACCTTTCTATGTTGTATTCATGAGTGTGGAGTGATGGATATGCAAGCTACGGTGCTTTTTACACGTGGAATAATAAGCGCCACCAGAAACTCGGGTCTATAGTAGGTTAGATAGATCGATGGTTAATCAAGATTGGTTGGACCAATTCCCGAATATATGGCTAATTTCTTACCCGAGGGGTTATTTGATCATAACCCTTGTCTAGTGAGTAAAGGTAGCATGGGAGGAAATCAACACAAACCATTCAAGTACTTCAATATGTGGAGTCTTTCTTTGAGGGCTTTAAGGAAAGTGTATCTAATGTGTGGAGGCGGTGGGTATATGGAAACAAGATGTATAGAGTAGTTAAAAATCAAGATCTTTGAAATCGAGCTTAAGAAGATCAATAAAAATCATTTTCTCGATATTGAGAAAACAGTGATATTGCACGGCTTAGGTTAAAGCGATTCGGGAGGAGCTTCGACCAAACCCGGAGATTTGAGTCTAATGCGGCAGAATATGATGCACATCAAGATTATATCTCTCTGTATAATTGCTAAAATGGACTATCTTAAGCAGAAAGCCAAAGCTCATTGGTTGAAGGAAGGAGATTCTAACTCAGCTTATTTTCATGGAGTTCTTAAAGCACGAAGAAACAAGAACTTTATTTGTCAAATTACTGATCATAGGGATAAAACTCATAGTGATCAGGAAGGGATTCAAAATGCTTTTTTGAACTATTATACTATCTTCTTTGGGATCAAAACCTCTACTACTAAGGTTAATAAGTTCATAGTGAAGCGGGGGGAATATATGTACTTGATGCTCATAAAAGTATTCTTCTTTCCCCTGTCACCAAAGATGAGGTAAAAGAGGTAGTTTTCCATATTCCTGATGACAAGGCTCCTGGCCCTGATGGATATTCAAGCAAGTTCTTCAAGGATAGCTGGGACATAGTAGGAGAGGAAGTCAGCGATGCAATCTTGAACTTCTTTGACTCGGGGCTCATTCGAATCGATTAATGCTACTATGGTCACTCTAATTCCTAAAATCACTAGACCCACTAGTGTGCTTCAGTATAGACCTATACCTTGTTGTAATGTCATTTACAAGTGCATTTCCAAGATCATGTGCAATAGACTAGCTAGAATTCTACCTGATCTGATTGCTCAAAATCAGGGTGGATTCATACAAGGGAGGAGCATCATGGAGAATATACTTATTTGCCAAGATATCATCAGACTTTATGAAAGGAAGGCAGTTTCACCTAGATGTTTGTTCAAAATGGACCTCCAGAAGGCTTATGACACTGTTGAATGGGAATTCTTGGATCAAATGCTGAGTGCCCTTAATTTTCTGAGCAATTTAAAGGGTGGATAATGCAATGTGTCACAACAGCTAGTTATTCCCTCAATCTTAATGGCAATGTGTTTGGATTCTTTAAAGGAGAAAGAGGGCTGAGACAGGGTGGTCCCTTATCTCCTCTACTTTTTACAGTGTGCATGGAATATCTTTCCAGGATCCTTTCCTATTCTACTGGGGCAAATGATTTTAACTATCATCCAATGTGCAAACAAATGAAATCGACCCATCTTATGTTTTGCAGATGACCTACTTTTGTTTTGCAAAGGAGATTGCTCATCAATTATGACCATCCTCAGATCCTTTGCAACTTTTTCCAAAGCATCAGGTTTAAATATGAGTAAGGGCAAGTCTAATGCATATTTTAATGGAGTAAAGTCTGAGTTGAAACAGGATATCTTAAGGATCTCAGGTATGGTGGAGGGTTCTCTCCCTTTTAAATATCTAGGAGTTCCTATCAAAACCACAAGACTTAATGTAAATGACTGCAAGCCTCTCATTGATAAAGTTGTCCGGAGAATCGTAAATTTAGGAGCCAGGAAGCTATCCTATCTTTGGCGGTGATCTTGATTCAGTGTCCTTAAGACCCTTTACAATTCTTGGGCTAGTATCTTCATACTACCTCTTTGGTGTGATCAATAGGATTGAGGCTATTTGCGAAATTTTCTATGGGATGGGGGGTGGACTACCCGAGGTCACCTCTTGTCTCATGGGAAAAAATCTGAGACCTAAGAGTGAAGGGGGTTTAGGTCCGAATCGTGCCATTGATTGGAACAAAGCGGCCGTTGGAAAATTAGTCTGGTAGCTAGCTACCAAGCCTGATCATTTGTGGGTGAGGTGGGTCAACACAGTCTACATAAAAGGTAAGCCGTGGTTGGATTATAGTCCTTCTAGTAATTCTAGCTGGTCTTGGAGGAAAATATGCCAGATCAAATCCCTATACCAGGAATCCTATCAGCAGAATATCTGGACAATGGATATAGGGAAAGGATATTCGATTGCTAAAGGTTATGACTTTATCAGAAATAAGGGAGGAAGAGTTCAATGGCACAGTCTAATCTGGACCAAGTACACGTCCCCCAAACATGGTTTCATAGCCTGGATTTACTTTCACAAAGCCTTTAAAACCAATTTCAAAATGCATAAATTTGGGATTGGTGATGATGATACTCGCTACGATCGTGGGATGGACTCGAGACGAAATCCCACTTATTCTTTGAATGCGAATATAGCTCCAGGATAATTGCACTCATTGGAAATCAGATCAGGGAGATCATACCTGCAAACAATCATACTGAATGGCGTAAGCGTTTATCCGGCTCAGGGATACGAAGAGAGGTCATAAACGCTCTGGTAAATGCCTCAATTTATGCCATATGGAGACAACGGAACCAGTGCAAGCATAATCTTGTGTTGCTTAAGCCGGAAAAAGTAACAAATGGGATTATTAATGAGGTTACGAATCGTACCTTAAGTTTTCAGGAGCAATTGGGAAGAAGAGATAGAGAGCTGATTGAGAGATTGCAGGCTTACAATGGATGAGGATGAAGATGATGGATGAGCAGTGGAGGAGTCTTAGGATGTTGGTGAGATTTGTCCAGAAATCTGGTTTTGTTGATAAGATTCTAGACATGTCGGTAGTGCTGCTCAATTTTGTTGGGCTGCGTTGTTTTTTGGTTAAGTCTTAAGAGAGTCGGGTCGGGTCATCTCTCCCCGTCATTTCTTGTATGGTGACGTTTTTATTATTAATACACTTACATTTTACCGAAAAAAAGACAACACTTGAGAGACCCAAAATATTCTGAGTTGATAAGTAAGTTTAAAGGATAATCATATTTATAATCATAAAATCATCCCACGCTATGATAATTTTCTAATGTAGGACAATTCAACTATTTTTACGTACTATATTCATAACACCTCTATTATTTTTCAATGTAGAACGAATAATATACTCAGAAATACACCATATGTTTCGAACCTACTTTGACATCCAACCCGATTTAACAATAAGCAAATACTATACTATCTACTAATATTTGTACGTTTTTTTTTCTGTTTTTTTTATCATAATTAAAATGTGTGCAAATGATATGAAACCAATACTCTAATGATAACATTTTTTTTACCACGAATTTAATTATATAATTTTCATACTTTTTTTTACGATGTTTTTTGTCAAATGGTATGAGTTTTTATATAAAAATTATAAATTTCACTTAAATATAATTTAGAAAATATATATCATATTTTGGAGATGGTGATACAAACTTCCAAGATATTTCTAAGACAATACTTAAGAAACTTAAAAGATTTGGGGTTAATACCTATGTTATAGGGATGTCTCTTGTTTATATATAATCATATGATCACCCAACTTTATGCTAATCTTCGATGTGAGACAATTTTATTATTTATACGTAGTATATTTACCTCACCAACATTATTTTTCGTGTGGGACATATAACATACTATGAAATAGAGGTAACATTTGCAAATTATATGGAATTTATACTTTAATGATAGCATTTTTTACTACGAATCTAATTATATTATTTTCATAATTTATAAATAATGGTTTTTTGTCAAATGAAATGTAAGAGTTTTCATGTAAAAAAATAGAAACATGACTTGAATATAAATTAGGAAATATATACTATATACTATATACTATATACTATATACTATATATTATATGATTATATATAATGCGTGTTTTAATTAAATAACAATCTTGAGTAAAATCCCATTTTTTATATCAGAAGAGCATGTATTTCTAAAGACCAATTTTAATTATGACCCATCTTAATTGTTTCCATTTACATTGCTGCCTAAATTTCGCTGTTCTTTGGCGTTTAAGTATGATTGAAAAAGACAAACTGCTGAGCACTCCCGAGCCTTCGAGAGTTTAAGGCACTACTAGTGAACTGTACATTTCTTAATTGTGCTTATTCTTATTTCAGAGATGTTTGATGGAAATGCTATCTGAGAAGACGGTGGTGTATGTAACACGCATCAGTTGGAATTCCTGGATGATCAAAAGTGGTAAGTGAAGATACATACAGGCTAAGAAAGCATTGGCCAGCAGCGATCTCCAAATGGTGGAAAAAATGGCTTCTGGTAAAGAAAACACATATGTTTTCTTCTTGTGAATCGACTCTTCCAACAAAGATGAAGCATTTTCTGCAGTCTCTGATTCCGGAACAGGTGGGATATCTGATAACTCAAGCAACTGCATTCTACCAACTCTAAAAAGTTGATTAAGCCAAGAAAACGTAACTTTGCTCCAAATACCTAAGTTAGTAAACGAAGATTCCTCCTTCACAAGACTTTTAACTTCTGGAGGGAGCAGTGATTTCTCATGTTCATGCTCATACCTCCTCTTACCCCCACAAATCGACAACACTCTGTTGCAGCACAGAAGAACAGACAATGGCAAACCCAAGAGATCAATAAAACCGGCCTTAGGGAAGTCGAGATTGTTAAGATTAGAGAGGGTGAATAGCATAGAAGGGAATTGTATTATTGATAGTTGTGAATCTTAGGATAACAATACATTTATTTATAGTACCGAAATCCAAACCCTAATACAGTAAACCCTAATGGTAGCTGATCTTAATGGGCCTAATATCCTAATACAATCCCGCAATCGTAAATGCAGTACGTAGTACGAACTTAACGATTGGAGAAATACAAAGAAAAAATATAAAAAGAAAAAAATGAAATGTTCAATCTTCATCTTTTTCGACCTAATCATCTTCGTCTTCGAAAAGTGGTAAGATAACGAGTATAAAGACTTGCTAGAAATTTCTTCGAACAAGAACGTTATGTTTTTCGGACTTGTCGAAAGTATTAATTAATTTGCAGGAACCCTAATCGAACCTCACAAATATCAATAAAACGGAAAATTATCCATTAATTTAAAGATTTGGAGAACGTCAAACTTTTCGAACTCCAAATAAATCAATTTGGGTACCACCGTGAACGAAATCGAAGATTTTTAATTAAGTTTCAAAGAAAAGATTTTTTTTTTTTTTTTTTTTTTGAAGAAAGCATTGAATCCCTGGGAAAATATAAACTTGTACGGGCTGATATCATATCCGCAAGGAAAAGGAGATTCTTTAAAGGGTGCATGTGTGATATACATGTCCACCTCTAAATTTTGCTGTAAAAGAAGGACCCAGTAGCAAAATAGAATAGCTACACAACAAGAACGCCGCCATACTACCATTATTAATTAGGCTTCTGAAGAATGCAGGAACAAATGAAAAGTTTTGTATTTTTTTTAATAAATAATTTTTAAAGCATAGGTAATGGAATCCCGCCGGTGGGCATTACATATTGTCGCCCACCGGCAAGAAAGCGGAAAACGATTTGCTTAGAGTCCTCAAGAAAGAGGCTCTGATCCCAGGTGAAGATTAGAGAGGGAGAATTGCATAGAAGGGAATTGTATTATTGATAGTTGTGAATCTTAGGATAACAATACATTTATTTATAGTACCGAAATCAAAACCCTAATACAGTAAACCCTAATGGTAGCTGATCTTAATGGGCCTAATATCCTAATACAATCCCGCAATCGTAAAGGCAGTACGTAGTACGAACTTTACGATTAGAGAAATACAAAGAAAAAATATAAAAAGAATAAATGAAATGTTCAATCTTCATCTTTTTCGACCTAATCATCTTCGTCTTCGAAGAGTGGTAAGATAACGAGTATAAAGACTCGCTAGAAATTTCTTCGAACAAGAACGTTAAGTTTTTCAGACTTGTCGAAAGTATTAATTAATTTGCAGGAACCCTAATCAAACCTGTCAAATATCAATAAAATGGAAAATTATCCGTTAATTTCAAGATTTGGAGAACGTCAAACTTTTCGAACTCCAAATAAATCAATTTGGGTACCACCGTGAACGAAATCGAAGATTTTTAATTAAGTTTCAAAGAAAAGATTTTTTTTTTTTTTTTTTTTGAAGAAAGCATTGAATCCCTGGGAAAATATAAACTTGTACGGGCTGATATCATATCCGCAAGGAAAAGGAGATTCTTTAAAGGGTGCATGTGTGATATACATGTCCACCTCTAAATTTTGCTGTAAAAGAAGGATCCAGTAGCAAAATAGAATAGCTACACAACAAGAACGCCGCCATACTACCATTATTAATTAGGCTTCTGAAGAATGCATGAACAAATAAAAAGTTTTGTATTTTTTTTAATAAATAATTTTTAAAGCATCGGTAACGGAATCCCGCCGGTGGGCATTACATATTGTCGCCCACCGGCAAGAAAGCGGAAAACGATTTGCTTAGAGTCCTCAAGAAAGAGGCTCTGATCCCATGTTAAGATTAGAGATGGAGAATTGCATAGAAGGGAATTGTATTATTGATAGTTGTGAATCTTAGGATAACAATACATGTATTTATAGTACCGAAATCTAAACCCTAATACAGTAAACCCTAATGGTAGCTGATCTTAATGGGCCTAATGTGGACAAGGTAAATTTACATCCACGCGAGAATATGTGATTTAAAGTCGCCACTAAATTTTTAAATGGAATTTAGAAACCAAGTAGTGATTTAGGTTCATTGGAGTTTACGTGTTAGGAAGTTTGATTAAATTCTTTAATTAACATCCAACCCCGCCCGTTGTAATAACGATCTCTACTAATTGAAAACAATGGCTATATTGGCTATGAGTTCATATATGCAATCGTTGTTTTAAAACCCTGGCACGTGACATCAATTTTATGTCGGTTTAATCCAATTAAACTTCGTCGAGTTATTTAGCATGTGAAGTTCATTATCTATTCTAGTAAACAAACAAAAAAGGAGACAGAGAAAAAGGTTTACTTATCTTTAGCATAAGATAGATTAGCAAACATTAGTTGCATAAAAATTACAAACCAAGGAGGGCACGCATAACGAGGTTGGCCGAGACCTATTCGGTCAATTTGGGATTGTACAAGACCTATTTTAAGTCAAGTCGGGTTTTATTCATGTGACATGTAGTGAACAATCAAGTTAGATTAAGTTATTTCATAATTAATCTGATTAAAACAAACACGCAATCTCCGCTTTAATTATTTCATAACTAAATTAGACATGTGAGTTAATAAAAAAAGATTTCATCTTTTATATGTTAACATGCCAAAAATATCAGATCTAAATAAATTCTAAGATAGATCTAAAAAAGAACATAATTAAACAAGTTCCATGCTTAATTGAAATAAACATGCGATATGTGCAACAAGATCGTCAGAAATCGTTCTAATTCCTAACAGAAAACAAATCCACATATAATATAAGCCATCCATCGGCATTAACAACAACATATGATATCTCATCCTCCTTCGTACATAAATTATATCATAATAATATCGAAATCAACATGCAAACGAGTTTATTAATGATATAAACAATATATGATAATAATTGAAGAAAACGAAATAAAGAAGGAAAAAAGAGAAAGGGATTATTTCACCCTCAACCTACATGTATCTTTGACAAATTCTTCGTCTCATAATCGGTTGTAGATATTGTTTTGAGGGGCCGCCTTCGACGAGTTTGTTTGCAAAACCGAAATCTTCTTAGAAAATAAAGGTTGATTTTGTTTTTAGCTTTGTGAATTCGTTACTAATCCGATTTTAGATACGAAAGATGTTTTAGAAACCTAAGAGAGTCTAGTTTTCAGATCTAGGATTTAGGTAAGGTGGTTTTAGGGTTTTAGGCACGAAATTTTAGGGTTTGTGTCTCGGTGTCTAGTGATTTGGTGAGGGTTTGAACTTTGAATTGTATTAGTTTTCCATGTTTTTGAATGAAGGATGAATGAAGGGTAGTTATAGTGAAAGGCTTACTTGGGGAAGGATTTTGGTGGATTGGACGGTTCACACAAAAAAAATAAAGAGTATTTTCCAATTTTTAAACTCCTTCCAGATTCAGATACATTCTCTTAACAAAAGAAAAGATATCGATTAAATTATGGAAAGTAAGGAAGTCTTACTCTCACACATTTGGAATAAGCAATGTGAACGTGATTTAAGAGCTTATTTTAATGAGTTGTAATTTCTAAAAGATAAATTTATCAGGTATGGAAAAGATACCAACAAATATTTTACCTTAAAGAAAGATTGGATTGAAATTAGGAAAGTGGAATAAACTCTTTTTGGCAGTTTGCGTGGTCCAAAATTTTGGAGGCTTTTTATGGTTATTTTCTGAGTTACAAGCTCCTAAAATAATATTAATTAGTCTTATTAATATTATAGATAGGTTTCCTACTAGAATTGGAAGGTTTGGATTGAATTTATGGAAGGAAGAATAACAACTTCTTAGAAGTTGTAATTCACGGTTTCGGCAATGAATTAGGAGTAGTATTTGACTGATATTTTTAACTGGATAAGGCTTAGTGGGTAGGCTTGAGTGTCTATTTTCGATAGGTGTTGGTTCAAGCTCGAACTTCGAGGCCCAGGGTAGGTCGATCCGACCGTAAGTGAGCAAAGGTCGAGGCTCGGACTCGGTTTGGGTAGTTGTGTCGATGGGAGGCATAATGTGGGTTAAAAATGGTAGGTTAGGTTGTGAGCAAGGATATTTGAAAACTAGACTCTCTGTAGATAAAAATGGGTTAGAAATATTTCTGAAAATCGGGTCAAAATGAGCTCAAAATCGAGCTCCAAATCGAGCTGTTCGAGCTAGAAATCGTAACGAAACTCGAGTTTTTCTAATTGAGATTTAAAATGCAATTTAAAATGATTTTTCAAATCAAAATAAACTAAATTAAGAAAAAATAATATTTATTTTATTTTTAATAAAAATAAATATGGGTAAATAAATTCAAATTAAGGTAAAATAAAATGAATTCATTTGAAATGTGAAAACTAATTTAAAATTTCATTTAAATTAATTAAATTCCTCGTCGATGACGCCCATTCTACATCGAAAATGAGCAAGGAATAATGACTAAGTCGAACAATTGTGTACATGTTGTCCTATCATCATCGGGTGTCGGTCGGGATTTCTATAGATGCCAATATCGACAGATCCGGGTATCTACAGAGCCCCCACTTTGACTGAGGCTTGGACAAGGCGCTAGTCAAAGTATACCCCAAGTCCAATGACCTTATTATTCCGCGGGTCGTTTAAGGTCCATTAGACCACGTATATAAGCTCGTCAGCCATAAGAAGAGATCATACCTGAAACTCTGTGGGGATTTGTTTCTCCCGCTTCTGATTGGTTGTCTTCGACCTTGGTATTTGAATAAATGGTGGGTTGAGCCTTATTCTCAGGCACCTACGTATCCGTTTGTGACGGAACCAAACCCGCAATCGTAGTTCAGCATTGAAGGGCGCACATTTCTTGCTAGTATGCCTGGGTGAATGGATTTATTTCCAAAAAGATAATTGTTGCTTCTGTTGTTGACGGAGATTTTCGATTTTCTTGAAGTAGGTCTCTAAAGCCTACGACTTTAAAGCCGCCAGTTGAAATGTTTCCTGCTATATTAGGAAAGGCACATGCAGCAATAACAATCACATAAAGCATGTAATTGGATCTTTGATCCTTGAAATTGAAAGGTTTGAAATATTTGAAATGTTTGAAATGAAACTCTGCTGGGGAGTTGTAATAAAATTGTTTTCTACGGGCGTTCGACCCGAGATTTGAAAGTTGGTAACCCGCTGGGGATAAAAATATTTTTGGATCATCGATCTTTGAAAAATGATTTTAGGCCTTAGGCCTGTAATTTTGAAAATGTTGGGTCATTGACCCGATCTATCGTCGAACATGAGATTTTGACTCCGACACGACTCAAGAAATTGAAATGGGCTTAGCCCGTGCTTATGACTCATAAAATGTGCAAGCTTATACTTAAATATTGACTCGCTGGGGTTGAAAAATGTAGATTGGACGATTCGACGCCCGAACAGAAATTGGAAAACTCGCGAAAACACGCGACTCGAGGAGGAAGAGGGGTGGCGGCCCGCCCGACCTGGCTTGGCGCGCGTCCGAGGCCCACACGGCCTCCATGTATGGTAACTCTTGGAGTTTTCATAAACGGATCCCTTTGTTTCCTATATAAAGGGGATCAAGGCTTTCATAATTGCATATCTTTTGCAACTTTTCTTCTCAATCTTTTTCACAAAAAATTCCTCAAACATGAGTTCACTAATTGGAATTATGAAGGGTTGGGCTAATGATTTTAGAAAACATGATGCCCAAATACTTGTGGAGATGGGGATTCAAAAAATCCTTGTCTTTAGACAAATTTCTCCTGAAAATGCTTTCTTAGACGAATGCTTGAAAACATGGGATCCTACCCATCATGTCCTTACCTTTCCCAAAGGGGAAATTTGCCCTCTTCCTGAGGAATTTACCATTCTAGGAGGGTGGAACCCTTCTCAAGAGCCTGCTATCCCGTATTCTTACCAAGATGGGAAACAAAATTCCGTGACTACCTCAACATATCTCGTTCTGAGGTTGACAAAATCATTGATGGAGGGCGAGTTAACCTACTTATCTTAGCTTCGAAGTTTAAGGAGACGAATGATCCCAAAATCGCTACTGTTTACCGACGACGGGCATTTGGGCTTATTTTGCTTCACCTTTATTGTTTTGAAGGTAGCATGAATGACTTATCGGGCCAGGGTCAAGCCCGTCTAATTTGGATTATTGAGCAGATGGGAAATGGTTTAAACCCAGCTTGGGTTGTTCTTGCCGAAACCATAAGAGGATTGGATGCTCGGAAACGCAATCCCCCCTTGCCATATCCTGGATCAACCCGAATTCTTCAGGTTTGATTTTTTTTGTTTTTTTTTTTTTTTTCTGCCACCGCCTCCTTTCTTTTCAGCGGGCTTTCCATTTTTTTTTGATGTCGAGTTTTTGGCAGGCCTGGCTCTTCGAGAGGATTGGATTGATTGATAAACCAACTTCAAAGAAGTATCGAGTGAGTAGGTTTCCTTCTCGAACACCCAGATGTGGATTTGGTATGACCGCAAGCTATTGGCATGATCTGATAACTATTGGAGCTGGGTCCCATATTCGTTGGACTTTGCCATGGCTATCATTGGACTCGCTTACAGGCCTCTCTGATATGGATAAGACTAGGTATACTAACTTACTGGGTTTTGATCATTTGACCTATATTTATCCGGACCGAGTACTTCGCCAATTCGGTCGTCGATAGATTGTCCCTAAGATTGAGGCTGCTAGAGGCCCAATCTTTGATGTTAGCCGTTCTAAGTGTCAAAGTTGGTTGCGGGCTTGGCATTCACGGACCATTTGTCTTATGGTCAAACCCGCAGAGATAACATGGGTTTCTAATGCTTATTCGGCATGGACTACTAAGAAATGCTTCGAGATTCGCAAGAAATTGCAGAAAGATGATGTTCGAGCTTGGGAGTATTGCCAAGAGGAACTAGAGAACCAGGCCTATTTCAAGGATGTTTTTCCGACACTGGATAAGACCGAAGCTGAGACTGGTGAGGGTTCTAAGACTGACCCTAAGACTTCGAGTGTTTGGCAAAGATTGGGTTCATCAACCACAATTGGGCCGACACTAGATGACAGGCTCGGCCCTCGACTGAGTGTGAGAGACCGACTAGGCCCGCGGGAAGAAGATGTGGGTCCTCCGGCGAAACGGGCCAAAGTGAAGATGGGTGAGACATCGTCTCGCGGTGATGGGCCGCGCGGCCCGGGTTGTAGCTAGGCTTAAGACTTAGTCTTGGCTATTTTACTATTATTTTTTATATTTTGTTGTGTGTTTTCCTTCTCGTTTAAGTGATGAGCTTCGCTCGGAAATAAAAGTTGTAATGGGTTTCGCCCGGAATTAGAAATAAATAAAAGAATATTATTTATTAAGAATCCCCAATTTCTGCATTCAAAAAATTTCATTTTTGTATTACAAAATTGATGTTTCGGTTGTACTCTTATCAAGAGTTGCCTACGTATCTGCTTGCGCAGAACCCAACCGAGTCCGTAGTTCTGGTTAGAAAGGTACTTAATGCAGTGTCGGCAAATACCGAAAACTTATGATTTATTCTATATGCATTGCAATTTCAAATATGATTTCATAACATTTGAGAATGAGGTCCCTTTTCAAGGGTAGTACTTCTTCAGTTGATCTAAGTTTGTTGGGTTTGCAAAGTCATTTCTATCCAGATCTGTCAATCGAACGGCTCCACCCGACAAAATCTTCTTGACCAAATATGGGCCGGCCCAATTTGGTTTGAATTTACCCCTCGGGTCTACCGGTAACAATGCACGCACGGATTTCAAGACCAAATCTCCTTCTTTGATTCCTCGGGATTTGACCTTCTTATTAAAGGCCCTCTCTATCCTCTTCTGGTAGAGTTGTACATGATATAAAGCATTTAAACGACGCTCATCGAGCATTACTAGAGAATCATATCGGGCTTGGACCCAATCCGCTTCCGGGACCTCACTTTCAAGTAGGATTATTAGAGACGGTATTTCTAACTCGACTGGTTGAACCGCTTCCATCCCGTACACCAAATAATATGGGGTTGCCCCCGTTGCTGTCCTTATTGAAGTCCTATACCCCCATAATGCAAAGGGTATCTTCTCAGGCCATTCCCGATAATTATCGTCCATTTTCCTTAGAATAGTTGCGACAGTCATGTTGGCAGCTTCTACCGCACCATTTGTCTGTGGGCAATAAGGTGATGATTTGTGATGTTTGTTCCTATACTTCTGAAGTATATGTTCGGTTTCAGCTTGAAAATGGGTACCATGGCCACTTATGAACTCGTGTGGGACACCATATCGGCAAATAATGTCATTCTGAATGAACTTTGCCACTTGTTTTGCATTGAGAACCTTATAGGATTTAGCTTCTACCCACTTCGTGAAGTAGTAAATGGCAACTAAAATATAGCAATTCCCCTGGTTGAAAATGGCCAGGGAGATGTCATAGTGTACAACATCGAAGGAGGTACATATTTCCGACAGTCCGCTTCCATCGTGGTCCAACAGTAACCCAATCTCATGATTTTCCGGGCTAACATGTGTATGTTCATGTGTGGCCCACATTCTCCGTCATGAACTTCTTCCATAACCTTCTCGGAAGTTGAATTATCGATACATCGTAAAAGAACTCCTTGGCCGGTCTTTTTGTATAACTGCCCGTCATCGGTCTTGATAAATTGGGCCGCCAACATTCGAAGGGCCCGCTTTCCTCGTGTATCGACTGTCTGAACGGTACTCTCCCGTCTCTTTGTATTTTAAGATGGCGGTATACCAAGGATCGGTTTCACTTTCCTCGGGATTGTCGATTGCATTCACGTATGATGGTGCGGATCTCCTTTCCACACAAATGGGCATACTATCCATATGCTCGGGAATATTGATTAAGGCTGCCAATTTTGATAATGCATCGGCAAATTGATTTTCATCTCTCGGAAGATGAACATATTTGACATCATCAAAGAATCATTCCAATTCCTCGATCCTCATTTGATAAGGAGCCAAACTTTCACTTTTGATTTTCCAGGACCCGGTTACTTGATTAATTACCAAAGATGAGTCCCCGTGCACTAGAAGTCGTTTCACGCCCAGGTCTAGAGCCTACGCAAACCGAGCAAACATGCTTCGTATTCGGCGGCATTGTTGGTGACATTGAAGTCCAATTTGATTGAGACTGGCACATGTTCACCTGTTGGGGAAATGAGGAGAATTAAGACTCCATATCCCATGTAGTTGGATGCTCCATCGAAATATAGGTCCCACATGTCATCTTCGATATGGATTACGTTCTCATCGGGAAATGACCAACTGTCGATTGCCTCGGTTTCTTCAATTAGATTTTCGGCAAGGAAATCGGCCACTACCCCTCCTTTTATAGCTTTTAAGGGTACGTATTTGAGGTCGAATTCGGATAGCATAAGGGTCCATCTTGACATTCTACCATTTAGTACCGGTTTTTCAAACAAGTACTTGATCGGATCTATTTTTGAATAAATGCTAACACTGTAGTTAAGCATGTAGTGCCTTAACTTCTTTGTGGCCCAAACCAAAGCTAAGCATGTCTTTTCAAGTGGAGTATATTTCACTTCATATTCTAAGAACTTTTTACTAATGTAGTAGTGTAACACCCCCATTTATCTAGGAGCCTTTAGCTAGACTTTCCCAAATAAATAGGACTGTTACCATCTCGGTTTCCCGAGGTAAATGATACAAATCAAAACAAACCAAAGTACTTTAATAACTTTGACTGAAATAATGGTTTTATTACATTGCCAACCGAATAAATTTAAACCTTATCATTACAATATACTACGCAGCGGAAATTACATAAATAAAATTGTATAAGTCAACTAAGTGATCTAGACATCACTATGGTCCAAATCAAGCTCACGTCCCAATGCTCCCAAGTCAGCTAATCTTTGGTACCTGTCAAATCTGCTCCCCATTATGGTTCATCACAGGTGTTCACGAATACACTGTCAACCACGAGGTTGAGTAGGAAACTAAACAATGAATAAAAATACAGCAACCTGCAATTAGATTCCACAATCGCATTTCGTCCACTTCCCACCACGGCACACACCCACTTCTAGACACACAGTCATACTCCACTTCTAGACACACAGTCATACTCCAGGACACACAGTCCAATGGACACACAGTCCCGCCTCAGACACACAGTCTGGATATAATGGACACACAGTCCCGCCTCAGACACACAGTCTGGATACACACAACTCATCCCCCAACTCCAACAACAATCAATAATAATGATAGTCTCAGTAATATAACCAAACCAACATGATATAGAATAATGGCATAAGACAGAAAAACCAGCTGGGCAATAAAATATCGTTGTAACCAGTTAAACTCCTCCTTCACCAATCCACCACAATATACAATTAATTCATCTTTTAGCAATAACAGAAATAAGACAAGATTGAGTAGTTTCTTACCTTGCAGCAAATATAATCCAATAGCAAATCCAATTAACGCAATCTACTAAAAGTATTCTTCAAGAAACACGTTCCACAAGTCCGTCACCTAAAGATAAATAATATATTTATAACTTAATTATTAATTATCCAATACATTATCATAATTTAATCGATTACAATTTATTTACTTTATATTATTATCTCGTGTAAAATATTACGTAACCAACCCGTCTTAATAAATAAACAATTAAAAACTATTGTAAACCCACTAATCAAACCACGTCATCCGCACACCCCAAACACACCTCCTATACGGTTTTATCCCGTGTACCTCACCCCTTACACTCTCCATACACGACATCACCGACCACCTAGCACCACCACACAGCCTCCACCTCCTAGCCCGCACCACGACGTATCCCGACAACCACTAACCACCAGCCTAGCCGTCCCCTACCACTCACAACCTCACGCCCTAGCAACAACAATCACGAACAAAACCAATTACCGAAAACCCGACATACACAAACACCGTGTAAAGAACCCCTCACCAACACCATCACAGCCACCATTACCACCTCCGGCCACCACCGTTGATACCACTGTCTCACGGTGACTCCAGGGGTAGTCCCTAACCCCTAGTACAGCCACAAACTCAACCGTGATTCTCGTCCTAACCCAGCCGCGACAATTCCCCTGCTCTCCCCTGTTTGCGCGAAATCCCGGCCACCACCAACGCCAACCACCACCAGCCACCCTAACGACACTCCCACCGTGGTCGACCGAACCTCCAGGAACCAACTCACCCTAACCCAGGTCAAGTCAGTGGCGATTAAAGGTTCGAGTCCCCTAATTACTAACCCGACACACTACCGCATCCACCACCTATTCCACCCCTAATAATCACCCACGGTCAGCCATCAACGGTCAGAGAAGGGTCGTTTCCAACCACGGTGTTCCAAGGTCCCCCTGTGGTCAAGGTCACGGCTGATAGGTGTTTGCTACGGTGGTCAAACCACTCGGTCAATATGCTAGTTTAATTAGTTTATAAAAATTGTGAGACGATCTTACCTTGTATCGCTAATTGCTCTTCCGTCTTCTAAATCTCCTTCTCTTCTTTTATGAATTATTTTTCAGATTTATTAAGTATTTATAGTCTAGGTTTAGGGAGTATATGGGGATAATTGAGAAACTATTGCCTTTTTAATTATTATTAGGAATTACCAAATTATTATTATATTTATTATTATTATTATTTTATTATTAAATCCCGCTTTAAATCCCGACTACTACTCATACTAGGCCTAATATAATCAGCCCATATCTATATCATACGACCCAAGGCCTTATCACAAGCTAAACCCAATTCCCGACTATTTTATTATTTAATTACCGTCTTTCTCGCAACCATTATTAGAAATCTCATTAATTAATTATTTAAATTACATAAATTATTTTCATTAATTATTATTAAATTACGGGGTATTACAGTCTTCCCTCCTTAAGGCGAACTTCGTCTCGAAGTTCGCCCACAACTACTACAACAACATTTATAAATATAGCAACTGAGTCTCATTCCACTTATCATCATTGCAACATAATTAACTTACTTAATCATTAGCAAACCATATCGTACTCATCAAAATGTATCACAAAATAAACTTAAAACATGAGGTGTCACATTCTACCCTCCTAAAAATAAACTTCGTCCCGAAGTTCGGAACTACTAATATTTTATTAAAATAACTAACAACTTTAAATACTTAAGTAAATGATAAAACTATAATCCTCTCAATGAATCCTAGTTACCCTTCTCCCCATTCCCTTGTACTGTACTAGTTGTCCCAAATGTTTTTCCACCATTTCTCCGATCACCTCCATTGTCTTGTCTATTGTTATAGCTTTTCTGGGTACTCCATTGCCCTAGATTCCTATTGCTCCCAATACTTGGTAACGGGGTTTGATAGTTCCTTTGGTTTCCACTTCTATAGCCTCCATTTCCATTGTTGTACCTTGCTGGTGTTCTACATTCTCTTGCCTTGTGTCCGTACTTGCCACTTGTGTAACATACTTGCTTTCCTGCAATACCACCTCCACTGCCAGCTCCTATGCTCTCATCATACCCAAATCCACCATATGTCCTTTTTCTTCCCTCATCACTCACAGCCTCAGTCTTCCTTTTCTCCCCTTTTTCTTTCTTCCCTTCCTTCTCCTTCTTCTCTTCCTTTAACATGTCAGCAATCCTCTCTGCGTGCCCAGCTCGCTGGTAAACATCATCCATAGTACTCGGCTGACCAGCTGCAAGCCTCTTCTTAATAGTGGTTGTTAACCCTTTTTCAAACCTGAGTGCCAACATCTCATCACTATAATTCAAATCAGCTGCATATTCTGATAATTTCATAAACCTATTATAATAAGTCTCTACCGTCATCTCCTCAGTTATCTTGAAAGAATCAAACTCAGCTCTCATCTTACTCCTAATATGTTCTGGTACAAATACAGCTCTCATATTCTCCTTGAAACCCCTCCAAGAGATAAAAGGTTCATCACTCTCCCTCCAAGCTTCCCTTATGCCCTCCTTATTACGATTCCACCACAAACCCGCTTTTCCCCTCAAATAGTAAGCAACTTGGTCTACTTGAAGCTCCGCAGGACACCCTAACAACTCAAAAAGATTATCAAACTCCCTATGCCAATCTCCTAGTAAGGATGGTTCACCTAATCCGTCGTACTTCGTCGGGTTATGTCTTGCAATATTAGCACTCATCTTTGCTGGATCCTGAACTGACCCTTTAGCCTTCAGAGCCGCAGTCAAAGCCTCACTCATAGATATCAAACGGTCAATCTCCTCTTGGGATATGGTAGAGGGTGTAGGTGTAGATCTCTTTGGAGGCATGGTTCTATAAAAGTAAAACAAGACAACATAAGCTTCTACCCGAGGAAAGATGGCTTAACATTTTTAAATATTCTATACTTACAAAAATAAGGTGTGGTCAATTCTATCCTTTCTTACCGTTTCTTAGGTCCTTCTATCATCACTCCCACCTCCCAACTATCATAGGTTAATAACTGATAAAATATTTATATTAAACTTTTGGTAAAACTCGCGTTTTTCGAGAATCAACGTCAAGCTGTAACTTTCAAAAATCACTATTAAATAACCGTTACATTATACATTGAGTTTTTATACTTTCCAGAAAATATAAAGAGTTTTCAAATTATGAGAAAACGTATTAAGCCCAAATCTCGAATAATCATTTTATAAAGATTTTTACAATTCAGTGGATCGAAACAGAAACTGATCAGCAACTTGTCAAAAACTTGGGTCAACTTGTAAAAATCACTATTAATTGTCAAAAATTTACCTTGCAACGTGCCTTATCAATTTAGAAACATATTTGAATCATTTAAACAGTGGAGTTAGAATTAGGCAAAAATCTCAAGCTAAAATTAAATGAGAAATTTTACAAAATCGTTTGTCTAAAACTTAACTGTACAGGAATATTCCGACCACTGTCTACTAAATTATTTATTTCTTCCAAACCGTAACACTTTTAGACATGAGACCAATGGAATTGGTAATCTATCTCACTGGGTCATCCCTCATAAAAATTTCAACCTTGAATGACGAACGGAGGTCAAATGGCAACTAAATCAAATAGGGGTAAAATATGACGGAATAAAGTTCAGCTCTAGGTTCCTTTCTACTAGGTCACAAGCCCTCATTAACACCCTCCTACTCCTATATCAACCCAATTTGGTCAATAAACTTTCACACAAATGACTAGGCATCTATTTTAAAGTATGTTTATCACAAATTCGATCATTTAATAATAAATAGCATGGTTTCGGGATTCACACAACCGCATATCACTAGACATGATACTACTATCACACAACATCCAACCACATAATCAATATCAATTTGTAATTACTTTTAAGCTTATGATCAAAACCATCCAACATCAAATCCTCATTTCATCCCTTCAACTCTCCATAAAATCAAGGTTACGTCCCGTAACCTCAGTCATCAATGAAAACAATATTCAAACAAAGCAACCAAAACTCCTACGATAAAATAAACAATATTGATTTTAAAGGACCCCACTCTTAATATCTCTCAAGGTAACCGGTTCAAAACTGAAAGGGCCAGAAGTTTGGTGTGAGGGGGCCCCTAACTCATCCCAAGCCTTAAGTGGGCTCCTAACAGTTTCTATCCGGGTTCATTTTATTAGACACATCCTATGTTCATTATTATGTTCATTGGTTAGGCCTGAGGATCGTTTTGCTCTGATACCACTTTATAACACCCCCATTTATCTAGGAGCCTTTAGCTAGACTTTCCCAAATAAATAGGACTGTTACCATCTCGGTTTCCCGAGGTAAATGATACAAATCAAAACAAACCAAAGTACTTTAATAACTTTAACTGAAATAATGGTTTTATTACATTGCCAACCGAATAAATTTAAACCTTATCATTACAATATACTACGCAGCAGAAATTACATAAATAAAATTGTATAAGTCAACTAAGTGATCTAGATATCACTATGGTCCAAATCAAGCTCACGTCCCAATGCTCCCAAGTCAGCGAATCTTTGGTACCTGTCAAATCTGCTCCCCATTATGGTTCATCACAGGTGTTCACGAATACACTGTCAACCACGAGGTTGAGTAGGAAAGTAAACAATGAATAAAGATACAACAACCTGCAAATAGA
Organism: Silene latifolia; assembly: GCF_048544455.1. NCBI lineage: Eukaryota > Viridiplantae > Streptophyta > Magnoliopsida > Caryophyllales > Caryophyllaceae > Silene > Silene latifolia. The sequence continues at coordinate 118,700,805 of NC_133531.1, forward strand.
TTCCACAATCACATTTTGTCCACTTCCCAACACGGCACACACCCACTTCTAGACACACAGTCATACTCCACTTCTAGACACACAGTCATACTCCAGGACACACAGTCCAATGGACACACAGTCCCGCCTCAGACACACAGTCTGGATATAATGGACACACAGTCCCGCCTCAGACACACAGTCTGGATACACACAACTCATCCCCCAACTCCAACAACAATCAATAATAATGATAGTCTCAGTAATATAACCAAACCAACATGATATAGAATAATGGCATAAGACAGAAAAACCAGCTGGGCAATAAAATATCGTTGTAACCAGTTAAACTCCTCCTTCACCAATCCTCCACAATATACAATTAATTCATCTTTTAGCAATAACAGAAATAAGACAAGATTGAGTAGTTTCTTACCTTGCAGCAAATATAATCCAATAGCAAATCCAATTAACGCAATCTACTAAAAGTATTCTTCAAGAAACACGTTCCACAAGTCCGTCACCTAAAGATAAATAATATATTTATAACTTAATTATTAATTATCCAATACATTATCATAATTTAATCGATTACAATTTATTTACTTTATATTATTATCTCGTGTAAAATATTACTTAACCAACCCGTCTTAATAAATAAACAATTAAAAACTATTGTAAACCCACTAATCAAACCACGTCATCCGCACACCCCAAACACACCTCCTATACGGTTTTATCCCGTGTACCTCACCCCTTACACTCTCCATACACGACATCACCGACCACCTAGCACCACCACACAGCCTCCACCTCCTAGCCCGCACCACAACGTATCCCGACAACCACTAACCACCAGCCTAGCCGTCCCCTACCACTCACAACCTCACGCCCTAGCAACAACAATCACGAACAAAACCAATTACCGAAAACCCGACATACACAAACACCGTGTAAAGAACCCCTCGCCAACACCATCACAGCCACCATTACCACCTCCGGCCACCACCGTTGATACCACTGTCTCACGGTGACTCCAGTGGTAGTCCCTAACCCCTAGTACAGCCACAAACTCAACCGTGATTCTCGTCCTAACCCAGCCGCGACAATTCCCCTGCTCTCCCCTGTTTGCGCGAAATCCCGGCCACCACCAACGCCAACCACCACCAGCCACCCTAACGACACTCCCACCGTGGTCGACCGAACCTCCAGGAACCAACCCACCCTAACCCAGGTCAAGTCAGTGGCGATTAAAGGTTCGAGTCCCCTAATTACTAACCCGACACACTACCGCATCCACCACCTATTCCACCCCTAATAATCACCCACGGTCAGCCGTCAACGGTCAGAGAAGGGTCGTTTCCAACCACGGTGTTCCAAGGCCCCCCTGTGGTCAAGGTCACGGCTGATAGGTGTTTGCTACGGTAGTCAAACCACTCGGTCAATATGCTAGTTTAATTAGTTTATAAAAATTGTGAGACGATCTTACCTTGTATCGCTAATTGCTCTTCCGTCTTCTAAATCTCCTTCTCTTCTTTTATGAATTATTTTTCAGATTTATTAAGTATTTATTGTCTAGGTTTAGGGAGTATATGGGGATAATTGAGAAACTATTGCCTTTTTAATTATTATTAGGAATTACCAAAATATTATTATATTTATTATTATTATTTTATTATTAAATCCCGCTCTAAATCCCGACTACTACTCATACTAGGCCTAATATAATCAGCCCATATCTATATCATACGGCCCAAGGCCTTATCACAAGCTAAACCCAATTCCCGACTATTTTATTATTTAATTACCGTCTTTCTCGCAACCATTATTAGAAATCTCATTAATTAATTATTTAAGTTACATAAATTATTTTCATTAATTATTATTAAATTACGGGGTATTACAGTCTTCCCTCCTTAAGGCGAACTTCGTCCCGAAGTTCGCCCACAACTACTACAACAACATTTATAAATATAGCAACTGAGTCTCATTCCACTTATCATCATTGCAACATAATTAACTTACTTAATCATTAGCAAACCATATCGTACTCATCAAAATGTATCACAAAATAAACTTAAAACATGAGGTGTCACAAGTAGATTGCTCTTTCTTCTTTGTCAACAGTTTGGGCTAGCATAGCCCCCATTGCTGTATCCGTAACTGTAAGGTACAGTGATAAAGGCAACCCAGATACAGGTGGGCTTAGAACTGGAAGTGATGATAATACTTCTTTGACTTTGTCATAAGAAACTTGGCATTGTTCATCTCAGATTTCATGTTCTCCAACCTTTAGTTTCTTAAAGATCGGCTCGCATATCATTGTCAGTTTCGCGACAAATCGGCTTATATATTGGACTCGGCCCAAGAAACCTTGGATTTGTTTCTCGGTCCCGGGAGGAGGCATTTCTACGATAGCCTTGATCTTGGATGGGTCTACTTCGATGCCACGGTGGCTAACGATGTGGCCCAATCGTTTACCCGAAGTGACTCCAAATGCACACTTCAGTGGATTAAATCTCATGTTGTATTTTCGCAATCTTTCGAAGAACTTTTGAAGTGCTTTAAGATGACCACTTCTTTCTTTGGATTTCACGATCATGTCATCGACATAAACTTCTACTTCTTTGTGCATCATGTCATGTAGCAACGTCGTTGCTGTCCTTTGATATGTTGCCACGACATTGATCAAACCGAAAGGCATCACGGTATAACAATAGGTTCCCCATTGCGTTGTGAACGCGGTTTTGTGCATATATTCCTTGGCCATTTTTATTTGGTTATATCCAGTATACCCATCCATGAAAGATAGAAGAGCGTGATTAGCGGTATTGTCGACCAAAATGTCAATATGAGGAAGTGGGAAATCGTCCACTCGGACTTGCCTTACTTAGATCACGAAAATCCACATAAACTCGGACTTTCCTATCTTTCTTTGGTACTGGAACGATGCTAGCAACCCAATCTGAATATTCCGAGACTTTGATAAACCCGGATTTGAATTGTTTGTCGATTTTTTCCTTTACCTTTAAAGACCACTCGGTACGCATTCTACGTAGCTTCTGTTTCACTGGCTTAAAACCCGGTTTGATCGGGATTTTATGTGCTGCAATTTACCAGTCAATTCCCGGCATGTCCTTGTAGGATCATGAAAATACATATTTGAAAGCCCCAGTAGATTGATAAACCCTTGTCTTTCTTTGTGATCTAATGTAGTTCCTATCTTAAGTTCCTTCGGTTCGACTAAGGTTCCCATATTAATGGTTTAGGTATCTTCGATTACCGAGATTCTTTGGTCGTATTCTTCCAACCCTTTAACCAATTGTGGAGGCGGTTCTACCTCCTCATCATCTTTAATCAATTCGCCTTCGGCCTCATTCTCAATGTCATTACTAAAACAATCATTTTCAAAAATTGAATTGCAATGTAAATAAAACAAGTCATAAGCAAACTGGTTCATTTTATTATTAATTTGAAAATTCGCGAAATGCGATATCATTTGGGCCAACTGATCAGAATTCAGTTGTGGAATAGGGGTATTCGGGACAGGCCCCAAAATACCAGCATGAGAAGGGTAGACTGGGGAGGGGGTGTTTTCAACACTTGACTCCTTAGACTCAGACTTAGGACTCGACTCGGACTCAGACTCGAACTCGGACTTAGACTCGGAACCATTTTCATCATCTGGGTTAAATATCTCGCCTTCTCCAGTTGTTAATTTGAATAAAAGCCCTTTGTTGTCGGTCTATTTAATGGTTTTCCGCCATCCCGAGCTAGTCCTCTGAGGATCTACCTCGGAAATGAGGGTAGATGGATCGAACCTTTCACTTCTAAGGATAATGTTTACCAAACCTTCGTTCGGTATCTCAGTTTTCTTCTCTTCTCCGAAGAGAAGGCCCAAAGCCCTCTTATCAGTGATTGGGGCCGGTTTTATCTTAGCCGGCATCACGGTTAGGATGTCCTCGGGGATGTAGTAATAATCTTGGAATATTTCAATCCCGGGAACTAGTCTCTTATGCTTCCAATCATAAATAGGTTCGGGAAAATCCAAACGAGGGCCGGCGAGAAATCCAAACAAGGCCCGGCTTCGCCGACCCTCGTAAAGTATCCATTTAAAGTAAGAAGATACGGTTCGATTTCGATTTCCCGGTCTTCGATCGGTTTATTACTCTTCTTGAGATAATCTTTCTCGGTGGGTTTATATCCAAGCCCAAATGTCATCCCTTTGTCCATGGGTAGTTTGACTTCAAATTTATTTTCTCTTCGAGGGTATAATGATAAACCAAAGTATTTTCCGGTTTTGAAAACGACCTCGCAAATGTGACTATTTGTATATAGGTCCATATTCTCCAACTCGGGATTGAGCTCGATGGTGTTGGCTACTTCGAACCCACACGGATCGTTGGGGGGATCGTCCCTCACTTCGCAAGTGATATCCCCTCCGGCCATTACAATTGGAGTAGCTTTGTTGGTAATGACCTCACCCTTGAACGAGATTTTGATTTTTCGATGTAATGTTGAAGATACGGCCTATACCGCATGGATGCAAGGTCTACCCAATAGCAAATTGAAAGATGAAACGACATCTATTATAACAACCCGACCCACCACGGTCGTAACACAACTCCAATAAGATGGGTGTGCACCTTTGGGCCCATTACTTGTCCTCACTTAAGCCCAAAAGCACAAGGCCTTGTTACTAAGTGGTGGGTGGAATCCCTTATAAACATATCACAACCTCCTCAATTCCCCGATGTGGGACAACCTTACTCTCAATAACTTGGGGTGTTACAATCTCCCTCACTTAAAGAACACAACGTCCTCGTTGTGCCTCCAACTTGACCGCAGCCAAGCCCAGAATCCTCCCCCGCTAGGTGTGTGACCCGGGTACTCCCGACCACGGGCTCACCACACGGTCGCAGGGTCGCTCTGATACCATTTATAACAACCCGACCCACCACGGTCGTAACACAACTCCAATAAGATGGGTGTGCACCTTTGGGCCCATTACTTGTCCTCACTTAAGCCCAAAAGCACAAGGCCTTGTTACTAAGTGGTGGGTGGAATCCCTTATAAACATATCACAACCTCCTTAATTCCCCGATGTGGGACAACCTTACTCTCAATAACTTGGGGTGTTACATCTATCACCTGACATGTTATTTCTCGTTCCGTGAATCCAAACCGAATCATTATGTTGACTAGTCTGGACACTCGACGTACTGTACCATCGAAAGCCCGAACCGTTTGATGGGTTGGTATGAAGTCATTCTTTTCAAGGCCCAAAATGTGAGTGGTCTTCAAAGAAAGGACATTTACAGCGGACCCGTCATCCACTAAAGTCATCGGAATGTGTTTGTTTCGACATATAATAGCAATATAAAGGGCCAAGTTGTGTTGAGGCCTAAATGGAGGAAGATCCTCATCTGAAAATGTCACGGCATTGGCGAGCCTTGTTTGGACGATGGAAGTAACCATGTTGTCGGGAGTGACATTTGGTGACACGGTCATATTCATAAGAGCTTGAAGTAAAGCTTGTCGGTGTTCAAATGAACTCAACATGAGTTGCCAAATGGATACATCGGCCTTAGTCTTTTGGAGTTGCTTGATTAGGAAAGCCTCGGAGGTCGTCCCTTTACCAAGAACCTCGACCGTTGCAGGCTCTTTATAGGACACTTTTTCAGGGATGTCCTTTGAACTAGAGGCATGGCTTGCCTTCTCGATGCGAAATGGGCGCCCAGATCGAGTCCAATGATTAAACTCATGGGCTTCTTTCCTTACTTGTTGGATTTCTGCTTATGTGCGAGGAATAGTATTACCCTTAGTAAGGTATATATCATCCTCATCATCGGCCCAAATACCGTTAACTTTGTTGGTATTTCCAGAGAGATAAAGAGTACAATCTATAGCAAAATTCCCAATTTGAATTTCATTCTTTGGGCTTGGTAGGTACTTCAAATATACTCCCGATATACACTCCCTTTAGATAACACGAGCGAGTGGACAGAAATGATCAACATTGTCTTCGACAGTGATGAAATTGACATGGTCACCCAATGGGTTAGTGACGTTGTTGGGCTTTGTAGTCGGGATTGAAGTGTTCTGTTCTGAATCATATCTTGGATTTCATGCTTTAGCTTAAAGCAATTCTCGATGTCATGACCCTTTCCTTGATGGTAGGCACACTAAGCATCGAGTTTGTACCATTTCTTTCGTTGTTCAACCGGTATATCGGGGATTGGACCAATGGGCTTTAGCTTTCCTTGGGCCATTAGTCTTTGAATAGCATAAGCATAGGTACACCCAATATTAGTAAATACTCTTGGGCTTTGGCGTTATGGCCTTTTGGACCCATTTTTGAGTGCATTAATGGCTTCCACAAAGTTAGTAGTTGCGAGAGCCTTACCCTTAGAAGATGATCCCGGGTATCCCCTAGGTTTTTCGACTTCAGTGGCTCTAAGATCGTGTTCGACTTTCCTTCCACTTCGGGCCAATTCTTTAAAAGAATTGAAGTTATGGTACTTGAGAGCATCTCGGTAGACGGGTTGTAAATTCTTTATGAACCTATCCACCATTTCAACCTCATCGGGCTTCTTTGCTAGCTTCACACTTTCACCATGCCACCTTGAATAGAACTCGGTGAGACCTTCCTTTTCTTTTTGGTTCATCACCTCTAATGTTCTCATAGAGGTTTGGATTTCTACATTATCAGCATAGTGTCTGCAAATTTCCACTGTGATGTCTTCAAAAGTGGGAAAATTCTTTAGGTCTAAGTTGTAGAACCATGCTTTTGGGTGAGTACCCAAGGATTGAGCAAATATTTTAGAGAGCATTTCATCAGGTACTCCCTTCAAAGCTAGGTAATCCTTGTAGGACTTAACATGATGGACCGGATCCTCAGTACCCTCACTCTTTGGAATATCAGTAAGTGCAAAGTTTGCGGATAGCTGGTCTAGAACTGGAGTATAGGTCCTTGCATTTTCGAAATGGATACTTTTCCCTTGGGCTAATTTCAATCTATCTTCGATAAACTGAAACCGCTTCTCCAAATCGGATTGAGGTGGGACGGATGAGTCGGTGAGCTTGGACTCGATATTCTCTATCCGAGCCATCATACGTTCCATTGTCGCACTAAGCTTGTTGATTGCGTCTTCCATTACTTTAAGTCGGGTATTCGGCGACATTTCTACAAGAAAACTCGCACCAATCAATATTTTGGATAAAACCTGCACACCTTGGACTTGACCCATATAAGAAGACTCGAACTTGAACAAGACTATAGGTTCGACCCCTAGGTTCATTTTGACATGGGTTAGACTTATGGTTGACTTTAAACATCGGTTTGACCCAAACTTGGGATTTTAACGAGATTCGACGGCATAACGACTCGATTTTAGACTGGGCTTGGTATTACCAAACCCGTGACTGGACCGTGTATAGCCCATGGGTTAGATGGAGGGACGCCTATGTGGGCTAGTTGAGGCATTCCTTGTGGTTTGACTTGGACTCATGTGATTTGGACCCAAGATTTTAACTTGTGTGATCCAAATGTGTCATATCCTAGATTCTTTAGGACATGGGGTAGATGACCTTGTATAGTTAAGACACTACCTTAGAATCGACTCAATCTCATGCTTGATTAAGAATCGAGGATTTAAATGGGTTGAATTAATTTGAAAAAAGTTGTATTGAATTTTCAAATCAAAATGGGCATTATAACGGCCTAAAAATGTCCCTTTTATATCGTTTTTGAAATTTGAAATATTGAAAATGCTATTTTCGAAAATTCGGATTAAAAATAGAGTTAAAATATGGGTAAAAATCTTAACTCTATTACTTCACTTAGGAAGTGATCCATTCGAAAGTTCGGGATTGGTAAATAGAGTTAAAATATGGATGAAATCTTAACTCTATTTGGGCATTATTTCGTCTTGGAAAATGGATCTTTTTTCAAAAGATGATGAGTTTAAAGACTAGGGATTGAAATAGGGTATGTAATTTTCGGAAATTTGGGTAAAAAGACGGACCAAAATTTCGAGTTTGACTGATTGAAATTAATTTGAATTTTCGAAAACAGAAGCCTATTCTAGACACGGGATTTTCGAAAATTGGTTTGAAAAACATGACTCGGGATCAAGCAATCACGTACTCAATCACATATTATGGATGTTATGCATGACCTAAACTCTTCTAAGTCTCGGTCGGTCTTCTAAAGTGGGTCTATGTCAATGATTCCGCTTCATTAGGGAAGAGTAGACCCGACATAAGTATTGTACAAAATGGTCGGGAATCAACTTGCTAACTTCCACGAAACCACCTTGGTCTTTAAACCGGACATAGTGGACGTCATCAAGTAACAATGCAATCAATAGACGGGCTTGATGGTCCTCCTAAAGTCTCAATTAGGGTTTATGCATGATAAACAAAAATAAAATATGAACTAGGTAAACCTAATAGCCATTATTTTCTAATTTCAAGCTACAAGTCCCCAGCGGAGTCGCCAAATTGTGGACAAGGGAAATTTACATCCACGCGAGAATATGTGATTTAGAGTCGCCACTAAATTTTTAAATGGAATTTAGAAACCAAGTAGAGATTTAGGTTTGTTTGAGTTTACGTGTTAGGAAGTTTGATTAAATTCTTTAATTAACACCCAACCTCGGCCGTTGCAATAACGGTCTCTACTAATAGAAAACAATGTCTATATTGGTTACGAGTTCATATATGCAATCGTTGTTTTAAAACCCTGGCACGTGACATCAATTCTATGTCGGTTTAATGCAATTAAACTTCGTTGAGTTATTTAGCATGTGAAGTTCATTAACTATTCTAGTAAACAAACAAAAAAGGAGATAGAGAAGAAGGTTTACTTATCTTTAGCATAAGATAGATTAGCAAACATTAGTTGCATAACAATTACAATAACAATTGCAAATCAAACAACAAACGAGTGCAAAAGAACAAACCAAGGAGGGGACGCATAACGAGGTTAGCCGAGACCTATTCGGTCAATTTTGGATTATACAAGACCTATTCTAAGTCAAGTCGGGTTTTATTCATGTGACATGGGGTGAACAATCAAGTTAGATTAAGTTATTTCATAATTAATCTGATTAAACAAACACGCAATCTCGGCTTTAATTATTTCATAACTAAATTAAACTTGTGATTTAATAAAAAAGATTTCATCTTTTATATGTTAACATGCCAAAAATATCAGATCTAAACAAATTCTAAGATAGATCTAATAAAAGAACATAATTAAACAAGTTCTATGCTTAATTGAAATACATGGGATATGTGTAACAAGATTGTCAGAAATCCTTCTAATTCCTAACAGAAAACAAATCCACATGTAATATAAGCCACCCATTGGTATTAACAACAACATATGATATCCCATCCTCCTTCATACATAAATTATATCATAATAATATCGAAATCAACATGCAAACGAGTTAATTAACGATATAAACAATATATGATAATAATTGAAGAAAACGAAATAAAGAAGGAAAAAAGAGAAAGGGATTATTGCACCCTCAACCTACATGTATGGTTGACAAAGTCTTCGTGTTGTAATCGATTTTAGATATTGTCTTGAGGGGCCGCCTTCGACGAGTTTGTTTGCAAAACCGAAATCTTCTTAGAAAATAAAGCTTGATTTTGTTTTTAGCTTTGTGAATTCGTTACTAATCCGATTTTAGATATGAAAGATGTTTTAGAAACCTAAGAGAGTCTAGTTTTCAGATCTGAGATTTAGATCAGGTCGTTTTAGTGTTTGAGGCACGAAATTTCAGGGTTTGTGTCTCGGTGTCTAGTGATTTGGTGAGGGTTTGAACTTTGAATTGTATTAGTTTTCTTTTTGAATGAAGGATGAATGAGGGGTATTTATAGTGAAAGGCTTAATTGAGGAAGGGTTTTGGTGGATTGGACGGTTCACACAAAAAAAAAAAGAGTATTTTCCAATTTTTAAACTCCTTCCAGATTCAGATACATTCTCTTAACAAAAGAAAAGATATCGATTGAATTATGGAAAGTAAGGAAGTCTTACTCTCACACGTTTGGAATAAGCAATGTGAACGTGATTTACGAGCTTATTTTAATGATTTGTAACTTACTAAAAGATAAATTTATCAGGTATGGAAAAGAAACCAACAAATATTTTACCTTAAAAAAAGATTGGATTGAAATTAGGAAAGTGGAATAAAGTCTTTTTGGCAGTTTGTGTGGTCCGAAATTTTGGAGGGTTTTTATGGTTATTTTCTTAGTTGGAAGCTCCTAAAATAATATTAATTAGTCTTATTAATATTATAGATAGGTTTCCTACTAGAATTGGAAGGTTTGGATTGAATTTATGGAAGGAAGAATAACAACTTCTTAGAAGTTATAATTCACGGTTTTGGCAATGAATTAGGAGTAGTATTTGACTGATATTTTTAACTGGATAAGGCTTAGTGGGTAGGCTTGAGGGTCTATTTTGGATAGGTGTTAGTTCGAGCTCGAACTTCGAGGCCCAGGGTAGGTCGATCCGACCGTAAGTGAGCAAAGGTCGAGGCTCGGGCTCGGTTTGGGTAGTTGTGTCGATGGGAGGTATAAGGTAGGCTACAAATGGTAGGTTGGGTTGCGAGCAAGGATATTTGAACACTAGACTCTCTGTATATGAAAATGGGTTAGAAATCTTTCTGAAAATCGGGTCAAAATGAGCTCAAAATCGAGCTGCTTCGAGCTAGAAATCGTAACGAAACTCCAGTTTTTCTAATCAAGATTTAAAATGCAATTTAAAATGATTTTTCAAATCAAAATAAACTAAATGACGAAAAAATAATATTTATTTTATTTTCAATGAAACTAAATATGGGTAAATAAATTCAAATTAAGGTAAAATAAAATGAATTCATTTGAAATGTAAAAACTAATTTAAAATTTCATTTAAATTAATTAAATTCCTCGTCGATGAAGCCCATTCAACATCGAAAATGAGCACGAAATAATGACTATGTCGAACAGTTGTGTACATGTCGTCCTATCATCATCGGGTGTCAGTGAGAATTTCTATAGATGCCAATATCGACAGATACGGGTATCTACACCTAATATCCTAATAGAGATTGAAAAAACTCATAGTTGTCCAATTCTTCATCATATAACATATAACCAAAACCATAGAATATACCCACCATGACACCAAAACCAAAGGCCATGACTTCTTCTATAGACGGACTCCGCCTTCTGAATACACAAGAATTATAGTGGCTAAAACCCATGTCAAAGCAGATGAAATTGAACTGAATGACATACTTTTATTCCACCAAAACAACTCATATAAAGGACAACACAAATATAAAATACACATTGTAATACTGCAACGAGGGGTCGTTATTCTAATGCAAAAATTGGGATTATTTCCACCATAATTGAAATTCTCTGTTATTTTCAATTCTCTTATGCTAATATTATTCTTAATCTTCAATAAATCTACCAAAGGCCATGTAAGAAATAATATACAAAATACTACATTTACTACCTCAATCCCAATCTCCATTGATAACCTCTCTAAAACCCCTTCTACACCAAAACCCATTTGCAGCATTGTGCTTTATCTGCATAAAAAGTCACAAACTCATCAGTTATTGACTGACAAACCAATTGGCAATAAAACGAGTAATCTACTAATGTAACGACATATAAATATAACAAAACCCCATTAAACGTCAAAACTCAAAACTCAAACGTCATTTATCGACTGATAAAAGGAGTAATCCTTTAACGTAGCCTACATACCCATATAGCATAACACAATTTGTTCTATAAGGCGGTCTTATCTGATAAGACTTCTCTATTTGAGGCCCGACCCAATCTGTAATTGTATATTTGACAAGGTAAATGAAACAAAATTACCGATCACTTTCATTTTACAGATTTGGTTCTCTTTCATCTCTTATCTTCACTAATTCATTCTGACAATCTTAATTTTTTTCATTTTTTTTCTTCGCGTACGCTTCTCCATGTCATTTCTCACAACATGTAATTCTCGTATGGGGTCTTTTTTACCCCGTTTTCGTTGCATGATATGCGGCTTGGGTGAAATTAATAGAATGAAGTAAGTAATTTTGTTTCTCTTCACTACATTAGTTAATTTATAGTCCAATTTCGATCAGTATTATTGCATTTCGTGATTTCGATCATTATTATTGCATTTTGTTTCATATTCGTTAGATGTTCTACAAGTCTACAACATTTGTTTTTATACGGTGTATGTCATTCAATTTGTCAACTTTTTCAGATTTATGAATTTTATCCAGTCTAATTTGAGGTCTTAACTAAAGCATTACGGTTTGGGTTTTGTAGTAAAACTTTTAATTTTAAGTAGATAATTTGTGATTAAAACTTAAAAACTCAGGTTTTAAGTTGCATTTTTGTCAAAAGTCGACAAGCTCAAATGGAAGAGTAGTGGCACAAGATATGGGTTTGAAACCTGCATTGGTTTGGGTGATACGCTAATACTTGATTGGTAACTTGGTGTTTGGCAACAACAATGAACGCTTATATAGTCTTAATTATAATTTCTTTTAGAAATATTAGTGTTTAATTCAGCTATTATACATTTAGGTTAGAAATAAGTTATAAGCTTAACTCAAATTTGTGTTAAATACCCTTAATTATTACCTGAAAAGTTCCAAATATCTCAGAGATCTAATTTTGAAATATCGAGTTTAACTTAAAATTATGAGTTTTTAGTTATTAAAAGTTTATGGATTTTAATTTGAGAACTTGACATTTTGATTTAAAAAGTTGTAGTTATAAGTCTTTTTATGTTTTAAGCTGGAAACTTGAGAACTTGACATTTTAGTTTAAAAAGTCGTAGTTATGAGTCTTTTTATGTTTTAAGTTGAAAACTTAAAATTTTAGGAATGAAACTATTGGTTGGCTTAGTTTGATATTCGACCATTAAATATAATGGAAAGTAGAAAACTTAATATTTTGTATTTGAAAAATTGTATTTTATGTAAAAAAAACCCAACTTTTAAATTAAAGAGCTAGACAAATAATTAAAATTCAAATTGTGTAAAGATAAACATATAACGTTAATTATAGATAACTCATCTTTTTATTTGTAAATTATGTGCTTTTAACTTAAGAACTAAACATGTTAATCTAATGTCTAATATTTATAAAGCTAAATTTTTTTTGTTTGTTACAAAAAGCAGGAGTTACCCAAATAAAATAACCGAAATAAAAAAATGACTAGAAAACATAAATAGGGAATAATTGCACAGGGTTGAATATTATAATTTCACTAAATGTATGATAATTAAGAATAAGGAATGCGCTTCTTATTACCTTAGATGTTGTATTAGATATATCTTTGTTATTGTGACATTAACATTTTCAAGATTCACTTGTAATTATTGGACTCGCACATAAAATATTCATAATTAAAATTGGTCTTTAGAAATACATGCTCATCTGATATAAAAAATGGTATTTTACTCAAGATTGTTATTTAATTAAACCACGCATTAATCAATATATATATATATATATATATATATATATATATATATATATATATATATAAAAGAGGCTTTTTTCAGGCAATTCTAGAGACTCCAACTTTATAAAACTACCTAATTAATTTTTATTTAAAATAATATTATATATAATTATCCCAATATTTATGTATAGTTAGTTATCCCCAATATTTGTGCAAATTCTATCTAATATTTGTGCAAATTCTATCTAATAAATTCCACCAATTGTTGGTAATATTCACTGCTTCATCAATAAGAATCAGTCGTAGGGTTAAAAAGGAGGAGACACAATAATAAAGCTTATATATAGTCATTAACTGTCGACAGAACAATAATTAAATGGTGTCTTATACAAGTGCTTCCAATTCCGATTCAATTAATACTAAAGCATAATACACATGTGAAAATAAATCACAATGAAATATTACTATTTGAACTATAACCAATCAAAATCACCATGCAACCCATAACAAATGAATTTACGTATTTATATAATACCCGATTGAAGTTTGGAAATTGTGAGACAGTGGCCTCGAAGAAAGAAGGTAATATTTATAATTGATGGGTGCAAACAAAGAGATGAGGGTCCGAGACGCAATAATATAGTTTATATATACATGTGTGCCATTATTTTGGTACGGAATTCACTTTTCATTGCCTCCACTATTTCACGTATCATAGGTAATGGAACTATTAATTATGAGTTATTTATTTTGTTAATTTATCCAATTATAGTTTAACAAAATATATATAATGTAGGAGTGGTCTTACATTCCTGTCGGAGACTCTTTACCCAGTACAGAGCAAATGAACCTTGCATTTTAGTGAAACAAGCAAGGTGTAGTTTTCATGGAGGTTGAGGTCATTAATTGATTGATAGCCACCCAAAAGGGTAAGTTGATTTGGAAGATGGTTACTTTATCATTAATTTGAGCTTACCATTAATTATGGTTCTTAATCATAACCTTGAGTTTTTAGTTGAGATTGTTTGAATGGTTTTGGTTTGCAGATAATAAGATAAGATAAAGTTAGTTGTGTAGAGATGGTGACGTAGTAGTAAATGAGGAGATTGCAATGACGGCAAACTTAAGCAATGTAATTGAACATAATATGGTTTACCACAATGATAAGATACTCATAAGATTTAAAAGTCATGGAGCCACGCACAAACAATAACCTAATGCCGAATGACGTACTTAAACATTCCACATTTTAAAAGTTATGTCCACAAGTTTTATTTGCTTCCTTTATTGCTTACATATTTAAATGTACCTAATCAGATGAGTTTGAGGTAGCGGTTGTTCACCTTATTCCTTAATTATAAGATCAGAGGTTCAATGCTAATCCATGGAGAAAATTCTTAGTCTGCTGAATACCTCTTTGTGAAAGTACACGCTATGAGGAGATTATACTCTGCTGTCTACGGTAGACATCCCGATTTAAAGAAAAATAATAGTAATGTAAACTTGTTATTGTAGACCATTAGTGTATATATTAAATGGTCAAATATTTGATTAGCAATAAGCAATAATGAGTTTAAGAACTATGTATGTAGTAACTCATTTTAAACATAGAACTTGTGCATCCAGCCACAGGCAGGATACAAGTTAGCTTAATGACAGTTCCATAGCGTAATATAATAAACTGATATCATGCTCAGAGTAGAGTGATAACTCCTATTGTGACTACTTTTCCTATGCAAATGACAATTATTCGCAATCAAATCGCTAAAAAACGAGAAACCCATTGCACAAACCAAGTACCCTGCAAAATTTACTCTAATCCACGTCCTAATTTAGCAAAATTAACACCCCCTTTTGCCCTAATTGATTCAATTGATTAAAGATGGTCTCTCATTAATCTCAATAAAAGACCTCTCTCATAAAGGAAATTATCATTTTATTATCATTTTTTTATAGATTTTTACTTGAACACAATTGGTGTAATATTTTATTGTATTTTTCCATTTATCTAAAAAATAGAACTACATTATTAGATGAAGCTCTTCCCGTTAATTTGACACTTCTACAGTTCTACCATTCTAATACCCCTTAATTAACCAAAAAGTCCAAATAAATTGGTAAACAGCTACGAGTTTTAAGGGTTTGTACATTTATTAATTTGATATGGAGATAAACAACATAGTAAGGTAAACGACTTGCAGTTTTGAGGAGTTTACATTGTATAATGAGGTGATGACAATCGTTGAGCTAAGTATTTGGGTGATAAGCAAAGCATTCAATGAAAGTTTTATTTACTATAACTATATGGTGTTTTACGTATGGATAACTAACTTAATTTACAAATTACTAAATTATATTCCATTAGAAAATTTATCTATAAATTTGAAAAGAGAAAACTTAAAGGATAAAACTTTAAAATAATTTGTAATTATCCCCTTATTCTAACAAATTATAATTCCTATTCCTAGAGTCCTTACATAAACGTACTTCTTAATCTTATATAAAATTAATAAGATAAATTTTTGAAAAGAAAGAAACTTTATTGAAAGGTATTCAAATTAATAAGATAGGAAGATTTATACGGAGTACGTATACCTTATTTGAGTAATTGAAATACAACTTTTACATATCATTCAAAATGATATTAAAAGATCTAAACAATTAGAGGAAGGACAAATTTGAAACCCGTGCAACGCACGGACACAAAATCTAGTATGATAGTATTTGTTCAACTAAATTGATCTGAGAAGCAAACTATAATATTAAGAGAAAACTATTCTAATTACCCAACCAAATTTCCTACCGGCCAACACTCCCAATATTCTAAAAGCCCATAATAATATATTAATATCATCCTAATTACTAATGTGTATAAACCCAATGGAGATCCTCTGTCCTATTTCGTGTCTCATCTTGTGTCCCATCACTTCTGATGATGACACATAACACCTTGTTATTTATTATTGTAATTTTTATCCTTTGAAGTGTGATGTGTCAAGATCTGAAGGTAATGGGACACAATATGGGACATAAAAATGGGGCAGGTGACCTTCACTCGGATGAGGAGGGTTTATACGAGTTAAGATCACCTGTCTCATTTATTTACTTGGGTCGAAGCACGTTAAAGGAAATAAGGAATTGAACTTTAAAAGTCTCATTTCGATATTGTCTTTTTAGTGACAAATTTAGTTAGTGACAGATTGAGTTATACCTCCCACAATATCGAAATGAGACTGTCTTTTTAGTGACAAATTGAGTTATACTTCCCATATTTCTTGATTAGAGTGTTCTTGAAGAGGATCCAAGTTAGCTCGAACTGATCCTTGAAAAGGTGTTGGATCTTGAGGAATGATACTAAGCTTGGATCTCAAATCTTTTAGTCCTATTTTACGAATATCGATCCCATAAATGAGAATATGACCTTGTGTAGGCTCCACCACCCGAAAAAGGGCTTGAATTAGAGTAGACTTTCCACTGCCAGTCCTGCCTACTACTCCGACTTTCATTTTGGCAGGAATAGTGCAGGTGATGCCTTTAAGAACCAAGGGTAGAGAAGGAGCGTATCGTATATGCACGTTTTCAAGTTGAATGCATCCTTTGCTTCGCCAATCGGGTTTTGGCCCGTTATTCTCAATGATTTGTGGAGCTTCACCGGGTAGTCGGTAAAACTCTTGAATCCTATCTACCGATATCATTTTGTTCTCTACATTGCATAAGTTCCTTATAATCCATGCTTGCAAAACATTCATATTTAGACCGTATGTAGCAGCTAATCCAGATAAACCTGAAATCATAAGCGAACAGTCAGGCAACGAGAAAAAAAGTTGTCATAAAATTAAATAAGGCTATAATTGATGAATTGTTTTTAATCAACTATAATAATGTATGGTTATACACACAGACTATTTGTAATTTCTTGAATTTTATTTATGCAACACAATTATATAATGCATGGTAGGGTAATTTGTATTCCCTATTGTAGGCGGTATCACTATTACGAAAACAATGAACGGTAAAACTTACAGAACCAGTAGAGATAGAAGTCGTGGCGTGATAAGAATCACTGCCCTAAAGTTGAATTTAGCCCGCTCGATACACACGGCCTCTTGGCAACCAACCTCCAGGGTTACACGACTTCCGAGCCTAAGGTGTACGACAAAGACTCGGATTGAGGAGTAGTAACAGAACGTTGCCCAAAATCAGCTATGGAATTATAGTGTAGAGAGACAGATAGAGAGAAGAGATAAATGTTGTGTTGTGTGTTCTGAAATGAGTTGAGATAACAAGTATATATAGTGAGAGTAGGAAGGATCCAGAATGGTGTCTTGTAAATAGGTTTTAGAAGACTGTAAAATCAGTATTGTAAAACGCAAAAATCAGTACAAAAGACTGCACTTTCAGACTATACGCAACAGTTCTCTAAAAGACTGAGTAATCAGTTTCGGAAATTGTGCAAAAATATTATAGAGAATAAGTGATCGTACCTCCAAAAATGGCATACGGCACGCACCCCCACACTTTGAGGTAGTTAAGATTAGGCTTGTGGCCTTTCCAGAGCTCATAAGGAGTTGTTTCCAAATTTTTGTGTGGAACTCTGTTAAGTACAAAACAAGCAGAAAGAATGGCCTCGCCCCACAAGTTAGTAGGCATACCAGAACTAATAAGCATAGCATTCATCATGTCTTTCAAAGAACGATTTTTCCTTTCGGCTATTCCGTTTTATTGAGGTGTGAATGGGGCGGTGATCTCATGGATAATGCCATTTTCTTCACAATATTTTTTAAGTGGATAACCCTCATACTCACCACCCCTATCAGACCTAACACGTTTGATTTTAAGGTCTAATTGATTCTCAACTTCAGCTTTATAGATCATGAATTTTTGCTCGGCTTCATCTTTTGTACTTAACAAATACACTTTCGTATATCTAGAGAAATCATCTACAAAAGTGATATAATAACGCACCTCCTCGGCTCATTGTGTTTCTGAAATCCTCCAAGTCCGAATGGATTAATTCAAGAAGAGTCGGGGCACGATGGACTTGTTTATTAAACGATGTCCTGGAATGTTTAGCCTCTACACATATCTCACATTTGTCAAAAGCCGTATTACTAAAACCATGTATAAGGTCAAGATGTTTCAATTTTTTAACATAAGCAACATTTATATGACCTAATCTAGCATGCCATAAAGTAATAGACTCAGCAAGATAAACGGAAGTGGTGTAGTTTTTATTAATAGTCACCACATCGAGAACAAAAAGCCCGCCATTACAAAAACCTTTTCCAACAAAATTATTGTTTCTAGTGAGTACAAGTTTGTCGGATTCCAAAGTGAGTTTTATACCGGCCTTGTTAAGTAAAGACCCTGAAATAAGGTTCCTACGAATTTCTGGAACATGAAGAACATTATTAAGTTCAAGAATTTTACCGGAAGTTAACTTCAGTTGTACATTTCCCTTACCAATAACGCGTGTAGTGCTAGAATTGCCCATGAACACGCATTGTCCGTTAGTTTCTGGCACATATTGTTTGAACGCTTCTTTGTCACAACATATGTGACTCGTAGCTCCGGTGTCCAAAACCCATTCTGTGATGTTGCTTACCAGATTTACCTCGGATACAACGGCAGCAATGACTTCATATGTTTCGGTGAGATGAGCTTGATGCTTGTTTTTTGACTTTTCCTGGGATCCTTGCGGACAGAATTTTTCGGAATGACCCGTTTCACCACAAGTGAACCATTCTCCTTTGAACGACCTTTTGGGTTTAAAATCTGTTTGCCTTTTTACCCCATGGATCTGGTTTGGTCCCTTGTTGTTGTGGTTGTTGTTGTTATTACGTCTAGGACCCTTGTTGCGATTTTTTGTTTCAACGAGATTGGCATTGGAAGAGGAATGATCAACTTGTTTACCTCTTAACTGGATTCGATTTTGCTCTTCAATCTTGATGTGTGACACTAACTCAAGAAGAGTGAAATCCTTTTGTTTGTGTTTCATGGAGTGCACATAATTCTGCCAAGACAAAGGAAGTTTCTCGAGTAGACAATTAGCTTGAAAAGTTTCACATATTTTCAAACCCTCCGCGATAATATCAGCACATAAGGTCTCATACTCATGAACTTGATCTAACACAGGTTTTTCATTAGTTATACGAAAATTTAACCATCTATTGCAAGCATATTTTTTAGTGCCAAAATCATCGGTTCCGTATTTTGTTTTAAGAGCATCCCAGATGTCTTTAGCACTTTCAAGCTTGCTATATATCAAAAATAAAGGTTCCGTCATATAATGCAGTAAGATGCCACGAAAAGTTTTACTATCTGCCGGAAAATTTCGTTCACTGTTTTCTGGTGCTTCAGTTTCGGTTAAAGTATAATCTATCTTTAACTGGCTTAAAAGAAAATCAAGTTTTTCGGACCAAATCCTATAGTTTTTACCATCAAGTAAATCCAATTTTGACATATCAGGGATAAAAACTGTAGGCATAAGAGTCGGATTAAATGAATCAGCAGAAATTGGCATAGCCATATCGCCTACGATAAAAATTTAACGAGCAAGAATTTTTTTTTTTTTTTTTTTTTTTGAAAAAAAAAAGTCAACTTTAGACTGTAGGGGGTATCACTATTACGAAAACAATGAACGGTAAAACTTACAGAACCAGCAGAGATAGAAGTCGTGGCGTGATAAGAATCACTGCCCTAATGTTGAATTTGCCCCGCTTGATACACACGGCCTCTTGGCAACCAACGCCCAGGGTTACACGACTTCCGGGCCTAAGGTGTACGACAAAGACTCGGATTGAGGAGTAGTAACAGAATGTTGCCCAAAATCAGCTATGGAATTATAGTGTAGAGAGACAGATAGAGAGAAGAGAAAAATGTTGTGTTGTGTGTTCTGAAATGAGTAGAGATAGCAAGTATATATAGTGAGATTAGGAAGGATCCAGAATGGTGTCTCGTAAATAGGTTTTAGAAGACTGTAAACTCAGTATTGTAAAACGCAAAAATTAGTACAGAAGGCTGCACTTTCAGACTGTGAAAAACGCAACAGTTCTCTAAAAGACTGAGTAATCAGTTTCGGAAATTGTGCAAAAATATTATAGAGAATAAGTGATCGTACTTCCAAAAACGGCCTACGGCACGCACTGCAGGTGCTCTACCAGAGCTCAGAGCCCGGCCCGGCCCGGCCCGGCGTGCGTGCGCGCGCGCGTGTGTGGCTGTACGGGCCCTCTACCACTACATATCTAGTAGTCCAATACAAAAGATCACTTATAAACTATAATACTCCAACATATTTTATCAATGTGGGATTCTTTTGAAGCAAAACTAAGAAATACATCCAACACCTATCTCTCATAAAATTAAATAAGAGTAAGATTTGCATTATGATGAGAGTAATTTACTATATGAATGAACGTGGGGTGGAGTCTCTAAAAAAAAGAGAACTTTCAATTCCTAAAATGAAGGAGCCAATCACAATCCTCTAAATGTTTTAACTTTAGTAGTATAAGGATAAGGATTAACGACGTCAATTATTATGGTTTATGGAGATTAATATAATGAACAATTGCATGGTACTACTTGTGTAATGCAGAATGCTTCAGTGAGAGAAAGGTGAGACACTAAGTAGACCACATTTACCCCACGTTTTCTTAACTGCCAACTAAGTTTCTAATTTTCTTTTTACTCTCTTAATCCCTTATTCACTACTACAAATCCAGGTAACTACAACGGCTCTTTAACAACGCTTATTCACCAAAATCACCATAAGACGTTGTAGAATGGATGGCGCGAATTTTACTAAACTTAATTACAACGGTTATGTGTTGTGAACCGTTGTTATGGTTTTAACAACGGGTCAAACTTGCACAACCGTTGTTAATATAAAAACTAATAATAACAGTTTACTCTATAATACATTATAACCGTTGTTAATAATTTGGCGCAAAATTAGTGAAAAGTAATTATAATTGTTATGTTAAACTCGTTGTTATTAGGTTTAAACAACGGTTGTAGACTCAATAACCGTTGTTATTAAAGTTATGAAGATCTAAAGAACAACAGATTGTTTTATTCTGCTATACGCTAAAAAACACAAACACAAGCTAATACTGCTACACAAATATCATCCTCCATTCCTCCCTGATCGTCCCTCTCTGTCTTCATCTCCGTCACTGTTGTCACCGTCTTCTCTCCCTCATCGTGTTTATCAATCAGATATATATGTTTCTTAGCTTATTAACTATTTCTTATTAAGATTTTCAAGCTATATATAGATATAGGATTGTTCAATTTCCTGGCCTATGAATGTCGATTATTTTTGAATTTGTGAATTTGTTGGGTTATTATCTAATTTGTTGATAATTTAGCTTAATTGATTTCCTGAATTTCGTTTATTTGTTTGCCTTTTATTTGATTTTATGAATTAGTTGCCTATATATTACGAATGTAGAAAAATGACTCGAACTTGGATGATTGCTGCAAATATGAGTGACCCCAACTATAAGGATGGTTTAGCTGAATTTTATGAAGTCGTTTCGAACAATTTGAAAGATTCTTCTAGTATTCCATGTCCTTGTGAAAGCTGTGGTAATATTAGGTATTGGCTTTTCCGGACGTTAAAATACACCTAGAAAAGAAGAGATTTTGTCGATCCTATACACGTTGGATTTTTCATGGAGAACCATTAGAGGATGAGAATAGCTTTGAAGAAGATGATGTTGAGGTATACGAAAGGCTAACTGATGATCCTGAGTTTGTCGAGTTTTTTGAGTTGGAAGAGTTGGAAGCAAACAAGTTGAATATTGGGTCTATAGATAATGAAGAGAATGATGATGAGTCGAATGCTTTTGAAGATGTAGGTGATGACACTATTAATTGGGATGACCTTAACAACATGTATGAGAAGTTGCGTGAGTCTGAAGCACCTCCGTATCCTGGTTGTAAGTTCACAAAAATGTCGGCTGTGGTGAAGTTGTATAATATCAAGGGGGCAAATGGGGTGAGTGATACGTGTTTCACTAGTTTTTTAGCCTTGATAAAGGAGTTGCTTCCAGATGGTAATGTTCTACATGTTAAGACATATGAGGCTAAAGAACTAATAAGAGGAGTGGGTATGAAATATGAGAAAATACATGCATGTCCATATAATTTCATATTGTATCGGAAATTATATCAAAACTTAACCAATTGCCCTAAATGTTTGGAGTGGCGTTATAAGAATAAGGAAAGGATCCCGGCTAAGGTGTTGTGGTATTTTCTAGTGATACCAAGATTCATAAGGATTTATGCGAATCCCGATGATTCAAAAATGTTAACTTGGCATGAAATTGGAAGAATAAATGATGGAAAGCTAAGACACCCGACAGATGGTATGCAATGGAAATCGTTCGACACTAAGTATCCCGAGTTCGGCAATGAACCTAGAAACTTGGTATGCAATAGAAATCGTTCGACGCTAAGTATCCCGAGTTCGGCAATGAACCTAGAAACTTACGTCTAGCGCTGTCCACTGATAGAATGAACCCACACGGAAACATGAGTAGCCAACATAGTACTTGGCCAGTAGTGTTGGCTATTTATAACTTACCTCCATATGTGTGCATGAAAAGAATGTATTTGATGTTGTCGTTGTTAATTTCCGGCCCTAAACAACCTAGAAATGATATAGATGTCTATTTGGAACCTCTTCTAGATGATTTACGAATGTTGTGGGATAGTGGGATAGAAGTATTTGGTGCATATAAGAACGAAACTTTCAATTTGAGAGCGATGTTATTGTGTACAATATCTGACTATCCGGCTTACGGCGACCTTTCTGGCCACACAGTTCATGAGAAAGAGGCTTGTCCATTGTGTGGGGAGGATATCGAGTCTGAATACTTGAAATCTTCTCGTAAGTATGTGTATATGGGAAATAGGAGGTTCTTGTATCATGACCATTGTTATCGCAAGATGCAGAAAGCATTCAATGGAAAACAAGAACTTCGTCAACCTCCTAGAATTTTGAGTGGGCATGAAGTTTATCAGAAAGTAAAACATATTGAGATAGATTATTGGAAGAAGAGCGGCTCTAAATTGTCTACTCGTGGGTATAAGAAAAGATCCATATTTTTTGATAAACTTCCATATTGGCCTGACCTGGAGGTCAGGCATTGCCTCGATTTCATGCACATTGAGAAAAATGTCCGTGATAATATTATCAATACCCTTCTGAATGTTCCCTGTAAAACAAAGGATAACACCGCAGCTAGGGAAGATATGAAAATGACGGGTATTAGGATAGAGTTGGCACCACATAAGAGAGGTAATCGTACATTTTTACCGCCAGCAGCTTATACCCTTTCACGGAATGAGAAAAAAGAGTTATGTGCATGCTTGAATGGAATTAAAGTGCCACATGGTTATTCGTCGAACATCAAAATCCTAGTGTCGATGCAAGACCTAAAACTCACCGGGTTAAAGTCACATGATTGTCACACTTTGATGCAACAATTACTACCTGTGGCTATTCGTTCCATTTTACCTGAAAAGGTAAGATATGCTATAACTAGATTCTGTCTCTTCTTCCAGTCCATATGCGAGAAAGTCATCGGTCCCGATGACGCGGATTCATTGCAGAACCTCGTTGTAACCTCTCTTTGTCAGTTGGAAATGTATTTTTTACCCTCTTTTTTCACTATCATGATTCACTGACCATTCACTTGGTTAGGGAGATTTTGTACCTTGGGCCCGTGTACTTGAGATACCAATATCCTTTCGAAAGATTGATGAAAGTCTACAAGGACTATACATCTAATCGGTATCGTCCGGAAAGTTGTATTGTTGAACGCGCTATTTTAGATGAAGCTCTTTCATATTGTTACGCTCATCTCTCCCCTGAGGAGTTGATTGGCGTTCCTAAGAATCGTCATAGTGACTGGATGACCGGAAAAGGTATTAGGGGCCGGGTTGAAAAAATTGCGACACGTGAAATGTTGTATTTAGCACATACGTATGTTCTAAACAACGAAGATGAGGTGCAACCTTATATTCAACAACACAAAGATGAGCTCAAATACGATCACCCAAACAAGACCGAGAGTGGATTGCAAACGAGCATACGAAGACGTTGGAGAGTGGTTTATGAATATTGTCTTAGAGTGTACGAATTAAACTGGTGATAACATCTCTCCTAGGTTACTACGTCTTGGTTTAGGTCCAAATGCCAGGGTCACCTTTTACAGCAGTTTTGCCATAAATGGATATACTTTTTACACCCGCGAGCAAGATGAGTTGAGCACAATACAAAATAGTGGTGTGAGTTCTGAAATTGAGGAAATGCACTTTGCTACTTCAAAAGATAAAAAGCCTATTTGGGGAAAATGCCTTTATTATGGTGTTATTCAAGAAATATTGGTTCTAGATTACATTTATTTCACAATGCCTTTGTTTCGATGTAACTGGGTTGATAACAACATCCATTGTGTCCGAAAGGATAAGATGGGATTTACGTTGGTCAATTTGGGTAAGGTTAGAAATAATAAGGATGATCCTTTCATAATGGCATCCCAAGTTAAACAAGTGTTCTATGTCACCAATCCTATGGATAAGAAGTGGTCTGTTGTACTGTCTATAAGGAGTAGAAGGAGTAGTCCATCCGATATTGGTGATGATGATCAGGATGTCGTTTTTGAGGGAATGGATC
This sequence comes from Silene latifolia, assembly GCF_048544455.1. Taxonomy (NCBI): domain Eukaryota; kingdom Viridiplantae; phylum Streptophyta; class Magnoliopsida; order Caryophyllales; family Caryophyllaceae; genus Silene; species Silene latifolia. The sequence goes on from NC_133531.1 coordinate 118,725,968, forward strand.
ACTCTACCACTGTATCTTATTTCGACGATGTTGACACTAATCATGAGGACACTGAAAGCATCTATATGCGTGATGACCATGGTGAAGGTATTTGGGTTAACGAAGAAACTGTGACATCCAAGAAACGTCCCTGATCCTGAGATGGTCTATAATGTAAGTTATTAGCTTTTATTTTTATTTTTATTTTTTAAATATATATATATATATATATATATATATATATATATATATATATATATATATATATATATATATATATATATTCCTTTTAGTTTTTTTTTTTTTTAAAATAACTATTTCCTTTGAACAGATTTGCATTTAGGAACTGCATATTTAATACAAACTGTGGACATCGGCCCACCTGCGAGCCCACTTCGATCTGTGGACATGAAACGGTCTTTTGAAAGCCACGCTCGGCGGCGTAAAAATACTTTAGACCGGATCGTTTTAGATCGGTCGGTTTCGTCTCGGTAAGGGTCTCGAAACGATTAGAGATGTTCGGAGTCGCCACCAAGCATTTGTGGGATGCTTGGAACCCGTTTGAATCCACTTTATACCTCAGTCAAACGAAGCACAAAGCAGGGTTTGACATAGGTACTAAAGAAAGAGAAAATCCGTATGTTTAAAGCTGCGTCATGGAAACCGTGTCGGATTTCGTAAAACGCGAAAACAAGGAAATGTGAGTGCGAGGAAACACAAAATGTCCTGGATCATCCCAAAGAGGCGCGAGCGTCCTGGAGGGAAGTTTGAGGTGTCAGAAGAAAACACATCTTGAAAGAGACAAGTCAAAACCGGGAATCCGGGGGAAGGCCCAAAGAGGCGCGAGCAGCCTGGCGATGGGAGCCAGAGCCAGCTCTCACCTTTTTCTGAAAGACGCGCTGATCATTTTTGTATAAATAGTGATGTTTGCGCTTCGTTGTTTCATCATCCGAAACACAAAAACATCTCTACAAAACTTCTTCTTCTTCTTCCACAAAAATATTTCATGGATGCTTTTGAGAATGCATTGCGACAATGGTGGCGGGGTTTGTCGCCTCCCGAAAAGTATCAACTCATTTGTATGGGAGTTGGTCAATTGTTGGTGCTCCGTCAAGTCAAGGTGCAATCCTCATTTCTCGAAGCATGTTCTCGGTTTTGGGATTCGAAACACCATGTTTTCGTTTTCCCGAAATGTGAAATTTGTCCTTTTGCCGAAGAAGTTGGAGCCATTGGTGGGTGGCCGGGTTGTGTTCCGGTGCTTCCTCCGACTCGGTTGTGCTAAAAGGAGAAATTCCGTTCCATGTTAGGTTTATCGACAAGTCAAGTCAACTTCCTTCTTGCTCCACATGGCGTGGATATATTGGCTCTTATCAACATCTTTTCGAACCGATTTGATGCCAATGTTTCGGAGGTGGCTAGGAGAAGGGCTCTTGCCTTTTGCCTTGTCCATGTGTACTGTTGAAAATCTAGATCTCTTTATATAACATATTCATATATGTTTCAAATTTATTTAGTCATAAAATAAATTACTAATCTTATGCATGCAAACATCAATAGTTAAGAGAAGAAATCGGTTCCTTACATTGCATGTTTCGGATATTTGGGCACTAGTAAGGTCACCTAGCTTACTTAGTTCTTGAGCTTTCCTTATGGATGAACAAGATTCAAAGGTAGAATCTCTCCCAAAGACATATACCCAAGGAACACTCATAATAACTAATATTATTTGTACTAGAAATAATACTAATCTTACTTAAAAATTGATACAAAAATTTATTTCCTCTTGTATAATTTCGGCCAAGAGGAGTAAATGATTTTTGTGGTTTTTCTTTCTCTAAAAATGTCTCACCAAAAATGTAGAGAAAACATAATAATTTTACACTAGAAAATTATGTAAAGAAGTAGTGAATGAATAAAACAAAAGCCCCTTGTCTTTTCTGAGTAGAAACCGATTGGAAGGGAAGGAGAGCCCAATGCATGGGCTAATTTTTCTACCCAAGAAATGTAGACTTGCATGGCTACAAATAGGTAGGTCATCATTGTGTTTTCTCTATTAAAATAATCAACACAATTTTTCCACTAAAACCCTCTAATTTTTCGGCACTTATAAAATGGAAAGTCCATTTTATATTTTGTCATTTGTCAATTTTGTCACATGTAACATGTTACATGACATGTCACAATGTAATGTATTTTTAACATATTAAAAATCAACATACTCATAAAATATGTCATTTACAAAATCGACTAGTAATTCGTAATTACTCGTACCAAAAATGTTTCCAAATTATAAACTACAACATTCTGTATTTATAATAATTTATTCATTCCGTTTCAATTGTTTCTGTAAACAATAATTTCATCTAAGTAATAAAACAATTCGATTACTTAGACCATGTCTCATTTAATCATATTTACAATAAGATACGTAAATTATACTCACAAAATCATCCGTCAATTTTAAGCAATTTAATTAACTCGTATCGGTATACGATTAATTAAATAATCAATTAAGAGTATTTCCCTATAGGTATGACCTAAGGGGATCAACTGATCACCACCGTCGCACGACAGTAATGTCAAACTCTAGTCAGCCAATCATTACCGATATGTGTGGACCAGTTGACTGTAAAATATTACATCCCACATGTATTCTTAAAATGAGATTTAATAATGATATTTAAATCATGTGATCGCACTATTGTTGAGGACCCATTTCCCAACAATCTCCCACTTGTCCTCGACAAGTGTGCGTCACCAATTCTCTTGTCCTATTACTATCTCTCACTCAATGCAAGGTGTCTTTCAGGTCGTACTTGCAAGTGATCATATCGAGAGTGGTTTCCTCGATCTGGAGAATAACTGTTTGACCGGATTTATCTATCATAGATACCTTCCGAGCGTGGCCACGCATTTCCAGTTCATTACTCCTCGAGTGGCCCTAAGATATTGTTTTAACCCTGATAAGGGGGTGGACAATTCCTATCGCACTTATTCCCTTCGACTAGCCACAACCATCATAACCCAAAATATGCCCATTTGACCCCATTTACGAAGGTCGTAGTAACACAAATCAAAGTTAATCTGAAACTGTGCCATCTTAGGCGAATAGTCTTTAGTCAAAAGAATCGACTTATTAGAATACTATAGTAGCTCTTGCCACGACCGGGCTATATAAATTTGCCAGAACTCTATAAGCGGTCACTGCCCGACAAAGTGTTTCTAACAGTCTGCCTATGTGATCGACTAGTCATCTCACATGACTCTATAGCACTTGAACTTGCCATCAATCGCATCACACTCTAGTCACTTCGAGACGTCATCTCATACAAGTGACTATGGGCTAATACTATGTTAATCCGGGTTCACTTTAACGGGGTTCAACGTTGTCTCTACAACCCGTTTGGATGTAACAAAGTATAATAAAAGAGTTTTAAAGTAAAACTCGAACGACAAATGCGATTATCACATATGAATAGTCAATGTCTGATTACTATTTCATGTTCTATAATCTAATTTGATCTTGTACGTAGTTGTTCATTTCAATTCAATTGAAATGACATGACTCATCATGTTTAGCCTTTGAGAAGGCTTTGGTTAGTAGGTTTTATCAATTTCTTGTACCTTACTCAATCCTTACTACATACTCATTTTCCTTTGTAATGTATACATTTGCATTACAAAACTTTCTGAGTACGTGTCGAAATCCAATCAAGACATAGGCCCTTTAGCCTAAGAATAGCTCCCACTGTTTTCACAGTGTGCGGGACTCGTCCTTCTTGCACATCCCATGATTGCAAGTGTACTCAATTTCCGTTATAAATATCTCTCATTGTTCTTTATTGCCTAGAACGATTCTAGAAAATCTACTTCTTATTTAACATTGCCACAATGGTATCTTAACCATCTTAATGTGTTTTGATTATGGTTTTGTCGGAAACCATACGCAATCTCAATTGTCAATTGTCACTTGTGTAACACCCTTACACAAAATTGCATCATAAACACTTTGCATCATAGCCTTAATGCTTCTGCAAGCACTTAAGGGTAATCTTTATGGCTTACTTGGTAAAGATTACTTAAATTCGATTTTGAAAATAATTCATCATACTCAAAGTATATGAAGTGTTATACATCATTACTTATTTAATTGATCCAATAAGCAAATGGAATCAATCAAATATGTTCAATTTAATTGAACTAGTCATGAATCTTATCAACATAAGACTTCTTATTGACGCTAATATCATGTAGATTTATCTTCATAAATCTGGATATTAAAGATGTATTATATTACTCCAAAAGTCTTAAATCATTCTCAATGATCAATATGTCATCCACATATCGGACTAAATAAAATTTCCGTAACTCCCACTAAACTCCATGTATAAACACAACTTCTTGACTTATCGAGAAAAGTTTTATAACATGATCAAAACATTGATTCCAATGTAACACCCCCATACTCCAAGTGCCTTACCAGGACCACTTAGGTATGAAGATACTACCATCTCGGTTACCCGAGGCATGATAATCATAAGACAATGAAGAAACATACTTTATTAAATAAGTTTAAGTGATTACATTACAAAACCAACTGTAAGCAAAATACAACTGTTCTCAAACTATAAACCAACTGAAAGGAACTGTTCTAATAAACACAGCGGAAGACTAAAGACTCTGATATGTGATGACTCCATCCCCAGCTAGATCCCACGCGTATCCAAGATATACCGCTAAGCAATCGCTCACCACCCCGAATGGATCACCACAGTTTTTAAAACATTTAAACGGGGTCAGTACTAATCACACAACTTATATATATATATCAACAGTAAGATACATAGACAGCTTAACCGTCACACATACACACACACACACACCACCAACTCCCATCATCTCAATCCTGACTGTCCACTGGACCAGCCCTGCCAGTGGGGGACCGCAGCCGTTCCCACCTAAGCCCCGCTCATCGTACGAGCGATAACCCTGTCCATTAATGTGCACATCCCCTTTCGTGGCGGGTTCCACGAAGGGCGAAACTAGGGCGTGAAGTCACTCCCGCAAGTGACCCCACTCAGCCGAGAACGCATCTCGAGAACCATCAACAACAATCACAACCACAAACACAGTACAACCATTATATCAAACAACTAAGTACAGCACATCACCAATATCCCATTATGGGACTAATACCGAGTAGAAATCCTACCCGGAAAGCAACACAATCATCGACGATCTAGCAAATTGCCTCAAAACCTCTCCTTTACAAATCCTTCTCCTATCACATAATCACATAATCACAATCTAACCTTAACAAATCATAAAAACCCCCAATCCCAAAATTAGGGTTTCACCAATCTTAACAAAACATTATATAAATTATATTGAAGCTTACCCTCGACGCAAGGAATCCAACGACACGAACTACGATACGAACTGACCGTCTGAACTCCGGGAATTGTCAAGAACGCGATTAGGAAGAAGACTAGTTGCTTTCTCTCTTAAACAGGTTTTAGGTTTTGTAAAAAGTGATTTAGAAACAATGACGGAAGGTTATATATCTTAATCGCGTAATTAACAAAACCCGAGAAAACTCCCCCGTAAAACCGGACACTCGATCGAGTACCCAAGGTACTCGATCGAGTACCCCCTTACTCGATCGAGTGCCTAAGGCTACTTGATAGAGTACCCCCATACTCTATCGAGTACCTAAGGCTACTTGATAGAGTACCCTCTTACTCTATCGAGTACCTAAGGCTACTTGATAGAGTACCCCCTTACTCTATCGAGTACCTAAGGCTACTTGATAGAGTACCCCAAGACTTATAAATACGGAGTATTACAGTCTTCCCTCCTTAAAAAGAACTTCGTCCCCGAAGTTCAACCCATACTCTAAAAACAACCATACTTACTCGACCGGACACAACAACATAACTAAGAACTCAACAACTCGACCAAACATAGAACATGAACTCTTAACCCCCATTCTAACAACTATGTTTACTTCCACAACATGACTCACTATATCGTATCTACCCCATACATATCTCTCACGACACCCACTCCATACATAATCAACTACCATCCTCTAATGCTGCTAGCTCCATAATATCATCAACTATCAAACCCAATACCAAGACACTCATAGACCTCAAACGGAATGTTACATTCTACCACCCTTAAAAGGAACTTCGTCCTCGAAGTTTACTCACACTCATAACCTCATCATCCAATCACAACACTAGTGAAATATTCTCACACTCCTAAACATCACGCTACTACAAGCACGGCCATGGCCTATTAACAACATCAACCACAATATATACAACTCTACTTCGAATTATACTAAGACATGCACAATCATCAAATTTTCTTTTATCGCATCCTACTCCTCTTGAGATAAATGTTACGTCCTCGTAACTCACTAATACTATATCCTTAACTATATCTTCTCATTATTTTCATCACCATCACATGTCATAGATAACCGCCTATAAACCCAACACTCACCATTCCTATATCAAAGGCTCCCATACATAAACATTTCTCATACCTCAACTCATTTGGCATACCACCTAACCTATACCATAAAATTCGTAGCAAAATCACCATACCAACTCTTCATTATTACTGCAAAACAACATACCTCTCTATGTAAGGCACTTATCTCCTAGAAGCATAACTCACGATCCACACTCGTTACGTACACGCACACTAGATCCTCAAGTTCTTTCTTCCATTACCGCAAAACTCATACACAACTTAACATGACACTAATTCCCAATACCCTACACTCACTGTCTCAACAAAAGATTATGAACCACCTGCATCTTTCGGGTCATTACCACACATGTTCTACGACTCACTTGCCATTACCGTGTCTACTGAAACCTTAACTAGAACAAGATCATAATTATTGTAACAACCTCTCACAACCGTGTCCCATGAACAGAATGTCACTATACCATGACAACAACGAAAACATATACAACTCTCTTTATATTAAACTCTACCCTCCTTCTCAAACTGAAACTTGTAAGAAACATTAGCAAACAAAACAATAGTCTATTTTTCCAAACTGAAACTCACAGGAAACAACAACAAATAAAACAACAATCTATGTATGACTGGTATGTATTTTCGAAATTCGAATCATAATCATCCCGCCTACTCCACCACAACCGGTGACGGCATCACAATACCGCCACCAACAGCCACACCGTAGTGCGAAAATACCTGTATCACAACACTATGTACCGTGCCCGGATCACCACCCGAGGCACCACAACCACACCGATAGATATCACAACTGCATACGATTCCCATAAACACTGACTCAGCATAACTTCTCAGACAAGAAAAACTTACTCAAATCCACTTTATTAAGTCACCACGCAACATATTATATGGATACACAGATAAGCATCTCATGAACATCATCTCTACCATTTCACGGAATACACATGTGTTATTAATACACATAAAATTATAACTAGCCATGTCAATTAATCAAATTATTACCTTTTTGGATATCATTCAATTAGATTACCGTGTCCAACATATATATTACAGAACATTCATAAAACAACTTTATAATTATCACACCATACCACTTCTTGTGAGGTCAGAACCTCACACAAACATTTACACATATCGTAGACCCGTAATCACAACCAACTAGTCAATCCTGACCACGTAAGTTACCACTCGATAAAGGTTACCTGTCGCCCGAGTTTAACTCATATGCCCCTCATAACATATTCCCCCATTCGCACAACCATCACTTCCTGCCAAATATAACCATACCTTTACTATTCAACTATTAGCATCCGCCGAGTGCCTTACCAGGACCACTCAGGTATGAAGACATCACCATCTCGGTTGCCCGAGGCATGATAATCAAATAGACAAAACAGAAACAACATTTATTATAAGTAGTTTAATGAATAAGTACAATCCTCGAAACCAAACTGATAGTACAATACATTATTCCAAACTGTCTGAGCTCAACTGAAATGTAAATAAAACTAGACTACAGCGGAAGACTCTATCGTCATGTCGTGGCCATCCCAGCTATCCCAGTACTCATCTCAATACCTGCTCAATATCTGCTCACCATCCCCGAATGGATCACCGCAGTTTACAAAACAACACCGGGTCGCACTAATCACACAATCAATATAGATAACAAAGAATAAGACAAACAGACAATTTTGAACCGCCACACACACACACACACACATCAACCAACCGTCTCAATCACCGATCGTCCACTGGACTACCGCGCTGGGGGACCGCAGGCTGTTCCCACCTAAGCCCCGCTCATCGTACGAGCGATAACCCCGTCCATTAATGTGCACATCCCCTTTCGTGGCGGGTTCCACGAAAGGCGAAACTAGGGCGTGAGATCACTCCCGCAAGTGACCCCACTCAGCCGAGACCGCATCTCGAGAGCCATCAACAAACACAACCACAATCACAATCACAATCACAATCATCATATCAAACAACTAACTACAGCACATCACCAATACCCCATTATGGGACTAATACTGAGTAGGAAATCCTACCTGGAAAGCATAACACGCAGACGGTATCTACAGCTGTCTCAAAACGCCTCTTCTATGAACTGTCCTCCTACCATACAACACATAGATACTACTATTCAATTACTATTCATAAAAACCCCCAATTCCTAAATTAGGGTTTCACTAATCTTAACAAATTATTATATAAATTACATTAAAAGCTTACCCTCGACGCAAGGAATCCAACGACACGAACTACGATGCAAACCGACCGTCTGAACTCCGGGAATTGTCAAGAACGCGATTAGGAAGAAGACAAGTTGCTTTCTCTCTTAAACAGGTTTTAGGTTTTGTAAAAAGTGATTTAGAACAATGCCGAATATGTTTATATACCTTAATCGCGTAATTAACAAAACCCGAGAAAACTCCCCCGATAAACCGGACACTCGATCGAGTACCCAAGGTACTCGATCGAGTACCCCCCTACTCGATCGAGTGCCCCAGCTACTCGATCGAGTGCCCAAACAGTCGAAACTATTTATCTGCAAGAACTTGCCCTTACTGACAGAGTAAGGGCTACTCGATAGAGTACCCCAAGACTATAAATACGGAGTATTACAGTCTTCCCTCCTTAAAAAGAACTTCGTCCCCGAAGTTCAAACCACTACAAAAACAAAGGTACTCCCTCAACCTTCCCGACTCGAAAGCCAAACAAAACATGATACAAACCCAAGGCAAATATCCCGACGCAACATATAAAAGGTGTATAAAACTCTTAAAAACTCTCGCGATCATCTCCTACCCCCCTAAAAAAAACAAGGTTACGTCCCCGTAACCATACATACCTGATCAAAAAGGAAAGGGTAACGCTCTTTCATGATGTCCTCGGCCTCCCATGTAGCTTCCTCGGTCTCGTGGTTAGACCACAGGATCTTAAGCAAAACTGTCTCACCACTCCTAGTCTTTCTAACTTTTCGGTCTAGGATCTGCTTAGGTACCTCAAGATATGATAAAGACTCATCTAGCTCCAAGCTCTCTGCCTCTAACACATGTGACGGGTCACTCACATACTTCCGCAGCTGCGATACATGAAACACATTATGCACTCTCTCCAAAGCAGCCGGTAAAGCTAAACGATAAGCAACCTCTCCAACTCGCTCTAAGATCTCATACGGCCCTATAAACTTCTGACTTAGCTTGCCTTTCTTCCCAAATCTCATAACTCCGCGCATAGGAGACACTTTCAGAAGAACCTTATCCCCAACCTGAAACTCTATATCCCGGCGATGTAGATCTGCATAACTCTTTTGTCGATCCTGTTGCTCTCATCCTTTCCCCGATCATCTTAATCTGTTCAACCATCTCATGCACCATCTCTGGTCCTAAAACCATTGCCAAAGACTATCGTCCCAACAGATTGGACTCCTACATCTCCTCCCATACAAAGCCTCAAACGGTGCCATACCAATACTAGTGTGATAGCTGTTATTGTAAGAAAACTCTATTAAGTCCAACCTCTGCTCCCAGCTACCACCAAAATCCATCACACAAGCTCGCAACATATCCTCAAGAGTCTTGATTGTTCTCTCGGTCTGCCCATCTGTCGCAGGATGAAATGCTGTACTCATCTTCAAAGCTGTTCCCAACGATTCCTGCAACTCCTTATTACTTCTATCTAACCCTTTAGTGCACCAGTTACCTTCTCATCGCTCCAAAACTCAAATCCCATTATTTTATATCGATATCATCTCCCTCTTTCTTACCACAAATATTCTCTTATTATGTCATCAATCACCCTTGCCACTAATCCATCCATAGAATCAACGTTTACTGTTCAACAATTGCATCTCCCTTCTTACATCTCTAGAAATCAAAATTCCTTTCATACCGCTAATTGCCCAAGGAAAACCCACAATAGTTTCATCTCTTAAAAAGCCAAATCTCCACCCCGCGACATGTCTCCACAAAGTTCACTATATACCACTCTTCTCAACCCCTTTAAAACGAACTTTCATTATGTATATTCTTAACCCACACGGCTCTTAACTACCTCCCTCCATAATTCTTTACACATCTCAAGTTGTCACTATCCATATCCTTACTCTCAATCCTTTCATTCTCACGTTCCTTATACTCACATCATCCATTGCCCACATTCACTTACTTTTACGTTACTCAACACACACTCGTATCACTCATCTCATTTCATCTCAGAAAACATGCTCTATGTCTCAATTAAGCCATGACAATCTTCCTTTTCTTTTTCCACTATCTATTACAACCACGTATAACTCATGTCCTCCCACCGAACTCATACTCACCACAGGTGCCACTCACTACACCACAAGATTGGGTAACTTACGCGTCAAGACCAACATACATGTAAAACAATGCATAAAGAAGTAAAATAACCACTTTGAATTAAACATAATATGCAACGAAGTCAAAAGATAAGCATATGACCCAAAACAGGGGTCACTAGATCGAGTACAGGCCACTCGATCGAGTAAGGGACTTACTCGATCGAGTAGGTCAAGATCAGAAGCACGTAAAACAAATAACCAGGGCTACTCGATCGAGTAACTAACGTACTCGATCGAGTGCCCCCTTACTCGATCGAGTACCAAGGATACTCGATCGAGTACCCCAATTCTCAAGACTGCCCAGTTTTCAGAAAAGCAGTCATAACTCACTCATTTCTTGGTCGTTTGGGGCGTGTGACCTATCGTTAGAATCGTAAAAGAACAAGCTATCACCTCCAATTGGAATCACATTAAAATCATTTATGCATCTCAAGTTATAACAGTTTAAAGACAACTTTGTTGTAATCAGACGACATCACTATTTGATTTTAGTTCCAAACAACGTAAGCGACAACAAGGTAAACAAAACAACCCAAAACTCATAACACCAGTATTGCTAATCATATGTTACTATGTTCAAAGCCAAGCAACAACATTCATCATGCACATAGATCATTTAACTTGTCAATCACGCTTTACTCACATGCTCTTATTTTATAACTTCACGTACACAATAACATAATATACGACATGAAATCCCCTATTCACATGTTACTAACATAGCAAAAGTAGAAAATCCACTTCCATCACATAAACATGTCCTCCACATGAATTTCATATTCTCATGCAATTCCTTAACTCATTTTTTTTTTCAACCAATTCAAAACAACATTATAAACCAACCGTCTTGCAATTCATGTATTCAATCAATGACAATTATAATCATATCATCATTATCCTTCACTACACATCTCACATACTCCACATGTATACATCCATTGATTCATACAACACCTTACTATACAGATACACAACACACAAAGTATGCACATAGCGATCCCGACTCATATCCCATGTGACCGGTTCAAAATTGTAGGGCGACCCCTGCGACTTTAGGACGTCTCCCAAGCCTTTGCACTAGCTCCTACAACTTTTACCCCGGGTTCATTTTAATTGACTCCCTATGTTCATTAAGTTCATTGGTTACAGGTTTCAGGAACGTCGCTCTGATACCATTTGTAACACCCCCATACTCCAAGTGCCTTACCAGGACCACTTAGGTATGAAGATACTACCATCTCGGTTACCCGAGGCATGATAATCATAAGACAATGAAGAAACATACTTTATTAAATAAGTTTAAATGATTACATTACAAAACCAACTGTAAGCAAAATACAACTGTTCTCAAACTATAAACCAACTGAAAGGAACTGTTCTAATAAACACAGCGGAAGACTAAAGACTCTGATATGTGATGACTCCATCCCCAGCTAGATCCCACGCGTATCCAAGATATACCTGCCAAGCAACTGCTCACCACCCCCGAATGGATCACCACAGTTTTTAAAACATTTAAACGGGGTCAGTACTAATCACACAACTTATATATATATCAACAGTAAGATACATAGACAGCTTAACCGTCACACATACACACACACACACACCACCAACTCCCATCATCTCAATCCTGACTGTCCACTGGACCAGCCCTGCCAGTGGGGGACCGCAGCCGTTCCCACCTAAGCCCCGCTCATCGTACGAGCGATAACCCTGTCCATTAATGTGCACATCCCCTTTCGTGGCGGGTTCCACGAAGGGCGAAACTAGGGCGTGAAGTCACTCCCGCAAGTGACCCACCCACTCGAGAACGCATCTCGAGAACCATCAACAACAATCACAACCACAAACACAGTACAACCATTATATCAAACAACTAAGTACAGCACATCACCAATATCCCATTATGGGACTAATACTGAGTAGGAAATCCTACCTGGAAAGCAACACAATCATCAGACGATCTAGCAGCTGTCTCAAAACCTCTCCTTTACAAATCCTTCTCCTATCACATAATCACATAATCACAATCTAACCTTAACAAATCATAAAAACCCCCAATCCCAAAATTAGGGTTTCACCAATCTTAACAAAACATTATATAAATTATATTGAAGCTTACCCTCGACGCAAGGAATCCAACGACACGAACTACGATACGAACTGACCGTCTGAACTCCGGGAATTGTCAAGAACGCGATTAGGAAGAAGACTAGTTGCTTTCTCTCTTAAACAGGTTTTAGGTTTTGTAAAAAGTGATTTAGAAACAATGACGGAAGGTTATATATCTTAATCGCGTAATTAACAAAACCCGAGAAAACTCCCCCGTAAAACCGGACACTCGATCGAGTACCCAAGGTACTCGATCGAGTACCCCCTTACTCGATCGAGTGCCTAAGGCTACTTGATAGAGTACCCCCATACTCTATCGAGTACCTAAGGCTACTTGATAGAGTACCCCCTTACTCTATCGAGTACCTAAGGCTACTTGATAGAGTACCCCCTTACTCTATCGAGTACCTAAGGCTACTTGATAGAGTACCCCAAGACTTATAAATACGGAGTATTACATCCAACTCATTGATGTCCTACTTAAGATTCTCTCTTAAGTTTCACATTATCTTAGGATTGCAAGAATATACTAAACTCAAGACATGTATTGAATACATTCCTTCTTTTGAAGAAGTGGGTTTTAGATTAACATGCTGTATGCGTGTCCTCATAATGAAACACAATCCCTAAGAAGATCCAAATAGACTTAAGCATTTCAATTAGTGCAAAACCCTTTGCAACCAATATTGCTTTGAAATCTCTCTTTATTAGTGCAAAACCCTTTGTTTCGGATTTTCATGGCTCTAAGCCTTGTATTGAGTTGTGACTTAAACACTCTTATGTAAGTCATATGTTCATTACTTTCTAGAAGTAATCAACTTGAATCAAACAATTTCTTTTGTAAGTTATAAGCTCTTTACTTTCTTAAAAGTAGCATGAATTCATCATTTTTAACAAGTGACGAATTTAACCTCCTAGGTTTGAATTTAACCTCCTAGGTTTTGAAGAAACAATGTCTTACACAAAACGTCTCATGTAGCCAAGAAAGACCAGTTTCTTGCGACATAACATTCTCTGTGGCATTCTTTGTGGCTCTTGAATAATTTCTCCCACTCTGTCTTCTAGAAATAAACTTGTATTTTAGAAAGACAGCTTCACGAGCCGCAAACTCGTCGTACTCGTGATAATTGAAAAGGGAAAAATGAGCATTTGTTTCTTGTGAAAACTTACAAACTATTTCGGTAACCCTTACCATTTCATATCTCATATGATTCGATTTAGTGGAAAAAAAATCTAGACAAAATGATAAAATCTCCAAAAGGATCAAGTAACTCAAAGTAACTTGATCGAAGTCCAAACCTTATCGAATAGCGTTTGAATTCTTATCCAATCATACATTATCCCATAATGCGTGTTACGAGAGATTAATTTGTGATACTATATCACAATTCATTTGGCTTATATCAAAGTCTTCACTTTGATAATCCCATCACGACTAAATCGTGATTCCTTGAACTCTTTGAAATTCTTCAAAGATTTCTCTATTTACCTTATTAAGTGAACATATTAGTGTCAACTTAAATCGTTGGTAAAATATAATGATCAACCTATTTTGGATCGATGATTTACAACCTCGATCTCCTTTTCAACCAAAAGGCACGAGACATCTTGCTTTGAATACAAGATACGCATATACCATTAACAATCTAATGGTTTCAAGAGTACTCGATAACTCTTTGCGTTTATCATTCCAAAATCTAAGGTTTGATCCTGGGTTACCAATTTGAGTCTTGCATCATCTTTATGATATATCATTCTAGTTTGGTTTAGAATATTATCACCTTGATAATGGGCTAGCCATACATCAAATCGTGGTGTATAGGGTCACAAAAGTGAAACCTCTTTTGTATCTTAACAAGTTTATATTCTTATTTAGAGTGTATGCACTTAATAGTCACAATTAAGTACAACTTTAAATCCAAAAACTAGATTGAGTACATAATTACTCTATCTCTCGACATTATTGTTGCTAGTCGTCATATTCTAATCATCCTATGTATCAAGTACAATGATGAAAACCTCCATTGGTTTCTAATATTGACGAAGTAGTACTAGCAAAATTTATGTAATCATATAAACATTTAAAGAAGAAGATCCTATTAGATGTCCCACAACTAATTTGTTGATTCTTCAATAATTTGGGGTAGTTTCCTTTCTAGTGTCCAACATTTAAGACAATGGAAACTTTATCGGTCGGGATTGATAGGTTTAGTATCGTTATTTCTCAATAACTTTACTTTTAACATTACCTTGTATCAATTCCATTATAATTTTTACTTCTTGAACCTCGTCCTCATCTTAACGGTTTAAGAGAATGCTCCCACTCATTTCAATGAGTCTTTGCTTTGAGAAGCAAAATTGAATTCATGAAGATTACTCTTCATTTGTTCGTTTTAGTCTTAAAACTTTCATTGAAGTGGTTGTGTTATTTTGGTCAATTTTGATTTCCAACAAATCTAGTTACCAAAACAATTTATCGCTTCAAGGTACTTAATTCAATTAAGTATATGAATAACAATCCATTGTAAGTAGATGTGTTAGTCAAGAATCAAAAACCTGTTTGATAATGAATAACCTTTATCTATACTCTTTAAAAGAGATCCTTAGCAATGGTTCATTTGAGGTTTTAGAAGCAAATTCATATTTGTCTTTAGTTACGATGTTTTAATGGAGGTTTTGAAAAAATCAAAATGATATCGTATATGAATTGTGGTAAAGAAATAGAACAATATAATAACGGAATAGTGGAAAACTTAACATTTATCGGTTTAATAATACTTGTAAATAACAAGTAAAGCATTTACATAGTGACCTCTACCCAACTATGATAAATGATTCCGAGATCCAAATTCATATTAACTTGGGCACGGGATAGCCAATGGAACCCTTATCAATATAACTCGGTGGACTAACTCTTTAATCGATTCTACTTTTAGAACTCTCGGTCGATAAAATTACTTTAATATTTATCTATAGCCCGGAACACATGCGACTACGGTCACGAATACTTCCGTTGAGCTCAATCCAAATTTCGAATAAATGTGTCCATGATCCAAACCCATATTAACTTGGGCACGGGATAGCCGATGAAACCCTCATGAACATGAATTCGGTGGATAGACATTTATCACCCACTTCCCCTACGTAACAAGGTTTGTACCCCGGGATGGCCGAGTGCACTTCCTCATGAAATAGGTTTTCATGGTTTCTACTTTTTGGTAAGGCTATGTCTCAATTGTTTATTTTTAGCGAGAGGTCATGTCAATTTATTATCTATCACGTTTTAAGTTAACTAAAGCGGTGAACTACGATAATTTTAATTGACACGGTCGATGAACTCGATAAAATGATAATGCATGTTTTAGTTATGGCGATTTAGCGATGCATGCGACATATAAATAAAATGCAAAGCATAAATTAAATCCTAGTATGGCCTTCCTAAAAAAGAAAATCCAATTAACTATTACATATACGGAAACCAACTCCATTGGTCCCTTGAACTTCGGTTGTGGCACGCATCTCGAGGTAACACCGTCTTTATGTATCGCCATCTTGAAGAAATCCGTCTTTGGGAACTCCGAAATGAATAAAATTACATAATAAATTACATAATTTCCTATTATACATTTGTAACTATAATAAAATAAATCTATTAAATTACAAGACGGTGATACGAGATCACAATAAAATTACAACCGAATCGATATTCCCATACATTTCGGGTAATACCAATTAAAAACTAAGGCCATACTAAGTAAAAATTACATAATTCAAAAATTACATAAAATAAAATTATGACAATCATAAAGAAAATACAGCATTATAATATGTATGAACATGCTCAATTTTATGCTAAATCGCCTTTAAGGAGCCAATATCGTATATTACACGGTTTTTACGGATTTGCGTGATTCAACGTTTTATAATCACAAAAATTACATAAATTCATATTTATGCACAAGTTAATTACCCTAACCAACTTAGGACTCAAAATTAGTCTCCACTAACTATTTGACCATAATTAACTCATATTTCTAAAATTGTTCATTAATGGACCTAAAATTACAATAAAAATGCTATAAACTTCAAATAAATCACAAAAATTTCAAATAAATTCAAAATTTGAAAGTTAAACTCATGAACATTCTGGAAAAATACCATGACACTCATAATGTTCAAAAACTTAGGTTAAAAAATTTTGAAAGTTATCGGGAAAAACAATGTTGCGGTTTATCGGATTTATCAATAAAAATCATAAAAACATGAGAAAAATTATATTCATCAACTTTTCAATTTTAGATCTGAAAAAGATAATAAAAAGCAACATGTGACGTTTTTCATTAGTCATGAAGTATGTTTTAGCAATTTTTTCACTAATTAAGTCACTATTTATGCTATGTTTCATCAAAAATCCATAAATCATGCATGAAGACTTCATTATAGCCTATTATTTTACACATATCTTATAAAATTGCATGTGACAACATACTAAATTTCTATGACTAGATTCGAAATATTTCTCATATTAACCTATTTTTCATCTAAATTCGATTTTTATCATGAAAAATCCATTTTTCGAGCATAAGAACTCATAAAATTATGAAAATTTCCAGATCATTTAAAAATACTATATGTGAAAACATATCCAAAAACCACTGGAAAATTCGAAGTTTAGCTAATTTTCGTCCAAAAATGACATTTTTATCATAAAAATCACATTTTAATGCCAATATTATATAAAATGAACAATAAAATCCATAAATTAACCAAAATATCCTAAATACATTTTAGGATCAGAAACTTTAATATGCATAAATTATTTTCGTGATATATCATAATATCACAAATTTACAAGTTTTGTTTGTTAATCATATAACTCGGAAAAACAATAACCGATTTGCATGCAAACAACCTTGTGCTCTTGATACCACTTGTTGAAAATCTAGATCTATTTATATAACATATTCATATATGTTTCAAATTTATTTAGTCATAAAATAAATTACTAATCTTATGCATGCAAACATCAATAGTTAAGAAAAGAAATCGGTTCCTTACATTGCATGTTTCGCATATTTGGGCACTAGTAAGGTCACCTACCTTACTTAGTTCTTGAGCTTTCCTTATGGATGAACAAGATTCAAAGGTAGAATCTCTCCCAAAGACATATACCCAAGGAACACTCATAATAACTAATATTATTTGTACTAGAAATAATACTAATCTTACTTAAAAATTGATACAAAAATGTATTTCCTCTTGTATAATTTCGGCCAAGAGGAGTAAATGATTTTTGTGGTTTTTCTTTCTCTAAAAATGTCTCACCAAAAATGTAGAGAAAACATAATAATTTTACACTAGAAAATTATGTAAAGAAGTAGTGAATGAATAAAAGAAAAGCCCCTTGTCTTTTCTATGTAGAAACCGATTGGAAGGGAAGGAGAGCCCAATGCATGGGCTAATTTTTCTACCCAAGAAATGTAGGCTTGCATGGCTACAAATAGGTAGGTCATCATTGTGTTTTCTCTTATTAAAATAATCAACACAATTTTTCCACTAAAACCCTCTAATTTTTCGGCACTTATAAAATGGAAAGTCCATTTTATATTTTGTCATTTGTCAGTTTTGTCACATGTAACATGTTACATGACATGTCACAATGTAATGTATTTTTAACATATTAAAAATCAACATACTCATAAAATATGTCATTTACAAAATCGACTAGTAATTCGTAATTACTCGTACCAAAAATGTTTCCAAATTATAAACTACAACATTCTATATTTATAATAATTTATTCATTCCGTTTCAATTGTTTCTGTAAACAATAATTTCATCTAAGTAATAAAACAATTCGATTACTTAGACCGTGTCTCATTTAATCATATTTACAATAAGATACGTAAATTATACTCACAAAATCATCCGTCAATTTTAAGCAATTTAATTAACTCGTATCGGTATACGATTAATTAAATAATCAATTAAGAGTATTTCCCTATAGGTATGACCTAAGGGGATCAATCGATCACCACCGTCGCACGACGTAATGTCAAACTCTAGTCAGCCAATCATTACCGATATGTGTGGACCAGTTGACTGTAAAATATTACATCCCACATGTATTCTTAAAATGAGATTTAATAATGATATTTAAATCATGTGATCGCACTATTGTTGAGGACACATTTCCCAACATGTTCTCTTTGTTGATGTTTTGAAGAAGGAGGGGCCAAAATGCTATGGTAGCATGACCCTTATTCATGTGGTTGAGCAAATGGAGCATGGTAGAGATCCATCATGGTTGGTGCTTGGCGAGATCATCCAAGCTTTGGACAAGGAAGGCTCTTGCGGAGAAGTTCCTTCATTTGGGTCCCCAAGGATCCTCCAAGTGTGGTTATTGGAGAGGCTAAGGTATGTAGAGCCTCCGGTTGATTCTTCTTCTTATTCCTTCTGTCACCTTACCATGAGGAAGAAATTGTACTCGGATAGCTTTGCTTCTACCGAGGCTTATTGGGCCACAGGATTGGCGGAGGAGGGTGGTCCTCACATCCGTTGGGTGGTGCGGTGGTGGCACTTGAGGTCCTTCACGGGGTTGCTCGCTTCGGGTGCTAGTCCTCGTTCTTTGATGGTGGTGGGTTTGAAGGTTGTTTCCTTCATTTATCCCGAAAGACTCATGAGGCAAATGGGGCGTCCACAAAAGGTGCCAGCTCAAGTTACCCTTGTCCAAGAGAATGTTTTCGGAAACTCCAAGCTTGTGGAGGTCTTCGAAAAGTGATGGGCCACTCGGCCGCTTTGGGAGGTACCAAACCCCGTTGCCACGACATGAGTGACTCCCGCTTATGTCAAGTGGTCACGAGCTCCGTCCTTGGAAGAGAGGTCCAAATTCCGTAAGGACGAGGTTGTCGACTTGAAGTATCGAGAGGTTGGCAAGGCCAACCGTGCCTTCTTTGAGGAGTATGTTGATGGAGCTAGTCCCGATGTGATGAGGCCACCAAAGAGGAGAAGCTCGGGTCCCAAGAATATGGTGGGCCGTGCATTGGCCCGTTTCCGGTCGAACATGGGGTCTTGTGCTAGACCGGAGGCCGTCGCCGTCTTAGATCCGTTGAGGATCCGTTCCGAGGAGGAAGTCCATGCTAGGCGGGCCAACAAGAAGAGCAGGGGGAAGATGTACCCCGAGAGAAAAGGCAAGGGTAGAATGGAAGAGTGAAGACCTCCATTACCCACTTTATTATTATGTTGTATTAGTGTTGTGAATTTTTATTATGTTGTACTAGCTATGTTTTGTGTGTTTTGTGCTAGTTTTATTATGTGAGGTGTTTTAGTTGACACCTTAGCTTTGACAAGTTGTAGACTTGTCGAGCTTTATTTGTTGTTGAAATTGTAATCCCTCCCATTATTAATTAAATAAGAGGATTGATCGTGTTGAAAATTGTGAACGCTTGTTTCTTCCATCCATTTTGTAAAGACAATTCGATTTGAATCGTCCTAAACATTTGCACTTGGGAAAGTGGAATTTTTGTGGGAAGGGAGAGAGGCTTCTTTTTGTGGGAAAAGGAATTGTTTTCCCTTTCTTTTTTTTTTTGATGGGGATGTTTTTTGTGTATGTGGGGGTTTTTGTCGTATAGTGATGGTTGTATTTGATTGTGGGGATGGTTGTATCCTTCTTGTGTAAGAAAAGACTGCCTACGTATTCACCTGAAGAGGTAAAATCAAACCATGACCGTAGTTCGAAATGTTTTGTGAATTTGATTGGGTTTTGTGGTTGTATCCTTCATGTATAAGAGGGACTGCCTACGTATCCACCTGAAGAGGTGAAATCAAACCACGCTCGTAGTTCAGGGGCTTTTTTTGTTCTAGTGCAAATGGATGTTGCTTTTGACAGATCAAAGGACCTACGAAACGGGCAAGGTGCCGCAACTTAGACTCGATAAAACATGCAATATCAAATCAAAACACGTTGAGGAACTTGACTTGAAAAGGGTTGAGGTGGTTGCTAGTTGTAAAACTATGTTGAGGTCGTTGGTTGTTATGGTTCAAGGGTAGTATTTCTTGAGTTGGTCTAGGTTGGTTGGGTTTGTAAAATCCTCCCCATCTAAGTCACTCAGTCTCACTACGCCCCCCGAAAGTATTTTCTTGACCGGTATGGCCCGGCCTAATTGGGTTTGAAATTTCCCCTCGGATCGACGGGTAATGGTGCTTGGACCGACTTGAGGACCAAGTCGCCTTCCTTGATGTTCCGGGGTTTGACCCTCTTGTTGAATGCCTGTTGTATACGTCGTTGGTATAGCTGGACGTTGTGCAAGGCGTTGAGTCGCCGCTCGTTTAGAAGAGTGAGTTGCTCGTACCTTCGACGGGTCCATTCCGCCTCAGGGACTTAACTCTCCAGTAGGATGCGTAGAGAAGGGACTTCTAACTCTACCGGTTGAACCGCCTCCATGCCATATGCTAGGTAGAAGGGTGTGGCACCCGTCGGTGTTCGAATGGAGGTTCGGTATCCCCAGAGTGCGAATGGGAGTTTGCTCTGCCAATCGCGGTAGTTGTCTTGCATTTTCTTGATAATGCTGACGAGAGTTTTGTTAGCTGCCTCCACCGCTCCGTTGGTTTGGGGATAGTAGGGGGATGATCGATGTCGTTTGATCTTGTATTTGTCCAGCAAGGCTTGAGTTTCCGCCCGGAAGTGAGAGCCTTGATCGCTGATGATTTCATGGGGTACCCCATATCGGCAGATGATGTTGTTCTGGATGAACTTGGTCACTTGTTTGGCAGTCAAGACTGCATATGACTGCGCTTCTACCCATTTGGTAAAGGAGTCGATGGCGACGAGGACGAAACAATGCCCCTTAGTGCCTACCGGGTTAACTTTCCCGATGATGTCGATGCTCCAGGTTGAGAAAGGCTAGGGTGGTGTCATGGTGTATAAAAGGGATGGTGGTATGTGTTGTATGTTGGCGAAGATCTGGCAATTGTGGCAATGTTTGACGTAGTTATGTCAATCGGCTTCCATGGTGGTCCAGTAGTAACCTAGCCGCATAATTTTCCGGGTAAGCATCATTGCGTTCATCTGAGGGCCACATTCTCCGTCGTGTACCTCTCCCATGACTTTTTTGGCTTTGTGATGGTCAATGCAAAGGAGGAGAATCCCTTGGGGTATTCTTTTGTATAGTTGATTGTGGTTTATCACTAATTGTGATGCAAGTAAACGGATGGCTCTTTGTCCTCTTGGGTCAGAGTTAGGAGGGAATTCATTTTTGGTTTTGTAGTTGAGGATGGCTTGGTACCAAGGTTCATCATGGCTTTGCTCGTCGTTGTTGATGGCACAAATGTGAGCTGGCTCGCTCCTTCTCTCGACACATAGGGGCATCGATGTCATGTCGTCAGGTATGTTGACGAGCGCGACAAGTTTTGCTAGGGCATCAGCAAATTGATTTTCCTCTCGCGGCAAGTGAAAGTAGTCGACTTGGTCGAAGAACTCGGCCTCTTGATTGATCTTTGCTCGGTAGGGAGCCAAGCTGTCACTTTGGATTTTCCATGATCCGGACACCTGGTTGATGATGAGCGAGGAATCGCCGTGGACCCTCAGTCTCTTGATGCCAAGTGTGATGGCTGCTTGTAGGCCGATGAGGCATGCTTCATATTCAGCGGCGTTGTTGGTGACGGGGAAGTCTAGCTTGACCGAGATCGGAACATGTTCTCCCTCTAGTGATATTAGGAGGATTCCCACCTCGAAGCC
This sequence comes from Silene latifolia, assembly GCF_048544455.1. Classification (NCBI taxonomy): domain Eukaryota; kingdom Viridiplantae; phylum Streptophyta; class Magnoliopsida; order Caryophyllales; family Caryophyllaceae; genus Silene; species Silene latifolia. Next base: position 118,748,692 of record NC_133531.1, read on the forward strand.
TCTCAGATTAGATGCGCCGTCGAATTATAGGTCCCATGCGTCGGAATCGGCACAAAGGATGTCCTCGTCTGGAAGTGACCATGTGTCGGTCGTTGGATCCTCGTTGACGGGATTCTCTACTAGGAAATCGGCAACTGCTCTTCCCTTAATAACCTTAAGGGGTACAAACTTGAGATCAAACTCGGATAGCGTGAGTGTCCACCTAGACAACCTTCCGTTTAGTACGGGTTTTTCGAAGATATATTTGACCGGGTCCATCTTGGAGTAGATGTGGACCGTGTAGCTGAGCATGTAACGCCGCAGCATCTTTGTTGACCATACTAGGGCAAGGCATGTCTTCTCCAGTTGGGTGTATCTTGTCTCGTACTCAATGAACTTTTTGCTGATGTAGTAGATGGCTCGTTCTTCGCCGTCGACTGTTTGTGCTAGCATTGCTCCCATGGCTGTGTTTGTAACAGTCAGGTATAGGGATAAAAGAATCCCCGGTTGAGGTGCCATGAGGACAGGAGGTTTGGATAGGATTTCCTTTATCCTGTCGAAGGCCTTTTGACAGTTGTCGTCCCAATCGGTGTGATCGGAGGCGCGAAGTTTCTTGAAGATTGGTTCACAAATCATGGTGAGATTGGCAATGAAGCGGCTGATGTATTGGACCTGACCGAGAAATCCCCGAATCTCCTTCTCGTTCCTAGGTCGAGGCATTTGTTGAAGGGCTTTGATTTTGGTTGGATCAATCTCAATGCCTCCTTTGCTGACGACATGTCCCAAGAGTTTTTCGGAGGTGACCCCGAATGCACACTTCTAAGGATTTAGTCTCATGTTATATATCCACAGACGAGCGAAGAATTTCCGAAGGGCGTTGATGTGGCCGTCCCGTTCTCTTGATTTGACGATCATGTCATCGACATATACCTCTACCTCCTTGTGCATCATATCATGTAGGAGAGTGGTAGCGGTTCTTTGATAGGTTGCTCCGGCGTTGATGAGGCCGAAGGACATGACCGTGTCGCAATATGTACCCCACTATGTAGTGAATGCAGTCTTGTGCATTTCTTCCTCAGCCATCTTAATCTGGTTGTACCCAGCATACCCGTCCAGGAATGATAGGAGAGCATGTTCGGCAGTATTGTCCACTAGAATGTCAACATGTGGCAAAGGGAAGTCGTCCTTTGGACTCGCCTTGTTCAGATCTCTGAAGTCGACGCAAACCCGAATTCTTCCGTCTTTCTTCGGTACAGGCACAATGTTGGCCACCCAATCAGAGTATTCAGACACTTTGATGAACCCAGCCTTGAACTGTTTATCTACTTCTTCCTTGATTTTCAGGGCCCATTCAGGACGCATCCGGCGTAACTTCTGTTTCACGGGTTTAGCTCCGGGCTTAATGGGTATCCGGTGCTCTGCAATTTCCTTGTCAATCCCAGGCATGTCTTTGTAGGACCAGGCGAACACGTCCTTGTATTCGTGGAGGAGGTCAATGAACTGTTGTCTTTCCGAGGGGTCCAGGGTTTTCCCTATCCTAAGTTCTTGAGATGTGTTGTCGGTTCCTACGTTAATAGGCTCGGTATCTTCAATGATGGGGGTTCTGGTTTCTCGTTTGTCAAGTTCTTTGGCTAAGTGAGGTGGGTAGTCGGTTAAGTCATATTCCTCATAGTCATTCAGAATTTCATTGCAGTTAAATTGAGACGAGTCATAAGCAAACTTAACGTTCATTAAGTTCACACGAGCGAAAAGCTCGGAGAGGACAGACATCTCGTGGTCAGTCAGAGGCGTCACAACAGAGGAGGTGGCCCCCGGAACAGGCTCCAGGTTGTCACCTTTCATGGGAGTGGGGGTGACCCTAGTAGACTCAGCCTCTGAATCAGCCACGACTTTGTGATAAAATAGTGGGAAGGGGACCTTGACTGGGACATCAGGAGTGTTAGGAGCTATGACAGACTCCGACTCTGACTCAGACTCAGATTCAGATTCTTCCTCACTTCCCTCCTTGAACATAGGGCCTTCTCCAGTTGTGATCTTTAGAATGCGGCCTCGACGATCGGTCCACTTGACGGTCTTCCTCCAGCCTTGTGTAGCTTTCTCCGGGTCAGTTTCGGAGATCAAGGCGGTTGGGTCAAATTGATTGTCCTTCAGGGCGATGTTGATAATGTCCTCATAGTCGAGGTGCTTGATGTTATCTTCTCCAAAGAGGAAGGTGACAACTTGTCCATCGAGGCATGACAACGGCTTAGACTCGGTTGATGCAGCTTCGGTGTTGTCAGAGATGAAGTAGCAGTCCTGGAAGACTTCTACGCCCGGGTACCTGGCCTTAGCCACAGAGTCATAGATCGGCTCCGGAAAGCCATGATAGAGCTCGGACTCTCCCTCGGGGGCAAAGTATTCGTTGAAGGTCAGATGATAGGGACGAAGGATAACCCCGTGCTTCTTGCGTTTTCGAATTAGGAGGTTCATCTCCTGGATATCTTCATTGGTAGGCTCATATCCCAGTCCGAAGGGTATTTTGGGGACCTTAGCCTGTTTTAAAGGAGGTAAGGCGTTCTTCAGTGGATTGAGCGGTAAACCCGGGAAGTAACCTTGGCGCATCATGATGCGGTTGACTGTGAGGTTAGCAAACGGGTCACAATAAAAGGGTGTTGATTCATCAGTTATGGAATTAACGGCTTGGAATCCCCACATTTCATTATCATCCTCCTCAATGGTCTGGGAGGCTACTCCCTTTCTCAAGACAGCTTTGATCGGCGAAGCAGGAATTGTGATTGTTTTCCCGTTGAAGGGGACCCTGATTTTCTGGTGGAGAGCTGAGGTAACTGCCTTGACGGCGTGAATCCAGGGACATCCCAGGAGCATATTGAAGGAGGTGTCGATGTCGACCACCTGAAAACTGGTTTGCCTTTCCAGTGGTCCGGTTGCGTCAGTCAGAGTGATGAGCCCCGCGACCTTGCGACGAGTGACGTCGTAGGCGCGTACTCCTTGGTTCGTTGGAACCAAATCGGCTTCCTTAATACCCAGCTTGTGAGCAGTCTTGAGGGGAATGACATTCACTGCGGATCCGTCATCTACAAGGACCATGGGCACATTCTTCTTGAGACATTGTACGATGATGTACAGGGCAAGGTTATGATTGGCTGCGAAGGGAGGGATATCTTCGTCAAAAGAAGACGAATGGGTTGTTCAAGTTAGGGGAATCCCTTGTCATATGTGCCACTATTTCTTCAGGGGAAGAGGTGGAGGGCACAGTTAATTTTCCCAAAGCCTGTAGCAAAGCCTGTCGATGCTCAATGGATGTCGCGATCAATTGCTAGATTGAGATCTCGGCTTTTGCCTTCTGAAGCTGTTTGAGGGTTGAATTCTCAAGAGCCTTTTTTTTTTTTTTTTTTGATGAAATGTAAGTTTCCATTAAGCACGAAACAGCTATTACAAGCTATAAACGTTTTTAGACATAATACAATTTGTAACACCTCTCCTCAAAGAGGAAAAGCATAAAACAAGATAAAAAAAAATTACAGGACTACATCATTCATCCCATCAGAGGGTAACTTTATCCTTGTAGCAAGATGCATCCTAATTTCAGTCATAATCTGGGAACTCAAAACAGCAGGCCTCAACAGCAACCCATCAACCCGAGCCCTATTTCTTTGAAGCCAGAGATGATAGTATACTGCCAGGACCATACACAGTAGACCCTTTTTCTTCAGCTGCGAACACTGATATCCCTCAATCCATTCCAGTAAATCAGACTGAGGGAGCACCACCTGACACAGTCTGGACAAATCATCTAACACCTGCCTGCTATATGCACAAGTCTGAAAAATGTGGTCATAACTCTCAGTAGCCTGTCCACACAGCAGACAACTATCATCAGGTGCAATACCCAACGCAAAAAGTCTTTCCTTGAGCATCAATGCTCTCCTAGCAATCATCCAGCAGATAACCTGATGCTTAGGTATACAAACCTGATGCCAAATAAGTTTATGCCATGACACAGGCTGAAATTTCTGTCTCAGCATATCATAGCCACTACCAATGGTATAGCCCTTTGGATCCATGATCCACTGTCCATCCAAGTAACCAGGAGCCAAAAGATCACGAGCTCTGCTGCACTGCCTTCCAACCCCAACTGATATCACCACTAGGTTGATAATTAGGCCATAGACCCCCTTTTATATACACCTGATTTACCCACTTCACCCACAGTCTATCAGGGCTACAATAGACCCACCAAACAAGCTTCCCAATTGCTGCCACATTCCAGGACATACTGTCTCTAATTCCAAGACCACCTTCTGATTTAGGAGCACACACCTTCTCCCAACTTACCTTTGGAACTCTCATATAGTCCACATTCCCATCCCAAAGATAATTCCTACAAATGGAGTTAATTCTATTGAGCACCCCCTTTGGAATGATAAAGATATTAATCCAATAACTATAAATGGCAGTTAGGACAGTGTTGACTAAAATCAATCTACCAGCATAAGAGAGTTTTTTAGTCCCAAAACTCCTAATTTTTTGAACCAACTTTTCCACCAACACCTGACAATCAGCCTTTAGCATTCTCCCACAAGTAACAGGTATCCCCAAGTATTTAAAGGGCATTTGCCCTTCACTGAACCCAGAGATCTGTAGAATATCATTTTTAACCCAACTCTGAACTCCATTAAAATAAGCTTCAGACTTTAAAGAATTCATTTGGAGACCAGAGGCAGCAGAGAATGTGGCAATAGATCTTAGCAACACCATAATAGAAGAGACCTCTCCTTTGCAAAATAGGAGGAGGTCATCAGCAAACATAAGGTGTGACAGATGGAGAGGACTACACATAGGATGATATTTGAATGACATGTGTTCAGTAGTGTAAGCCAAAATTCTACTCAAATACTCCATGGCAATGGTGAATAAAAGAGGGGAAAGAGGATCACCTTGTCTCAATCCTTTAGCCCCATTAAAATGTCCAAATATCTCACCATTAAAAACCAAAGAATATGAAGCAGTAGTAACACACTCCATGATCAAATGAATAAATTGAAGTGGAAATTTTAAGGCCTTCAACATCTGCTCAAGAAAACTCCAACTAACAGAATCATAGGCCTTCTTTAGGTCAACTTTCATCATAAATCTAGGGGACACAGCCTTCCTATGATAGCATCTAACAATGTCTTGACAAATAAGTATATTCTCCACTATGATTCTCCCCTTAATAAAACCCCCTTGATTCTCACTGATAATGAAAGGAAGAACAGGAGCTAGTCTATTGCAAAGGAGTTTTGAGATGCACTTATAGACTACATTACAACAGGAAATGGGTCTAAACTGGGTCACACTTTTAGGTATGTCACACTTAGGAATAAGGGTGACAAGAGTGTGGTTAAGTTGTTTCAACAGCTTACCAGAGATAAAGAAGTCTTTGACAGCTGCAACCACATCCTCACCCACTATCTCCCAAGAGTCTCTGAAAAACGCACTAGAAAATCCATCTGGTCCTGCTGCTTTGTGAATAGGAATGGAGAACATCACCTGTTTAACCTCCTCCGTAGTAACAGGTGCCATAAGCATAGAGCAATGATCACTGGAGCAAACCTTACCAAGCTGTACCACATTCTGAGATATATCAGAAGTAGCAGAAGTAGAGCCCAATAAGGATTTATAGAAATCCAGGAAAGCCCCTTGAATCTCCTTGGTGTCCTCACATTTCACTCCCTTAGCACTTTCAATCCTAACAACATTATTTCTCACCTGCCTGGACTTTATAATACTGTGGAAATATTTAGAATTCTGGTCACCCTTCTCAACCCAAGTGGCCTTGGATTTTTGCATAAGAAAGTCATGACAAGCCCTGTCCAGGAATCTCACACTATTGGCAGTATCAAGTTCTTGCTGAATAAGATCAGAGTTCAGAGGATCACTTCTAAGTTTTTCTTGAATATACTCCAAAGAAAGTCGAGCTCTAGCTGCATTATTCTCAATATCATTAAAAGCATCCTTATTCAACATTTTTAAAGGCCATTTCAAACTCTTCAACTTTTTAACCAATCTGAACATTTTGGTACCCTGCCACTCCTTACTCCAATACTGCTGAACACAAGGTTTGAATGCAGGAGAATGGCTCCACATATTGTAATACTTAAAACTTCTTCTTTGCTTATCAGTATACTGTTGACTTTGAACAACACTTGGAGAATGATCAAAGAGGCCAGCATTATAGAAATGGGCATAAGCCTGAGCATTATCATTCAACCATTGATGGTTGACAAGGACTCTATCCAGTCTGCTATATACCCTAGTAGCTGCCTCATGTTTATTGCACCAGGTATATAGAGAGCCACTAGCTGGACAGTCTCCCACCTCACACTCATCAATGCAAGCCTTAAAATCATCAATTTCTTCAGCTGTACTAACTCCCCCCAGCCTCTCAACAGGAGCCAAAACAGTGTTGAAATCACCACAAATGACCCAAGCCCCATTAATACCATTTTTTAAAGCACACAGTCTATACCATAAAGGTTTTCTCTCCTTAACTCCATTAAAGGCATAAACCATAGTTAACCAAAAATGATGATGAATACCCAAATCAGTAACTTCCAAATGGATAAACTGAGCATTATATTCATGAATGTGCACTCTAAACATGACAGGATTCCACAATATCCAAATCCTGCCCCCTTTATGACAATGAGTGTTTGTAGTTAAAGACCAAGAAGCACACATATTATTTCTAACTGAATTTAGAGACAAAGGCTTTACCTTTGTCTCAAGGAGGCCAAATAACCCTATCTGATGATGAGAAAGGAAATTTTTGATTGTGTTTTGTTTAGATAGGCTATTTAACCCCCTGATGTTCCAAAATCCCCAATTATACATTATCCCCAATAAGGGATAATGCACTACCATTCGTACCAATGCCCACTTTAGGAGACACATTACCTAGATTATCAAGGAAAGTGTGAGTACCAAATTTAACAGAGCTAAGCCCAGCATCCACAATCTCCTGTCTACTTAGCCTGATAACCTTTCTAGCAGGGGTATTGACCATGTGATATTTCCCATTCCTACTCCAGGAAACTTCAAAATTGTTGGGTATCTCAGTTGGCACAGGAGTGGTTATCACTTCAATAGGAGGGGAGGCAGGGGGGGGAACTGTAACAGCAGCAGCAACAGGTTTAGGCTGCACCTGTTTAGGCACCCATTTCTTTTTCCCACCTTGTTGAGGTACAACCTTAGGAACCACAGGTCCTTTACCCTTCCTACATTTAGCAGAATCATGCCCAATCCCTTTACACTGAGTGCAAAGGATAGGCTGCCATTCAAACTCCACTTTCACACTCACTATGTTACTATCTTCATCCATAAAACAAATCTTTTCAGGGATAGCCTTTCCAAAGGGGACATATACCATTACCCGAGCAAACCCTAGACGAGTTTTCTCAGCAGTGGCAGTATCACACCTAACATAACGACCCAATAATCCAGCAATTCGAGGAAGACACTTACCCCAGAATTTCAGATGAAGATTATGAATCCTTACCCACACCGGGACCTCTTTAACCTCGTCCTTCACCAGGTCCACATCCTCATTCCATGGTCTGACAATAAGGGGTTTATTGTCAAAAAGGAAATGACCCTGTTGAAGAATGGCTTCCGTGGCAGCACTATTTTTGAACCGAACGAGAAAGACGCCATTAGGACAAAAGGAGATCTTATCAATGGGAAATTTTGCCCACAAACGCTTTAGGAAACCCTCCACTACTTCGACTGGAGGATTAGCGCCCAAGACAAACCCATAGACCGAATTTTTCCAATAAAGCAGCTCATCCTTGACATCTTCCTCCGTAAATTTCAGAAGATCTGCAGGCTCCTCAGGAATACTCCCCAATGGAGACTTTCCTTTTTTTCGTTTCTGAATCCTCCATTCAGATTCATCAGAAACCACAGCATCCAAATCATAGGGTTGAATCCCCACAATCTCATTAACATTTGCAGATTTCTGTTTATCCCCACTGCTAGGACCCCCAATAATCACCGTATGCGAAGAAGGAGGCACCACAGGAGTAGGAACCGTTATTGAATTAGAGCCTAGAGGAGGGAATTGCGTGACATCAGAACAATCAATCACCATTTTTAGGGTTTTTAGGGTTTATGCTTTGTTATCGTACGCTAGTTTTTGGTTATTTTTTTGGATTTTTTCTCTCTCTATCTCTACATCTCTTTTCTTCTCATACTAATTCTCAAGAGCCTTTGGTTGAGTGTCCGTGTCCGGGACAACTTGGTCGTTCATTGTTGGAACGACCGTTGGATTGTTCGGGTTCTGATAGGGGCGTCCGGACCGGGTAAGGTGACCGGTCTCTTTCGCCCGTTTCTCTTTCCCTGGGACGATATAGACATCTTTAACATCATCTCTCCAGATGCCATTGATTTCAGGATCTCAAAGGCACGTTGGAGGGGTATTTCTTGGTGGGCAATTTTTGTGAGGGACATTTTTGTGAGGATAATTTTTGTGAGGGTAGTTTTTGTGAGGGTGATTATTGTGAGGTGCATGCCAGAATGGTCGCGGGAGCAATCCATCCTGATGAGGGTAGTTTTAGGCGCTCAGGGGACTCTCCCTCGGGCGTGGTGGCGGAGGATTGAAGATAAGCCGGCGGTAGGCGTCGTCAAGTCGGGTGATCGTTTCGGAGAGACTGGCTATGGCTTCCTTAACCTGTTGGAACATGGTGAGCATAGTTGCGGCACTGAATATGAATACCCCGTCATCAACTGGCAGGATGAGGTGTGAGCAGTCCAGAGTTGGCTCATCGTTGGAGATAGCGTGGATTCCGAGAGGATTTGTTTTGTTGTTTGGCTTAGTCGGCGGGGGTAAAGGCAAATCCCCTTTCTCAATCATGTCTTGGATAATGTGTTTGAGTTTGAAGCGGGTTTCTGTATCATGCCCCTTCCCTTGATGGTATTGACAATAGGCATTGGGGTTCCAGAAGTGGGATATCTTAGCATCGGTCGGATCCGGGGTGGGTCAGATTGGTTGTAACTTCCCCTGGTCCATGAGCCTCTTCAGGGCACTCGCATAAGTTGACCCTATATTAGTGAACACTCTCTGGGGGCGCTCAGCTCTCTTAGCGGATGGTTCAACGAGGTTGACTTCATCAATTTTGTTCGTTTGGCCGTAAGGGCGAGACCCGGTCGAGGTGGATCCTTGGTAGCCTCTGCCAGTAGTCTTGGCCAAGACACCCTTCCGGAGGTCATCTTCAATGCGTGTCCCAAGAATTTGCAGATCCTGGAAGGTCTTAATAATTTGATACCTCAGTAGGTTGTCATACACTGGACGGAGATTGTTGACAAAATTTTTACCAAATTTAATTCACTCGGCTTGCTAACCAGCTGAGTACTTACCCTTCTCCAACGGGTTAAGAATTCGGTGAACCCCTCCTTGTCGTTCTGGGTTAGGACGTCAAGGGTACGGGTATTGGCTTGGATTTCAACATTGTTGGCATATTGTTTGGCGAATTCAACTGCGACTTCATCCCAAGTAGTAAAGTTTTTCTGATCAAGGGAGTAGTACCACTAACGAGGGATCGGTTCCAAAGAGGACGGAAAGATCCGGGTGAAAAGCTCATGTTTGACCCCTTTAATGGCCATGTAGTCTTTGAAGGCACGGATATGATTGAGCGGATCCTCCACTCCTTTGAACTTAGGTACATCAGTTAGGGTAAAGTTGTCGGGTAATTGATCCCCAACAGGTTCGAACCTTCGGTTGTTCTCAAGATGGATATTGTTACCCCGGGCTAGGAGCTGTTCTTCCAAGCGCTTTTGCCTCTTCTCAGTTTCAGTCAGAGGTGGAGTATTATGTTCTCCAGCTTCCTTGTTCTCTAGGGCGTTGATACGGGTCTCGACGCGATCCAGGGTGACCTTAAGAGCGGTGAGCAGGCTGGCTAGCTGATCAGTCGTGACATCTCTGTTGTTATTATTGTTGTTGTTGTTGACAGACGAAGTTGAAGACGGGGCCATGGCTCTGAGGCAGAAAAATGGCTCACATTACAACTCAATCCGACACGGTTCAAAGACTGAACGCAGACAATGCAAAGGACGAGACAAAGAGCAGACCCAACAAGACGAGGGTGACCGTGTATGGTTCCTCGGTGCTGACTCGATTTATGACGTGACGGTGTTGACCGAACTTTTGACACGCGTCCAATGTAGTGGCGTGACACCATTGGACGAGTCTCGTGGTGAGACAACTCATAAGTAAAGACCCATAAGTACGTTTGCTTTGACTCTTTAGACACGAGGCAGAATTGGAATGGTGGACTGAAGTTTTCGAAAATAGAAATTTTTAAAAAGATTCATTTGTCGCTTTGTGGACGGCTTCCGAAGATAGAGATCTCCGCAAGTCGGTTAGTTGAAAGGGTTGTCTTAAGTTTATTTGCAAAAGACGGCTTGAGTTTGAGTCGGCTCGGAAAACAATGAATTGTCTCCCAAGACGGTTTTTGAAATTCAAAATTGTATGTTTTGAAAATCGAGTTTGAAATGTTTGAAGAGGTCTCGGGAACGGTGCATGGTCCTCGGGATCTCGAAAGTGTCTCGAGAAAAGGGTGTGTGCTTTTCTTGGATTTTAAAAGAGCCATTGTCGGCGCGAAACGGGTTAAAATCCGTGTCTCGACGCACCGATTATAACGGCGTGAAAATGTTATTTGAAATGGTTGTAAAAAACCGAGTTTGAAAATTGTCATTACGACGGCCTAAAAAGGCGTGTTGAAATGGTTATAAAAACCGGGTTTGAAAATTGTCATTACGACGGCCTAGAAAGGCGTGTTGAAATGGTTATAAAAACCGGGTTTGAAAATCGTCATTACGACGGCCTAGAAAGGCGTGCAACGGTCGGTGAAAGACCGAGGTTTAAAACGGCCATCATAACGGCGCAAAAAGGTGATTTTGAAAGTTTGAAAATGACAAGGAAGGACTTATGATCAAGTAGCACATAAGTACTCACAGTTCAATATATTATGCATTATGCTGACACGAGTTTTGGCTTAGAAGGGTGGGTTACACACCAAGCAATCAAACCCCGATTTGCGAGAGGGATACCAATCCAAACAAAATGTGTAAGGAGGGTGCCCTAGCCTCGTGCTCGAAGGTGATGAAAGCTCTTTGACGAAACAGAAATGTGTAACGTCAACGGTATGCTTGACTCAATCGGGATTCGAAACGCGGGGATGAGAAAACTCACGCCGACGAGACGAGCCAATTGGTCGAAAAGGGTTAGGTTATGGGCCCGGACAAGGAACCCGACCGTGACCGTAATATCAATTAATGCATTCCAACCAAGACCTCGTTCGAGTCTCACCATCTAGGGATCACAAAGACGTAAGTGTCCTAGTTTTCCCCAGCGGAGTCGCCAATCTGTGGACATCGACCCACCTGCGAGCCCACTTCGATCTGTGGACATGCAGTGGTCTTTTGAAAGACACGCTCGGCGGCGTAAAAATGCTTTCGACCGGATCGTTTTAGATCGGTCGGTTTCGTCTCGGTAAGGGTCTCGAAATGATTAGAGATGTTCGGAGTCGCCATCAAGCATTTGTGGGATGCTTGGAACCCATTCGAATCCACTTTATACCTCGATTAAATGAAACACAAAGCAGGGTTTGACATAGGTACTAAAGATAAGGAATCATCCCTCTTTAGCATCCTATCTCTAGAATGACTCTCGTACTCCCTGGATAAGGTCGTCCACTATCCAAAGTTTCTGAATAAGAGGTGAAGGTACGTATTGGGAAGCCCTTTAATCAGACACCCAATCCCGCCGCATGTAGCGGCCTCTCTCCGATCGATCTTGGTTGGTTGAATGCAAAAGTTGATAAAACGGTTTAAATGCATGAATGCGCATCCAATAATTTAAACCTAACATGTGAGAGCTTTCTAAGTCGGTTGATTTAATCCAAGTATCAAGCATAAGATGTCGAGTTGGATTAATGGTCGATTTGCATGCAAGGCGGAAATTAAACATCCATTTACCGTATTAGGTTTATGGTGCATAACGTGATCCATTTGTCTTAGTAAGGCATTTTGCAAATATGATTTTGAATGAGCAAATAGTCATCTGATCCGTCCTATATCCGGGCTAACCGGAGTCAGGATCATCCTAGACTAATGCTGGAAAGGGAACAGGCCCTGTACCAGGCGGCTATATCAGGCGCGAGCCAGCCGGTGGTGTAAAGGGACCTCCTCTGGTTTTGGAAATGAGAATTGAAAGGCCTGTTTATGTAACACCCCCATATTCAGAGGAGCCTTAACTAGGCCTTCCTTAGCATATAAGGGTATTACCATCTCGGTTGCCCGAGGACAGTAATAATCAAATGTCGATAAAAGAACTATTATGTTATATTACAAGTGAATTAAAACCAACAACGATATAAAAGATACAACTCAAAGACTACTCTCTAAAGCTATCGAATCTCGTGAGGACTCATCCCTGCCCGGACTCCAGCTATCAACAACATCAACACCTGCTAAGACCGACTGCTCACCATAAGGGATCACGGCAGACACATAACAAACAAAACAACCACATAAGGTCAGTACTGAGATAAGATACGACAACAACAACATAGCTATCAACACGACACAACGCTATCAACCTCACACACAATCACAATAATCCAATCAACCTCTGTCACTGACTGTCCACTAGACCAGCCCTGCAAGTGGGGGACCGCAGCCGTTCCCACCAAATCCCCGCTCATCATACCGAGCGATAACCCTGTCCATTAATGTGCACATCCCCTCCCGTGGCGGGTTCCACGGAGGGCGAAACTAGGGCATGAAGCAACTCCCGCAAGTGACCCCACTCAGCCGAGGACAAGCCTCGCGAACCAGAGACAAACATTCACAAACAGCTGAAACGCAACAACCAACAAACTGTATGTACTAACCAACTACAGCATACACGCTGCCACACAACGCAGCCATAACTCAACAACCATGATACAACAATCGACACACTAGACTATCTATAGAAACTGAGTAGGCGAACCTACCTTTAAGCAACTGCAACCAATCTATGCCAACATATGACATATCCAGCAACCAAGCAAAGCCTATAACCACAACACACTCATCTATTACTACCAAGCAAACCCTAATTGCAAAGATGAGGGCACGGATGATGATTATGACACACCTATAAGGAGAAACCCTACAAAAGACCGCTACCCGACTCAAGCTACGCTCTCCTACGGCACAAGGACCTTCAAAGGTCTTCCATGGAGGTTTTGTGGAGAAGGGAAGGGAAAGAGGCGACCAAAGGATAGGAGGAATGAGGCGGAAATGATTTGCGGATTTAACAAAACGCGATTAAAAACCGTCGCTGAAAACTCGATACTCGATCGAGTACCCAACATACTCGATCGAGTGGCCCCCTACTCGATCGAGTAACCTAGTTACTCGATCGAGTAGCCTCTACTCTATCGAGTACCACTCATAACACGTAACCCAAGATAGTTTTGGCACGCACTTCTAAGAACTATTCCCGCTCCCAAGGTCAGTCAATGCTGGTCAAAGGGTCTCTAAAAGGGCGGGTATTACAGTCTTCCCCTCTTAAAAGAACTTCGTCCCCGAAGTTCAACTCACCTAACTCAACGCACAAGACACGGAAAAACACGCCATCACCATTCTTCCTACTCAAGTCATTACTCCCCGGAAATACCATCCCCCATGTCATCATCATCACCGTCTAACGCTCTATTCGAACCGACTCCTACAACTATCATGCAAACATTATCATCATCAACTGTCATTCTATATGTATACATCAACTCTTACCAACTACCATATATAAAACATCAACCTCACAATACGAACTAGCACAAACAACGATCACCCATCATATGATAACAACTATCAACCCAAAACATACCTCATATCAACCTCATATCAACTTCATGCTGCAAAACTAACATCACTGTGTTACTCACTAATTCATTCTATTACGACACCTTGCACCACAACTAGCTCTTTATGACCGTCAATAAAAACATACTATCACATTCACTTCAATGAACTAAAGTAACCACTTACAAATCATATGAGCAATGTTATCAAAGTACAAGAAAATTATGTAATTACACAACAAAACATTATAAACAAACAACAACATAATTCCAAAATCAGCCTTTTTATTTTGCGACATTACTCTTCCCCTCTAAAAAGGAACTTCGTCCCCGAAGTTCTCCACCAAAATTAGCACACATATTATCCATTACTTGCTTCATGACATAAATTAGAACCAAATTATTTATTATGGACATTACTCGCTAAGCATATACTTGTTAAATTATAAATCATACACAAACCACCGGAATAACTAGCCGCCGTCGATAAAGCATGTTAATATCGTGTGCACAAGCGTATGAAACGATGTAACTTCGATGGATAGATAGTAATATGTAATATGTAATATTAAAACAACAAGAAACCGTCACCACTTCACTACTTGTTACCAATATGCATATAAAACTGAAGCTTGACTTCCAACATATGAAATTAACGGTTCAAAGGTGTTACTACGCACTAATAACCACATTAAACATCAAACTTGCAATTATAAAACAATTGCACACTTTTAATTTTCGAAAACCTCCGGTAACAGTGCTACTCGATCGAGTATGTAAGGGTACTTGATCGAGTGACATGCTACTCGATCGAGTGTCTTGGCTACTCGATCGAGTAGCCCGAGATCAGAATGCATCAAATCTGTCATACCTGTAGCTACTCGATCGAGTATGGGGGTACTCTGTCGAGTACCTACAGGTCAAACGCCTTATGAAACCTGTCATAAACCAACATATATATACATAGCTGTCACATAGCTTGGGTCGAGATGATTTCCCGACCCCAAAATTAATCCTGCAACAATGTTAACTAACAAATCCGGCCTTATGGCCAACAATACATATCCATAACCAAAGTTTCGACGAAAATAACTACTAAAATCTAACGACACTACCAACATCTACTACCAACGTCCATAAACCAAGATAAAACAAGGAGCATCACTCCTCCTGCTGCTGTTGCTGCTGCTCAACCATCACCGCATCATCACCACCATCTCCAGAAGTACCCGCTCCTGATGAACCAATACCCGCATCACCTCCTGCTCCGGCTCCAGGACTCACGTACCATGGGGTCAAGCCACCGTAGGCAAAGGACTGAGGTGTCCCCCACGTCGACTGATCCACCCTGTAGGAGTGGAAAACCCCACTATAGTCCCCAACTCCACTCCACCAAACCGGATGCGGTCCCTCGGTCCCTATCCCCTGAGTGTACGCCATCTCGTGCATGTTCCTGAGTGTCAAAGTAGATGACACTCTCTCTGCCAAGTAGCTGGATCGCGTCTCCGGGGTGTCGAGGTAAGGGTAGCACGGAAAAGGACGCTGCTGCTGCTGAGGTGCTACCGGCTGTGGCCTAGTCTCCGAGGTCCTCTCCCTCACTCGACGGGGTCCTCTCCCCAACCTGGGTCTCTCCACCACAACCGTCGCGTTCTCGCCCTTCGTCGGCTCTGGCATCACCTCGAGAATCGTGTCGTCGATGAGGTAGGTCTGCAGCTGGCGTGGTCTATCAACATCCTCCTCCTCCTCCTCATCATCAGAGTCCACAGCCACAACCGCCGGCTCCAAAGGCTCCGTCAGTGGGAGGTGCTCAGGAGCTGGAATCTTCATCCAACTCATGCCCCACACCCTCCAGGCTAGGCTACCGGCAGCCAAGGTTCTCAACCACTTCAGGTCGAGATAGTAGTCACGATCCATGGTAGGCACTGGGGTAGCCAAAGGTACGTAGTCCGAAGAAGCCTCAAAGGAGGTTAGCTTTTCAGCTAACCGAGTGGCGATCGCACCACAACTCAAGTACCGCGAAGAAGCAGTAGCCATCAAGGCAAGGGCATCACAGACGATGGAAGAAGCATTAAAGACCACTTTCCTAGCCCGCTCCGGGTTGAGGTAAGACATCAGAAGCAACACCTCATGATTATTCAGTTTACTGATATCCTTTCTGTCATAAAGGAGGTTTGAAAGAGAGCGGAGAAAGACCCTCAAGGTAACATGCTGAACATCATTAATCAGCATGTTGCTTGAGGTGGGAGCTGACTTTCCGGTCAAGCAAGGCATTAGGCGGCAAACACCGCACTCAGCAGGAATATGAGTGATAGAATCCTTGGGAGGCTTGGCCAACCCAAGGTGAGACGCAAACAGATCCATAGTCAACAGAAAACTGGTGTTCATCAACCGAAACTCAACGGTCTGGGCAGCTGGGTCATAACTAAAGGAGCTCATAAACTCCAAGGTAAGAAAAGGATAAGAGTGTTTCCTCAGCCTATACAAACCCGTAATTCCCAAAGTCTCAAATATGTGACGGACATCCGTCTCTATTCCCAACTCCTCCAAAAGTGTAGTATCTATACACCTCGTTGGTCTCATCTTGCGTTTTTGCAAATCTACAAAACGCTCTCTCTGTTTGAAATCTACAAACACAACAGAAGGGTACTCCGGAACTGCAGGTACCACAGGTCCACTCCCTTCCCCCATCTCAGGTTGGGTAACCCTCCCCCGTTTACTTTGACGGGTTCCTACGTTCGGTCTCGGCATCTGTTTCAGCATGTCTTAAACAACTTGCATAAACATGTAAAGCATATATTTCACGCAATTTGCATTTACATACTCAGCTAAGTACACCAATTCATCGACAAGTTCGACATGTGAAGCACATAATTCATGCCATTAAACTTTGAACACTCAGCTAGGTACGCACATTCACCAATAGTTTCCTCAATTTGATATATAACTTCAGTTTAGAGCAACTCATAGACAATAGCTGTGAAAAATTTATCATGGAAAACACACATACCCAACCAATTCCAATATCCTAGCATGATTCTAAGGTTACTCTATGCACCCATGTAATAACATGTGAAGCATTCGTACTAGCTCAAGGAAAAGTAATTTAGAACATATCATCATCACCTTCAATATTAGAAACAAACAACTCAATTAAACTTGTTAGACGGTCTCTACAGCTGTAATTATTTTGACATATTCTTCATCATTTAACATCACTACTATCATATTGAAGTTCAACCTTTACCTAAGCAGTCATACACAACACCAAAATCCAAACATAGATCACGAATTTCTGTTTGAGGCGCTTTTAAGACGGAGTTTTAAGGCAACTTTCTAAGGTGAAAATCATCAAAATCCATCCTTCAACATGATATAAACAATGTATAATACTTAATTCCATCATCTAATCAATGTAAAACAATCAAAAAGCAATTTCAATTTTGTAACCCTAGAAATTTCGGCTTCAATATTGGCAATTTCTAGCCTATTTTACAGCAATTAATCACCAACATTCATACAAGGGAAGCATGTGAATCATATTACAACAATTGAAAGCAATAATCTATCCATATGAATCGAAAATTTCTGATTGTATCACTATTCTAACACATTCAAATCAATAAATCATGTAAATTAGGAAGAAAAGCATACCTTGATTAAGTAGTAAAGTAAAGAAACGAAATCAAGCAAAGAAAACAACCCCAAGAATCACCACCAACACAGGATGAGGAAGGCTTTTGAGAGGAAACAAAGCTTAGGGTTCGAAATATAGAAGAAGAATGAGAAGAAATAGGAAGAATAGGGGTTTTAAGAAACCCGTAAGATTCACTGTACAGTAACCTACTCGATCGAGTATCTAGGGTACTCGATCGAGTAACACCCTATCGATCGAGTAGGCGCTATTTCGTCGAGTATCTGCAGAAATTTTTCCACATCCCGACGTCATAGCTTCCTAACTAGATCGATTAAGGCCTACTCGGTCTAGTAAGCACTCGCACTCGGTCAAGAATAGTTAAGTACTTGGTCAGAATTACGAAGTAACTTGAAGGTTCCTACAAAAACAACATCACGTGTCGATTCCAAACTGAGTTCGGAACCCGGCACTAATTATAACACTCGTTCACGCATTACCACATTTGCTCAAGCATAACCTATCGTCTCAACTAACAAAGTGTATGTCACATTACGCTACTCAAATTACCCGACTCGGTTTACCTGCTACCGAATCCTTCATAAACATAATCACATCATATTACACTTAAACTTACTTTACATATTACTACCAAACTCGTGTTCATTTCAACTTGAAGCATATAATTAACATTAATTCATTCTTTCATATATTATATAAATGCATACTCTTCATAACAAATTAATCTATCATGTTCTCAAATTCAATCATAAGCAAATCATCTTACACAAATCGATTATCATGCAGCGGAAAAATTTCAACCAATAAACAAGGCATATACGCATTACTATATGCTATGTTACATATTATAACTCAAAAATTCTATAACTATCATCATTGTAATCATGGTAGGATTTATAAACTCTTATATGACTACCGTCATCATCAACTTATAGCAAACACCAACATGTTCACTCTTCATGTCACGACATACACTTCCACATTTTCACGCATCTCTATCACGTAAACTTTTGTCACATATCTCATAACCATCGTATAAGCTCACTAATCATGCCAAAAACTTCACTAATTCCACCAACGATTACCATACACGGCCCAAATACCACTATCACACTCCTATTAACTCTAACAAAGACTTAACCAGAGGTAGCTCTGGCACAATTAATATACACCTCACACATATACACACGGACTCCATATTCCCATACCATGTGACTGGCTTAAGTGTCATGGGGCCAAGATTTTGAAATGAGGGCGCCTACTCACCCAAAACCTAGCATCAGCTGGGGCTCCCATTACACATACACCAGGTTCATTTTATTAGACTCACTACGTTCATTAAGTTCATTTGTTACAGGTTCCAAAATCGTCACTCTGATACCACTTTGTAACAACCCCATATTCAGAGGAGCCTTAACTAGGCCTTCCTTAGCATATAAGGGCATTACCATCTCGGTTGCCCGAGGACAGTAATAATCAAATGTCGATAAAAGAACTATTATGTTATATTACAAGTGAATTAAAACCAACAACGATATAAAAGATACAACTCAAAGACTACTCTCTAAAGCTATCGAATCTCGTGAGGACTCATCCCTGCCCGGACTCCAGCTATCAACAACATCAACACCTGCTAAGACCGACTGCTCACCATAAGGGATCACGGCATACACATAACAAACAAAACAACCACACAAGGTCAGTACTGAGATAAGATACGACAACAACAACATAGCTATCAACACGACACAACGCTATCAACCTCACACAAAATCACAATAATCCAATCAACCTCTGTCACTGACTGTCCACTGGACCAGCCCTGCCAGTGGGGGACCGTAGCCGTTCCCACCAAATCTCCGCTCATCATACCGAGCGATAACCGTGTCCATTAATGTGCACATCCCCTCCCGTGGCGGGTTCCATGGAGGGCGAAACTAGGGCGTGAAGCCACTCCCGCAAGTGACCCCACTCAGCCGAGGACACGCCTCGCGAACCAGAGACATTCACAAACAGCTGAAACGCAACAACCAACAAACTGTATGTACTAACCAACTACATCATACACGCTGCCACACAACGCAGCCATAACTCAACAACCATGATACGACAATCGACACACTAGACTATCTACAGAAACTGAGTAGGCGAACCTACCTTTAAGCAACTGCAACCAATCCATGCCAATATATGACATATCCAGCAACCAAGCAAAGCCTATAACCATAACACAATCATCTATTACTACCAAGCAAAACCTAATTGCAAAGATGAGGGCACGGATGATGATTATGACATACCTATAAGGAGAAACCCGATAAAAGACCGCTACCCGATTCAAGCTACGCTCTCCTACGGCACAAGGACCTTCAAAGGGCTTCCATGGAGGTTTTGTGGAGAAGGGAAGGGAAAGAGGCGACCAAAGGATAGGAGGAATGAGGCGGAAATGATTTGCGGATTTAACAAAACGCGATTAAAAACCCTCGCTGAAAACTCGATACTCGATCGAGTACCCAACATACTCGATCGAGTGGCCCCATACTCGATCGAGTAACCTAGCTACTCGATCGAGTATCCTCTACTATATCGAGTACCACTCATAACACGTAACCCAAGATAGTTTTGGCACGCACTTCTAAGAACTATTCCCGCTCCCAAGGTCAGTCAACGCTGGTCAAAGGGTCTCTAAAAAGGCGGGTATTACAGTTTAGGCATGGGTCAACCAACGGTTGTATGCCGTGTCTTGACCATTTAGAAAACATTGTAAAACGTGTTGAAAAACGGGTATTTGAACCCGATTTGGTTTGAAAGAGTCGTTTAGACTGCATTTGTTGATTTGAGGTACGAGACTCGAATAATCATTATTATTTTGATAATATTCGGTGTCGGGTTCGACTTGACGAGCTTGACATGAATAGTTTTGAAACTAATTATGAACTAATTGTTTTAAGTTCATTTGAATATAATTAGTCGATACTCATCATCGTACCCGGGTTAAAATCCAGCATGGTATGTAGAACCAAGGATGACATTGTGTTGGTGACTAATATGTTTATTTGAAAATGTAAAGAAATGATGAAAGGCTTTAAAATACCTCCCAAATATAAAGAAATGAAATAAAAGGCTTTAAATACCTCTTAAATGTTATTAACCAAATATTATCACCAAAACACGGATTTAACCGCCATGGTGTGAGGAACCAAGGGTGAAAAAATGTTTTATGGTTAAAAACAAATAAAATAAAATAAAAAGGTTCGAAAATACTTGAAATGGTAAAAACCGATTACAAATATGAAAATGGATTAAAGGGGAAAGACGAGAACAAACACGGTTGAGTTTTGACCTGGGCACCCCATTGAGGCGCGAGCCTATGTGCACAATAAGGGGCTTCTTCCTCGAGCCAAACTCTCGTCTATCCCATGTTTTGGATCATGTTATGCATGTTTTAGCATGTTATAGTCATAAAACAAATAAAAACATGATAAAAGAAGGATTTTTACACCCTCATACTTACATGTTTGGTTATGGCGAGTGACCGACGTAAGTGTAACAACTCGTTTGGTCGGAAAAAACTCGGTTTAAAACCGATTTGGTAAGTAAAAAGAGTGTTTTAAGATTAGTGACGGTGTAGTGGTCGTAGTAGTCGGTTAAGTGATTTAATGCACGATGACGGTACCAAACAATGTGTAAGGCTTGTATTTACGATCGGTAGATCGTAAATACGCGTCGGATTGTGACTTAATAAGCCGAGTCGAGAATTTTAAGGGAGAAAAGAGGGGGCGGACACTCGCGTAAGTTCTCAAATGGGGGCATTTGAGGGGTATTTATAGGAAAATGAGTGGTTGTGTGAGTTTTGAGCGATGTGGCCAACTGGGCTACTCAAAGAGGCGCGAGCCACGTCGCGGTTCTTCGAGTTGTCCTGTCACTTTCTGTAAACAGCGGGCCGCCCACGGGGGCGCTTGGTGAGAACGAAACAAGCGTTTGCATTTTGTATGGAGTCGCCACCAATTTTTATGGGAAATTGGAACCGTTCGAATACCTCGTGTCATGTCAAGACACAAAGTAGTGACATGAATACTAAGCAATCGTTACCCTTAGCATTCTATATCTAGAATGATTCTCGTGGATGCCAATGAACACGGGTGTTCACAGATATCTGGAGTAAGGGGTGAGGGTACGTATTAGGAAGCTCTTTTGATCGAACACCTAATCCCGCCCGCCTCGATAGCGGCCTCTACTAATGATTAGGGACATCATCTATACTTGATATATCGTCGGCTATATACATGCAATGCAACATCCAAGTTTTAATCCTAGCATGTGAGAATTAATACTAAGTCGGTTGACACGTAATTAGCATACAATTGGGTCGAAGTAGGTATTTAATGCTCATTTACATGTGAAGGCATACAAGCAATGAAAGAAATACAATAAAAGAAAGACAATAATGAAAATTACATTAATTACATTGGGTTAGGCGATTTATGTCGAAAATACCTTTAAAACGGATAATTTGAGAAAAAGAACAAAAGAAAGAAAGAAAGAATCAAATAAATTAACGAACAGGAATTAGCGTGATATTACGGTTAATAGTTAGTTAATACGTAAACTAAACAAACTAGGTCAAACAACAACGGAGTTCAGGGACAGAACTCAGCCAGGAACAGGCGCAGCAGAGCTGCGTCTTCTAGAATAGGCGCAGCAGACGCTGCGTCTGTTCCTTGGCTCAGTTCTGGCTGTGAAGCCGTGATTGCAAGCCGTTAATGTCGATTGGTGATTTAAAGGATTAATTTAATTATTTACTCGGATGGAAGTGATTAACAGGTTATTTAACACATGAATAGGTCATAAAAACAGTAGAACATGAATGAGATGGATGCAAACGGATTATGAAACAATGATAGAAGTGATAAATATTAATGAGTCCTCTATTGAAATCAATTAACTAACATTAGATGCAACAGATTAATGACGAACGTGCGACGATCATGACAAAAAACAGATTAAACTATTTCAAGGACGAATTCCAGAAACCCAATATGAACAAATTGAATCTCTACAACCCGGAATTGAACTATAATGACGAAAACCCGCAAATATGGATTAATTGGGATTTAAGTCGGATTTATGACAATTAAAACATGTGAATGAATGATGATTATAATACATGTGATTTATATGATACTACGACGAAGAATTAACAGACGAACAAGCAAAAGAAAGATTTTGAATACGAATTTCAGAGGACAAACGAAGAAGAAAGGAAGCAGGAACTGCGGCAGCCTCACGAAGAGGCGCAGCAGGAACTGCGCTCCTTCGAAGAGCGCGGCGATTCTTTGCGTCCTTTCTCGACGGTTATCTACTGAAAATCCGCAAAAACAGGTTTTAACAAATGGTTTTAGAAATCGATTTTAGTGGTATTTTCGACGTAAATCTTACAATTGATGATACGAAAAATAAAATACAACAAATAAATAAGGATTATACACCCTCAGACTTACATGTTGACGAAACGAGAAGAACTAAGATATCGATTAGTGATGCTCGACGCGAATGCAAAGAAAGTGCCCTCGTAAGAGGAAAACGATTGATTAATTAAGTTGATTGAGTGTAGTTGGTCAAATTGGTCGGTCATGCAACGGAGAGGTGGTACCGGAAGATCCGAGCTTACGTGGTCGAAAGTTCAAGCACGTAGGCGCCAATAAGTAAGAACAAAGTCTAGAATGCAAAGGGAGAAGAGAAGGGCGAACACTCGCGTGAGAAATATGAGGAGCGAAGGCTCCTATTTATACTAATCACGTGAAGGGAATTATGGTAAGACTAGGATACGGAAGGAAAGATCCGGAAATAACCGACTTAGGTTAAACGCGGAAACTTGGACAAAAAGAAAACCTTGAGGAAAAGGCGCAGCAGAGCTGCGTCCCTTGGAAGAGGCGCAGCACCTGCTGCGTCCTTTCCTCAGCGGGTTCCTCCTGCGCAAGAAAGCGCGTTTGACAGCATGTCGTATTTTAGGCATGACTTTCTCTACAAGACTCGGATTAAGGTGATTTCGGTGGCGTTGGAAAGCTAAGAAATAGATCTAGAACTTTCTATGAAATAGGCCTGACCCATAAAAGTGGTTATGACCTCGAAAAGTGGGCCTAAAGGTCGGGTTATCATTTAACTAAATGAAATGCACATTTTGTAATGTAAACTTTAAGTTTAACCTAATGAAGTGATATGAGACTCAAAATGAGATATAATCTCAACATTTTATGACATCCTAACCTTAGGTAGACAAGCACATTGCTTTGACTCGGGATTTGACGGTTTTAGGAAATGAAAACGGTTTTTGACCCGGACTCCAAATGTACTCTAATTACTGTCAAAACGACCGTAATGACACCTAGATGACAACCATGAGGTAGACATAAATGTTTGAGCTATCACTTGACGATAAACTTACGAACTGTCACAAATCATTCCGCGTACCAAACATGCGGCCCAATCATCACCGGGCGGTTTGCGGGAGGTGCAGAAATGAGGTATCTACAGAGCCCCCACTTTGACTGAGGCTTGGACAAGGCGAAAGTCAAAGTATAGCCATCAGGTCAATCGAAGATTACAACCTGACGACTATGGTGACGCAAGGCGGCTCAAGGGGTCTGAGCAAAGGACCTATCGTCGGGAACATTTTAGAGTCTGTCGACTATCGGGGAGGGTCGTTTAAAGTCCATTAGACTACGTAAGGAAGCTCGCCAGCCATAAGAAGAGACCATACCTGAGACGTCTTTCTCGAGATGCTTCCGGAGTTGCGTAGGAGCTAAGGTTGAGCATGGGAGCTAAGGGTAAGACCTAAAGGATATATAAGGATTGTGCTAGGGTATGGGGCCCTAAAGGAAAGCATTGACGGGAAGGAGGCCTAACAATAAGGTCAACTTAAGGGTAGCTAAGGTTTGGGTATAGGAACTTCTGGAGAACGACACCCTGTCGAACTCCGCGGGGAGACACAAAATATAGTGAGGGTAGCAGGACGTCGGTAGAAACTGCTGGGGCATCTGCTTGCGTCGGTCTTAAGCGAACTCGGCAAAAACTTGAGGTTGAATCGCTTGCGTCGGTCTCAAGCGAACTCTTGTTGGGGAATATATTGACGATTAGGAACATCTTGATCGCCATGGAAGAAATCTCGAGTGAGCAATCGCAAAAATATCTTTGTCTTTGGGACAAATATTTTGACGACTAGGAACATCTTGATCGTCATGGAATAAATCTTGAGTGAGCAATACTGCAAAATAATGCTGCGCTGGGGAGAATGAAGACTTGGGCGAAGCCCCCAGTTGGAGTGAGCACTGCTTCTGATACTTACCTGCATGGATATTAGCCACACAAGAATGCAATCTAATATGCAAATAGAACATAAACACATATGCACGTAAGCAATTATCACATGGACCTCGAATGAGGAAACACATAGGCTTTGCAAAAGTTGTTTCTTTATAAAAGTTGTTTAAAACTTACTCAAAGAAATTTGTCGTTTGTAATGCGTTATGCATATTAAAATGGCCTTAGACATAGGACTCGACATGACACAAACCTTATGCAGACGTGACGCGAAATGTAGACTTAGGTTGGACTGATGCGACACTAACTTAGATTTGACGCGACACAGGGATGACTTTGACGGATTTTGTTTAAGTATGCGCAACCCCTAACCAAGTGTGGGTGACAATGCGTATCGGTTCCAAAGGTATAATAATTGCAAGGATGATGAAGGCATATTAAAGGCAAGGCATGAGCCATGGATCATCTGTCTACTAGGACATCTTTTGCTGCCACTTGCTGTACAAGAGACCCCTCTTGAGGCACGATGACTTGGAGAATTGATCTAAGATCTTTGTCATTGTCTGGACCGAGTACTAGCTAGACTCAAATGAGAGAGGAATAAAGGAAGGGTGGCATCTCGGAAGAGAAGCCCCCAGGATGAGAAGATGACTCTGGACTTTTGGTAAAAAGGAAACTGAGCGACCATAAGGAGCCCCCAGTATAGAGGTGCTGGTTGTAGAAGGGATGTTAATTGAGGTTGGAAGGTTGAAATAGAGGTTGAAAGTTGATGGTTGAGGTGGTTGATAATTGAGATTTGAAAGTTGGAAGTGGGGATGGTTGTGATTGAGGTTGAAAGTTGGGATGGTTGTGATTGAGGTTGAAAGTTGGGATGGTTGTATCCTTGAGGACTGCCTACGTATTCACGTGAAGTGAAATCAAACCAGATCGTAGTTCTGAGGTTTGGTTAATTTTGTTTGGGTGTTGCGGTTGTATCCTTCTTGGGTAAGAAAGGACTGCCTACGTATCCACCTGAAGAGGTGAAATCAAACCATGCTCGTAGTTCAAGTGTGTGCCTAAGCTATGTTGTTAGGGCCTTAAAGTGCAGGGGTCACAAGGGTAATATTCCTTTGGTGACTCGAAGAATCGATTTGAGATAACTCCCTCTGATCATAGACCAAAGAGGTATGATTAAGTTTGTAAAAATTTCCCTGTCGTGTGAGCACACTTAGTGGACCCTAAGGATGATATGGGTTCGCCCCGTTCCGGGTAGCAAAGTATTTGAAGACTCCGCGTATGGGTCAAGGTGAAACTGGATTGGATATTTGGAATGTGGAGCTCGGTAATAATAGGCTTTGATGAGCAAATCTCTGGAGCTTGATTTTGTGGAGTTAAGGCTTGATGGGATTATGGCTTGTAATATGGCTTGGAAATGGAGTCTCTTGGCTTGATGTAGCCTGAGCACATAAAGGTGGGTTAAAACGACGTGGGATCAAGTTTCCATGTCTTGGCCTTAAAGGATGGGTATACTTGACAAGCTTGAGAGGATTCTCAAAATTCCTAACTATCTCCCTGTAACGGTCTCAAGAAGGACTTAGGGTATGCGATGTGTGATAGGCTAAGTGAGGGTGCTAGCTGACCATCTTCATCAATGTCTTGATTCTTTATAGACTTCAGCAGTCTTCTGTATAGCATTTGATTTCAGGCTTGTTCTTGATTCAGATTTGGATTCTTGGTCTGGAATATATTTCGGATTTCTGCTCAGATTTTTGATCAGGTTTTCGAAGATAACATTGTCTTTGGATATTGACTTGACTTGCTTGATTGAGCCTTCTTCTTTTGACTCTTTTGTCTTGGATTACGGGCATAATTATGGCCTCGGCTATTGACCTCAGTTTCTCTTGATTGAGCCTTTGTCTTTGATCATGGCTCGTATCGTCTTGGATTTGCTTGTACCATGTATTTGGGTCAGACTAGCACCTTTTGATGTGAAAGGGGTTGGTTTTTAGTA
This sequence comes from Silene latifolia, assembly GCF_048544455.1. Taxonomy (NCBI): domain Eukaryota; kingdom Viridiplantae; phylum Streptophyta; class Magnoliopsida; order Caryophyllales; family Caryophyllaceae; genus Silene; species Silene latifolia. The sequence continues at coordinate 118,775,522 of NC_133531.1, forward strand.
ACATGGGTTGTTTATTGTGGGGAATGGGCTTGCCTTCCGTCATGGATCGTCAACAAGGGAAATGGTTTGGATTCGTCCTAGAATCTTTAGAGATAGGCTCGTCTAAACTAGGGTTATATTGTGGTTTCTATTGCCAGACATGGAATAGGTAAGAAAAGAACACGGAGTTTCGGGTCCTCTACAACTTTGAACGGAACATCATATAAGTGCACTCACATCGACTGTCATGTGTTGTTGTTATTCATTTTAAAAAAATGTCTCAAACCAATTCTTGTTGTCACAGGAAAAAGGATAAAAGATATGAAGAATATAAGTGGATTGACAATTGTACTTTTATTGAAATGAATTTAACGTAGACTCGAGAAGACATGTGACTCGTGGGACAGCCCCCAGGTTGTCACCAGGAATGAAAATGGACACGAAGAAAGATACTAGAACAAAATTATGGGATAGAAAGCCTAAGACTCGGACTCGGACTCGGACTTTGACTCGATTTCAGATCTAGACTCGTAATCATCGGCCCCTGCTTGAACATTTTCTCTTCCAGCGGCTGGCTTTGACATCCGACTTTGAGCATTCACCCATTTGAACACCTTGCCCTCATCATTGGGAATACTAGAAGGGTAAATACCCAAGAGACCTTCCTGTCTTTGAAGAGTAAGACACCCATGAGGGTCATTCTTTTCTCTTAGCGGATCGAGGGTCGATAAAGATATCTTGCCGTGATCGAGCATATAGTGGATGGTATATTTGAGTTTGGAGCATTCTTCAGTGTCGTGTCCATTACCCCTATGGAATAAGCAATATTGAGAACCGTCCCAGAAGCGACCTCTCCTCTCGTATCTAGGGTCTGGGGTTGGACCGATTGGTTGGACCAGTCCTTTGGCAAAGAGTCTTTTAAAGGCTACCGTATAAGGCATGCCTAAATTGGAGTATGACCTTGAATGCCGAGTTCCTCTTTCTGGTGAAGGTTCTATAATCTTTACGTCGGTAATGTAGATTGTTTGATTGTTGGGTACCTGTGAGTCTGTTTTCCTTCTTTTCACCAAATGATTGGTGGATCGCTCATCTTCTTGATCATCTGCGATGTTGAACTCCCTATAAGACCGCTTAACTTCTGTACCCAAACATTTTAGGAGTGAGACAGGAATCCTGCCATCCTCAATCTCATCTTGTATGACATTCTTGAGCTTATAGCAATCTTCGGTATCATGCCCCCTACCCCTATGGTATTGACAATACGAGTTGCCATCCCAAAACTTAGACCTCCTCTCCGGATCCGGAGTAGGCCCTATTGGTTGAAGAAGACCTAGAGAGGATAATTTGTTTAAGGCTAGGGCATAAGGTATGCCTAGACTCGTGAATGACCTGGGAGAGTTGTTAGATTTCTTTGACGAAGGCTCCATGAGGTTGCCTATTTTGACTCCTGGATGAGAAGAACTAGGAATAGATCGCTCACTTTTTGTTTTCTCCTCGAGCCCATGAGGTTGAGGGTTTGTCTGGACATTCTTCATCTTGAAAGATTGGGTCTCAAGCTTCTTATCCATTTCAGCAAATTGATTCCCCATGTTGGAAAGCCGGGAGTTTAGAGTATCAATGGCTCCCTCTATCTTGGAAAGCATGAGCATTCCACTTTGGACATCGTCCTGCTTTGGTGCTTTGACTTCTTTGTCATCACGAGGTTTGAGAAGATGAGAAATATCTAGGAACGATCCTTCATCGTATTTAGTGCTATTAGACCCAGGAGGGTCGGTCCCATCGAATTGCTCCACAAATGGTGGCATTGGAAGCTTGCCATCCTCTATCATATCCTGAATGGTGTGTTTCAAGAGAAAACACTCTTCAATACCATGGCCTCTACCTTGGTGATATAAGCAGTATTTGTTGCCCTTCCAGAGGTTCACTTGTTTCTCTAAAGGTGGATCCGGAGTCGGACCTATTGGATGTAGCTTACCTTGGGCAGAAAGTCTCTTCAAAGCATCGGCATAAGACATGCCTAAATCGGTAAGCACCCTTTGATGCCTCCCAGGTTTCCTTTCAGCTGTTTTCGTCTTTCTAGGACGATGGTTATTGCAAGAGGTAAGCTTTGGATGACCTAGACTAGAGGTTTCTCCAGGTGGTGTGTTCTTTTCCACCATTCCGTTTTCAAGGGTGAGGACGCGAATGCTCAAATTTTCCACTGTAGCTTGAACTCGTAGGACCATGGCATAAATGTCTTGGAGAGACATGGTGATTGTGGCTTGAACTGCTTCGTGACCTTGCGATTGTGAGAACTTGATGGATTCCTACTCGACAGAAATGACGCGCATCACAACTCGATTCGACATGGGATCACGCATACTAAGGCAACAAATAAAGGAAGGGATAAGATGACACATCTAGACTTGACTTGTGAACTCGTGAAATGTCGCGAGCGACTTCTCGTGTTTGAATTCATGGTGCTTGACTTTAATTTTAGACTCGAGTGTTAACTTTGACGGAGTGACCCTCATATGATTGACCTTATTGACGGGATTGATGACACATGTTAATTCTTGGACTCGAGGTTTGCTTATAGGTGTTAAGAAGACTGTTGTAGTTTAGACTCAAATATGAGGCCCATTGAGACTCGTGTGTTGAGCCTCGGAACGTGTGACTCGAGTGTTTAGATCCTAACTGAATTGGGGTAGGGAGTCCAAAATAATGGCGTGACACCTTAGGACTTGACTTGAACTTTGAAAAGACCCAAAATGTAAAGGAAGACGGGTTCATGACTCGACGGAGTTCGGACTAGGACATAGTCCGTTTGAACTTTGACTCTAACTTAGCCCAATTGAATTTACATATTTACATTTACATGATTTGAAAATCTTTTGATTAAAACATGTTTTTTTTTTTTTTTCGGACTCTTTTTTTTTCGTTTTTTTGTTTTTTTGTTGTCTTGTATTTAGTTTTGAAATGGGTTTTAGGCCCGAAGTTTGACTCGACATTTGGACAGAGTTTTGACTGGTTTTGCCTTTTTCGAAAATTTACATTTTAAAAGAGGTTTTGACTTTTTTACAAAATTCGTCGTGGTTTTATTTAGAAATGGTGATCACGTAAGGTACAAACATTTATACAAGCATTATGACGGGATGCTGAGTGCATTTAGAAGGGTTTTGGTTTAAAGGGTTGGTTGCCATACCGAACCATCAAACCCGAAGTCTGTGGAGAGGCTCGTACCAAACAAGAGTAAGGCCGATTACTAGTCCATTTCCTCAAGTAGTGAAGGCCCTTGATACCAACAAGAGTAAGCATCATGGTATGGATGACGTCAATCGCTATCCATCCTTAGGCCCAAATAAGAATTAGGACCGTTTAGACGGGACGATTGGTCGAATGGGTTGGGTTGGGCCTAGGAAGGCCGAATGAAACGATCTAGAAAGACCGAGTTATGAAAACCGACAATTGTCTTGTACAAACTATTCCCTAACCTTGTTCAAGTTTCACCCTTGGCTACACGTAAGTGTATTATCCCAGTGAGTCGCCAAACGTGGAGCGGGCCGCCCACGGGGGCGCTTGGTGAGAACGAAACAAGCGTTTGCATTTTGTATGGAGTCGCCACCAATTTTTATGGGAAATTGGAACCGTTCGAATACCTCGTGTCATGTCAAGACACAAAGTAGTGACATGAACACTAAGCAATCGTTACCCTTAGCATTCTATGTCTAGAATGACTCTCGTGGATGCCAATGAACACGGGTGTTCACAGATATCTGGAGTAAGGGGTGAGGGTGCGTATTAGGAAGCTCTTTTGATCGAACACCTAATCCCGCCCGCCTCGATAGCGGCCTCTACTAATGATTAGGGACATCATCTATACTTGATATATCGTCGGCTATATGCATGCAATGCAACATCCAAGTTTTAATCCTAGCATGTGAGAATTAATACTAAGTCGGTTGACACGTAATTAGCATACAATTGGGTCGAAGTAGGTATTTAATGCTCATTTACATGTGAAGGCATACAAGCAATGAAAGAAATACAATAAAAGAAAGACAATAATGAAAATTACATTAATTACATTGGGTTAGGCGATTTATGTCGAAAATACCTTTAAAACGGATAATTTGAGAAAAAGAACAAAAGAAAGAAAGAAAGAATCAAATAAATTAACGAACAGGAATTAGCGTGATATTACGGTTAATAGTTAGTTAATACGTAAACTAAACAAACTTGGTCAAACAACAATGGAGTTCAGGGACAGAACTCAGCCAGGAATAGGCGCAGCAGAGCTGCGTCTTCTGGAATAGGCGCAGCAGACGCTGCGTCTGTTCCTTGGCTCAGTTCTGGCTGTGAAGCCGTGATTGCAAGCCGTTAATGTCGATTGGTGATTTAAAGGATTAATTTAATTATTTACTCGGATGGAAGTGATTAACAAGTTATTTAACACATGAATAGGTCATAAAAACAGTAGAACATGAATGAGATGGATGCAAACGGATTATGAAACAATGATAGAAGTGATAAATATTAATGAGTCCTCTATTGAAATCAATTAACTAACATTAGATGCAACAGATTAATGACGAACGTGCGACGATCATGACAAAAAACAGATTAAACTATATCAAGGACGAATTCCAGAAACCCAATATGAACAAATTGAATCTCTACAACCCGGAATTGAACTATAATGACGAAAACCCGCAAATATGGATTAATTGGGATTTAAGTCGGATTTATGACAATTAAAACATGTGAATGAATGATGATTATAATACATGTGATTTATATGATACTACGACGAAGAATTAACAGACGAACAAGCAAAAGAAAGATTTTGAATACGAATTTCAGAGGACAAACGAAGAAGAAAGGAAGCAGGAACTGCGGCAGCCTCACGAAGAGGCGCAGCAGGAACTGCGCTCCTTCGAAGAGGCGCAGCAGTTGCTGCGTCCTTTCTCGACGGTTATCTACTGAAAATCCGCAAAAACAGGTTTTAACAAATGGTTTTAGAAATCGATTTTAATGGTATTTTCGACGTAAATCTTACAATTGATGATACGAAAAATAAAATACAACAAATAAATAAGGATTATACACCCTCAGACTTACATGTTGACGAAACGAGAAGAACTAAGATATCGATTAGTGATGCTCGACGCGAATGCAAAGAAAGTGCCCTCGTAAGAGGAAAACGATTGATTAATTAAGTTGATTGAGTGTAGTTGGTCAAATTGGTCGGTCATGCAACGGAGAGGCTGGTACCCGGAAAGATCCGAGCTTACGTGGTCGAAAGTTCAAGCACGTAGGCGCCAATAAGTAAGAACAAAGTCTAGAATGCAAAGGGAGAAGAGAAGGGCGGACACTCGCGTGAGAAATATGAGGAGCGAAGGTTCCTATTTATACTAATCACGTGAAGGGAATTATGGTAAGACTAGGATACGGAAGGAAAGATCCGGAAATAACCGACTTAGGTTAAACGCGGAAACTTGGACAAAAAGAAAACCTTGAGGAAAAGGCGCGGCAGAGCTGCGTCCCTTGGAAGAGGCGCGGCACCTGCTGCGTCCTTTCCTCAGCGGGTTCCTCCTGCGCAAGAAAGCGCGTTTGACAGCCTGTCGTATTTTAGGCATAACTTTCTCTACAAGACTCGGATTAAGGTGATTTCGGTGGCGTTGGAAAGCTAAGAAAGAGATCTAGAACTTTCTATGAAATAGGCCTGACCCATAAAAGTGGTTATGACCTCGAAAAGTGGGCCTAAAGGTCGGGTTATTATTTAACTAAATGAAATGCACATTTTGTAATGTAAACTTTAAGTTTAACCTAATGAAGTGATATGAGACTCAAAATAAGATATAATCTCAACATTTTATGACATCCGAACCTTAGGTAGACAAGCACATTGCTTTGACTCGGGATTTGACGGTTTTAGGAAATGAAGACGGTTTTTGACCCGGACTCCAAATGTACTCTAATTACTGTCAAAACGACTGTAATGACACCTAGATGACAACCATGAGGTAGACATAAATGTTAGAGCTATCACTTGACGATAAACTTACGAACTGTCACAAATCGTTCCGCGTACCAAATATGCGGCCCAATCATCACCGGGCGGTTTGCGGGAGGTGCAGAAATGAGGTATCTACACTTTCACACAAGTGCAATCATGATTTGTTCTATCCTAAGATTTGTAGTCACATGTTTGGTACTTGACCATTCATGAATCTGGAAAATCTTAGTATAGAAGGCTTTGAATATTTTGTTTTTGGTGGTTGACTCAGTTTGACTCGTTGTTGGAATCGGGATTTGAATTTTTGAGTCGGTTTTTGGTCCGGTGTCGGTTTTGACTCTAGTTAGTGTCATTGCGACCCCGTCGTCGTGCATTAAACACTCCAGGTACTTTTGAAAAGTTTTGAAATATTTTATTTTCGAAATCGTTTTATGTTTTCCAACGTAAAGTTGAACACAAATTGTCAATCAAATGCCACGATTCCAAAGCATGTTATAGTCCGATAATCATCGGGTGTTTGTTGTAGTCTCAGCAGATACTGGGTATCTACACAAACGTAAAGCACTGATACTCTCGACGCTACTTATACAACAGTACTTGAAATCTTACAAGACCATAGGGTTACACATTACCTTTATTTAAGTTGCCTTTTCATACAGGCCCACGACACTGCTTATGATAGGCGGATACAGACACTCACAGTTTGACACTCAACAAATAACATACGACGTTGCTTGGAAGTTTCAGCCACAAACACGGACACATTTTGTAGGGGTTTTAGGGGTACATTGCTTGGAAAACAGCCACAACCTGGTTGTAGGCATCGACGCTTTCTGACCTGGCCGTCTGCTGCCCATCAAAGATGGTCGCATACGGTACTTGGACATAGTCCACGGTATTCTTCAGAAGCTCGGCATCCAAGTCTGTGGCTACCCAGAGGTATGGTTTGAGTGTTGATCTATTCGGAGCATTCCAGTCATTCCTGCCATGGCGTCTGAGTTGAAACATCATGTCAAGCTTAACTGCTGATTCTGCATGTGCAAGTGATGTTCCAAACTGAATGAGTAGACTCCCTTTGAATCCCCATGCCTCCCATTATGGCTTAACTTTGTTGACCGAGTATCCCAGCTCAATAAGCTTATTCCTCAAAGGATTAAAGTTTTTGGCAGCAAATTTTCCATTATCTATATCTATGTGGCCTAGGGCATTCATCAGGACACAGTGATATGGACGACCAACATTTTGAGTTATTTTCAGACCAGTAATTTGATGGTTTATTTGTGAGTTGTGGGGAGCTAATGGGATGCCTCTTTTCTGAATTTATAGCAAGTTTGAGATATGTTGTTGGAGTGTATGTATGTTGTCTTTAGCTTTTGGTAGCTTTAAAAAGCCAATAGAAGCAATGATCATTGTTAAATATTCCCAAATTTGCATGGCATGGTAAATCCTATAGATATGCAGTATGCGTGCATGCTGGTGTTGTTGTCTTATTTTCTTGATCTTATTATTAGATGTGGATGCTGTTGTTGAAATTGCTGATTAATGTTGCAGTATATAGTGCTTCTGCTGTTTCAGTTGTTTTTTTTTATGGGAAAATGTAAGTTTCATTAAAATCAATAGTGTCCCATAAAAACAAACTATTGCAGCCAAGCTCCCATCAACTATTTTTGCCTCAACTAAGACCTAAGATACTCTACCCACTTCAAGACTAGAGCATTCTTACTTCTAATATCACATTGGCCTAGACGCATTTGCAGATCACAATTAACATTTGCTAAAACCACTTTAGGCCTGACAACATATCCATCAACTCGACACCTATTTCTACAATGCCATACATGGTACAACAGTCCTGACACACTCATAGCAATCACTTTTTTCTTACAAGCAGCCGCCTGTCGAAGTTCAATCCACCATCTGATGCAGTTCTGTTGTGGTAGCTGAAACCTGCACCAATCACTAACCAAATCCCTGCATTGCCTGCTAAAAGGACACTCGAAAAAGAGATGATCCATACTTTCCTCCTACAGACCACACAAGAAGCATCTATTACTCTGTATAACTCCCATTCTCAGCAATTTGTCTTGGGTTAAAAGACGCTTATGTGCTATCAGCCAACACATAAACTGTTGTCTTGGAATCAACCACTCATTTAGCATCCCAGGATACCAGGAACTCTTCGTGCAGTAGGTTTAAGCCACTGATAGCCCGCTTTTATAATGTACTGCTCCTCACTAGATAAAGAAGATAAATAAGGTTGTAATAGTTGTTTAACATGGCAAATTTTACGCCATGCCCATCTACAACCAGAACTATACTCCCACCAGGATGAGGTTTTGATGTAGACAGCGTGCACCCACCTCACCCATAAATGGTCTTCCTTGTTTGCAACCCACCAGGCATACTTACCTACAGTGGCCAAGGTCCAAACATGAAAGTCCCTCAAACCCAATCCCCCTTGCTTCCTGGGTTGACATATTTGATCCCAAGCAACAAGGGTTGGGCTCTCCTTATGATCACTACCATGCCACAAATATTTCCTACAAACAGATTCAGTCTTTGAAACCACAGTCTTTGGGAGAATAAAAATCCTAGCCCAATAGCAATGGAGAGTGCTTAAAACTGCTTTAATGAGCACAACCCTGCCTGCATATGACAGCTTCCTAGATCTCATCCCCCTAATTCTATCCACCACCTTATCAACCAAGCACTGACAGTCCTGAATAGAAAGCCTTTTAGGAGACACAGTGACCCCTAGATAAGTGAAGGGCATTGTCCCTCTTTTCATTCCAGTAATCAGTTCCACATCTTGGATAGTATGCTCCTCCATACCATTACAATACAAGCTAGATTTGCTCTTGTTCATTTCAAGCCCAGTAGCTTTAGAGAATAAATCAAAAGCTTTCATCATCAGGGAAATGGAACCTCTCTCTCCTTTACAAAACAAGATGAGATCATCGGCAAAACAAAGATGAGATAATTGAATCATGTTGCATAAAGGATGGAACCTAAACAACTGATGCTTCTGAACCACCATGAGAACTCTACTCAGATAATCAAGGCAAATAGTAAACAAAAGAGGGGAGAGAAGGTCCCCTTGCCTGAGTCCCCTCTTGCCTTTAAAAAATCCAAAAATCTCCCCATTGAGAGAAATAGAGTAAGAAGTCGTAGAGATGCATTCCTTCACAATGTTACAGATAAGTAAAGGGAAGTCCACAGCATCAGTCATGTCTCCAAAAAAAGCCCACTCCACTGAGCCATAGGCTTTTTGAAGATCAATCTTCATCATAGCTCTAGGGGAACAACTCTTCCTCTTATACAGCTTAATCAAGTTCTGATAAATTAAAATATTTCCCACAATATCTCTGCCTTTAATGAAAGCTCCTTGAGATTGACTGATAATTTCATGCAGCACTTTACCAATTCTAGCACATAACACCTTTGAGACACACTTGTAAACTGTATTATAACAGGCAATGGGCCTGAATTGCAATACAGACTCGGGCATAACAACTTTTGGAATTAAGGTGAGAATAGTATTGTTACACTGTTTCAACAATTTCCCAGACCTGAACACATTTTGGACAGCATTGATAATCTCTCCCCCAACTATCTCCCAATTGTCTTTAAAAAACTGGTTGTTATAGCCATCTGGGCCATGAGCCTTGTTCCCAGGAATGGAGAACATGGCCTCCTTAATCTCAACACCAGTGACAGGGGCAGTCAGCAAAGAACAATGATCAGCTGTGAGACATTTACCATACTGTACAATCCTCCTGTTTATAGGCCTTACTTCATGTGATGTACCCAGCAAGGACATATAATAATCCTCAAAAGCAGATTGGATCTTCTCAGGACTACTACACATCTGGCCATTCATATCTCTGACTTAGAACACCCTGTTCTTAGACTCCTACTCTTTATACTAGCATGAAAAAAGGCAGTATTATGTTCACCCATATGCATCCAGTCCACTTTTGCTTTCTGTCTCAGGAACTGGTCCCTAGCCTTTTGCAACTCCTCCAACTCCTTTGCACATATTTTCTCAGTCTGATTTAACTCCACATTAAGGGGGTCCTTGCTAAGACAGTCTTGACACTGGGCCAAAGCAATCTCAGCTACATGAGAAAGGTTTTCAATATCCCCAAACTACTCTCTATTAAGTTTCCTGAAAGTATTCTTTAAAACCTTCAATTTCTTGACCACCTTATACATAGGAGAGCCAAAAACATGCTGATTCCACCCATTACTCACAATCTCCTTATAGTCAGGTGCAGAAGCCCACATATTAAAGTATTTAAATGAGTATCCATTCCTCTGCCTCTCCATTTCAAGCCTAATGATGGCTGGACAATGGTAAAAACACCTTCAGGCAAGAAATGAGGTTCGCTATCAGGGAAATCAACTAGCCACTCATCATTGATGAGAACTCTTTCCAACCTACTGCAAACTTTAGACCCAACATCATGCTTGTTTGTCCAGGTGTAAAAAGCACCCTTGGCACCCATATCATACAACTGACAATCATGAGTGACCTGAAGAAGAGGTCTCATCTCAGCATTAGTGATAGGAGTGTTGGAGCTTGTGTCCTCCACAAATTAGTATGATAACATTTATAAATCTCTTATAGGTTCACAAGGGTATACTTCGTATTTTATCAGTTGATTAACGATTACCTAATAACGGTTGGTTTGCTAGAACGTTTGACGTTATTATCATACTGATGGCGGTGATCAACTGGTCCCTAAAAGTCACACCTAAAGGATGTGTTTGAGAGATGTGATTATGGAGATGTAATCACATTGATGCCTTATATGACTAAAAGGTTAGTCCATGTATTTGACTAAACAGTTATTCAATGTGTTGATGAGACGATTATTTAATCTAATTAAAAAATATTAGCTGAATCGAATTAACTGTCAATTCGTAAATTGAATATAAACTGTTATATTTAATTAATGTATATAATGTTAGCTTAAACGAATTAAGATGTTAATTCGTAATTAAATTTAATCAGTTATATTTAATTAGCAAATTATAAATATGCGATATTTATAGTTAATGTATATATTATACAATATTGTCATAATAAATGTTGATGATGGTATTGATAAATCGATCGCAAACTGTTATAAGTGGACTTATTAATACATGTCGATATATAGACAATTGGATAAATATACACATTATATATAATTTGAGAATAACCGAAAATAAGAGGATTTTATCCTTATTTTGGTTGTTACTTGAACCGAAAAAAAAGAAAGAAAAAAAAACCCTAATACTCTCCTATCTTACACGGTTTTAAGAGGGAGGAGGGGACTCCTTTTTTCTATCCTGATTTTAACCTAGCACACTCTCATCAAAAACAAAACACAAAACCCTAAATTTATTAAGAGATTTTGGGGATCGATTCTAGCAAGAACAAAGGCATATCTCATATCATCTTGGGTGCAACGATTAGGCGAATATCATTGCGATATTGTTCTTAGGCCGAATTTGCTAGGACCAAAGGTTGATTCTTCATCTTTTCTATTTTGTTTATGTAATTTCTTTTATGACTCGTATTCATAACAATAATTTCGTTATAATCCTTATAATTTAAAGGGAAGTATACCAATATTTCCTACAAGTGGTATCAGACCCAAGGCCACGAAATTATTTTGATGATTTTCATAATTGAATTTAGACAATAAAGTTTGATGAATCGAAAAAAAAAAATTCCAGCCGGGTAAAAAAAATTTTTTTGCCGTATAAAAAAAAAAATTTCTTTGCCGAAAATTTTCTGTTTTTTGTTGATTTGATTTTCATTTTGATTTGTTCATATTGTTGTTTTAATCAATTATGATGATAATATGATAAATTTGTAGATGTTTTGATTTAATTAGGATTAAATTGAAATGTAAATGGGAATTGTTTTTGTTTTATGATGATAAATTGTTTTTGTTTTATTAAAAATACAGATGTCACACATTTTAAGCCATCATCTTAGTTTATTTATTCACGCATGCTAGATATTAGTTCACTTAAAATGAATTAAAATAAATTTGATGGGATCTTCCTCTAAAACGGAAATTGAGACTAGTCTTTCTAAGGGCAAACAACTATGAATCCCTTCTTCGTCGGTAGGCATATAGGACCTTACTCTCCATATGACCCTTTCTATGTTGGGTAAGTAGTTTGTGTTGACTTAGTTTACCTCAACATTATGATCCGAAGAGTTTCTCGTGATTATGATGGACTAAAGATAGAATTTACAGAAATTTATCGACCAAGAATTCTAACAGTAGAATTAGCCAAAAGGTTGGCTTATCAATTTACAGACAATTAAGTCTTGGGATCATTTATATAATTCTTGAGGGAGGTCAACTGTATAAATGCTTGAGTCTTCGCTTACAACAGTTTTGCATTAAGACTTAAAATCATAACGATGCATATGCTTATTATTTTTATTCTTCTTTTCAGCGAGTGTAGAATACGTTTATTTTGATAATCTTTTTGTTACAACAAATGGTGGAAATAACGAAATCCCAATGCCAAGTGCCACACTTGGACGCGAGTCCTGGCTTAAAGTTTTCATGGACAACATGAATCGGTTCACACGATCGAAGAATGATGGGTCCAACTTTGCGGATCGGGAGGCGGCACTACGGAATCTCGCCATTTTGACGGTAAGCTCAAGTACTTAATCGAGCCAATACCGGTAAACCTGGCCCCAATGCGGGAGTTAACGAGTCACTTGCTTATAGTGACTTCGTCATGGAAGCGGGTGCGATAAAGAACGTACTCATCTTTGCAATGGAAACCAATTTGCAGAGACGCTTCATTGCCCAAGGTGCAAACAAGATTTTCACCACGCTCACTAACGAGTTCTTAAAAGCACCGAGAATCGTTACTTATGAGCATACCTGCCGCTTCTTTGATGCGAAACTCCAGAAGGGCCAACCGGTAGGTTAGCCCACACATTCTTAACATGATTGAGAATGTCGAGAAGTTGGAGGCACTTGATTGCAAAATCAGTGAGAGCATAGTCATTGACCGTATGCTTCATTCACTTCATGATGGTTTTGCCCTTTTCAGGGCAAATTACTACATGAATGAATTGAAGAAAAGTCCTCATGAGCTACACTCACTTCTCGTACAGACCGAGAAAGATATGAAATAGAGTGGGAGCATGAAGCAGGATGTTCTCATGATTTCCAACAAGAATAAGGGTAACGGCAAAGCTCTCGGCGACCTAACTGTAGGTAAGCCAAAGTTTAAGAAGCCAGGAAACGGTAAGAGTGGGCCTGGTGAGACTAGTGGCTCACAAGGCAAGGCAAAGAGCAAGGGCAGTGACATTGAGTGCCACCATTGTCACAAGACTGGACATTGGAGGAGGAACTGTCCCGTGTACCGTGAGGACATAAAAAAGGCGCGCGTCACTCCTGTTGGTATGTCATCTTATATTCATATGATTGAGATTAACCATGCAAGTTTCGGAACTTGGGTACTTGATACTGGTTGTGTTTCTCATCTGTGTAATCATTTGCAGGACCTAAAAAACATCACACCTCTCAGAAAGGGTGATGTGGACCTGCGAGTCAGGAATGGAGCTAGAGTTGCTGCAGTCTCGAAGGGAACATACGTAATCCAACTCCCTAGTGGTTTTGAGTTATTTTTATATAACTGTCACTATGTACCCAGTTTATCTAAGAACATTATTTCTGTTTCCGTACTCGATAAAGACGGTTTTGCATTTTCAATAAAGGATAATAGCTGTATTTTCTCTTTTAATGAAATGATTTATGGCAAAGCAGTTTCCATGAATGGAATTTACATCTTAGATCAAACTACAAATATAATACACGTGAATAATAAGAAATTAAAGGTTGGTGACAAAGATCAAACCTATCTATGGCATTGTCGAATGGGACACATAAATGAAAAACGTGTAAAGAAACTCGTCGAGAATGGGACTATTCCCGCATTCGATTTTTCTACTTTTAGCACGTGTGAATCATGTCTCATTGGCAAAATGACTCGAATTTCCTTCAAAGGTGTTGGAATGCGCGCTAGTGACCTATTAAGACTCATACATACTGACGTATGTGGACCTATGTCAATTACCGCTAGAGATGGCTATAGATATTTTATTACTTTCACGGACGATTTGAGTAGATACGGATATGTCTACTTAATGAAGCATAAAAGTCAGTCCTTTGAGAAATTCAAGGAATACCAGAACAAGGTTGAGAACCAACTGGGCAGAAAGGTTAAAGCACTCCGTTTAGATCGGGGTGGCAAATATCTTTCAAATGAGTTTGATCAACACCTTAAAAGATGTGGAATCGTTTCTGATTAACTCCACCTGGAACACCTCAATTAAATGGTGTGTCCGAACGGAGAAATCGAACATTACTTGATATGGTTCGATCCATGATGAGTCACACGGTAGTACCAGATTCATTATGGGGTTTTGCTCTTTGTCACCATTGCTCTTATACTTAACCGAAGTCCGACTAAAGTCTGTCGACAAGACTCCATATGAAATGTGGAAGGAACGGTCCCTAACTTGTCCTTTATTCGGGTTTGGGGGCGAGGCTTATGTCAAGTGGAGACACGAGGATAAGCTCGGCCCGCGATCGGTCAAGACATACTTTATTGGTTATCCAAAAGGAATGTTTGGTCATTACTTCTATTCGCCTACCGAACATCGAGTTTTTGTTGCGGCTAGTGCGACGTTCTTAGAGAGAATTTCTCGAGAACAAGTCAAGTAATATAACCTTCGAGCTGTCGGAGATTCCAGAACCAACAACCGAGGAACAGATGGAGGAAGTTGTTCCTCCAACTGATGATACGGTTAATATTCCTCAGGAACCTAGGAGGTCGGGTAGAGTCTCTAATCCTCCGGACAGATACATTGGTATGGTCGAGGAGAGTGACGTTTTACTCCTAGAGATTAATGAACCCGCTACCTATAAAGGTGCCATGACCTGTTCCGACTCAAAGCTATGGCTTGAAGCGATGCAATCCGAGATGGACTCCATGTATGAGAATGACGTATGTGATCTAGTTAATTTACCTAATAAGGTAAAACCTCTACAGTGCAAATGGCTTTACAAAATAGAGCGTTCTATAGACGGGCAACCAGATACCTATAAGGCACGACTAGTGGCAAAAAGTTTCACTCAAATGCACGGTTTGCATTATGATGAAAGTTTTGCACCCGTAGTTATGCTACGTTCCATTCGGATTATCTTAGCGATTGCCGCTTTTCATGACTATGAAATTTGGCAAATGGATGTGAAAACCGCCTTCTTAAACGGTTATTTGGAGGAAGAGTTGTACATGGTGCAACCCGAAGGTTTCATAGATCCTGAAAATCCTAAGAAAGTGTGCAAGCTTAAGCGTTCCATTTATGGACTTAAGCAAGCTTCTCGGAGTTGGAATCATCGTTTCGACCAGGTGATAAAAGAGTATGGTTTCACTCGATCGGTCGAGGAACCATGCTTATATATCAAGTCGAGTGGGAGCAAGATTGTTTTCTTGATATTGTATGTCGATGACATACTCTTGATTGGGAATGACATTCCTCTCTTATCTTCGGTTAAAGGATGGTTGAAGAACCATTTCCAGATGAAAGATCTGGGTGAGGCACAACGCATATTGGGAATCCGTATCTATCGAGATAGATCACGACGGACGTTATCACTAAGTCAGGAGTCTTATTTGGATAAGATTCTTGAAAGGTTCAACATGACCAACTCTAAGAAGGGGAACCTTCCAATGACATCCGGGATGCGTTGAGCAAGTCTCGTCACCCACGACGCCTTTGAAGGGATTGAGCGCATGAGTGGTGTTCCTTATGCATCTGCAATAGGATCAATCATGTATGCCATGATATGCACACGTCCAGACGTGGCATATGCATTGAGTATGACGAGTCGGTACCAAAAGAATCCAGGTGAAACACACTGGATAGCTGTTACAAACATCCTTAAGTACCTACGGAGGACTAAGGATAGGATATTGACTTATGGAGGAGATACTAAGCTATGCGCAATCGGTTACGCAGATGCTAGCTTCCAAACGGATCGAGATGATTCAAAATCTCAGTCCGGGTTCGTCTTCACTCTTAATGGTGCTACGGTCAGCTGGAGGAGTTCCAAACAGAGTGTTGTAGCAGATTCTACTACTGAATCCGAGTACTATGCCGCTTCGGAAGAAGCAAAGGAAACCATATGGATGCGTCAATTCTTACAAGGACTTACGATAGTTCCTAGTTCGAATGACCCGATCACCATCTATTGTGACAATAGAGGTGCCATCTTCCAGGCTAAGGAGCCAAAGTCTAGCAACAAGTCTAGAAATGTATATCGAAAAGCTCACCTGATCCGTGATTACGTGGAGCAAGAAGAGATAGTGATTGACAAGATAGCTTCGGATGACAACATCGCGGATCCTCTCACTAAACCGTTGAATTATGATAACCATGAAGGGCACGTTATTTCCATGGGAATTAAACGTGTTCCTGAGTTGTAGTAGTTGATTATGAATTCGATACATTATCTTTTTCATATACTATTTATAACTTCATCGTTTTATTATAATATTTTGTTTTTCTTGTGGATTGTACTGACAACATTGAACGCCACAAAGTGAACTGAATTACATTATATTTGTTTTGGTCCGTAATCGCCTTAATGAGCTGATAACTCTGGCTATTACATTGTGCAGTCGATTGATGGTGGGTTCAACGAGCCATAAGTCAATCAGTTGGCTGATCGATCACAAATACGGGTTATAACGATACCTCGTAGGACAATTATTTTTGTGACAACGTAATGGAGTCCTAAATGTTTAAAAACATTTGGTGCCAGGTCGTGGATTGGACGTCCATTGTGTTTCTAGAGTCGATTCTTTTGACTATCGATTGTCTCTTGAGATTAAGGCAGTTTTTGGGTGACTTTGGTTTCTTTATCATGATCTGCCGTAACAGGAGGCTAAGCAGATTTTTTCTGGGTCATTTCATACTGAGCTTATATCTGCAGGATTCGAGTTGAAGAAAATATCCAACCTTTATCAGGTTTAGTTATTTCTCAGGGCCACTCGAGGAGTTGTAACTGAAATGCATGGCCATGCTCGAATGATGATTCGTTTATCAGTTAAGTTACTCTCTAGTCGGGGAAACCAATCTTGATATTGATTACTTGTAAAATACGAACTTTGTGAAAACGGATTTTGCAAATTGTTTTACATTGAGTGGGAGAAATTTTAGGATATGAGAATCGGTTATCGCACATACACTTGTGAGGACAAGTGGGAGTTTGTTGGAGCTTGTGTCCTCCACAAATTAGTGTGATAACATTTATAAATCTCTTATAGGTTCAAAAGGGTATACTTCGTATTTTATCAGTTGATTAACGATTACCTAATAACGGTTGGCTTGCTAGAAAGTTTGACGCTATTATCATACTGATGGCGGTGATCAACTGGTCCCTAAAAGTCACACCTAAAGTATGTGTTTGAGAGATGTGATTATGGAGATGTAATCACATTGATACCTTATATGACTACAAGGTTAGTCCATGTATTTGACTAAACAGTTAGTCAATGTGTTGATGAGACGATTATTTAATCTAATTAAAAAATATTAGCTGAGACGAATTAACTGTCAATTCGTAAATTGAATATAAAACGTTATATTTAATTAATGTATATAATAATAGCTTAAACGAATTAAGATGTTAATTCGTAATTAAATGTAACCAGTTATATTTAATTAGCAAATTATAAATATGCGATATTTATAGTTAATGTATATATTATACAATATTTTCATAATAAATGTTGACAGACTGGTATTGATAAATCGACTGCAAACTGTTATAAGTGGACTTATTAATACATGTCGATATATAGACAATTGGATAAATATACACATTATATATAATTTGAGAATAACCGAAAATAAGAGGATTTTATCCTTATTTTGGTTGTTACTTGAACCGAAAAAAAGGAAAGAAAAAAAAAACCCTAATACTCTCCTATCTTACACGGTTTTAAGAGGGAGGAGGGGACTCCTTTTTTCTAACCTAATTTTAACCTAGCACACTCTCATCAAAAACAAAACACAAAACCCTAAATTTATTAAGAGATTTTGGGGATCGATTCTAGCGAGAACAAAGGCATATCTCATATCATCTTGGGTGCAACGATTAGGCGAATATCATTGCGATATTGTTCTTAGGCCGAATTTGCTAGGACCAAAGGTTGATTCTTCATCTTTTCTATTTTGTTTATGTAATTTCTTTTATGACTCGTATTCATAACAATAATTTCGTTATAATCCTTATAATTTAAAGGGAAGTATACCGATATTTCCTACAAGGAGCCCCTCCAATTCGTTCATTAGAGGCCATAATGGCATTAAAATCACCTCCCATCACCCATGGTCTAGTGATTCTTCCATAGTAAGTACGAAGGCTATCCCATAAGGGTTCCCTTTCAGCAAGCTTATTCAGCCCATACACTACAGTAAACCAAAACCTAGTCCTTCTTGCTTTATCAAGGATTTCTGAATGAATACACTGGACTTGAATGTCAAGCACAGTAACATTACATCATACAGAATAAGATCCCATAACAACCATATTCTGCCTCCATGATGAAGGCTAGAATTAGTACAAATTGACCAACTATCACATAAAGTATTCCTTACATTATTCCCATTTTTTGCTTTTATTTTTGTTTCAAATAAGCCACATAACCCTACATTATTCCTTCCTAATAAGCGTTTTTATTTCTTTTTGGTTTATTAGGGTTATTCATTCCTCTAACATTCCATAGTCCAGCTCTACCCATATTGAGAATTATCCTTCCTTCCTAATAACAGCTGTTTCAGTTGTTATGCTGCTGTATTGTTATAGGTTTGGACTGTAATGCAATTACAGTAATTTAAAAAAAAAAGTGTTAAACAATAACAACGGTTATATTGACATTACCCGTTGTTATTACTTTCAACAACGGTTATATTGACATTACCCGTTGTTATTACTTTCAACAACGGTTATTTTGACATCACCCGTTGTTATTACTTTCAACAACGGTTGTAGTACTTCTAACCGTTGTCATTGCTTTTTTAGACATATTTTATTTTGGCGCAAATTGGGTGAAGATATATTACAACGGGTATATTTTAACCGTTGTAATAAAGTTATGACAACGGTTGACTTTTGTTGACCCATTGTTATTAACATATCACAACGAATTTGTTTTATGGACCCGTTGTCAATAGTTTGTCTTAATAAAAAACTAATTTACAAACACATACAGGAATACAGCATACCCCACAGCACAAACACATTGCACACAACATCCGTTCAACCGTTGGTATCCTGAGTTTATTCTCTCTCTCCCGCTTTCTACATTCTCGTTGCCGGCCGTCGCACAGTTTCCGACACCCAGATTCCGTTGCCTTCTCTTATCATCCTACTCGTTCTCTTTATCATCATCATCATCATCAGGTATGTTCACTTTTGTATTTCGTCATTAGGGTTTTAAGATCATCTTTTTTGTTTTTCATCTGTTTGTTTTTCGTCTTCTTTGTTATCTTTATCATCCCGCATCATCTACTTCATTCCTCTTATTAGGGTTTTAGGATTTTAGAAGCTCAAACTGTTGTTTTAAATTTTCATTCCTCTTTAGGGTTTTAAATACTCTGCATGTCAGTTGTTCATTTCCTATTTCATTCATATTTAGGGTTTTAGGATTATTATGGGTGAAAAACGAAAAAGAAGTCAAAAGAATAATAAGCCTGGGGATAATAAGCCTGGTGAGAGGGGTGCTACGAAGTGCCCTGCAGCCCTTGCAGCTATAGCGGCTAAACAGACGCTTAAAATAACATGGAACGCGAAGGGTTTCCTTACTGGTCCAAATGCGAAGCATTTATCCACTTGGATTGGATGTTGCACAGGACACTTTGTGCCTATCCATTTAGATGAAATTAGGAATTTGAATCCAAAATTGGCAAAGTTATTCTTGGATCGTATAAAGGAAGCCTTTGATATTGTCGAATGTTATGATAAGTATTTAATACAGAAGGCAGGGAGTGTCTTAAGGCAGTGGAAGTATGACGTTGGTAAGTATTGGTTGTATGTGGACAAGGAGACGGAGGAGATGCGTAAGAGCCCACCGGAAAACAAGTGCCCCACCATCACTCAGGAACAATGGGATATTTTCAAAGCGATTCGAACTAGTGAGAAGGTTGAGATTAAATATCCTCGCCTTTTAATGATTTACCTATCTTTTTTTAATTAATGAATTCTGTATAATCTTTTTATTATCTCATCTACTTGCGATTTTATATAATTTGAAGGCCGTTAGCAGAAGAAATCGTGCTAACATTTCATGCAAGAAGGGGAAATGGTATGGTTCTCGAGGCGGTTACAGATTGATAGAAGACAACCTCGTAAGTAGCATGCATTCCCCTGTTTATTTGATTTTTTTAATCACACTTGGACTTGATACACATTTACATGTATAACTGTTACTATGTTAATGTGTAGGTGGCAAAGGGAGTGACCGACTTGAATCGGCATGTAACTTATAAAGAAGGGAACACGCCTAAAGGATCCCGGCCGTGTGACAAATATGATCAGGAAGTGTTGGCCAACATAGTAAGCATTATTTTATTAAGAAGAGTTCATTACTAACTTTATTATTTTAGTACAAATATAATTTGAAGTTTGTTTAATATATTATAGGAGAAGGTATTGAAGGAGGTAGAAGAAGGGAAATTCACTCCCAATGGTCGTGATGACGTTCTTGCTAGAGCGATCGGCCGACCCGAACATCCAGGTCGATTGAGGGGCGTCCCGTTACAGGTTGGAGTCACGAAATATTATGGGACAACTGCCCCGAAAAAGAAGAAAAGGAAGACTAAGGCTGAGAAGGCTGACATGGTACCATTTATTCTATTATTTTCATTTAAGTTCACATGTTATTGTTTTAAACAAATTGTTGAAAAATTACATTCTTGGCACGCAGGTTCAGTTATTGGCATCCGTGATACTAAAGATGAATTCTGGAGGCAAGCCTTCCGAAGAAGAATTGAAGATGATGGAGGATGTCATTAAAGGGGGTAAAGTACAACAGATTGGTCAAGAGGCCGAGAACACTACTACCTTGGCATTACATGAGAAGGAAGTATCGGTCAATGAGATTCAGAAAGATCAGATACCTAATGCTTCTGAAGTTGTAACAACTAAAGCCGATAAGGTAAATATATGACTTCCTTATTTTTCTTTTCTTTTTTTTTTTGGGTAAGATCGGGGGGTGTGTTCCCTGCCAGCTCTAATGCTATAACTTCTAACATCGTGCCATTGGTTAATTTTATTAGGTAAATGAGTCTGAAAAGGAGATGCAACTTGAGTTATCTGCCATAGCTAACAATAATCAGGGGATGCAACTTGAGAAGACGGCTGATGGAAAACAGCAGCATACATCCCCTTCAAATCAGTTTACAGTTTTCGGCAAGGTATGCATGAAGTCTTTAATTAGTGAAATTCATATGAATTCTATTAAATTTTGGGATATAATATATAATGTATGTGTATTGTTCAGGCCGTAAACAGGAGGGTAGTTATTCTTATTGACCCTAAATCCGAGAAACCTGTGCGTGTTGGCCGGGGTCTCGTAGACTTGCCCACCAAATCAGCGGAAACTTTATTGGTTCATGGTGAACAACTTTTGCCAAATCATAGAAAAGTGGAGATAACTCATGTCTTAGAAGGCCATGAAAAATTTCAACTGCCCGTCCCAGTACGTGACGACATTACCATTCTGGCAGATGCGGTTGGAAGTTTCATCCAATGGCCTAATTCTCACATCTTCCTGGCTCGTTTGTTTCCGCCTCAACCGAAAGCAGTTGGGGTTAGAAAAAATACCTTTATATGTTAAATTTTTATATGTTAAATGTTTTTATATGTTAAATTTATATGTTATTTTTTTTTGTAGGGAACAAAAAACACGGATAAGCCGGATAAGCCTAAGTCCCCAGACTTGCCAACTATACCTCGTCGAAACAACGACTTGATGAGGTATTTAATTAACTTCTCCATTTTTTTAAAAACCACCCTTTATTTATATTTTTTCTGTATTTCTAAAAAGCATGGAAATTTTGTGTAGGGGACAAAAAAGATGGATAAGCCTAAGTCCCCAGACATATCTACTACTGCCTCATCATTGAAAGAGCAGGTTGATGAGGTATTTAGTTAAGTACTCTTTTATTTTTATTACTCCAACTAGCTAGGATATATTACCTTTGGATTTATTATTATTTTAATTATCTACATGTATAGGCTGGTGGTAGAAGCACAAAAAGAGAGAAGCATTATTTCCCCGCACTGAAAGATGTTAGGAGTATAAACTCCACTAATTATTCTGGGAAGAAATTCATGCTAAAAGTAAGAATGGTGACGATGAGGAAACTGTATTTGGAGGCTAGCCATCGCATAGCAAACGAGCAATTGATAATTATTCCGCTCGAGGATGATATTTTAGGGATTGTGCGCGAAGCAATTCTGTCATGGGAGCTGCTAGCCATTTGGGCTGGCCTTCTCGAGATTGATGTCCAACACCTATTTGTTTGGATGAAGTAAGTTTCTTAATAAATCATTTCATATTCTAATATTCTGACTAGATAGTGTTTTAAATACCGGAATTAATACCGTAATAATGTAGGTTCTTGAAATCGAGAGTGATCCCCGAGAACAAGATTCAATGTGATCATTACGGATTCATGTGCCCCTATATTTTATCTATGCATATCACGATGATTTCGTTCGAAGATCGGGTAGATTATATTGCTCGGGAATTGGCGACAAACAAAAAGCTGGTTTTTGCCCTTATAATGAAATCGGGTAATAAACAAATTAATATTACGATTCCACTTACAATTGCATTTTCATAACTAATATATGTACTTGTTAATAATGATGATGTCTCTAGATGTAGGAGTCAATGGGTGCTAGCAGCCATCATGCCGACCAAGAAGAAAGTTTTTTGGTTGGACTCTTTGCATAGAGCCCCAACCGAGACCTTTAAGGGCTTGATTATTAAGTAAGTTTATAATACTGATTTATTTATAATAACATTAAGTTTCAATTTTTATTTATAGCAAAAAGCTCATTTTTGCCACAAAAATATGAGTTTCTGCCTCCTTTTTTTATAAAAAAAAAGGCCTTTGAGAAGAAAAGAGCTAACGAGGATCAACCCACGAAAGATTCTGATGATGGCCCTACTTTTATTACGATAACATGGGTACGTGCTCAAATACAATACCTTAAGTGCAAAAATCTGTCTTTAATAATAATACGTGCGCAAATACAATACCTAAAGTGCAAGATTCTGATGTGGGCCTTCTCGTCTCTTCGTTTTTTTATGTAATAATAGGTCCCTCTCCAGCCGGATAGCATACAATGTGGATACTACGTTTGTCGGTTCATGTTGGAGATTATTATGCGAAGATATATCCTTATTCCATAAAAGGTTAGTAATTTAATAATGTGTTTATTACTTTTTTTTTTAAATTAGAGCTGATGTTGTCTTACTTGCAGCTATACCATGATGTTAGTATGATGAATGATGTATGTTGTTACAATAATGTCTTGTCTTTGTTTTTTCCGCAGTATGTAATTAGCGCGCCACAAGAACTTCAGCAGTACAAAGGGCACCAAATAGACGAGGTAAGGGACATGTTGGGCAAATACGTCTTAGCACATAGCAATGAAGACTAAATGCATGATACTTAGAGCTTAGATCAGCTTAGTAAATTTTTTGTTGAAGTTAGGGAATGATCTTTGTAGATAGAGCTAGGGGGATGCACAGTTTTAGGAATCTTAGTTCATGTAAAATGATCAAATTGTAAGTATATATGATGCTGCTGTTGTGCTGAATTGAATCTATTGAGTTCTGATGAACCCAGCTGTGATTTATGCTGGTGCTGATATATGTTGTGCTGATATATGCAGGATTTTGAATGGCATGAAACAAATTTAATTTTTAAAAAAATTAGGAAAATGTAATAAAAACGATTACTAAAACAAAAACCGTTGTAAATACCTTTCACAAATACCCGCACATAACATTCAACAACAGGTTTTAAAAGAAGAACCGTTGTAAATACCTTTCACAAATATCCGCGCATAATATTCAACAACGGGTTTTAAATGAAGAACCGTTGTTACTAACAATTTCAACAACGGTTAATTTCCTTATACCTGTTGTTAAAAGTCTTCACAATTTTGGTGGAAAAGATATAACAACGGTTTTTTATATGATAACCGTTGTAATATCATTCCCACCAAAATTTTGTCAAACTTTCCACAACGACTTACTCGCAACAACAACGGATTTTAACCGTTGTGAATAATTTCCACAACGGTTTTAATAAATAACCTAACCGTTGTAAATACCTTTTACAACGGCCGCTTTAACAACGTCCGCCTTTTGTTTTTACAACGGTTTTTACCCGTTGTTATAGCATGTATCTGTAGTAGTGATTGGGCTAATTCTTCTTATTGGATCCGTCCTATGCTATAAGACGGTCTTATAGCAGAGTATCTGCGTCATTAATATATGTATTGTATTCACTTATCTGACTGACTACCCAATTGGCAACAAAACGAGTAATCCAACAAATATAACGTATCATACCAATATATGTATACTAAACACATGAGACATTGAAACCGTGAAACATGACGTAAAATTAATTGGCAATAAGACGAGTAATATGACAAATGTAACTTACCACACCAGTACGGCAATAGCAATATTAATTCTCTATGTATGGTTGTTTTAAAAATAATTCCCTACGTAATGCTATAAGATACATTAATTCTCTATGTATGGTTGTTTTAAAAATAATTCCCACCATATTGTTTATTTAGGTTTGGATGATCTAAAGCAAAAGGGATGGAAATAAAAACAAAATTAAATTCCCTTATATAATGTAACTAGGTAGTATCCTGCGTTTCGCGCGGCCTGTTTTAAAATTTTATTATTATAATTGAAGAAAAATAACATAATTTATATATGACCTTTAATATTTTTACTTATAAATAAAAATAAATTAATTTTTCTCAAATTAATTTATTTTAGGTTTAACTTCAATGTTTTAAAATAAAATACATACAATTTTAATTAAAACTAATAAGTAATAATTAATTATGCATGATCAATGTTTTATAAATTATTTTATGACTGATCAAATATCTTATTAATTAAAACAAAATTAATTCGAATAATGCAATAATCAACATTAATTCTCAAATTATATCATTTCACAATACGTTATGTTCAAATCAATTAATATTTGTTCAAAATGATGTGAATATAATTTTATGTAATTTTTATTTTTTTATGTATAACGTGTGATATTTATGTATCAAACATATAAAGTTCAAACTCAACTTATTCAAATGTTTTGATTATGTATTACATATGTTATGTGTGAAATATATCTATAAGAATTGCACCTTTTGTATTTTTAAACAACTATATATAAATGATGTTTAAGAGTTTACCCGTAAATAAAAATAAAGTAAGTTAAATTTTCTCAAATAATACTTTTTGAGGTTTAACTTCAAAGTATTTAAAAGATAACATATAAAATATTTAACTAAAAGTAATATTTCGCTAGTCATAATCAATATTTATACTTGACGTATACATATTTTAATTGAAGATACTAAAGAAAAATATAACGTTTTTTCTACTTTTTCATGTCGTTTATTATAATATTATGTTATTTAATAATCATTACTTTTGTTTTGATTATTCAAATGCACTCGCGATCACTGTGTGCATACATACTCGTACACATACTCGTTATCACACTATTTAAACCTATCAAAATCTCATATGTATTCAATTTCTCGCAATATAATTTTTTTCATTTCCACATAAAAGCTTATCTCTTAGTAGTTTTCTTTAAGTTGTGTTTCAAAGAAATACAATGACTCTTCCAAATATATTTTTCTTAAGATTTAATGGTCTAAGTTTTATAACTTTCTCAAAATATCTTTTTACGTAAACATAAAACATTATGAGATACTCACTTTAATCATCTCTACAAATCAAAATATTTTAATAAATATAATGAAAATTATACTCAATTTGAAGCATTTTTCGCAATGAATGTAATTATTTACATTTTAAAATTTTTATCAAAATAATTTTTAAATAAATTTAGAATCAAATCACCGTAATTATTTAATGTAATTTTATAATAAAATTTATTAAACTATAGTTAATATTTTGCTGAGATTTATATAGTATTTATTATGTTTATATTTAATATTTAGCAGTAATTAATACCTGTATTTAAGGCTGGGTTGACACGTGGCGCATCCACAACGCTTCAATCCAATTTTATATATATACATATATATATATATATATATATATATATATATATATATATATATATATATATATATATATATATATATATATATATATATATATAAGATGTTAAAGAATTATTCCTAGGTATAGTTCATTTAATTCCTTATTTATTTTTATATTTCTATAGATTATAAATAAATATTATTCACATATAATATTATTTCGTATATTATACTAAATTTAAATTACATTTGTGGTAAAAAAAATTTAAATATTGTTTTAAAAATTTGCAAAAAAAAACTTATATTATATAAATATATTTTTTCATAGTTTTATCTAATAATTGTTATATTGATGATGTTTATTTATATTCACTATATATTTGTTAAGATGCACCAAAAATTGAGCGCACTGATTTTTACTTGAAGCGTATCTACTCTAGAAATTCTGCAAAAATAGAGGATATAGGGGAGAAAAGCTATATATACTCCCTCCACATATAAGTGTTTGCCCTATTTCTCTAATATATGTGAAAAGTATTTTATTGAAATGGGGCAAACATAGGTGTTGGGAGGGAGTATTTTTTATCATAAATATAATATAAATTTATTAAATATGGAGTAGTAATATATGTGAATATTATTAATATATTACTAATATATTACTTATTAAAATTTAAAAATAAATAATGCATTTAAGAGAGTATATTTAGGGAATAATGTTTTTACAATACATTATACAAGGAATTCCATTTTTTTTTTTTATTCCGGGCCTCTTGCTTTGTATTATCCAATCCTACATCAATTATATGGTGGGAATTACTTTTAAAACAATCATATGAAGGGAATTATTTTCCGTCATAACATTATGCAGGGAAAACACCCAATATAGGTAAGATGAATGAGACGGTGTAACCCTAATGAAACGGAAAATTAATTGGTAATAAGACGAGTATGTGTGAATTATGGAAAATTTTTATTACCTGATAAAAATGGGCTTAAGGTGGGTCGGTTATAGTAGTATGATGAAGGGGTTCAAAATTTCAAAGTTGATTTTATATTCTTATATCCTACACCCATGTGTAGGATACTACATACTCCCTCCAACCCCCCACTCCCCACTCATCCTCAAATTCCTCCTTTTTTTCTTTTTTTCTTCTTTTACTTTTTTTTTCTTTTAAAATTTTAAAACAAAAATTAACTTCCATGTTTAAGAAAAGTTACCACGGTCATATTCAGTTTAAGTGTTACGTAGTGTTACATTCACGATATGACACTATTATATTCATTTTAAGTTTAGTGAATATGACAATATTTTTTATGAATATATGCTTTAAAGTGCGATATTCACAATATGACACTATCAGATTCACTTTCAGTTTAGTGAATATGACAGTGTAGTTTGATGAATATGTATTATGGGGTGTGATATTCATCCGATGGTTCTATTATATTCACTTTCACTTTAGTGAATATGACATTTATAGTTTAGTGAATATGACTTTATTTGTTCAAATATATTGAACAATAATCATGAACGTTTAATTTCATACCAAAATCGCATAATACAAAATAATTTAAGGAAAAAAAAATTATGTGATATGATATGAATATGTCAATTACGTTATGTGAATATGTGAGAAAAAATAAAACAAATAACAAAATATATCAAATATGATCTCAATTTGTAGAGGAATAAAAATTATGAATAATAATATGTTTTTTATTATTTTCTAATTTATTAAATTTATAATTTATTTATTATAAGAAAAAAATTAAGAAAATGGAGTACCATGCACCATACTCCTGGGTGCATGGTATAATTTACCGTTTACATGTAATATGTAACAAAAAAAAAACACGTTGCTTTGTAAGGTAGTGAAGAGAGAGATCTATGCTTGACACAAGGGGCTTGTGCTTTGGTGACACTATGCTTTGTCCTACTACTTTGATTCTTTCTTTCATCAAAATCTATATATATATATAAATATTAAATATACACAAATTCTCATTATACTATCCGTTTATAATAAAAGACGGGTTAAATCCAATATCATTTTCTTAATAGGACAAACAACAAGCGGCGTGGTGGGGACAAAAAATATCACCACTTTTATTGTATTTGACTCGTCTATGACAATAGAATGCGGTCTATAACAAGAGTAATTGATAAATATATAAATAATTAGTGACATTTTTTGGCCTTAGGATGCAACTTGTTGCTTGTGTTATAATGAGAATTTGTTATATATAAATTGATAAATATTATTATCTCCGTCCCGGTTATGGCACAAAGACCTAAAAAAGAGTAGAAGATCAATTATTATATGATAGGTGAATAGAAAGGTAAACAGTTGACTAAAACACCCAAAAAGAAATAGACAAATAAATGATGGAGACAAAAAAATATTTTTTAAAAAATGAATTATATAAATATTACTCGTAACATATTACCAACTTTATCAGACTTTTTCTGTTGTCCATCGTACATGGGATACTTTATCCACTAAATAAGTCATAGGTCCATTTAAGTTAGTAAATTATGGCAATAATAGAATAAGATCGTACCCTTGGAGTGTAGTGTGAGACGGAATTTTTATTGGTGAAATAATTGTTTTTCTAGATATCAATAAATGTGATAATCAGTGCATTTAGATATAAAAAGATTGTTTTATACAGTGAAACGCTCTTATGTAATAGTTATTGAATAAATTATATATATATATGTAGCAAGTTTTTAATTTTGGGTCAAGATACAAAAAAAATGGTTTATTATCTTTAAGTAGCCTATATGACAATAATAAACATATGAATATCATTTAGAGAAAATTGTTGATTACAGCCTTTTAAAAATCACTTTTTGAAAATTACAACCATATATAATTCTTTTTTGTAAATTACAGTCATAATATCATTTATGATCAGAAATTACAGTCAAAACATTTGCTTAGTGGAAAATTGATGCAAATTTGAATTTTTGTCGATTAAGTTCATTTTTTAGGACGAAAATACTCTTGCCTTCATCTTATATTCATCCCCTTCATCATATTTCACAATTCCATCTCTCCAATTTTCTATTCCTTCAACAATATCACCTAATCTAATTCACCCCTTTTATTCAAATTCTACCCTAAATCAATTTAATTGAAATCCATTATTTTTATTTTCTCTTAATCGCTTTTTTATACTTTGTAGATTAATTTTTCCCAAATTAAAAAAAATTAGGGCTCTTCAATTTTATTAATATGTGTTCAATTTGGTGATGACATACCAAAAAACAACCATTTTTTCTGAAAGGATAATGGACGTTTTACAGTCAATTTCTAACCCCAATATGGCTTTTGATTACTTCAAGACTATTGCGGATTTACCCCACATTGTCCATACCACCGAGACTTCAGACTTGTAACTACAAGCTTGAGTTTTTAAGGGTGAGAGGTAGGGTAGACGATATGCTCTTTGTGTTTGATATGATGCAGAAGCAAATAATTAACAGAGATTCAACGACATATTTGACAATTTTTGGAGGTGTACAGAAGAATGATCAAGGAAGGAGGTAAAATGATATGATCTGAGTAAGTAGGCTTTCAAATAGGAAAGGGTATATCAGTCAAATTTCGATAAAATTTACCGGAAAACTCAACTTGGTGCAATTTTAGTAGAAAAGTGATATTATGGCTGTAATTTACAAAAAAAAATTATATAAGGCTGTAATTTTCAAAAAGTGGTTTTTAAAAGGTTGTAATCAACAATTTTCTCTATCATTTATTTATATTATAGAAGAAGCTTTAGCCTAATGGTCAAAACAGATGTATCCCCTCTCTCATATATTGTACTAGCCTGATAAAACGTCAATTTCTAATAAGTTATACTTCGTATAAAACATATAATAATAAAAATTTAGGCTGAGCTATCCTATATGGGCTCTTCTAATTTATTCTCTAAGGACTAGTGTTAAAAACTAATTAAAGGAAATACTTGTAATCTCATGATATGTTAAAAGATGAAATCCTCATTACTCCATTTTCAATGAAATAATCATAAAAATTAATTTTCCTTTTCGTATTCTATGTATTTTATTGGGTCACACGTTAAAAAACCCGCCTATATAAAATCAAATCATACCAAACTTATACTCCATGTCAATCATGTTAAGGACATAATTTATAATCTTAAAGATTTCATCAAGGACAAAGATAAGAAAGGAATGTAATAATCTGTCATATATCCTTAAAATGAAAGGCACCCATTCCTAATACCTAAATCTAGTTTTGCCAAATATGTTAGATGGTCACGTTCTTCAATCCTCATTGTTACCTTTTCATTAAAGACACTTTTATTCTCTCCCATTTTTGGGCAAAAGTTTTGTCATATCATATCATTGTTTTATATGTAACTTATTCTACAACACTTTTGGAAATGTGTTTTTTTACCATCATTCATTTACACTACCTATTCAAATCTTATCTCATTTGAAGCCTATTCAACCAGAATTCTTATTTATGATGGAGATATTCGTTTTATAGTTAAAATAGATTAGATATTACCCACATGTATAAATGAAGACAAAACAATAATACCTAGGGAATAATAAAACTTTGTTACATACATTTATCTAAATAATGTAGCACTTGACTTGTTTTAACTATAAAACAAGACCAGGAGTCGTTTAGTTACATACGGGAATTTACAATGTTTAGATGTTTAGGAAGTGTCATATCACATGATTTTAGAATTTATGTAAATTAGAGAATGTTGTTTGGTTACATGCAGACATTGTAATTCATGTAGTCATTCTCACTTACCTGGGGGGGACTAGGTAAGCAACTTCCTCCATTATGGAGGAATTGGAATTCATGGGAAGTTCCAATGGGGTAACCAAACAACCTACCCATTTTGCAATTTACATGAATTAAAGTTCCTGTATAATTTAGTGGGTAACCAAACAAAAGGCTTTGTTCTTTCCAGCTTAATTTCACCTCAATTCAGCTCACTTCAGCTTATTAAGCTCAACTTATTTCAACACTATCAATCTAAGTTAATTTCAATTTAGCTCATTTCAGACCAATTCAGTTCAGTTCAGCTTATTTCAGCTCAATTCAATTCAACTTCTTTTAACCCAAAAGAACGGGATATAAGTATTTGTTCAATGATTCTCTTGTTATGAAAGTTTGGAGATAGAGAATGTGCAAGTTTGGTATTGTAATGCCTAATTTCTCGTATACTTTATTGCGATTGATGTTATATTTTCGTATTAGAATATAAAATCGATATTGGAATTCCAACTATCCGTTATTTCCAAGATCGATTTTATACTCTAATACTTCGTTTACAAAATGTTAAGTCGGACTGGGTCCCAAAGCTCGACCTCTTTAAGACTATCTTTTTTTTATGGGTGTCCTCACAAATGGTTGTATACAGAAAAATCGTGGTACTTGTAACAAAAAGGTATGATTTAGACCCATTATTTTCTAACATATTACATGTTTAACAATGAATAGATGATTAATTATCATTTTAAATTGGTAAAAATAATTGTAATAACAAATTTTGTTTGATAATAACGAAGATTTGAGATTTGCCAAGATTTGATTAGTACGTTGATTAGAAAAGCAACTCCACTTATTCGGGGTCGTTTGGTTTCAAGTATTGGAATGATATGAAATGGATTGTGATACCAGAGTGGTATGGAGTTAGAACCCATACTTGCTCATGAGTGTTTGGTTCGACCCTGGAATGAATATAGAGGTATTAATAATACGGATAGAGGTAGTAATAATATGGAATGGAGTTAGAAACTTGAGTGGAACCGTGGGTATGAGATTCCAAGGGGTTGGAATGGAGTTAGAATTCACTGGGTATCTAACTCCATTCCAAAAACCTTCAACCAAACACTAAAATGGATTAAATTCATTACAATACATTCCAAAAACCCCAACCAAACACCCTAAATTGATTATGCTAATTAACTAACATAGGCCACGGTAGGACAATACCGACAACTACGTAACAAAAAAAAAGTAAGACATGACATTTATTTTTATTCACTTGGGTCGAAGCACGTTAAAGGAAATAAGGAATTGTACTTTAAAAGTCTCATTTCGATATTGTCTTTTTAGTGACAAATTGAGTTAGTGACAGATTGAGTTATACCTCCCACAATATCAAAATAAGACTGTCTTTTTAGTGACAAATTGAATTATACCTCCCATATTTCTTGATCAGAGTACTGTTCTTGAAGAGGATTCAAGTTAGCTCGAACTGTTCCTTGAAAAAGTGTTGGATCTTGAGGAATGATACTAAGCTTGGATCTCAAATCTTTTAGTCCTATTTTACGAATATCGATCTCATCAATGAGAATATGACCCTCTGTAGGCTCCACCACCCTAAAAAGGGCTTGAATTAGAGTAGAGTTTCCACTGCCAGTCCTGCCTACTACTCCGACTTTCATTTTGGCAGGAATAGTGCAGGTGATGCCTTTAAGCACCAAGGGTAGAGAAGGAGC
Organism: Silene latifolia; assembly: GCF_048544455.1. Classification (NCBI taxonomy): domain Eukaryota; kingdom Viridiplantae; phylum Streptophyta; class Magnoliopsida; order Caryophyllales; family Caryophyllaceae; genus Silene; species Silene latifolia. The sequence goes on from NC_133531.1 coordinate 118,808,397, forward strand.
GTATCGTATATGCACGTTTTGAAGTTGAATGCATCCTTTGCTTGGGCAGTCGGGTTTTGGCCGGTTATTCTCAATGATTTGTGGGGCTTCATCGGGTAGCCGGGAAAACTCTTGAATCCTATCTACCGATATCATTTTGTTCTCTACATTGCATAAGTTCTATATAATCCATGCTTGCAAAACATTCATATTTAGACCGTATGTAGCAGCTAATCCAGATAAACCTGAAATCATAAGCGAACAGTCAGGCAACGAGAAAAAAAGTTAAGTCATGGATCCACCAGTTACCTAGGTCCAAAAAACAAATGACAATGGCTGAGCAAGAGTTCAGTCAGCAAACTAGAAAATCCAACAGTATATTTTTTCATTTGTTTAGCCTCGTTGCTCCGCTATTGGAACAACGAAGAAGGCAGCAAAGAACTAGACAAAAAGTAAGTAAGTTACTTGGGTCAATTGCTGAACTTGGCACAATCACAAGAATGCCCAGAACGACGAAGAAGGCTAAGTTGAAGAACAAATTTATTCTTAAAGAAAGTCATTCCATTGCAGCAATGTTGTGGAAGGTAACTTTTGAGTAATCATTCACCAGCCTAAGTACTTTTTGACGGAAGAAGACTTCTTGATTGAAGCACCGGATAGTTGAAGATTCCATCATACTTTTTGAGAAGTGGTGAAGAATTGGTGCTTTTCTTACGCCGACCATCCTGGTTAACTGTCTTGCTGTAGTTATATAGTATGACTGCAACAAATACATAAGAGAACGACATTGTCATATCATAAAGCTGTATCAACTGGTGTTGCTTAAATTTGAAAGGTGTATCCTATAAAGTACCTGATACCAGCAAGAGATTGCAATAACCGCGACAAATATAAGCACGACTTGCCAAGCTACTTGAGACATGAGTACAATTATACTGATTAGCTTTATTAGAGCAAAAACTAGTCCAGCTAATCTGTAGGAAATGTCCATATCCACAGTACTCTGGTCAGTTGAAGACTGAGACATAACAAGTACCGAATAGCAGATCAATATAAAGAATGTAGTTAAGACTTTAATGAACTCGAAATCAAGAATGCTCATTTACCCTGGTAAGTATTCGACTTGAAGGTGTGAAGTCGAAGAAGGAAATAGGAGCACTAAACACCGAGGAAATCATACCATGGAACATGCTATGAGCAGTCTTTATAGCGATGGTAGATAGAAAAACAGTCCTCCCTAAAATGAACACGCAACTCCCACCGGAAAACAGAAGAAAATATCCAATCAATTTCTTGTTACAGACACGGCCTTCTATCTCGGTCGCCCAAGCGATCCAGTAACTGATGCACATTTGCAATCCATGGAAAAGGATTTGACATAAGATAATGACGGGTGATGCGTGACTATAAGATGATGTTTTAAACCCTATTTTACACGCATTTCAGAGCCTTATTATGTAGTTTACACTACTATATTCCCTATTTCCGTCTACTCTCGTGTTTTTATGTAATATTGCAGATTATTGCGCAAATGAGTAGATAATGGACCAAATCTTGACCTCAAGAGCTAAGATTAGGAAGGACATGAATATTTGACTCGGACTTGAAGTTTAGGATGTGTTTCAAGGTCTAAAGATAGCAAAAGCATGGCTGCGTACAAATTGCAAAGCTTAAACAAGCAAAGAACCGCTTCACATTACTGCAGACTGCTTAAAATGGCTATATCTCGAGTTCTATATAAGATAATCGAGTGATTCCAATTGGAAGTGAAAGCTTATCCTCTTATCTTTCCAACGCCGTGTAGAACACCTGATTTGAACCAGTAACGAAGAAATGGCAGCCATTTTAAGATCGGTGCGCGCTGTAGAATTCGTCAGAATGCATTACTGTACAGCAACTTTGGTCGATCGACTGGTCCCAGTAGTCGATCGACCACACCACGACTCTGACGTGAAATTACAAGAACGAGAATTAGAAGCCCATTGCAACTAGGTTTTAGGAAATAAGAGTCACGTTAAACTCCTATATAACGTGACCTCATTCAACAGAATGGGGGGAGAGAATTCAGTAAAGACTCTTTTTACAGATTCAATTTTATTGTTTCAATTATCATTCATTCATTAAGTTTAGTTTTCAATAAAAGTTCTTTTTGCATTCGGAATTGCTTCCTGCCCTTTTTAATTCGGTAATCCTTTTTTAATTTCAGTTTACTTTAATTCTTTTGTTAGATTAGAATTGATAGAATAGCATCCCAAACCCTTAATTCAATTATTGCGAGTTTATTATTCAATTACGTTAATTATGCCTTCTTTAATTGTTATTATCAATTTCGTAGTTGTTGTTCAATTTACCATGAGCAGCTAAATTCATCCTGCTAAGATGTGAGGGGATCTGTAGTGTAGACGGCGTAGAATAGGTAGACCTGATTCGGGGTATGGTCGATCGACTTATCTTGTTGGTCGATCGAATGTACCCTTTGGTCGATCGACTGGCTTAACTGGTCGATCGACTGCATCGTGTTAGATTAGCACCGTTTAAATGTTTTATTTGCAATATTAACGACGAGACCAAGTGGAGACTTGTTAAATACTTGGGAATTGACCGACCCAGAAGATCGAGAGATAGGGAAGGGAAATAAACTAATAATTGAAACGACTAAATTACGTTAAGATCGAAAGATAAGTAATTTAGGCTTTAGGAATCACTTTTCGGGGCGAGAGCTAGTATTAGTGAGACCTAGGGACCATGCTCATAGGATGAAAGGCGCTTCTAGTTAAGTTGGACCGAGAGGACTTCTTATTTGCCCATCTACATGATTTTTATCAGACTCACTTAGGATTACCGCCGTCAAAACTGCAGTGAACCGATCGTCTTAGCTCCCTTTTAGTCATTGTTTACATCCTTTTACTTTATTCGCATATTTATTCGCTTTAATTTTAGATTTATTTTATTTTCATTCATTAGTTACAGCTAAAAATCAAACCCCCCATCACTTATAGACTAAATATAGGCAACTAATAATTCCCTACCTCTCTGTGGTTCGACCCTGCTTACCGCTAACTTCTGTTAGTAGTAAATAGGTTTATAAATTTTATTTTTGATACTAAACGACGGTATCAAATTTTGGCGCCGTTGCCGGGGAGGCAGCGTAAATTTTTAGTTGTTTTAATTTTAGTTTTTGGTCTCAAGGAGCATCCGTTCCTTGAGGCAGTATTTATCTTCTTCTTGTAGTTTCTTCTTATATGGAGGTCACATTGCGCTAGACATAGACTATTAGAGAAGTTATTTCAGGAGGAAGGCTTGAGTACTTCTGATAGATGGAGAGCATAAGCATAGCGCATCATTCTGGGCCTAAAGTTCAGGATATCCCAAAGGGATACGCTCTCCCAGCTGGTACAGATGGTTCCTTTGAGCCCCGTCCTTCGCATATATATTTAGTGGAGAGGAACCAATTTAGTGGAGCTGGAGATGAAGACCCAGCAAAGCATATGGAGGTTTTCATTGATTATGTCTGTTCTATTCCTCCACCAGAGGGCGTGACACAGGATCAGATCAAAGAAACTCTGTTTCTCTTTTCGCTCCGAGACGCTGCTAGGGAGTGGTATAGGGATTTGGATAGAGAAGCTTTGGGTATTATTGATTGGAATTCATTGGCTCTAGCTTTTTACAAGAAATACTTTTCATCGTCCAAGACAAATGCAATTAGAGCCCAAATTACAAATTTCAAGCAGTGGCCTGATGAGGAATTTCACGAATCTTGGATCATATTTAAGAAGCTAGTCCGCTCTATTCCACACCACGGTTTTCAGCAGTGGTATTTGTGCAACCAGTTCTACATTGGGTTGTACGATGACCACAGGAGTATTCTTGATGCACCAGCTAATGGCCGGTTCCAAAACAACATTGGTGATAATAAGGGTTGGAACACGATTGAAGAGATGGCCACACACCGTGCAGAATATGGTAATCCTAGGGGTAACACACGGTTGAGCTCGAATGATAATAGTGCTATCCTAGCACAATTGGAGGCTATGAGTGTCAGATTTGATATGCTGGAGAAGAAGCAGGAGGAATTTAATTTTGAACAACATTATATGCCTCCTTATGTATCTCCACCATTTCCCACTCTCGCCGCGTGACAACTATTAAATGATGAAGTTGCGAGTTAACAAATTTAGTGCGAGTTGCTTATGGTGGAAGTGCGAGAAAAGTAATCTTTGCGAACGAGGCCTCAATCATGGAGTCAAGTCTCATTTAGCTAACTTAGACAAGAATGCATTTGAAATTCCGGGTCAATTTCTTTCTCCGAATCGTATAGAAACCGTACATGCAATGACGCTGAGGAGTGGGTCTACCCTTGATGGGCCCACTATGGTAGAAGGTGTTTCCGAGGGAGACGTGGCTGAACCAACTGGAAAAATGATCGAAAAAAGTGAAAAGGAACAAATCGGAAAAAACGAAGCAGATAGCGGCATAGGCAATGATCGACTTCAAAGGGGGTCGATCGACCGCCTCCGATCAACGATGGCGAGTTTCGATGTTTCTGGAAAATCTGAAAAATTGAGCAACAGTTATGTTGGTCGATCGATTGACCACATTGGTCGATCGACCAGCTACAGTCCTTTAGTGGAAGTTTCTGATTCTGCTGAGAATTTTGGGGAAGAGGAGATCAGTCGATCGACTGACTTACATGGTCGATCGACTGAAGATGCTGCTGACAACGAGCCTTTCCGTCCTCTTTTACCTGATAAGTTGAGGGAATTTTTGTTCGGGGGTAAGACGACCCCGCAATTTTTGAAGCAAGCTCCCAATGCTGATGGGATGATTCCAGCTTTGAAATATGACCCGACAACGGTCAATGGTTCATTCTTGACTCGGTCTGAAGAGGGTTCGAGCTACAACAAAGACAAAGTAGTGGATTTTCAGCCTAAGTCCACTGATGCCGGTATGAGAGACTTAGAGGAGAGGGCCAAGTTACTTCTGATGGCCCCATATCCAGAGAGACTAGTGCCTTCGAAGGATCAGGTATCTTTCGAAAAATTTAAAGCTGTTGTTAGAAGTTTGAATGTTCAGGTTCCTTTTCTAGAGCTAGTCAATCAAGTACCTGCTTATATGAAATTCATGAAGCAATTATTGTCTAAAAAGCGGTCACTTGATAAGGTCGAGTCAGTTGCTTTAACTGAAGAGTCTTCTTCTTATTTGACTCACACTGCTCCTCACAAGTTAGCTGACCCTGGTAGTTTTTCTGTTCCTTGCAAAATTGGTACCTTCTCAATTGAGAAGGCATTATGTGATCTAGGAGCTAGCATTAGTGTCATACCATTGAGTCTAGCTAGGAAGTTGGGTCTGACCAAGTTTGCAGTTACTAATATGATCGTACGGATGGTGATCGTTCAGTTCAGCCAGTAGGGGTCTTAGAGGATATTCCTGTGCAGATTGACCGATTCTTTTTCCCGGTTAACTTTATTGTTTTGGACATACCAGAGGATGTTCAGATCCCAATTATATTGGGTAGACCATTTTTGCACACTGCTGGTGCAATAATTGATGTAGGGAATAAGAATCTCTTCTTCAAGGTGGGGAAGCAGTCAATTGTTTTTGCCCAAACCCCCAAAAAGAAGGACACTATGTGCCCTGTAACTTACAATGTTGTGTCTGATAAGAAATCCTATGTTCTGTTACCTGACATTCCTGCTTCAGTACCTGTGCCTATTCCTGCTATAACACCTCCGCCCCAGATTGGGAGGAATATGGAGGAAGATTCTTCTGTTTTGACTGTTGCAGGAACTGGTTTGGGGAAGGAAGAACCACCTGTTGTTCCAGCTGTGAAGGAACCAATTACCCAGAGAGGTGAATTGGGATATCTTAGTTATGGCACAGATGAGGAAACGGAGGAGAGCCCAACGAAGCAAGAGCCAAGGAAAGTGTCGGAGTATGATTTGGAGTTCGATGAGCCGGATGATCCAAGAGCTTGGGAGGTTGCTTCAGAGGAAATGACCATTGAGCATTCCGGATGTTGGAGTAGAGTGGAGACTGCTGAGGAGATTCGTACCGTGGAGGGAACTTCCTATAGCCAGAAGCCGTGGTCGGAGCTATTCCGCAGCTTGGGTGGATGAACTATTCATTTCATAGGCTTTTAAAGACCATTTTATTGCTGTTTTTAGACTATTTACGGTTTTGGTTTGCGCGAGACTTCGCTTTTATTGGTTTGCTTAGGATTCTATAGACTTTGCATTTGGGTTTAGCGCAATTTTGGGCACGTTATTATGTGCAATTTGCAGGTTTTAGACCAAGTTAACTCAATTTATTGAGTTAATTCGAAGAAAGTATTGTTTCGTCAAGTAAGTCAGTCGATCGACCAGACCCATCGGTCGATCGACTGCCCTTTGCAGCACAGGAGCTTCTGTCTTAGTTGACCTAGTCGATCGACCTGTACCAGTGGTCGATCGACCACTATTGCTGCTGTACCTGTTTCGCGATCATTCCCCTGCTGTGTTTGGTCGTTTTGCGGAGCACGAGAGGGAGTACCTTATGGTAGCACTGTTGGCTACTGAAACCTCCTAGCTCACGCTGGTTTGGAGAGGTTTCCTTCTGCGCTTAAAATCTTGTGAGTTTATGAGTCACCTTTATGTCTTATTTAGTTAATTTATCGCAATTTCCCATTTCCCTTTGTTTCTTTACTCACATGATTTTGCACAATGGGGACATTGTGTGATTTGGTTTGGGGAAGGGTTTTGCGTCGCATTTGCATCGTTTTTATTGCATTTCAGTTACACGTTTATTGCATTTCTGCTTGCATTGTATTTATTTCCTATATATACAAAAATCAAAATTCAAAAAAAATTGAAAAAATCCCAAAAATTTAAAAAAAATTTCACAGTTATTTTAACATGTAGGTCGAGTCGGAACGGTAGTATTTCAATGATGACATTGCATTTTCAGCTGTTTATGCCTAAGCCGTGCTTAATTGACATGTTATTAGTAGAATCATATATGCATAGTCTACGAGTTTTCGTTAATTTATTCGCTGAATCTTGAGACTTGACTTAGATTTTTGGCAAACTACATTATATTCTGAGTTTTAGAGCTTTATAACTGGTGTCATTCATGACCAGTTCATCTAGGATTGTGAGTAGTACTCCTTATAAGACATGTTATATCAATATGCATAAATATGAACTTAATCTGCTTAATACCTGTATGCATTCGGGTTTGTGGTCAGTTGACACATGTGGAAGAGGTTCCCCTTTATTCATTTTACCCATAAGCCCCACAAAAGCCAAATTTGCCTTTTTGTCCCATAAGCTACATTCCATATTTAGCCTACCCTTGCTGAGCTAGGGGTCGTTTGGTTTCATGTAGGAAGTTGCATTGCCTAGGAAGTGATAAATCACATGATTTTAGAATTCATGTGAATTAGGAAATGTTGTTTGGTTGCATAAAGGAAATACAATTCATGTAGGCATTGCAACTTACCTAGGGGGACCTAGGTAAGCAACTTCCTCCATTATGGAGGAATTAGAGTTCCAAGGTAATTCCATTTCATGTGAATTGGGGTAACCAAACAAGTTACCCATTTTACAATTCACATGAATTGGAATTCCTGTGTTATTTAATGGGTAACCAAACAACCCCCTAGTATTGGTAGTCGTTCGGGAATATTTTATTGCATTTTGGTTTTTATGTTTCGTGTTGAGAATATGTTGGTGAAATGTTGAGGGGAAAGAGAAAAAATAAAGGAAAAAAAAAAACAGGAATTCGAAAAAAAAAGGATCAGTCGATCGACCGTCCCACTTGGTCTATCGACTGCTTGCTGCAGTAGCGAAAGAAAATTCGAAAAATCACATGATTGAATTTGTTATTAGATGGTGATTTTGTTCCCATGTTGCGATTAACATTATTTGGGGAATTGATATATTGTGGAATTGTGAGATTAGTGCTTGATATTTAGCACCGTTTCGATTGAAATCTTGAGTATGAAGTTGGAATATTTTATAGTTTGGTTTTCAGTAGTTGCTAGCTTGGCTTTTAACTCCTTTATCCAAATTCATCTTAGCCCCTTCTTACCCATTACCTCACTTACCCATAATCGCCTCAGCATGTGACATGGTCTTTAATGGTTGGAATGCATATGTACAGTTGTAGATATCATTTTCATATTAGATTGCAGGCATGTTCTCATAGGTCGGAGTTAGGAGAGAGTCATTACATAATTACTCCTTTCTATCTTTTACATATATTCACCTATGCTTATTTGTGATTTGAGCGACCCGTGAGAGTCAAATTTGATAAGTCTCTACGGTTATAGAGATCATTTTCATATGATGTTTTACACCCTATTTTATACGCATTTCAGAGCCTTATTATGTAGTTTACACTACTATATTCCCTATTTCCGTCTACTCTCGTGTTTTATGTAATATTGCAGATTATTGCGCAAATGAGTAGATAATGGACCAAATCTTGACCCCAAGAGCTAAGATTAGGAAGGACATGAATATTTGACTCGGACTTGAAGTTTAGGATGTGTTTCAAGGTCTAAAGATAGCAAAAACATGGCTGCGTACAAATTGCAAAGCTTAAACAAGCAAAGAATCGCTTCACATTACTGCAGACTGCTTAAAATCGCTATATCTCGAGTTCTATATATGATAATCGAGTGATTCCAATTGGAGGTGAAAGCTTATCCTCTTAGCTTTTCAACGCCGCGTAGAACACCTGATTTGAACAAGTAACGAAGAAATGGAAGCCGTTTTAAGATCGGTGCGCGCTGCAGAATTCGTCAGAATGCATTACTGTACAACACCTTTGGTCGAGCGACTGGTCCCAGTAGTCGATCGACCACACCACGACTCTGACGTGAAATTACAAGAACGAGAATTAGAAGCCCATTGCAATTAGGTTTTAGGAAATAAGAGTCACGTTAAACTCCTATATAATGTGACCTCATTCAACAGAATGGGGGGAGAGAATTCAGTAAAGACTCTTTTTACAGATTCAATTTTATTGTTTCAATTATCATTCATTCATTAAGTTTAGTTTTCAATAAAAGTTCTTTTTGCATTCGGAATTGCTTCCTGCCCTTTTTAATTCGGTAATCCTTTTTTAATTTCAGTTTACTTTAATTCTTTTGTTAGATTAGAATTGATAGAATAGCATCCCAAACCCTTAATTCAATTATTGCGAGTTTATTATTCAATTACGTTAATTATGCCTTCTTTAATTGTTGTTATCAATTTCGTAGTTGTTGTTAAATTTACCATGAGCAGCTAAATTCACCCTGCTAATATGTGAGGGGATCTGTAGTGTAGACGGCGTAGAATAGGTAGACCTGAGTCGGGTATGGTCGATCGACTGACCTTGTTGGTCGATCGAATGTACCCTTTGGTCGATCGACTGGCTTAACTAGTCGACCGACTGCATCGTGTTAGATTAGCACCGTTTCAATGTTTTAATTGCAATATTAACGACGAGACCGAGAGGAGAATTGTTAAATACTTAGGAATTGACCGACCCAGAAGATCGAGAGATAGGGAAGGGAAATAAACTAATAATTGAAACGATTAAATTACGTTAAGATCGAAAGATAAGTAATTTAGGCTTTAGGATTCACTTTTCGGGGCGAGAGCTAGTATTAGTGAGACCTAGGGACCAGTAGCATAGGATGAAAGGCGCTTCTAGTTAAGTTGGACCGAGAGGACTTCTTATTTGCCCATCTACATGATTTTTATCAGACTCACTTAGGATTACCGCCGTCAAAACTGCAGTGAACCGATCGTCTTAGCTCCCTTTTAGTCATTGTTCAGATCCTTTTACTTTATTCGCATATTTATTCGCTTTAATTTTAGATTTATTTTATTTTCATTCATTAGTTACAGCTAAAAATCAAACCCCCCATCACTTATAGACTAAATATAGGCAACTAATAATTCCCTACCTCCATGTGGTTCGACCCTGCTTACCGCTAACTTCTGTTAGTAGTAAATAGGTTTATAAATTTTATTTTTGATACTAAACGACGATATCAACGGGAACAAGACCTCCTTTATATGCAGCATAAACCCGTAAAAACAGTAAAGACATGAAATAGAGTGAGTTGTTTACACCCTCAAACTTACGTGTATTGATGTTTGCGACGTAGACGACTTTAGAGATGGTTTTCTCGTAGCGACTACTCACGATCAAAAAAGTTTGAAAGAGTGCCTTAAAAAGGGATCTTGTTTTGAAAATATGTTGAAAATATGTTAATTAAAACATGTTGATTGATGAATTGAGTTGGTCAAATGGGTCGGTCGAATGCACGGCGACGGTAAAAAAAAATATGTGTAAGGCTTGTGTTTACGATCGGTAGGTCGTAAACACGTGTCGATTTTGTGACTTAGGAAGTCGAGTCTAGAAGTTTAAGAGAGAGGTGAAGGGGCGGATGCTCGTGTAAGGATTGTGGTGTGTGATGGTGGGTATTTATAGAGAAATGTGAGATGGTAGGTCGGTTGAGTTTCCTTAGAGGCTAAGCAGACACCCCAAAGAGGCGCGAGCCGCCTAGTGACTGAAATGGGTATTTTGTCCCTTTCAGAAATTTGGATTTTCCATTTGTTCTAACCAACGTTTTGTTGGTTGTAATTTGTGGTCTTTGATGGTTGTTTAGCCGTGTAAGCTTACTCTTGGGTGTTATTTGGGGTAGGTATTTTGTGTCCTTGACTCGGGTTTGACCCGTGTGAGTCAGGATTTGAATTTCGAGTCGGTTTTTGGCTCGGTGTCGGTTTTGACTCTAATTAGGGTCATTTTAATGGAAATGACATGATAAAGACATTCATGGCATTATTTTCGACATTCGAGATTTGGGTTGACTCGGGTTGACTCAGGTTGACTCGAGCTGCGAGTTTCTGAGTCGGTTTTTGGTCTGAAGACGGTTTTAACTCTAAATAGTGTTATTTTAATGCAAATGAGGTTAGAAAACTTTTGAAATCATTTTTCATATCCGAGTAGTGCATTAAACCGTCTCATGTATAGCCAATCCACGCACGCATATCAAAAACACGTTATAGTCCGATCATCATCGGGTGGTTTTTGGAAGGTGCAGATACTGGGTATCTATAGGTTTAGCCTTCCATAATCTTGTTACAACCCACAAAATGAAGAAAGATTAACATCGAATGTCAAAAGATTACAACTTCCTTCCTAAAATACCAAGTTTTCTTAACATACAAGTTTTTAGATTATTCTAACAAGATGATATGATTAGATAATCCCAAGAGTGTTCAAAACATGGGGTATATATAGGACTGCACTCCTTTTCAGGTTAAAACCGAGACGGGCCTTCAATTTCCACAAAACACGGCCTTTAAATTTTGCGAGGCAGACCAAACCGCAGGCTCCGGTGTGGACCGTAGACTCCGGTGTGTGCCGCAGGCTGCGGTTTTGCCTGTCTTTCATGCCACTTATTTCTTGTCATCACCATTCGAGACTATTTTGTAATATGTTGGTCAAATATATTGCGAGATCAGCAAATAGCTAACACTGTACAGGTCATCATAAATATCAGTATAAATTTGTGATTCAAATACCTTGCACAGGCTAAATGCTCAATTTTTGTTGTTTAATTTACATTAATGTAAGAAAGCAGGATGGTTAATTTACTATTTCCTTGATTCTTCAGCATATACAGTATAGTCTGGAAAAGATTACGTGTGTCAAAAAGAGAAGAAAAAGAAGGCTAGAGTCTAAGATTATGTAGCTTTGGGAAACCTTGTTTACTGTTACTGATAATACTGAAGAGATGATTAAAATTTCTGGTAGTGTTTTTTTTAACCTTCAGCAGGCGAATAATTGGTCTAAAAATCTTGGGAGAAAAATAAAATAAAAAAACAGAAGTCTAATGTTGGCAAATTTGCAGGGAGACTGACATATTCTGAAAATGTTAATGATGCTAGAAAGTTACAGAATCAGATCTCTCTTTCGAGTTTAAAAACAATTGTTAAAAACACTAATTACACGGCTTTCTTGATCTACTATCTACACTCTAGAATGATACCCATATAGAAAGGTATTCCAAATTATGAATAACTAGACGCACAATAACACATAAGTATCAGTATAACAATATATTAATTATTATCTGTATAAATGCTAAGCATATTCAATGCGTTTTTCATTTGGACTAGTAGTAGTTACAAATGAGGCTTATACAACAACTTATACCAGGTGCGTCAAGAAGCCTTCCATCCTGCGCTACTATAGTAGCAAGCCCAGAACACTTGTTCAGTACCTAGAAAATGGAACAAACATAAGATCAATGCATATTTTCACTAAAATCATAGCCTAGGCGTGTAATCAGCGTAGTATTTAAAATGCAATACCTCCCAAATCTGGTGATCAGAATGTTCCTGAAGAGGATCAATATTATCCCTCACAGTCCCTCGAAAAAGTGTCGGGTCCTGTGGAATAATACTAAGCCTTGATCTCAGATCATGGAGTCCGATACTACAAATGTCTAGTCCATGTCTATCTATTAGAATATTCCCCTTTGAAGGCTCTACAACTCGAAAAAGAGCTTGTTGAAGGGTGGACTTTCCACTGCCAGTTCTACCGACCACTCCAACCTTTGTCTTAGCCGGGATGATGCAGGTGATTCCATTGAGCACCATAGGTAGATTGGGTGAGTACCGGACATACGACTCGTTGAGATGAATAGAGCCTTGGCTAGGCCACTCTGGTGTCGGCCTCTTGTCCTCAATGATTAGTGGAGCTTCACTGGGTAGTTGACTAAATCCGAGAATCCTTTCCACGGAAATCATCTTATTCTCCACGTTACACCAATTCCATATAATCCACGCTTGCAGGACATTCATATTTAACCCATATGTCGCAGCTAGTCCAGATAAACCTGAAACCATAAATTAAAGTCAGCTAGAAGGTATACATCAATAGCATATTAAAGGCAGAAATATGGAGGAAATATCCTGATTAGAAGGTATACACAAGCCTAAGCATGCCATCAAAGGAAAAGAAAACTCAATAAGTAGTCGATATATTTGATAAAAGAATTAGGGGTCTTACTTGGATCAATTGCTGACCTAGGCAACAACACTAAGATGAGGACGACAAAGAAGAAGGCGAGGTTAAAGAGGAAGTTGATTCTTAGAGAGAGCCATTCCATTATTGCCATGTTGTGGAAGGTCACTCGAGAGTAATCATCCACCAGGCCAACAACTGTTTCACTGAAACGGCCTCCTTGATTAAAACACCGGATGGTTGAACTTTGAAGAGCCTGCCATGCTCTCTGAAAAATGGTGGAGAATTGGAGCTTTTCGGATCCCAACCATCCTAGCAAGTTCCCTTGCACTAGCTGTACAATGTGACTGCATGAAAATTGATACCCAGATCATATACTGTTATGTTCTATAATGCACAATACAACAAATAATATCAGTAAGACTCATTTTCTTCACTTGATAACAACAAAAATCAGCAAGATTTGCCATTTAATTTGTGACATGAGCCCAATTATACTCAACAGCTGAATAACAGCCAAGACAAGTCCTGCTACTCGGAATATGATATCTGTGTCACACGTACTTTGATCTGTTGAAGACTGAAAGAAATAAAGGCGGATTAAAGGAGTTAGAAAGACAACAAGGTAAAAATACTAGACTGCAATTGCCACCTAGCTCAGCTAGTAAAGTCATCATTGCGGAGTGATTTTGTCATTACCGTGCTGAGAATTTGGCTTGAAGGTGTGATGTTGAAGAAAGAAAGGGGAGCATGAAAAACAAACAGACAAGAAAATGTAATATCCCATGAGTTTCTTATTGCTTACTCGCCCAACTTCTTCTGTTGCCCAAGTGATCCAGTAACTGCTTCCCATTTGCAGCCCTTGGAAGATGATATGACTGAGAAGAACAACCGGAACTAAAGCTCCTCCGTATGCACCACTAATCAAAGTCTGGTAGACGTTCCACTTGACCCGGCCTCTCACTGCTTCTTCTTCATTACTTGTCTTCGCTTTGTCATACTCGATTGAACATGCATCATTATCTTTAGTGACCTCTATTATTCCACCCTTGTTGTCATTGTTTACTTGTTCAATTGATTTTCGGTGAGCAGCCATCTGCTTGAACAATTCACCATTTGGGTTTTCCATCAACTTTTCACATCTTCCAGATTGAACTATGCTGCCATCTTTCATCACCTGTGGAAAAATGGAAAAATCGACAAAAGATGTACGTAAAACACAGACAATCAATTCAGATACTAATTCAATTCAGAAATGTTTCATTAATCAATTCAGGCAAAAAGTAAAATAGTGGATGTCGTGATAATTCATCAAATTGTATATCTTTACATAAACTGGCAAACCAAGCTTATAAAATAGAGGCAGAGGTGGAATAGTAATCCACAATCTAACGAGTTACACATTTCATTTCCAATATTGACCATAACGCTGCCAGTAACATGTGGACATGCTAAAAAACTGAATTTTCCATTCGTGTAGATAATTTCTTAAACATATTCCCCCAAAAACGTTAGTAGAAGCTACATGTGATCATGCAGGTCGAGATCAGGTTGTACATCATGGTTCGGGTTATTTTAAGTGCCCTTTTATTGGGTTTAATTTCGGGTGATAATGTCTTTCACAGTTGACAGTCATAGAAGATCAACTAAAGTACTTGGTCAGGCTTATTAACACTATATCATCAAATAATATTCCCATATCCCCAATATAATAATATCTCCCCAAATCAAATCAATTTAGCTGTCATATATTTGTAAAAATAGCAAGAACATTTTATACCCTTCATTAGCTTGATTGTATAAGGTTCCTTCCCATATTTATCTTGTATAGCTCTAATATATATATGTACCTCCAATGTCAATAATACATACAATTCATTCTTCACAAACCTACTGTCTTATATGGTATCATCGAGTCTTCAACGATCCAACCCGCTCCGTCCCAAACGCAACTCCTTCAAACGCCAAAAACACCTACTGCCTCACGCCCTCACCCAACCTCTGCCATGACTAACACCCAAACTGATTCCATCATCCCCAACCCCCACGACGCCACAAAACCCCTCACGGCCCCAAACCTCAGCCATGTCGTGAAACTTAACAACCTCAATTACACCACATGGAGGTTCCAACTCACCAATATACTGTTTGGTTTAAGCCTTTTAGGCTTTGTTGATGGCTCCGAAACCGCACCTGCTCCAACCGTCTTGGATGCCGCCAAACAGGAGACTCCAAACCCTGCTTATCTGTCTTGGTTAAAACAAGACGGACTAATACTCGGTGCTTTTATGGGCACCATAACCTCTGCCCTAAAATCCTTAATTGTTCGGGCTAAAACCGCGAAGGAAGCCTGGGACATTCTTGCCCAGACTTATGCCAACCCGTCGCGTATTCACATTCAACAAATTAAAACCAAATTTGATTCGATATCCAAAACCACGGATCAAACCATAACCGAATATATTCACTCGATAAAAGCGTGCGTGGATCAACTTGCTCTTATAGGCAAAATACTTGATCCCGAAGACGTATTTTCGAGAGTCCTTAATGGCCTCGATTATGAACTTTATAAACCTGTTATCGACACAATCCGAGCCCGTGACACACCCATACCATTTGAGGCGCTCCATGAAAAACTATTGCAATAGGAATTACTTATCCAACACAACCCACCCATTAACCATTATCAACCTTCTGCTAACCCTGCTTTAAAAAATAACAGCCACCATCGATACCACCTACAACAACCAATATCAACCTCCTGCTCCACCAAACAACCAATCCAACCCCCGTCCTTTCAAAGGTCGGTGCCAATGGTGCCGAGAAACAGGCCATGTAATCACTCACTGCCCTATTTTTCGCAAACTTTTTCTACATATTACCTTCCTGCTCCACCTCCAAACCGTTACCACCAACCCTATCCTCAAGCCAACACCGCGGCTGTCCACAATGGCCACTCGGCTGCCAACCCCAACTACTTACTCGACAGTGGTGCAAGCCATCACGTGACCCATGATTTGGACACACTCGCCTTCCACTCCCCCTACTCCGGCCTAGATGAGCTTCTGATCGGCGACGGTTCTGGCCTACCAATCGCCAACACAGGTACTCTTAAATTAGACGGACTCAATTTAAATAACGTTCTTCATGTTCCTAAAATATCGCGTAATATTATTTCTATATCTCAATTATGTCGAGACAATAAAGCATATGTAATTTTCTCACATAACTGTTTCTTTGTTTAGGCGATGGCAACGGGAACGACGCTCCTCCAGGGCCGCGTTAGAGACGGGATTTATGAGTGGTGTCCTTCAAAACCGAGAACTTACCATGCTACCAAAGGACCTGCTCCATTGTCTTTACATCATAGGCTAGGTCACCCTTCATATGATGTAATTAAGACCCTTAATAAAAATTTGAATTTTTCTACTGTTGATTTTATTCACTGTGAATCGTGCAATATCGTTAAAAGCAAGAAACTGTCGTTTTCGCACTCGTCGTTTCGAACCACCTAACCACTACAACTTATGTTCTCTGACCTTTGGACAAGCCCAGTACCGTCATTCGATCACTTTAAGTATTATGTTATATTCGTCGATCATTTTAGTAAATATATTTGGATGTACCCACTTAAACGAAAATCCGATACAAACCAAGTATTTATTCAATTTAAAGCAATTGTAGAAAAATATTTTAACAAACCATTTAAACATTTTTTTTCCGACAATGGAGGCGAGTACGTCAAATTAAATACAACCCTTCTTAACAATGGCATCTCACACTCCACATCACCTCCGCATACTCCCGAACATAACGGATATGCCGAAAGACGACACCGTCACATAGTAGAAACGGGCCTAGCCCTCCTTAAACATGCCAAGCTACCCACCAAGTATTGGCCATTTGCCTTTAGCACCGCCACTTATCTTATAAATCGACTTCCCACTCGGTCTCTACAAGGAAAGTCACCTTACTTTATGCTTCATAATAAACAACCAGACTATCACAACCTACACAACTTTGGTTGTCTATGCTATACGTGGTTACGACCCTACACCAAACACAAATTAGAAGATCGTTCCATTCCCTGCGTATTTGTAGGCTATTCCACCACACAAAGTGCCTTTCATTGCCTCGACCCAAAGACTCACTGTATCTACACCTCTCGTCATGTCAAATTTTATGACGACATCTACCCTTTCGCCACCATATCGACGGCAACCTTCCCTTCTCCAACCACTGAATAATAGACCACCTTCTCCCTCCACATTCTTCCTCCTCCCCCTACCCCATCACCAACGGTTCCTTCGCCCAAGTAGCCCCAAATTCCTCGCTCAAAGCACCCCATTAACATGGTCTACTCTCGTCGACCTACTCCAACCTCCACACCCTCTGATAACTCCACCTCGACAGAAACCATCCCGCCTAAATCCACTACCACATCGACACCAGACGCCCCAATCATTAATCCCACATCTACCACCACTACATCTGTTTCCAGCTCGTCTCGCGCTAAGACCAAACCACCTCCACCACCCAAAACTATCACAACCCGTCTTGACAACAACATTCGCGTACCAAACCCAAAATATGCCAAGCTCGCCCTCAAATCGACACTACCCACGACCCTTCCTAACACTGTTAAATAGGCACTCGTCCTCCCTCATTGGCGACAAGCAATGCAGGAAGAGTACGATGCTCTAACCCGCAACAACACATGGACCTTAGTTCCACGCTCATCTGCCCAAAATATTGTTGGTTGTAAATGGGTATATAGGAACAAGTTTAATCCCGATGGAACCCTTAAGAAACATAAGGCACGCCTCGTTGCAAAAGGTTTTCATCAACGACCCGGCATTGACTACACTGAAACCTTTAGTCCCGTGATAAAACCCACCATAGTCCGTCTAATTCTCTCCCTAGCTGTTACCAAAAATTGGCCCCTCAGACAACTCGACGTAAATAATGCTTTTCTTCAAGGCACCTTTACAGACAGTGTTTTTATGACTCAACCACCTGGGTTTATTAACCAAACTAATCCCGATTTTGTCTGCAAATTAAATAAGGCAATCTACGGTCTAAAACAAGCTCCTCGAGCTTGGTACACAGAACTTAAAACCTACCTCACTACTGTTGGTTTCACTCAATCTATCTCCGATCCATCGCTCTTCATTCTACAAACACCTACACTCACACTCTACATGCTCATTTATGTGGATGACATTATAATTACGGGACCAAACTCGTCGCATCTACAAACCTTCATTACTAAACTCTCCACTCGATTCTCACTAAAAGACCTCGGGCCTTTATTCTACTTTCTGGGAGTCGAAGTTACTCCGAATGAACTCGGAATCCACCTAAGTCAGTCCAAATATATTCAAGACCTTCTTACGAAATATAACATGGCTGATGCAAAACTAAATACCACACCCATGGCTACCTCACCACCTCTTATCCGGGAAGACCAATATCCTATTCACGAGCAGTCCACCTATCGGGCCATAGTGGGAAGCCTCCAATATTTATCTCTCACTCGGCCTGACATTGCCTTTTCTGTCAACCGTCTCGCACAATTTCTTCATCATCCCACCTCGAATCATTGGATGGCACTTAAACGTCTCCTTCGATACCTTCAAGGAACTCAAACTCATGGAATCCAAATATACAAAGATACACCCCTTTGTCTTCATGCCTACAGAGGATATTGTCTCTCACACTACCACTCTGGATCCAAGCAGTCTGCGGGACATAGGCTTTTTCTCCCCAAACTTTGATGCCCTTGCCCGAGATCCTTGGTATGTCTCCGAGTATACTACACATAAAACTTGATTTCCCCGACCCAACTGAGCCACATATACCAATTTTCCAACCCTTTCTTATACTAAAGGGTTCGAGTATTTGAATAGTGGGTTTCCTCTCACCTTTGTCACCCATGTCCCATGAGTAAACTCCACTCTCAATGGAAACTCCTTCATATTGGGATTCGTTCTCAATGTTATCCTCGTTATCTAATGTCATGCACATAAACTCTTCAAGTCGAGCCACTGAGACCCGTAATTGAGCGATCACTGATAGAAACTCGGGTAGGTTGTAAATAGGCTCTTGAAGGATCCTAAAAGTGGCAAGGGCAGAAAGAACAGTTGCCGAGGTTAAGGGTGTTTTGACCAAAAGGCAAATGGCAAATATAACCCCGGAAACTAGGACGGGTGAAGTCCAAAACAGAAAAGCAACTACTAAACATGAGTATAAACACTTGCTCAGCCTTGACTCCTCGTCTTCTCTCAGTTGGAGTAGCTTCTTTAGGAAGAAGGGTTCCCAAGAATGCAATTTAAGAACTCTTACATTCTTTAGAGTTTCTGAAGTACAATTTATTATGGAGTCCTTTGCTTACATGATCATGGATTGTAACCTCTTTTGTCTAGTGGCCAAAGGAGAGTTACAAACCATAACCAAGAGTGTCGTAGACAATGCAGCTAAGGAAGGTGCAAGACCGAGGTTTACATATAGTATTACAAGCGCAAGAACAACTTTTAACGGGAACAACCATACTCCATGTACATGTTTAAATAAATTCCCAAGTTTCTCGGCATCAACATTCATAAGGTTGATGATTTTCCCATTAGATTCTATGGCCCCGTACAAATTGACATCCACAACCTTCTTGTACACCAAGGCAATGGCAGATGCTCTAGCTCGAACACCAATCCGAGAACCTCAAAAGGACAACTGACTCTGTGATAAAGACTCAATGCACTTGGCCCCAAATAAGACCATTCTAGTCGAATCCCTTCAAAGTAGGTAGGGTTCGTTGTCATTTTTGGTGGTGAGGTATTATCAGGAAAGGGCCCACATATGAAGCAACCGTATTGACCCCTAGAAACAAAAATTCATCGATTACAAATAGTAACTATTAAGTTGCATACTAGAATTTGCCTCGAGAAAAGCATGTTAGCATATAGCAGGTACTTTCGTAAATATTTTTTGTGCAAACATATATTACCCTATAACCCTAACGCCTCAAAGGCTTCCCTGTGTATGACTCTATGACATAGTAATTATGGCATAACAGTGCTTTCCACAGGATAGAAAATAAGGTCCTAGGCAGTGATAATAGAATAAAACACGTGCTAAATTTGCAAGGAATTGAAACTTGCACATGTTTTAAATATGTGATATAAACCTCACAAATTCGGTGTTGTAACATGAAACATAGTATATAGTATATAGTATATAGTATATAGTATATAATAAATGCAATATATGGGAAATAATAAAAAGCAAACAATATAAATATCGCTATAAAATGAAAATAGTTATCAAATTTGAAAAGGGTTTACAATCAAATTGAAGAAACATAATTGTAGAATTAACGAAAATAGTCTAATATCATTCCAAATGTTGGAAAATTTCATGGTAGACTATATTAGTTGTTGTATTCGAATAATTAAATCAGTACGTTCCGAACAATTTCGCAAATAACATCAGACAGACGTTATTTTGTAATTAATTCCATAGTTTTCTCTGTGGGACCCGTATTTTTGGAATTTAAAAAAAAAAAACCTTGATGACGTGACTGCACAGAAATCCTTTAAATGTTCTTGTTTTTATTAAGATAAGATGATTAATAACCAACTTTCAATGCAAATAATCACGTCAAACTAAGCCAAAAGTAATACGGAGTACTACTGTGCTTATATTTCAGTCAATTTCCTTATAAAGATCGAAACCGAGTTAGGAAATACAAAAAAGACTGAATACCTTTACCTGTTCGGCAATGTCCATGAAAATTCTTTGTAATACGTACGAAGCTTAGTATAAAACTAGTGAAACCCAAAGTAAAAATAAACCTGTCTTTTTTAATAATGACTCTTTTAGACCCTATTTTTCCTGACTTTTTAAACGTGAACTGAATTGAATGGAGCTGAGTTGAGCTGGCCTGACCTGAACTGAACAGACATGAAAATACTCTCTTCCGTCCTGGTCATTTACTGGAAAAAGAATGAAAGTTTGGGTTTCAACCATCACCTTAACGTTTGGGTTGAGATAGTTCATTTATCATAGTATCAGAGTCAGTGTGATCATAGGTCAATGACCGGGACAAATAGAGTTAAACGCCAAATGGAGGTGTATTATTACCCCGTCCGCCTCAATCATTTATTTACTTTTAATTAAAATACTCTTAAAAAACCAAAAACAAAATTTTGGTAATATTAGTAATTATTTATTGATTGACCATTTACCAAACTTTTTACCTAAAAAAGTGGAGCATAGTAAAAGACGACATTAAATCATTAGCATCCTCCATTTCTAAAATACTCTTAAAAAACAAAAACAAATAATTGGTAATATTAGTAACTAGGTTGATAGCCCGTGCGTTGCAACGGGATAATTAACTTAGTTATAATGAAACAAATGTTATAACATTTTAATGTTACATCTATTTTTTTATATATGATTAAAATATCTATTTCAAAGAAAATAATACTCCTATCGTTTATTTATGCAAGAATAACAAATAATAAATAAATTTCGTTATTGTAGAGATAATAATAAGAACTATTATAATCATAGGATCACCACTTCTTATGTTAATTCTCAGATATGAAACAATTCGACTATATATACATTATATATTAACCACACATACATTATTTTTCAATGTGGGACAAATAACATACTAAGAAGTACACCATCTTTTTCGCAATGAGCAAATACTATACTATGTTTGTACGTTTTTTTTCTATTTTTTTTATCATAAGTAAAATATGTGCATATAGTAAGAAATTTATATTTTAATGATAACATTTTTTTTATTTACGATAATTTTTTTGTAAATGATATGTAATTTTTTTTATTTACGATACTTAAGAGATTCAAAAGATTTTGGATTAATAGTTAAGTTCCAAAGATGACTCCTATTTATATTCATAGAATCTCCACATCTTATGATAATTCTTAGATGTGGGACAATTCGACAATTTATACATTATATATTAACCACACCAACATTATTTTTCAATGTGAGACAAATAATATACTAAGACGTACACCATCTTTTTCGCGCCTAGTTCGATATCCAACCCGATTAATAATGAGCAAATACTATACTATGTTTGTACGTTTTTTTTCTATTTGTTATCATAATTAAAGTATGTGCAAATAATAAGAAATATATACTCTAATGATAGCATTTTTTTACCACAAATCTATTTACATAGTTTTATTTACGATATTTTTTGTCAAATGAAATGTAAAAGTTTTTATATCAAAATTATAAATATCACTTGAATATAATAAAAAAAAATATGTAATATAGTAATTAAAACATTCTCCACATTATTTTTTATATCATATTATAAGAATTCTCTATAATAATAATACTTGAGATACTCAAGAGATTTTGGGGTTGATTTTGGGTTTTACCTACATTTCAAGGATGCCTTCTATTTATAACCATAAGATTACTCTACCTTATGCTAATCATTCGATGTGGGACAATTCTATTATTCATACGTTCAATGTGGGAAGTATAACATCTTTAATATGTGCAAATAATATGAAATTATACTCTAATGATTACATTCTTTTTACCCCAAATCTATTTATTTTATTTTCACAATCTTTTTAAGTATATCATAGGATCACCCCACATGATGATAATTTTGCGACGTGGGACAATTCTACTCTTTATACATTATATATTAACCACAACTACATTATGTTTCAATGTGGGACAAATAACTTACTAAAAAGTACACACCATGTTTTTCACACCTAGTTCAACGATCAACTCGATTAATAATGAGCAAATACTATACTATGTTCGTACATTTTTATTTTTATTTTTTTTATGATAATTAAAATATGTGCAAATGATAAGAAATCTATACTCTAGTGACAAAACTTTTTCTACCATGAATCTAATTATAGGAAATATGTGTAAATGTATAACTTATGCATTTTTCACATTATTTTTTATATCATATTGTGGTGATAATGATACAAACTCTTAAGAACTCACTAAGACAATACTTGAGAGTCAAAAGATTTTGGGTTGATACCTAATGTTCCAAGGATGCCTTTTATTTATAATCATAGGATCAATCCACCTTATACTAATCTCTCTACGTGGGACAATTCTATTATTTATACGTAGTATATTTACCACACCTATATTATTTTTCAATGTGGGACATATAATTGTAGATACCCAGTATCTGTCGAGTCTCCAACAAACACCCGATGATTATCGGACTACAACATGCTTAGGAATCGCAGCGTTTGATCGACAGTTTGTGTTCAACTATACGTCGGAAACTTAAAACGATTTCGGAAATAAAAATTTTTAAAACTTTTCAAAATTACCAGGAGTGTTTAATGCATGACGACGGGGTCGCAATGACACTAACTAAAGTCAAAACCCACAACGGACCAAAAACTGAATCAAAATTCAAATCCCGATTCCAACAACGAGTCAAACCGAGTCAAACACAAAAAACAAACCATTCAAATGCTTCTATGTTAAGGTTTCCCGGAAGCTTACATATTCAAGTACAAACCAAGTTCTTCCAAATCCTAAGATAGAACAAATCATGACTTCCTCGTGTGGTAGTGACAAGACACCTCGAAGACGTGCGACATGGCTCGCGCCTCTTTGAGCAGCCCATGCGGCCACGTCGGTCAAAACTCACACAACCACCCATTTTCCTATAAATACCCATCAAATGCCACCATTTGATAGTTACGCAGTGTCCGCACCATATTTTCTCCCTTAAAATTCTAGACTCGACTTCTCAAGTCACAATCCGACATGTGTTTATGACCTACCGATCGTAAACACAAGCCTTACCCATTGTTTGGTACCGTCATCGTGCATTAAATCACTTAACCGACCATTTTGACCACTACTGTGACACTCCCATACTCCAAGTGCCTTACCAGGACCACTTAAGGTATGCAAACGTTACCATCTCGGTTACCCGAGGCAATGATAATCAAATGACAATGAAGAAACATAATTTAAATAACAATATAGTTTAAAGTGATTACATGATCAAAAGCCCAAAACTGATAAAAGTACAATACAATGTTCTCAAATCCAAAAGTATCAAACGACTAAATCAAAACAGCGGAAGACTCTAAGACTGCCTCGTGGTGACTCATCCCAGCTAACCCAAGCGTATCTTCTCATACATGTTCAACAACTGCTCACCATCCCCGAATGGATCACCACAGTTTTTAAAATAAATAACGGGGTCAGTACTAATTACATAATCAAAGCCACAATGAAACAATCATACAAACATCTCTCACACAACCCCAGTCTCCATCTCCAATCACCTCATAACTAACTACACACTAAAGTGTGTAGTCCTGCCAGAGTACCCATCACAACAGATAATCCTTGCCGCTAGTGGGAGACCGCAGCCGTTCCCACCTAAGCCCCGCTCATCTCCATCGAGCGATAAACCCATGTTCATTAATGTGAACATCCCGTCTATGGTCGCAGCAAAGATCCTCTTATTTATGGAAAGCTGGTGGCCGCGCGTGAATTCTTTCAAGGCTAGGGGTGGCCTGATGGGTTCCACAGAAGGCGAATCAAGGGCGTGAAGCCACTCCCGCAAATGACTCCACTCAGCCAGAGACGCACCCCGAAGGTCACAGACAGTTATACAGTAATCACAATACTTCTATAAACAACCACCAAATTAGAATCCAATACGATAATTACTCAATAGCAATAATATCAACCATGCCATGTAATTAATACCGAGTAGGGAAACCCTACCTAGAATGCAAACACCGATAAAAGATGATCAAGCAGCTAACTCAGAATCTCTCCTCAATGAATCCTCCTCCTATACATACATACATACATACATACATACATACATACATACATACATACATACATACATACATACATACATACATACATACATACATACATACATACATACATACATACATACATACATACATACATACATACATACATACATACATACATACATACATACATACATACATACATACATACATACATACATACATACATACATACATACATACATACATACATACATACATACATACATACATACATACATACATACATACATACATACATACATACATACAATCACATAAACCGCCAAAAACCCCCAAACTACCCAATTAGAGTTTACCAAACTTAACCAAAAAGATATAAAATTATATGTAAAACTTACCCTCGACACAAGGATCACAAAGATGTAAAGAACGACAAAAACCGATACTCCTAGCTCCGAGATTTGCTAATAATGCGATGAGGATGAAGCAACGTAACTTGAATCTTCTCTTTTGTGATTTTAGGTTATAAAACGTGTTTAAGGAAAAAGGTGACGGAATATTATATATCAATCCCCATTATTAACAAACCTGTCGCAAATTACCCGTTAATCGACTTACTCGATCGAGTAAGTCACTTACTCGATTGAGTGACCCTTACTCGATCGAGTGCCAAGCTTACTCGATCGAGTACCCATCAGGCAGACTATTGTTTTGCGTAAAACCATACTTACTCGACAGAGTAAGCCCCACTCGATAGAGTATCCTAAGACTCATAAAACCGTAGTATTACAGTCTTCCCTCCTTAAAAAGAACTTCGTCCCCGAAGTTCAAACCACAACACAACAAAACACACTAACACCAACCCGACATAACAACATAAACAAAACTCCAAAACACACATCCAAAACAAAACTCAACTCGACTCAAAGCGACCACTAACTATACCAAAACTCACATAAACACATGCAAAAACTCTATGCGACCATCTCCTACCCCCTAAAAGAAACAGAGTTACATCCCCGTAACCACACATACCTGATCAAACAAAGACAGGTACCGCTCCTTCATAGCCTCTTCCGCCTCCCATGTAGCCTCCTCAACCTCATGGTTAAACCAAAGAACCTTAGGCAACACTGTCTCACCATGTCTAGTTTTCCTAACTTTCGATCAAGAATCTGTTTAGGCACCTCAAGATAAGACAATGACTCATCCAACTCGATGTTCTCTACCTCTAACACATGTGATTGATTACTAACACACTTCCGCAGTTGAGATACATGAAACATATTATGCACTCTATCCAAGGCAGACGGTAAAGCTAATTGATAAGCAACCTCACCCACACGATCCAAGATCTCATATGGTCCTATGAACTTTTGGCTCAGCTTCCATTTCTTACCAAATCTCATGACCCCACGCATAGGAGACACTTTCAAAAGAACCTTGTCCCCAACCTGAAACTCTATATCCCGGCGATGTAGATCTGCATAACTCTTTTGTCGATCCTGGGCCGCTTTCATCCTTTGCCTAATCAGCTTAACCTCTTCCACCATCTCCTGTACCATCTGTAGTCCTAAAATAACTGCCTCAGCACTATCATCCTAACATATAGGACTCCTACATCTCCTCCCATATAAAGCCTCAAATGGTGCCATGCTAATACTGATTTGATAGTTGTTGTTGTTAGAAAACCCAATCAAATCCAACCTCTGCTCCCAGCTACCACCAAAATCTATAACACAAGCTTGCAACATGTCCTCTAAAGTCTTGATGGTCCTCTCTGTCTGGCCATCTGTCGCAGGATGAAATGCAGTACTCATCTTTAAGGTAGTCCACATCATCTCCTGTAACTCTTTCCAAAACCGTGATATGAACCTCGCATCTCTATCAGACTCTATATCCTTAGGCACCCCCGTGTAAACGGGCCACATGCTTCCTATAAGCCAAAGCCAACTGTATCTTGGTCCAATTATCTTTCATCGGCACAAAGTGAGCTAATTTCATCAGTCGGTCTACTATAACCTATATCATGTTATTACCCTGCTGACTTTTTGACAAACCAACTATAAAATCCATAGAAATGGACTCCCACTTCCACTCAGGTACCTCAAGAGACTGAATCTTACCTTGTGGTCGTCGCTGCTCCCCGTTCACTCTCTAACATGTCAAACAACGAGCCACGAACTCAGCTGTTTCTTTCTTCATCCCTGGCCACCAGAAAGTCTTCTTCAAATCTTTGTATAGCTAATCACCGCCTGGATGTACCGAGTAGGGTGTGCAATGAGCCTCTGTCATGATTATTTTTTTCAACTCCTAATCACTAGGAACACACCATCTCCCATCAAATCTCATACTACCATCGGTATGAATGGAGAATCTAGACATTGTCCCTTTCTCTACTCGAGCTCTCCACTCCTCAATCTTGGGATCTAAAGCCTGTTTTCTACGAATCTCATCATAAAGGTCTGGCTTCATTGTCAAATCCCCTCTAGCATTATGTACAATGGGCCACGGGGGCACTTGGGAAACAAGCGTTTGCATTTGTGGAGTCGCCACAAATTTATTGTGGAAAATTGGAAACCGTTCGAATACCTCGTGTCATGTCAAGACACAAAGTAGTGACATGAACACTAAGCAATCGTTACCCTTAGCATTCTATGTATAGAATGACTCTCGTGGATGCCAATGAACACGGATGTTCACAGAGATCTGGAGTAAGGGGTGAGGGTACGTATTAGGAAGCTCTTTTGATCGAACACCTAATCCCGCCCGCTTCGATAGCGGCCTCTACTAATGATTAGGGAAATCGTCTATACTTGATATATCGTCGATTATATGCATGCAATACAACATCCAAGTTTTAATCCTAGCATGTGAAGATTTAACTAAGTCGGTTAACAATTAATTAGCAAACAATTGGGTCGAAGTAGGAATTTAAGATTCAATTACATGTGAAAACATACAAATGATACGAAATACAATGATAAATACAATAGGAAAATTACGATAATGAAAATTACAATAATTACAATGGCTTTAGCGATTTATGTCGAAAATACCTTTAAAACGGATAAATTGAGAAAAATAATAAAAGAATGAATTAACGAACATATGATTAGGCGATAATAGGGTTAGTAGTTAATTATTCGTAGACTAATTAAACAGGTCAAGGCAGAACGGAAGTTCAGAGACAGAAATCAACCTGGAACAGGCGCAGCAGGACTACGCCCTTTGGAAGAGGCGCAACAGCTGCTGCGTCTGTTCCAAGGTTGAGTTCTGGCTGTGAAGCCATAACTGCAAATTGTTAATATTAATTGGTGAATTTAATGGTTGATTGCGATATTTACTCGGATGAAAGTGATTTAGTGAATTAATTACATACGAATGAGTCATAAAAGCGATAAAACATGGATGAGACGGAATTAAGATGAATTATTTACATGAATGAAAGATTGATTAGCGACATAGGTGGACTAATTAGGTTCAACATGATGAATTAATGACGATTTAATGATGAATATGCGACGAATATGACGATAGACAGATGAAAATATATCAAAAGTCGAATTCCAGAAATTCAATATGAACGAATCGAATTCCTACAACTCGGATTGAGTTTAATGACGAAAACTCGCAAATATGAGATTGTAAGGGATTTAATTCAGATTTAACGATGAATTATACGTTAAAGAACGATAAATGATATACATGTGAGACGATTATGATTGTATGTCAAAGAATTAGCAAAAACAAACAAAGCAAATAACATGAACGAATTATAGAGGACGAAGGAAGAAGAAAGGAAGCAGGAACTGCGACAGCCTCACGAAGAGGCGCAGCAGGCACTGCGCTCCTTCGAAGAGGCGCAACAGTTGTTGTGTCCTTTATCGACGGTTATCTTCTGATAATCCGTAAAAAGGGTTTTAAAGCACGGTTTTAGAAATCTGTTTTAACAAGTATTTTCGACATAAATCTTACATTAATGATTACAAAAAGTAAATAACAATAATAAAAGAGAGATTATACACCCTCAGACTTACATGTTTGACGAAACGAGATGAACTAAGTTATCGATTAGTGATGCTCGACTCGAATGTAACGAAAGTGCCCTCGTAAGAGGAAAATCATTAAGATTAATTAAGTTGATTGATGTGGAGTTGGTCAAATTGGTCGGTCATGCAAACGAGGCTGGTACTCAGAAGGATCCGAGCTTACGTGGTCGAATGTTCAAGCACGTAGACGCCAAAAAGTAAGAATGTGGTCTAGAATGCAAAGGGAGAAGAGAAGGGCGGACACTCGCGTGAGAAATATGAGGAGCGAAGGCTCCTATTTATACTAATCACGTGAAGGAATAGGGTTTTCGGAGAGACTTTGGAAGTGAATCTTGAAAAGATATGAAAAAGATACGAAAAATACGCAGAAAAGGATCTGGGAAGAGGCGCAGCAGTCACTGCGTCTCTTGGAAGAGGCGCAGCACCTGCTGCGTCTGTTCCCAAGTGGTTTCCTCCTGCGGAAGAAAGAATTCCGTGTTTGGTTTATGGAATAACGGATTAATTTGGTTTTCTTTAATATTTGTATGAATATTACGGGAAATTTTTTACCAAAGATTAAAAGATTGTGAAATATTTATAAAATATGGCATAGAAATATCCAGAACATTCTGACTCGGGATTTAACGATTATCAGAAAATGAAGACGGTTTTAGGCCCGAACTCCAAATGTACTCTAATTACTGTCAAAACGACTGTATCGGCACGTAGATGACAACTAAGAGGTAGACATCAGTGTTTGAGCAATCACTTGACGATAAACTTACGAACTGTCACAAATCGTTCCGCGTACCAAACATGCGGCCCAATCATCACCGGGTGGTTTGCGGGAGGTGCGAAATCGGTATCTCTGAGCCCCCACTTTGAATGAGGCTTGGACAAGGCGAAAGTCAAAGTATAGCCATCAGGTCAATCGAAGATTACAACCTGACGACTATGGCGACGCGAGGCGGTTCAAGGGGTCTGAACCAAGAACCTGTCGTCGGGAACATTTTAGAGTCTGTCGACTATCGGGGAGGGTCGTTTAAAGTCCATTAGACTACGTAAGGAAACTCGCCAGCCATAAGAAGAAACAATACCTGAGATACCCCTGGGTGAAACGGGACTGAAGACGCTTCGGCAAAACTCTTTGGTCTGAAGATAACTTGGTGTCTGAAGGCATTAGGGGTCACAGGAATTCTGAAAGGGGTCGTCTGAGGAATAACGGTAAATTTCTGAAAGATCTGAAGGGTTCATCCTGAAAAGGGTTACCTAAGAGATACGAAGGTTTGCCTGAGGAATAATGATTTTTAGGGAAGACAGTAGGACACAGTCGGGAACCGCTGAGAGAAATTTGTTTGTGTTCAGCTTTAAACAAATTTCGGAAGAACTCGGGCTCGATGTTGATCTCCATGTCTCGAGAAGAAGTGACTGTCGGTCGTGAACTCTCGTTGGGGAACTTAATCGGGAACTGATCTCCATGTCTCGAGAGGGAAAGTCTATCCGCTTACTCTCGCTGGGGAATATAACGAAGATGTGTCGAAACACCTGTGAAGAAATACCTGCTCGTTGTGACAAGCAAGGTCTTCGAAGCGATAAATAATGTATAACAGTCCGCAGTTGGCTTGGAAATGCGGGTATGAACGAAGAATGATTGTCAAACAAACCAAAAAAGATAAAATGGCATCGAGGAAGAGGCGCACCAAAGATGGGCCCACAAATAACGAACTCATAACAAATTTTTGAAAACTCGTATGGAGGGAGCCTCATGAATAGGTGCAGCACCTGCTGCGTCTGTTCCTGAGTGTGTTTTTTCTGCGTAAAAACGCGATAAACAGAGGGATTTCAATTCATTTGTTCGAAACACAAATTAACAATTTCTCTCTCAAATCTTAACCATTTCCGCCAAAATTTGATCCAAAAGCTTGCATTCATCATGACTAATCGAGGTATTTATATCGTTCTTGCATTAATCTTCTGCATCTTGCTAATTTGGATCGAAAAAATTAGGGTTTTGAACCCAATTAATTCAAAAATTTGGGGCTTTTCCCCCAAATGGATTTACCTTGTAAAATTGATATTAGAAATGGTTAATTGGTAATATAAGTATCATAACCATGTATTTGTTTCGAATTTTCGTTTGAGTTTTGAGCATTTGAGTGAAATTGAGACGGTTTCACAGCTAAACCGTAAATTGCTTCGAAAATGGCCTTAGGATTGCCCATTTGCGATGAAACTTGATATTTAGGATCCTTGGATGATGGGTAAACTTCCTACTATCTCGGAATTTTGGTTCGTGACGGCTTTTTCAGGGCACTTTTTTA
The DNA here is from genome assembly GCF_048544455.1 of Silene latifolia. Classification (NCBI taxonomy): domain Eukaryota; kingdom Viridiplantae; phylum Streptophyta; class Magnoliopsida; order Caryophyllales; family Caryophyllaceae; genus Silene; species Silene latifolia. The sequence goes on from NC_133531.1 coordinate 118,839,574, forward strand.
GGGCATAATCGCCGTTACAACGAAATGCTGTCGAAATTTCGACTTGAACCCATGACTAGGCTTCAACTTAGGCTTGACCTGACCCTAACTACCACATGAGTGATCGGGTTTGTGAGAATATAGCCAAAAATGGCGAGAAAAGAGCGATTTCAGGGCTTTCAAAGGCTCGAAAATCCCTAATCCAGGCTTGTCGTCACGTGACGTGGCCTAAATTTACTTTAACGTTACAGGTGATGAGGCTTCTACTTCTGGGAGAGCTCCTATAGAGATAGACACTGCTGTTGACCCTTCTCGTGTCATCGAGGAGGCTTTGGAGGAGGTTTCACCGCTGCGGTGATGGCTGCTGGTGACGAGGTCCACGAGGAGGAGGCTGTTGAGGAGGAGGAGGCCCCGAGGCTGGCCAACGTGGGACGAGGAGGTCGTCAGCTGAGGGGAGCACCCGCGTGGGCTGAGACTTGGGACAACAGGCACTTGCTTTGGGCTGCAGAGGGTCACCTGTCCTACAGGACGGTGAAGAGCTTGGTAATCTTGAATTCATCACTCATCACTCATCTTCTTTCATTTCACTTGCTCATATCTTTTCCAATTTTCTTTCAAAACTAAAGATAGCTTTTGTTTCAAATCACAATAGGAGGCCGGGAACATCAGGTCGTTCTCGGGCTACAGGACGGCGATGGAGTGCTACGAGAGGCTGTCGGCTGAGGAGGGCGCCATGATCGAGCGTGGAGCGTTTGGTGACTTGGTGCAGGCCTGGAGGGATATCGCGAAGAGGAAGTTGCGGGCTAACCTTACCCTGGTCCGCGCTTTCTTGGACTGATTCTGGGACACGACTTCCACTTTTCACATGCCTTCCGGTGAGGTGGGAGTCACTCTAGAGGACTACGACATGATTTCTGGTCTGCCGTGTGGGACTGAGGCGGTGGAGTGGTCGGAGACTGCCATGAGGGTGGACTCGGCCGAGGCCAGGAAGTTGATCGGCTGGAACTTATCGCCGAAGGCTGTTACGGTGCCTGGTTTGGTGCCCAGTTCCTATGTCCGAGACTACTTTGCGGGGAAGACCCCGGCGCTGGTGGTGATTGACGGGAGAGAGACGTCTCCTCCCCCTTGTACAGCAGAGAAGAGGGCCCGTTTGTGGCTTTGGTGGTTTCTGTCTTCGATCTACCTCGGAGACAAGGGAGAGAGGCTGTCGACGAAGCTTCTTCCCTTCCTTTCTAACCTGAGCTCCCTAGGACGTTGGGACTGGGTCACTGCTGGTTTTGCGGTCCTCATCCGCTTCATGAGGGCCATGGTTCATCCGGAGCTGATGGTGAAGGGGACTTCTCCTGGCGCTGTCGGCCCTGGACTGCTGCTGGAGGTATGAACCTCCGTTTAGACTAAGATCAATTCTTTTCCTTATCAAATTACGAAAGATCGTTATTGACTATCTTGCTTCACAGGCGTGGGTGTACTCCTACTTTCCGAGCCTCTCGCCTAAGAGGACGGAGCCGCTGGAGAAGGCTTATCCCGTCGTGAGGGTTGGGTGATGTGTCGGACAAGGAGCAAGCATTCCTCTCACGGTGTCTACCGGCGGGACGTGAACGCTCTTTAGCTGGACAGCGTGAGAATTTCACTTGTATTCGTTTTGCTTCTTGACTACTTTTTTAATCGATCATAAGAATTATTCCTTGTTTGTCTTTTCCTAGTGGGTGCCCAGGCCTTAGGCGGAGTACGCTGGAGCGCCTCCTTTCATGGCTGAGGTCCTTTGTCCTAGGAGCTCGAGCCGGCTACTGTTGAGGTCGTCGATGGGTCATGTGTGGTACTTGGGCGAGCTCTTGGCTCGTCAGTGCTCTCGGGATGTCTTGACGGTTCCCATCGATCCTCCTAGGACGATGTTCAGGGAGCCTTCTGAGGCTAAGAGGGAGGCTGACTTGGCTGGCGTTGGTGGTGACGCCCTCCTTCTTCCTGGTGAGGACTACTCGGCGTTCCTCTACGGGAGGTTGACGTACTGGCCGGTTGTGGTAAGCATCTTTATCCTTCTTTATTTTTGATTTTGGAAATACGATGAAAGATCATCAAATAATAAGAAACATTTGACTTTGCAGGAGATTGAGGCGGCGGGCATCGAGCCCCCAGAGTACCCCGAGACCCTCGAGTACACTGACGCGACCGGGAGGACGACGATCTCCGAGCTGCGTGACTTTGGCGTAGCCGTGAAGGATGTTGGCCTGGACGACTGGCAGCATCTGATTCGGAGGGTGAGCCTCTAATTTGCGTGATTTTTGTGTAAGAACACATTTGAATGAACTTATTCAATTATTGAGAACTTCTTTTTGAAAATACAGGTTGCGCCGTCTCGGTTTGTGGCGTTATAGAGGGTGGCCAACCGGCTGCGAGCTACTGCCGTCGAGGCACTTGTCGGCGGTCGAGGTCGTCAGGTATGAACCCTTCGCCTATTTCATTTTTTGAACTTTTGATTTTCCGACTTTTCTTGTAATTGCTTGAAATGAATGACACGAGCCAATTTTGTTGTTTGTAGGGGGATCGCGAGCTGGAGGGAGAGTTGGCCCAGTCTCGGGAGGAGACAACTCGCTTGTTGAGGGAGCTCGAGGTTCGAGACGCCGAGGTTGCTGCTCTCACGGCAAGAGTTGCGCAGCTACAGGGCGATCAGCAGTAGTTTTGTTTAGTTGTTGTTTGTATTTTGCACATTTGTACATTTTGGACCTTCGTTTTGAACATTTTGGACTTTGCTTGGGGCTCGAGCCCCCAGTTTGTTGTACATTTCCCTTTTTTTAGTTGTATATATGATGGCCTGAGCGCCTTTGCTGTTGGGTTGCGTTGCTTGTATCTGCAGGTTAGCTTTGAACAGGTTTGGTAGATGACGGTTTATGCCGTCATGCTGCCGAAATTTACATAGGAATCACGCAAAACATACATTTGTATATACATATGGCCTAAATTAGCGTAAAACGAGAGACTCAACAAGGATGCAAAAAATGCAAAAGTGTCAAAATGCAAAAAAAAAATTGCTGAAAATGACCGGACGGTAGGGAGGGTTACCCCCAAAAAAATGAAAAAAATATAAACCTATAAGTTAGAAATGAATGATTAAAAGAAATAAATAAATAAATATAAATGAAATATATATATATGTTTTGAAATAAATGACATTAAAATGAAAATTATTTCCTAAAATGAAAATATACAAGTGTGTTAAAATGACGAAAATGCTGATATTGCCTCGAAATGCGTGCCCGCGGAATTCGGAAACACGAAATATGGCAATTTTCACGTATTTACCAAAACAATAACCCGTAGGAATAAGAAATTATTTGCCAAGGAATTTAGGAAAGATCCAACGCGGAAAATCACAGAAACCTTGCTGAGGAAGAGGCGCAGCACGAGCTGCGTCACTTTGAAGAGGCGCAGCAGGTGCCGCGCCTGTTCCCAGGCGTGTCTATTCTGGCATATTTTAGGAAACATAGTTTAGTATAAATAGAGACGTTGATAGAGGTTTTATTCACACAATTCTTCCGTCTCTTCTTCGTCTTATTACATAAAACTCTCAATATAACTCATCGTGAATACTTTGGAGATTCGCCTAAAAGAGTGGACCAATGAGTTTTCCAACATGGAAAAACACGATATGGGTGCCTATAATCTTGGATCATTGTTGAGTTTGAAGCTTATCAAGGTTGTCAAACCATTCTTAGATGCTTGTCTTGATTATTGGGATCCAAATTATCATGTTTTTGCGTTCCCCGGAGGAGACATTTGCCCATTTCCTGAAGAAATTGCTGCGATCGGTGGGTGGGACCCAGAACACTTGCCTGCCATTCCTTCTACTTCGCAAGGGTATAAGAGCAAATTTAAAGACTTGCTTGGGTTGACAAGACTGGAGGTGGACCGTTTAGTGACCTCAAAAGGAGTGCGAATGTTGGACTTCATTGACCGATTCATTAACAGGGCCGATCCCACCGTTTCTTATGTTGCTAGGCGAAAAGCCTTCAGATTTTGCTTGTTGCATCTATATGTCCTTCAAGGGCATGTTGATGAAGACTTGAGAGGTGATCCCCGTCTCCTGGGCCTAGTTGAGCAAATGGAGCTGCGTAGGAGCCCAACTTGTTTATGCTTAGGAGAGATCCTTTTGGGCTTGGATAATAGGAAAGCCAACCGTGACCTACCGTACTTGGGAAGTCCCGTTATTCTGCAGGTAAAAGAATATTTTCTCTTCTTCTTTTTTTCTTTTCGTTTTTTTTTTGCTTTTTTTTTTCTTTTTCGTTTTTTTTTTGTCTTTTCGTTTTTTTTATGTCTAATACCCGCTTTTGGTAGGTTTGGCTTATGGAGCGCATTCGATTGATCGAGCCCCCAGTTCATGTTCCTTCTTATCATGCTCGTTCGATCGCAAAGAGGACTAGACTGTACATGGTGGACTTTACCCGAGTCTGCGATTATTGGGAGAACAAACTGAAGAGTGATGATGGCCCCTTGATTAGGTGGATTGTACCATGGTGGCACCTCAAATCTGTCACTGGAGTATCATCCTTGGATCCTACTCGATCTGCGCGTATTCCTGGCTTGGAATTCATGGTATGCATCTTCCCGGAGAGGTTGATGAGGCAAGTTGGAATGAAGCAGATGATCCCGAAGCTTGACACCGTCCCGCAGACTGTCGTGGCGCTTACTACTGAGAGCCGAAGGGAGTGGGCCATGAAATGGGCTCAAAGGAATGTATGGTTCTTGAACTCTTCTGTTAGTGCCTTATGGGTGTCGGATTCCTATCTGCGATGGAGGAAAGCTATTACTCCGGAAGAGCGCGAGAGATTGAGGAAGCGCGAGCCTATTGACTACAAGTTGCGCGAGGTGGAAAAGGAGAAGGAGAAGTATCTGACTGAGGGAGAGGAGGAAGCCGGGTTTCGGGTTGTTCATCCTTCAAAGAAACCAAAGACCTCTCCTGTCGTGGACAAAGTGATTGACAAGAATGGGAAGGCTAGGCCTCGAGAAAGACAGTTGGTTATTAGGTCCGAAGTGGCGTAAGAGCGTCCGGCTCGAGGTCGTGACAAGAAATATGACAAGAATGACAAGGGCAAAGGGAAGATGGAGGAATAGGCCAAGTCTTTATTATTATTTGTTATTATTATTATTGTAATAAGAAGGTGGGGTTTTTAGAATCCTAACCTATTTTTAATATGATTTTATTATGTGACGTATTATTATTATTATTAGAAAATGAATTAAATAAAAAAGGTTAAGTGGTTATGAAACCGTTGTGATTTTCTTATTTATTATTCTTGTCGAATTCCAAATGTAATGCAAATGTCCTTCTATTTACATTTTGAAATTAATGGGTTGTATCCCGTGAAGGATTGCCTACGTATTCATTAAGAAAATGAAATCAAACTCTTGCGCGTAGTTCGAGTAAATGTAAAAGAAATTGTAATGAACTTTAGAAAATAAGCATGAGCTTTTTACTTAATCTTAAGGTGCAAATTTAGTTTATTTGATGATACGAGGATGACAAATTTGTCAAAATGCAAGAGCAGAGTGACATTAGCTTATTTTAGCTTGGCCAGGGGCCGTTTATTTAGTGCCACAAGAGCGACACGTGAGGTTACGCGAGGCGCGTTTTTGTTCCTATTCTAGGCATAATACCGCTTTAGTTGGTCGAGGTTTGTTGGGTTGGAAAATTCATTCCCATCTAGGTCTATGGTCCTAACCGCACCCCCTGGAAGTATGGACTTGACTAGAAATGGCCCGGCCCAATTAGGTTTGAATTTTCCCCGTGGATCGACAGGTAAAAGAGCTCTGACCGATTTGAGTACTAAGTCTCCTTCCTTGATGTTCCTTGGCTTAACCCTTTTCTTGAAAGCTCGTTTGATACGTGCTTGATATGTTTGGACATTGTGCAAGGCGCGTAGCCTACGTTCATCCAGGAGGATGAGCTCTTCATATCTATCCCTCTTCCAGTCGGCTTCCGGGATTTTACTTTCAAGTAAGATACGCAATGATGGTATTTCTAACTTGACTGGTTGTACAACTTCCATGCCGTAAGTCAAATAGAAAGGGGTGGCCCCAGTGGGCGTCCTAACTGATGTGTGATATCCCCACAAAGCAAAGGGTATCTTGCTTGGCCAATCTCGATAGTTGTCAATCATTTTCTTGAGAATTGTGACAACGTTTTTGTTTTCTGCCTCTACCGCGCCATTAGTCTGTGGTCTATATGGCGAAGAGTGGTGATGCCTAATTTTGTACTTGGCTAGCAATTGCTCAGTCTCCGCTTGGAAATGTGATCCATTATCACTAATGATCTCGTGTGGGCAACCGTATCGACAGATGATGTTGTTCTGTATGAACTTTGCCACGTTTTTAGCCGTGAGACTAGTCTAGGAATCCGCTTCTACCCATTTGGTGAAATAGTCGATTGCCACTAGGATGAAACAATGACCTCCTGTTCCGGCTGGGGTTATCTTCCCGATTATATAAATTCTCCAGGCAGAAAATGGCCAAGGAGAAGTCATCGTATATAGCAATGAAGGAGGGACATGTTGTACGTTCCCGAAGATTTGGCAGTTGTGGCAATGTCTTACATATTTGATGCAATCGGATTCCATAGTGGTCCAATAGTACCCCAAACGCGTGATTTTCTTTGCCATCATGGGCCCACTCCTGTGAGGACCGCATTCTCCATCATGAACTTCTTCCATCACTTTCCGCGCCTGTGAATGATCAAGGCAACGTAGGATTACACCAAGAGGTGTTCTTTTGTATAGCTCTCCTTGCATGAGAACGTATTGGGAAGCCAGTAGGCGTATAGCACGTTATCCCCTTTTGTCCATATCGGGTGGATAAGTACCATTGAGCTTGAAATTTAGGATTGCTTGGAACCAGGGTTCCTGTGTGATTTCCTCTTCATCGGTGATTTGATGGACATAAGCCGGTTCTGACCGTAGTTCGATACATAAAGGCATTTCCACCATGTCATCTAGCATATTAATCAAGGATGCAAGTTTTGCAAGAGCATCTGCAAATTGATTTTCTTCCCGAGGTAGGTGTAGATATGTCACATGATCAAAGAATTGGGCAACTTGGTCTATTCTGGCTTGATAAGGTGCTAAGCTTTCGCTTCGGATTTTCCAAGATCCCGTAACTTGATTGATGATCAGGGATGAATCCCCATGTACTCGGAGGTTTTTAATGCCTAAGCTCGCTACCGCTTGTAGTCCAATGAGACAAGCTTCGTATTCTGCAGCATTGTTTGTCACCTTGAAGTCGAGTTTGACAGAGATTGGTGTATGCTTACCTTCAGGAGAAATGAGCAACACTCCTATTCCAAATCCTCTTAAGTTTGATGCTCCATCAAAGTAAAGGTCCCAGAAGTCTACATCGGTTTGGAGTATATCCTCGTCTGGAAATGACCAAGTGTCTATTGTTTGTACATCATTGATGGGATTTTCTACGAAGAATTCGGCAACGGCGCGCCCTTTGATAACTTTCAGCGGCGCGTATTTAAGGTCGAACTCGGAGAGCATCAACGTCCATCTCGCTAGACGTTGAGGACGGGTTTCTCGAAGAGGTATTTGACTGGATCCATTATGGAGTATATTTTGACGGAGTAGCTAAGCATGTAATGGCGTAGCTTCTTCGTTGCCCACACAAGAGCGAGGCATGTCTTTTCGAGTTGTGAGTATTTGCACTCGTACTCCAAGAATTTCTTACTAAGGTAGTAGATAGCCCTTTCTTCTTTTCCTATGGTTTGAGCTAGCATGGCACCCATGGCTGTTTCGGTCACTGTGAGATACAGACTAAGAGGTTGATCTCATTGAGGTGGCATGAGCACTGGTGGTTTAGCCAATATCTCCTTGATTTGGTCAAATGCCTTCTGACAGTCATCATCCCACATGGTGTGATCCGTTTTCTTGAGCTTCTTGAAGATAGGTTCATAAATCATGGTAAGTTTCGATATGAATCGACTTATATATTGTACTTTACCCAGGAATCCTCTGACTTCTTTTTCTGTTTGAGGTTGTGGCATTTCGATCAAGGCTTTGATTTTGGAAGGGTCTATTTCTATACCTCGTTGGCTAACAACATATCCCAGGAGTTTGCCGGATGTTACTCTGAATGCGCACTTCTGAAGATTGAGTCTCATGTTGTACTTTCGTAGCCTTGCTAAAAATTTGCGAAGGTTCGCAATATGCCCTTCTCTATCCTTGGATTTGATAATCATGTCGTCTACGTATACCTCAACTTCTTTGTGCATCATGTCGTGTAAGAGTGTAGTTGCGGTGCGTTGATATGTAGCTCCGGCGTTGATTAACCCAAACGCCATAACCGTATAGCAATAGGTTCCCCATTGAGTGACAAAGGCGGTCTTATGTATGTCTTCTATGGCCATCTTGATTTGGTTGTAACCCGCATACTCATCCATGAAGGATAGTAATGCGTGGTCTGCGGTATTGTCCACCAATATGTCGATATGTGGTAGAGGAAAGTCATCTTTAGGACTTGCTTTGTTTAAGTCCCTAAAATCAACACAAACACGGATTCTCCCATCCTTTTTGGTACGAGATACTATGTTAGCTACCCGATCGAATACTCGGAAACTTTGATGAACCCGGCTTTGAATTGCTTATCGACTTCTTCCTTAATCTTGAGAGCCCATTCTGTTCTCATTCGACGAAGCTTCTGTTTCACAGGCTTGAAACCTGGCTTAATTGGGATTCTATGTTCGGCGATATCCCTGTCGATCCCTGGCATGTCTTTGTAGGACCAAGCGAAGACGTCTTTGAACTCGTTTAGGAGGTCTAAGAAATCGGCCCTTTCGGTAGAGCTCAAGGTAGTCCCTATCCTAAGTTCTTGGGGTTCTAGTTCGGTTCCTACATTGATGGGTTCGGTGTTCTCTATTACTGGTCCCCCTTCCCCTTCTTGTAGTATTTCTTTGGCTACGTAGGGAGGTATCTCAATTGAGTCTGGGTCTTGGTCATCCTCAGTATCATCGTAAACAGAATTGCACTCAAGATAACACGGAGAGAGTAAAGCGAACCGATTTATTCATATTAAAGTTTGAGAAAAGTTGAAACAAAGAAGCCATCGATCCGTGATCGGTGGCGGTAAAGGGACGATTGTTGGGACATTTCCGAACTCACATTACGATTTGAGGCTAAGCTAGGAAAAACAAAGGGAATGGGGATGGCGACAGGAGGAGACTCCTTAGTGACTTCTCTAGACTCGACTCGACTCCGACTCGACTCGACTCGAATTCATCGTCTTCGGTTCTCCTTTGAACATCTCTCCTTCTCCAGTGGTGAGCTTGAAGAGTCTTCCTTGATTGTTGGTCCACTTGATTGATTTTCTCCATCCTTTCTGCTGATTCGCGTTTGTTTCTGTGATTAACGCGGTAGGGTTGAAGTGATCGTCTTGAAGTATCATGGTAATGATCTCATCTTGCGCGGCTCTAACAAATCGATCTTCTCCAAACAATAGACTAACAGCTTGTTCGTCTAAGCAAGGTGCTTGACGAGCTTTGACGGTAGGAACCGTTTCTGGAGGAATGAAGTAGCAATCGTGAAAGATCTCGATTCCGGCTAGCTTCCTTTCAAGATAGTGCCAAGGTTCGGGAAATCCGTGAAAGAGTTCTAGACTTCCTTCCTTAACGAAGTATCCGTTTAGGGTAGGGAGATAGGGTCGCATTTGGACTCCTACGTACTTACGGTTTTGAACTTGAGCAAGCATCTCGAGAACTTCCTCTTTAGTGGGTTTGTACCCTAGTCCAAGTGGTATTCTTTTTGAGTTGCCTTCCTTGTAGGGTGCGAAGGTGTTTCTTCGGATGGGGTTCAAAGGCATTCCAGGGAAGTATCCCTGGGATTTGAGTATGTGGTTGACCACTAAGTTGGAGTAGGGATCGTAGTATAAAGGTGCCAATTCACTTTCTATGACGCTTATGCTTTGGAAGCCCCCAAGCTCATATACTGGATTCGCAAGGACTTGATTGTTTGACTTCTTTTCGATTATTGCCTTGATGGGTGACGAAGTGATCGTTACCATTTGCCATATAGTGGGATCTTGATCTTTTGATGAAGGGTGGATGTCACCGCTTTGGAAGCGTGAATCCAAGGTCTTCCTAGAAGTATGTTGAAGGAAGCTTCAATGTCCACTATTTGGAAGTTAACCTTTCGTTCAATTAGCCCTGTGGCTATGGTTAGGTTAACGAGTCCTACTACCTTTCGTCGTGTACCATCATATGAGCGAACACCTTGATTGGCAGGGGTCCAATCCGACTCTTTCATGCCCAATTTGTATTCCGTTTTGAGGGGTATGACGTTGACCGCGGAGCCATCATCAACCAAGGTCATTGGCACATTCTTCTTTAGACAAATGACGATGATGTAAAGTGCCAAGTTGTGACTAGCGCCAAAGGATGGCAAATCTTCGTCTGAGAAAGTAATAGGATTACTTAGCTTCGGTGATTCTTGGAAGACCAAGTTGACTACATCGTCGGGTGTGGAGTTATGTGTGTAATACTCCGTATTTATGGTCTTGGGGGTACTCTATCGAGTAGCCCTTACTCTGTCGAGTAAGGGTATGTTGCAGAATAAAATAGTTTCTGACCTGTTGGGCACTCGATCGAGTAGCTGGGGCACTCGATCAAGTAGGGGGGTACTCGATCGAGTACCTTGGGTACTCGATCGAGTGTCCGGTTTTACGGGGGAGTTTTCTCGGGTTTTGTTAATTACGCGATTAAGGTATTTAAACCAATTCGTCTTTGTTCTAAATCACTTTTTACTAAACCTAAAACCTGTTTAAGAGAGAAAGCAACTTGTTCTTCTTCCTTTTCGCGTTCTTGACAATTCCCGGAGTTCAGACGGTCGGTTTGCATCGTAGTTCGTGTCGTTGGATTCCTTGCGTCGAGGGTAAGCTTTTAACATAAGTTTTATAATGTTTTGATAAGGTGGTTGAAACCCTAATTTAGCAATTGGGGATTTTATGAGTAGGAATTGAATGGTAGTCTTTATGTGTTATGTATGATAGGAGGAGAATTCGTAGAGGAGCCGTTTTGAGCATTTGTAGATACCGTCTGCGTGTTGTGCTTTCCGGTAGGATTTCTACTCGTATTAGTCCCATAATGGGATATTGGTGATGTGCTGTAATTAGCTGATTGATATGATGATTGTAATTGTGATTGTGATTGTGGTTGTGTTCGTTGATGGCTCTCGAGATGCGTTCTCGGCTGAGTGGGGTCACTTGCGGGAGTGATCTCACGCCCTAGTTTCGCCTTCTGTGGAACCCGCCACAGAAGGGATGTGCACATTAATGAGCAGGGTTATCGCTCGTACGATGAGCGGGGCTTAGGTGGGAACGGCTGCGGTCCCCCACTGGCAGGGCTGGTCCAGTGGACAGTCAGTGATTGAGACGGTTGGTTGGTTGGTGTGTGTGTGTGTGTGTGGCGATTCAAATTGTCTATTTGTCTTATTGTTGTTATGTATATTGATTGTGTGATTAGATGACGGCCGGTGTTGTTTTGTAAAACCTGCGGTGATCCATTCGGGGATGGTGAGCAGATATTGAGCAGGTATAGAGATGATACGGGGATAGCTGGGATGGCCACGACATGACGATAGAGTCTTCCGCTGTAGTTTAGCTTTTATTTACATTTCAGTTGAGAACAAACAGTTTGAATAATGTATTGCACTTTCAGTTTGGTTTCGAGGATTGTATTCATTCATTAAACTATTTATAATAAACGTTGTTTCTGTTTTGTCTATTTGATTATCGTACCTCGGGCAACCGAGATGGTGATGTCTCCATACCTGAGTGGTCCTGGTAAGGCACTTGGAATATGGGGGTGTTACAAATGGTATCAGAGCGACGATCCTGAAACCTGTAACCAATGAACTTAATGAACATAGGGAGTCAATTAAAATGAACCCGGGGTAAAAGTTGTAGGAGCTAGTGCAAAGGCTTGGGAGACGTCCTAAAGTCGCGGGGGTCGCCCTACAAACTTTGAACCGGTCACATGGGGGAAATGTGTGTTGAGTCATGTGTGTGCTTAGTAACTTGTGCAACAAGGTGATGAAGTGTGTTGATTGTTTGGTGTTGAAGTAGGAGGTTGAGCATGTGAAAGAAAATGATTATATGTTGAAACATGTTAATGAGATGATAACATGTTGAATGATTTATGATGTGGCTCTAATAGCAAGATGAGTTGATATTGTTGATAGTAGAATAGATGCGTAGCATATTTATTGTGTTATCGTGTGGTATACAATTTAGCATGTTAGTATATGACGTAACATGCGGGTAGCCTTTACGTATTAGTGGTACTTGATCGAGTAAGACTGACTCGATCGGATGGGTTTAGCGAAATTGAGTCGAGAATCGCGTTTTGGGGCACTCGATCGAGTAACTAGGGTACTCGATCGAGTAGGGGGTCACTCGATCGAGTAGCCTATATACTCGATCGAGTGGGTTAGTGACCAGAAGGTCTGTTGGGTTCTGGAGTTTGGGTACTCGATCGAGTACATAGGGGCACTCGATCGAGTAGCCAGTTACTCGATCGAGTGGGTTCGGATACTCGATCGAGTGGGTTCTGGGCAGCGTGTTTTCGTGTTTTGAAGTTTAGTACGTATGTTCATATCTACCCTTTCTTATATATGTTTAGTTTCAAGATGCCGCCCAAGAAAAATGCCTTGTACGCTAGAGCAGAGCTTATGACTACGGATGACATCGTTAAGATGTTAGAGCACCAGGACGCTCTTTCGAGACCCGAAGAGAGTGAATGAGGACAAGGATAAGAGTAAGGAGAAGGAGGTTGACCATGCTAAAGTCAGCCTCTATATTGCGAGGTTTAACCCGAAGGAGTACAAGGGGGTTGAGGAGCCTAACCGTCTAGATAGTTCCGAGGGAGATGGAGAACATACTAGATTTAGTCCACCTTTGTCGATGAGATGAGAGTGGATCAGCTGCATTCTATCCGAGGGAGGCGTTTGTGGCAAGTGGTGGGATTCGGTGAAAGTGAGTGCCAAGGAGATATATACCAACCAGGGGTTACCTGCTATACCTTGGGAGGAGTTTCGTATTTGTGAGGAAGGAGTTCGTACGAGAACATGTGAGGAGTAAGTTGAGAGAGGAGTTCGACAAGTTTAAGATGACTGTTGAGATGTCTGTGGCAATTTGAGTACTACGGGCATTCAATGAGAAATCTAGATATGCTGAGGACATGGGTTTGAGTGATGAGAATTTGGCTTTGAGGTTTGAGAGTGGACTAACCACGAAGATTATGGATAAGTTACCCGTGGGAGTCCTCACTGATGTGAAGGAAGCATATGAGAGGGCTGGGAGAGCTGAGAGACTAGTGGAGATGGCTCAGGAGAGGTCGGGAGGAGAGAAGAGGAAGTCTGAGAGCGAGGGTGGTGGCCAATCTAATTTCAAGAAAGGCAACCACAATCAATCTAAGGGGTTTTCTTCTGGGTCTGGGTTTAGTGCTGGAACTTCCTTTGGGAGAGGTCGTGGGAGTGTGAGCAACAGCTGGGGAGTGACCTGCTTTAGTTGTGGTGGCGTAGGCCACAAGAGACATGAGTGCACGAGTGCACCGGGATCCTTTCAGAGACCTGCACAGAGCTTTGCGAGCAACAGACCAGCTGGATCATGGCCAAACCGGGAGGTCGAGCTACCGAGTGGAGGCAACCGCACGGCGGTAATTCTTATCGAAGACACCGATGAACAACAACAACAACAATCAAGGGTCGGGTGCTAAGCCGACCGCATCGCCTAAATCTTGTCCGGGAGGTGGGCGGAAGACCGATGGCAAGTTGTTCATGATGGAGAAGAAGGCAGCTGAGGAGGATGCGCATGTTATCACCGGTACATTCCTTGTTAATGGTATTCCTACGTTTGTTTTGTTTGATTCGGGGGCTTCTCAATCGTTTGTGTCTTCGAGTCATGTAAAGCGATTGGGTCCGAGAGTATATGAGTGCGTTAAGGAGCAAGTTTTCATACCTTCGGGTGAGTCGTATCGTGTGGGAGGTTGTTTAGAGATGTATCTTTAATAGTTGGGCAAGTCGATTTCCCTGTAGACTTGCTAGAGTTTCCTTTTAATGGTTTTGAGATGATAGTTGGGATGGATTGGTTAGGAAAATATAAGGCTAAGATAGACTGTCATCAAAAGAAAGTGTCCCTAAGAGGCCCTAAGGGTGTAAGTGTGTCTTACCGTGGGTTTCTAGTCAAACCCAAAGTTAAGTTGATTGCAGCGGTCACTTTGAAGTCGTATCTGAGGAAGGGATGTCCTCTGATTTTGTGCCATGTGAGAGATGACCGGATAGAGAGCCCGACAGTTGATGAGATACCAATGGTGGGAGAGTTTGCAGATGTTTTTCCAGAAGAGATTCCGGGGTTGCCACCGAAGAGGGAGATAGATTTCACCGTTGAGTTGAAGCCAGGGACGGGGCCAATCTCTAAGGCACCGTACCGTATGGGTCCTAAGGAGATGGAGGAACTTAGGAAACAGTTGGATGATTTGATAGAAAAGGGGTACATTAGACCGAGTGTATCGCCTTGGGGAGCACCAGTTCTGTTCGTAAAGAAGAAAGATGGGAGTATGAGGTGTGCATAGATTAAGGGAGTTGAAGGTGTGACGATAAAGAACAAGTATCCTTTGCCAAGGATAGATGACCTGTTTGATCGGTTGAGTGGTGCAACGGTCTTTTCTAAGATCGATTTGAGGTCGGGTACCATCGGTGAAGATTAGAGATGTGGACATACCGAAGAACGGACTTTCACGTCGAGGTATGGCCATTATGAGTATGTGGTGATGCCGTTTGGGTTATCTAATGCACCGGCAGTGTTTATGGATTTGATGAATAGGATCTTCAGACAGTTCTTGGATCAGTTCGTAGTGGTGTTTATAGATGATATCTTAGTCTACTCTAAGACTAAGGAGGAGCATGAGGAGCATCTGAGGATCGTGTTGCAGACTTTGAGAGATCATGAGTTGTATGCTAAGCTGTCTAAGTGTGAGTTTTGGTTGGAGAAAGTTGCTTTTCTGGGGCATGTAATCTCTAAAGATGGAGTAGCTGTGGATCCGGCGAAGATTGAGGCAGTGACAAAGTGGGAAGCACCGAAGAATGTCGCGGAGGTTAGAAGTTTCTTGGGTTTAGCTGGATACTACAGGCGGTTCGTGAAGGATTTCTCCAAGATAGCTAGACCGATGACGGCATTGATGAGGAAAGAGAACAGGTTTCGTTGGGATGAGAGTTGTGAGACGGCGTTCCAAACCTTAAAGGAGCGTTTGACCACGGCTCCTGTCTTGGCATTGCCTGAAGGGAGCGAGAATTTTGAGGTTTATACAGATGCTTCGAAGAATGGGTTGGGATGTGTGTTGATGCAGAATGGTAAAGTGATTGCCTATGCTTCTAGGCAGTTGAAGCCTTATGAGGAGAATTACCCTACTCATGATCTGGAGTTGGGTGCTGTGGTGTTTGCTCTCAAGATTTGGAGACATTACCTTTATGGAGCAATCTTTAAGGTATTTTCTGATCACAAGAGTCTCAAGTACATCTTCACGCAGAAGGAATTGAACATGAGACAGAGGAGGTGGATGGAGTTGATTGGCGACTACGACATGGAAATCATCTACCATGAAGGGAAGGCCAATGTAGTTGCTGATGCTTTGAGTAGAAAGAGTGTACATTCCTTGTGTACTGACTCTATCTTTGATGAGGCCGAGGATGAGGTAGCGAGCTTTGGGATTCATATGATGCAGAAAGGAGATGCTATGGGTGATATGACAGTACATATGGAGTTTTATGATGACATTCGGGGTAAGCAAGCTTTGGATCCTAAGATGGTGGAGTGGAGAGCTGGGGTGGAGAAAGGGACAGTGTCCCGCTTTTCCATTCATACAGATGGTAGCTTGAGGTTTGATGGTAGGTGGTGTGTTCCTAATGACGAGGAATTGAAAAAGACAATCATGATGAGCGCATTGCACACCATATTCGGTTCATCCGGTGGAGACAAGCTTTACAAGGATTTGAAGAAAACGTTTTGGTGGCACAGGATGAAGAAAGAAGCAGCTGAGTTTGTGTCCCGTTGTTTGACATGCCAGAGGGTTAAAGGGGAACAGAGAAGACCACAAGGTAAGGTTCAGTCTTTGGAGGTGCCTGAGTGGAAGTGGGAATCCATTTCCATGGATTTCATTGTGGGTTTACCTAAGAGTCAACAAGGTAACAATATGATTTGGGTAATAGTGGATCGGTTGACCAAGTCAGCTCACTTTGTTCCAATGAAAGATACATGGACTAAGGCACAATTGGCTATGGCCTATCGAAAGAACGTGCTTAAGTTACATGGAGTCCCTAAGGACATAGTGTCTGACAGAGATGCGAGGTTTATATCGAGGTTTTGGAAGGAGTTGCAGGAATCGTTGGGAACAGCTTTGAAGATGAGTACAGCATTTCATCCTGCGACAGATGGGCAGACTGAGAGAACAATCAAGACTCTTGAGGATATGTTGCGAGCTTGTGTGATGGATTTTGGTGGTAGCTGGGAGCAGAGGTTGGACTTGATAGAGTTTTCTTACAACAACAGTTATCACACCAGTATAGGTATGGCACCGTTTGAGGCTTTGTATGGGAGGAGATGTAGGAGTCCGATCTGTTGGGACGATAGTGCTGAGGCAGTGGTTTTAGGACCAGAGATGGTACATGAGATGGTAGAACAGATTAAGATGATCAGAGAACGGATGAGAGCAGCCCGGGATCGAGAAGAGTTATGCGAGATCTACATCGTCGGGACATCGAGTTTCAGGTTGGGGACAAGGTTCTTCTGAAAGTGTCCCCTATGCGTGGAGTTATGAGGTTTGGGAAGAAAGGCAAGCTAAGTCAGAAGTTTATAGGGCCTTATGAGATCCTAGAGCGAGTTGGGGAAGTGGCTTATCGGTTGGCTTTACCGGCTGCATTGGAGAGAGTGCATAATGTGTTTCATGTATCGCAGCTGCGGAAGTATGTGAGTGACCCGTCACATGTGTTGGAGGCAGAGAGCTTAGAGCTGGATGAGTCTTTATCGTACCTTGAGGTGCCTAAGCAGATTCTAGACCGAAAGGTTAGAAAGACCAGGAGTGGTGAGACCGTTTTGCTTAAGATCCTTTGGTCTAACCACGAGACTGAGGAAGCTACATGGGAGGCGGAGGATATAATGAAAGAGCGTTACCCTTTCCTTTTTGATCAGGTATGTATGGTTACGGGGACGTAACCTTGTTTCTTTTAGGGGGGTAGGAGATGATCGCGAGAGTTTCTAAGAGTTTTTATACACCTTTTATATGTTGTGTCGGGATGTTTGTCTTGGGTTTGTATCATGTTTTTGTTTGATGGTTGAGTCGGGAATGTTGAGGGAGTACCTTTGTTTTTGTTGTGGTTTGAACTTCGGGGACGAAGTTCCTTTTAAGGAGGGAAGACTGTAATACTCCGTATTTATGGTCTTGGGGGTACTCTATCGAGTAGCCCTTACTCTGTCGAGTAAGGGTATGTTGCAGAATAAAATAGTTTCTGACCTGTTGGGCACTCGATCGAGTAGCTGGGGCACTCGATCGAGTAGGGGGGTACTCGATCGAGTACCTTGGGTACTCGATCGAGTGTCCGGTTTTACGGGGGAGTTTTCTCGGGTTTTGTTAATTACGCGATTAAGGTATTTAAACCAATTCGTCTTTGTTCTAAATCACTTTTTACTAAACCTAAAACCTGTTTAAGAGAGAAAGCAACTTGTTCTTCTTCCTTATCGCGTTCTTGACAATTCCCGGAGTTCAGACGGTCGGTTTGCATCGTAGTTCGTGTCGTTGGATTCCTTGCGTCGAGGGTAAGCTTTTAACATAAGTTTTATAATGTTTTGATAAGGTGGTTGAAACCCTAATTTAGCAATTGGGGATTTTATGAGTAGGAATTGAATGGTAGTCTTTATGTGTTATGTATGATAGGAGGAGAATTCGTAGAGGAGCCGTTTTGAGACAGCTGTAGATACCGTCTGCGTGTTGTGCTTTCCGGGTAGGATTTCTACTCGTATTAGTCCCATAATGGGATATTGGTGATGTGCTGTAATTAGCTGATTGATATGATGATTGTAATTGTGATTGTGATTGTGGTTGTGTTCGTTGATGGCTCTCGAGATGCGTTCTCGGCTGAGTGGGGTCACTTGCGGGAGTGATCTCACGCCCTAGTTTCGCCTTCTGTGGAACCCGCCACAGAAGGGATGTGCACATTAATGAGCAGGGTTATCGCTCGTACGATGAGCGGGGCTTAGGTGGGAACGGCTGCGGTCCCCCAGCTGGCGTGGTGGTCCGGTGGACGATCGTGATTGAGACGGTTGGTTGGTTGGTGTGTGTGTGTGTGTGTGGCAGTTCAGCTGTCTATTTGTCTTATTGTTGTTATGTATATTGATTGTGTGATTAGTACTGACCCCGGTGTTGTTTTGTAAAACCTGCGGTGATCCATTCGGGGATGGTGAGCAGATATTGAGCAGGTATAGAGATGATACGGGGATAGCTGGGATGGCCACGACATGACGATAGAGTCTTCCATTTGTAGTTTAGCTTTTATTTACATTTCAGTTGAGAACAAACAGTTTGAATAATGTATTGCACTTTCAGTTTGGTTTCGAGGATTGTATTCATTCATTAAACTATTTATAATAAACGTTGTTTCTGTTTTGTCTATTTGATTATCGTACCTCGGGCAACCGAGATGGTGATGTCTCCATACCTGAGTGGTCCTGGTAAGGCACTTGGAATATGGGGGTGTTACAATGTGCTACACTTAGTTTGGCGATGTGGGAATGAGCTTGCTACTAGTTGCCAGACTGAAAGATTAGCCTTTGTCTTCTGTAATTGCTTGAGCAAATGATCAGTGGAGTCATCTTCATTATCATTTGGTGTGACAACGTTGGTTGGACCGTTTTGAGTAGTATTTTGATATGGGCGCCCCGAACGAGTTAGGTGATCCACATCTTGGTCTTCACCATTTTGGACTATTTCTTTGACTAGGGAGTTTTCAATGAGATACTCGTCCTCGTCATCATCGGCCCATACTTCATTGATTGTATCTAGTTCCCTCATTCTCATGATTTTGTCTTCTAATTGTGTGATTTGGTCTACTAGTTTGTCAACCACGACGACTATTTCTTGCATAGTGGCATTTTGAGAAAAGACTAGTGGGGCATGTTCTTTGGGTGCCGCATTGGTGTCATGTAAAGTTGTCACCATATTTTCTAATTTCCAAACTTGCCTATCCACACTCCTTGCCCACGTGATGAAGTCGGCAATGGTAGAGGAAATGGTAGAATAGAACCCTTTATTTTCGATCGCGCAGATCTCACCTTCAATTGGAGAAATGAGGTGTGAACAATCTAAGGTAGATTATTCACTTGTGATCACTAGAATCCCAAGAGGGTTCTGAGTGTTGTTGGGTTTGCCTCCCGGCGGTATTGGTAGTCGGCCATCCTCTATCATGTCTTGAAGCACATTTTTCAATTTGTAGCATTTTTCTGTGTCGTGTCCCTTACCCCTATGGTATTCACAATATGAGTTCTCGTCCCAGAACTTGAACTTCTTTTCAGGTTCGGGAGTAGGTCCTATGGGTTGGAGTTTGCCTTGCTTCATTAACCTCTTTAGAGCATTGGAGTAAGTGTTCCTAAGATTCGTGAATTTCCTTGGTGGGGTACTCTTCTTGGATGGCTCAAGAAGGTTAACTTCATCAGTCTTGCTAGTGGAGCCCTAAGAACGACTTGTTGAGCCTTGATATCCTCGACCTACCGTTTTGGACAAGAGCCCTTTACGGATGTCATCTTCAATCCTTGTTCCTAGTAGGGTTAGGTCCTTGAAAGTTTTGATGTTTTGGTACCTCAAATGATTGGCATAGATAAGTTTGAGATTATCGACGAACTTCTCCACAAGGGTAGCCTCATCCGGGCGTTCAACTAGTTGGGTACTAGTCTTCCTCCACCTACTTAGGAAGTCGGTGAATCCTTCTTTGTCATTTTGGGTAAGAACCTCTAAAGTGCGCATGTTAACTTGGATCTCGGCATTATCCGCATATTGCTTAGAAAACTCGATTGCAGCATCTTCCCAAGTGGCGATCTTCTTGTGTTCTAAAGAGTAGAACCATTGCTTTGGGATGGTGTCAAGAGATGAAGGAAAGATCCTTAAGAACATCTCAGGTTTGATGCCTTTGATAGACATGTAATCCTTGAAGGCACGGAAGTGGTTTAAAGGGTTCTCATGCCCCTTGAATTTAGGGATATCCGTCATGTTGAAGTTGGTTGGCAATTTGGAATTGACGGCCTCATATTTGCGATTATTCTCCCTATAAATGTCATCCCCTTTAAGGTACATCAATTGCTCCTCTAAGTATTGGAGCCTTTTCGCAGCTGCAGTCACACCCATGGGAGAGCTTTCTTCTCCGAAGTAATTCATGAAGTCATCAACAACTTCACTTTCCCGAGGAGGAATCCTCGTTTCTACGGATTAGATCCGGCCTTCGATGGTGTCAAGGCGATCATACACTTGGTCTTGGGTAACTTAGATTTGAGCTAGTGCGGCTAGGATTCGATCATTACCATCTTGAAGTTGATTGAAGTTCACGTCACTTGTTTCAGGCATCTTGGAAACTGGATAAGAGATCGACGACGAATCAAAACACGATCGACCATCCTAACACACTTACTAAAAGAAGAAATTGTTGGAGATGTGTCCTCCAGTTAGTGCGGATAACGTCATTGCACATACACTTGTACGGACAAGTGGGAGCTTGTTGGGGCTGGTGTCCTTTACAGGTAGTGCAAGGACTTATAAATCTCTAAAAGAATCAAAGGGTATACTTTTGTATTATAATCAGTTGGTCCACGTTTATCAATAACGGTTGGCTTGCTAGATAAGTTTGACGTTATTGTCATACAGATGGCGGTGATCAACTGGTCCCTAAAAGTCACACCTATAGGATACGTTTGAGAGATGTGACGGTATGAAAATACAGTCATGTTGATGCCAGAAAATTGACTAAGCAGTTAGTCCGAGTTATTTGACTAGCAATTAGTCAAAATGCGATGTTGAGATATTTTATTTAATACGGATTAAATAATATTGGCTAAGGCGAATTAAGCAGTTAATTCGTAACTTAAATATAAACGGTTATATTTAATTAATGTATATTGAATTAATTATACAATATTGTCTTTGTCGGACACGTATTAATATTTCAACTAATCCGAGTTATTAGTTGATGTTTTAATAACCGATAACCGATGACGATTTATAATAAAAGCGTGTCATATACATTTAGCATTTTACGAACCAGACCACGAGTTAAAATTAAGAGGAAGTGGAAGCCCACTTCCCCATGAGAGGCTCGGTGGCCGAATGCAAGAGAACAAAAGGAGAGCCTTCTCTCCTTTTGTGACCTAATTCATTATACAACAAAATTAGGGTTTTTGAGAAACATTTCCTCTCAAAAATTCAGATCTCACATCTAAAGAAACTCACATCAAATTCTCTCAATATGGCAAGGCAATTAGAGAATTCATTTCTAGCACAAGGGCATAGTCTCAGACGGTCTTGGGTGTATCGATTAGGAGGAAATCTCTGTTGATTTCTGTTCTTAGGCCGCATCTCAAAGGACCCGAGGTTAATTCTAATGCTTTATCATTTTCTATTATATTTTCGTTTTATGACAATGATCTCATATAAAATTTGCGTTATAGTCCTATAATTTAAGGGTTTTATACGGATATTACCCTACAGAAATGTTTTGACTTGTGAAGTGGGTGTGTGCCACTTGTGTCGAGTGAGTTTTGAAGAAAAGACAAAGGTTTGAAAATGTGTATCCTAGTCAACTATAGTGTAGTTGTAGGAGTGGACTCGAAGTGAGGTTTTGAAATGGGCTTGGGTCCGAATTTTGACTCGACAAACGGACAGAGTTTCGACTCGGTTTTGCGCTAATCATGGGCCTCTTCGAAATTTTCATTTAAAAAGGGATTTTGATTTTTTACAAAAAATCGTCATGGTTTTGTTTAAAAATGGTGATCACGTAAGGTACAAACATTTATACAAGCATTATAACGGGATGCTGAGTGCATTTAAAAGGGTTTTGGTTTAAAGGGTGGGTTGCCATACCGAACAATCAAACCCGAAGTCTGTGGAGAGGCTCGTACCAAACAAGATTAAGGCCGATTCCTAGTCCATTTCCTCAAGTAGTGAAGGTCCTTGATACAAACAAGAGTAAGTATCATGGTATGGATGACGTCAATCGCTATCCATCCTTAGGCCCAAATAAGAATTAGGACCGTTTAGACGGGACGATTGGTCGAAAGGGTTGGGTTGGGCCTAGGAAGACCGAATGAAACGATCTAGGAAGACCGAGTTATGAAAACCGACAATTGTCTTATACAAACTATTCCCTAACCTTGTTCAAGTTTCACCCTTTTGGCTACACGTAAGTGTATTATTCCCCAGCAGAGTCGCCAAACTGTGGACAATGGGCCACAAGGGGTGCTTGGGAAACAAGCGTTTGCATTTGTGGAGTCGCCACCAATTTATTGTGGAAAATTGGAAACCGTTCGAATACCTCGTGTCATGTCAAGACACAAAGTAGTGACATGAACACTAAGCAATCGTTACCCTTAGCATTCTATGTCTAGAATGACTCTCGTGGATGCCAATGAACACGGATGTTCACAGAGATCTGGAGTAAGGGGGTGAGGGTACGTATTAGGAAGCTCTTTTGATCGAACACCTAATCCCCCTCCCTCCCCCCCCCCCGCCTCGATAGCGGCCTCTACAAATGATTAGGGAAATCGTCTATACTTGATATATCGTCGATTATATGCATGCAATGCAACATCCAAGTTTTAATCCTAGCATGTGAAGATTTACCTAAGTCGGTTAACAATTAATTAGCAAACAATTGGGTTGAAGTAAGAATTTAAGATTCAATTACATGTGAAAACATACAAATGATACGAAATACAATGATAAATACAATATGAAAATTACGATAATGAAAATTACAATAATTACAATGGCTTTAGCGATTTATGTCGAAAATATATTTAAAACGGATAAATTGAGAAAAAGAATAAAAGAATGAATTAACGAACAGATGATTAGGCGATAATACGGTTAGTAGTTAATTATACGTAGACTAATTAAACAGGTCGAGGCAGAACGGAAGTTCAGAGACAGAAATCAACCTGGAACAGC
Source organism: Silene latifolia (assembly GCF_048544455.1). Taxonomy (NCBI): domain Eukaryota; kingdom Viridiplantae; phylum Streptophyta; class Magnoliopsida; order Caryophyllales; family Caryophyllaceae; genus Silene; species Silene latifolia. Next base: position 118,862,783 of record NC_133531.1, read on the forward strand.
GCAAAGAGATCGCCCTTTGGAAGAGAAGCGCAGCAATGGCTGCAAATTCTGTTCCAAGGGTGAGTTCTGGCTGTGAAGCCAGAACTGCAAATTGTTAATATTAATTAGTGAATTTAATGGTTGATTGCGATATTTACTCGGATGAAAGTGATTTAATGAATTAATTACATACGAATGAGTCATAAAAGCGATAAAACATGGATGAGACGGAATTAAGATGAATTATTTACATGAATGAAAGATTGATTAGCGACATAGGTGGACTAATTAGGTTCAACATGATGAATTAATGACGAATATGCGACGAATATGACGATAAACAGAAGAAAATATATCAAAGGACGAATTCCAGAAATTCAATATGAACGAATCGAATTCCTACAACTCGGATTGAGTTTAATGACGAAAACCCACAAATATGAGATTATAAGGGATTTAAGTCGGATTTAACGATGAATTATACGTTAATGAATGATAAATGATATACATGTAGACGATTATGATTGTATGTCAAAGAATTAGCAAAAACAAACAAAGCAAATAACACGAACGAACTATAGAGGACGAAGGAAGAAGAAAGGAAGCAGGAACTGCGACAGCCTCACGAAGAGGCGCAGCAGGCACTGCGCTCCTTCGAAGAGGCGCAGCAGTTGCTGTGTCCTTTCTCGACGGTTATCTTCTGGTAATCCGTAAAAAGGGTTTTAAAGCACGGTTTTAGAAATCGGTTTTAACAAGTATTTTCGACATAAATCTTACATTAATGATTACAAAAAGTAAATAACAATAATAAAAGAGAGATTATACACCCTCAGACTTACATGTTTGACGAAACGAGATGAACTAAGTTATCGATTAGTGATGCTCGACTCGAATGTAACGAAAGTGCCCTCGTAAGAGGAAAACGATTAAGATTAATTAAGTTGATTGATGTGGAGTTGGTCGAATTGGTCGGTCATGCAAACGAGGCTGGTACTCAGAAGGATCCGAGCTTAAGTGGTCGAATGTTCAAGCACGTAGACGCCAAAAAGTAAGAATGTGGTCTAGAATGCAAAGGGAGAAGAGAAGGGCGGACACTCGCGTGAGAAATATGAGGAGCGAAGGCTCCTATTTATACTAATCACGTGAAGGAATAGGGTTTTCGGAGAGACTTTGGAAGTGAATCTCGAAAAGATATGAAAAAGACACGAAAAATACGCAGAAAAGGACCTGGGGAGAGGCGCAGCAGTCATTGTGTCTCTTGGAAGAGGCGCAGCACCTGCTGCGTCTGTTCCCAAGTGGTTTCCTCCTGCGGAAGAAAGATTTCCGTGTTTGGTTTATGGAATAACGGATTAATTTGGTTTTCTTTAATATTTGTATGAATATTACGGGAAATTGTTTACCAAAGATTAAAAGATTGTGAAATATTTATAAAATATGGCATAGAAATATCCAGAACATTCCAGAACATTCTGACTCGGGATTTAACGATTATCAGAAAATGAAGACGGTTTTAGGCCCGGACTCCAAATGTACTCTAATTAATGTCAAAACGACCGTATCGGAACGTAGATGACAACTAAGAGGTAGACATCAGTGTTTGAGCAATCACTTGACGATAAACTTACGAACTGTCACAAATCGTTCCGCGTACCAAACATGCGGCCCAATCATCACCGGGTGGTTTGCGGGAGGTGCATAAATGAGGTATCTACAAGCATTCCCTCTCTAGATCATATGAATCCCCATCTTCCCCTCCTCATCTCTCAGCCTCATCAAGGACATAGCAGTGCATAAAGAATGCACACTCTTCCTTCTCAAGGCATCCGCAACCACATTAGCTTTCCTTTCATCATAGATGATATCCATGTCATAATCACTAATCAGCCCATCCAGCTCCTCTGTCTCATGTTCAACTCCTTTTGAGTGATAATGTACTTGAGACTCTTGTGATCTGAAAATACTTTAAAGGTCGCCCCATAAAGATAATGCCTCCAAATCTTAAGAGCAAACACAACTGCACTCAACTTCAGATCATGTGTAGGGTAGTTCTCCTCATAAGGTTTCAATTTCCTAGAAGCATAGACAATCACTTTCCCATTCTGCATCAACACACAACCCAACCCATGCTTTGAAGCATCCGTATACACCTCAAAGTTCTCACTCCCTTCAGGTAATGCTAAGATTGGAGTTGTGGTCAAATGCTCCTTTAATGTTTGGAACGTCGTCCCACAACTTGCATCCCAACGAAACCTGTTCTCTTTTCTCATCAAAGCGGTCATAGGTCTAGCCATCTTGGAGAAATCTTTCACGAACCACCGAAAGTACCCTGCTAAACCCAAGAAACTCCTAATCTCTGCCACATTCTTTGGTACTTTCCACTTGGTAACCGCCTTGATCTTTGCAGGATCCACGGCTACCCCTTTCTTTGAAATCACATGCCCCAGAAAGGCAACCTCCTCTAACCAGATCTCACACTTAGACAACTTTGCATACATCTGATGTTCTTGCAAAGTCTACAACACTATCCTCAAATGCTCCTCATGCTCCTTCTTTGTCCTAGAAAAGACTAAGATATCATCTATAAAGACCACCACAAACCGATCCAAGAACTGATAGAAAATTCGGTTCATCAAGTTCATAAACACTGCAGGTGCGTTAGACAACCCAAATGGCATCACCACATACTCATAATGACCATACCTCGATGTAAAAGTTGTCTTTGGTATGTCCTCTTCCCTAATATTCACCTGATGGTAACCCGGCCTCAAATCAATATTAGAAAAGATTGTTGCACCGCTCAACTGATCAAACAAATCATTTATCCTTGGCAAAGGATACTTGTTCTTTACTGTCACTCTGATCAGCTCCCTATAGTCGATGCACAACCTCAAGCTCCCATCTTTCTTCTTTACAAAAAAGACTGGTGCTCCCCATGGTGATACACTAGGTCTAATGTATCCTTTCTCAATCAGATCATCGAGCTGCTTCCTTAGCTCCTACAACTCCTTAGGACCCATACGGTACGGTGCCTTAGAGATTGGCCCCATTCCCAGTTTCAGTTCAACACTGAAATCTATCTTCCTCTTAGGTGGCAACCCCAGAATCTCCTCTATAAAGACATCTGGAAACTCTCCCACCACTGGTATCTGCTCAACTGACGGACTCTCCACTCTATGATCTCTCACATGGCATAAGATTAACGGGCACCCCTTCCTCAGATAGGACTTCAAGGTCACTGCTTGAATGAACTTGACTTTAAGTTTGACAGCAAACCCTCGATAAGACACACTAATCCCCTTAGGACCTCTCAAATAAACCCTCTTTTGATGACAATCTATCTTAGCCTTGTATTTTCCCAACCAATCCATACCCACAATCATCTCAAAACCCTCCAAAGGAAACTCTAACAAGTCTACAGGTAGATCAACTTGCCCAACTATCATAGACACACCTCTATACAACCTCCCACAAGATACAGACTCACCCGAAGGTATAAAAACTTCCTCTCTTACAGACTCATACTCACTCAAACCCAAACATTTAGCATGACTCGACGATACAAACGACTGTGACGCTCCCGAATCAAACAAAATAAAGGTAAAAACTCCATTGACAAGAAATGTACCGGTGATAACGTGAGCATCATCCTCAATTGCCTTCTTCTCCATCATAAATAGCTTTCCACTGGTCTTCTACCCACCTCCCTGGACAGTACTAGCTGAGGCAGACGGCTTGCCAACCGACCCCTGGTTGTTGTTGTTCGTCGTTGGTCTCTGGTATGAATTACCGCCATTGTGGTTAGCCCCCACCGTTGTTACTTTGACCTCCCCTGTTGTTCCACAACCCAGCCGACCTGTTACTAGCATAGCTCTACAAAGGACTTTGAGAGAAACTCCCCTGTGACGGTCTCTAGAAACCCCCACTCACAGCACTGGTGCACTCATGCCTCTTGTAGCCCGCACCACCATAGTTAAACAAGTCATATCCCAGCTGCTACTACCACTCCCACGACCACGCCCAAAGGAAGCCCCAACACTAAACCCTGAACCCGATGAATATGCCCTTGCCTGGTTATGGCCGCCCTTCTTGTAACTGGACTGACCACCTCCCTCACTCTCAGCTTTCCTCTTCTCAGAGCCTCTCTTCTTGGTCATCTCAACTAACCTCTCAGCCCTCCCAGCACGCTCATAGACCTCCTTCACATCCGTAAGAACTCCCACCGGTAACTTCTCCATAATCTTGGGGCTCAACCCCTTCTCAAACCTCAATGTCAAGTTCTCTTGGCTCAGCCCCATATCCTCAGCATACCTAGACTTCTTATTAAACTTATGGTAGTACTCAGTAACGGTCATCTCAGAGGTCATCTTAAAATCATTGAACGCCTCCCTTAACTTACTACGCACATGTTCAGGCACAAACTCACGTCTCATAGCTTTCTTGAACTCATCCCAAGGTATCGCAGATAGCCCCTGCTTCATATACAACTCCCGAGCACTCACTTTAACTTTATCCCACCACTCACCGGCCGCTTCCCTCAAGTAGAATGCAGCTTGTTCCACTTTCAACTCCTCCGAGCAATGGACTAAGTCGAGGATATTCTCCATCTCTCTATGCCAATTATCCAGCAGAATTGGCGCCCCTGTCCCCTTATACTCCTTAGGGTTGAACCTAGCTATGTGAATGCTGATCTTGGAGTGATCAACATCTTTATCCTTTCCCACTCTTTTCAAAGCGTCTGTGAGAGCATCCTGGTGCTCCAACATCTTTACTACATCATCAACGGTCATACTCTCTGCTCTGTCATACAACGCGTTTCTCGTTGGCAACATCTTGAAACTATATAAGAGAAAGGTAAATATAAACACACATCCCACATCTCAAACACGCATAAGACCTGTATAGAACCTACTCGATCGAGCCCCTCAACCCACTCGATCGAATTGAGGTCACTCGATCAAGTTTCCCCTTCTACTCGATCGAGTGCCTCGACTCTAGAACCTGACCAGAAAGCTCCCAAAAACACACTCAATCGAGCTGACTACCTACTCGATCGAGCTGACTTTACTCGATCAAGTGCCACCACCCACTCGATCAAGCGCCCAAAAACTTGCTTCTGCCCAGAAAACGTAAAACTACCTACTCGATCGAGTCAGACCCACTCGATCGAGCCTCTCACCTACTCGATCGAGTGCCCCCACTCGATCGAGTCATGCAGACTCGTATATGCTACCCAAATGTTCAAATCACACCCCCAACAGTTTTTAAAACAATTAGATAGGACTCAAGGAATGTCAAATCGAGGAGAGTGCACCAATCTTACTCATATCTCCCATTAATGGTGCCGGCTACGAAACGTTCGGTGATCCGAATCACCGGGTGTTGAATAGCAAAGGTGTAGCATTGTTTTTCGTGAATGAAATCCCTCCCGGAAATAGCCTTCCATACTAGGTCCACATCAAAGTAAGAGGGTTTGTTGATGTTGTTTGTTGGTACAACAAGACCAAAAATTTGAGCAAACTGGTCAAGTGATAGGCTATGGTCAAGGTTTCACAACCGGAAATCCATACCAACATTGTTCCTTGTGTTCGAAACAATACGAAGGCTACTCAAAAATTCCAAGGTAAGGCTAAGGTACGTCTCTTCATGGGCATGGAATAGTTTCCCAATCCCCAAACCGTCAAAGAACATTTCGGTTTGGTACCTTATACCTAGGATTTCTAACACCCTAGTGTCAATAAACTGAGTCGGTTCGTAATGCTTACCTACCAACTTGACGAACTTAGCGCGGTGTGTTGGAATATGTGTCCTCCGACAATAATGCGATCACAATTGTCGATCATAATGATCACATGTTTAAATCTCATTTTAAGAATACACGTGGGATGTAATATTTTTACAGTCAACTGGTCCACACATATCGGTAATGATTGGCTGACTAGAGTTTGACATTACTGTCGTGCGACGGTGGTGATCAGTTGATCCCCTTAGGTCATACCTATAAGGAAATACTCTTAATTGATTATTTAATTAATCGTATACCGATACGAGTTAATTAAATTGCTTAAAATTGATGGATGATTTTGTGAGTATAATTAACGTATCTTATTGTAATGCGATTAAATGAGACACGGTCTAAGTAATCGAATTGTTTTATTACTTAGATGAAATTATTGTTTACGGAAACAATTGAAACGGAATGAATAAATTATTATAAATACAGAATGTTGTAGTTTATAATAGGGAAATACTTTACGGTACAAGTAATTATGAATTACTAGGTTAATTATATAAGTGACATATTTTATTAATATGTTGATTTTTAATTGTTAAAAATACATTTGATATACCTAATGTCATGAAACATGTTACATGTGATAAATTGACAACATAATGTGTAAAATGGATTTTCCATTTTACATTATATGTGCCGAAATAAGGAGGGAGTATTAGGCTTATTATTGTGTTAAATTTTTTAGTGGAAAACACAATCATGAAAGCTTGCTTGTAGCCTTGCATGCCTATGTTTTCTTGGATAGAAAAACTAGCCCATGCATTGGGCACTCTAACCCCCTCCAACCGGTTTCTCCAAGGCATATGATATAGTTTTTCCTCTATCATTATTCATTCATACTTCAACAAAAAATTTCTAGTGTAAGAAATGTGTTCATCTCTATCTTTTGTGAAAAATCCTAGAGAAATAAAAACTTCATCATCTATTCTCTCTAAACCGAAATACATGAAAGAACAAAATTATTTTTGTGTCATATTTTAAGTAAAACTAATATTGTTACTAGATCTAAATAATATTGGTTATTATGAGTTTCCTTGGGTATATGATTTTGGGAGAGGTTCTAATTTGAACCTTGTTCATCCAATGTTTGGAAGCTCAAGAACAAGTGAGTAGGAGAACTCACTTGTGCCCTTTTAATCCGAAAATATTATGGTGAGAAAACGATTTCTTCACTTATCTTTTTAGTTTGCATGCATAAGATTTGTATTTAATTTTATGACTAAATTAATTAGAACATATATGAATATGTTGAGTAAAGAGATATAGATTTCTAACAAGCGGTATCAAGAGCCTTGGTTGTTTGCATGCAAATCGGTTATAGTTTTTCTGAGTTATACGATTAACAAATAAAACTCATAAATTTGTGTTATTATGATATATCATGAAATAAATTTATGCATGTTAAAGTTTCTGATCCTAAAATGTATTTAGGATATTTTGGTTGATTTATGGATTTTTATTGTTCATCTTATATTATAATGGCATTAAAAATGTGATTTTATGATTAAAATGTCATTTTCGGACCAAAATTAGCTACACTTCGAATTTTATAGTGGTTTTTGGATATGTTTTCACATATATGTTTTTTAGATGACCTGTAAATTTTCAGAATTTTTGGAGTTCTTATGCTCGAAATATGGATTTTTCATGATAAAAATCGGATTTAGATGAAAAATAGGTTAATATGAGATGAATTTCGAATCTGGTCATAGAAATTTATTATGTTGTCACATACAATTTTACAAGATGTGTGTAAAATAATAGGCTATATTTAAGTCTTTATGCATGATTTATGAATTTTTGATGAAAAATAGCATAAATAGTGACTTAATTAGTGAATAATTGCTAAAACATACTTCATGACTAAGGAAAAACGTCACATGTTGCATTTTATTATCTTTTTCAGATCTAAAATTTAAAAGTTGATGAATATAATTTTTCTCATGTTTTTTATGATTATAATTGATAAATCCGGTAAATCGCAACATAGTTTTTCCTAGATAACTTTCGAGATTTTTAACCTAAGTTTTTTTAACATTATGAGTGTCATGGTATTTTTCCAGAATGTTCATAAGTTTAAATTTCAAATTTTAAATTTATTTGAAATTTTTGTGATTTATTTGAAGTTTATAGCATTTTTATTGTAATTTTGGGTCCATTAATGAACAATTTTAAGAAATATGAGTTAATTATAGTCAAATAGTTAGTGGAGACTAATTTTTGAGTTCTAAGTTGGTTAGGGTAATTAACTTGTGCATAAATATGAATTTATGTAATTTATTGTGATTTTAAAAGGTTGAATCACGCAAATCCGTAAAAACCGTTTAATATAAGATATTGGCTCCTTAAAGGCGATTTAGCATAAAATTGGGCATGTTCAAACATATTATAATGCTGCATTTTATTTATGATTGTCATAATTTTATTTTATGTAATTTTTGAATTATGTAATTTTTACTTAGTATGGCCTTATTTTTAATTGGTATTACCCGAAATGTATGGGAATATCGATTCGGTTGTAATTTATTGTGATCTCGTATCACCGTTTTGTAATTTAATAGATTTATTTTATTTTAATTAAAAATGTATAATAGGAAATTATGTAATTTGTTATGTAATTTAATTATTTCGGAGTTCCTTGAAGACAGTGTCACTCAAGAAGGCGATTCATAAAGACGGTGTTACCTCGAGATGCGTGCCAAGAACCGAAGTTCAAGGGACCAATGGAGTTGGTTTCCGAATATGTAATAGTTAATTAGATTTTCTATTTTAGGAAGGTTATACTAGGATTTATTTTATGCTTTGCATTTTATTTATATGTTGCATGCATCGCTAAATCGCCATAACTAAAACATGCATTATCATTTTAATCGAGTTTATCGACCGTGTCAATTACAATTATCGTAGTTCACCGCTTTAGTTCACTTAAAACGTTATAGATAATAAATTGACATGACCTCTTGCTAAAATAAACAATTGAGACTTAGCCTTACCAAAAAGTAGAAACCATGAAAACCTATTTCGTGAGGGAGTGCACTCGGCCACACCGGGGTACAAACCTTGTTACGTAAGGAAAGTGGGTGATAAATGTCTATCCACCGAATTCATGTTGATGAGGGTTTCATCGGCCACACCGTGCCCAAGTTAATGTGGGTTTGGATCATGGACACATTTATTCGAAATTTGGATTGAACTCAACAAAATTTTTTCGATAAGGGTTTCATCGGCCACACCGTGCCCTTGTCGGATGTGTTTTGGGCTAAAGATAAATATTAGAGTAATTTTATCGACCAAGAGTTCTAAAAGTAGAATCGATTAAAGCGTTAATCCACCGAGTTATATTGATAAGGGTTTCATCGGCCACACCGTGCCCAAGTTAATATGAATTTGGGTCTTGGAATCATTTATAATAGTTGGGTAGAGGTCACTATGTAAATGCTTTACTTGTTATTTACAAGTATTAACAAAACGATAAATGTTAAGTTTTCCACTATTCCGTTATCATGTTGTTCTATTTCTTTACCATAATTCATATACGATATCATTTCGATTTTTGATTCAAATCTCCATTAAAACATCGTAACTAAAGACAAATATGAATTTGCTTCTAAAACCTCAAATGAACCATTGCTAAGGATCTCTTGTAAAGAGTATAGATTAAAGTTATTCATTATCAAACAGGTTTTTGATTCTTGACTAACATATCTACTTACAATGAATTATTTCTCATATGCTTAATTGATTTAAGTACTTTGAAACGTTAAATTGTCTTGGTAATTAGATCGTAATTGACCAAAATAACGCAACCACTTCAATGAAAGTTTTAAGACTAAAACAATTGAATTGAAGAGTAGTCTTCATAAGATTCAACTTTGCTTCTCTAAAGTAAAGATTCTTTGTAATAAGTGGGAGCATTCTCTTAAACCGTTAAGAAAAGGACGAGGTTCAAGAAGTAAAGATTATAATGGAATTGATACAAGGTAATGTTAAAAGTAAAGTTATTGAGAATAGCGACACTAAACCTATCAATCCCGACCGATAAAGTTTCCATTGTCTTAAATGTTGGACACTAGAAAGGAAACTACCCCAAATTATTGAAGTATCAACAAATTAGTTGTGTGATATCTAATGGGATCTTCTTCTTTAAATGTTTATTTGATTGACATAAATTTTGCTAGTACCATTTCGTCAATATTAGAAACCGATGGTGGTTTTCATCATTGTATGCGATACATAGAATGATTAGAATATGACGACTAGCATCAAATAATATCGAGAGATAGATTCATTGTGTAATCAATCTAGTTTTGAGTTTATAGTTGTACTTAATTGTGACTATTAAGTGCATAAATTCCAAATAAGAATATAAACTTGTTAAGATACAAAAAAGGTTTCACTTATGTGACCCTATACACCACGATTTGATGTATGGCTAGCCCATTATCAAGGTGAATATATTCTATACCAAACCAGAATGATATATCATGAAGATGATGCAAGACTCAAATTGGTAACCCAAGATCAAACCTTAGATTCTGGAATGATGAACGCAGAGAGTTATCAAGTACTCTTGAAACCATTAGATCTTATGGTATATGCGTATCTTGTATTCAAAGCAAGATGTCTCGTGCCTTTTGGTTGAAAAGGAGATCGAGGTTGTAAATCATTGATCCAAAATAGGTTGATCATTTTCTTTTACCAGCGATTTAAGTTGACGCTAAAATGTTCACTTAATAAGGTAAATAGAGAAATCTTTGAAGAAGTTCAAAGTGTTAAAAAAAAATCACGATTTAGTCGTGATGGGATTATCAAAGTGAAGACTTTGATATAAGCCAAAGGAAATGTGATATAATATCACAAGTTAATCTCTCTTAGCACGCATTATGGGATAATGTGTGGTTGAATAAGAAATCAAACGCTATTCGATATGGTTTGGACTTCAATCAAGTTACTTTGAGTTACTTGATCCTTTTGGGGATTTTATCATTTTGTCTAAATTATATTTCCCACTAAATCTAAAACGAATCATATGAGATATGAAATGATAGTATCATACTTGTAAGTTTTCAAAAGAAACAAATTCCCATTTTTCCTTATTATAATAACGAGTACAACGGGTTTGTGGCTCGTGAAACTGTCTTTCTAAAATACAAGTTTATTTCTAGAAGACAGAGCGGGAGAAATTATTCAAAGAGCCACAAAGAATTGTATGTCGCAAGAAACTGGTCCTTCTTGGCTACATGAGACGTTTTAGACGTTTTGTGTAAGACGTTGTTTCTTCAAAACCTAGGAGGTTAAAATCATCACTTATTGAAGATGATGAATTAGTGTTACTTTTAGAAAGTAAAGAGCTTGTAACTTACAAAGAAATCGTTTGATTCAAGTTGATTACTTCTAGAAGGTAATGAACGTATGACTTACATGAGAATGTTTAAGTCACAACTCAATACAAGGCTTACAGCCATGAAAAATCTGAAATAAAAAAGGCTTGATTAGTGACAAAGGGTTTTGCACTAATAAAGAGAGATTTCAAGGCTTGATTGGTGACAAAGGGTTTTGCACTAGTTTAAATGCTTAAGTCTATTTGGATCTTCTTAGGGATTGTGTTTCATTATTATGAAATACATAGCGAGTAAATCTAAAACCCACTTCTTCAATTAGAAGGAATGTATTCAATACATGTCTTGAGTTTTTTAGATTCTTGCAATCCTAACATAATGTGAAACTTAAGAGAGGGTCTTAAGTAGGACATCAGTGAGTTGGAATCAATGTTTTAATCATGTTATAAAACTTTTCTCGATAAGTCGAGAAGTTGTGTTTATACATGGAATTTAGTGGGAGTTACGGAAATTTTAATTAGTCTTATATATGGATGACATATTGATCATTGAGAATGATTTAAGACTTATGGAGTATTATAATACATCTTTAATATCCGGATTTATGAAAATAAATCCACATGATATTAGTGTCAAATAAGAAGTCTTATGTTGATAAGATTCATGATTAGTTCAATCGAGTTGAACATATTTGGTTGATTCCGTTTGCTTCCGCTGCCGGATCAATTAAATAAGTAATAATGTATAACACTTCATATGCTTTGAGTATGATGAATTGCTTTCAAAATCGAATATAAGTAATAAGTTACCAAGTAAGCCATAAAGATTACCCTTAAGTGCTTGCAAAAGCATTAAGGATATAATGCAAAGTGTTTTTGATGCAATTTTGTGTAAGGGTGTTACACAAGTGACAATTGACAATTGAGATTGCGCATGGTTTCTGACAAAACCAAAATCAAAACACATTAGGATGGTTAAGATACCATTGCGGCTATGTTATTTAAGAAATATATTTTCTAGAATCGTTCTAGGCAATAAAGAACAAAGAGATATATTTACAATGGAAATTGAGTAAACATGCAATCATGGGATGTGCAAGAAGGATGAGTCCCGCACACTGTGAAAACAGTGGGAGCTATTCTAAGGCTAGAAGGCCTATGTCTTGATTGGATCTCGACACGTACTCGGAAAGTTTTGTAATGCAAATGTATACATTATAAAGGAAAACGAGTATGTAATAAGGTTGAGTAAGGTACAAGAAGTTGATAAAACCTACTAACCAAAGCCTTCACATAGGCTAAACATGATGAGTCATGTCATTTCAATTCAATTGAAATGAACAACTACATACAAGATCAAATTAGATTATAGAACATGAAATAGTAATCAGGCATTGACTATTCATATGTGATAATCGCATTTGTCGTTCGAGTTTTACTTTAAAACTCTTTTTATTATACTTTGTTACATCCAAACGGGTTGTAGAGACAACATTGAACCCCGTTAAAGTGAACCCGGATTAACATAGTATTAGCCCATAGTCACTTGTATGAGGTGACGTCTCGAAGTGACTAGAGTGTGATGCGATTGATGGCAAGTTCAAGTGCCATAGAGTCATGTGAGATGACTAGTCGATCACATAGGCAGACTGTTAGGAACACTTTGTCGGGCCTTTTGACCGCTTATAGAGTTCTGGCAAATTTATATAGCCTGGTCGTGGCGAGAGCTACTATAGTATTCTAATGAGTCGATTCTTTTGACTAAAGACTGTTCGCCTAAGGTGGCACGAGTTTGATTAACTTTGATTTGTGTTACTACGACCTTCGTAAATGGGGTCAAATGGGCATATTTTGGGTTATGATGGTTGTGGCTAGTCGAAGGGAATAAGTGCGATAGGAATTGTCCACCCCTAGTCAGGGTTATAACAATATCTCAGGGCCACTCGAGGAGTAATGAACTGGAAATGCGTGGCCACGCTCGGAAGATATCTATGATAGATAAATCCGGTCAATCAGTTATTCTCCAGATCGAGGAAACCACTCTCGATATGATCACTTGCAAGTACGACCTGAAAGACACCTTGCATTGAGTGGGAGTTAGTAATAGGACAAGAGAATTGGTGACGCACACTTGTCGAGGACAAGTGGGAGATTGTTGGAATATGTGTCCTCCGACAATAATGCGATCACAATTGTCGATCATAATGATCACATGTTTAAATCTCATTTTAAGAATACATGTGGGATGTAATATTTTTACAGTCAACTGGTCCACACATATCGGTAATGATTGGCTGACTAGAGTTTGACATTACTCTCGTGCGACGGTGGTGATCAGTTGATCCCCTTAGGTCATACTATAGGGAAATGCTCTTAATTGATTATTTAATTAATCGTATACCGATACAAGTTAATTAAATTGCTTAAAATTGACGGATGATTTTGTGAGTATAATTAACGTATCTTATTGTAATGCGATTAAATGAGACGCGGTCTAAGTAATTGAATTGTTTTATTACTTAGATGAAATTATTGTTTACGGAAACAATTGAAACGGAATGAATAAATTATTATAAATAGAGAATGTTGTAGTTTATAATTCGGAAACACTTTACGGTACAAGTAATTATGAATTACTAGGTTAATTATATAAGTGACATATTTTATTAATATGTTGATTTTTAATTGTTAAAAATACATTTGATATACCTAATGTCATGAAACATGTTACATGTGACAAATTGACAACATAATGTGTAAAATGGATTTTCCATTTTACATTATATGTGCCGAAATAAGGAGGGAGTATTAGGCTTATTATTGTGTTAAATTTTTTAGTGGAAAACACAATCATGAAAGCTTGCATGTAGCCTTGCATGCCTATGTTTTCTTGGATAGAAAAACTAGCCCATGCATTGGGCACTCTGACCCCCTCTAACCGGTTTCTCCAAGGCATATGATAGAGTTTTTCCTCTATCATTATTCATTCATACTTCAACAAAAAATTTCTAGTGTAAGAAATGTGTTCATCTCTATCTTTTGTGAAAAATCCTAGAGAAATAAAAACTCCATCATCTATTCTCTCTAAACCGAAATACATGAGAGGACAAAATTATTTTCGTGTCATATTTTAAGTAAAACTAATATTGTTACTAGATCTAAATAATATTGGTTATTATGAGTTTTCTTGGGTATATGCTTTGATACGTGCTTTTTATATAGTCTTTTTAGCCTATTTCAGCACGTATTTCTATGCATTTTTATACTATTTTTGTAGTACTTTGCCCCGAATTGGCTACCTTGGTTCGTTTTGTCTATTTTGTAGAAATGAACGCGAAAGTAGTGGAATCGGACTCTTTTTTGTCCTTTTTGCATGCATTTAGAGGAGACGGGATTTTTCCAGAGTGAGATACTGCGTTGGGAAGCGTGTTGGCATGGATTACGAGGCATTGAGGCGAGGACTTGAGCTGATTAGAAGTCAAAGTACTCGATCGAGCAGTTTTACCACTCGATCAAGTGGTTTTTACGTCCCAGGATGGTCGATCGAGTTGTTTTCCACTCGATCCTTAGCTTGCTGAAAGATGGGTTACTCGATCGAGTAACTATCTACTCGATCGAGTAGATGCTGCTGAAGATGTGCTCGATCGAGTGGTTTTAATCCACTCGATCGAGTGGTTTCGCTGTTACGGGCTTTAAAACAGCCCGTGTTATGTTTATTTCGCTAAACATAATTACTTTGCTATTTAAGCACGCTTTACTAGGTCATTAGGATCTATCTTTTCATTATCTAAACTTTCTACTGTAAACTTTACTGCGTTGCTTATTCCTCTTCACTGGAACCTTGTTCTTGGATCTATTTTCGCTCGGATTTTGTGTTCTTTACGCCATAATTCGCAGGATTGTAATCCTTTCTCTTCCCTTAATAATAGTTAATCATTTGTTGCTTTAATCATTTGTTCTATTTCGATTATTCTTCTGCCCTAATTTCTCCTTTATGCATTTTATTGTTTATTTCATAATGTTTACTGCTGGAAATTTATCTGCTGTTAGTTTAATTAGCGACATGAGTAGCTAAACACCATTCATGTTGGGATTAGGGGATCTGCGGTAGGAATGTGACGATGTAGTAGATGAAACAGATGAATGAATTATAAGACTCTGTCACCATAGCAATTTAATTGTATTTATCGACTTAATTGAGTGCACACTTCTGAGTTAACCTTTAATCTGGCTAAAATTAATCCTAGATCGAAAGATTGGACTAAATAGGCTTGCTATGAACAGTAGACTACCCTGACAAGAATGAAAGTTAAGTTAGTGGTATTTTAGGATAGAAAGTGGACCGAAAGGACCTTTCAACATCCGTCTTACATTAGTTCGTCTGAGTCATTTACAGCTGAGTCACTGGACTACCGTAGTGAACCGAAATCCTGACATGTCCCTCTCTATCTGATAGTTTAATCTTATTTCTCTGCCTTTATTGCTCTTGCCCTTAATTTCTCTTTCCTTTAAAACTCGTAGTTTAGATAACAAATCAAACAACCCCCCCCCCCCCATTTATGACCAAATAGACGGACTTCTACAGATATCTTGCCTCCCTGTGGAGATCGACCTGACTTCCCTAGCTACATAGTTAGTTTAGTTAGTTTATTTTTGACAGGTACACGACAGACGTGTCAAATTTTGGCGTCGTTGTTGGGGAGGCAATTGCCCTAGTTGTTTTCGTTCCATTTATTTTATCCGTCTAAGGGAATCTTTATTCCTTGAGGCAGTTCTTATTCATTTTCTTTCAGTGTTGTTTATGCCCAGGTCAGACAGGTTTGAATTAGTTTCAGCTGATTTAGAGCCAGAGAGACTATTCAGGCATAGACTCCGTCTGCAGAAATAACGAAAGGAAGACTTGAGTACTTTCGAGCCAGAGTTACATCACTCTCTTTTCGAAGACAGGCCAATTTCTACAGTAAAGATGCCTAAGCTTTCCAGTCATTCAGTGCCTAAAGCATCCTCTATTCAAAGGTTTCAATCTCCAGACTGAGGATGGGAATACATTCGACATCCGTCCTTCTTATATCAATCCGGCGGAGAGAAATATTTATAGAGGTGTGGCAGGTGAAGATCCGAGGAAGCATATGGAGACCTTTACCGATTACTGTTCTACTATCCCCGCCACTACGGTCACCACCACTGCTAGCACTGCTGCTAGTTCCTCTTCAGTGGTGGCCATAGCAGCCACTACTCCTACACCAGCCACTGCTTTTACTCCTGTGGTGGACTCGCTAGCAGCCGCAGCTGCTTTCAGAGCAGCCTTGGTCCCTCACTCCGTCACTGCACGGGCTACTACTTCGGGTTCCAGAGGCCGGGGTCGTAGACAGTCTCGTTCTGTGCCAGCCCCAGCCACCTCTACTTCTACTGCTTCTGCTTCAGCTCCTACTTCTACCTCTGGCACAGTCACCGTCCGAGGGGACACTTCCCTCGACTCTTACCCAGATTATCCGCAGGTACATTTTGTTAAAGCTTTACATCGTAAGAAATTTTATGACCTGCTAGGCTGTGTGCATGTTCCTTCCCGATTTCTAGAGAAATCGGCACTTGTGAGACTCGGCATTTACGAGTCGGTTTGTAACTTACTACGGGGCACGGGGATGGCCGGGCTCATCACTATGAGCGGCCGCACTTTTCTGGAGCTGAGCCTCGAGTTTCTCAGCTCCTTTACCTTCTCCTCAGGGGCACACGATGCTGACCCCTCTAGTTCTTCAGTGTCCTTCCGGTTGTTTAACCGGACCTTTCCGATGACCTTAGGGGAGTTTGGTAGGTTACTTGGCCTTACCTCTACGGGCGCGATTGTCGCCCCTAGGAGGGTCTTCCGTCAGCTTTGGAGGACCCTTGCCCACACCACTTTTCAGGTGCGAAAGCTCCAACAGGTCCACCTCCTCGTTGTCCGTTGTTTTCTTAGATTGATGGGGAGCACTATTTTCGGCCGAAAGGAGCCGAACAACATCACAAACACCGAACTCTCCATCTTGGGCGGTTACCTTAACATCGACTGTGAGGGTCCTTTTACCCTCAACATAGCCTACTTGACCGCCCAGTACCTTCAGAGCCAGGGGAAGAAGGAGACGGGAACCATTGCCTGCGGTGGCATAGCCACCATTCTTGCCCGTTCCCTCATCCCCGTTTGGCCTCGTGACTTGCAGTACCTCCAGGGAGAGAGGCTACTGAGTCTGGATGCCATGTTTTCTCAACATTTGCTGACCCCAGGCTACCAGACATGGAAGATTGACGGCTTCCTGTCTGTTGACTTACCTTGTGAGACTCTCCCCCGTCTAGAGCCTCTTCCTACTGTTGCTAGGGGCGCCCGCCTGCCACCACTGCCTGACCTTCACCTTCCACGCCGACCACCTCCTACTGCACCCGCCGCCAAGAAGCGGCGTCTTGAGACCGGAGAGGGGTCTACACCTTCAGGGAGTGCCCAGCCTTCCACGGCTGCTCCCGTACCGACCCCTACTCCCACTACTACTACCACGCCTACTCCCACTCCCACTGACCAGACACAGACTCAGCCGGACCTATCGGCTACTTTCGTACCACCTCTTATATGAAGTAAGGTTAATATTTCAGATTACCTATTTCTATAATTCGATTACTTGATTTCCTTGAAAATGATGATTTCCTTGTAGTAAATTTGATGATCTTCGCTAAGATCATTAATTATCAATTCTCTCAATTATTCCTCTCTAAATCACGTTTTTTACCCTTTAATGGGTATAAGTTTAGAAAAAAGAGGTTGGGGGAAGGGGTTATGTAATAATGAGGTAGTTTAGTAATTTGGTTGTATTGCTTAGTAAGGATGGCGCGCGTCAAACAGCTGACAATTGGTTTTCTTTATCCAATACTGTATAAGGTTCTCATGGTTCTCATGGGAAGAGGGTTCTCATAGGATCCTAAATATATATATATATATATATATATATATATATATATATATATATATATATATATATATATATATATATATATAAAGAGAAGGGTTCTCATAAGTCCCTTATATCTTATGAGTCCCTAAGTTCTTATAAGAACCATAGGATGAAGGGAATGGAGGGATGAGATTACATCTCAATGAATGGCCACAAATCAATCTAGTCTAATTACCTCCTCATTGCAATTATATTTCTTACTAATCCATTCTTCCCCATTTATCAGAAACTCCTTCCCCACTAAACATTATCACTCATTATCAATAACTTCTCCCTTCTCTCTACATTCTCTCACATTTGTTCTCTCCCAAAAACAAATACAAAAAAAATAAAAACAAACAAAATCAATAAAAAAAACACACCACCGACATCCTCCTCACCAGACCACCGTAGTTCCTCCCTCCTCCTTCCTGCTGCTGTCGACCACCCCCACCTCCGCACCAGACCACCGTCACCAATCGACGTGCCCATGATCACTATTCCCCACATGTCTTCCTCCTGCCGCCCCGACAACATTCCCACCACCACCGACATCGACAACCATTCCCACCACCACCGACAATGACAACCACACTCACGACCTCACCACTGCCTTCCTCCCTCCCTGCTGCCGCGCCCGCCACCACCAACATTGCACACAACCACACACCACCGCAACAACCTTCACTCACAAAACTCACCACCACCGACGACGACAACCACGCTCACGACCTCACCACTGCCTTTCTCCCTCCATGCATTGTGATTTATCATTTCAAGATCTTCTCTTATTTACTCTCTGATTTATCATTTCTGTACATGCACATTTCAGATCTAAACCATTTTACTAATTATATTCAATACCCATTTCGCATAATCACAATGCAGATTGTTTCATGTTTGGTTTATGTATTTCTTTTGATGATGTTTGGATTTACTTTGATTTTAGATCTAGTTTGTATATTTTTAGATTTGTTTTAATTTTTTCATATATTTTTTTTCATATCTATTGGTTTTAGATTTCTTGATTTTAATTTTTCAGATTTATTTGGTTTTATAAAAGTTACCCTATTTACGACTAAAGTTATACTCTTAAAATATTAAAGTTATATTATTTACGACTAAAGTTATACCCTTGAAATATTAAAGTTACACTATTTACGACTAAAGTTATATCCTTAAAACATTAAAGTTATACAATTTACGACTAAAGTTATACCCTTGAAACATTAAAGTTACACTATTTGCGACTAAACTTATACCCTTAAAACATTAAAGTTCTACAATTTACGATTAAAGTTATACCTTTTAAACATTAAAGTTACACTTCTTCTCATTTCGGTTTTTGTATTTACTACTAAACTTCTACCTTTTTAACGTTTTTCATATTTACATTAGTTTTTATTTTATTTTTTTTATTTTTTTGTGTTGGTATTTTGTCTTATAAATCTGAAAATAAGACAAAAAAATGATCTTGTTTTATATTTTTAAATTTCAAATACCATCTTATTTTATATTTTTCTTTATATTTTTCTTTAGATCTATTAAAGTTATACTATTTACGACCAAAGTTATACCCTTGAACTAGACGAAAAAATGAGTTGGTGTTCCAAATCCGATTGCTTGTGATTTAAAATCTTGTCTTGTTTTATATTTTTTTATTTCAAATGTCTTATTTTACATTTTGATATTTAGATAGTGACTTTTTTTTTCAAATCTAGTATTGTTGGTTTAAAGTTAGTATTGCTGGTTTTTAGGATTTTGGTTATATATTGGACTAAAGTTATACAATTTTGGACTAGAGTTATACGATTTTGGACTAAAGTTATACGCTTTTGGACTAAAGTTATATAATTGGGACTAAAGTTATACAAAAAATTGGACTAAAGTTACATAAAATAATATAAATTCCAACTAATTTATCGAAAATGACTAAAAGTTATACAAAAATAGACTAAAGTTATACAAAAATGGACTAAAGTTATACAAAAATGGACTAAATTTATACAAAAATGGACTAAAGTTATACAAATATGGACTAAAGTTATACAAATAAAGACTAAAGTTATACAAAAATTGACTAAAGCTATACAAATATGGACTAAATTTATACAAATATGGACTAAATTTATACAAACAGTACTTATATAAATTCAAATTTGGACTAAAGTTATACCAAAAATTGGACTAAAGTTACATAAAATTATATAAATTCCAACTAATTTATCGAAAATGACTAAAAGTTATACAAAAATAGACTAAAGTTATACAAATATGAACTAAAGTCATACAAATAAGGACTAAAGTTATACAAAAATGGTGTAACTTTAGTGCATAATAGTATAACTTTAGTCCTTTTCTGTATAACTTTAGTCCAAAATTGTGTAACTTTAGTCAATAATAGTATAACTTTAAACTTTTTTTGTATAACTTTAGTCCAAAATTGTGTAACTTTAATCCATAATAATATAACTTTAGTCCTTTTTTGTATAACTTTAGTCCAAAATCGTGTAACTTTAGTCCAGATGTATAACTTTTGTCCAAATGTAAATTCAGATTTGAAACTACACATGAGATTGAAGTTGCACAAATGCCATTAATGTCCACTCAAGTTGCACATAATGTCAGTAAAGTTGCACACAATGTCATTGAAGTCGCACATAATGTGAATTGGAAGTTATACATAATGTCAGTGAAGTTATACATAATGTTGATTGAAAGTATACATGATATCGGTGAAGTTATACACATTGAAGTTTTAATACTAAATCCGAAAATTTTATATAACAACACGAAATTTCTTGTTTAGTAGATCTAAGATTAAAATTAATTTATTATATGAGATTTATTTTTGTAGATCTAAGATAAAAATAAAAGAATTTTACAAGGTAAAAACGAGATTTGAAAACCCAAAATCTTAAGAAAAAAATGTATTAAAAACGAGATTTGAGAAAATAAATAAAAAAACGAGAACTAACAAAATAAAAGACAATTAAAAGAAAATAAAAGACAACAAAAAAAAAAGAATGGAAAAAACAACTTAAAACATAAAAATTAACACCAAAACGGAAAAAAAAAACGAAAAAAATACCGAGGCGACGGTGGTGGGGAGGCGGCGGCGATGGTGGTGGGTGGTGAGTTGGTGTCGGGTGGGGTGGTGGTGAATGAAGAAGAAAGAAGTGGGTGATTAATTTGGGTTTTGGGTTTTTGGGTTTTTGGTTTTTTCAGAGAGGAGAGAAAAGTGAGATGTAGAGAGAGGAAAAGATGATTGTGATAATGAATTAATGAATGATGGGTGAATGATTAGTGAATTAGATGATTAAATTAAGGAGGTAATTAGAGGAGATTCATTTGTAGCCATTCATTGAGATGAAATCTCATCCCTCCATTCCCTCCATCCAATGGCCTACATGAAGACTTATGGACTTATAAGTATATAGAGGACTTAGTTGATCTCTTCTCTCTCTCTCTCTCTCTCTCTCTCTCTCTCTCTATATATATATATATATATATATATATATATATATATATATATATATATATATATATATATATATATATATATATTATAGATATATATTTAGGATCCTATGAGAACCCTCTTCCCATGAGAACCTCGGGTTCAGAACATTTATACCAAAGGTACAACATTATTTAAACTATGGTTCAGAACTTTTTTACTAAAGGTACATTATTAGGTTGCACTATATTATACTCCATCCGTCATAATTATTTGTTTGCCTTTGATTTACCTTAACATAATATTTTACCAAAGAACAATCAAATACCGCATTCAAACCCGGTTTCATATCAAATTGAATCCATTAATCAATAAACTAAGAAGCTAGTAAGAATCCATGTTAACTGCAAATAAAGAGAAGAGATATACATCTACTGACTGAGCAAATAGCCTCAAAATCCATCGTACAAGGACTAAATCAAAGCATTAGACTTTTTTTACTCGTAAACAGAAGAGTAGTGAGAAATTGAAAAAAAAATACACTACGAAAAAAGAGCCGTGTAATGCTCTGCTATGGTGTGAAGGGTAAATAAGAGTCCACGTGTACTATCTATGTGTCCATTTCCTAAGGCACGAAAAATAAATTCATCAATTCATAATATGCTCAAAGATTCTTGCAAGTTGGAACACTTTACCCATAGTGTATTCTCTTTTTACTTTTGGTTGCTGGGAATTTAGTAGTTGGAATATGCAAATGCTTCGTCTAATTTTAGCTTGCCTCAAATTAAAGAAATATCCTAATTGGAATTCTTCTACCACTGTTTGATTACTTCCTCTCTTAAAAATGATTTATGTGAAGATGACTCAAATTCTCAATCGTAAAATACTTGCTTAAGATGGTCTTACACAAGTCTATTGGTAATAAGAGAGGCAACGAACCCATGTACCTTTGGTAGAAAGTTTTTGAACCTTTAGAATAATATTGTTGTACTTTTGGTACAAAAGTTCTGAACTTGAAGTTCTCACGGTTCTCATGGGAAGAGGGTTCTCATAGGATCTCAACCCTATATATATATATATATATATATATATATATATATATAAGATCTAATGAGTCCACCCAATTTCTTTGAGTCCATAAGTCCTCTTTAGGGCCCTTAAAAAGATGAGATGAAGGGCTTAGATTGAAGGGAAAAAAGAGAGGATTAATGCTAAAAGGAGGAATTAATGTTAATTTAAGACACACACTCTCTCTCTCTCTACCTCACTAATCCACCTAATTAAAAATTAATTCACTATTTATCAATTATTTTCACATCCACTTCTTTCTCATCTCACAAATATCATTAGTCTCATCTCTCTAAAAACCCAAACAATTCAAAACCCAAAAAAATAAAAAATTTCACCCAAAAAATTCAAAACCCAATTACTTCCCCCACGAGATCCGCGACCGACCACCACGGCCAACCACCAAACCAGCTCACCACCACGGCCACCACCCCAACACAACAACCTCATATCCCCTCGTCTCACCACCCACCACCAACACCTCCACGCACCACCTCGACACCACAACCAACCCGACACTCACCACCACAACCAACCCAACACCAAGCACCACCTCGACACCACCAGGCAAGACACCACCAGGCACGCAACACCAGCAGCCACACCCCACCTCTCATGCCGGCGACCACAACACCACCGGCCACACCCCACGTCTCCTCCAACACCGCCGTCAAAAAGAACAACCAGATCCGACGCCTCCTTGTCTCCCTTTACCCTAAAGACCCTCCTCGGCAGCCAACACCAACCAATACCACCACCACGAATCACCATGACGCCACCACACATCATCACAACCCGACATCCGCAAACCACCATCCGCAAACAATACCACAAACCACCATTCGACGCCTTCGCTCCACCGCCATCTGCAACCTTTTCACCTTTTTTTTCCAGATCTGAGGTGTTTGGTGGGTGTTGTTGGATCGTAGTAGTGTGTGTTGATGGTGGTGTTGGCTCCGTTGTTGTTGTTGTTGTTGTTGTTGTTGTTGTTGGTGGTGTCAGAGGTGGTGGTGTGTGTTTGAATTGTGTGTATTGCTTTGTGTTGTATCATTTGCACTTTTACAACTTTTTTTTGTTTGGTTTCTTTTTTATTATTCTTAGATTTGGTCTCGTTTTTTTAAAGACAATTATCATATTTTATTCTTAGATCTAATAAATATATAGTAGATTTTTGAAAAATAATCACATTGGTATTGTTATTGTCCAGATTTTCACTTAATCTATTAAAGTTACACTCATATTATTTTACATTTACACTCATATAATTTGACATTTACACTCGTATCATTTCACATTTACACTCGTATTTTTTACATTTACACTCGTAATCTATTAAAGTTACAGTCATACTATTTTACATCTATTAAAGTATAATAAATTGTTCATAGATTTTGTTAATTTACCAAATATGAAGTATATTATTTATTATTTAAGTATATTTTGTGGATCTTATTTGTAGATCTAATAAATATATAGTAGATTTTTGATAAAAAAATCATATTATCATGATTTTTATTCTTAGATCTAATAAATATATTTATTATACTCATATTTTTTTACATTTACACTCATATTTCTTTATATTTATACGCATTTTTTAATTAGAATTACACTCGTATTTTATTAAAGTTACACTCATATTTCTTTACATTTATACTCACATTTCTTTACATTTACACTCATATTACTTTACATTTACACTTGTATCTCTTTACATTTACACTTATTAAAATTATATAAATTTACACTCATATAATTTTGTGGATATGAGTTGGTGGTGAAGGACGACGGTGGTGGTGTTTGTTGGTAGTCGGACTAAAGTTTTACTCGTAAAGTACCAAAGTTACACTCTCAAAGGACCAAAGTTACACTCTTAAACCTTCAAGTTTACACTCGTAGACCTTCAAATTTACCCTTAAAATACTACATTTACACTCGTAAAACATCACATTTACACTCGGTAACATGTTAAGATTATATAAATTCGAATTGTTATATAGAAAATTGCCTAAAAAATCAAATTTACACTCTTGAAATATTTACATTTACACTCGCAAAACATCAAATTTAAACTCGTAAAATGTTAAAATTATATAAATTCAAAATTTCCGTCACAAAAAAAATCAAATTTACACTTTTAAAATATTACATTTACACTCATAAATCATCAAAGTTACACTCGTAAAATGTCAAATTATAGAAATTCAAAATTTCCGTCACAAAAATAATCAAATTTACACTCTTAAAATATTACATTTACACTCGTAAATCATCAAAGTTACACTCGTAAAATGTCAAATTATAGAAATTCAAAATTTCGGTCACAAAAATAATCATATTTACACTCTTAAAATATTACATTTACACTCGTAAAACATCAAATTTACACTCGTTAAATGTTTAAATGACAAAAATTCAAAATTTCCGTCACAAAAAATCAAATTTACACTCTTAAAATATTACATTTACACTCGTAAAATGTTAGAGTTACACTTGTAAAACTCATACAACATTACATTTACACTCATGAAATCTGAAACTCAAAACTGATTAATTAGGGGCTAGAGAGAAAGAAAATTTAATTAGTTTATAAAAATTTGATTAGTGATATTTTTTTTTTGTTATTTTCAATCTCAACCATTCATCTCAATCCAACCATCCACATTTTTTTTCCTTTCCATTTTAATAACCCTTAATCAATTTCATCTCAACCATCCATTGAGTCCATCCAATGGCCCTTAGAGGAACTTAGGGACTCAATGACATGTGGTGGACTCATTAGGACTCCACTATAAATATATATATATATATATATATATATATATATATATATATATATATATATATATATATATATATATATATATATATATATATATATATATATATATAGAGAGAGAGAGAGAGAGAGAGAGAGAGAGAGAGAGAGAGAGAGAGAGAGAGAGAGAAAGAGAGAGAGAGAGAGAGAGAGAGAGAGAGAGAGAGAGAGAGGGGGGGGGGGGAGATCTAATGAGTCCCTTACCTCATTTGAGTCCTTATAAGGACCCTTAGATGGACAACATCTATGGTGGGGATTTTTTACAAAATATAGGCCAAGAAAAAAAGGGAAAAGCTTGGCTATGAAAGAGGACAACATTTCCTGCAAATTGTCCATACCAATGATCATTTCCTGCAGACAAAAGGATATATCCTTTGTACTATGTTTACACTCCCCACATTCTTCCTTCCTTAACACACTTATTTCCAACTTTATTCTTTCTTTCTTCTCTCTAAAACTGGGTTCTTTCATCTGAAAACGAAGCTAAACTTCTCTCTAAATCCTCCAAATCAGCGTAAACATGCAAATAATAGATGGCATCAATGGTATTTCTTCATTTTATTCATTGTTTTTGATCACGTTTTAATATTTTCGATTGAATAGGATGGATGAAGGTAATGATAAATTTTGCATGTCATCGAATTTGTTCATTCTTGTTTTTATTAATTGTTCATTCTTGTTTTTATTATTGTTAGAAGTAAATCTTCATGCTGGGTTTTCATGAATTTGAGTTTTGAGTAGCATGAACGCATTCTGACAACATTTACATTAACACTTTTGCTATAGTTTTACATTTACACTTTTTATTGTTATATTTTTTATGTGAGTTAGCATTCTGACAACATTTACACTTTTGTTGACATTTACACTTTTAAAGCATCACATTTACACTGCATTCCTGCTCACATTTACACTTTTGGTGTACTTTTACATTTACACTTTTTAATTATTATAGTCACCTTTGCATTTTTATTGTTATATTTTTTATGTGAGTTAGCATTATGACAACATTTACACTTTTGTTGACATTTACACTTTTAAAGCATCACATTTACACTGCATTCCTGCTCACATTTACACTTTTGGTGTACTTTTACATTTACACTTTTTAATTGTTATAGTCACCTTTGCATTTTTATTGTTATATTTTTTATGTGAGTTAGCATTCTGACAACATTTACACTTTTGTTGACATTTACACTTTTAAAGCATCACATTTACACTGCATTCCTGCTCACATTTACACTTTTGGTGTACTTTTACACTTTTGTTGACATTTACGCTTTCAGACAATCACATTTACACTTCGTTTCTGCTACACATTTGGATGTTTATTCTTTTTGCTATAGTTTTACATTTACACTTTTTAATTGTTATAGTCACCTTTTAATTTCTAATATTATAGTTTTAATTTGAGTTAGCATTCTGAAAACATTTACACTTTATTTGTTCACATTTACACTTTTAAAGTATCACATTTACGCATTTGCATTTTCACGACATTTACACTTTTGCTGACATTTACACTTTCAGAACAACACATTTACACTTCGTTTCTGCTGACATTTACACTTACACTTTTGGATGTTTACATTTACACTTACACTTTTGGGACATAATAATTTGCACATTTACACTTTTTGTTGACATTTACACTTTTAAAGCATCACATTTAGACTACATTTCACGACATTTACACTTTTTTTGCTGACATTTAAACTTTCAGAACAACACATTTACACTTCGTTTCTGCTGACATTTACACTTACACTTTTGGATGTTTACATTTACACTTACACTTTTGGGACATCATAATTTGCACATTTACACTTTTGGAATATTTACATTTATGGAACATTCACTTTACATTTACACTTACACTTCATATCTGATGACATTTTATTTACACTTACACTTTGGGCACATTTACAGACTTGCTAAAACAGAATGGAGTTCAACCTGACAGGCAGGAGCTGTGTAGGAAGGTCGAGAAGAGGTATACACCGTACATCGGCCAGGAGTTTGGGGGCGTTGAGGATGCGGTGAATTTTTATAAGATATACGCCATTGCTTGTGGGTTTGATGTACGTAGGTTAACAACATAAAATGGCGTGACGGTGAGATCAAGTCAAAGCTCGTCGTCTGCAATCGAGAAGGTTTCGCTCACAAGACGCCCAGTGAAGATCAAGATGACGGACTGGTTGGGGAGAAGTCACAGAGGATATTCAGGGTCACTAGAGTGTGGTGTAAAGCGAGGATACGACTATATATGAAGAATGGTCTTTTATTAATTGACCGGTTCCACGAGGGTCACAATTACGAGCTTATCTCACTTAAGGACAGAGAGTTCCAGAAATTATCGCGTAACATAATAGATTATCACAAGATGATAATCGTTTCGAACTCAAGGGTTGTAATACATAATCACTCTCTATACTAAATAAATAATTCCATTCATGTTATATTTATATGACGTATCTGTTAATGATTGATTGGCAGCTGAAGATAGGAGCAACAAAAACATACAGAATCTGCAAAGAACAAGTGAATGGATACGAAAACATTGGAGCAAGCTTAAATGATTTTAAGAACTTCCATAGGGATGTTAAATATGTCATTCACGAACGGGATGGTCAGTTGTTTGTTGACCATTTCAAGAAAATGACTGAAACAAGAATAGGTTTCTACTTTGACTATGACCTTGACGATGATGGCAGCCTACGTAGGGCCATATGGGCGGACGGTACCGCCCGAGATAATTACAAAATTTTTGGTGATGCGGTGTCATTCGACCTAACTTACTCAACCAATAAGTATTCTATGGTATTCATACCATTCACAGGTGTTGACCACCATAAACGATTTGTGATGTTCTGTGGGGCTCTAATTGCAAGGGAAGATTATGAGTCGTTTAATTGGGTTTTCAGCCGGTTTTTACAAGCAATGGAAGGTAAGGAACCCGAGTACATAATTACAGATCAGGACCCAGGTATTATCAAATTTGTCCCTCTTGTTTTCAAGACAGCGCGTCATCGGTTTTGTATGTGGCATATAATGAAAAAAATGCCCAGTAAGTTTGGCATCTCGAGGAGTGATTATAATGAGTTCATGTGTAAAATTAATGACATTAAATGGGACGATGAGCTTGAGGCAGCATAATTTGATGGTATCTGGGAGCAAATAATTGAAGATCATGGTGTTGGCGTAAATGATTGGTTTGCAGATACATATGCTATAAGGGGACAGTGGGTGATGGCGCATTGCAGAGACTTGAGGATGGCGTCGATTATGAGGACAACTCAAAGATTAGAGAGCGAAAATAGCTTTTTCAAGAGGTTCGAGCACAAGTCAGGAACATTGGTTGAGTTTTGGATGCGTTTTGAGAGCGCTATGGACCAACAAAGACATACACAGAAGCAGCTTCACAACATGGATAAGCACTCGTCCGCAACGGCGTCAACACATCTGGCATTAGAGATTCATGCTATAGAGGTGTACACCTATTCAGCTTTCCACAAATTCAAACAAGAAGCCATCTTCTCAATTGATACATGTAGAACAGGAGGTTTCACTGAGAGAGGCGAGCTAGAGGTAACTAATGTCAAAGATTCATCCAGAAAGAAGAATTTTGATGTTGCGTACAGTCCAGGTAGTTTACACTTCTTATGACATTTACACTTTCTATTTGTATCTCATTTAAATTCCTATAACTTAACATTTACACTTCTAATAACTTAACATTTACACTTTACAGTTCATGACACAGGTACACGTAAAGCAAGCTGCAGTTGTACGATGTTTGAAAGAACCGGAATCCTATGCCGCCATATAATATGGAGTTTTTCAGCAAGTGGGATAGAGACTATACCAGAAGATTATGTTGTAAATAGATGGATGAAAGAGTATCTCCGATTAAGGATTTTCAATACTAATGGTGAAGGGACAGAAAACGTGCAAGTCATCGATGAAAAACAAATTGCAATGTCAATAATGTGGTCAGAAGTTCATGAAGTTGTAGGGCTCCTTCGAGACAAAGGAGTAGCTGATGTTGACAGCTTTTCCGTTGTAATTAGATCATTTAAACACTCCCTGTCACCATTAGGGGAAGTGTTGAATAAAAATCAACAAATGGAGAAATTTCTGAATTGTACGGCATGTGAGGTAGTGACGATATTGCCACCAAAGAATTCGAAAAACAAGGGGATCGGAAAAAGATTGCTGTCAGCCAAAACAAAAGTAATGGTGTTGGCTAAGAAACCCAAACGTAAGTGTAAGAATTGCAAGAGAATGACAAATCACGACAAGAGAAACTGCCCTAACCCCTTCTCAGCACACACGCCATTGTGCGAAGGGTCGTCTAAATCAGAAGAGGATGAAGGAGAGGAGGAGGAAGAGCTGGTGTCAGAACAAGAATAGACGTCAGATCAGTTAAAAGTGTTGCTCTATATATTTTGAGTGTGTAACTTAAAACTTTGATGTGCTATAACTGGAGCGGGCGATTAGGAATTGGTCTCATGGCAGCGTAACTTTGAACTGCAGTTGGTGTAACTTTTAGTAACACCAACGTTAGAGTTCTTGTCATAAGACCAAAATCTCTCTGTTTTATTAGATAGCCAAACATTGTGTTACTTGAACTTATTTTGGATTACTTATGTTATTTCAAGTAACAGTTACACTTATTTTCAAATAACTGGTGTTAACATTTACACTTACCATGTCAGCACATTTACACTTCCAATATCTTCACATTTACACATACTTTATCCTCACATTTACACTTTGAATATCTTCACATTTACACTTCCAATTTAGTCAGTTTTACACTTTATTTGTTCACATTTACACTTCTCCTATATTCACATTTACACTTCCTATTTGTTCACATTTACACTTTTTTTTGTTCACATTTACACTTGGGCTGTCACCACATTTACACTTCCCATGTCACCACATTTACACTGCATTCAATTTAATTTCAGTGTGTTTACATTCACACTTTCAGTATGATAAAGTTGACACTGACAGTGTTAACATTTACACTTAAAGTGTAAATGTGACTAAATTACAAGTGTGATAACAGTTACACTTACAATTTAGTCACATTTACACTTTGAAAAAACTATGATTATAACTGCCAAAAAATAGTCAACCATTACACTTCATTAGTGTAATTTACCAGTACACTTCATTACTGTAATGATTACACTTGCAAACATTGCCAACCAAAGTACAAAACATTCTTTTCTAAGTTCAAGATTGCCAAATAAAATACATTTCAAAAAAAAATATGTCCACAAATTGTTCACTTTTTCGATAACACATCTTTAATTTTGCGCTTCTTTTGTAACTTGGCCCATAAATCTTCTTTTCCAGCGATAAACCAATTCAACTTTGCTTCAAAAATGTCTCTGTTGACATTTATGTCAGCTAGAACAAGCGTCGCCACCAACTCGACTACCAAGTACCGTCGATTCCTCTTCCTCTCCAAGTCTAGATGCTCAAAAGGTTGACCCTCGTACATCAGCATATACATCATACAGAAAATCCCTGATTCTGTTATGTTAGGAAGGGGTGTTTGGCGCCTAAACGGGATTTGCCGATGCTCAAAGCTAGTAATCTCATATCCCCTGTCCGTTCTAACATCCAAATAATCGCTAACAGCTGATGCCACTTGGCGAGTAACATTGCACATTTCAGACTGATCCCAGTTGGCATGATATTGGTAGTCAAGGAGATCAATAGTTTGTTGTCCAAAATTTATACATACGCATGCAAAGTGCCCACCAATGTTGACATGTACGAAGATAAACTCGGCATTCAGGTTGAAAGTTTTATCACAGTCCTGGATAAAGGTATCCCAAATGTGATACAGCCGATCAGTGATGTCATTAGACTGTGAGCCTGCTTCACGTATATCCAAAAGTTGCATGATACATTCCTGTTCAGAGAAGTGAGTGAGCCTACATAATAAAAGTAAAAACTAATGTATAACTTTTAGGCTTTGTGCGGGGGGGGGTGGTGTACCATATGACGTATCCCAAAGAAGGCCATCCTAGGAAGTAAGTATTCAGCAGACTCCAAATGGTTCAAAGAAAAAAGCCCACGACTCAATGACAACAAAGCGACATTACAACCTCAAGAAGCATGGTCATGATGTCGGACGGCGTAGCGGCATGCCTACTGTACCAAGAGATTGATTCGCTGCAATGAAACACACGTATAATAGTAAGAAATTGAGAAGTAGTTACAAATTAAATATCGTAACCAATTGGCCCTGTTATAAGAGTCTGGCAGGTACTAACGAATTTTCAAAGTTGTAGTCGTCTAACAAGCAATAGTCCACCGCATGCTTTTGACGTGATCGAACACCCCTGACCAAGCTTTCATTGTTCCGTAAGAAGGTCGAGACAACAAGAGTCTGCGTACCAGCTTTCATTGTTCCGTAAGAAGTGTAATGGTAAATTACACTAATGAAGTGTAATGGTTGACTATTTTTTGGCAGTTATAATCATAGTTTTTTCAAAGTGTAAATGTGACTAAATTACAAGTGTAACTGTTATCACACTTGTAATTTAGTCACATTTACACTTTAAGTGTAAACGTTAACACTGTCAGTGTCAACTTTATCATACTGAAAGTGTGAATGTAAACACACTGAAATTAAATTGAATGCAGTGTAAATGTGGTGACATGGGAAGTGTAAATGTGGTGACAGCCCAAGTGTAAATGTGAACAAAAAAAAGTGTAAATGTGAACAAATAGGAAGTGTAAATGTGAATATAGGAGAAGTGTAAATGTGAACAAATAAAGTGTAAAACTAACTAAATTGGAAGTGTAAATGTGAAGATATTCAAAGTGTAAATGTGAGGATAGAGTATGTGTAAATGTGAAGATCTTTGGAAGTGTAAATGTCTTTGACATGGTAAGTGTAAATGTTAACACCAGTTATTTGAAAATAAGTGTAACTGTTACTTGAAATAACATAAGTAATCCAAAATAAGTTCAAGTAACACAATGTTTGGCTATCTAATAAAATAGAGAGATTTTGGTCTTATGACAGTGTAACTCTAACGTTGGTGTTACTAAAAGTTACACCAACTGCAGCGATTCAAAGTTACTACGCCATGAGACCAATTCCTAATCGCCCGCTCGATTTATAGCACATCAAAGTTTTAAGTTACACACTCAAAATATATAGAGCAACACTTGTCAGCGATCGACGTCTATTCTTGTTCTGACTCCAGCTCTTCCTCCTCCTCTCCTTCATCCTCTTCTGGTTCAGACGACCCTTCGCACAATGGCGTGTGTGCTGAGAAGGGGTTAGGGCAGTTTCTCTTGTCGTGATTTGTCATTCTCTTGCAATTCTTACACTTACGTTTGGGTTTCCTAGCCAACACCATTGCTTTTATTTTGGCTGACAGCAATCTTTTTCCGGTCCCCTTGTTTTTCGAATTCTTTGGTGGCAATATCGTCACTACCTTACACGCCGTATAATTCAGAAATTTCTCCATTTGTTGATTTTTATTCAACACTTCCCCTAATGGTGACAGGGAGTGTTTAAATGATCTAATTACAGCGGAAAAGCTGTCAACATCAGCTACTCCTTTGTCTCGAAGGAGCCCTACAGCTTCATGAACTTCTGACCACATTATTGACATTGCAATTTGTTTTTCATCGATGACTTGCATGTTTTCTGTCCCTTCACCATTAGTATTGAAAATCCTTAATCGGAGATACTCTTTCATCCATCTATTTACAACATAATATTCTGGTATAGTCTTTATCCCACTTACTAAAAAAATCCATATTATATGGCGGCATAGGATTCCGGTTCTTTCAAACATCATACAACTGCAACTTGCTTTACGTGTACCTGTGTCATCAGATAAAGCTATCATGTAAGTGTGAATGTTAAAAATAGTGTCACTGATGTAAAGTGTAAATGTCAAGAATTGTAAAGTGTAAATGTTAAGTTATTATAAGTGTAAATGTAAACTAATAGGATGTGTAAATGTCATGAACTGTAAAGTGTAAATGTTAAGTTATTAGAAGTGTAAAAGTTAAGTTATAGGAATTTAAATGAGATAAAAACAGAAAGTGTAAATGTCATATGATGTAAAGTGTAAATGTCATGAATTGTAAAGTGTAAATGCTAAGTAATTAGAAGTGTAAATGTAAACTAATAGGAAGTGTAAATGATATGAACTGTAAAGTGTAAATGTTAAGGTATTAGAAG
Source organism: Silene latifolia (assembly GCF_048544455.1). Classification (NCBI taxonomy): domain Eukaryota; kingdom Viridiplantae; phylum Streptophyta; class Magnoliopsida; order Caryophyllales; family Caryophyllaceae; genus Silene; species Silene latifolia. The sequence goes on from NC_133531.1 coordinate 118,896,426, forward strand.
TGTAAATGTTAACTTATAGGGATTTAAATGAGATAAAAACAGAAAGTGTAAATGTCATATGATATAAAGTGTAAATGTCATGAATTGTAAAGTGTAAATGCTAAGTAATTAGAAGTGTAAATGTAAACTAATAGGAAGTGTAAATGATATGAACTGTAAAGTGTAAATGTTAAGGTATTAGAAGTGTAAATGTTAAGTTATAGGGATTTAAATGTGTAAATGTCATATGATGTAAAGTGTAAATGTCATGAAATGTAGTGTAAATGTCATTAAGTGGAAAAGTGTAAATGTTAAGGTATAGGAAGTGTAAATGTCATATGATGTAAAGTGTAAATGTCATCAATTGGAAAGTGTAAATGTTAAGTTATTAGAAGTGTAAATGTAAACTAATAGGAAGTGTAAATGTCATGAACTGTAAAGTGTAAATGTTAAGTTATTAGAAGTGTAAATGTTAAGTTATAGGAATTTAAATGAGATAAAAAAAGAAAGTGTAAATGTCATAGGAAGTGTAAACTACCTGGACTGTATGCAACTTCAAAATTCTTCTTTCTGGATGAATCTATGACAGTAGTTACCTCTAGCTCGCCTCTCTCAGTGAAACCTCCTGTTCTACATGTATCAATTGAGAAGATGGCTTCTTGTTTGAATTTGTGGAAAGTTGAATAGGTGTACACCTTTGCAACATGAATCTCTAATGCCAGATGTGTTGACGCCGTTGCGGACGAGTGCTTATCCATGTTGTGAAGCTGCTTCTGTGTATGTCTTTGTTGGTCCATAGCGCTCTCAAAACGCATCCAAAACTCAACCAATGTTCCTGACTTGTGCTCAAACCTCTTGAAAAAAGCTATTTTCGCTCTCTGATCTTTGAGTTGTCCTCATAATCGACGCCATCCTCAAGTCTCTGCAATGCGCCATCACCCACTGTCCCCTTATAGCATATGTATCTGCAAACCAATAATTTACGCCAACACCATGATCTTCAATTATTTGCTCCCAGATACCATCAAATTATGCTGCCTCAAGCTCATCGTCCCATATAATGTCATTAATTTTACACATGAACTCATTATAATCACTCCTCGAGACGCCAAACTTACTGGGCATTTTGTTCATTATATGCCACATACAGAACCGATGGCGCGCTGTCTTAAAAACAAGAGGGACATATTTGATAATACTTGGGTCATGATCTGTAATTATGTACTCGGGTTTCTTACCCCCAATTGCTTGTAAAAACCGGCTGAAAACCCAATTAAACGACTCATAATCTTCCCTTGCAATTAGAGCCCCACAGAACGTCACAGATCGTTTATGGTGGTCAACACCTGTGAATGGTGTGAATACCATAGAATACTTATTGGTGGAGTAAGTTGGGTCGAATGACACCGCATCACCAAAAATTTTGTAATTATCTCGGGCGGTACCGTCCGCCCATATGGCCCTACGTAGGCTGCCATCATCGTCAAGGTCATAGTCAAAGTAGAAACCTATTCTTGTTTCAGTCATTTCCTTGAAATGGTCAACAAACAACTGACCATCCCGTTCGTGAATGAAACATTTAACATCCCTATGGAAGTTCTTAAAATCATTTAAGCTTCCTCCAATGTTTTCGTATCCATTCACTTGTTCTTTGCAGATTCTGTATGTTTTTGTTGCTCCTATCTTCAGCTGCCAATCAATCATTAACAGATACGTCATATAAATATAACATGAATGGAATTATTTATTTAGTATAGAGAGTGATTATGTATTACAAACCCTTGAGTTCGAAACGATTATCATCTTGTGATAATCTGTTATGTTACGCGATAATTTCAGGAACTCTCTGTCCTTAAGTGAGATAAGCTCGTAATTGTGACCCTCGTGGAACCGGTCAATTAATAAAAGACCATTCTTCATATATAGTCGTATCCTCGCTTTACACCCCACTCTAGTGACCCTGAATATCCTCTGTGACTTCTTCCCAACCAGTCCGTTATCCTGATCTTTACTAGGCGTCTTGTGAGCGAAACCTTCTCAATTGCAGACGATGAGCTTTGACTTGATCTCACCGCCACGCTATTTTTTTGTTATGTACCTACGTACATCAAACCCACAAGCAATGACGTATATCTTATAAAAAGTCACCGCATCCTCAACGCCCCCAAACTCCTGGCCGATGTACGGTGTATACCTTTTCTCGACCTCCCTACACAGCTCCTGCCTGTAAGGTTGAACTCCATTCTGTTTTAACAAGTCTGTAAATGTGCACAGAGTGTAAGTGTAAATGTAAATGTCATCAAATATGAAGTGTATGTTAGGTTCATATACCTATTTTTAGACTCCTCTAATAGTGAACTAATTAACTTGTTAATTATTTGTTCTTTAGATCTAGTGCATGCATAACAAAATGAAAGATTTATAAGAAAAACAATGTTCCTTACATTGTTGGTTGGTTCGAAAATTTGGGCACAAGTAAGGTCACCTTCCTTCACTTGTTCTTGAGCTTATAATGATGGATGATCCTCCTAAGACTCCAAGTTTAGAAGCCACTCCAATAAATTGCACCCAAGATGAATCCCAAAAATCTTTACTAATATTAACTAGATATGTAGTAGAAATATTACCTTAATAATACTAATATTCTTATATTACTACTTCTAGTAATAGATTTAGTGTATTAGTATTTATTGAGAGGTTTTTATGAATTTGCATGTGAGGAAATTTAGAGAGTAAATCAAGCAAGCAACCAACATCAAAAATGAGCAACTAATGCTCTCCTTTTAAGCCAAAAAACCGGTGGCCTTTAGGTAGGTAGGAATCTTTGCTTTTTGTTTTTTACTCTTTGTAAAGTCTAGATAGAGAGTAGGGAGCAATGGTGTAAGAAGTAGTATGAAAAGCCTTGTGTGATATGTCACTATCACACAATAACCAACACTTACAAAAGACAAATGAGCATCTCTTGTGCTCTTAAAATGACCGAAATATTGGACTTGATATGGTCCATTTTTGCCTTTTGTCATTTGTCCCACTAATGTTTATAAGTCATATGTTGACTATCTTACATAATTAATTATTAATGTAATCATTTAACACTTAAATATTCCAATTAATAATATAATATACACTCCACTTTTTGAGTAGTATACTACCATTATATCAATATATAATGGGTCTCATAATTACTAGTTAGTTAAAATTACAACTTCTTGTAACTTTAAATAACTAATTACCTCTACCTCAAAACTTATATTAATACCTCAACTAATTTAGTAATATAACACTTAATTACTAAATTTAATCTTTATTTAATCACATTAAAATAAGACGCAAAATTGCACTCCCATAATTAAGGAATTAATTAATTCGTATCGCATACAATTAATTAAATATCTATTTGGGCCTCATCCTATAGGTGTGACCTAAAGGGATCAACTGACCACCACCGTCACACGACAGTAATGTCAAACTCTAGTTAGCCAATCATTACCGATTAATGACACGGTCGGATCATTTGTATAAAGAATCATCCCTCACGTATTCTTAGTATGAGATTTAATTATGATATTAAATCATGTGATCGCACTATTGTTGAGGACACCTTTCCCAACAGTGTAAGTGTAAACGTAACTCGAAGTATAGTGTAAATGTAAAGTGAATGTTCCATAAATGTAAATATTCCAAAAGTGTAAATGTGCAAATTATGATGTCCCAAAAGTGTAAGTGTAAATGTCAGCAGAAACGAAGTGTAAATGTGCTGTTCTGAAAGTGTAAATGTCAGCAAAAGTGTAAATGTCAGCAGAAATGCAGTCTAAATGTGATGCTTTAAAAGTGTAAATGTCAACAAAAAGTGTAAATGTGCAAATTATGATGTCCCAAAAGTGTAAGTGTAAATGTAAACATCCAAAAGTGTAAGTGTAAATGTCAGCAGAAATGAAGTGTAAATGTGTTGTTCTGAAAGTGTAAATGTCAGCAAAAGTGTAAATGTCAGCAGAAATGCAGTGTAAATGTGATGCTTTAAAAGTGTAAATGTGAACAAATAAAGTGTAAACGTTTTCAGAATGCTAACTCAAATTAAAACTATAATATTAGCAATTAAAAGGTGACTATAACAATTAAAAAGTGTAAATGTAACTATAGCAAAAAGAGTAAACATCCAAATGTGTAGCAGAAACGAAGTGTAAATGTGATTGTCTGAAAGTGTAAATGTCAACAAACGTGTAAAAGTACACCAAAAGTATAAATGTGAGCAGGAATGTCGTGTAAATGTGATGCTTTAAAAGTGTAAATGTCAACAAAAGTGTAAATGTTGTCAGAATGCTAACTCACATAAAAAATATAACAATAAAAATGAAAAGGTTACTATAACAATTAAAAAGTGTAAATCTAAAAGTACACCAAAAGTGTAAATGTGAGCAGGAATGCAGTGTAAATGTGATGCTTTAAAAGTGTAAATGTCAACAAAAGTGTAAATGTTATCATAATGCTAACTCACATAAAAAATATAACAATAAAAATGCAAAGGTGACTATAATAATTAAAAAGTGTAAATGTAAAAGTACACCAAAAGTGTAAATGTGAGCAGGAATGCAGTGTAAATGTGATGCTTTAATAGTGTAAATGTCAACAAAAGTGTAAATGTTGTCAGAATGCTAACTCACATTAAAAATATAACAATAAAAAGTGTAAATGTAAAACTATAGCAAAAGTGTTAATGTAAATGTTGTCAGAATGCGTTCATGCTACTCAAAACTCAAATTCATGAAAACCCAGTATGAAGATTTACTTCTAACAATAATAAAAACAAGAATGAACAATTAATAAAAACAAGAATGAACAAATTCGATGACATGCAAAATTTATCATTACCTTCATCCATCCTATTCAACTGAAAATATTAAAACGTGACTGAAAACAATGAATAAAATGAAGAAATACCATTGATGCCATCTATTATTTGCATGTTTACGCTGATTTGGAGGATTTAGAGAGAAGTTTAGCTTCGTTTTCAGATGAAAGAACCCAGTTTTAGAGAGAAGAAAGAAAGAATAAAGTTGGAAATAAGTGTGTTAAGGAAGGAAGAATGTGAGGAGTGTAAACATAGTACAAAGGATATATCCTTTTGTCCGCAGGAAATGATCATTGGTATGGACAATTTGCAGGAAATGTTGTCCTCTTTCATAGCCAAGCTTTTCCCTTTTTTTCTTGGCCTATATTTTGTAAAAAATCTCCACCATAGATGTTGTCCATCTAAGGGTCCTTATAAGGATTTAAGGACTCAAATGAGGTAAGGGACTCATTAGATCTCCTATATATATATATATATATATATATATAGAGAGAGAGAGAGAGAGAGAGGGGTTCTAGTAAGTCCATCATATCTTATAAGTCCGTAAGTCCTTATATGAGCCTTTGGATAGAGTGGATGAAGGGATGAGATTCAATCAAAATGGAGGGCTACAAACTAATCTCACTAAATAAAATGCTTATTTCTCTAATTTCCTCCTCAACTCAATTACTCCCCCACACTAATCATTCCTCTCCTCTCATTATCATAATCACTCTCCCTCTCTCTATCTCACTTCTCTCATTTCATAAACAAAAAAAAAACAAACAAAAGAAAACCTAGAAAAAAATCCAAACAAAAATAAAACCCAACCACCTCCAACCCGGTTACCACGCACACCGACCGTCACAACCACACCACCATAACCAACCACCCTTCCACCACTACTCACCACCACACCACTATCACCATATAACAACCACCACGACCTCCAACCCGGTTCTGCCAAGTCCCTGCCACGGCCGAAGACCGACGTCCACACCACCTCCTGGCCGCAACACCGACGTCCAGACCACCACCGCATGACATCAACGACACCAAACACCACCACCGCCTTCTGCCGCCTCCCTCCTCAGTCCAACGGGTTTTTTTTTTTTACAGATCTACATTAATTTTGGGGCGTTGGTTGTAGGCGTGGGGTAGTAATGTTTGTATGTGGTGCGCTTCAGGAGGCGGTTGTAGGCGACAGAAGGTGGTGGGTCAATAGGGAGGTCGTATGGTGGCTGATGGTGGGGTTAGTGCGAGGTGTTATTGTTGGTGGTGTTATTTTCAGATTTGTGACGGGTTTTTTTAATTTTTAATTTACATTTTTTATTGTTCTCACATTTTTTATTGTTCTCCTCTTAAATATCAACAACCCTCCGTCTCCTCTTTTCTTTATATTTGTTTTTATTTCAAACACTACTACAAATACAGGCATCCACAACGGCCCTTTAACAACGCTTATTCACGAAAATCATCAAAACACGTTGTAGAATTGATTCCGCGAATTTTACCAAACTTAATTACAACGGTTCTGTGTTGTTAACCGTTGTTATTGGTTTTAACAACGGGTCATACTTGGAAAACCGTTGTTAATGAAAAAACTAATAACAACTGTTAAATTTTAACCGTTGTTAATGGTTTGGCGCCAAATTAGTGAAAAGTAATCACAACGGTTATATTAGAACCCGTTTTTAATACTTTTTAACAACTGTTGTAGACTCAATAACCGTTGTTATTAATGTTATGAAAATCTTAAGAACAACAGATTGCTTTATTCTGCTATACGCTACAAAACACAAACACAAGCTAATACTGCTACTATATCATCCTCCATTCCTCCCTGATCGTCTCTCTGTCTTCATCTCCGTCACTGTTGTCACCGTGTTCTCTCCTTCATCGTGTTTATCAATCAGGTATATATATGTTTCTTAGCAACGCTTATAGATATAGGATTTTAAGGGTTATTATCTAATTTGTTGATAATTTAGCTTAATTGCTTTCCTGAATTTCGTTTATTTGTTTGCCTATTATTGTATTTTCTGAATTAGTTGCCTATTATTACGAATGTAGAATAATGACTCGAACTTGGATGATTGATGCAAATATGAGTGACCGCACCTACAAGGATGGTTTAGCTGAATTTTATGAATTCGTTTCGAACAATTTGAAAGGTTCTTCTAGTATTGCATGTCCTTGTGAAAGATGTGGTAATATTAGCTATATGGCTTTTCCGGACGTTAAAATACACCTAGAAAAGTGGAGATTTAGTCGATCCTATACACGTTGGATTTTTCATGGGGAATCATTAGAGGAAGAGAATAACTCGGAAGAAGATGATGTTGAGGTACACGAAAGGCTAAGCGATGATCCCGAGTTTGCCGAGTTTTTTGAGTTGGAAGAGTTAGAAGTAGAGAAGTTGAATGTTGGGTCTATAGATAATGAAGAGAATGATGATGAGTCCATTGCTTTTAAAGATGTAGGTGATGACACTAGTAACTGGGATGACCTTAACAACATGTATGAGAAGTCGTGTGAGTCGAAGCACTACGTATCCTGGTTGTAAGTTCACAAAAATGTAATTTGTGGTGAAGTTGTATAATATCAAGGGGGCAAATGGGGTGAGTGACACGTGTTTCACTAGTTTTTTAGCCTTGATAAAGGAGTTGCTTCCTGATGGTAATGTTCTACCTGTTAAGACATATGAGGCGAAAAAACTAATACGAGGAGTGGGTATGAAATATGAGAAAATACATGCATGTCCAAATGATTGCATATTGTATCGGAAATTATATCAAAACATAACCAATTGCCCTAAATGTTTGGAGTGGCGTTATAAGGATAAGGAAGGGATCCCGGCTAAGGTGTTGTGGTATTTTCCATTGATACCAAGAGTCATAAGGATTTATGCGAATCCCAATGATGCAAAAATGTTAACTTGGCATGAAACAGGAAGAATAAATGATGGAAAGCTAAGACACCCGGCAGATGGTAAACAATGGAAATCGTTCGACGCTAAGTATCCCGAGTTCGGCAATGAACCTAGAAACTTATGTCTAGCGATGTCCACTGATGGAATGAACCCACACGGAAACATGAGTAGCCAATATAGTACTTGGCCAGTAGTGTTGGCTATTTATAACTTACCTCCATATGTGTGCATGAAAAGAAAGTATTTGATGTTGTCGTTGTTAATTTCCGGCCCTAAACAACCTGGAAATGATATAGATGTATATTTGGAACCTCTTCTAGATGATTTGCGATTGTTGTGGGATAGTGGGATAGAAGTATTTGATGCATATAAGAACGAAACTTTCAATTTGAGAGCGATGTTATTGTGTACAATAACTGACTATCCGGCTTATGGCGACCTTTCTGGGCACACAGTTCATGGGAAAGAGGCTTGTCCATTGTGTGGGGAGGATATCGAGTCTGAATACTTGAAGTCTTCTCGTAAGTATGTGTATATGGGAAATAGGAGGTTCTTGTATCATGACCATTGTTATCGCAAGATGCAGAAAGCATTCAATGGAAGACAAGAACTTCGTCAACCTCCTAGAATTTTGAGTGGGCATGAAGTTTATCAGAAAGTAAAGCATATTGATATAGATTATGGGAAGAAGAGCGGCTCTAAATTGTCTACTCGTGGGTATAAGAAAAGATCCATATTTTTTTATAAACTTCCATATTGGCCTGACCTAGAGGTCAGGCATTGCCTCAATTTTATGCACATTGAGAAAAATGTCTGTGATAATATTATCAATACCCTTCGAATGTTCTGGTAAAACAAAGGATAACGCCGCAGCTAGGGAAGATATGAAAATGATGGGTATTAGGCTAGAGTTGGCACCACGAAGAGTGGTAATCGTACATTTTTACCGCCAAATGACTTATACCCTTTCACGGAATGAGAAAAAGAGTTATGTGCATGCTTGAATGGAATTAAAGTGCCACATGGTTATTCGTCGAACATCAAAAGCCTAGTGTCGATGCAAGACCTAAAACTCACCGGGTTAAAGTCACATGATTGTCACACTTTGATGCAACAATTACTACCTGTGGCTATTCGTTCCATTTTACCTGAAAAGGTAAGATATGATATAAAACGATTTTGTCTCTTCTTCCAGTCCATATGCGAGAAAGTCATCGATCCCGATGACGCGGATTCATTGCAGGACCTCGTTGTAACCTCTCTTTGTCAGTTGGAAATGTATTTTCCACCCTCTTTCTTCACTATCATGATTCATCTGACCATTCACTTGGTTAGGGAGATTTTGTACCTTGGGCCCGTGTACTTGAGATACCAGTATCGTTTCGAAAGATTGATGAAAGTCTACAAGGACTATACATCTAATCGGTATCGTCCGGAAGGTTGTATTGCTGAACGCGCTATTTTAGACGAAGCTCTTTCATATTGTTACGCTCATCTCTCCCCTGAGGAGTTGATTGGCGTTCCTAAGAATCGTCATAGTGACTGGATGACCGGAAAAGGTATTAGGGCCGGGTTGAAAAAATTGTGACACGTGAAATGTTGCATTTAGCACACACGTATGTGCTAAACAACGAAGATGAGGTGCAACCTTATATTCAACAACACAAAGATGAGCTCAAATACGATCACCCAAACAAGACCGAGAAATGGATTGCGAACGAGCATACGAAGACGTTTGCAGAGTGGTTTAGGAATATTGTCTTAGTGTGTATTGATCAAACTGGTGATGACATCTCTCCTAGGTTACCACGTCTTGGTTTAGGTCCAAATGCCAGGGTCACCTTTTACAACAGTTTTGCCATTAATGGATATACTTTTTACACCCGCGAGCAAGATGAGTTGAGCACAATACAAAATAATGGTTTGAGTTCTGAATTTGAGGCAATGCACTTTGCTACTTCAAAAGATAAAAAGCCTATTTGGGGAAAATGCCTTTATTATGGTGTTATTCAAGAAATATTGGTACTAGATTACATTGATTTCACAATGCCTTTGTTTCGATGTAACTGGGTTGATAACAACATCCATTGTGTCCGAAAGGATAAGATGGGATTTACGTTGGTCAATCTGGGTAAGGTTGGCAATAATAAGGATGATCCTTTCATAATGGCATCCCAAGCTAAACAAGTGTTCTATGTCACCGGTCCTATGGATAAGAAGTGGTATGTGGTACTGTCTATAAGGAGTAGAAGGAGTAGTCCATCCTATAATGGTGATGATGATCAGGATGTCGTTTTTGAGGGAATGGATCAGTCTACCACTGTATCTTATTTCGACGATGTTGACACTGATCATGAGGACACTGAAAGCATCTATATGCGTGATGACCATGGTGAAGGTATTTGGATTAACGAAGAAACTATGACATCCAAGAAACGTCCCCGATCCTGAGATAGTTCATCAGGACACAGTGATATGGACGACCACATTTTTGAGTCATTTTCAGACCAATAATTTGATGGTTTAATTTATTGGTAAATCAATAATGGTCATTGTTAAATAAAAATTCCCAAATTTGCATGGCATGGTAAATCCTGTAGCTTAGATATGCGAGTATGCATGCATCTTTGGTGTTGTCTTATTTTCTTGATCTTATTATTAGATGTGGATCTTTGGTGTTGAAATTCTTTGAATAATGTTAAAAGTATATGGTGCTTACCTCTTTATTACAGTATGTATTATTCTGAGTTGGATTTGTAATGGAATTCTGATAATTTAAAAAAAAAAAAAAAGGTTCACCAATAACAACGGTTATATTTAAATTACCCGTTGTTAATACTTTCAACAACGGGTGTAGTACCTCTACCCGTTGTCAATGATTTTTTTGACATATTTCATTTTGGCGCAAATTTGGTGAAAATATATTACAACGGGTATATTTTAACCGTTTTAATAAAGTTTTGACAACGGTTGACTTTTATTGACCCGTTGTTATAACATATAACAACGGTTCTTCTTTGAGCACCAATTGTCAATAGTTTGTCTTAATAAAAAACTAATTTACAAACCCATACAACTATCCCATACACAAACACACACAACATTAGTTCAACCGTTGGTATCCTGAGTTAATTCTTCTCTCTTCCTCGCTTTCTACATTCTCGTTGCCCAATTTCCGACGCCCAGATTCCGTTGCCTTCCCTTATCATCCTGCTCGTTCTCTTTATCATCATCATCATCAGGTATGTTCACTTTAATTTTGTGTTTCGTCATTAGGGTTTTAAGACGATCATCTTTTTTCTTTTTCATGCATCTGTTTGTTTTTCGTCTTCTTTGTTATCTTTATCATCCGCATCATCTACTCCACTCCTCTTATTAGGGTTTAGTATTTTAGAAGCTCAATCTGTTGTTTTAAATTTTCATTCCTATTAGGGTTTAGGGTTTTAGATAATACTCTGCATGTACGTTGTTAAGTTGTTCATTTCCTATATCATTCATATTTGGGTTTTAGGATTATCAAGGGTGAAAAACGTAAAAGAAGTCAAAAGAATAATAAGCCTCAGGATAATAAGCCTGGTGAGAGGGGTGCTACGAAGTGCCAGAAAGTCCTTGCAGCTATAGCCGCTAAACAGCCGTTGGAAATAACATGGAGTGAGATGGGTTTCCCTACTGGTCCAAATGCGGGTTATTTCTCCAGTTGGATTTGTACTTGCACAAGACAGTTTGTGCCTATCCATTTAGATGATGTTAGAACTTTGAATCCAAAATTGGCGGAGTTATACTTGGCTCGTGTAAAGGAAGGCTTTATTATACCCGATGAAAGCCATGATAAGTATTTAATGCATAAGGCAGCGGATGTCCACAGGCAGTGGAGGTGTGACGTTGCTAGGGATTGGTTGTATGTGGACAAGGCAACATGGGAGATGCGTAAGAGCCCACCGGAAAACAAGTGTCCCACCATCAGTCATGAACAATGGGATCTTTTCAAAAAGATGAGAACTACTGAGAAGTTTCAGGTTAAATATCCTCGCCTTTTAACGATTTACCTATCATTTTTTTAATTAATGAGTCCTTTATATAATCATTTTATTATCTCATCTACTTGCGCTTTTATATAATTATTTGAAGGCCGTTAGCAGAAGAAATCGTGCTAACATTTCATGCAAGAAGGGGAAATGGTATGGTTCTCGAGGCGATTCTGAGAAAGATAGAAGAGAACCTCGTAAGTAGCATGCATTATTCCCCTGTGAGACTTTATTTTTTAATCACACTTGGACTTGCATTGATACACATTTACGTGTATAAATGTTACCATGTTAATGTGTAGGTGGAAAAGGGAGTGAAAGAGGTGGATCGGCATGTAACTTATAAAGAAGGGCACACGCCTAAAGGATCCCGGTCGCGTGACAAATATGATGAGGAAGTGTTGGCCAACATAGTAAGCATTATTTTATCAAGACGAGTTCATTACTAACTTTATTATTTTAGTCACAAATATAATTTGAAGTTTATTTAATATATTATAGGACAACGTATTGAAAGAGGTAGAAGAAGGGAAATTCACTCCCAGTGGTCGTAATGACGTTCTTGCTAGAGCGATCGGCCGACTCGAACATCCAGGTCGTTTGAGGGGCGTCCCGTTACAGGATGGAGTAACGAAATATTATGGGACAACTGCCCCGATAAAGAAGAAAAGGAAGACTAAGTTTGAGAAGGCTGACATGGTAACATTTGTTCTATTATTTTCATTTAAGTTCAATTCACATGTTATTGTTGGGATAAAAATTGCTGGCACATTACATTCTTGCACGCAGCTTGATTAATGACATCCGTACTACTAAAGTGAATCTTTGGAGGCAAGCTTTTTCAAGAAGAAGTGAAGATGATGGAGGATGTCATTTCTAAAGAGGGTAATAATAAGGTACAACAGATTGGTCAAGAGGCCGCTACTACCTTGGCAATACATGAGAAGGAAGTATCGGTCAACGAGATTCAGAAAGATCGGGTACATAATAATGCTTCAAGTTGTAACAACTAAAGCCGATCGGTACCTAATACTTCCTTATTTTTCTTTTCTTTTTTTTGGGTAAGATCAGGGGGTGTGTTCCCTGCCAGCTCTAATGCTATAACTTCTGACATGGTGCCATTGGTTAATTTTATTAGGTAAATAATGGGTCTGAAAAGGAGATGCAACTTGAGAAGGCGGCTGATGGAAAACAAAGATACATCCCCTTCAAGTCGGTTCCTGTTTTGATAAGGTATGCATGAAGTGTTTAATTAGTTAAATTTATATGAATTCTATTAAATTTTGGGATATAATAATTTATGTGTATATTCTTCAGGCCGTAAACAAGAGGCCGATTATTCTTCTTGACCCTAAACCGAAAAAGCCACATGTGCGTGTTGGTAGGGGTCTCGTAGAAATGCACACAAATCTGCGGCATAGCGAAATCGTAGTTCATGGCAAAAACTTTTGCGAATCATACCAAAGTAGAGATAACTACAGTCTTTCCAGGCCATGAAAACTTTCAAGTTTGCTGTCCCGATTCGTGCGACATTACCATTCTAGGAGATGCGGTTGGAAGTTTCATCCAATGGCCTGAAACTCACATCTACTTGGCTCGGCCGTCTCCGCCTCAGCGGAAAGCAGTTGGGGTTAGAAGAAATACCTTTATATATATGTTAAATTTTTAATTGTTGAATGTTTTTATATGTTAAATTTATATGTTATTTTTTTTTTTGTAGGGAACAAAAAAGCCGGCTTTGGCGGATAAGCCTAAGTCCACAGACATGCCAACGACCTCGTCGAGACAACAACTTGATGAGGTATTTAATTAACTTCTCCATTTTTTTAAAAACCTCGCTCACTTTATTTATATTTTGTCTGTATTTACAAAAAGCATGGTAATTTTGTGTAGGGGACAAAAAAGACTGAGAAGCCTAAGTCCTCAGTCTTACCTGCTACTACTACCTCATCATTGAAAGAGCAGGTTGACGAGGTATTTAATTAAGTATGCTTTTATTTTTATTACTCCAACTAGGATATGTTACCTTTGGATTTTTTATTATTTTAATTATCTACTACATGTGTAGGCTGGTGGTAGTAGCACAAAATCAAAGACTCATTCTGTAGATACCCGTATCCGTCGATATTGGAATTTATAGAGAACCCGACAAACACCCGATGATGATAGGACACATGTATTCTTTAGTTGTCACTGTCATTATTTGGAGCTCGTTTTACGAGATGGAATGGGCGCCGTCGACGAAGTATTTTATTAATTTAAATGATATTTAAATTAATGTTTTTAGTGAATTCTTTCTGTTAATTTAAATGATATTTAAATTAATATTTTTAGTAAGTTCATTTTGTTATTTTAAATGATATTTAAAATTAATGTGTTTTTTAAGTGAATTCATTATTCATTTAATTTAAATGATATTTAAATTAAAGCTTTATTTTGAATTTATTTTCTTAAGTTTATTTTATTGAAAATAAAATAAATATTTGATTTGAAAAATCATTTTATGAGAATGTTTGATTTGAAAAGTCATTTATTTTAATTTATTAATTGATTTGAAAAATCGATTTGGAAAGCGAAGAAAACTCGTTTTGAGTACTTGTTTTTGAGCTCGATTTTGGCTCGGTTTTTGAGCCCGTTTCCTTTACGAATTGGCACGAATCTCGAGTACACTAACCCACCTAGACCAATACCCATCAACCCATGTTCGAACCCCCTCACAAGCAGCCCAAATTCTCGTTCAAAACAGGCCACAAGCAGCCCGCAAAACACCAATGCAGTCCCCTGTTTTTGCGAGCCAATTCCCGAGCCCAAACCCGCTCCAAACACTACCAAGACCCGTACCCATTAACCCTAACCCATACCCTAGTATCCTACCCATATTATCCTAGCTTAATCACCAAGAAAACCCCCCTCAAACCCTCACAAAAACCGATGGACAGCAGCCATACGGGATTGAGCCCGACTGCCTCCTCCTCTCTTTTAACCTACTTTAACTCCTTATAAATACCACCCCTTCACCATACATTCATTCCTATAAGTCCTCCATACATCCAAGCATCACATACAAGCTTTAAACCTCAGAAACAAACCCTAAACATCCTTCAAAAACCCTAAACAAAACCGACACACAAACTGAAACTGTTTGTGTGTCTCCTTCGAAAACCCTTTCGTTCCTCCATCAAAACTCCATAAAAATTCGAGTTTCTTGTTCCTAATTAACCACATAACATCCATCTACACATTAGACAAAGATTTACGAGCCAAATTGCCCTTGAGAGTACACGAGATCCCTCGAAAAACAGAGTGAAATAACACTCTGTTTTCGCGGTTTACTCTTGTCTGTCCAGTTCTGTTTGTGCTCGTTTTCGTGCCCAATAACCCAAATCGAGCAGGGGTTGCTTTAAGATCCTTGTTCTCCTCTCTTTCTAGTTTCCAAAACATCTTTCGAATCGAATTTTCGTCGTGAAACGAGGGAGATATCACTGTTTTAAAATCGCTGTCCAGAAACTTTCCAAAACCCGTGTTTGCTTTGTTCTTCGTCGACGACGGCCTCTCGAGATAAAATCTACCATCGATTACGACCCAAGACGGTGTCAAAGATACATGTAGGTTGAGGGTGCATCAAATCCCCTTCTCTTTTCTCTTTTTATTTCGTTTTTTTATGCCTTTTTTATTGTCTTTTTTTGTTTGTTTTTTCGCTTGTTTATCGATTGTTTTAAATTAACGATGAAACTAGTTAGTCCGAGTATGAGTTAAAGTACCACTATGAACACCCGCGTTGACTTGAGATGGGAAAAGAAACCGCTACATCTGTCGGTCGTACACCCCCGTCTCATTTACATATCCTCGTGTTCAAAGTAGGGCATAAATAAAACAATTATCTAACTTTGTTCTTCGTTTTCGACCCCCTTTTGTTTCGCCAAATCGCTGAGACCCTAGGACCCGTTGCATGTTAGTTTAACCTCTGATTGTTAACCTATGACGTATTTAGATGACTTTAATTTAATTTAATAACCTAATTAGACACGATAGGTGGCTTCGACGTAAGTTATAAAATCAATCGACGATTCTGTAAATAATTGAATGCATCTCCCTCTTTCACCTAATTTCTCGCTAGTATAAGAGTGCGTGATTAGCACCTTCTTATTGACACTCGATGAGTTAAATTAATTAGCGAATTTGACCTAATTAGACCCTTTAGGCCGTGTAGAATGCACCCTTGTGCGACAATCAATCAACATCGTTTTTAACTCGTTTTCTAACTTGTTTCCTATCCCTTTTCGCAATCATTCGATCTAACCAATGAATCTAACTTAGGAACTAGGTTGGCCTTGTCTTGGCCGTGAGGTTGCCGTGGGTTTGGGCCGTGAGTTGGCCGTGGGTTTTGTCTTTCCTATTTCGTTTCTTTTTCCTTGTTTGTCATTCGTTCTTTGTTTATTTTGGTAGCTTGTAATTTATCGTTGTTTATTGAGTTGTAATTTTCGAGTTTGTTTTACTTCTTTTGAGTCAAAACCTCTTCAAAAACCTTGGTCTCGTTTGGTTAGACGGTTGTTCCCCAATGCTTGTAGGAGCGTAGTAAACCGCATGTTGTTTAAAGCAACATGGCCCGGTTTATGCTAATGCATGCTTTGGTGCGTAGCCCTATGTCTAATTCGATGAGATTAAGCGCGAGCACGCATTACGAGGAGTGACCCAAGGACCGTGGGTCATGTGAGCCGTGGGCCACCCTCATGTGCACGGTTTTCAAGGCCCAATGGCCGTGTGTTTTGTGTCGTGTTTTGAGTTGTATGTAGCAATTGTAATTAGATCGAGTTGTAATTTATTTATCGTTGTGTCGGCATGAAATGCCTGGTTTGTAATAGGTAGATCCCAACGGCTCCCCCATTCCCCCTTTAAGCCTTGTTTGTTTGCTTTACATGTTGTTAGATCAATCAACCCACATGCTAAATTACAACTTTGACAAAGTTAGTTTAGTTGCATCTAAAACGACATAGAAATTGTTGTCACATGATAGGGTTAAAACAACGTTTGCATATCATACATAAATGCGTAGCTATGACCTTGTTTGAAATCCGACACTTGACTTAGTAGAGGCCGTTATCGACGGGCGGGGTTGGGTGTCCTTATGGGCTTCCCAACACGTACCCTCACCCCTTACTCAAGATCTATGGTTTGTGGATCCGTCTAAATACCATTGGATTACGAGAGTCATTCAAATCGAGTGATATAGGGTACAAGTCTTTATCTTTAATCACTCGTAGTCGATTGGCTTTATGCTTTTCGATGAAAGGTGTAAAGTTGACTTGAACGGTTCCAAGTTCCCAAAAAACTTGGTGGCGACTCTAATTTGTCTTAATTGGATTCGAAAGAACCTCGAGTCGATTATGCCTAGTGTGGATCCCGCGGACGCAGTTCCCGAGGGCCTTGTCCACGATTTGGCGACTCATTTGGGAAAAGAGGACTAGTTACTTTGTGTTTCTAGGGTCTTTTCCTCCGAGGTGAAACTTGAAAAGAAAGTGTTGGAAAGTAAAACATTACTCATAGTGCTACGATTCATGCATAAACCCTTAAGGACTTGCCGGGCCGTCCCGGCGTTTCTTCGTGATGCGTGGGGGCGACGTCCCACTATGCCGGAAGCGCACATTGCTCGCTTCCACTTCGCCTCGCGTGGTTCTTGAGGGTGGGGACGATCTTCTAGGTACTTTACCTTAAGACACCTCGCTCTATTAGACCGCAAAAGGATGGAGGGCATAGACCTTCTTATAGAAGACCTGCCGAGACCTAGAGATGTCTAGGAGCATACATCCTTATAACATGAGAATGACAATGTGCAATGTGTTTTCCCGAGTCTTGTTTTTCGAAAATTCCCATGTCCCTTTCAAAACCGAACTTTTGAACAACTTACTTTCAAACTAGCATGGTTTTAAAAACGCGGAATGCTGCCCAAATAGGACTAGAATTTTCGGCCCAAATTGAGCTTTTATAGCCGGCATGCTGCCCATTTCAAATCTCGTTTTCAAATCAATCCTTCGTTTTTCAAAATCAATCCAAAATGTTTCTCGAACCTCAACCAAGCATGAAATGCGTCGAGTCGTGTCCGGGTCATGGCCGTGTTAGGCCGGGTTTGTTTCAAGAGTCTAGAACACGACCTTGTTGGGTCACCCAAACTCACCTCTTGGGCTTTGAGTCATGTTGGTCGACCTTTTGGTCTAGAATAGTCCACAAAAAAAAAAAGTCCAAGCTAGGCCTTATGGACGTTTCACTCGAACCCATGGGCTATGTTAGCCCAATCACGGGTTTAGTCACACCAAGTCCAGTTTAGAATCGAGTTATGACAGTTTGAGTCATGTCGTTTTGTCGAGTCTAAAATGAACCGATGTCTAAATCAAACCGTGAGTTGAACCTTTGGTTAGTCAATCTCAAGTCGAGTCTTTGTTCAAGTCAAGTTAGGGTCGTGTCCTTAAGTGTGCAGGGGCTCTTACTTTAAATATTGACTCAGTACGGGGTTTTCTTGTAGAAAGGCCGCTTAAAACCCGACGTCAAGCAATGGAAGATGCTATCAACAAGCTCACGGAGGCCGTGAACCTCATGATGACCCGAATGGATGTGATCGAGTCTAAGCTGGTTGAAGATTCCTCTTCATCTACCCCACCTCGACGGCGATTTGGAGAAACGGTTCAAGTTCATCGAGGACCGTTTGAAGCTCTCCCAGGGGAAGAACATTCACTATGAGAATGCTAGGGCCTATGCCCCGATTCGGAGGACAAGCTGCCCACGAACATGGTACTCACCGACATCCCAAAGTTCAAGGGCATCAAGATCCGGTCCACCATGTTAAGGCCTATAAAGGGTACTTTTTGAAGGAGTACCTTGATATGCTCTACGAAATTTTCGCCCAATCTCGGGAGAACACCCAAAGGCTTGGTTCTACAATCTTGACCTTAAGAACTTCCCCACTTTCGAAGATATTACGGTGGAGTTCGCCAAGCACTATGCCGACAATGTCGAGATTCAAACCAACATAAGAACTTTGGAGGTTATGACGCAAAAGGAGAAAGAGGGCTTTATTGAATTCCTCGCAAGATGGCGCTATTTGAAAGCGTGAAGTTAGCTAAAAAGCCCGATGAAGTTGAAATGGTAGATAAGTTCGTGAAGAATTTACGACCAGTTTTCGTAATGCTCGAAATACCAAAATTTTGGTTCTTTCAAAGAATTGATAAGGATCGGGATAAAGGTAGAGGACGATGTCCAATTCTTCAAGCCGAGAAGCCAAAGGGATACCAAGGGGCTTCATCATCAAAAGCAAAAGCACCCAGCTGCCCATTTTGTTGACACCGTCAATCTCTTAGACGGACAGTCAAAAAGGCCTCCGCGCCAAGCTCCGAGGGTATTCACCGATATCGGATGCACTTACGCCTATGCTCTTCAAAGGCTCATGGCCCAAGGAAAGTTGAAGCCCATTGGTCCAACTCCGGACCCTCCCTGGCGATCAACAAGGCAAATGGTACAAACCGATGCCCTCTTGTGCCTTTCATCAAGGGAAAGGACACGATCATCGAGAGGTGCTTTAGACTAAAGCACGAAATTCAAGATATGATTGAGAACGGAACGCTCCCAATCCCGGCCATAAAGCCTAACAACGTCACCAATCCGTTTGGCGACCACACTAACTTTGTCTCTACCAAAGATAGTGTCGATTACTCTCACTTGATTCGCCCATGTCGTCTGAAAGGGGTTTTCGTCGGAAGAATATTCGTGGATTGCTCCAAATTCCTACCAAGCTCGAGAAACGAGATTACATTCGGGGATTTTGTTGTCGATTGTACTCCTTACATACTCCGAAGCGGCAATGAAATCAATGGCGTTTGGGCTGATGACGAGGATGATGTTTACCTCGTCAAAGGTGCGACAATTCCTCACACCCAAGAAGAAATCTTAAAGGTGAGGCAAGATGCCCTAGAGTCAAACCATTTGACTAGATCCGGACGCCCATATCGTGTGGAGAAAGCTAAGGATACCCCGAGTAAGGCACCTCAAAAGGAGCCGGCAGTGGTCGAAGTTCTTGGTGAAGGGTCGACCTCCGAGGCTTCCCTCATCAAGCAACTCCAAAAGACTAAGGCCGACGTATCTATCTGGCAACTTATCTTGAGCTCTTTCGAGCATCGTCAAGCTTTGTTGCAAGCTTTGATGAACATGACCGTGTCGTCAAATACTACTCCTGCGGATATGGTCACCCACATCGCCCAGAATCGGCCTCAGTTACCACGGTGTGACATTCTCGACGAAGATCTGCGCCGTTCGGTCCTCGACATAACCTGGCCCTCTATATTGCTACCGTGTGTCTCAACAAGCATATCCCTATGACCTTGGTTGACGACGGATCGGCTGTCAACGTACTCCCTCTGAAAACGGCGCATATTCTGGGCTTGGAGAAGAATGACTTCATCCCCACTACACAGACAGTCCGGGCATTCGATGGCACTGTGCGTCGAGTGAGTGGACTTGTCGATCTAGTAGTACAGACTGGGCAAGTGGAAAAGAAAATAAGCTGCCAAGTGATTGACATATGCTCATCCTTCAACTTATTGTTGGGAAGGCTCGGATCCATCTTTGCGAAGGCCGTAACATCAACGCTGCATCGAAAAATCAAGGTCCCACTCAATGGTAAGACCGTCACCATTGACGCCACGCCAATTACTGTGGCAGGAGGAGACATTACTTCTGAAGTAAGGGTCGAAGCTACTAATGACGCATGTGGTTTCGAGATTGTCAACATGATCGAGTGAACTCGAAAATATGGATCGTATACGGGAAGTCATGTCTGCATGAGGTGATTCTCAAATCGGGAAGTACTTCGGTTTCTTATTATATCCTAGAAAGGAGGAGGCTTTTGAGTTGAAACCACCCGTAGCCAAAGGAGTAACCTTCGGGCTTGGATATGAGCCCACTGAGAAAGATCTACGGGAAAAGAGGGGAAGAACGATCGAAGATCGAGATATCAAAATGGGACCGTATCACCTAACTCTCAATGGTCACTTCGTGAAAGCTGGGGAAGAACTCCCTTGCATGGACTTCCCCGAACCTATCTTTGACCCAAAGAAGAACCTTATGGTCCCAGGAATCGAAGTATTCCAAGATTGCTACTACATCCTCGAAGACATTACGACCGTGATGCCGGTAGAAACCAAACCGGATCCAATAAATGACGAAAGCTATGGGTCTCCTTTTCGGTGAAGAGAAGAAATCACCAATACCAAACGAAGATTTGGTAAGCATGATCCTCGAGAAGCGGCGGTTCGACCCATCTACCCTCATCACCGATGTGGATCCTCTTAGGACCAACACGGGATGGCGGAAAACAATCAAGTGGACCGACAACAAAGGACTTCTTTTCAAGTTGACAACGGGAGAAGGAGAGATGTTCAAGCCAAATGATGTTACCGATTCGAGTCCGAGTCCGAGTCGGAGTCCGCAGTCCGAGTTAGGTCCTAAGATTGAGTCTAAGGAGTCGGTGTTGAAAATACCCCTCCCTAGCTTTCCTTCCTATGCACCTTTTCCTAATGGTGGTATTCCGGGGCTTGTCCCGAATACCCCTATCTCGCCACCGAGCTCTGACCAGTTGGCTCAAATGTTAGCGCATTTCGCGCAATTTCAAATCAATAATAAGATGAACCAGTTTGCTTACGACTTGTCTTACTTACATTGCAATTCAATTTTTGAAAATGATTGTTTTAATAATGACATTGAGACCGAGGTCGAGGATGAACAGATTGGTCGAAAGAAGAAGAAGAAGAAGAAAGGGAACCACCTCTACGAGTTGATAAAAGGGTTGGAAGAGTACGAACAGAAAACTTCGATCATCGAAGATACCGAAACTATCAATGTAGGTACAACCTTAGAACCACAGGAGCTTAAAATAGGAACTACTTTAAGTTCCACCGAAAGACAGGGGTTCATTGATTTGTTGCATGAGTTCAAAGATGTTTTCGCATGGTCCTACAAAGACATGCCGGGCATTGATAGGGAAATTGCAGAGCACAGGATCCCAATCAAGCCGGGTATAAGCCGATCAGCGAAGCTACGCAAAATGCACACAGATTGGTCTTTGAAGGTCAAAGAAGAAATCGACAAGCAACTCAAAGCTGGGTTCATCAAAGTGTCAGAATACTCTTTGGGTGGCTAACGTCGTTCCAGTACCAAAGAAAGATGGTAAAGTTCGGGTTTGTGTTGACTTAGGGATTTAAACAAGGCAAGTCCAAAGGACGATTTCCCATTACCTCACATCGACATCCTGGTGGACAACACGGCAAAACACGCGTTACTATCCTTTATGGATGGATACGCCGGTTATAATCAGATCAAGATGGCGGTAGAAGATATGCATAAGATCTGCGTTCGTAACGCAATGGGGAACCTATTGCTACACAAGTAATGCCTTTTGGGTTGATAAACGCAGGGGCTACATACGGAGGACGCGACAACATTGTTACATGATTTGATGCACAAGGAAGTCGAGGTTTATGTCGACGACATGATTGTCAAGTCAAAGGAGCGTGATGGCCACCTTGGTACGTTACGCAAATTCTTCGAGCGACTGCGCAAGTATAACATGAGGTTGAATCCACAAAAATGCGCATTCGAGTCACATCCAAGAAAAATTTGTTGGGTCACATCGTTAGCCACCGTGGCATCGAGGTGGACCCATCAAAAATAAAGGCTATAATGGAAATGCCTCACCCGAAAACCGAGAAGGAAATTCGAGGTTTCCTGGGAAGAATCCAATATATAAGTCGGTTCGTGGCAAAGCTAACTATGATATGCGAGCCAATTTTCAAGAAATTGAAGGTCGGGGAACACGTCGTATGGGATGATCACTGTCAAGCTGCGTTCGATAAGATCAAAGAAATACTATCTTCCCCTCCCGTGCTCAGCCCACCAACGGTTGGGTTACCACTTTTGTTGTATCTTACGATTTGACGGATCGCAATGGGGGCAATCTTTGGCAGAGATAGTCGATAAAGAGGAAAGAGCAATTTACTACATTAGTAAAAAGTTCTTGGAGTATGAAATCAAGTATACTCAACTCGAAAAGACATGTTTGGCTTTAGTATGGGCGACGAAGAAGTTACGGCACTACATGCTCAGTCATAGTGTCTGCATCCACTCGAAGATGGACCCGATCAAATACTTGTTTGAAAAACCGATTACGAACGGCGGGGGTGTCAAGATGGACTTTGATGCTTTCCGAGTTCGACCTGAAATATGTACCGCTAAAAGTGATAAAGGGAAGGGCGGTTGCAGACTTCTGGCGGATAACCCGATAGAAGAAAGCGAGGTTTTGGATACGTGGTCGTTTCCGACGAAGATATCGTTCACATAGACAATGATACGTGGGACCTCTATTTCGATGGAGCATCGAACTATAGGGGATACGGGATAGGAGTTCTACTCATTTCACCGGAAGGTGAACATGTTCCTATTTCGATCAAGTTGGACTTTAACGTCACTAATAACGCGGCTGAATATGAAGCATGCCTACTCGGTTTGCACAGTGCTCTCGAGTTGGGTATCAAAAAGCTTGTATTACATGGGGACTCGTCATTAGTGATCAATCAAGTGGCCGGGACGTGGAAAACCCGAAGTGATAGTTTGGCTCCGTACCAAGCAAAAATTGAAGAACTAGAAAAGTTGTTCGCCGATGTCAAGTACGTGCACCTCCCCAGAGATGAAAACCAGTTTGCTGATGCACTATCAAAGCTAGCTGCTCTGATCAACATACCTGATCATATGGATACTATGCCGATATGTGTCGAACGAAGATCATCACCCGCTTATGTTAATACAATCGGAGACACAGAAGAAACTGAGGCCGAACCTTGGTATCATGCTATTCTGAAATTTAAAGAATCAGGAGAGTATCCACCCGACATGGATAACCGCGGAAAGCGCGCTATTCGAATGCTAGCCGCTCAGTTCGTTAGAACCAATGACGGACAATTGTACAAGAAGACTGCGCAAAATATCCTTTTGCGATGCATAGACTCACCAACTGCGAAAAGAGTCATGGAAGAAGTCCATGACGGAGAGTGTGGCCCACACATGAATGCCCATATGCTGGTTTGTAAAATCATGAGATTAGGGTATTATTGGACAACGATGGAGACAGATTGTCGCCAATATGTCAAGCAAACATTGCCATAATTGCCAAATCTTCGCAAACATACAGCATGTGCCACCATCACTGTTATATACTTTGACATCACCATGGCCTTTCTCAACATGAGGAATCGACATTATCGGAAAGGTCAACCCATCTGGAACAGGTGGACATTGCTTCATGTTAGTCGCCATCGATTACTTCACGAAGTGGGTAGAAGTGAAATCGTACAAGGTTCTACAAGCAAAGCAGGTAGCAAAGTTCATTCAGAATGAAATCATTTGCAGATATGGGGTGCCGCATGAGCTCATTAGCGACCATGGCACTCACTTCAGTGAAACTCGCTAGTAATACTTGAAAAGTATAAAATCAAACACCACAAGTCGTCACCATACCGACCTCAAACGAATGGTGCAGTGGAAGCCGCCAACAAGACAATCACTGTGATCCTCAGAAAGATGACCGACAATTATCGCGAATGGCCAGAAAAGATACCGTTCGCACTATGGGGATACAGAACGTCTATTCGCACAGCCACTGGAGCAACTCCGTTCTATTTAACATATGGGATGGAAGCGGTTCAGCCTATCGAATTAGAGGTACCTTCTTTAAGGATCCTGTTAGAAAGTCAGGTCCCTGAAGCTGACTGGCTGCAAGCCAGGTATGATTCCTTGGTTATGCTCGACGAGCGACGGTTAAATGCATTACACCATGTTCAACTCTATCAGAAAAGGATACAAAGGGCATTTAACAAGAAGGTGAAGCCTCGAGGAATAAAAGATGGAGATTTAGTCCTAAAGTCCGTTCGCGCTTTACTACCAATTGACCCGAGGGGAAAATTCAAGCGAATCGGGCGGTCCTTACAGTAAAGAAGATATTATCGGGAGGGGCAGTGATCGACAGATCTAGATGGAAATGACTTTGCGAATCCGACGAATTTGGATCAACTGAAGAAATACTATCCTTAGAACTCACTCTCAATGTCACAAAATAAAAATTTTTGAATTGCAGTGCTCGTGAGCGAGTCTAGGCCGAGGCACTTTTGCTTCGCTGCTTTTTGTGCGTTATAAATCGATGATTGTAGCGCGTTTGTTTTGTGGAACTACGAGCTCGGTTTGATTCTGTTGATAACAGATACGTAGGCAGCTCTTTAAAAGAGTACAACCGACCCTTTTTTGAATAAAATGAAATTTTATGCAGAAACTGGGAATTTTAATAGATAGTAAGCCTTACTAAAGATCGGGCGATGCCCGTTACATCCTTCAAAAAAAAAAAAAAAGAAAACAACTAGCAACAAATAATAAGTAGTAGTATCAAATAATATATTTGGAGTCGAAGGCTCCTACATCTTCGTTTTCCCTTTGCCTTTTGGGTCACGTGACCGAGGCTCCGGAGGGGGAGGGGTAGTTGTGTTCTGTCTAGCGCGCTTCTTAGGAGGAATCGTCATTTCCTCCCGAGGGCCCCGACCTATCTTTTACACTCAGCGAGGACCAAGCCTCCCTTCTAAGGTGAGCCCAAGTGTGCCTTTGAACCCAACCGTTTCCACACACACGTCGCTTTGTGAGTCGGTCTTAGGAGTCTTCTCGGTCTTAGCACTCGACGTAGGCTAGGATGAGGATATAGGTTCAGATGAGTAGTGTCAAGTCTCGGAATGAGCTTTATCTAACGGTTTAGGCAAGGATGCCGAGTCATATAGATGTAGGTTTATGTTGGGAATAGAAAATATGAAAAACCCGCTGAAAAGAAAGAAGGCGTGGAAGAAAAATATTAAAAGCCCGCTGAAAAGAAAGAAGGCGGTGGCAAGAAATGATGAATACTCGCTGAAAAGAAAGGAGGCGAGAAGAAGAGTGACAGAATGTTCCCAACAAGAGTGATATGTGATGTCTAAGTGTTCTCATAAAATTAACCTGTGTTTAGTGTCTGGGCGAAGCCAACGTTGTTCCTCTGTGAGTTTAATCCACCTTGTCAATGCCAAGTGATCTTGATTCCCATGTGCCCTTGGGAGCACGCCCATACCATACGATATCTCCATCCCAAGTTCGACGACCTTGTGATTCCCATTTGCCATCTTTTAGCGCCGGAACGGCCGATTTACATTTCTACCCTCGACAAGTCCATATTTGAATTAAAACCCGTACACACTTACGGTTTTATTTTCTTTTTTGTTTTGCGGTAGCGGGCTACGCCCACGTTGTTTACCGGTCGTATAGAATGTCTGAGTCGCAATTCATGCTCACCCATCAAGGTTCAATTTCAAAATTTCAAAAACTTTCAAAATTTCAAAAACTTTTTGGGTCGACGACCCAGCATCCAAGTGATTCATTTCAAATTCAAAATTTGGGTCGATGACCCAGTCTTTCAAATTCAATTTTCGGGTCGATGACCCAATCATTCAAAATTTTCAAATTCAATTTTCGGGTCGATGGCCCAACCATTCAAAATTTTCAAATTCAATTTTCGGGTCGATGGCCCAACCATTCAAAATTTTCAAATTCAATTTTCGGGTCGATGGCCCAATTATTCAAAATTATCAAATTCAACTTTCGAGTCGATGACCCAGCACTTCAAAATGATCCAATTTCAAGATCGATGATCCAAATGTGCTCATGTGATGATTATTGCTAGTACGTTTTTTGTGTTTCAAATATAGCAGGATATGCTTCAATCTGGGGCTCTAAAGTCTTCGACTTTAGACCCATTCAAATGGGGGCTCAAGCCGTTGGCTTCGAGAGACCATTATCAAGATGAAACGGATAACATCCACTCAGAATTCAATTCAAGGCAAGAGTATGAAATGGAAGAATTCCGTAGCTGAAAGCAAATGATGAAAGCGACGGCAACCTCCTCGGAAAGTCCCGTCCCATTTTGACAAGCGCCAGCAGATGATAAATTTTGGGCAAATGTCAGCAGAAGATGAATTCGGACAAACGCCCCAGCAGATGATAAACTTTGGGCAAGTGTCAAGCAGGGCCGAACTACGACGCTGGTTTGATTCGTCGGTAAACGGATACGTAGGCGCCTAAGGATAAGGCTCAACCCACCATTTATGCAATTTATGGGTCGATGACCAACGACGATAATTTGACACAACAGAAGCAAGAGCCAATCCCCAACGAAGTTTCAGGTATGATCTCTTCTTATGGCTGGCGAGCTTATATACGCAAGTCTAATGGACTATAAACGACCCGAAGAATCCTCAGGTCGAAAGGGACCTGGGGTATACTTTGACTTTCGCCTTGTCCAAGCCTCAGTCAAAGTGGGGGCTCTGTAGATACCCGTATCCGTCGATATTGGAATTTATAGAGAACCCGACAAACACCCGATGATGATAGGACACATGTATTCTTTAGTTGTCACTGTCATTATTTGGAGCTCGTTTTACGAGATGGAATGGGCGCCGTCGACGAAGTATTTTATTAATTTAAATGATATTTAAATTAATGTTTTTAGTGAATTCTTTCTGTTAATTTAAATGATATTTAAATTAATATTTTTAGTAAGTTCATTTTGTTATTTTAAATGATATTTAAAATTAATGTGTTTTTTAAGTGAATTCATTATTCATTTAATTTAAATGATATTTAAATTAAAGCTTTATTTTGAATTTATTTTCTTAAGTTTATTTTATTGAAAATAAAATAAATATTTGATTTGAAAAATCATTTTATGAGAATGTTTGATTTGAAAAGTCATTTATTTTAATTTATTAATTGATTTGAAAAATCGATTTGGAAAGCGAAGAAAACTCGTTTTGAGTACTTGTTTTTGAGCTCGATTTTGGCTCGGTTTTTGAGCCCGTTTCCTTTTCTGAATTGGCACGAATCTCGAGTACACTAACCCACCTAGACCAATACCCATCAACCCATGTTCGAACCCCCTCACAAGCAGCCCAAATTCTCGTTCAAAACAGGCCACAAGCAGCCCGCAAAACACCAATGCAGTCCCCTGTTTTTGCGAGCCAATTCCCGAGCCCAAACCCGCTCCAAACACTACCAAGACCCGTACCCATTAACCCTAACCCATACCCTAGTATCCTACCCATATTATCCTAGCTTAATCACCAAGAAAACCCCCCTCAAACCCTCACAAAAACCGATGGACAGCAGCCATACGGGATTGAGCCCGACTGCCTCCTCCTCTCTTTTAACCTACTTTAACTCCTTATAAATACCACCCCTTCACCATACATTCATTCCTCTAAGTCCTCCATACATCCAAGCATCACATACAAGCTTTAAACCTCAGAAACAAACCCTAAACATCCTTCAAAAACCCTAAACAAAACCGACACACAAACTGAAACTGTTTGTGTGTCTCCTTCGAAAACCCTTTCGTTCCTCCATCAAAACTCCATAAAAATTCGAGTTTCTTGTTCCTAATTAACCACATAACATCCATCTACACATTAGACAAAGATTTACGAGCCAAATTGCCCTTGAGAGTACACGAGATCCCTCGAAAAACAGAGTGAAATAACACTCTGTTTTCGCGGTTTACTCTTGTCTGTCCAGTTCTGTTTGTGCTCGTTTTTCGTGCCCATTAACCCAAATCGAGCAGGGGTTGCTTTAAGATCCTTGTTCTCCTCTCTTTCTAGTTTCCAAAACATCTTTCGAATCGAATTTTCGTCGTGAAACGAGGGAGATATCACTGTTTTAAAATCGCTGTCCAGAAACTTTCCAAAACCCGTGTTTGCTTTGTTCTTCGTCGACGACGGCCTCTCGAGATAAAATCTACCATCGATTACGACCCAAGACGGTGTCAACGATACATGTAGGTTGAGGTTGCATCAAATCCCCTTCTCTTTTCTCTTTTTATTTCGTTTTTTTATGCCTTTTTTATTGTCTTTTTTTGTTTGTTTTTTCGCTTGTTTATCGATTGTTTTAAATTAACGATGAAACTAGTTAGTCCGAGTATGAGTTAAAGTACCACTATGAACACCCGCGTTGACTTGAGATGGGAAAAGAAACCGCTACATCTGTCGGTCGTACACCCCCGTCTCATTTACATATCCTCGTGTTCAAAGTAGGGCATAAATAAAACAATTATCTAACTTTGTTTTTCGTTTTCGACCCCCTTTTGTTTCGGCCAAATCGATGAGACCCTAGGACCCGTTGCATGTTAGTTTAACCTCTGATTGTTAACCTATGACGTATTTAGATGACTTTAATTTAATTTAATAACCTAATTAGACACGATAGGTGGCTTCGACGTAAGTTATAAAATCAATCGACGATTCTGTAAATAATTGAATGCATCTCCCTCTTTCACCTAATTTCTCGCTAGTATAAGAGTGCGTGATTAGCACCTTCTTATTGACACTCGATGAGTTAAATTAATTAGCGAATTTGACCTAATTAGACCCTTTAGGCCGTGTAGAATGCACCCTTGTGCGACAATCAATCAACATCGTTTTTAACTCGTTTTCTAACTTGTTTCCTATCCCTTTTCGCAATCATTCGATCTAACCAATGAATCTAACTTAGGAACTAGGTTGGCCTTGTCTTGGCCGTGAGGTTGCCGTGGGTTTGGGCCGTGAGTTGGCCGTGGGTTTTGTCTTTCCTATTTCGTTTCTTTTTCCTTGTTTGTCATTCGTTCTTTGTTTATTTTGTAGCTTGTAATTTATCGTTGTTTATTGAGTTGTAATTTTCGAGTTTGTTTTACTTCTTTTGAGTCAAAACCTCTTCAAAAACCTTGGTCTCGTTTGGTTAGAC
The DNA here is from genome assembly GCF_048544455.1 of Silene latifolia. NCBI lineage: Eukaryota > Viridiplantae > Streptophyta > Magnoliopsida > Caryophyllales > Caryophyllaceae > Silene > Silene latifolia. Next base: position 118,926,058 of record NC_133531.1, read on the forward strand.
GGTTGTTCCCCAATGCTTGTAGGAGCGTAGTAAACCGCATGTTGTTTAAAGCAACATGGCCCGGTTTATGCTAATGCATGCTTTGGTGCGTAGCCCTATGTCTAATTCGATGAGATTAAGCGCGAGCACGCATTACGAGGAGTGACCCAAGGACCGTGGGTCATGTGAGCCGTGGGCCACCCTCATGTGCACGGTTTTCAAGGCCCAATGGCCGTGTGTTTTGTGTCGTGTTTTGAGTTGTATGTAGCAATTGTAATTAGATCGAGTTGTAATTTATTTATCGTTGTGTCGGCATGAAATGCCTGGTTTGTAATAGGTAGATCCCAACGGCTCCCCATTCCCCCTTAAGCCTTGTTTGTTTGCTTTACATGTTGTTAGATCAATCAACCCACATGCTAAATTACAACTTTGACAAAGTTAGTTTAGTTGCATCTAAAACGACATAGAAATTGTTGTCACATGATAGGGTTAAAACAACGTTTGCATATCATACATCGTACGTAGCTATGACCTTGTTTGAAATCCGACACTTGACTTAGTAGAGGCCGTTATCGACGGGCGGGGTTGGGTGTCCTTATGGGCTTCCCAACACGTACCCTCACCCCTTACTCAAGATCTATGGTTTGTGGATCCGTCTAAATACCATTGGATTACGAGAGTCATTCAAATCGAGTGATATAGGGTACAAGTCTTTATCTTTAATCACTCGTAGTCGATTGGCTTTATGCTTTTCGATGAAAGGTGTAAAGTTGACTTGAACGGTTCCAAGTTCCCAAAAAACTTGGTGGCGACTCTAATTTGTCTTAATTCGATTCGAAAGAACCTCGAGTCGATTATGCCTAGTGTGGATCCCGCGGACGCAGTTCCCGAGGGCCTTGTCCACACATTCTTTCCTGGACCTGAAAGAAGTTAGGAGTTTAAACGACTCACAATATTCTGGGAAGGATTACATGCAAAAAGTAAGAACGGCGACGATGAGGAAAATGCATGAGGAGGCTGGCCATCGCATAGCCACTGAGCAATTGATAGTTATTCCGCTCGAGGAGGATATTCTAGGGGTTGAGCGCCAAGCACTTCTATCATGGGATATGCTAGCCGTTTGGGCTGGCCTAGACCAGATTGATGTGGCACACCTATTTGTTTGGATGAAGTAAGTTTCTTAATAAATAATTTCATATTCTAATATTCTGACTACTAGATAGTGTTTTAAATACCGGAATTAATACCGTAATAATGTAGGATATTGAAATTGAAAGTGATCCCCGAGAAGAATATTACATCTGATCAATACGGATTCATGTGCCCCTATGTTTTATCTTTATTTATTCCGGATTTCTCGTTCGAAGAACGGGTAGATTATATTGCTCAGCAATTGGCGACAACCAAGAAGCTGATTTTTGGCGCTTATAATGAAAAAGGGTAATAAACAAATTAATATTACGTTTCCCCCTACAATTGCATTTTCATAACTAATATATGTACTTGTTAATAATGATGATGTCTCTTGATGTAGGACTCATTGGGTGCTAGCAGCCATCATGCCGACAAGGAATAAAGTTTTCTGGTTGGACTCTTTACATAATCAACCAAGCGAGACTTTTAAGAACTTGATTAATAAGTAAGTTTATAATACTGATTTATTTATAATAACATTAAGTTTCAATTTTTATTTATAGCAAAAAGCTCATTTTTGCCCCTAAAAAAATGAGTGTCTGCCTTCTTTTGTTTTTTTAAAATAGGGGCCTTTGAGAAGAGAAGAGCTAACGAGCAAAATCAACCCACGAAAGATTCTGATGATGGCCCTAATTTTATTACGATAACAGGGGTACGTGCTCAAATACAATCCATTAAGTGCAAAAATCTGTGTTTAATACTAATACAATACCTAAAGTTCAAGATTCTGATGTGAGCCTTCTCTCGTCTGTTTGTTTTTATGTAATAATAGGCCCCTCTCCAGCCAGATAGCATACAATGTAGATACTACGTTTGTCGGTTCATGTTGGAGATTATTAGGCGAAGATATATCATTATTCCAGAAAAGGTTAGTAATTTAATAATGTGTTTATTACTTTTTTTTTTTTAAATTAGAGCTAATGTTGTCTTACTTGTTGCTATATATACCATGATGTTGCTATGCAGTAATTGATGTTGTTACAATAATGTCTTCTCTTTGTTTTTTCCGAGTATGTAATCAACCCGTCAACAGATTGAGCAAGTACTCAAGTATAGATATAGACGAGGTAAGGGACATGTTGGGCAAATACGTCTTAGAAAATAGAAATGCATGATACTCAGAGTTTAGATCAACTTATTAGTAAATTTTTTGTTGAAGTTAGGGAATGATTAGTTCATGTAAATTCAACTCCTTGTAAGTATATATATATATGATCTTTCTTGTTGTGGTTGAATTGAATCTATTGAGTTGATGAACCAATTTGTGATTTATCTTTGGTCTTTGGTATATGGTGTCGATATATGCAGGTTTTTGAATGGCATGAAACAAATTTAATTTTTCAAAACATTAGGAGTTCGTAATAAAAACGGTTACTAAAAAAAACCGTTGTGAAGACCTTTCACAACGGTTAATAAAAAGAACACCGTTGTGAATGACTTTCACAAATACCGCGCATAATATTCAACAACAGGTTTTAAACGAAGAACCGTTGTTAAAAGTCTTCACAATTTTGGAGGTAAAGTTACAACAACGGGTTTTAAACTAAGAACCGTTGTTACTAACAATTTCAACAACGGGTATGTAGCATAAACCCGTTGTCTAAAGACTTCACAATTTTGGAGGGAAAGTTACAACAACGGTTATACTTATGACAACCGTTGTTATATTATTCCCTCCAAATTTTTGAAACACTTTCCACAACGGAGAACACCCAACAACAATGGCGTTTAACCGTGGTGAATACTTTCGACAACGGTTTCATTAAATAACCAAACCGTTGTAAATACCTTCTACAACGGCCGCTTTAACAACGTTCGCTTTTTGTTTTTACAACGGTTTTTACCCGTTGTTATAGCCTGTATCTGTAGTAGTGAAATCTAATTTTTTTTAGAAAAATTATTGCATTGAGGGTCTTTGTTTTGATTTGTTCCTGTGTATGGGTTTATTTTTTGTTGTCTATTTTTTGTATTTTTCAAATTTTATTTGGTTTATTATTTTTTTGTGGGTCTTTGTTTTGTGTTTATTATCTATTTCTTTGTATTTTTCAGATTTTATTTGGTTTATTATTTTTTTTTTTTTTTGTGTTGTTATTTACTTATTTTAGTGGGTTGTTATTTTTTTAGATCTAGTTTTTATATTTTTAGATATGTTTTAATTTTTTTCATATTTTTTTTTCATATCTATTGGTTTTAGATTTGTTGATTTTAATTTTTCAGATTTATTTGGTTTTATAAAAGTTACCCTATTTACAACTAAAGTTATACCCTTAAAACATTAAAGTTATACTATCTAAGACTAAAGTTATACCCTTAAAACATTAAAGTTACACTATTTACGACTAAAGTTATACCCTTAAAACATTAAAGTTATACAATTTACGACTAAAGTTATACCCTTTAAACATTAAAGTTATACAATTTACGACTAAAGTTATACAATTTGTTATACAATTTACGACTAAAGTTATACAATTTACGAATAAAGTTATACAATTTGTTATACAACTTACGACTAAAGTTATCACGTCGACACCGCCACTAGCCTTCTGCCGCCTCCCTGCTCTCCTCTGCCGCCTTCTCCGTCGCCCCTCCCCCCTCCTTTTGTTGGTTTTTCAATTTTTTTTCCTCTTTGGGTGTGTCGATGTTTTGATGTATGGTGTTTGTGTTTGTTTTGTTTGGTTTTGATTTTTTTAGATTTGTTGATTTTTATTTTTCAGATTTGTTGGTTTTTGTTTTTTTATTTATTTGGTTTTTATTTTACATTTTTTCTTGTTCTTAAATCTGAGTATTTTTTTCTTACTTAATTTTTGTTATTGTTATATTTACTTAATTTTTGTTATTGTTATTTGGTTTTTTTATATTTTCAGATTTACTTAAAAAGTATGGGTCTTTCTTTTTTGTTTGTTGTCTATTTTTTGTTTTTTTTTTTTTTCAGCTTTACTTTGGTTATTTATTTACGACTCTATATAACTTTAGTTATACTATTTACGACTAAAGTTATACACTTAAAACATTAAAGTTATACTATTAACGACTAAAGTTATACCCTTAAATCATTAAAGTTATACTATAACTTTAATGTTATATATTGGACTAAAGTTATACGATTTTGGACTAAAGTTATACAATTTTGGACTAAAGTTATGCGATTTTGTAGTAAAGTTACACAATTTTGGATTAAAGTTATATAAATATGGACTAAAGTTATACATATGAAGGACTAAAGTTATACAAAAATGGACTAAAGTTATACAAATATGGACTAAAGTTATACAAATAAGGACTAAAGTTATACAAATATGGACTAAAGTTATACAAAAATGGACTAAAGTTATACAAATATGGACTAAAGTTATACAAAAATGGACTAAAGTTATACAAATATGTACTAAATTCATACAAAAAGTACTTATATAAATTCCAATTAATTCATCGAAATTGGACTAAAGTTATACAAAAATGGACTAAAGTTATACAAAAATGGGCTAAAGTTATATAAATAAGGAGTAAAGTTATACAAAAATGGTCTAAGGTTATACAAAAATTAACTAAAGATATACAAAAATTGACTAAAGTCATTGAAATTATACACATTTCTACTGGAGTTATACATTCGTTGAGTAAAAGTTATTCATATCGTTACTAGAGTTATACATTCATTGAGTAGAAGTTCAACACATTCCTAATGTATTTGTATATCTTTGGCAATTTTTGTATAACTTTAGTCCATTTTTGTGTAACTTTAGTCCTTATTTGTATAACTTTAGTCCATATTCGTATAACTTTAGTCAGTTTTTGTATAAATTTAGTCCTTATTTGTATAACTTCAGTCCATATTTGTATAACTTTAGTCCTTATTTGCATAACTTTAGTCCATATTTGTATAACTTCAATCAGTTTTTGTATAACGTTATTCCTTATTTGTATAACTTCAGTCCATATTTGTATAACTTTAGGCAATTTTTGTATAACTTTTGTCCATTTTTGTATAACTTTAGTTTATAACAGTATAACTTTAGGCAATTTTTGTATAACTTTAGTCCATTTTGGTATAACTTTAGTTCATAACAGTATAACTTTTGCCCATAACTATGTAACTTTAGTCGTTTTATATCATTTTTATATAAAAATGTGAAATATAAGATTAAAATCAACAAATTATAAGAATTTTTATATAGATAAGATTAAAACAACAAATTTTATGAAAAACATTTTAATAGATCTTAGATAAAAAAAAGTATCTCACAAAAAAAACGAGATTTAAAACCCGAAATCTTAAAAAAAACGTATAACAAGAAGAGATTTGAGAAAATGAATAAAAAAACGAGAACTAACAAAATAAAAGACAATTAAAAGAAAATAAAAGACAACAAAAAAAAATGAATGGAAAAAACAACTCAAAACAAAAAAATTAACACCAAAACGGAAAAAAAAACAAAAAAACAAAAAAAAACGAAAAAAAAAATACCGAGGTGGCGGCGGGGGTGGTGGGTGGTGAGTTGGTGTCGGGTGGGGTGGTGGTGGGTGGTGGTGAATGAAGATGAGAGGAGTGGGTGATTTATTTGGGTTTTGGTTTTTTGGAATTTTGGGTTTTTTAGAGAGGAGAGAAAAGTGAGATGTAGAGAGAGAAGGAGTTGTGATAATGAGATGATGAATGATTAGTGAGGTTGGTTTATTGAATTGATGAGTTAATTAGAGAAAAGGTGGAGAGATTAATTTGTAGCCACATATTGACATCAAATCCTAGCTTTCCATTGCCTCGATCCAATGGCCCTTAGAAGGACTTATGGACTCAAATATATAAGGTGGACTTAGTTGATCCCTTCTCTCTCTCTCTCTCTCTCTCTCTCTCTCTCTCTCTCTATATATATATATATATATATATATATATATATATATATATATATATATAGAGAGAGAGAGAGAGAGAGAGAGAGAGAGAGGATCTAATGAGTCTTTCTCTCCCATTGAGTCCATAAGTCCCTCTAAGGGCCTTTGGATGGACTCAATGGATGGTTGAGATGAAATTGATTAAGGGCTATTAAAAAGAAAAGAAAAAAATGTGGATGGTTGGATTGAGATGGATGTTGAGATTGAAAATAACCAAAAAAAATTAAATCTACTGAAAACAACCGATCAACAACGATCCTATTAATCTGAAAAACAAAAACCTTAAAACAGCCGATCTACAACAACAACAAACAATAACACATTTTTTTTTGAAATCTCCTCGAAAAAAAAAAAAAGTTGCAAAGGAGGGCGGCGTGGTGGTATGGCGTGAGTGTGGCCCAGATCTGAAAAAAAAAGAGGAGGCAACCAGGAATGGTTGTGAGTGCGGCTGTGTTGGTTGTAGTGTTGGAGTGGCGGCTGTGGTGTAAGGTGGCTGGTAGTGTAAATCTGAAAAAGGAGAAAGAAAGAGGCGAGAGGTTGGAGAGGAGGTTGTCGGGGTGGTCAGATCTGGTGCGTGGTGGACTACGGTGGTGGTTGCAGAGGTAGTGGAGTGGTCGGGTGGTGAGTGTGTGGTGGCTGACGGAGGAGAGGGTGAGGGAGGTGCATGGTGGTGGTGGTGTTTGGTCGTGGGATGTGGTGAGGGTGAGGAAGGAGGGATGGTGCATAGTGGTGGTTTGTTTGGTCGTGGGCTGCGGTGGTGAGGGAGGTCGGGGTGGGGTGGTGGTGGCGGACAGGTCGGGGTAGGGTGGTCGTTGGGGGTGAGGATGAGAGGAGTGGTTTTTTTTTTGATTTTTTGAATTTTTTGGTTTTTGGAATTGTTTTGGCTATTTGGGTTTTTATGTTTTTAGAGAGATGAGAGGAATGATATTTGTGTGATAGGAGAGAGAAGTGAGTGGAAAAAGAAGGCTTATATACTGAAATTAGAGGTTTGATTAGTGATGGTAGTGAGGAAAAGTGATTAATTAGTATCAATCCCCTCCTTTTAGCATTAATCACCTCCTTTTTTCCTTCAATCTCAATCTTTCCATCTCCCTCATCCAAGGGCCTTAAAGAGGACTTATGGAGTCAATTATTTTTGGTGGACTCACTAGATCCTCATTATATATATATATATGGGATCAAGAGAGTCCACCTCTTTACATGAGTCCCATAAGTCCTAATATTAACCCTTAGATTGTAACAAAATGAAGGGCTAAGATTAAATATAAAAATAAAGAGCCTATATAAAACACACCAAAACCTAATTTCTATTCATTTCACTGCCTCTCACTTCTCTCTCTTCCTCCCTTTTTCTCTCTCCGCCTCTCTCATCATTCACCAACCAACCATAAACGCCGCCCCTTCCCCTCACCTGAGTTGTTGCCGCCGCCAGTACCACCGTCGGTACCACGCCGCCGCCGTCCCTTCCCTTCACACCCCAGATCTACCAAAGCCGTCACCCACAACCATCACCATAACTATCATGTCCTCTTTTTTTTATCAGATCTACCGCCACCCTGCTGCCGCCCGTCAAGCCCTCCACCACCGACGTTTTTTTTATTGGTCTTGTCGCGGTTGTGCTGCTACCATTTTTTTTGTTTCGTTTTTAGATCTAAAATGGTTATTGTTTTTGGTGGTGGGTCTTTTGTGGGGATGGGGTGGTGATAATATCGTGGCTGCCGCCTTTCTCTTTGTTGTTTTTCTTTTCGTTTTCAGATTTTTTTTTTCGAATGGTGGTTCGTGGTGGCGGCAGTTGCAGGGTGACGTCTTTGTTTTTTTCTTTTCGTTTTCAGTTTTTTTTTTTTCCCGAAGAGTGGTTCGTGGTGGCAGCAGTTACAGGGTGACGTCATGGTGGTTGGTGAAAGTACTGGTGGTTGTGGGTGGTTAGTAATATAAAGATTCAGCGAATTGAACTAAAGTTACTTTTATATGGATTAAAGTTGTGTTTATATGGACTAAAGTTACGCTGACTAATTATACTTCTCAAGGACTTAAATTACATAAATTCACTAAAAAAAAGTTTCAAAAATTATGACTAAAGTTACAATCGTAAAACATTAAAGTTACATTCAGAAAATTATAATATATACATAGAAATTATAAATTAGTAAAATTTAATAAATTTAAATTTTTATATTATAAATTGTTTAAAAAAATTAAAGTTTTAATTTTTATTATTAAAGTTTCACTTGTGAAACATTAAAGTTATATTTATAAATCTGTAAAATTAGACCCCCTCTAGCTCCATCCTCATCCCGTCAAACACCCTGTCCCCACAAATCGAATCCATCCTAACCCCTATTCATCCACACAATCTTCTTCTTCTTCTTCTAATTCTAAAACAAGTTTGTGCTCTTGTTATAAATATAGAAAAGGGGTAAACTTAATTAACCTACATATATAGACAAATATAGTCCATAAAAGCTAATTAGGAATTTAGAATTACACCATATTGTCCAGAAGTTTAGTGGGACTAAATTGTCCATAAATGGACTTGAGACATACAACGCAAGCGGTGAAGAAGTAATTAATGGAAGAAGTCTTTGAAAGATTCGTCATAGCCGAGCCAATCCCAATGGAAACAAGTGCTTTATTATCTATCCTTCTTCTCCTTATCGTTCTTGTCATCATTGGTTTGATTTGGGAAGATAGGGTGTTTGATGGGATGGCGGTGGAGCGAGAGGAGATCGTCGGTAGGAGGGTAGTGATAGGGTGCCGTCGATGGGGTTGGTGGTGATGTCGGTAGGGGTGTCGTGGTGTTGGCTATGGTGGATGTGAGTGTTAATGGATCAAAAGGTGATGGAGAAATTACAGTAACTAATTAGTAAGGGTAAAACAGTCCATTTAAGTATTATTTTGAAATTTGGTATTAAGTTTGAGATAAAATAGGATTTTAGGTATAAGTTTTTAACAAAAATTATCTTAGGTATAAGTTTGAAAAACTGAATTATTTTAGGTATAAGTTATCAATTTACCCTAAAATTTATTATTTTATTCTCATTTTGGCGTGTTCTAAAAACCTTGACCCTATTTTTATCCGGTATAGAACGAAAAGGTGGACATCTATTTCTATTACTTATGACTTAACATATTCCAGCGATAAGAGAAATAAATTAATGTAAACGTATAAAATCTTTAAATGAATGGATAGTAATTATTTTATCTACGAATTTTACATATTGTCTTTAGTTAATTAGATACGATATGAATAATACGTAGAAAGCGCTATGTTAAAATACAACTTATTTTATCTTACTAATTAGGCTTAAATTACAGGTTTATTTTCTTAAATGCAATGAAGTTTGTTAAAATTCTTTGACAAATACATTTATAATTTTTTGCAATTCGTCAGCTTTGAGACATTTTCGTTGTGAATTCGATGGATTTCCAACGTATTGACAAAAAAATTAGAGAATGACTTTTGTATATCCTTTACTCGGATGAAAGTATTCTTATAACTTATCGACTCATCACCGATGGTTCAAATAATATATTTATAGTCTATTTTGTACCTACTTTTTTTATAAGCTTGTTTTTCTAATTATTTGTGTCATTTGCTATATATGTGTATACATGTCACTAACATGTTATATAATATTGTCTCAACTTTTTTTATGTGAATAAAAAACGGCGAATAAAAGTAAAAATATCATATGTTTATATTCCAAATGACATTATCAATAGAGATGTAAACATATGTGATTTAAATAACCATTTGAACTCGTAAGAACTCTTAGCTTTCATAATTCATGAAAAAAGAAAATATACACAAATTAATACAAAAAAAAATATTTCTCGAAGAAATATTGTGAGTGTTAGAAAAACATATTTGATGGAAAACAAAAAAAAAACTGATTTAAAGGCTTGAAAACATTCAAAATTCGAACAACGAATTCAAGAATAAACATTGGTTTCCAACCAATAACCATGAAAAATATTTCTCTACATATGACACTATTAAAGGTCAAAATAACATCCTTTGCATCATACTTCAACAATTCCACTAAAACATTTGACTTATTACCTGTTTGACAAAATACAATTAGAAGAAAATGTTACACGAAAAGTTAAATTCAGCGAAAGAGTGAAAGAAAATCTAGTACAATTTACAAAATTTGCCAATTAATATTTCAAGGTTAGAATATATTATGTACCACATATAAGAGATTCATACTATCATTTAAACTTGCATACACACCATGATAAAAGGGGAAAAACAACAAATATTCAAAAAAGAGAAGTGTAAAAAAAATTTCATAACCATTATTTTCCAATTTCATGCAACGTTGTTGATACGTGAGTAACTGAGTATGCATGTCATCCTCCTGCAATTTCAATACAAACACAAAAAAAATATGTAAATAAGGTTATAACTATTAACTCAAAATATAATAAGGATAAAAAGCGAATTAATTCATATACTACCAACTTTTTGAATACAAATGAAAATTACGATTATTGTGATAGCTATATAAGAACATTTTTTTAATTAGTTCTCGCATTAATTTCAACAATTTATATGTGGTAAGAAGAAAGATTTTTTAAATATAAAGGAAGATTAAAAATTATGATAACATAAATACAAAGAATAATAATGGTGGTGGAAAACAAAAAGGTCATCCTATTAAATAAAATAAATATAGGTTAAATAAATGTGATAATAAAAAGTTTGTATTAATGTTTTTTGTTTGCAACTAATATTTTTTTTAAAATTTTGTTGTATGTCACACATGATATTTCAAGATGACTTTTCAATGGCACAATAATTTCTGTACTCGTGAGATTCACGATATATTAATTGTGCTATGCTACTAAAGTACTTGAAGACGTTATATGAAAATAAAAATTTAAAGACATTATTTTTTAAACTCTCTCTATGTATCCAACCCTTTTAAATTGATAATTATATGGTAAAAGAAGGGATAACGTTTGTACTGACGATAATATAAGAGTGATGTAATTTTTTTTTTAATTTATCTTATAATTTATCTAACAATAAAACCCCACAATTTACAATTAGGTATTTGATTTGATAATTATTTTTAGTTTTCTTTAAATTGTCAAAATTTAATGTTTGTTGAGTTCTAGTGTTTAATGCAATAAATAGATTTATGTTTTTCTTATTTACTTTTTTTTTAAATAATGGATGATGATGTGACTTGATGAAATACTAAAGAATAAGGGGATGGTGAAATGTTAATGCTTTAGTTTGCAAATCAAGTAATCTCCAAGACTGCAAACCTTCAATTCAATTAAAAGATTGTCACAACGAGAAAAAGTCATTACAATAAAAAAAAATCACTGGCTAATTAAAAAAGGACATTTAAATTTAGAACGCGACAACTAATTAATTTAGGATTTATTAATGTTCAGGTAGTGCAAAAAGGCCCTGTATGTACTGCTGAACATTGGGATATCATGTTGGCACCTGTATCTGATTTGGAGGTAAAAAATGTTGTCTTCTCAATTCCTGACCATAAAGCACCTGGGCCAGATGGGTACTCTAGTGGTTTTTATAAGGCAGCATGGAGTATAGTGGGAGAGGATGTTTGTACTGTGGTTAAAGATTTCTTTAAAAATGGAAAGCTCTTAAAACAAGCTAACCATACTATTGTTTCTCTTCTTCCAAAAGTTGAAATGCCTGAGAATATCACACAGTTTCGACCCATTTCCTGCTGTAATGTGATCTATAAGGTCATATCTAAATTGCTGTGTGCAAGATTGGCCACTGTCCTTCCCAACATTATTAGTCCCAACCAAGGTGGTTTTATTAAAGGAAGGAATATTATTGAGAATATCGTAGTGTGCCAAGACATCATCAGGTTATACAAGAGAGCTTCTGTATCTCCCAGGTGTCTCATCAAGGTAGATCTCAAAAAAGCTTATGACTCAGTTAATTGGAGCTTCATTCAACAGATGCTAAATGCTTTAAATTTTCCTCCTCATTTGGTGTTAATGATTATGGAGTGCATCACTACTGCTTCATACTCACTAGTTCTGAATGGTGAGCCTTTTGGGTTTTTTAAAGGGAAGAAGGGATTGAGACAGGGGGATCCCTTATCTCCCCTTTTGTTTACAATTGCCATGGAATATTTCTCTAGAATTCTACACTTTACAACTGCCAATCTGAAGTTCAGGTTCCATCCTTTGTGTGGAATATTGAAATTAAGTCACCTTATGTTTGCAGACGGCCTGTTGTTATTCTCCAGAGGGGATACTCAGTCTGTAATGGTGCTTTTGAGATCTTTTGCCACCTTCTCACAATCTTCTGGCCTGCATATGAACAAGCTCAAATCTAACATTTACTTTAATGGTGTCCCAAAGTCTGACAGGGATCATATCATTAGTGCTTCTGGCTGTGTTGAGGGTAACATTCCTTTTAAGTACCTTGGCATTCCAATTGTTGCAGGGAAAATAGGGAAGAAGGACTGTCAAATATTAGTTGATAAAATTGTGGACAGAATTAGATCTTTTGGTGCTAGAAAATTATCTTATGCAGGAAGGTTGGTGATGGTTCAAGCTGTGCTTACCTCTCTTTACACCTACTGGACCAGCATTTTCTTAATACCTAAAGGAGTTCTGAGGAAGATTGATAGCATTTGTAGGAACTACCTTTGGGATGGATCCTGTATATATGTGAGAACCCCCTTGGTTAATTGGGACCAGGTTTGTACCCCCAAAAATGAGGGTGGACTTGGACTTAAAAATAGCTTTACTTGGAACACAGCTACAATGGGGAAGTTGGTATGGTGGATATATAGCAAGCCTGACAGTTTGTGGGTTAAATGGGTACACCAAATTTATATGAAAGGCAATGAGTGGGTTAACCACAATCCTAGGACTCACATGGGTGGAAACTAGAAGACAATTTGATCAGTTAGGGATGTTTTCTCTGCTGGGTACAGCAATGGTTGTTGGCTTGCAGACATGAAAGGTTACACTGTCAGCTCAGGTTATGAGTGGCTAAGGCAGAAAGATCAACAGGTTGGGTGGGCAAGGTTAATCTGGAAGAGCTGGATGGTACCTAAACACAGTTTCTTCTGTTGGCTTATGCTCAGGAAGGCTCTGAATGTCAAAGATAAACTCTTTAGGCATGGTGTTACTGTTAATGACTAGTGCTGCATATGTGACAATGGGAAGGAGGATATATGTCATCTATTCCAAGAATGCAGGTATACCAAAATTGTGTTGGAGGCTATATGTTTATCCCTGTAAATCCCAGTTCCAACTGGGAATGGTATTATTTGGATAGGTAGAAGGAAATGGTCGGCTTACAAGAAGAATGTTTGTACACTTGCGTTCATGGCAGTGTACTATTCAATCTGGCAGCAACGCAATAATGCCAGAACAGAAGGAATTCTGCTGAAACCTACTACGTTGATTACTCACATTCTCAGATTGATGAAGGTTCAAGCAAGGGTGAAGCTGAATACGAAGAATTATGAGCAAGAGATGAATTGGATCAATGCACTTATCATTGTATAATCTTTTAATGTAGTTTGATCCTATAAACCTAATTATTTAGCTTGTAATAGTCTTTGTGCTTAATGAGATTTCTTACATTTCACCAAAAAAAAAAAGTATTGGCATTGACTATGTAATTGGTAGAGTTAATTTTGTACCACTATTTTAATTTTCAAATAAATAGTTTCAAACAACATCTATACAATATTATAAAAATGCAAGACTAAACATCTTACTAAGCCATATACCATAAAAAAATGTCATTTTCGATTTCATATGTCACATGCTTATAAGTAAAGAATTTTGTTTTAAAAAAAATAAGTCGCAACACACACATATTAAAAAATAAAAAAATAAAAAATTTAGTGAGTTATAAGTGTAACTTTAAACTTTTAGAAGTGTAACTTTAGTCCATTAAAGTGTAATTTTAGTCTATTGAGAGTGTATCTTTAGTCCATATTAAAAATGTAACTTCAGTCTATTGAGAGTGTAACTTTTGAGAGTGTAACTTTAGTCCATTGAGAGGGTAACTTTAATAGAGATAAGTGTAACTTTAATGGAGATAAGTGTAATTTTAATAGATAAAAGTGTAATTTTAATGGAGAAAAGTGTAACTTTAATAATAGAGAAAATTGTAACTTTAACAGAAAAAAGTGTAACTTTAATAGAGAAAAATGTAATTTTAATAGAGAAAACTGTAATTTTAACAAGTGTAACTTTAATAGAGAAAAATGTTACTTTAATAAAGAAAACTATAACTTTAACAATTAGTCTCTCTTGTGACGGAGTATATCCGTCACAAGGTGTAGCGGGCCGAATCAATACCATATTAATGGGTATGGATAGTAGTGGGGCAGGCTACATAATATTAAATTGAATGAATTGTTGGGAAAGCAAACAAAAAAAAATAATAAACAAAGGGGGAGCTCCCCAGATTTCGTCTGTGTCAGTCCAATTATTCAACCTAAACCTCACACTCTCTCATCAACTTTTATTTTTTTAATCACTCTATCATCACTCTCTACACAAAATCACCAATAATTGTTGTTTTCTCTTTTGAATCGCCATTTTAGCATCTCAATCTCCGTCATCAGCTTGATCTCTACAAATTTTACACATTCCATGGGTAAGAAACAAATGGCGAGGAGGACACCACCGAAGAAAACAATGGAAGGTATGATAATATTGCTTTTGTTCAATGTTGTTTGTTGTGGAATACGGTGTCAGGTAACATTAGGTGAAAGATATGGTGTTTATTGTAAAATGTTGTTGTTGAAGCATGCATGCATGAGTATATTTAATAAATGGAGATGTTAAACATGTTAATGGTGACATTAATGTAATTAAATTGGGTCAAAAAAGGTCAGATTTGGTGTTGTTAAGGTTGTTTAGGTTGAACTAATGTCAGGTGAGGTCAAATTTGGTGTTGTTAGTGTAGTTTAGGTAGACAAAATCAGCAATAATTGTTTTTTTGTGATTTGGATTATTGATTTTGTTTTTGTTGGTAGATGAGAAGAAAGGCAAAGGGAAGCAGGCGATGCAGAAGGGAAAAGAAAAGGTGAAATCTGGGGTTTCATTTAGGGAGCCGGTGGAAAGAGATGAAGGGGAAGAAAGTGATGAATCAGAGGATATTTCTGAGGAAACTGACAGCAGTGATGAGATAGAAGACGACGGTGAGGAGAAGAAGCAGGTGTTCGAATCTGATGATGGTGGCTTGGCAGATATGCTGAGTAAAGTTGTCGAAATGGCAGCTGCTATGGGTGCAAAGAAGATGACCAATGATGACAGAGGCACGGTAGATGGTAAGCTGTTAGTGATTTGTCTGCGAAATGTGACCATTTTATCTGATAAATGTCCAGTGTTTTATCTGATATATCTGATATATGCCTGTGTTTGGGGTTTTTGACCAAAATTTGACAGGGTTACAAATATGACAAAACAGGGTCACATATTAGTCACTTTTGACATGTTACTACTTTGAGCAGTAGATGTTCCAGATCTATTGTGGTGATTTAAACTAAATACAATCAGTGGCGGAGCCAGGATTTGAACTTAGGGGGGGCGAAAAATTTTAGGGGGGGCGAACGACTAATTTCATAAGGCGCCCCGAAAAAATTTCGAAAAATTTAACTAAAAACTTCGAAAATTTCATCCGCCAGGGGGGGCGACCGCCCCTGCTAGCCCCTCCCTAGCTCCACCACTGAATACAATAACATATCCTTGTTATCTGTAAACAGTCTGATATGTGACCATTTTAGTGTAAAGTAAATATCATTGTTGTTTAAAATGTGACCACCATATGATGAACATGTTTATATCTTCACGTGGGTACATAATTGAGTACAAACTTGTAGGCTTATACACATCATGAAATGTCACTACTGTAATGTAGAATAAATATCTAAACATGGTGACATAACAGAGTTCAGATATTGTGACATGAGCTTAACGTCCTAACATGTTTTCTTACACATAGTGACATATGTGATGTTGTTTGAAATGTGACCACCCTATGATGAACATGTTTGAATATTAACATAGGTACATAATTGGGTAAACAACATAACATATACTTGTAGTTTGTACACATTATGAAATGTCACCACTGTAATATAGAATAAATATCTAAAAATGGTGACATAACAGTGTTCAGATATTGTGACATGAGCTTAACATCCTAACATGTTTTCTTATACATAGTGACATATGTGATGTTGCTTGAAATGTGACAACCTTATGATGAACAGGTTCAAATATTAACATATGGACTAAATTGAGAAAATACTATAACATATACTTGTAGTTTGTACACATTATGAAATGTCACCACTGTAATGTAGACTAAATATCTAAACATGGTGACATAAAAATGTTCAGATATTGTGCCATGAGCTTAACATCATGACATATTTACATACACATAGTGACATATGTGATGTTGTTTGAAATGTGATGATCATAGTTTGAAAATGTACGTATATGTTGAGTTTTATGAATATCTTAATATGGTTACATAGTAGAGTGAAGATGTGACATGAACTTAAAAACATAACATATATAATAACACATAATGACATATTATAAAATGTTGATTATGTGACCATTTTTGGGGAGTAAATGTAGTTTTGTCTGAGTGTCCATAAATCTTACCATGGTGACATGTCTTGCTAACATTGTGACATAATTTTTAGTCTTAACATGTGACCAAGTTGCGTTATAAAATTCATTCTAAAATGGTTAAAATGATATTCTTAAAATGGTAACAGATTTCTGATATGCCCTTCTTTTGTGCAAGTAGGGGATCTGAAAGTGGCAGCTGTTGAGAAAAGGGTCAAAGAGAAAGACGTGGAGGTTGGCCAAGGGTCAAAGAGAAAGTTAACAGATGGCGAAATGGTTGTGAAAAAAAAAAAAAGAGCGAAGAAGGAAGGAACGTATGTCTACAGTCCTTTAAAATCTGTTACCATTTGATTGAGACTAATTTGAATAATCCTGTTCATGCAACCATGTTAGCTATTTTCTTTAACGCTAATTTCCTACTTTGAATATAGGAAATTGAAAGGAGTGGAGGGACATGGGTCACCAGCTTCCCTACACTATGTCGTGACCCATTTATCAACAGCTCAGAGAAAAGACGTTGAAGATATCGGCTTCGGAGGGCTTCTTTAGTTGAAAGCGTCAAAGTTTATTCACACCATGGTAGATTGGTTGTTAGATCGGTATGATACGCATACTAGGCTGATGTTATTCAATAGGTTTGTGCACTTCTCAATCTATAAACATGATGTCTACGATGTGTTCATGTTGCCGTGTGATGGGGAGGATGTACCAGTGGTTACAAAAGATAAAGAGTTAGTGCAGTCTTGGAGAAAGCGGTTCGGTGCATTGCCGAAAAAAGACATACCGTTGGACAAGGATAGAGATGAGATGCTGCAATTAGTAGGCGGTGGGCCGGATTTTAAGAGAATGTTTCTGTTGTTCACAATGGGATCGTTCTTGGCCCCAACCGTTCACAATCGAGTTGACACGAGGTTGATTGGCGCGGTCGAGGATGTGGCTGGAATCCCGAAGATGGACTGGTGCTCTTACATTATGGATCGTTTTGATTATTCAGTGGGGTCATGGAAGGGCAACAACTCTAAAAGCATTGGGGGATGCCTAATGTTCTTTCAGTTACTCTACTTTCACCGACTGATTTGGAGGGGATTACCTGCACCAAGTACAATACCATTGCTACCGCATTGGACCTATGGCGACCTCAAGAAGTGAGTTAAGGAGGAATGCAAGGCTTACACAGTCCATAGGTGTAACACCCCCACATTCCAAGTGCCTTACCAGGACCACTTAAGGCATGGAAGTGCTACCATCTCGGTTTCCCGAGGCAATGATAATCATAAGACAATAAAGAAACATACTTAAAAGTAAATAATGTTTAAAGTGATTACAAACCAACTACAAAACTGATAAAAGAAATACAAGATTCTCAGACGGTCTACTGCTAAAACTATCAAAACTATAAAATATCGTCTGACACAACGGAAGACTTCTAACTGCCACGTGATGACTCATCCCAGCTATCCCATACGCGTCATATCATACCTGCTCAATAACTGCTCACCACCCCCGAATGGATCACCACAGTTTTTAAAACAATTAAACGGGGTCAGTACTAATCACACAATTTATATAATCCAACAACACAACAAACAACACAGCTCAAACGGTCACACACACAACCACACCCACTCCAATCAATCTCCATCACCGACTGTCCACTTTGGACCCAGCCACCCGATGGGGGACCGCAGCCGTACCCACCAAATCCCCGCTCATCATACCGAGCGATAACCCTGTCCCATTAATGTGCACATCCCCTTCCGTGGCGGGTTCCACGAAGGGCGAAACTAAGGCGTGAAGCAACTCCCGCAAGTGACTCCACTCAGCCGAGAACGCATCTCGAGAACCAGAGACAAACAATCACAACCATCAACAACAATCAAAACCAACAACCGTCACAATACGAATACGATAATATTCAACAACCACAACATACCAACAACACATTATGGGACTAATACTGAGTAGGGAAACCCTACCTGGAATGCAACACAAACATCAGACGATCTAGCAGCTGTCTCAAAACCTTTCCTCTACGAACCCTTCTCCTATACACATAATCATACAATCACTACCACATCAACATAAACATAGAAAACCCCTAATCCCAAAATTAGGGTTTAACGAAACTTAACGAAATACTATAAAATTGGTATGTAGATCTTACCCTTGACGCAAGGAACACTATGATGCAAAGAACGAGATGATCCAACACTCCTAGCCTTGGGGATTTGCCAACAACGCAACGAGAGAGAACTACGTAACTCCTTTTTCTTTTGAAAGGTTTAGAAAGGATAAAAGTGATTAAAGAAACTGACGGAAACCTTTTATATTAAACTCGCGTTATTATCAAAACCCGACAAAACAACCCCGTAAAACACACTTACTCGATCGAGTAACTGACGTACTCGATCGAGTGCCGCCTACTCGATCGAGTACCAAGGCTACTCGATCGAGTACCCTACAGGTCAGAAACTATTTTAAACTGCAAACTACCCTTACTCGACAGAGTAAGGCCCACTCGATAGAGTACCCAGAGACTCATAAAACCGTAGTATTATAGTCTTCCCTCCTTAAAAAGAACTTCATCCCCGAAGTTCAACCCATACATAAAAACAAACATACTAACTCGGTCAAGACGCAACAAAGCTACTAAGAACTCAAAACCAAAACCCCAACTTATATAACATGAAACCATGAACCCTTAACACCAACTCCACCAACTATTCCTACCTCCCCACATCGCTCACGATGTCGTATCAACTACATCATAAACTCTCCCGACACTAACTTCATACACTACCAACTACCATCCTCTAACGCTGCTAGCTCCATAAAATATCATCCACTACCAAATTCAATATTAAGACACTCATAGACATCAAACGGAATGTTACATTCTACCACCCTTAAAAGGAACTTCCTCCTCGAAGTTTACTCACACTCATAACCTCATCATCCAACTGTCAACACTAGTGAAATATTCTCACACTCCTAAACATCACACTACTACAAGCACGGCCATGGCCTTTTAACAACATCAACCACAAAATATACAACTTCATTCTTTATGTTACACCAACACTCTACTGCGAATATACTACCATATGCACAACCATCAAAATCTCTTTTATCGCATCCTACTCCTCTTAAGATAAATGTTACGTCCTCGTAACTCACTAATACTATATCCTTAGTTATATCTTCTCATTATTCCCATCACCATCACATGTCATAGATAACCACCAATACTCTAAACACTCGCCATGCATATATCCAAGGCTCTCTTACTTAAACAATTCTCATACTTCAATTCACTCGTCACACCACCTAACCTATACCTCAAAATCTTTAGCTTAACCCAAAACTTCAACTTTTCCACATTATCGCAACATGACATACCTCTCTATATAAACTATATAAAACTCCCTTCGTCAAAAGCATAACTCACGATCCACACTTGTTACGTACACTCACACTAGCTCCTCAAGTTCTTTTCTTTCATTACCACAAAACTCATACATAACTTAACATGACACCAAATCCCAATACCCTGCACTCACTATCTTAACAAAAGATTGTGAACCACCTGCCGCTTTCAGATCATTACAACACATGTTCCACGAATCACTTGCCATGACTATGACTACCGATGCCTCATCTTAAAACAAGATCAAAATTACTGTAACAACTTCTCACAACTATGTCCCATCAACAGAATGTCACTATACCATGACAACAACGAAAACATATACAACTCTCTTTCATATCATACTCTACCCTCATTCCAAAACTTAACTGGTAAGAAACATCAATAAACAAAACAACTGTCTATCTGTACAAACTGAAACTCACAGGAAGCAACATCAAACAAAACAACAATTTATGTGTAACTGGTATGTACTTTCGAAGCTCGAATCATAATCATCCCGCCTACTCCACCACAACCGGTGACGGCATCGCAACACCGCCACCAACAACCACACCGCAGTGCGAAAATACCCGCATCACAACACTAAATACCGTGCCCGGATCACCACCTGAGGCACCACAACCACATCGATAGTCATCACAACTTACACAATCCCATAAGCACTGACTCAACATAACTTCTCGGACAAGAAAAACATACTCAAATCCACTTTACTAAATCACAAAGCAACATATTATATGAATTAAACAGATAATAACCTCATGAACATCATCCCCTTACCACATCACGGAATAACATATATCATGAATACATACAAGTATAATCAGTCATGCCAGATCAATCAAATTATTATTTTTTTGAATATCATTCAATTAAATTACCGTGTCCACCATATATTACAGAACACTCAGATAACAGCTTTATAACTATCACACCATACCACTTCCCGTGAGGTCAGAACCTCACACAAACATTTATACACATCATAGACCCGCAATCACATCCAACTGGTCAGTCCTGATCACGTAAGTTACCACCTGATAAAAGTTACCTCTCACCCGAGCTTAACTCGTATACTCCTCATAACATATTCTCCCATTCGCATATCCATCACCCCCTGCCAAATGTAACCATACCATTAATACTCAACTACTAACAACCGCCTTATATAACCACATCTTATGCTCTCTCACAACCATACATATCAATCTGGTCTCTACAAAATCAACTTCTTTAGAATTGCTACCTTTCTAATATACCATCACCCTTAACCACTAGTCACAAACCATAACACTACCACTGTCCGGACATCAAACCTTTTACACTCATCTCTAAACATCACGATTTCTTTCCTATCTTTGGTTAACATCCCAAATAACGAACATCGAATCCTATCAACAAAATTACCTCAACATTCTTCCCAATACTATCATTAATTGTATCATCATCTAACTCTCCACCAAAAATCTCGTATCGTGCAAATACTCCACCAACTTCATACTCCCTTAATTCCTCGAAACTCATGATTAATCATGTTGTCCCGAAACTTCTGTATAACCATTAACTTACTTACTCTTGATAGTATCATACATCTCAACGATTCCTTACTTTTATGTCACATAACTCTGGTCAACATTTTCCTAGTTTTACTCTCCTCATTCTTTTCTTTTACACTCGACAAAATCAATTAACTATTCAACTCCTTATCACTTCTACCTAACTCTTTAGTGTTCCGGTTACTTTCTCATTGCTCCAAAACTCACATCTCATTATTTCATATCGATATCATCTCACTCTTTCTTACCATAAATATTCTCTTATTATGCCATCAATCACCCTTGCCACTAATCCATCTATAGAATCAACGTTTACTGTTTCACAATTGCATCTCCTTTTTACATCTCTAGAAATCAAAATTCCTTTCATACCGTTAATTGTCCAAGGAAATCCCACAGTAGTTTCACCTCTTAATAAACCAAATCTCCCAAACTCACTCACTGTCTACAAATCCACCTCGCGACATGTCTCCACAAAGTTCACTATATACTACTCTTCTCAACCCCTTTAAAACGAACTTTCACTATGTATATTCTTAACCCACACGACTCCTAACCACCTCCCTCCGTCATTCTTTACACATCTCAAGTTGCCACCATTTGCGTCCCTCATTTCAATCTTTTCATTCTCTCGTTTCATAAACTCACATCATCCCTTGCCCACATTAATTTTCTTTTACATTACTCAACACACAAACATATCACTCATCTCATCTCACAAAACATGCTCTATGTCTCAATTAAGCCATAACGATCTTCCTTTTTCTTTTCCCACTATCTACCACAACCACATATAGCTCATCTCCTCCCACCAAACTCATACTCACCATAAGGTGCCACTCACCACCCCATAAGATTGGGTAACTTACGTATCAAGACCAACATACATGTAAAACAATGCATAAAGAAGCAAAATAACAACTTTGAATTAAACATAATATGCAACGAATTCAAAAGATAAGCATATGACCCGAATCATGGGTCACTAGATCGAGTACTGGCCACTCGATCGAGTAAGGGACTTACTCGATCGAGTAGGTGAAGGTCAGAAGCACGTAAAACAAGTCACCAGGGCTACTCGATCGAGTAACTAATGTACTCGATCGAGTGCCGCCTACTCGATCGAGTACCAAGGCTACTCGATCGAGTACTCTACGCAATTCTCAGCATTGTCCAGTTTTCGTAAAACAGTCATAACTCACTCATTTCTTGGTCTTTTTGGGCGTGTGACCTATCGTTAGAATCGTAAAAGAACAAGCTATCACCTCCAATTAGAATCACATTAAAATCATTTATACATCTCAAGTTATAACAGTTTAAAGACAACCTCTTTATAATCGAAAAACACAACTACTTGATTTTACTTCCAAACAACTTAAACGACAACAAGGTAAAAAAAAAAACTCAATACTCATAAAACCAGTAGTCCCAATCACATGTTACTATTTTCGAAAGTAAAGCAACAACATTCATCATGCACATAATTCATTTAACTTGCCAATCATGACTTACCCACATGCTTTTATTCTATCACTTTTCGTAAACAAAACATACTCATACATTACAAATCCTATTTCCATGTTACTAATATAACAATATTACAAATGCAATTCGTCACCTAAACATATTCATAATCACAAAATTCATATTCTCATGCAATTGCCACTCCATCTTTTCCAATCAATTCATCCATTTCCACCACATTCTTCTTACAACATATACATATGAACAATAGTAGACATGTATAAGAAATCATTATATAAAATTACACAAACAAAATTATGTATAATCATATCACATATGAACTACTTCCTTTTTTCCACCACATTACTCATCATTCTCATACACTTTTCTAACAACTCCAACCAACATTGTAAACCAACTATCATGCAACATGCTTTCAATCAACAACATACGAAATCACATCATCACCATCTTTTCTACACATTCCCCATTATCCACATACGTACATCCACTGATTCATGTCACACCTCACTATATAGATACACAATTCACAAGATAAACACATAGCGATCCCGACTCATATCCCATGGTGACCGGTTCAAAATTGTAGGGCGAGTTCGCGACTTTAGGACGTCTCCCAAGTCTTTGCATTAGATCCTACAACTTTTACCCCGGGTTCATTTTAATTGACTCCCTATGTTCATTAGGTTCATTGGTTACAGGTTTCAGGATCGTCTCTCTGATACCATTTTGTAACACCCCCACACTCCAAGTGTCTTACCAGGACCACTTAAGGCATGGAAGTGCTACCATCTCGGTTTCCCGAGGCAATGATAATCATAAGACAATAACGAAACATACTTAAAAGTAAATAATGTTTAAAGTGATTACAAACCAACTACAAAACTGATAAAAGAAATACAAGATTCTCAGACGGTCTACTGCTAAAACTATCAAAACTATAAAACATCGTCTGACACAGCGGAAGACTTCTAATTGCCACGTGATGACTCATCCCAGCTATCCCATACGCATCATATCATACATGCTCAATAACTGCTCACTACCCCCGAATGGATCACCACAGTTTTTAAAACAATTAAACGGGGTCAGTACTAATCACACAATTTATATAATCCAACAACACAACAAACAACACACTCAAACGGTCACACACACAATCACACCCACTCCAATCAATCTCCATCACCGATCGTCCTTTGGACCGACCACCGCCGATGGAGGACCGCAGCCGTACCCACCAAATCCCCGCTCATCATACCGTGCGATAACCCTGTCCCATTAATGTGCACATCCCCTTCCGTGGCGGGTTCCACGAAGAGCAAAACTAGGGCGTGAAGCCACTCCCGCAAGTGACTCCACTTAGCCGAGAACGCATCTCGAGAACCAGAGACAAACAATCACAACCATCAACAACAATCAGAACCAACAACCGTCACAATACGAATACGATAATATTCAACAACCACAACATACCAACAACACATTATGGGACTAATACTGAGTAGGGAAACCCTACCTGGAATGCAACACAAACATCAGACGATCTAGCAGCTGTCTCAAAACCTTTCCTCTACGAACCCTTCTCCTATACACATAATCATACAATCACTACCACATCAACATAAACATAGAAAACCCCCAATCCCAAAATTAGGGTTTAACGAAACTTAACGAAATACTATGAAATTGGTACGTAGATCTTACCCTTGACGCAAGGAACACTATGATGCAAAGAACGAGATGATCCGACACTCCTAGCCTTGGGGATTTGCCAACAACGCAACGAGAGAGAACTACGTAACTCCTTTTTCTTTTGAAAGGTTTAGAAAGGATAAAAGTGATGAAAGAATCTGACGGAAACCTTTTATATTATACTCGCGTTATTAGCAAAACCCGACAAAACAACCCCGTAAAACACACTTACTCGATCGAGTAACTGACGTACTCGATCGAGTGCCGCCTACTCGATCGAGTACCAAGGCTACTCGATCGAGTACCCTACAGGTCAGAAACTATTTTAAACTGCAAACTATCCTTACTCGACAGAGTAAGGCCCACTCGATAGAGTACCTAGAGACTCATAAAACCATAGTATTACAATAGGGGCCTTGGTATAGAGGTGTGGGATCTGAAGACATACCCAGTTTCCCTTTATCTGGAAAAGTCATTCTACTGACAGACGGTTGAAACTGTGGTTCCTGAAGCCGCTGCTACCGTGCAAGAAGAAGCTCGTCCGGCAGAGAACAGTGCATCTGTTGCTGACCAGGGATGTAGGACTGTGTCTTTACCGCTGCCAGATGACCTCCCTATTGACGAGGATCTCCGCCGTCTATATATCGACGTAAGTACCAGCAATTCTCTTCCCTTGAAAATCAATTAATATTGTATGATATATGAGGACGACCCTTAATCAGCATGTTATGTGTATACAACTGAATGTGGTGACATTTGAGCTAAAGTCAGATACATTTTGATTAAATCTTTAAATTTGAAACTGTCAACCTCAATTTCTCGTGGACTGATAACATGTGACCATCATAGCTGGGATATGTAGGTGATGTAGTATTAATTGTGACAGCAAGTGGTGTGTGTGTGTGTGTAAAAAATTTAAAATGGTGACATTCTGAGATAAGATGGTTACATTATGGTATAATGTTAAGATGTGGCAATGTTGGTTGTGATATGCAGTTGTTGTAGTATGATATTTGTCAGCATGTTCTGTGTTTATAAAACAAGCATTATATTACATTCTTATGGACAGTTGAGATGTGACTAGCATAGGAGTGATTTGTAGGTGTTTGTTGAGAAATTAAAGTGGTGACATTCTGACTAATTATGGTGACATCTTGAGTAAAGATGTTTACATTCTTAAAGAAGTTCTGCATAAAGGTGACATTATATGTATGTGTATTTAACATGATATTAGTGTATTGAAATTTGTTAAATATGCTCATCATCGATATTGGTGAATGTGTAGGAGCGTGTACTGAAGTGGTACCAGTCAAAGAGGAACCAACAATTAGTATCACGCTTACATCGTGAAATGGTAGCGGATTGGACATCGGATCCTCCCCTGTCTTAGCAGTCGCGGCAGAAGCAAACAACAAATGTTGGAGAGACGAGAGAAGTAGCAGAGTCTTTGACGCAAAAATTGGATAACGATCCCGCTTTCTGTGCTGAATTCATTGCCATGGTTGATCAGGTGGACCAGGCTTTGGAAAACGTGGTACTCCCACCATCGTTTGACTTGGGGATAGATGACATTGGCAAGCAAGCACCAACCCGCTCGTACGAGCTCAGGTACACTCGTGCTAGAGACCGTCCAGTGCCTCTGCAGCTCCTGTTCCAGCCACAAAGCCTGCTGGTAATAAGAAGAAGTGAAGAAGGGGCTGATATTTGCAGCTTGTTGATAATGATGTATTTTGGGACACCACTTTTGGTCCGTCGTACTGTGAAATGATTTGGTGTATTGTCCTCGTTATGTTAACAACTTATGATCTACCGATGTGTAGACTAAATTGGTATTAGTATTACCAGTACTGTAGTAACATTTTGAGGTTGTCTTACACTCCTACTATTGTAACAACCTTATGTTGGGCGAATATTGTCACATCTGTGAACAAAAATGGTCACATTGTTGTAGTAAAGTAGTAACATTTTGATGTTGACCGTAAATGTCAGGAGCTTATAAAGCACGGTTGTTATCTTATGTGTACAGACATGGTGACATTGTTGTAGTAAAGTATTAACATTCCATACATGTCACCATAAATAGTCAGTAATGTTCCCATGTTAAAAGTTAACTGACAATGTTAACTTTTGTATGAAACGAAATGTTAATTATCAATTGTTATACAATGGTATCATCCACAGGTAAATTCCCTCATACTTATCAACAGAAAGCCACTTGTGAAAGGTGGCAAAAGAACTTGAATAAAATAAGTTTATAACAAAAAATGCTGACATTTGAGTATAACTAATAATGTCACCTCCTTCTTGTACAAATGTGATAAGGGTAACCCATGTTTTCAACAGAAACACAAACGTCGAAGGTCGCAAATTATCCAAAATAAACAGCCATACTAAACTTCAAGTGAAAATACATAAATTACAATAAAAATGGTGACATGGGAGTAGAAGTAATAATGTCACCACCTTGTTCTACAAATGTGACCATTTTGTATCGTCATAAAATGGTAACATGTATGAACGCAGATATATAAATCTGATTTCATAAATGTTACAGCTTATATGAGTACAGTGTTCCCACAAAATTAACTGGTCTAACAAAACACTTCATCTCCAGCCAAAAACTTCCCAAAATGTTTCACCTATTTCATTTGGAACAGTGTTTGGTCCACATTAGTACAAGCCACATAAAG
The DNA here is from genome assembly GCF_048544455.1 of Silene latifolia. Lineage (NCBI taxonomy): Eukaryota > Viridiplantae > Streptophyta > Magnoliopsida > Caryophyllales > Caryophyllaceae > Silene > Silene latifolia. Next base: position 118,953,597 of record NC_133531.1, read on the forward strand.
ATTGCAACGTAGATGGTATGTCATATTAAACGCGGCACAACGACGTACATAGTACTCTCCCCTGCCCCAACTTCAGACCCTTTCTTAGCCTTCTTCCTCGTCCCCATGTTCCTTTTTTTTCGTTGACTTCGACCTTTAGTCGTACAACGTACGGGGTCAAGAATATGAGGCACAGGCACATCAACGGTTGGTTCATCTTCCTCAATATTAAGCTTAGAAAGCAACAATTCCACCTCGTCATTCGCTTTAATAAACAGCTTATCCACGACATTGAGCGACGCCAATTGAGATAGTTCATAGCCGTCAACATTGAGCGACGCCAATTGATGGCTTCATGAGCGGCATTCTACGTATGTCGCTTGGGAGGAACCTCTCCCACACAATTGTCTTTGAAAATTTGGTCCATCTACGAAGTATGTACCTGTCTGGTATCTCGACAACAGAATGCATGTGGAGGACACGGATGATGTGACTGCAAAGCATACCCTTAACATTGAAGTTTCGGCACGTACATTCTGTTAGGTTGTTCTTATAATCATACGTCACGTGATGGTTGTCCTCCTCGTGGCCAGCAGGGTAAACACGATACAACAACACCTCAGGGTCATCAATCGGGAGGATGACAGCACGAGTACCCATGGCAAGCGCGAATTCTTTCTCAAACACTCGAAACAGCTCCAATGTGTAAACCTGAGATGCATGTAGTAACAAATCCACTAGAGGGTACACAGAAGATGGTGAAGATCTTATGCCGTTGAATTCTTTACGCTCTTCCTCACCCCGCCATCTTTTCACTGTGTTTTCAAATATACGAAAGAATTCAGTAACAGAAGTGGTCTTAGAAGCTTGGAAGCCCATAGCATGGTTTGTGCTCTCACTCCTTTGGGACGATAAAATCCCGGCTGAAAAGAATTGATTGTTCAAAGCAGTGCTCCATTTTGCTCGATGTTTGTATAATCTCTTAAACCATGAATGGTTAACTAACCCATATTCTGTCAACATTTTACGCCAAGTCTCCTCAAATTCAGTCTCATTATAGCAACCATGAAGGCATTTGTTGAATAGGTCCTGGAACAGACGATCACCCTTTAGTTTACCGAAGTGAGATATGGCATTTTGTTGAATATGCCACTGACATAGACGATGTCTGGTTTGTGGATAAACCTGTCATCAGATTAACGTTAACGGAAGTAGACACACATGCTGATATGCAAATATATATGGTGACAAACACACTGTATGCCATACATGTGGCCATTTTAACAATACTGAACTGATCTATAAATAATATGGGAAAATGTAACCATTATTAACGTATATTTCTAAAACTAAGATGGTCACATTTTTGGCGGATTGTGGTAACATGAGAAAATAGGACGAACTGTTACTATGATAACATTTGCTAGTGTTAATAAAGATCATAACATTTGTGGTGAAACATGGTGACAAATGACAATATATGCAAATATATATGGTGACAAACATACTATATGCCATACATGTGACCATTTTAACAATACTGAAGTGATCTATAAATAATATGGGAAAATGTAACCATTATTAACATATATTTCTATAACTAAGATGGTCACATTTGTGGCAGTTTGTGGTAACTTGAGAAAATAGGAGAAAATGTTACTATGTTAACATATGCTAGTGTTAATAAAGATCATAACATTTGTGGTGAAACATGATGACAAATGACAATATATGCAAATATATATGGTGACAAACACACTGTATGCCATACATGTGCCCATTTTAACAATACTGAAGTGATATATAGATAATATGGGAAAATGTAACCATTATTAACATATATTTCTAAAACTAAGATGGTCAGATTTGTGGCAGATGTGGTAACATGAGAAAATAGAACGAAATGTTACTATGTTAACTTATGCTAGTGTTAATAAAGATCATAACATTTGTGCTGAAACATGGTGACATATGACAATATGTGACCATATTAGTAAAAAAATACGTCATACCGTTTCAATGGCATTTGCTATTGCTTGGTCTTGGTCAGTGAAGATAGAGACAGGACGAACATCCTCGCCCATGGATTCGTTGAAAACATTGAACAACCATTCAAATGATTCCTCCTTTTCGTTCGAGAGGAAAGCACAACCAAACATGACATTCGACCAATGGTTGTTAATACCAACAAAGGCTCCACAAATGAGATTGTACCTATTGGTGCGATACGTTGTATCAAATATTGTAACATTTCCGTACAACAAATAGTCATCTCTCATCATCGCATCCCGCTAGAATAGGTTACTTAATCTGCCTTTTCGTCAAACTGAACACGGAAAAAGAACCCTGGCTCCTCTGCTTGCCTACTAGTCATGAGGTTGATCAAAGTGGCTGCATCACCACCTTCAATTGATTTCATCTTCAGTATGTTAACATAATTAATATGGTCTCGCTTTGTGTGGGCAACAAAAGCATCACCACCTGCCCCTGCAGCAGCAACCCTGAATTGGACTGAAGGAGACATGCGCTTCGGTCATTGCCTTTATTAACTCACCCTGCGCTTATGTGATTTTGCGCTCCGACCTATGATGATGCTGCCACTAGACGGGTGTGAAAGGATGATTATGTTCGAGGACGTGCTGCACTACCTCCCATAATCCAGCATTATTTACTTTTGTCCAAACACAGGCTTCGCATTTACAGCGAGTAATTGCTGCATTCCTACTACTTACTTCATACCCGTTCGCATGTACACCTTCACAAGAGCATCTAAAGTATCTCTCAATCAGCGGTCTGTCTTTCACGTCAGCCCTACGAGATGTTGATTTCTTGATACTAAATCCCTTGAGTTGCGAATGTTTCTTATACAAGCTGAAGATGTGCTCCCATTTTCTAGCTTTTATTCCAAGTAAACAACCTGATAGATCCGTACCTATGACAAGATATATTAAGCAATGGTTAACAAGGGAACAATGAATGGTAAACGACTTTACTGAGAATGTCACCATTTATAAATTATTGACACGCAACATGCGGTCACATTTAAGACAAAAACAACAACATATCCCAAATATAATGGTCACATTTTCATGGTTTATAAAAAGGTTATCATATTAAGTCAGAATGTAACCATTTTAAGTTGTAAAAACATAAAACATGTTGTCAACTTTCTTAGTAAAATGTCTACATATCAGACTATCATGGTCACATTTAACAGTATATGAGAATGTAACCAACTTTAGTCATTATGTCACCATTTCATGTTTTTTAACACAAACCATGCTGTCAAATTTAATACTAAACAAAACACATATAACGACTATAATGGTCATATTTGAATAGAACATCAGAAGGTAACCATTTTCAGTAACAATGTCACCATTTTAAGTTCAAAATACACATGTCATGCTGTCACATTGTTACTAAAATGTCTACATATTATAATGATCATGGTCACATTTAACCAGTAAATCAAAATTTAACCAACTTTAGTGAAATGTCACCATTTTAAGTATAAAAATTATCTCAAATTTCATACTAAAACAACTACATATCACAAGTATAATGGTCACATTTAATAGTACATCAAAAGGAATAAATATTTAGTCAGAATGTAACCATTATAAGTTGTTAACAGACAGAACTTGCTGACAAGTTTCTTACTAAAATGTCTACATATCATGACTAAATTGGTGACATTTTAACAGTATATCAAAATGTAAACAACTTTAGTCATATTGACACCATTTTAAGTAAACTATTTATAGCTAAAACGTCTACATACCATAAGTGTCATGGGCACATTTTAACAGTTACTCGGATGTTACCAACTTTAGTCATAGTGTTGCCATTTTAAGTTTAAAAGTTTTCTCACATTTCATACTACTGCAACTACAAAACAAAACTATAATGGTCACATTTGAATAGTACATCAGAAAGGAACCATATTCAGTGAGAATGTCACCATTATAAGTCGTAAGCACACACTACTTGCTCTCAGGTTTCTTACTAAAACATTTACATATCATAACTATCAGGGTCACATTTTACCAATAGATCGGAATGTGACCAACGTTAGTCAAAATGTGGCTATTTTAAGTTTAAAGATTAATAGTTAAAACAAAAGAGTGCGTTTTGAGAAAATAATGCGTTTCTGTTTAAAAGGGCAACACTGAACCCTAAAATGGTGACACCAATTAGTAAATTCATAATCTTTTGAAAACAAATTTTGTTTCTTTCAGGTTAGCTGTTGTTAGCTTATTCACAGTTAATCATCATCTTCAACTCCAACATCAAAAGCCTGTCTTTGACATAAAAAATATGCTCATTCTGCATCTAATGAACAAACACTTAACAAATTGACCGATCACATGAACGGAAAATACGTTAATATTCTTACTCCCATGCTGTTTGCTTATGCAGCTACCAATATTCATCTACAAAGCTGACCTAACAACTCCAAAACACACAGCAAGAAAATATGAAAAAAATACATGAACAAACATAAAAAATTGACCTAAAATCTCATGAACACACAGATGAAATAAAAACTTAATAAATACAAAAAGCAAGAAAATATGAAAAATTAACCTAAATCGTCCAAATAAATAAGGAAGAACACAAACATTGCATATTTATGTGATGAAATTCTAAAAAAAATACAACAATTTGTTGATTCATTATTGCATATCGTCCAATAAAATCATCACCAAAATCAAAACAACATAAAAAACAAACCTTTGCTCATCAACATCGTCGCAAAATCATCGTCTTTACCATCAAATAATTCACAATCAGCAGTCTCAACATTAACAGAATCCGATCCAGCCTGAGCAGTCTCAAAATCAACAATTTGTTGATTATTAACATCCTCCATTTCCGAGTTCTCCTCCATAGCCATAGTGTTGTGAGAAAAAATTTATGTGATTATTATGATTGTGAGAATTTGCATGAATTTTTGACGATAATAATGAAATTTCTTTAGAAATGCATGAACAATGTAAGAAAAAAATGGAAATTTGAATTATTGATTAGGCATTTAGGGTTTAGGAAAGTGAAAGAAGAGGTGAAGGAATGTCATTTCTGAAGATAATTGGGACGTAAAGTGTGATATGGTGTAAGATTTCATGCAATTTGGCATTAAATGCCATTGTACCTCATGTTCCCTATACAAAAGGCTACTCTAATTTTATATATTATAAATTTGCCCCACCCATATGTACTACCCGCCCATATTACACAATGTGGCATCGATTCGCCCCGTCTCTTGTTTGTGACGAATAGCGTCCGTCACAAACAAGAATTTGGAACTAGATCTGACAGAAAAAAATAAAGAAAAATAAACAATCACAAACACCCAAATAGGGGAAAAAAGAAAAAAACAACAAAAAAGAAAAAATATTAAGAAAGCAAAGGAAAAAAAATTCGAAATCTGAAAAGTATTAAAAAGAAAAAAACAAAACACAAAACAAAGAAACAACACAAAACAAAGACCAAAATTTTGAAATCGGAAATGTAATCAAACGAAAAAAAAAAAAACAAAAAGAAAACCCAAAAAAAAAACACAAAAGACACACAAACAAACAAACAAATCTGAAGAAAAAAAAAACAAAAAGAAAAAACAAGATCTGGAGCATGTAAACAGGAGACAATTCCAGTGGATCAAGTATTTGTACAGCTGAAATCCACGGTGGAGAGTGGTGTGGCGGTGGTGTCGAGTTGGAGAGGAGATATGGCAGTGGTGTCGAGTTGGTGCCGGGTTGAAGAGGAGGGAGGCAGTCGTGTGGTGGGTGATGGGTGTCCGGTGGTTTCGGTGTGGGGTGGGGTTGGGGACGTGGGTCGTGAGTGGTGGTGAGGGAGGTGGCAGATCTAGTGTGGGGGTTGGTGTGGGGTAGTTTCGGTGTGGTGGTGGGTGTGGGTATGTGGTGGTGGTAGTGGGAAGTAGGGCTTGGTATTGGAGGTGAGATAAGGGAGGGAGGTCGGGTGGTGGGCCGGGAAGAATGGAGGTCGGGTGGTGGTGTCGAGTGGGCGTGGGTGGTGGTGGTGGGAGTGAGGAAAATTTAGGTTTTTTATTTAACTGGGTTTTGATTTAATTGGGTTTTAGAGAGATGGGGTGGGTGATTTATGTGATATGAGAGTGAAGTTGGTGGAAAGATTAATTATATCTAGTGAATTTATGTTTAATTATGATAGATTAGTGAATGTAGAGAGATAGAGTATTAGATTAGCTAATTAATTATTTTTTTTTCATCTCAACCATCCATTTTCCTCATCTAATGGCTTGGAAGAGGACTTATGGACTCACACTTACATAAGGACTTACTTGATCTTAACTCTCTCTCTCTCTCTCTCTCTCTCTCTCTCTCTCTCTCTCTCTTAGAGGCCATTAGATCAAACTAGGTGGATGGATGAGATTAAAAACAAAAAGCACGCACCCCACCTAATTAAAGTACCTATGCCTAATTAATTACACATTCACTAATTAATTGCCTTTCTTTCTTACAGTCAAGTTTATGGCATTTTAAAAATTTTAGAGTGTAACTGTTGTTTTTACGAGTGTAACTTTAATTCTCAATAGTGTAATTTTATACTAAAAAGTGATTTTAACTTATATTATATTGATTTTTTTAATTTTAAGACAAGTTTGTGACATTTTAGTATTCTTAGAGTGTAACTTTTGTCTTTTACGAGTGTAACTTAAATTCTGAATAGTGTAACTTTATACTAAAAAGTGATTTTAACTTATAAGATTTTGATTTTTTGTGATTTTAGGACAAGTTTGTGACATTTTAGTATTTTTAGAGAGTAACTTTAGTCTTTAACGAGTATGTATAACTTTAATTCTGAATAGTGTAACTTTATACTAAGTGATTTTAACTTACATTATTTTGATTTCTTGTAATTTTAAGACAAGTTTATGACAATTTAGTATTTTCAGAGTGTAACTTTTCTCTTTTACGAGTGTAAGTTTAATTCTTAGAGAGTAAGTAAATGATTTACAAGTATAACTTTTATCTTTTGCGAGTGTAACCCCAGTCCATTGAGAGAGTAATTCCAGTCCAATGAGAGTGTAACTTCAAACCAACGAGAGTATAACTTTAGTCCAATGAGAATGTAACTTCAGTCCATTAAAAGAGTAACTTAAGTACAATGGGAGTGTAACTTCAATCCATTAAAAAGGTAACTCAAGTACAATGGGAGTGTAACTTTAATACTTTATGGATGTAACACCAAATCAACAACCAACAATAACCACGACCACTATTTTTTTAACGAGATAATACGATTAATTTTTCAAACAACTAGTTTTATTTAGTATATCTAAAATTAAAACAAATTCTATGAAATATATTTAGTAGATTTAAGATTAAATAAAAGGTTCACACAAAAAAAAGAGAACTGAAAAATGTGGATGTATTTGAAAAACGAGATTTGAAAATTGAAATCTGAAGAAAAAATATACTCCCTCCTATTCACTATATTCTTCCCTATTTCCTTATTCGGATTATTCGGGTTTTCATCCCTATTTTCATTTTTGGGTTGATTTGTGTGGTCCAAATTAAATTGCATGTGGGGTAATGTGTTTCGTGTGGTCCAAATTCACTGTCTTATTTCTTGTGCAATAAGGAAAGGGGAAGAATATAGTGAATATGAGGAAGTATATATATATATATGTATATATATATATATATATATATATATATGTATATATATATATATATATGTATATATATATATATATATATATATATATATATATATATATGGACAAAAAAACCGACAACCACAAACCCACCAACCTGTCCCACACCAACGGCCCACCGTAAGCCACATCATTCAGATCCGAAAACCAAGAACCACACTAACCCACCATTTACCACCACTATCGCCACTAACCCAAAGACGTCACCAGACCCACACCTACGGCCCACCAAAACCACCTCCGATCAGTCGCCTTCCCCGCGGTGTTTTTTTTTTTGTAGATTTAGGTTTTTTTTGTAAATATTGATTTTTTTGGGTAGATTTAGGTTTTGTTTTTTGAAGATTTAGATTTTTTTGTGCGCAGAGAGGCTATTCAAGGCAAAAAAAATAAAATAAAAATGACTACCCACCTACACATGACCTACCTCTGACCACCAACCACCGCAACCAACTACCGCTACCAACGCCCCCACCACCATCAGCCCTAACAACCGCCATCACCCGAAATTTCATAAGGGTTGTCATTATGTGATTTGTTTTTTGAAATTACATGTACTTTTTAGTAGATCTGAAATTTGATAAAAGGAAAATAAGATTTTACATAATAAAACACAAAAACCATAAATCTACCATTATTTTTCTGTAAAAAAACTCAATAACGAACAACCACCAACACCAAACAACAAAAACCAAGATCAAATCTGAAAAAAGAAAAGAAATTAAAAAAAAATGAAAAAAACGAGACCTTCGACCACCACTACTGACCGAACTTTTAAAAGACGAGATCCGCCTCTTTGTTGCGGTGGTGGAGGTAGTTGAAGTGGTGGTGAAGATGAGGAATGAGGTCGAAGGTGTTGTGGTTCTTATCGCGAGATCTCCGGTGAGGCAGGGGTGGGTCGTTGTTGGCTTCAATCGTCGGTGGTATATGGGATAGTAGTGGTTGGTGTTGTGGTGGGTGGCGTTCTTGGTGGCAGCGAGAAGGCTGCAGTTGTGTTTCGGCGGTGGTGGCAATGGCGGTGGCCGTATTTGTGAGACGAGATGAGAGATGAGAGTGTTTAGAGAGATGATGCAGAGAGGATTGAATGAATTAGACGAATGATTATGTGGGAGGAGAAAGAATTGGGAGAAAGAGAGATGATATATAGTAAATTAAGTGAATAATTAAGGTGGTAGTGATTAATTAGTGTAGGGCATGAAAGAGGGTGAAATTAAGTACCATTTTTTGCTTTTAATCTTAGCCGCCCATCTTCATGATCTAAGGGGTTGTAATGGGACTTATGGACTAAACAAGTATATATGGACTCACTTGATCCCATTTATATATATATATATATATATATATATATATATATATATATATATATATATATATAGAATCGGGATCTGTTTAACCAAATTACGGTGCGAATCGTACGAACTCCCCTCACTATTAGATGAAATAAGGTCAAAAGCCCATAATAAAGTCCGTATTACCCAGTATATCTCATCTCCCTCCTAAGTCCAAAACCCCAACTCCATTTACCTCCTTCATCCTTATGCACCACCACCAGGTTGACGCCGGAGCTCCGGCAACAACCTCTCCGGCGAGCCACCACCCGAACTTCTTAATCGCCGATCTCGTCGATGGCGGTTTACAACACACCTCTGCTTCCTTTTTTTCACCTCTTTGCTTTACCTTGTCGCCATCCCGATGGTCGCATACCACCACAAATTGAGTCGTTTTTGTCCGTAATCGACTATACTTGACTCTAAATTAGCTGACATGGTCAGTAGTTCGGTTAGTTGTTCAAAAATCTCCTCCATTTTTCTTATATCTATGATTTAAATTCGAAGTTTAAAAAAAAAGTAGTTCTAATTATGGTGGTAAGGCGAAGAAAGGTCGTGCTGATGGTCGATTGAGGGTTTGGCGAGGTCGAGCTGCGGTGGTATTTTCTTGTGGCTATGTGGGGTGAGTGATGGTGGTATTTTCCACATCTGTCAAATCTTGATATGATTCTTTCCATTAGCTGAACGTCTTTTTTTTTCTTTTCTTTTTATGTGATTTTGAGTAAGAAAACAAAATTTCGATTTGGTTTTCAAAATTTTGAAACACAGATCTACTTAAAATGAATTAGAATTTCATAATTTTAATCACCTAAGTGAGTTAATTGGAATATTTTGAGTAAGAAAACAATCTCGTTAGCTGGAAACAATTGCAGTGATGATCATGGTGGCGAGTGGCGTTGTGTGGCTATGGCGGTGGCGTGATGTCGTTGTCGTCGTCTGACATTGTCGGTGATGTCGCTTCCGTTCCGTAATATTGTAAATAGTATCACCGGTGTGAGTCTCGGTGGTCGTGAAGTCGTTTGGTTGTGGTCGTAATCTATGGCGGTTTTGTGAGCGTTAAGGTTGACATGGTGTTGGTCGAGGTTGCGGAGGAAGTAGGTGTAGTGTTGGTCAGCGGATTCATGGTTGTTTGGTTGGTGATGGTGGGGCGCGGTGGTGGTGGTGGTGGTGGGGGCAGTGGCGGTGGTGGTGGGGGAGCTGGTGGCGGGAGTGTGTGGCAGTGGCGGCGGTGATGGTGGGCAGTAAATACACAAAATATCCACCCAGATACACACCGTATTAATACGGGATGCATGTGTATCCGGCAGTATAACCATGTGTATCTGATATTAATACGATGTGTATCCGGAAGTATGAACTTGTGTATCCAGAAGTATTATAATGTGTATCTGGCTTTAATGTCATGTGTATCCGCAAAAAAATATAAAATGTATCAGCAAAAAAAAAAAACTATCTCCGAGAGTTAGTGTTAAAATTTGTAACAATTTCCACCAAGTGTATCCGCTAATAACATAAAATGTATCCGCAAATAGTATAAAATGTATCTCGGAGTTGGTCTTAAAACTCCCAAAAAAAATATGTAAAAATTTTAGTGTGGAAAAAGTGTATCTAGATATGTTATAAGATGTATATGAATAAGAGGTGTATATGGTAAGTAGATAAAGTGTATCTGAAAAAAAAAAAAAAAAAAAAAAAAAAAAAAAAAAAAAACTGCCTAATTAAGCTAGTTAAATGCAGACAAGTACGTTAAAGCGATTCAACCCGAAACCCCTATATATATATATATATATATATATATATATATATATATATATATATATATATATATATATATATATATATATATATATATATATATATATATATATATATATAAGATCAAATGAGTCCTCCTCTTACATTTGAGTCCATAAGTCCCATTATGGGTCATTGGATCTTGGAAATGGAGGGCTAAGATGAGAACCCAAAAATTAAGGTTAATGCTCTAATTTTGCCATCTTCCTCTAATTTTCTCATTAACTACATTAATCCTCCTCATCTTTCATTCATCAACTCAATATCACATCTCCTTATTCTCTCTCTATATCTCACTTCTTCATATTCTCTCCAAAAAAACCAAGAAAAAAAAACTCAAAAAACCAAACAAATAAAAAACCCAAAAAATCCAAGTAAATCATTTACTCATCTTTTCCTCATTCACCATCCACCTACCACCACCCACCGGAAACCACCACAGTCGCCAACCGCCGCCGCCGCCACCACCACCACCGTCGCCCCGACGTCATTTTATTATTATTATTATTTTTTTTTTATTATTCATTTTTTTTTTAAACTTGATGTTTGGGTGTTCTTTTTATTTTTTTGGTTGTTTTTTTCTTCTTATATCGTCTTGCTATATAATATTGTTTCAAATTTGTGAGATTTTTTTTATTTTAATCTTAGATCTACTAAAATAGATCAATTTTCATTGACCCGTTTTTTTTTTTCATTTCCGTTTTTTTTTTTTTTTTTTCAATTTTGATGTTTTGGTCTTTTTTTTTTTCCGGTTATTGACATTCTTACAAATTATAGTTTGATTTTAGTACTAAATCTATTAGTTATGAAATCTCATTTTTTACTTTTTTCTTGTTGATATCACTTTGTTAATATTCGTCTTGCTATATATATTTGCCAAATTTCGTATTTAAAATTTTCTTTTGGTATTGTGTGATTTAGGATCTATTAAAATTACTTTATCGGTTAAAATTACACTTTTTTTCGTTAAAATTACACTTTTTTCCGTTAAAATTACACTTTTTTTGGGTTAAAATCACAGTTTTTTCCTTGTTAAAAATACACTTTTTTCCGTTAAAATTACACTTTTTTGTGTTAAAATTACATTTTTTTTTCCGGTTAAAATTATAGTACTAAATCTATTAGTTATGAAATCTCATTTTTTACTTTTTTCTTGTTGATATCACTTTGTTAATATTCGTCTTGTTATATATATTTGCCAAATTTCGTATTTAAAATTTTCTTTTGGTATTGTGTGATTTAGGATCTATTAAAATTACTTTATCGGTTAAAATTACACTTTTTTCCGTTAAAATTACACTTTTTTTGGTTAAAATCACCGTTTTTTCCTTGTTAAAAGTACAGTTTTTTCCGTTAAAATTACACTTTTTTCTGTTAAAATTACACTTTTTTTCGGGTTAAATTTACACTTTTCCGTTAAAATTACAATTTTTTCTGTTAAAATTACACTTTTTTCCTTTAAAATTACACTTGTCTTCATTAAAGTTACATTTATCTCTACTAAGGTTATCTTCTCAATGACTAAAGTTACGCTTTTGGACTAAAGTTAGAACAATTTGGACTGAAATTACACAAATTTGGACTAAAATTTGTCAATTTGGACTAAAATTACACAATTTGGATTAAAGATACACAAATTTGGACTATAGTTATACAATTTGGATTAAAATTACACTTTTATGGACTAAAATTACACTTCCGTTGGCTAAAATTACACTTTTGTAGACTAAAGTTATACATTTGTGGATTAAAGTTACACATTTGTAGACTAAAATTACACTTTTTTTTACTAAAATTACACTTTTTTGGACTAAAATTACACTCATAAAATGATAAAAGATACACACACTATCAATTTACTAAGTTACACTTTAGTGGACAATGATTGAAATTTCACAATCTCAATGACTCAAAATAAATGAATTATGTAACTTTAGTTCAAATTGTGTAATTTACTCTAAATTTAGTCGTAAATAGTGTATTATTAGTTCAAAATTATTCGTAAATAGTGTATTTTCAGTCCAAAATTCTATAATTTTAGTCCAAATTTAGTTGTAAATATTGTATTCAATTTAGTCGTAAATAACTCCATTAATTAGTCCAAATAGTCCAAATTAGTTAGTCCATATTGTCCAAATAGTTCATATTGTCCAAATAGTCCAAATAGTCCATATTGTCCATATTGTCCAAAGTCCAAATAGTCCAAATAGTCCAAGAGTGTAACTTTAGTTAGTCCAAATTGTCCAAATAGTCCAAATAAGTGTAATTTTAACAAGAAAAGGTGTAATTTTAACCGAAAAATGTGTAATTTTAAAGTAAAAAAGTGTAATTTTAAAGTAAAAAAGTGTAATTGTAACAGAAATAAGTGTAATTGTAAGGCAAAAAAGTATAATTTTAATAGGAAAAAGTATAATTGTAACAAAAAAAGTGTAATTGTAACAGAAATAAGTGTAATTGTAATTGAAAAAAGTGTAATTTTAACAGGGAAAAGTGTAATTATAACAGAAATAAGGGTAATTTTAACCAAAAAAGTGTAATTTTAATAAAAAAAAGTGTAATTGTAGCAGAAAAAAGTGTAATTGTAATAGAAAAGTGTGTAATTTTAACAGGAAAAAGTGTCATTATAACAGAAATAAGGGTAATTTTAACCAAAAAAGTGTAATTGTAATAGAAAAAAGTGTAATTTTAACAGGGAAAAGTGTAATTATAATAGAAATAAGGGTAATTTTAACCAATAAGGGTAATTTTAACAAAAAAAAAGTGTAATTGTGATAGAAAAAAGTGTAATTTTAACAGGGAAAAGTGTAATTATAACAGAAATAAGGGTAATTTTAACCAAAAAAAAGTGTAATTTTAACACAAAAAAAGTGTAATTGTAATAGAAAATAGTGTAATTTTAACAGGAAAAAGTGTAATTATAACAGAAATAAGGGTAATTTTAACCAAAAAAAGTGTAATTTAAACCAAAAAAAAAGTGTAATTGTAGCAGAAAAAAGTGTAATTATAACTTTAATAAAAACCAAAATAACAAATCTAAAATATAGTATAACACCCACAACATTAACATAATAAAAAACCAAAATAAAAGCCAAGAATACTAGATCTAAAATAAATTAAAAAAAAACCGAAATAAGAAGTAGATGAAAATAAATGAAAAACTCAAGCGAAATCTTAAATACAACCGTTTACAAAACGGAATCTATACCTTAAAAAAATGGAATCCGACACAAGTAAACACGGAATCTATTGTATAGTATAACACCCACAACATTAAAATTATAAAAAACCAACCATACTTGATCTAAAATAATTACAAACCGAAATAAAAAAAAAATCGAAATAAGAACAAAACAAAAATCAAATGAATGGTAGATAAATTAAAAACCGAAATAAAAGAAACCGAAATAAGAAGAAAACATTGTGGTTGCATCAAACAAAAACCAACCTAAATTAAAAACAAAACACAAAAAACACAAAAAAAGGAAAAGAAAAAAAAAAAAAAAAAAAAAAAAAAACAATAACGACAACCACCGCGACAACAACGTCACCCAGCCAACAAACACCAAACAAACCCCTCCACCGCAGATCTGAAAAATAAATAATGAGAAAGAAAGAGTTGTAGCCGCGGCAAAGGAGGAGGCGGTATAAGAAGGAGGGAGGCCGTGGGTGTTTTTGAGGGAGAAAGGCGATGTGGTGGTTGTGGCTGAGGTGGTTCGGTGGTGGTGAGTGAGGAGAGGTCGACGGTGGTGAGAGGACGGGTGGTGGAGGTGGTTGTGGTGATGTGTGTGAGGGTGAGTGGTGGTTGTGGTTGTCGGGGTGGTGAGGATGAGTGGTGTTTTTTTGGTTTTTATTTTTTGTACATCTATGGGTGAGTTCAAATTTTTTGGGTTTTTTTTTCAGATTTTTTTTTGGTTTTGTTTGATGAGAGAAAAATGAGAGATTGTGAGATTTAGAGAGAGGGAATGAGTTTGTGATAATGAGGAATGAATGGATTAGTGAGTTACTTAATTGCAATGAGGAGCTAATTAGGCTAGATTGATTTGTGGCCATCCATTGAGATGCAATCTCATCCCTTTATTCCCTTCATCCAAGAGCCCTTATAAGGACGTAAGAACTCAATAGATGTAAGGGACTTAGGAGAACTTGACACTATATATATATATATATATATATATATATATATATATATATATATATATATATAGAGAGAGAGAGAGAGAGAGAGAGAGAGAGAGAGAGAGAGAGAGCAAAGTTCTCCTAAGTCCTGCATATATCTTTGAGTCCATGAGTCCTTTCCACAACCCTTGGATCATGCATGGTGGAAGGTTGAGATTGAAAGGAAGAAATACACTTAACACTAATTAATTCACTTCTCTCTCTAGTTTTAGTAATACATTCACTAATTCATTATCATACACAATTAACACCATTTTTTGTCTTATACTTCAAAGTTTCTGAAAATTTTGTTAACATTTTTCCTGTTTCGGTTTTTTTGGTTTTTTTTCGAGACATGTTTTCGACATTTTAGGATTTTACGAGTATAATTCTAACAGCAAAAAGTGTAATTTTAAGGAATGTTTACGAGAATTTTGCGTTTTACAAGTTTAACTTCAGTATTTTTCGAGTGATTTTGACGAATAATATTTTGAATTTTTTTAATTTTATCATAAGTTATTATATTTTTAGCATTTTACGAGTGTTATTTTAACGATAAAAAGTGTTATTTTAATCCAGGTAAGTATAATTTCAGTCCAATTTGATTGTTATTTTAGTCCAGGAAAGTGTAATTTCAGGCCACTGAGAATGTAATTTTAGTCCATTGAGAGTGTAACATTAGTCCAATGAGAATATGACCAAGTCCATTGAGAGTGTAACATTTGTTCAATAGAAGTAAGTGTAATTCTAGCAGAAAAAGTGTAATTTTAGCAGAAAAAAGAGTTATTATAGCAGAAAAAAGTATAATTTTAACAGAAAAAAGTGTAATTTTAATAGAGAAAAGTGTAATTTTAATAATAGAGAAAAAAGTAACTTTAACAGAAAAAAGTGTAATTTTAATAGAAAAAAAAATGTGATTTTAATAGAAAAAAGTGTGATTTTATTAGATAAAAGTGTAATTTTAAAGGAGAAAAAAGTGTAATTTTAATAGAAAAAAGTGTAATTTTATTAGATAAAATTGTAATTTTAAAGGAGAAAAAAGTGTAATTTTAAGAGAAAAAAGTGTAATTTTAATAGAAAAAAGTGTAATTTTAATAGAGAAAAGTGTAACTAACAGAAAAAAGTGTAATTTTAATAGAAAAAAGTGCAATTGTAATAGATAAAAGTGTAATTTTAATAGATTAAAATATAATTTTAAGGAAGAAAAGTGTAACTTTAGATCACTAGGTTTAACTTAAATCTAAAATTTTAAAAATAATGAAAAAAAAACACAACACCCGGGCACCACCAATATTTATAGATCTAACATTAAAATAAAATTACCTTTTAAAAAAATGAAATTTGTAAAGAAAATGTGAACTTTAATAGTGAAAATTTTAACTTTAATAACTCATAAGAGGAAGGTGGAAAAAAAAACAGTATACACCCACCACCACCCTACGACCTACACATGCAACAAACTCAAAAAAAAAAAAATACCGGATCCGAAACAAAGTCCTTCATATATCTGAAAAAAGAGGAGAACAACACCAACATAGACATCTAACAACGCGCCATGACACCCGAAAATAAATAAAAAATGCATGTAATAAGACAATAAAATACAAATAAGATCCGAGAAAAAAAAACGAGAACAAATAATTAAAAAAAAACGAGATCTGAAACATTAAAAGAAAACGAGAACAACAAATTATACTTAAGAAATAAAAAATCTACTACATATTTATGTAGATCTAAGATTTGTAAAAAAAAAAACCACAAATAAAAACAAAAAAAAATCGAAAATCAGAAGAAAAAAAAATAGGAAACACGAGATCCAACAACAGGAACCATGGGTGGTGGTGGTTGGCATGGGGCAGCAGGCGAGGTGGTGGTTGGCGTGGTGCAGCAGGTAGTGCGGTGGTGGTCGTGGTGTTGTATCGGGTGAGGGTGAGGGTGGAAAGGTGTGTGGGACTGGTGGGTGGTGGTGGTGTGCGTGAGGGTGAGGGGATATGGTGTAGGTGAGGGTGGTGAAGGGAGTTGGCCGTGGGGCTGGTGGGTGGTGGTGTGTGGTGTGGGGATGCCGTGGTAGGGTTGTGGTGATGGTGTGGAGGTGGGTGGTGGTGGTGGTGGTCGGCGGTGGCCGGTGAGGTTGGGGAAGGGAGAGGGTGTTTTTTTTATTTTGTTGGGTTTTCAATTTTAGGGGTTTTGAGATTGAGAGGTTTTGAGAGAGAGAGTGGAAGAGGGAAATTGTGAGGATGAGAGATAAGTATGTGGGTGGAAAAAAGTATATATATTGAATTAGTGGTTAATTAAGATTAATTAGTGTGGGTAGTGAGAGAGTAGGTTTAATGAGCTTTTATCCCCTCCTTTTTGCTTCCAATCTCAACCCTCCATCTTTCTCATCCAAAGGCTCTAAGGAAGACTTATGGACTCACATGTAAGAAGAGGACTTATATATATATATATATATATATATATATATATATATATATATATATATATATATATATATATATATATATATATAGAGAGAGAGAGAGAGAGAGAGAGAGAGAGAGAGAGAGAGAAGAGATCATGTAAGTCCACCATATGTATTTGAGTCCATAAGTTTTATTAAAGGCCCTTGGATGGTGAAAATGGATGGTCAAGATCAACCTCCAAAAAGTGTGTTTATGGACTAATATCACTCATTCTCTCCTCCCTCACTAATCCTTCTGATTAATCACTAATTCACTATAACTTCCTTTCCTCTCATCCACTTTTCTCACATATCACACAACTCATCTCCTCTCTCAAACCCCCAAAAAATAAAAAACCCAAAAAATCCCAAAAAATAAAAAAACCCAAAAACCCAAATAAATAAATAAAATCCAAATAAATCAAAAAACCCAAATAAATCATTCATTCCTCTCTTCCTCATTCACCACCACCCACCACTATCCCACCCGACACCACCCACCGCCCACCCCCACCGCCGTCGGTAAATTCTATAAACTCGTTTTTTTTCCCAGATTTTGCGTCTCGGTTTTTTTCGTCACTTTTTTTTTTTCTTTTTTTTCAGATTTTGTGTTAAATTTGTTGTTTGGTGTCGGTTTATTTTATTTGTTAATTTTTGTTGGTTTTTGTTGTTACTTATTCTTTTCAAATATCTTCTTGTTATACGTTTTTTTTTAATTTCGGGTTTTAAATATCGTTTTTTTGGTGATATACTTTTTTATTTTTACAAATGTCGTTTCTTTAAAATTCGTCTAGTTATATAAATTTTTCAGTTTTAGTATTTAAATTTAAATGTATATTTATTTATTTATTTCTCAAATTTCAATGTTTATAACTCCAACCTCTTATTTTATAAAATTATTTAAAATTATGTATAACTTCAATCAACATTATGTATAACTTCACTGATATTATGTATAACTTTAATTTACATTATGTACAACTTCAATGATATTGTGTGCAACTTCAGCGATATTATGTATAACTTCAATGAACATTATGTATAACTTCACTGGTATTATGTATAACTTCACTGACATTATGTATAACTCCACTGACATTATGTATAACTTTAACTTACATTATGTACAACAATGACATTGTGTTAGTTTCAAATCTTAATTACATTTGGACAAAAGTTATACTATTATGGATTAAAGTTACACGATTTTGGACTAAAGTTATACAAAAAAGGACTAAAATTATAATATTATGGACTAAAGTTATACAGAAAATGACTAAAGTTATACTATTATGGACTAAAGTTACACAATTTTGGACTAAAGTTATACAAAAAAGGAATAAAGTTATACTATTATGGACTAAAATTATACAAAAAAGGACTAAAGTTATACTATTATTGACTAAAGTTATAGAGAAAATGACTAAAGTTATACCATTTTTGTATAACTTTAGTCCTTATTTGTATAACATTATTCCATATTTGTATAACTTTAGTCTATTTTTGTATAACTTTTACTCATTTTCGATAAATTAGTTGGAATTTATATAATTTTATGTAACTTTAGTCCAATTTTTTGTATAACTTTAGTCCAAATTTGAATTGATATAAGTACTGTTTGTATAAATTTAGTCCATATTTGTATAACTTTAGTCAGTTTTTGTATAACTTTAGTCTTTATTTGTATAACTTTAGTCCATATTTGTATAACTTTAGTCTGTTTTTGTATACCTTTAGTCCATTTTTGTATAAATTTAGTCTTTTTTGTATGACTTTTAGCCATTTTCGATAAATTAGTTGGAATTTATATAATTTTATGTAACTTTAGTACAATTTTTTGTATAACTTTAGTCCAAATCGTATAACTTTAGTCCAAAAGCGTATAACTTTAGTCCAAATCGTATAACTCTAGTACAAAATAAATTAAATTATGTAACTTTAGGAATATAAATTCAGATTTGAACCAACACATAAGAAGATGATAGTAAAGTTACACATATCAAAATGTAATATAAGACATATTTGAAATAAAAAAATATAAAATAAGTAAATAACAACATAATAAGTAAATAACAACACACAACAAAATAGTATAAATTGTATAACTTTAATGTTTGAAGGGTATAACTTTAGTCATAAATAGTATAACTTTAATGTTTTGAGGGTATAACTTTAGTCGTAAATAGTATAACTTTAATGTTTTAAGTGTACAACTTTAGTCGTAAATAGTATAACTTTTATAAAAACCAAATAAAAAACGAAAAAAGAATCGAAAATAACGTAATCCATAATAACAAAAACAAGAGGAGATTGTTATTTCACATATAACCATTGAATATCTAAGAAAAAAACCCGAATATCTAAGAAAAAAAACCAAATAACAAAAAAATAAACGAAATAACAATAACAAGAGGAGATTGTTATTTCACATATAAGCATTGAAGTTGTACATAATGTCATTGAAGTTAGGCATAATGAACATTAAAGTTAACAAATAGACCTTAGAAAAAAATGTAATTTCACAAATCTAAAAAAAAAAACCAAATAGATATAAAAATTAAAATCAAGAAATCTGAAAAATTAAAATCAACAAATCTAAAAAACCAAAATTTAAAAAGATTTGAAAATAACAGAATTCAAAATTTAAGACTAGAAACTAAAAACATAAAGGATAAAAAAAAACGTGAAAACTGAAAAAGAGAGAACGGTCTAGATTTGTTGATTTTAATATAATTTTATGTAACTTTTAGAAATATAAAAAAAAACACCCAACCACAAATTAAAAACATGAAAATCAGCACAATCAGCACACCCAACCACAAAAAAAAAAAGAACAACTGAAAAAGAGAGAACGGTGGCCGACAACCAGCACAACTGTCACCCAAAAAACCACCAGCGACCCACAACCGTCACCCTCCGCCCCATATCTAAATAAAAAAAAAAGAAAAAAAAGGAGAAGAAGGAGGGAGGCCGGCGAGGGCTGTGGGGTTGTTTGGTGATTGATGCGACCATAATTGGCGCATATTTAGCCCCCGAATTACCATTGTTTCTATGCTTTTTAGTGCCTATTTGGGTCATTTCTTATCTTTAGATCTTTGTTTTGCATACTCTTTGAGATTTTGATCCCTTGGTAGGAAAGGAGTAAGAATCTTGCATTTTCATGGCAAAACAAGGCTAAATTGATCATATTCAATGACCAAGCATCAAGGAGAGACAAGACTAGAAGGCCTTTGTACATAGCATAGTAGAAGAGCATTTTTGAGAAAAGGATCCTTGAGTCCCCAAGGAAATCCCCAAGGAATTCATGAAGAAAAGGGAAGAAAAAGAAGAAGGAAAGCTCATTGAGCTACAATCCGAACGGATTGTAGAGAATCCGTCGTCCTCGCCGATCCGAGCGTCCTCACCAGAATCGCTCGGATTGCCCATGCCCAGTCCGTGCGTCTTGTTCCTTGATCCGCTCGGATTGTCCATCCCAGATCCGGCCGTCCCGACTCCCAGCCGCACGGATCACAGAGCACAGCGCAATTTCGTTCTTCAAGCTACGAAATGAAGAAGCCCTTCTCTCGGACAATCCCGGAGGCTCCTTGCTCAACTTAAAAAGTGTAATTACTAGTTTAGCCCTTAGTTAACCCTAATGCATCCTCCCTAATTCTCACTATAAATACCCCATTAGTCTAATTAGAGGAGCATGTTCTTCTTATCAATAATTAGTGTAGTTAATATCAATCAAATCTCTCTTCAATATTGTAATCAAATATTAATCAAGTTTTAATCCAAGTTTTAGTTCCTTAATCTCTCTCTTGTTCTTACTTTATTTTGGGTAATTGAAGATTATTTGGGTTATTATTGGGAGATTGACAACCTCTCAATCTAGGATTCAAGTACTTCTATTATTCTTGCTTTATTATTGGAATCATTAGTAGGTATAATCTCTTAATCCCTTTTTAATTATTGCTAATTACTTTCATTTATTCATCATGTTTCATTATGTTAGTATGATTGACAACCTTTCTAGCATGATCAATATGATAATGAGTGAGTAGTCTCTTAGCTAGGGTTTAATGGGTGATTAGGGAAACCAACATGGGGAATGATTCATGCTTAAATTAATATGCTTTCATATCTTATTTGCTTGCTTGTTTTGATCTTAATGCATGCACATGTTATATTTGATGAAATGCTAAGCCTATGAATCCTTGCATTTACTATCATCTTCTATCCTTTCAACTTGACTTGTAAGACATAACCCAACTCGAGTCTTGTTAGACCATGCATGTGTTAAGTAGGGAAGATTAAGTCGACTTGTAGGTGTTGTACAATCCAAGAGATTCGGCTCCGGGACCCAAACTTTCCTAGGATTGTAAGATATAACCCAACTCAATCCATCACAACAATAATTGCTTGCTTATAATTTGAGAACATGTTTGTATGATCATATCCCATGATTCCCCTATGAACCCATGACACCCTAGTGCTTTTAATCAATTGTTTACACCCTTATTTCATTTACCTTGATAGTTTATTTTCATTGCTATTTTAGTTTAGTAACCTTCTACATCAACCCAATTTGTGACACCCCTAGACACCGCTAGTTACAATAGAATCTTCATTTCAATACCGTCCCTTGGGATCCGACCTTTACTTGCCTCTTTACTAATTGTAGAGTTGTTTGTGAAGTATAAATTGTGTTTTGTATCGACCATTGACCAACGACCACATATGCTTAATTGTGAACACCAAATGGCTCCGATCAAAAATGGCGCCGTTCTTGGGGACGGTGTTTAATTGATTTAAGATTTCTTTTATTGTTTTTAGTTGTGTCTTTTTCACCTTGGGAAGTAAAACTCCTCAAGGTTTGTTCTAATTGTTTTTGAGTTGTTTGATATTTTGCATGTCTAGAAGGTTACAAAGAGATTTGTTACCTTTTGACCGTGAAATCGAAAGAACCTTGACGAATAATAGGAGACTTGTTAGCAGGAATTTGGGAGGTGTTGGTGAAGTTGTTCAACCCACTAGTGAGTTTGTCAATCCTTTTGCAATAGAAGGAGAAGAGAACCCATTAAACAATACCACACAAAATCCACCTACAATGCCTAAATTCTCGTCTCACTCTATACCCACCGAGGAGGATCTACCAAACGGTACTCCTACCCCACAACATCTTACCGGAAACTTTATTGCCAAGTCCGCCTTCATCCAACTAGTTGAGAGGAGCCAATTCGGGGGAATGCCTAGTGAGGACCCTCATTCTCATATGGAAACATTTTGTGATTATTGTGAAGCTATCTCTCAAACGGGCGTGACTCAAGACCAAATAAGATGGGTCTTATTTCCTTTTTCGTTAATCGGCACCGCAAAGCAATGGTTGAAGGGCCTTGATAAGGCCACCCTTGGAATAGATTCTTGGAAGAAGCTAGCTCTAGCTTTCTACAAAAAATTCTACCCACCGGAAAAGACCAATATGCTAAGAGCTCAAATTACGGGTTTTAAGCAAAGGGATGAAGAATCTTTGTATGAAGCTTGGGAGCGGTTCAAAGGTATTTGTCGCTCATGTCCTCACCATGGACTTAGCGAATGGTTTTTAGTGCAACAATTTTGGAATGGTTTATATGAAGATTCAAGGAACATTCTCAATATGGGATCAAATGGAATGTTCACCGAAGTTGATGACAATCAAACATGGAACAAGATTGAGGAAATGGCGGTCCATAATTCGCAATATAGTAGGCCTCGCAAGGCTACTAGAGGAAAGTATGAAGTGGACACCGTTACTCAATTGGGTGCTCAACTTAGTGCTCACATTGACACAATCAACTTGAAGTTTGAACAAGCTATGGCTAGACTTGAGGAAAGCTCAAAATCATCAAAGCACCATGTCAATGCCATGACGGCATCCTTATCAATCCCAAGCGGGATATGTGAGAATTGTGGAACCTTAGGTCATGACTCAAGTGAATGTAGGGGAACAACCGAGCAAGTCAATGCTTTCCAAGCTTACAAAAGCGGTACCCCTTATTCAAATTTTTACAATGAAAACACCAAATTCCATCCAAATCTCTCATACAAAAGCCAAAATGTCCAAAACCCTCAAACAACATACACTCCACCACCCATGAGAAATCAAAACCAAAGACCCTTTTTCAATCAAAACCAAGGTTACCAAAATCAAAATCCATACAATCACCACAATGACCAAAGTTTTGATGTCCAAAAAGCGGTCCTTCAAATGCAAAAGAATCAACAAGAATTTTTCACCCAAATGCAAAAAGATAGCCAAGCAAAAGACACCACCATCAACAACATTCTAGCTCACACCAAGATGTTGGAAACACAATTGACCCAACTAGCATCTTCGAGCTCACAAAGACAAAAGGGGCAATTACCACCTCAAGGTAATCCCCTAGACATGAAACGGTTAGTGCCATTCACTTGAGAAGTGGTACAAGGTATGAAGCACCGAAGGAGCAAGTTGAGGATAAAGTTGTGAGAGCTAGTGAGAATGAAGTTGTGGTGCAAAGTCCCAAAGAAGGGGAATCATCAAAAGAAGAAAGTTCAAAGAAAAATGAAGATAAAGCCAAAGAAAAGGAGCCCATTGTGATTAGACTTCCTTTTCCAAGTCGTCAAGCCAAGCCTAAATTTGATGATCAACTTGGAAAGTTCATGGAAATTGTGAAGAACTTAGAAGTCTCAATTCCTTTCACGGAATTAATCAATCACGTTCCGACCTATGCAAAGTACATGAAAGATATCCTCACAAAGAAGAAGTCGATCCGGAAACTTGAGACTATCGCCTTCACTAAGGTGAGTAGTGCCATACTTCAAGGGAGTTCACCTCCAAAGTTAAAGGATCCGGGAAGCTTCTCAATACCGTGTACCATTGGCGACACAACGATCAACAAAGCCTTATGTGATCTAGGGGCTAGCGTGAGTGTCATGCCATACTCGGTAAGTAAAAGGTTGGGAATGGGAGAGCTTAAATGTACCAATATCACTCTTCAAATGGCCGATAGATCGACGAAGACACCGCTAGGGATATGGGAAGATGTCCCCGTGCGAATCGGGAAGTTTTTCATCCCGGTGGACTTTGTCATTGTTGATATGGAGGAAGATTCCAACATTCCAATCATCTTAGGAAGACCTTTCCTACACACGCATGGTGCGGTGATTGATGTGAAGCATGGAGAGCTCACTCTAGAAGTGGGAGATGAAAGCATAACTTTTAATCTTGACAAGACCATGAGAGCTCCTCGTTTGCATGAGCCATGTTTCATGATTGATCATTATAGCCGGAAAGATGAGAAGAAGAGATCGGAACTCCAATGGAGGAAGAAAGTTGAAGATGCTCCATTCAAAGAGCAAGTGAATTGTGACAAGGAGAGCTTGCAAAGCTCATCAAAATCAACCAAGGAAGAAGATGATGGCCTCATTGGCCAAAAGAAGAATTTGGGAGAGTTGTCTCCATCCAAGCAAGAGATTTTCAATGATCAACTCAATGAAGTTTGTGGTCTTTGGGACGACGAATTTGAAGGGATCTTTAATCCCTACATTGGGCATGCCATCGATCATGATCAACAACAAGAACCACGGTCTATTGAGGACCTCTACCATAACAACGAACAAGCTTTTAATTACTTCTTCGAGGTGTTGAGCAACATCAACAACACCTTGAACATGCCTCCTTGACATCTCATCAAGAATGAGAGTTTGGTGGAGTCCTCCTTAAACCACCATTTGTAAATATTTCTAACTCCCTAACTTACATTTAATTTTTGCATTGCATTTTTGTCATTTTTGGATTTATTTTTACTTTGATCAAAATAATTGTCATGAAAAGAGAGAAGTGAGGGAGGGACTAATGATTTTAATTAATGTGTAGTGATTTACCTTAGTGTGGGGATGGGAATTGCCTAGGCTATTCATGCCTTAGTAGTGCCCCCACAATGAAGAACACAAGATTTGAAAGAAAGAAAGAAAGAATGATAAGGGAATGCGTTGGTGCACGGATGGACTCGAATCCGTGTACACAAGGACCAATCCGAGCGGATTCCGAGAATCCGCCCGTCTCTGAGAGGATCCGAGCGTCCTGCCGAGAAGACGCCGTCTTGGGCCTGAGCTGAAAAACGCAAAATTCTTGATCGTTGAAGAATCCGAGCGGATTCGGAAAGACGCCGTCTCACGTAATCCGTCCGTCTTGTGGACAATCCGCCCGTCTTGCAGCTGAAGAAAAACAAAGAAAAATCTCGGGACAAGAATCCGTCCGTCTCAAGTGAAATCCGCCCGTCTCGTCTCAAAGAGAATCCGAACGGATTCCCAGTAATCCGCCCGTCTCTAGGCGGGATTTTTGAAAATTTGAAGTCAAGAATCCGAGCGGATTTGCGCCTAATCCGCACGGATTGTCCCTGCGTCCTAACATTGTCGAGTTCTTTAAATACCCACCCCACCTTCATTCATTCATTCATTCACTCATAAACACTACCCATACCACCAAAACCCTCATCCTCCCCATCTCAAAAACAAAAACCCTCAACAAAACTCACCAAAATCAAATCAAACCATCTTTCAAATAACAAATCAATCACTCCATCTTCATTAATAATCAAAACCAAGACCAAAATCTTCACCTTTGAATTGATTTTTGTTCTCATAAAGGCAAAGCCTTTCACTTTCAAAATCGATTTGGGCATTCTACAAATTGAAGATTTTTGATCTTTTTCTTGGTTAGCTCATCAAATGGCAAGAACAAAGGGAGCAACAAAAGCAAAGGCAAAGGTAACAAAGGCACCAAAGACTACAACTCTCTCTCAAAGGCAAAAAGCTCTACAAATGAAGAAAGCTTTGGCAATGGTGGTATCAACACCAAACTTGGAAGTGCAACAAACTCAACAAATTTCTATGGAAGCATCACCCTCTACTCCGGTAATTAATCAACTCTTGCATTACCCGGAGGTAACATTCATTTCCGACTCCCATAGAAATACATTTGTCAAGTTTGCTATGAAACAAATTCAATCCACAAAATTCATATGCCAAGATGCTTTAGAGAAGTTGGGTATTCTTGAACAAACGAGAGTCTTTTTCAATGGAGGAAGTAACATACCCCTCCCTTGTCTTGGAATTCTTAAGTTCCTTGAAAGTGACAAAAGTTGAGAATAGGGAAAATATTGAGTTTCGTCTAGCTAACACTAGTAGACGCATTTCCTTTCCGGAATTGGGTGCAATTTTGGGTCTTAGCGATGAACATAAATTCTATAAGCAATATGGGAAGTATGATCCCGAGCCTCTTTGGGAGGCAATCTCCGGGAAGAAATTTGAAGATTTTAAAGCTTGTCGTGCTCTTTTGGTCCATCATCCGGGCATAAGAATATGGCACAAAGTTGTGGGAAATACCATAATTGCTAGAAAAGACACCAATCATTTCACGGGACTCGATTTTATTCTCCTTGAATCAACTTTGAATATTGGAAGAATTCACACCAAGCCTTACAATTCTTTGAGGCTATTGGTTGATAGATGGCTCCATATAGATAGTGGGAAGAAGGGTCAAACCGTAATTGTTAATGGCGGCCTTGTCACGGTCCTAGCCAAGCACTTTGATCCTAATTTCAATAAGGATAGCAAGTACAAGGCTAAGGATGGTGGCCATCTCATTGATATGTCCACCTTGATTAACAAGTTTAAGTGGGTTGTTCACAATTCCCTTGATACCAAGTATGGGTGGCTTACAAGTGAGGCTCGATCATTCACTTTACCCGCAAAGATTTGCCGTCTTAGTGTCCACCGGACCAACTATTTACTTCCCTTATCCGAAGAAGCCGAGTACATCATTCAACAACAAAAGGGTGATCATGAAACCCCTCCTCTTCCATTGTTATACCACCTTACCCCTATGATTATGAAGAGTTCAAACCACAAGGAGTTGAAATTGGGAAAGACTATGTAACTCTTCTAATGCAAGCCATGCACAAGCAAGCTCATGAAGATCGGAAGAATGCTTATTTAGCTCAATATCCTCCCCTCCTACATTTAGCTAGGCAAGGACTCCTTGATCCATCTTGTCCTTTGCCTAGTTGGGCGGATAGAGAAGCCTTGTTTCCGGGTGCATCTAGGGACGTGGTGGAAGACAATGAGGTTGTTGGAAATGATGAGGAGATTGATGATAATATTGAGGAAGAAGCAAGTGGAGATGAAGAAAGAGATGGTGAAGATGGTGAAGAAAATGATGAGGAAGATGATGATGAAGAAAGCAAAGAAGAAAGTGCCAAGGAAAGTGGCAATGTGACCACTTCTCATGAGGGAAGTGGTGATGATAGTAGCATGATGGAAGACTAGCCTTGGAGATTCCTACTCTCCCACGGTTTGTCTATATCTCTTTGTATTTTATTTTCATTTTGATCATTGTTGGTTTAGTCCTAGCAACATCAAAGGACTCACACCTCGGTTCCTTTGAGGTGTTCTTTATTGTTCCCACTTTTGTAAAATCCAAAATGACAATCTAGTCTCATGCATAGCATTGTATGTGCATAAACTCCCCCATGCTTTGACATTAGCAATAGTGTCTTGCTTGGTTTGGGGAAGTTAATGCATACGCAACGGGAGGTAATTTAAATTATCCTCTCCGTCATAACAAAAACCATGCATCATGTAGTATAGCTTAGTGTAGAATTGCATTTAGCATAGAAATCATACATCATTCTTTGCATAATTTCCATCATTTTGGCCATTGAGGACAATGCCCATATTAGTGTGGGGATGGGAATTCTAACTCTTAACTTTTATTCAAAAACCATAAAAATTGAAAAATTTCAAAAATCATAAAAATTTGAAAAATTGAAAAAACCAAAAACAAGTTCATTTCCTTTGTATATATTGTCTTGTATATATTATGTTTGTTTCATCCTTGTTCACTTTGATTGACTACGCCACATCCGAGACATGAGGATATTGAAGACCGCATGGTATGATCTTTCCAATCTCCTTTTTCCTCTTTATGTTAATGACTATGTGGCTTTATTTTGATTGATGCGGTAAAACAATGTGAACTTAGGACTTGCATTTAGTTTATATGTCATATTAGTTGGTAGAATCATTTGCATTAGGATGTTTATATGTTAGTTACATCATGGCATGTAGTTTGCATGTTAGAAAAATTTTGCGAAACCGTCTACTTGGGAAGCTTGACAAGTGTATATAGGCCCTAGTAGATGCTTTTTATTCTTAAGACTTTGCTTGTTAGAATGCTTGTAAAACACCCTAGGATGTGTCATGCTAGTATCCTTTGACCCATGGTTTAAGGCCTAGTCAAGAGTACCTTGTGGTGTGATAACTCCTTGGCTACCGTTTATTCCAAGGTGACCCTTGAAACCATGCATACTTCTATCATTCATCCATATTCTACCATGCATTTTTGTCATCAAAGGGAATGGGCACAAAAAAAAAGAAATTGATTTGAGTTCAAAGAAATGAAAAGTGAAAGAAAGTTTGCAAAAATGCATCAAAAGAAAAGAGGAGCAAAAAAAAAAAAAATAGAACTCCTAAAGCTTCAAAAATAAGGCACCCTCGTTACTAATTGGGGTGACTTTGAAAATGTTCAAAAAGAAATGCAAAAAGTTGTCAAGTATTGAAATGCCAAAAATCAAAAAGAAATGGCAAGAAAGTGTTCTCAAAAAGTCAAATGCCAAAGAAATTTGGGGGGGAAAACAAAAACAAAAGCAAACTCCCAAAAGTGAAACTCAAATATCTATCGATCCCTTTATCCATCGTATCCATTTTTGTGCATGGTAGAGAGGGGACGACCCTTCTTCTTGTCTAGGCAAGAGGGGGAATTCCGCGATCCTCCAGTGTTTCTAACACCATAGGGAGTCTATTCTTGACAAAAGCATTTAACGATTGAGGACAAAGGTACCCTAGCTTGACACAACTTGGAGGTGATTTATTGGTATCCTTCTAGGCTTAGTAGTTTGAACAAATTGCATCTATGAAGGATTGTGTACCCTTGAATTGCTTCCCTTGTAAATAATTTCCGCCACTTAGATGAGGAAAGTGGCTATTATTTTTGTAGATGCATCCATTATGTGATTTTGTGTGCTTAATGTTTGGATGTGTCGCCATTTTGGCAAGACCCACCTTGCCTTGCAAGAAGGCATCCTACCTCATGGTTGTCTTGTTGTGAGTTGAAGGGGCGGAGTGAGACCCGCTAATTGTCTCATATCGGCTATTATTATTAGGTTAGGTTAGTATTGGTCCTAGTCTTTGTCACCTCTTTACTCGGGACGAGCAAAGGTTCGGTTTGGGGATATTTGATGCGACCATAATTGGCGCATATTTAGCCCCCGAATTACCATTGTTTCTATGCTTTTTAGTGCCTATTTGGGTCATTTCTTATCTTTAGATCTTTGTTTTGCATACTCTTTGAGATTTTGATCCCTTGGTAGGAAAGGAGTAAGAATCTTGCATTTTCATGGCAAAACAAGGCTAAATTGATCATATTCAATGACCAAGCATCAAGGAGAGACAAGACTAGAAGGCCTTTGTACATAGCATAGTAGAAGAGCATTGTTGAGAAAAGGATCCTTGAGTCCTCAAGGAAATCCCCAAGGAATTCATGAAGAAAAGGGAAGAAAAAGAAGAAGGAAAGCTGCTGAGCTACAATCCGAACGGATTGTAGAGAATCCGTCCGTCCTCGCCGGATCCGAGCGTCCTCACCAGAATCCGCTCGGATTGCCCATGCCCAGATCCGTGCGTCTTGTTCCTTGATCCGCTCGGATTGTCCATCCCATCCGCCGTCCCGACTCCCGGCCCGCACGGATCACAAAGACAGCATAGCAGTTTCGTTCTTCAAGCTACGAAATGAAGAAGCCCTTCTCTCGGACAATCCCGGAGGCTCCTTGCTCAACTTAAAAGTGTAATTACTAGTTTAGCCCTTAGTTAACCCTAATGCATCCTCCCTAATTCTCACTATAAATACCCCATTAGTCTAATTAGAGGAGCATGTTCTTCTTATCAATAATTAGTGTAGTTAATATCAATCAAATCTCTCTTCAATATTGTAATCAAATATTAATCAAGTTTTAATCCAAGTTTTAGTTCCTTAATCTCTCTCTTGTTCTTACTTTATTTTGGGTAATTGAAGATTATTTGGGTTATTATTGGGAGATTGACAACCTCTCAATCTAGGATTCAAGTACTTCTATTATTCTTGCTTTATTATTGGAATCATTAGTAGGTATAATCTCTTAATCCCTTTTTAATTATTGCTAATTACTTTCATTTATTCATCATGTTTCATTATGTTAGTATGATTGACAACCTTTCTAGCATGATCAATATGATAATGAGTGAGTAGTCTCTTAGCTAGGGTTTAATGGGTGATTAGGGGAAACCAACATGGGGAATGATTCATGCTTAAATTAATATGCTTTCATATCTTATTTGCTTGCTTGTTTTGATCTTAATGCATGCACATGTTATATTTGATGAAATGCTAAGCCTATGAATCCTTGCATTTACTATCATCTTCTATCCTTTCAACTTGACTTGTAAGACATAACCCAACTCGAGTCTTGTTAGACCATGCATGTGTTAAGTAGGGAAGATTAAGTCGACTTGTAGGTGTTGTACAATCCAAGAGATTCGGCTCCGGGACCCAAACTTTCCTAGGATTGTAAGATATAACCCAACTCAATCCATCACAACAATAATTGCTTGCTTATAATTTGAGAACATGTTTGTATGATCATATCCCATGATTCCCCTATGAACCCATGACACCCTAGTGCTTTTAATCAATTGTTTACACCCTTATTTCATTTACCTTGATAGTTTATTTTCATTGCTATTTTAGTTTAGTAACCTTCTACATCAACCCAATTTGTGACACCCCTAGACACCGCTAGTTACAATAGAATCTTCATTTCAATACCCGTCCCTTGGGATCCGACCTTTACTTGCCTCTTTACTAATTGTAGAGTTGTTTGTGAAGTATAAATTGTGTTTTGTATCGACCATTGACCAACGACCACATATGCTTAATTGTGAACACCAAATGGCTCCGATCAGTGATGGTGGTGTTAGAGGAGCCGAGAAGGAAGGAGGAAAAGGGAGGCGGTGACGGAATGGTGTCGGGATGAGGAGGAGGGTGGCCGGTTGAGCCGTGGGTGAGGAGGAGGAGGAGAAAAATTGTGTTAGGCGGGGTAGTCGGGTTCTGTGGTGGTGTCGTGGTAGATGGAGGAAATGGCAAGATGTCGTGGCCGCTTGGGCGTTGGTGGTGACTGTGGCAGTGGCGGCAGCAGGTCGGGGTTTGTGAGAGGGGTGGCGGCAAGTGGTGCTTTTGTGGTTGTGGTTTTGGGTTTTTTTAATTTGTTTGGTTTTTGTTTTTATTTGTTTGGGTTTTTATTTGTTGGGAGAGAATGAATGAGGAGAGGGTGAGTGACTGATTAAAGAGGGTGAGTGAATGAAATGGATGAAAGGAGGTTATGAGAATGAGGATTAAGAAGGGAGATTAATTGAGTTAGGGAGGTAATTAGATGAGATCAATTTGTGGCCCTCCATTGAGATGAAATCTCAACCTTCCATCCCCTCCATCCTATGGTCCTTATAAAGACTTAAGGACTCATAAGATGGAAGGGACTTATGAGAACCCTTCTATATATATATATATATATATATATATATATATATATATATATATATATATATATATATATATATATATATATAGAAATTGAATCATGTGAGGCACCCTTCTTAGGATGACGCGGCTAGCCTCATTCTAAACCATCGGATCTAAAAACTAATAACGCACCAGATAATTCCACGTGTCCCGTACATAACCCAATCTAAAAGACACGCCTAATACTCCATCATTTACTCCTCTGACTCCAAGCTCTTCACTTTATCTCTCTTCATCTTGTCTTCGTCTACAGCTCTCTCTTCGCCATTCACCTACATTTCGATCGCCATTTTATCACTCAACCTTTGATCGCCATTAGCAACCTAATTTCTTCTCGGAATTAGGTAATTTTGATAAACTAATTTTCACTTCGATTCATCCGATTTCATTCCGCTTCCATAACACTAATTTTCGATCAACTTAATTAATCTGTTAAACTTTCGATCAACTAGTTTAATTACTTATTTCCGTTCTTCTTTTGCAGGTTTTGATCGATTTCTCCGCTTCTTCGTAGGTACCTTTCCCTTTCTTTACTATTTACTACCTAGATTTCGATTTTTGTTGCTTAATTTGTTAACTTTTGGTCAGAAACTTATTTTATTAGTTTAATTACTTTGTTTCGCTCTTGTTTTACTATTTTCCTTCACTCGATTTCAGTTGATTTCTATGCGTTTCTATTGTGCTTCATTATGCTTGCAATTGAAGCTTCGTTGTTATTCTTCAGTGTTAGTTATGATCGATTTCATGTAACCTATAGGTTTGTGATGAAACACTCATTACGAAATGTTGAATGATACCTTAGTTTGTTAGTATAAATTAGTCTATGTTGTTGTTTCATAGTTAATTTTAGTAGCTTCACCTCTATTTTGCGAGTTTTTTGGATGCTTCAGTACAAATTTTTATGATTACCTTATCGTTCTTTGGATGTGTGTTTCATTTTCGGAGGTTTGAGGAAATTTCAGTAG
Source organism: Silene latifolia (assembly GCF_048544455.1). Classification (NCBI taxonomy): domain Eukaryota; kingdom Viridiplantae; phylum Streptophyta; class Magnoliopsida; order Caryophyllales; family Caryophyllaceae; genus Silene; species Silene latifolia. Next base: position 118,986,625 of record NC_133531.1, read on the forward strand.
CTACCACGTCTTTTTAAACACGATGTTGCTTGAGTGTTCAGTCGATTTCTTGCCGAAAAAAGATCGTGATATTTTATTAGTTTAATATTAGACTGACCACAATAATTAAATGAAGTACATAAAAATAGAGTTCTGATGTCTTCAACATATATCATAGTCAGTCTGAACCTTGTTCTTCAACAGCTATTCTATCTGTAAACAACAGATTGGAGGTATTATCGATGTGGATAATTCTCCAAATGGCTCCCAGCAGTATGGATCATACGATAGAGTCCTTGCAGTCGCTTTAGTTGTATGGTATTTAAGGTTATGTCTGTGCATGGAAGGTCATCACTGCACGCCAAATGTAATGGCATTAATGTGTATGTTCCTTTAATGTTTTGATATGTGACGTCTGACACAGCAACAGCCGTTGTTTCATTCTTGCATTTGTTTTTGTCACAATAATATTGGTCAATCACAATCGATAGTTGAACCTCAGTCATTTGAATGTTTGACAACATTATTCCTTGCATAAATCCCGAATCACCCGGGAGAACAGAACAGTTGGAGGCATATAATTTAAAAACGATATAACATACAAGTAATTTTCCTATGATATAAAGTTTATTACACAGCTGTACTGCTTGAGGTGTTGTTACTTATTTCTTATGCACTGATGATATTACTCAACTTTTTATAAGTAATATTTGTCGTGCATTTTCTACCTGTCATGTCTTTATGCGGACTCCTGTCATCATGCCTTGCATACTAACGTCTCTGACGGTGACATTAGAGACACATGCGTTAGTGCTGAACCTCCCTAGACAGCCAATGCTGCTGCCATGTCCGGGTCCACATTTCACATTGTGGACATACACATTTGAACATATTCTCACAGCTCTTCTTTTTCTGAGATAATAGCAATCATTCTATGCAATTTTCGACACTATTTTCATTATAGGTCATCATCTGGGGCAAGGATAAGGTTGCGTGCACCCGGTCCTATAATACCCCGCCAATTGTAGGAGCTCTCAAGGTAATAGGGTAATGTTGTTGCTGTCAAGCTAAAAGTTCCTTGCATAATGACCTGTGTTGCTTATTAGCCAACTTGTCGTACCCTATCTTTGACTGCCAAATATTCTTCTGCTTGATCTTTCATTCATCTATTTATAATTCTGCCTAATAATACAGTATGTTCTTTGCAGTTGGACTGGGTGTCTAAGGCATTCATTTGATGGAGGTCGAACTTGGACAGAGAGAGAACAACTTCCAGCTGGTATATTAGGACCTATTAAAAATAAGTTTTAGATATATTCCTACCCTAATATTGCATAAATTTGTGAGTATTCATCTTCCATCCAGAAGGTAACTTGGATTTTTAACCTGTCATCATATTAACCTATTTTGTTGGATGACGGCCGAATCATCTGTGGCTCTTCTGTAGAAAGCTGGAACGCGTGGGGTGCTTGGGTTGAGGTCAGTCCAACATTCTGAAATAACTTGCATTTTTACAGAAACTTTTATTTTCACCATATGTTTAAACCTAGTTCTAGTCAGGACATTTAGTATAACTTAAGACCACAAGGCACTTCCTTCAGAGTTTTTTACCCTACAGCATTTCCGAGGATTGGAACTTGAGCTCTCTGATTTTTGAGACTCTTGTTACTTGTCACAAATAATAAAAATCGTTCTGCCTTTTTTTGTTTTTTGTCAATTTTTTTCCTGAACCTTTGTTCAGGTAACCTCAAATTTAGGTGAAACTTGGAGAAAATATGGTCCAATATACATTTCTAATGAGGATATGAGTGTGATTCAGCCGGTACCTTACAAGACAGAGAATGGGAATCTACGAGTTTTACTGCGATCAGTTATCGGACGAGTCTGTATGTCAGAATCTCTAAACCAGGGACATACCTGGAGTCATGCAAAGCCAACTGAATTACCTAATCCTAATTCAGGTTTCCGTCTAAAACACTCTTTTGGAATCTTACAACATTAATCCAGTGATAAGTGCCTCAACAGTTCCTACGTATGGCAGTATAAGAGGTCGAATTTAAGATGAGTCGTCAAATATTCATCCAATCTGGAAACATGAGACATTGAGACTTACTTGATATGAAGTTCCCCGGTTAGCTTTACGGCTTTAAATCATTTAAATGACTGGGTCAACAAAGAATCATAAATTATTCAGAATCATCATCGTCATCAAGATGAGAACTTTCCCAAAATTTGTAAGTATGTTTCTGTAAACCCTCCATTTTAGAATCCCCTTTTTATAATTTCCCAATTACCCACTTCAAATAATCATTAAATATCTCATCTTTCTTCTGAATTTGACGATTAATTGTGTAATTGATAGTGGTAAAAGGGTTGATTTTACGATTGATTAAAGGGATATGTGCTGGTTTCAGAGGAAATTAAAGAAGGGGACAAGATGATCAAATTTGTGTAAAGAGAGCCTTATGCTTACTGGAATGGAATCCGTTTGTTGCACCAACAGGGATGAATCTTTTTCTCTCGAATGTTTATACAGGTAAAACATCATTATCGTATCGCGTACTGGAATGGAATCCGTTATTCTCATGTTTACAAATTTAATGATTCTGTTGTTCTACCTGTAATTACAAAAATATATCGCATACTGCTCCCCTTAAATTCAGGACTCGATTAAAGAACCAAACTTGATACGGATGTTTGGAATGCATCTAGTTTTGACTCTTCAAACGTAAAGCTCTATATGGTATGTGGATAAAGTTTACTGATCTATAGACCCGCTTGTTTTTTACAGATACCTTTTCCAAGTATGAAGAAAAGAAAGAGAGGTTGATCACACATTCACACGATATGAGCAACTACGTGAGCAATTAAACATACTCGAACTTAAATTTCCTGATTGGCAGGTTCAACTTTATTTGTGATTATTTTTGTTTCTTGTGTTATTGTAAATGTTTACAAAGATGTTTTCAAATGTACATCAAATCACTAGTGTTTCGATAGGTTTGTTATTTGTTAATACATAAATAATTTTTTGACTAATATCATCTATTAGCTCAAAAGGTAGAGCATTGTGCTATAACACAAGATGTGAGTTCGAGTCTCATATAGATGAACAAATATAAATATAGGATTTTTATTTACTTTGTTAATGCTAATATACGTCAACAGCCACTCAATAAGTTCTTAGATTTACAAAATAAGGTTAAGGTTCACAAAATAAGGTCTAAGTTTCACAAAATAAGGTCCAAGTTTCACAAATCAGGTCTAAACTCAGGTGAGGCAGACTGCTTCGCCATAATTAACAGCGCCCTACCTGACTTCAACCATTTATAACCAAGTTTCCCAAAATCAACTTCTAGTTTCACAATATAAGCTCAAGGATTCACAAAACAAGATCTAGGATTCACAAAATAAGAAATACGAGATGCCGCTACTCGCTACTCTGAACATTCTTTTCAAACCAAGTATTAAGCACTTACAGATTCATTACTCAACCTGGTCCCTGAATGATTTCAGTTTGATATCTCCGTCATTGATTTAATGTTTCACTAAATCAGGTATAGACTCAATGAGGGTGAACACCTCCAACAAATTGAGGCTCAAGTTTCACACAATAAGGGCCAAGTTTCACAAAATAGGAAAAATAAGCTTCATGCCACCCATTTATGACCAAGTTTCACAAAACAAGCTTTAGGATTCACAAAACAGACTCTAGGATTCGCAAAATAAGAACAAGAGCAAAATAGGTGATTTCAACCAATTTATGACCAAGTTTCACAATATTACCTTCTAATTTCACAAAACAAGCCGTAGGATTCACAAAGGTCTAGGCCTCACAAAATAAGAATAAGAGCAAAATAGATAATTTCAACCATTTATGACCACGTTTCACAATATTGTCTTTCAGTTTCACAATATAAGCTCTAAGATTCACAAAACAAGATCTAGGTTTCACTAAACAGGCTCTAGGATTCACAAAATAAGAACAAGAGCAAAATAGGTGATTTTAACCAATTATGACCAAGTTTCACAATATTACCTTCTAATTTCACAAAACAAGCCGTAGGAGTCACAAAATAAGAACAAGAGCAAAATAGATAATTTCAAACATTTATAACCACGTTTCATAATATTACCTTTTAGTTTCACAATATAAGCTCTAAGATTCACAAAACAGACTCTAGGATTCACAAAATAAGAACAAGAGCAAAATAAGTGATTTCAACCAATTATAGCCAAGTTTCACAATATTACCTACTAATTTCACAAAACAAGCCGTAGGATTCACAAAATAAGGTTTAGGCTTCACAAAATAAGAACAAGAGCAAAATAGATAATTTCAACCATTTATGACCACGTTTCACAATATTGTCTTTTAGTTTCACAATATAAGCTCTAAGATTCACAAAACAAGGTCTAGGCTTCACAAAATAAGAACAAGAGCAAAATAGATAATTTCAACCATTTATGACCACGTTTCACAATATTACCTTTTAGTTTTACAATATAAGCTTTAAGATTCACAAAACAAGGTCTAAGATTCACAAAACAGACTCTAGGATTCACAAAATAAGAACAAGAGCAAAATAGGTGATTTCAACCAATTATGACCAAGTTTCACAATATTACCTTCTAATTTCACAAAACAAGCCGTAGGATTCACAAAACAAGGTCTAGGCTTCACATAATTAGAACAAGAGAAAAATAGATAATTTCAACCATTTATGACCACGTTTCACAATATTGTCTTTTAGTTTCACAAAATAAGTTCTAAGATTCACAAAACAAGGTCTAAGCTTCACAAAATAAGAACAAGAGCAAAATAGATAATTTCAACCATTTATGACCATGTTTCACAATATTACCTTTTAGTTTCACAATATAAGCTCTAAGATTCACAAAACAAGGTCTAAGATTCACAAAACATGCTCTAGGATTCACAAAATAAGAACAAGAGCAAAATAGGTGATTTCAACCAATTATGACCAAGTTTCACAATATTACCTTCTAATTTCACAAAACAAGCCGTAGGATTCACAAAACAAGGTCTAGGCTTCACATAATTAGAACAAGAGCAAAATAGATAATTTCAACCATTTATGACCACGTTTCACAATATTGTCTTTTAGTTTCACAATATAAGCTCTAAAATTCACAAAACAAGGTCTAGGCTTCACAAAATAAGAACAAGAGCAAAATAGATAACTTCAACCATTTATGACCACGTTTCACAATATTGTCTTTTAGTTTCACAATATAAGCTCTAAGATTCACAAAACAAGGTCTATGCTTCACAAAATAAGAAAAGAGGAATATAGGTGATTTCAACCACTTATGACCAAGTTTCACAATATTACGTTCTAGTTTCACAAAACAAGCTCTAAGATTCACAAAACAATGTATCAGATTCACAAAATAAAAAAAAGAACAAAATAGGTGATTTCAACCAGATTCACAACATTACCTCCAAGTTTTACAAAATCACCTTCTAGTGTTTCACAAAATCATCTTCTATTCATAAAAAAATCGTTAATTCAATCAAAAAAATTCTTCGGTATGTATGCCCGCCTGGTGACAACACCAATTGTGTATATATAATTCAAGAGAATAGAGATTGTAGGACACATGCCAAACCAAAGCAATGAAACTAACAATAATCCTACTCATATTCGTATATTCATTCATCAATTTGTCTACCTTTGTCTTATAATGCTTCTACACTCGCAACCTCTAGTTCTTTGAAAAAAAATGGTGGATATAGGGATCAGTCATGCTTGAAAACCACAATTTTTCTACTCTGACAACTGCATCCAAGTAATTAAACAAACTCTTGCTTGAACTTTGAAGTTATGGTATCCATGTACGAAGACATTAACTGAGCAGACTTTGAAGTGGCATTGACTTGGTATTCGTCAACCCATCATTTATCATTGGTCTGTTGCTTGCACCTCAGCCAACTAGCACAAGCACACTGCTATTAATGCTTCGAATCATCAAAGGTAAAACCTGTCAAAAATTGATCCTCAGAAACGAAAAAAAATCCTCAAAATCAGATGATAAATTTTTGTCATTAGTAACATATTTTGAGTGTTTTAGTTATTTAAGATAAAATCATATTGAAGAATAAATGCATATAGACAGCTAAAATAGAAAGTACTAACTATTGATTATTTGTATGGTGTTTCTTAGGCACGATAACTCGAACCAAGCACCCGGGTTTGTTCACTATTATGAGGTTCATAAGATAATGTCTAAGATTCACTCAAACAGGTCCTAGATTCACAAAAGCTGGTCTTATATTCACAAAATCAAGTCCTTAGTTTATGGAGCAGATTTAGGCTTAAAGTAAAGGACATGAGCAGTACCAACAAAAACGTCGGGCAAACAAACTTCAAACAGTAAAAGAAAAGAGAATGATAAGCAGGCAGATAAAAATGCTACTGCCAATACCCTGTACAATTGGTATTCAAAGTAATTACAATGAGGATGAAGATGATGAACTTTTTCAATTAGTCCAAAACTACGATTACGAAAACTATAGTAAACCACAGGCATTTGTTTTTAGTTTTTACCAGAACACCCAATAATATTATATATGGAGCCTAAGACGCCATCACGATCACTACACTGAAGATTATTATTCTCCTCTTTGGCAGAAGGTGATTTTTGGTTAGAAACACCAGCCTTTTCTCTCAACAACTCAAGCTTGTCTTTGATCTGCAGTTGTAACACCCCCATATTCAGAGGAGCCTTAACTAGGCCTTCCTTAGCATATAAGGGCGTTACCATCTTGGTTTCCCGAGAATAGTAATAATCAAATGTCGATAAGAGAACTATTATGTTATATTACAAGTGATTTAAACAACAAACGATATAAAAGGTACAACTCAAAGACTACTCGCTACTGCTATCAGATCTCGTGAAGACTCATCCCTGCCCAGACTCCAGCTATCAACAACATCAAGACTGCTAAGACCCGCTCACCATAAGGGATCACGGCAGACACATAAAAAACAAACAACCACACAAGGTCAGTACTGAGATAAGATACGACAACAGCAACTATAATTACCAACACAATACAATGCTATCAATCTCAAACACAATCACAATAACCCAACCAACTCACATCGATCGTCCACCGGACCCGACCACGCCAGTGGGGGACCGCAGCCGTTCCCACCAAATCCCCGCTCCTCACAATGAGCGATAACCCTGTCCATTAATGTGCACATCCCCTTCCGTGGCGGGTTCCACGAAGGGCAAAACTAGGGCGTGAAGCCACTCCCGCAAGTGACCCCACTCAGCCGAGGACACGCCTCGAGAACCAGAGACAAACAATCACAACCAACAACCGTCACAATATAATTACTATATTATGCAATCACAATACAATCACAACGACCGACATACTAGACCATCTACAGAAACTGAGTAGGCGAACCTACCTTTAAGCAACTGCAACCAACCCATGTCGGCAACCAACATATCCAGCGACCAAGCACAGCCTATAACCACAATACAAATATCTATTACTATCAAGCAAACCCTATTTGTAAAGAACAAGGACACGGATGATGATTATGACATACCTATAGGGAGAAACTCAGCAAAAGACCGCTACCCGATTCAAGTGACGCTCTCCTAAGGCACAAGGAACTTCAAAAGGCTTCCATGGAGGTTTTGAGGTGAAGGGAAGGGAAAGAGGCGACTGAAGGATAGGAGGAAAGTGGCAGAAGTGATATGTGGATTTAACAAAACACGATATAAAACCCTCGCTGAAAACTCGGTACTCGATCGAGTACCCAACATACTCGATCGAGTGGCCCCCTACTCGATCGAGAAACCTAGCTACTCGATCGAGTAGCCTCTACTCTATCGAGCACCACTCATAACACGCAACCCAAGATGGTTTTGGCACGCAATTCTAAGACTACCCCCGCTCCCAAGGTCAGTCAACGCTGGTCAAAGGGTCTCTAAAAGGGCGGGTATTACAGTCTTCCCCCCTTAAAAGAACTTCGTCCCCGAAGTTCAACTCACCTATCTCACGCACAAGACACGGAAAAACACGACATCACCAATCCTCCTACTCAAACCATTGTTCCCGGAAATATCGCCCCCCCATGTCATCATCATCACCGTCTACGCTCTATACCTATCGACTCTTACAACTATCACGCAAACATTATCACCGTTAATTGTCACTCTATATGTATGCATCAATTCTTACAAATTATTATATATCAAACATCGACCTTGCCATACGAGCCAACACAAACGACCATCACTCATCACATGATAACGACTATCAACCCGAAACGTATCTCATGTCAACCTCATACTGCACAACTAAAACCACTGTGTTACTCACTAATTCATTCTATTACGACACATCGTGCCACAACTGGCTCTTTATGACGGTCCTTTAAAACATACTATCACATTCATTTTAACGAACTAAAGTAACCACCTAGACTTCATGTAAGCAATGTGACCAACGTACCAGAAAAATTAGTAATTAAACAACAAAACCTCGTAAACGAATAACAACATAACTTCAAAATCAGCCTTTTTATTTTGCGACATTACTCTTCCCCTCTAAAAAGGAACTTCGTCCCCGAAGTTCACCACCAAAATTACAACACATTTTACTTATTACTTGATTCCTAACGTGTATTAGAAACATAGTATTTATTATGGACATTGCTCGTTAAGCATATGCTCGTTAAATTATAAATCATATACATACATCGGGATAACTCGCCGCCGTCGATAAAGTACGTTAATATCGTATGCACGAACGTATGAAGAAATGTAACTTCAATGAATGAATGGTAATATGGCATATGTAATATTAAAACAACAAGAAACCGTCACTACTTCACTAATTGTTATCAATATGCATATAAAACCGAAACTTGGCTTCCAACATATGAAATTAACGGTTCATAGGTGTTACTACGCACTAATAACGACCTTAAACATCAAACTTGCAATTATAAAACAATTGAACATTTTTAATTTTCGAAAACCTCCTGTAACAGTGCTACTCGATCGAGTATGTAGCGGTACTCGATCGAGTGCCATGCTACTCGATCGAGTGTCTTGGCTACTCGATCGAGTAGCCCACAGATCAGAATGATTTTATCCCACTTTCCTGCAGCTACTCGATAGAGTACGGGGTACTCTGTCGAGTACCTACAGGTCACAGTGCCTTATAAGACTTGTCGTAAGCCATCATACATAAACATAGTTGTCATATAATCCGAGTCGGGATGACTCCCCGACTCCCAACATCCTGCAATAAGGTCAAAGTATCAAATCCGGCCTTATGGCCAACAATACAAGTCCAACTAAGTCTCAACGAAAGCAACTACTAAAGTCTAACAACACTACCAACATCTAAAACTAACTACCATCAACGAAGATAAGTACAAGGAGTATCACTCCTCCTGCTGCTGCTGCTCAACCATCACCTCATCATCACCACCACCGCCAGAAGTACCTGCTCCCGATGACCCAATCCCCGCATCCACTCCTGCTCCTGCTCCTGGGCCCACGTACCATGGAGTCAAGCCACCGTAGGCAAAGGACTGAGGTGTCCCCCACGTCGACTGATCCACCCCGTAGGAATGGAAAACCCCTGTGTAGTCCCCAACTCCACTCCACCAAACCGGATGCGGTCCCTCGGTCCCTATCCCCTGAGCGTACGCCATCTCGTGCATGTTCCGGAGTGTCAAGGTAGATGACACTCTCTCCGCCAAGTAGCTGGATCGCGTCTCCGGGGTGTCGAGGTAAGGGTAGCACGGAAAAGGATGATGCTGCTGTTGTGGTGCCACCGGCCGTGGCCTAGTCTCCGAGGTCCTCTCCCTCACTCGACGGGGTCCTCTCCCCAACCTAGGTCTCTCCACCGCCACGACCGACGTATTCTCGCCCTTCTTCGGCTCTGGCATCACCTCGAGAATCGTGTCGTCGATGAGGTAGGTCTGCAGATGGCGGGGTCTATCAACATCTTCCTCCTCCTCCTCCTCATCATCGGAGTCCACAGTCACTACCGCCGGCTCTAAGGGCTCCGTCGGTGGGAGGTGCTCAGGAGCTGGAATCTTCATCCAACTCACGCCCCACACCCTCCAAGCTAGGCTACCGTCAGCCAAAGTCCTCAACCATTTCAGGTCGAGATAGTAGTCACGATCCATAGTGGGCACTGGGGTATCTAGAGGCACGTACTCCGAAGAAGCCTCGAAGGAGGTTAGCTTTTCAGCTAACCGAGTGGCGATGGCACCACAACTCAAGTACCGGGAAGAGACAGTGGCCATCAAGGCAAGGGCAGCACAAACCATCGAAGGAGCATTAAAGACCACTTTCCTGGTCCGCTCTGGGTTCAAGTAGGACATCAGAAGTAACACCTCATGGTTGTTCAGCTTACTGATATCCGGTCGATCATAAAGGAGGTTCGAGAGAGAACGAAGAAAGATCCTCAATGTGACATGCTGAACATCATTAATCAGCATGTTACTCGAGGTGGGAGCTGGTTTCCCGGTCAGACAAGGCATTAGGCGGCATACACCGCACTCAGCAGGGATATCGGTGATGGAGTCCTTGGGAGGCTTGGCCAACCCAAGGTGAGTAGAAAACTGGTCCATAGAAAGCAAGAAACTAGTGTTCATCAACCGAAACTCAACGGTCTGGCCAGCGGGGTCATAGATAAAGGAGCTCATAAACTCCAAGGTAAGAAAAGGATAAGAGTGCTTCCTCAGTCTATACAAACCCATAAGGCCCAAGGTCTCAAATATGTGACGGACATCCGTCTCTATCTCCAATTCCTCCAACAATGTAGTATCTATACACCTCGCTGGTCTCATCTTACGTTTTTGTAAAACTACAAAACGCTCTCGCTGTTTGAAATCAACAAAAACAACAGAAGGGTACTCCGGAACTGCGGGTACCATAGGTCCACTCCCTTCCCCCATCTTAGGTGGATTATCCCTCCCTCGTTTACTTTGACGAGTTCCTATGTTCAGTCTTGACATCTGTTTCAACATATGACTTAAGCAACTTGCATAAACACGTAAAGCATATACTTCATGTAATTTGGATCTTACATGCTCAGCTAAGTACACCAATTTATCAACAAGCTCGACATGTGAAGCACATAATTCATGCCATTAACCTTGAATACTAAGCTAGGTACACACATTCACCAACAGTTTCCCAAATTGCATACAAGCTCAGTTTACCACTACTCATAAGCCATACTTGTGAAAAATTTATCATGGTGATTGCACATGCTCAACAAATTCGGATTTCCTAGCATGCTTCTAAGGTTGTTCCATACAAACTCCTAATCACATGTGAGGCATTCTTACTAACTCATGAAAACTAACTTAGAACATATCATCATCGTCTTTCATATTAGAAACAACAACCTAGATAAACTTTTCAGACGGTCTTTACAGCTGTAACAATTTTGGCATATTTTCATCAATTATCATCACCACAAACATATTGAAGTTCAACTTACACTTAGACAGTCATACACAATACCAAATTCCAATTATAAATCACGAATTTCCATTTGAGGCACTTTTAAGACGGAGTTTTAAGGCAACTTTCTACGGTAAAAATCATCAAAATCCATCCTTCAACATGATATAAACAATGTATAATACCCAATTCCACCATCTAATCAATGTAAATTAATCAAAAATCAATTTCAATTTTGTAAACCCTAGAAATTTCGGTGTCAATTTTTGCAATTTCTAGTCTAATTTACAGCAATTAGTTACCAACAAACATGGAAAGGGGGCATGTGAATCATATTTCAACAGTTAAAAGCAACAAATTGATCATAAGAATCGAAAATTTCAGATTGTTTCACTTCTCTAACACCTTCAAATCAATAAACCATGTAAATTAGGAAGAAAAGCATACCTTGATTGAGTAGCAAAGTAAAGAAACGAAATTAAGCAAAGAAATCAACCCCCAAATTAACCACTACCAACTCAAGATATGAGGGATTTTGAGGATTTTGAGAGGAGCAAGCTTTAGGGCTCGAAATATAGAGGAAGGATGAGAAGGAATAGAAAGAATTTGAGTTTTAAGAAACCCGTAGGATTCTCTGTACAGTAACCTACTCGATCGAGTGTCTAGGGTACTCGATCGAGTACCACCCTACTCGATCGAGTAGGAGCTATTTCGTCGAGTAACTGTAGGAAATCTTTCCACATCCCGACGTCATAGCTTCCTAACTAGATCGAGTGAGGTCTACTCGGTCTAGTAAACTCTCGCACTCGGTCAAGTATAGCTAAGTACTCGGTCGGAAGTACAAAGTAAGTCGAAAATACCTGCAAAACAACACCACGTGTCGATTCCAAACTAAGTTCGGAGTTCGGCACAAATTACCACGCGCATTCCCGCATTACTATTATTACTCAAGCATTAAGCATCGTCTCGACAAATAAGGTGTATGTCACATTACGCTACACAATTACCCAACTCGGTTTACCTGCTACCGAGTCCCTCATAAACATAAGTATGTCTTTATATAACACTTAAACTTGCCTTAACATATCGCCACCAAACTCGCGTTCACAATAACATGAAACATGTAATTAACATTAATTCATTCTTTCATATAACATATAATTGTATACTCTTCTTAACAAATCAATCTATCCATGTTCTCCAATGCAATTATAAGCAATTCATTTTACACAAATCGATTGTCATGCAGCGGAAAAGTTTCACTACTAACAAAGCATATATACATTACCACATGCTATGATTCAAATTATAACACGACAATTCTATAACCATCATCATCGTACTCACGGCAGGGTTTATAGACTCGTACATGACTACCGTCACCATCAACTTACAGCAACACCAACATGTTCATCCTTCTATTATAACACACCCATTCACATTCCCAAGCATTTCTATCGAATAGACTTTTGTCACGTATCTCAAAATTATCATACAAGCTCATTAATCGTGCGCACACTTCACTAAACACGGCCCAAATACAGCTATTACATCCTTATTAACGCTAACTAAGGCTCAACTACAGGTAGCTCCGACACAATTAGCATACACGTCACACTTATACACACAGACTCCACATTCCCGTACCCTGTGACTGGCTTAAGCATCATGGGGCCAAGATTTTGAAATGAGGGCGCCTACTCACCCAAAACCTAGCATCAGCTGGGGCTCCCATTACACATACACCAGGTTCATTTTATTAGACTCACTATGTTCATTATTTTTATTTGTTACAGGTTCCAAAATCGTCTCTCTGATACCACTTTATAACACCCCCATATTCAGAGAAGCCTTAACTAGGCCTTCCTTAGCATATAAGGGCGTTACCATCTCGGTTGCCCGAGGATAGTAATAATCAAATGTCGATAAGAGAACTATTATGTTATATTACAAGTGATTTAAACAACAAACGATATAAAAGGTACAACTCAAAGACTACTCGCTCTCGCTATCGGATCTCGTGAAGACTCATCCCCGCCGGACTCACTATCAACAACATCAAGACCTGCTAAGACCGACTGCTCACCATAAGGGATCACGGAAGACACATAACAAACAAACAACCACACAAGGTCAGTACTGAGATAAGATACGATAACAGCAACTACAATTACCAACACAATACAATGCTATCAATCTCAAACACAATCACAATAACCCAACCCACTCTGTCACTGACTGTCCACTGGACCAGCCCTGCCAGTGGGGGACCGCAGCCGTTCCCACCAAATCCCCGCTCCTCACAATGAGCGATAACCCTGTCTATTAATGTGCACATCCCCTTCCGTGGCGGGTTCCACGAAGGGCGAAACTAGGGCGTGAAGCCACTCCCGCAAGTGACCCTACTCAGCCGAGGACACGCCTCGAGAACCAGAGACAAACAATCACAACCAACAACCGTCACAATATAATTACTATATTATGCAATCACAATACAATCACAACGACCGACATACTAGACCATCTACAGAAATTGAGTAGGCGAACCTACCTTTAAGCAATTGCAACCAACCCATGTCGGCAACCAACATATCCAGCGACCAAGCACAGTCTATAACCACAATACAAATATCTATTACTATCAAGCAAACCCTATTTGTAAAGAACAAGGACACGGATGATGATTATGACATACCTACAGGGAGAAACTCAGCAAAAGACCGCTACCCGACTCAAGTGACGCTCTCCTAAGGCACAAGGAACTTCAAAAGGCTTCCATGGAGGTTTTGAGGTGAAGGGAAGGGAAAGAGGCGACTGAAGGATAGGAGGAAAGTGGCGGAAGTGATATGCGGATTTAACAAAACGCGATATAAAACCCTCGCTGAAAACTCGGTACTCGATCGAGTACCCAACATACTCGATCGAGTGGCCCCCTACTCGATCGAGTAACCTAGCTACTCGATCGAGTAGCCTCTACTCTATCGAGCACCACTCATAACACGCAACCCAAGATGGTTTTGGCACGCAATTCTAAGACTACTCCCGTTCCCAAGGTCAGTCAACGCTGGTCAAAGGGTCTCTAAAAGGGCGGGTATTACAGCAGTATTAGGAGAAGATATGGTAATCGCAGCAGAAGCCTAGATTCACAAAAGCTGCTCACAAATTAATCGAGCTCAATTTTGATCAAAATTATGAAATTACCTCGAAATTATTCGAAATCTTCTTCTGAAATTGCTGAAATCACGTTGTTGTATGTTATTTTGATGAAATTACCTTCAAATTAATCGAATAAAGTCTTCTGAAATTGATCAAATCACGATATTATTGTTGTAGCTTATCGATCGGCAAATCGCTGCAATTGGAATCACGATATTAATCGCTTCACAACCCTCACGGAATTCATCAATTGGAATCTATGAACAATCGTTGCAATTGATTAGTTTATGGAGCAGATTTGAGTTTGATCGCTGCAATTGATGAATCGTTGTAGCTTGTTGATGAAGAAAATTTGTTTAGATGTTTTGCGTAGAAAAGTTTAGATAGATAAAATATTTAGGCCACATGAAAAATTAGGAAAAGATTAATTGACAGCCCACATTGAATGAGCCCGTTTAATATCAGTCCACATTCAGTCCGCCCCAAGTTTAATGAAGGAATTTGGTGAGGTCGGCCGCCTCGCCATAATTAACGGCCTCCTTTGGATCCGATTTTCTCTCTCTCTCTCTCTCTCTCTCTCTCTATATATATATATATATATATATATATATAGATATATATATATATATATATATATATATATATATATATATATATAGAGAGAGAGAGAGAGAGAGAGAGAGATATATAGGTTCAGATGAGTCCCTAATTTTGGTTGAGTCCCTAAGTCCTATTCTTAGCCAATCATTTTCTGAGTGTAACTTTACTTCTTTATGAGCGTAACTTTAGTCATTTATTGATTTATGAGTGGAATTTTTAGCTTTTAAGGTCATTGTGTATATGAAATTTTGAGTTTATAAATTTGAATTTATGTAATTTTAACAAAAATATATGTAACTTTTTTGTTTTACAAGTATAACTTTAGTCGTTTTAGGTGTAACTTTAGTCGTTTTAAGTGTAACTTTAGTCGTATGGTGGTTTCTATGCATAAATTTGAATTTATATACTTTTACGAGTGTAACTTTACCCCTTTCAAGTGTAACTTTAGTCGTTGGAATCGTAACTTTAGTCGTATAGTGGGTTGTATGTAAAAATTTGAATTAATATTCATTGCTATTGTAACTTTAGTCCTTTTATGTGTAACTTTTGTCCTTCAAAAATGTAACTTTAATGCCGAGGTGTAAGTTTAGTCAATAGAATTGTAATTTTATTGTCTTACAACGGTAACTTCAGTCCTTGAATTTGTAACTTTAGTACTCAAAAGTGTAACTTTATACCACCACCACCATCCTACCCCACAACCACGGCATCACCACCTCCAAATCGTAAAAATCAACACCATCACCAACCACTTATTATTTTAAATCTGAAAAAAAAAAGAAAAAAAAAAAGACGACAGACCCATCACGCACTACACCACCACAAACACGTTTCCCATCCCAACCCACCCACCCACACGACAGTAGAAAAAAAAACCTTATCCCACTACCACCCTACGACATCACCACCCAAGCCCCAACCTGACTCACGACATCAACACCCCACCACCACCACCACCCGAAACCCTCAAAAAACACCCAACAAACCTGAAAATACGGATCAGAAAAAAAAAAGGAGAAGGGAAGAACGGTGATGATCTGGTGCGTGGGCGGCCGAGGAGGCTGGCGGCGGCAGGAGAAGAGGGAGAAAGGGAAGATGGCGTGATAGTGGTGTCAACTTGGTGGTGGCGAGGGCGGCGCTGGTGGACTGGTGGTGGCCTGGTTCGGGGGCGGTGGATTTATGGGAGAAATGTGAGAGAGAGAAGTGGGTGAGATGTGAGAGAATGAGAAGTGAGGGAAATGTGAGAGAGAATTAGGGTTTGGTTTGTTTTAATCTTCGCCATCCACTTTAATTTAATCTACACCACTTATCTACTACATCTAATGGTCTAGATTAGGACTTATGGACTCAATCAAAATAGGTGGATTTACATGATCCTTTCTCTCTCCCCCTCTCTCTCTCTCTCTCTCTCTCTCTCTCTCTCTCTCTCTCTCTCTCTCTCTCTCTCTCTCTCTCTCTCTCTCTCTCTATATATATATATATATATATATATATATATATATATATATATATATATATATATATATATATATAGGCTAAATCATCAATTACTCCCTTTTATAATGCACTTTTTCAAAATTACTCCCTTTAAAAAAAAATTAAAAATTACACTCATAAAATTGTAAATTTTTTGAAATTGCTCCCAAATTCCTATATTTCTACTTTTATGACGAAAATGCCCTTGATTTATTTTCTTCTCCTTTTTCTCCTCATTGTCTCCCTATTTTCTATTCTCATTTTGTCTTAATCCCTATACACCGTTCAACCACAACAATCACCGTCAACCACCACAATCACCCAGTCTCTCTAAACTCAACCTTTGAATGATGAAATGAAACTCAACAACATATCTAATAACAAAATAATCAACAAATTAGCCGAATTAAACGATAGGAACCAAGTAATAAAACAAATAAGCAAGAGAAGGGTAGAGAAGACAAAGAAGAATGGAAAATTGGAAATTAAGGAGAGAAAGAAGAATGAAAAAATAATATGAGAATCAAGGGCATTTTCGTCCTAAATGTACAAAAATAGGGATTTGGGAGCAATTTAAAAATTTCAGCAATTTTCTGGGTGTAATTTTTAAACTTTTTTTTAAAAGGAAGTAAGTTTGAAAAAGTATACTATAAAAGGGAGTAATTGATAATTTATCCATATATATATATATATATATATATATATATATATATATATATATATATATATATATATATATATATAGAGAGAGAGAGAGAGAGAGAGAGAGAGAGAGAGAGAGAGGTGGGATCCGGTGAGAACGACCACTCAGTGAGAACGGTGAGAACGATAACTAATTAAATATCCAACAGTCCATCACGTGATCTAAACCCCAATCTCACAGACCATAGACCAAAAACACCCCCTTTCCTATTCTCTCTCCTCACTCGTAAAACTCAGCACCCACTCACCAAATCCCACCGCTTGCCGACTTCACCGGCCACACCACCGTCGATCACGAACTCCACCGGCAATATTGACCACCATTTTAATCGACCTAAATCTTTCTTTCCTTTTTCGCGCATCACCATCTCCGACGAACCAGATTTCGGAATTCCTTGATTATGGTCAGGTAGAGAGACGATAATGGGGAAGTACAGTAGAGTTGTGCGTTGATTATGCTCAGATTTTGGAATTCCTTGATTTCGGAATTCCTTGATTATGTGGTTTCATGGTTGCTGATGATGTCGCCGACAAAAATGACCACCACTGGCGACTCTACCACCGCCCCTCCGACTGACCACCGCCCTTCAATCCCTCTTCTTCACCATCACCCTAACTCACGATAAACCCCCTCAATTTTTCTGAATATCGACATTAAGATCACTTGGTCACTGGTCCTCTCAAACAATGTATCTACACCATATTTTCATGTATCTACAAACTATTCTTATGTATCTACCATTAATATACCAAAATTGTTCCCAGATACATTAAAAGTGCTTTAAGATACATCATTGTGAGGAGTAGATACACTAAATTATTGCAGATTAACTAAATTACTGAAGGTTAATTAAATGATTTTCTTGAAGGAGGGTAGAAGGGATCACATCAATTGGAAACAATAATGGAGGAAGGAACGGAATAGAACGAAATTGAGTTGGTCGGAAAGTGCGCCAGAGACACACCGCGCATGGTTGTCGTCGGAGTGACTTGTCGGCGTTTATGTCGTCGGTGCTGGCGAAATGATTCTCTTAATGGGAAGGAGAATTTGGCAGGGGAAGTAGCGTAAGAGGATCATTTGATCCCACTAGCTATAATGACAATCTCCTTTTCATAACTTCATATACAGTCACCGGAGTCGGAGCTCCGACAAGCTATCACCGCAGTACGCTTGTTTGACGACCATCACACCACCACTGGATCTCCAACCGCCATCACGACCATACTGCCACCGGCAACACAAATGTTTGGTTTTTACTTCCCTCTCACCTCAGATGCCCCCCAATCACCAGTGGTTACCCTCGCCGCCGCCATGCTTCCAACGATCAGACGTTCTCACGAGTCACGAGTGGCAGACCAAATCATTGAATACAACTAATCTACACTAATTTTTTATGTATGTACACTAATCTTTGATGTATCTAGAAACTATTTTAATGTATCTTAACATAGATACACAAAATTAGTTAATAGGTACATCAAAATTGATTTGAGATACATCGCTGAGGATCATTTGCTGGAGATTGACGACGAGCGAGGAAGAATTCTGGAGCCGTAAACAACCCATCGCCACTCAATACAGACACCACTACCACCACCATACAAACAACCCCATTCCAGAAACATCCTGACAACTTGTACCAAAAAAAAGAAACATCCTGACAACAATCATACATTTCCTATATAATGTCAATCTTAAATTTCCGAAACCCCAATTCCCCAAACCTATCACCACCAGTTGTCACCGGCGACCACCATTACACACGATGAAAATTTCACCGGCAATTAGAAAACACCGGAGCGGACCACCTTCATCACTCTCCCTGCGAACCAATGGTGTGGAATCTAGGTACTGATTGTTGGATTGGGTAGAGCGATGGTGGCGCTATGGGTGGTGACGGCAAGGTGCGAGCCTTTGGGCGGCGATGGCGGCGCGTCAGGTGGCTGCCGGTGAAGGAACTAGTAATGGGGTTGTCGGGTTTGCTGAGATGGGATGGAGATCAGGAGGAGAGTGAAATTTGGGTTTAATAATTTAATAACAAATATTAATTTAAGGGCTGGGTGAGAGTAAATATGCCTTTGGGCTTTGGGTAGTGCGTTGTGTCGTTTGTTTATGATGGGCTGGATACTTCGTTCTCACCGTTCTCACTGAATGGTCGTTCTCACCGGATCCTAAATCTATATATATATATATATATATATATATATATATATATATATATATATATATATAATATATATATATATATATATATATATATATATAGTATTAGGTTCAAGAAAGTCCATGTCTTACACATGAGTCCATAAGTCCTCCTTATAGCCCTTGGATGAAGAAAATGAAAGGCTGAGATTTACACAAAAAAAAGGAGATTAAAGCTAACAAAACCCACTCTCTCACTACCACACTAATTAATCCTAATTATTCACTAATTTAATATATATACCTTTTTCTTCCCACCTACTTATCTCTCATCCACACAATATCATTTCACAATCTCTCTCAAAACCTCTCCCTCTCAGAAACCCTAAAATTCAAAAAAAAAAAAAACCGCCTTCCCCTACCCCCACGACCACCACCCAGCCGCACACCATCACCACAACCCCACCATGGCACAACGACACCCCCTTTACCACCGACCACAACACACCATTCTCGCCACCTCCCCCACACCACCACCGCACCTCCCTCACGCAACCCTTACGACCAGCCCTCCCACAACCCGACACCACCACCACACCCCCCTCACGCCACCCCCTACGACCAGTCCTCCCACAACCCGTCACCATCACCACACCTCCCTCACACCAGTTCAAATCTGCCGTGCGCCGTCCTCAGCCGTCCTCTTCTCCTTTTCTCCCTCATTTTTTTTCCTTTTTTCTTGGTTTGTTCTCAGTCTTTCATTGTTGAAGATCCACATTTTTTTCAACTTTTGTTTCTTACTGTGTTGTTCTCAGTTTTTCATTGTTGAAGATCCACTTTTTTTTTCAACTTTTGTTTCTTGCTTTTTCCTGTGTCGTCAAATCTGCCCTTTTTTCTTTTTTTTGTGTATTTATTCCAGTTTCGTTTGTCTGTCGTTTTTTTTTTGTTTTTTCTGATTTTTTTTTCTTTTGTTTTTACATTTTTTTTTTTTAATAATGAACTAGATATTTAAAATTTTTAGATCTCAAATATTTTCTTTATATTTTTTTCTTAGTTCTTATTTTTATTTTGTGAGATATTTTTATTTTAGTTATAGATGTACAAAATAGATCTAAGATTATTTGTTGATTTTAATCTTAGATATATTTAAAATATAGTCTTATTTTTAAGGTATTACACTTTTTCAATTAAAATTACACTTTTTCGGCTAAGATTACACTTTCTTTTGCTAGAATAACACTTTTTTCGGCTAGAATAACACTTTTTTTCTGCTAGAATAACACTTTTTTCGACTAAAATTACACTTTTTCTGCTAAAATTACATTTTTTGTCGTTGTTAGAATTACACCTTTTTCTGTTAAAATCACACTTTTCTCCATTAAAATTATACATTTTTTTGCTAGAATAACACTTTTTTCGGCTAAAATTACACTTTTTGTTGTTAGAATTACACTTTTTTCTGTTAAAATTATACTTTTTTTTGGCTAGAATAACACTTTGTTTGGCTAAAATTATACTTTTTTGTTGTTAGAATTACACTTTTTGTTGTTAGAATAACACTTTTTTCGGCTAAAATTACACTTTTTGTTGTTAGAATTACACTTTTTTCTGTTAAAATTATTCTTTTTTTTTTGCTAGAATAACATTTTTTTCGGCTAAAATTACACTTTTTGTTGTTAGAATAACACTTTTTTCGGCTAAAATTACAGTTTTTGTTGTTAGAATTACACTTTTTTCTGTTAAAATTATTCTTTTTTTTTGCTAGAATAACATTTTTTTCGGCTAAAATTACACTTTTTGTTGTTAGAATTACACTTTTTTCAGCTAAAATTACACTTTTTTGTTGTTAGAATTATACTTTTTTTTTGCTAGAATAACACTTTTTTCGGCTAAAATTACACTTTTTGTTGTTAGAATTACACTTTTTTGGGTTAGAATTACACTTACCTCTATTGGACTAATGTTACACTCTCCATGGACTTGGTCATATTCTCATATTCTTATTGGACTAATGTTACACTCTCAATGGACTAAAATTATATTCTCAGTGGACTGAAATTATATTTTTCTGGACTAAAATTACACTTTTCTGGACTAAAATGACATTCTCCTTGACTAAAAATAACAATCTCATTGGACTGAAATTACACTTACCTGGACTAAAATAACACTTTTTGTCATTAAAATAACACTCGTAAAATGCTAAATTACAATAACTTGTGATAAAATGACAAAAATTCAAAATATTATTCGTTAAAATCACTCGGAAAAGATTGAAGTTAAACTTGTAAAACGCTAAATTCTCGAAAATATTCCTTAAAATTACACTTTTTGCTGTTAGAATTACACTCGTAAAATCCTAAAATGTCGAAAACTTGTCTCGAAAAAAAAAAACGAAAAAAACGTAACAGTTGAAAACTTGTCTCGGAAAAAAAAAAAAACGAAAAAAACCGAAACAGAAAAAATGTTAACAAAATTTTCATAAACTTTGAAGTATAAGACAAAATATGGTGTTAATTGTGTATGATAATGAATTAGTGAATGTATTATTAAAACTAGAGAGAGAAGTGAATTAATTAGTGTTAAGTGTATTTTTTGCTTTCAATCTCAACCTTCCACCATGCATGATCCAAGGGTTGTGGGAGGGACTTATGGACTCAAAAAATATAAGGGACTCATTTGAACTTGACACTATATATATATATATATATATATATATATATATATATATATATATATATATATATATATATATATATATATATATAGAGAGAGAGAGAGAGAGTCGGGATCCGGTGAGAACCCCTAAATATTTGAGGATTGAGTAACGAATGAAATATCACACCATATACAAAACAATATCGCGGGGAAAATTAACAAACAAAACCACCTAAAACTCCCAAAATCAGTCAATAGTTTCTCTCTCTAAAAAATCCAAAATCAATCTAAAACATTTCAAACAAAAATATATCACAATCCTCTCAAAAATTTCTTTGAAAATCTGCGAAAACCTAAAGATTCAAACTTGATTTCAATCGTATTTCAACATCCTAGATTTATTCATTCATTAGATTGAATACTCTCACTAGAATTCGCGCAAAAATCGTTGAGGTATGTTTGTTTCTCGTTTTTTTTCATTTTTGTGATTTTATTTCAACTTATGTAGTGTTAATTTGATTTTACATGTTATTTTTGTTCGAAATTATTGTATGTACGTTGAATTATATGAATTTAATAGGATTAAATCAAAAAAATTGAACTAATCGTCAAGTTATTTAGTGTACTTTCATGTTCTTGTCAGAACTTTCTAAATATCTTACTTATAAATGATTTTAAACGTTTTTCGTTCATAATTCGACACATTAAATCAATTATTATCATCAATTGAAGTTGTAGTCGTTTATAAGATGTCTTTTTTTGTTTTAATCGCTAAAATTAGGGTTTAATATTGATCGATTGTGAAATTAGGTTTCAACATTGTTTAATTGTGAAAATTAGGGTTTCATATCGTTTTAATCACTTAAAATTAGGGTTAACATTGTTTAATTGTGCAAAATTACGTTTCATATGATAGAATTGAAGTAATCGTTTGTGTTCGTAGAAATGAGTAATATT
This sequence comes from Silene latifolia, assembly GCF_048544455.1. Lineage (NCBI taxonomy): Eukaryota > Viridiplantae > Streptophyta > Magnoliopsida > Caryophyllales > Caryophyllaceae > Silene > Silene latifolia. The sequence continues at coordinate 119,009,780 of NC_133531.1, forward strand.
GAATTACATGTTGCCTATGATAATGAAAAACGTGTGATACTGTTGTTTGTATGATGTGATACTGAATGTGAAGATTACTAGTAATCTATTTTCATACATTTTGGCTGGTTGACTACATAATTAAGTTGTAAAATGTCATCAAGGCACTAAAATGCTACAGTATGGTGTTTTCGCTGTAAAATGTCTCTGATTTGTAGTAAAATAATATAAAATGTTGTTGTAAGTGCTGTAATATGGTGTGTTTTTTATATTATTTTACTACAAATTGTATTTTCTTTTGTCTAAAGATGATACTAAGATGATGTTTTGTACTTTGTTTTCCTTTTTTTTTGCAGATTTCTTCGCTTTTGGAGGTTACTTAGGAGTATGTGTGCATGCTGGCGAAGTCTAATAGTGCATGATCAACTAAAAAAATCATGTTTTTTTATTCATTTCTCTTATAAAGACAATTTCTTTATTCTTAGATATCATTTCAAGCGATTATAAATTTGTATTGTTTTTTCCATTTTTGAGTTGGAATGTAAAATATGGTAACAATTATAGTTGTATCAGGATTTGCCTCTTTTTTATGTTATTAAATAGAATATATATGGTTTCTAAAGTATTTAATTTTTTTTTGTAAACAATATCACACGTTTGTTTTAATAATATCACACTATTAGTTTAACAATATCACAGAATGTGATAAACAATACCACACAATTGGCTTAACAATATCAAAAGATGTGGTAAATAATATCACACTACTGGCTTAACAATATCACAAGATGTGGTAAACAATATCATAAAATAATATCACCCTTATTGTCTTTCAAAAAAAATATCAAATGATATGGTAAATAATATCAAGTTATTACGCTAATAATATCACACTATGTTATTAACAATATCATATATCTATTTTTATTAGCTAGTTTCCAAACATTTATAAGAAACAATATATATCTTCATAAGTATCACGTCATATTGTTCTAGAAGCATTACCGAACAATATCAAACTTCACGCACAACAGTATCACACTTTAGCCAAAACTATATCGCATTCACAAGGAATCTTTTTGCTATTGAGAAACAATATCACAGCATATAAGATAAAATATCATTGCTGATTCTAAACAATATCAAAAAATTACAACCGCAATATTAATTTATAACGACTACAGCAGATGACTATCCTTCCAAAATTACATCAATCAGTGCATATTCAATTAAAGTTCTGTCAACACAGTCTAAGTACACAGATTAGTTCCTTTCTCTTCCTCTACCTTTACCAATTTCTTTTTATTATCCATTTTGACATCTTTTTCCAGCACAATCTTCAACTTCTTGCTTGACGTTTGTTCAATCTCATCTTGTTTTAAACACTAGTACAACCGTTTCATACAACCATTTCATGACCATGACTTAATTTAATGCAGCCACCTGACTATCTACTCAACTTTTCGGAACTCAATTACATCCAACCATTAGAACGACACCAATGAAGAATATCATGAGACTTCATATTCCCTTGGAAAGTAACACTGATTCTTAGCTTCATTTATGACTTGGTTTTATCCATTAGCTTCTCTGGACGCATCATGAGACTTCATATCCCCTTCAAAGTGGATCTGCCATTCCTAATAAGCAAACATGTGAGAGATATACAAGGATCCAAAGTAAAGCTCATCAAGAGCAATGAACCATCTTGTCTTTGTGGCGTCTACTTCCACTTCATCGATGATCCATCTCAAAGAAAGAAAAGGTGTCCAACACATTTACTCCGCAGGATTCTTCACCTTTAAGCCGCTTAAACAACCTGGTTTACGCAACCAACAATCTAGTGGGACAAAGTTCAACCTATTGTAGCAATAGAAGAAAGTGGATTAATCAAAACTCGAATCCACTAATGAATTAAGAGCACTCACAGAAAATATGAGCAAGGCCACAACTGAAATTAGACAAATCCGATCTAATTTTTTTCAATATCTGATGAAAACAATGGAATCAGAAGAACCAACAACAATATCTTAAAATTTATGTTGTGCTTGCTGCTCAACAAGATGAAATGGTGATGGTCAAACAAAATACCGCAACTCAATAAACAAGCAGAATGTAAATCATAAACATATGATGACAACTCAACATCAAATCTATACCAAAACCAAACATACACCAAACTTGGAGACTCATTTGGCAGGTAAATTAAGCCTTAAGCCCAAAGTTTTTTAGGCCAATTTGGACCAAGTCATATCTCTGTCCAATAGGCCGTTCAAAGCTAAACAACTTTCACGATCTGACAAAAAATAGCACAAAAAAATACAATGTAAACAAACAAGTAGTAATTGATTTCTGACAATCAAAGTAACAGGGATGTAATAAAACAATATCACACATCCGCTAAACAATATCACATAGTCCGCTAAACAATATCACACTCGGATACTTTAGCAAAGAAATACGTGATATTTATAAGATGTCAAACAATTTAGAACCTAAATCGGCGAAATGTATACTACTACTAGCTAACAATAAAGAGTAACAATGTAAAACAGATGTAAATCAATCTGACACAAATTTAAAAAGATTTGAAACAAGATACTACACATGTAAATTAGGTTTACATGACAACAAAACTCGAACAAAGTGAAATAATTTAAAATCGCAATCAAATAACAAGACTATGAATCAATCTCATCAAAAGTATAAATCAAGAACAAAAAAATCATAACAACAGGTGAGTTGAACAAAAAAATTATTGAATATATAACAAATTCGTAACTTATTCAAATTAAATTAACCTAGATGTATGAGAAAAAAGACAAATAAATCATATGAAGTCCTCACAAATTAAACCTAATTTAGGAAAAAGAGATACAAAGCATTGAAATCACTATGAGTAGCTACAAAATCATAACAAACGCAAAGAAGATGACTAGTAATTGCAAATATATGTAGCGAAACAACAATCACATGAAAATAAACCGAAATTAAAAACTAAAGATAAAGTAGATGTACCGACATCGCGATTTCGATTGAAATAGTATGATCGTTGATAAGAAATAGAAGAATGACAAATGATTGAGCCGAGATTGAATTCAAACAAAATAATCATGAAAAACAGAAAATTAGGGATTGCGTTGAGATGATTAAAGGTAGAGAGAGAAAGGCTTTGGGTGAGAATGAATTAATTAGGTTGTTTCGATGGAATAAGGAGTATATATACGAGTCCGCAAAATTACCATATTACCCTTACTTATCCGCACTAAATCATGGATGTTGGATTTCTTAGATCTGACAAACTAGTATTAATCCTCAATCCTCAAATATATGAGTCATACTCACATGATCCCATTCCTATATATATATATATATATATATATATATATATATATATATATATATATATATATATATATATATATATAGAGAGAGAGAGAGAGAGAGAGAGAGAGAGAGAGAGAGAGAGAGAGAGAGAGAGAGAGAGAGAGAGAGAGAGAGAGAGAGAGAGAGAGATAGGTTCAGATGAGTCCACAAATTTGGTTAAGTCCCTAAATCCTCATCTCTACCATTAGATCATACAAAATTAATGGTTGAGATTAAAACGAAAAAACACTCAACAAACATGCAATTAATGCTTTGTCTCTAGTAAATTCAATTCCCAATTTATCTAACAATTGGTCTCCCTTGTGACGGGTTGCCATTTGTGGCGGATATTTTGTGAGTTAAAATGGTAACGAAATGGGTTAGTGGAGAAAGGGGACCACATAAATAGTGTTGCAGAGAGAGAAAAAGTGGATATTTTGTGAGGTAAAATGGTATCCGTCAGAATTTGTGTTTATCTAATCAATTACTTTCTCTTTCTTATCAATTAATTTATTAAATTAATATGATTTATTTATATTTCAAATATCAAAATATAAGATGTAAAAAACGAAATTTCATACCCGCGTAAAATAAAAGCGGGTTTTTAAAATACCCCGTAAATCTTCATTCGGACTCCGATTAAGGCGAAACAAAAGTCTAAATTTATTATTTTTTCGAGCCCAACACAGTGGTAATATTTTCTAATACAATTGAGTTTTTAAATTTTGGGTACTGCTAGTTTTCCGGAAGTTCCAACATAAAATGACACTATGAGGGATTAAAGTTATACTCGTAAAACACTATATCTTAATTGAAGTAACACCATATTCACTTGAAGTTACACGTTTTTTACTTGAAACTAAATAATTAATTACTCACTAATTAAAATACACCAAAGTTACGCTCATAAAAGATTAAAGTTACACTCGTAAAAGGCTAAAGTTACACCCGTAAAAGACTGAAGTTACACTCATAAATTACTAAAATTATATAAACTTATGCTAAAATTATAAATATTCAAAATAATATGCGACAAAATCAATTTGTAGTATAAAATTAAACTATTAAGTATTAAAGTTACACTCGTAAAAGACTAAAGTTACACTCGTAAAACACTATATCTTAATTGAAGTTACACCATATTTACTTGAGGTTACACCCTTTTACTTGTAACTAAATAATTAATTACTCATTAATTAAATTATACTAAGTTACATTTATAAAAAACTAAAGTTACACTTATAAAAAATTAAAGTTAGTCATAAAGGACAAAAGTTACACCATCAAGAACTAAAGTTATACTCGTATAACATTAAAGTTACATAAACTTGTCAAAAAAACTACATAAATTCAAATTAATATATTCAAAATCACGCTATCAAGTAGTAAAGTTACACTCGTAGAAGACTAAAGTTACACTCGTAGAAGACTAGAGTTATACTCGTAAATCACTAAAATTACATATATATATATATATATATATATATATATATATATATATATATATATATATATATATATATATATATATAAGTGATAAGTTCTTCTAAGTCCTTAATATCTTTTGAGTCCCTAAGTCTTTATTAGGGCCCTTGGATTAGAAGAATGGAGAGTGGAGATTTGCCTAGTTTAAGCCCATTATAGGCGTGAAAAAAAAAAAGGAAATAGGGTGAGAGGGAGAGAGAAAGGGCTTTGTCAAGATAACTTGCTATTACCCACTGTGCACACACAAACACATGCATAATCACTCAACAACCTTCCTCAACACATTTCTTAGACATACTCCACCAAAACACAATTTGAAAATAAAAATACTCATAAGACAAAGAAAATTGAGAGGGAATCCTACTTTCTTCATTTCCCATCTTCCTTTATCAGCTTCCTTGATCATCTTCCATTATTATCCTTGAGCATCTTCCATTATTATCCTCGAAGCTGAGAAACAAACAACAAGACCAACGTCCAACGTAAAAAATGACGGATTTGCAAATGGTTCCATTTGGCCATGGTAATGATTGGATTGTTTTTTTTTATTTTCTTCATGTTAGTTTATATATAATATTGTTTTGAGTCCTTAATATCTGATATTGTTATGAAAACATTAGGTTAGATATTAACAGTTCTTTAAATATGACGAGGAAGTGTATTTTAGGTTGTTTTTGAAGCTTGTATTTTATTATGTAAAATCTGTTAAACTTCTCCATGATGGAAGTTAAACTCTGGGAATAATAAGTTCAACATCATAGTGTCAGGCTTGAAATTTATAAATGTTGAATTCGATGAAATTGTAATCTTAACTGCAAAAGGTGTGAATGTAAGCCACCAAAGTATTATTGTAATTAGTATGGTAGAATTGAATTTCAAAAGTGTAATATTTGTATCTAAATTGTCAATATCGTAAGTATAACTTATAAAACTGTAATTATATGTGATGAAAGTATAATTTTAACAGGTAAAAGTGTTATTGTAAGAGACAAAATATGTCAGTATTCAAACTGTAATTGTAATAATTACAAGTATAATTGTAACATACAAAAGTGTAATTTTAACAACGAAAGGGTTGATTGTAACACAAAAGCTGCAACTTTATAAACTATAATTGTAATAATAAAAAGTATAATTCTAACAGATTGGACTGTAATTTTAACAGGCAAAAGTGTGATTGCAAAAGACAATTTCTGTAAGTTTTCAAAATGTAATTCTAATAGAAACAAGTATAATTGTAAGAAAGAAAAGTGTAATTTTAACAACCAAAGGGTTGATTGTAACAGAAAAGCTGCAACTTTATAAACTATAATTCTAATAGTAGAAAGTATAATTCTAACAGGCAAAAGTGTAATTATAACAACGAAAAGTCTAATTTTAAGAAATATATAATTTGAACAAATATAGGGGTTACTTTAAGTTGTTATGAAAACAATTGATAATTATTACGCTATTGTCAGATAATATTGAGCACAATGGAAAGCAAAAGCCGAACGAAGAAGAATTTTGCAAAGATGTTGAAGCTAAGTTCACCCCGTATGTTGGTCGAATTCCGGAAATAGAGGAAGCAAGTGACATTTTATAGAATTTATGTCTGTTGCTTGTGGTTTTGATGTGCGTAAGTACACAACTAAGAGATGGCGTGGAGGGGAGATCAAATCTAAACTGTTGGTTTGCAACCGGGAGGGGTTCAAACAGAAGGGACAATTGGAGTGTAGTGGCGGCCAGGACTCAGGTAGGAGACACAAAGTCAGGCGTGTTGGTTGCAAAGCGAGGATTAGGTTGTTCTTGATGAAGGGGGAATTACGAATTGACAGATTCCACAGTGGGCACAACCATGAACTCGTATCAGCCAGAGATAGAGAGTTCCAAAAGTTGGCATGCAACATAACAGACTATCACAAAATGATAATCCTTTATAATTCAAGGGTGAGTTAATTAAAATAACACTTGTCTTGATTGAAATTACACTTGTTTATGTTATAATTTCACAGTAATTTGTTAGAATTACACTTTTGTCAACTAAAATGACACATCTTGCGTCTACAATTACATTTTTTCTTGTTAAAAGAACACTTTTCTTTTTTTGAACTTATACATTTTAGATCGTTTTCTCTATCGCCAAGAGATAGAGAGTTTCAAAAGTTGTCATGCAACATAATGAGACTATCACAAAATGATAATCCTTTATAATTCAAGGCTGAGTTGATTGGAATTACACTTTTCTTGATTAAAATTACACTTAATTTTGTTAGCATTACACTTTTGTCATCTAAAATTACACTTTTTGCGTCTACAATTACATTTTTTATTGTTAAAACAACTATTTCCTTTTTTTGAACTCGATATATTTGTATCTGTTTTAATAATGTTTTTGATGAATGAAATCTGTAAATCTAAAAGATTGTCATTAATCAACAAAGTGAAGATAGGAGCTACGAAGACGTACAAAATTCGAAGGAACATGTTAATGGGTTTGAAAACATCGGTGCTAGTTTGAATTCTTTTAAGAACTTTCACAGGGATGTGAAATGCTACATTCATGAACGGACGGTCGGATGTTCGTGGACCACTTTAAGGAATTGGTCACGTTACTAGACCAGGGTTCTTCTTTGACTATGATGTTGATTTTGACGGTAGCCTTAGTAAAGCTATATGGGCCGACGGGATCGCTAGAAGGAACTACTCGGTCTTTGGGGATGCAAAGTGTCATTCGATCCGACGTATTCCACCAATAAGTATGATATGTCATTCACACCTTTCACGGGGGTTGATAATCATAAACGGTCGGTCACTTTCGTGGAGCGCTTGTTGCTCATGAAGATGCACTCGTTTAAATGGGTGTTCACCCGTTTCCTGGGTGCGATGGGTGGCAAAGAGCCTAAGTACATTATCACCGATCGTGATCTTTGGTATTCTTAAAGCGGTGCCATTGGTGTTCAAGACAGCGCGCCACCGCTATTGTATGTGGCATATCATGAACAAGGTTCCAAGCAAGTATGGAATGGCGAGAGATGATTATTCAGTGTTTCTAAAGAAATTGAATGCCATAATCTGGGATGAAGACATTGAACCGGCAGAGTTCGATGCAAAATGGGAAGAAATTGGCAGGGAACACAATGTTAATAACATTGACTGGTTCCAAGAAATGTTTGCTAAAAGGAGGCAGTGGGTTATGGCTCATTGTAGGGACCTAGATATGGGAGGTGTTATGAGGACAACCCAAAGATCAGAGAGCGAAAATAGTTTTTTTAAGAGATTTGAGAGTAAGTCAGGAACTTTAGTTGAGTTTATGATGCGTTTTGACAACAGCGATGGACCAAAGAAGACACACACAGTAAACAGATTGACAATCGTAATGCATACGTTTCTGAAATATCAACGCATCTAGCTATTGAAGTGCACGGGCGGAAGTGTACAATCATAAAGTATTCGAGGAATTTAAAGAAGAGGCCAAGTGGTCAATTGGTACTTGTAAAAGTAGAGGATTCACTGAGTGTGGCTCTTTAGAAGTGACCACTGTAAGAGATGCAAGCAGGGAGAGAAATTATGAGGTCACATACGCCTGTATCATTCTCAGTAGCATTTGTTTACTAAAATTATACTTTTATCCGTTAAAATTATACTTTTGTTGATTAGATTTACACCTAGGGTTGTTAGAATTATACGTTGGGTTGTTAAAATAATACGATGGGTTGCTAAAGTTATACTTTAATCAGTTAGAATAACACTTTTATTGATTAGTATTACACTTTGGGTAGTTAAAATTACAAATTGATTATAGTTATACTTTTATCCGTTAGAATCACCCTTTTATTGATTAAAATGCTACGTTTGTGTTTTACTACAGTCACACTTTCGTCTGACTGATTTAACTAACATATTACCTTATAATGTTGAACTAGATACACTGAAAGCCACTTGTAGCTGCAGAATGCTTGAGAGGAAAGGCATCATTTGCCGGCATGTCATATGGATTTACTCATCAAACGGAGTGAAGATTATTCCAGAACAATGTATTGTTAAAAGATGGTGTAAAGATGCAAGGTTGTCTAAAATGTTCGATTGTAATGGTGAAGCAACTGAGGACATTGATATAATAGATGAAAAAACAGATTGCGATGTCGTAATGTGGTCGGAGATTCATCGATAGTTGGGTTGCTCATGGGCAAATTGAAGAATGATGTCGAGAACTTCTCGTGTCTAATTAGACAGTTTAAGGAAAAACTCTCACCATTAGGATCACCATTGAATAAACGTCAACAGTTGGAGAAAATTCTTGGATGTTCTCCTACTGAGGAGATAACCATTTTGCCGCCCAAGAAATCCAAGAACAAAGGGAGCGGAAAGAGAATGTTGTCGAAGAAGGAAAAAGCAGTTGCTTTGGCAAGGAAGCCAAAACGTATGTGTAAAAATTGCAAGCGATTAGCTAACCATGACAAAAGGAACTGCCCTAACCCATTCGCAGAGCACCCGCCAGTCTCGCAATCGTCAGAAACCTCGTCGGAAGAAGAAGAAGATGGAGAAGACGAAGAAGAAGAAGAAGAAGACGAAGAAGATGAAGAAGCAGGCATCTTAGAATAATCAATTTAAGACGTAATAAGTAGTGCTATTTTTTGGGATGTCTACACAAAATACGAGGTACAACATGATGTTTCGTATTGTGTTTAGACATCAATCTGCCAGGTAGACAACTGGTCGCCGTTGGTATGACAATGTATTTTGATGAAGTTATTTAGTTAGAATTACATTTTTCTATTTTAAAGTTACACTTTTGTTATTTACAGTAACACTTTTTTGCCTTAGAATGACACTTTTCTCTCCACGCAATTAGACAATTTGTTAGTTAAAATCACACTTTATTCAGTTAGAATTACAATTTTCTCTACTAAAACTACACTTTTTAAGTTAAAATATGTTCTTCAAAGTATGTAATTTAAAGTTAAAAAATGTAATTCTAACTTAATAATTTGTTATTTACAAGAACACTTTTTTAAGTTAAAATATGTAACGCTTGACTATCATGAGAAATTATGTTCTTCAAAGTACACAGCTTATTATCGCAACATCTTTCGATAGGTAAAACAACATTACTATCTTTTCATAAATAAAACTCCTAAAATGACACTTTTGTCTTTTAAAATTACATTTATATTTTATGTAATGTAAGGTAAATCATCATCGATATTGCCTGTTAGAATTACACTTCAAGGTTACAATTACAATTTCGTGTATTACAGTCACACTTTCTTCTCGATCGATTTAGATAACATATTACTCTATATTGTTGAAGTAGATACATTGAAAGACATTGTGGTGCGTCTTGCTTGAGAGGAAAAGGCATTCTTTTATAGAATGTCGTAAGATTATTTACACAAAAAATAACTGTCTACATTAAGTTTGCTAACAAACCAAATAATACAAAATATGAAATAAGTGTTTACATAGCCAAGGGAATATTCCAACAAAAACAGAACTACTAAATTAAGGTTGTTATTTTTTCGCATTGGGACGGGGTCAGTCTCACGCTTCGTTGTAATACCTTCCACGCTTTGTCCTTCGTGCTAACAAAAGCTTTGACCTTCTCGAGCACACCTTCGCGCAAAATGTTCATGTCCGCCGAACGAGGGTAGCTACACTGGATCACCAAATAGCGCCGTGATTTCTTCTTCTCGAGATCTTCATGCTGAAAAGGAAGACCCTCGTATAAGAGCATCGCCATCATGGTGAATGCATCCGACTGGGTTGGTTGAGAGTTGGTGACATCCCGCTGAAAGGTATCTGGCGCAACACATAATTAGGAATTTCCCGTGCCCTACTGTTCTTCTTATCCTTATCCCGTGATTCTAAATAATCACTCACCGCGCTAGACCGCAAATGTACATAATTACCCTATAAAAACTGATTGAACAAAAAGGATAGCATTCGGAAGAAAGCGATCGAAAATAACTTACAATTAAACGCGCCGCTTTGCCAAATCGCGACTTCTTCAGTCGAATGCCTTTGCCCGTCAAGCAAAGTCGATCGTATTTGATTTGTGATTGATACAAACGCATGCAAAATGGTCATCAATGCAGAACGGGACAAATAGCAAGTCTGTTTTCAAGTTAGCGGTGCGGTCATTGTTGTCTTGGATGAAGGTGTCCAGATCTGGCACAGTCGTCATAGTTCTTTGTCTCGATTGTGTGCCTGGTTGCTCAAACGCCCCGAGCATACGCAAGAACTCCTTGAAAAGGCAATAGTACACATGATTCTTGTGTTTACATTGTCACCCAAAGTTACACTATTGTCCCTTAAAATTACACTTCACAAGGTTAGAATGACACTTTTGTGGATTAAAAGAACTAAAGTGAAACATTCACATTAAAACGTCAGTAACTAAGAAAAGTGACATTCTAAGCAACAAAGGTGGAATAGAAGTGGACATAAATATTATGCAATGATAAATGGAATTACCATGTGACGTATACCAAAGAATGACATCCTCATTTGGTCGCCATATTCCTCCTTCTCCAAATGGTTCATCAAAATCGACCAAAGACTCGATCACATCTAACGACATAAGGTTTTCGTGCATCAAGGACATAATGTCTTTTCTCCGAAGCGTTGCGTGACGGTGTACGCATCATTGTTCACCGCACCGTAATATTAAAGAAGTCGTTAATTAAAGTAAAATAAATGTCAAAAATAATCTGAGTATCCTTGAATAAAGAAGGCGTTAATTAAGCCGGCGTGATGCACCGTTCATCATAAGTGTGGTCATCTAACAAGCAATAGTCGGCTACATGCTTCCTCCTGATTTTAATATCCTTGATTAACGCCCGATTGCCCGGGAGCGGCCTTCGACACCACATTTGTGTTGAGACCACCTCTACCACAGCCGAGAGAGCAGCCCAACCCGTCCCCCTTTCCACGGGGATGGCTCCTGACGGCTGATAGCGCTTGACCAGATGGAATGCGCATGGCAAACCGCAAGCGTCACCTCCATAACGGGCTTTTCAAATTCGATTACGCGAGCACGTTTTATGGACTCCGCCCTATGTCACCATCTGTTTTCCTCTTAACAAAGATTCAACTTTCTTGTCAACGGATGTCCAGCGATCGTTTTGAAAAAACCAACCTGGTCAGGATATCTTCCGATCATCGTTAATGTCACGAGGAGGACGAGTGATGCAAAGCAATCTCAAAGACGGTACAAACTCATAGCATCCTCTTTCCCGAGGTCACATTTAAAAGGGCTTCCGCGGTAGAACATCATATGTAGCATCATGAAAACACCACAGTCATTTCTCGAATACCCTTGACCTTGCCAAATTTGAACTCAATGTTGACAATCTTGAACCACGACCTTTGCCCCCTAGAGACACCCTTTAGACACCAAATACTTCCCCATTATATTTGCCTGGACACAAAAAAACGTGTGATGGTAGCAGCACAAAGTGTTATTTTAACTAACATAAGTGTGATTGTAGCAGAGGAAAGTGTAATTCTAAAAAAAAAAAGGGTTATTTTAACAGCAACAAAGTGACATTTTAACAGAAAAAGTGTGATTTTAGGTGATAAAAGTCTAATTGTAGCAAAGATAAAGTGTTATTTTAGCAACAAAAGTGTGATTCTACCAAAGGGTCAAAAGTGGGATTTGTAGCAGAATAAAGTGTTATTTTAGCTTACAAAAGTGTAATTCTAACAAAATACGGTGTTATTTTAATGTAGACTACATTGTAATTTTAGCCAAGATAAGTGTGATTTTAATGAGAAAAGTGTAATTGTAACAAGATAAAGTGTTATTTTAACATACTACATTGTAATTTTAGCAAAGAAATGTGTGATTGCAGTAGCATATAGTGTTATTTTAGCATCAAAAGTGTAATTCTAACAAAAGCGTAATCAAAAGTGGGATTTCTCCAACAAAAAATGGATAAACTGTAATTTTAACAAAGAAAGAGTAATTGTAGATATCGGCCACTTACGGAAATACGCGCTATCCCTCCGTAAGGGAGCGTTTCTATTGGGTCATCGTACTTCCGGTTGTCGAGGTAGTCAATCGCTTCGGTGAGAAAGTTGATGCACACGCATTTGTAGTGATCACCGTCGCCGGATAAAACGGGAGAAAGATCTCGCACCGTGTGTTGCTAAGATCAGAACAATTAAAACTTAAAAACCATGAGACAAGATTACATGTTTTGTTACCTACCATGTCCGTATCAAGCTGGAATGGTGCACGACACATTTCAGCCCATGAATCCCAGCCACCAAAAATGTCTTCGTCTTTGTTCAACACTTTCCCAAGCTTTTGAGCGTCCCAAATCATAATGCGGGGACCGTAATTTGAAAAGTGTTAAATGCGTGAACAGATAATTAAAAGAACTATTTTATACAAATAAAGTGAACCTTTAACCAAAAAAAGTGTTAGAATTAACTCAGAAGGGAGATGTTAAAAGTATAATTTAAACAATCAAAAGTGTAATTCTAACGGCAAAAAGTATCATTCTAACGGACAAATGTGCAATTTTAACATACAAAACCAACCTTTAACTTTAAAAGTATAATTCTAACGGACAAATGTGTAATTTTAACACACAAAGGTAACATTTTAACTTACAATGTGACTTAGTCCAAAGAAAGAACGGGATATGTCCGAAGGTTTCATGATGTGGTTGAGTAGCAAGCACCAACCATCAATAACACCGGTCATGATTTGTCGCCTGGGTTCAAAGTTGCAATATCTTCCCGGTAATGAAATACCGTCGCTGAATTGGACCAATTGTTCCCTACAACGAAAAAATGAAATTAGCCAACAAATATATATATAATTAGCAATGTTAAGAGGCTCTTGTAAAGAATAATGCACTTACAACTCGTTAAACACGCCCGATCGATTGAACGCATAGTCAATCACATATTTCCGTCATCGAACATTGGCACTAAGAGCTCCCGATGAATGCTAGGTTTTTCGTCGCAAAGCACAAATCAGGATTAGGTGCCCCACAATCAAGAGAACACCCAAGGTTCTCAATGACGTGATCCATGCATGGTAAGGGCTCACTTGAGTGAAGTAAAAAGGATGGTAGCTCGAGATCACCGTGAGGGACGACGGGACCAGGATAGGAATGTCAACGTTTCTCCGCCTGCGGAAGAACGTCACCGATACCTCTCTTCTCTCGACGGTCCCTTCCGAAGACTTCGCGGCAACATCCTCAATCGCCGCATCGTAATAAAAATAGTGTTATTTCATCATCGTAAGTATGTTTAATCGTAAGGAGAAGAAAGTATAATTCAGTAGACAAAATTATAATTCAAACAAAATTGAGTGTTATTTTATCACAAATAAGTGTAATTTTAACTACAAATAGTCTAATTTTAACTACAAATTGTAAGCTACAAAAGTATATTTTTAACTTAAAGTGTGATTCTAACTGAATAAAGTGTGATTTTAACTAACAAATTGTCTACTTGCACCAGAGAAAAGTGTCATTCTAAGGCAAAAAAGTGTTACTGTAAATAAGAAAAGGGTAACTTTAAAATAGAAAAATGTAATTCTAAGTAAATACCTTCATCCACGGCATTACCTCCGTGATCCTTCAGTGCAGCCCCATCCACTACCTTCTCTACCACTGTCTGAGAACTTATATCCAAATTTGGCTCATCATTATTCCAACCCTCCTCATTTACAGTCGGCACAGATATTGGGTGCTCCTCGAACAGCGCGTTTACTTCCGCAGAAGAATATACAGTGCTTGTCCATTCTACGTCCATAAATTCCTTTGCCTGCAACGCATATACATATTCAGGCTGTTCATTTTCCTTTAACACCCGCTCGTCGCTGGTTTCGCCTCCGCCGTTTCCTCGCACCCTCTTGATAATGTTGTTTGGTGCGCGCTCGCATCGCATATCTCAAAGAAAAGAGAGAACATCAACGAGTGGAGTGGGGGAACTTCGTGTTCGAACTTCCGCCAAAGCATTATCCGCCTTCTCGTCTCCCGCATCGTGCCCTCTAAATTCCAAAGATTTAGAGTCCACTTGTACAAAGATCGTGTAGGGTTGCAGAAACCACAATTGAACTTGAACATTGGAGACCAGGTTCAACATTACCCTTCCCAATCTTGTCATCATCCTTTCCCGCCTCGGCATTCAGAGCTTCACTCACATACACAACCGCTCCCGTAGTGTCGGAGGCCACATTCACCAATTCTCTTACCTCTCCAATTCCATGGTCTTCTCTGGACGACCTTTCACTCGGCGGTCCGCTTCAATAATCTCCCAGACGAAATCGCATTGAGAGACGGGTGGAACAGCGTCGGTGGGCCCATCGTCCTCATTTTTTTGGTCCGCTAACTCATTATCCCCGCCACCGGACGTCCGATCCATCTTCCGCTTCTTCTTCGGCCTCATTTTTTTTGTCACCTATCTCATTATCCCCGGCCACACCAACGTCCGATCCATCGTCGCTTCTTCTTCCTTTGCAAATGCTTCATTCGCATAGAACTTCTTCTCAGCCTCGTCAAGCTCTTCTTTTGAATATATACCTTCCAGAGCTTCGCGGTCAAATTTTGGTGGTTCTTTAACACCCACCGCTTTCCATCCGCCTTCCTCCTTCAGTATATAACGGAAATCTCACGAGTACTACCAACATCCACGTCGGTGTCCTTCGTACTCGTCTCCGTGACCAGTGTCCGTAAATTCAGCGCCGGAGCCGTAATATTGCACGACCTCCATTATCTCATTTGTGTAGACACCTCCGTGCTTTCTCACTAGCCGCGTCATCCGAAACAATTGACGCGCCACCGGGCCTTCACGGTCTCTACCAAGATCTACAATCACCTCTTTCTCATTATCGGATCCATCATCCTCCATATCATCACCGTCCTCCTCATCGCCAACATTATCAACATCCTCGTCATCTCCCTCGTCCTCATCACCATTGTCCTCCTCTTCATCATCGTCACCAACATGCCGTCGTACTGCCGTCGTCATCTACCTCATCATTCGACATCGATCACCTGGACTTTGTTGCGAACAGTGTGCCGATTTCACGGAACGATTTATTCGTTCACCATCTCCCGCATTTCCACAAAGATAATCCTTCATCCTTTGGCTTTGAAAGAATGATTGCGTGCATTGTGTAGCTTATTGTGGTCACTAGGATGGTTCATCCCTCCCGTTAATCTTTTGAGCGTCATGGTCGCATCTCGCATACCATGAATAGAAGATGAGCGTTCCTTTGCATCTTCAAGTAAAGCTCATGCACATCCTACATTAAAATACAGATAATTGGACAATTGTTCAGTCAAAACTTGTTCATTAAAAAGTATAATTTTAACCTTAACAATCGTAAGTCTAAGGTCCAAAAGTATAATTCCAACGGACGAAAGTGTAATTGTAAGCTACAACAGTAAAATATTAACTTTAAAAAGTATTATTTTAACGGACAAAAGTGTGATTGTAACATACAAAAGTATAATTTTAACTGTAAAAAGTATAATTTAAACTGACAACCTTGTATAATTTTAATCGACAAAAGAATTTTTAAACGGACAAAAGTGTAATTGTAACGGACAAAAAAGTATAATATTCATTTTAAAAAGTATTATTTTAACGGACAAAAGTGTAATTGTAACATACTACACTATAATTTTAACATTAAAAAGTATAATTTTTACTGACAACCTTGTAATTTAAGCAATTACTGATTAATATCGCAATTACAACTGTAGTGTAATTGTACTGAAAGAAAAATTGATGTTTTAAAACATTAAAGTAGCACTTACATCTACAACCGAGCTTTCAACTCCTCGTCATCATCAACACCGAAGGGAGTTCAATCTCGATGAACTTCTTCCGTCAAGTTGAAGTCACTTGTAATGCCGTATCCCTAACCACATTTCCAATGGCCAACACTTGGTCGTTATCGTGCACCCCACCAATGCTTAACAGTTCTTTTTGTAGGCACCGAGGATACTTAACCAACGACCAAGTTAGCCGACCCAAACGGCTCTTGTCAAGCTCACCATGTAGTCTGTCGAAAGCGTCCGCCTCACGGCCCCAAAGTGCTTAATGAGGGGCAGGGTGTGGGGACAACTCTCACCACGGAAATCGAAACGTTGAAAGTACGTAATCATTAAGAAGGGATACACCCAAAGCCAGGCGTCATTTATTTTCACCAAGATCCGCAGCCTTCACCAAATTTTCCAAAGACATAAGTACACCAATCGTATCGCGTAATCGAGTCCACATCTTGAACAGCTCTCAAAAGCTTGAAGTCAACCCCATCGTATGACGTTGGAGTTAGGAATGATGACATTGCGAGCAGAACAAACAGCCTGCAGAATTGCGGACCTCCTTTTTTGTATTTTTTTTTTAAAATATCTTGGAAGACAATTCCTAAGTTAATGCCTTCATTAACCCCTTTTATGTTGTACGCTTTTCGCCATTTATCTTTCAATTGCTTGTTCTCCGGCGCTTGAGAATCCTTTTGGCGGCCCGTAGGTACTAGATCAAGAGTTTTAGGACCAAGTGGTAACATAAAACAGTCATACACGTCATGCTTGGTGACCATGAACTCCTTATCCTTGGCCCGAAAAATATACGATCCATCACTGAATGCTTTCAGAAAATCTTTAACGTACCCCATCGGGTATGTTTTGAGCTTAAGCTCCAGAATACCACCGAAACCAATCCTCCGTACCGCATCTCGCTGTGCATCATTGAGCTTTTCAAGGAGCTCAACCACCGCTTTCTGCCGGACTGATGTACCCACCTTTGCTATTTTCTTCGTGTCCGGTTTTATTTGGTTTGGCCGGGTTTGGCAACAACAAGCTCCTTACTCGACTTATCGTGCACCTTTGCTTTTTTGGACTTGCTCGATTTACCCTCATTTCCACCGACATCCGTTAACATTACTCAAAATTCATTGTTAAAAAAAAAAAAATAAGACAAAAAGAAAATTTAAAATTCAAAGAAAGATAAAGTGTAATTATAGCACCAAAAGTGTAATTCTAATAAAATAAATGGTTATTTTAACAGCAAATGTAAAATCACAAAGAAAAGAAAAGTGTGATTGTAGCAAAGACAAAGTGTTATTTTAACAAACAAAAGTGTAATTGTAGCAGAGGAAAGTGTAATTCTATCAAAATAAAGGGTTATTTTAACAGTAACAGTGACATTTTAACGAGAAAAAAGTTTGATTTTAGTCAAAAGTCTAATTGTAGCAAAGATAAAGTGTAATTATAGCAGACCACAAGTGTAATTCTAATAAAATAAATGGTTATTTTAACAGGGAAAGAGAACTATCAAAGAAAAGAAAAGTGTGATTGTAAAGACAA
Organism: Silene latifolia; assembly: GCF_048544455.1. Taxonomy (NCBI): domain Eukaryota; kingdom Viridiplantae; phylum Streptophyta; class Magnoliopsida; order Caryophyllales; family Caryophyllaceae; genus Silene; species Silene latifolia. Next base: position 119,027,932 of record NC_133531.1, read on the forward strand.
AGTGTTATTTTAACTAACATAAGTGTAATTGTAGCAGAGGAAAGTGTAATTCTAACAAAATAAAGGGTTATTTTAACAGCAAATGGTGACATTTTAACGAGAAAAAGTGTGATTTTAGTGACAAAAGTCTAATTGTAGCAAAGATAAAGTGTTATTTTAGCAACAAAAGTGTGATTCTAACAAAGGGTCAAAAGTGGGATTTGTAGCAGAATAAAGTGTTATTTTAGCTTACAAAATTGTAATTCTAACAAAATACAAAGTGTTATTTTAATGAGACTACATTGTAATTTTAGCAAAGAAAAGTGTGATTTTAGCTGAGAAAAGTGTAATTCTAACAAGATAAAGTGTTATTTTAACATACTACATTGTAATTTTAGCAAAGAAAAGTGTGATTTTAGCTGAGAAAAGTGTAATTCTAACAAGATAAAGTGTTATTTTAACATACTACATTGTAATTTTAGCAAAGAAAAGTGTGATTGCAGCAGCAGAAAGTGTTATTTTAGCATCAAAAGTGTAATTCTAACAAAAGGGTAATCAAAAGTGGGATTTCTCCAACCAAAAATGGATAAACTGTAATTTTAACAAAGAAAGAGTAATTGTAAGCAACAAAAGTAGGAATTCTCCAAAAAATATGACTAATCTTAATGAATATGAACATATATACTCAAAACGTTAGTTGACAAAATACTGATGATAAAAAATAAAATCTGTTCATGTCCTAAATGTGCTAAAAATAATCGGGTAATCAAAATGAAGAAACCAAAAACAAGTGATCAAATAGAACAAAGACATCAACAATGGTGACAAAATACTGTGATCAAATACAGTCCAATAGCATAACAATGTCCAATAAATTAAAAAAAACGTCTAATTAAATGAAGAGAACAAATAATAAAACCGTAAAAACCCAGAAAAAAATCATAAAACTATAAAAACCCCAAAAATAATTACCTTCTGAAGTGATTCAATGGACGACAATGGCAGTTTGCAAGTGAGCAAAGAAAATGGAGAAAAAAACGATAATAAGGTAGCAAAAAAACGATAAATTTGGGGGATTTTTAGAGCAGTTTCCTCTTGAAATGAATGTGGTTTAATTTGGGGCAAATGTTTTGGGGGAAAATTAATTTTGAATAATTGAGAGATGGAAAGTGGGGGGAAGTTTTTAGGACGTGTGTGTGTGATGTTTTGATTGACAACCTGCTGCATGCATGCTAATACCCACCCTATGAGTGGTAGGAGGAGAGAGGTAATTATTTTAGCCATTAGAATAATATTATTAGTTGCTTTTTACTTTTAATCTAAGCCATTCAATAACATGATCTAAGGGATGAGAATAGAACTCATGGACTCAAATGTAAGAGGTGGACTTAGATGATCTTATTACTATATATATATATATATATATATATATATATATATATATATATATATATATATATATATATATATAAAGTTCAAATAAGTCCTTTATATGTTTTTAGTCCATGAGTCCTTTCCAGAACCCTTGGATCATGCATGGTGGAAGGTTGAGATTGAAAGCAAGAAATACACTTAACACTAATTAATTCACTTCTCTCTCTAGTTTTAGTAATACATTCACTAATTCATTATCATACACAATTAACACCACCTTTTGTCTTATACTTGTAAGTTTATGAAAATTTTGTTAACATTTTTCCTGATTCGGGTTTTTTCGTTTTTTTTCGAGAGAAGTTTTCGACATTTTAGGATTTTACGAGTGTAATTCTAACAAAAAGTGTAATTTTAAGGAAAGTTTACGAGAATTTTGCGTTTTACAAGTTTAACTTCAGTCTTTTTCGAGTGATTTTGACGAATAATATTTTTTTTTGTAATTTTATCACAAGTTATTGTAATTTTAGCATTTTACAAGTGTTATTTTAACGACAAAAAGTATTATCTTAGTCCAAGTAAGTGTAATTTCAGTCCAATGAGATTGTTATTTTAGTCCAGGAGAATGTAATTTTAGTCCAGAAAAGTGTAATTTTACTCCAGAAAAGTGTAATTTCAGTCCACTGAGAATGTAATTTTAGTCCATTGAAGTGTAACATTAGTCCAAGTAAGAGTAATTTTAGCAGAAAGTGTAATTTCAACAGAAAAAAGAGTAATTCTAGCAGAAAAAAGAGTAATTCTAGCAGGAAAAAGATTAATTCTAGCAAAAAAAGACTAATTTTGGCAGCAAAAAGAGTAATTCTAGCAGCAAAAAAGAGTAATTCTAGCAGAAAAAAAGAGTAATTCTAGCAGAAAAAAGTGTAATTCGAAGATGAGAAAAAAATGTAATTCTAACAGAAAAAAGAGTAATTTTAGCAGAAAAAAGAGTAATTTTAGGAGAAAAAAATGCACATCTAAGATGAAAATCAACAAATAACCTTAGATCGATTTATTAGATCTAAGACTAAAATAAAAGATCTAATATAACAACAATTGAAGAAAAATAAGGAGACGACATTTTAAATATATCTAAGATTAAAATTAACAAATTATATGAGATGTACTTAGTAAATGCAAGACTAAAATAAAAAAAAATTCACAAAATAAAAACAAGATCTAAAATATTTACTCAAGTAAACAAAATAAATATACCTAATGTCATAACTTTCCGTGTAGACTTGTACATCCAGGTTTCCAAAATTATATTATTCATAAATTAACCAAAAATTTTAAAAATAACCACCAAATCTGAATAAAATGAAAAAACATTAAAATAAAATCTGTAAAACAATCTGAAACGAAATCTGAAAAACATAAAAAAAATTACCCCCATCATTAAACACCCAAAAAATCGAAAAAAAAATTAAAAAGTGTTGGTGTTTGAGACAGATCTGAGAGAAAAGGAATAGGCGGCGTTGAAGGTGCTGGTGGCGGCGTGAGGGGCGGAGATGGGGTGGTCAGAAAGTGACGGCAATGGTGGAGGGCTGGTTGAGGGAGGTTGTTGTGGGGTGGTGGGATAAATAAAAAAAACTGGAAGATGGTGGCTGGATCTGGGGTTAGAAGAGGCGGGGTGAGAGACGACAATAGGTGAAGGTGGTGGCTGGATTCGGTGAAGGTGGGGGTAGAGGAGAGGAGAAGGTGGCGGCGCAGATCTGGACCAAGCGGTGTCGTCAGAGGAGGAGGGTAATGAGGGGCGGCAGTAGAGGTGGTAATAATGGGCTGTGGGTCGAGGAAGTGGTGGAAGTTCGATGGTGGTTGTGGTGGTGGGCTGCTGTCAGGTGGAGAGGGCGAGGGAGGTGAGGTCGTGAGTGGTTGGTGGTGATGGTCGGATCTGAAGGGTGGGGCCGCGGTTGTAGTGGGTGGTGACGGGAGGTGGCGACCGTGGTGAGTTGGAGAGGAGAGGGTGGGTGGTGGGTGCTGAGTGAGGGTTCCGTGAGTGGTTGGTGGTGGTGGTCGGATCTTGAGTGGTGGGCCACGGCTGTTATGGGCGGTGACGGGAGGTGGTGACCATGGTGGGGTTGGAGAGGAGAGGGTAGGTGGTGGGTTGTGAGTGAGATTTTTTTTTTTTGGGTCAAATGAGTCCTCCTCCTAAGTGTGAGTTCATAAGTCCTATTGATGACAATTGGATGAGGAAGATGGGTGGTGGAGATCAAAGCACAAAAGGTGATTATTTTGCTAAATAAACACTCTCTCTCACTACCTTTACTAATCCACCCTAATTATCACTAATTCCACTATATATTATTTTTCATCACACCCATTTATCTCTCATCTCACAATTCATTCACATTCTCTATCAAAAACCCAATGAAATCAGAAACCCAATAAATTCAAAACCTAAAAATTCAAAAAAAATTCCCCCTCTTTTCCTCACCACCACCCACGACACCCCCACCACAACCACCATACCGCCCTCCACACAGCCACGCACAACCACCGCCACCAACGACCCTCGACCTCACGCACACCACCACCAGATCTGACCTACACATCACCGGCCACCACTTCCGCACAACCACACACCCTCTGCTCATAACCACCCGACACCAACACGACCCACAAACCACCCGACACCACCTCGCGTCACCCCTCCACCTCCCGCCAACAGCCTCCCCCAATACCGCCACCACCACCAACAACAAACATCAAACACCACCGTCATTCACCCACGAGCTTCTCATGTCGCCGCCATTGCCTCTCACCTCATCTGCTGCCGCCGACTACTCTTCTCATTCCTTTTTTTTTGTTCGGTGGTTTCGTGGTGATTGTTGCCGCCTTCTCTTCTCATTTGTTATTTTTGTTGGATGTTGTCGTTGTGTTTGTTAGGCTGTCGTGGTTGTGTTGTCGTGGTGCTGTGGTGTGTCAGGTAGGGGTGTTGGTGGCGGTTGTAGCCCCTCTCCCTTCACTTTTTTTTTCGTTCTCAGATCTCTGTCGTGGGGGTGGCGGTTGTTGTTAGTGGGGGCAGTTGGTGTTGCTGGTGGGACGGTGGCGATGTTGCTATGGGAGATGGGGGTGGGTGTTGGTGGGTCAGATCTGTGGTGTTGGCTGGAATCATGTCACGTTGAAATCTGAGTTTTTAAAATGATTTTTTTTATATTTCCAGATTTCGTTTTTTTTTCCAGATTTGGTGTTATTAGTTAAATTATGGGCATTTTCCTTCTCTTCTCCCTTTCGTGTGTTATTTTATGTATATTAAAATTACACTTTTTTCTTTTAAAGTTACATTTTTCTCTATTATTAAAGTTACCCCTTTCTCTATTAAAATTACATTTTTTTCTATTAAAATTACACTTTTTTCAGTTAAAATTGCATTTTTTTCCAGTTAAAATTACACTTTTCTCCATTAAAATTACATTTTTTCTGTTTTTTTTTCTGTTAAAATTATAAACTCCATTAAAATTACACTTTTTTCTGTTAAAATTACATTTTTCTCCATTGAAATTGCACTTTTATCTAATAAAATTACACTTTTTTCTATTAAAATTACACTTTTTTCTGTTAAAGTTACACTTTTTTCTGTTAAAATTATACTTTTCTCCATTAAAATTACACTTTTTTTCTGTTAAAATTACACTTTTCTCCATTGAAATTACACTTTTATCTAATAAAATTACACCTTTTTCTATTAAAATTACACTTTTTTCTATTAAAGTTACACTTATCTCTATTAAGGGTACCCTCTCAAGTACTAAAGTTATACTCTCAATGGACTAAAGTTACACTAGCAAAGGACTAAAGTTTCACTCGCAATGGATATTAAAGTTACACATTGAATATGGACTAGAGATATATACTCTCAATTGACTAAAACTACAATTTAATGGCCTAAAATTACACTTTAGTTGACTAAAGTTATACTTCTGGACTAAAATTACAATTTAATGGACAAAAGTTACACTTCTGGACTAATATTACAATTTAATGGACTAAAGTTACACTTCTAAAAGACTAAAGTTACACTTATAAATCACTCAATTTAGAATGATTTATGTTAAAATTTGAAAAAAAACAAAAGTCTCAAAAATTTACGTAAAATTGCTTCAAAATTTCAAATTTGTCGTAAAACGCAAAATTTGTCGTAAACTTACTTCAAAATTTGAAATTTCAAAATAATATCCATCAAAACCGCTTTCTTTTTGTTAAAATTACACTTTTTTTTGTTAGAATTACACTTTTAAAACAGTAAAAGTGTCATAAAATTTGTATAAACTTTCTCTCAAAAAATTTTTTTTGTAAAAACTTGAAAAAATAATAAGGCAAAAGATAGTGTTAATTGGGTAGATTAATCAATTAGTGAATGTATAATTAAAGTTAGAGAGAGAAAGTAGAATTAATTAGTGTATAAGAAATTAATTAGTGTTAAGTGTGTTTTTTGCTTTCAATCTAAACCATCAATATTGGAAGATCCAAGAGATGTAGTGAGGACTTAGGGACTCACAACATATGAGGGACTCATTTGAACTTCGCTTCCATCAGTAACCCACTCCGTCCAACCGTACTCCGGTCGACCGATCTAAATTTGAACATACTGTCTACGCCCTTGTCCGCCTTCCCCTCCCCCCCCCCCCCCTCCCCATCATATTCATATATGATTTAATTTAATTTGTCATAAAATTAAATATGGATTTTATGCATGCAAACAAATGAGCAAAATAGAGGAGAAATCATGTTCTTACATTGGATGTTTCGGTTTTATGGGCACAAAAGAAATCTCCTTTTCTTTTGTTCTTGAGCTTTCCTTTAATGGAAGAACCAAGATCCAAGTATAGGATCTCTCCCTAAGCTTAATACCCAAGGCTTTCTCTTAATAAAATTAACGGAAAATTCACGTGGTACCCTCGAACTTTTCCATTTTGCACATGGTACCCAACTTTTTAAGTTTTTGTACATTATACCCTCCACGTTTGATTTTTATGCACAACATACTCTTTTTGTCGCTTTAAAAAAACTCAATTGCGCATAAATCCTAGACCGGAATTCAGAATCGGGCAATTTTTTTCCTAAAATGATTATCTCGTCATAATCTACGTTTTGTGAAAAAAAAATTGTCGACTGACATTTTATAGGGGTTTTTTTTTAACGAAAATCTCAAATCAACCATATCTTCGATCTTAAATTTCCGAATAACCATTTTCGTTTTATTAATTTGTAGATCTCGAAGAGATAATCAATTTGAAAAAAAAAAATAGTCAATTCCGATTCCCGGTCTATAATTTATGACCAATTGAAAATTTTAAAAACGATAAAAAGGGCACGTTGTGCTTGAAAATCAAATTTCAAGGATATTACGTGCACAAACTTAAAAAGTTGGATACCACGTGAAAAATGGCAAAGTTTGAGGGTACCACGTGAATTTTCCGTAAAATTAATATTATAGGAACTAGTACAATATTAATTTAGTAGAAAATTGATCCAAAATATTATATAACACTTGAATATTCGGTTTTTAGAGAGAAGAAGAGGAGAATTATTTTTCTCTCTAGAATTCTAACTTTTGGATGAGTAATGGAATGAATAAGATTTACAACATTTTGTATGTTATTAGGTTAATGAGATGAAAAACCATGATGGTTTTCTCTTCTCAAAAACCGGGTGGAAGGGGGGCTTTTTGGGGAGCCAATGCATGCAATTGTTGCTCTTAACAATAAACAATAGGGTTGCATGGCTAAATAGTAGGTAATCATTGTGTTTCTATTAACTTAATCAAAACACAATATTAGCCTAAACTACTCCCTTATTTCGGCACATATGGATAACAAGTAATCCATTTTATTTTTTGTCAATTGTCAATATGTCACATGTCATATGTCACATAAATTTGTTATGTATTTTTAACATATTAAAAATCAACGTATTATTAAAAATACGTCACATACAAAAATTGACTTAGTAATTTCATAATTACTTGTACCAAAATATTTTACCATTTATAAATCACAACAGATTGTATTTATAATAATTCATTCAATTTCGATTGTTTCTTTAAACAATAATTTCATCCGAGTAATGATACAATTCGATTACTCAGACCGTATCTCATTTAATCACATTTTAATATGATACGTAAATTTTACTTCCAAAATCGTCCGTCAATTTTCAAATAATTTAATTAACTCGTAACGTTATACGATTAATTAAATAATCAATTAAGAGTGTTGCCCTATAGGTATGACCTAGGGAGTCAACTGATCACCACCGTCGCACGACAATAATGTCAAACTCTAGTCAGCCAAGCATTACCGATATATGTTGACCAGTTGACAGTAACAATATTACTTCCCAATTGTATTCTTTATAATGAGATTTAAACATGTGATCATCATGATCAACAGTCGTGATCGCATTATTGTCGGAGGACACATATTCCAACAGTTTTTATGCGTATTGTCTCTAAGTGTATTTGTGGACAGCGGGCCGCCCACGGGGGCGCTTGGTGAGAAACGGGGACAAGCGTTTGCATTTTGTATGGAGTCGCCACCAATTTTTATGGGAAATTGGAACCGTTCGAATACCTCGTGTCATGTCAAGACACAAAGTAGTGACATGAACACTAAGCAATCGTTACCCTTAGCATTCTATGTCTAGAATGACTCTCGTGGATGCCAATGAACACGGGTGCTCACGGAGATCTGGAGTAAGGGGTGAGGGTACGTATTAGGAAGCTCTTTTGATCGAACACCTAATCCCGCCCGCCTCGATAGCGGCCTCTACTAATGATTAGGGAAGTTATTCGTACTCGATGTATCGTCGGTTGTAATGCATGCAATGCAACATCCATACATTAATCCTAGCATGTGAGAATTAGACTAAGTCGGTTGACAATTAATTAGCAAACAATTGGGTCGAAGTTGGAATTAATGTTCATTTACATGTGAGAACATACAAACAATAAAAGGAATACAACAATTATAAATTACAATAATGAAAATTACATTAATTACATTGAAATAGGCGATTTATGTCGAAAATACCTTTAAAACGGATGATTTGAGAAAAAAGAATAAAAGAATAAAACACGACAGATCAGAAGGTGATAATACAGATATTAGTTGATTAATACGTTTATTAAACTAGGTCAAGGCAGAAAAGGAGTTCAGGGACAGAATTCACCCTGGAACAGGCGCAGCAGGCACTGCGCCCTTTGGAAGAGGCGCAGCAGTTGCCGCGTCTGTTCCAAAGGTGAGTTCTGGCTGTGAAGCCGGAACTGCGAACCGTTAATGTTAATTGGTAAATTAATGGATTGATTACGATTTTAGACTCGGATGAAAGTTATTAGCAGATTATTTACATATGATTGAGGTCATAAAACAGCAAAACATGGTTAAGACGGAATTAAACGGATTAATTATGTGAAGGGTCGATGTTAATGAATGATTAATTAAGCTAACTAACTAAACGAATTAGACTGAACATGATGAATTGACAATGAATTAATGACTAAACAGGTGAAAATATATCAACGATGAATCCCAGAAACTCAATATGAACGAATTGAATTCCTAAAACTCGAATTGAATTTAATGACGGAAACCCGCAAATATTGATTATGTGGGATTAGAGTCGGATTTATGATGAATTATATGAATTAAACATGTTAACGATGATGGTTAATATACATATGAATTATTAAACTATCATGTGAGAGAATTAACAGACGAACAAAACAAAAGAAATAAATTTGATACGAATTACAGAGGACGGAGGAAGAAGAAAAGAAGCAGGAACTGCGGCAGCCTCACGAAGAGGCGCAGCAGGTGCTGCGCTCCTTCGAAGAGGCGCAGCGGTTGCTGCGTCCTTTCTCGACGTCTGTCTACTGGAAATCCGCAAAAAAGGTTTTAAAGACGGTTTTAGAGATCGGTTTTAATGATGTTTTCGACACAAACCTTACAATTGTGATACAATAATTAAAATACAATAAATAAAAGAGAGATTAATACACCCTCAGACTTACATGTTGACGGAACGAGAAGAACTAAGATATCGATTAGTGATGCTCGACGCGAATGCAAGGAAAGAGTGCCCTCGAAAGAGGAAAACGATTAAAACAGATTGATTAATTAGATTGATTGAGTGTAGTGGTCAAATTGGTCGGTCATGCAACGGAGAGGCTGGTACCCGGAAAGATCCGAGCTTACGTGGTCGGAAGTCCAAGCACGTAGGCGCCAATTAGTAAGAACGAAGTCTAGAATGCAAAGGGAGAAGAGAAGGGCGGACACTCGCGTGAGAAATATGAGGAACGAAAGCTCCTATTTATACTAATCACACGACGGAATTATGGTAAGACTAGGATACGGAAGGAAAGATCCGGAAATAACCGACTTAGGTTAAAACACGGAAACTTGGACAAAAAGAAAGCCCAGGAAAAGGCGCAGTAGGAGTGCTGCGTCCCTTGAAGAGGCGCAAAGACTTGCTGCGTCCTTTCCCGGGTAGGTTCCTCTGCGCGTAGAAAACGCGTTTGACAGCCTGTCGTATTTTAGGCATAACTTTCTCTACAAGACTCGGATTAAGGTGATTTCGGTGGCGTTGGAAAGCTAAAAGAAAGATCTAGAACTTTCTGTGAAATAGGCCTGACCCAAAAAACTCGTTATGACCTCGTAAAACGGGCCTAAAGGTCGGGTTATCATTTTAACTAAATGAAATGCACATTTTGTAATGTAAACTTTTAGTTTAGCCCAAAGAAGTGACATGGGACTCAAAATGAGATATAATCCCAACATTTTATGACATCCTAACCTTAGGTAGACAATCCCATTGCTTTGACTCGGGATTTGACGGTTTTAGGAAATGAAGACGGTTTTTGACCCGGACTCCAAATGTACTCTAATTACTGCCAAAACGACCGTATCGGCACGTAGATGACAATTAAGAGGTAGACATTAATGTTTGAGCAATCACTTGACGATAATCTTACGAACTGTCACAAATCGTTCCGCGAATCAAACATGCGGCCCAATCATCACCGGGTGGTTGGCGGGAGGTGCAGAAACGAGGTGTCTACAGAGCCCCCACTTTGACTGAGGCTTGGACAAGGCGAAAGTCAAAGTATAGCCATCAGGTCAATCGAAGATTACAACCTGACGACTATGGCGACGCGAGGCGGTTCAAGGGGTCTGAGCCAAGGACCTATCGTCGGGAACATTTTAGAGTCTGTCGACTATCGGGGAGGGTCGTTTAAAGTCCATTAGACTACGTAAGGAGGCTTGCCAGCCATAAGAAGAGACCATACCTGAGACTTCTTCCTCGAGATGCTTCCGGGGTTGCGTAGGAGCTAAGGTTGAGCATGGGAGCTAAGGGTAAGACCTAAAGGATATATAAGGATTGTGCTAGGGTATGGGGCCCTAAAGGAAAGCATTGATGGGAAGGAGGCCAAATATAAGTTCAACCTAAGGGGTAACCAAAGTTTGGGTTTAGGAACTCTAAGGAAGTGATGATCCTAAGGGTAGAAGTGTATGAATTCTAGGGAGCTTGGGAACTTAAAAGAAGCTATGTGTGTGAACCTGGGTGTACGAACCTAAAAGGACGGCTGGTATGGGAACTTAAAGGCTTATGAACCTAAGAGGAATTGGGATCCTAGGGTTAAGTTTAGGAACTACTGGGTTACTAATTCTCGTTTTGGACACATGCATCCAAGCTTTCTATGGTATGGGAACTTCAAAAGGATTTATGGGTTTATGAACCTAAGGACGTTGGGATCTAAGAATCTAGGGGTAAGAATCCTAACTTTGGGTTTACGAACCTAAGGAAGGAGGCTTTGGTTTGGGAACTTCTGGAGAACAACACCATTGCCGAACTCCGTGAGGAAACAATAATATCGAGGGTAGCAGGACGTCGGTAGAAACTGCTGGGGAAGCTGCTTGGATCGTCTCAAGCGAACTCTGGCAAAAACTTGAGGTTGAATCTGCTTGCGTCGGTCTCAAGCGAACTCTGGCAAAAACTTGAGGTTGAATCTGCTTGCGTCGGTCTCAAGCGAACTCTTGTTGGGGAATATATTGACGATTAGGAACATCTTGATCGCCATGGAAGAAATCTTGAGTGAGCAATATCGAAAAATATCGCTTACTGGGAAAAGGATTTGAGCAATACCGCAAAATACTGCCGCTGATGGATATAAGGATTTGAGCAATACGCAAAATATCTACTTATTTGGATAAAGGGACCTGAGCAATACTGCAAAATACTGCTTCTGATACCTACCTGCATGGTTAGTAGCCACACAAGAATGCAATCTAATATATGCACGTAAGCAATTATCGCATGGACGTCGAATGAGGAGACACATAGGCTTTGCAAAAGTTGTTTCTTTATAAAAGTTGTTTAAAACTTGTGTAAAGGAAATTTGTCGTTTGTAATGCGTTATGCATATTCAATGGGCTTTAGACACGTGACTGGCGCGACGTAGACCTTATATGGACGTGAAATGTAGACTTAGCCTGGACTGACGCGACACCAACTTAGATTTGACGCGACACAGGGATGACTTTGACAGACTTTGTTTAAGCATGCGCAACTCCTAGCCAAATGTGGGTGACAATGCGTATCAGTTCCAAAGGTATAAGAATTGCAAGAATGATGGGGACACATAAAAGCAAGGCATGAGCCATGGATCAGCTGTCTACTAGGACTTCTTTCACCACCGTTTGCTGTAAAAGAGACCCCTCTTGAGGCACGATGACTTGGAGAATTGATCTAAGATCTTTGTCATTGTCCGGACCGAGTACTAGCTAGACTTTAGAGGAATAAAGGAAGGGTGGCATCTCGGAAGAGAAGCCCCCAGGATGAGAAGATGACTCTGGACTTTGGTAAAAAGAGGCTGGGCGACAATAAGGAGCCCCCAGTATAGAGGTGTTGGTTGTGGAAGGGATGTTAATTGAGGTTGGAAGGTTGAAAATAGAGGTTGAAAGTTAATGGTTAAGGATGGTTGTGTCCTTGAGGACTGCCTACGTATTCACGTGAAGTGAAATCAAACCAGATCGTAGTTCTGAGGTTTGGTTAATTTTGTTTAGGTGTTGTGGTTGTATCCTTCTTGTGTAAGAAAGGACTGCCTACGTATCCACCTGAAAAGGTGAAATCAAACCATGCTCGTAGTTCAGGTGTGTGCCTAAGCTAAGTTGTTAGGGCCTTAAAGTGCAGGGTCACAAGGGTGTATTCCTTTGGTGACTCGAAGAATCGATTTGAGATAACTCCCTCTGATCATAGACCAAAGAGGTATAATTAATTTTGTAAAAAATTTCCTTGTCGTGTGAGCACACTTAGAGTGGACCCTAAGGATGAATTGGGGTATGTCCCGTTCTGGGTAGCAAAGTATTTGAAGATTCCGTGTTTGGGTAAAGGTGAAACTGGATTGGATATTTGGAATGTGGAGCTTGGTAATAAGAGGCTTTGATGAAACAAATCTCTGGAGCTTGATTTTGTGGTGTTAAGGCTTTATGGGATTATGGCTTGTAATATGGCTTGGAAATGGAGTCTCTTGGCTTGATGTAGCCTGAGCACATAAAGGTAGGTTAAAATGACGTGGGTTCAGGTTTCCATGTCTTGGCCCTAAAGGATGGGTATATTTGACGAGCTTGAGAGGATTCTCAAAATTCCTAACTATCTCTCTGTAACGGTCTCGAGAAGGACTTAGGGTGTGTGATGTATGAAAGGCTAAATGAGGGTGCTAGCTGACCATCTTCATTGATGTCTTGATTCTACCTAGACTTCAGCAGTATTCTTTATAGCATTTGATTTCAGACTTGTTCTTGATTCAGATTCAGATTCTTGGTCTAGAATATATCTTGGATTCTTGCTAAGATTCATGATTCAGGTTTTTGAGGATAACATTGACTTCGGATATTGACTTGACTTGCTTGATTGAGCCTTTTCTTTTGACTCTTTTGTCTTGGATATTGATCTTGGTCATTTCTCTTGATTGAGCCTTTGTCTTTGATCATGGCTCGTATTGTCTTGGATGGACCTGGGTCAGACTAGCACTTTTTGATGTGAAACGGGTTGGTCTTTTTTAGTAACACGGGTTGTTTATTGTGGGAAATGGGCTTGCCTTCCGTCATGGATCGTTAACAAGGGAGACGGTCTGGATTCGTCCTAGAATCTCTTGAGATAGGCTCGTCCTAAACTGGGGTTATATTGTGGTTTCTACTGCCAGACATGGAATAGGTAAGGAAAGAACACGGAGTTTCAGGTCCTCTACAACTTGGAATGGAACATCATCTAAGTGCACTCACATCGATTTGGAACGTGCTGTTGTTCATTTTAAAAAAAGTCTCAAACCAATTCTTGTTGTCACAGGAAAAGGGTAGAGGAAGAGATATGATAGAATATGTGGATTGAAAAGTGTACTTTTATTGAATTGTATAATAAATGTATTTAACATAGACTCGAGAAGACATGTGACTCGTGGGACAGCCCCCGGGTTGTCACTAGAAATGAAAATGGACACGAAGAAAGACACTAGAACAAAATATGAGATAGAAAGCCTAAGACTCGGACTCGGACCCGGACTTTGACGCGATCTTAGACCCAGACTCGTAGTCATCGGCCCATGCTTGAACATTTTCTTTTTCAGCGATTGGCTTCGGCATCTGGCTTTGAGCATTCACCCATTTGAGCACCTCGTCCTCATCATTGGGAACATTGGAAGGATAATAGTCAAGAAAAGTTTCTTGATAATTGTTATATCCATGAGGATTGACTAACTTGCCGTGTGAGTTAAAGGTTGAGAGGGACAATTTCCCGCTTTCAATCATATCCTGAATGACATGTTTTAATTTGTAACATTTCTCTGTATCATGCCCTTTGCCTCTATGGTATTTGCAGTATACATTCTCATCCCAAAACTTGGATTTCCTTTCGGGTTCAGGAGTAGGTCCAATGGGCTTCAACATTCGTTGTTCCATGAGTTTCTGAAGGGCATCGGTGTATGTAATATCAATATTGGTAAATCTCCTAGGAGGTGTGCCCTTATTTTCGGAAGCCTTTGTAAATGACCTTGGAGGGTTGTTAGGTTTCTTTGACGAAGGATCCATGAGGATGCCTTTATTGATTTTGATTCCCGGATGAGAAGAACTAAGAATGGATTGCCCACTTGTTGCTTTCTCCTTAGGACTGTCAAGCTGAGGGTTTGTCTGGATATTTTTCATCTCAAGAGGTTGGGCAGCAAGCTTCTTACCCATTTCGGCGAACTGGTTCTCTATGTTGGAAAGCCGAGAGTTTAGGCTATCAATAGCTCCCTCTATTTTGGAGAATTTATTGTTGAAGGCAATGGAAAGCATGAGCATTCTGCTTTGGATATCTTCGTCTTCGAGGACATTGATTTCTTCATCGTCACGAGGATTGAGGAGATGAGAACAGTCCAGGGATGATTCTTCGTCATGTTTAATGATATTAGACCCAAGAGGGTCGATTTTCTTGGATTTCCCGACAGAAGGTGGCTTAGGAAGCATGCCCCCTTCGATCATATCTTGGATGGTGTGTTTCAAGAGAAAACACTCTTCAATATCATGACCTCTACCTTGGTGATATAGGCAATATTTGTTGCCCTTCCAGAGGTTCACCTGTTTCTCCAAAGGTGGATCCGGAGTCGGCCCTATTGGATGTAGCATGCCTTGGGCAGAGAGTCTCTTCAAAGCATCGGCATAAGACATGCCTAAATCGGTAAGTACCCTTTGATGCCTCCCAGGTTTCCTTTCAGCTGTTTTCGGCTTTCTAGGACGATGGTTATTGCAAGAGGTAAGCTTTGGACGACCAAGACTAGAGGTTTCCCTAGGTGGTGTGTTCTTTTCCACCATTCCATTTTCTAGGGTGAGGACGCGAATGCTCAAATTTTCCACTGTAGCTTGAACTCGTAGGACTATGGCATAAATGTCTTGAAGAGACACAGTGATTGTGGCTTGAACTTCTTCGTGACCTTGCTGACTGACGGAACTTGCCGGATTCCTACTCGACAGAAATGACGCGCATTACAACTCGATTTGACATGGGACCACGCATACTAAGGCAATCAACAAAGAAATGGATAAGATGACAAATCTAGACTTGACTTGTGAATTCGTGAAATGTCGTGAGCGACTTCTCGTGTTTGGATTCACGGTGTTTGACCTTGACCTTAGACTCGAGTGTTGACTTTGACAGAGTGACGTTTATATGATTGACCTTATTGACGGGATTGATGACACGTGCTGATTCTGGACTCGAGGTTTGCTTATAGGTGTTAAGAAGACTACTGTAGTTTAGACTCAAATATGAGGCCCATTGAGACTCGTGTGTTGAGCCTCGAAACGTGTGACTCGAGTGTTTTAGATCCTAACTGAATTGGGGTAGGGAGTCCAAAATGACGGCGTGACGCCTTAGGACTTGACTTGAGCTTTGAAAAGACCCAAAATGTAAAGGAAGACGGGTTCATGACTCGACGGAGTTCCGACTAGGACATAGTCGGTTTGAACTTTGACTCTAACTTAGCCCGATTGAATTTACACATTTACATTTACATGTTGGAAAATATTTTGAATAAAACGTTTTTTTTTTTTTTTTTTTTTTTTTTTTTTTTTTTTTTTTTTTTTTTTTTTTTTTTTTTTTTAAAAAAAACGTTTTGTTTTTTTTTGGTTTTTTTTGAAATGGGTTTGAGGCCCGAAATTTGACTTGATAAACGGACAGAATTTCGACTGGATTTTGCGCTAATCAAATGGCCTATTTCGAAATTTTGATTAAGAAAAGGGGTTTTGATTTTTGAAAAAATCGTCATGGTTTTGTTTAGAAAATGGTGATCATGTAATGTACAAGCATTTATACAAGCATTATAACGGGATGCTGAGTGCATTTAAGAGGGTTTTGGTTTAAAGGGTGGGTTGCCATACCGAACCATCAAACCCGAAGTCTGTGGAGAGGCTCGTGCCAAACAAGAGTAAGGCCGATTCCTAGTCCATTTCCTCAAGTAGTGAAGGCCCTTGATACCAACAAGAGTAAGCATCATGGTATGGATGACGTCAATCGCTATCCATCCTTAGGCCCAAATAAGAATTAGGACCGTTTAGACGGGACGATTGGTCGAATGGGTTGGGTTGGGCCTAGGAAGGCCGAATAAAACGGTCTAGGAAGACCGAGTTATGAAAACCGACAATTGTCTTGTACAAACTATTCCCTAACCTTGTTCAAGTTTCACCCTAGCTACACGTAAGTGTATTATCCCCAGTGGAGTCGCCAAAGCGTGGACAGCGGCCGCCCACGGGGCGCTTGGTGAGAAACGGGGACAAGCGTTTGCATTTTGTATGGAGTCGCCACCAATTTTTATGGGAAATTGGAACCGTTCGAATACCTCGTGTCATGTCAAGACACAAAGTAGTGACATGAACACTAAGCAATCGTTACCCTCTTAGCATTCTATGTCTAGAATGACTCTCGTGGATGCCAATGAACACGGGTGCTCACGGAGATCTGGAGTAAGGGGTGAGGGTACGTATTAGGAAGCTCTTTTGATCGAACACCTAATCCCGCCCGCCTCGATAGCGGCCTCTACTAATGATTAGGGAAGTTATTCGTACTCGATGTATCGTCGGTTGTAATGCATGCAATGCAACATCCATAGATTAATCCTAGCATGTGAGAATTAGACTAAGTCGGTTGACAATTAATTAGCAAACAATTGGGTCGAAGTTGGAATTAATGTTCATTTACATGTGAGAACATACAAACAATAAAAGGAATACAACAATTATAAATTACAATAATGAAAATTACATTAATTACATTGAAATAGGCGATTTATGTCGAAAATACCTTTAAAACGGATGATTTGAGAAAAAAGAATAAAAGAATAAAACACGACAGATCAGAAGGTGATAATACAGATATTAGTTGATTAATACGTTTATTAAACTAGGTCAAGGCAGAAAAGGAGTTCAGGGACAGAATTCACCTCGAACAAAGCAGTAGGATCGCGCCCTTTGGAAGAGGCGCAGCAGTTGCCGCGTCTGTTCCAAAGGTGAGTTCTGGCTGTGAAGCCGGAACTGCGAACCGTTAATGTTAATTGGTAAATTAATGGATTGATTACGATTTTAGACTCGGATGAAAGTTATTAGCAGATTATTTACATATGATTGAGGTCATAAAACAGCAAAACATGGTTAAGACGGAATTAAACGGATTAATTATGTGAAGGGTCGATGTTAATGAATGATTAATTAAGCTAACTAACTAAACGAATTAGACTGAACATGATGAATTGACAATGAATTAATGACTAAACAGGTGAAAATATATCAACGATGAATCCTTAAACTCAATATGAACGAATTGAATTCCTAAAACTCGAATTGAATTTAATGACTAAACCCGCAAATATTGATTATGTGGGATTAGAGTCGGATTTATGATGAATTATATGAATTAAACATGTTAACGATGATGGTTAATATACATATGAATTATTAAACTATCATGTGAGAGAATTAAATGACGAACAAAACAAAAGAAATAAATTTGATACGAATTACAGAGGACGGAGGAAGAAGAAAAGAAGCAGAATCGGCGGCCCTCACGAAGAGGCGCCAGTGCTGCGCTCCTTCAAGAGGCGCAGCGGTTGCTGCGTCCTTTCTCGACGTCCTGTCTCACCGGAAATCCGCAAAAAGGTTTTAAAGACGGTTTTAGAGATCGGTTTTAATGATGTTTTCGACACAAACCTTACAATTGTGATACAATAATTAAAATACAATAAATAAAAGAGAGATTAATACACCCTCAGACTTACATGTTGACGGAACGAGAAGAACTAAGATATCGATTAGTGATGCTCGACGCGAATGCAAGGAAAGAGTGCCCTCGAAAGAGGAAAACGATTAAAACAGATTGATTAATTAGATTGATTGAGTGTAGTGGTCAAATTGGTCGGTCATGCAACGGGAGAGGTCGGTACCCGGAAGATCCGAGCTTACGTGGTCGGAAGTCCAAGCACGTAGGCGCCAATTAGTAAGAACGAAGTCTAGAATGCAAAGGGAGAAGAGAAGGGCGGACACTCGCGTGAGAAATATGAGGAACGAAAGCTCCTATTTATACTAATCACACGACGGAATTATGGTAAGACTAGGATACGGAAGGAAAGATCCGGAAATAACCGACTTAGGTTAAAACACGGAAACTTGGACAAAAAGAAAGCCCTGGGAAAAGGCGCAGCAGGTGCTGCGTCCCTTGGAAGAGGCGCAAGACTTGTCGCGTCCTTTCCCGGGTAGGTTCCTCTGCGCGTAGAAAACGCGTTTGACAGCCTGTCGTATTTTAGGCATAACTTTCTCTACAAGACTCGGATTAAGGTGATTTCGGTGGCGTTGGAAAGCTAAAAGAAAGATCTAGAACTTTCTGTGAAATAGGCCTGACCCAAAAAACTCGTTATGACCTCGTAAAACGGGCCTAAAGGTCGGGTTATCATTTTAACTAAATGAAATGCACATTTTGTAATGTAAACTTTTAGTTTAGCCCAAAGAAGTGACATGGGACTCAAAATGAGATATAATCCCAACATTTTATGACATCCTAACCTTAGGTAGACAATCCCATTGCTTTGACTCGGGATTTGACGGTTTTAGGAAATGAAGACGGTTTTTGACCCGGACTCCAAATGTACTCTAATTACTGCCAAAACGACCGTATCGGCACGTAGATGACAATTAAGAGGTAGACATTAATGTTTGAGCAATCACTTGACGATAATCTTACGAACTGTCACAAATCGTTCCGCGAATCAAACATGCGGCCCAATCATCACCGGGTGGTTGGCGGGAGGTGCAGAAACGAGGTGTCTACAGTATTACGAATCGACTTTCAAAAGTGATGGGCTACTTGGTAGGGGAGTTCCAAAATGCTTCATTCCGGGACGGCAGATTTCTGACAACATTTTACTGGCACATGAGGCACTTCATAAAGTCAATTCCCATAAGAAAGGAAAGTATGGTCGGTATGCATTCAAGGCTGATATGAGTAAGGCTTATGATCGTGTTCGATGGGACTTCTTAAGGGATGTTCTTATTAAGGTTGGGTTGCCTAGCCATATGATAGCATTGATCTGAATTGTGTTAACACTGTCTCGTATCAGGTCCTGTTCAATGGAGCACCTCTAAAATTATTTAAACCAAAATGTGGTCTAAGACAGGGTGATCCTTTGTCACCTTATCTTTTCGTTCTTTGCATGGAGGCTCTTTCTTCGGATTTGATCCGTGCACAGAATAATGGAACCTTGAAAGGCATTAGTTTGTGTCGGGGTGAAGAACTGCTTTCTCACCTATTCTTTGCATATGATGCGGTGTTTTTTCTGCAGGACAATCATAATTTGACCAAATCATTAAGGGTCATTTTGGATAATTATTGCAAGATATCGGGACAGATTATGAATGAAGATAAATCGGGAATTATGTTGAGTCCGAGTATTACGCTTGCAAATGCGCACCGTGGGTTGAAAAACCTAAAGATCAAAGGCAATAAGGGGCTTGGAAAATATATTGGTTTACCTACGAAAGTTCAAGGATCAAAGAGAAATTTATTTAAGGGTCTGGTGGATATTGTGATGAAACGGATCTCCTCTTGGAATGGGATTTTTTTATCACCTGCGGGAAGACTTACTCTAATTTCCTCCGTCCTATCAAATATTTCTAATTACTTTCTATCGGTATTTAAAATACCGGTAAGTGTGACTACTAAAGTAAATTCTTTATTATCACATTTTTGGTGGGCGGGTAGGAGATTTGGGAGGCATGAATCATTGGTGTAGTCAAAAATTTCTTAACTTACCTAAACGTGAAGGAGGTCTTGGGATTAGAAATATTGAATGTTTAAATCAGGCGGTGTTGGCAAAATATGGGTG
The DNA here is from genome assembly GCF_048544455.1 of Silene latifolia. Taxonomy (NCBI): domain Eukaryota; kingdom Viridiplantae; phylum Streptophyta; class Magnoliopsida; order Caryophyllales; family Caryophyllaceae; genus Silene; species Silene latifolia. Next base: position 119,048,219 of record NC_133531.1, read on the forward strand.
GAGGATCCTTTCTGGGCATGGCTCGCTCTTCACGAGAGTAATTCGGAAAAAGCTTCTTGGTGAAGGAGTGCTTTCAGAAGATTTGGCGCTTAAATATGGAAATAACCTATCATGGGGTGCTAGAAGTGTATTACATGGGCTGACTTTTGTGAGACAACATGTGGGATGGAAGCCGGGTCTGGATTCAAAACCGAATGTCTAGACGAACAAATGGGTTGGAGGAGAGTGTCCTGAGCCCAAGCAGAATCTCTTAGAGGTGGAGCATGCGGATTTTAGGAATTTAGAGATTCAAGAACTCACAAGACGGGTGAATTATGGCGCGGATGTGGTTTGGAATGAAGGCTTGGTTCACCAACTTTTTGCGGATGATAGTGTTATGATTATTTTAGCCAAACCCATTTGTAGGACACGGACAAGTGATGAAGTGTATTGGCTACATACTAATGATGGGGAGTATAGTGTGAAGAGTGGTTATGGGGTTCTTTTTGCGGACTTCATAGAACGATGAGGCTCAAATAAGGATAAGGTAAGGGCTTCCGCTGTTACTCGTAACTTTTGTAAGCAGACTTTGTGGCGTCTTCCTGGACCACAAGCATGGAAAATTCTGCTATGACGGATCATTACTAATACCCTTTCGGTAAGATATAACTTTGCACATAGAAATATTGACGTGAATCCAAAATGCAAGTTGTGTAAAAATGATGTTATGGCCATGGAAACAATGGAACACTTATTTCGAGACTATCCTGTGTTACGAAGGTTGTGGGCTTGCTCTGAGATTGGTATTCATACCGACATGGGCTCACATTTGAGTGTTGAGAAATAGATTATTGGCTGGGTTTCTTATTTGGGTAATTTGGAGGGAGCGGAAGAACGGTTAGTCCGCTTTTTGGCAATGATTTGGTGTCTATGGAGTATTCGTAATCGAGTCCTTTTCCAAGGGATGAATTTTCATCCGATTATGTGTTATAATCTATGGACGTAAATTTGTTGGTGCAGCTGATCGAGCAATTGAGGTGGCTTAGAAGGAATCAAATTTAGCAATGGGATCATCAACAACTACTTTGCAGACTGAGCGTCATCTCTGGATTCGCGAAAGTAACCATGTCTGTCTTGTGGGTGAAATTAGACATTGTGATTATGTTCGGGTTATGGTAGATGCAGGTTGGAAAGGGATCGATAATGTCGGTGTTGGATGGGTCGCTTTATCAGGAACTGGAGAACGATGGTTCTACGCTGATAGAAGGATTAGAGTTGAGTCACCTTCTCAAGCGGAAGGTTTGGGAGTGCGAATGGTCCTTCTGTGGGCTCGGGAACAAGGAATTCGACACTTGGAGATTTCTACGGATTGTTTTTCTCTTGTTGGTCAATTGGCTGGCATCGAGCGACCACATCATCTTCTAAAGGCGGTCCTTGAAGACATTCTTTCTTACCTGCCTTTTTTTCATTGTTTAGCTATTAGTTATATCCCTAGATCGTTTAATAATGTGGCACATAGGCTTGCGTGTAAGGCTATGGCTAGTTAGGTAAACCTCGTTTTATGCCAAAAAAAATTAAAAAAAATAAATAAATAGTTTGCCTTAAAAATTGTTTGTTTGATAGGTTCATTAGTGGATTTACGACATTCTAGTCTTTTTCTTATCAGTTCCTATGAAGCATAATTTGCAATATATGACACCGTACATTAAACCACAATGTTATTTAAATAAGGGTTATGATAAATAGAACTTAGAGTGAGTTGTATTTAAGCAACTAAAAGAGGAAATAAATAATTAGTATATGCATTAATTATATTAATTTATGTGTAATTTACTTTCTAATTTCTAAATTAATGTCAAATATAGAAGGGTATTAAATGCTTAAATATGAAGTATCATTTCCCTTTAAATAATTGCATACAATAAATGTGTGTTTGTCGTTAATGTTCAAACAATTTTCACAATTTTAACCCACCAATGGTGTCAATCATCAATCCCATAGACAAACAAAACTCGTAAATGGTGGAAACATTTTTCCAATGAAATCTCCGTTAACAAAACTATTCACATCCATGAGAAGGCAAATGATTTCGCAACCCATTATTACCAAAATTAACACCACCGCCACAATCAACCACCACCACCTTATCATCCCCTTTAACAAACTCCTTAAAATTAGCAACTCTACCAAGTTCCTCAACCTCCTCAATCACCATATCCAACCTCGCCACCGTCTCCACTAACAACGATGCAAATGCCGCGAATGGCAGCGCCTCTGCGAACTCTAAGCTCGTTATGGCAATCTTACTCATGGTCGGCCGTAACATCCGTGCATCCCCACCCTTCTCCTTCTTCGTCCGCCACTCAGTTAGGGCAGAGTTGTCTGTCTTCGACGTTGGAATGACTGCAGTGCCGGAGGAAGGCGGTTTATGTAAGGCGGAGTGGAAGGCGGTTAGTGTAGGGGTGAGGAAGAGGCGGGGTTGGGATTTGAGGGCGGTGTCTAGGGATTTTAAGGCGTCGTGGAGGTTGTCAGAGAGGATTGTAGGTGAACATTGGCGGTGGTTTCGAATGCTGTTACTCAGTTCTCGTAGGACTTTCGAGACTTCGGATGCTACTTTTATGGAGGGCTCCTTGAACAATGCTCGTACTGCTTTTGGTGTCTACAGTATATAACATGCATTTAACATTGGTTAAATTAAAGCTTGTATTATAAGACGGTTTTATGCTACGACGAGGCAACAAAACTGAGGAAGGTAGATAAATTACCTGAATTTCAGTTCGCAAACAACCGTGTAAAGCGACAACAGTATAACCAAAATGGCGAAGAATTGTTCCGACTTTAACGTACTGCTTCCATGGGAATCTGAAGCAAAACCTTGTGTTACAGGGCTCCCAGCTTGCATATAATGCCTGACATAATTAGTTAATTAATTATACGTTAATTCTATGTTACTCATACATAACTATTATCATTGTCGTCAAATAATCAATTGGTAGTCCATGTCTAAGTTTGGACTAAAATGAAGTGTTGGAGTGTCATCTCATGTCATGACTAGAAGAAGAGTGTCACATCGACATTCGACCTAACATGGTTAACAATAATTAATATTAAGGTACTTACCAAAGTTTCGTCGGTGGCTTTTGAATCAAGAACTAACTGGTAAATAGGATCATCATCTGAGATATCATCTTCTGATGCATCTGTATTATTGTCTTTGAAATATTGGTCCACACAAGCTGCATCATTTTCATTTCATACCAGATATTAACGTCGCTTGATTCTCATGACTCAAAAGCAACACAAAAATAAATAAATAAATAAATAAATAAATAACTAAATAAAAGCAAGTGGTTGAATAAAATAGACAGTGACAGAAAAATGATGCCAGCCTCAGAGAATCACTTAGCAACATTCATATATTTCTTGTGAACTAATTAATGCCAACTTCTCTAGGACAATACCATGGTGGTCACCTATGGGGTCGATCACTTTCATATAAGCCATGAAGCTGATAGTCAATGGATTCGCCGAGGATTCTATACAGTGACATACTCGGAAACTACGATTTAAGTTGTTATGAATGTTTTTAAGTTTTTACTCCGTGTATATATTACATTAAAATTATTTGATATTCGATGTGCCACACTATAAAATCGGTAATTGGACTTCAACCAACACCTTAAGGTTTTGGGTTTTGGTTGAAATGGTCTTCTTACATGGTATGAGTTTATCAGAGCCCGTGTGACCAAGAGATTACGGGTTAAAATCTCACCACTCCTCTCTAGAATGTCCAAATTAGACAATCCTTTATAATTTTAATATCTTTAAAACAAAATACCTTCAATTGATCGAGCGAGGCCTTCAAGCTTGGAGACGGTAGAATCATGGAGGTCTTGCCCTGACCAATGAGGGAATATCAAAAGACTCATTACCAGGCAAACTCCACATCCAATGGCTATAGTGTATACCCTCTGTTGTGCTATCTTCAGGACATCACTAACTCGAAAACTTGAGACGACGATCAAGATGAATGTTAGCAAGAATATCATCACTCCATAGTCATAGTTTTTCTTTATATATGGAATGAATCTCACATATGTAGCCAATGTCCCTACATCATCAAACATAAGATTGATTACACCATTAGACCCTAGTACAATTATTTATCGATTTCTAGGAACTCGTAAGAGCTAACGACTTTACCAATTGAGAAAACTGCTGATGCAACAAAAATGGCTCGAACCACATGGCTACATTGGTTGGCAATAAACCCGATGAAAAATGCTAATGATCCGGCCAAGACTGTTCCGAGACCTCTGTTCAGTCCCTTGCACAAAGTTGCTCCTGCAAGTTTAACCAAGGAGGCTATAGTTAAAAATGCATCATTTCATGTTACTCTCGCATCAACATAACTAACTTGCCAATTGCCACGTAGTAACGTGAAATAACTTCGTTCTTTTCAGTTCAGTTCGGTTCAAAGAACGTCAGACGAAGATAACACGACCAAACCAGCCATGTAGCTCCTAGTTAGAATAATATATATCATATCTAGTTACTTTCGACATCATATACTCCATAACATACTAAACAAGTTCAATTCATTTCAATAATTAATACTGAGTATTTAGTTTAGTTTAGAGTATTCAAATGAAGAGAAGTTGTGAAACTAACCTGCAGTGAACTCGAGCACCACCACAACAGTCATCAAAGCCCAAATAGCATTCTGTCCAACACCATTGAACAAAGGCTCAAGCAAATAAAGCAAGGAAACCAACGTTAACGACAAGCCGACCTTGAATGCATGGATCACTCGTCTTGGATCCTCACGTCCGACCATCCAGAACGTTTTACACGCAAAACGCGGAATCTTCATAATCCAATAACTGTAAATACTCACCATACCATTCCTTGCACCACACTCAATCTCTTGAGTTTTTGCCTCCATACTTGCTAAGTCCATGCACATAGTCCCTGAATGGAGCATTACTACTTTAGCTCCCTAGGAACCAAGTAAGTTAATTAAGTATGATGATTAATTAAGAGTGGCTTATAAATTATTGGACTACTGTTTGAATCTTTTGGAATTAACTAAACACAAATGGAGATCAGTGTGGGACTTTGAATTATTTAAAGCTAATATAATTGTAAAGATGTTGTCACTAGTATATGTATTTATATAGGTTTGTGGGTGTCAGATTTTATTGGGTGGCCAGTGGCTGAGACTTCTTTGGGTGTAGTCACGTAGGTCTGAACTATCAAAATGTCACAAACAATTATTGTGTGCGATCGGGACACATAAAAAAATGAGCATTTTATGATAAATAATAACTATTTTATGTTAAATAGTTACCAACGTGGTCATTTTATAACAATAAAAAGTAATCACTCTTTACTTGATCGCATCATACAACGGTCTTACACTATAATTTGTACACAATTTATTTTCTAATTATGTCGGTCATTTTAACATTTTGAAACATCATATTCAATTTTTATTCCTTTTAGATATTAGAGCCGAATTTCTAAAAATATCCCTTTGTGAGTGTAATTTCTACCGTACAATGTATTCTCTTAAATTATTGTATTTTCTAAAAATATCTTTTCATCCATGTTATTTATATTTTCTTAAATTATTTAAAATGTTAAGTGGGAAAATTAAAAACTAAAATGGGCATATTCAAAGGCAAAAATGACATATAACTAGAGGAAGAGTGGCGCAATTTGGAGGAGGTTAATTTAGTATTGGTTGCTACACTTTAACATGAACTGGAGAGTGATGTTAGCTTCTTCGTTTAATGGAATTCACATGCCTTCAATCAAAAGTACGGCCACATGATTATATATAGGAAGAAAGTCAAAAAGAACGAGAAAGTAACATAAATGTTTCCAAGTAATATTGATATAGATGCATTTATAGAATGCTTCATATAATAATAATAATGTTGTTGGTTAAATATATTTACTCGATCGCTGAGCTGCTATATAAAATCCACTAATTTTATCGATAATTCTTAAATTTACTCCGTAACATTTACACGTAACGGCCAATTTTTCTAATTACAGCACTACAAAAGACTTATTATCGTGTCTAACCAATAACATTTACAATTCACCCAAGTAGTTGCAAAACAAAGAAACATGGTCACTTCATTTTATATGCATTAAAATTACGGCTACAATACATTACAGCTACAACTTTCACGAGGAAGTATTATTAGCCTCTACCTCAACGCACAATTTTCTCCCCCAAGACTCAAAAAAAAGATAAAATCTCTCTAGAATCTACTGGGTTCATACTTGTACAATCTTACCATTGCTTTTTAGCAAAACAAACTAAAAATAGAGTATGATTTTTGAGGTTTGATACAAAAACATATCTTTTGTAGATAGTTAAAAACTAATTTTATATTGACAAATGAATTTAATAACCAGGTAATTTACAGAAATTCTTCAGTATTCTAAACAAGTTTGATCTACGATAAGTTTTGTATGAGACAATCTTTAATAATATGTTGGGATTTTCCCATCTGTACCCCCGTGGTTTTCACTTTTCCCAACTGTACCCTCGCGTATCAGAGATTACTAATTGTGCCCTTAAACTTAATTAATGACTCCCATCCGTGACTAAACTTGGCTACTCCGTTTGTTTTGGCCGTTAAGTGCTACCATGGCACGCCTTATGCCAACATGGCTGCTTACATGGCATTATATCGACGGTTTTTCTAATTTATCGTCTCACTTACGTTTTACCGACTTTTAATTATTTGCAATGACCAAACTACCCTTATTATTTTCAGATTCCGAATCAAAATCGATCTAATTAAATCCAGAAAATTTCGCCCAAATCCTCTTCAAACCACCCTCTAACTCAGTCTTATTCAAACTCAGAAACCCGACTTCACATCGTTATTGAGCCCAAATCCTTAATCGCAGCATCCAGCACCCCAATAGCTTCACACAATAAATAACATGGATTTGTGGGTTAGGGTTTCAAGGGTACCTGAGAAAGACGCCGCAACAGTGAGCGAATGATATCGTCCTAATTTAGGACGGTTTAGCCCTGTCCTATTACCTTATTCCGACTCATTTTGTGTGTTTAGTTGTCTAATAAGCTCATTTAATTACTAATTTAAAATAATTAGTCGTATTAGTTTATAATTAAAAATTAATTGTATTTATGTGTAATATTAGTATTATTATTATAATATTAATTTAATGTGCAGGCAAGACGGGAAAGTGAGACGGAAGAGCAAGACGGGATTTTGAGAAGCAATGGCGGAGGTGAAAATACGCCAAATCATGGAAAAATAAACTAAGTAAAGGAGCAGCTGCTAATTTCAGACGGTCTTTGCTGAGCTTTTACTACCACCTTCGGCCACCGTGGCAGCCACCACTCACCACACTCACCACCCTCCACTTCCAATATCACATCCCAACCATCCACGACCACCATGTACCACCGCAACAGCCACCACAAACCCTTCTTCCACCCCCGTCCGTAAACAATACAAACAACAACCATCTCATGCACCCATCTTTCAACCACCAACAACAGCCACCTCCAGCCACCGTGGACCTCACCTACGCCCACCTACGGACCTACGGAGGCTGACAGAGGTGGGGGGCAGCAGAGCAAGGTAGGAGGCGGTTTAGGTTGAGGAATAGGATAGAGTGAAGAGGTTGGTGAGTGTGAATAAGGCGGGACATTACAAATAATTAAAAGTCGATAAAGCGTGAGTGAGACGATAAATAAGAAAAACCGTCAATATAATGAAATTAAGGGTATGACTAGTGAATGGTAGAAGGGGTTTTAGTAATGCCATTGCTCCGGAATTACACCCGAATTGTTCCGGGTGTAATTCCGGAGCAGGATTTGTTACCACGTAAGCTTGTAGAATGATGACTTTGCTTGACTCTTCCTTTCGGCCTCTCCTGAAACAATGAACAAACTGAGGGCTCGGCTTGGTATCGAGCGAACTCACTCCGACGCTCAAGTCAGTAAACTTAAAGAGATTAAGTTGTGTGTTACTTGGCAAAGTATATTGTAGAGAGATAAGGGAGTTTATACCAGATTTATAGTGAGTATTAGGGTGAATTGTGGATTATTGGATCGTTTTCTCAATGAGGATTGAGGAGTATTTATAGACTTTCACCTTTTGTCACGTAGTGGCCAAGTGGCAGAAGCGGTGGAAAGACCTGTTCTACCCTCGCCGAGAGACCCATGGTAGACCGGCCGTGGCCTTGTTGACTCCATGCCGAGGGGTCTTGGATATGAGTACGCGGATGTGTCTCCGGGCGGCTAGTTGCCTAGCCGAGACCCAGTGACAGCCGACAGTCTGCGTCGGTTAGGCTGTCTAATACGTTGACTTCCTGTCTTTTGGCTTTGACCTTGCTCAATATGTTGACTCGGTCAGCGGGTGCAGAATATGCCCCATCAGCCATGTTGGCAGCCAAGTCATGCATTGTTGTCGCATTAAGCGTGCCATGTTGGCAATTAACGACAACATTTGACGGAAAATTGGAGATTAGCCACGGTTGGGAATCATTAGGTAAGCTTAGGGGTACAATTAGTAATCTCTGATACGCGATGGTAAAGTTGGGAAAAGTGAAAACCACGGGGGTATAAATGGGAAAATCTCTAATATGTTAGATATCAGATGTATACGAACAGGAAAACAATGATTAAAATACACCAAATCGCCCTCGTTTTGTGATAGACCCATTCGATCCTTATATTAGTGAGTTAAGGCGTTTTCTCTGTTTTTGGCACAAAAGACAGAGATGTAACTAGACTTATCATATTTAGTTTATTATGTTGTTCAAGATGCAGAAAATATTTTCACCACCAAAAAAAAAAAAAAAAAAAAAGATTCAGAAAATAATTGATATTTTTCTTGTTAATCTTCTTCTCTCATATCTGACATATGTAGATATATTTAGTTTATTATTTTGTTCTAGAGTCGTTGCTCTTCAGAAATTTCTGCCAAAATTAATTACTGTTGGGTAAATAATTGGCGTCAAAGTTTGGGCAAGACCTCCCACATAGTTATTCGTTGCTCTTCAGAAATTTCTGCCAAAGTTAATTATACATCGAACTTACCGACCAAACTCGAGTACGCTAAATAAACCAATTACACCTAATCACCAACATAGTACATGATAATCGTCATTTGGTTTTACTCGAGTATTCCATTTTGGAATGAATTCTTTGGGTCTTGTTTGACCGACCTTGCTAGCATTTCAACCCAGGTTGGTTGCTCTCTCACGTTCACGATACAGTAGCAGTACACACAGCTGTATTACACAAACACCCGTGTGTTCACAGCCTCAACTTACAAATTCAAGCAAAAGGCCTTTTTTTGGGCCACGTGTCGCCACAAACGGTTGACAGATGGCCGAATAAATAGCCTTGACAAAATGGCCTCAGCATCCAACACTGAACAGATATTACAAGACGGTAAAATTCTCCCTCCTAAATTAACGCGGTTTAGTAAACGACCTTTTTTGGTTAAAAACTCAATCGACCAATTACCCATTGAAACAATCAACGATATGACTCCAGTAAACTACGACGACCAAAACAAACAATTAGAGACGATATTGCAGATATATCAACAATGACATGCTCATCAAGTATTTCAGATATTAAAAAGGAAACTCTCAAATCGCAACATATTGGATCAAGTTCTATGTATGTGCCATGTGAAATTTTAATGTCACTGAACTTATGTAGCAAATGTTGCACAATTTGCTAATTATTTCATGTATGAAATCTTCCTCTTTTATTTACATGCCTCATCTCAGGGTGCATTATGCACTAACCTGTAGCAAGTCTTCAAGTTGTCTTTAAGAACTCGCTCCAAAAACACGGATTCTCTGTTCAATTGGGGTTCGGCAACAAGGACAAGTAGCTCTCCCTTTCTTCCCGTAGTCCTCGCCACAACCAGCACACATGACTTGATGAGCACACGGGAGGAACACAACGGAAACTTCATCTTTCAAACAAATTATACACTCCCTTTCACCACCTTCCCTTTCGGGTTCATCTAGTTCATGGAGAAGATGTGCAATAGTTTGACCTTGATGTTTAGCTCTTTCAGGAGTTCTTGTAGGAAAGACATCTGAGGTGGGACCGTCTGTCTCAGTTAACTGAGAGCTTGCCTTTAGGCGGGACAGATCCTGCTCGAGCCTCTCGAGGTCGTCTTTGTGACGCTGGAAATCGATTTCTATCCTTAAGCGTAAGGCTTCGAGCTTCCTCTTGTTGTTGCCCTCAGTTGTTTCCTTAGAACGTCTTTCCTCTTCAACCAGTGCCATCGCATGCTCCTTGTCCTTTACTTCCTGTCTCCATTTTGCCTGGGAGGATTCACTAAAGGAATTAATACACAGTAGCTTTAGAACAACTCCTAATGCAACAAATTTGTGAAAAGTATTGAATCCTACACCACTTTTTCGTCACCATTGGTCTGTTTTTGGGAGTGAGGAGTCAATTGGAGTGAAACGCATCAAGGACGTACAAGTGCCACATGAAAATTAAAATAGGTTTAGTTGCCAACAAAAGTGCATACTGAAAAGTGCATCACACAATGTCTATAATCAGTCATGACTTTCCCAACTAAGCTAGCTGACATCTACACATAATGCTCAAGTGAAAAGCTGTCTGTGAGCAAATAAGAGCTTGGTTAAATTGGATGGCAAATGGGGTAATGAAACTTGACAAAGCCAACCACATTCCATAGCAAAAATATACTCCCTCTGTCCCGGCCATTTGTTTACCTATTCCATTTATGGGTGTCCATTCATTTGTTTACCTTTCTATATTGGTAATATTTTTAAGAGTTTTGATCATCCACATAACACGTTGTCTACTTGTCACTCAATAACAACACCCACAAATGGTCTCCTCCCCCCTCCTTGGTCTTTGTGCCAAAACCAAACGTAAACAAATGACCGGGATGGAGGGAGTACTAATCTGGAACCAAAATAAAATTAATTACACAAAAAATTGCAGAAAAAGTTGCAGTCAGTTGCTCCAATTTAAAGAACAGCACTAGTTCCTTAAAATGCAGCAGCCACAGCTAAAACAATTACGAGTAGTTTACACCTGTTAATGTTTATCTTTCACTTTTAAAATTTCATATTTAGAAGAATTTGTAGAAAACCAGTCTGCAAAAAGCAAAAAATGTATCCAAGGTGGAACCAAACAGCATGCAATTATGTTGAAGCAAAACAGACTAAAACTACTAATAGAACATAATGTGCGTGAATGCAAGGAACAGAAGAACTACTGCGACCAGAAAAAGTCTTCTGGCTAAAATATAGCAACCTTAATTTATGTGTCTCTGTAAGTGGGCAAGTAAGAATTAATAACTACAGCAATACAGCCCAATGACAAAATACAACAGAGAAGGATACATAATGCATATAATGTACCTCAAAAACTCCACATTATTGGGGTAAGATAAGGAGGCTCATATGTACATAACCTACAACCTACCTATGTATTGAAAAACACTAAACGTTCTTTGAGATGACCCGTAATAAAAAGTGTCGACAAACTACTTCTACACAGTACAAGAAGAGACGGTTTTATTAGTCATTATGCTTTAATCCATCATACTCCATAGTCAAAGTTTTAGAGTATCTTTAGCTTCATTAGAAATGTACACAATGCAAAAAACAATGAAAAAATAAACACGGTTAATAGTAGCCATGCTCCTACATTCCGTAATTTTGTATGATTCTACTGGCTGAATTTGTTGTACAACTAAACACAAAACCATGTTATGCAACCAAGGTGATCGGTCAGCAGGCCAAAAGAACAATGAGTTTTACGTAGGCAAACATCAAAATCTGGCTCTGTCAGATGACGGTGCTTCCAATAAGAATATTAAAGCCAAAACTAAAAGCATATCATATATACAACAACAACAACAACATCAGAGCCTTAATCCCAAAATGATTTGGGGTCGGCTGACATGAATCATCCTTTAGAACCATCCATAGGTGAACGTACACCTCAAAAAGCGAATAGAAAAGGAAAATGAAAAATAAAGGGGGAGCGAAAATGTAATGGAAAGTCAAGGTAAACTTACAGGTTTTAAAATCGAATTTCAGATTTCTTTTATAAAAACTTAAAATTTAAATCGAGAGAAAGGATTAAAACGATTTTGAAAACCGAAATAGAGTTAAGGATCCGGAATGCCTTAAAAGTAAACCAAGTAAAATATATAAGAAAGTGGTCGGTAAAAATGTAATAAAGGAGAGTAGAACAAATAATTTAATTTTTTAAATTAAATAAAAACACTAAATATGTCAAAAAAATATCAAATACTAGAAATCAACATGTATCCTTTCCCTCCATTGTGCCCTCTCCGTCACCATACTCTCCTCAAAAAAGAGCATATCATATATACCTTGAAGTTTTATTCATCTTAGGCTAATGTCACGAAATGTGTATATTTGCATTCCTATATTGTGAAAAACAATTCAATCCCATGAGTCATGAAGAAAAACAAGAGGCAGTCGGAGTAACTACGCATAACAATCAATTTAATTCTTCCTATCAGAAAATTTTAATCTATTTAAACCAACTCCTTGTACTAGAATCCATAATAATCATTATGCTCTATTGAGCATCAAGAGGAAAAAGAAAAAAAAAAAAAAAAAAAAAAAAAAAAAAAAAAAAAAAAGGCAACAGAAAATCTCCCGGAAAATAATCTCTTTTGCTCGACCATAAGAAACTAGGGACCATTTATTTCGAGGGAAATAAGTGGGAAAAAGAATTGGACACCCTAATTCCATTTGATGAAGTTTAGTTAATCCTAGCTCCTAATCTCATTCCCCACATTGAGGCTTCAACGATAGAGCCCTCCACCAAAAGCTTTGATATACGCCCTACTATAGTACTATGAACATGATCATGACCACTGAAACCACAGCCACTACCCATCATCTAATATCACCACCAGCGCCACACATTCACTACCATCCTCACCACCACCACCAACCCCACTTAAAAGCACAATAGAACATAAAGTAATGACAATAGCAATCAGCACCGGAACAACCTCATAGAGCTTGACCCTGCACTCTTTACATCAAAGTTCCAATATACCACCTAACTACCGACATTCCTTGACCGGCCCACCATTCTCCTCAACCACATCCACCTCTGCTCTTCGGCCGGCCCAACACCACCCTATGCTAAGGTGTTAAATATTAGCTGACATACTTGATGGCAACTGACTACTACATGTGGTGTATTCATAAAAAATTAGGCAAGGTTGCCTCACTGTCAAACGTCACTGTCAAACGTCAGCCTCCAGAACAACACCCTTGTTCAAGGGAAGGCCTGACTGCCACCATCCTCTCCACACTGTCAGTTGGCATTTCTAGTTGGCCTGATCTGATAACCGCATGCTGAATAAGAATTATAGATGGTGATTGGCTGCAGTAGCTATGGCAGAGAAGAAAGAGAGTGACAGGTGGGAGTTGTACTCATGGTGGATATTTGGGTGAGAAAGCAAGAGCTGACAATTAATGAGGCTTTGAACAAATTGCCCCATCCCAAACTACCCACCTAAATAGCAAGGAGAATTCGAAAGGTTTGTTTATTTATTCTCTTTTTCATTTCACTTCATTCTTTTCCCTTGATCTAAAGACATGGTACCTTAAATTTTTGACACGAATAGATTGACTAGAGACTTCAATTTCTCGTAATGTTTATAAAATATAAATCAAAGAAGCCAGTTATACATCGGAATTAGAGGAAACGACTGTTTGTTGCCTCAAGTAACCAATTAAAGTTAATCAGGAGAGAAAATCCTACTTTCTACCATAAAGATCTCGAGACATACTGAATTCCTCAGTATTGCAAAGTATTGCAAAGTTCAGTAATATCTGAAGTTAAGCTAGAGCTGGAACTCGGGACAATCGTGACCCAAATAATACCAAAGGCAGTGTTATGAAAAAATTCCATGAAGTTAGAATAGATATACATCGGAAAGCTCCTAGAAGACAAGAGACAACAAGTCGACAAGAATATTGAGTAGAAACTTAGAAAGACAGCATAACCACGGCAGAGAAAGATATGCAACTTTCAAAGTTTGGAAAGACACTCTCACAGAGTTCAACCAAGATGGAAACTTTATCAGCCAGCAATCTATGACACGAGAAAACTATATATTTTTTGTGATTTGTCCAATTTTTGTGTTACAAAAATGAAGTCTATATATGAAGTATAATAATAGCTTTGATATTTTTTAATGGAACACCGGAAAGAAGGTTTTCTGGGTGTGCCTTTCAGTGAGATACTCAGATCTCCATATGCGATCATGCAACTGAAACTTGGGTATTCTGTATATAAGGTACTTTATCCTGCTATAATTGAAAATGTGCATTCAAGTACTATGTTGATGCAAGCAAATATTCTTAATTATTTATCAACAATTAAAGGCTCGACTATAAAATCAAAATATGAATGCAATCTTGATAATCATATTGAGGCTAACTCTTTCACACGTAAAAGTTCGTTTAATATGTTAATGACTTCAGAGCTCACACAAACGCAAAAATAATGCTCAGAGCACGAGAATAACTATAGCCTACCTTGTATAGAAAGAACGTTGACGTAAGAAAGCACGAGCAAGGTCAGACAACAAGGAAGAAGACATCAAAAGCATATACAGTTTGAACTAAAACCGTCATTCCGCTCATCTGTCATTCCATTCATCTGTAGGGAAGATTTACAGAAACCGGCATTGGACCCAACTTAGGTATGTCGTCTCCCGTACCTCCCCTTTCTTGTTCATAACTAGATATCAGCTGCGCTTACGCCTTAAATCAACAGATGCTTCTCTGGTTCCCCTTCAGTTAATATTGAGCAAGACATCCACAAAGGCGAATATTGATACATCCGGAAATACACTATTTCCAGTTCATTTAAATTGCACTAAAAAACCCAGGTCCATGGGGTACTTCTTTGGATAGAAAAGAACTCAAGATAGGGAAGTTATAGCTACAGACTACAATGTTAGGAGTACCAAAGCCAAAACTTCACAGTAAAAGAGTTAAAATTCGACACATGCCAAACGAAATCAAGTCTCGCAGATTTCAGCACACAATTCCAAGGAAGTAAGAGTAATACACATATTTCCCAAAATAACTAAAGTGGGTCATGTTCCTACCCCAAGCCAAAAGAATACTAGAAATAGTAAAATATAACTAAAGCAAAAAGATATTGTTACTTTATGAGACCTCATGAAAAAAGTGACAATAGAGTAACACGGAAAGTCATTGATTTCAAGTCTGTTCCAGAAATGCAGAATCCAATATGAATATTCTTATAGAATATCATCTGCAATATGAAGGAACGCTATGCATTATCATGCAAAGAAATATACATTTCTTAGGATGACTATTTGATTCCCAAGGAACCAAGATAGCAAGAAAATCACTAGACCATTACACACATGATGTCATAATCAGATATAGCATAATACAAAAGCAATATAAATGAGAAAAATAATTGTGAGACCTACAATACACAAAATAAGTTAGAAAGCAAGATAACTGAAGTGGCAGGAAAATAAAATGAAAAAACATAAAATTAATGTTGTGTAAATGCAGCATAATTCTCACTGAATAATGGAAATGTGGAGCACAATACAACAACAACAACAACAACAACAACAACATCAGAGCCTTAATCCCAAAATGATTTGGGGTCGGCTGACATGAAGAAGATGTGCACATACATAAAGAACCACCAGCACACACACACAGTGAATGGAGGTATACGTACCTCAGCTTCCCTTTGAGCAGAATTAATTTGCACCAGTTCCTGTTGCAACGAAGAAATTTTTTGTTTCTCAGCTGCGATTTCCTCCTGCAATTTTGTCTTCTGCTTTTCCCAAGCTAACAATCTCTTTAAACACTTCTTTTCCCTTTTTGCAACCTCCAAACAGGTTGTCACAGACTCTGATGCACTCAACTTAGAAGCCTCCATCTCTGCTCTCGTTTCAGCATTCTCAATCTCAAGCTGCCTAACAGCGGCATTTGCACGATCTACTTGGCTACTAGCCTTCCTTAAAGCATTTTCCATTTCTGAAAGCCTCTTCATTGTTGAATCTTCCAAGGTCTGTTTTCCCTTTTTCAACCTTTGGGTCTCCTCCCTCTCCATCCTCAGTATCTTAAGTTCTGTCAGATCACTACTTAATTTCCTAGCAGCTTGCATTGCTTTCTGATGAGCCCAATCCTTTCTCTCCTTCACCTGCTTCTCTAATTCTTTTACTTGTTGCAACAAAGTCAGGACTATTTCATCCTTTTGATCCTCTGTGATACTCTCCAAATTCTCATCAAGATTCATATCACGGAATTTATTCAACACAGAATCAATCTCTTGGTTAGATTCTTGACACACCTCACTAGGTACATCAGATACTTTTGAGGAATCTCCATTTGTTGTTACGCTTGTACAAGGTTGAGACTGCAATTGTGGCTGCCGTTGCTTCTGTTTTGAGCGGAACCCAGCAGCAAAGGCTGCAACATTCCTTTTTAACAAAGACTTCATGGAAGGACTGAGATTAAACCGCTTAGCACACTCAAACTCCCTCTGAATGCTTGCCTCTGAACACGAAAAAAGCTCGCCAATCCCATTAACAGACGCCTCGGAATTGGCCCTATTTCCAAAACCCCAACCCCCATGAAACTGGCACATCCCTGGGGGCAGAATAATTTTAGAATCAGCTGCACTGGTATTAACACTCTCCATATTGTACATTGCATTACCGGATGTATTACTAGGTGAGGATGTATTACTAGGTGACTGAAGCATCGGAATGTCAATAGTACTCGCACGTCCCACGTGAAGATCACTCATAAGAAGACACCACATGGCATCTCCTCGACTCAAATGGGGACGGACTTGCTGCAACAAGTAAACCATACCCGCAAGTGTATACTCCTCTAACTGCTTCAACTCAGTAAAAAAGAACTCAGATTTCTCCGGTATCCCGTCATTTCCACAACACCCATTAGTCAAATACGCCAACGAATTATGCAATATATTCGCTAACACATCCATACCACCATAGCAATGTCCATTCCTCAAAACCGCCTTCAACGCAACCTCTTCATCATAGCCCAGCTCAACCAGCTTTGAAACCGCCTCATTATACAAAAACTCCAAATGTTTCAGCAGAATCTTCATCAATTGTTCCTCAGTACAGTAACCCCACCCACAATCATCAAAACCCGGGTTCGGAGCAGTGCTAGAATTTGATGAATTGCTAGGGTTTGCACCATTAGAATTGATATTCTCATTACTGGTTTTATTACAATTATTATTTTCATCGAAACCGAGGTTGTAAGTCCATGGTTTAAGCTCAGATTCAAGCATGGATTTAGCCATAGATGAAGTTCTATCATTTAAATGATTATGATCAACATCAGATTGTTGTGCAGGTTTCACAGATCGTCCTCTACGATTAGTTTTAATATGCTTTTCTCTCACAGTACAACCCATTATAAATTTCAACAACAATTAACAAAAATAATAAATACCCACTTTAATACTGATCAAATAATAAAAAGGGTAGCTGACAAACTTAAGATTCAATCAAAGATTAACAAACAAATTCTAACTGTAAATTAATGCGAGAAAAATGGGGAAAATTGAAGGGTAAAAGATTAATTCCTTTGAGGAATTAATTCAAGGGGTATGGAAATGAACTCACAGATGATTGATGAAGATGATTTGTATGATGGTGACGATGTGAGTGTGTATAGGGCTGCGCATAGACAAAACCACGAAGTGAGAATTCAGAAATGTGAAAAGTATATATATATATGATCTGTGTTTTGTGTATCATATGAGACCTGGATAAAGCGAGAGAATAGGTAAGAACGAATAAATTGGGAGGTAAGAATGAACAAAACGCAGATGGGTAGGTCCGAAAACGTAGATGGGTGGTCTGGGTCGGTTTTGCGTTGGGTTCAGGTTTAGGTCTCGACGATTTGGTTTGGTCATTGGTGTGTATTATATCGGACCGTGTTGGATTGCTTAGGGTTTTGGGTCATTCATGTTAGATTATTTTGTTGGAGATTTAAGCGGAATTACCGGTAATTTGGTGTATCCTAATTTGGTTCATGTGAGTGTCAACTTGGAATGTTATATAGCAGTGCCCTTTTAGACAAGTAAAGGTATGGATTTTCTTGGAAATAATATTGGTCAAGTATGAAATGCCTTTGTGAGCTGACGTCATAGCAGCAGGTGTGGAACCGATCGCCAGTCAGTCAGCTTCATTAATTAGTCATTTTCGTCCAAGTTTCAAAGCCTTATGTTATAATAACCTAGCGTTGGTGGTTAAATGGACGGTGGTTGAATTTTAGTAATGAGATGGTGCAATTTTGGTGATAATTTGGTCGAGAAGGTGATGGTCTATAATTTTGGTGGTGGCTTATCGAAGGGGCTTTTGCCATAATAATAATGAGTTTGATGCAATTCTTAAGGTTGCAGAAGGTAAAGTAATGGTGGTAGGTGGTGATAGCGGGAGAGGATCAACTTTTAAGGTGTTAACTTTTATTAAGAGCACGAGACTTTTATAGCATATTAAGAAAACCATTTCAGCAAAACCTTTAAGGTGTTGCTTGAAGCTCAATAATTAGTCTTGCACTGTAACACCATGCCGTTGAAATTAAGAAACCGTTGTTTGGGAATTAGAATAGGAATTTGTTAAAATTCTAAAATTCTAATTAGAGAGGGGGGGGGGTCGTTAGGTTCGGGAAAATACAATGTCCAGGAAGTCTAATTACTATGCTATTCTAATTCATGTGAATTTGAAAAAGTTGTTTGGTTGCATGTGGGAACTCCAATTCCATAGGAACTTCCACTTACCTAGTGGGGGGCTAGGTAAGCAACTTCCTCCATTATGGAGGAATTAGAGTTCCTAGGAAGTTCCAATTCACATGAATTGGGGCAACCAAACAACTAGTTATTTTCACACTTCCCATGAATTACAATTCATGTGTTTTTGATGAGCAACCAAACAAGTCCTAATTGCTTTGTTTTTGTTAAATTAGAATTTTTTTCCCTATTACTATTATTTTAAAACCTATAAAATTGGGCCCTTATCTACCTTAGGCCCTAAGCCAGTGCCTCTCCAGACGACCCTCATAGTCGAGCTTGCGTGGGAATAAATCCGAGTTTATCTCAAGAGGCGAGAAACAAAAATGAACCGATCTTATAACCCAAATCGATTTTGTAAATCAAACTAGACTTGAATTTATAGTACTTGAAACTATTGGTACTTGAATTATCAAAGCAACGTTAAGTTTTATGGTTGCATATAAATTTTGGAATGCACATTTTGAATTTATGGTAGTTGAAACTAATGGTGCTTCAAAACAATTGTGTATTAATTTTTCGTGTATATGACAGACAAATTTGAATCAAAAAATTAAAACAAGGTAGAAAAAAACCTGACACCTGATAAACCAGACTTTGTCTTCGGTTCCCAAGTTGTGAAAAACAGATTAATGGATTACAAATTGGTCCAATTAATTTCGCAAAAAAAAAAAAAAAAAACTAATTTTGAAAACCAGCTATTGAACAAGATTTAACCTAATTTGATAAAAATGAGTATCTACTTTTTAAGTTTAATTTTTTTTAAAGTGGTTTTCAAGAAGTAGAAGCACCAATTTGGTGCTTCTATTTTTATGGGCAAAAAGATGATATTTGGGTCGGAGGGAGTATTAAACAAGTTTGTCAAGTCGCAATTTGGATGGATTGATTTTGATAACTAAACTAAAACAGTAAGTAAATAAAACGAATGTAAATAATGATACACTTATATAGAGAAAGAGTTAGAGTAGTCGGTTCATTATGGATGTCATAGGGCAAGACACAGGTCATAAATCAATCTAGTAAATCGGTTTAAATGGTAGTGATAAGGTCCTCTCGGATCGTTAATCGCCCTAGAATGCACCTAACAAGCTCTCGCTATGTATTAGGGCATTACGACCGGTCTATTCCGTTCCAAACTCGTAATCTTAGGTTAAGAATTCCCAAGGCAAATAGTCAATTATGACCACTGACAAATTATTTGTGATTAAATATTGTAACTAGTGATTTAGACTAATAGATGCGACTGACTTAATAACTGTATGCAAATACCTAATTAATCCATAAATCTCCTAAACCCTAGTGAACTGATTATCTACACATGATTTGATTAATGAGAAAAATAATAATAATAATAATAACAATTTAATTCATGCATAAAATAATGATCTAAATAATTTAATATAAAAAGTAGAGTTTCAAAGAAGGGGAAATAAATAGTACAACTAAGAAAAGATGGATGTAATACCCTGAATTTCTAGTTGGCTACTCGGTCGAGTATGGGTAGGTGCTCAATCGAGTGCGACTTACTCATCCGAGTGGTCGAGGACCGGGTAGGATGTAAGTTTAAACTTTATTCTGCCTAGGTGGTACTCGGCCAAGTAAGTGGTGTACTCGATCGAGTGAGTCTTGTTACTCGGTCAAGTCGGGTCAATCTAACGGAATTTTATTCGGCCTTCTTTTATTTCAAGTCATGGGTTATATGGATTTTACCATTTCCTTCCCAATCCTCCCAATTACTATATAAACCCAAAGGCCCTAAAACCCTAGCACACCTCTTATAATTATTGATAGGATTTCGCAACCTAATCAAAGATAAATACCCTAGACACAAATGAATGTAGTAATAGGGGTCAAACGCAAGGAGACGGGAGTCGATAAACAAGTTGTTATGGAGTGAATTCTATCGAGGTCGGTTATCGGGTGATTATTTGATTGGGTTTGTGAAAACAATGATAAAGAAAGAGTCTAGGGAGGTCGGGTTACACATGCAAATTATGTAAATGCTCAAGTTAAACATAGGAGTTGGTAATAACGATAATTGTTTAGGTCTTATGACAACCACCTCTCGGCCTTATTGTCAACCATGGAACGGGTCCTAACGAGCTCTCGCTATGGCTAGGTCGGTCTACTAAAACATGCTTAGTCTAATTCAATTTCGTACCTCTCGACTTATAAAAGTGAATTAACAAATTTAATCTAAGATAGTGGCCAACAATCAAAGACTAACAATTCAATGCAAGAATGTTAAAGAAACAATGAATTGATATTTAAAAATCCTATTTCAACAATTGCAAATACTACTCATGCATGGCTCCCTTAATCCCTAAACTAGTGAATTACTCATGTAATGAAAATTAATCAAATGACAAATGATATAATAAAGATGAACATACTAGCTAGAAATGTAAATGGCAAAAGAATAACAAAACAATACTAGAAATAATGTTACCTTAACAATTGGAAATGAGCTTGGAAATGAAGAACAAGATAGAACAAATGGAAATGACTTGTAAATGAACTTGAAATATAAATTGAAATGTTTAAAGGAATGTTTATAACAACTAAAGGAATGCTTAAAGGAAATCAAATCTAAATTACATTTTATTCTGAAAACTAAAACTAAAGCATATGGAAAAGTGTGTGGATACAAACTCTTTATATAAGACCAAAGGGAGTAACATAAACGAGCTAGAAAAGGGGCACCCCGATCGGTGACACCCCACCCCGATTGGAGTCGTGTGCTTTTTATTTTTTGTCTTAATTCCGTTTTAACTTCTCACTTAATGTTGATGCGGAATCCGATGCTTGCTTCTTTAAGAGTCCGTGTAAGGCATCCTAGGGATCTTTTGGTATCCAATGCAAGCTCTTATCATGGACTTTCAATTGAACTTCATTTCTTTACATATCCACCAACCAAAATTGGTTTCCTCTTACTCGGGTTTTCCAATTTCTTCCCAAAACGCCCCTATACTTATCAGAACGCCCTTGCATGGTCAAGACTTGCACTCAATAGCCTCGTGAACTTGGCCGAATGCTAATTTTACGGGAAAAATCTACCAACGGCTTCATTTCCTACAAAATACAATGAAATACGAGCAAAACACCTAGAACACGCAATTAGCTCACAAATACACTAATAGAAGTGCAATAGTGAAATAAAACCGAGCTAAAATAGGGGATTAAACTATATATAAAATGGACCTATCAATTATAATTCACACAAGAAAATCTAGAGAGGGGAAGGAGAGAAAACTATAGTTAGATTTGGGGATTTTGCATCTAGTGTCTTCTATTTCTACCATGCGAGTCATCTCTAATCCTTCTAAGATTCAATTATGCATCTTTTAAGTCTTAATACATCATATAATTATAGGTATGGCCCTACTTAAGCACATAAGGTTATAATTAACATGATTAGTTGTAGATCTAGAAGTTTCAGCAATTTCACAAATTCGTAGGTTGGATTGTTTGATTTATTTGGGAGTTTTAAATTGTTCATATTCGAAAAGTATAAATATAGACTAGGTTGCACGGACACACCTAGTTTTGAGCGGACACTGTGTCGGACACCGACACTCGTAGGACACGCCTGAAAACGTTCTGAACACGCCTTGAACCGTGTCCCCGGTTTTTATGTTAAAAGAAAACGTGTCGGACACGGTCCAACATGGTTGGACACGGCCCGTGTCCGCTGGACACACCAAATAAGCAACTTTGAAATCAAAATCTCACTTTATCAATTATCACGATATCTCACTTTTCCATTTTCCTCTTACATCTCACTTATCCCCTTTTTTCTCTTGCATTACGACGCCTTCCCGCATCCCCTTGCCTCAGTCCGGCCGTCGTGAGCCTCCCCTTCCCCGCCGTCAGCCTCTGCTCGCCACGTAGCTCGCTTTTTCATTTTTTTTCCCAATTTCTCAATCTATATTTTGTTTCTATATTAATCTATATATATATTATACATAATAATAAGTTTCTAAATAATCAAACTAATCAAAATCAATCGTTATAATGATTATTGTTGTTGTTATTAAATCTGGGGGTTTTAAATTTGGAGATTGTTGATTTTTCGGAAGCTAGGGTTTGTTTGATTTAGGGATAATTTTCGGAAGCGAATAACTGAGTTGTTATTCCCACTTATTGAAAGAAGTTTAATGAATAATTACAATGGTGCAAAGGATGATCCGTGAACTTCCTTTTTTTAGCTTTTGGTGAGCATTGTTTGTCCAACTTATTTCTGGTGCCTTTTAATGTTAATATATTTTGCGGAAAATATTCGATTTGATGACTATGGTGAATAGTTGTGGACAGCGGGGGTGCCCACGGGGGCGCTTGGGAGGAAAGAGAAACAAGCGTTTGCATTTTTGTTGGAGTCGCCACCAATTTTTATGGGAAATTGGAACCGTTCGAATACCTCGTGCCATGTCTAGACACAAAGTAGAGACATGAACACTAAGCAATCGTTACCCTTAGCATTCTATGTCTAGAATGACTCTCGTGGATGCCAATGAACACGGGTGCTCACGGAGATCTGGAGTAAGGGGTGAGGGTACGTATTAGGAAGCTCTTTTGATCGAACACCTAATCCCGCCCGCCTCGATAGCGGCCTCTACTAATGATTAGGGAAGTTATTCGTACTTGATATATCGTCGGCTATATGCATGCAATGCAACATCCAAATTTTAATCCTAACATGTGAAAATTAGGCTAAGTCGGTTAACACGTAATTTAGCATACAATTAATGTCGAAGTAGGATTTAATGCTCAATTACAAGTGAAAACATACAAATGAATCATACAAATGCGATAAATAATACAATAATAGAAAATTACAATAATTAAAATGGAAATTACAATAATTACATCGGGTTTCATTGATTTATGTCGAAAATACCTTCAAAACGGATAATTTAAGAAAACGAATAAAAGAACGAATTAACGAACAAAACAGAAGGTGATAATACGAATAATAGTTAATTATACGTAAGCTAATTAAACTAGGTCAAGGCAAAACGGAGTTGGGGGACGAATTCAACCGGAATAAAGCAGCAGAGAGCTGCGTCCTTGGAATAGGCGCAGAGTTGCTGCATTCTGACCGAATCCGCCGTGAAGTTTTAATTGCGAATTGTTAATATCAATTGGTAGATTTAATGATTAATTAAATTATTTACTCGGATGAAAGTGGTTAATAGGTTATTTACATGTGACTAATGGGTCATAAAAGCAATAAAACATGGATGAGACGGATGCAAACGAATTAATTACATGATTAATAAGAATTATTAACAAGTTAACAAACTAAATCAATTAATTAGGTTAAATACAACGGATTAATGACGAATATATGATAGATATGACAAATAACAGATATAAATATGTCAATGATGAATTCCAGAAACTCAATATTGATGAATTGAATCTCTAAAACCCGAATTGAATTTAATGACGAAAAACCCGCAAATATTAATTACTTGGGATTTAAGTTGAATTTATGATAAATTATGCGCTACTGATGATAAACAATATACATGTGAAATTATTGATTATATGTCAAAGAATTAAAGAACAAACGAAACAAAACAAATACTTGACGAATTACAGAGGACGAAGGAAGAAGAAAGGAAGCAGGAACTGCGACAGCCTCACGAAGAGGCGCAGCAGGAACTGCGCTCCTTCGAAGAGGCGCAGCAGTTGCTACGTCTTTTCTCGACGGTTTGTCTTCTGGAAATCCATAAAAGGGGTTTTAAAGTATGGTTTTAGAAATCGGTTTTAATGATATTTTCGACATAAACCTTACAATATTGGTACAAAAATGTAAATAACAATAATAAAAGAGAGATTATACACCCTCAGACTTACATGTTGACGGAACGAGAAGGACTAAGATATCGATTAGTGATGCTCGACGCGAATGCAACGAAAGTGCCCTCGTGAGAGGAAAACGATTAGATTAATTAAGTTGATTGATGTTGTAATACTCCGTGTTTATGAGTCTTTGGGGTACTCTATCGAGTAGGCCCTACTCTGTCGAGTAAGGGCAAGTTGCGTTTTAAAATAGTTTCTGACCTGTTGGGTACTCGATCGAGTAACTAGGATACTCGATCGAGTAAGGGGGTACTCGATCGAGTACCTTAGATACTCGATCGAGTAGCCGGTTTTACGGGGAGTTTTCTCGGGTTTTGTTAATTATGCGATTAAGATATATAACCTTTTCCGTCATCATTCTAAACACTTTTGCAAAACCTAATTTACTGTCAAAGATAGAAAGCAAGTACGTTCATCATCTTAATCGCATTGTTAGCAATTCCCGGAGTTTGGAAGGTCGGTTTTCATCGTTTGATATACCGTTGAGATCCTTGCGTCGAGGGTAAGATCTATGTACCCTTTTTGTTGTCTTTCCTTTAAGTTGGTTAAACCCTAATCTAGGGATTTGGGGGTTTTTGAGTAGTTTGTGATTTGGTAGCATTTGTATGTTGTGTGATAGGAGGAGGTTTCGTAGAAGAAGATTTTTGAGACAGCTGTAGAGACCGTCGATAGTTGTGCTTTCGGGTAGGATTTCTACTCGTATTAGTCCCATAATGGGATGATTGTTGATGTGTTGAGATTGATTGTTTGATATAGTAATTGTATTGTGACTGTTGTGATTGTGATTGTGATTGATTGTTCTCGGTTCTCGAGATGCGTTCTCGGTGAGTGGAGTCACTTGCGGGAGTGGCTTCACGCCCTAGTTTTGCCCTTCGTGGAACCCGCCACGGAAGGGGATGTGCACATTAATGGATAGGGTTATCGCTCGGTATGATGAGCGGCGCTTAGCTGGGAACGGCTGCGGTCCCCCACTGGCAGGGCTGGTCCAGTGAACAGTCGGTGATTGAGATTGTTGGATTATGTGGATGTGTGTGTGTGGTTGTTTGTCTGTTTATCTTATTGTTGATATATTGAGTTGTGTGATTAGTGCGATCGACCCCGGTTGTTGTTTTGTAAACTGCGGTGATCCATTCGGGGATGGTGAGCGATAATTGAGCAGTTTGAGTTGAGTCTTGGGATAGCTGGGAGGTGCCACCGTCGACGATAGAAGTCTTCCGCTGTAGTCTTTTAGTTTTATGACATTTCAGTATTTTAGTAGACAGTTGGTTTTAAGAACTTGTACCCGTATTTTGGGACTTGGTTTCAGTTGTACGTTTCACTAAAGTTATATTATTTAAGTTGTTTCTTTATTGTCTTATGAATATCATGCCTCGGGTAACCGAGATGGTAATATCTTCATACCTGAGTGGTCCTGGTAAGGCACTTGGAGTATGGGGGTGTTACAAATGGTATCAGAGCGACGATCCTGAAACCTGTAACCAATGAACCTAATGAACATAGGGAGTCAATTAAAATGAACCCGGGGTAAAGGTTGTAGGAGCTAATGCAAAGGCTTGGGAGACGTCCTAAAGTCGCGAACTTGCCCTACAATTTTGAACCGGTCACATGGGGGGTGTATGTCAAGGTCGTATGCGCTGTTTGGTTAGCTTGTGTATGAATGTGATGAAGTGTGTGTAATTGTTGGATGTTTGAAGTAGAAGGTTGAGAATGTGAAAGAAAGGTTGATGATATATGTAGAACTGTTGTTGGAATGAGGAACATGATGAATGTTTACAATGTGGCGTTTAATAACATGATATAATGATTTCGTAGATCGTATGAAAAATGCGTAGCATTATATGCTTAGTTATGTTATAACGTTGGTTTTATAAAGTTTTTAGCATGTTAGCATATGATATAGCATGCGGGTAGCGTTTCTGAGTTAGCATGACTCGATCGAGTGGGACTGACTTGATCGGGTGGGTTTTTGACGATTTTGAGTCCAGAATCGTGTTTTTGGGCACTCGATCGAGTACCTCGGGCACTCGATCGAGTAGCCCGTTATTCGATCGAGTATGTTTGGGAACTCGATCGAGTAGGGTCTGGGCAGCTTGTTTTCTTGTTTTGAGGTTTTGGCGTGTATGTTTATATCCACCCCTTTTTCTGTTATAGTTTCAAGATGCCGCCCAAGAAGAATGCGTTGTATGCGAGAGCTGAGCTTATGAACATAGATTACATCGTTAAGATGTTGGAGCATCAGGATGCTCTTACTGAGGCTTTAAAGACTGTGGGGAAAGATAAGGATAAGGATAAGGAGAAGTAGGTTGATCATTCTAAAATCAGCCTCTATATAGCGAGGTTTAACCCGAAAGAGTACAAGGGAGTTGGGGAGCTTAACCTTCTTGATAGCTGGCTTAGAGAGATGGAGAACATATTAGATTTGGTTCATTGTCCTGATGAGATGAGAGTGGAACAGGCTGCGTTCTATCTGAGGGAGGCAGCTGGCAAGTGGTGGGATACGGTGAAAGTGAGTGCTAAGGAGTTATATGCGAACCAAGGTTTACCTGCTATACCTTGGGAAGAGTTTCGTAGGGTTATGAGGAAAGAGTTTGTACCGGAGCATGTGAGGAGTAAGTTGAGAGAAGAGTTTGACAGTTTTAAGATGATCGCTGAGATGTCTGTGGCCGAGTACTACAGGCAATTCAATGAGAAGTGTAGGTATGCTGAGGATATGGGTTTGAATGAGGAGAATCTGGCGCTGAGGTTTGAGAGGGGGTTGACCCCTAAGATTATGGATAAGTTACCCGTGGGAGTCCTTACTGATGTTAAGGAAGCTTATGAGAGGGCTGGAAGAGCTGAAAGGTTGGTGGAGATGGCTCAGGAGAGGTTAGGTGGCGAGAAAACAAAGTCTGAGAGCGAGGGTGGTGGTCAATCTAATCACAAGAAAGGCAACCACAATCGGTCAGAGGGTTTTCTTACGGGTCGGGGTTGATCTTTGGGGCTTCCTTTGGGCGTGGCCGTGGAGGTGGTAGTGGTAGTTGGGGAGTGACCTGCTTCAGTTGTGGTGGTGTAGGCCACAAGAGACATGAGTGCACAAGTGCACCGGGAACTTTCCAGAGACCTGCGCAGAGCTACACGAGCAATAGACCGGCTGGATCATGGGCAAACCGGGGAAGTCAGAGCTATCAGAGTGGAGGTAACCGCAACAGCGGTAATTCTTATCAGAAACCACCGACGAACAACAACAACAATCAAGGATCGGGTGCTAAGCCGACCACATCAGCCAAGATCTTGTCCGGGAGGTGGACGGAAGACCGGTGGAAAGTTATTCATGATGGAGAAGAAAGCAGCTGAGGAGGATGCACACGTTATCACCGGTACTTTCCTTGTTAATGGTATTCATACCTTTGTTTTGTTTGATTTGGGGGCTTCTCAGTCGTTTGTATCTTCAAGTCATGTTAAACGGTTGGGTTTGAGGGTGTATGAGTCTGTTAGTGAGCAAGTTTTATACCTTCGGGTGAGTCTGTATCATGTGGGAGGTTGTTTAGAGATGTAGCTATGATAGTTGGGCAAGTTGATCTACCTGTAGACTTGCTAGAGTTTCTTTTTGACGGTTTTGAGATGATAGTCGGGATGGATTGGTTAGGAAAGTATAAAGCTAAGATAGACTGTCATCAAAAGAAAGTGTCTTTAAGAGGTCCTAAGGGTGTTAGTGTGTCTTATCGTGGGTTTCTAGTCAAACCCAAAGTTAAGTTGATTGCAGCTGTCACCTTGAAGTCTTATCTGAGGAAGGGATGTCCTTTGATCTTGTGCCATGTGAGAGATGACCGGATAGAGAGTCCGACAGTTGATCGATACGGTGGTGGGAGAGTTTGCATATGTTTTTCCAGAGGAGATTCCGGGGTTGCCACCGAAGAGAGAGATAGATTTCACGGTTGAGTTGAAACCGGGGACGGGGCCAATCTCTAAGGCACCGTACCGGATGTGTCCTAAAGAGATGGAGGAGCTCAGGAAACAGTTAGATGATCTGATAGAGAAGGGATACATTATACCAAGTGTATCGCCGTGGGGAGCACCAGTTCTTTTCGTAAAGAAGAAGATGGGAGTTTGAGGTTGTGCATAGATTACAGGGAGCTGAACCGAGTGACGGTGAAGAACAAGTATCCTTTGCCAAGGATAGATGACCTGTTTGATCAGTTGAGTGATGCATCGGTCTTTTCCAAGATTGATTTGAGGTCAGGGTACCATCAGGTGAAGATTAGAGAGGTGGACATACCAAAGACAGCTTTCACGTCGAGGTATGGCCATTATGAGTATGTAGTTATGGAGTCTATTGATCGAATACGAAAGAGGGGGGGTGAATTGAGTATTAAAAACGATGACCACTTTTTCGAAATATATGATATAAATTAATTACTTGATTTTATTGATTAAAATCAACTAATTAAATTATTAATAATAAGTGCAAAATCGAAATAACAATAATAAAGAGAGAGAGAGAGAAAGAGACACACAGGATTTTGAAGTGGTTCAGTTTCACAAGTCGAAACCTACGTCCACTATTCTCGATTAATAATTTTTAGTACCTTTCTCCGAATTACAAAAATTACCAATCCACTCGTATAATCAACTATATGATTATAACTCAGATTGAGTATCGCTAAATACTCTAGGTTGCTCTTACGTTAATAAGAAAAATACAACGACAAATACTAATCTCACGTTATGCGAGTGAGTATACTATCCTTGTGTATTTAATATCCTATAACGATTTTTCTTCGAGTGATTGACAAATTTGATGCGTGATTTTTGTATAAGCAAATATGAAAATAAGAATTAAAGCTCAAATGATTTTTGCTTAAAAATATTTTTCTCTCTTGAAATTTGTAGATGTGTGTGTCAACAATTAATGTTGAATGAATGAGAGTATTTATAGTAGAGAGGATTAGGGTTTGGAATGTTCTGGAAATACAAAACTTGAAGAACAAGTAAGAAGAGAAAGGAAGGAGGAGTTTTGGCCTCCTAGGGTTTCGGCCACCCTAGGGTTTCGGCCTCCCTAGGGTTCGGCCGGCCCAAGGCCTCCTTCGGTCCTTTCTTGCTTCTAAAGCCCGCAACAAATCGAGATAGAATTTAGTTAAAGCCCTAGGTTGCATGACGATATAAATATCGTATTACAAACCAATAGTTTATTTAACTTAAATTCCAATTAATTAATTCCAATTAAAATAAATACTCTCTTATTTTTATAAACCATTAAAAATATATTTTCCAAAAATTAACGCATCATTTTTGTCTAGCAATGAAGTTATGTCTATTAGGTCATAACTTCACTAACCTTTAAATCAAACAAAGTAAAACCATTACCGGATGACGACCTATACTAACTAATCTTCAGTAAACGAATCGTCTCTTCACAAGTCTCTCATCTTGAGTCTCGTGGTTGATTTTCAATCTTGATCTTGCTTGAATACATCGATCAAGTATATTTGAAGTTGTACCTCCTTGGTCCAAACTTTAAGCTTGCGTCATTGTAATTGTTCCTTTCTAAATTAAAACTTAAGCACACAATTACACGCATATGTTTATATATTAAGTCCACATACAAATCATTACTGTCATTATCAAAACAATTAATAAGGACTAAAGGTCCAACAAATTCCCCCTTTTTGATGATGACAAGTCTCCTATGATTTGTGTCTAAGTCTAGTTCCCCCTCAACATAATACTTCCCAAATTATAGAACAGTTGAGCGCAGAAACTAATAATCTCTTCAAAGTTATAACTATAGAACGCCATGAGAGAATTAATCTTTGAGACGGTCGCAAATCATAAAAACAATTCCCCCTCTTGGCATCATTGAAAAGATAAGAACAAACATAAAACGACCAGAATAATATATTATGAAACAAGAAATAATCATGAAAAACATATTATATTAAACGCAATCTAGTTCTTAATTAGCATAATAATAATATAAACTGAAATCACACAAGGAATAATGCGGAATTGAAAAAGCTAATATCCATAAGAATGGATTTTTATTGTGAGCAAAGGAATTAAAAGATAAGGCTAGGGTGAGTGGATTAGGGCAAAAAGGTCAAGGGTAGCGTGGGCTTGGCGGGTTGGACCGAGGTCGGGTGCGGTATTCCAAGTCCTTGAGGCGTGCATGACAATGGTCGAGAAGTGCAGCTTGAGCGGTTAATCGAGTATCGAAGTTACCAATCCTCAAAGTCATTGCTTTAACTGCTTCATATATAGTTTGCATCTCAGACCTCATCTCCTTCCCAGATTGCAAAAGATCATCACCAAACTTAACCAAACTAGCCATACCTTCCTTTATTTGAGTAGACTCGGAGTGAGTTCGTACGGCGGCCTTAAAAACACTTTCCAGCCGTGTATCAAACCGTGACAACACGGTCTTTAGGTGAGCCGGGCTGACTTCACTTGGTCCACTAGTATCAACTCTCCTTTCCTTTTTAATTAGGTCAAACAATTCTTCCAATTTCTTGTCTTGTTCATTAATCCGTCCAAGAATAGAAGTAAAGTTTGAATCCATCTTAGAATCCAACATATCAAAACTCACATTGCTTTTTCCTTCTTTTTCTCCTTTTTCTCCTTTTGTCTCAAAACCTAATTCGTTGCCATTAAAAACGAGCTTCATATAAGATAGATAAAGATCGCTCATCTCGTCATTAGTGATAACTCCATAACTCTGCTTCCCAATTACTCCTTTCTTCTCTAAAATTCGTGATATCCAATTCCCATAAGGCAAACTTAAAGTAGAAGCAAAATCCTCCATCTTAGCCGTTACACTAGCTTGTATAATTTTATGAAACACAAGCAAGGGTAAACTAACCTTTTCTCCTTCAAGCCAAGCCTTCATAATAATCATCTCATGTGCCCCGAATTTATCTCTACCTTCTTTTCGAGGAATAATAGTATTCCAAAGAAAGTTAAAAAAGAACCTCAATTTAGGCGACAACTTTGCAGTCAAGATAGTCTCAGACGAAGTTGCATCTTGTTTGAAATACCGTTTCACTATCAACTTTTTTTCAGGTGACACACCTCCCCATTCTACGCTTGGATTGATCTCAGTTCCTCCTTCAGGAACTCGAGCCAAGTCGCAGAAATCACCAGGTGAGACTTTTATGGAAGTCTCATTGACCACAGCAAACAAATTTCCTTCCTTAAGATGAACAGAAGCATAAAATTGATATACCTCAATAGGAAAGACAGGACCACTTACAGCAACAATATTTTCCCATCCTTGATCTTTGAGAAAATTTCTGAAAAACCCAAGTGCTTTGTATTTCTTTAACCAATCAATCGAATATACTCGTCCTGCGTGAATGCGATATTGAGCAACTTGATTGACATCTCTTCTTTCTACTTGAGTTAGTCTAAGATTATTCAGTCCATTGTTGGTGTAATCATCCATATGCTGTGCGTAAAGAATACGTGAAGAACCATCTTGAAGTTTATAGTTCTCAGTCTTTGAACTTACCTCAATTTCCGAAACCATCTTTCCCTTACCCTTGAACAATTTTCTTCGCTTTGTGAGGTTGGCGGGTTGGTCGGCAAAGGACCGTGGGGAGCGAGGGGGTTCGGTCGGTGAGGTGGAGCGAGTGCGAGGCGGTGATTGGCTTACCTTCTTTCTAATAACAACATGTTTCTTTGATTGAAAACGGGTTGTAGGTTGATTAGTCATTATGAAAATAAAAGATAGTAGTAAAGGTAATTAGGGTTTAGAGGATTATAATTGATGAGAATTATGGTGAGATTAAAGGGGTATATATAGCATAAGGAATTTGAGTTTAGGTAAGAATAGGATTCCTTAAAAGATAGAGAATAATACCAATTTTCTTATTTTTAATGCCTTTCCTTTTTTTTTTTCTCGGCATCTTTCCCTTTTTTCTTTTTTTTTTCTTTTTTTTTTCTCGTGCCCTTTTTTTTTTTTTTTTCACGGCACTTTCCTTTTTTTTTTCGTGCGTTTTTTTTTTCGCACTTCCTTTTTTTTATTTATTTTTGGCATTATTTCCTATTAGATGTAAGATTAGGAAATAAAATCTTGTGATGGAGTTTAGGCAGGATTTGTGTAGGAATATAATAAGATAGAAGTATCTTTATTATATTAAGGCAGTTTATTGTAGATTTTGTCGATTTTTGTAAGGAAATGTGATTATGCAGAATATAAAATACTACCATACACATAAGCAAGATATAACACGTAGAATAAATATTATTTAACATAATTAAACTTGCAACAAAAATATACGGACACAATCGTACAATCTTATCTTCCTAGCTGATCATTCGGGTTCCCGAGACATAATTATGACGGATTTAATTATCACTAATTAAACCAATCTCAAGTCTCAATAACTCAAAGCGTTTTCTAGCTAATGCCTTAGTCAAGATATCAGCCCATTGCCTTTCAGTACTACAAAATTCAAGTGAAATGTTGCCTTTCTCTACATGATCCCGTAGAAAATGGTGTCGAATATCTATATGTTTGGTCCTTGTTTGGTCCTCGAGTGCTGGGCAGGGTTCTTAGAAATTACTATAGCACTCGTATTGTCACACATAATAGGCATACGACCTACATTAATACCATAATCACATAGTTGTTGCTTTAACCAAAGTAATTGAGAACATACCAGTCCCGCAGATACATACTCGGCTTCAGCAGTAGACATTGCAACTGAATTTTGTTTCTTCGATCCCCATGTGATAATACAAGGTCCAACAAACGTTGCATACCCAGAAGTGCTTTTCCTATCTAAATAATATCCTGCATAATCTGCATCTGAATATCCTACTAGATCGAAATTACACTCAAGTGGATACCATAAGTATAAATTAGATGTACCAATTAAATATCTCAGGATACGTTTAACTGCAATCATATGTGATTCTTTAGGGCACGATTGAAATCGCGCACAGACACATACGCTAAACATTATATCAGGACGACTTGCAGTTAAATATAAAAGTGAACCAATCATACCTCGATATGTAGTCTCATCGACACACTTACCATGTTCATCTATAGTCATCTTCTTTTCAGGTACCATAGGTGTATCGTATGATTTTGCATTTTCCATACCGAACTTTCGGATTAGTTCCTTGATATATTTCTGTTGGTGTATCTTTATACCATCCTTTGTTTGTTGAATTTGTAAGCCTAGAAAGTACTTCAGTTCTCCCATCATGCTCATTTCAAACTCAGAAGTCATTAGATCAGAAAAATACTTGCACAATTTTTCATTAGTAGAACCGAATATAATATCGTCTACATAAATTTGTACAACAAGTAAATTAGAACCCTCGGATTTTAGAAACAGGGTTTTATCGACAGATCCTCTTGTAAAATTATTTTGTAACAAAAACTTGGATAATCTGTCATACCATGCCCTTGGAGCTTGTTTCAAACCATATAATGCTTTGTCTAATTTATAGACGTGGTTTTGAAACTTGCTATCTAAAAATCCGGGAGGTTGTTCTACATAGACTTCTTCCTCCAAATAACCATTAAGAAATGCAGTCTTAACGTCCATTTGGAACAGTTTCATTCCTTTATGAGCAAAGAAAGGCAATAATGAGACGTATAGCCTCAAGTCTTGCTACAGGTGCAAAGGTCTCGTCATAATCGATCCCTTCCTGTTGATTGTAGCCTTGGACAACTAGTCGTGCCTTGTTTCTTGTAATAAGTCCTGTATCGTCCAATTTGTTTCTAAACACCCATCTTGTACCAATAACAGTTCGATCACTAGGGCGTGGCACTAAGTGCCATACCTTATTGCGTTCGAATTGTTGAAGCTCTTCTTGCATAGCGGTTATCCAATCAGGTTCAGCAAGAGCTTCTTTAATATTGGTAGGTTCAATGGTTGATAGAAACGAAAAGAACGAGCAGAAATTATTCAAGGACCTTCTAGTTTTAATGCCTTGCTCTAGATCCCCTAGGATTTTGTCCAAAGGGTGGGAACTTTGATGTTTCCATTTTTTGAGAACTCTAGGCTCATTATCATTTGATGGACTAGCATCATCTGTAGACGAAGAATCATGATTTGTTCCCCTTGAGTTGGACTCGGGATTTTCTTCAGAAGCATCACTAACTTCATTAGAAATATCATGATTTGGATCGGAAGTTACAACATCATTAGGTATAACTTCAAGATCTCTTTCTTTATCCAAGGAAGGGTCGATAGTATCATTAACTATGGACTCATCACTTCTCTTAGGATTGTTTGCAGAATTTTCTAGTTCATCATTGATACCTTGAATATCTTCATCTTCATTTAAAGGCTCATTTCTTGCTAGAAAGAAATCGGGCTCATCTGGATCCTCTTCTTCCCGTTCAACTTTATCAAACACATTATCTTCGTCAAAGCGAACATGAACACTTTCTTCTATGCGCAAGGTTCTTTTATTGAACACTTTGTAAGCTTTACTATGATCCGAATATCCCAGAAAAATAGCTTCATCACTCCGGGGGTCAAATTTTCCTAAATTTTCTTTTCCATTATTGTGAACAAAGCATTTGCTCCCGAAGCAACGGAGATGTGATATATTGGGTTTTCTCCCTCTTAAAAGTTCATAGGGAGTCTTTTTCAAAATAGGTCGGATCATAGCTCTATTATGCACATAGCATGCGGTACTAACAGCTTCTGCCCAAAAGCTTCTAGGAAGGCCACTACACAGAAGCATAGTACGAGCCATATCCTCTAAGGTTCGATTCATACGTTCCACGACACCGTTTTGTTGTGGGGTACGTGGTGCGGAGAAGTTATGCCCCACACCATTTTCCCTACAATATTCTATAAATAATTGATTATCAAATTCCGTGCCGTGATCCGTCCGAATCGAAATAAGCTTATTATCATATCTATTTTGGGCAAGCTTCATTAATACCACAAATTCATCGAAAGTTTCATCTTTAGAGGAAAGAAAAATTGGCCAGACATACCTTGAGTAATCATCGACTAGAACAAAAACATACTTTGATCCACCACGGCTTCTAACTCTCATAGGTCCACATAAATCCATGTGTACCATCTCAAGTGGTCGTCTAGTGCTAACTATTCTCTTAGGTTTAAAAGAGGATCTAACATGTTTGCAACGGGCACATGAGTCACACATTGTCTCTTGCTCGAAATTAATTGAGGGCAAGCCTTCAACTAAATCCATGGACTTAAGTTTCTTTAAAATAGTTGGACTAACGTGTGCAAACCTCTTGTGCCACAAGCAAGACTCATCGGAAGTTACATTTATACACGTAAAGGAATTTGTATTGACAACATTTAAGTCAATCATATACACATTCCTCATACGGTGACCCTCAAGTAAAACATTACTAGTACCTTCAATTATGATACGACAAACATCGGCATGAAAAACAACTCTATTTCCTTTGTCACATAATTGAGAAATACTAAGTAGATTATGTTTAAGACCACTTACCAGATATACTTTATCGATTGAATGAGAGGTTGAAATTCCAATTTTTCCTACTCCAATAATCGTACCCTTCTTATTATCTCCAAAGGTAACCTTGCCACCAAAGAAGGGTTCTAGTGAAAGAAAAAGATTTCTGTCTCCTGTCATGTGTCTCGAGCATCCGCTGTCGAGATACCATAGATTATTTTCTTTCACTTCTACCTGCAGATGAATCAAATACAACCTTTAGGTACCCAAGCTAGGTTGGGTCCTTTATGGTTAGTAATTCTATATATTTGATCCTTTCTAACCCATACTTGTCTTATTATTCTTTTGGCTTTAACATTGGGTTGTCTTGGTCTTTGTCTAACAATCGGAACATAAGGTACTCTAGGTTTTGTTCTATCGAAAGTAGCTTTAGGTCTAGTACCTTCATGAGACGCTTTAGGTTTAGGGTTATGAACTTTAGGCTTGAATGTATGCTTTCGATTCTCATTTATTTTGTTTGATTTTGAAGGAACAGATGAGTAATCAAAAGCCATATCATAAGTCCATCTAAACTCATTATTGCGCTCTTCATTGTCGTTAGGGTCATCTATAGTAGAGACATCATCTTCTACTATGAAATCACAAGTCTTAACAGTTTCAACATTCTTTTTCTTATCCCAAGCAAGTTTGACACAATTGACTTGTATATGTCCAGTAGAGCCACAGTAATTGCAAATCAAGTATTCTGGAAGATTAACGTATTTTCTTTTTCTGAAATCATTTTCAGAAGGATTAGATTTGCATTTATCATGGTCTCTACGACTATAGCATTCATGACCAAGTCCCATCTTCATGTTGTTGTCAGATTGTTCAGTAAGGAAGTTTAGAACCTTTGTGCTTCCTTCCCACTTATCATGAACTTTTCGAGCATGTAAAAGTAATTCTTTCAAGGACTCAATTTCTTTTTCACATTTTGAATGATCTACATTTGAATCCTTGGAAGAGTTACCTTTCTCAAAGTTATCACGAAATTTATCAAAACGTTCATTTAAGACACGTTTCTCAATTTCATGTTGTTCCTTAAGTTTGGACATACTATTACTAGTTTCATCCAATTGCTTAGAGAGAAATACAATTTCTCTCTTGTGTTCGGAAACCACACTATCTTTGCCATTAAGCTCATCTTTTAAAATCTCATTGACTTTCTTCAACTCAGAAGTTATAACATCACTAGCTGTAACTTTAGCTTGAAGATGCTTAATGTTGAGTTTAAGCTCTGAAGTTATGGCATCACTAGCCGTAACTTTAGCTTGAAGATTCTTAATGTTAAGTTTAAGCTCTGAAGTTATGGCATCACTAGCCTTAACTTTTAATTCAAGAGCGTTCTTCTCAGGATTCGTCATATCTGAAGTTGTAGCTGGAGTAGCCATAACTTTAGATTTGAGCTTTTTGGCGTTGGCTTTCAGAAGTTGGTTTTCCTCAGCAATATCTAAAATTTGTTCCTTAAGGTCTCTTAACTCTAGACTTTGTTCATGACAATGATCAAGGGAATGTTCGCAACATTTAATTAAATTATCCTTAGAAAGTTTCTTAACACGCTTTTTAAGTTCAAGATAATTTACCTCTTCATCCTCTGAATCTGAATCTGAATTTCCAACAAGACACTTCTCAGCATTTGAAGCATTGCTTTCATTGTCGCTTTCGGAGAATAGGTCAAGACTGACGCTACTTAGACAGACGTTGGCAGTTTCTTCTTCTTCTTCGGATTCGCCATCTTCAGAGTCCAAGTCTCCCCAACAATATGCCATCATAACTTGCTTGAATTCTCTCTTCGTTTTGTCTCGTTGATTCTTGTCCTTAATTTTCTTCCATGTAGGGCAATCTTTAATCATGTGATTATCATCACCACACTTGAAGCATCCATGATTAGAGAAAGACCCTTTTGACTCAAACGATTTCTTAGGGGTTTGCTTTGATTTGTTATTTGTCTTATTTTGATTTTGAAAGAAGGGCTTTTTCCTAAGACGTTTAACAAACAATACAGTTTCATCTTCAATATCTGAAGAATCATCAACTTTGCTAGACTCAGCTTGTAAGGCCATCTTTTTGCTTGTGCCAACTTCCTCCTCATCCTGATTCAGAGTAATCTCGTGAGCCATTAAGGTTCCGAGTAGCTCCTGGTAGGATAATGAAGTTAGGTCCTTACATTCTTCTATGACAGATACTTTATGTCTCCATCTGCGAGACATACTTCTGAGTATTTTTCTAGCAATTTCCTCGGAGTCAAAAGTTCTTCCTAAATTTTTCAGCTCATTGATGATGCTAGAAAAGCGAGAGGACATGCTATCAACTGACTCGTTTTGCTCCATGGCAAACAGCTCGTATTTTCGCATTAGTAATGCCATACGTTGCTTTTTGACAACAGTGGTTCCCTCATAGGCTAATTCTAGACCATCCCATATTTCCTTGGCAGATGAACTGGTTGAGAAACGATCGAATTCCGTGGCAATCATACCGTTTTGCAATAAGCTTATTGCTTTTGAATTCTTCTCAGCCTTTTTATAATCCGCCTCAATATAGTCTTCTTCTTTCTTTTCGACGGTAGTGCCATTACTGGTTGCAAGTAAGATCTTATTAGGACCATTCTTGATAATCAACCAACACTCCCAGTCGTTTCCCTTAATGAAGTGGGTCATCATATTTTTCCATAAACCATAGTTCTTCCCATTGAATATAGGACACTTTAGGTGTTTGGAATCCATTTGATAAAAAATAAATGCAGCGGAAAAGACGATAAATAGACTACAAAAAAAACGATCAACTCTAGCTGTTAGGCTATCAAGAGCACGAGGCTCTGATACCAATTGTGGAGTCTATTGATCGAATACGAAAGGGGGGGTTGAATTGAGTATTAAAAACGATGACCACTTTTTCGAAATATATGATATAAATTAATTACTTGATTTTATTGATTAAAATCAACTAATTAAATTATTAATAATAAGTGCAAAATCGAAATAACAATAATAAAGAGAGAGAGAGGGAAAGAGACACACAGGATTTTGAAGTGGTTCAGTTTCACAAGTCGAAACCTACGTCCACTATTCTCGATTAATAATTTTTAGTACCTTTCTCCGAATTACAAAAATTACCAATCCACTCGTATAATCAACTATATGATTATAACTCAGATTGAGTATCGCTAAATACTCTAGGTTGCTCTTACGTTAATAAGAAAAATACAACGACAAATACTAATCTCACGTTATGCGAGTGAGTATACTATCCTTGTGTATTTAATATCCTATAACGATTTTTCTTCGAGTGATTGACAAATTTGATGCGTGATTTTTGTATAAGCAAATATGAAAATAAGAATTAAAGCTCAAATGATTTTTGCTTAAAAATATTTTTCTCTCTTGAAATTTGTAGATGTGTGTGTCAACAATTAATGTTGAATGAATGAGAGTATTTATAGTAGAGAGGATTAGGGTTTGGAATGTTCTGGAAATACAAAACTTGAAGAACAAGTAAGAAGAGAAAGGAAGGAGGAGTTTTGGCCTCCTAGGGTTTCGGCCACCCTAGGGTTTCGGCCTCCCTAGGGTTCGGCCGGCCCAAGGCCTCCTTCGGTCCTTTCTTGCTTCTAAAGCCCGCAACAAATCGAGATAGAATTTAGTTAAAGCCCTAGGTTGCATGACGATATAAATATCGTATTACAAACCAATAGTTTATTTAACTTAAATTCCAATTAATTAATTCCAATTAAAATAAATACTCTCTTATTTTTATAAACCATTAAAAATATATTTTCCAAAAATTAACGCATCATTTTTGTCTAGCAATGAAGTTATGTCTATTAGGTCATAACTTCACTAACCTTTAAATCAAACAAAGTAAAACCATTACCGGATGACGACCTATACTAACTAATCTTCAGTAAACGAATCGTCTCTTCACAAGTCTCTCATCTTGAGTCTCGTGGTTGATTTTCAATCTTGATCTTGCTTGAATACATCGATCAAGTATATTTGAAGTTGTACCTCCTTGGTCCAAACTTCAAGCTTGCGTCATTGTAATTGTTCCTTTCTAATTTAAAACTTAAGCACACAATTACACGCATATGTTTATATATTAAGTCCACATACAAATCATTACTGTCATTATCAAAACAATTAATAAGGACTAAAGGTCCAACAGTAGTGATGCCGTTTGGGTTATCTAATGCACCGGCTGTGTTTATGGATTTGATGAACAGAATCTTCAGACAGTTTTTGGACCAGTTTGTGGTGGTATTTATCGATGACATCTTAGTCTACTATAAGACTAAGGAGGAACATTAGGAGCATCTGAGGATCATGTTGCAAAGTTTGAGGGAGCATGAGTTGTATGCTAAGCTGTCCAAGTGTGAGTTCTGGTTAGAGAAAGTTGCTTTTCTGGGGCATGTGATCTCTAAGGAGGGAGTGGCTGTGGATCCGGCAAAGAATGAGGCAGTGACAAAGTGGGAAGCACCAAAGAATGTTGCTGAGATTAGGAGTTTCTTGGGTTTAGCTGGATACTACAGACGGTTCGTGAAAGATTTCTCCAAGATAGCTAGACCTATGACAACATTGATGAGAAAAGAGAACAGGTTTCGTTGGGATGAGAGTTGTGAGACGGCGTTCCAAACATTAAAGGAGCGTTTGACCACAGCTCCTATCTTAGCATTGCCTGAAGGGATTGAGAACTTTGAGGTTTATACAGATGCCTCAAAGAATGGGTTGGGATGTGTGTTGATGCAGAATGGTAAAGTGATTGCCTATGCTTCTAGGCAATTGAAGCCTTATGAGGAGAACTACCCTACTCATGATGCGGAGTTGGGTCTTTGTGGTGTTTGCTCTCAAGATTTGGAGACATTACCTTTATGGAGCAATCTTTAAGGTATTTTCTGACCACAAGAGTCTCAAGTACATCTTCACTCAAAAGGAGTTGAACATGAGACAGAGGAGGTGGATGGAGCTGATTGGCGATTATGACATGGAAATTATCTACCATGAAGGGAAGGCCAATGTAGTTGCTGATGCTTTGAGTAGGAAGAGTGTACATTCTCTGTGTACAGCTCTATCTTTGATGAGGCTTGTAGATACCCGTATCCGTCGATATTGGAATTTATAGAGAACCCGACAAACACCCGATGATGATAGGACACATGTATTTATTTAGTTGTCATTGTCATTATTTGGGTTCGTTTTACGATGTAGAATGAGCGTTGTCGACGGAGTATTTTTAATTTAAATGATATTTAAATTAAAGTCTTTTCAAGGTGATTTCAATTTAATTTATTTTATTTTGAATTTATTTTCCCAAGTTTATTTTATTGAAAATAAAATAAATATTTGATTTGAAAAATCATTTTATGAGTATATTTGGTTTGAAAAATCATTTATTTTAATGTGTTAATTGATTTGAAAAATCGATTTAAAAATCGAAAAGAACTCGTTTCAACCATGTGTTTTTGAGCTCGATTTTAGCTCGGTTTTTGAGCCCGTTTTCTCTACGAATTGGCACGAATCTCGAGTACACTAACCAACCTAGACCACTACCCATCCAACCCCAGTTCGAACCCCATAACCATGGCCCAAATCCCGTCCCAAATCACCCCAAACAGCCCGCACAAAACACCGAGCAGCCCCCCTGTTTGGCAGCTCAATCCCGAGTCCAAAACCCGCTCCAAACACCACCAAAACCCGTGCCCATTAACCCTAACCCATACCCTAATATCCTACCCATATTACCTTACCTTAACCACCAAGAAAACCCCTCAAACGAACCCTAGAAAACCTCCCAAAGCTGCTGGACAGCAGCTATGCTCAGCCGAGCCCGTCTGCCTCTCCTCTCTTTTACCCTACTTTAACTCCTTATAAATACCACCCCTTCACCATACATTCATTCCTCTAAGTTCTACATACATCCTACCATCACTCACAAGCTTTAAACCTCAGAAACAAACCCTAATTGCCTCTCAAAAACCCTCCACAAAACCGACATACAAACTGAAACTGTTTGTGTGTCCTCCTCGAAAAACAATTCGTTCCTCCCTCAAACCTCCATCAAAACTCGATTTTCTTGTTCCTAATTAACCACATAACATCCATCTACACATTAGATAAAGATTTACGAGCCAAATTGCCCTTGAGAGTACACGAAATCCCTCGAAAAACAGAGTGTTATACACTCTGTTTTCGCGGTTTATTCTTGTCTGTCCAGTTCTGTTTGTGCTCGTTTTTCGTGCCCAATAACCCAAAACGAGCAGGGGTTGCTTTAAGATCTCTGTTCTCCTCTCTTTCTAGTTTTCAAAACATCTTTTAAATCGAATTTTCGTCGTGAAACGAGGGAGAAATCATCGTTTGAAAGTTGCTGTCCAGATTTGTCAAAAACGCGTGTTTGCTTTGTTTCTTCGTCGACGACGGCCTCTCGAGATAAAATCTACCATCGATTACGACCCAAGACGGTGTCAACGATACATGTAGGTTGAGGGTGCATCAAATCCTCCTTTTTCTCCTTTTTTATTTCGTTTTTTATGCTTGTTCTTTTATAGTTTGTTTTATTCGTTTATCGTTTTTGTTTATCGATTGTTTAATTAACTATGAAACTAGTCTAGTCCGAGTATGAGTTAAAGTACCACCATGAACACCCGCGTTGACTTGAGATGGGAAAATAAACCGCTACTTTAGTCGGTCGTACACCCCCGTCTCATTTACATATCCTCGTGTTCAAGGTAGGGCATAAATAAAACGAGTTTCTAACTTCGCTCTTCGCTTTTGACCCCTTTGTTGTTTCGCCAATTCGACACACCCTAGGATCCGTTGTATGTTAGTTTAACCTCTGATTGTTAGCATATGACGT
The DNA here is from genome assembly GCF_048544455.1 of Silene latifolia. NCBI lineage: Eukaryota > Viridiplantae > Streptophyta > Magnoliopsida > Caryophyllales > Caryophyllaceae > Silene > Silene latifolia. The sequence continues at coordinate 119,091,255 of NC_133531.1, forward strand.
ATTTAGACGACATTCGATCGTTTTAATAACCTAATTATACATGTTAGGTGGCATCGACATAGCTTTTAAAATCGATTAACAATTCTATAACCTAATTGAATGCATCTTTCTCTTTCACTAATTTTCTCGCTAGCATGGAAGTGCGTGCTTAACACCTTTCCATTTGCACTCGTTGACAAATTAGAATTGTTTTTAACCTAGTTCGTAATTACTTAATTTAATTTATAATTAATTAACCTTTAATTTGTTTTACTTGTTTCTAATATTGTAAATTTTGTTTTTATTATTTTTTAAGGTTCAAAATATGTAAATTTAATTTAGTGAATTTTTCCGTAATTTATTTTGCTGATTTCGAAATTAAAATGCAATTAACTTTGTTTTCTACAAAAAACCGTGCACTGCACGGGTCTGTTCTGACTTCTGATCCGTGCACTGCACGGGTCTGCCAGTTTTGATTTCTTTTCTTCTTTTGTTTCTTTAATTGTTTACTAATCCTATTTTAATGAATATGGATTGGTGAATAATTTTAATGAGTTGGGTTCAATTTAATCAATAAGTTGTACCTAATTTATTTCAAACCTTTGTATTTGTTTAATTTAATTTAATTAGTTTAATTCTAATCTAATTTGTTTACTCTTTAATAAATCGGCTAACATCATTAATTAATCTAACTTAGTTTTAGCCTTTTTGTTTTCATTTATTTTATTTGTTAAGTCATAATAGTTTGAGTTGTTTTTTGTTAGTTTGTATTGTAATTTTGTATCAGGTACATAGGTTTTATTTTAATTGAGTCAAAATAATTTCGATAGTTGTTGTAATTAAATCGAGTTGTAATTTATTTCTCGTTGTGTCGGCATGAAATGCCTGGGTTGTAATAGGATAGATCCCAATGGCTCCCCCATTCCTCCTAAGCCGTGTTTGCGCATCTTTTATTTCAAATCAACCAACATGCTAAAACAACTTTGACAAAGTATTCATGCATTAAACGACATAGAAATTGTTGTCACATGATAGGGTTAAAACAACGTTTGCATATCATACGTCGTAGTAGCTATGACCTTGTTTGAAATCCATACTTGACTTAGTAGAGGCCGTTATTGACGGGCGGGGTTGGGTGTCCTTATGGGCTTCCCAACACGTACCCTCACCCCTTACTCAAGATCTATGGTTTGTGGATCCGTCTAAATACCATTGGATTACGAGAGTCATTCAAATCGAGTGATATAGGGTACAAGTCTTTATCTTTAATCACTCGTAGTCGATTGGCTTTATGCTTTTCGATGAAAGGTGTAAAGTTGACTTGAACGGTTCCAAGTTCCCAAAAAACCTGGTGGCGACTCTAATTTGTCTTAATTCGATTCGAAAGAACCTCGAGTCGATTATGCCTAGTGTGGATCCGCGGACGCAGATTCCCGAGGGCCCATCCTGATTTGGCGACTCTCTATTTGGGGAAAAGAGGACTAGTTAGACTTTGTTTCTAGGGTCTTTTCCTCCGAGGTGAAACTTGAAAAGAAAGTGTTGGAAAGTAAAACATTACTCATAGTGCTACGATTCATGCATAAACCCTTAAGGACTTACCCGGGCCGTCCCAGCGTTTCTTCGTGATGCGTGGGGGACGACGTCCCACTATGCTAGGAAGCTGCACATTGCTCGCTTCCACTTCACCTCGCGTGGTTCTTGATGGTGGGGACGATCTTCTAGGTACTCTACCTTAAGACACCTTGCTCTATAAGACCGCAAAAGGATGGAGGGCATAGACCTTCTTGTAGAAGACTTGCCGAGACTTAGAGATGTCTAGGAGCATACATCCTTGTAACATGAGAATGACAATGTGCAAATTGTTTTCCCGAATCTTTTCGAAATTTCCCATGTCCTTTTCAAAACCGAACTTTTGAACAACTTACTTTCAAAATAGCATGGTTTTAAAAACGCGGAATGCTGCCCAAATAGGACTAGAATTTTCGGCCCAAAATGAGCTTTTATAGCCAGCATGTCGCCCATTTCAAATCTCATTTTCGAATCAATCTTTCGTTTTTCAAAACCAATCCAAAATGCCTCTCGAACCTCAACCAAGCATGAAATGCGTCAAGTCGTGTCCAGGTCATGGCCGTGTTAGGCCGGGTGTGTTTCGTTCTAAGAGTCTAGAACACGACCTTGTTGGGTCACCCAAGCTCACCTCTTGGGCCTTGAGTCATGTTGGTCGACCATTTGGTCTAGGATAGTCCACAAAAACGCCCAAGCTAGGCCATTTAGGGCGTTTCACCCGAACCTATGGGCTATGTTAGTCCAATCACGGGTTTGGCCACACCGAGTCCGGTTTATAACCGATTTATGACAGTTTGAGTCATGTCGTTTTGTCGAGTCTAAAATGAACCAAGGTCTAAATCCAACCGTGAGTCGAACCTTTGGTTAGTCAGTCTCAAGTCGAGTCTTTGTTTGAGTCAAATTGGTGTCGTGTCCTTAAGTGTGCAGGGGCTCTTACTTTAAATATTGACTCGAGACGGGGTTTTCTTGTAGAAAGGCCGCCAAAAACCCGACGTCAAGCAATGGAAGATGTGTTAACAAGCTCACCGAGGTCGTGAACCTCATGATGACCCGAATGGATGCAATCGAATCTAAGCTGGGTGAAGATTCCCCTCCATCTACCCCACCTCGATCGATCCGGAGAAACGGTTCAAGTTCATCGAAGACCGTTTGAAACTCTCCCAGGGGAAGAACATTCACTATGAGAATGCTAGGGCCTATACCCCAGTTCAGGATAAGTTGCCCACGAACATGGTACTCACTGACATCCCAAAGTTCAAGGGCACCGAAGATCCAGTCCACCATGTTAAGGCCTATAAAGGGTACTTAGCATTGAAGGGAGTACCTCTTTGACATGCTCTCTGAAATTTTTGCCCAATCTCGGATGAACACCGAAGGCGTGGTTCTATAATCTTGACCTTAAGAACTTCCCCACTTTCGAAGATATTACGGTGGAGTTCTGTAAGCACTATGCTGACAATGTTGAGATTCAAACCAACATAAGGACTTTGGAAGTAATGACACAGAAGGATAAAGAAGGCTTTACTGAATTCCTCGCAAGATGGCGCGCTGAAAGCGTGAAATTAGCCAAGAAGCCTGATGAGGTTGAAATGGTAGATAAGTTCGTAAAGAATCTACGACCTATTTACCGCAATGCTCTGAAATACCAGAATTTTGGCTCTTTCAAAGAATTGATAAGAATCGGGATAAAGGTAGAAGATGATGTCATAAGGGCAGAAGCTGAGAAGCCAAAAGGATACCAAGGGGCCTCGTCATCTAAAGCAAAAGCCCTAGCAACGACCCATATTGATGAAGCCATCAATCTCTTAGAAGGGCAATCGAAGAAATCGCAGCGCCAAACACCAAGGGCATTCACCGATATCGGATGCACTTATACATACGCTCTCCAAAGGCTCATAGCCCAAGGAAAGCTGAAGCCTATTGGTCCAACTCCGGACCCTCCTGCTGATCAACAAGGTAAATGGTATAAACCAAATGCCTCTCGTGCCTTTCATCAAGGGAAAGGCCATGATACTGAAAGGTGTTATCGACTGAAACACGAAATTCAAGACATGATTGAGAACGGAACGCTCCCGATCCCAGCTGTTAAACCCAATAACATCACCAATCCATTTGGCGATCACTCTAACTTTGTTTTTGTCGAAGACAATGTCGATTATTCCCATCTTATCCGCCCATGTCACTTGAAAGGGGTGTTTATCGGGAAAATATTTGTGGATTGCTGTGAATTCTTGCCAAACCCGAAGAATGAAATTCAAATCGGGAGTCTCGCTCTAGAATGTACTCCTCTCATTAACGAAGTTAATAAAAGACAATTCGATTCACCAACCTTCATCACTGGCGTAGATCCTCAGAGGACTACCTCGGGATGGAGGTCGACCATCGAAGGGATCAAGGACAAGAGCCGAGCATCTAAGCTGACAGCTGAACAAGGGAAAGCTCAAAACTAGATTTGAAAATTATGAGCCGGATCTGTTTTCTTATCTTAGTCGAGTCGAGTCTAGGACTTTATTTTCTTGAAGTTGGATCGTTTGTCCCGCGATGACCTAGGGTGTGTCCTAGGAATCGTTCTTTCGAGTCTATTAAGCTTTTGCCATTCCAATAAAAAGTTGCAGTTTCGTTTCCCAATATGTCTTGTTTTCAATCCTCAATCATTCCGAAACATGATAAAACGCACAACACACTCAAAGGCATCCCTGGGGTAGAAATATGTCCCGTTTCAAAATGTAAGGTACAATAGGATTCCGTGTTTGATTCCTTTACCTATTCCATGTCTGGCGGTAGAAAACCTCCATCAGAACCAGTGCTTTTGACAAGCTTTTAGATGATTCTAGGACGAACCCGGACTAGCTCCTTGTTTTCCATATCGATGACGGAAGGCAAGCCTTTTTCCCACATAATCATCCCCTCTCGAAGAGAGAAGATATCAACCCGTTCTAAGAAGGAATTGATAATTCTAACCCAATTTAGTTGGCGAAGCCCAGTTTTTAAGGTGTATCCGTTTGTGACTAAGGGAATGAATAGAAGACCATTTTCAAGAAGAGAAGAAAAAAAAAAGATGAAAAAGAATGAAAAGATGAGGAAAAAAAAAGGACGAAAAAAAAGCAAATGAAAAAAAATGAAAAAAAAATGAAAAAATGAAAAAAAGGAAAAAAGAAAAAAAGAAAAAAAGAAAAAAAGAAAAAAAAGAAGAAGAAGAAAAGAAAAAGGAAAAGAAATGCCAAAATGTTGATCGAAGTTCAAAGGCGAAGCCAAAATGGTCAGGTAGTGCCATCAGCAGTCATCCATACCCCTAAGTCCTTCCCGAGGCATTTATGAGGGAATAGTTAGGGATTCTGAGAATCAGTTAGCTTGTGTTAGTAAACCCAAGCCTTTAGGATCCAGACATGGAAATTTGAACCAACATCGATTTCCAACCCATTTGTACTCGGGTTTCATCAAACCCGAGACACCTTTTCCAACCACGATGTAAGCCATAACCCATTGGCCTTAGCACCACAAAATAAACCTTCAGAATGATGGTTAACCATTCCAACTTGTTATTACCAAGCTCCACATCCCAAAAGATCCAAGCCTTTTGTACCAACCCTAGACACGGGATTTAACGGTACCTTACATGCTAGAATGGGATACGACATGATACCTTAGGTGAAACCTTCGAGTGTGTACACACAATCAATATGCCAAGTTTATGCACCTTGATCGAACTACGTCGGATTTGATTTCGCTCCACGCGAATACGTAGGCAGTCCTTCAGGATAAGGGATTCAATCCACTCATCAACCAAGTTGTCATCTTGTCGGTTTCGTACGGGTCTTAACCAAGTCCAAATGAAGCCACCTTTGTTTGAGTCGGTCTTAGCACTCGATGTAGGCTAGGATAAGGATATAGGTTCAGATGAGTAGTGTCAAGTCTCGGAATGAGCTTTATCTAACGGTTTAGGCAAAGATGCTGAGTCATATAGATGTGAGTTTGTGTTGGGAACAGAAAATATGAAACACCCGCTGAAAAGAAAGAAGGTGTAGAAGAAAAATAGTAAAAGCCCGCTGAAAAGAAAGAAGGCGGTGGTAAGAAATGATGAATACTCGCTGAAAAGAAAGGAGGCGAGGAGAAGAGTGGCAGAATGTTCCCAATAAGAGTGATGTGTGTTGTCTAAGTGTTCTCATAAAATCAGTCTGTGTTTAGTGTCTGGGCGAAGCCAACGTTGTTGCTCCGTGAGTTTAATCCACCCTGTCAATGCCAAGTGATCTTGATTCCCGTGTGCCCTCGGGAGCACACCCATGCCATACGATATCTGTGTCTCAAGTCCGATGGCCTTGTGATCCCAATTTGCCATCTTTTGGCGCCGGAATGGCCAATTTACATTTCTACCCCCAGCAAGTCAATAATTGAATCTAAACTCGTGCACACTTACGGTTTTATTTTCCTTTTTTGTTTTACGGTAGCGGGCTACGCCCACGTTGTTTGCAAGTCATACTGAGTGTCTGAGTCGTATTTCCTGCTCACCCGTCAAGGTTCGATTTCAAAATGCCAAAGATTTCAGAATTCCGAAATTTCAAAAACTTTTTGCGAATTATGGGATAGATGATCCAAGTAGTGGTACATTTCAAGTCAAGGTTCAAATCTCAAAGTTCAAAATCAAATTTTTGGTCGACGACCCAACATCCAAGTGATTCATTTCAAATTCAAAATTTGGGTCGATAGCCCAATTATTCAAAATTTTCAACATGTTCAAATTTCGGGTCGATGACCCAGTCTTTCAAACTCAAATTTCGGGTCAATGACCCAACATTCCAAGTGATGTCAAATTCAAAATTCGGGTCGATGAACCAATTATTCAAAATTTTCAAAGTCAATTTTCGGGTCGATGACCCAATCTTTCAAATGATCTAATTTTAGGATCGATGATCCAAATGTGCTTATGTGATGATTATTGCTAGTACGTTTTTGTGTTTCAAATGTAGCAGGATATGCTTCAACTGGGGGCTCTAAAGTCTTCGACTTTAGAGCCATTGCAAACTGGGGGCTCTGAAGCCGTTGGCTTCAGAAACCATTATCAAGATGAAAAGGATGACATCCACTCAGAATTCAATTCAATACAAGAGTATGAAATGGAAGAATTCCGTAGCTGAAAGCAAATGATGTAAGCGGCGGCAACCTCCTTGGAAAGTCCTGTCCCATTCGGACAAGTGCCAGCAGATGATAAGTTTTGGGCAAGTGTCAGCAGATACGAATTTTGGACAAATGCCAGCAGATGATAAACTTTGGGCAAGTGTCAGCAGTTGCCGAACTACGACGCGGGTTTGATTCCGTCAGAAACGGATACGTAGGCGCCTAAGGATAAGGCTCAATCCACCATATATGCAATTTTAGCAAGAGTTAATCCCCGACGAAGTTTCAGGTATGATCTCTTCTTATGGCTGGCGAGCTTATATACGCAAGTCTAATGGACTATAAACGACCCGAAGAATCCTTAGGTCGAGAGGGACCTGGGGTATACTTTGACTTTCGCCTTGTCCAAGCCTCAGTCAAAGTGGGGGCTCTGTAGATACCCGTATCCGTCGATATTGGAATTTATAGAGAACCCGACAAACACCCGATGATGATAGGACACATGTATTTATTTAGTTGTCATTGTCATTATTTGGGTTCGTTTTACGATGTAGAATGAGCGTTGTCGACGGAGTATTTTTAATTTAAATGATATTTAAATTAAAGTCTTTTCAAGGTGATTTCAATTTAATTTATTTTATTTTGAATTTATTTTCCCAAGTTTATTTTATTGAAAATAAAATAAATATTTGATTTGAAAAATCATTTTATGAGTATATTTGGTTTGAAAAATCATTTATTTTAATGTGTTAATTGATTTGAAAATTCGATTTAAAAATCGAAAAGAACTCGTTTCAACCATGTGTTTTTGAGCTCGATTTTAGCTCGGTTTTTGAGCCCGTTTTCTCTACGAATTGGCACGAATCTCGAGTACACTAACCAACCTAGACCACTACCCATCCAACCCCAGTTCGAACCCCATACCCATGGCCCAAATCCCGTCCCAAATCACCCCAAACAGCCCGCACAAAACACCGAGCAGCCCCCCTGTTTGGCAGCTCAATCCCGAGTCCAAAACCCGCTCCATACACCACCAAAACCCGTGCCCATTAACCCTAACCCATACCCTAATATCCTACCCATATTACCTTACCTTAACCACCAAGAAAACCCCTCAAACGAACCCTAGAAAACCCCCCAAAGCTGCTGGACAGCAGCTATGCTCAGCCGAGCCCATCTGCCTCTCCTCTCTTTTACCCTACTTTAACTCCTTATAAATACCACCCCTTCACCATACATTCATTCCTCTAAGTTCTACATACATCCTACCATCACTCACAAGCTTTAAACCTCAGAAACAAACCCTAATTGCCTCTCAAAAACCCTCCACAAAACCGACATACAAACTGAAACTGTTTGTGTGTCCTCCTCGAAAAACAATTCGTTCCTCCCTCAAACCTCCATCAAAACTCGATTTTCTTGTTCCTAATTAACCACATAACATCCATCTACACATTAGATAAAGATTTACGAGCCAAATTGCCTTTGAGAGTACACGAAATCCCTCGAAAAACAGAGTGTTATACACTCTGTTTTCGTGATTTGTTCTTGTCTGTCAGATTTGTTTGTGCTCGTTTTTTCGTGCCCAATAACCCAAAACGAGCAGGGGTTGCTTTAAGATCTCTGTTCTCCTCTCTTTCTAGTTTTCAAAACATCTTTTAAATCGAATTTTCGTCGTGAAACGAGGGAGAAATCATCGTTTGAAAGTTGCTGTCCAGATTTGTCAAAAAACGCGTGTTTGCTTTGTTTCTTCGTCGACGACGGCCTCTCGAGATAAAATCTACCATCGATTACGACCCAAGACGGTGTCAACGATACATGTAGGTTGAGGGTGCATCAAATCCTCCTTTTTCTCCTTTTTTATTTCGTTTTTTATGCTTGTTCTTTTATAGTTTGTTTTATTCGTTTATCGTTTTTGTTTATCGATTGTTTAATTAACTATGAAACTAGTCTAGTCCGAGTATGAGTTAAAGTACCACCATGAACACCCGCGTTGACTTGAGATGGGAAAATAAACCGCTACTTCAGTCGGTCGTACACCCCCGTCTCATTTACATATCCTCGTGTTCAAGGTAGGGCATAAATAAAACGAGTTTCTAACTTCGCTCTTCGCTTTTGACCCCTTTGTTGTTTCGGCCAATTCGACACACCCTAGGATCCGTTGTATGTTAGTTTAACCTCTGATTGTTAGCATATGACGTATTTAGACGACATTCGATCGTTTTAATAACCTAATTATACATGTTAGGTGGCATCGACATAGCTTTTAAAATCGATTAACAATTCTATAACCTAATTGAATGCATCTTTCTCTTTCACTAATTTTCTCGCTAGCATGGAAGTGCGTGCTTAACACCTTTCCATTTGCACTCGTTGACAAATTAGAATTGTTTTTAACCTAGTTCGTAATTACTTAATTTAATTTATAATTAATTAACCTTTAATTTGTTTTACTTGTTTCTAATATTGTAAATTTTGTTTTTATTATTTTTTAAGGTTCAAAATATGTAAATTTAATTTAGTGAATTTTTCCGTAATTTATTTTGCTGATTTCGAAATTAAAATGCAATTAACTTTGTTTTCTACAAAAAACCGTGCACTGCACGGGTCTGTTCTGACTTCTGATCCGTGCACTGCACGGGTCTGCCAGTTTTGATTTCTTTTCTTCTTTTGTTTCTTTAATTGTTTACTAATCCTATTTTAATGAATATGGATTGGTGAATAATTTTAATGAGTTGGGTTCAATTTAATCAATAAGTTGTACCTAATTTATTTCAAACCTTTGTATTTGTTTAATTTAATTTAATTAGTTTAATTCTAATCTAATTTGTTTACTCTTTAATAAATCGGCTAACATCATTAATTAATCTAACTTAGTTTTAGCCTTTTTGTTTTCATTTATTTTATTTGTTAAGTCATAATAGTTTGAGTTGTTTTTTGTTAGTTTGTATTGTAATTTTGTATCAGGTACATAGGTTTTATTTTAATTGAGTCAAAATAATTTCGATAGTTGTTGTAATTAAATCGAGTTGTAATTTATTTCTCGTTGTGTCGGCATGAAATGCCTGGGTTGTAATAGGATAGATCCCAATGGCTCCCCCATTCCTCCTAAGCCGTGTTTGCGCATCTTTTATTTCAAATCAACCAACATGCTAAAACAACTTTGACAAAGTATTCATGCATTAAACGACATAGAAATTGTTGTCACATGATAGGGTTAAAACAACGTTTGCATATCATACGTCGTAGTAGCTATGACCTTGTTTGAAATCCATACTTGACTTAGTAGAGGCCGTTATTGACGGGCGGGGTTGGGTGTCCTTATGGGCTTCCCAACACGTACCCTCACCCCTTACTCAAGATCTATGGTTTGTGGATCCGTCTAAATACCATTGGATTACGAGAGTCATTCAAATCGAGTGATATAGGGTACAAGTCTTTATCTTTAATCACTCGTAGTCGATTGGCTTTATGCTTTTCGATGAAAGGTGTAAAGTTGACTTGAACGGTTCCAAGTTCCCAAAAAACTTGGTGGCGACTCTAATTTGTCTTAATTCGATTCGAAAGAACCTCGAGTCGATTATGCCTAGTGTGGATCCCGCGGACGCAGTTCCCGAGGGCCCTGTCCACAAGGCTGGGAGATGAGGTAGCGAGGTTTGGTATACATATGATGCAGAAAGGAGATGCCATGGGTGATATGACAGTACAGCTTGAGTTTTATGATGACATTCGAGGTAAACAGGCATTGGATCCTAAGATAGTGGAGTGGAGAGCTGGAGTAGAGAAAGGGACAGTGTCTCGATTCTCTATTCATACAGATGGTAGTTTGAGGTTTGATGGTAGGTGGTGTGTCCCTAATGATGAGGAGTTGAAAAAGACAATCATGACAGAGGCGCATTGTACACCATATTCAGTTCATCCAGATGGTGACAAGCTATATAATGATTTAAAGAACACGTTTTGGTGGCATGGGATGAAGAAAGAAACAGCAGAGTTTGTGGCCCGTTGTTTGACATGCCAGAGAGTAAAAGGGGAACAACGACGACCACAAGGTAAGATTCAGTCTTTAGAGGTACCTGAGTGGAAGTGGGAATCCATTTCTATGGATTTTATCGTGGGTTTGCCAAAGAGTCAACAAGGTAACAACATGATTTGGGTAATAGTGGATCGACTAACCAAGTCAGCTCACTTTGTTCCAATGAAAGATACATGGACTAAAGCACAATTGGCTATGGCCTATCGAAAGTACGTGCTTAAGTTACATGGAGTCCCTAAGGACATAGTGTCTGACAGAGATGCGAGATTTATATCAAGGTTTTGGAAAGAGTTGCAGGAATCGTTGGGAACAACTTTGAAGATGAGTACAGCATTTCATCCTGCGACAGACGGACAGACTGAGAGAACAATCAAGACTCTTGAGGATATGTTGCGAGCTTGTGTGATGGATTTTGGTGGTAGCTGGGAACAGAGGCTGGACTTGATAGAATTTTCTTACAATAATGACTATCACACTAGTATTGGTATGGCACCGTTTGAGGCTTTGTATGGGAGGAGATGTAGGAGTCCGATTTGTTGGGACGATAGTCTTGAGGCGATGGTTTTAGGACCAGAGATGGTGCATGAGATGGTGGAGCAGTTATGATGATCGGGGAACGGATGAGAGCGGCTCAGGATAGGCAAAAGAGTTATGCAGATCTACATCGCCGGGACATAGAGTTTCAAGTTGGGGATAAGGTTCTTTTGAAAGTGTCTCCTATGCATGGGGTTATGAGATTTGGGAAGAAAGGCAAGCTAAGTCAGAAGTTTATCGGGCCTTATGAGATCTTAGAGCGAGTTGGGGAAGTTGCATATCGTCTGGCTTTACCAGCTGCGCTAGAGAGAGTGCATAATGTGTTTCATGTATCGTAGCTGCGGAAGTATGTGAGTGACCCGTCACATGTGTTAGAGGCAGAGAGCTTAGAGCTAGATGAGTCCTTATCATATCTTGAGGTGCCTAAGCAGATTCTTGACCGAAAAGTTAGGAAGACTAGGAGTGGTGAGACAGTTTTGCTTAAGATCCTTTGGTCTAACCACGAGACTGAGGACGCTACATGGGAGCCAGAGGAAGCTATGAAAGAGCGTTACCCTTTTCTTTTTGATCAGGTATGTATGGTTACGGGGACGTAACCTTGTTTCTTTTAGGGGGTAGGAGATGATCGCGAACAGTTTTTAAGAGTTTTATACCCTTTTTGTATGTTGTGTCGGTATGTTTGTCGGGATGAGTTGGGGTTAGTAACATGTTTTATGTTGAGTTTTGTTTTGGTTGTTGAGTCGGAAGTGTTGTTGGGAGTACCTTTGTTTAGTAGTGCTTTGAACTTCGGGGACGAAGTTCTTTTTAAGGAGGGCAGACTGTAATACTCCGTGTTTATGATTCTTTGGGTACTCTATCGAGTAGGCCCTACTCTGTCGAGTAAGGGCAAGTTGCGTTTTAAAATAGTTTCTGACCTGTTGGGTACTCGATCGAGTAAGTAGGATACTCGATCAAGTAAGGGGGTACTCGATCGAGTACCTTAGATACTCGATCGAGTAGCCGGTTTTACGGGGAGTTTTCTCGGGTTTTGTTAATTATGCGATTAAGATATATAACCTTTTCCGTCATCATTCTAAACACTTTTGCAAAACCTAATTTACTGTCAAAGAGAGAAAGCAAGTACGTTCATTATCTTAATCGCATTGTTAGCAATTCCCGGAGTTTGGAAGGTCGGTTTTCATCGTTTGATATACCGTTAAGATCCTTGCGTCGAGGGTAAGATCTATGTACCCTTTTTGTTGTCTTTCCTTTAAGTTGGTTAAACCCTAATCTAGGGATTTGGGGGGGTTTTTGAGTAGTTTGTGATTTGGTAGCATTTGTATGTTGTGTGATAGGAGGAGGTTTCGTAGAAGAAGCTTTTTGAGCAATTTTGTAGAGACCGTCGATAGTTGTGCTTTCCGGTAGGATTTCCTACTCAAGTATTAGTCCCATAATGGGATGATTGTTGATGTGTTGAGATTGATTGTTTGATATAGTAATTGTATTGTGACGGCTGTGATTGTGATTGTGATTGATTGTTCTCTGGTTCTCGAGATGCATTCTCGGCTGAGTGGAGTCACTTGCGGGAGTGGCTTCACGCCCTAGTTTCGCCCTTCGTGGAACCCGCCACGGAAGGGGATGTGCACATTAATGGACAGGGTTATCGCTCGGTATGATGAGCGGGGCTTAGGTGGGAACGGCTGCGGTCCCCCACTGGCAGGGCTGGTCCAGTGGACAGTCGGTGATTGAGATTGTTGGATTATGTGGATGTGTGTGTGTGACGATTAAGCTGTCTGTTTATCTTATTGTTGATATATTGAGTTGTGTGATTAGTACTGACCCCGGTTGTTGTTTTGTAAACCTGCGGTGATCCATTCGTGGATGGTGAGCAGTAATTGAGCAGGTTTGAGTTGAGTACTGGGATAGCTGGGAGGTGCCACCGTCTGACGATAGAAGTCTTCCGATGTAGTCTTTTAGTTTTATGACATTTCAGTATTTTAGTAGACAGTTGGTTTTAAGAACTTGTACCCGTATTTTGGGATTTGGTTTCAGTTGTACTTTTCACTAAAGTTATATCATTTAAGTTGTTTCTTTATTGTCTTATGAATATCATGCCTCGGGTAACCGAGATGGTAATATCTTCATACCTGAGTGGTCCTGATAAGGCACTTGGAGTATGGGGGTGTTACAGATGTGGAGTTGGTCAAATTGGTTGGTCATGCAAACGAGGCTGGTACTCAGAAGGATCCAAGCTTACGTGGTCGAATGTTCAAGCACGTAGGCGCCAAAAAGTAAGAACAAAGGTCTAGAATGCAAAGGGAGAAGAGAAGGGCGGACACTCGCGTGAGAAATATGAGGAGCGAAGGCTCCTATTTATACTAATCACGAGAAGGAATTAGGGTTTCGTAGACTCTTTGGAAGTGAATCTCGGAAAGATATGAAAAAGATACGAGAATTTATGCAGAAAAGGACCTGGGAAGAGGCGCAGCAGCCACTGCGTCTCTTGGAAGAGGCGCAGCACCTGCTGCGTCTGTTCCCAAGTGGTTTCCTCCTGCGGAAGAAAGATTTCCGTGTTTAAGTTATGGTAGGACGGAATAATTTGGTTTTCCTTAATATCTTATGTGAATATTTCGGGAAATTGTTTACCAAAGGATGAAAATTATGAAATATGGAATAGAAATATCAGGAACATTCCGAACATTCTGACTCGGGATTTAACGGTTATCAGAAAATGAAGACGGTTTTAGGCCCGGACTCCAAATGTACTCTAATTACTGTCAAAACGACCGTATCGGCACGTAGATGACAACTAAGAGGTAGACATTAATATTTGAGCAACCACTTGACGATAAACTTACGAATTGTCACAAATCGTTCCGCGTACCAAACATGCGGCCCAATCATCACCGGGTGGTTTGCGAGAGGTGTAGAAACGAGGTGTCTACAGAGCCCCCACTTTGACTGAGGCTTGGACAAGGCAAAAGTCAAAGTATAGCCATCAGGTCAATCGAATATTACAACCTGACGACTATGGCGACGCGAGGCGGCTCAAGGGGTCTGAGCCAAGGACCTGTCGTCGGGAACATTTTAGAGTCTGTCGACTTCCGGGGAGGGTCGTTTAAAGTACATTAGACTACGTAAGGAGGCTCGCCTGCCATAAGAAGAGACCATACCTGAGACTTCTTTCTCGAGATGCTTCCGGAGGTACATGGGAGCTATTGAGCGAAGATCAAGCGTAGGGGCTAAATAAGGTGAGTAGCAGGACACAAAGTGGAAGCTGGCTGAAAAGAAGATCGCTTGGGTAGTCTTCGAAAAATAATTGCGAATAGCAGGACACAGGCGGGAACTGCTGAGAGAAGGCTGATTGGGTAGTCTTTGAGAAATAATTGCGAGTAGCAGGACACAGGCGGGAACTACTGAGAGGAAACAATGTTGATCTCCATGTCTTGAGAGGGAAAGTGTATCCGCTTACTCTCGCCGGGAAACATAATGAAGGCGTGTCGAAACACCTGTAAAGGAATAAGTGCTCGTTGCGACGAGCAAAGGTCTTGGAAGAAATAAATAATATGCAACAATCTGCTGCTGGCTTGGAAAATACGGGCCGGAACGAAAGAAAATCGTCAAACGGACCAAAAGGATAAAATAGCATCGGGGAAGAGGCGCACCAAAGATGGGCCCACAAATAACGAACTCATAACGAATTTTTGAAAATGCGTATGGAGGGAACACAAGGAAGAGGCGCAGCAAGAGCTGCGTCTCTTGGAAGAGGCACAGCGCCTGCTGCGTCTATTCTCCAAAGTGTCTTTTCTGCGTAAAAACGTGATAATCAGAGGTTTTGCAAATCATTATTTCGAAACATAATTTACACATTTCTCTCTCAAATCTTCACCATTTCCGCTAAGATTTGATCCAAAGGCTTGCATTAATCATGACTAATCGAGGTATGTGTCTCATTCTTGCATTAATCTTCTGTATTTGCTCAATTTTGGGATCGAAAAATTAGGGTTTATGACCCATTTGATCGAAAATTTGGGGCTTTTCCCCCAAATGCATCTGCCTTGTCAAATTGACATTGGAAACGGATAATTGGTAATATAAGGAACATAACCATGTATTTGTTTCGAATTTTCGTTGAGTTTTGAGCCCTTGAGTGAAATTTGAGACGGTTTCACAGCTAAACCGTAAATCGCTTCGAAAATATCCTTAGGATCGTCCATTTGCGATGAAACTTGATATTTGGGATCCTTGAATGATGGGTAAACTTTCTACCATCTCGGAATTTTGGTTTGTGATAGCTTTTTCAGGACACTTTTCTAGGGCATAATTATTTGCATAAATAAATGTCAGAAATTTCGACTTGAACCCGGAACTAGGCTTCAAATTAGGCTTGACTTGACCCAAGTTACCACATGAGTGATCGGGTTGGTGAGAATGTGGCCAAAGATGGCGAGAAAAGAGCGATTTCAGGGCTTCCGAAGGCTCGAAAATCCCCTAACCAAGGCTTGTCGTCACGTGACGCGACCTAAATTTGTTTTAACGTTGCAGGTGATGTGGCTTCTACTTCTGGGAGGACTCCCATGGAGATAGACGTTGCTACTGCCGAGGAGGCTTTAGAGCAGGCCTTCACCGCCGCGGTGATGGCTGCTGGGGACGAGATCCACGAGGAGGAGGCTGTTGAGGAGGAGGAGGCCCCGAGACGGGCCAACGTTGGGCGAGGAGGTCGTCAGCTGAGAGGAGCTCCTGAGTGGGCTGAGACTTGGGAGAGTAGGCACTTGTTGTGGGATGCAGAGGGTCACCTGTCCTACAGGATGGTGAAGAGCTTGGTAAATAGGAATTCACTACTCGTTACTCATCCTCTTTCATTCATTTATATCTCTTTCGATTTTCATTCAAAACTAAAGATAGCTCTTGTTTCAAATCATAATAGGAGGTTGGGAACATCAGGTCGTTCTCGGGCTATACGACAGCGATGGAGCACTACGAGCGGCTGTCGGCGGAGGAGCGGGCCATGATCGAGCGTGGAGCGTTCGGTCCTTTGGTGCAGGCCTGGAGGGATATCGCGAAGAGGAAGCTGCGGGCTTACCTTAGCCTGGTCCGCGCTTTCTTCGATCGATTCTGGGATACGACTTCCACGTTTCACATGCCTTTTGGTGAGGTGGGAGTCACTCTGGAGGATTACGGCATGATTTCCGGTCTGCCGTGTGGGTCTGAGGTTGTGGAGTGGCCGGAGACTGCCATGAGGGTGGACTCGGCCGAGGCTAGGAGGTTGATCGGCTGGAACTTATCGCCGAGGGCCGTCACAGTGCCGGGTTTGGTGCCCAGCTCCTACGTTCGAGACTACTTTGCGGGAAAGATCCCGGCGCTGGTGACGATTGACGGGAGGGAGACGGCTCCTCCTCCCCTGGTGAGCGAGAGGAGGGCTCGTTTGTGGCTCGGTGGTTTCGTCTTCGATTTACCTCGGAGACAAGGGTGAGAGGCTGTCGACGAAGCTTCTTCCCTTCCTTTCTGACCTGAGTTCCCTAGGGCGTTGGGACTGGGTCACTGCTGGTTTTGCGGTTCTCATCCGCTTTATGAGGGCCATGGTTCGTCCGGAGTTGATGGAGAAGGGGACTTCTCCTGGCGCCGTCGGACCTGGACTACTGCTGGAGGTATGAACCTTCCTTTAGATCGAAATCAATTCCTTTCCTTATCAATTTACGAAAGATCACCATTAACTATCCTGTTTTGCAGGCGTGGGTGTACTCCTACTTCCCGAGCCTTGAGCCTAAGAGGACGGAGCCGCCGGAGAAGGCCTATCCCGTGGTGAGGGATTGGGTGATGTGCAGGACAAAGAGCAAGCGTTCTTCTCACAATGTCTACCGGCGGGACGTGAACGCTCTTCAGCTAGACAGCGTAAACATCTCACTTATATCCATTTGCTTCTACATTGCTTTTAAATTTATCATGAGAATGATTCCTTTGTTTATCTTGTCCCAGTGGGTGCCCAGGCCTTGGGCGGAGTACGCTGACGTGCCTCCTTTCGTGGCCGAGGTCCTCCGACCTAGGAGCTCGAGCCGTCTGCTGTTGAGGACGTCGATGGGTCCTGTGTGGTACTTGGGCGAGCGCTTGGCTCGTCAGTGCTTTCGGGACGTGTTGACGGTTCCCGTCGATCCTCCCAGGACGATGTTCAGGGAGCCTTCTGAGGCTGAGAGGGAGGCGGACTTGGGTGGTGCCAGTGGTGACGCTCTCCTTCTTCCTGGCGAGGACTACTCGGCGTTCATCTACGGGAGGTTGGCGTACTGGCCGGTAGTGGTGAGCATCTTCACTCTTCTTCTTTACTTGATTTCCTTTTGAGAACTATGATGAAAGATCATCGATTAACGAGACTTTTGACTTCGCAGGAGGTTGAGGCAGCGGGCATCGAGCCCCCAGAGTACCCCGAGACCCTCGAGTACACTGACGCGACCGGGAGGACGACGATCTCCGAGCTGCGTGACTTTGACGTGGCTGTGACGGATCTTGGCTCGGACGACCGGCAAAGATCGATTCGGAGGGTAAACCTCTAACTTTGCATAACTTTTTGGGTAAGAACACACTTGATTGAGTTTATTCAACTATTGAGAACTTCTTTTTGAAAATGCAGGTCGCGCCGTCTCGGTTCGTGGCGTTATGGAGGGTGGCCAACCGGCTGCGAGCTACTCCCATCGAGGCACTTGTCGGCGGTCGAGGTCGTCAGGTATGAACCTTGTGCTTGTTCTATTTTTGAATTTTGATTTTCCGATTTTGCTTGAAACAATTGACGTGAACCATTTTGTTGTTTACAGGGTGACCGCGAGCTGGAGCGAGAGTTGACTCAGTCTCGGGAGGAGACAACTCGCTTGTTGAGGGAGCTCGAGGTTCGCGATGCCGAGATTGCTACTCTTGCGGCCAGGGTTGCAGAGCTGGAGGGCGACCAGCAGTAGTTTTGTTTGGTTTTTGTTTGTTTGTTGGCTGTATTTTGTACAGTTGTACATTTGGAACTTCATTTTGAACGTTCTGGACTTTGTTTTGGGGCTCGAGCCCTCAATTTGTTGTACATTTCCCTTTTTGGTTGTATATACGACGCCCTGAGTGCCTTTGTTGCTGGGTTGCGTTACTTGTACCTGCAGGTTAGCTTTGAACAGGTTTGGAGATGACGGTTTACGCCGTCATGCTGCCGAAATTTACATAGAAATCACGCAAAACATACATTTGGCCTTGATTAGCGCAAAACAAAAGACTCAAGAAAATGCAAAAATTTGCAAAAATTTTGCCGGAAATGACCGGACGGTAGGGAGGGTTACCCTTAGAAGTGAGATGAAAAGAAATAAATGTAATAAATGTGAATCGAAATGATGGTTATGTCTTAAAACGGAGTAAGAAAAAATGAAAATTATTTCCTAAAGTGAAAATGGAGATTACTTCCTAAAATGAAAACGGAGATTATTTCCTAAAATGAAAATGTGCAAGTGCGGAAAAATGGCGAAAATATCGATGTCGCCTCAAAATGCGTGCCCGCGGAATTAGGAAACCTGAAACATGGTAATCTTCACGTATTTACCAAAATAATAACCCGTAGGAATAGGAAATTATTCGTCGTGGAATTAGGAAAGATCCAACGCGGAAAATCACAGAAGTGAAGCTGAGGAAGAGGCGCAGCATGAGCTGCGTCCCTTTGAAGAGAGGCGCGGCAGCCGCGCCTGTTCCCAAGTTGTTCTATTCTGGCAGATTTTTGGAAACAGAAATTAGTATAAATAGAAACGTCGATGGAGCTTTTATTCACACAATTCTTCCGTCTCTGCTTCGTCTAATTACATAAAATTCTCAAAATAATCTTTTCATCATGAATACTTTGGAGATTCATTTGAAGGAATGGACCAACGAATTTTCGAACATGGAGAAACATGATATGGGTGCTTATAATTTTAGGTCTTTGTTGAGTTTAAAACTCATCAAGGTTGTTAAACCGTTCTTGGATGCTTGTCTTGACTATTGGGACCCGAATTACCATGTTTTTGCGTTCCCTGGGGGCGATATTTGCCCATTTCCTGAAGAAATTGCAGCTATTGGTGGGTGGGATCCCGAACACTTGCCTGCCATTCCTTCTACTTTGCAAGGGTACAAGAGCAAATTTAGAGACTTGCTTGAGTTGACTAGACTTGAGGTGGACCGTCTAGTGACTTCGAAGGGAGTGCGAATGTTGGACTTCATAGATCGATTCATCAACAGGGCCGACCCCACCGTTTCTCATGTTGCTAGGCAGAGGGCATTTGGCTTTTGCTTGTTACATGTGTATGTCTTCCAAGGGCATGTTGATGAAGACTTGAGAGGTGATCCCCGTCTTCTGGGCCTTGTTGAGCAAATGGAGCTGCGCAGGAGCCCAGCTTGTTTATGCTTAGGAGAGATTCTTTTGGGCTTGGATAATAGGAAGCCCAATCGTGACCTACCATACTTGGGAAGTCCCGTCATTCTGCAGGTAAAAGACATTTCTTTCTCTTTTTTCTTCTTTTTTGTTTCGTTGTTTTTTTCTTTTTTTTTTTCTTTTTTTTTTTTTGATGTCTAATACCCGCTTTTGGTAGGTTTGGCTTATGGAACGGCTCCGATTGATCGAGCCCCCAGTTCATGTTCCTTCCTATCATGCTCGTTCCATTGCAATGAGGACTAGGCTTTACATGGTGGATTTCACTCGAGTCTGCAATTATTGGGAGAACAAACTGAAGAGCGATGATGGTCCCTTGATTAGGTGGATTGTTCCGTGGTGGCACCTCAAATCTGTCACCGGAGTGTCTTCTTTGGATCCTACTCGGTCCATGCGCATTCCTGGTTTGGAGTTTATGGTGTGTATCTTCCCGAAGAGGCTGATGAGACAAGTTGGGTTGAAATAGACAATCCCGAAGCTTGATACCGTCCCGCAGACTGCTATGGCGCTTACTACAGAGAGTCGAAGGGAGTGGGCCATTAAATGGGCTCAAAGAAATGTATGGTTCTTGAACTCTTCTGCAAATGCCTTGTGGGTGTCGGATTCTTATCTGCGATGGAGAAAAGCTACTACTTCGGAAGAGCACGAGAGATTGAGGAAGCGCGAGCCCGTTGACTACAAGGTGCGCGAGGTAGAGAAAGAGAAAGAGAAGCATCTGACAGAAGGAGAAGAAGAAGTCGGGCTTCGAGTTATTCATCCTTCGAAGAAACCGAAGATCTCTCCTGTCGTGGAAATGGTGATTGGCAAGAATGGAAAGTCTAGGCCTCGAGAAAGACCTTTGGTGATTAGGTCTGAAGTGGTGCAAGAGCGTCCGGCTCGAGGTCGTGACAAGAAATATGACAAGAATGACAAGGGCAAGAGGAAGATGGAGGAATAGCCAGAGTTTTTATTTATTATTTGATTATTATTATTATTTATTGTTGTAATAAAAAGGTGGGGTTTTTAGAATCCTAGCCTATTCTATTTTTATTATGTAGCGTACTATTATTACTAGAATGAATGAAATAAAAAGGTTAAATGGTTATGAAACCGTTGTGATTTTCTATTTATTATTCTTGTCGAATTCCAAATGCAATGCAAATGTCCTTCTATTTACATTTTAGATATAATGGGTTGTATCCTATGAAGGATTGCCTACGTATTAACTTAAAAAATGAAATCAAACCCTTGCGCGTAATTCGAGTAAATGTAAAAGAATAATTGTTCTAAGCAAGAGCTTGTAATGAACTTAGAAAATAGGCATGAGCTTTTTGCTTACTCTGGAGGTGCAAATTTAGTTTATTTGATGATACGAGGATGATAAATTTGTCAAAATACAAGAGTACAGTGACATTAGCTTATTTCAGCTTGGCCAGGGGCCGTTTATTTAGTGTCACAAGAGCGACACGTGGGGTTACGCGAGGCGCATTTTTGTTCCTATTCTAGGCATAGTACCGTTTTAGTTGGTCAAGGTTTGTTGGGTTTAAAAACTCATTCCCATCTAGGTTAGTGATTCTAACCGCACCCCCTGGGAGTATGGATTTGACTAGAAATGGTCCGGCCCAATTAGGTTTGAATTTTCCCCGTGGATCGACAGGTAGAAGAGCTCTAACCGATTTAAGTACTAAGTCTCCTTCCTTGATGTTCCTTGGCCTAACCCTTTTGTTGAAAGCTTATTTGATACGTGTTTGATATGTTTGGACATTATGCAAGGCGCGTAGCCTACGTTCATCCAGGAGGATGAGTTATTCATATCTATCCCTCTTCCAATCGGCTTCCGGGATTTGACTTTCGAGTAAAATACGCAAGGATGGTATCTCTAGCTCGACTGGTTGTACATCTTCCATGCCGTAGGTCAAATAGAAAGGAGTAGCCCCAGTGGGCTTCCTAACAGATGTACGATACCCCCACAAAGCAAAGGGTATTTTGCTTGGCCAATCTTGATAGTTGTCAATCATTTTCTTGAGAATCGCGACAACATTCTTGTTTGCCGCCTCTACCGCGCCGTTAGTCTGTGGTCTATAGGGCTAAGAGTGATGATGCCTAATCTTGTATTTGGCTAGCAATTGCTCAGTCTCAGCTTGGAAATGTGATCCATTATCACTAATGATCTCATGTGGGCAACCGTATCGACAGATGATGTTGTTTTGTATGAACTTTGCCACATTTTTGGCCGTGAGACTGGTGTAGGAAGCTGCTTCTACCCATTTGGTGAAATAGTCGATTGCCACTAGGATGAAACAGGTGGCCTCTGTTCGGTGCCGGGGTTATCTTCCCGATTATGTCAATTTCCCAAGCAGAAAATGGCCAAGGAGATGTCATTGTATAGAGCAATGAAGGAGGGACATGTTGTACATTCCCGAAGATTTGGCAATTATGGCAATGTCTTACATATTTGATGCAATCGGATTCCATTGTGGTCCAATAATACCCTAAACGTGTGATTTTCTTTGCCATCATGGGCCCACTCATGTGAGGACCGCATTCTCCGTCGTGGACTTCTTCCATCACTTTTCGTGCCTGTGAATGATCAAGGCAGCGTAGGATTACACCAAGAGGTGTTCTTTTGTATAATTCTCCTTGCATGAGAACGTATTGGGAAGCTAGTAGGCGTATAGCACGTTGTCCCCTCTTGTCCATATCAGGTGGATAGGTACCATTGAGCTTAAAATTCAGGATTGCTTGGAACCAGGGTTCCTGCGCGATCTCCTCTTCATCGATGATTTGGTGGACATAGGCCAGCTCTGACCGTCGTTCGATGCACAAAGGCATTTCCACCATGTGATCTGGCATATTAATCAAAGATGCAAGTTTCGCAAGAGCGTCTGCAAATTGATTTTCTTCCCGAGGTAGGTGTAGATACGTCACGTGATCAAAGAATTGGGCAACTTGGTCTATCCTGGCTTGATAAGGTGCGAGGCTTTCGCTTCGAATTTTCCAAGATCCTGTAACTTGGTTGATGATCAAGGATGAATCCCCATGTACTCGGAGGTTTTTAATGCCTAAGCTTACTGCCGCTTGTAGTTCAATGAGACAAGCTTCGTATTCTGCAGCGTTGTTTGTCACCTCGAAGTCGATTTTGACAGCAATCAGTGTATGCTCGCCTTCAGGAGAAATGAGCAACACTCCTATTCCAAATCCTCTTAAGTTTGATGCTCCATCAAAATAAAGGTTCCAGGAATCTGCATCAGTTTGGAGTATGTCCTCGTCTGGAAATGACCAAGTGTCTATCGTTTGTGCGTCATTGATGGGATTTTCTGCGAAGAATTCGGCGACGGCGCGCCCTTTAATAACTTTTAGTGGCACGTATTTGAGGTCAAATTCTTAGAGCATCAGAGTCCATCTTGCTAAGCGTCCGTTAAGGACGTGTTTCTCGAAGAGGTATTTGACTGGATCCATTTTGGAGTATATTTTGACGGAGTAGCTAAGCATGTAATGGCGTAGCTTCTTTGTTGCCCACACAAGAGCGAGGCATGTCTTTTCGAGTTGAGAGTATTTGCGCTCGTACTCCAAGAACTTCTTACTAAGGTAGTAGATAGCTGTTTCTTCACTTCCTACAGTTTGAGCTAACATGGCACCCATGGCTGTTTCAGTTACTGTGAGATATAAACCAAGAGGTTGATCTCGTTGAGGTGGCATGAGCAATGGTGGTTTAGACAATATCTCTTTGATTCGGTCGAACGCCTTTTGACAATCATCATCCCACATGGTGTGGTCCATTTTCTTGAGTTTCTTGAAGATAGGCTCGCAAATCATGGTGAGTTTCGATATGAATCGACTTATATATTACACTTTTCCCAGGAATCCCCTGACTTCTTTTTCAGTTTGAGGTTGAGGCATTTCGATCAGAGCTTTGATCTTTGAAGGGTCTATTTCTATACCTCGTTGGCTAACAACGTATCCTAGGATTTTGCCAGATGTTACTCCGAATGTGCATTTCTGAGGATTGAGCCTCATATTGTACTTTCGTAACCTTGTGAAAAATTTGCGAAGCTTCGCAATATGCCCTTTTCTATCCTTGGACTTGACAATCATGTCGTCTACGTATACCTCAACTTCTTTGTGCATCATTTCATGTAAGAGTGTAGTTGCGGTGCGTTGATATGTAGCCCCGGCATTGATCAATCCAAATGGCATGACCGTATAACAATAAGTTCCCCATTGAGTGACAAAGGCGGTCTTATGCATGTCCTCTATGGCCATCTTGATTTGGTTATAACCCGCATATCCATCCATGAAGGATAGTAACGCGTGGTCTGCAGTATTGTCCACCAATATGTCGATGTGAGGTAGAGGGAAGTCATCCTTAGGGCTTGCTTTGTTTAAGTCCCTAAAATCAACACAAACACGGATTCTCCCTTCCTTTTTGGGTACGGGTACTATGTTGGCTACCCAATCAGAATACTCGGAAACTTTGATGAACCCGGCTTTGAATTGCTTGTCAACTTCTTCCTTAATCTTTAGAGCCCATTCTGTCCTCATTCGTCGAAGCTTCTGTTTTACAGGTTTGAAACCTGGCTTAATCGGAATCCTATGTTCAGCGATATCTCTGTCGATCCCTGGCATGTCTTTGTAGGACCAAGCGAAAACGTCTTTGAATTCATTTAGTAGATCTATGAAATCGGCCCTTTCGGTAGAGCTCAAGGTAGTCCCTATCCTAAGTTCTTGGGGTTCTAGCTCGGTTCCTACGTTAATGGGTTCGGTGTCTTCTATTACTGGTCCCCCTTCCTCTTCCTGCAGTATTTCTTTGGCTACGTAGGGAGGTATTTCGATCGAGTATGGGTCTTGGTCATCCTCAGTATCATCGTAAACAGAATTGCACTCAAGATAACACAAAGAGTAAGCAGAACCTGATTTATTCATATTAAAATTTGAGTAGAGTTGAAACAAAGAAGCCAACTGATCCATGGTCAGTGGCGGCAAAGGGACAGTGGTTGGGACATTTCCCGAACTACTGTGACTACTCGAGACTAAGCTAGGAGAAACAAAGGGAGTGAGGATGACGACAGGAGGAGACTCTCTAATGACTTCTCTAGACTCCGACTCTGACTCGAACTCATCGTCTTCTGGTTCTCCTTTGAACATCTCTCCTTCTCCAGTGGTGAGCTTGAAGAGTCTTCCTTGATTGTTGGTCCACTTGATTAATTTTCTCCATCCTTTCTGCTGACTTGCATTGGTTTCTGTGATTAACGCGGTGGGGTTGAAGCGATCGTCTTCAAGTATCATGGTAATGATCTCATCCTGCGCGGCCCTAACAAATCGATCTTCTCCGAACAATAAGCTAACAGCTTGTTCGTCTAAGCAAGGTGCTTGACGGGTTTTGACGGTAGGAACCGTCTCTGGAGGGATAAAGTAGCAATCGTGAAAGAACTCGATTCCGGCTAACTTCCTCTCGAGATAATGCCAAGGCTCGGGAAATCCGTGAAAGATTTCTAGGCTTCCTTCTTGAACAAAGTACCCATTTAAAGTAGGGAGATAGGGTCGCATTTGGATTCCTACGTGCTTGCGGTTTTGGACTTGAGCAAGCATTTCGAGAACCTCTTTTTTAGTGGGTTTGTACCCTAGTCCAAGTGGTATTCTCTTTGAGTTGCCTTCCTTATATGGTGCGAAGGTATTTCTTCGGATAGGGTTTAAGGGCATTCCAGGGAAGTATCCCTGGGTTTTGAGCATGTGGTTGACCACCAAGTTGGAGTAGGGATCATAGTATAAGGGTGCCAATTCGCTTTCTATGACACTTATGCTTTGGAAGCCCCCAAGTTCGTATACGGGATCTGCAAGAACTTGATTGTTCGATTGTTTTTCGATTATCGCCTTGATGGGTGACGAAGTGATCGTCACTACTTTGCCATTTAGTGGGATCTTGATCTTTTGATGAAGGGTGGATGTTACCGCTTTGGAAGCGTGAATCCAAGGCCTTCCTAGAAGTATGTTGAAGGAAGCTTCGATGTCCACTATTTGGAAATTAACCTTTCGCTCAATTGGCCCTGTGGCTATGGTTAGGTTAACAAGTCCTACCACTTTTCGTCGTGTACCATCATATGCACGTACACCTTGATTGGTAGGGGTCCAATCCGACTCTTTCATGCCTAATTTGTGTGTCGTTTTGAGGGGTATGACGTTGACCGCGGAGCCATCATCTACCAAGGTCATTGGCACGTTCTTCTTTAGACAAATTACAGTGATGTAAAGAGCTAAATTGTGACTTGCGCCAAAAGGTGGTAAATCTTCGTCTGAGAAAGTAATAGGATTACTTAGCTTCGGTGATTCTTGGAAGACCAAGTTGACTACATCTTCAGGTGTCGAGTCATGTGCTACATTTCGTTTGTCCAAAGCTTGCAGTAAAGCTTGGCGATGTGGGAATGAGCTCGCTATTAATTGCCAGACTGAAAGATCAGCCTTCGTTTTCTGTAATTGCTTGAGCAAATGGTCAGTGGAGTCCTCTTCGTTATCATTTGGTGTGACCATGTTGGTTAGACCGTTTTGAGCAATGCTTTGATATGGACGACCCGAACGAGTTAAGTGGTCCACATCTTGGTCTTCACCATTTTGGACTATTTCTTTGACTAGGGAGTTCTCAATGAGGTACTCGTCCTCGTCATCGTCGGCCCAAACTCCATTGATTGTAGCTAGTTTCCTCATTCTCATGATTTCATCTTCTAGTCGTATGATTTGGTCGACCAATTTATCTACCACGGCGACTATTTCTTGCATAGTAGTGTCTTGAGAGAAGATTAGTGGCATATGCTCCTTGGGTGTTGTGTTGGGATTGCGTAGAGTTATCACCACGTTTTATAATTCCCACACTTGCCTATCTACACTCCTTGTCCATGTGATGAAGTCGGAAATGGTAGGGGAGATGGTAGAGTAGAACCCTTCATTCTCAATGGTATGGATATCGTTTTCGACTGGAGAAATGAGGTGTGAGCAATCTAAGGTAGATTCGTCACTTGTAATCACTAGAACTCCAAGAGGATCTGAGTGTTGTTGGGTTTACCTCCCGGCGGTATCGGCAATCGACCGTCTTCAATCATGTCTTGAAGTACATTTTTCAACTTGTAGCATTTTTCTGTGTCATGCCCCTTGCCCCTATGGTATTCACAGTACGAGTTCTCGTCCCAGAATTTGGATTTCCTTTCGGGTTCGGGAGTAGGTCCAATGGGTTGAAGTTTTCCTTGCTTCATTAACCTTTTTAGAGCATTGGAGTAAGTATTCCCAAGTTTTGTGAATTTCCTTGGTGGGGTACTTTTCTTGGATGGCTCGAGAAGGTTAACTTCATCGGTCTTGCTAGTGGAGCCGTATGAACGACTTGTTGACCCTTGATATCCTCGACCTACCGTTTTGGACAAGAGTCCTTTACAGATGTCATCTTCGATCCTTGTCCCTAGTACGGTTAAGTCCTTGAAAGTTTTGATGTTTTGGTATCTCAAATGACTGGCATAGATGGGTTTGAGATTGTACACAAACTTCTCCACTAGGGTGGCCTCATCCGGACGTTCAACTAGTTGGGTACTAGTCTTCCTCCACCTACTTAGGAAGTCGGTGAATCCTTCTTTGTCATTTTGGGTAAGAACCTCTAGAGTGCGCATGTTAACTTGGATCTCGGCATTATCCGCATATTGCTTAGAAAACTCGATCACGGCATCTTCCCAAGTAGCGACCTTCTTGTGTTCTAAGGAGTGGAACCATTGGTTCGGGATGGTATCAAGAGATGAAGGAAAGATCCTTAAGAACATCTCGGGTTTGATGCCTTTGATAGACATGTAATCCTTGAAGGCACGGATGTGGTTTAAAGGGTTCTCGTGCCCCTTGAATTTAGGGATATCCGTCATATTGAAGTTGGTTGGCAATTTGGAATTGACGGCCTCATACTTGCGATTGTTCTCCCTATAGATGTCATCCCCCTTAAGGTACATCAATTGCTCCTCTAAGTATTAGAGTCTTTTTTCAGCTACAGTTAGTCCCGTGGGAGGATTTTCATCCCTGGATTCATCCGCAGAGTCACCTATTACTTCACTTTCATGAGGGGGCAACCTCCCCTCTACGGCATAGATCCGGCCCTCGATGGTCTCAAGGCGGTCATAGACTTGGTCTTGGGTAACTTGCATTTGGGCTAGCGCGGCTAGGATTCGATCATTGCCATCTTGCAGTTGGTGGAGGTTTGTTTCGCTGGATCCAGGCATCTTGAAAACTGGATAAGAGATCGAGGACGAATCAAAACACGATCGACCATCCTAACACACTTGCTAAAAGAAGAAATGTTTTGACTCGTGAAGTGGGTGTGTGCCACTTGTGTTGAGTGAGCTTTGAAGAAAGACAAGGTTTTTGAAAATGTGTGTCCTAGTCAACTATAGTGTAGTTGTAGGAGTGGACTCAAGGTGAGGTTTTGAAATGGGCTTGTGGCCCGAATTTAGACACGACAAATGGACAGAGTTTTGACTTGGTTTTGCGCTAATTGAAGGCCTATTTTTCGAAATCTTGATTTAAAAGAAGGGTTTTTATTTTTGTAAAATCGTCATGGTTTTGTTTAGAGATGGTGATCACGTAAGATACAAACATTCATACAAGCATTATAACGGGATGCTGAGTGCATTTAAAAGGGTTTTGGTTTAAAGGGTGGGTTGCCATACCGAACCATCAAACCCGAAGTCTGTGGAGAGGCTCGTAACAAACAAGAGTAAGGCCGATTTCTAGTCCATTTCCTCAAGTAGTGAAGGCCCTTGATACAAACAAGAGTAAGCATCATGGTATGGATGACGTCAATCACTATCCATCCTTAGGCCCAAATAAGAATTAGGACCGTTTAGACGGGACGATTGGTCGAATGGGTTGGGTTGGGCCTAGGAAGGCCGAATAAAATGGTCTAGGAAGACCGAGTTATGAAAACCGACAATTGTCTTGTACAAACTATTCCCTAACCTTGTTCAAGTTTCACCCTTGCTACACGTAAGTGTATTATCCCCAGCGGAGTTGCCAAACTGTGGACAGCGGGGGTGCCCACGGGGGCGCTTGGGAGGAAAGAGAAACAAGCGTTTGCATTTTTGTTGGAGTCGCCACCAATTTTTATGGGAAATTGGAACCGTTCGAATACCTCGTGCCATGTCTAGACACAAAGTAGAGACATGAACACTAAGCAATCGTTACCCTTAGCATTCTATGTCTAGAATGACTCTCGTGGATGCCAATGAACACGGGTGCTCACGGAGATCTGGAGTAAGGGGTGAGGGTACGTATTAGGAAGCTCTTTTGATCGAACACCTAATCCCGCCCGCCTCGATAGCGGCCTCTACTAATGATTAGGGAAGTTATTCGTACTTGATATATCGTCGGCTATATGCATGCAATGCAACATCCAAATTTTAATCCTAACATGTGAAAATTAGGCTAAGTCGGTTAACACGTAATTTAGCATACAATTAATATCGAAGTAGGATTTAATGCTCAATTACAAGTGAAAACATACAAATGAATCATACAAATGCGATAAATAATACAATAATAGAAAATTACAATAATTACAATGGAAATTACAATAATTACATCGTGTTTCATTGATTTATGTCGAAAATACCTTCAAAACGGATAATTTAAGAAAACGAATAAAAGAACGAATTAACGAACAAAACAGAAGGTGATAATACGAATAATAGTTAATTATACGTAAGCTAATTAAACTAGGTCAAGGCAAAAACGGAGTTCAGGGACAGAATTCAACCCGGAACAGGCGCAGCAGAGCCGCGTCCCTTGGAATAGGCGCAGCAGTTGTTGCGTCTGTTCCTGACCTGAATTCTGGCTGTGAAGCCGGAATTGCGGATTGTTAATATCAATTGGTAGATTTAATGATTAATTAAATTATTTACTCGGATGAAAGTGGTTAATAGGTTATTTACATGTGAATAATGGGTCATAAAAGCAATAAAACATGGATGAGACGGATGCAAACGAATTAATTACATGATTAATAAGAATTATTAACAAGTTAACAAACTAAATCAATTAATTAGGTTAAATACAACGGATTAATGACGAATATATGATAGATATGACAAATAACAGATATAAATATGTCAATGATGAATTCCAGAAACTCAATATTGATGAATTGAATCTCTAAAACCCGAATTGAATTTAATGACGAAAAACCCGCAAATATTAATTACTTGGGATTTAAGTTGAATTTATGATAAATTATGCGCTAATGATGATAAACAATATACATGTGAAATTATTGATTATATGTCAAAGAATTAAAGAACAAACGAAACAAAACAAATACTTGACGAATTACAGAGGACGAAGGAAGAAGAAAGGAAGCAGGAACTACGGCAGCCTCACGAAGAGGCGCAGCAGAAACTGCGCTCCTTCGAAGAGGCGCAGCAGTTGCTGCATCTTTTCTCGACGGTTTGTCTTCTGGAAATCCGTAAAAGGGGTTTTAAAGTATGGTTTTAGAAATCGGTTTTAATGATATTTTCGACATAAACCTTACAATATTGGTACAAAAAGGTAAATAACAATAATAAAAGAGAGATTATACACCCTCAGACTTACATGTTGACGAAACGAGAAGGACTAAGATGTCGATTAGTGATGCTCGACGCGAATGCAACGAAAGTGCCCTCGTGAGAGGAAAACGATTAGATTAATTAAGTTGATTGATGTGGAGTTGGTCAAATTGGTCGGTCATGCAAACGAGGCTGGTACTCAGAAGGATCCGAGTTTACGTGGTCGAATGTTCAAGCACGTAGGCGCCAAAAAGTAAGAACAAAGGTCTAGAATGCAAAGGGAGAAGAGAAGGGCGGACACTCGCGTGAGAAATATGAGGAGCGAAGGCTCCAATTTATACTAATCACGAGAAGGAATTAGGGTTTCGGAGACTCTTTGGAAGTTAATCTCGGAAAGATATGAAAAAGATACGAGAATTTACGCAGAAAAGGACCTGGGAAGAGGCGCAGCAGCCACTGCGTCTCTTGGAAGAGGCGCAGCACCTGCTGCGTCTGTTCCCAAGTGGTTTCCTCTTGCGGAAGAAAGATTTCCGTGTTTAAGTTATGGTAGGACGGAATAATTTGGTTTTCCTTAATATCTTATGTGAATATTTCGGGAAATTGTTTACCAAAGGATGAAAATTATGAAATATGGAATAGAAATATCCGGAATATTCCAGAACATTCTGACTCGGGATTTAACGGTTATCAGAAAATGAAGACGGTTTTAGGCCCGGACTCCAAATGTACTCTAATTACTGTCAAAACGACCCTATCGGCACGTAGATGACAACTAAGAGGTAGACATTAATATTTGAGCAACCACTTGACGATAAACTTACGAATTGTCACAAATCGCTCCGCGTACCAAACATGCGGCCCAATCATCACCGGGTGGTTTGCGAGAGGTGTAGAAACGAGGTGTCTACAATAGTATTGTAAGACTCGAATTTAGGTTTGTAATTTGGAACCTTTGATACTTTTTATTAAATTTTGTAAGACTTGAATGCTTATTTAAATTTGGGTTTGTAATTTGGAAATTTGTAGCTTTTAAGACATATTGATTTTAACGTATAAGACATTAATATTGGTTGCCATTTTACGATTTTGTGGCTTTAAAATGTTTAAATGACCAAAGTTTAGATGTTGGTTATAATGTTCTTCAAATTCCCTTTATTTTAATATGTATATTGATTTTTTTTTTTTGCCGTGTCCGTGTCCTGAAAATTTTGAAGTGCCGTGTCGCGTGTCCGTGTCCGTTTTCGTGCAACCTAGAATATAGACTATAGTTTATTTCAAGTCTAATCCATACCTGTCAAATTTCATAGTATAATTTATTACGGTTTGTCCTGGGTGATTTATTAATTAACAAGTCGTCAAAAAGTCCGCGAATCTGAATGTGTTGTGGAAAATGGTCCGAAATCCTAACTTATAAGTCTTCCTTATTCCAGCTCTTTTTCATACATTAAAATTCGAGTGTTAAGATTATGTTAGACTTTGGATTTCCTCTAAAGTCATTTGTTAAACTCGTATTATAGACTAATATTTTTTATGGGACAAATTATGTCAGTCGTTGGAAATATCTCTGGAAACCCTTAAATGGTTTGGAATTTTGGGAAGTACCACTTAGTAAGAGTTGAAGCTAAGAGTCTTGGGGTTCCAACCCAGTTTTCCTTGCATCAATTTGATTTGTTTAGAATTAAATATGAATTTTATGGTGAGTTTGTTCTGTTTTGAAAAGTCATAAAAGTCGAATTTAGTCTTCAAAGTTGGAATTACTAATAAGTCATGATGAGTCTAGTTATATGCATGATTAGTCAATTGAGTATGTGGTAATTTTAGATAATTATGTTATGTAGGTGATGGATTTGTGAGGAATCGGTTTGATTGCTTGTGATCGGAGTATTACTAAAAGGTAGAGTTTCTCTACTCAGTTCTTGGTAGTATAGATGATTACATATGTGTTGGTGACACCGTGTCTGTGTTATTCGGTGATTGTGATATCAAAGTTATGACATTCAGTGGTTGTGAGATTATATTTGTGATACTTGAAGATTCGGCATAATTGTGTTGTGGTATTGTGATACATGTTACATGTGTGCGTTCTTATGGAGTGGTGGAGTTAGTGAGAAGGTTACGGGAGACTGACCTCATGCCCGGGATCCCTCCTTAAGGGTCCCGCCTCAAGGTATATGTGCACATTAAGGATCTAGGTTATTGGGTTCCTATTACGATGCGAACCTGGCTGTCGTGTTTCGAGTTGCGATCCGAGCACATGGTACGTACTCCGTGTTGCGATGTGGGGACCTTTGGGCCGTTGGTGCCGATGTTGAGATATCGTCATCGGGTTGTGGAGGGGGAGGGTATTGGAGTTGGAGGTGGTGTGTGATGTTCCATATGATGCATTTGTTCGGTTGTGACATATTCATTGGTTGTGGTCATTTGTATTATTGAAAGTGGCTTATAATTATTTTCAAAAATGTGATGATGCATATGATATTTCCGGTCATATTGAGGAGCCGCTAGTATGCAGGTTTTTGATTTGTTGTTAATCGGGGCATGGGACAGCGATTGACAATAGGAGTCTAGTTGAGCGGTGAAGAGTATATGGATCTCTATGAAATACTCAAGAGGAGGGGTGAATTGAGTATCTACCATTTTTTCGACTTTGATCGAACTTATAAAAGTATGATATTTATAATTTGAATTTATGAATTAAATTCAAAATATAATTAGCACACGGAAAATAAAACAAGCGATAAATAAATTTGCACATCGGATTTTGAAGTGGTTCAGCTTCACACTCTGAAGCCTACGTCCACTATTCTCGATTAATTACTTTAGTACCTCTCCACGGATTACAAAATAATCAACCCATTTTACAACTAACTATAGTTGTAATAATGAGTATTGTTAAACACTCGACTTCCTCTCGTTATAAAGAAAGTAATAAGAGTATCTCAAAGATTGTTCACACAATTGAACGAATAAGAGATAAATCTATAGCCACTATTATCCAAAATGATACTTGACAATTTTGTTGACTTGAGTAACACGACTTTTCAAAAGAAAATAAATTTTGCAATTAAAAACTCTTTAAAAGCAAAGACAAATTATGCTCACTAATTATGTATGTTGAAAAGTTAATTTTAATGTGTCATATTACCTCCTATTTATACTAAATAAAAATAGTGTATGAGAACAATTAAACTGTCTAAACTTGTAAATAATTAAATCTTTTACTTACAAAAGTTTTATCTTAAAACATAATTTAAGCTTTAGAAAGACAATTCACTATTAACTTGTTAAGTTGTTATTTGTAAATAGACAACTAATTCTACGGACATAGCTACACAAGGAATTGTATTTGATAAAGACTTGTTCAATTTGTAACAACACACAGCTATACATGTGAATCATATGATCACAAGATAGGAATTTGTGTTTAACACAAATTTGTAGCTTTATAGGCAAAAGTCAATCCTTGAGCAATTTGTGTCATAGACAAATAGCTTATCACACGTGAATATTGTAAAAGGATAAAGATTTTGATTTCTTTTTGGATAAAAGATAACTTATTAAATACACAACTATTTTTACGTAAAATAAGATTCTATTTCTAAATCGATCACATATCGCTACAACTCATAAGTTGTTACGAATTAGGATTACCTTTAAGATATAATAATATATTTTAATATTTGAAAAGACAATTTTGACTCCAAATAGGAAAAATGTTTTTATTAATTAAAAACACATTAATTATTATTTGTAAAAAAAATAAAACAACTTTTCTTTCGAAAATGTCGTGTTACGTAGCCACCCCAAGTTATAGTACAATCGACTATAACTTAGAGTATGAGTGCACTAAGTTATAATTGTAATAATTATAACTTAAGACTAACTCAAAACAAATATTAAATATCGTAGAGGAGAGACGAACTAACTACTGACTAATCTTCCTTGAAAATTCTTCAGATGTAAGTTCCTTTCATCGTCTTGATCACGAACTCAAACCGCATTATCAAATCGTCATTTTGCAATTTGTAACCTCGTTAATCTATAAAGACTAAACAAACAATTACGTGCAAACTTATATAACAATTATTATATACTTGTCATCATCAAAACATAAAACGTAAAAGACACGGTCCAACAAATTCCCCTTTTTTGATGATGGCAAGTCTCCTAGATTTGTTTCTACGGTTTAGTTCCCCCTCAACCCAAAAACAATCATAATTGTAAATACTTCGAAATGACGGTTTGATAAGTGAGCTAAGCTATAGCACCTAAGGATTTTAAGAGACATATGATCTTGATAAGGAGCAAGCTTAGGCAAATAACGCATTCAAGTCTATTTTTTCCTCCTCTTG
Organism: Silene latifolia; assembly: GCF_048544455.1. NCBI lineage: Eukaryota > Viridiplantae > Streptophyta > Magnoliopsida > Caryophyllales > Caryophyllaceae > Silene > Silene latifolia. The sequence goes on from NC_133531.1 coordinate 119,125,767, forward strand.
ACATCATCAAAACATAAAACGTAAAAGACACGGTCCAACAAGCGGTCATGCTAGAATTGATATAGAATTTATTAAAGTTGATCGTTGCAATTTTGAGACTTTGTATATTGTAGAATCCATTTTTGTATTAATTAATTACTAAACTTTAAACTTTCTTTATTAAATGTTTCTTAATTGGAGTTTTGATACACTACCTCGGAAAACCGAGATAGTGACGTCCTTACTTACCTTGGTCGGGTAAGTGGGGGTGTTACAATGGAGAAAAGGATTAATTAGATTACCAAATAAAGGGAAAGAGTAGAGAGAACAAGGCTCCGACTCGATCTAAAAGAGTAAGATGCAAAGTTCTACCAAGAGTAATTAGGGGAAAATGCTTATGGTTCTAAACTGAGATGTAAAACGTGCTAAGTAATAATTCTTATATAATCATCCTTTCTAATTAAAAGACGACTTTAATTATTTAAGTACGCGGTAAAAAATGACCCAGGTCGATTGACCTAGATAGCAAGTCGATCGACCGCAACACTAGGTTGGTCGACCGACGTTGCGGATTTTCTGAAACGCGCACTGAACTTAGTAAACTGCCATTTTTTAGTTACTTGGTTAAATCGAGCATTTTCGGCGGCGTTGAAGAGATAAGAGGATACGTTTTCATCTCCAATTTTGATCACTTGATAATCATTTGTATAACTCGAGTTATGGCTCTTCAAAGTGGATACAAGTAATGTGAACCTTTTAACATCACTCCAAACTATCACCAATTACCAAGTAAGAGTCTAACTCCACCCTTAACCTATTCAAACATACTACCAAGCTCCCTTAGGAGTTGAAACTCGAGTCAAATACCTCCAACTTTCTATATGTATCGGATATGGCTTGTAAATGCGTACTTTGGACACTTCTCTTGCAAAAACCAACATGCAACACCAAAGTAGCAAAAGCGGGTGAAATGGCATATAAAACAACTTCTATAAGTACAATATGGAAGCTAAATGCTATGTCAAATGAATCAATAAGTGTATACAAAATTCACTTATCATAACTCAAGTCATCGATGATTTCTTCGAGTAAAGTGTCAAGTACACAATTGTCGTACGAGTTATATGGAGAGAGATTTATTTGATACTTTTACACTGGTTAGGTTGATGACGAGTGACACAGTGACAATTTTTGTAGAGTTTTTCGGTACCGTTACGGTGACACTATATAAGGGTTCCCATGTTTTTGTGTGAGTATGTCATGAACTTGACGTGCACTTGGTTGACCTGAGTGATGCCTTTACGTGGAGTAACATGGTGCTTTGTCGTTGTGGTTGTCTTATGGGTGGTCTCGGCGTTAGGTTGTTGGTAGGGCTTGGGTGGTTGATAGTTGGTTGTGCATATTGCGTAAGTGTTCAGTTAGAGGTGAGGCAGCATTCAAAGTAATGATGAAAAAACACCCAAGAAGTATTGTCGCCATCCGGGACAACTTCCTTTATTTATATTTAACTAAAATAAGGAAAAAAAATACAACATAATAAAAAGATCCATTTTTCGTAAATAATTTTAATTTAACACATTTCCGTAAATAAGTTAGGTTTAAATCCCATTTAAGAAAAAACAACTCAATCGTTAACAAGTAAAAATTTGTCACAGAGGAGTATGGGACTAGACTTTAGAGTAAGGGTTTTGGTCGGATGTTGGATTTCGGTTACTTGTCGTTAAGAGTTACCTAGACCAAAACAATATTTATAACTTCACAAACTACTCTACTTTTAGTAAAGAGGTAAGTAAAGGTCGGATCCCAAGGGACGGGTATTGATGTAGGATTTTCGATTGCAAATGGTTGTGTCTAAGGGTGTCACAATTTAGTTTGAGGTATGAGATCAACTAAACTAAATAACAATGTAAATAAAGTAATGAAAGCAAACAAGATAATTAAAATGACGTGTAAAAAATTGATTAAAGGCACTAGGGTGTCATGGGTTCATAGGGGATTCATGGGATTTGATCATACAAACATATTTTCTACTAGATGCAAGCCATTATTGTTGTGATGGGATCGAGTTAGTGTATATCTTACAATCTTTAGGAAGGTTTGGGTCCCGGAGCCGAATCGATTAGATTGTACAACACCTACAAGTCGACTTAATCCTCCCTATCCAACTATATGCATGGTCTAATGAGACTCGAATTGGTTTATGTCTTACAAGTCTCATTGAAAAGATAAGTGATGGGTAAAAAAATCAAGGATTCATAGGCTCGCATTTTTTTTTGGTGAAAGGTTAGAAATTCTCATTAAAAACATAAACAAGCTATTACAAACTATCCATTTTGGATACAATTCTAAGACTAAGTGAAAGACAGTTAATAAGTTACTGTCTTAAACCAAGTCCTATCACTACTCCGTTTAATACAAACATGCCACCCTAAGAAACGACATTTAAGTAGGCACTTAAGCTGCTGAAAAACATGTTCAGGCCGTTGAACAACTCCTTCAAGTCTAGCCTTATTCCTCTGATGCCAGATAGTGTAGTACAAGGCTTGGGTCCAAACAATAGTAACCTGCTTCTTGATTTTTGCCCATGGTTTAGTCTGCATCCAGACTAAGAGATTAGCTACAGGCAGACAAATATTCAGTTTCAGACTGAGCATTCTAAAAAGCTGTCTGGTGTAACAGCACTGAGTGAACAAATGCTTATGATTTTCAGCTGCTGAGCCACAGAGAAAACAAACATCATCAGAAATAATTCCCAGCAGGAAGAGCTTGTCTTTAAGCTGTAAGGCTTCACGAGCAATTAGCCAACTGATAAAAGAGTGCTTTGAAATGCACCAGGAATTCCAGATCACTTTATTCCAAGTAACAGTAGGTTGTTTCTGTCTGATCCATTGGTAACCACTACTAACTGAGTAACCAGAAGGGCATGGCAACCACAGTCCAGTAGAGGAAAAACCAGCAGAGAACTTATCCTTAACCTTACATATAGTCTTCCAGGTCCAAGGAGAATCATGTTTAGGTGTATAAAGAGACCAGGGGACGTCTGTCATATAAATGTGGTGTACCCACTATACCCACAGGCTATCCTGATTAGAGTATATCCACCAAGAGAGCTTACAAATTGAAGCAAGATTCCAGGCAATGTTATGCCGAATACCAAGTCCACCTTCATCTTTTGGTACACAAACCTTTTCCCAACTGACAAGAGGGGATCTAACATATTCAGTTGATCCATCCCATAAGTAATTTCTGCAAAGGGCATCAATTCTCCTTAACACTCCCTTTGGCAGTATAAAGATAGAAGCCCAATATGTATATAAAGTGGTAAGAACAGAATTCACCAAGGTTAATCTACCAGCATAAGATAATTTCTTGGCAGCATAACCATGAATTTTTTCAGTAATCTTCTCAATTAGGCAAGAGCAGTTCTTAACAGAGAGCCTACCAGCAGAAATAGGCACCCCCAAGTACTTAAATGGTAAGGCTCCTTCAGAGAAACCAGAGACCTGGAGAATATCAAGCATAACATGCGCATAAGTTGGAATCACAACAAGCAAGCAAATTAATTATGAAAACAATTAGATTAAGCTTGAATCAATCCCCATGTTGGTTTCCCCTAATTCCCCATTAACCCTAGTTAAGGTAACTACTCACTCATTATCAAGTTTAACATGCAAACAAGGCTGTCAATCATACTAGCAAGGCAAAACATGATGAATAAATGAAGATGATTAACAATAATTAAAAAGGATTAAGAGAGAATTATACCTATAAAGATGATTCCAAATAACAAAGCAAAGAATAATAGAAGTATACTTGATGATTGATGGAAGGTTGTCAATCCTCCAAATAAACCCAAATAATCTTCTAATTACTCAAAGTAAATGATGAACAATAGAGAAATTAAGGAAAGATTAAGGAATGAGATTTGTATTAATACTAAATTAAGAGTTGATTACAAGATTAAGAGAGTATTAAGACTTGATTAAGATGAGATTAAGATGACATGCTAATCTAGGTAGTACAATGGGGTATTTATACTAAAGATTAGGTACAAATATTAGGGTTACTAAGGGCTTAAATGACCATTGAGACCCTTAAGAAAAGTTGAGGAAGTGCTCCTCTCCAAGGAGATGCTCATCTCCGTTTTGGTGGTCTCCAGAATATCTACTCGTCCCGAGCGTCTAGGCTGTAGGGACGGTTGGTTCTGCATGGGAATCCGAGCGGATTGTGGGAGGGACGCTTTGACTGATTGACCTCAAGACGAGCGTCTTGGCATCGGGACGCTCGGATTGTAGTGGGGCGACAATCGTCCTGGGCAGGGGAACGCTCGGATCTCTTGTCAGCACCTTCTCTTCTTTTCTTTCCTCAACAATCCTCGGTGATCTTGTTGGAGATGTAAGGATCCTTTCATCATTGCCCAATCTACTTTATTATCTACATAGGCCTTCTAGTATTGTCTTTCCTTTGATGCTTGGTCATTGAATTTGATCAATTTAGCTCCATTTTGCCATGAAAATGCAAGGTTTGTACTTCTTTCCTACCAAGGGATCAAAACCTCAAAGAATATGCAAAACGGGAAACTAAAGGTAGTAAATGACCTAAATATGTACTAAAAAGCATAGGAACGAGGCTGATTCGGGGACTAAATATGCTCAAATATGAGTCACATCAGGTTTCCAAAATCGGTTTGGACTGGAATCTAATGGACCGGAACCGGAATTAAGAAAAGACTGTCCGATTATAGTCCAAAGTTTTTTAAGATTCCGGTGTCCCGTCCGATCCGGCCCGGACCGAAAAACGGGAATTATTGTTATTTGATTTTGATTGCATCAATCTATATCTATCTATATTATTAAAGGAAGCTTTTTTCGAGCGATTACAAAGAGTCCGTCTTTTGTAAAATGCTTTCGAGTCTTCAAATTTTTCGTAAAACACCACAAATTTTATATCTTTAATTTAATTTATAAGATAATAACTGTTAAAAGATAATAATTTGTATATATAAATAATAGTTCATATGATTATTTATGCATTAGCATGCTTCAGACGGTGAAGTTTCTAAAGATACTACTCATGCTAGATGTCTATGTTTTGCTAACAACATCCTTTACTCAAATGGTTGTAGGAGTTTGGTACCAATTTAATTTGTAATACTACGGTTTTCTTTACTGTTGGGTACGCTATCGAGTACGGCTTACTCTGTCGAGTAAGTGGGTTTTGGTTACGAAACAGTGTACTGTCTGATGGGTACTCGATCGAGTAGGGATCACTCAATCGAGTAAGTGACTTACTCGATCAAGTAAGTCGGTTTTACGGGTTGTTTTGGACGGGTTTTGATAGCAACGTGAGAATGATATAAAAACTTAATCTGTCAGTTGTTCACTTTTTACCCTACTTTAACTTTCATAAAGATTAAAACAAAGTATGTTGCTTCTCATCTCTCTCATTGCTATCAAATCCCAAGACTTGTGTCGTTGGAATCTTGAGTTCTTTACGCCGTTGAGACCGTCGCATTGTGGGTAAGATCCTAGTTTAGTTTTTACGTTATTTCATTGATTTTGTTCGAAACCCTAATTGGGTACTTTGGGTATTTTTGGGAGTATTGTGATTGTTAGATGGTAATTGTATGATTGTGTGATTCATAGGAGGTGATTTCGTAGAGGAACGTTTCTGATTCACTAATTGTGACGATATTGGTGATTGCTTTTTCAGGTAGGGTTTCCCTACTCAGTTATTGGATACATTGTATAAGATGGTTGGTTGATTGTTGATGGTTGTTTATTGTTGTTGATCTATATCGTATTGAAATTGGTAATTTGTAATTGTTGATGTATAGTTGGTTGGTTGTGTTTGTGTGTGGTTCGCGAGGTGCGCCCTCAGCTTAGTGGGGTCACTTGCGGGAGTGGCTTCACACCGTTGATTCGCTCTTTGTGGAACTCGCCACAAAGGGGATGTGCACATTAAGGAACAACATTAAGGAACTTGGGTTTGCGCTCGGTATTGATGAGAGGGGCTTAGGTGGGAACGGTTGCGGTCCCCCACTGGCGGTGTGGATTACTAGTTGCGGCCATAATCTGGCAGGACTAGACCTTCAGGCTAGTCAGGTGATTGGTGATGTGAGAGAGTTGGGAGATTGTTTGTATTGTTGATATTGCTGATCCCGTTTAATTGTTTTAAAAACTGTGGTGATCCATTCGGGGATGGTGAGCAGTTATTGAGCAGATATGAGATGGACACGTTAGGGATAACTGGGATTGAGTCACCACGTGTCACTTAGAGTCTTCCGCTGTGTCGTTGAACTTTATATTTCTTTTAGTTGGTTTTGGTATTTGGAACAGTTGTATTTCATTTGACAGTTTTGGTTTTGGTTATGTATCAAACTAAACTTATTTAATAAAGTACGTTCTTTTATGGTCCTTTTGTTATACATTGCCTCGGGTAACCGATATGGTAGCACTTCCATTAGGTGGTCTTGATAAGACACCTTGGTGTATGGGGTGTTACATAATTTGCGTTGAAATAACTAATGAAAAATATTATATATACTGATATATTGATTTGTTTTCTAAACATCCATTATTTATCTTTTGCTTTTTTTTAACCTATGTGCATGTTTATGTATGTTACTTCATGTATCTATTGCTGAGTTAGCTTAGTCTACATGTCTTTTTGTTTATTTTCCGATGTTTGACCCCCCATTCTTATTTGTTTGTAGGTATCATGCATGTCATTGAAGTGTTGGAGCTTGTGTCTTCCACAAATTAGTGTGATAACATTTGTAAATCTCTTACAGGTTCACAAGGGTATACTTCGTATATTTAATCAGTTGATTAACGTTTACCTAATAACGGTTGGCTTGCTAGAAAGTTTGACGTTATTATCATACAGATGGCGGTGATCAACTGGTCCCTAAAGGTCACACCTATAGGATGTGTTTGAGAAATGTGGTTATAGAAATATAATCACATTGATGCCCAAAATGACTAAAAAGTTAGTCGATGTGTTGATGAGATAATTATTTAATGAAAATTAAATAATATTAAGTTGAGACGAATTAACTGTCAATTCGTAAATTAAATATAATAAGTTATATTTAATTAAATATATATAATGTTAGCTTGGACGAATTAATCTGTTTATTCGTAATTAAATATAATCAGTTATATTTAATATCAACAAGCTGAATGTGTCATAGTGGTAATAGTGAGGGTACACATACCAAGAGGTCATGGGTTCGATCCTTACTACATGACAATTTAACACACTTTATATATTTTTGGAAAGACCATAAATAAGGAGAATTTTACTCCTTATTTCGGTTAGCTTGGACGAAAATTAGGAGATTTTTATCTTTCCTGATTGACTCCAAATTTCGGTCTGTATAAAAAGAAAGGTAGAGAATTATTTCTACCCTAATGGTTTTTCTTGACCTTGCCTCCTCTCTCTCATCACAAAAACACAAAACAACTAAATTTTACAGAAAATTTTAGATCGATTCTAGCATAATCAAAGGGCATATCTCAGATCGTCTTGGGTGCTACTAATAGGCGAATATCAATTTTGATATTGTTCTTAGGCCATATTTGCTAGGACCGAAGGTTATTTCTGAATCTTTTACTTTTGTTTATGTATTTTATTTTATGACCTTAGATCATCTTTGTTAAATCGTTATAATCCTTCTAAATTAAGGGAAGTATACAGATTATTTCCCACAAGTGGTATCAGAGCTTTAGGCTACGATTTTAATTTTGATGATTTTCATAAAATTTGTATGTGAACAATAGGATTTTCGAGAAAAAAAATTAGGGTTTCGAATTTTTTTTGTGGTTCGAAAATTTTTTTTGTGCCGTTTTTTTGTGTCGTTTTTTTCTTTCTGTTTGATGATATTTTTCCATTCTATTTTTCATATTATAGTTTATAATCAGTTAAAATTATCATATGAAGAATTGGTAGTTTTGATTTAATGCAGATTAAGTTAAAATTAAATGGAATCGTCATGTTTATGATAAAAAGATTGTTTTTGCTATATAGTTTTTGGCATATAAATTGATCATGTTTATTATTTCACATGCTAATCATGTTCTAATAGCAAAGGTAAACAATTTAGTCACCAAATCTTGTTTTAGAGCATATTGCCGCAAAAAGAAAAATAGGAGGCCGTTTTTTTAGGGTTTCCGAAAAAAAAAAAACTTTATTTTAATTTTGTTTTTTGGTAAACCGAGAAAAGAAAAAAAAATAGGAAAGTTTTTTTATTTGCCTTTTTGCCGAAAAAGAAAGAGAAAAAATTTTATGGGAAGTTTTTCCTTGTTTTTCCTATTTACCGAATTAAAATAGGAAAGGGGCTGTTTTTTTTAATTCAGCCGTGACAGCTGATAAATAAAAAAAAAATTGTTTTTTTTTTCAGCCGAGACCAATTTAAAAAAATTGGGTTTTATTTTTTTTTTTTATTTTGGCCAATTAGTTATTGTGAATCGGTTCACAATTTAATGATACCGAGTTATTTTAAAGCAGTTTAAATTTTGACGGATAGAATTCATATTACAAGTTTAATTGGATTAAGTATGAAATTAATGTGATTAAATTGCGGAATTGTCACTTAATTTAATTTAAATAGGTGGTTTGGATAAATTAATCAACATAATTAATGTATTGTATTATGTATGTTTAATTTATTTTAGTTGATGCTTTTAATTTTGTTGAATGAATCGAATGAATGAATTTTATTTACGTATTTAATTTTTGCAATCGGTTGTAATTTGTAATACTTAGTGTGGCCTTAGTCAAATTATGTTTTCGTAATGAAGGAAACATAATTTCTTATGTAATTATGAGATCTCGAATCTCCTTTATTTTAGTTTTGGGTTTTTGAAATTAGAATGTAATTAATAGGACAATTATGTAATTTTATTTATTGTAATTTCAAAGAAGACTAAAGATGAAGATTCAAGCTCACTCCCGCTACATGGATCAAGATGGAACATCAAGACAAGCTTCTCGGGTCCAAGGATGGATTCCAAACTTGTATTTATTATTCATTTTGATAGGATAGACCACACTAGGACTTTTACTGTTTTTTTTTTTTCATTTTTATTGCTTTTCATTCACATGTTAGTAATTGCATCATTTTCCGCCTAAAACCAAATCACCTACTACTAAAATGCATGAAAATTGACTCATATAGGTTGTATGTTAGTTTTCATGGACATGCAGATGTCACAGACTTTAAACCATCACTTTAGTTTAATCATTCTCGCATGCTAGATTATAGTTCACTTAAAATGAATTTAAATAAAGTTGATGGGATCTTCCTCTAAAACGGAAATTGAAATTAGTCTTTATAAGGGCAAACATCTATGAATCCCTTCTTCGTCGGTAGGCCTAATATGACCCCTTCTACGTTGGGTAAGTAGTTGTGTTGACTTAGTTTACCTCAACATCATAGTCCGAAGAGTTTCTCGTGATTATGATGGACTAAAGATAGTATTTAGTAAATTTATCGACCAAGAATTCTAACGGTAGAATTAGCTAAAAGGTTAGCTTATCAATTTACAGAGAATTGAGTCTTGGGGTCATTTATATAATTCTTGAGGGAGGTCAATTGTATAAATGTTTTGAGTCTTCGCGTTATGACATTAGTTCATTAGACTTAAAATAAAACGATGTACATGCTTATTATTTTATTCTTCTTTCGCAGTGTAGAACACGTTTATTATCAATAATACTGTTACAACAAATGGCTGGAAATAACGCAATCCTAATGCCTAGTGCCACACTAGATCGTTCGTCCTGGCTCAAAATGTTCATGGACCAAATGAATCAGTCCACTCGACTGAAGAATGATGGGTCCAATTTTGCGGACTGGGAGGCGGTGTAATACTCCGTATTTATAAGTCTTGGGGTACTCTATCGAGTAGGCCTTACTCTGTCGAGTAAGGGTAAGTTGCGAAATAAAATAGTTTCTGACCTGTTGGGTGCTCGATCGAGTAGCTGGGGCACTCGATCGAGTAAGGGGGTACTCGATCGAGTACCTTGGGTACTCGATCGAGTGTCCGGTTTTACGGGGAGTTTTCTCGGGTTTTGTTAATTATGCGATTAAGGTATTTAAGCTTCATCGTCATTATTCTAAATCACTTTTACAAAACCTAAATTCCTGTTTAAGAGAGAAAGCAAACAAGTTCATCTTCTTAATCGCGTTCTTAGCAATTCTCGGAGTTCAGACGGTCAGTTCTTGTCGTTGTGTATACCGTTGAGTTCCTTGCGTCGAGGGTAAGATCTACGTACCCTTTTTATTGTATTTCCTTTGATTTGGTTAAACCCTAATTTAGAGATTGGGGTTTTTTATGTGTCGTATGTGATTGGTAGCCTCTATGTGTTGTATGATAGGAGGAGGGTTCATAGAAGAGGCTTTTTGACTCGGCAAAGAGAGACCGTACGATTGTGTGCATACCGGGTAGGATTTCCTACTCAGTATTAGTCCCATAATGGGATGTTGGTTGATGTATTGTATTTGGTTGTTTGATATAATAGTTGTGTTGTGATTGTGGTTGTGATCGTTGTTGATGGTTCGCGAGGCGTGGCCTCGGCTGAGTGGGGTCACTTGCGGGAGTGACTTCACGCCCTAGTTTCGCCTTACGTCGAACCCGCCACGAAGGATGTGCACATTAATGGACGGGGTTATCGCTCACTATGTGGAGCGGGGATTTGGTGGGTACGGCTGCGGTCCCCCATCGGGGCTGGTCGGTGGACGGTCAGTATAGAGATGATGGGACTTGGTTGGTTGTGTGTGTGTGTGTGTGTGATGATTAAGTGTCTGTTTATCTTATCATTGTTGTTTATATTGATTGTGTGATTAGTACCGACCCCGGTGTTGTTTTGTAAACCTGCGGTGATCCATTCGGGGATGGTGAGCGGATATTGAGCGAGTATTGAGATGAGTACTGGGATATTTGGGATGCCACGACATGATGATAGGAGTCTTCCGCTGTAGCCTTTAGTTTATTTACATTTCAGTTAGAACAGTCAGTTTGAGATCATGTATCGTACTTTTGGTTTGGTTTTGAGGATTGTAACTATTCGCTAAATTATTTATAATAAACGTTGTTTCTTTATTGTTGTTTGATTATCATTGCCTCGGGTAACCGAGATGGTAATGTCTTCATACCTGAGTGGTCCTGGTAAGGCACTTGGAGTATGGGGGTGTTACAAATGGTATTAGAGCGACGATCCTGAAACCTGTAACCAATGAACCTAATGAACATAGGGAGTCAATTAAAATAAACCCGGGGTAAAAGTTGTAGGAGCTAGTGCAAAGGCTTGGGAGACGTCCTAAAGTCGCAGGGGTCGCCCTACAACTTTGAACCGGTCACATGGGAGAAGTGTTTGTCGAGTCGTATGTGTGTTTGGTTAACTTGTGTAAGAATGTGATGAAATGTGTTAATTGTTGGGTGTTGAAGTAGAAAGTTGAGCATGTGAAAGAAAACGGTGATATGTGGGAACTTGTTGATGAGATGATAACATGTTGGATGATTTACAATGTGGCATTTAATAACATGATGAAATTATCTCGTAGATAGTAGAAAGATGCGTAGCATGTTTATTATGATATAATGTGGTTTATAAAGTTTAGCATGTTAGCATATGACGTAACATGCGGGTAGCTTTTATGTATTAGCGTGACTCGATCGAGTGGGACTGACTCGATCGGGTAGGTTTTTAACGATTTTGAGTCCAGAATCGCGTTTTTGGGCACTCGATCGAGTAACTAGGGGTACTCGATCGAGTAGGGGGTCACTCGATCGAGTAGCCTAGATACTCGATCGAGTAGGTAAGAGATCAGAAGGTCTGTTAGGGGTCTGATGTTTGGGTACTCGATCGAGTATGTTGGGCACCCGATCGAGTAGCCCGTTACTCGATCGAGTATGTTTGGGGACTCGATCGAGTAGGTCCTGGGTGGCGTGTCTTCGTGTTTTGAAGTTTAGTATGTATGTTCATATCTACCCTTTCTTATATATGTATAGTTTCAAGATGCCGCCAAGAGAAGGCGCTTTGTATCGAGAGCCGAGCTTATGACCGTGGATGACATCGTTAAGATGTTAGAGCACCAGGATGCTCTTCTCGAGACCCTAAAGAAAGTGAATGAGGACAAGAATAAGGATAAGGAGAAGGAGGTTGATCATTCAAAAATCAGCCTCTACATTGCGAGGTTTAACCCGAAAGAGTACAAGGGAGTTGGGGAACCTAACCTTCTTGATAGTTGGCTGAGAGAGATGGAGAACATATTAGATTTGGTTCTTGTCCGATGAGATGAGAGTGGAACAGCTGCGTTTTATCCGAGGGAGGCAAAGCGAGGCAAGTGGTGGGATTCGGTGAAAGTGAGTGCTAAGGACATATATACAAACCAAGGCTTACCTGCTATACCTTGGGAGGAGTTTCGTAGGGCTGTGAGGAAGGAGTTTGTACCGGAACATGTGAGGAGTAAGATGAGAGAAGAGTTTGATGGTTTTAAGATGACCATTTGAGATGTCCGTGGTGATTACTACAGCTGTTCAATGAGAAGTCTAGGTATCGAGGATATGGGTTTGAGTGAGGAGAATCGGCATTGAGGTTTGAGAGGGGTTGACCCCTAAGATTATGGATAAGTTACCCGTGGGAATCCTTACAGATGTTAAGGAAGCTTATAAGAGGGCTGGGAGAGCTGAGAGGTTGGTGGAGATGGCTCAGAAGAGGTTAGGTGGTGAGAAGAGGAAGTCTGAGAGCGAGGGTGGTGGCCAATCTAATCACAAGAAAGGCAACCACAATCAGTCTAAGGGATTTTCTTCTGGGTCTGGGTTCAGTGTTGGGGCTTCCTTTGGGCGCGGCCGTGGAAGTGTGAGTAATAGTTGGGGAGTGACCTGTTATAGCTGTGGTGGTGTAGGCCACAAGAGACATGAGTGCACAAGTGCACCGGGATCTTTCCAGAGACTGCGCGTGAGCTTCGCGAGCAAATGGACCGGGCTGGATCATGGCCAAACCGGGGAAGTCAGAGTTACCAGAGTGGAGGCAACCGCAACGGCGGTAATTCTTATCAGAAACCACCAGCGAGCAACAACAACAATCAAGGGTCGGGTGCTAAGCCGACCACCTCAGCCAGTACTGTCCAGGGAGGTGGGCAGAAAACCAGTGGCAAGTTATTCATGATGGAGAAGAAATCAGCTGAGGAAGATGCGCACGTTATCACCGGTACATTCCTTGTTAATGGTATTCCTACCTTTGTTTTGTTTGATTCGGGGGCTTCTCAGTCGTTTGTGTCTTCGAGTCATGTCAAACAGTTGGGTTTGAGAGTATATGAGTCTGTTAGTGAGCAAGTTTTCATACCTTCGGGTGAGTCTGTATCGTGTGGGAGATTGTTCAGAGATGTATCTTTGATAGTTGGGCAAGTTGATTTCCCTGTAGACTTGCTAGAGTTTCCTTTTAACGGTTTTGAGATGATAGTCGGGATGGATTGGTTAGGAAAGTATAAAGCTAAGATTGACTATCATCAAAAGAAAGTGTCTTTAAGAGGTCCTAAGGGTGTTAGTGTGTCTTATCGTGGGTTTCTAGTCAAACCCAAAGTTAAGTTGATTGCGGTTGTCACATTGAAGTCTTATACGAGGAAGGGATGTCCTCGATCTTGTGCCATGTGAGAGATGACCGGATAGAGAGTCCGACAGATTGATGAGATACCAGTGGTGGGAGAGTTTGCAGATGTTTTTCCAGAGGAGATTCCGGGGTTGCCACCGAAGAGGGAGATAGATTTCTTTGTTGAGTTGAAGCCGGGGACGGGGCCGATCTCTAAGGCACGCACCGTATGGGTCCTAAGGAGATGGAGGAACTTAGGAAGCGGTTGGATGATCCGATAGAGAAGGGATACATTAGACCAAGTGTATCGTCGTGGGGAGCACCAGTTCTTTTCGTGAAGAAGAAAGATGGGAGTTTGAGGTTATGCATAGATTACAGGGGAGTGAACCGAGTGACGATAAAGAACAAGTATCCTTTGCCAAGGATAGATGACCTGTTTGATCGGTTGAGTGGTGCAATGAGTCTTTTCTAAGATTGATTTGAGGTCGGGGTACCATCGGTGAAGATTAGAGAGGTGGACATACCAAAGACAGACTTTCACGTCGAGGTATGGCCATTATGAGTATGTGGTGATGCCGTTTGGGTTGTCTAATGCGCCGGCAGTGTTTATGGATTTGATGAACAGAATCTTCTTACAGTTCTTGACCAGTTTGTAGTGGTGTTTATCGATGATATCTTAGTCTACTCTAAGACTAAGGAGGAGCATGAGGAGCATCTGAGGATCGTGTTGCAGACTTTGAGGGATCATGAGTTGTATGCTAAACTGTCCAAGTGTGAGTTCTGGTTAGAGAAAGTTGCTTTTCTGGGGCATGTAATCTCTAAAGATGGGGTAGTGTGGATCCGCGAAGATTGAGGGAGTGACATAGTGGGAAGCACCGAAGAATGTTGCTGAGGTTAGGAGTTTCTTGGGTTTAGCTGGATACTACAGACGGTTCGTGAAAGATTTCTCCAAGATAGCTAGACCGATGACAGCGTTGATGAGGAAAGAGAACAGGTTTCGTTGGGATGAGAGTTGTGAGACGGCGTTCCAAACATTAAAGGAGCGTTTGACCACAGCTCCTGTCTTAGCATTGCCTGAAGGAAGCGAGAACTTTGAGGTTTATACAGATGCCTCGAAGAATGGGTTGGGATGTGTGTTGATGCAGAATGGTAAAGTGATTGCCTATGCTTCTAGGCAATTGAAGCCTTATGAGGAGAACTACCCTACTCATGATCTGGAGTTGGGTGCGGTGGTGTTTGCTCTCAAGATTTGGAGACATTACCTTTATGGAGCAATCTTTAAGGTATTTTCTGATCACAAGAGTCTCAAGTACATCTTCACGCAGAAGGAGTTGAACATGAGACAGAGGAGGTGGATGGAGCTGATTGGCGATTATGACATGGAAATCATCTACCATGAAGGGAAAGCCAATGTTGTAGCTGATGCTTTGAGTAGGAAGAGTGTACATTCCCTGTGTACAGCTCTATCTTTGATGAGGCTGAGAGATGAGGTAGCGAGTTTTGGGATACATATGACGGAGAAAGGAGATGCCATGGGTGATATAACAGTACATATGAAGTTTTATGATGATATTCGGGGTAAACAGGCTTTGGATCCTAAGATAGTGGAGTGGAGAGCTGGAGTAGAGAAAGGGACAGTGTCCCGGTTTTCTATTCATATAGATGGTAGTTTGAGGTTTGATGGAAGGTGGTGTGTTCCTAATGATGAGGAGTTGAAAAAGACTATCATGACAGAGGCACATTGCACACCATATTCAGTTCATCCAGGTGGAGACAAGTTATACAAGGATTTGAAGAAAACGTTTTGGTGGCCTGGGATGAAGAAAGAGACAATTTGAGTTTGTGTCCCGTTGTTTGACATGCCGAGAGTTAAAGGGGAACAATGACGACCACAAGGTAAGATTCAGTCTTTAGAGGTACCTGAGTGGAAGTGGGAATCCATTTCCATGGATTTCATTGTGGGTTTGCCAAAGAGTCAACAAGGTAACAACATGATTTGGGTGATAGTGGATCGTCTGACCAAGTCAGC
Source organism: Silene latifolia (assembly GCF_048544455.1). NCBI lineage: Eukaryota > Viridiplantae > Streptophyta > Magnoliopsida > Caryophyllales > Caryophyllaceae > Silene > Silene latifolia. The sequence continues at coordinate 119,141,371 of NC_133531.1, forward strand.
TCACTTTGTTCCAATGAAAGATACATGGACTAAGGCACAATTGGCTATGGCCTATCGAAAGAACGTGCTTAAGTTACATGGAGTCCCTAAGGACATAGTGTCTGACAGAGATGCGAGGTTTATATCGAGGTTTTGGAAGGAGTTGCAGGAATCGTTGGGAACAACTTTGAAGATGAGTACAACATTTCATCCTGCGACAGACGGGCATCGAGAGAACAATCAAGACTGTTGAGGATATGTTGCGAGCTTGTGTGATGGATTTTGGTGGTAGCTGGGAGCAGAGGTTGGACTTGATAGAATTTTCTTACAATAACAGATTATCACACCAAAGTATAGGTATGGCACCGTTTGAGGCTTTGTATGGGAGGAGATGTAGGAGTCCAATATGTTGGGACGATAGTGTCGAGGCAAAGTGGTTTTAGGACCAGAGATGGTGCATGAGATGGTGGAACAGATTAAGATGATCAGGGAACGGATGAGAGCAGCCCAGGATCGACAAAAGAGTTATGCAGATCTACATCGTCGGGACATAGAGTTTCAAGTTGGGGACAAGGTTCTTTTGAAAGTTTCTCCTATGCGCGGGGTTATGAGATTTGGGAAGAAAGGCAAGCTAAGTCAGAAGTTTATAGGGCCCTATGAGATCTTAGAGCGAGTTGGGGAAGTTGCTTATCGTCGGCTTTACCAAGTGCGTTAGAGAGAGTGCATAATGTGTTTCATGTATCGCAGCTGCGGAAGTATGTGAGTGACCCGTCACATGTGTTAGAGGCAGAGAGCTTAGAGCTAGATGAGTCCTTATCATATCTTGAAGTGCCTAAGCAGATTCTAGACCGAAAGGTTAGAAAGACTAGGAGTGGGGAGACAGTTTTGCTTAAGATCCTGTGGTCTAACCACGAGACCGAGGAAGCTACATGGGAGCCAGAGGAAGCTATGAAAGAGCGCTACCCTTTCCTTTTTGATCAGGTATGTATGGTTACGGGGACGTAACCTTGTTTCTTTTAGGGGGGTAGGAGATGATCGCGAGCAGTTTCTAAGAGTTTTATACCCCTTTTTATATGTTGTGTCGGTATGTTTGTCGGGATGAGTTGGGTTAGTATCATGTTTTATGTTGAATTTTGTTTGGCGTTTGAGTCGGGAATGTTGTGGGAATACCTTTGTTTAGTAGTGGTTTGAACTTCGGGGACGAAGTTCCTTTTAAGGAGGGAAGACTGTAATACTCCGTATTTATAAGTCTTGGGGTACTCTATCGAGTAGGCCTTACTCTGTCGAGTAAGGGTAAGTTGCGAAATAAAATAGTTTCTGACCTGTTGGGTACTCGATCGAGTACCTTGGGTACTCGATCGAGTGTCCGGTTTTACGGGGAGTTTTCTCGGGTTTTGTTAATTATGCGATTAAGGTATTTAAGCTTCATCGTCATTATTCTAAATCACTTTTACAAAACCTAAATTCCTGTTTAAGAGAGAAAGCAAACAAGTTCATCTTCTTAATCGCGTTCTTAGCAATTCCCGGAGTTCAGACGGTCAGTTCTTGTCGTTGTGTATACCGTTGAGTTCCTTGCGTCGAGGGTAAGATTTACGTACCCTTTTTATTGTATTTCCTTTGATTTGGTTAAACCCTAATTTAGAGATTGGGGGTTTTTATGTGTAGTATGTGATTGGTAGCCTCTATGTGTTGTATGATAGGAGGAGGGTTCATAGAAGAGGCTTTTTGACTCGGCAGTAGAGACCGTCTGATTGTGTGCATACCAGGTAGGATTTCCTACTCAGTATTAGTCCCATAATGGGATGTTGGTTGATGTATTGTATTTGGTTGTTTGATATAATAGTTGTGTTGTGATTGTGGTTGTGATCGTTGTTGATGGTTCGCGAGGCGTGGCCTCGGCTGAGTGGGGTCACTTGCGGGAGTGACTTCACGCCTAGTTTTGCCTTCTCGTGGAACCCGCCACGAAGGGATGTGCACATTAATGGGGGGTTATCGCTCACTATGTGGAGCGGGGATTTGGTGGGGCGGGTGCGGTCCCCCCTGGCGTGGCTGGTCCGGTGGACGGTCAAGTATAGAGATGATGGGACTTGGTTGGTTGTGTGTGTGTGTGCGGTTAAAGTCACATCTGTTTATCTTATCATTGTTGTTTATATTGATTGTGTGATTAGTACTAACCCCGGTGTTGTTTTGTAAACCTGCGGTGATCCATTCGGGGATGGTGAGCAGATATTAGCGGTATTGAGATGAGATCTTGGGATATTTGGGATGCCACGACATGATGATAGGAGTCTTCCATTTGTAGCCTTTAGTTTATTTACATTTCAGTTAGAACAGTCAGTTTGAGATCATGTATCGTACTTTTGGTTTGGTTTTGAGGATTGTAACTATTCGCTAAATTATTTATAATAAACGTTGTTTCTTTATTGTTGTTTGATTATCATTGCCTCGGGTAACCGAGATGGTAATGTCTTCATACCTGAGTGGTCCTGGTAAGGCACTTGGAGTATGGGGGTGTTACAGGCGGCACTACGGAATGCTGCCACTGCTGACGGTAAGCTCAGGTATTTAACTGAGCCAATACCGGTCAACCCAGGCCCAAATGCAGGAGTCAACGAGTCACTCGCTTATAGTGATTTCGTTATGGAAGCGGGTGCGATAAAGAACGTACTCATATTTGCAATGGAAACCAATTTGCAGAGACGCTTCATTGCCCAAGGTGCAAACAAGATTTTCACCACGCTCACTAACGAGTTCTCAAAGGCCGAGAATCGTTACATATGAGCATACCTGTCGCTTCTTTGATGCGAAACTCCAGAAGGGCCAACCGGTTAGCCCACACATTCTTCACATGATTGAGAATGTCGAGAAGCTGGAGACACTGAATTGTAGAATCAGTGAGAGCATTGTCATTGACCGAATGCTTCATTCTCTTCACGGTGGTTTTGCCCTTTTCAGGGCGAACTACTACATGAATGACTTGAAAAAGAGTCCTCATGAGCTACACTCCCTTCTCGTACATACCGAGAAGGATATGAAATTGAGTGGGAGCATGAAGCAGGATGTTCTCACGATTCACAACAAGGGTAAAGGTAAGGGCAAGGCTCATGGCGACCTAGCTGTAGGTAAGCCAAAGTTCAAGAAGCCAGGAAACGGTAAGAGTGCGCCTGGTGAGACTAGTGGCTCACAGGGCAAGAGAAAGAGCAAGGGCGGTGACATAGAGTGCCACCATTGTCACAAGACTGGACATTGGAGGAGGAACTGTCCCGTCTACCGTGAGGACATCAAGGCAGGCCGCTTCGTTCCTGTTGGTATGTCATCTTATATTCATATGATTGAGATTAACCATGCAAGTTTCGGAACTTGGGTACTAGATACTGGTTATGGTTCTCATCTGTGTAATCATTTGCAGGGCCTAAAGAATATCATACCTCTCGAAAAAGGTGATGTGGACCTGTGAGTCGGGAATGGAGCACGAGTTGCTGCTGCCTCGAAGGGAACATATGTAATCCAACTCCCTCGTGGTTTTGAGTTATCTTTAAATAACTGTTACTATGTACCCAGTTTATCTAAGAATATTATTTCAGTTTCCGTACTTGCTAAAGACGGTTTTACATTTTCAATAAAGGATAATAGTTGTATTTTCTCTTTTAATGAAATGATTTATGGCAAAGCAGTTTCCATGAATGGAATTTATATCTTAGATCAAACCACGGAAGTATTACACATGAATAATAAGAAATTAAAGGTTGGTGACAAAGATCAAACCTATCTATGGCATTGTCGAATGGGACACATAAATGAGAAACGCGTAAAGAAACTCGTCGATAATGGGACTATTCCCGCATTCGGATTTTCTGCATATGGCACGTGTGAATCATGTCTCATTGGCAAGATGACTCGAATTTCCTTCAAAGGTGTTGGAATGCGCGCTAGTGACCTATTAGGACTCATACATACGGACGTATGTGGACCTATGTCAATTACCGCTAGAGATGGCTATAGATATTTTATCACTTTCACGGACGATTTGAGTAGATACGGATATGTCTACCTAATGAAGCATAAAAGTGAGTCCTTTGAGAAATTCAAGGAATACCAGAATAGGGTACAGAACCAACTGGGTAGAAAGATTAAAGAACTTCGTTCAGATCGGGGTGGCGAATATCTTTCAAATGAGTTTGATCAACACCTGAAAGACTGTGGAATCGTTTTGCAGTTAACTCCACCTGGAACACCTCAATTGAATGGTGTGTCCGAACGGAGAAATCGAACCTTACTTGATATGGTTCGATCCATGATGAGTCACACCGTAGTGCCTGATTCATTATGGGGTTATGCTCTTTTGTCAGCTGCTCTTATACTTAACCGAAGTCCGTCTAAAGCTGTCGACAAGACTCCATATGAAATGTGGAAGGGAACGGTCCCTAACTTGTCCTTTATTCGGGTTTGGGGCTGCGAGGCTTATGTCAAGTGGAGATACGAGGATAATCTCGGCCCTCGATCGGTCAAGACATACTTTATAGGTTATCCAAAAGGAACATTTGGTCATTACTTCTATTCGCCTACCGAACATCGAGTTTTTGTTGCGGCTAGTGCGACGTTCTTAGAGAAAGAATTTCTCGAGAACAAGACGAGTAATAGAACCTTCGAGCTGTCGGAGATTCCAGAACCAACGACCGAGGAACGGATGGAGGAAGTGGTTCCTCCAACTGATGATACGGTTAATATTCCTGAGGAACCTAGGAGGTCGGGTAGAGACTCTCATCCTCCGGACAGATACATTGGTATGGTCGAGGAGAATGACGTTTTACTTCTAGAAAGTAATGAACCCGCAACCTATAAAGGTGCTATGGCCTGTTCCGACTCAAAGCTATGGCTTGAAGCCATGCAATCCGAGATGGACTCCATGTATGAGAATAACGTATGGGATCTAGTTGATTTACCTAATAAGGTAAAACCTCTACAAAGTCAAATGACTTTACAAAATAAAGCGTTCGTAGACGCGCAAACGAGATATCTATAAGGCATGACTTGTGGCAAAAGGTTTCACTCAAGTGCAAGGATTGCATTATGATGAGATTTTTGCACCTGTAGTCATGCTACGTTCCATTCGGATAATCTTAGCGATTGCCGCATTTCATGATTATGAAATTTGGCAAATGGATGTGAAAACCGCCTTCTTAAACGGTTATTTGGAGGAAGAGTTGTACATGGTGCAACCTGAAGGTTTCATAGATCCTAAACATCCTAAGAAAGTATGCAAGCTTAAGCGTTCCATTTATGGACTTAAGCAAGCTTCTCGGAGTTGGAATTATCGTTTCGACCAAGTGATAAAAGAGTATGGTTTCACTCGATCGGTCGAAGAACCATGTTTATATATCAAGTCGAGTGGGAGCAAGATTGTATTCTTGATATTGTATGTCGATGACATACTCTTGATTGGGAATGACATTCCTCTCCTATCTTCGGTTAAAGAATGGTTGAAGAACCATTTCCAGATGAAAGATCTAGGTGAGGCACAGCGTATATTGGGAATCCGTATCTACCGAGATAGATCACGACGGACGTTATCACTTAGTCAAGAGTCTTATTTGGATAAGGTTCTTGAGAGGTTCAGCATGACCAACTCCAAGAAGGGGAACCTTCCTATGACGACTGGGATGCAGTTGAGCAAGTCTCAGTCACCCACGACGCCTGAAGGGATTGAGCGCATGAGTCGTGTTCCTTATGCATCTGCAATAGGATCGATCATGTATGCCATGATATGCACACGTCCAGACGTGGCATATGCATTGAGTATGACGAGTCGGTACCAAAAGACTCCGGTGAAACACATCTGGATAGCGATCAAAAATATCCTCAAGTACCTACGAAGGACTAAGGATTGGGTATTGACTTATGGAGGCGATACTAAGCTATGCGAACCGGTTCGCAGATGCTAGCTTCCAAACGGATCGAGATGATTCAAAATCTCAGTCCGGGTTCGTCTTCACACTTAATGGTGCTGCGGTCAGCTGGAAGAGTTCCAAACAGAGTGTTGTAGCAGATTCTACCACTGAATCCGAGTACTATACCGCTTCGGAGGCAGCAAAGGAAGCGATATGGATGCGTCAATTCTTACAAGGGCTTTCGGTAGTTCCTAGTTCGAATGACCCGATCACCATCTATTGTGACAATAGAGGTACCATCTTCCACGCTAAGGAGCCAAAGTCTAGCAACAAATCTAGACATGTACTTCGGAAGGCTCACCTGATCCGTGATTACGTGGAGCAAGAAGAGATAGTGATTGACAAGATTGCGACGGATGATAACATCGCAGATCCTCTCACCAAACCGTTGAATTATGATAAGCATGTAGGGCATGTTAATTCCATGGGAATTAAACATGTTCCTAAGTTGTAGTACTTGATTATGGATTTGATACATTATCTTTTTCATATACTATTTGTAACTTCATCGTTTTATATATATAATATTTTGTTTTTCATGTGGATTGTACTGACAACATTGAACGCCACAAAGTGAACTGAATTACATTATATTTGTTTTGGTCCGTAATCGCCAATGTGAGCTGATAACTCCGGCTATTATATTGTGCAGTCGATTGATGGTGGGTTCAACGAGCCATAAGTCAAACGGTTGACTGATCGATCACAGATACGAGATTATGACGATACCTCGTAGGACAACTTTTTGTGACAACGTAATGGAGTCCTAAATGTTTAATAACATTCGGTGCCAGGTCGTGGATAGGACATCCATTGTGTTCCTAGAGTCGATTCTTTTGACTATCGACTGTCTCTTGAGATTAAGGCAGTTTTGGGTGACTTTGGTTTATTTCTCACGGTCTACCGTGAATCTGGGCCAAGTAGTTTTTTTCTGGGTCATTTCATACTGCGCTTACATCTGCAGGATTCGAGTTGAGGAAAATATCCAACCCTTATCAGGTATAGTTATTTCTCAGGGCCACTCGAGGAGTTGTAACTGAAATGCATGGCCATGCTCGAATGTTGATTCGTTTATCAGTTAAGTTACTCTCTAGTCAGGAAAACCACTCTTGATACTGATCGCTTATAAAATACGACCTTTGTGAATTTGGATTTGCAAATTGTTTTACATTGAGTGGGAGAAATTTTAAAGGATATGAGAATCGGTTATCGCACATACACTTGTGAGGACAAGTGGGAGTTTGTTGGAGCTTGTTCCTCCACAAATTAGTGTGATAACATTTGTAAATCTCTTACAGGTTCACAAGGGTATACTTCGTATATTTAATCAGTTGATTAACATTTACCTAATAACGGTTGGCTTGCTAGAAAGTTTGACGTTACTATCATACAGATGGCGGTGATCAACTGGTCCCTAAAGGTCACACCTATAGGATGTGTTTGAGAAATGTGGTTATCGAAATATAATCACATTGATGCCCAAAATGACTAAAAAGTTAGTCGATGTGTTGATGAGATAATTATTTAATGAAAATTAAATAATATTAAGTTGAGACGAATTAACTGTCAATTCGTAAATTAAATATAATAAGTTATATTTAATTAAATATATATAATGTTAGCTTGGACGAATTAATCTGTTAATTCGTAATTAAATATAATCAGTTGTATTTAATATCAACAAGCTGAATGTGTCATAGTGGTAATAGTGAGGGTACACATACCAAGAGGTCATGGGTTCGATCCTCACTAGATGACAATTTAACACACTTTATATATTTTTGGAAAGACCAAAAATAAGGAGAATTTTACTCCTTATTTCGGTTAGCTTGGACGAAAATTAGGAGATTTTTATCTTTCCTAATTGACTCCAAATTTCGGTCTGTATAAAAAGAAAGGTAGAGAATTATTTCTACCCTAATACTTTTTCTTGACCTTGCCTCCTCTCTCTCATCACAAAAACACAAAACAACTAAATTTTACAGAAAATTTTAGATCGATTCTAGCATAATCAAAGGGCATATCTCAGATCGTCTTGGGTGCTACTAATAGGCGAATATCAATTTTGATATTGTTCTTAGGCCATATTGCTAGGACCGAAGGTTATTTCTGAATCTTTTACTTTTGTTTATGTATTTTATTTTATGACCTTAGATCATCTTTGTTAAATCGTTATAATCCTTCTAAATTAAGGGAAGTATACAGATTATTTCCCACATGAAGAGGATTGACTCCGTCATAGGTAATTTTGTAAGGTTTGTTGATGTTTTAACATTCCAAAATTTAACAATCTATGTATAGAAGAGCGTGAGAATTTTAAACGTATATAAGATTTTATGAACGTCAACATGGTATTAGCTATTGGAGTAGTAGTTTAGACTACTTTTGAAAGCCTATTGGAGTAGTAGTTTAGACTACTTTTGAAAGCCGAAAACAACAAAGGACATTAGTAAAAAAATTTGAACAACAACAACAACATCAGAGCCTTAATCCCAAAATGATTTGGGGTCGGCTGACATGAATCATCCTTTAGAACCATCCATAGGTGAACGCACACCTCAAAAAGCGAATAGAAAAGGGAAAATGAAAAACAAAAATTTTGAAGCATAATAATTAAAGTTACATATAGCTATTTCAGTGAAATTTAAAACAACTAACGAGTACTATTGTATGTAGATATGATCAGTTTTAATACGAAAATAAACAAACAGATAATATATCCACTATACAATTTAATTTACAAAATAAATAAACGATGTATTTATTACATTATGTTCTCTTTAGTTCCATGTACATCTGACAATTTTTTATCAATTATTTATATTGAAGTAAAGAGTGCAGGTTTTCAGTCTTAGTTATTTGCATATATAATACTAGGAGATTAGAAAGTTTTAGTACTCTACAGTATAATCGGTCTGAGCTATTATCCTTATGATTATGAACTCCGTAACTATCCTTGATTAAGGTTTGCTTCTATCGTACGAAGTACAATATATTTGGTGGAATGTTAAAATGCATGGACAGACAAGATAAAAAAATTCTGGTTTGTGGCCGCGGTAAAAAAAAAATCATATATTGAGCTCTTTGAGACACCGTCTAACGAGTTCAGGCGTATAGCGAACCAAAAGTGCAACGGAGGGGCTTATGGGTTGTCTAACAAACGAAAAATTGAAAAATCTACAATTCTTTTTTAGAATTACATAGGTAAATTACAAATTAGCAGCATTAAAGTTTGAATATATGTTTTAACCTTTTGACTTCGAATCTTATATCCACCGGTGTATGGCACAAAAACTTATTAATTAATTTTATATTTGACAACCACATTTCATATTACGGAGTAGTAAATTGGAGATTTATGCGGCAATAGCCAATAACTGATTTGTATATTAACGAACATAAGATAAATATAGTTGCAAATGTGATACCAGGCTACTATATATCTACATACCCAAAGGAGTTAATCTTGTATAAGACGGTTTTATATTAATATAATTGTAAAACGGATTCAAACACAACACTATAACTGAGTAAAAGTAATTAACAAATATTCTATTTTATGATAAATTTGTGTAAATCCGCCTTACATAAATATTTATGATATGAAAAGGGTAAATAGATACAAATCCAAAAAGGTCTCAAATATTAAAGCATCTGATATGGAATTCAGTGTTGCTTTAGAATGGAAAGAAGCCAACTTAAAGTGAGTTTTCAAAGATCGACTTATATCACAATAATGTTTTTTGGCAGCTGTAAAAACAAGTTTTTATACAGATGGCATTTGACTCATTTGGTCAAATGTACTTATTTTAGTAATACAATAAACTGAAACAACAAGGAAACTACATCGGGTAACATAAATGTGTTGATAGTTAACAAGTGGCTGAATTTGGGAAACGTCTTGAGCAATCTTGGAGCAACGAACACAGGTGGCCAAAAGATCGAACCAATCCTTACTCATTTTAACCAACCAACGAGCAACTTGACCCATCGAGAATGAACAAAGTGCACTTACGCCACAAGGACGCAGAAAAGAAAGACGGAATGTAGACCATACGAGCCTACCTCTACAGGAGATAAATCTCCTACACTTTGAATAACAGCAGTCCCTACGGACAAGAAACTCGTAGCCAAGAAAAGTGAGAAAAAAGATAGGGAACAAAAGAAAGGGCCACATGATTAGCCCCCAAACCAAAACCAACTTAGCAGGACGGAGGAGGATTGACACAACACACACCGGATGTAAAATAACGAACTTCCTTATTGACACAACTAAACTTATTGACACCATTAAAATTAGGAAAATAAAAGAAGAGAAAACTTTTATTTGGGAAAACAGGAAACACAATAAAAGAAGAAAGAACATCGACAAGAAGCGGAAACCACCGTATCCGATCCAACCAACAACACTACCAGGAACCCGATTCCTTCCGTACCATAGAATTCTCAAAAATAAAGACCCATCCACCATGACCTCACACTATCCTAAGAGAACGACGACACAACAAACACAACCTGAAAGTCGCAAAAGTCCAGCAAGCACCAAGAAAACCAGCAAAGAACACCCATTTCACCAAGCGAATCCTCCCTGGACGACCGCCTTACATGCAAAAACCAACCTACATAAACACACACAACACAAAAGACCGATTGGTGGGGGAAATGAGGGGATCACCAATCGGCCCCAAAACAGACCCGAAGAGCTAAGCTCATAAGACGAACACAAAAAGGACTAAGGACCGATTGGTGGGGGAAATGGGGGGATCACCAATCGGTCCATAACCGACCCGGTGAGCAAAACTCTAAAAGAGACACAAACAGAAATAGCCCAACACAAACAGTCCAGGCTGACCGAACGCAAACACTTCGGAAACCCCGTCAGGAAAACCGCAACAAAACCACAACACCTAATCTAATACTCCGACTAACAGCCGGATTTTAACATCAAAAGGCATTGTACTCGAAATTAAAAGATGAAACCTTTTCTTAAAACTAGTGGCATACCAGGGGTGGGGGGTGAGGGGGAAGGGGATCACCCCTGGGTTGCATGTAAGGTCTTCAGCGACAGGACGAGGAATCGGATGGACAAGTGCCCCACGGTTGAACAGGCAGCCACAAACAGCCCGACTTTCCGAAAATCGAACCCGAAGACCAATGGGTGAGGTAAAAAAAATGGGTCATACAAGGGGAAAGAAGTGAGGGATGGCCGGAGAAGAGCCATTGGATGGACTCATCGCCGGCGGTCGGGTAGGGGTTGAATGGGGGAGTGTGAGGTTAAAGGAGGCGGCGGATCAAACTTAGAATATGGTTTTTTCTTTTGTAGAGAGAAAGGAGAAGATAGGCTTTTTAGAGAGAGAGATAGAGTCTTTGTTGTTTATATCACAAATAATGATATCAAATACATGCAATCATAAAATTAGGGACGTGCTAAATCCCGCACACTATTTTACTCAATCCCGCACTTAATTCCACCTTATTCCAAGACTAGCCCTCTCATTTCTCCCCCTCATCAAAGAAGAAACAGGAGAGAGAAACAAGATAAATTAAAAAACCCCAAATATTTTTCACCGGCATCCTCCTCCCTCTACCGTCATCCTCCACGTGGCGACCATCATCCCTTCACACCCATGTCCTCGCGCTGACATCACTCTCCCCACAGCTGACCATCCCGATTCGACAGCCTTTCCCCGCAACCGACCATCCTGGAGTCGACATCCCCCTCCCTGCCTTTCTGTGTTAAAATCATGTTTTTGATTTATTTTGATTATGTGGGTACTTTAGTGTTCTTGTGTGTGAAGTGGGTTTGAGTGTAATTCAGGAATTGCTACAGTTATGATGTACTCATGTTTTGAGTTGTTACTGCTACATGAGTACATTTTCTTTGACACAACCGATTTGTACTCACTGTGACACAACCGACTGTGTACTCACTGTGACTGCTACATGATTCAGAAATCCCATTTGTCTAAAAGAGATTTCCTTTGAGTTGTTACTGGAGAGGAATTGAAGAATTATGTGCTATAGTGTCACTATGACTGAAATTTGCCAACTTTTCGTTTCAAATATTGTGCCATGTCTTGTTCTTCTGCAAGTTATCCTCAAAACCATGACATTCTTGTTCTACGGGGTCTAGAAATATAGAATAGTTGGGCCGAGTTTAATGTAGGATTGTGATTGTTTGTTGACGGGTAAACACAATAACAAATGTGGTTTGAACTCGGGAACTCTACCCTTAACTGCACCTACCACCCCTGCACATCCCCGTACCCACCAGTTCGACAACCCCCTCCCCAAAGCCAACCTTCAACCATCACTCGACGCCGACGTTACAACCTAGAGCCACCACATCTCGACCATCACTCGACACTGACTTCTCCGACCACCCTACTTCGGCCCGACGTCCCCACAACTACTCTTCAACAACCAATTAGTCCATACCCTAATTGCTAGAAAAAACCCTAATTTTTAATAACAAAAATATCAACTAAATCGACTAAAAGGCATGGTCTTGATAAAATTATTGATAAAACGACGAAATTATATTTGATATGTGCGAATTACGATCTATAATAGTTGAACGATGAAGGGATTGATTAGGTTAAGAGAGAGAAGCCTTTTTTATTCTTTAGTAGTCTTTATAATTCTGTTTTTTTTTTATCAAAGGACAAATATGGAAAATTAGGTAAAATGTGTAGGATTTAGCAAACAAGTGTGCGGGATTTAGCATATACGTAAAATTAAAAGTCATTCTAAGTTAAAAGGGTATAAATTGGATAATTATAAGTAAACTTAGACATTAGATATAGATAATATGGAAGTATGTCAAGTTATTTACCTAATGGATAACACAAAATCTCATTGAAGACGGCACGTATCCGTCACTTTGGAGTGACGGATACCATTTTCTCTCACAAATGACCCAAATAGAAGAGAGAGGGAAGCACATGGGGATGCCCCCACCTTGTCCCCCTTATTCGTTTTGTGAGTAGCATTACCCGTCACTTACTCCGTTCCGTCTTCAGCAAGACTAACTGAATGGATAATTACTAGATATCATCATCTAAACAAACTATTTACGTATACAATCACATAATTTTATATAGAAACTTGCAATTTAAATTATGGACTAGCCCAACATTGTACCGGTCATGAAATAAACATATAACAAATACTCTATAATAGCTAAGACCGACTTGGTTACAGGTCCTTTACTCGGATACGTACCGGTCATGTTTTTAGGGTTAGATTATTGAAGTCGGGTCATTCATAGAATTTGCATCCTCTAAAACTAAAAGAATAAGAAAATATAATTGTTTTCCCGCCTAAGTGCTTATGCCTATAAGTGGGCCTATTTTTTTTATCATCTTAACTGAAGAGTACAATCAATACTTTAGTGGGCCAATGAGAGATTAAAAACTTCAAGTTTACACGTTGGGCTCCATAATTATTGACTCAATCTTTGTTACAAATAAAATCTTTGACAAGAAACATTTCACAGTTTTATCCCATATTTAATAAAATATTCTTGCATTAAATTAACTTCCTATTTAGTAACGCATTCACACTCCAATCTTTATAAAAAAAACCTGAAAATAAATTTAAAAACATATTAATGTAAAATACGAAATTAAATAAAATAAATACTGATATTTTAATATAAAAACCACAAGATTAAGCACAAGACTAAATAAAAAAGATAACATAATATCATAAAAAGATTAAGCATCTCCCTAAAATATTATACAAAAATACATTCCTAATTAACATACTTATTTCGATTCATTTATGTACTATAATTTCTCCATAAAATACCCTAATCGTAATCTTTTGGGTCAAATAAAAGGCCAATTAAAATTATGTTTTTCTAATTAATCTTTTGCTGAATTTATATTCTTCCCACAAATACATTCCTAATTATATTACTCAATAAAATCTTTCAATTTACCCCTAACAACCTCTCCACAGATAAGATCTTTTGCTGAAATTATATCATTTTCACAAATAAAGTCCTACTGCCAATATACCTACAACAAATAAATGTCGATTTTTCATTATTTTTAATAATAAAAAAAGGTTAGTACAAAAATAATTTAATCTAAAAGTCCTTTAAATAGTACACTCTTTTTGAAAATATCACTAACATTATAACCAGTACATTAGAAATTATAAGTACAACTCATTTATACAAATATCTTAAATTCTCACTATATAAGCTAAGCTCATAAATGCCTCGCTTTAACTCTCAAATACTGTGCTGTAGCACGGGATCTCAACTAGTTAACTAATCATCTCGCTCAATAATACGAGTATGTATTAGGACGCGTGAATCAATCAACGCGAATTCTAATTGAGTCTCTTCTATATATTGGACTTAATAAGTTTGTAATGGTATTCTAGAACGTTTTAAAATATGATATTACAAGTGGCCCGTGCATCGCACGGGCAGTAAATCTAGTATCTATATAAAAGAAGTTTTTTTTCGAGCGATATTAGAGCATCCACATCATTTTTATTTTTATTTTTGGAAAATATATTATAAGATACTCCAAGATTATTAAAAAGATACTATGTAATGTTTGATTATCAATCTAACAAAATAATATAATGCAGCACATTTCGAAACTTATATATTTGGATTCGTAGCGAAAAATGCTTTCATTTGAGTATAATTTATGTATTATTTACTACTATATTGAAGATAATATGATATATTTAGTGTATTAGAATGTGAAAATTAAAAAAATAAATGATGGTATACTTTTTAGTATAGTGTAGATTTCATATTATTTGCACATATTTTAATTATGATAAAAAAAAATAGAAGGAAAAAAACGTATGAATATTAAGATGGGGTACTTCTTAGTATGTTACTTGTCCCACATTGAAAAATGGTATAAGTGTGGTAAATATACTACGTATAAATAATAGAATTGTCCCACATTGGAAAATTAGTATAAGGTGAGGTGATCCTATGATTATAAGTTTGAAACTTAGGTATCAACCCAAAATATTTTGAATCTCTTAAGTATTGTCTTAGAAAGTTTTTAAGAGATTGTATGATTATCTTCACAATAGTGAAATTTATTTGCTCTTATCACATAACACAATAAATGGTTGTTATAAAAATTTGTGAAAATAATATAATTAGATTCGTGGTAAAAAAAAATTCTATCATTAGAGTATAAATTTCATATTATTTGCACAATTTAAATTTTGATAAAAAGATAGAGAAAAACGTATGAATATCAGTAGATAGTATTTGCTCATATTATTAAATATAACTATTAGATATAGCAATTGTCCATATTTTAGGATTCGGGTTGGAAGTCGAACTAGGTTCATAAAAGATGGTGTACTTCTTAGTATGTTATTTGTCACACATTGAAAAAATAATGTAGGAGTGGTGAATATACTACGTATAAATGGTAGACTTGCCCCACATCGAAAGATTACCCTAAGGTGGGGTGATCATATGATTATAAATATAAGTCATTTTTAGAACTTAGAAAGCAATCAAAAATCTTTTGAGTCTCTTAAGTATTATGAAAGAGAGCTATTAGGAGTTTGTATTATTATCTCTACAATAATGAAAGTGAAATTTATTTGTTCTTCTCGCTTAATCAATAAATAGTTGGTAACAACAAGCCTCAGTTACAACAAATCAACAATAACATACAAGTATTAATCACGTAAATACTTATATTATAATATACTGCGTATAAATATTAGAATTATCTTATATCGAAAAATTGTCATAAGGTGGGATGATCCTATGATTATAATTTATAAATATGACTCATTCTTGGAACTTAGGTAAAATCCTTTTGAGTCTCTTAAGCATTGTGAAGAGTGTATTATTATTGCAACAATAGTGAAATTTAGTATGATATATAAATTTAATTTATTTTTTTCTATAAAAACGATAAATAGTTATAAGTTTAAACAAATTATGCTTTTGAATTTGATGGTTTCATAATTATAGAATTACATTTAATTATATCATCTCCCTTTCTACTCAAATTTAGTAGTTTAACAATAAGTGATTTATTTTTAAGTTCAGACTCCGTTTGACAAGACATTTCAGGTACCTGATTTGGTCAAAGTAACTTATTTGACCAAAATTTCAGGTACCATATTTTTTTTGTAAGTGTTTGGCAAATAGCTTATTTAACCAAATAAGCTACCTGAAAATAAATGCTACTTAAAATAGCATTTGAGATTTCAGATACCTGATTTGGTTTGATTTTTCCGTTTTTACTCTTTAATCTTTACTATTACATATCATATCCTTTTACGTCATTTCATCAAAATCAGTTACCTTTTCAGTTAATTTGCCAAACATTTTTTTTTATATAATCAGCTACCTTATCAGTTCCTAATTTTCAGCTATCTTATCAGTTACCTTTTTAGATTTCAGTTAGTTTTTCAATTTTCAGCTACTTTTTTAGTTAATTTTATCAAATAGAGCCTTATTATATAAGAGACTTTAAATATATTGTAATAATTAAGTTAATAACCCATGCAACAAGTCAACAACCTAGTTTGTATTAAAATGGATAAACTTGTAAACCATGGTGAATGTTTAAATTTAAACTAGTTTTGTGACCCGTGAGAATCACGGGCTTGATTGTTTTTGTTCTTTTATTTTTGCGGTATCGTTCATGAATGCGTTATTTGGCTTGTTTGTCTTCTTGCTTATTATCTTGGAGATATGTTGGTAGGGTATCTAAGCAAGGCAATAAAGAGGGTCCTGTCATAATTCATGAGGGTAAGATATATTATAGCACCAAAACCCATGAATCCCTCATTTTGAAGAACAACGAATGTCCATTATCTGATTTCGAAAACTGGTATTGCATATAAATTAAATGGGAAATTGTATTGGCTTGTGTTTCATTAGAGCACTTTAAACAACTTATTCTCAAAGCCTATAAGCAAAGTCAACACAAATTATCGGAAACGTAAAATTGCATTCAAACAGTGGAATATTAACTTTGAAAACTACTCTTATTTTGCTACGGTCCTCATTGTCTTTGTCCTTTTACTGAATGTTGTCTTGTTGTGTTAATTACTGTTAGTCCCTTTCTGTTTTTGTTTTGTGCTTTTCTTTTTACGGTGTTTAGATTGTCTCTGGATTTCGAGGGCGCTTGGCTTTGTCATGGTGGTTATTCAGTTCACTCAACATTGACGGCTTTTGGCATTCTAGTACTTGATAAATTGTTTTTAGTGTTGTTTTGGTGCGTTCGGAGAACCTTGGTTCTATTTTTATCCGACAAAGAAACAAAATGTTGGACACTTGGACATCTAATTCTATTCTTTATTACCTAAGGTATTCTAATGAAAAAATAAATGTAAAATAAAGTAAATATGTAAAATATATAAATGAATGGATGGTAATGATTTTTATAACTGAATTTTACATATTGCCTTTAGTCAATTAGAGACGATGCGAATAATGCACAGAAAGCGCTATGTTAAAATACAACTTATGTTTATTTTACTAATTAGGCTAAAATTACAAGTTTATTTTCTTAAATGCAATGGAGTTTGTTAAACTTTTAACAAATAATACATTTACAATTCTTGTCGGCGCGTCGGTCTTGCAACATCGTCCTTGTAAATTCAATTGATTTCCAACGTATTGGGAAAAATATTATTGAAATGATTTTTATATAACGAAATACCTAATTGATATATAATTTTAAAATATTCGTAACAATTGATTATGAGAAAACAAAAATATATACAAGCAAAAAAAGTAAATATTTTTCGAAGAAATATTGAGAGTGCTAGAAGAAAATATTTGATGGAAAACAAAAAATGATTTAAAGGCTTGAAACTTTGAAAGCATTCAAAATGGAACAATGGATTGGAAAATTATCATTGGATTTCAATCAAAAACCATGCAAAATATTTACCTTGATCCGCATTAAAAGATCCGATTTATATCCTTGGAGCATATAACTTCAACACTTCCATTAAGACATTTTATTTATAATATGTTTGTCGACTAATATATTTGATTTATAACCTGATTGACAAAATACAAGTTGAAGAGTACACGGAAAACTAATAAAGTGCACGAAAGGGTATAAGACAATTTAGTACAATTTACAAAATTTGTCAATTAATATTCTAAGGGTTGGAATATATAATGTAACATGTCACCAATAATTAGAGATTCATTGTACAATTTGATATTGTGCATACATAATAATAATAATAAAAAAAGGAAACCCCAATGAAACTGAAAAATTATTCAAGTCAAAAGATAATTGCAAAGAAGTTTCATAACCATTATTTCCAGATTTCATGCAATGTTTTTGATATGTGAGTATGTCATCCTCCTACAATTTTAATACAAATACAAAAATATTAATTAAATAAGATTCTAACTATTAATTAATTTAAAACATAATAAGAATAAAAAAGTTAAATAATTCAATTGTTTATATATGCATATTTTACCTAGCAACTTTTTGGATAAAAATGAAAAATAGGATTGTTGTAATATTTATATAAGATTCAAACTATTAATTAATTCAAAACATAATAAGAATAAAAAAGTTAAATAATTCAATTGGTTATATATAATATATGCATACTTTACCTACCAACTTTTTGGATAAAAATGAAAAATAGGATTGTTATAATATTTATATAAGGAAATTTTTGTAATTAATTTCAATAATTTATTTGAGAGAAGAAGAATGTTGTGTGAACTAAGTGGGAGATAAAAAATGGTGAAATAAATACAAAGTATAATAATTGTGAGGAAAAACCAAAAGACCATCTATTAAAAAAAAGAAAAAAAAAAGTTAAATGAATAGGTAGATTAATACCAAATTTATGAGAGGAAAATAAAGAGTTTGTATTAATTTGTTTTTTGTGTTTAGCACTAATATTTTTTTATTTTTTGTATTTTATAAGCATGTAACACATGATATTTAGAGATTACTTTTAGTTAGATAATTACTTACTTTTAGTTAGATTATTAAGTAATTAATATAATTGAATTATTAGTAACCAATAGAAAAATTACACGTGGATTAAAATTAAATGCAAAGCAAAATAACATAAAATGTGGCACTTAAAATTGTTTAACATGACACACGTCAAATAATAAACTACTCATCTTGCTTTCTTATTATGTTGTATAGATACTAATAATTAAGTCATTTATCATACTAAATTTTGAAAAAAAAATTAATTTGGAATAAATTTTAAAGGATAATTAAACAATAAAAGTGGAATGGAGAAGGTCTCATTTAAATTATAATTTACGTGATATAATTTCATGAACTAAATACATGGTACTACTACCCTTTTAAAATTCTATTATTAGTGTTTAATTTACTTATGTATTTACAGAATTTGTTTGTAAATTATTTAAATTAAATAAATATTTTCTTTTCCATATATTTTATATTTTCCAAAACCTTATCTTTTACGTGAAATAATTTCATGAACTAAATATACGGTATTACTTCCCTTTTAGAATTTTAACTATTAATTAATTCAAAATATAATAAGAATAAAAAAGTTAAATAATTCAATTGTTTATATATGCATACTTTACCTAGCAACTTTTTGGATAAAAAATGAAAAATAGGATTGTTGTAATATTTATATAAGATTCAAACTATTAATTAATTCAAATCATAATAAGAATAAAAAAGTTAAATAATTCAATTGTTTATATATGCATACTTTACCTAGCAACTTTTTGGATAAAAAAATGAAAAATAGGATTGTTGTAATATTTATATAAGATTCAAACTATTAATTAATTCAAAACATAATAAGAATAAAAAAGTTAAATAATTCAATTGGTTATATGTGCATACTTTACCTACCAACTTTTTGGATAAAAATGAAAAATAGGATTGTTATAATATTTATATAAGGAAATTTTTGTAATTAATTTCAATAATTTATTTGAGAGAAGAAGAATGTTGTGTGAACTAAGGGGGAGATAAAAAAATGGTGAAATAAATACAAAGTATAATAATTGTGAGGAAAAACCAAAAGCCCATCTATTAAATTAAAGAAAAAAAAGGTAAATGAATAGGTAGATTAATACCAAATTTATGAGAGGAAAATAAAGAGTTTGTATTAATTTGTTTTTTGTGTTTAGCACTAATATTTTTTTTATTTTTTGTATTTTATAAGCATGTAACACATGATATTTAGAGATTACTTTTAGTTAGATAATTACTTACTTTTAGTTAGATAATTATGTAATCAATATAATTGAATTATTAGTAACCAATAGAAAAATTACACGTGGATTAAAATTAAATGCAAAGAAAAATAACATAAAATAAATGTGGCACTAAAAATTGCTTAACATGACACACGTCAAATAATAAACTACTCATCTTGTTTTTTTATTATGTTGTATAGATACTAATAATTAAGTCATTTATCATACTAAATTTTGAAAAAACAATTAATTTGAAATAAATTTTAAAGGATAATTAAACAATAAAAGTGGAATGGAGAAGGTCTCATTTAAATTATAATTTACGTGATATAATTTCATGAACTAAATATATGGTATTACTACCGTTTTAAAATTCTATTATTAGTGTTTAATTTACTTATGTATTTACAGAATTTGTTTGTAAATTATTTAAATTAAATAAATATTTTCTTTTCCATATATTTTATATTTTTCAAAACCTTATCCTTTACGTGAAATAATTTCATGAACTAAATACACGGTATTGCTTCCCTTTTAGAATTTTAACTATTAATTAATTCAAAACATAATAAGAATAAAAAAGTTAAATAATTCAATTGTTTATATATGCATACTTTACCTAGCAACTTTTTGGATAAAAATGAAGAATAGGATTGTTGTAATATTTATATAAGATTCAAAACATAATAAGAATTAAAAAGTTAAATAATTCAATTGGTTATATATGCATACTTTACCTACCAATTTTTTGGATAAAAATGAAAAATAGGATTGTTATAATATTTATATAAGAAAAATTTTGTAATTAATTTCAATAATTTATTTGAGAGAAGAAAAATGTTGTGTGAACTAAGGGGGGATAAAAAATGGTGAAATAAATACAAAGTATAAAAATTGTGAGGAAAAACCAAAAGACCATCTATTAAAAAAAAGAAAAAAAAAAGTTAAATGAATAGGTAGATTAATACCAAATTTATGAGAGGAAAATAAAGAGTTTTATTAATTTGTTTTTTGTGTTTGCCCCTAATATTTTTTATTTTGTTTGTATTTTATAAGCATGTAACACATGATATTTAGAGATTACTTTTAGTTGGATACTTACTTAATTTTAGTTAAATAATTAAGTAATTAATATAATTGAATTATTAGTAACCAATAGAAAAATTACACGTGGATTAAAATTAAATGCAAAGAAAAATAACATAAAATGTGGCACTTAAAATTGCTTGACATGACACACGTCAAATAATAAACTACTCATCTTGTCTTCTTATTATATTGTATAGATACTAATAATTAAGTCATTTATCATACTAAATTTTGAAAAAAATAATTAATTTTGAATAAATTTTAACGGATAATTAAACAATAAAAGTGGAATGGAGAAGGTCTCATTTAAATTATCATTTAAGTGATATAATTTCATGAAAAAAATACATGGTATTACTACCCTTTTAAAATTCTATTATTAGTGTTTAATTTACTTATATATTTACAGAATTTGTTTGTAAATTATTTAAATTAAATAAATATTTTCTTTTCCATATATTTTATATTTTCCAAAACCTTATCCTTTACGTGAAATAATTTCATGAACTAAATATACGGTATTACGCCCCTTTTAGAATTTTATTATTAGTGTTTAATTTCATTTAAGTATTTACTGAATTTGTTTGTAAATTACTTAAATTAAATAAATATTTTTTTCCATATATTTTATATTTTCCTAAGAAAATATTTTATATGATATTTAATAATCAATTGTTGATTAATTAGTTCTATAAAACATCTTCTATATACAACAAAGTTATAATAACAACAATAGTGAATTGGTGCCTTTCAAAAAAAAAAAGTAGTGAATTAGTGACAAATCTGACAATACAAAAAAAAAAAAAATGTTTTCAACTTCATTTATTCTTCTTCGTTCTTAATTTCTTATGTATTCAGTTTTTTTTATATTTCGAATACATATAATACTAATCCATATGAAATTTCTTGAAATTATTAACTTATAGTTAATGTGTATTTTCTTATTGTAGTTTTTTTTTGAGTTAATTAAGTTTAAAGCTAATGGAATATGGATGGATTTTTAAAGAAAATAAGTGAATTAAATTAATGCAATATATGAATAAATTGATAATCCATGTCATATTAGTTTGCCAAGTCACATTGTTATTGTATACGTGGCTTTTTTCATCCCATGTGGCATTGTCTACGTGGCATTTTTATGCTAGCCTTTTAATAGTATTTATTTATAGATTGTTGAAATTCTGAAAAAAAAAAAAAAAAAAAAAAAAAAAAAAAAAAAAAAGACGAATAGCCAAGATACGTTAGTTGGTTAAACAATTGTGGTGCTAGTGAGTAGTGAGGTACCTAAAATCTGGAGTTAACAAGGAGACTTGATCCAAATTAGACGACAGAGATGGCGGCTGGCGGAGGATCGAGCAGCAGCAGCAGCAGAGAAGGTACAGCCAAATCTACGGTGGCTGATCAAATCTCCCTTGCCATTCAATCTACCTCCAATCTTCTTCATCTTATGCAATACTCTTCTCCTTCTCAGGCATTCTTTCTCTCTTTAATTTTAATTTAATTCAACACCCTTTTTTATCTGCATTTATTTATTATTATAATTTCTGTCGTTATGATCGTATTCACCCTATGTCAAACCCTAATTTGAAGAACTATGCAATTGTGGTGGTTTCGGGGTTGTTTTGTGATTTTGCATCCATGCGGATTTTAAGGATTAGGGAATTACATTGGTCTAGATGTTGCTTTGTTGAGTTAGGGATTTTAGGTGGATCAAATTGAGCTGCATTAATGATACAGAGGAGATAGGTTGAGTGAAGGTAGAATTACGATGTCGGAGCGACTTGAAAGTTAAGAGGAGGAAGCAATCATGCAGTGGTAGAATTACTATGTCGGAGCGACTTCACAGACGGATGGAATTTCCAAAGCTTTTAGTCTAAAAATTTTCGATTTTTTTTGAAATTTCCTCGTATACCTTTACCCGTTCGCCTCGCTGAGTTCAAATCCTGGCTCCGCCACTGCGATAATGAATATTCATGATAAGTTTAGTCAGGGAAGTAGTAAGGTTGCTGAAAGCGTTAATAAATCTATCTCGGTGGACAATTGTGGGGGTGTTTCTAAGACTTGTACCACTGCTCAATTTTCTGTCTAGATTTTTTTCGATTTTAATATTGTTGTATCTAGGCTCAACTCGCGAAGCTTCCCAAGAACCTCATGGCAAAAACGGATACCATTAGGAACACAGGGCAGGTATGTTTTATGTTATTTGATTCCCAAATTGTAGATGGAGTTGCTTTAGACAGACTGATAAAATTTCAATTCTCAACTGTGAAATTTTGTAGGTGTTAAAACAGTTGCCGCTCGTGATTTCATCGCTGGATGCTTATACAGAGCATGGATTGAACAGGTATTGTGTCTCCAAAACTCACTTCTCTTTTAGAACCTTATCAGAGATCTGACCATCTGTGAAGTTATTAGTTAATGAGATCATCGTCCCATCATTTAGTTGGTTAAATGTTTGCGCTTTGCAGCATTCCTCATTTAAAGACTGTAAGTCAGCTGCTAGAAAACATGGAAAGCTCCCAGCTTAAGTCTCCATCTCAATCCGATCTCTCTCAAGAGAGGTAATCATTCTATCTTTTACCTCTCTCCAGATAGGAAATATTCCCTCACAAATCACATCCCGTATATAGTGTAGCCATTTGACTTTGGTCAAACAACGTCAAACTTTTGAGTATATCTTTTTACCATATTCAATATCTACTACTTTTAGAAGATAATATGAAAAATCAAACATGACAAATCTTATCTTATACCTCTACAGTCTACAAAAATATTGAGAGATAATTATTAGACTTTGGGCTGACCATTAACGTTAAGAGGACAGTAAAATGTGATGGAGTGAGTAAGAATGTATGATAGTAGTAGGCACTTATATAGCTAGATTCTACAGTTTGCAAGTTGCTCAAACGTTCGTTGTGCTTATCAGGACTCCCGAGGCGTAATTTAAGGAAACTATGAAGTGTTTTATTTACAATCCATATAATCCTAGAAGGCTGGAACAGTGACAATATATCTTTCGTATGGAGGATCTTGAACTGAGCTACTTAGTAGAGACTAGGTGTGCTAACTAATGAAGTAGCAGGACTTGATCAATGTCGGGGTAGTTATGTCAGGGTGAGCAAACCTGTGCAATTACACTTCTGGGGATTATACCTTGTGCGTTATTGATGGTTTATGATTTTTCTGTGTGGTGGTGTGGAGGGATATCTTGTTGAGCACTGAAGTTGAGTGTTGTGGATGCACAATTTGCTTGTTTAAACTGCGTGGTTTACAAAAGGTGATGATGTTGTATGATTATACCCTCTGAGCTGCATTTGACTGCTGATCTGGACATGAAACCTGAGAGAGATTATTCTTTTGATTTTTTTGTTTGCAATATTGTTTTTTACATTTGGTGAAAACATTGATAAATTGTTGTAGATAAATAACATAGATTACTTTGGTTACAAATTGTACCAACATGCTTGGGGTGCTCTTATCCTTCTGTCTCGACTTCTCACGGGTCATAACAGGTACTACTTACTTACATATGATTATGGTATTGGGCACAGAACAGTGAAATGACGCAACCACTGCACATGATAGTTGTAGGTAGATCTGTGCAATTAATGTTGCTATGAGCTTTATGTACACAGTATACTGGTTCGATGTCAGTCTTTACATTTTGTATTTCGCATGAAAATGAAAGATCTGTGAAGCATAAAAAACGTGTTTTATGCCAATTGAGTGACATTCGATTAAACTACCGTGATTAGATAAGCTCCTAACGTGTTATCCTAATCCATCAACAAACACTAGCTTCTTTTTTGATGGATTTTGAACTAGAAAAGTAGTTCAAGAGATGAGGTGCGTAGTTATCGCATAGCATCATCAGCTCCAGGTAAGTTTCGATAAGTGCAAGAGAACCTGTTCCTGCTTCTTAATCCAGATACAGTTATGAGTGGAACATACCTAAAGAACTTGATCTAATGCTCTCTTGTTTTGTTGCCAAATCAACACGTAATTCTATCCTTAACCTGTTCCTAACCAAGTGCTAAGTTGCTGCTTCTTCCACGTAACTCATACGTCTTCACTTTTTTTCACTCTCGTGTCGCCACACTAAGCGCAGCCATTTCAGATACTTTAGTATTGCTTCATACACTGACTTGTGTGCATAAGTTTTGACACATTCCTACGGATTTCAAACGCCAGAGCGGAAACGAGACACAATATTGGGGAGTGGGGACTCCTCATTGCCATTTTTGAATAATTTATATTTACTTATGTTGTGAGGGAAAATAAAATAAGTGTAAATTATTAACTAGGACAGAGGAAGTAACAATGAGTGACTCAATGTCCCATTTGAGTTACACAATGGAAATATGTGAAAAATTAATACGTTATCAATTACATAAATTAATAAGTACAGGTAAATTAGTATTATAGATCTGGTAAACGGGTCAATTTAATAAGATCAGGTAAATTTCGGATGGGTCAATAACAGTCAGTATGCGATAATAAACATTCAGGTCAGTCGGGTCATATTTGGATCCTCAATTCGAGTGAGAGTCAGGTTACTTAGAAGGTGGTTTTAACCTAGGGGATTCACTATAAATAAGGTATATATTCGAAAAAGTGAGCTAAAAACGCAACCGAGTTTCCACAAAAACATAGATTCCCTCAAACCTCTCATCTTCCTCTCTTTCTCCTCCCACATTCTGTCAACAGACATGTCGAATCTAAATTCCGTAATTCTCTCTATCAAACCCTAATTTCTCCCCCCCAAATCATCACTTTTGTGTTTAATTCACTTTTACATTGCTTCAGATACACCTTTTAATGGCGTCTTTTGTGCTTCCTTCTCCTTCTTCTTCCTCATCTTCTATGCACTCTCTGCAATTTCGTCCCGCCATTTCTCTCCCTTCTCGCCTTTCTCCTTCTTTTGCCATCGTCGTAAGTTACTCTTTTTGATACTACGCGTATTTTTGTGTTTATTCATTTGCTGTTTTCAGCTGTTCTTATATCATGCGTATACAATGTCAAATTTCATATTTGAATCATGAAATGCAATGGATTTTATGTTTGCCGTGACTTTTTTTAATTCAATTTACTACTCCGTATTTGATATCCTTATTTAAATCGGTTGTGAGTGTCGTTTTAATGTATGAATAGCCAAGTTATTGACCCAATTATTATTTTTACGCCTTTGTTTTGTTTTTCCTTTCTGTAGAAATGTAGTGCTGGGAAGTCTTTGAAATTTGTAAATGGAAGGGCGTCTGTTCCGGTACTTGATGAGCAGAGCCTGCGGAAAAACTTGCACCCGAAACCAGTACTGGAGAATTCTGTAAAGACGAGTGATGAAAATACAAAGTTGAAACTATTTTCTGGCACGGCAAATCCTGCACTGTCTAAGGTCTGTTATGTTATAGTTTACAGTGGCGGGTCCACCAGGATTTGACGTTTGGGGGCGAGAAATACTAATGTAATCGAGTAAACTAGAAAAAAATCAAAAATTTCAACTAAAAGCCTTGAATTTTTCATTGTTTAGCAGGGTGACTTCCCTTACTAGTCCTCGCCTGGCTCCGCCACTGGTTTCACTAAAATAAAATGACCTGTCTGAGTAACAGGTGATGTTAAAGTGGGATGGCTGCTGTGTCTGTGTCTTTTTTCAGACCTCGTGGTACTGGAACTAGGCGCAATAGCTCTAAATCTTCTCATTTATAACCTTGTTAGTTCTTGATGTTGTAGGAAATTGCCTACTACATGGGTTTGGAGCTGGGAAAGGTGAATATAAAGCGATTTGCAGATGGTGAGATTTATGTGCAGTTGGAAGAGAGTGTTAGAGGATGCGATGTCTTCATCATTCAACCAACCAGCCCTCCTGTGAATGAAAACATTATGGAGCTAAATATTATTATAGATGCCTGTCGTAGAGCATCAGCCAAAACTGTTACTGCAGTTATTCCGTACTTTGGATATGCCAGAGGAGATAGGAAGGTAAGAAATAAATACTTGGTATCACCTCATGATCTATGTTTCCCCGACTCTTTCTACTCCCTCGTATACTCTTATTGACACTCAACACTCAGACTTAGATATGACACTTGGACACCTCATTTTCAGACAAAATATGCGGTTTTTTTTCATAAAAATAGCAGTGTCGACAGACTGGAGACGGTGTCATGACACATACTTCTAAATGAGTTTGAGTAACGTAGCTCATGATACACCCCATTCCAGTGAGACAATTAGAATTGTAAAAGAGAGTCCATTTATTCCTACAAGTAAGAAAGTAGAATAAGGGAAAATTAAAAATGAGGTACAACAGGTGAACCCAAGATTTCCTCTAATTTTACTTGTTAGGTATAATCTAAAAACACTTCTTCCTATCCAAGAAGAGGATTGACGAAGTGGGATAGAAGACCAATATTTATGATATGATCTTTTGGTTGCAGACTCAGCAGCGTGAAGCTATCCCTGCTAAAGTGGTTGCAAATTTTATAACCGTAATTGGTGCCGACAGAGTGCTGGCGTGTGATCTCCACTCCGGGCAATCAATGGGGTATTTTGATATTCCAGTTGATCATGTGTACTGTCAGGTATTGAATTATTTGAATCGTATTTGTGATTGTTTTTATTCATTCAGGTATTTCATATTTGAATAGACAGGTATCTGTTGACTCCTCTGTTAATTTGTGTACAGCCTGTGATACTTGATTACTTAGCCAGCAAGTATATCGCCTCAACTGATTTGGTCGTAGTGTCCCCTGATGTTGGAGGGGTTGCAAGAGCCCGTGCTTTTGCTAAAAAGCTATCAGATGCGCCTTTGGCCATAGTGGATAAGAGACGACACACACACAATGTTGCCGAGGTTAGGTGATTTTGTAATCTCTAATGGTTATGCATGTTGATAACTTTTACTCTGTGGACTCTGCGTTTGTGTTTTGGCGTTTGTATTAATTTGGTTTCTTAAAACTGTATATTGCTTATTTTGTTAATCACTGTTATCATTTGTTTTAGCTTCCGTGTTCATAAAATTATTTAGAATGTGAAGGACCCTAGATATAGCTGTTGTATTATTTTTCCTGATTTTTTGTCCATCTAAGGTTGGTTATGTGCTTCCTAATGCCTGCCATGGAAGTATCATTTTTGTAAAGTCGATTCAGAGCTTGTCATGTTGCATGTCTGTCTTTAACGTTCCAGTTAGGTGATACGTAGTACACCCTATGTGTATCTGTATTGTATATATTTTCCTGTCTAGGCGATTTACTCTTATGCATCCCTGATGAACAGGTGATGAATCTAATTGGTGATGTGAAAGGAAAAGTTGCTGTTATGGTGGATGATATAATCGACACAGCCGGTAGGTCATGTTTTTTTTTTTTGTTTTTAAAAAAATTGGTGATAGTGCCGTCATGCTCTTCTTTAAAATGGCTCGAAAAGCAACCTAAATATCTTATTATATCTGAGGCAATTGTTGTCTCCTATGTCCCTTGCCGTTCCTTGATTCCAAAACCGGGGGAAAGAATGGAAAAACATAATCAGTAAGGCTACATAGTGCCCATGGTATTAGCATCCATTGATTACTCCTATGTAAATCTGATTAATAATTGAAGCAACATTGTAACCTTAGTACTGGTATGGCTATGTCCATTGCTCGTTTTTTTGTATCAATAAATATGAATTAGCATACCATATTATAGCACCCTCGTGTTTTAGCACATCGATCATAAGTCATAACTTTGTTTCTTCTATACAACAATTTTGATTTTTCCCTATATTTCACTCTAGTTATCCCGTTATCTTTCTGGTGCTTTTGATTTTTTTAACACTGAGATCACAATTTTTAAAAAAAGCGGATTCTTTGTTTGCTGCATTCCCGCACTAAAAGTCTTTTTGGAGATTGATATCCATTTCTTTCTTGTTTTTTCTGCATTTATAGCTTTATTTTTCTATTTTTTCAGTCACAACATGATTTATTCATTCAATGTATATGCTTACAAAATTTATCATCTTTACAATAGCTCTATCCGTTGTAGAGTTGTAGCATTTAGGTAGCCATCCTTGATGACTTTTGGGAAATTGGATGGTCTACAAAAGATATTATTATTCTATTACTCCTAAACTGCTAATGGTCCGAAGTCTCATTATTGGAACCAAAAAGTCACATATACATGAAACAGGTGTCCAAATTCTCATCAGTGGAACGAAATAGTCACATATTACCCGAAAACAGGTAGACTGCTAGCATGCTGCGGCAATATTGACAATGAACGTTTATGGTGGGAGCTTCTAGTAAAGTAGAAGAACTGCTGCCTTTTCATTTCTCGTCTACAACTCCATATGATTCAAATGAATTTTTCTTATCTTAGATTCAATATATCTGAATTTTGACTGTTTCCTAATATGACGAACACTTTGGTGATTGTAGGCACAATCACAAAAGGTGCTGAATTGTTGCATGCAGAAGGGGCTAGAGAGGTTTATGCCTGTTGTACACATGCTGTTTTCAGGTATAATTTTGATGCTGAAAATATGTACTTTCCCACATTTCAGTTTCATGTGCTGCTAAGCGCTCTAATGCTATGTGAGTCTTATGATCTTAAAACTTCAACTTAATGTGGCCAAACAGTAGGGAATCACATAGCTTTTATCTCCTTGAATGGTGATGCATTAAAGTGATACCTGACTCGAGTTGACTATCTATATTGATCCCACATACCTAAATCTGATACAATCTGAACCCTCTTCATATGATGCATTAAACTTTTCCATATAGGCTGTTTGAAATTTCGTATCTGAAATACAAGAAGGATGTTTTCAGGTGTGACTGATAATGAATGCATCATAAAAAGTTCCGGCACTCTGTTACTTTAGGATACAAGAAGCAGACAGAGATTATTAAGTCATTTTGTTTCATTCCATCATATAATTGCCGCTTTGAAAATGGAAAGCTCAATGTATCTAAAATGTCATCATTTATTGTGCTGTCAACTACTCCCTCAGTCCCGGTCATTTGTTGTCCTTTTCCATTTTGGAGTGTCTCAATCATTTGTTGTCCTTTCTATTTTAAGAATGAACTTGATGAGTAATTTGATCATTCTCATCCAATTTGTTCCACTTGTCATTTAGTTATTGGCTATCTCCTCTTTCCTTGGTCTTTGTGCCAAAACCAAAGGACAACAATTGACCGGGACGGAGGGAGTATTTCTCATTATAAGCTACTTGAGTTTAGTCAATTGAAGGTCTGAACATGTTATCATTTATTTTTTCAGTTCATCTGCCGTAGAGAATTTATCAAGTGGATTGTTCCAAGAGGTGATCGTTACAAACACAATTCCTATAGCCGAAAAGAACTTCTTTCCGCAGCTGACTGTTCTTTCAACAGCAAACCTTTTAGGCGAAACTATATGGCGGGTTCACGGTGGTAGTTCAGTTAGTAGTATATTTGAGTGACATTAAATGGTGCCTTGCTCTTTTTTAACCGATTTTCCTGTCGTAAGCATTTGGTGCTGGTGCAAACGAGTCAACTATGGTGTAGTGTTGGTAGCGTACAAGTTACAAACTAGGTCTCGGTTCTTTTAGGAGACAGTTAGCAATCCAATAAATTGAGGTTGTAGTTTTATAGTATTGAAATTATATTTATGAAGGCTATGAGCTACCACACTAGTTTTGGTTCTAAATTTTGTTATGAAAAAAAGCAGTTTAGGTGTTGAAGATCACAAGACTGACATTAGGAATTTTAGGCCGTTTAGGTAACCGCAAAAGTGGCAATTTGCCCCCTTAACTTTACTCAATTGTGAAATTAGGCCCCTTAAGTATCAATTGTAGCAATCAAACCCCATAACTTTAACCAAAAGTGAAATTAAACCCCATTGTTTGGTATCCGGGGAGGATCCAACCTCCTCGTCATCAAAAAAAAAAAAACCCCATTGTTTGATTTTTCATGAATATTTCACCAAAATTTATATTATAATCTAATTAGTCAAATACAAAATTTAATTTTTATAACCTTACAACTTTTATACAATATATAATTGTAATAACGAGTTTTTCTGATAATTTTACAATTGTTAGACAACTATAAATGGAAGAATAATTCATAAAATTTTATCTTATTTTTATTTGTTTAGTATAAATGGATGTAAAATTATTATTTGGATGAATAATTAATTTTATATAAATTATTAAAGTTGAAGTTAACAAAAACTTTTATGTGGTATTAGTTTTATAATGTAAATATTAAATGAATTTTGTTAAGATTTACGTGAAAAATAAAAATCGGGGTTGAATTTCACCTTTTGTTAAACTTAAAGGGCTTGATTGCTACAATTGATACTTAAGGGGCCTAATTTCACCATTGAGCAAAGTTAAGGAGGCAAATTGCCACTTTTGCGGTTATGTAGATACCCAGTATCTGCTGAGACTCCAACAAACACCCGATGATTATCGGACTACAACATGCTTTGGAATCGCAGCGTTTGATCGACAGTTCGTGTACAACTTTACGTCGGAAAATATAAAACGATTTCGAAAATAAAACATTTCAAAACTTTTCAAGAGTACCTGGAGTGTTTAATGCATGACGACGGAATCGCAATGACACTAACTAGAGTCAAAACCGACACCGGACCAAAAACCGACTCAAAATTCAAATCCCGACTCCAACAACGAGTCAAACCGAGTCAAACACAAAAAACAAACCATTCAAATGCTTCCATGTTAAGATTTCCCGGGATCACGAATGGTCAAGTACCAAACATGTGCATACAAATCCTAGGATAGAACAAATCATGATTGCATTTGTATGAAAGCGACAAGACACCTCGAAGACATGCGACGTGGCTCGCGCCTCTTTGAGCAGCCCAGGTAGCCACGTCGCTCAAAACTCACACAACCACTCATTCTCCTATAAATACCCCTCAAATGCCACCATTTGAGAACTTACGCGAGTGTCCGCCCCCTCTTTTCTCCCTTAAAATTCTAGACTCGACTTCCTAAGTCACAATCCGACACGTGTTTACGACCTACCGATCGTGAACACAAGCCTTACACATTGTTTGGTACCGGCATCGTGCATTAAATCACTTGACCGACCATCTCGACCACTACACCATCACTAAACTTAATAAAACACTCTTTTTACTTACTAAAACGGTTTTAAACCGAGTCTTTTCCGACCAAACGAGTTGATACACTTACGTCGGTTTCTCGCCATAAGCCAAGCATGTAAGTATGAGGGTGTAAAAATCCTTTTTTATCATGTCTTTACTTGTTTCATGACTATAACATGCTAAATCATGCATAACATGGTCCAAAACATGGGAAGAAACGTGTTGAAAATGGGTATTTGAACCCGTTTTGGTTTGAAAGGACCGTTTAGGCCGTATTTGTGTTGATTTGAAGAACGAGATTTGAATAATCGTCATTATTTTGATGGTATTCGATGTCGGGTTCGACTTTGCAAGCTTGACATGAATAGTTTTGAAAATGAATATGAACTAATTGTTTTAAGTTCATTTGAATATAATTAGTCGATACTCATCATCGTACTCGGATTAAAATCCGACATGGTATGTAGAACCAAGGATGACTTTGTGTTGGTGACTAATACATTTATTTTGAAAATGTAAAGAAATGATGAAAGGCTTTAAAATACCTTCCAAAATGTAAAGAAATGAAATAAAAGGTTTTAAAATACCTTTTAAATGTAATTAACCAAATATTATCACCGAAACACGGATTAAACCGTCATGGTATTAAGAACCAAGGGTGAAAAATATTTTATGGTTAAAAACTTGTAAAAATAAAAAGGGGTTTGAAAATACTTGAAATGGTAAAAACCGATTGCAAATATGAAAATGAAAATAGAAGAAAAGAAGAGACCAAACACGGATTGGACTTAAGGTTGGGCAGGGTGCTTTAGGCGCGAGCCTATGTGCTACATAAGTAGCCTCTGCCTCAACCAAAAAGTCCGGTTTTGGCTCATTAATAAACGTTTTTCAATGGTCAAAACACGTCATATATCGTTGACTGACCCGCGCCTAAACAGGCCATTTCTTTTGTTGGAGCTTGTGTCCTCCACAAATTAGTGTGATAACATTTGTAAATCTCTTACAGGTTCACAAGGGTATACTTCGTATATTTAATCAGTTGATTAACGTTTACCTAATAACGGTTGGCTTGCTAGAAAGTTTGACGTTATTATCATACAGATGGCGGTGATCAACTGGTCCCTAAAGGTCACACCTATAGGATGTATTTGAGAGATGTGGTAATAGAAATATGATCACATTGATGCCTAATATGACTAAACAGTTAGTCAATGTGTTGATGAGACAATTATTTAATGAAGATTAAATAATATTAGTTGAGACGAATTAACTGTCAATTCGTAAATTGAATATAATAAGTTATATTTAATTAAATGTATGTAATGTTAGCTTGGACGAATTAATCTGTTAATTCGTAATTAAATGTAATCAGTTATATTTAATATCAACAAGATGAATGTGTCATAGTGGTAATAGTGAGGGTACACAAACCAAGAGGTCATGGGTTCGATCCTCACTAGATGAACATTTAACACATTTTATACATTTTTGGAATAACCAAAAATAAGGAGACCATACTCCTTATTTCGGTTAGATGGGCCGAATTAGGGTAGATTATATCTCCCTAATTCACTCCCATATTTCGGTTAACAATAAGAAGAAAAAGGGAGATCATTATTCTACCCTAATTTCTCTTTTAACCTAGCCTCCTCTCTCATCAGAAAAACACAAAACAACCAAAATTTTTACAGAAAATTTGGATCGATTCTAGCATTATCTAAGGGCATATCTCATATCGTCTTGGGTGCAACTAATAGGCGAATATCAATTTTGATATTGTTCTTAGGCCGTTTTTGCTAGGACCGAAGGCTATTTCTAAATCCTATATACTTTTGTTTATGTAATTTTATTTTATGACTATTGATCATCACTGTTAATTCGTTATAGTCCTGAATATAAAAGGATGCATACAGATAAATCCCACAAGTGGTATCAGAGCGAGGCCACGAATTTAATTTTGATGATTTCATAAAATTGGATGTAAACTTATTTAGGGTTTCGAAAAAAAATTTGGTTCGGCAAAATTTTTTTTGTGCCGAGATGGATTATTTTTTTTTAGCCGTTTTTTTCTTTTTGTTTGATGATATTTTTCCATTTTTATTTTTTCATATTATTGTTTTAATCAGTTAAAATTATCATATGAAGAATTGGTAGATTTTGATTTAATGCAGATTAAGTTAAAATTAAATGGAATCGTCATGTTTATGATATAAAAATTGTTTTTGCTATATAGTTTTTGGCATATAAATTAATCATGTTTAATTACTTCATATGCTAATCATGTTCTAATAGCAACTGTAAACAATTTTCTTCATCAAATCTTGTTTTAGGGCATTTTGCCGCAAAAAGAAAAAAAAAGGAGGCAATTAGGGTTTGCCGAGAGCTCCTAGACAAATAGGGTTTCTGTTTTTGTTTTTTTTTTTTGGGTTTGCCGAAATAAAAAAAAAAAAAAAAATTTCTGTTTTTTTTTTTGGCTCAAACCGTGAAGGAAAAAAAAAACGTTTTTCACTTCGGTATTTGCAGAATTGCCGAGTGAGAATTTTTTTTTGTTTTCGTGCTTTTCATTTCAGCCGAGCTGGAATTTAAAAAAAAAAAATTTTTTTCCTGTTTTTTTTCTTTTTGCCGAGACCCAAAAGGAAGAAAAAAAGGGTTTTTTAATTTTGTTTTGATTTTGGCCAATTAGTTACTGTGAAACGATTCACAATTAAAAGATACCGAATTATTTTAAAGCAGTTTAAAATTTTGACGGATTGAATTCATATTACAAGTTTAATATGGATTAAGAATGAAATTAATGTGATTAATTGAGAAATTGTCACTTAATTTGATTAAAATAGGTGGTTTGGATAAATTAATCAACATAATTAAGGAATTGTGTCATGTATGTTTAATTTATTTTTAGTTGATGCATTTTATTTTAGTTGAATGAATCGAATGAATGAATTTAATTTACGTATTTTTGCAATCAGTTGTAATACTTAGTGTGGCCTTAGTCAAATTATGTTTTCGTAATGAAGGAAACATAATTTTTAATGTAATTATGAGATCTCGAATCTCCTTTATTTTTCTTTAGTTTTTGGGTTTTGAAATTAGAATGTAATAAATAGGTTTATTATGTAAATTTTATTTATTGTATTTTTCAAAAGAAGACTAAAGATGGAGAATGGAGCTCACTCCCGCTACATGGATCAAGATGGAACATCAAGACAAGCTTCTCGGGTCCAAGGATGGATTCCAAACTTGTATTTATTGTTCATTTTGATAGGATAGGCCACACTAGGACTTTTATTGTTTTACGTTTTCATTCTTATTGCTTTTCATTCACATGATAGTTTATGCATCATATTCCGCCTAAAACCAAACCACCTACTACTAAAATGCATGAAAATTGACTCATATAGGTTGTATGTTAGTTTTCATGGACATGCAGATGTCACAGTCTTTAAGCCATCACCTTAGTTTATTCATTCTCGCATGCTAGATATTAGTTCACTTAAAATGAATTAAAATAAAGTTGATGGGATCTTCCTCTAAAACGGAAATTGAGATTAGTCTTTATAAGGGCAAACAACTATGAATCCCTTCTTCGTCGGTAGGCATAATATGACCCCTTCTACGTTGGGTAAGTAGTTGTGTTGACTTAGTTTACCTCAACATCATAGTCAGAAGAGTTTCTCGTGATTATGATGGACTAAAGATAGAATTTCTAAATTTATCGACCAAGAATTCTAACGGTAGAATTAGCTAAAAGGTTAGCTTATCAATTTACAGAGAATTGAGTCTTGGGATCATTTATATAATTCTTGAGGGAGGTCAATTGTATAAATGTTTTGAGTCTTCGCGTTATGACAGTAGTTCATTAGACTTAAAAATATAAACGATGCACATGCTTATTATTTTTATTCTTCTTTCTCGCATGATGTAGAACACGTTTATTTTCATAATATCTTGTTACAACGAAATGGTGGAAATAACGCAATCCCAATGCCTAGTGCCACACTTGATCGCGCGTCCTGGCTGAAAATATTCATGGACCAAATGAATTAGTTCACACGCCCGAAAAAACGACGGGTCCAACTTATGGACGGGAGGCGGCACTACGGAATCTTGCCATTCGACGGTAAGCTCAAGTACTTAATCGAGCCAATACCGGTCAACCTGGACCCCAATGCAGGAGTCAATGAGTCACTCGCTTATAGTGACTTCGTTATGGAAGCGGGTGCGATAAAGAACGTACTCATCTTTGCAATGGAAACCAATTTGCGGAGACGCTTCATTGCCCAAGGTGCAAACAAGATTTTCACCACGCTTACTAACGAGTTCTCAAAAGCACCGAGAATCGTTACATATGAGCATACCTGTCGCTTCTTTGATGCGAAACTCCAGAAGGGCCAACCAGTTAGCCCACACATTCTTCATTGAGAATGTCGAGAAGTGGAGGCATCGAATTGTAAAATCGGTGAGAGCATTGTCATTGACCGAATGCTTCATTCTCTTCACGATGGTTTTGCCCTTTTCAGGGCGAACTATTACATGAATGACTTGAAAAAGAGTCCTCATGAGCTACACTCCCTTCTCGTACAGACCGAGAAGGATATGAAATTGAGCGGGAGCGTGAAGCAGGATGTTCTCACGATTTACAACAAGGGTAAAGGTAAGGGCAAGGCTCATGGCGACCTAGCTGTAGGTAAGCCAAAGTTTAAGAAGCCAGGAAATGGTAAGAGTGCGCCTGGTGAGACTAGTGGCTCACAAGGCAAGGCAAAGAGCAAGGGCGGTGACATAGAGTGCCACCATTGTCACAAGACTGGACATTGGAGGAGGAACTGTCCCGTCTACCGTGAGGACATCAAAGCGGCCGCGTCGTTCTGTTGGTATGTCATCTTATATTCATATGATTGAGATTAACCATGCAAGTTTTTGAACTTGGGTACTTGATCTTGGTTGTGGTTCTCATCTCAGTATAATCATTTGCGGGGCCTAAAGAACATCATACCTCTCGAAAAAGATGATGTGGACCTGCGAGTCGGGAATGGAGCACGAGTTGCTGCTGTCTCGAAGAGAACATATGTAATCCAACTCCCTAGTGGTTTTGAGTTATTTTTAAATAACTGTTACTATGTACCCAGTTTGTCTAAGAACATTATTTCTGTTTCCGTACTTGCTAAAGACGGTTTTGCATTTTCAATAAAGGATAATAGCTGTATTTTCTCTTTTAATGAAATGATTTATGGCAAAGCAGTTTCCATGAATGGAATTTACATCTTAGATCAAACCACGGAAATATTACACATGAATAATAAGAAATTAAAGGTTGGTGACAAAGATCAAACCTATCTATGGCATTGTCGAATGGGACACATAAATGAGAAACGCGTGAAGAAACTCGTCGATGATGGGACTATTCCCGCATTCGATTTTTCTACATATGGCACGTGTGAATCATGTCTCATTGGCAAAATGACTCGAATTTCCTTCAAAGGTGTTGGAATGCGCGCTAGTGACCTATTAGGACTCATACATACTGATGTTTGTGGACCTATGTCAATTACCGCTAGAGATGGCTATAGATATTTTATCACTTTCACGGACGATTTGAGTAGATACGGATATGTCTACTTAATGAAGCATAAAAGTGAGTCCTTTGAGAAATTCAAGGAATACCGAAGCAGGTAGAACCAACTGGGTAGAAAGGTTAAAGCACTCCGTTCAGATCGGGTTGGCGAATATCTTTCAAATGAGTTTGATCAACACCTAAAAGACTGTGGAATCGTTCTACAGTTAACTCCACCTGGAACACCTCAATTGAATGGTGTGTCCGAACGGAGAAATCGAACCTTACTTGATATGGTTCGATCCATGATGAGTCACACGTTAGTGCCACGATTCATTATGGGGTTATGCTCTTTTGTCATTTGCTCTTATACTTAATCAAGTCCGACTAAAGCTGTTGACAAGACTCCATATGAAATATGGAAGGGAACGGTCCCTAACTTGTCCTTTATTCGGGTTTGGGGCTGCGAGGCTTATGTCAAGTGGAGACACGAGGATAAGCTCGGCCCGCGATCGGTCAAGACATACTTTATAGGTTATCCAAAAGGAACATTTGGTCATTACTTCTATTCGCCTACCGAACATCGAGTTTTTGTTGCGGCTAGTGCGACGTTCTTAGAGAAAGAATTTCTCGAGAACAAGACGAGTAATAGAACCTTCGAGCTGTCGGAGATTACAGAACCAACAACCGAGGAACGGATGGAGGAAGTTGTTCCTCCAACTGATGATACGGTTAATATTCCTGAGGAACACAGGAGGTCGGGTAGAGTCTCTCATCCTCCGGGCAGATACATTGGTATGGTCGAGGAGAATGACGTTTTACTCCTAGAGAGTAATGAACCCGCTACCTATAAAGGTGCTATGACCTGTTCCGACTCAAAGCTATGGCTCGAAGCCATGCAATCCGAGATGGACTCCATGTATGAGAATGACGTATAGGATCTAGTTGATTTATCTAATAAGGTAAAACCTCTACAGTGCAAATGGCTTTACAAAATAAAGCGTTCTGTAGACCCGCAACCAGATACCTATAAGGCATGACTTGTGGCAAAAGGTTTCACTCAAGTGCACGGATTGCATTATGATGAGATTTTTGCACCTGTAGTCATGCTACGTTCCATTCGGATAATCTTAGCGATTGCCGCTTTTCATGATTATGAAATTTGGCAAATGGATGTGAAAACCGCCTTCTTAAACGGTTATTTGGAGGAAGAGTTGTACATGGTGCAACCCGAAGGTTTCATAGATCCTGAACATCCTAAGAAAGTATGCAAGCTTAAGCGTTCCATTTATGGACTTAAGCAAGCTTCTCGGAGTTGGAATCATCGTTTCGACCAGGTGATAAAAGAGTATGGTTTCACTCGATCGGTCGAAGAAACATGCTTATATATCAAGTCGAGTGGGAGCAAGATTGTTTTCTTGATATTGTATGTCGATGACATACTCTTGATTGGGAATGACATTCCTCTCCTATCTTCGGTTAAAGAATGGTTGAAGAACCATTTCCAGATGAAAGATCTGGGTGAGGCACAACGCATTTTGGGAATCCGTATCTACCGAGATAGATCACGACGGACGTTATCACTTAGTCAGGAGTCTTATTTGGATAAGATTCTTGAGAAGTTCAGCATGACCAACTCCAAGAAGTGGAACCTTCCAATGACGACTGGGATGCAGTTGAGCAAGTCTCAGTCACCCACGACGCCTGAAGGGATTGAGCGCATGAGTCGTGTTCCTTATGCATATAATGAAGATTATATAGAGTGAGACCCCCTTACATCGCCAATAGGCTCGCGCCTCTTCTGGCTGCCTGATGCAGGATCTGTTCCCCTTCCAGCATTGGTCTAGGACAATCCCGACTCTGGCTAACCCGGATATAGGACGGATCAGATGACTAATTTGCCCATTCAAAAATCATATTTGCAAAACGTCTTACTAAGACAAATGGACCACGTTATGCACCATAAACCTAACTCGGTAAATGGATGTTTAATTTCCGTCTTGCATGCAAATCAACCATAAATCCAACTCGACATCTTATACTTGATACTTGGATTAAATCAACCGACTTAGAAAGCTCTCACATGTTAGGTTTAAATTATTGGATGCGCATTCATGCATTTAAACCGTTTTATCAACTTTTGCATTCAACCAACCAAGATCGATCAGTAGAGGCCGCTACCGCGGGCGGGATTGGGTGTCTGGTTAAAGGGCTTACCAATACGTACCTTCACCTTTTACTCAGAAACTTTAGATAGTGGACGACCTTATCCAGGGCGTACGAGAGTCATTCTAGAGATAGGATGCTAAAGAGGGACGATTCCTTATCTTTAGTACCTATGTCAAACACTGCTTTGTGCTTCGTTTGATCGAGGTATAAAGTGGATTCGAACGGGTTCCAAGCATCCCACAAATTCTTGGTGGCGACTCCAAACATCTCTAATCGTTTCGAGACCCTTGCCGAGACGAAACCGACCGATCTAAAACGATCCGGTCGAAAGCATCCTTTTACGCCGCCGAGCGTGGCTTT
Source organism: Silene latifolia (assembly GCF_048544455.1). Lineage (NCBI taxonomy): Eukaryota > Viridiplantae > Streptophyta > Magnoliopsida > Caryophyllales > Caryophyllaceae > Silene > Silene latifolia. Next base: position 119,181,766 of record NC_133531.1, read on the forward strand.
CAAAAAGACCGCTGCCATTGTCCACAGATCGGCTGGGCATACGCAGGTGGGCCCCGTGTCCACAGGTTATGTAACTGTTTCCCAGAGTTAATTCCGGTTTAGAGTATTTGTGTTTTTCAGCAAGTCTCCCTTGTGACGAATATCCGTTACAACTCAGAAGTTTGCGACGAGTCAAGTGCTACCATGTGGGTAGATAATACAAAACATATTGTTACTTTCTAGACACTCTACTTTTATCTTATTTACTTACATAGGTAGTTCTTAACCAGTCGCAACTCGCAAGCTGTGTAACACCCGCGAATTTCCCATTTTGACATTTAAAATTTATTAAACCATTTAATCACTTTATTATATATTTTTGAATTACTCGATTTAATTAATTTTATGTCAAACACGATTTTTAGAAACGTATTATATAAAAGCTCATTTTTATAAAAAATACGTATTATTAAATTATAATTTTCAAGACATAATTTATATAAGAGTAAATGTATACGTATTTTAGTCGGACAGTAATAATAGTGACAATAATAATAATAATTTCCGTCTTAAATTCCGTCTAACATTAGACCGTCACATTTTATTTGAGAATCTTACCTTAACCTCGACCAATCAAAATTCAACAACACTCATACACCTACTCACTCACCCCCCCCACATTTATATATATAATAATTATTATTATTATTATAATTATATATTATTATTACTATATATATAATTGTCATTTTTGTGGTCTTTAGTAGTCACCCGCAACCCCACCTCCCCTTTTCTTCTTCCTCTCTTTCCTGCGTGAAACAGCAGCAGCAACGAAACACAAGCAGCTCCGTACCGCCATTTTTACGCACCTTCAACCATAGATCCCTCCTTCATTCCTCAACCAAATTCCATGAATTTTGCATTAATAGCTTCCCCATCTCGTTCCCCTTCTTTATACGCAAAAAAGAACCCAGCTTTCGTCCGGTTTCATTTCGGCCCTCTTTCAAGGATGCGGTTTCTGGGCTCATATCTTCCATTTTTGGGTTTAGAATCACCCTTGGATGGTTCCATGGACGTTTAAGAGGTCATAAACAGGTAACGGTGATAGGTTACTCGACAACCATGTCGAAATTTCCGTCTCACATGTCGTTTTCATGTCCTTATTGGTTAAAGCTCGGCACTTTATAATTTTCCTCATTTGTATACTCTTTTGTTTGTTGCGTCAATTTGTCCTCTATGCTCGGATTTCACTGGTGGTATTCACAAAGTAATGTGTGTTAATTTTCCGTCTCAAATGACGTTGGAGCGGACTATTTTACCTGGGTTCTTCGAACATGGTCGAGTTGAGTTTAGTAGGTGTCATTCATGATTTAGTTGTGTCTCGTTTCCGGTTCAATCCTGTCTTAATGCCGTCTGAAAACTGAGGCGAAGTGTTCTGTCGAATTCGTCCTGTATCTATGACAGATGCGGTTTTGGTTTCTGTTTTGGGGATGGAATGAGCCATTTTTCAGACTGACTTTCATGTTTACTTCCATCCTCCCATGTCGTCTTAGGTATGTCGAGTTTTCCCGCTTCGAAAGCTCTGTCTTGGACCACGTATGCCTCTGTTTTGGTGACCGATTCAGGGTCTTTGGGTGACCGTGGTGGGATTGTGGATACCATTTTTAAAGGCCGTTTTGTGTACAACAGTAGGGGAGGGGTTGCGAGTGGGTTGCATAGGTGGTTACGGTCTTTTAGGGGTGGCCTCGGGTTGGTTTCCGGGTAGTAAAGAGTGGTCACGAGTATAGACGGGTTCACACCCTTATCCTTTCCCTTCTCCCTTGTTTATCTCTTTTAATGGTAAATTATGCCAACTAAATGTTTGGGTTTTACATGACTAGGCTATTGGACTCATTTGGCTCTAACTGTTGGATTCATCAAATTTGGTTTGTTGGGCTTGCACACACATTTTGGGTTAATTGGGCCACATTTATACTATGGGAACTTTTGGTGCCAACTTTGCTTCGTACGAATAATTAAATTCCCGTCTCATATTTTATATGACGTAATTAGTTAATATCGTTCATTTACTTATTTGTTTGGTTGGACTTGTCACATGATTTATTTATTGGGCTCATCCTAGTCCATTCATTGGATTTCACATGATTTAGTTATTAGGCTCACCTCATTTCTTTTGTGGACTTTATTTGATTCATTTGTTGGACTTCACATGATTACATGGTTGGGCTTTGCTTAATTAACTTGATGGATTTCTTGTGTCTTCAAGTATTGAGTTTTTATAACTTATTGATGGGCTCATAAACGAGTCACTTGAGTCGGTCACATTTTATTCCGTATATTTCATATAACGTAAATTATTCGTTATCATTTATTAGGTTTTGTTTAAGCGGCATGTTAAATTATAAAAAAGGGACATTTATTAATATAATACAAGCATGAGATAATTATCATAAATATTTGTGAAGAGTCATATTCTTGATAATGCCTTGTATTGTTCTGTTGTGAGAGTCTTGGTCATATCGGATACTAGGGGTGAGCTATAAGCCCTCTAGTTGCGATATGATCGTTGGGATTAATGTTCCCATCTGTACTCATGGTGAGATGCAAGCCATGAGTATGAATGTGACATTAAGGATCCCGTATCATATGATGTTTGCATGATCATTCTTACTCCTATTGTGACTCAAGTGTGACATTTTACATTGTGTGACTACTTGACATTCCTTATTTGTTTGCCCTCGGACATTGGGTCACGGTTAGGTGCCATTGTTTCCGGATTGGGTTATTTTTCCTTCCGCCTCTTCGGACCGGGGGTCACGGTTAGGTGACAAGGTTCCGATTTGGGGTTACTCGACTTTCGGGCACGGTTAGGTGTACCATGTTTCGAGTCTTGGATACGATTTGGTATCGTTTGTCGAATCGGGTGTCGTCCATCCCGAGAGTCTGGCCAGGTTTAGACTAGGACCGTATTATGATCGTCGTCCTACCAAGAGGTTGGAGTCTAGATGGTTTGTCTTGTGAGTTCATACTAAGTATATGTCTTACACTTGTTGAGTCGGGTCAACATAAGTGGGTTGACTTGGTCATTCTATTTCCTTGATTGTACATTCATCCTCATATACCATGCCTATTCTATTAAGAAAGTATTATGCCTGTTTCATCATGATTATTCATTATATCTCCTTGTACATTATTGTTCGTATATGTTGCATGATTAATATGTTTAATTAAGTGCTTGTTTACTTGCATTTTGACATATTGTGGCTGGGAGAACCTTGAGTTACTCCCCACTGACTGTGGCGTTCATGTTTACATGAATGACAGGTGGTGAAGATGCTTACGTGGGGAAGACGTGTGGGCTAGCGAGAACTAAACCCTTGGACCTTAGTTACTAGTTCAGAAACCTCTTATATGTTTATTCGTGGGATATCTTTTCTCCGTTTTCTAGACTTGGGTTGTAGTAACCTAAACTTGTCTATTGTAGTATTTGTTTCTTTTCGTTTTTGGCACCCGCGTATTAATCTTTAACTAGTAATTTAAAAGTTTTTAAAATATCACAAATTTCACTTTAATTTATTAGTTATATTTTCCGCGTTATCACGGGGTGTCACAGTTGGTATCAGAGCATATGTTGCTCCCGACGCACACACGTGTACCCCAAATTTAAATTCGAACTTGACCTTGAATAATGAATGAGAGATGGGTAGACTTAAGGACCTAAGGTGGTAGTCTGTAGTGTGTTTGCTCTTTTTAGGTTCTAACGTGTTTGTTGATTGTCATTTGATAATTTTTGTATCCTTGGATCAATGACCGTGAGCTTACCTATGTGAAGATCAAGATTTTGTGCCTATTGTCGAGCATTGAAGATTTGTTTAACTTTTGAAGAATGCTTCTTCTTCCTCTAAGTTTTTCCTCCATCTTTATGTACCTTGCCTTGCTCTTTACTTCTTAATGTTCGCTTCTTCTAAACTCTCTTTTCTTGTTCTTTGGGAATTACTCTTGTACCCTCCTAACTTGCGTTTTGTTCCTTGCTTATCCTCCCTTAACGCCTTTTTGTAGTACTCTTTCTTTTGAGGAATGTTGACCTTGGTTGGAAATTTTGTCTTTTGAGGAGATTGTTTGTGTTTGACCCTTAACCCCGATTTTGAGAGATTGTGATGATTAGAAAGACTTAGGTAATGTGATGAGACATACTTAGTGATTCTTATACCTAGTTCCTTGACAAAGTGAGTATAATTGATTGGTGGGTTCTTTGTGTTAGGAATGAGTTACCTATGTGATTAAAGTTATAGAACTTGGCTTTGTTGTTTATGTTTGGGATTTGAAAGCTTAGTAGGTTGAGCGTCGTCACCTTAGGAGTAAACATGAGATAAGTTTAGAATATGAATTTGGAAGAAAACCCATTTTTAGATGTTAACAATCCCGTATAGATTGGTGATGTGATTTGATGTTAGTTGTTCCTTGAGAACATTGTTGAGAAGTCTTTGTCAATTCATTCTTTGGTTTTTAAAACATTGAGGTTGTGTCGAGTGCTTGAGATAAAGAGATGCTTTTATACTTGAGTGGTAGATTTGCTCTAGGGAAATCCTAATATGCGATAAGATAGGTGGAAGAAGTATCTAACCAATTTATCAACTCTTAAGCGAGTGTTTATTTTTACCTTGATCAGTCATAGAGGTGTAATCCTTTAAGAGAGACTTGCATACAAGGAATGAGATGAATCGCCTTCACCCTCGTTTTTCGATTTGGTTGTTTTGTTATGATGGTACAATATCCTAATAGGCGTGACCTTGTTAGAGAGAACCTTAAGTTTTAGGAAGCGTATAGTTTAAGCCTTAAAATCCTCCTTCGTACCATTAATCGTTTTCCTTCCCTTTGTTCATACCTTGGTTGGATTTAATTCTTAAGTATAAAAGTTTACTCGTTATTTCCTTGTCTTTTCCTTGTCTTGAATACCTCCATAATTCTAACATCTCTTACTGGTTGTTAACTAGTTATCTTTATGTTTCGACTCTTTTAGTCTCACATCTTGACATGTTCATATATCCCTTTTGAAATTTCCTATCATTTCCGGACCCGGTTATTACTCTTTGTTTCCCTAGTGGAGTGATGGTGTTGTTGGCTACGTCGTAGAGTGAGTGAGATGCTCTTTGAGGATTCCTTGTGAGCCTTGATTTCGTCGAAGTTGGATTAGTGGAACTTGAGTTAAGTTGAGTAGGAAAAGTTGTATGACAAACCTATTACCTTTTTGGTTGGTGGTCTTGATTGCTTGGGGAATGTGATCATCTATGCGTGTGAATTCGGGTGTGAAAAAGACTTTATTTGGAATGTTAGGAAGTATAAGGAACTTGGGATTATGATCTTTGATTAAAGATTTTACCATAGTGAGAACTCATAGTGGTCGATAGTTGATTATGAGTGTAACTCTTTTAGTAGTTTTGATCTTGATCTTATGGAAGTCGTTTGTAGATGTTTGAGGGTTTGGAGTGATGAGATCACACTTATAGTAGAGTACCTTGTTTCAAGGAATAGCTTAAGATGAAGTAACATGAGTGATTTGAGGAGATTCTTGGGAGTGTTGTGATTATAAGTTTTAATACTAGGAAGTTTTCGGGACCGTTTAGGATGTTGTTGTTGTTTGAGGTTTGAGTGCCTAGCGTTTCCTTGTTGTCTAATTCCCTTTCTTCTTTGACATAAGCGTTACCGTTCATACCTCCTTTCCTCGCTTCATCATGCTCCTCCTTTAAATTTGATGCTAATGACCTATAAAAACTCTATCTTTTGCAACCTTGTAAATTTTGACTTCAATTCTTACCCTACGAAGTTCACCATAGTTCTTTTTGTTGGTTAAGTTTGGACTCTCTTAGCGTACCCGGTATTTATGTTGTCTAAATTGCTTTTCATTTCATACAATTTCTAAACTTTTAAGCTACCAGTTTTGATTCGTTGTTACAAGTTGATGCTACTTTTGCAAAACCTTACCTATTTTAGAGGTTTGAAAATGAAAATTTGATTTAATTCCATATTTGTCCCTTGAGCGTAGACTTCTTTATCATGATTTTATTGGCTAAACCCGAGATTTCTTTAAATTTTACCCAATTTATGTTAACTTTGATCTATTTTTGACTTCTTTGCCAAGTATCATTTTTACATTTTCAGGAATTCGAGTCCCTTTTGAGTTTAAATGAGAAATCTTCATTTCTATTTTGGCTTTTACAAGAGAAAATTTGAGTGGATTGCGTCTCTCTTTCGATTTTAACGTTGATCGGATGTTAGAACTCGTTATTGGAGACGTTTGATAACTAGTTCTACGCTTGTCGGCGATTGATTTTTGGTTTAAATCTGTCTTTGACTTGGAAAGTTAGCGTTCTTGTGTGCACGACAAGGGCAATTTCGTTCCATGAATGAGACTTATACTTTTGAAAACCCTTCGTTAATGTTTTTGAAAGTATTTTGATCTTTGATTTATACAAATGATTTGCCTTTTGACCTTATCTTTGATTTGGAATGTGATGTTCTTGAATACGTAACGAGAACACTTCCGTTCCTTCGATGAGAATCTGGTTCTGTCGGAAAATTTTATTTGAAACTTTTGAAAGAATTTTAATTCTTACGATAAGTGACCTCTTAAGTGTTTTGGTTACCGATTCCAAAGTTCTAGTTTTGTTTTATATAACCTTTCATTTCTACTTTCAAGTTTCGAGGACGAAACTTTTTAAAAGGTGGGGTGATTGTAACACCCGCGAATTTCCCATTTTGACATTTAAAATTTATTAAACCATTTAATCACTTTATTATATATTTTTGAATTACTCGATTTAATTAATTTTATGTCAAACACGATTTTTAGAAACGTATTATATAAAAGCTCATTTTTATAAAAAATACGTATTATTAAATTATAATTTTCAAGACATAATTTATATAAGAGTAAATGTATACGTATTTTAGTCGGACAGTAATAATAGTGACAATAATAATAATAATTTCCGTCTTAAATTCCGTCTAACATTAGACCGTCACATTTTATTTGAGAATCTTACCTTAACCTCGACCAATCAAAATTCAACAACACTCATACACCTACTCACTCACCCCCCCCACATTTATATATATAATAATTATTATTATTATTATAATTATATATTATTATTACTATATATATAATTGTCATTTTTGTGGTCTTTAGTAGTCACCCACAACCCCACCTCCCCTTTTCTTCTTCCTCTCTTTCCTGCGTGAAACAAAGCAAAGAAGAACTCTAAACACAAGCTCGCATCGCCATTTTTACGCACCTTCAACCATAGATCCCTCCTTCATTCCTCAACCAAATTCCATGAATTTTGCATTAATAGCTTCCCCATCTCGTTCCCCTTCTTTATACGCAAAAAGAACCCGACTTTCGTCCAGGTTTCATTTCGGCCCTCTTTCAAGGATGCGGTTTCGGGCTCATATCTTCCATTTTTGGGTTTAGAATCACCCTTGGATGGTTCCATGGACGTTTAAGAGGTCATAAACAGGTAACGGTGATAGGTTACTCGACAACCATGTCGAAATTTCCGTCTCACATATCGTTTTCATGTCCTTATTGGTTAAAGCTCGGCACTTTATAATTTTCCTCATTTGTATACTCTTTTGTTTGTTGCGTCAATTTGTCCTCTATGCTCGGATTTCACTGGTGGTATTCACAAAGTAATGTGTGTTAATTTTCCGTCTCAAATGACGTTGGAGCGGACTATTTTACCTGGGTTCTTCGAACATGGTCGAGTTGAGTTTAGTAGGTGTCATTCATGATTTAGTTGTGTCTCGTTTCCGGTTCAATCCTGTCTTAATGCCGTCTGAAAACTGAGGCGAAGTGTTCTGTCGAATTCGTCCTGTATCTATGACAGATGCGGTTTTGGTTTCTGTTTTGGGGATGGAATGAGCCATTTTTCAGACTGACTTTCATGTTTACTTCCATCCTCCCATGTCGTCTTAGGTATGTCGAGTTTTCCCGCTTCGAAAGCTCTGTCTTGGACCACGTATGCCTCTGTTTTGGTGACCGATTCAGGGTCTTTGGGTGACCGTGGTGGGATTGTGGATACCATTTTTGTAGGCCGTTTTGTGTACAACAGTAGGGGAGGGGTTGCGAGTGGGTTGCATAGGTGGTTACGGTCTTTTAGGGGTGGCCTCGGGCTGGTTTCCGGGTAGTAAAGAGTGGTCACGAGTATAGACGGGTTCACACCCTTATCCTTTCCCTTCTCCCTTGTTTATCTCTTTTAATGGTAAATTATGCCAACTAAATGTTTGGGTTTTACATGACTAGGCTATTGGACTCATTTGGCTCTAACTGTTGGATTCATCAAATTTGGTTTGTTGGGCTTGCACACACATTTTGGGTTAATTGGGCCACATTTATACTATGGGAACTTTTGGTGCCAACTTTGCTTCGTACGAATAATTAAATTCCCGTCTCATATTTTATATGACGTAATTAGTTAATATCGTTCATTTACTTATTTGTTCGGGTTGACTTGTCACATGATTTATTTATTGGGCTCATTCTAGTCCATTCATTGGATTTCACATGATTTAGTTATTAGGCTCACCTCATTTCTTTTGTGGACTTTATTTGATTCATTTGTTGGACTTCACATGATTACATGGTTGGGCTTTGCTTAATTAACTTGATGGATTTCTTGTGTCTTCAAGTATTGAGTTTTTATAACTTATTGATGGGCTTATAAACGAGTCACTTGAGTCGGTCACATTTTATTCCGTATATTCCATATAACGTAAATTATTCGTTATCATTTATTAGGTTTTGTTTAAGCGGCATGTTAAATTATAAAAAAGGAACATTTATTAATATAATACAAGCATGAGATAATTATCATAAATATTTGTGAAGAGTCATATTCTTGATAATGCCTTGTATTGTTCTGTTGTGAGAGTCTTGGTCATATCGGATACTAGGGGTGAGCTATAAGCCCTCTAGTTGCGATATGATCGTTGGGATTAATGTTCCCATCTGTACTCATGGTGAGATGCAAGCCATGAGTATGAATGTGACATTAAGGATCCCGTATCATATGATGTTTGCATGATCATTCTTACTCCTATTGTGACTCAAGTGTGACATTTTACATTGTGTGACTACTTGACATTCCTTATTTGTTTGCCCTCGGACATTGGGTCACGGTTAGGTGCCATTGTTTCCGGATTGGGTTATTTTTTCTTCCGCCTCTTCGGACCGGGGGTCACGGTTTGGTGACAAGGTTCCGATTTGGGGTTACTCGACTTTCGGGCACGGTTAGGTGTACCATATTTCGAGTCTTGGATACGATTTGGTATCGTTTGTCGAATCGGGTGTCGTCCATCCCGAGAGTCTGGCCAGGTTTAGACTAGGACCGTATTATGATCGTCGTCCTACCAAGAGGTTGGAGTCTAGATGGTTTGTCTTGTGAGTTCATACTAAGTATATGTCTTACACTTGTTGAGTCGGGTCAACATAAGTGGGTTGACTTGGTCATTCTATTTCCTTGATTGTACATTCATCCTCATATACCATGCCTATTCTATTAAGAAAGTATTATGCCTGTTTCATCATGATTATTCATTATATCTCCTTGTACATTATTGTTCGTATATGTTGCATGATTAATATGTTTAATTAAGTGCTTGTTTACTTGCATTTTGACATATTGTGGCTGGGAGAACCTTGAGTTACTCCCCACTGACTGTGGCGTTCATGTTTACATGAATGACAGGTGGTGAAGATGCTTACGTGGGGAAGACGTGTGGGTTAGCGAGAACTAAACCCTTGGACCTTAGTTACTAGTTTAGAAACCTCTTATATGTTTATTCGTGGGATATCTTTTCCCCGTTTTCTAGACTTGGGTTGTAGTAACCTAAACTTGTCTATTGTAGTATTTGTTTCTTTTCGTTTTTGGCACCCGCGTATTAATCTTTAACTAGTAATTTAAAAGTTTTTAAAATATCACAAATTTCACTTTAATTTATTAGTTATATTTTCCGCGTTATCACGGGGTGTCACAAGCTGCGACGACCATATGCTAATCACAAATGAGAATTTGTATTTTTTAATTGCCCAACTGCCACCTTGATGGCCAATGTAAGTCATGTTTAGTCATGTAGTCACACCTTTAAATTTGTGTAACACGATGTTATGGAATTTAAATTCTTGCTCTTGTATTTTTTTTACAACGTTTTTATTTCTTTTTATGCAACCGATAAAAAGGTTTTTCTACTATGTTTTCATGGCTCTACGGGCAAGACCATGGGCTCTTCTATTTAGACCCTTTAATAAGTAACTAAAACATAAACAATGTTAATGAGCAAACAAAAGGGAAAGATCATCAAGGACTCCTTTAATGAAGTGATGCTTGCTTTCCATTCTCGCCGTATGAGTCAGCAATTGAAAGCAATCTGAGAACACATCCAAATACGAGATATCTCGACTACGCGCCCATTCCAAAACCTTCCTCACCCCCAGAGCCTCAGCTTGTAGGGAGGACTCCGCTCTGATCCTGACACTCCATTCAAACCAAACATCACCCATTTCACTAAAGGCAACCCAACCGATGGCAGCAGCATAAGAATTCTCCCAACTCGCATCCACCTTTACCTTCACGGTCTGGCATTGACCATAACCACCAACAACATAGAGAGGTCGGCTTTCATGAATCAAACACAGACCATCCCCATTCCCCTAGCTCCTCTGCGACCCAGGTGTGTCACTCCCAGTCTTCTCATCCCCGCTTAAAACAACGCTACTTGCCGTTGCCAACGTATGTGACCAAAGCTTAAAGACCACCTGGGGGACGCACATTTCACCTCGAAAAATAATAGTATTGAGCATTGTCCATATACACCCTAATGTCGCTAGGAACTGTAGAATGCGATGTTGACCTTCCTCAAGATTACCAATGTAATAGATCCAATCAATGATCCATTCCGCCACACTAATATTCGAGGTCAGACTAGTATTGATACCCAAAGACGAGCCAGCCCAGATCCTAGAAGTAACACAAAAGTCCCTAAACAGGTGTCCAATATCTCAATTTTCTCCCCGTCTTTAGTGCAAAGCTAACATGTTGGATCCAAACTCAGGTTCCTTTTAGCCAACTCACTTCCCTATGGAAGGGAATTTGTAATGATCTTCCACACCAGCACCTTCCATGTTTGAGGACCAGGCAGATGCCATAAGTGGATCTTGCAGAACCTCTTAACCATCGAGCTTAATCTTAACATGTCCTTCCTCGACCCCTTCCTTTTCATATAATTACCAAGCACAATACCATATCCACTCTTTTCCGTGTAAACCCTGCTACTGGTATGTGGCCAAAACACCTCATCCCTACTCCTAGAAACACTAAAAGGGATGGCCAGGATCCTTATTCGCACTTTCTTCCTTAAACATTTAGTTAACCATCCCCTCATTCCAACCACCATCATTATAGCAGAGATCCTTCACCCGAATATCCTTCAAAAACCAAGCTCCGAGGTTAAAAGACAGTCCTTTGGTTCCGGGACATTCCCATTATTCACCCATCTTGAATTCCAGGCATTCAGATTTGAATCTAACCATGGCTTCTAACCAATATTATCCATGATAAGAGTCAGACTATGAATAATACTTCGCGCCCCCCATGACAAATTTGAAGTATTCCTAACTATTATACCAACCTTAGATACATATGTCTCTAATATCTTCCCCCTGAAATGTAACATCTCGTGTCTGTTATGTTTAATTGATGTGTCAAAAGTGTGTGTTAACTGTGTTAGAAATGCGTGACGTCCGTATGTACGATATAGTGTACCCTTCTGAGGTTTGAGTACGGGAGCGAACTTCGGGACGAAGTTCATTCTAAGAGAGGAAGACTGTAATACCCCGTATTTTATATAATCGAGTAAACGGATATTTTTATATATTAATTATTATGTATTTTTATATTACTAATTATGTCGGGTTAATTGTTAGTCGAGAATTATGTTAAGTTATCGAGCTAAGTTATTTAAGACGGGTTTATAAGGAATTCGAAAGGTGAGCTAAACAATTAATCATCGACCCATTTGAGCTGGCCCAATAACATGTCCAGCCCAATAACCCTAACCCAATTTAACCCTAACCCTAAACCCTAAACCTAATTTACCCTAACCTCCCTCAACCCGCCTCCCTCATTCACGCCTCCCTTCTTCACCAGCTCCAAACTCAACCTTCACGCAATTCGAGAGAGAGAGAGAGAGAGGTGGTTGACGGCGCAGCAAGGAGGAGCACGGAGTGGTTGTCGACGCTTTGAGGAGATTTGTAGTGGCGGTTTTCGTGGCGATTAGGTGCGAGTTCCGTTCCTTTTCCATTTTGTCGTTTGTCGAGTAGTTTTAGTTGGCACAGTGTGTCTCAGTGGGGGTGGTAATGATGGTGGGTGTCGGGAAATTGTATTGGGTGGTTAGAGGCGCCCCTGTTGGTGGCGGTTAGGGTGTCTGTAGACGGCGGAAATGGTGGCAGGAGGTCTTGTCGACAGAGACCATAAAAACGGGTTTGGGTATGAGTTTTCAGGCGAGTTAGATGGGTAACTTTGAGGTGGCGCCACCGTGGACTTGGGGGAGGTCGAAATGGTGGTGCCACTGTACCTGGGTGCGCTGCTTGACGGCGAGTAGGGTCGTGGTTGTTTGGCAGAGGTTAGGTAATGGGTGCGGTGGTTGTAGGTTGGGTATTGGAGGTGTTTGGTGATGCGTGGTGGTGAACCAGGCCAAATGGCGGCCTGGGTTTGACTCGCCGGCGGTAGTCGACCACCTTGGGGTCGGTGGTTGGTGGCTGGGTCGAAGTGGGGGACACGGCTGGTGGTTGTCACGGTGGTTAGGTGGCGTGTGGAGTCGGGAAATGGGTTGGAAACCGTGGTTGGGGCGTGGTATTTAGCGGGTTGATTCGTGTCTTTATTATTTAAGTTATCGTACCCTTAATTAATTAATTAATCTGTTTCCGAGTCTTTTAAATAATTAAAGACGGGTTTGAGTCGGGTGTTGAGTTATTCAAATAATCGATTCGGGTTTTTATTAAAATCGCATAATTTGTTTAATCCTTTAATTATCATTTGATTTTAGTTCCGAGTTATTAAAATAAAATAATAATTAATCATAATTAATTATTCTGAGTCGGGTTTGTTAAAAGAGAAAAGTTACTATATCGGGAAAGTTTCTATTTTGGGAGATTTCTATATTTAGTAGTTAGGAATTATAATTATTATAATTATTCTAGGTGACGAATTCGTGAAGGATCGGTAACCAAATTCATTGCTTACTTTCTGGACTGCTTAACTGCTTAATTGGATTTGCTGGCACTTTGAGGTAGGGAAATACACTTGTCCTATTATCGTTGTTGTTGAATTGAGTTGACTTGATTCGTGGTTGTTGATTTACGTTATGTTTCATATACGAGAAGGTGATTGACTGAATTGACTATATTGAGTATGATATCACAACATCGGGTAACTGGCATGATTTTATGATTTATCAGTTCAATGTTTTACATATTGCATTGCATTAATTACCGTTGAGCATTTCATGTGCATTGGAGTTGGAGGAGGATGTGGTGGTGACGATGTTGGGATACGATGCGATGTTGTGATAAGGCCCAGGCGGGTTCTGCAGGACTTGCCCTGGTGTCCTCAGCTGCGAGCTGGCAGATCGGCTACGGTCGATATATATATAGTCTACCGGGGATCGGTATGGCTGGGTTGTCCGGGGTATGAGATGAGATATGAGTTGAGATGGAGATGGAGGTGACGGAGGAGCATGCATATCATATTTATTGTTTCATTGTTTTCCCTACTCAACCTCGTGGTTGACCCTGTGTATTCGTGAACGCCTGTGATGAACCATAATGGGGAGCAGATTTGACAGGTACTAAAGTTTAGCTGACTTGGGAGCTATGGGATGCGTGAGGACTTGGCCAATCTACCTAGAAGTCTAGACCACATAGAAGATTTTATCACTTAATTTATTTTCCGCTGCGGGTTGTATTTATCTTATATTAAGTATTAGTTGGATAATTTGTAATAAACACGTAATCGTTAAGTTTTAATTTAAAGTACTTTGGGTATTGTTGTACTTTGTTATTCACTACCTCGGGAAACCGAGATGATAACAGTCCGGTTTATTAGGGAATGTCTTGCTAAAGGCTCCTTCATAAACCGGGGTGTTACAAAGTGGTATCAGAGCGAACGATCCTCAGGCCTAAACCAATGAACCCAATGAACGTAGGATGTGTCCAAGTAAAATGAACCCCTGGGAATAAACTGATAGGAGCTCACAGTGCGGTTAAGAAGGCGCCCTTAATACGTTCTCTTTTGCCCTCTCAGTTTTGAACCAGGTAACCCGAGAGAAATTGAGTGAATGGGTAGTTAGAAGGAAAACCTTAAATATAATCGAGTGGATGTACACCTTGAGACCCATATGTTCTAACCATTCTACAGGACAACGTTACGGTAAGTATTTTGTATGAATGATGATGTGATCGTATGATGTTGTGGAAATGAGAAATAAATCTTCGTGTTCAGATTGATAATCAATGAAGTGTTGGAATGTGGTAATCGTGAGCGTGAAAATAATTACGAAATTATGATATTTACCTAGGTGGATGTTGAATGATGTGCTGATAGTACTATTATGTCTAGTGATATGCGGTTATGTGATCCCAAAGCCATGCTAGTATAGTCTTGTGATAGTAATAAGAAACACTATTGAATTGCATGTTTCTAGTCATAGCAATCATGATTAGATTTAAGGAGTAGATCGAGATGCAACGGGATTCTATGGGGTAGATGTTACGAAGGTATACAGTGTGAGATTTAAGTTAGGATGAGTTAGTATCGATGGTGTGGTTGTAAGAGCTTGGAACATAGTAGATGAATGACCTAGTGCTGAAACACGTTTGTTTGATTTTACTCCCTAATTGATCTCGCTGTCATTTCTTTTCTGTTAATCCCCTATGGATGAAAATTTTGTGAGAGATAGCCTCGTGAGTTAGTGTTCATTTGGCGTTGGTTTCATGCTTATATGATATACGGATTAGGTGTAATAAATATTTTAGTGGGCTGTGGTCAGGAAGTTCCTGTGCAGTGATGTTTTGACCAATGATTTTGTAAAAATCCTCATTTAAATTGTACTGATAATTTTTGCATAATTCCAACTCCATCGATCAGAAGATTCGCATATGTTTTCAAATTGTTAAGCCACGAAAATTCTTGATGTTTCTATATTAAATGGTACGTTTTGCAAACTGACCCAAGTTTCGAACCAATTGCCGTCACATACTTATTTGGAGCAACTGAGCTGTAAAATGCTTTAAAAATGAAATTCTTGTGCTTTAGACATAATTCTTTTTCCCCTGTGTTTTTAACTCTCGGTATGTTATAAAAAGTAATCTAACTCAAGTATTCGTTGGACGGTTATTTATTTGTGATTTTTGAAAGTTACAACGTGAATCATGACTTGTAAAATGTGCGTACTATGTGAGTCCTCATATAATTGTTTGGTTATTTCATGAGCCTTATTAATGTGATCTTATAATGTTTTATATGATGATAGTAGCACGCATGTTCAGTAGTTATGTATCTTAACAGGCGATAAAATTAAAGTCTAGTTGATAACATTGTTGGCATGATAGCGTGAGTAAAATTGGATAGCTTAAATTGATTCTTAATCAAGGGTGAAATATTTTATACGAGTCCAGTTGTTGCATATTTTATGTATGTTTGGCATGTTGTAATATCTCTAGTATGTTCATCATATTTGCATGGTGGTCGGATATACATAAATATAAAACTATGTTCTCATATCTTGGTAAAGTTGATGGCGTTAAAAGTTAATTTGATTGTTCTAATATACTCGCATGAATAATTATAATAATTATGTCCAAATGTTCACACATGTAGGATGCATCTAAGTTCTAACGTCTTTCATATGAGTTGTGTGCCAATAGTTATATTTATTACCCTCATCACATTAAATTATGTCAGTTGGACCTAAAACTATAACATGATAATAAACAATGTTGTTATTCCTTATTGAATATGTTCGTTATTATATTGTCATAAAATGCTAAAGTGATTCTTACAATTGTATGGGTGTGATATAAAGGAAACTGTTTGATATAACATGACAATTGGCATATCTATATTCTCCAGTCGTTACTATCAATTATATTATAATAAAATTGTCATGATAACTATGTTGGCAATTATAATGGGATAACTCTTTTGATGATTCACATGATATGCATTGGTTTAATTGATAGTCATTATAGTTACATTTAATTGAGCCTACGAGTTGCCTAAGTATTCAATCATGCAAATCAGAGAAGTTGTTCAAGTTGCTAATCTTTTATCATAGCTAGTGTTCTACAAAGTATATGATGGCAAATGTATATGTTTAAACTATTTATACAATATCTCTTGTTTTGCTGAGAATGAATTATACTAAGTTGTTGGACACAACTGAATGATATGGTTGCTAAAATGTGAAACATAGGTGTGATATGGAAGTAATGTTGTCGTTGTCATAGATCATATGTAGTTACTTTTATTGGGAAACGTGTTTTCAGAATTGATATCGTGCAAACAATTTTTATAATTTAAAGTATGAATTATGGGTATGTTGTTGATTGCTTAAATTCATCGACCTAATTCGTGACCTAAACCAGTGAGTGAGTAAAGGGTTGAATGGACGTGTCAATAAGATCCTGTGATTGTGATAGATAATAGTGGTAGATCTATTTCTGTGATATGTTTACAAATGTGAGAAGTTCTTAAATTGTTTGTTGATTTTGCTCTCGCTCGTTCATAGTCTATAATTGATCATCAAATTTGTTTAGTTGTGAAACCGTGTAAACCTTGGTTCCTTTCTTGTTGTTCTTTTAGTTTGATGTTGTGTTTTTAAGTTAAGCATGAGCTAGTAATAAATGCTACTTGTTGACAATAAGTTAATTCCTTAATAAAACCTCGTTTCGACCTTAATGTTGATGCGCAATCTCTTATCATGTATTCTTTCCTGTCACATGTGGTTGATAATGATTTTGTTGTATAGGTATATGAAAATTGAAAAGAGGTTACGAGGACGTAACCATGTTTCTAGTCGGGTAGGATTGTAAAATCTTAATGTTTATGTTGCACTTGTTTGTAGATGGTAGTTTTGACCAAGTAGATGTTTCGTTGTGGGGGTATCTATGCAAATGAGTTCTATACGTTTTATTCATACTTCTGTTAGTTGGTTGAGGTGAAAAAGGAGAATATAAGTCAAACTACTGGTATTGAGTTATGAGTTGTGGGGCCTTTGTGCCGAGTTATGTTTACGGTCCAGTGTGATCATGGTTATTGAGTTACTTGAGTTCGAGATCGAAATTTAGATGGAAGACGACGGTGTTCTCAGACGATTATTTAGTTGTTATGCATTTGTGTTCTCAGGTAGTTATTAGTTATAGTTAGTTGGGTTAAGTGAAGATGAGTTAAACTTCGGGACGAAGTTTATTTTTAGGAGGGCAGAATGTAACATCTCGTGTCTGTTATGTTTAATTGATGTGTCAAAAGTGTGTGTTAACTGTGTTAGAAATGCGTGACGTCCGTATGTACGATATAGTGTACCCTTCTGAGGTTTGAGTACGGGAGCGAACTTCGGGACGAAGTTCATTCTAAGAGGGGAAGACTGTAATACCCCGTATTTTATATAATCGAGTAAACGGATATTTTTATATATTAATTATTATGTATTTTTATATTACTAATTATGTCGGGTTAATTGTTAGTCGAGAATTATGTTAAGTTATCGAGCTAAGTTATTTAAGACGGGTTTATAAGGAATTCGAAAGGTGAGCTAAACAATTAATCATCGACCCATTTGAGCTGGCCCAATAACATGTCCAGCCCAATAACCCTAACCCAATTTAACCCTAACCCTAAACCCTAAACCTAATTTACCCTAACCTCCCTCAACCCGCCTCCCTCATTCACGCCTCCCTTCTTCACCAGCTCCAAACTCAACCTTCACGCAATTCGAGAGAGAGAGAGAGAGAGAGGTGGTTGGTTGGCGCAGCAAGGAGGAGCACAGAGTGGTTGTCGACGCTTTGAGGCGGCTGTAGTGGCGGTTTTCGTGGCAGTTAGGTAAGCAGTTCCCGTTCCTTTTCCATTTTGTCGTTTGTCGAGTAGTTTTAGTTGGCACAGTGTGTCTCAGTGGGGGTGGTAATGATGGTGGGTGTCGGGAAATTGTATTGGGTGGTTAGAGGCGCCCCTGTTGGTGGCGGTTAGGGTGTCTGTAGACGGCGGAAATGGTGGCAGGAGGTCTTGTCGACAGAGACCATAAAAACGGGTTTGGGTATGAGTTTTCAGGCGAGTTAGATGGGTAACTTTGAGGTGGCGCCACCGTGGACTTGGGGGAGGTCGAAATGGTGGTGCCACTGCATTGTGCACAGGTGCGCCGCTTGACGGCGAGTAGGGTCGTGGTTGTTTGCGGAGGTTAGGTAATGGGTGCGGTGGTTGTAGGTTGGGTATTGGAGGTGTTTGGTGATGCGTGGTGGTGAACCAGGCCAAATGGCGGCTTGGGTTTGACTCCGGTGTGAGTCGACCACCTTGGGGTCGGTGGTTGGTGGGTGGGTCGAAGTGGGGGACACTGGTGGTGGTCACGGTGGTTAGGTGGCGTGTGGAGTCGGGAAATGGGTTGGAAACCGTGGTTGGGGCGTGGTATTTAGCGGGTTGATTCGTGTCTTTATTATTTAAGTTATCGTACCCTTAATTAATTAATTAATCTGTTTCCGAGTCTTTTAAATAATTAAAGACGGGTTTGAGTCGGGTGTTGAGTTATTCAAATAATCGATTCGGGTTTTTATTAAAATCGCATAATTTGTTTAATCCTTTAATTATCATTTGATTTTAGTTCCGAGTTATTAAAATAAAATAATAATTAATCATAATTAATTATTCTGAGTCGGGTTTGTTAAAAGAGAAAAGTTACTATATCGGGAAAGTTTCTATTTTGGGAGATTTCTATATTTAGTAGTTAGGAATTATAATTATTATAATTATTCTAGGTGACGAATTCGTGAAGGATCGGTAACCAAATTCATTGCTTACTTTCTGGACTGCTTAACTGCTTAATTGGATTTCTTTGGCACTTTGAGGTAGGGAAATACACTTGTCCTATTATCGTTGTTGTTGAATTGAGTTGACTTGATTCGTGGTTGTTGATTTACGTTATGTTTCATATACGAGAAGGTGATTGACTGAATTGACTATATTGAGTATGATATCACAACATCGGGTAACTGGCATGATTTTATGATTTATCAGTTCAATGTTTTACATATTGCATTGCATTAATTACTGTTGAGCATTTCATGTGCATTGGAGTTGGAGGAGGATGTGGTGGTGACGATGTTGGGATACGATGCGATGTTGTGATAAGGCCCAGGCGGGTTCGCAGACTTGCCCTGGTGTCCTCAGCTGCGAGCTGGCAGATCGGCTACGGTCGATATATATATAGTCTACCGGGGATCGGTATGGCTGGGTTGTCCGGGGTATGAGATGAGATATGAGTTGAGATGGAGATGGAGGTGACGGAGGAGCATGCATATCATATTTATTGTTTCATTGTTTTCCCTACTCAACCTCGTGGTTGACCCTGTGTATTCGTGAACGCCTGTGATGAACCATAATGGGGAGCAGATTTGACAGGTACTAAAGTTTAGCTGACTTGGGAGCTATGGGATGCGTGAGGACTTGGCCAATCTACCTAGAAGTCTAGACCACATAGAAGATTTTATCACTTAATTTATTTTCCGCTGCGGGTTGTATTTATCTTATATTAAGTATTAGTTGGATAATTTGTAATAAACACGTAATCGTTAAGTTTTAATTTAAAGTACTTTGGGTATTGTTGTACTTTGTTATTCACTACCTCGGGAAACCGAGATGATAACAGTCCGGTTTATTAGGGAATGTCTTGCTAAAGGCTCCTTCATAAACCGGGGTGTTACATGAAAGCAGCAAAGAAGAGTACCCTTCACCCGACACCAGCCTCCACGCATGTTTACCGAACAATGCCTGATTAAGGCATTAAATATTACGAATACCAAGGCCGCTTTCACTCTTAGGCAAACTAATGAAATTTCTACTACATCAATGGAGAGTTTTCCTTGATCTGCACCCCGCCCACCAAAAATGTGACAAAAGAGAGTTAATCTTATTGGTCACACTTACCTGTATTTTGAACACCGATAGAAAGAAATTAGTGAGATTTGATAGAATGGAAGAGATCATTGTAAGCCTCCCAGCTGACGTTAGAAAAACCCAATTCCACGAGGAAATATGCTTGGTAACGTCTTCAATAACGCCTTTAAATAAGTTGATAAGGCTAAATTAGTATCACCTAAATCATAATAATCCTATAATACTACTACCTAATAGCTAGTGGCAAGACAAGTATCGAATCCACAGGGAGGCGGTAATATTCAGTTTGATAATATTTAAAGTGTCTCAAAGTAACAATTTCTTGAAGATTGGTTTAGTTGATTTCTAAGAACTAATTGCAAAATAATAAAGGATGTAAAAAATAATATTAAAAGGTCTAGGGAGCGGGTTCACTAGGTCAATTATCCGGGGGTGTATTTTAATCAATTATAAGGTCAATCGAATTACCTAAGGTCACAAAATCAGTCGATTCAATTATGCACTTTAGATTTAGTTTAACATGCAATCGCTATATTTAAACTATACCTATCTGATTATCGCAGCCTATATTAATTCTAACCCGGTCGGAGAAAGCCTTAATTCGCTAGACTAATTATCAATTCAGGCCTAAATCAATTAATTAGAAGAAGAACATAATCAAACAATAATTCATGCGATATTACTAACAATTAAATCATTAACCCCTTTCTAATCAACCTAGATCTCCTTTACCCTAGATAAAGTGATTAACTACTCATGTTAAGGGAATTAACAACAATAACATAAATAAAAGACATAATTAGGAGCATATGAGATGAACGAATAAGCAATTGAATAACTATAACTAGATTGAATAATAATTGAAGAATGATTAATAAAGTACAGTAGCAATTATTGAAGAACAAATTGTAGATCCGAAATAATAATGGTAGCCGACTAACTTAAGAGTTGTAGGAGTTCTAATGATAATAAAAGTGTAACCTAATAACATAACACGAGTCTTATATTTATATTACAAATTAGATGTCTTTTAGGAAATATCAGAAACGTCTTCAGTATGCTAAATACTCGATCGAGTACAAGACACTCGATCGAGTACTCGGCCACTCGATCGAGTACAGGACAACTCGATCGAGTACATATGCATCTCAGCATCACTCGTGCAATTCTTCATCACTTCTCATCTTTCGCTCTTCTAGATTTCCGTGCCATGCTTCGTGTATCTCATCATGCCAACTCCGTGGTGCTACATTTCATCCTTTTACTCCATAAATGCACTATTTTTGCATTAAACATCAAATAGCGACAGTATCGACATTCTAATATAATTGGCATATAAATAACTTAATTAGCACGAAAAACGTATCAAAAACATACAACTTAAAGGGAGTCATAAAAGTATATATAAATATGATTCATCAAACTCCCCCAAACCAACTCTTTGCTTGTCCTTAAGCAAAGTAAACACACAATACAAAATGGGAATCATACAAATGATGAATGAATAACTCAGAGCTAATGTTGATGCACATACAAATTTCAAGCTATCCACATCTATAACAAAGTAGTGACCAAAATTGTGCCAATAAAACAAATTCAAAGGGATGGGTAATAGAAAAAAGCAGCTCAAGTCTTAAGATATAACATGATACCGTAATATAGACAATAACCACTTCTACAAAAAAATCGCGGGAAACTGACGGAAAAAATCCGTCAGTAACGGCAAAAAACCGTTAGCATTTTCGTTTCCTGACGGAAATTCCGTTAGGAATCAGCGTTAGCCATTTTCGTCACTAAAATCACTGTCCTGACGGATTTTCCGTCAGTAAAAGGCAATTATTGACGGATCACTGACGGAATTACCGTCGTCCAGTAACAATAGGTGACTGACGGAATTTCCGTCAGTACAGTGATTTTACTGACGGATTTTCCGTCAGGACAAGGACACGTGGCATTTTTAGCGGTTGATTTGAAATTCTGAAAACCTGGCCTATGACGGAAATTCCGTCAGGAGCGTGACACGTGGCACTGAACTGGAAAACCAAATTCTATGCCTTTGACCGAAATTCCATCAGGAAAGTGACTTTCCTGATGGAATTTACATCAGGATTATTAAAATGCAGTGGCTGGAAACAACAGCTTGCTGCTCAGCCACGATGCGTATTTGCATCGTTTCAAATACAGCCACGATGCCTATTTGCATCGTTTCAAATACAACTAAAACCTGCAAAACACATATACAATCGTCGATCGCCAAGCGGGAATCCATTTTCACGTCGACCGCAATTGCGGGAATCAAGAGAGGCTACAAAAGAAAATTGAACGCAAATTTTTTACATAAAAAGTCGGGCAAATTCGTACATTGTCTTACTAATTAAACACAAATCAACAATGTTTTTTCATACTCCCTACTAGACGACAATACTAACCTAGCTAAAGGCTCTAACTAAAGGCTCTAACCTATAGGCTGAATAAAACTACCACCTCCAAACCCGTGTCCGTCATCCGCAAAGTCGTCTCAACCATGTGGATTAAAACGTGAGCACGTGTTTGGGGGTCGAGATGCTTGCATATCAGCCCAAGCCTTTAGCATTGCCGCCATTTATTCGACCTGTTGACGAACAATTTCTTCAAGAGCTAGTCGAACGGTTCGCTCATCATTCATTTGAGTGGAAAGCTGTGAAATCAACAAAATTTAACACTTCACAAAATTTTTAACAATATTATTAACACATCACAAAATTTTCACAAGACAACATACATTTAAACAAAATGGGCTTCTATCCAAAGTCAACATGCATCAACAACAACAATAATTTAACAACAATTACAATAATAACTACTATCCTAAATTAATTAAACTAATTAAACAAAAATTAATTAAAAGGAGATTAAAAAATACCTAATTAACTTCACAAATAATTAAAAAGAAAGAATGAGAAAGAAGGTGGATGGCAGCGGCGGTGGACGGCGTGGTGGACGGCATGGCAGTGGCTGTGGAGGCGGAGCACAAAGAACAAAATTAAAACAAGACAAGGAAAAGGTAAAGAGAAAGGAGAGAGGAAGGAAAGACAAAAGAGATTACCTAATAGTGACGGTGACGGCGTGGTGGTGTTGGTGGTGGCGGTGGCGCCGGAAGTGGAGGAGGGTGGTGGTGGTGTTGGGTTTTAGAGGGTTAGGGTTAGGAGTTTTTAATTGATTTGGGGGGAAGTAATTAGTAAAGTGTCGAGGGAGATTGTGCGCGTTTGAGATAAAAGACGTGTCTGACGGAAATTCCGTTAGTGTTATTGCGTTCCTGACGGAAATTTTGACAGTATTGTTGTACTACTGACGACTATTCCATCAGAGGTGCAATTATTCACTCAATAATTCACCCAACACAGTCACGGGAGCATCTGACGGACATTCCGTCAGTAATAGGTTTTTAGTGACGAAATTTCCATCAGAGGCTCACTTATTGTGACAGCTGGGTTGCACAATGTGTATAAAATATCTGAAACATCTGACGGAAATCCCGTCAGTCATTCGCTAGTACTGACGAAAATTTGGTCAGATGCCCAGTTATTTTAACAGCTGGTGTGCACCTCTGTGTGTGAGAAACATCTGACGGAAATTCCGTCAGAAGTAAGAGTTTTCTGACGGATTTTCAGTCACATACTATTTAGCGCCATTGACTTTGTCAACGCGCCAATAATATCTGACGGAATTTCCGTCAGAAATGAGTACCGACGGAAACGCCTTCAGAAAACCGTCAGTTTCCCGTGTTATCTGACGGCTTTTTTTTCCGTCAGATTTTCCGTTACTACCCCGCGTTTTCGTTGTAGTCCGTGCAAAAAACTTTTCGATCTTGCAAGACAAATTAATCGGATTCTCGCGGATTCGCTGATGCACTCATAAGTATGGGTGATTTATGTGTAAGATAAAAAGAAATAATATCACTCATTCAACTTATGAGACATGCATGCATTCTAATGTGATAGCAATTTCTCCAACTAATAAGCATTTACAATAAAGACAAAAGTACATGTATCAAGGACAACAAAAGGTGACAAATGAGTAAAAATGGTACATAAGTGGTTTGTGCCAAGGCTCGTATGTATATGTCAGGCTGGGACGGTAGTCGCAGCGCTAAAACCAAAACCAAATCTATGATAATAAGTACAAATTAACCCAGTTAGAGAAATTATCTCAACTTGGACAACACATGAGAGGTAAAATAACTACTCCCCAAAATTACATTAGACTCTAGTAACGATCATTTTGATCTCTTAACAAAACAAATGAAGCATCTTAACTTATTCTTTTTTTTTTTTCGGACTTTTCTTTTCTCTCTCTCTCTTTTTTTTTTCTTTTTCTCTTGCTTCATACCTTTCTCTCTTTTTTTTTTTCAACATAAGGAATACAACACAATTGCTAATAAAAATTCTACTACACCCACATGACAATAATAAGTCCCAACCCAACTATAATAGTAAAATAAACATAATAAACAAGCAACTGCGACTGTCCCGATAAGGTAGACAGATTCTTGGATTGTAGCTATTAGATGGAATATAAAACGGCTACAAGGGTTCAAACGGGCTAATCAAAAGGTAATGTAAGGCTTATTTGAACAGTTAGAACAACCTTTTCTCATGTACTTAGTCATATGAACGCATAAAAGTTAAGAAACTAATGTCACACTTATGCAGTTTGATATTACATGTTCTACAAGGAGAACCGCACTTAAGCCTAATTGACAATGAGACCAGTTTATTAATGTTCCTGGCCAAGGAAGCTCTATAGGCCTCAGAAATTGAAGTGGTTTACAACATAACTTTGTCAAATCTACTTAGCATAAGGCATGTCAATACAGTCAAGACTTGAATTATGAGCTTTGTTTTCATGAATAACGGTCAAAACAATGTACATGGATAATTATATTGGGATTCAAATGCAAAAACAATGCAAATTATCATCATTACTACTCAATTCATCAAGACTCGACCTGAAATAAAGGAAAACATGTTTTTGGATTTTGAAATTTTGAAATTTTTATGGATTTTTCTATTTTAAAAAGCACACAACAGTAATTAAAGCACACAACTGAAATTACATCACACAACTGAAATTAAATCACACAACATAGATAAATACTCCCTCAAACCTAAATGTCACTGTGACACCCCCACATACCAAGGTGCCTTACCAGGACCACCCTAGCATGAGAGACCTTCACCATCCGGTTGGCCGAGGTTAGTATATCATACTTACCATCCCAAAACAACATTTATTAAAGTATAAATAGTTAATGATTACATGTTCCAAAAACCAAAATAAAGATTATTAATGTTCAACAACTGAAACTGAAAGATAAATCTCATGATAGAGGAAGCTAGACTCGAGTGATGACTCCCCATCTCGTCCCCATAGCTAAAAATCATCATCACCTGTCACAATATGCTCACCATCCCCGAATGGATAACCACAAATTTTACAAAACAACAACGGGGTTAGTTTACTGCATAATCAAGAAAAGACAAGTATGATAAGATATCAGCTGATCATCATCCACCTCCAACTCCCAATCACATCAAGTAACTGACTACACACTAAAGTGTGTAGCCCTGCCAGATTACCCATCACAACAGATAATCCTCACCGCCAGTGGGGGACCGCAGCCTTGCCACCTAAGCCCCGCTCATCAACGAGCGATAACCCTGTTCATTAATGTGCACATCCCCTCCTATGGCGGGTTCCACAGAGGGCGAAACTAGGACGTGAAGCCACTCCCGCAAGTGACTCCACTCAGCCAAGGACGCACCTCGCAAACATCATCATCAACCATCACAACACCAACACCAACTCCAATACACCAACAACAATCAGCAGATGATCAATCGTACAACAATTACTACACAATCTTATAACAGTTAAACAGTAAACCGAGTAGGGAAACCCTACCTTTTCGCAATCCAAGCACACACAAGCAATCAATAGCAATTCTCCATGACACCGTGACCTACACACAATAATCACATAATTCCAATTACCACATGCCAAAACCCCTTTCCCTCAAATCACAAATTAGGGCAAAACACTAAAAGACAATTAATGAAAATATTATGAAATAAGAGGCTTACTGTAACACCCCCATTTATTTAGGAGCCTTTAGCAAGACATTCCCAATAAATAGGACTGTTACCATCTCGGTTTTCCGAGGCAGTGAATAACAAAAGTAAACAAATTCAAAGTACGTTATTAAAATACAATGAAAGGTTTTATTACACTTTACTTCTGACTGAGATAAAATAATAATTACAAGTTTACGCAGCGGAAATTAACATAGTCTATGCATAATTTAAATATCGTCTGAAACTAAGTGATCTAGACTCCTGCAGGTCCGAAAGCTCACACGCCCAAGCTCCCCATATCCAGCTAACCCAAAACCTGTTATTTAAATCTGCTCCCCATTTAACCGGAAATATTAAATGGTTCACCACAGGACGCCATCAATTAAAGCAGGCATCAATTTTATTTTGACACAGAAGCAAACACGTCAACCAATGGTTGAGTAGGGATGAATAGAACAGTAAGAAAACACATTCAATAAACTTAAACCGTCTAGAAGCATTAGAATCACAGACCGTTAATTAACGACGTTACCTCACAGACCGATTAACGGCAATCACGGACCAACTTAATGGCAATCACAGACCAACTTAATGGCACACGGACCGATTAACGGCAATCACATACCAACTTAATGGCAATCACGGACCGATTAACGACAATCACGGACCAACTTAATGGCATACTCGGACCAACTTAATGGCATAATCG
The DNA here is from genome assembly GCF_048544455.1 of Silene latifolia. NCBI lineage: Eukaryota > Viridiplantae > Streptophyta > Magnoliopsida > Caryophyllales > Caryophyllaceae > Silene > Silene latifolia. Next base: position 119,208,783 of record NC_133531.1, read on the forward strand.
GACCAACTTAATGGCATACTCGGACCAACTTAATGGCAATTATTCTTATTTTATTCACGGAGCCCAAATGCCAATTTGCTTATCACCTTCCCACCTTAATAACAATAGACCTACAATAATAACCATGCGATATAACCAAATTCCGATAACACAATTATCAATTAAACATAAAATTGAGTAGGGGATCCCTACCTTTTAGCAAATCCGCGCACACAACCAATTAGTAACGTTCTTCTACTATTCGCGTCTTTGCTTAATCTAGAGGTGACTAGAGACGGAAAGGAAACATGAGATGGCTATGATAAAGGCTAGACAAGTTGACGGCGTGCTCCTCTGGTTTCGTCGTTCACTTTTTATTTTATTTTTTTTTATTTTCTTTCTCTCTTTCTTGTGTGTATATAATAACGATAAGGGTTTAGGTATAATAAGGGATTTAGGTTAGTAATTGGTGGCTTATAAAATAATTTTCCTAATACTATTAATCCTATTTTATTCCATAATATATACCGTCATAAAAATTAATGCTAATACTCCTTGACTCCAACATTTAATTATAATATAATAATTTTCCGACGTGGAATTAGACGGGTATTACAATCTACCCTCCTTAAAATGAACTTCATCCCCGAAGTTCGCTCACACTCGAAATCGTCACAGCCTCCAATACCGTCTATACTACCATAATCATACATACTTATAACTCCCGTTTTATGATACCATCCACCTTATAATAATATCACAATAAAAGATCTCAAAAGTATTTGTCTTACATTCTATCCCCTTAAAATGAACTTCGTCCTCTATGTTTTTAAACATACAATCCCAAATAGTCACTCCACTAAATGCCAACACCCACGACAACACCACCTAAAGCAAAATCACACCGAATCCGCTATCCCTTACAACATAATTCTAACACTAACTAGGTAACTCACCACAAAATACAAGATAAAATGTACAACTATGACCAACAGTTGTGTGACATCCTCTCCTCTTAAGACAATGGTTATGTCCTCGTAACCTCATATACTAATCAAGACACTATGCCATTACATCCCTAATAATAACCAAGTGAAAACATATCAGCTTAGGACCAAATAAAAGAACCTTTCACAGCTCGCTCAATTATCTAGATCCTTGGTTAAAAGTAATCTTGAATATTAGACCACACTTACGCCATCTAACAAGGAGGTATACTAAAATATTATCACCATTACAAGAATACACACGTATAAAACCTTTGAATTAGACAACCCAATCTCTGACATTAAATTACCCCAAACATACTTCCCATTTTACTAATTCAGACTCAAAATAATGACAATATAATAAACTCAATAATCAATTTAAACATAAAATTGAGTAGGGGATCCCTACCTTTTAGCAAATCCGCGCACACAACCAATTAGTAACGTACTTCTACTATTCGCGTCCTTGCTTAATCTAGAGGTGACTAGAGACGGAAAGGAAACATGAGATGGCTATGATAAAGGCTAGACAAGTTGACGGCGTGCTCCTCTGGTTTCGTCGTTCGCTTTTTTTTTTTTTTTTTTTTATTTTCTTTCTCTCTTTCTTGTGTGTATATAATAACGATAAGGGTTTGGGTATAATAAGGGATTTAGGTTAGTAATTGGTGGCTTATAAAATAATTTTCCTAATACTATTAATCCTATTTTATTCCATAATATATACCGTCATAAAAATTAATGCTAATACTCCTTGACTCCAACATTTAATTATAATATAATAATTTTCCGACGTGGAATTAGACGGGTATTACACTTACCGACACAATCGACGCAAGGAAAGATGAACTAGACTCACGAACGATCCACGCAAATGAGAGAGAGATTTGGAGAGGATTAGAGTTACGTTGTATTGTTTAGGTTTTGTAAAAATGATTAGAAACTGTTAAACACGTCTTAAATAACTCTAATCCTTTCTAAATCAAACCGCGGAAGTAATACCCGTCAGACCAGATACTCGGTCGAGTATAGAGTATACTCGGACGAGTATTCCCATACTCGGCCGAGTATTCCTGGGCAGTAAACTATCCAGAAACACACGACACACTTACTCGGCTGAGTAAGCCATATTCGACCGAGTAACAGGCTTAGAAAACCGTAGTATTACAGTCTTCCCTCCTTAAAAAGAACTTCGTCCCCGAAGTTCCAACTTAACTTATAAAACATGGACACCTAACACTAACTCCACCAACCACGCTTACTTCCACAACATGGCTCACGATATCGTCTCAACTACAGCATAGTCTCTCAATACTAACTCCATAGTACTATCGAATACCCACAACATAAGTGTTGCCAACTCTGTCTTACTTCCATAACGCTCACTAGCAAAATCAATACCAAGACAATCCACTAGACAAGATCAACCACCAAAACGGAATGTTATATTCTACCACCCTTAAAACGAACTTCGTCCTCGAAGTTTACTCACACACATAAACATCATCACCCAATCCGTTAACACTATCGAAATTTACTCACACTCCTAAACATCATACTACTACAAGCACTGCCATTACCTGTAATAAAATCGACCATCACACAAATCCATTCTTATTCTACACCAACACTCAAACTTCCAATTGCAACTTGTATGGCCATCAAACTCTCTTGTCGCATCATACTCCTCTTAAGATAAATTTTACGTCCTCATAACTCACTAATACTAGGACCTTTGCTATACCTCCCATAATCCTCATTACCCCTGCATGTCAACGATAACCCACTATAACCTCAACACCTACAACCATTCCTATATCCAGGGTTTTCTTTCTCTAAGAGTTCTTGTGCCTCCAATTATTGTGCCCTCCATCAAACCTATATCATAAAATCCTCAGTATAACCACTACTCCATCTCTTCACATGACCGCCAAAGGACATACTTCTTTATACATGCACTTATTCCCATAATCATAACTCACGATCCACGATTGTTATACACATTCACACTAGATCCTCAAGTTCTCCTGTTTATTGCCGTAAAACTCCTCCATAACTCAACATAATACTAGTTCTCAATACCCTATACTCACTGTCCCAATAAAGATCACGAACCACTTGTCGCTTCCAGCTCAGCACACACCCATTCCACAAAACTCTTACCACAACTATGTCCCAATAACAGAATATCACTATACCATGACAACAACGGAAATACACGCAACTTTATTCCATATCATACTCTACTCTCACTCCCAAGCCGAAACTGGTAAGAAACATTGATAAACAAAACAACACTCTATATGGCCACACCGACACTGACAGCAAACAGCAGTAAACAAACAACAATTTATATAACTGATATATACTTTCGAAAGTTCGTCTCATTAGTAAATAAACAGCAATCTTTATAACCGTGCCCGGATCGCCACTCGAGGCACAACAACCAAATCAATAGTCATCGCAACTTTTACAATCCCATAACACTGACTCAGTACAACTTCCTTGACCCGAAGACTTTCTTAAAACCGCTTTACTAGATCATAACGCAACACATTACACGAAATAACATATAACGACTTATAACTATCACACCATACCATTACTCGTGAGGTCAGAACCTCACACAAACATTTACACATATCATGGACCCATAAACAAATCTTGTTGGAATATGTGTCCTCAACAATAGTGCGATCACATGTTTAAATCTCATATTAAGAATACGTAAGGGATGATTCATTAATACAGTCAACTGATCATCATTAATCGGTAATGATTGGCTAACTAGAGTTTGACATTACTGTCGTTTGACGGTGGTGATCAGTTGATCCCTTAACGTCACACCTAAAGGACAATTCCCTTAATAGACAAATTGATTAATTGTATGACGATACAAGTTAATCAATTCCTTAAAATTGAACAATTCAATTATGAGAGAGAATATTTATATCTTATTGTAATGAGATTAAATAAGATTTATTTTAGTAATTGAATTACTATATTACTAAAACTGTTTATTGTTTGTGAAACAATTGAGATAAGAATGAATGGTTAAATATAATTACAAGATGTTGTGAATTATAATTATATGACTTATTTTATTTATGTGATCAAGTATCACTAGTCAATTTGTTATATGTAATTTAATTAATTTATAAAATGATATTTATTTGATAAATATGCATTTAATTAATTAATAACATGTAACATACTACATGTGATATATTGTGTGACAAATGACAAATTGACAAAATAAAATGGTAGTCCATTTTATATGATATGGACCAAATAGAGGGAGTAGTAGTGGTGTGAGGATGATGTTATTTTATGAGATAAAGTGCACATCATTATAGCTATTTGTTTACTAGCCTTGCACCTACTCTAATTCTCTTACACATCTATAATGTTGATAAGAGTAAAAGGGAAAAGGAGATTCCAATTCTTGGCATTTTCTCCTCACCACCACCGGTTTTCTCTCCTCTCTCTCTAAGAGAATTGTTCTCTTATTTTCCTACACACATTCATTCATTAACATTTTTTTTGGTGAAAATGTGAAAATATATTAATAATAGGAATAATTAAAGTTTTACAAGATCACCAAACTACAAGAAATATTTTCGATCTAATACATCAGGTAAACAATACTAATCATACACTGGTTCCCACGGCAAATGATTTATCTTCATTGTCCATTTTCTCTCTTGACATCTCCCTTTTATATCATGCTTCACTTGTCTAAGGATGTATCTAGGCGCCATCACTCTAGCTTCTAGTCTCGCAATATTTCTGGCATTCCAGATATGATACCAGAGAGCCACAATTGCAGCCCCAATAATCTGCTTCTTCATCAAAGAGTTGCACCTCCATTTAAGGAACCAATCCACCACCCTTGCCTTAGGAATTTGAATACCAATCCACTCATTGAAGAGATCCCAGCAATGTGTGCTAAAAATACACTCAGAGAAAAGATGGTGATGAGTTTCAGTCTGAAAAGAGCATATTGCACAAGCCACATCATTAGTGATCCCAAAAGCAAGAAGTCTATCCCTAGTCATCAGACGTTCCTGAACTACAAGCCAGCCAATAAAAGAATGTCTGGGAATCAGAGTCCTGTTCCAGATAAAAGGATACCAGATCACAGGTTGTTGCTGCCCCATAAGCCATATGTACCCACTGGACACAAGATACCTCCCTGGCAGCAAAGCCCAAGTCCCATTAACAAACCCATTTTTCAGTATGTCCTTTACTTGACAAATTTTGCGCCAAGTCCAACTAATATTAACTGAGGGTTTATAATCAATCCAGTCCTTCCCTTTCATATACACATGACAAACCCACCTAAGCCATAGATGATCACTCTTCATAGCCAGCCAGCTGGTGTATTTACCTATCACTGCAGTGTTTGATAATCTGGAATTAACAATGCCCAGGCCACCATGCTTCTTATCCTTGCAAATATTATCCCATTTAACAGAAGGAGTTTTAACATATTGATCAGAACCAGACCAGAGGTAGTTCCTACAAATCCCTTCTATCCTATCAATTACAGTAAGAGGGATAACAAAAATTCGTGTCCAATATGAATGCAGTTGACTAAGGACAACTTTTATGAGGACAAGTCTCCCTGCATAACTCAATTTCTTAGCCCCCCAACTTCGTATTCTAGCCACCACCTTCTCAATAATTCTTGTGCAATAACCAATACCCATCCTTTTATGAGAAATGGGCACCCCCAGGTATCTAAATGGGAAGACACCAGGCTTGAACCCAGAGATTCTCAGAATATAGTCTATCTCACCTTGCTCCATACCATTAAAATAAATGTCAGATTTATCAGTGTTCATTTCTAAGCCAGAAGAGAAAGAGAAAGTAGCAAAAGCCCTTAGCAGCACCTTAATGGAAGTTCTATCTTCCCTACTGAACATCAATAGATCATCAGCAAAACAAAGGAGGGGAGATAAGGGATCCCCCTGCCTAATCTCCCTTTTGCCAGGGAAATACCCAAAAGAAGAGCCATTAAGAGCAATAGTGTACCAAGGAGTGGTCACACAGGCCATAATCCAATTGATCATTCTCTTAGGAAATTGCAAGGCCTTCAGCATTTGATCAATAAAACTCCATTCCACTGAGTCATATGCTTTCTTTAAATCTATCTTCATAATACATCTAGGGGAGCAGGCTTTCCTCTTATAAAGCCTAACTAGGTCATGACATATCAAAATATTATCAACAATGTCCCTACCCTGGATGAATGCACTTTGGGACTCACTTACAATAGTAGGCAGAACTTTAGCAAGTCTATTGCACAGGACCTTAGAAATGATTTTGTACAAGACATTGCAGCACGCAATAGGTCTAAAGTCAGCAACTGTAGCAGGACGAGATTTTTTAGGGATCAAAGTAAGAGTAGTGGAGTTCACCTGTCTTAACAATTGCCCAGAAATGAAGAATTCCTGCACAGCCTCAACAATATCACCTTCAATGATTACTGAAGCATCCCTGAAGAACTGAGAAGTATACCCATCTGGGCCTGGGGATTTATTGGCGGGAATAGACTTCAGAGCAGTATGAATTTCCTCAATTGTAACATTCCTAACCATCTCCTCCCCTTGCTCAATACTCACCACCTTCCCTTGCCTCACAGTAGGTACATGTATCCTCCTAACAGGCTTACTAGACCCTAATAAAGCTTTATAGTAATCAATAAAAGCCTCTTCAATTTCAGGAACGGTATTGCACTGATGCCCTGCCATATCCTGAATAGTCATGATCTTATTACTCAGTCTTCTAGCCTTAACGATGCTATGAAAATAACTCGTATTATCATCACCATCCTGCATCCAATGAGCCTTAGCTTTTTGGGCCAAGAAACTTCTCCTAGCAGTCTCCAAATCTCTATAACATTGAGAAGCTTCTTTTACTTCCTGTTGTATCACCAAGTTGAGTGGATCAGCATGTAATCTTTCCTGAACAGCATACAGATGATGCTTAGCAAACTTAGCAGAGGTTTCAATGTTAGCAAAAGCAGTACCATTCAACCCCTTCAAAGGATGTTTAAGCATTTTCAGTTTCTTCACCACCTGGAACATCTTAATTCCATATAGAGGTTTGTCTCATATTTCTTGAACTAGGGCAAGAAACTGAGGGTCCCTACCCCACATATTAAAGTACTTGAAGGAGCCCTTCCTCTTATCAACACCGGCAACCAAATTTATAGTGCAGGGACAATGATCAAACTCCCCTTCAGGATGGAACATAGTAATAGAATCATGATAGTGATGAAGCCAATCATCATTACTCATAGCTCTATCAATCCTACTGAACACCATGGCACCTGGTTCACGCTTGTTGTTCCAGGTAAAGAAGGCACCATGGGCAGGAAGATCAACAAGGCCACAATCATCAACACATTCTTGGAAGCCTCTCAACTCATAAGAAGTAACCTCAGACCCCACTCTTTCACACATAGCAAGTACATTATTGAAATCACCCATTACCAACCATGGACCATTAACAACTTGTCTCATGTTTCTCAAAGAAGTCCACAAAGGAATTCGTTCATGAACCTTATTAAAACCATAAATAACAGACATCCACCAAACCTGTCCAGTAATACAGGTGACCTTGACATGAATAAATTGAGCTTCAATACTGATGATGTCTATAGTATAATTCCCAGAATCCCAAATTAGCCATATCCTACCCCCATCATGAACAGAAGTATTATGCACCAAGCTCCAATTAGTACCAATTCCCTGATGTACTTTATTAATAGCATTCACCCTAACTCTAGTTTCTAATAAACCAAAAATTCCTACATTATTAGTATGCAGAAAATATCTAACCTCCTTCTGTTTATTCACACTATTAATACCCCTCACGTTCCAGAAGCCAATGCTACCCATGCTCATTCTGAGAAGAACTACCCTCCATTTCCCCTGCTAGGACTCTCCTGTAATGAACAGAATGTTCCAAAACCTCCATAAAAGTTCTTGTTCCACTGCCCAAACATATCCCACCATGCCTAGTCGTCTTGGTAATGATTCTGGCAGGTGTGAATGATCTCATAATAGTTGGCATTGGTGTAACCATCCCTGGCATTGGAGTAACCATCCCCCATAGACTCTCCAGAGGACCCCTAGCTTGGACTATAGGTTGTTCAGGTTGTTCAGATATCTCCTCAACACTAGGGTTCTCAGTAACAGGAGGAACAGTCACATTTTGTGGAACTTTCTTAGGCCTCCAGACCTTCTGCCCTGGTCTATGACCTTTTGAATTCTTAGCTTTCCTACAATCCCTGGCAATATGACCCAACCCCTGACAGTCAGTGCAAAGGATGGGCTTCCATTCATAGTGAACAATTTGCCTATGATTATTGTCCAATTCATCAGCAAAGTGAATTGCATCTGGTAATTCAGTCCCTATTTTGACCTCCACCATAACCCTAGCATGGCCAAGGAAGGTTTTCAGCAAGGTATTACTATCACATCTCACTGGTTTACCCACAAGTCCTGCAATCTTCATCAAAGCATTACCCCAGAACTTCAATGGAAGGCCATAAAATCTAATCCAAATAGGTACTACATCAACAGCTTCCTTAACCATTTTAGATTCCGGGGTCCATTCCTTAACAATTAGGGGTTTATTGTCAAAGAATATTGGTCCTGCTTGCAAAACCCTAAGCTTCATTTCCTCATTCTTAAAATGAACCAAAAAAGTGCCATTAGAATTAGAGGATATCTGATCATAATCAGTATACCCCCAGACACGTTTAATAAAACCTTCAATAACTTTGAACGGAGGATTCGCCCCAAGTACATAACAATAAACTGCAGTGGACCAAAATTTCAACTCAGATTCAACATCTTCATTAGTAAGTTGCAGAGGTCTTACCACAGAATCAGTTTCTGAGTCAGAAGATTGAGCCCGTCCTGGAACCTCCGTCCATTCAGACTCAGAGCCACCCCCTTCTTCCGAGATTGATCCCATAACAGAACTGAGATTATATGGACGGATTATCGAATCCTTCTCAGACGAGCGAGCATCCAGGTGATTAATCCCCAAAAGCTCGTCATCATCCTGATAAATGATCCGATATCTCGATCCACTAGCTTTATTATGTGATTTATTATTACTAATTTGTGCATTTTTTTGTAGATTTTGTGATATTAATTTGATTGTTCTATTAGGTTTAGGAGAATTTTTTCGAGTGCGTGCCATTGCAGAAAACAAAAAGAAACCCTAAATCGCCTCTCTTACTAGACTTTCTCTCTCTATGATCTAACCATGAAGGAGCATCATTCATTAACATTACATGCATACTTGCTCTATTCTCTCAAAATCTCTCTAAAACAAGTTTTTAGAAACCTTATAAATTGTTCATAAATTCTAATATCAACAAGGTTACTAGTGTAGTAATAATAAACATATTAGAATACATTTTAAGGAATAATAATACACTAATCTAGTTAATTAGTATATTATTTTTAAGGGATTAGTCTTGGGTGCAATCAAAGGAGAATCTCTACATTGGGATTTTTGGAGGATCATCCATCATTTTAAGCTCGAGAACAAATAAGGAAGGTGACCTTATTTGTGCCCAATATTTTGAAACATATAACAATGTAAGGGACATTGTTTTTCCTTATTAATCTCTTATTTTGTTATGCATGCACTAGATCTTAAGAACATATATTAAGAAGTTAATTAGTTCACTATTAGAGGAGTCTAATAAGAGGTATATGAACCTAACAAGTGGTATCAGAGCATAGGATGTTGCATGCATAATCGGTTATTGTTTTTCCGAGTTAAAATGTTAACATATAAAACTAAAAATTTGTGATTTATAAGAGTAAGTCACGAAATCTTGATGAATGTTATATATTCAGGTCCTAAAATTTTTTAGGTCATTTTTATGATTTATGGTAATTTATTGCTCATTTTAATGATTTTTGGTGAAATAATTACATTTTTATGAGTAAAATGAACTTTTATTCACTAAAATAAGTTAACCTTCACTACTGGCCGTGATTTTTTATTATGACCTCACATGAATATTTTATGTATTTTATGTAAAATTTTATATTAATGTGATTAATATTTCATGATGTATGATTTTTATGTGATAAAAATGGCATAAATGGAGGTTAAATGACTAAAAATGGTTAAACTTACTCTCTGACCTTGAAAATTTTATATGACCTCACATGCATATTTTACAAGTTGTGTGTAAAATCTCGTATTAATTTGATTAATGATGCATGATTTATGACTTTTATGAGAGAAAAATGGATTAAAAGAGGTAAAATGGTTAAATATAGTTAAAATTCGAACCATGCCATGAAATTTTAATATGTTGTCTTATGAATGATTTACACAGTGTATGTAAATTTTGAGATGAATTGATTTCATTTTGCATGATTTATGAATTTTTCGTGTAAAAATGGCATAAATAGTGACTATTTTAGCATAAATAGCTAAAACGAATTACATGGCATGAGAAAATTATTTTAGGTTGCATAAATATCCCAATTATCAGATCTAAAGTTGTAAAATTGATTGGATTAATTTTTGGATACTTTAGATGTTTTATGAGATAAAACCGATAAATTGCAATTATATTTTCTCAAAAATAATTCGAAAACTTTAACCATGATTTTTGACATTATGAGTATCATGGAATTATTACAGAATGTTCAAAAATTTAAAATTCAAATTTTGAAATTATTGTAATTTAATTTGGATTTATTTCATAAATGTTATGATTTTAAGGTAAAAAATGAGCATAAAATTAAATCAAGTTGAATTATTGTCAAAAATTGAGTGATGACTAATTTTTGAGTCCTAAGAGTGTTAGGATAATTAACTTGAACTTAAATGTGATTTAAGTGTTAATTTGTGATTTTAAGAAGTTATGATCACGCATTTCCATAAAACCGGGTTATATAAACGACACAAGTTAAATAGGGTGATTTGGCACATAATTTGGCATGATAGACACATATTATAATGCTGCATATTTCAATTGTTGAATGTTTTATTTATATAATTTTGAATTATGTAATTTTATCTTAGTATGGCCTTAGTTTTAATCGATATTACCCGTAATGAAAGGGAATATTGATTCGGTTGTAATTTAATGTGATCTCGTATCACTTTTATTTTTACTAGTTTTTCCATTTTACAAATGTATAATAGGAATAGCTTTGTATTTTTGTTATTATTTGTAATCATGGAGTTTCTTCAAGACGGTGCCATTCGGAAAGGTGTTCCGACGAAGACGGTGTTCTTGGGAGGCGTGCCACTTGAAGATTCAAGGGACCAAAGGAGTTGGTTTCCGAATATGTAATAGATTATTTGATTTTCTATTTTAGGAAGGCCATATTAGGAATTTTATTATTGCTTTGCATTTCTTTAATATGTTGCATGCATTGCCAAATCGCCATAACAACACATGCATATCATATCGAGTCATCGACCGTGTCAATTAAAATTATCGTAGTTCACCGCTTTAGTTCACTTAAAACGTGATAGATAATAAATTGACAAGACCTCTCACTAAATAATAATTGAGAATTAGCCTTACCAAATAGTAGAAACCATGAGTTCCAATTTCATGAGGAAGTAGGCTCGGCTCACCGGGGTGCTAAACTTGTTACTTTGGGTAAGTGGGTAATAAAATGTTATTACATCGAAATTTGGATTAAGCTCAACGGAAGTATTCGTGACCGTAGTCGCATGTGTTCCGGGCTAAAGATAATTATTAAAGTAATTTTTATCGACCAAGAGTTCTAGAAGTAGAATCGATTAAGAGGTTAATCCACCGAGTTATATTAATAAGGGATGAATCGGCTCACCGTGCCCGAGTTAATATGAATTTGGATCTCGGAATCATTTATAGTAGTTGGGTAGAGGTCACTATATAAATGCTTAAAACTTGTTTACAATATTTACAAGTATTGTTAAAACGATAGATGTTTATTAATTCCTTCACTTCCTATTTTTGTAGTCGAAATCGTTTTTACAATTGCAATGGCAACTCCAATTTCATCCGCAACCACTAGCTCCAACACTCTCACCAATGTTTCATGGCTCCGATCCTTCATGGATCGGTGTAAGTTAGAAAAGAATGGGTCCAATTTCGCCGATTGGGACGCGCAACTTCGCTTGGCCGCGGAGGGTGACGACAAGCTTCGTTACCTTACCGAGGCCTCTCCCGCTGAACCTAATGCTAGGTCTACCACCGCCGCTAGGCAAGCCTATGAGGTTTACCAAAAGGAGTCGGTCGCGATCAAAAATGTGTTGATCTTTGCAATGGAGGCCGAACTCCAAAGAAGTGCTATAAAGATTAGCACCGCTCATGAGATCTATACGAAACTTGTGACCATGTTTTCACGAGCTCCGAGGACCATTCAATATGAAGCGGCATCCGCATTCTTTGATCTCAACATTAAGGAGGGCCAAAACGTTAGTCCTCATGTGCTCAAGTTGATGAAGCATGTTGCGACTCTAAAAATGCATAAGGTAGAGATTCCTGCGGAACTCGTCATTGATCGAATTATTCACTCCTTAAGCAAGATTAAGGCATATGTTCAATTCAGGGTGAATTTTAATATGCAAAACTTGAAAGTTTCCCTTGATGAGTTGCACAAAATGCTTGTGCAAGCTGAGAGGGACATGGGGCTAAGTGTTAGCACCACCAAAGATGTGCTCAATGTTAATCATAAGAGCAAAGGGAATTTCAAGAAAAGTGGCAAAAAGGGAAAGAAGAAAACTCCCTACAAGAACAAAGCAAAAACTTGTGAAGCTAGCTCCTCCAAGCCCAAGTACAGTGCCCCATCTGGGGACAAGTGCCACTATTGTAGTGGTGTTGGGCATTGGAAAAGAAATTGTTCAAAATATCTTGGCGATATTAAAGCTGGAAAGGTTATTCCAGTAGGTAAATAACTATCCCTATCTTTATGTTTCGATCTCAACTTTGGTATTTTGATACAAGTTGTGATGATTACCCTTTTTATTGTAATTAGGGCATCCTAGCAAGAATAAAGTCAAGGAAAAGCAAGCCTAGAAGATCTTGAGGGAAGCTAGATGTAGCCGACCATGGTGCTAGATCCATGGAAGCTTGGCTTTATGTTGCTTTGTCTTTATTTTCATGTTGTATTTTGAGATTTTAGAACTATTTTGATTTCCTTGTTCGACTTGGAAATTTGTTTGTATCCTTTAAACAATGGTTGTATTTTGGATATTGGTGACTTGGTTTGCAACCCAAGTCACTTGCTTTATCGTATCGTTTGTTATAAGATTATCATCATACACTACTTGCATAGTGAAACATAAGATTATCGACTTAAATGGATCAAATAGACAATTATAATGATTAGATCATTATAAGTCCATAAGCTATGAATTTGATTCTCCTTATGCTATTGTTACTAATAGTAACAACTTACTTATGTAAGATCAATTATAAAGTTATGATGAGCTATTGAACTCTATAGAGGATAATTTAATTTACCAATTGGCTACACCATTTATAAGACTCCATACGAGTTATGGGAGGGCTTAAGATTTCAATTTTGTTCATTATATTGACATAAGTCGATTTGAGTTGTCAAACTCACTTTTGGGAATTAGAAATCCAAAATACGCGATTTTGGAAGGTCACCCAGAAGATACCTCAAATAGAGAGTCTATTTAACACATGACATGGATAGGACTCGCATATTACATGAATCAAACTGCCATGATAGGGCTGGTCTTTTATGAGCTAATGCGTTAGTCTAGAAAAACTTCTAACACTCCACCACATGAATGTTTGTGACTCACAAAGCTATCTCTCAAGAAGATAGATGTATTTCTGAGAGATAGAGTGGGAGTAGATTAGATCGTCACAAACATGTCTTATAGTGAATATGTTACTTTGTGAAAGTAATGAAACTATAATCTATAAAGATAGAGTGGGAGTATAGTTCAGTGGGAGTTTAGCACATATGTCTTGTTGTTACATGTCTTGTTGTTAATATGTTGCTTTGCGAAAGCAATGGTATAATGACCTTGTCCCAAATCGACTTTGTTACATACGAGCCATAACATTAAAATCCAAAGATTGTTACTCAAAGAGTAGATTTACTTAAAGGCGAGGGTCTCCTTAAAGTGAATAGAGCTTTAGAGTACTTAAAAGCATAGATTGACATGAAGATGTTGATCAAGATAAATCATGTTAGGAATTGCCACATTTCATTTGATAATGAATGGCAAATGATAATTAAAATTCGCTTTTCTAAAATGGGAATTTAGAAAAGGAAGGTGTTTGGAACACAAAGCCTTAGATAAAGATCTAAGAATCCTAACATGTTATGCGTAGCTTTCTTAAGTGATCGCAAAATGGTCTTAAGCAAGCAGTAAAGAATTATACTTTTCGTTCATGTGATATTTGAGAATGGAATCATTCACATGATTGAAGAATCATGATTATACATGAAGTTAAGTGGGAGCAAGAATTATTTTTCCCATGTCTTATATGTTGATAACATATTACTTATTGAGAATAATGTACCAATGCTCTCTTCTGTGAAAGAGTAATTGGGAGACTAGGAAAAGGTGCGATGTATTCTAAGATTTTTGAATCTATGTGAGGGAATATTGACATAGACTTAAGAGGCTTATAATGATAAGATCTTTCATATCTGTTTAAAATCAACAAGGTTGAATAGGTTATTCATGGTGATGATAGTGGAATTACTATGATGGAGTCATGGTCGTTCACTGAACCTATTAAGTTGTTGATCACATGAAATCATTTGCTGATGATTCCGCCATTAGTATAATCATGTATGCCAACAGACGGACACGCTGTGATGAAGTATATGCTAGGAGCATAATGAGTCAATAACAGGTTAATTCATAAGATGGTCTTGTGAAAGTCTTAAAGAACGATTGAGGATTTGTTCAATTGTTTGGATGATAAACTAAGTTATGTGTTGAAGGGTTGCACAAACTTTAGTTTCCAAACTGAAAAGGATTTGTCGAAATCCTGGCCTGATTTTATTGACTAAGGAGTCAAAAACTAGAAAGGTGTTTTAGTTTTGAACATTGCAAATTCTACAAAAGGAATCTAGGTAAATTGTGATAAAATGGTCAACGTAGGGAATAAGAGTGATTCATCTACCAAGGACCTTATCACAAGTTATGTGATAACAGTGGGAGCATCTTTCAAGTTAAAGAGCCCAAGTCTAGTAAGAAGACTAGACATAAACTTAGATAAATTCACGTCATTAGAGATGACATTGGATAGAAGGAAATGGCAATTGATAAAGTTGAAATACATGGATATCTTGTATATCCACTTGCCAAGCTTTTATCGCATTTCAACTAGTGTAAAAGGTACACTAAAGATTATAAGATATGAAGTAGTAATAGTGTATTGACTATTCATATATGATAATCGCATTTATCGTTTGAGTTTCTTTAAACTCACCCTTTACTTTGTTATATCCAAATGGGTTGTAGAGATAAATTGAACCCCATTAAAGTGAACTGGATTGACATAGTATTCGTCCCTAGTTACTCATATGAGGTGACGTCTCGAAGTAACTAGAGTGTGATGCGATTGATGGCAAGTTCAAGTGCCATAGAGTCATATGGGATGACTAGTCGATCACATAGACAGACTGTATGGGACACTCTGTCGGGCAGTGACCGCTTATAGAGTTCTGGTAATTCATAAAGCCTGGTCGTGGCAAGAGCTGCTATAGTATTCTTATGAGTCAATTCTTTTGACTAGAGACTATTCGCCCAAGTTGGCACAAATTTCTGATTGGCTTTGATTTATGCTCTCTACGGTATGAATCGAGGTCTAATGAGTATATTTTGGGTTATGATGAACTGTGGCTAAGCAAAGGGAATAGTGCGATAGAAATTGTCCACCCCCTTGTCAGGGTTGTTTAAAATCTCAAGGCCACTCGAGGAGTAGTGAACTGGAAATGCGTGGCCACGCTCGGAAGGTATCTATGGTAGATAATTCCGGCCAGACAGTTACTCTCCAGATCGAGGAAACCGCTCAAGATATGATCAAATGCAAGTACAACCTGCGAGACACCTTGCATTGAGTGGGAGATTGTAATAGGACAAGAGAATTTGTGACGCACACTTGTCTCGGACAAGTGGGAGATTGTTGGAATATATGTCCTCAACAATAGTGTGATCACATGTTTAAATCTCATATTAAGAATACGTAAGGGATGATTCATTAATATAGTCAACTGATCATCATTAATCGGTAATGATTGGCTAACTAGAGTTTGACATTACTGTCGTTTGATGGTGGTGATCAGTTGATCCCTTAAGGTCACACCTGAAGGACAATTCCCTTAATAGACAAATTGATTAATTGTATGACGATACAAGTTAATCAATTCCTTAAAATTGAACAATTCAATTGTGAGAGAGAATATTTATATCTTATTGTAATGGGATTAAATAAGATTTGTTTTAGTAATTGAAATACTATATTACTAAAATTGTTTATTGTTCGTGAAACAATTGAGATAAGAATGAATGGTTAAATATAATTACAAGATGTTGTGAATTATAATTATATGACTCATTTTATTTATGTGATCAAGTATCACTAGTCAATTTGTTATATGTAATTTAATTAATTTATAAAATGACATTTATTTGATAAATATGCATTTAATTAATTAATAACATGTAACATACTACATGTGACATATTGTGTGACAAATGACAAATTGACAAAATAAAATGGTAGTCTATTTTATGTGATATGGACCGAATTGAGGGAATAGTAGTGGTGTGAGGATGATATTATTTTATGAGATAAAGTACACATCATTATAGCTATTTGTTTACTAGCCTTGCACCTACTCTAATTCTCTTACACATCTATAATGATGATAAGAGTAAAAGGGAAAAGGAGATTCCAATTCTTGGCATTTTCTCCTCACCACCACCGGTTTTCCCTCCTCTCTCTATAAGAGAATTGTTCTCTTATTTTCCTACACACATTCATTCATTAACATTACATGCATACTTGCTCTATTCTCTCAAAATCTCTCTAAAACAAGTTCTTAGAAACCTTATAAATTGTTCATAAATTCTAATATCAACAAGGTTACTAGTGTAGTAATAATAAACATATTAGAATACATTTTAAGGAATAATAATACACTAATCTAGTTAGTTAGTATATTATTTTTAAGGGATTAGTCTTGGGTGCAATCAAAGGAGAATCTCTACATTGAGATTTTTGGAGGATCATCCATAATTTTAAGCTCAAGAACAAATAAGGAAGGTGACCTTATTTGTGCCCAATATTTCGAAACATATAACAATGTAGGGGACATTGTTTTTCCTTATTAATCTATTATTTTGTTATGCATGCACTAGATCTTAAGAACATATATTAAGAAGTTAATTAGTTCACTATTAGAGGAGTCTAATAAGAGGTATATGAACTTAACAAATCTAACTACCTAATCCTGATCACGTAAGTTACCACCTGATAAAGGTTACCTCTCACCCGTGCTTAACTCGTATGCCCCTCCTATTACATTCTCCCATTCGCTTAACTACCACTTCCTGACAAATGTAACCATACCATTTATACTCAACTACTAGCACCCGCCTCCTATAACCACATTTTATACCCCCTCACAACCATACATATCAACCAGGCCTCTATAAAAATCAACCTCTTTAGAATGACTATCTTCCCTATTTAACATCATCCTTAACCACTAGTGACAACATTACGACACCACCATCTTTCATGCAACTACTCTCTTACTATCACTTCTTAATATAACAATATGTTTCCTCTCTTTGGCTATCATCCCAAATAACGAACATCAATTCCATCAACAAAATTTACCTCAACATTATTTCCAATTCCATCCTTTATTGCATCGTAACCTAACTCTCCACCAAAATCTCATATCGTGCAAACACCCAGCCAGCTTCTTACTCCCTTAATACCTCGAAACTCACGGCTAACATGTCGTCCTGAACTCCTATATAACTATTGACGCACACCCTCTCATGATGCTATCGTGCATTTCCATGATTCCTTACTTTCATGTTCCATAACTTTGGTCAATGTTCTCCCAACTTACTTCCATCCAATAATACCAATTAATAACTTATCTCCTTCCTTCTTCTACCTAACTCCTTAGTAATCCGATTACCTTCTTGTTGCTCCACAACTCAAATTCTATTAATTCATATCAATATATTCTCATTCTTTTTTTATCACTGATCGTCTCCCATCATACTACTCACTCACACTTGTCACCATCAAGTCCCCACAACTAACGGTTACCCTTTAATTAGTTGTATCTCCCTTTCATATCCCTAGAAAACCAATCATTCACCTCATACCGTTAATTGCCCAAAGAATTATACACTAGGCTCACCTCTTGATAATCTAAATTCCTAAACTCAGTCACTATCTACAAATCCACGTCGTGACATAACTCCATCTAAATTCAAAATATACCCCTCTTCTCCACCCCTCTACAACAACCTTTCATTACATATATATTCTTAACCAACACAATCCTAACCATCTCCCTCTATGAATCCTTACACCTCTCAAGTTGTCACTATTCACATTCTTCCTTTCAATCTGTCATTCTCACGTTTCTTTACACTTACATCACCCTTGCCCATATACACTTACTTTTATATTACTCGACACGCGACTATATCACTCACCATATCTCACAAAACATGCTCCTTGCCTCGATTAGCTCATCAATCTCCCCTTTCTTTTTCCACTATCCCTCACAACCACATATAACACATGTCCTCTCTACCCAACACATATCCCTCATAAGCCGGCATTCCCCATATCATAGCATCTGGTAACTTACGTATCAAGACCGTCACATATATAAAATAATGCTTTAAGACCATAACATACATGTGCACATAACCTACTACTCAAAACATGTGTAAGAACGTAGCCGTCGACTCAAAACAACCGCCCAAAGAGATACTCGATCGAGTGCATAACGTACTCTACCGAGTACAGGAAACTCGGTCGAGTAATGAGACTACTCGGCCGAGTTCACGACTCCAGAAGCTAAACAAGATTATCACAGAAAGATTACTCGGCCGAATATAGTTTACTCGGTCGAGTATGAAAGATACTCGGCCGAGTAGGGCCTACTCGGTCGAGTATCGGCACAGTTCTCAGCAACATCCAGTTTTCGTAAAACAGTCATATCTCACTCGTTACTTGGTCATTTTGGGCGTGTGACCTATCGTTAGAATCGTAAGAGGACAGGCTATCACCTCCAATTGAAATTACATCAATATCATTTCTAGAACTCGACTTATGACAGTTTTAAGACAACCCTTCCATAATTGGTCTTTATACAAATCAAAATTTCTAAACAAAACAACTTGAACATGAGTAAGGGAAGCGATAACAACTCAATACCTCTAGAAAACAGTACATAGGTGAACTTTCATCATACCCATATGTAAATTAAACACAACATTCATATATATAGACGCATGACCTTAATCACATGCTACTATCAACAAACCAAACATTAACATCATCATGATCATATACACATACCCCACATCACATTACATATACTCCAATCACTTCCATTCAACCCAAAAATATACTTCATCCAACATATACTTAAAGGTACAAGTACAACACACATTACTTTCTCATTTCATCCAACAATTTTAGAAAAATCATAGCTACACTTACAACACACATTACTTTAAACACACAACAATTCCCAAGATACCCCCATGTTGACCGGCTAGAAATTGTAAGGGTCTCAATGCGACTTCGGGACGTCTCCCAAGTCTTTGCGGTAGCTCCAAACAACTCTCCCCGGGTTCATTTTATTTAGACTCCCTATGTTCATTAGGTTCATTAGTTTTAGGTTCCAGAATCGTCGCTCTGATACCATTTTGTGAGACCCCCACATACCAAAGTGCCTTACCAGGACCACCCTAGCATGAGAGACCGTCACCATCTCGGTTGCCCGAGGTTAGTATATCATAGTTACCATCCCAAAACAACATTTATTAAAGTATAAATAGTTAATGATTACATGTTCCAAAAACCAAAATAAAGATTACTAATGTTCAACAACTGAAATTGAAAGATAAATCTCATGACAACGGAAGCTAGACTCGAGTGATGACTCCCCATCTCGTCCCCATAGCTAAAAATCATCATCACCTGTCACAATTTGCTCACCATCCCCGAATGGATCACCACAGATTTTACAAAACAACAACGAGGTCAGTTTACTGCATAATCAAGACAAGACAAGTACGATAAGATATCAGCTGATCACCATCCACCTCCAACTCCCAGTCACATCAAGTAACTAACTACACACTAAAGTGTGTAGCCCTGCCAGATTACCCATCGCAACAGATAACCTCACCGCCAGTGGGGGACCGTAGCCTTGCCCACCTAAGCTCCGCTCATCAACGAGCGATAACCCTGTTTATTAATGTGCACATCCCCTCCTGTGACGGGTTCCACAGAGGGCGAAACTAGGGCGTGAAGCCACTCCCGCAAGTGACTCCACTCAGCCGAGGACGCACCTCGCAAACGTCATCATCAACCATCACAACACCAACACCAACTCCAATACACCAACAACAATTAGCAGATGATCAATCGTACAGCAATTACCACACAATCTTATAACAATTAAATAGGAAACTGAGTAGGAAAACCCTACCTTTTCGCAATCCAAGCACACACAAGCAATCAATAGCAATTCTCCATGACACCGTCACCTACACACAATAATCACATAATTCCAATTACCACATGCCAAAACCCCTTTCCCCCAAATCACAAATTAGGGCAAAACCCTAAAAGACAATTAATGAAACTTATGAAATCAGAGTCTTACCGACACAATCGACGCAAGGAAAAATGAACTAGACTCACGAAGGATCCACGCAAATGGGAGAGAGATTTGGAGAGGATTAGAGTTACGTTGTACTGTTTAGGTTTTGTAAAAATGATTAGAAACTGTTAAACGCGTCTTAAATAACTCTAATCTTTTCTAAATCAAACCGCGGAAATAATACCCGTCAGACCGGATACTCGGTCGAGTATAGAGTATACTCGGCCCAGTCACCTCTAGTCGGTCGAGTATTCCCATACTCGACCGAGTATTCCTGGGCAGTAAACTGTCCGGAAACACACGATACACTTACTCGGCCAAGTAAGCCATATTCGGTCGAGTAACAGGCTTAGAAAACCGTAGTATTACAGTCACAGGTTCCTAATTGTAACCCCAACACCATAACAATCACAACCAACAACAGCAGCAACCTAAAGGACACCACTAACAAAGGGAAAAGGGAGATAACTAGCAACCTAAAGATAATACAATAAAAGAAAGTACAAAGAAGGATAGTACAAGCTGCAAAGTAGAAGCTCCCCCAAACCAGCTGCATAGTGGGGTATGAGTGACCAGTTATCACTACTACTCATCTCCATCATCATTATCATTATCATCACCATGGATGGCTTTATCATACTCATCAACCTCTCTCAGCAAAGCTTCAACTTCTGGATCAGCAACATGGCCATCACGGCCTCCACGTCGACCACGACCTGTAGTACGGCCACCTCGGACTCCACTAGTTGTTCTAGAAGTAGAAGCACCATACTGACCACCATACCCCGAGGTACCAGCACTAAACTGACCTCCCTGAGAAGTAGAAGCCCCAAACTGACCCCCAAAGCCACCAACAAGCATATCAGGCCGAATAGGACTGTAGAAAGGCCGACCAAGAGCACCATAGTCGCGGCTAAACTGGCCAAACTCTGTTGAAGAAACAACATAAAGATGAAAAACCTAACTATCATCCCCAGGAGTAGAGTAGTAACTGGGCGAAGTGCCAGTGTACGTACGCCCCTCAGACATACTAGTGGCCTCCAGCTGCTCCCACAAACGCCTATTAGTTAAGGCATTATTTATCCCCTCATGAATTATCACCTTGTGGACATGGGCCACATGCCGGTCTATGGATTTGGGGGGCCACCTACCGGTCTGTAGTCACGGGCCACCTGCACGCAAGCCGATCTGTCAAACATGCAACGGTCTTTTGAAAGCCACGCTCGGCGGCATAAAAATGCTTTCGACCGGATCGTTTTAGATCGGCCGGTTTCGTCACGGCAAGGGTCTCGAAACGATTAGAGATGTTCGGAGTCGCCACCAAGCATTTGTGGGATGCTTGGAACCCGTTCGAATCCACTTTATACCTCGGTCCAACGAAGCACAAAGCAGGGTTTGACATAGGTACTAAAGATAAGGAATCGTCCCTCTTTAGCATCCTATCTCTAGAATGACTCTCGTACGTCCTAGATAAGGTCGTCCACTATCCAAAGTTTCTGAGTAAGAGGTGAAGGTACGTATTGGGAAGCCCTTTAATCAGACACCCAATCCCGCCCGCGGTAGCGGCCTCTACTGATCGATCTTGGTTGGTTGAATGCAAAAGTTGATAGAACGGCTTAAATGCATGAATGCGCTTCCAATAGTTTAAACCTAACATGTGAGAGCTTTCTAAGTCGGTTGATTTAATCCAAATATCAAGTATAAGATGTCGAGTTGGATTTATGGTTGATTTGCATGCAAGACGGAAATTAAACATCCATTTACCAAATTAGGTTTATGGTGCTTAACATGATCCATTTGTCTTAGTAAGGCATTTTGCAAATACGGTATTTGAATGAGCGAATTAGTCGTCCGATCCGTCCTATATCCGGGTGAGCCGGAGTCGGGATCGTCCTAGACTAGTGCTGGAAAGGGAACAGACCCTACATCAGGCAGCCAGAAGAGGCGCGAGCCTGTTGGCGATGAAAGAGGGTCTCCCCTGGTTTGGAAAATAGAAAAAGGAGTGGCCTGTTTAGGCGCGGGTCAGTCAACGATATATGACGTGTTCTGACCATTGAAAACGTTTGTAAAACGTGTTGAAAAATGGGTATTTGAACCCGTTTTGGTTTGAAAAGGCCGTTTAGGCCGCTTTTGTGTTGATTTGAAGAACGAGACTTGAATAATCGTCATTGTTTTGACAATATTCGATGTCGGGTTCGACTTTGCAAGCTTGACATGAATAGTTTTGAAAATGATTATGAACTAATTGTTTTAAGTTCATTTGAATATAATTAGTCGACATTCATCATCGTACTCGGGTTAAAATCCGACATGGTATATGGAACCAAGGATGACTTTGTGTTGGTGACTAATACATTTATTTTGAAAATGTAAAGAAATGATGAAAGGCTTTAAAATACCTTCCAAAATGTAAAAAAAATGAAATAAAAGGTTTTAAAATACCTTTTAAATGTAATTAACCAAATATTATCATCGAAACACGGATTAAACCGTCATGGTATTAGGAACCAAGGGTGAAAAATGTTTTATGGTTAAAAACTTGTAAAAATGACTTGAAAATACTTGAAATGGTAAAAACCGATTACAAATATGAAAATGAAAATAAAGGAAATGAAGAGACCAAACACGGTTTGGATTTAGGGGTGAGGCAGGCTGCTTTAGGCGCGAGCCTGTGTGCTACGTAAGTAGCCTCTGCCTCAACCAAAAATCTGGTTTTGGCTCATTCTTCCCATATTTTGGATCATGTTATGCATGATTTAGCATGTTATAGTCATGAAACAAGTAAAGACATGATAAAAGAGGATTTTTACACCCTCATGCTTACATGTTAGGCTTATGGCGAGAAACCGACGTAAGTGTATCAACTCGTTTGGTCGGAAAAAGCTCGGTTTAAAACCGTTTTAGTAAGTAAAAAGAGTGTTTTGTTAAGTTTAATGATGGTGCAGTGGTCGAGATGGTCGGTCAAGTGATTTAATGCACGATGACGGTACCAAACAATGTGTAAGACTTGTGTTTACGATCAGTAGGTCGTAAACACGTGTCGGATTGTGACTTAAGAAGTCGATTCGAGAATTTTAAGGAAGAAAAGAGGCGGCAGACACTCACGTAACCCTCAAATGGTTGCATTTGAGGGGTATTTATAGGAAAATGAATGGTTGTGTGAGTTTTGAGCGACGTGGCCACCTGGGCTGCTCAAAGAGGCGCGAGTCATGTAGCACGTCTTCGAGGTGTCTTGTCGCTTTCACACGAGGAATTCATCATTTGTTCTATCCTAGGATTTGGATGAACATGTTTGGTATTTGACTATGTAAGATTCCGGGAAATATTAACATAGAAGCATTTGAATGGTTTGTTTTTTTGTGTTTGACTCGATTTGACTCGTTGTTGGAGTCTGGATTTGAATTTTGAGTCGATTTTTGGTCCGGTGTCGGTTTTGACTCTAGTTAGTGTCATTGCGACCCCGTCGTCATGCATTAAACACTCCAGGTACTTTTGAAAAGTTTTGAAATGTTTTATTTTCGAAATCGTTTTAAGTTTTCCGACGTAAAGTTGTACACAAACTTTCGATCAAACGCCGCGATTCCAAAGCATGTTGTAGTCCGATAATCATCGGGTGGTTGTTGGAGACTCGATAGATACTGGGTATATACAGAGCCCCCACTCTGAGTGAGGCTTGGACAGGGCGAAAGTCAAAGTAGAGCCCCCAGGTCAATCAAAGATTACACCCTGGAGACCCAAGCGACGTCGAGGCGGCTCGAAAGGATTCGGGCCAAGGACCTGCCGTCGGGAAGGGCGACGCCAAGGCGACTCGAGGGTACAAGCCAAGGACCTATCGTCGGAAATGGTATAGAGTCTGTCGATTGTCCTTGAGGGTCGTTTAAAGTCCGTTAGACTACGTACAAAGGCTCGCCAGCCATAAGAAGGAGTCATACATGAGGCATCTTCGGGATATGTCCTTGAGTTGTGTCTTGTTTGCGGATAAAGGCTCGCCAGCGGTGTGGAGGAGTCGTGCCCGAGGCATCTTCGGGATACGTCCTCGAGTTGTAACTTGTTTGCGGACAAAGGCTCGCCAGCTGTACGGAGGAGTCGTGCCCGAGGCATCTTCGGGATACGTCCTTGATTTGCATATTATTTGCGGACAAAGGCTCGCCAGCTGCGTTGCGGATATGAAGAGGGCTCGCCAACCGCGGTGCGTTGTAAGGCTCTCCAGCCATCGTGCGTATAAGAAGGGGCTCGCCAGCCGCTGCGCGTTGTAAGGCTCGCCAGCCATCGTGCGTATAAGAAGGGGCTCGCCAGCCGCTGCGCATTGTAAGGCTCGCCAGCCATTGTGCGTATAAGAAGGGTGAAGAGTTTAGGATTCAAGTACCTAAGAGGGGGAGGGTGTAACACCCCCATACTCCAGAATTGTTTAAGTACGAGAGCCTTAGATATATGCATGGCGAGTGTTTAGATTATAGGTGGTTATCTTTGACATGCGGTGGCGATGGGGATAATGAGAAGATATAGCTAGGATTTAGTATTAGTGAGTTACGAGGACGTAACATTTATCTTAAGAGGAGTAGGATGCGATAAAAGAGATTTTGATGGTTATGCATATGGTAGTATAATTGGAAGTAGAGTGTTGATGTAGCATAAAGGACGGATATTTGTTTTGATTTATTTTATTAAAGGTCGTGACCGTGCTTGTAGTAGTTCGATGTTTAGGAATGAGAGAATATTTCAATAGTGTTGACAGTTGGATGATGATGTTATGAGTGTGAGTAAACTTCGAGGACGAAGTTCCTTTTAAGGGTGGTAGAATGTAACATTCCGTTTGATGTTTATGAGGGTCTTGATATTGGATTTTCTAGTGGATGATACATTACGGAGCTAGCAACGTTTGTGTTGGTAGTGTATGGAGTTAGTGTCGAGAGAGATATAATGTAGTTGATACGATATTGTGAGACATGTTGTGGAGGTAGGCGTAGTTGGTGGAGTTGGTGTTAAGAGTTCATGTTTTATAGGGTGAGGTTTTGTGTTGAGTTCTTAGTTGCTGATACCCGTCGTTGTGAGTACCAAAAATAAGATTTATAATTTCTATTAAAACTAACCTAGGCTAGTGGTAACAGGGTCGAACCACAAGGAGGCGAATGTAATTAATAATTGTCTAATTTAGTCTAAGGTAACGAATGTGGGGGTTGAATTGATTTGGTCTATAGCTAAGGCAATAAAATAAATGTAAACTAATGAAATATATGAAATCAAATATAAAGAAAGGTACTAGGATGGTCGGTTCACTATAGTTTCGGCGGCAGCATACTAAGTAGGTCTAAATCAAACACATGAGGCGGGAAAACAAGAGGTCCTCTCGGTCCACTCTTAACAAATAGCATCCTTCGATCTCGCTATAAGTCCCTAATATCACTAATACTGACTTTCGTCCTGAAAAGTGACTAATAATCTAAACTTTACCTATCTTTCGATCTCAGCATAGTTTAGTCGTTTTAATTGGTGATCTAACAACTGTCCCTATCTCTCGATCTAATGGGTCAGTCACATCCTAAACATTCAACTAGTCGTGTGCACTCGATTCGTCAAAAATAACATTTAAAACAATTAAAACGAAGCAACACCTCACGTGGTCAGTCGATCGACCGGGTAGGGTGGTCGATCGACCAATACGCGATTAGGGCTCCCTAATTCTAATGCCGCCTACACTATAATTCCCCTACATCCTAGCACAATTAATTTAGCTACTCATGATACTGATAAAAACAAAAATAATCATAACGAAATAAACTATTGAATTCATACTTGAAGTAATCAAATAACAAATAATGATAAACGATAATTGGCTTTGGATACTAACTAGCAATTTCTATACTATCAATGCGATAAAGATAAACTGAAATAGAACAGAAGGAGTACCGAAATTGCAGAGGAATTGTAACGGAATGATTAGAAGTACGAACGAAAATCCGATGCAAACCAATATTTCGAACCCTAATTATTTGATAAACTAAACTGAATGTAAAACTAGATGTAAAACTTAGATAAAACTTGATGAATGTATCTCTGAACTAGGTTACGTTATTTAGAAAGTATACGTAACAAAATTCCTAAACCTAATATCGCTTTGGGTTTCAAGTTCCTCGATCTTTTAATTCTCGTCTGATTAGCGATGTGGTCGATCGACTGAGCATGGTGGTCGATCGACTGAGATGCAATGTACATTAGCTTCTGGAACCCGATGGTTGGTCGATCGACTGAAGGCAGTGGTCGGTCGACTGCTTTAGCTGCTACTTGACTTCAAATCTCTCGTGGATTTGTCTTTTGGGCCTTGAAATGCGCACCAAGCTCGTTCCTTAAGCAAATACTTCACGTCAAATGCAATGCAGGATACTCGGCGACGGATTTAGCTCAATTTCCGCTGGATTCTTCACATTTATGCAATAATGTACAAAAATACGAAAGTAGACGGAAATGGGGAGAATAGTAGCATAAACTACACAAATGAGCTCTGAAATGCGTGGAAAATAGGATGTAAAACATCATATAAAAGACACGCATCAAACTTCCCCAAACCAAACCCTTGCTTGTCCCCAAGCAAGAACTATACTCGATCTAATGACCTAATGGAACGAGTTCAATCTCAGAGCGAAATGCAACATGTATAGCCTAAACCAATTTAATGCACAACCAACAATCAATTAGCAATGTGAATCATGCAAACGAGTTATAAAGTCGTTAAGAACTGCTGAACCGTCAACTATAGAGACTTATCAAATCGGACTCTCACGGCTCGCTCATATCACACATAAGCACAGGTGAATATTTATAAGAGGATAGAAAGAATTCATTTTGTAGTGACTCTCACCTAACTACGACCTATAAGAACATGCCTGCAATAAAATATAAAAGTAATCTCTATAATCGTACATACGCATTCCAACCAAACAAATGACCATGACACATGCCGAGGTATATATGGATATGTGAGGTAATGGGTAAGAAGAAGGCAAAAAATTTATGGAAAAGTGGAGGTAAAGGTGATCAAGCTAGTACCAAAATGGAACCACATGGCAACATCCAACTTCTTGCTCAAATCAAAACGGGTGCTAATTATCAAGCACAAAACTCACAAATCTCCATAATACTAAATCAATCAACTCCTCATAAGATATAAATGTAGCATGGGAGCAAAAATCGCCATAAGATAAAGGCTTGAACTATGCGAATTGATTTTCTCCTTTTCAACTCGAACACCAGTCGATCGACCTAAATGGGCAGTCGATCGACCGTTATGAACAGTACATAACTCTTTTTTCTTTTTCGAATCATTTTTTTCTTTCTTATTTTTTCAACTTTTCCAATTCTTTTTCTTTTCTTTCCTTCCTTTTCATTCTCCCAACAACATCTCAATCGAGCAAAAGGCTACCAAAAACAAAGTGACAATCCCAAAAACGTAAACTACTAGCTTGACAAGGGCAGGCTAAATGTAGGATGTAGTCAACGGGACAAAAAGGCTATTTTTGGCAGTGTGGAGCTTATGGGTATAATAAGAAAAGGGAAACCTCTACCACATGTGTCAACAAACCACAAACCGAATGCATACAGGTATTAAGTAGATCAAGTTCATATTTATGCAAATTAAGGAAATATGTCTCATAAGGAGTACTACTCACAATCTAGATAAACTGGTCATGAATGACACCAGTTATAAGCTTTAAAACTCAGAAATATGATGTAGTTTGCCAAAAATCTAAGTCAAGTCTCAAGTTCAGCGAATAATTAATGAAAACTCGTAGACTATGCATATGATTCTACTAATAACATGTCAATTAGCAAGGCTTAGGCATAAAACAGCTGCAAATGCAATGTCATCATGGAAATACTACCGTTCCGACTCGACCTATATGCTAAAATAAACGTGAATTTTTTGAAATTTTTAAAATTTTTCAATTTTTTTTTTGGATTTTTTGTATATATATAAAGAAATAAACAACAATGCAAGACAAAAATGTAAACGTGAATGCAAGCAAATGATATGCGACGCAAAACCCTTCCCCAAACCAAATCGCACAATGTCCCCATTGTGCAAAATCATGTAATGAAAGCAAAAGGAAATGGGATTTTGCGGGAAATAAATATGACAAGAAGTGGAAATCGGGAACTCACAAGACTTTAAGCGCAGCAAAGGAAACCTCCCTAAACCAGCGTGAGCTAGGAGGTTTCAGTAGCTAGCAGTGCTACTAATAAGTACCTGAAAAGATAAACAAAGTACCACGCATAAAATCAAGAAAACAATTTTGAAGCGGTAATTATGTGCATAATTTAGAAAAATAGAAGAAATAAATAATGACGGAAGATAAAGTGGAGTAGAAAACTCCCTCAATTCCGCAAATCGACCCAACATAGCAGGAGAGAGGACGTGAACAAGTACAGTAGTGGAGGGCGGTCGATCGACCACATAGCCCAGTCGATCGACCAAAGTGAACAGGAGCAGAAGCTCCTGGAACTGTGCAGCCAGTCGATCGACCATAAAGACCAGTCGATCGACTGAAAATACTGCTGTAACTTCGGATTTCTTCGTATTTGCTCAATAACTTGAGCTAAGGAGGTCTAAAAACCTGCAAATGCACAATAATACGCGCCCAAAATTGCGCAAAACCCAAAGTAAAGTCTAAAGTGCTTAAAAATCCTAAGCAAAATAATTAAATGCGAAGTCTCGCGCACACAAAAGCAATAAAAAGAGTCTAAAAGTAATAAAAACGTTTGTAAAGCATGGGATCAACTAATAGTTGATCAAGAACGGCCACGGAATGGCCCACTTCGTCGGCTTCTGGCTACTAGAGGTAGCCTCAACGGTGCTCATCTTCTCAGCCGCACCCTTCTTAGCTTCCACGTCCGTAGAACTCAACGGATCAACATGTCGGCAATCTTCCCACTCAATGACCTCTTCGGACTCGTCAGAATCCAAATCAGACTCCGTTGCTTTGACCGGCTCATCATCAACCTCCTCATCAGTGCCATAGCTAAGGCAACCAAGACCTCCTCTTTGAATGATCGGCTCCTTTACAGCTGGAGCAACATGTGGCTCTTCCTTCCCCAAACCAGCTCCTGCAATGTCTAAAACAACAGAATTGTCCTCCTTTTTGCTCCCAATTTGGGGCGGAGGTGTTACAACAGGAATAGGAACAGAAATAAGCATATCAGGAAGCACGAAGTACGATTTCTTTTCAGAAACCGTATTACAAGTGACAGGCCACATGGGGTCTTTCTTCTTAGCAGGTTGGGCAAAAACGATGGAATGCTTCCCAACTTTGAAGGTCAAGGTTCCTAAACCAACATCTATGACTGCACCAGCAGTGTGCAGTAATGGTCTGCCCAAAATAATGGGAATGTGGGCATCTTCGGGCATATCGAGCACCACGAAGTCAACAGGGAAGAAGAACTTCCCTATTTGCACGGGGATGTCCTCTAAGACTCCTATTGGCTGGACCGCAGAGCGATCAGCCATCTGTACTGTCATGTCTGTGACTGCAAACCTAGTCAATTTAAGCTTTCTAGCAAGATTCAAGGGCATTACACTTATACTAGCTCCTAAGTCACCTAGCGCCTTTTCGATAGAAAAGGTACCAATGCTACAGGGAACGGAGAAACTACCTGGGTCTTCTAGCTTGTGGGGTGAAGTGTGGGTTAGATAAGAACACGACTCTTTAGTAAGTGCGACAGTATGCACAGTTTCAAGTGACCGCTTTTTCGACAAAAGTTGTTTCATGAATTTAGTATAAGCGGGCACTTGGTTTACTAACTCGAGAAAAGGAACTTGTACATTGAAGCTACGAATAACTTTTTCAAATTTATTAAAAGATACCTGTTCCTTCGTCGGCACTAATCTTTCTGGATATGGGGCTGTAAGAAGTAACTTGGCCCTCTCCTCTAAATCTCGCATGCCGGCATCCGTGGACTTAGGCTGAAAGTCCACAACCTTTTCCTTGTTGAAGCTTGACCCTTCTTCAGATCGTCTCAAATGGGAACCATTGATCGACATTGGGTCGTACTTCGGAACCGGGACTGACCCATCAGCATTCGGGTCCTGCCCTAATATTTTCGGGGCGGTCGTACCTCGAAACAAATGATCCCTCAAGTTTTCAGGCATTGGAGGACGAAAAAAGTCACCTACAGCAGCGGTTCCAGTCGATCGACCAGGTTCGTCAGTCGATCGACTGGCTTCAACAGTACCAGAAGCTCCTGTAACACGCACTTCAGTCGATCGACTGGGTATGTCAGTCGATCGACTGATATACCTGGTAGACGTCTTATTCTTGCTTTTGCTCGTTCTAGCTTTGTTTTGACTTTTTTCCGGCTCATCTTTTTCAGCAGCGTCCTCGACCATGGCAGGCCCCTCCAGGGCGGTCCCACTCCTCAAGGTGATGGCATTTAAGGTGTAACACCCGCGAAATTCTCATTTTTACGTTTATAATTTATTTAACCGTTTAGTGACTTTATTTTATATTTTTAAATTAATTAATTTAATTTATTTATTTTAAACACGATTTTTATAAAAGTAATATATAAAAGCTTATTTTATATAAAAGTACGTATTTTAGTCGGATAGTAATAATAATATTATTATTAATGATAGTAAACTTCCGTCTTAAATTATAGTTGGTGTAATACGAATTTCCGTCTAGCTAGGACCGTCACATTTTCACATGTGAGACTAATATATTCTCAACCTATCTCGTATCAACAACACACTACCTACTTCTATTATTTTATTACCCTCACTCACCTTATCTCTAACTTCATATACCATTATTATTATTATTATTATTATTATTATTGTTATTAATAATAATACCCGTCCCCACCCCCTGCTTTCCCTTCCTCTTTCGTGAATCACCAGCGTCAACAACAATTCCCTGCAACAATAACAAACCCAGACCAACAACACCATTTTCGACCTATAAAAACCCAGATTTCTCCCTTATTTCTCAACCAATCTTCATAAAACTTACTCCATTAGCTTCCCCTCCTCATTCTCCTTCTTCCTATATAAAAAAGAGCCTAGCTTTCATCCGGTTTCATTTCGACCGTCTTTCAAGATGCGATTTTTAGAGCTTTTCTGTGCCAGTTTTGGGTTTAAGATCATCGTAGGGCGATCCCTTGGACTTTGAGAGATCAAAAACAGGTAACGGTGATAGGTTACTCGACAAAGTGTCGATTTTTCTCTTTTTACTCGGTTTTTCACTCGTTTTGTCGTAAAGATTAAACCTTTGTGCCTTTGCTCGTGTGTATGATGGATTATATTAGTTTAGTGAATACTTTACATGTTTGTTCGACTGTTTTCATAGCTCCATCCTCTAAGTGAAGTCGGTCGTGGTTACTCGAGTGTATGTTGTATGTTTCAATGGTGTTTGGGCTGCTACCTTGTTCGTTGTTGGGGTATGGTTACGGTAACAGGGGTGGTATTTCATTTTGGGTTTAGCTTGCCTGATACCGTCTCAACTCGGCTCTATTTCCGTCTTAAAATCGAGTTGAAATAGGGCGGCAGATTTCGGTGTAAACTGTGATTTGGTCTGTTTCGAGCCCTGTTTTGGGACGGATATGGTAACCTGTCGGAACTGTTTATATGCTTGCCATCTTCATATAATATCGTCAATCGTACACACGGTTTTTCCCGCTTTAAAAACCCAGCTATCGTGTCGTGTTTGCCCCTGTCTTGGGCGGCTGTTTACAGCTCTTCTGAGCAGCCGCATACGATTTCCGGGTGGTCTTTTTGCAGGAGATTTTAGACCTGTTTTGGAGTAGTTTTGGAGGGTAAAAGCTAGTTAATTGGTATGGTGAAATGTGTGCATAATTATCCACCTCCGTCTCAAGCATGTCTTATGCCCATCTTTGGTTACATGGACGTTTATTCGGTCGAGTATTGATGAACATCGGTGGGTTCCCTGGTTGTCCGTGGGTCTGGCATAGGTGGCTGGGTGGCTGTGGTGGCTGACCGTGGGCTGGCGGCACGGCCACGGCCTAGCCATGGCCCGTGGGGAGCTCGTGCATAGTAGGCTACTAGATTAATTAGTGATGTGTATTTTGTTGATGGACTTTGTTGTGCTTTAATTTGGGCTCACTACCTTTTCATGTATGGGCTCACACCCTTTTAATATTTGGGCCATGAAATTATAATTATGAAATGCATTTATTAATCATTTTATTTGTCTAAGAAATGACATGTTTTCATTTTAATAAGAGCCCAATGTAATTATTCATGCCTTGTGAGTAGTAAATGGTTTATCTTACGTTCGAGTAATTTATAATTAAATGCTTGTTTGGCTCATTATAAATGGTCCGTTACTATTTATTCATGTTCTTAATCAAGTGACAAATATTGAAGAAATAGGTTACTTATTCATATTCATGATTATGATTTGGCATAAAATGTCTCACTTGGATTATCATCGGTTCATGTGGTAGTTGTCCCTTTCCAAGTTGATTCGCATCGCTTGGTTGGGTCGTGTAGTAGTCTCTTTCCAAGTTGATTCGTATCGCTTGGTTGAGTCGTATTCTCTTGATAATGCCTTTATGCTATACCGTATTGCTTGACTTATCTTTACGCCTCTTTCGGACGTGCTCGCCGATTGTGGGTTTAACTCATATTTTCCGCCTCTTTCGGATTTCATTCGCCGATTGTGGGTTCTCGACTTCCGTTTCGTTGATCGAGTCTTGGATGCGGACTGTTCTGCCGCATGTCGAATCGGGGACCGTTCTGCCCCGAGAGTCGGCGATTTAGACTAGGGGCGAGTCTTGGGAGTACCATTGTCGTCCTACCGGGGGAATTATATATTTATATATGAGTAGTAAAGGTCTTGCTTGGTTATAGATATTGGTATTTGTCTTTCAAGGTAAGAGTTATGCCTTGTGTTGGTTGACTTGGTCCTATCGGATACTAGGGGTGAGCTATAAGCCCTCTAGTTGCGATATGATCGTCGGGATTGATGTTCCCATCCGTTCTTATGGTGAGATGCAAGCCATAAGTATGAATGTGACATTAGTAGCCACGTCCGTGCAATGTTTTCTAAGTGGTTTTCCAAGTAATGGCTACGGTTTCTAATCTCATATCTAGGTTGTAATTCCTTGAAATGCGTACTTTTGTATAAATGACCGTATTCTTGTCTTTCATATTATTTTATTGTCTCACATGATCAGTTGAATCCTTATTAAGCTAATGTTGGCCTATCTTGTCCCATCTCAATTATTTGCCATGTTTACATATAAACTTGATATTCTCATCTTTTGTATGCATCTTATATGACTTACCTGCTTTAGTTATTTGTTATGTTCGTTTCGACATTTTGTGGCTGGGAGAACCTTGAGTTACTCCCCACTGACTGTGGCGTTCATGTTTACATGAATGACAGGTATTAGTTGGTGCATTCATGGGGTGAAGACATGTGTGAGCTAGCGAGCACTTTGGCCTTTTAGTCGATTTATTAGGATTGTTTAGACTCACCTTTTATTGTATTGTCATTCGAGGGATATATTTTCCCTCACCTCGACTATCACGTTTGTATAATTCAATCTTTATTTCCGCAATCATTATTTGTGTTTTGGGTTTTAATGAACCCCCGCTTTAAATTTTAAAAGTTTCAAAAATCTCATAAATTTCCGCTTTAATTTATTAGTTATATTTTCCGCGTTATCGCGGGGTGTCACAGTTGGTATCAGAGCCTATGTTGCTCCCGACGCACACACGTGTACCCCAAACTTAAATGTGAACTTGACCTTGAATAATTAACGAGAGATGGGTAGACTTAAGGACCTAAGGTGGTAGTCTGTATTGTGTTTGCTCTTTGTTAGGTTCTAACGTGTTTGTTGATTGTCATTTAATAATTGTTGTGCCCTTGGATCATGACCGTGAGCTTACCCGCGCTGCGATCAAGATTTTGTGCCTATTGCCGGGGATTGAAGTTTTGTTCAACCTTTGAAGAATGCTTCTACTCCCCTGAAGATGTTTCTCATTCTTTGTATACCTTGTCTTATTCTTTACTTCTTGATGCTTATTTCCTCCTCTAAACTTTCTTTTCTTTCTCCTTTGAAGTTACTCTTGTACCTCCCCACTTGTCCTTTGTTCCTTGCTTATCTTCCCTTAACGCTTTTTAGATAGTTCTCTTTCTTTTGTGGGATGTTACTCTTGGTTGAATTATTTGGCTTTGTGGAGTTTATTTGTAGTTGACCCATAAATCTTGGTTTTGGGAAGTTGTGATGTTGGAAGGACTTAGGTAGTGTGGTGAGATATACTTAGTGATTCTTATACCTAGTTCTTTGGTAAAGTGAGTATAATTGATCGGTGGAATTATGTGTGTTAAGTGTGAGTTGCCTATGATACTAAGACTATGGAACTTGGCCTTGTTTATACTTGGAATTTGAGGATTTGGTAACTTGAGTTTTGTTGCTTGGGTTTTGACATGGAGTAGAGTTTATGATGAGAGCTTTGAAGGAAACACCTCTAGGACGTGTTGGCCGTTGGTAATAAAAGTGTTACTTGGAAATTTGAGTTGAACTCGAGGTTAGATTAGTCGGTATACCTTTGTGAGTGTTGTGATGATTACATAAGAACCATGTTAGGCGAGAGTTGTTGTTAGTTTTAAAATCTCATTTGGGTATCCACTTTGTGGTAATGAGGATTAGTTACCAGAGTTCTTGGGATGTGATTATAGAGGTTGAGCTGAGATGAGTTAGATGTCTTGGGTGGTTGTCTTGTGATTTGGAGAATGTCACCATCTATGCTTTAGGTTTCGAGAGTATAACAAGATCTCTTTGGGATGATAGAATGTGCAAAAGAATTTTTGAATTTGGAGTTTGATTAAGGGTTGTGCCATTCAGAGAAACTCATAGTTGACACTAGTGGGATATGAGTATAGCTTTGTTAGAAGCCTTGAACCTTGATCTTGTGGAAGTTGTTTGTAGATGTTTGAGGATTTGGAATGGTGAAATCGCACTTATAGTGAAGTACCTTGTTACAGGGAATAACTTAGGATGAGATAACGTAAATAATTTGAGGAAATCCTTGGGAGTGATGTGGTTATAAATTTTATTGTTAGGAAGTTTTTGGAACCGTTTAGGACGATGTTGTTGTTTGAGGTTTGAGTACCTGGCGTTTCCTTGTTGTCTAATTTCCTTGCTTCTTTGACCTTAAGCATTACCGTTCGTACCTCCTTTCCTCGCTTCATCATGCCTCCTTAAAATTTGATGTTAGTAACCTATGGAACTCTATCTTTTACCTCCTTGTAAATTTGACTTCAATTCTCACCCTACGAAATTCATCATAACTCTTTTGATTAGTTAAGTTGAATCCTTTTTGCATACCGGTATCTATGATGTCTAAATTACTTTATTCAATTTCTAAGTTTTCAAGCTACCAGTTTTGATTCGGTGTTAAAAGTTTATGTTACTTTTGCAAACCTTACCTATTTTAAAAATATGGAAATGAAAAATTTGATTTAATTCCCTACTTGTTCTTTGAATATAAACTTATTTATCATGATTTTAATTGCTAAACCCGAGATTTCTTTAAAGTTTATCCAATTGTTGTTAAATTTGATCTATTTATGATTTCTTTGTCAAAGTTTGATGTTATCTTTTCACAAACTTGACTCCTTTTGAGTTTAAAACTGAAACATTTATTTCTATTTTGGCTTTTGCAAAGGAAAATTTGAGTGAATTGCCTTTCTCTTTCGATTTTAACGTTGATTGGATGTTAGAACTCGTTATTGGAGACGTTTAATAACTTGTTCTGCGCTTGTCGGCGAGTGATTTTTGTTTTAAATCTGTCTTTGACTAGGAAAGCTATCGTTCTTGTGTGCACGACAAGAACAATTTCGTTCCATGAATGAGACTTATACTTTTGAAAACTCTCCGTTAATGTTTTTGAAAATTTTGATTTTTGATTTATAGAATGATTTACATTTCGATCTGGTTATGTCGGAAAATTTTATTAGAAGCTTTTGAACGAATTTTAATTCTTACGATAAGTAACCTTTTAATGTTTTGGTTACCGATTTCAAAATTCCGGTTTTATTTTTATGTAACCTTTCATTTTTACTTTCAAGTTTCGAGGACGAAACTTTTTAAAAGGTGGGGTGATTGTAACACCCGCGAAATTCTCATTTTTACGTTTATAATTTATTTAACCGTTTAGTGACTTTATTTTATATTTTTAAATTAATTAATTTAATTTATTTATTTTAAACACGATTTTTATAAAAGTAATATATAAAAGCTTATTTTATATGAAAGTACGTATTTTAGTCGGATAGTAATAATAATATTATTATTAATGATAGTAAACTTCCGTCTTAAATTATAGTTGGTGTAATACGAATTTCCGTCTAGCTAGGACCGTCACATTTTCACATGTGAGACTAATATATTCTCAACCTATCTCGTATCAACAACACACTACCTACTTCTATTATTTTATTACCCTCACTCACCTTATCTCTAACTTCATATACCATTATTATTATTATTATTATTATTATTGTTATTAATAATAATACCCGTCCCCACCCCCTGCTTTCCCTTCCTCTTTCGTGAATCACCAGCGTCAACAACAATTCCCTGCAACAATAACAAACCCAGACCAACAACACCATTTTCGACCTATAAAAACCCAGATTTCTCCCTTATTTCTCAACCAATCTTCATAAAACTTACTCCATTAGCTTCCCCTCCTCATTCTCCTTCTTCCTATATAAAAAAGAGCCTAGCTTTCATCCGGTTTCATTTCGACCGTCTTTCAAGATGCGATTTTTAGAGCTTTTCTGTGCCAGTTTTGGGTTTAAGATCATCGTAGGGCGATCCCTTGGACTTTGAGAGATCAAAAACAGGTAACGGTGATAGGTTACTCGACAAAGTGTCGATTTTTCTCTTTTTACTCGGTTTTTCACTCGTTTTGTCGTAAAGATTAAACCTTTGTGCCTTTGCTCGTGTGTATGATGGATTATATTAGTTTAGTGAATACTTTACATGTTTGTTCGACTGTTTTCATAGCTCCATCCTCTAAGTGAAGTCGGTCGTGGTTACTCGAGTGTATGTTGTATGTTTCAATGGTGTTTGGGCTGCTACCTTGTTCGTTGTTGGGGTATGGTTACGGTAAGGGGGTGGTATTTCATTTTGGGTTTAGCTTGCCTGATACCGTCTCAACTCGGCTCTATTTCCGTCTTAAAATCGAGTTGAAATAGGGTGCGATTTCGGTGTAAAGCGTGATTTGGTGCATTTGAGCCTGTTTTGGGACGGATATGGTAACTGTCGGAACTGTTTATATGCTTGCCATCTTCATATAATATCGTCAATCGTACACACGGTTTTTCCCGCTTTAAAAACCCAGCTATCGTGTCGTGTTTGCCCCTGTCTTGGGCGGTTTGTTCTGACTCTTCCGAGAAACTCGCATACGATTTCCGGGTGGTCTTTTTGCAGGAGATTTTAGACCTGTTTTGGAGTAGTTTTGGAGGGTAAAAGCTAGTTAATTGGTATGGTGAAATGTGTGCATAATTATCCACCTCCGTCTCAAGCATGTCTTATGCCCATCTTTGGTTACATGGACGTTTATTCGGTCGAGTATTGATGAACATCGGTGGGTTCCCTGGTTGTCCGTGGGTCTGGCATAGGTGGCTGGGTGGCTGTGGTGGTGACCGTGGGTGGCGGGCGACGGCCACGGCCTAGCCATGGCCCGTGGGGAGCTCGTGCATAGTAGGCTACTAGATTAATTAGTGATGTGTATTTTGTTGATGGACTTTGTTGTGCTTTAATTTGGGCTCACTACCTTTTCATGTATGGGCTCACACCCTTTTAATATTTGGGCCATGAAATTATAATTATGAAATGCATTTATTAATCATTTTATTTGTCTAAGAAATGACATGTTTTCATTTTAATAAGAGCCCAATGTAATTATTCATGCCTTGTGAGTAGTAAATGGTTTATCTTACGTTCGAGTAATTTATAATTAAATGCTTGTTTGGCTCATTATAAATGGTCCGTTACTATTTATTCATGTTCTTAATCAAGTGACAAATATTGAAGAAATAGGTTACTTATTCATATTCATGATTATGATTTGGCATAAAATGTCTCACTTGGATTATCATCGGTTCATGTGGTAGTTGTCCCTTTCCAAGTTGATTCGCATCGCTTGGTTGGGTCGTGTAGTAGTCTCTTTCCAAGTTGATTCGTATCGCTTGGTTGAGTCGTATTCTCTTGATAATGCCTTTATGCTATACCGTATTGCTTGACTTATCTTTACGCCTCTTTCGGACTGTTCTGCCGATTGTGGGTTTAACTCATATTTTCCGCCTCTTTCGGACTGTTCTGCCGATTGTGGGTTCTCGACTTCCGTTCTGTTGATCGAGTCTTGGATGCGGACTGTTCTGCCGCATGTCGAATCGGGGACCGTTACGCCCGAGAGTCTCGGCGATTTAGACTAGGACCGAGTCTTGGGAGTACCATTGTCGTCCTACCAGGGGAATTATATATTTATATATGAGTAGTAAAGGTCTTGCTTGGTTATAGATATTGGTATTTGTCTTTCAAGGTAAGAGTTATGCCTTGTGTTGGTTGACTTGGTCCTATCGGATACTAGGGGTGAGCTATAAGCCCTCTAGTTGCGATATGATCGTCGGGATTGATGTTCCCATCCGTTCTTATGGTGAGATGCAAGCCATAAGTATGAATGTGACATTAGTAGCCACGTCCGTGCAATGTTTTCTAAGTGGTTTTCCAAGTAATGGCTACGGTTTCTAATCTCATATCTAGGTTGTAATTCCTTGAAATGCGTACTTTTGTATAAATGACCGTATTCTTGTCTTTCATATTATTTTATTGTCTCACATGATCAGTTGAATCCTTATTAAGCTAATGTTGGCCTATCTTGTCCCATCTCAATTATTTGCCATGTTTACATATAAACTTGATATTCTCATCTTTTGTATGCATCTTATATGACTTACCTGCTTTAGTTATTTGTTATGTTCGTTTCGACATTTTGTGGCTGGGAGAACCTTGAGTTACTCCCCACTGACTGTGGCGTTCATGTTTACATGAATGACAGGTATTAGTTGGTGCATTCATGGGGTGAAGACATGTGTGAGCTAGCGAGCACTTTGGCCTTTTAGTCGATTTATTAGGATTGTTTAGACTCACCTTTTATTGTATTGTCATTCGAGGGATATATTTTCCCTCACCTCGACTATCACGTTTGTATAATTCAATCTTTATTTCCGCAATCATTATTTGTGTTTTGGGTTTTAATGAACCCCCGCTTTAAATTTTAAAAGTTTCAAAAATCTCATAAATTTCCGCTTTAATTTATTAGTTATATTTTCCGCGTTATCGCGGGGTGTCACATAAGGTCTCCTTTTGGTCAGTTTGAGTCGGTAAGTGTTCCGGAGCTCGAGTTGTGTTTTTGCTAGCCAATTGAGCAATTTAGCTCTCTAGCATCTTCATCCCGGCCTCTATAGATTGGGACTCCTTCAGCAATAAGTTCTTCAACTCGATAAAATCAGAACCTTGGGATTGTTGCTGCTGTTGAGGAACATATGGAGGTTTTTGGTATGGCTGTTTATGTGGAGGCACATAAGGCTGCTGCTGCTGCTGTGGAGGTTGAGTCGGATTCAGGACATTTTGGCTCCTCCAACTCAAGTTTGGATGGACATTCTGTAATACTCCGTATTTATAAGTCTATGGGTACTCTATCGAGTAGGCCTTACTCTGTCGAGTAAGGGTGAGTTGCGTTTTAAAATAGTTTCTGACCTGTTGGGTACTCGATCGAGTAACTATGATACTCGATCGAGTAAGGGGGTACTCGATCGATTACCTCAGCTACTCGATCGAGTAGCCGGTTTACCGGGGTTGTTTTCTCGGGTTTTGTTAAATGATGCGAGATAAGTATAAAAGGTTGTCCGTCACTTTTCTTAGTTCTTTTATCTTATCTAAAACCTAAGTGAGGAGAAAAGGAGTTACGTAGTTCGTCTGTCATAGCATCATTAGCAAATGCCGGAGCTAGAAGTGTCGGATTTCATCGTTCTTTACACCGTTGTGATCCTTGTGTCGAGGGTAAGCTTTACATATAATTTTTATACTGTTTCGTTAGATTTGGTTAAACCCTAATTTTGGGAATTGGGAATTTGTATTAGTTTTGTGATTGTTAGTAATTATGTGATTATATGTTAGGAGGAGGATTCGTAGAAGAGGAATTTTAATACAAAATTTGTTGAGACCGTGCGATTGTGTTGCTTTCGGGTAGGATTTCCTACTCGTATTAGTCCCATAATGGGATATTGGTTGATGTGTTGAGATTAATTGTTGATGTAATAATTGTATTGTGACGGTTGTGATTGTGATTGTGATTGTAAGCTGGCATCTGTGGTTCTTGAGGCGTGTCCTCGAGTGGGGTCACTTGCGGGAGTGGCTTCACGCCCTAGTTTCGCCTTCTCTGGAACCCGCCACAGAAGGGATGTGCACATTAATGGACGGGGTTATCGCTCACTATGTGGAGCGGGGATTTGGTGGGTACGTGCTGCGGTCCCCCATGGCTGGGGTGGTCGGTGGACGATCGGTGATTGAGATTGTTGGGATTGGTGTGGTTGTGTGTGTGTGTGACGGTTAAGTTGTCTGTTTATCTTATTGTTGATATATTGAATTGTGTGATTAGCGACCCGTTTAAATGTTTTAAAAACTGTGGTGATCCATTCGGGGTGGTGAGCGATTATTGAGCGGAGTATGATATGACGCGTATGGGATAGCGGGATGAGTCATCACGTGGCGATTAGAAGTCTTCATTGTGTCGAGGCGGTGTCTTATAGCTTTGATAGTTTTAGCGAGAGACCGTCGAGAATGTTGTATTTCAGTTTATTAGTTTTGGTTTTGATCATGTAATCACTTAAACTATTTACTTTTAAATATTTTTCTTTATTGTCTTATGAATATCATTGCCTCTGTAACCAGAGATGGTGACATCCTTATACCCGAGTGGTCTGGTAAGGCACTTGGAGTATGGGGGTGTTACAAATGGTATCAGAGCGACGATCCTGAAACTGTAACCAATGAACTTAATGAATATAGGGAGTCAATTAAAATGAATCCGGGGTAAAGGTTGTAGGAGCTAATGCAAAGACTTGGGAGACGTCCTAAAGTCGCGAACTCGCCCTATAATTTTGAACCGGTCACATGGGATATGAGTCGGGATCGCTATGTGTTTACCTTGTGCTTTGTGTGCCTATGGAGTGATGTGTGGCATGAACCAGTGGATGTATGTATGTGGAGAATAGGGAATGTGTAGAAAAGATGGTGATAATGTGATTTCGTATGTTGTTGATTGAAAGCATGTTGCATGATAGTTGGTTTACAATGTTGGTTGGAATTGTTAGAAAAGTGTATGAGAATGATGAGTAATGTGTTGGAAATAGATGAATTGATTGGAAAAGATGGAGTAGCAATTGCATAAGAATATGAATTTTGTGATTATGAATATGTTTAGGTGACGAAGTGTAATTGTAATGTTGTTGTATTAGTAACATGGGAATAGGATTTGTAATGTATGAGAATGTTTTGTGTTACGAAAAGTTATAAAATTTAAAGCATGCGGTTAGTACATGACTAATGAGTTAAATAATATATGTGCATGATGGATGTTGTTGCTTGATTTTTGAAGATGGTAACATGAGATTAGCAATACTGGTTTTATGAGTACTGAGTCGTTTTGTCTACCTTGTTGTTGTTTAAGTCGTTTGGGAAGTAAAAATCAATAGTTGTGTTTTTCGATGATAAAGAGGTTGTCTTTAAACTGTTATAACTTGAGATGCATAAATGATTTTGATGTGATTCCAATTGGAGGTGATGGCTTGTCCTTTTACGATTCTAACGATAGGTCACTCGTCCAAAACGACCAAGTAATGAGTGAGTTATGACTGTTTTTTGAAAACTGGACAGTGCTGAGAAATGCGTAGGTACTCGATCGAGTAGCCTTGGTACTCGATCGAGTAGGGGGGTACTCGATCGAGTACGTCAGTTACTCGATCGAGTAGCCCTGGTGATTTGTTTTACGTGCTTCTGATCTTCACCTACTCGATCGAGTAAGTCCCTTACTCGATCGAGTGGCCTGTACTCGATCTAGTGACCCCTGTTTTGGGTCATATGCTTATCTTTTGACATTCGTTGCATATTGTGTTTAATTCAAAGGTATTGTTTTGCTTATTTATGCACCGTTTTACATGTATGTTGATCCTGATGTGTAAGTTACCCAATCTTATGATGTAAAGAGTGGCACCTATGATGAGTATGAGTTCGGTGGGGAGAACATGATTTATATGTGTTGTGATAGGTAGAGGAAAAAGAAAAGGAAGATTGGTAAGGCTTAATTGAGGCATATAGCATGTTGTGTGAGTAATGAAATGTAAGTGAATATGGGCAAGGGATGATGTAAGTTAAGGAACGTGAGAACGAAAATATTGAAAGAGATGACGTGGATAGTAGCAACCTGAGATGTATAACAAATTATGGAGGGAGATGGTTAGAAATAGTGTTGAGTAAGGATATATGTAATGAAAGGTCGTTTTAGAGGAATTGAGAAGAGTGGTATATAGTGAACTTAATGGAGATATGTCGCGACGTGGATTTGCAGATAGTGACTGAGTTTAGAAATTTGTGTTATCGAGAGACGAAACTAATGTGTGATTTCCTTGGGCAATTAACGGTATAAAAAGAATTTCGATTTCTAGAGATGTAAAAAGGGAGATGTAATTGTTTGAACTTTAAACGTTGATTTTTATGGACAAATTAGTGACAAGTGTGAGTGAGTGGAGTGATGAGAGGGGACCCATGGTAAGGAAGAGTGAGATAATATCGATAAGAAATAATGAGATTTGAGTTTTGGAGCGGTAAAAAGGTAATTGGAGCACTAAAGAGTTAGGTAGAAGGGATAAAGAGTTGAATGGTTAATGGATGTTGTCAAGTGTAAAAGAAAAGAATGAGGGGAGTAAAACTAGGAAAATGTTGACCGGAGATATGTGACATAAAAGTAAGGAATCGTCGAGATGTATGATACTATCAAGAGTAAGTAAGTTAATGCTTATACAGGAGCTTCAGGACAACATGATTAATCATGAGTTTCGGGGAATTAAGGGAGTAAGAAGTTGGTAGAATATCTGCATGATATGAGATTTTGAGTAGAGAGTTAGATAATGACACAATTAGGGATAGTATTGGGAAGAATGTTGAGGTAGTGTTGTTGATGGATTTGATGTTCGTTATTTGGGATGCTAACCACAGATAGGAAAGAAATCGTGATGTTTAGAGATGAGTGTAAGAGGTTTGATGCCCGGACAGTAGTAGTGTTATGGTTTGTGACTAGTGGTTAAGGGTGATGGTATATTAGAAAGGTAGCAATTCTAAAGAGGTTGATTTTGTAGAGACCAGATTGAAATGTATGGTGGTAAGGAAGTGTAAGATGCGATTAGATGAGGCGGGTGCTAAAAGTTGAATAGTAATGGTATGGTTATACTCGGCATGAGGTGATGGTTATGCGAATGGGAGAATGTGTTATGAGGGGCATACGAGTTAAGCTCAAGCGAGAGGTAACCTTTTATCAGGAGGTAACTTACGTGATCAGGATTGACTGGTTGGATGTGATTATGGGTCTATGTCATATATATAAATGTTTCTGTGAGGTTGTGACCTCACAAGAAATTGTATGGTGTGATAATTATAAGTTGTTATCTGAATTTTCTG
The DNA here is from genome assembly GCF_048544455.1 of Silene latifolia. Classification (NCBI taxonomy): domain Eukaryota; kingdom Viridiplantae; phylum Streptophyta; class Magnoliopsida; order Caryophyllales; family Caryophyllaceae; genus Silene; species Silene latifolia. The sequence goes on from NC_133531.1 coordinate 119,253,442, forward strand.
TAATACATGTTGGATACGAGAACGTAATGGAAGGATGTTTAAAAAGGTAATAATTTGACTGTTTTGGCATGACTAGTTATGCCTGTCTGTATTCATGGTACATGTTAATCTGTGATATGGTAAGGGGATGATATTGACGAGGTTATTATCTGTTTAATTCATAAAATATGTGGTGTTATGATTTAGTAAAGTGGATTTGAGTAAGTTTTTCTTGTCTGAGAAATTATTCTGAGTCAGTATTTATGGGAGTTGTATGCAGTCGTGATGACTATCGATGTGGTTATGGTGCCTCGGGTGGTGATCCGGGCATGATATTTAGTGTTGTGATGCGGGTACTTTCGCACTGCGGTGTGGCTGTTGGTGGCGGTGTTGTGATGCCGTCATCGGTTGTGGTGGAGTAGGTAGGATGATTATGATTCGAGTTTCGAAAGTACATAGCAGTTATACATAGATTGTTGTTTTGTTTGATGTTGTTCCCTGCGAGTTTCAGTTTGTGCAGATAGACAATTGTCTTGTTTATTGATGTTTTCTTTACCTGGTTAAGTTGGGAATGAGGGTAGAGTATGATATACATAGAGTTGTATATGTTTTCGTTGTTGTCATAGTATAGTGATATTCTGTTGATGGGACACGGTTGTGAGAAGTTGTTAAAGTAATTTTGATCTTGTTCTAGATAAGGCTTTAGTGGACATGATAATGGCAAGTGATTCGTAAAACATGTGTGGTAATGACCTGAAAGATGCAGGTGGTTCATAATCCTTTGTTGAGACAGTGAGTGTAGGGTGTTGGGGAAATTAGTGTCATGTTAAGTTATGTTTGAGTTTTGCGGTAATGAGGGAAAGAACTTGAGGATTTAGTGTGAGTGTACGTAACGAGTATGGATCGTGAGTTATGCTTTTGGGAGATAGTTGCTTTACATAGAGAGGTATGTTGTTTTGCAGTAATAATGGAGAGTTAGTATGGTGATTTTGCTACGAGCCTTATGGTATAGGTTAGGGGTGTGCCGAATGAGTTGAGTTATGAGAAATGTTTAAGTAAGAGAGCCTTGGATATATGCATGGCGAGTGTTTAGATTATAGGTGGTTATCTTTGACATGCGGTGGTGATGAGGATAATGAGACGATATAGCTAGGATTTAGTATTAGTGAGTTACGAGGACGTAACATTTGTCTTAAGAGGAGTAGGATGCGATAAAAGAGAGTTTCATGGTGGTGCATGTTGTAATATAATTGGAAGTAGAGTGTTAGCGTAGCGTAAAGGAGGGATTTGTTTTGTGGATGATACTTATAAAAGGCCATGGCCGTGCTTGTAGTGGTGTGATGCTTTAGAGTGTGAGAATATTTTATATAGTGTTGACAGTTGGAGGATGATGTTATGAGTCTGAGTAAACTCGAGGACGAAGTTCCTTTTAAGGGTGGTAGAATGTAACATTCCGTTTGATGTTATGGGAATTTTGATATTGGATTGGCTCTGGATGATATATTACGGAGCTAGTTGGTAGTGTATGGAGTTAGTGTTGAGAGAGATATAATGGAGTGGATACGATATCGTGAGCCATGTTGTGGAGGTAGGAATAGTTAGTGGAGTTGGTGTTACGAGTTCATGTTTGGGTTGGAGTTTTGTCTTGAGTTCTTAGTCACGTTGTTGTGTCTTGATCGAGTTAGTATGTTTGTTTTTGAGTATGGGTTGAACTTCGGGGACGAAGTTCTTTTTAAGGAGGGAAGACTGTAATACTCCGTATTTATAAGTCTATGGGTACTCTATCGAGTAGGCCTTACTCTGTCGAGTAAGGGTGAGTTGCGTTTTAAAATAGTTTTTGACCTGTTGGGTACTCGATCGAGTAACTATGATACTCGATCGAGTAAGGGGGTACTCGATCGAGTACCTCAGCTACTCGATCGAGTAGCCGGTTTACGGGGGTTGTTTTCTCGGGTTTTGTTAAATGATGCGAGATAAGTATAAAAGGTTGTCCGTCACTTTTCTTAGTTCTTTTATCTTATCTAAAACCTAAGTGAGGAGAAAAGGAGTTACGTAGTTCGTCTGTCATCGCATCATTAGCAAATCCCGGAGCTAGAAGTGTCGGATTTCATCGTTCTTTACACCGTTGTGATCCTTGTGTCGAGGGTAAGCTTTACATATAATTTTTATACTGTTTCGTTAGATTTGGTTAAACCCTAATTTTGGGAATTGGGAATTTGTATTAGTTTTGTGATTGTTAGTAATTATGTGATTATATGTTAGGAGGAGGATTCGTAGAAGAGGAATTTTAATACAGCTGTTGAGACCGTCTGATTGTGTTGCTTTCCAGGTAGGATTTCCTACTCAGTATTAGTCCCATAATGGGATATTGGTTGATGGGTTGAGATTAATTGTTGATGTAATAATTGTATTGTGACGGTTGTGATTGTGATTGTGATTGTAAGCTCGCTTGCCTGTGGTTCTTGAGGCGTGTCCTCGGCTGAGTGGGGTCACTTGCGGGAGTGGCTTCACGCCCTAGTTTCGCCTTCTGTGGAACCCGCCACAGAAGGGATGTGCACATTAATGGACAGGGTTATCGCTCACTATGTGGAGCGGGGATTTGGTGGGTACGGCTGCGGGCCCCCCACTGGCAGGGCTGGTCCAGTGGACAGTCGGTGATTGAGATTGTTGGGATTGGTGTGGTTGTGTGTGTGTGTGACGGTTAAGCTGTCTGTTTATCTTATCGTTGATATATTGAATTGTGTGATTAGTACTGACCCCGTTTAAATGTTTTAAAAACTGTGGTGATCCATTCGGGGGTGGTGAGCAGTTATTGAGCAGGTATGATATGACGCGTATGGGATAGCTGGGATGAGTCATCACGTGGCGATTAGAAGTCTTCGTGTGTCGACGGTGTCTTATAGCTTTGATAGTTTTAGCAACAGACCGTCTGAGAATGTTGTATTTCAGTTTATTAGTTTTGGTTTTGATCATGTAATCACTTAAACTATTTACTTTTAAATATGTTTCTTTATTGTCTTATGAATATCATTGCCTCGGGTAACCGAGATGGTGACATCCTTATACCTGAGTGGTCCTGGTAAGGCACTTGGAGTATGGGGGTGTTACACATTCGGCTCATAGTACGTGTTTGTCTGCCTATAATGTTGAAAGGCAGCACAAGACTCGAAGGGACTAGGACAATTTTCGGAAACATGTCCCTCAGCTCCACATCTTCTACAGACGAAAGGACCGTCTGAAACAGCATTCACCTGATACATCCCTCCGTTTGAGACTCCTCCCAACTCATATTTGTCAAATCTCGCCGTGAGAGCCTCTAGCGCAGCTACAGAAGAAGATTCAGCAGCTCTCCTTTGATTTCCTCTGGAATTCCCATACTCAGCTTTATGGGTGGCTAAGTCATCAATGATCTTCCACCCCTTAGTCTCTCCCATATTCTCAGCAAATCGACCATTGGCTGCAGCATCCAAAATAGCCCTCTGATCGTCATACAACCCGTTGTAGAACTGATTGCAAAGACTCCATTTTTCAAACCCATTGTGCGGAATGGTTCGCACCGATTTTTCTTGAAACGGACCCATGCTTCATGAAAGTTCTCATCGGTCCATGTTTAAAGCTCGTGATCCGAGCTCTAATGGCATTAGTCTTCGAGGCAGAGAAGTATTTCTTGTAGAATGCCAGGGCTAATGAATTCATCGGTGATCCCATGAGCGGCTCGATCCAGTCTCTATACCACTCCTCGCAAAGATCACGAAGGGAGAATATAAACATGGTCTCCTTCACCGGGTCCCGAGTCACGCCGGTCGGCTGGGGTATAGAAAGCAATAATCGATAAAAATCTCCATATGCTTGGCTGCATCTTCAGTTGCAGCTCCCCCGAATTGGTTTCTCTCAACCAAGTTAATATAGGAAGGCTTTGGCTCGAATTTTCTTGCCTCCCCTGGTAGTTCGAATCCTTTGTAGAGATTCGCAGCTGTCGGCTCTGAGTGACTGGCAATAGTAGCTTCTTCAGCCATCTCTAAGAATTCTGGAGAAGTGACTGTCTCAGCTGATAAAGTGGAAACAGGAGATGAATGTGGATCTTCCTCAAAAAGCTCGTTCTCGTAGTAACTAGACAGAGTACTCAGCTCTTCCTCTGTCGGCAATATCCTAGACAATCGTCTCAACTCGCGCAGGGTCTTCTCAATCTCAGGATTGATCGGTAATAGTTCACCACCCTGTGACCTGCGCATAAGAAGAAACTACAAATAGAATATAAGAAGAGTTTAAGGAACAGATGTCCCTTAAACTAAGAAAGACTAAAATAAAACAACTAAAAATTAGAACAATTGCCTCCCCGGCAACGGCGCAAAAATTTGATACCCGTCGTTGTGAGTACCAAAAATAAGATTTATAATTCCTATTAAAACTAACCTAGGCTAGTGGTAACAGGGTCGAACCACAAGGAGGCGAATGTAATTAATAATTGTCTAATTTAGTCTAAGGTAACGAATGTGGGGGTTGAATTGATTTGGTCTATAGCTAAGGCAATAAAAGAAATGTAAACTAATGAAATATATGAAATCAAATATAAAGAAAGGTACTAGGATGGTCGGTTCACTATAGTTTCAAGGCAAAGATACTAAGTAGGTCTAAATCAAACACATGAGGCGGGAAAACAAGAGGTCCTCTCGGTCCACTCTTAACAAATAGCATCTTTCGATCTCGCTATAAGTCCCTAATATCACTAATATCGACTTTTCGTCCGAAAAGTGACTAATAATCTAAACTTTACCTATCTTTCGATCTCAGCATAGTTTAGTCGTTTTAATTGGTGATATAACAACTGTCCCTATCTCTCGATCTAATGGGTCAGTCACATCCTAAACATTCAACTAGTCGTGTGCACTCGATTCGTCGAAAATAACATTTAAAACAATTAAAACGAAGCAACACCTTACGTGGTCAGTCGATCGACCGGGTAGGGTGGTCGATCGACCAATACGCGATTAGGGCTCCCTAATTCTAATGCCGCCTACACTATAATTCCCCTACATCCTAGCACAATTAATTTAGCTACTCATGATACTGATAAAAACAACAATAATCATAACGAAATAAACTATTGAATTCATACTTGAAGTAATCAAATAACAAATAATGATAAACGATAATTGGCTTTGGATACTAACTAGCAATTTCTATACTATCAATGCGATAAAGATAAACTGAAATATAACAGAAGGAGTACCGAAATTGCAGAGGAATTGTAACGGAATGATTAGAAGTACGAACGAAAATCCGATGCAAACCAATATTTCGAACCCTAATTATTTGATAAACTAAACTGAATGTAAAACTAGATGTAAAACTTAGATAAAACTTGATGAATGTATCTCTGAACTAGGTTACGTTATATAGAAAGTATACGTAACAAAATTCCTAAACCTAATATCGCTTTGGGCTTCAAGTTCCTCGATCTTTTAATTCTCGTCTGATTAGCGATGTGGTCGATCGACTGAGCATGGTGGTCGATCGACTGAGATGCAATGTACAGTAGCTTCTGGAACCCGATCGTTGGTCGATCGACTGAAGGCAGTGGTCGATCGACTGCTTTAGCTGCTACTTGACTTCAAATCTCTCGTGGATTTGTCTTTTGGGCCTTGAAATGCGCACCAAGCTCGTTCCTTAAGCAAATACTTCACGTCAAATGCAATGCAGGATACTCGGGGACGGATTTAGCTCAATTTCCGCTGGATTCTTCACATTTCTGCAATAATGTACAAAAATACGAAAGTAGACGGAAATGGGGAGAATAGTAGCATAAACTACACAAATGAGCTCTGAAATGCGTGGAAAATAGGATGTAAAACATCATATAAAAGACACGCATCAAACTTCCCCAAACCAAATTTTGATGCCTGTCGTTGTGTGCATTGCATATTTATGTCATTATATTTATGCATTATATTTCATTATAATCCATGCTGCAATTTTGGGGAAGGTCATTATATTTATGCGTATTTTTTATTTGGATTAGATTTCGGCCAAAACTGCAGCATGGATTATATCTAAGTCTAAATGCATAAATAAAAGGCAAGTAATAAAAAGAGATGTAAACAATAATAAAAAGAATGCTAAGACGGTCGGTTCACTGAAGCTACTCATATGAATGACAATAAAACCAACAAATATGATAAAAACATTAAAGGAATTCATAACTGGAATGATTAAAGCAATAAAAACGCAATAAAGAGATTAAGGTTACGGGAGACTAATCTATCAATTCTAGCTGTGAATGATAATAAAGCAAGAAACTGAAATAAGAACAAGAGAATACCGAATGGAAGAATTGCAGGAATAAAGAATCCGGAAACTGAATGCTAATGTAAATTGTATTGAATACGGAACAATATTAAGGACCCTAATTTGATATTCTAAAACTTGAACAAAAAAACCGAATGAAAACTGAATGAAACTGGATGCCTAATGCTTAATGTCAGGTTACGTTATATAGAAAATATAACGTAACATTATTCCTAAACCTAATATCGCATTGGGCTTTGGAAATCTCGTTTTATATGTTGCGTCAGAGTCGAGGGGTGGTCGATCGACCACTTAGACAAGTCGATCGACTGACCTTTGCTGAACAGTTACTTCTGTATGTCGTGCTCTGGTCGATCGACCATGTAGGTCAGTCGATCGACCAAGGGTGCTGTACAGAATTGCATTCTGACGATTCCTTCAGCGCGCACCGATTTTAAAACAGCTGCCATTTCTTCGTTACTTGGTCAAATAAGGCGTTCTATGCGGCGTTGGAAAGCTAAGAGGATACGCTTTCATCTCCAATTAGAATCACTCGATTATCTGCTTTAGAACTCGAGATATAGCCATCTGAATAAGGCTGCAATATCGTGAAGTGCTTCTTTGCTTGTTAAACTCGTACGCACCCATGCTTTTGCTATATTTAGGCCTTGAAACGCGCACCAAGCTCATTCCTCGAGTCAATACTCCATGTCAAATCCTATGCTAAACACTCGGGAACGGATTCGGCTAATTTTCCGCTGGATTCTTCACATTTCTGCAATATTATACAAAAACACGAAAGTAGACGGAAATAGGGAAAATAGTAGCATAAACTACATAATTGAACTCTGAAATGCGTGTAAAATAGGGTGTAAAACATCATATAAATGACACGCATCAAACTTCCCCAAACCAAACCCTTGCTTGTCCCCAAGCAAGAACTAGACTCGATCCAAGAACCTAATGGAACGAGTTCAATCTCAGAGCGAAATGCAACAAGTAAAGCCTAAACCAATTTAATGCACAACTTAACAATCAATTAGCATTGTGAATCATGCAAACGAGTTATGGAGTCGTTAAAAACTGCTGAACCGTCAACTATAGAGACTTATCAATTCGGACTCTCACGGGTCGCTCATATCACACATAAGTACAGGTGAATATATGTAAAAGATAGAAAGAAGTAAATTTTGTAATGACACTCACCTAACTACGACCTATAAGAACATGCCTGCAGTCTAATATGAAAGTAATCTCCACAACCGTACATATGCATTCCAACCAAACAGATGACCATGACACATGCCGAGGTAAATTTGGATATGTGAGGTAATGGGTAAGAAGAGACAAAAAATGAACTTGGATAAGAGGAGTTAAAGCCAAGCTAGTAACTACAATCCAAACTATAAGCGAATCCCAACTTCAAACTCAATGTAAATGTTACAAGACGGTGCCAATTCAAGGCACAAAACTCACAACCTCCATAAAAGTTAACTCCCCAAAGAATATAAATGATAAAATGGGAGTAGAAATCACCAAATCATAATAATTGCAACATGTGATTTTTTCGAATTTTCTTTTTTCTGCTGCAGACTACAGTCGATCGACCAATGTAGCCGGTCGATAGACTGATCTTTTTTTTTTTTCGAACTCTTTTTTTCTCTTTTCGTATTCTGTTTTTTTTTTTCTTTCTTTTTTTCAATTCTTTTTCCTCCTTCATTCTTTCATCCAACATTATCTCAATATGAGCATATGCAACCAAAAATAATAAGAACATTCCCAAAAACTAATACTACTAGCTTGACAAGGGCAGGCTAAATATAGGATGTAGTTAAGGGACAAAAGGCTATTTTTGGCTATGTGAAGCTTATGGGCAAAATGAATAAAGGATACCTCTTCCACATGTGTCAACAAACCACAAACCGAATGCATACAGGTATTAAGCAGATTAAGTTCAAATTTATGCATATTGATATAACATGCCTCATAAGGAGTAACTACTCACATCCTAGATAAACTGGTCATGAATGTCACCAGTTATAAGCTCTAAATCTCAGAAATATAAGTAGCTTGCCAAAATTCTAAGTCAAGTCTCAAGTTCAGCGAGATATTAATGAAAACTCGTAGATATGCATATATGATTCTACTAATAACATGTCAATTAGCAAGGCTTAGGCAAAAACAAATACAAATGCAATGTCATCATTGAAATACTACCGTTCCGACTCAACCTATATGCTAAAACATGCATTTTTTTTGAAATTTTTGACATTTTTCAATTTTCTTTTTGGATTTTCTGTATATATGGAGAAATTAAATAACAATGCAAACAGAATAATTAAACGTGAATGAAAAAACATATGAATGCTATGCAAAACCCTTCCCCAAACCAAATCACACAATGTCCCCATTGTGCAAAATCATGTATAAAGAAGCAAAAGGAAATGGGATTTTGCGATAAATAACTAAAGAAGACATGAAATTAAGCTCGGAAACTCACAAGACTTTAAGCGCAGCAAAAGGAAACCTCACCAAACCAGCGTGAGCTAGGAGGTTTCGAGAGCAATGATGCTACCAATAAGTACCTGAAAAGACAGACAATACCATGCGTAATTCCGATAAAACAAAATTGGAACGGTAATTATGTGTAAAATAATAAAACAGAAGAAAACAGAAACTAAGCGGAGAATAAAGTGGAGAAAAGACTCCCTCAACTCCGCAAATCGACCAAACACAGCAGGGGAGTGATCGAAAACAGGTACAACAGCGTTGGTTGGTCGATCGACCACATCACCCAGTCGATCGACCAAGGTGACACGAACATGAGCTTCTGTAACTGTAGCAGTCAGTTGATCGACCAAATAGGCCAGTCGATTGACTGAAAATCCAGCTGTAAGTTCTGATTTCTTCGAATTAGCTCAATAAATTGAGTCAACATGGTCTATAAACCTGCAAATACACATAATAATGCGCCCAAAATTGCGCAAACCCAAAGTAATAGACTAAAGGTCTTAAAATCCTAAGCAAACTTAAAAGAGCGAAGTCTCGCGCACACGAAACAATAAAAAGAAAGTCTAACAAAAAGCGATAAAAAGAATGTTTTTGAGAAAGCCTTAATCAACTTAATAGTTGATCAAGAATGGCCACGGAATGGCCCACTTGCTCGGCTTCTGACTACAAGAAGTAGCCTCCACAGTGCTCATCTCAGAAGATGGACTCCACTCTACTCCGACTGGAATACTCAATGGATCATCTCTAGCATCTTCCCATGCATAGCCATCATCTTCTAGCTCCTCACACTCAAGATCCGAATCCGAAATTTTGACTGGCTCCTTCTTCTTGGGTTCCTTATCTGGCTCCTCATCCGTGCCATAGCTAAGACATCCTAGACCGCCTCTCTGAACAACGGGCTCCTTCACAGCTGGAGCAATGAGCGGTTCTTTCTTCCCCAAACCGGTTCCTGCAATATCTAAAACAGAAGAATTGTCCTCCAATTTGCTCCCAATCTGGGCCGGAGGTGTTATAGCAGAAACAGGCATAGGGGCAGGCACATCAGAAAGCACAAAATAAGATTTCTTTTTAGAAATCATATTACAGGTCATGGGCCACATGGGGTCTTTCTTTCTAGGGGACTGGGCAAACATAATAGAATGCTTCCCTACCTTAAATCTCAAAGTTCTTTCCCCTACATGAATTATTGCACCAGCAGTGTGCAAAAACGGTCTTCCTAAAATAATTGGGGTGTTGACATCTTCAGGAATATCCAGAACAACAAAGTCAACAGGAAAAAAGAACTTTTCAATTTGAACAGGCACATTCTCTAAGACCCCCTACCGGCCGAATCGCAGAACGGTCACCATTTGCACGATCATGTCGTAATAGCAAATCTAGTCAATCCCAATTTCTTAGCCGACTCAAGGGCATAACATCGACACTAGCCCCTAAATCACATAGTGCCTTCTCAATTGAGAAGGTACCAATATTGGGGGATGAAAAACCGCTCGGGTCGACAGTTTATGAGTAGCAGTGTGAGTTAAGTACGAACTAGACTCTTCAGTTAAATGCACTGACTCCACAACATTCAAGGACCTTTTCTTAGCTAGCAGTTGTTTCATGAACTTCATATACGCAGGTACTTGATTAACTAGCTCTAAGAAAGGAATTTGCACGTTAAGACTACGCACGACATCTTTAAATTTATCGAATGTTACCTCATCTTTGGTTGGCACTAGTCTCTCCTGGGATAAGGGGTCACAAGAGTAGCTTTGCCCTCTCTTCAAGGTCTCTCATACCGGCATCAGTGGACTTAGGCTGAAAATCCACTACCTTCTCTTTGTTGAAGCTCGAACCCACTTCAGACCGTCTCAAATATGAACCACTAACCGACATCGGGTCATACTTGGGAACCGGGATGGACCCATCAGCACTCGGGTCTTGCCTCAATATTGTCGGAGTCGTCGTACCCCGAAACAAATGGTCCCTCAAGTCATCAGGCATTGGAGGACGAAATTCTCCATTATTAGCAGCGGTGTCAGTCGATCGACCATGCATGTCAGCCGATCGACCGACTTTCTGAGAACAAAAGCTGTTTCACTTCGCGGACTGGTCGATCGACTGGGTATGTCAGTCGATCGACTGATATACCTGGTAGACGCCTTTTTCTTGCTATTATTCGTCACAGCTTTGTTCTTGCTCGATTCCGCCTCATCTTTTTCAGGGACATCCTCGACCATAGTGGGCCCCTCAAGAGTAGACCCACTCCTCAAAGTGATAGCATTAAAAGTCTCTTTTTGCTCAGTCTCGTCTTTATCAACAATATCAGCAGTAGGCGAGGTCGATCGACTTTCAAATGCTGCAATTCTACTCCTAACGCTATTCTTCTGTTCCGAAAGTTCAGCCTCTTCTTTTCCCGATTCATCTTTATTAATTTCCGGGCTTACCCTTTCCATAGTAGGCTTTTCAGGGGTCGACCCATTACGATCGCGCATAGCATGCACGGTCTCCAGGTGTTGAAGAGAAGAAAGGTCGGCCATTCGGGAGTGAGTTGATTTAAACCATGCTGCAGTTTTGGCCGAAATCTCTTGTATCATAGCTTTAAGGTCCGCTATCTCGTTAGAGGAAAGAGGGAATTGCGGAGGTGATGCAAAAGAATATGAAGGCTCTTGAAAGCCTTGTTGATAGTACGGATGTGGCGGCGTATAATGACCTTGTTTATATTGCCTGTAAGCATAAACTTGGTCCATACCTGCTCGACACATAGCAGAATCATGCCCCTCAGCACCACATCTCCCACAAAATTCCACCTGCTGCTCCCAAGAACGGAACATGGTGAATCCTCCTGAAGTACTGCTAATAGGACCTGTAGGACCTATCGAAACAACACTAAAGAAGAAGATAAGAACTGCCTCAAGGTACTCAGTCTTCCCTTGAGGCTAAAGATAGACCAACAAAAAAAACAACTAAAACTAGCGCTACCTCCCCGGCAACGGCGCCAAAATTTGGTCAAGACTAAGTTCAGCCAGTAGGGGTCTTAGAGAATGTGCCTGTTCAAATTGAAAAGTTCTTTTTTCCTGTTGACTTTGTTGTTCTGGATATTCCTGAAGATGTCGACACCCCAATTATTTTAGGAAGACCGTTTTTGCACACTGCTGGTGCAATAATTGATGTAGGGGAAAGAACTTTGAGATTTAAGGTAGGGAAGCATTCTATTATGTTTGCCCAGTCCCCTAGGAAGAAAGACCCCATGTGGCCCGTGACCTGTAATATGATTTCTGAAAAGAAATCTTATTTTGTGCTTTCTGATGTGCCTGCCCCTATGCCTGTTTCTGCTATAACACCTCCGCCCCAGATTGGGAGCAAATTGGAGGACAATTCTTCTGTTTTAGATATTGCAGGAACCGGTTTGGGGAAGAAAGAACCGCTCATTGCTCCAACTGTGAAGGAGCCCATTGTTCAGAGAAGCGGTCTAGGATGTCTTAGCTATGGCACGGATGAGGAGCCAGATAAGGAACCCAAGAAGAAGGAGCCAGTCAAAATTTCGGAGTCGGATCTTGAGTGTGAGGAGCTAGAAGATGATGGCTATGCTTGGGAAGATGCTAGAGATTATCCATTGAGTATTCCAGTCGGAGTAGAGTGGAGTCCATCTTCTGAGATGAGCACTGTGGAGGCTACTTCTTGTAGTCAGAAGCCGAGCAAGTGGGCCATTTCGTGGCCATTCTTGATCAACTATTAAGTTGATTAAGGCTTTCTCAAAAACATTCTTTTTATTGCTTTTTGTTAGACTTTCTTTTTATTGTTTTGTGTGCGCGAGACTTCGCTCTTTTATGTTTGTTTAGGATTTTAAGACCTTTAGACTTTACATTTGGGTTTTGCGCAATTTTGGGCGCGTTATTATGTGTGTATGCAGGTATATGGACCATATTAGCTCAATATTATTGAGCTAATTCGAAGAAATCAGGAAGTTACAGCAGATTTTCCAGTCGATCGACTGCCTCCTATGGTCGATCGACTGGGTTGCGATTTCCAGGAGCTTGCTCCCGTTCACTTGGTCGATCGACTGGGTGATGTGGTCGATCGACCACCCAACGCTGCTGTACCTGTTTTGATCACTCCCCTGATGTGTTTGGTCGATTTGCGGAATTGAGGGAGTCTTTTCTCCACTTTATTTTCCGCTTCATTTCTGTTTTCTTCTGTTTTTCTTATTTTACACATAATTTTGCGTTTCAATAATTGTTTTCTCGATTACGCGTGGTATTGTTTGTCTTTTCAGGTACTTATTGGTAGCACTGCTGGCTACTGAAACCTCCCAGCTCACGCTGGTTTGGGGAGGTTTCCTTTTGCTGCGCTTAAAGTCTTGTGAGTTTCCGAGTTTTACTTTATGTCTTCTTTATTTATTTAACGCAAATTCCCAATTTCCCTTTTTGTTTCTCTACATGATTTTGCACAATGGGGACATTGTGTGATTTGGTTTGGGGAAGGGTTTTGCGTCGCAATTGCATTGTTTTTATTGCATTTCTGTTTCACGTTTATTGCATTTCTACTTGCATTGTATTTATTTCCTTATATATACAAAAATCTAAATTTTTTTTGAAAAGTTTCAATAAAATTTCAAAAAAATTGCATGTTTATTTTAGCATATAGGTCGAGTCGGAACGGTAGTATTTCAATGATGACATTGGATTTTCAGCTGTTTTTGCCTAAGCCTTGCTAATTGACATGTTATTAGTAGAATCGTATATGCATATCTACGAGTTTTCGTTAAATTATTTGCTGAACTTGAGACTTGACTTAGATTTTTGGCAAACTACTTATAGTTCTGAGATTTAGAGCCTTTAACTGGTGACATCTGATCTATGACCAGTTTATCTAAGAATGTGAGTAGTTTCTCCTTATGAGGCATGTTATATCAATATGAATAAATATGAACTTAATCTGCTTAATACATGTATGCATTCGGTTTGTGGTTTGTTGACACATGTGGAAGAGGTATCCTTTATTCATTTTGCCCATAAGATTCACATAGCCAAAAATAGCCTTTTGTCCCTTAACTACATCCTATATTTAGCCTGCCCTTGTCAAGCTAGTAGTATTAGTTTTTGGGAATGTTCTTATTATTTTTGGTTGAATATGCTCTTATTGAGATAATGTTGGATGAAAGAATGAAGGAGGAAAAAGAATTGAAAAAAAGAAAGGAAAAAAAAAACAGAATACGAAAAGAGAAAAAAAGAGTTCGAAAAAAAAAAAGATCAGTCTATCGACCGGCTACATTGGTCGTGTTCCGGGTGTAATTCCAGAGCAGTTATTTGTTACCACCTGTGCTTGTAGAATGATGTCTTTGGTTGAATCCTCCTTTCGGTCTCCTGAAACAGTGAACAAACTGAGGGCTCGGCTTTGGACCGAGCGAACTCACTCCGACGCTCAAGTCAGTAAACTTAAAGAGATAAGTTGTTGTTACTTGGCTAAGTATATATTGTAGAGAGATAAGGAAGATATTACCAGATGAATAGTGATTCTTAGGTTAAATTGTGGATCCTTTCCTCAATGAGGGTTGAGGAGTATTTATAGACTTTCACCTTTTGTCACGTAGTGGCCAACTGGCCAAGTGGCTAGCAGGTGGAAAGACCGTTCTACCCTCGGCCGATGGACCCATGGCAGGCCGGCCGAGGGGTCTTGGATATGAGTACGCGGATATGTGCCCCGGCTGGCTGGTTGCCAGGCCGGGACCCAGGTGACAGGCCGACGTAGCTGAGTCGGCTAGGCTGTCTAAGTCGTTGACTTGCTGTGGATATCTTTGACCTTGCTCAATATGTTGACTCGGTCAGCGGGTGCAGAATATGCCCCATCAATTTGCCCCCAGCGTAGTCTATGCCGTGGTATGGGCTCCGATGCGTGTTGAGCGTATATTCTGCGTAAGTAAAAAATTTTTCTGCCCCAGGTTCTTCTATCTCGGCTTAGTTCTGCTTAGGCCGTACCATATCCCCCCTCCACATGGATGTGTAAAGGACATCCGATGTGGAAAAAGAAAGTGACGCTGGCCGAGACCAGGGTTGAGAGTGCCGGTTGTTTTTGATTGCCCCCGGCCGGTGCGACCTAGCTTGGTTGGTCATGTGGCCGGCGGAGAACGGATACTTAGGAATTTGTTGAGGAAGATGAATAGGCAAAGAGGTATGAAGGGGCGTGTTGAAGACGCTTGGTCACTGTTGCGTTGATTGACGTTCAACTGTTGCAACGATTGACATTCCGTGGTTGCATGTCCGACACGTGTCTGTTCGCTGATTGGCTGACGTTTCATGGGCTGTGCCCTGATTGGTCCTTCTTCATGGGCTTTCCCCTATAAATAGGGCAGTTAGTCCCTGAAATTGGCCACCAATTTCATTCTCTCTAAAATTTTCTTCTCTCTAAACTTTCAAGGGCTTCTTTCTCTTCTAATCTTCAGAGTCGTTACTTCGGCTAGTGCTTTTCTTCAAGGTAAACAAACAAATTCTTCTCAATCTCTTATTTTGTTAAGTAATTGCTGCTACCATGTCTGCTGCTGATGCCGGACCTAGTAAACCTGCGCCGGGGGGTTCCCCGTCGCATCTTGATGAGGAGGAGATACTAGACGCCATCCCGATAAGGTCTGGGGGCCCTAGGTCTCCTTCTCCTGAGGTTGATCCAAACGTTTTGGAGGAATGGGAGGATGAGGATGATGATGTTGATGATGATGGTGATGAGAGGACTCCTTCTGATGGGGAGAGGCCGCATCTCCTGGATCACGGCGAGGCCTGTACGACTAGTATTGACCGTGCCTGGTTCGATAAATTCGCCAGTTGTTCCGGTGAAACTCTTTTCGAGGGTCATTTCTCCTTTGGTGATGGGTACAAAATTGTTATCCCCGAGGAGGGTCAGGCGGTCTGTTGCCCTCCCCCGGGCCATATCGGCGTATATATCAGGCACCTGGAGTATGGGCTCCGGTTTCCTTTGAATGAATACGTCTCGGCCATCGTCAAAGCTATGAACGTCGCTGTGGCTCAACTGCATCCGTTGGCCATTAGGAAGATAGTCGGCTTCGTGTGGCTCTGTCTCTTTAGGGGGGAGACCCCAACAGTTAACTTATTCCGCCGACTTCATCATCTTCGGCCGTCAATCTCCGGTAAAGTGGGGTGGTACGGCGTGCAGGAGACGGAGCCAAGGCCACGTCTCCGTGTCCAAGCTTACTTCTTGCAAGGACTGGAAACGGCGGTGGGTGTACGTCCAAGTGCCGGAGGACTACCCATTGCCTCGGTCTTTCCAGAGCCTTGTTCACTTGCGGTGCGAGAACCGGGGAGAATATGAGAAATATATCTCCCGGGGTAAGCTTAAGATGGACGCTTTGAAGGTCTATCTGAATGCGGATGAGAAGCGGGCGATGCAGCTGTTTGATGCTGAGAAGGGATGGGTGCCCCCGACTCAGATTATTCTTCAGGATGAGCTGCTTTGCCGCGTCGGCCTCATACCGGCCCTCAAACAGGGTGAGTAGGGTCGGTGTGAGGCCCATCTTTGCCTGTTGTGCTCCTGTTTTTAGAGCTTTGTTTTACTTCTCTTATTTAACTCTTGTCTGGTTTCTTGCAGACCGGTTTGGCCAGGATTTGTCTGAGAAAGTTTTGAAGAGGTTGGGGCTTGATAAGGACGGGAAGGTCATTCAGCGGCGTCCTAAGGTTGACTCCCGTGATCGTAGACTGGCTCCCAACGAACTCATGGACCAGCAACTGAAGGCATTGGATCCGGCGGTGGCTCAGGCGCGGGTTCTTGGAGGCATGCCGAAGAGAAAACCAAAGGCAGCGTCCAGGTT
This sequence comes from Silene latifolia, assembly GCF_048544455.1. Lineage (NCBI taxonomy): Eukaryota > Viridiplantae > Streptophyta > Magnoliopsida > Caryophyllales > Caryophyllaceae > Silene > Silene latifolia. The sequence goes on from NC_133531.1 coordinate 119,270,015, forward strand.
GGCGACGGCGTCCATCCCAACTCCTTCTTCGACCCCGGCGGTCCAGACAGAGCCGGTGGAGGTCGTCGATATTACCGATGAGGAGGCAACTGTTGCGAAGGGCCCTCCTCCTCCCAAGAAGAGAAAAGAGCCACTGTCTGCTTCCACCGTTGCCGGGGAGAAAAATGACTCAGCCGGCCCTCCATTTAAGAAGGTCCAGACTGGTACGGATCTAACCTGTGGTTCAGACTTAGCTGGTTCATTGGACATTCCCGATGACGGACTCTCTGACGTGTCAATGAATGTTGACATGGATGCTCTGTGTAAATTTTTTGTAGATCCGCCGTCGGCAGTCGCCGTTCTCACTGAGCGGCAACTAGAGAAGCAGCCTGAGAAGGCGGGTGATCGAAGTGCCACCGATGACTCCTTGCTTCAGAAGATTCCCCCCACCGAGCTTGTGGCAGAGGGTACGAGAATATACAAGAGGCTGGCGAAGTGGACTCAACTAGCCGGCTCCCACATTATGGAGCAAGAAAAGGCCATGGCCCAAACTGGGCCATTGATCGAACGGCTTAAGCTTGATCTTTCCGCTGCAAAGGGGGAAGCCGGGAAGGCTAAGCTGGATCTCCTTGCTGCCCGAAAGCGTGAGGAGGAAGCTGAGAAGCTGCTAGTGGCCGAGAGGGCCAAAGTTGAGGCTGCTGATGCCGCCACCGCCAAGTTGATGGAGGAGCGGGACAGGTATAAGGGCGCTTACAACGCCGTCGTTGCCAAGAGGGAAGAATGGAAGGATCTGTACCATGCCCAGTCGGAGGCGCACAGGGACACAAGGGCTATCCTTGCTCAAAAGGAGAAGGATATTGAGATGCTTCAAACTGAGCTTATCCCAAACATGTGCGCCCAATTCCGGGACCAGGCCGAGGAAGCGACCAGGGAGGCAATCAAGAAGCTCGTTCCTGAAGGCTCCTTCCCGTGGGACAAATTTGACCAGCTTCTGGATGAGATGGCCGATGCTGCGGAAACAGCGGCTGCGGAGAAGGCGGAGGCGGCGAAGGCGGCTCAGATAGCTGAGGCCAAGGCGGCCTATGATGCAAAGGTGAGGGAGGCCAAAGAGGAGGCTGAGAGGCTAAAGGCACTTGAAAATGACGAGCCTTCTCCTGAGCCGGCCACCAAAGATGATGCTGCTGCTGCCGATGGAGGGCAAGAAGTGCATAGGGAGAGACGGGCGGTCGTCACAGACTCACCCGGCATCTCGGATAGCTTTAGCTGTTCGGGGGCCAACTATTGAGCCTTTCCTCCCTGCCATCTTTTGGCGCTTCAAATGATATGTTTGTAATCTTTTGCTTTTCTTTTCCTTGTTTTGTTGTAAAACTCTTGGTAGGTTGTGTTTAGGCTTATCCCTATGGGGACGGCCGTCGTCTGTATTCTCCTTGTAATCATTTTCAATAAAGTTTGTCTTATTGGCCCTCGGCTTGGCCGGGGCTTTGATCACAATCCTTCACTTGTCTTCTGGCGTTATTAATTGAGTGCCTTCGTTTTTACCTTCGGCATGGCCGAGGCAGTTAGAATGCATATCTCAATTGTGTTTAACGTCTTTTAAAACATGTTGGCATGTTGGTCGCTTCCTCTTTCACTCTCGGTCTTGGCCGAGGCGTCCGATTTGCGCTTCCCAACCGCCGCTGTGAACATGTTAGCGTATCGACCGTTGTGTCCCCTGCCAGGCCTTCGGTTGGCCGAGGCGGCTAGAGGTTACGGCGCGACAGCGTTCGTATCTGTAGACATATTGATCGCTTCCTCTGCCAGGCCTTCGGTTGACCGAGGCGGCTAGAATTGCGTCTCAACTGTACTGAGTATACGTTTCTTCTAGCGTATCGGTCGTTGTGTCCCCGTCACTCCCGGCTTTGGCCGGGGCAATCGGGGTTACGGCTCGACAAGCGTTCAGATCTGAGACATATTGATCGCTTCCTCTCGGGCCTTTGGTTGGCCGAGGCGGCTAGATTTGCGTCTCAACGCATCGAGTATACGTTTCTTCTAGCGTATCGGTCGTTGTGTCCCTGTCACTCCCGGCTTTGGCCGGGGCAATCGTGGTTACGGCTGGCTCGACAGCGTTCGATCAGAGACATTTTGATCGCTTCCTCTGCCAGGCCTTTGGTTGGCCGAGGCGGCTAGATTTGCGTCTCAACTGTACTGAGTATACGTTTCTTCTAGCGTATCGGTCGTTGTGTCCCCGTCACTCCCGGCTTTGGCCGCGGCAATCGGGGTTACGGCTCGACAACGTTCGTATCTGTAGACATATTGATCGCTTCCTCTGCCGGGCCTTTGGTTGGCCGAGGCGGCTAGATTTGCGTCTCAACTGTACTGAGTATACGTTTCTTTTTCTTGGGGTGACTGCCCGGTGGGAACCGTCGGCGTCTACCTCGAAACAACTATGGAGGGGACAAGCACTTTGATGGAAAACTCGGGTGATTCTTCATTTGATATGATCACGCGTTGGGGTGCCCACAATGGGTTTGGACACCTCCGCCGCTATACAAAGTACTTTCTTAGGTTGTCGGTGTTCCAATGGCTCATCAAAGGCACACCCTCCATGTCCGTCAGCCGGTATGTGCCCGGCCTCATCTCTTCCACCACTTTGTAGGGACCCTCCCAATTGGCCGTCAGTTTACCATGAATATTTCCTTTGTTGGTGGCGGCCGACTTTCTTAGGACTAGATCTCCTACTTTTAAGTCCCTTTTGTGGACTCTTCGGTTGTAGGCTCTTCTCATCCGGTTTTGGTATACTGCCAAGTTGAGGCGTGCTGTATCTCGGCTTTCTTCGACTGTGTCTAGGGAGGCTTTCGAGTGCCTTCCTCATTTTCAATCGGGTTAAAGGTAGCCGTTTCGAATGTTGGCACCGTTGCTTCAATTGGCGGTGACCGCTTCGGACCGTAGACTAAGTGGAATGGATCGTATCCCGTTGCTTCTTTCTCCGTGGTTCGCAGGGACCACAGGACGCCGGGTAGTTCATCGGCCCATCTTCCCTTTAGGTCTTCAACTGTCTTCTTCAAACCGTTGAGGATTGTTTTATTGGTCGCCTCCGCCTTTGTCCGTTGCTCTCGTGGGTGGTGAGACGGAGGAGTATGCAAATTTGATACCAAGTTCTTCCAACCAGATCATTATTGTGTCACTCCAAAATTCTCGGCCGTGGTCAAATACCATGACTTGGGGTAACCCAAAACGAGTTATGACATTCTCCCAGATTACCTTTCTTACGGCTGCTGTCGTCTTCGCTGGTACTGCTACGGCTTCAACCCACTTGGTGAAGTAGTCAACGGCGACAATCAAGTACTTTCTTCCTCCGGATGCCGTTGGAAATGGCCCTAGTAGATCCATCCCCCATTGTGCAAAAGGAACGGGACTAAGTACCGGCTGCAGGTCTCTGGAAGGTGCATGTATCACCGGAGCATGCATTTGACAGTTGTTGCACTTCTTGGTTTTGGCTCTGGAATCCCCAAGCATGGTGGGCCAGAAGTAGCCGGCTCGGAGAGCTTTGTGGGCTAGTGTTCTTGCCCCCATGTGATGGCCGCAGATGCCTTCGTGAATTTCTGTCAGAATTAGCTCCGCGTCGGCTGGGCCGACACATTTCAAGAGTGGCCTTATTACGGACCTCCTGTATAATTCTCCTTCAAATACCAAGTACCTTGCTGCGATCCTCTTTATCTTCTGCGAGAGGCTGCGGTTCTCCGGTAATTCATTTGTCAATTTGTATTTCATTATCGGAGTCATCCACGTTGTCTCGGTCTCTATATTGCCCACCATGCCGACGGCCTCAGTGATGCTCTTGGCATTCCTGATGTCCATCAGCACGGTTCGGCTGACATTCTCGATGGTCGAGCTGGCAAGCTTTGAGAGAGCGTCGGCTCGGTTGTTCTCAGACCTGGGAATGCATTGTATCTGAAAAGATTTCAACTTAGAGGTGTCAGCTTTTACCCTTTCTAGGTATCTTACCATCCCGTCGTCCCGAGTCTCGTACTCTCCTCTGATTTGATTGGCCACTAAAAGTGAATCTGTTTTCAAAATGATGTGCTCCGCCCCGGCAGCCCTAGCTAGCTCGACTCCGGTTATCACCGCCTCGTATTCGGATTCGTTGTTCGAGGCCGAGAAGGTAAATTTCAAGGCATACTCAAACTCGTCCCCGTTTGGGCTGATGATTAGGATGCCGGCTCCTGAGCTGTTTGCCGTGGAGGACCCGTCGGTGTATACTTCCCATACCCCGGGGTGTGATTCTTCTTGGTAAGTGCACTCGGCAAGGAAGTCGCAAGTGCCCGCCTTTATCGAGGGCCTCGGCTTGTATTGAATGCCGAAGCCGGATAGCTCTACTGCCCATTTGATGAGCCTGCCGGATTGCTCAAATTTTTCCAATGCTTTCTCCAATGGTTGGTCGGTTAAGACCGTCACGGGATGTGCGTCGAAGTAGGGTTTTAGTTTTCTTACGGCGATGACGACAGCAAAGGCTGCTTTTTCAATCAGCGGGTAATTTCTCTCGGGCAACAACGTATGGTGACAAAGTAGATTGGGTGTTCTTTGTTTGTCTTCTTCCCGATGATCACGGCAAGATCGACCGTGGCCGAGGTAATCGCTATGTACAGGTATAGCGTCTCCCCAAAGATCGGCCGGACGGGGTTGGGAGAGTCCAAGATGAGCTTTCGGTTGCTTGAAAGCCGTGCTCTGTTCCTCCCCCCAGCTGAAGTCTTTATTCCCCTTCAACACTTTGAAGAATGGGGTGCTCTTGTCGGCTGACCGAGAGATGAAACGGGCTAGAGCCGCCATCCTCCCGGCCAAGATCATAACCTCTTTTCGATTCCTTGGCTCCGGCAGTCTAGGATTGCTCGGACTTTGTCCGGATTGGCATCAATTCCCCGGCGCCGACAAGTACGCCGAGGAACTTACCCGCCGACACCGAAGTTGCATTTCATTGGGTTAAGCTTCATCTTGTATTTCCTTAGTGAACAAAATGTCTCGTGTAAATCGCCAAGTGCTCATTTGTCGACTTGCTTTTACAATAGCATCGTCGACGTAAGCCTCAATGTTTCGCCCTTTTTGATTTTGGAACACTTTGTCCACCAGTCTTGTGTACGTTGCACCGACGTTCTTCAAACCAAACGGCATCATTTTGTACATGTATGTGCCATTAGCAGTGATGAATGCGCATTTAGGCATGTCTTCCTCGGCCATAAATACCTGGTGATACCCCGAGAAGGCGTCCATCAGGCTCAGCATAGTGTAGCCTGCCGAGGCGTCAATTAAACTATCTATTCGAGGCAAGGGATAGCAATCCTTGGGGCACGCTTTATTAAGATTGGTAAAATCTACGCACATCCTCCATGCCCCCGATGACTTCCTCACCATTACAACATTAGCTAACCACTCAGGATAAGTACAAGGCATGATAAAGCCCGCCGCTAGTAATTTATCTACCTCGGCTTTGATGGCCTCATCCTTCTCGGCTGAGGAGTTCCTCATCCTTTGCTTGACAGGGCGAGCGGTGGGGAGTACGTTCAGCTTGTGAATAATTACCTCCCGGCTCACGCCTGGCATCTCGGCCGCTGAGTAGGCGAAGACGTCTTTGTTCTTCCTCAGCAGGTCTAGGAGAGCGGCCCTGAATTTTGGTTCCAGGTTGACACCGATAGTTACGGTGCGCCCTGGGTCAATTTCCACCTCTTCAGTCTCGGCTCCTTCGACCATGCCGACGGAGGTATCCATGCGTTCGCCCTCCTGTTGCAAGGATGGGCTCTTCCCCTTCTCTGATTTCTTCGCCACTTTGAAGGATTGCATGTTGCACCCTCTGGCAGATACTTGGACATTGACTACCTCATCCTTCTCGTTCTTTGAGACGAGCTTATGCGCTTCCCCCCGGTCCGAGACATACATCAATGTCAGGGCCCGGATGGACATTACTGCGTCGGCCTCACTCAGAGTGACTCGGCCTATGAGGACGTTGTAGGCAGACGAACCGTCAATGACCACGAACTCAGACATAACGTTCTTGGCCGCACTTCCCTCGCCGAACATCACCGGCAGCCTGATTGACCCCAGGGGTACCAGGCCGGCCCCAGAAAAGCTGTACAACGGGTTGGTGCAGGGGCTCAAGTCTTCAACCTTCAGACCGAGGCTGAGAAAGCATTCTCTGTACATAATGTTTGTGTAGGCGCCTGTGTCAATCAGGCACCTCTTCACCAAGTGGTTGGCTATGTCCAAGTGGACTATAAGTGGGTCGCTGTGAGGAGCGATGACTCCCTCGTAGTCCTTTTTCCCAATGGTTATATCGGGGATGTTGGAAGCGGGGGTTGCTGTGTTGGGCACAAAGTTGATGGCCTGATATAGTTCATTCAGGTGCCGTTTGTGCCCATGAGCGGACCCACCGTTCTCGTTGCCCCCGATGACAACATGGATTACTCCTATCCGTTCAAAGACGGATTTCTTATTTGACCCGCCGGCATCTGTTTTTTGGCCTCCGGCAACGTATTTGCCGAGGCTCCCCTTCCGGATCAGCTCTTCAATGGCATTTTTCAGATGCCGGCAGTCGTTAGTTAAGTGGCCGGTGTGGCCGTGGTACTCACAGTACTGGCTCGTGTCACCGTCACTCCTCGGCCTAGGGGGCCTTTCCCACTTCTGACCCTCGTTTTTGCTCAGGGCGAAGACCTTGGCGGCCGATACGACCAGGGGGGTGTGATCATTGTACCGCTTTTGGTAGTACAGTCCCGAACTCCCCCCGGCGCCCGCCGAGTTCTGTGTCCTGGCAGACTTGTCAGACCGTGACCTATTATTGTCACGGCGTCTTTCATCCGGGTTGTCCTCCCGGTGGCTCTTCTTCTCTGAGTGCCCAGCCTCGTTGTGGCCTACCCAGGTCTTGTGATAGTCCTCTACCTTGATGGCTTGGTCGGCCATCTTCCTGGCGGCGTCTAAGCCCAGGCCTCCGTACTTGATGAGCTCGTTTTTTAAGTCTCCCCTTGGGAGGCCTTTCATCAGCGCGAAGGCCGCCAGCTCGGGATTAATCTCTCGAATCTGCTGAACCTTGGCGTCGAACCTCTTCACATAGCTTCGTAGAGACTCGCCCCCCTCCTGTCTGATAGTTAGGAGATCCGATGTCTCCACGGCCCTCCTCTTATTGCAAGAGTACTGGGCTAAAAACGCGTCCCTTAGGTCGGCGTAACAGCATACCGAGCCGTCGGGCAGCCCCTTGTACCAACTTTGTGCCATCCCATGCAGGGTCGTTGGGAAGACACGACACCAGACTTCATCGGGTTGTTCCCACACCGACATGTACGACTCAAAGGCCTCGACATGGTCGGTGGGGTCGCTATCCCCTTTGTACGTGAACGCCGGCAACTTTTGCTTGGTTGGCACGGTGGTTTCAAGGACGTAGGCACTGAGGGGCTGTCTGACCACATGTCGAACGACACGCGGCGATCGGCTCCTCGCATTCCTAGTCCGGCTCCTCTCCCCGTAGCGGGAAGGACTTCTCCTCCGACTGTGGTGAGTCGGGCTTCTTCTCTGACTCTGGTGAGTCGGACTTCTTTCACTCCTCTGGGGCATGCCTCGTCGGTGCTGCGGCGACGCCGTCCTCCCGCGAGTACAGGAAGGACTCAGGTCTACCACTAGCACTCTGGGCTTCCCCGGCGTCTTGACAGGGTCAGCTTCCCCTAGTGCTCCGTTCAAGTTTCTCGGAGTCACATTTTGGGCCCTGGTTTCCTGGACGGGTTCCGCCGCTCTTGTCGGTGTGACAGTGTGAGTCGGTGTACTACCAATTAGGTCCAGGAGTAGCTTCAGCTTAGCTGCATCAACCACATGTCCCATGATGGTGACCTGGTCGGCGGGCAGCGGCGTATCTGGTATTATTGGCATCCCATACTGCGGTTGGATTACTCGGCCGGTGGAGGGCTGCGCAATTCCAGAATTGTGGACGGTATCATCTTGGCAGAATTCGGTTTCGTCAGTCACGAATACCTCTTGTTGTTTCGACATCTTCTTAGCTTTTTGGGTGGGTTTTTGTTTTGTGTTTTTTTTTTTGTTTGGGAATGAATGTGACTAGCTTCTAGTGTCTTTCCCCACAGACGGCGCCAATTGTTCCGGGTGTAATTCCAGAGCAGTTATTTGTTACACCGTGCTTGTCGAATGACGTCTTTGGTTGAATCCTTCTTTCGGTCTCCTGAAACAGTGAACAAACTGAGGGCTCGGCTTTGGACCGAGCGAACTCACTCCGACGCTCAAGTCAGTAAACTTAAAGAGATAAGTTGTTGTTACTTGGCTAAGTATATATTGTAGAGAGATAAGGAAGATATTACCAGATGAATAGTGATTCTTAGGTTAAATTGTGGATCATTTCCTCAATGAGGGTTGAGGAGTATTTATAGACTTTCACCTTTTGTCACGTAGTGGCCAACTGGCCAAGTGGCTAGCAGGTGGAAAGACCGTTCTACCCTCGGCCGATGGACCCATGGAAGGCCGGCCGAGGGGTCTTGGATATGAGTACGCGGATATGTGCCCCGGCTGGCTGGTTGCCTGGTCGGGACCCAGGTGACAGGCCGACGTAGCTGAGTCGGCTAGGCTGTCTAAGTCGTTGACTTGCTGTGGATATCTTTGACCTTGCTCAATATGTTGACTCGGTCAGCGGGTGCAGAATATGCCCCATCAGGTCGATCGACTGTAGTCTGCAGCAGAAAAAAGAAAATTCGAAAAAATCACATGTTGCAATTATTATGATTTGGTGATTTCTACTCCCATTTTATCATTTATATTCTTTGGGGAGTTAACTTTTATGGAGGTTGTGAGTTTTGTGCCTTGAATTGGCACCGTCTTGTAACATTTACATTGAGTTTGAAGTTGGGATTCGCTTATAGTTTGGATTGTAGTTACTAGCTTGGCTTTAACTCCTCTTATCCAAATTCATTTTTTGTCTCTTCTTACCCATTACCTCACATATCCATATTTACCTCGGCATGTGTCATGGTCATCTGTTTGGTTGGAATGCATATGTACGATTGTGGAGATTACTTTCATATTAGACTGCATGCATGTTCTTATACGTCGTAGTTAGGTGAGTGTCGTTACAAAATTTACTTCTTTCTATCTTTTACATATATTCACCTGTACTTATGTGTGATATGAGCGACCCGTGAGAGTCCGAATTGATAAGTCTCTACAGTTGACGGTTCAGCAGTTTTTAACGACTCCATAACTCGTTTGCATGATTCACAATGCTAATTGATTGTTAAGTTGTGCATTAAATTGGTTTAGGCTTTACTTGTTGCATTTCGCTCTGAGATTGAACTCGTTCCATTAGGTTCTAGGATCGAGTCTAGTTCTTGCTTGGGGACAAGCAAGGGTTTTGTTTGGGGAAGTTTGATGCGTGTCATTTATATGATGTTTTACACCCTATTTTACACGCATTTCAGAGTTCAATTATGTAGTTTATGCTACTATTTTCCCTATTTCCGTCTACTTTCGTGTTTTTGTATAATATTGCAGAAATGTGAAGAATCCAGCGGAAAATGAGCCGAATCCGTTCCCGAGTGTTTAGCGTAGGATTTGACATGGAGTAGTGACTCGAGGAATGAGCTTGGTGCGCATTTCAAGGCCTAAAGATAGCAAAAGCATGGGTGCGTACGAGTTTAACAAGCAAAGAAGAACTTTACGATATTGCAGCCTTATTCAGATGCCTATATCAAGAGTTCTAGAGCAGATAATCGAGTGATTCTAATTGGAGGTGAAAGCTTATCTTCTTAGCTTTCCAACGCCGCATAGAACGCCTGATTTGACCAAGTAACAAAGAAATGGCAGCTGTTTTAAGATCGGTGCGCGCTGCAGGAATCTTCAGAATGCAATTCTGTACAGCACCCTTGGTCGATCGACTGACCTACATGGTCGATCGACCAGAGCACGACATACAGAAGTTACTGTTTAGCAAAGGTCAGTCGATCGACTGGTCTAAGTGGTCGATCGACCACCCCTCGACTCTGACGCAACATATAAAACGAGATTTCCAAAGCCCAATGCGATATTAGGTTTAGGAATAATGTTACGTTATATTTTCTATACAACGTAACCTGACATTAAGCATTAGGCATCCAGTTTCATTCAGTTTTCATTCGGTTTTTTTGTTCAAGTTTTAGAATATCAAATTAGGGTTCTTAATATTGTTCCGTATTCAATACAATTTACATTAGCATTCAGTTTCCGGATTCTTTATTCCTGCAATTCTTCCATTCGGTATTCTCTTGTTCTTATTTCAGTTTCTTGCTTTATTATCATTCACAACTAGAATTGATATATTAGTCTCCCGTAACCTTAATCTCTTTATTGCGTTTTTATTGCTTTAATCATTCCAGTTATGAATTCCTTTAATGTTTTTATCATATTTGTTGTTGTTATTGTCATTCATATGTGTAGCTAAATACCCTGTGCTAAGATGTGAGGGGACCTGCGGCGACGACGATGTAGATTAGTAGACCTGAAGTCGGCCTTTGGTCGATCGACTGGATTAGTCCGTCGATCGACTGGACCTGTTAGTCGATCGACTAGCTTAGCTGGTCGATCGACTGACGCGCGATAGTTTAGCTTTCGTTTCAATGTTTTAATTGCAATATTTGACAACGAGACCGAGAGGAGACTTGTTAATTACTTAGGAATTGACCGACCCAGAAGATCGAGAGATAGGGAAGGGAAATTGACTAAATTGAAACGACTAAGTTTTACTAAGATCGAAAGATAGGTAAAGTTTAGGCATTAGGAATTACTTTTCAGGGCGAGAGCTAGTATTAGTGAGACCTAGGGACCAGTAGCATAGGCTGAGAGGCGCTACTAGTTAAGAATGGACCGAGAGGACTTCTTAGTTTCCCACCTATCGTGATTATTCAGACTTGCTTAGGAACCCATCGTCGTAGCTGCAGTGAACCGACCGTCTTAGCATTCTTTTTATTATTGTTTACATCTCTTTTTATTACTTGCCTTTTATTTATGCATTTAGACTTAGATATAATCCAAATCAAAACACCCCTCAAACAGTTACCCAAGACTAAGACTAAAAGCAACTTTTATCTCCCTACCTCCCTGCGGATCGACCCTGTTACCACTAGCTTCTGTTAGTTCTAATAGGTTTTATAAATATTATTTTTGGTGCACACAACGACAGGCATCAAATTTTGGGGAAGGTCATTATATTTATGCGTATCTTTTATTTGGTTTTGCTCACAATTTTAGTAAACTAAAATTGCCTTTTATTTATGCATTGATTTAAACCATGCTGCATGGTTTAAAGTAATGGTATAACCCTTACTTGCCTTTCATTCATATGACTAATCCAGTCGATCGACCAAAGGCCGACTTCAGGTCTACTAATCTACATCGTCGTCGCCGCAGGTCCCCTCACATCTTAGCACAGGGTATTTAGCTACTCATATGAATGACAATAACAACAACAAATATGATAAAAACATTAAAGGAATTCATAACTGGAATGATTAAAGCAATAAAAATGCAATAAAGAGATTAAGGTTACGGGAAACTAATCTATCAATTCTAGCTGTGAATGATAATAAAGCAAGAAACTGAAATAAGAACAAGAGAATACCGAATGGAAGAATTGCAGGAATAAAGAATCCGGAAACTGAATGCTAATGTAAATTGTATTGAATACAGAACAATATTAAGAACCCTAATTTGATATTCTAAAACTTGAACAAAAAAACCGAATGAAAACTGAATGAAACTGGATGCCTAATGCTTAATGTCAGGTTACGTTATATAGAAAATATAACGTAACATTATTCCTAAACCTAATATCGCATTGGGCTTTGGAAATCTCGTTTTATATGTTGCGTCAGAGTCGAGGGGTGGTCGATCGACCACTTAGACCAGTCGATCGACTGACCTTTGCTGAACATTAACTTCTGTATGTCGTGCTCTGGTCGATCGACCATGTAGGTCAGTCGATCGACAAGGGTGTGTCTTGTCTGCACTGCATTCGACGATTCCTACAGCGCGCACCGATCTTAAAATAGCTGCCATTTCTTCGTTACTTGGTCAAATCAGGCGTTCTATGCGGCGTTGGAAAGCTAAGAGGATAAGCTTTCACCTCCAGTTAGAATCACTCGATTATCTGCTCTAGAACTCGAGATATAGCCATATGAATAAGGCTGCAATATCGTGAAGTGCTTCTTTGCTTGTTAAACTCGTACGCACCCATGCTTTTGCTATCTTTAGGACTTGAAACGCGCACCAAGCTCATTCCTCGAGTCACTACTCCATGTCAAATCCTACGCTAAACACTCGGGAACGGATTCGGCTCATTTTCCGCTGGATTCTTCACATTTCTGCAATATTATACAAAAACACGAAAGTAGACGGAAATAGGGAAAATAGTAGCATAAACTACATAATTGAACTCTGAAATGCGTGTAAAATAGGGTGTAAAACATCATATAAATGACACGCATCAAACTTCCCCAAACCAAACCCTTGCTTGTCCCCAAGCAAGAACTAGACTCGATCCTAGAACCTAATGGAACGAGTTTAATCTCAGAGCGAAATGCAACAAGTAAAGCATAAACCAATTTAATGCACAACTTAACAATCAATTAGCATTGTGAATCATGCAAACGAGTTATGGAGTCGTTAAAAATTGCTGAACCGTCAACTGTAGAGACTTATCAATTCGGACTCTCACGGGTCGCTCATATCACACATAAGTACAGGTGAATATATGTAAAAGATAGAAAGAAGTAAATTTTGTAATGACACTCACCTAACTACGACCTATAAGAACATGCCTGCAGTCTAATATGAAAGTAATCTCCACAACCGTACATATGCATTCCAACCAAACAGATGACCATGACACATGCCGAGGTAAATATGGATATGTGAGGTAATGGGTAAGAAGAGACAAAAAATGAATTTGGATAAGAGGAGTTAAAGCCAAGCTAGTAACTACAATCCAAACTATAAGCGAATCCCAACTTCAAACTCAATGTAAATGTTACAAGACGGTGCCAATTCAAGGCACAAAACTCACAACCTCCATAAAAGTTAACTCCCCAAAGAATATAAATGATAAAATGGGAGTAGAAATCACCAAATCATAATAATTGCAACATGTGATTTTTTCGAATTTTCTTTTTTCTGCTGCAGACTACAGTCGATCGACCAATGTAGCCGGTCGATAGACTGATCTTTTTTTTTTCGAACTCTTTTTTTCTCTTTTCGTATTCTGTTTTTTTTTCTTTCTTTTTTTCAATTCTTTTTCCTCCTTCATTCTTTCATCCAACATTATCTCAATAAGAGAATATGCAACCAAAAATAATAAGAACATTCCCAAAAACTAATACTACTAGCTTGACAAGGGCAGGCTAAATATAGGATGTAGTTAAGGGACAAAAGGCTATTTTTGGCTATGTGAAGCTTATGGGCAAAATGAATAAAGGATACCTCTTCCACATGTGTCAACAAACCACAAACCGAATGCATACATGTATTAAGCAGATTAAGTTCATATTTATGCATATTGATATAACATGCCTCATAAGGAGAAACTACTCACATTCTTAGATAAACTGGTCATAGATGTCACCAGTTAAAGGCTCTAAATCTCAGAACTATTAGTAGTTTGCCAAAAATCTAAGTCAAGTCTCAAGTTCAGCAAATAATTTAACGAAAACTCGTAGATATGCATATACGACTCTACTAATAACATGTCAATTAGCCAGGCTTAGGCAAAAACAGCTGAAAATGCAATGTCATCATTGAAATACTACCGTTCCGACTCGACCTATATGCTAAAATAAACATGCAATTTTTTTGAAATTTTATTGAAATTTTTCAAATTTTTTTTAGATTTTTGTATATATAAGGAAATAAATACAATGCAAGTAGAAATGCAATAAACGTGAAACAGAAATGCAATAAAAACAATGCAATTGCGACGCAAAACCCTTCCCCAAACCAAATCACACAATGTCCCCATTGTGCAAAATCATGTAGAGAAACAAAAAGGGAAATTGGGAATTTGCGTTAAATAAATAAAGAAGACATAAAGTAAAACTCGGAAACTCACAAGACTTTAAGCGCAGCAAAAGGAAACCTCCCCAAACCAGCGTGAGCTGGGAGGTTTCAGTAGCCAGCCGTGCTACCAATAAGTACCTGAAAAGACAAACAATACCACGCGTAATTCGAGAAAACAATTATTGAAACGCAAAATTATGTGTAAAATAAGAAAAACAGAAGAAAACAGAAATGAAGCGGAAAATAAAGTGGAGAAAAGACTCCCTCAATTCCGCAAATCGACCAAACACAGCAGGGGAGTGATCAAAACAGGTACAGCAGCGTTGGGTGGTCGATCGACCACATCACCCAGTCGATCGACCAAGTGAACAGAACGAAGCTCGGAAATCGCAACTTGTCGATCGACCATAGGAGGCGATCGATCTGGAAAATCTTTGTAACTTACGATTTCTTCGAATTAGCTCAATAATCTTGAGCTAATATGGTCCATATACCTGCATACACACATAATAACGCGCCCAAAATTGCGCAAAACCCAAATGTAAAGTCTAAAGGTCTTAAAATCCTAAACAAATTTAAAAGAGCGAAGTCTCGCGCACACAAAACAATAAAAATAAAGTCTAACAAAAAGCAATAAAAAGAATGTTTTTGAGAAAGCCTTAATCAACTTAATAGTTGATCAAGAATGGCCACGGAATGGCCCACTTGCTCGGCTTCTGACTACAAGAAGTAGTCTCCACAGTGCCCATCTCAGAAGATGGACTCCACTCTACTCCGACTGGAATACTCAATGGATCATCTCTAGCATCTTCCCAAGCATAGCCATCATCTTCTAGCTCCTCACACTCAAGATCCGACTCCGAAATTTTGACTGGCTCCTTCTTCTTGGGTTCCTTATCTGGCTCCTCATCCGTGCCATAACTAAGACATCCTAGACCGCCTCTCTGAACAATGGGCTCCTTCACAGCTGGAGCAATGAGCGGTTCTTTCTTCCCCAAACCGGTTCCTGCAATATCTAAAACAGAAGAATTGTCCTCCAATTTGCTCCCAATCTGGGGCGGAGGTGTTATAGCAGAATTAGGCATAGGGGCAGGCACATCAGAAAGCACAAAATAATATTTCTTTTCAGAAATCATATTACAGGTCATGGGCCACATGGGGTCTTTCTTCCTAGGGGACTGGGCAAACATAATAGAATGCTTCCCTACCTTAAATCTCAAAGTTCTTTCCCCTACATCAATTATTGCACCAACAGTGTGCAAAAACGGTCTTCCCAAAATAATTGGGGTGTTGACATCTTCGGGAATATCCGAACAACAAAGTCAACAGAAAAAGAACTTTTCAATTTGAACAGGCACATTCTCTAAGACCCCTACCGTCGAACCGCTGTAACGGTCACCATTTGCACGATCATGTCGTAATAGCAAATCTAGTCAATCCCAATTTCTTAGCCGGACTCAAGGGCATAACACGACACTAGCCCCTAAATCACATAGTGCCTTCTCATTGAGAAGGTACCAATATTACAGAGGATGAAAAACCGCACGGGTCGACGGTTTATGAGTAGCAATGTGAGATAAGTACGAACTAGACTCTTCAGTTAAATGCACTGACTCCACAACATTCAAGGACCTTTTCTTAGCTAGCAGCTGTTTCATGAACTTCATATACGCAGGTACTTGATTAACTAGCTCTAAGAAAGGAATTTGCACGTTAAGACTACGCACGACATCTTTAAATTTATCGAATGTTACCTCATCTTTGGTTGGCACTAGTCTCTCCGGATAAGGGGCTGTCAGTAGTAGCTTTGCCCTCTCTTCAAGCTCTCTCATACAGGCATCAGTGGAATTAGGCTGAAAATCCACTACCTTCTCTTTGTTGAAGCTCGAACCCTCTTTGGACCGTCTCAAATATGAACCATTGACCGACATCGGGTCATACTTGGGAACCGGGACGGACCCATCAGCACTCGGGTCTTGCCTCAATATTGTCGGAGTCGTCGTACCCCGAAACAAATGGTCCCTCAAGTCATTAGGTATTGGAGGACGAAATTCTCCATTATTAGCAGCGGTGTCAGTCGATCGACCATGCATGTCAGTCGATCGACTGACTTCTACAGGAACAGAAGCTGTTTCACTTCGCGGACTGGTCGATCGACTGGGTATGTCAGTCGATCGACTGATATACCTAGTAGACACCTTTTTCTTGCTATTATTCGTCACAGCTTTGTTCTTGCTCGATTCCGCCTCATCTTTTTCAGGGACATCCTCGACCATAGTGGGCCCCTCAAGGGTAGACCCACTCCTCAAAGTGATAGCATTAAAAGTCTCTTTTTGCTCAGTCTCGTCTTTATCAACAGTAGGCGAGGTCGATCGACTTTCAAATGCTGCAATTCTACTCCTAACGCTATTCTTCTGTTCCGAAAGTTCAGCCTCTTCTTTTCCCGATTCATCTTTATTAATTTCCGGGCTTACCCTTTCCATAGTAGGCTTTTCAGGGGTCGACCCATTACGATCGTGCATAGCATGCACGGTCTCCAGGTGTTGAAGAGAAGAAAGGTCGGCCATTCGGGAGTGAGTTGATTTAAACCATGCTGCAGTTTTGGCCGAAATCTCTTGTATCATAGCTTTGAGGTCCGCTATCTCGTTAGAGGGAAGAGGGATTTGCGGAGGTGGTGCAAAAGAATATGAAGGCTCTTGAAAGCCTTGTTGATAGTACAGATGTGGCGGCGTATAATGACCTTGTTTATATTGCCTGTAAGCATAAACTTGGTCCATACCTGCTCGGCACATAGCAGAATCATGCCCCTCAGCACCACATCTCCCACAAAGCTCCACCTGCTGCTCCCAAGAACGGAACATGGTGAATCCTCCTGAAGTACTGCTAATAGGACCTGTAGGACCTATCGAAACAACACTAAAGAAGAAGATAAGAACTGCCTCAAGGTACTCAGTCTTCCCTTGAGGCTAAAGACAGACCAAAATAAAAACAACTAAAACTAGCGCTACCTCCCCGGCAACGGCGCCAAAATTTGATGCCTGTCGTTGTGTGCACCAAAAATAATATTTATAAAACCTATTAGAACTAACAGAAGCTAGTGGTAACAGGGTCGATCCGCAGGGAGGTAGGGAGATAAAAGTTGCTTTTAGTCTTAGTCTTGGGTAACTGTTTAAGAGGGGTTTTGATTTGGATTATATCTAAGTCTAAATGCATAAATAAAAGGCAAGTAATAAAAAGAGATGTAAACAATAATAAAAAGAATTTATATGATGTTTTACACCCTATTTTACACGCATTTCAGAGTTCAATTATGTAGTTTATGCTACTATTTTCCCTATTTCCGTCTACTTTCGTGTTTTTGTATAATATTGCAGAAATGTGAAGAATCCAGCGGAAAATGAGCCGAATCCGTTCCCGAGTGTTTAGCGTAGGATTTGACATGGAGTAGTGACTCGAGGAATGAGCTTGGTGCGCGTTTCAAGGCCTAAAGATAGCAAAAGCATGGGTGCGTACGAGTTTAACAAGCAAAGAAGCACTTCACGATATTGCAGCCTTATTCAGATGGCTATATCTCGAGTTCTAGAGCAGATAATCGAGTGATTCCAATTGGAGGTGAAAGCTTATCCTATTAGCTTTCCAACGCCGCATAGAAAGCCTGATTTGAGCAAGTAACGAAGAAATGGCAGCCTGTTTTAAAATCGGTGCGCGCTGCAAGAATCCTCAGAATGCAATTCTGTACAGCACCCTTGGTCGATCGACTGACCTACATGGTCGATCGACCAGAGCACGCCATACAGAAGTTACTGTTCAGCAAAGGTCAGTCGATCGACTGGTCTAAGTGGTCAATCGACCACCCCTCGACTCTGACGCAACATATAAAACGAGATTTCCAAAGCCCAATGCGATATTAGGTTTAGGAATAATGTTACGTTATATTTTCTATATAACGTAACCTGACATTAAGCATTAGGCATCCAGTTTCATTCAGTTTTCAATCGGTTTTTTTGTTCAAGTTTTAGAATATCAAATTAGGGTTGTTAATATTGTTCCGTATTCAATACAATTTACATTAGCATTCAGTTTCCGGATTCTTTATTCCTGCAATTCTTCCATTCGGTATTTTCTTGTTCTTATTTCAGTTTCTTGCTTTATTATCATTCACAGCTAGAATTGATAGATTAGTCTCCCGTAACCTTAATCTCTTTATTGCGTTTTTATTGCTTTAATCATTCCAGTTATGAATTCCTTTAATGTTTTTATCATATTTGTTGTTGTTATTGTCATTCATATGAGTAGCTAAATACCATGTGCTAAGATGTGAGGGGACCTGCGGCGACGACGATGTAGATTAGTAGACCTGAAGTCGGCCTTTGGTCGATCGACTGGATTAGTCGTCGATCGATCGACTGTTAGTCGATCGACTAGCTTAGCTGGTCGATCGACTGACGCGCGATAGTTTAGCTTTCGTTTCAATGTTTTAATTGCAATATTTGACAACGAGACCGAGAGGAGACTTGTTAATTACTTAGGAATTGACCGACCCAGAAGATCGAGAGATAAGGAAGGGAAATTGACTAAATTGAAACGACTAAGTTTTACTAAGATCGAAAGATAGGTAATGTTTAGGCATTAGGAATCACTTTTCAGGGCGAGAGCTAGTATTAATGCGACCTAGGGACCAGTAGCATAGGCTGAGAGGCGCTACTAGTTAAGAATGGACCGAGAGGACTTCTTATTTTCCCACCTATCGTGATTAGTCAGACTTGCTTAGGAACCCATCGTCGTAGCTGCAGTGAACCGACCGTCTTAGCATTCTTTTTATTATTGTTTACATCTCTTTTTATTACTTGCCTTTTATTTATGCATTTAGACTTAGATATAATCAAAATCAAACCCCCCTCAAACAGTTACCCAAGACTAAGACAAAAAGCAACTTTTATCTCCCTACCTCCCTGCGGATCGACCCTGTTACCACTAGCTTCTGTTAGTTCTAATAGGTTTTATAAATATTATTTTTGGTGCACACAACGACTGGCATAAAATTTTGGCGCCGTTGCCGGGGAGGTAGCGCTAGTTTTAGTTGTTTTTATTTTGGTCTGTCTTTAGCCTCAAGGGAAGACTGAGTACCTTGAGGCAGTTCTTATCTTCTTCTTTAGTGTTGTTTCGATAGGTCCTACAGGTCCTATTAGCAGTACTTCAGGAGGATTCACCGTGTTCCGTTCTTGGGAGCAGCAGGTGGAATTTTGTGGGAGATGTGGTGCTGAGGGGCATGATTCTGCTATGTGCCGAGCAGGTATGGACCAAGTTTATGCTTACAGGCAATATAAACAAGGTCATTATACGCCGCCACATCCGTACTATCAACAAGGCTTTCAAGAGCCTTCATATTCTTTTGCACCACCTCCGCAAATCCCTCTTCCCTCTAACGAGATAGCGGACCTCAAAGCTATGATACAAGAGCTTTCGGTCAAAACTGCAGCATGGTTTAAATCAACTCACTCCCGAATGGCCGACCTTTCTTCTCTTCAACACCTGGAGACCGTGCATGCTATGCACGATCGTAATGGGTCGACCCCTGAAAAGCCTACTATGGAAAGGGTAAGCCCGGAAATTAATAAAGATGAATCGGGAAAAGAAGAGGCTGAACTTTCGGAACAGAAGAATAGCGTTAGGAGTAGAATTGCAGCATTTGAAAGTCGATCGACCTCGCCTACTGCTGATATTGTTGATAAAGACGAGACTGAGCAAAAAGAGACTTTTAATGCTATCACTTTGAGGAGTGGGTCTACCCTTGAGGGGCCCACTATGGTCGAGGATGTCCCTGAAAAAGATGAGGCGGAATCGAGCAAGAACAAAGTTGTGACGAAAAATAGCAAGAAAAAGGCGTCTACCAGGTATCTCGGTCGATCGATCGACATACCCGATCGATCGACCGATCCATCCGCGAAGTGAAACGACACATTCTGTAGAAGTCAGTCGATCGACTGACATGCATGGTCGATCGACTGACACCGCTGCTAATAATGGAGAATTTCGTCCTCCAATGCCTGATGACTTGAGGGACCATTTGTTTCGGGGTACGACGACTACGACAATATTGAGGCAAGACCCGAGTGCTGATGGGTCCGTCCCGGTTCCCAAGTATGACCCGATGTCGGTTAATGGTTCATATTTGAGACGGTCCGAAGAGGGTTCGAGCTTCAACAAAGAGAAGGTAGTGGATTTTCAGCCTAAGTCCACTGATGCCGGTATGAGAGACCTTGAAGAGAGGGCAAAGCTACTACTGACAGCCCCTTATCCGGAGAGACTAGTGCCAACCAAAGATGAGGTAACATTCGATAAATTTAAAGATGTCGTGTGTAGTCTTAACGTGCAAATTCCTTTCTTAGAGCTAGTTAATCAAGTACTTGCGTATATGAAGTTCATGAAACAGCTGCTAGCTAAGAAAAGGTCCTTGAATGTTGTGGAGTCAGTGCATTTAACTGAAGAGTCTAGTTCGTACTTTACTCACACTGCTACTCATAAACTGTCTGACCCAGGCAGTTTTTCTGTCCCCTGTAATATTGGTACCTTCTCAATTGAGAAGGCACTATGTGATTTAGGGGCTAGTGTCAGTGTTATGCCCTTGAGTCTGGCTAAGAAATTGGGATTGACTAGATTTGCTATTACTGACATGACTGTGCAAATGGCTGACCGTTCTGCAGTTCAGCTAGTAGGGGTCTTAGAGAATGTGCCTGTTCAAATTGAAAAGTTCTTTTTTCCTGTTGACTTTGTTGTTCTGGATATTCCTGAAGATGTCAACACCCCAATTATTTTGGGAAGACCGTTTTTGCACACTGCTGGTGCAATAATTCATGTAGGGGAAAGAACTTTGAGATTTAAGGTAGGGAAGCATTCTATTATGTTTGCCCAGACCCCTAGGAAGAAAGACCTCATGTGGCCCATGACCTGTAATATGATTTCTGAAAAGAAATGTTATTTTGTGCTTTCTGATGTGCCTGCCCATATGCCTGTTTCTGCTATAACACCTCCGCCCCAGATTGGGAGCAAATTGGAGGACAATTCTTCTGTTTTAGATATTGTAGGAACCGGTTTGGGGAAGAAAGAACCGCTCATTGCTCCAGCTGTGAAGGAGCCCATTGTTCAGAGATGCGGTCTAGGATGTCTTAGCTATGGCACGGATGAGGAGCCAGATAAGGAACCCAAGAAGAAGGAGCCAGTCAAAATTTCGGAGTCGGATCTTGAGTGTGAGGAGCTAGAAGATGATGGCTATGCTTGGGAAGATGCTAGAGATGATCCATTGAGTATTCCAGTCGGAGTAGAGTGGAGTCCATCTTCTGAGATGAGCACTGTGGAGGCTATTTCTTGTAGTCAGAAGCCGAGCAAGTGGGCCATTCCGTGGCCATTCTTGATCAACTATTAAGTTGATTAAGGCTTTCTCAAAAACATTCTTTTTATTGCTTTTTGTTAGACTTTCTTTTTATTGTTTTGTGTGCGCGAGACTTCGCTCTTTTAAGTTTGTTTAGGATTTTAAGACCTTTAGACTTTACATTTGGGTTTTGCGCAATTTTGGGCGCGTTATTATGTGTGTATGCAGGTATATGGACCATATTAGCTCAAGATTATTGAGCTAATTCGAAGAAATCAGGAAGTTACAGCAGATTTTCCAGTCGATCGACTGCCTCCTATGGTCGATCGACTGGGTTGCGATTTCCAGGAGCTTCTGTTTCTGTTCACTTGGTCGATCGAATGGGTGATGTGGTCGATCGAGCACCCAACGCTGCTGTACCTGTTTTGATCACTCCCCTGCTGTGTTTGGTCGATTTGCGGAATTGAGGGAGTCTTTTCTCCACTTTATTTTCCGCTTCATTTCTGTTTTCTTCTGTTTTTCTTATTTTACACATAATTTTGCGTTTCAATAATTGTTTTCTCGAATTACGCGTGGTATTGTTTGTCTTTTCAGGTACTTATTGGTAGCACTGCTGGCTACTGAAACCTCCCAGCTCACGCTGGTTTGGAGAGGTTTCCTTTTGCTGCGCTTAAAGTCTTGTGAGTTTCCGAGTTTTACTTTATGTCTTCTTTATTTATTTAACGCAAATTCCCAATTTCCCTTTTTGTTTCTCTACATGATTTTGCACAATGGGGACATTGTGTGATTTGGTTTGGGGAAGGGTTTTGCGTCGCAATTGCATTGTTTTTATTGCATTTCTGTTTCACGTTTATTGCATTTCTACTTGCATTGTATTTATTTCCTTATATATACAAAAATCTAAAAAAAATTTGAAAAATTTCAATAAAATTTCAAAAAAATTGCATGTTTATTTTAGCATATAGGTCGAGTCGGAACGGTAGTATTTCAATGATGACATTGCATTTTCAGCTGTTTTTGCCTAAGCCTTGCTAATTGACATGTTATTAGTAGAATAGTATATGCATATCTACGAGTTTTCGTTAAATTATTTGCTGAACTTGAGACTTGACTTAGATTTTTGGCAAACTACTTATAGTTCTGAGATTTAGAGCCTTTAACTGGTGACATCTATGACCAGTTTATCTAAGAATGTGAGTAGTTTCTCCTTATGAGGCATGTTATATCAATATGCATAAATATGAACTTAATCTGCTTAATACCTGTATGCATTCGGTTTGTGGTTTGTTGACACATGTGGAAGAGGTATCCTTTATTCATTTTGCCCATAAGCTTCACATAGCCGAAAATAGCCTTTTGTCCCTTAACTACATCCTATATTTAGCCTGCCCTTGTCAAGCTAGTAGTATTAGTTTTTGGGAATGTTCTTATTATTTTTGGTTGCATATGCTCTTATTGAGATAATGTTGGATGAAAGAATGAAGGAGGAAAAAGAATTGAAAAAAAGAAAGAAAAAAAAACAGAATACGAAAAGAGAAAAAAAGAGTTCGAAAAAAAAAAGATCAGTCTATCGACCGGCTACATTGGTCGATCGACTGTAGTCTGCAGTAGAAAAAAGAAAATTCGAAAAAATCACATGTTGCAATTATTATGATTTGGTGATTTCTACTCCCATTTTATCATTTATATTCTTTGGGGAGTTAACTTTTATGGAGGTTGTGAGTTTTGTGCCTTGCATTGGCACCGTCTTGTAACATTTACATTGAGTTTGAAGTTGGGATTCGCTTATAGTTTGGATTGTAGTTACTAGCTTGGCTTTAACTCCTCTTATCCAAATTCATTTTTTGTCTCTTCTTACCCATTACCTCACATATCCATATTTACCTCGGCATGTGTCATGGTCATCTGTTTGGTTGGAATGCATATGTACGGTTGTGGAGATTACTTTCATATTAGACTGCAGGCATGTTCTTATAGGTCGTAGTTAGGTGAGTGTCATTACAAAATTTACTTCTTTCTATCTTTTACATATATTCACCTGTACTTATGTGTGATATGAGCGACCCGTGAGAGTCCGAATTGATAAGTCTCTACAGTTGACGGTTCAGCAGTTTTTAACGACTCCTGATGTGACCATAATTAGTGCACATTTAGTCCCCGAATTAGCCTCGTTTCCATGCTTTTTAGTGCATATTTGGGTCATTTACTATCTTTAGTTCTTTGTTTTGCATTTTCTTTGAGATTTTGATCCCTTGGTAGGAAAGGAGTAAGAATCTTGCAATTTCATGGCAAAACAAGACTAAATTGATCGAATTCAATGACCAAGCATCAAGGAGAGACAAGATTAGAAGGCCTTTGTACATATTATAGTAGAAGAGAAAATGTTGAGAAAAGATCCTTGAGTCTCCAAAGAAATCCCCAAGGAATTTATGAAGAAAAGGGAAGAAAAGAAGAAAAATTGTTGCTGACTGACAATCCGAGCGGATTGTCACCAATCCGTCCGTCCCGCAGCAGCACAATCCGAGCGGATTCCCTCAAAGACGCTCGGATTCCACCTCCACAATCCGCCCGGATTTTCTTAAATCCGCTCGGATTCCAACGCCAGAATCCGCCCGTCCCGACCCTATTCCGCCCGGATTCCAGCACAGCACGGTTTCCTCTTCTCCAAGCTTCGAAATGAGAAGCCCTTCTCTCAGAAAATACCGGAGTCTCCTTGCTCAACTTAAAAAGTGTAATTACTAGTTTAGCCCTGAGTTAACCTAATGCATCCTCCCTAATTTTCACTATAAATACCCCATTAGTCTAATTAGAGGAGCATGTTCTTCTTATCAATAATTAGTGTAGTTAATATCAATCAAATCTCTCTTTAATATTGTAATCAAGTATTAATCAAGTTTTAATCCAAGTTTTAGTTCCTTAATCTCTCTCTTGTTCATCCTTTATTTTGGGTAATTGAAGATTATTTGGGTATTATTGGGAGATTGACAACCTCTCAATCAATCATCAAGTACTTCTATTATCTTTGCTTTATTATTGGAATCATTAGTAGGTATAATCTCTTAATCCCTTTTTAATTATTGTTAATTACTTTCATTTATTCATCATGTTTCATTTTGTTGGTATGATTGACAACCTTGCTAGCATGATCAACATGATAATAAGTGAGTAGTCTCTTAGCTAGGGTTAAATGGGTGATTAAGGGAAACCAACATGGGGAATGATTCATGCTTAAATTAATATGCTTTCATGGTTTATTTGCTTGCTTGTTTTGATCTCAACTCATGCACATGTTATGTTTGATGAAATGCTAAGCCTATGAATCCTTGCATTTACTATCATCTCCAATCTTTTCAATGAGACTTGTAAGACATAACCCAACTCGAGTCTCATTAGACCATGCATGTTGTTGAGTAGGGAAGATTAAGTCGACTTGTAGGTGTTGTACAATCTAATCGATTCGGCTCCGGGACCCAAACTTTCCTAGGATTGTAAGATATAACCCAACTCAATCCATCACAACAATAATTGCTTGCTTATAATTTGAGAACATATTTGTATGATCATATCCCATGATTCCCCTATGATCCCATGACACCCTAGTGCCTTTAATCAATTGTTTACACCCTTTTAATTCATCTTGCTTGTTTATTTTCATTGCTATTCTAGTTTAGTGACCTTCTACATCAACCCAATTTGTGACACCCCTTAGACACCGCTAGTTACAATAGAAATCTCATTTCAACTCCCGTCCCTTGGGATCCGACCCTTACTTACCTCTTTACTTATTGTAGAGTTGTGTGTGAAGTTATAAATTGTATTTTGATTCGACCGTGACCAACGACCACATCTTAATTTGTGACCCGAACGGACTTATCGCATCAAAAATGGCGCCGTTGCCGGGGACGGTGTTTGTTTGATTTAGATTTCTTTTTATTGTTATTAGTTGTGTCTTTATTCGCCTTGAGGAAGTAAAGCTCCTCAAGGTTTGTTCTAATCATTTTCGAGTTGTTTGATATTTTGCATGTCTAGAAGGTTACAAAGTGATTTGCTACCTTTTGACCGTGAAATCGAAAGAACCTTGACGAACAATAGGAGACTTGTTAGGAGGAATTTGAGAGGAAGTGAAGTTGTTCAACCCACTAGTGAGTTTGTCAATCCTTTCGCAATAGAAGGAGAAGTAAACCCATTACACATTACCCCACAAAATCCACCTACAATGCCAAAATTCTCGTCACACTCCGTACCCACCGAGGAGAATCTACCAAATGGTACTCCTACACCACAACATCTCACCGGAAATTTCATTGCCAAATCCGCCTTTATCCAATTAGTTGAAAGAAGCCAATTTGGGGGGATGCCTAGTGAAGACCCTCACTCTCATATGGAGGCTTTTTGTGACTATTGTGATGCGATCTCACAAACCGGTGTAACTCAAGACCAAATTAGATGGGTCTTATTTCCATTTTCTCTAATTGGCACCGCCAAACAATGGTTGAAAGGCCTTGATAAGGCTACTCTCGGAATTGATTCTTGGAAGAAGTTGGCTCTAGCTTTCTACAAAAAATTCTACCCACCGGAAAAGACTAACATGCTAAGAGCTCAAATTACGGGTTTTAAGCAAAGGGACGAAGAATCTTTGTATGAAGCTTGGGAGCGTTTCAAAGGAATTTGTCGCTCATGTCCTCATCATGGACTTAGCGAATGGTTCTTGGTTCAACAATTTTGGAATGGTCTTTATGAAGACTCAAGAAATATCCTTAATATGGGATCGAATGGGATGTTCACCGAGGTTGATGACAACCAAACTTGGAGCAAAATTGAAGAGATGGCAATCCACAATTCACAATATTGTAGACCTCGCAAGGCTACTAGAGGAGGAAAGCACGAAGTGGACGCCGTTACTCAATTAGGTGCCCAACTAAGCTCCCATATCGATACTATCAACTTGAAGTTCGAAAAAGCAATGGCTAGACTTGAAGAAGTCTCAAAATCACCAAAGCATCATGTCAATGCCATGACGGCATCTTCATCAATCCCAAGTGGGATATGTGAGAATTGTGGAACTTTGGGTCATGACCCAAGTGAGTGTAGGGGAATAACCGAACAAGTTAATGCTTTCCAAGCATATAAAAGTGGTACCCCTTATTCAAATTTTTACAATGAGAATACCAAATTCCATCCAAATCTCTCATACAAAAGCCAAAATGTTCAAAACCCACAAACAACATACACTCCGCCACCCATGAGAAATCAAAACCAAAGACCCTTTTACAACCAAAACCAAAGTTATCAAAATCAAAATCCATACAATCAACAACATGACCAAGGTTTGGATGTCCAAAAAGTGGTCCTCCAAATGCAAAAGAATCAACAAGAGTTTTTCACTCAAATGCAAAAAGATAGTCAAGCAAAGGAAATCACCATCAACAACATTCTAGCTCACACCAAGATGTTGGAAACCCAATTGACTCAACTAGCATCTTCAAGCTCACAAAGACAAAAGGGGCAATTACCACCTCAAAGTAATCCCCCTAGACATGAAACGGTTAGTGCTATCCACTTGAGGAGTGGCACAAGGTATGAAGCACCGAAGAAGCAAGTTGAGAATGAAGTTGTGGAAGCTAGTGATAAGGAAGAAGTTGTGCAAAACTCCAAGGTTGGAGAACAATCAAAAGAAGAAAGTTTAAAGAAAAATGAAGACAAGGCCAAGGAGAAAGAGCCCGTTGTGATTAGACTTCCTTTTCCAAGTCGTCAAGCCAAGCCCAAATTTGATGACCAACTTGGAAAGTTTATGGAAATTCTGAAGAAATTGGAAGTCTCAATTCCTTTCACGGAATTAATCAATCACGTGCCGGCCTATGCGAAATACATGAAAGATATCCTCACAAAGAAGAAGTCTATCCGGAAACTTGAGACTATCGCCTTCACTAAGGTGAGTAGTGCAATACTTCAAGGGAGTTCACCTCCAAAACTAAAGGATCCGGGAAGCTTCTCAATACCGTGTACCATTGGCGACACGACGATCAACAATGCCTTATGTGATCTAGGGGCTAGTGTGAGTGTCATGCCATACTCGGTGAGTAAAAGGTTGGGGATGGGAGAGCTTAAATGCACCAACATCACACTTCAAATGGCCGATAGATCGACGAAGACACCATTAGGGATATGGGAAGATGTCCCCGTGCGAATTGGGAAGTTTTTCATCCCGGTGGACTTTGTCATCGTTGATATGGAGGAAGATTCCAACATTCCAATCATTCTAGGAAGACCTTTCCTACACACCGCGGGTGCGGTGATTGATGTGAAACATGGTGAGCTCACTCTAGAAGTGGGAGATGAAAGTATAACTTTTAATCTTGACAAAACCATGAGAGCTCCCCATTTGCATGAGCCATGTTTTATGGTTGATCATTATTGTCGGAAAGATGAAAGGAAGAAATCGGAACTCCAATGGAAAAGGAAAATTGAAGATGCTCCATTCAAAGAGCAAGTGAATTATGACAAGGAGAGCTTGCAAAGCTCATCAAAATCAATCAAGGAAGAAGAAGATGTCCTCATTGGCCAAGAGAAGAAATTGGGAGAGTTATCTCCATCTAAGCAAGAGATTTTCAATGATCAACTCAATGAAGTTTGTGGTCTTTGGGACGACGAATTTGAAGGGATTTTCAATCCCTACATTGGACATGCTATTGACCACGATCGACAACAAGGGCCAAGGTCTATTGAGGACCTCTACCATGATAATGAACAAGCTTTTGATTACTTCTTCAAGGTGTTGAGCAACATCAACAACACCTTGAACATGCCCCCTTGACATCTCATCAAGAATGAGAGTTTGGTGGAGTCCTCCCTAAACCACCACTTGTAAATATTTCTAACTCCCTAACTTATATTTCAATTCTTGTATTGCATTTTTGTCATCTTTGGATTTATCTTACGTACTTTGATCAAAATAATTGTCATGTTTGAGAGAAGTGAGGGAGGGACTAACGATTTCAATTGATGTGTAGTGCTTTTAACTTAGTGTGGGGATGGCAATTGCCTAGGCTATCCATGCCTTAGTAGTGCCCCCACAATGAAGAACACAAGACTTGAAGAAAGAATGGAAGAACGGTATGGGAAATGCTTTGTGCACGGATGGAACTGAATCCGTGTACACAGGGGAAGAATCCGAGCGGATTCCCAAGAATCCGCCCGTCTTTTGCAATCCGAGCGTCCTGCAGGAAAGACGCCCGTCTTGAACTGAGCTCCATTTTGAAAAATTCCTGACTGTAACTGAATCCGGGCGTCCTGTGAAGAATCCGCCCGTCTTAAAGAATCCGTCCGTCTTGTATAAAATCCGTCCGTCTTTGCAGCTGAGGAAAACAAGCAAATTTTTCTGGACTGAAATCCGTCCGTCTTTCAGCAAATCCGCCCGTCCCATGTTCAGCAAATCCGAGCGGATTGTACCAAATCCGCCCGTCTTTAGGCGAGTTTTTGCAAAGGTAGAAGAACCAGAATCCGCACGGATTGAGCCTAATCCGCACGGATTGCCCCTGCAGTTTTGAAATTTTCGGCCTCTTTAAAACCCCTCCCACCTTCATTCATTCATTCATTCATTCATAAACACTACCCACAACATCAAAACCCTCATCCTCTCCATCAAAAAAAAAAAAAAAAAAAAAAACAAAAACCCTCAACAAAATTCACCAAACACAAATCAAACCATCCTTCCAACAACAAATTAATCATTCATCCTTCATCAAAAATCAAAACCAAGCACAAAATCTTCAACCTTTGAGTCGATTTTTGTTTTCATAAAGGCAAAGCCTTTCACCTTCAAATCGATTTGGGCATACTATAAATTGAAGATTTTCCACTCTTCTCTTGGTTTAATTCATCAATGGCAAGGACTAAGGGACCAACAAAGGCACCAAAGGCTAAAGCACTCTCACAAAGGCAAAAGGCACTACAAACAAAGAAAGCATTGGCTATGGTGGTAGCAACACCAAACTTGGAAGTGCAACAACAACAACAACCTTCTATGGGAGCAACAACACCTTCTACTCCGGTAATTAATCAACTTTTGCATTATCCGGAGGTAACTTTTATTTCCGATACCCATAGAAATACCTTTGTCAAGTTTGCTATGAAGTCATTACAATCCACCAAATTCATATGTAAAGATACCTTGGAAAAATTGGGTGTTCTTGAGCAAACAAAAGCCTTTTTCAATGCCATGGGGTTGAAGAAATTGTTTGAAACAAAGGAATTGACATACCCCTCCCTTGTCTTGGAATTTTTAAGTTCTTTGAAAGTCACCAAAGTTGAGAATAGGGAGAATATCGAGTTTCGTCTAGCTAATGTTAGTAGACGCATTACCTTTAGGGAATTGGGTGAAATTTTGGGTCTAAGTGATGAACCGAAATATTTCAAGAGTTATGGAAAGTATGACCCCGCACCTCTTTGGGAGGCAATCTCCGGGAAGAAATTTGAGGATTTTCATGCGAGTCGTGCTCTTTTGGTCCATCATCCGGGCATAAGAGTCTGGCACAAGGTAGTGGGTAACACCATAATTGCTAGGAAAGATACCAACCATTTCACAAGACTTGATTTTATTCTCCTTGAATCGGCTTTGAATATCGGAAGAGTTCACACCAAGCCTTACAATTCTTTGAGGCTCTTGGTAGATAGATGGCTTAATGTTGATAGTGGGAAGAAGGGCACGACCGTTATTGTCAATGGCGGCCTAGTCACACTCCTAGCTAAGCACTTTGATCCTAACTTCAATAAGGATAACAAGTACAAAGCAAAGGAGGGTGGCCATCTTGTTGATATGAATATTATGATTCACAAGTTCAAGTGGGTTGCCCATAACCCCCTTGACACTAAGTATGGATGGCTAACTAGTGAAGCTAGATCGTTCACCTTGCCTTCAAAGATTTACCGTCTAAGCGTTCACCGGACCAATTATTTACTTCCCCTATCCGAAGAAGCCGGGTATATCATTCAACAACAAAAGGGCGATCTTGAAATGCCCTCCACTTCCATTGTCATACCACCTTACCCCTTTGAGTATGAAGAGTTCAAGCCGGAAGGAGTTGAAGTTGGGAAAGACTATGTGACTCTTCTCATGCAAGCAATGCACAAGCAAGCCAATGAAGATCGGAAAAATGCCTACTTGGCTCAATATCCACCCCTCCTACATCTAGCTAGGCAAGGACTCCTTGATCCATCTTGTCCTTTGCCTAGTTGGGCGGATAGAGAAGCCTTATTTCCGGGTGCATCTAGGGACGTTGTGGGTGACAATGAGGTTGTTGGAAATGATGAAGAAGTTGATGATAATATTGAGGAAGAAGCAAGAGAAGAAGATGATGATGAGGAAGATGAGGAAGAAAGTGAAGAAGCAAATGACAAGGAAAGTGGTAATGTCTCCACTTCTCAAGAGGGAAGTGATGGTGATAGCATGATGGAAGACTAGCAAGCCTTGGAGACTCCTACACTCTCATGGTTTGTCTATTTTTCTCTTTGTATCTTATTTCATTTTGATCATTGTTGGAGTAGTCCTAGCCCCATTAGAGGACTCACACCTCGGTACCATTGAGGTGTTCTCATTCTTTTGTTCCCATTTTCAAAATCCAAAATGACAAATTAATTTCATGCATAGCATAGTGTGTGCATGAACTACACCCATCCTTTGACATTAGCAATAGTGTCTTACTCGGTTTGGGGAAGTTAATGCATACACAACGGGAGGTAATCTAAATTATCCTCTCCGTCATAACAAAAACCATGCATCATGTAGTGTAGCTTAGAATAGATTGCATTTAGTGTAGAAATCATGCATCATCTTTGCATAATTTCCATCACTTTGGCCATTGAGGACAATGCCCATATTAGTGTGGGGATGGGAATTCTAACATTTAACTCTTATTCAAAAATCCAAAAAAATTGAAAAATTTCAAAAATCATAAAAATTTGAAAAATCGAAAACCCAAAAACATGTTTATTTCCTTTTGTATAAATTGTCTTGTATATATTGTGTTTGTTCATCCTTGTTCACATTGATCGACTACGCCACATCCGAGACATGAGGATATTGAAGACCGCATGGTATGATCTTTCCAATCTCCTTTTTCCTCTTTATGTTAATGACTATGTGGCTTTATTTTGATTGATGCGGTACAACAATGTGAACTTAGGATTGCATCTAGTGTATATGTCATATTAGTTGGTAGAATCACTTGCATTAGGGTGTATAAATGTTAGTTGCATCATGGCATGTAGTTTGCATGTTAGAAAAATTTTGCGAAACCGTCTATTTGGGAAGCTTGACAAGTGTATATAGGCCCTAGTAGATGCTTTTTGTTCTTAAGACTTTGCTTGTTAGAATACTTGTAAAACACCCTAGGATGTGTCATGCTAGTATCCTTTGACCCATGGATTAAGGCCTAGTCAAGAGTACCTTGTGGTGTGATAACTCCTTGGCTACCGTTTATTCCAAGGTGACCCTTGAAACCATGCATCCATCCATCCATCATTCATCCATATTCTACCATACATTTTGTCATCAAAGGGAATGGGCACAAAAACAAAAAGAAATCAATTTGAGTTCAATGAAATGAAAAGTGAAAGAAAGTTTGCAAAATGCATCAAAAGAAAAGAGGAGTAACAAAAAAGAAAACTCCTATGCTTCAAATATAAGCCACCCTCCCTACATATGGGGTGACTTTTAAAATGTTCAAAAGAAATGCAAAGAAAAGAAAGTTGTCAAGTATTAAAATGCCAAAAATCAAAAAGAAATGGCAAGAAAGTGTTCTCAAATGTTATATGCCACAAGAAATTGGGGGAAAAACAACAATGAAAGCAAACTCCCAAAGTGAAACTCAAATATCTATCGATCCCTTTATCCATCGTATCCATTTTTGTGCATGGTAGAGAGGGGACGACCCTTCTTCTTGTCTAGGCAAGAGGGGGAATTCCGCGATCCTCCAGTGTTTCTAACACCATAGGGAGTCTACTCTTGACAAAAGCATTTAATGATTGAGGACAAAGGTACCCTAGCTTGACACAACTTGGAGGTGATTTATTGGTATCCTTCTAGGCTTAGTAGTTTGAAGAAATTGCATCTATGAAGGAGTGTGTACCCTTGAATTGCTTCCCTTGTAGATAATTTCCGCCACTTAGATGAGGAAAGTGGCTATTCTTTTGTAGATGCATCCATTACTTGTTTTGCGTGCTTAATGTTTGGATGTGTCGCCATTTTGGCAAGACCTACCTTGCCTTGCAAGAAGGCATCCTACCTCATGGTTGTCTTGTTGTGAGTTGAAGGGGCGGAGTGAGACCCGCTAATTGTCTCATATCGGCTATTAATATTAGGATAGGTTAGTATTGGTCCTAGTCTTAGTCACCTCTTTACTCGGGACGAGCAAAGGTTCGGTTTGGGGATATTTGATGTGGCCATAATTAGTGCACATTTAGTCCCCGAATTAGCCTCGTTTCCATGCTTTTTAGTGCATATTTGGGTCATTTACTATCTTTAGTTCTTTGTTTTGCATTTTCTTTGAGATTTTGATCCCTTGGTAGGAAAGGAGTAAGAATCTTGCATTTTCATGGCAAAACAAGACTAAATTGATCGAATTCAATGACCAGCATCAAGGAGAGACAAGATTAGAAGGCCTTTGTACATATTATAGTAGAAGAGAAAATGTTGAGAAAAGATCCTTGAGTCTCCAAAGAAATCCCCAAGGAATTTATGAAGAAAAGGGAAGAAAAGAAGAAGAATTGTTGCTGACTGACAATCCGAGCGGATTGTCACCAATCCGTTCGTCCCGCAGCAGCACAATCCGAGCGGATTCCCTCAAAGACGCTCGGATTCCACCTCCACAATCCGCCCGGATTCTCTTAAATCCGCTCGGATTCCAACGCCAGAATCCGCCCGTCCCGACCCTATTCCGCCCGGATTCCAGCACAACACGGTTTCCTCTTCTCCAAGCTACGAAAAGAGAAGCCCTTCTCTCAAAAATACCGGAGTCTCCTTGCTCAACTTAAAAAGTGTAATTACTAGTTTAGCCCTGAGTTAACCTAATGCATCCTCCCTAATTTTCACTATAAACTAGTTTTTGAACCCGTGCCCGCACGGACGATCTTCAAAATTGCATTATAAATTTATTTATATTATAATTGTAATTGTCATAATATGTATAGAAAAAAAACTCATTTATGTGCCTTTAATTGAGTATATAATTTGTATATCCAACACCATGTAATAACAACCATACTCTAAAACCATACACGATGTGCATCACGCTCATTTTTTGCTCTATGTATTTCTGCCCAAAGCAAAGCTGCTTTACTTGACTTCGTTCTCCCTCTATTATTCAATTACGTAGTCAACTTTTCCTTCTAAATTATTAAATTACCCTTTATAATTCACATTCTTTAGCCAAAATCCATTATGATTCAGTCAATTTATATCATCCATGGTGGATAAAACTTCAATGGTGGATGCAACATCATATTTATTAACATTAGTGTTATTGATGTTTGATGCTTGAGGTGGATATTATAGATATGTAAAACTCATCCTTCAGCTACCATTTACCAGGGAAACAATGTTTAAAATTCTTCTCCCATCACTCTCCAAATATCTTTCTTAAATGTATTTAACAAATGATTGTCTTCCAATACATCGAAGACAATTCAAAGTTCATCTGGCTAGTCGACTCGGCTCGAATTTTTGTCTCAAATCCTAGTGCCCCGTCTTACAGTTTTGGATATTTTTTTTATCGATTTACATGTTTTATTTTCTTTTTAGGGTTTTTTACATGGTACCGTCGTGTTTTTTTAGAATTCTATGCGGTACCCATCGATTTTCCAAAGCATCGCGGATTCACGGTTACCCCTAAACTTGATGAAAACCTTTCAAAATATCGAAAATGCACCAATCCCCCTCTTTCAAAAGTTTATTTTATGCACTTTTTGTTGATCTTTTGACAATAATTTGTCATACCATTAATACAAATATCATTTTCTTAATCGTAAACATATTTTCCTTACAAAATTTAACTATTTGAAAACGCGACTTTTAGGGTACCACCGGTATTTTTAAAAAATGAGGGTATCATGTACAATTCTTCATTCTTGATTGTAGCAATGTCGACAAAACTTCGAAGACAGTTTTTTGGTTGGAGTTTTTTTTGGATGGAATACAATTCCTTGGAATCCCATACTCACCTTTCCTCTCAATTTTTTAACTCAATTCCCCTCTCCATAGACCTGGCAAAATCAACCCGACCCGATTGATTTGACCAGAAAAGGCTGACCCGAAACCCGAAATTGACCCGAAATGCCGCACCCGAATGACACCCAAAATTCGAATTGACCCGACCCGACCTGAAAATGACCCGAGCTTTTATGGACCAGTAACAGACCCAACCCGAAATGACCCGATCCAAAACCACCCAACCCGAAAATGATCCAATAAAATATATCTTTAGTTGACCACAAAAGACTTGCAATGTCTTTTTTTCTTTTAATCATTAACCCGAAAATGACCCGACCCGAAACAACCCAATCCGCTTGACCCGAAAATGACCCGACAAACATACCTGAAACGACCCAGAACCCAAAAGGACCTGATATTGTCCCAAACCCGAACTGACTCAACTCGAATTGGCCTGACCCGAACTCGACCCGTTAACCCGTTTTGCCAGGTCTACGGCTCTCCATAAAATTTTAAAGTGAACCAAATAATTATTAATATGCATGGGGTTCCATATCCATTTCCCCATGGCATCTTAATCTATTCCAATTCATTCCGACCTTTTGAACCAAACACCCCCCGAGATATTTGTACCCATATTGAACTACTGAAATTTTTTGACATTTAATATTATTTTATTCCTTTAAATATTTTAGTATGCAAAAGTTAAATTAGAATAGTTAAATTTTTTAATTTAGAAATAACATATTCATTTCCCGAGTTATGACACGTGACAACAAAATAAGCACCCGATTTCTATTTTAATATAATATAAATATGATATGATGAACCGACCAATAATCTAAATTGACCAAACCAAAACATTGGCCCAAACTTTGTTGCATTAATATTGTACCTATCATTATTCAAATGACATCTAAATTCAAAATTGAACTCATTGCAAATTACACGATCAAAACTGATATGAATCTATTTTGATTTATTCTCGACCTAAATCCTTTAAATGATAAAGACTGAAGCTATGAACAACTAATTAAACTGGGGAATTTATTGTCTTCAATCATTTGTTACAATTATTTTTGAAAGAACATGATGAATATAAAATATACAACCTGTGAGCAAAATTGAATTGTTGGTAGGTCTTACATACTTTCAAATGGTAAAAAAAATATTGAATTGTTCTGGTTAAGTAATCTTATGTCTCAACTCAAAAACTTTGGAGAGACGGTCTCTCACTAAGTCACTGAAAGATTTTTAGTCGTAACCCTTTATGTATTTCTTCATACCCCTTTTATTATTGGTTATGATCTCTTTTATTTGGTACTCCCAATCACAGTCGTTTGTTTACATATTCCATTTGAGGGTGTCTAGTCAATTGTTTATCGTTCTATTTTGGGAATGCCTTTGATGAGCAGTTTTATCCTCCACACTAAATTTGATCCACTTGTCATTTAATAATTGATTCGCTCTTCTTTCGTTGGTCTTTCTGCCAAAACCAAAGGTAAATAAATGACCGAGACAGAGGTAATGCATGTTTTCATAACAATCATAACTATTTTATAATATATTGTAACCATTTTTATTATTACCCTATTTTTATAGTTTATTTTCTTATTTTATTACCTCTAATACCATTTTGGCGGTTGAATTAATATCAACTCTTATATCATACACTTCGATGTGGTATTTTATACACATTAAACTAAATCATACGAAAACCACACTTTCTAACTAATTAAAAAGGACGTACAAATTTCTAGCTAAGTAAAAAGAATTCCCTCTTTGTTCCTTGTTGGTTTATCATTGAATATTTCAATTGAAACTGTCTTTTATACAGTATTGGCAATCGACATCTTAGTGATCTTACTATAGTTCATCAGCTCTAGTGGAGTACATCTTATCTTAGGTAAACCAAATAGTGAGATTTTCCCTTAAATTCTCAATCTTGTTTATTCATTAACTTAGAACACATAGACTTTGGGAAGGTCTCTCAAGAAGTAATTTACTCTAGAGTTAAAGACTACTCACAACTAATAGATTAATAATTTTTAGCAATAAACACAAAACATTCATCTTTCTAAAAAGATATCCATTTGCACGTCCTTCGAAAATTTAGAATTATTGCTTCAACAAATGATACAATTAAAAAAATTTAAACAAATTTACGGAAAAGTATGAGCATAATTACTGTTGTACATGTTTCACAATTCACATCATGTGTTAACCGCTATGGAGTATTATAGAAACTAAGAAAAAAGATAAGACCTAAAAATATTGTAAAGATGGTACTCTCATTTATCAAAAAAAAAAAAAAATAGTACTCCGTGTCATTTATCAAGGAGTCAAGCTATATATTCAAAAATAATGATTTTTTTATGGTTAACAAATAAACCACCAAAATCTATATATACTATGGAAAGTTGATATAGAATTTTAATTTTAATTTCTAATACACTGTAATAATAAATATCAATTGCCATTATTTAAGCCGCGTGATATTTCTAAAAGATATTGTTTCCTTGTTTTGCTAATTGTTTGCTCCATAATTATTTCAGAATCTTTGGTTATTACTAAACTGAAATCGTGATTAAGCTAATTGATATATGGGTTTTTCTTTCACATAACCAATTTAGAGAATATTTCCTTAATTGTTTGTTTCCTAACTTTGTGTACGTTTAATTGTTTAAGTAACATTAACATAATTATGTTGATATTTAATAATGAATAATTTAGTCAATTTCTCTAAAAATGACATGTGGCAATGACACATGGCGATTATAGAGGCCACCGGTTTCTGCTTTAATATAATATATGATACCCCATTAGTCTAATTAGAGGAGCATGTTCTTCTTATCAATAATTAGTGTAGTTAATATCAATCAAATCTCTCTTTAATATTGTAATCAAGTATTAATCAAGTTTTAATCCAAGTTTTAGTTCCTTAATCTCTCTCTTGTTCATCCTTTATTTTGGGTAATTGAAGATTATTTGGGTATTATTGGGAGATTGACAACCTCTCAATCAATCATCAAGTACTTCTATTATCTTTGCTTTATTATTGGAATCATTAGTAGGTATAATCTCTTAATCCCTTTTTAATTATTGTTAATTACTTTCATTTATTCATCATGTTTCATTTTGTTGGTATGATTGACAACCTTGCTAGCATGATCAACATGATAATAAGTGAGTAGTCTCTTAGCTAGGGTTAAATGGGTGATTAAGGGAAACCAACATGGGGAATGATTCATGCTTAAATTAATATGCTTTCATGGTTTATTTGCTTGCTTGTTTTGATCTCAACTCATGCACATGTTATGTTTGATGAAATGCTAAGCCTATGAATCCTTGCATTTACTATCATCTCCTATCTTTTCAATGAGACTTGTAAGACATAACCCAACTCGAGTCTCATTAGACCATGCATGTTGTTGAGTAGGGAAGATTAAGTCGACTTGTAGGTGTTGTACAATCTAATCGATTCGGCTCCGGGACCCAAACTTTCCTAGGATTGTAAGATATAACCCAACTCAATCCATCACAACAATAATTGCTTGCTTATAATTTTAGAACATGTTTGTATGATCATATCCCATGATTCCCCTATGATCCCATGACACCCTAGTGCCTTTAATCAATTGTTTACACCCTTTTAATTCATCTTGCTTGTTTATTTTCATTGCTATTCTAGTTTAGTGACCTTCTACATCAACCCAATTTGTGACACCCCTTAGACACCGCTAGTTACAATAGAAATCTCATTTCAACTCCCGTCCCTTGGGATCCGACCTTTACTTACCTCTTTACTTATTGTAGAGTTGTGTGTGAAGTTATAAATTGTATTTTGATTCGACCGTGACCAACGACCACATCTTAATTTGTGACCCGAACGGACTTATCGCATCAACTCCATAACTCGTTTGCATGATTCACAATGCTAATTGATTGTTAAGTTGTGCATTAAATTGGTTTAGGCTTTACTTGTTGCA
Source organism: Silene latifolia (assembly GCF_048544455.1). Classification (NCBI taxonomy): domain Eukaryota; kingdom Viridiplantae; phylum Streptophyta; class Magnoliopsida; order Caryophyllales; family Caryophyllaceae; genus Silene; species Silene latifolia. Next base: position 119,308,590 of record NC_133531.1, read on the forward strand.
TTTCGCTCTGAGATTGAACTCGTTCCATTAGGTTCTAGGATCGAGTCTAGTTCTTGCTTGGGGACAAGCAAGGGTTTGGTTTGGGGAAGTTTGATGCGTGTCATTTATATGATGTTTTACACCCTATTTTACACGCATTTCAGAGTTCAATTATGTAGTTTATGCTACTATTTTCCCTATTTCCGTCTACTTTCGTGTTTTTGTATAATATTGCAGAAATGTGAAGAATCCAGCGGAAAATTAGCCAAATCCGTTCCCGAGTGTTTAGCGTAGGATTTGACATGGAGTAGTGACTCGAGGAATGAGCTTGGTGCGCGTTTCAAGGCCTAAAGATAGCAAAAGCATGGGTGCGTACGAGTTTAACAAGCAAAGAAGCACTTCACGATATTGCAGCCTTATTCAGATGGCTATATCTCGAGTTCTAGATCCGATAATGGAGTTATTCCAATTGGAGGTGAAAGCTTATCCTATTAGCTTTCCAACGCCGCATAGAAAGCCTGATTTGACAAAGTAACGAAGAAATGGCAGCTGTTTTAAGATCGGTGCGCGCTGCAAGAATCGTCAGAACGCAATTCTGTACAGCACCCTTGGTCGATCGACTGACCTACATGGTCGATCGACCAGAGCACGACATACAGAAGTTACTATTCAGCAAAGGTCAGTCGATCAACTGGTCTAAGTGGTCGATCGACCACCCCTCGACTCTGACGCAACATATAAAACGAGATTTCCAAAGCCCAATGCGATATTAGGTTTAGGAATAATGTTACGTTATATTTTCTATATAACGTAACCTGACATTAAGCATTAGGCATCCAGTTTCATTCAGGTTTCATTCGGTTTTTTTGTTCAAGTTTTAGAATATCAAATTAGGGTTCTTAATATTGTTCCGTATTCAATACAATTTACATTAGCATTCAGTTTCCGGATTCTTTATTCCTGCAATTCTTCCATTCGGTATTCTCTTGTTCTTATTTCAGTTTCTTGCTTTATTATCATTCACAGCTAGAATTGATAGATTAGTCTCCCGTAACCTTTATCTCTTTATTGCGTTTTTATTGCTTTAATCATTCCAGTTATGAATTCCTTTAATGTTTTTATCATATTTGTTGTTGTTATTGTCATTCATATGAGTAGCTAAATACCCTGTGCTAAGATGTGAGGGGACCAGCGGCGACGACGATGTAGATTAGTAGACCTGAAGTCGGCCTTTGGTCGATCGACTGGATTAGTCAGTCGATCGATCGATTGTTAGTCGATCGACTAGCTTAGCTGGTCGATCGATCGACGCTACGATAGTTTAGCTTTCGTTTCAATGTTTTAATTGCAATATTTGACAACGAGACCGAGAGGAGACTTGTTAATTACTTAGGAATTGACCGACCCAGAAGATCGAGAGATAAGGAAGGGAAATTGACTAAATTGAAACGACTAAGTTTTACTAAGATCAAAAGATAGGTAAATTTTAGGCATTAGGAATCACTTTTCAGGGCGAGATCTAGTATTAGTGAGACCTAGGGACCAGTAGCATAGGCTGAGAGGCGCTACTAGTTAAGAATGGACCGAGAGGACTTCTTATTTTCCCACCTATCGTGATTATTCAGACTTGCTTAGGAACCCATCGTCGTAGCTGCAGTGAACCGACCGTCTTAGCATTCTTTTTATTATTATTATTTACATCTCTTTTTATTACTTGCCTTTTATTTATGCATTTAGACTTAGATATAATCCAAATCAAAACCCCCCTCAAATAGTTACCCAAGACTAAGACTAAAAGCAACTTTTATCTCCCTACCTCCCTGCGGATCGACCCTGTTACCACTAGCTTCTGTTAGTTCTAATAGGCTTTATAAATATTATTTTTGGTGCACACAACGACAGGCATCAAATTTTGGCAAAATTTGATACCGTCGTTTTGTATCAAAATTAAATTTATAATTCCAAACTAAAACTATAGCTAGTGATAGTAAGGGTCGAACCACAGAGAGACAAGATCAATTTTGTTTGCTATTTTCAGTCTATAAAGGTAACAATTAAATGGGGGGTTTGAAATTGGTTGATTCTAATGACTAATTGCTAAATATGAAATTTCTCAACAAGATAAAAAGAAGATCAGGAACTTTGGTTCACCATGGCTAAGGTCAGGTCAATAAGGTAGCAAAGGTCTTATAATACGGTCTCAGGGAAAATGAGCAAGCCTTTCGATCTATGCTCAAATTAACCTTACGGTCTACTAATTCCCAAGAATTTCTCAAAGCTTTCGCTCAAAGGAAATTCCAATATAATGATAATTTAAATTACTAATCTTTCAATCTAGTAAAAGGTTTATCAATTAGAAAACAAGAACGATAAGTAAGAAAATCACACTAATAAAATTGACCCTAATTTATGACATGGCTCACCTCATTCCCAATCAATAAAATTAGCTACGCATGATTAAAACTATAACATTTGCAAAATTTAAAGCAAAGAATAAATTTAACATGATTGAATTAAATTAAAGGCAAAAGGTAAGAATTGAATTGCTGAAATTAAATTGGTAATAAGAAGAATTGAAACAACAAGAAATTAAAGAAGAAAGAATTCGCATAAAACTTACTAATTAAAATGATGAACAAAGTAATTGAATTCGGGATTTTTCGTCCCTCTTTCTTGCCTCCAAACTAGATCTAAACTGAGTTCTTGAGTAATGAAAAGCATAACCTAGAATTGTAGCTGCGTTCTACTGATAAACGATGCCAAAAGTAAATTACAAATTGGGCTTTTAAAAGTCTAACACGAAAATTCAATAACAGCTCGCAGACTGGTCGATCGACCGGTCAGCATGGTCGATCGACTGGTGATGTTGGTCGATCGACCGACTGAGCTGTGTAGTGGCTTCTTTCTCTCTTCAAATCAGCTCTTCACTCCAATGCACGCATCCCAAGGTGAGTGAATCCGAACTCCCTTCTTCCAAGCTTCCCTGAAGTTGCCTCCGGAGGACGATTTAGGCTTGATTTAGCCCACTTTAACTCATTCCTACAATAAATCATAGAAATTGCCAAGTAAACCGTTTCGGGAGAAATAGTAGCTTAAAGCTAACAAATACGCATAGAAACACGTGCCAAAACTGCAAATAAAGTGTATAGAATATGCACGTATCAAATCTCCCCAAATCAAACCTTGCTTGTCCCCAAGCAAGCACTATGACCCATATAAAAACCTAATGGAAAGGAGTATACCTCAGAGCTAGCTACAAGTCAATGCCAAACCGTTTAATGCACATAGTCAACTACCGCAAAGCTCAAATCAAGTGAACAAACTTATGCATATCATGGAATTAAATCGGGCGTTCGACCTTGCAAGACTCATAAATTCGGACTCTCCCGTGTCACTCTTCCCTCAGCAAGGCAAATGGTAAGAATATATGTAGAAGAGAGGGAAGAAAATTTACAGACTCTCACCCAGACTGCGACTGACAAAACATGTATGCTTTACTAGTATGAATAATGATTCTAGCTACCGTACACACGCATAACCACCGTCAAGGACTATTACATGCCGAGCTATTGCAAAATTTGGATATGTGAGGCTAAGTGGGAAAGAAGGGGCAAAACAAGTATGGAAATGTGAAGGTAAGAGCCAAGCTAGTACCTAACAAACCATCAAAAACCGTATCCCGTTCCTCCAACTCGAAAAATAAACAATGCCTTTAAAAGACTAGGCAACATAATATCCCAAAACAAACACCTCCAATTCATGAAATAAGCATATGAGGCGTGTTCTCAATTCAACCAAATTATTTTTTTTTTTTCAAATTTCTTATTATTCTTTTTTCTTTCTTTCTTTTTCTTTCTTTTTTTTTTCAACTTCTGAGCTGTGGTCGATCGACCAGTGATGGCAGTCGATCGACCACCCTGTGCATTCCAGTGCTCTCTGCCCAGGTAAACAACTTCTCTCTTTTTTTTTCATTTTTCTGATTTATTTTTTCTTTCAAGCTGACACATTAGCAACTCCTTCACTTCTCATAAATACTCACTCCAACATTACAAAAACGAGCCAAAACTGCTACAATGCGACAAATTCCTCTACTACTTCCTAGCTTGGCACAATGGTAGGCTAAGTATGGGATGTAGTTAAGGGCAACTGGCAGATATGGCTTATAGTGGAGTTAATGGGGTAAAATGAGAAAGAGGAAGATGCAATAGTTCTTAAAACATGCAATACCGACCACAAACCGATGCGTATAGGCAATAAGCAATCAAAACTCATACACGTGCAAAACATGAAATGAAGGGAGTACTACTCTCAATCCTAAATTAACCGGTCATGAATGTCACCAGTCATAGGCTCTATATCTCAGAAAGTATAAGTAGTTTGCCAAAAGTAATGAGTCAAGTCTAATTACCCGAAATGAATTCCATAACAAAATTTGAGAAATCACTTTTAATTCTCGCTAAGCAGCTGTGAAAAGGCAAGGAATGGCATATTTGACTAATAGTGCAATGTCATCATTAATAAACTCCAATCCGACTCAACTATATGCAAAAGTAAACGTGATATTTTTGATTTTTTATGAATTTTTTCAATTTTTTCTTTGTTTTTTTTTTTTGAAATAACACAAATGCAAGCTAAAATGCAGTAAACGTGTGACTGAAATGCAATAAAAAACAAATGCAGATGCAAAAGACATATGCAAATACCCTCCCCAAACCAAAACGCACAATGCCCCCATTGTGCTCAGCAGCAAATCACCAGCAGAAATAGGGAAGAATAAAAGCACAACAAAATAAAAAGAAACTAATAAAGAAGGATCGAAAACTCACAAAAGACGACCTCCCCAAACCAACCAAAAACGAGGAGGTCACAAGCATCTAATCGCCACCGTCGTACTCTTCACCACTAGACTCTCCGGATCCTGAGCCATCCTCCTCGTCCGCCTCAGCAGCAGCGGCAGTGGCTCTCCTGGAAGTGGAGGCAGCAACAGTAGTAGTAGGAGGAGGTCTCCTGGCAGGCGGAGGGTACCCACCCACCGGGGGAACAAAGTAGGAAGGGTGAGTCCAGGCATAAATTAGGGTCAATTTTATTAGTGTGATTTTCTTACTTATCGTTCTTGTTTTCTAATTGATAAACCTTTTACTAGATTGAAAGATTAGTAATTTAAATTATCATTAGATTGGAATTTCCTTTGAGCGAAAGCTTTGAGAAATTCTTGGGAATTAGTAGACCGTAAGGTTTATTTGAGCATAGATCGAAAGGCTTGCTCATTTTCCCTGAGACCGTATTATAAGACCTTTGCTACCTTATTGACCTGACCTTAGCCATGGTGAACCGAAGTTCCTGATCTTCTTTTTATCTTGTTGAGAAATTTCATATTTAGCAATTAGTCATTAGAATCAACCAATTTCAAACCCCCCATTTAATTGTTACCTTTATAGACTGAAAATAGCAAACAAAATTGATCTTGTCTCTCTGTGGTTCGACCCTTACTATCACTAGCTATAGTTTTAGTTTGGAATTATAAAGTTAATTTTGATACAAAACGACGGTATCAAGTTTTGGCGCCGTTGCCGGGGAGGTAGCGCTAGTTTTAGTTGTTTTTATTTTGGTCTGTCTTTAGCCTCAAGGGAAGACTGAGTACCTTGAGGCAGTTCTTATCTTCTTATTTAGTGTTGTTTCGATAGGTCGTACAGGTCCTATTAGCAGTACTTCAGGAGGATTCACCATGTTCCGTTCTTGGGAGCAGCAGGTGGAATTTTGTGGGAGATGTGGTGCTGAGGGGCATGATTCTACTATGTGCCGAGCAGGTATGGACCAAGTTTATGCTTACAGGCAATATAAACAAGGTCATTATACGCATAAATAAAAGACACGCATGGTTTGATGCCTGTCGTTGTGTGCACCAAAATTGCAGCATGGTTTAAATTGCAGCATGCTTACGGACTGGGTATGTCAGTCGATCGACTGATATACCTGGTAGACGTCTTATTCTTGCTTTTGCTCGTTCTAGCTTTGTTTTGACTTTGTTCCGGCTCATCTTTTTCAGCAGCGTCCTCGACCATGGCAGGCCCCTCCAGGGCGGTCCCACTCCTCAAGGTGATGGCATTTAAGGTCTCCTTTTGATCAGTTTGAGTCGGTAAGTGTCCCGGAGCTCGAGTTGTGTTTTTGCTAACCAATTGAGCAATTTGGCTCTCTAGCATCTTCATCCCGGCCTCTCTAGCTTGGGACTCCTTCAGCAATAAGTTCTTCAACTCGGTAAAATCAGAACCTTGGGATTGTTGCTGCTGTTGAGGAACATATGGAGGTTTTTGGTATGGCTGTTTATGTGGAGGCACATAAGGCTGCTGCTGCTGCTGTGGAGGTTGAGTCGGATTCAGGACATTTTGGCTCTTCCAACTCAAGTTTGGATGGACATTCGGCTCATAGTACGTGTTTGTCTGCCTATAATGTTGAAAGGCAGCACAAGACTCGAAGGGACTAGGATAATTTTCGGAAACATGTCTCTCAGCTCCACATATTCTACAGACGAAAGGACCGTCTGAAACAACATTCACCTGATACATCCCTCCTTTTGAGACTCCTCCCAACTCATATTTGTCAAATCTCGCCGTGAGAGCCTCTAGCGCAGCTACAGAAGAAGATTCAGCAGCTCTCCTTTGATTTCCTCGGGAATTCCCATACCCAGCTTTATGGGTGGCTAAGTCATCAATGATCTTCCACCCCTTAGTCTCTCCCATATTCTCAGCAAATCGGCCATTGGCTGCAGCATCCAAAATAACCCTCTGATCGTCATACAACCCGTTGTAGAACTGATTGCAAAGACTCCATTTTTCAAACCCATGGTGCGGAATGGTTCGCACCAGCTTCTTGAAACGGACCCATGCTTCATGAAAGTTCTCATCAGGTCCCTGTTTAAAGCTCGTGATCTGAGCTCTAATGGCATTAGTCTTCGAGGCAGAGAAGTATTTCTTGTAGAATGCCAGGACTAATGAATTCCAGTCGGTGATCCCATGAGCAGCTCGATCCAGGTCTCTATACCACTCCCTCGCAGCATCACGAAGGAAGAATATAAACATGGTCTCCTTCACCTGGTCCTGAGTCACGCCAGTCGGCGGGGGTATAGAGCAGCAATAATCGATAAAAATCTCCATATGCTTGGCTGCATCTTCAATTGCAGCTCCCCCGAATTGGTTTCTCTCAACCAAGTTAATATAGGAAGGCTTCGGCTTGAATTTTCTTGCCTCCCCTGGTAGTTCGAATCCTTTGTAGAGATTCGCAGCTGTCGGCTCTGAGTGACTGGCAATAGTAGCTTCTTCAGCCATCTCTAAGAATTCTTGAGAAGTGACTGTCTCAGCTGATGAAGTGGAAACAGGAGATGAATGTGGATCTTCCTCAAAAAGCTCGTTCTCGTAGTAACTAGACAGAGTACTCAGCTCTTCCTCTGTCGGCAATATCCTAGACGATCGTCTCAACTCGCGCAAGGTCTTCTCAATCTCAGGATTGATCGGTAATAGTTCACCACCCTGTGACCTGCGCATAAGAAGAAACTACAAATAGAATATAAGAAGAGTTTAAGGAACAGACGTCCCTTAAACTAAGAAAGACTAAAATAAAACAACTAAAAATTAGAACAATTGCCTCCCCGGCAACAGCGCCAAAATTTGATACCCGTCTTTGTGAGTACCAAAAATCAGATTTATAATTCCTATTAAAACTAGCCTAGGCTAGTGGTAACAGGGTCGAACCACAAGGAGGCGAATGTAATTAATAATTGTCTAATTTAGTCTAAGGTAACGAATGTGGGGGTTGAATTGATTTGGTCTATAGCTAAGGCAATAAAAGAAATGTAAACTAATGAAATATATGAAATCAAATATAAAGAAAGGTACTAGGATGGTCGGTTCACTATAGTTTGGGCGGCAGCATACTAAGTAGGTCTAAATCAAACACATGAGGCGGGAAAACAAGAGGTCCTCTCGGTCCACTCTTAACAAATAGCATCTTTCGATCTCGCTATAAGTCCCTAATATCACTAATACTGACTTTCGTCCTGAAAAGTGACTAATAATCTAAAGTTTACCTATCTTTCGATCTCAGCATAGTTTAGTCGTTTTAATTGGTGATCTAACAACTGTCCCTATCTCTCGATCTATTGGGTCAGTCACATCCTAAACATTCAACTAGTCGTGTGCACTCGATTCGTCGAAAATAACATTTAAAACAATTAAAACGAAGCAACACCTCACGTGGTCAGTCGATCGACCGGGTAGGGTGGTCGATCGACCAATACGCGATTAGGGCTCCCTAATTCTAATGCCGCCTACATTATAATTCCCCTACATCCTAGCACAATTAATTTAGCTACTCATGATACTGATAAAAACAACAATAATCATAACGAAATAAACTATTGAATTCATACTTGAAGTAATCAAATAACAAATAATGATAAACGATAATTGGCTTTGGATACTAACTAGCAATTTCTATACTATCAATGCGATAAAGATAAACTGAAATAGAAAGAAGTATGAGTACCGAAATTGCGAGAGGAATTGTAACGGAATGATTAGAAGTACGAACGAAAATCCGATGCAAACCAATATTTCGAACCCTAATTATTTGATAAACTAAACTGAATGTAAAACTAGATGTAAAACTTAGATAAAACTTGATGAATGTATCTCTGAACTAGGTTACGTTATATAGAAAGTATACGTAAAAAAATTCCTAAACCTAATATCGCTTTGGGCTTCAAGTTCCTCGATCTTTTAATTCTCGTCTGATTAGCGATGTGGTCGATCGACTGAGCATGGTGGTCGATCGACTGAGATGCAATGTACAGTAGCTTCTGGAACCCGATGGTTGGTCGATCGACTGAAGGCAGTGGTCGATCGACTGCTTTAGCTGCTACTTGACTTCAAATCTCTCGTGGATTTGTCTTTTGGGCCTTGAAATGCGCACCAAGCTCGTTCCTTAAGCAAATACTTCACGTCAAATGCAATGCAGGATACTCGGGGATGGATTTAGCTCAATTTCCGCTGGATTCTTCACATTTCTGCAATAATGTACAAAAATACGAAAGTAGACGGAAATGGGGAGAATAGTAGCATAAACTACACAAATGAGCTCTGAAATGCGTGGAAAATAGGATGTAAAACATCATATAAAAGACACGCATCAGTTGCGTTGTTGTGTCTTAAACGAGTTGGTAGGTTTGTTTTATGTATGGGTTGAACTTCGGGGACGAAGTTCTTTTTAAGGAGGGAAGACTGTACTACTACGGTTTTACGAGTCTTTGGGTACTTTATCGAGTGGGGCTTACTCTGTTGAGCAAGTAGTTTTTGACGCAAAACAGTAGTCTGCCTGTAGGGTACTCGATCGAGTAAGTTGGGTACTCGATCGAGTAGGGGGCACTCGATCGAGTAGGTGCCTTACTCGATCGAGTAAGTGTGTTTTACGGGTTTTTTTTTGACGGGTTTTGTTACTAATGCGGGATTAATATAAAAAGGTTCTGTCACTTTTCTTAAACATTTCATTTAGTTGAGTAGACAGTTGGTTTTGAGAACATGTAACCGTATTTTGGGATTTGGTTTCGGATTGTATCTTAATCACTAAAGTTATACTATTTAAACGTTGTTTCGTTATTGTCTTATGATTATCATTGCCTCGGGGAACCGAGATGGTAACATCTTTATACCTGGGTGGTCCTGGTAAGGCACTTGGAGTATGGGGGTGTTACAGAGGGGGTGAATTAGGTACTATTTTTAAAATTTCAACTTAGTCTTTATTGAATTAAAGCAAGTTGATTGATAATGTGAAGAACAAATGGATACATCAAGTAAATTGATTCATTAAGAGTGTATCACGTTGTTTAAGAAGATTGCAGTAAGGTAACCGTTGATCTGACTGTAGCTTGTATGTCTTAGCTCATAAGAGAAGGCTACTGACCAAAAGCAACAGTGTCAGCAAATGTTGTTAAATAAAACGTGAGTGCACAATCGAGTAAGATATATGCAGCGGAAATTAAAGGAACAAAGATTAACACGATGCTTTTGAATTGGTTCGGCCAACACTCTTAGGGCCTACGTCCAATATTCTTTTATTAATAAGTTTAAGTGATCTACTCCGACTACTTAGACACTTACAATAAAAGGACCAACAACCTACTCCTGTTGCGACACAAGTTTCAAGACTAGTCCGTCTAGAAACTTAAGACTCTTACTAGAATGATTACAAAGATCAAGTTTCCTCAAACTGATTCTATGAAAGAATTGATAAGGACAACTTATAGATCAATCGATTCTAGGCAAGAGAATGTAATACTTAAGGCAACGGTAGTGAAGACTGTTGCCACTGGAAGACTTAGAAATATTTTGCAAAGGAAGTAAAAAGCTTTAAGTTCTTAAAAACAAGTTTGCAAAACACTTTGAAATTCTCTGGAAAAAGTCTTGAAAAAATGAGGGAGAGGAGTGCTCCTTTTATAGAGAAGCAAACTAGGGTTTAGAGGTCAAGACATAAGGTAGAAAACAAATAAATTTGACTTAGCCAAGTTTGCATAAAAGGGAGCATTCTTCCAAAGGTTAAAGAAGAAAAGGAGCTTTGTTATTATCTTGAAAGGGCCTTTGAAAATCAGTCAAGGCAAGATTGACAACCAAGTGAGGACATTTTAGAGGATCAAATTTGGAAAGAAACAAGTTCTTCTTTCTAAAAGCCATGATAAAATGTATTGCCATTTTGAGTTAAGACCTTTTGAAAGATGCCATTTGAATATCCTTTTCTTAAAAAATAACCTTTCACAAGATTCAAATATCAGAAATGAGTATTTCAAAATAGAAGTTTGTATTTGGAAATATGAGTATTTTGAAATTGAAGACTTCTTCCAAGTGACACGAGTTAAAGCAACGGTCTAGCTGACTGTTGCCTTAGTAAGCAGACCGTTGTTCAACAACAGTCTTGCTTACTGTTGCCTTAGTACTACACTCTTTTACCTTTACATAAGTGACTCTTTATTACAACACAATTCTTGGGTAGCTTGTTCAACATGTTTTGACCATGATCACTTGATAATTTCTTGAGAGGTTGGACTTAATCCTGAAATGAAACATCTTAAGGCAAGATTAAAGTAGGCATGTCATCATCAACAAAAGTGTTCTAACAAATTCCCCCTTTGATGATGACAAGCCTTAATAAATGAATGTTCCAAAAGAAAATTTCCCCCTCAAGTGGTTAGTCCAACAATAATCATGAATGTAGAATTAGTGGGCTAAACTTATAAGGTCAGAAATCCTAGAGCAAGATTACTATCATATTTAGTTCTACCATACGACAAGAGATTAATCAACTAACAAGTAATAAGAACATGAATTTTTCTTTTTTCCCCTCTTGACATCATCAAACAAGGAAATAATAACCCCGGACACAGAATAAGCAGCCAACAAAATGGGAGGTCGCAAACAACGTCATAAGACTCAAGTTACAGCAACAGTACTCGATCGAGTACATTGGGCTGTAAAAGTGGTCGATCGAGGATAACGGATTACTCGATCAAGATGTCAGTTTATGTGATTGTTCGATCGAGGAAGATAAGCGTTTGATCGAGGGAATCGGACACTCGATCGAGTGGAATAGTTTTTGGTTGTAAAAACCAATTATTACACACAACCAAAACTGAAATGTTTAAAATTCAACTGAAAAGTTTAAAACTCCAGGTTACCTCCCGGACAGCGCTAGTTTCAGACAGGTCCCAGCTCGACTTCCTTTTCTTCATCTCAGCTAATCCAATTGTCACAATCAAAGCAATTCAAAGCTCTCAGCAACCGATCTTAAATCTGCGCATGTGCTACACAAAAGCATAAGTAGCACCAGAATACAGGAGGAGCATATAAAAGCAATATGAGATACCGTCTCAGCTTAACAAATTTCCGATGACAAATATGGTGAAACATTATTAACTTATTTGTCCAAACGGGAGAGGATAGAGCATCAAAACAGAAAGCAGAAGTCACATGAGGTAGTGTACTATCAACCATAACAATAATAATGAAGTTATCATTAACTACCTCAGGTCGGTCGCTCCTAACATTGGAATCATTGGCAAAAGATTATGTTACCTCTACCGTGCTAGGAACATTCACTGACTCAGCTACCTTCTCATTCCCCTCCTTTATGGGTTCTGTCCCATAAATTGCAGCCTCTAAAGCATCCAGCTCGGCTTTCCAAATGGCAGATTTACCATAACCATTGTCTTCTTCCAAATCATCATCCGAAACGGACCTAGATGACATAGCAACACTGTTCACAGCCAAATCACTCGATCGAGAATGAATAGTGCTCGATCGAGTGATTCCTTCACCACAACTACTCGATCGAACACTTGCATTAGTTCGATCGAGGTCTTCTTCCTCAGTAGTGCTTGATCGAAAACTCACATCTGGTCGATCGAGAAAATCCTCCTCCAAATTGTTCGATCGAGTGGTGGAATCTGCTCGATCGAACTCCTCCTCATATAATTTACTCGATCGAACACTGTAACTAGTTCGATCGAGTTTTTGATGTTGAACCATGGTGAAATATTCGTGAAATGCTTCATCTTCATTAGCACCTTCAATTTCCGAGTCATACATATCTTCATTATCAATAGATAACTCAGGTCTTTCATGGGAAAGACTACTTTCGGTAAAAACAGCATATACCATCTCTGAGTCCCTAGAATCCGACTCAGCAGCTAATTGAGCTAGTTGAGATTCAAGTAGCTTGAGGTGAACCTCTTTAGATTTCTCAGTTTCTTGCATTTGAAGTGCGAGTGCCTTCACCAAAGACCTCAACTCAGCAATTTCTTCATTCTTTTTAACGGGAGGAGGGGTTTGTTGTTGCGGTGGCCAGATAAATGGAGGCTTTTGATAGCCTTGTTGCTGAAGCGGATGTGGTGGCACATATCTAAAGGAATGGCTAGCTTGTCTACGCTGCTTAAACGCGTAGACTTCATCGCTCTCTCCGAAACAAATAACAGCATTGTGCCCCGCAGCACCACATCTCTCACAGTAGACCACCTGTTGCACCATAGGATGGAACATAGGTGGAAGATCAAAGGTACTCAAGCCTTCCCTTTGATGATCTTTTACCTAGAACTGTCTAGGTAGGACCTGTAAGGCCTATCAAAACAACACTAGAGGAAAATATAAGAACTGCCTCTAGGAATAAATTCCTTGAGGCTAAAGACAGACTAAAATAAACAAGCAAATAAAATAGTTGCCTCCCCGACAACGGCGCCAAAATTTGACACGGCAGTCGCAACCCTATCAAAAATAAAACCAACAGGCTCTAACTAATGCAGCAGAGGCAAGTCGGGTATTGTATCCACAGGGAGGCGGTCACTATCTACTCGTTATTCGGTCTATCTATGGTCACAGAACGGGGGGTTTGAATTGTTTAAACTAAACTAAAGTAGGAGATAAATCAGATTGAGAGAAATATGCCAGGATTTCGGTTCACCATGATAATTGCACAAGTCAGCTAAAGGTAGGTCAGTCGATCTGATGTGAGAAGGGTAAAGGAAAGGTCCTCTCGGTACGCTATCCAACCTAAAGTACTACTGGCTTAGCTTTCACCCTCACTAGTAGAATCTATTGTTCATAGCAGGCCTGTTTATTCCAATCTCTCGATCTAGGTCTAAATTTAACCAGGTTAACTAATTCAGTTGAATGCATTCATCCAAACGATTACAGTTATATTGCTAATGAAACAATTCTCACAACAAAACCTTCTAAACCAATTAAAGCATCATCGCTATATTACCATGGTTCCCCTAATCCTAGCACAAGGGATCTAGCTACGCATATATATAAATAGAACAAGAACAAAAGATGAAGAAATAATAAACATGGCAAATTAAAGAGAGTAAAGAGGGAATTACAAGTTAAGATCCGGAAAAATAGTCAAAGCAGCGTCGAACAGAATCAGGATACAAAAAGGAGGAAAAGGAGAGAGTTCCCCTAAACCTAATTATGTCTCTCCTATTTATAGGAGAGATCATTATTTAACCTAAGATACGACGTAAGATAATAAAATCTCGCGTCTAATAACTAGTCACTCGATCGAGCATATTAGAACCACTCGATCGAGCAACTTCCTGCAAAAACCTCTCGATCGAGGTACAAAAGTACTCGATCGAGGAACTCCTATTTAACACCTCTCGATCGAACATAGAAGCTATTCGATTTAGATCTTCTCACATGTAATCTACTCGATCGAATAGAGTAAATCAGCAAACATCTTCGATCGAGCATCTACCACTTAGGCAGCTCATTGCTTCGTTGATTTAGCTTCCAAGAAGACTTCACGCATCCCGAGGCATTAGTATTTCCGCTCCAAATCCACTCATCTCCTAAATGCAAGCTAAAAGGACAGTAAAAGGCTCGATTATGCTACTTTCGGGTCCATTCCTGCAAATAAAGCCAAACAAACCAAAGTAGACTAATTGGGGCATTTTGTAGCATGAAACTATGGGAATCGCATAGAAATACGTGCATAAGAGACTTAAAAAGGCTATATAAAATACACGTATCAAATATGAACAAAGAAACTCGGTAATCGAAGATACCGAAACTATCAATGTGGGGACCACCTTAGAACCACATGAGCTTAAGATAAGAACTACCTTAGATCCTGCAGAAAGACAAGGGTTCATCAACTTGCTATTTAAGTTTAAAGATGTTTTCGCATGGTCTTACAAAGATATTCCGGGAATTGATAGGGACATTGCAGAGCACAGAATTCCAATCAAACCAAGGTTCAAACCAGTGAAGCAGAAGCTACGCAGAATGCATCCGAAATGGTCTTTAAAAGTTAAGGATGAAAGTGATAAACAACCCAAACCCGGGTTCATCAAAGTATCGGAATATTCGGATTGGGTCGCTGATGAAGTGCCAGTACCGAAAAAAGATGGAAACGTTCGCGTGGACTTTCGAGAGTTAAACAAAGCTAGTCCGAAGGACGGCTTTCCATTACCTCACATCAACATCTTGGTTGACAATACCGCAAATCATGCATTACTATCTTTCATTGATGGATATGCCGGTTACAATCAGATTAAGATGGCCGAGGAAGACATGAGTAAGATAACGTACCAGAGAACAGCAACGACGTTGCTACATGATATGATGCACAAAGAAGTTGAAGTTTATGTCGACAACATGATAGTCAAGTCAAGAGAACATAGTGGCCATCTCGGAGCACTATGAAAATTCTTTCAAAGATTGCGAAAGTACAACATGAGAATGAATCCACAAAAATGTGCTTTCGGGGTCACCTCTGGCAAATTGTTGGGTCATATAGTTAGCCATCGTGGCATCGAAGTAGATCCATCAAAAATCAAAGCCATTATGGAAATGCCCCATCCCGAGACCGAGAAATAAATTCGAGGTTTCCTAGGAAGAGATCAATACATAAGCCGTTTCGTAGTGAAGTTGACAATGATTTGTGAGCCGATCTTTAAGAAACTGAAGGTCGGAGAACATGTTATGTGGGATGACCAGTGCCAGGCCGCATTCGATAAAGTAAAAGAAGTACTGTCTTCTCCACCAGTTTTGAGCCCACCAGTACCCGGGCTACCACTATTGGTATATCTAACTGTTACAGATACGGCAATGGGGGTTATGCTAGCCCAAACAATTGACAAAGAAGAAAGAGCTATTTACTACATCAGTAAAAAGTTTTTAGACTATGAAGTAAAGTACACACCTCTTGAAAAGACGTTTTTAGCCTTAGTTTGGGCAACAAAGAAATTAAGACATTACATGCTCAGCTACAGTGTGAGTGTCTACTAAAAAAATGGATCCGATCAAGTACTTGTTTGAAAACCCAGTGCTAAATGGAATAATGTCGAGATGGACCCTCATGTTATCAGAGTTCGATCTCAAATATGTACCTTTGAAGGTGAACAAAGGAAGGGCGGTTGCCGATTTCCTTGCCAACAAACCAATCGAAGAAACAGAAGTCATCGACACTTGGCCATTTCCCGACGAAAACGTGGTACACGTCGAGAATGACATATGGGATTTGTATTTAGATGGAGCATCAAACTATATGGGATATGGAGTAGGTATAATCCTTATCTTGCCAACACGTGAACACGTGCCCGTGTCCATCAAACTGGATTTTAATGTCACGAACGCCGCCGCCGAATATGAAGCATGTTTGCTTGGTTTACGCAGTGCTCTAGACTTGGGTGTGAATAATTTGCTAGTTCATGGAGATTCGTCCCTCGTGATCAATCAAGTGAGTGGGTCATGGAAAATTAAGAGCCAAAGTTTAGCCCCATATCAAACCAGAATCAAAGAATTGGAAAAATACTTCGAAGACATTCGATATGTTCACCTCCCGAGAGAGGAAAACCAATTTACAGATGCATTGTCCAAGTTAGCTGTGTTGATTAACATTCCTGACCACGTAAACAGTATGCCAATATGTGGCAAACGAAGATCGTCACCTGCCTATGTGAATGTAATCAATGATACCGAGGAAGGTGAAACCGAACTTTGGTACACAACCATTTTGAAAATCATGGAAACGGGAGAGCATCCTCCCGACCTTGACACGCGTGGAAAACGCGCCCTACGAATGTTATCCACCCATTTCGTCAAGACCGATGACGGGAAGTTGTACAAGAAGACGGCTGAAGGAGTTTTGTTGCGATGCATTAATAAATCGACAGCTGAAAAGGTTATGGAAGAAGTACATGATGGTGAGTGTGGGCCACACATGAATGCCCATATGTTAGCCCGTAAGATCATAGGACTTGGTTATTATTCGACAAAAATGGAAACAGATTGTTGCAAATATGTCAGGCACTGTCACAATTGTCAGATATTCGCAAATGTACAGCATGTGGCACCTTCTATGTTATACACCATGACGTCACCTTGTCCATTTTCAACCTGGGAAATCGACATCATTGGAAAACTACATCCATCAGGAACTCGAGGGCATTGTTTTATCCTTGTTGCAATTGACTACTTCACGAAGTGGGTAGAGGCTAAGTCTTATAAAGTGTTGAAAGCAAAGCAAGTAGCATAGTTCATTCAGAATGACATTATTTGCCGGTACGGAGTACCGCATGAGTTCATCAGTGATCATGGAACTCATTTCCAAGCTGAGACCGAGGTTATACTTGAAAAGTATAAAATCAAACATCACAAGTCATCACCACACCGACTATAGAAGAATGGTGCCGTAAAGGCTGCTAACAAGATAGTTACAGCCATTTTAAGGAAGATGTCTGACAACTAGAGAGAGTGGCCAGAGAAGATACCCTTTGCATTATGGGGGTATAGAACTTCAATTAGAACAGCCATGGGAGCAACCCCGTATTACTTGGTATATGGAATGGAAGCGGTTCAACCAGTTGAGCTGGAAATACCGTCCCTAAGGATCTTACTAGAAAGTCGAGTTCCTGAAGCAGATTGGGTTCAAGCAAGATACGATTCACTAGTCATGCTCGATGAGCGGCGTTTGAACGCATTGTACCATGTCCAACTCTACCAGAAAAGGATAGAGAGAGCTTTCAACAAAAAGGTGAAACCGAGGGGAATTAGTGAGGGAGATCTGGTTCTCAAATCAGTTAGAGCTTTGTTACCAATTGACCCGAGGTGTAAGTTCAAACCAAATTGGGCAGGCCCTTATTTGGTAAAGAAGATTTTGTCGAGAGGCGCTGTTTGATTAACAGATTTGGATGGGAATGACTTCACAGATCCTACGAATTTGGACCAGCTGAAGAAATACTATCCTTGACTACCTCATTCTCAAATGTTATGAAATAATTTTTGAATTGAAAATGTTTTTAGAATAAGTTGTGCGTTGTTCGTCAACACTGCATGAAATATTTTATGTGAGAACGACAGACTCAGTATGATTTTGTTGCAAAGCAGATACGTAGGCAACTCTTAGTTAAGAGTACAACCTAAATATGTAAAACAAAAATGAAATTTTTGATGCAGAAACTAGGTATTTCTAATAAATAATAAGTTTTTATTTATTCTAAATTTCGGGTGAAGCCCGTTACAATATTTTATTCTGGGCGAAGCCCATCACGCACAACTAAAAAGGAAAGTACACAAAAGTAATAGTAATAGTAGATAGTAATGTCGAAGGCTACTCTTTGCTACCCTCAGCCGGGCCGCACGCCCCATCATGACGAGACGACGAAGTCTCACCCATCATCACTCAGGCTCTTTTCTTAGGAGGAATCATCAACACTTCCCGAGGGCCCAGTCTGTCTTTCACACTAGGTCGAGGACCAAGTCTTTCTGCAAGTGTCAACCCACTTTCGTTTCTCGGACCTAACCTCTTCCACACATCTGAAACAAAGAGTCAGTCCTAGGAGTCGAGTCGCTCTCTATTTTGAGCCTAGATGAAATCAGGGTCGTCTCAGTAAAGAATTATCGGTTCTTCTCCCCTCTCTTGTGGTATTTGTAATCAACGACTTCATCCTCGTAAAGTTTTCTCCGGGCCTTGAAAGAAGGTTCAATAGTCCACTGCAAATAAGAGGGTGACACCCAAGTAGAAGCAAATGGCTCAGAAATATGCCAGATAGTCCTCCGAGTCTAGGACTCTAACCATGCATTGCACCTCGCGAGAGTCACTCCTTGAACTTGGCCGCGAACAGGCTCAACAGCGGGAATCCGTTGCTGACGACCGACCTGTCGAAGAACACGGTCCGGATAAATATGGGTTGACCACTCCAAGCCCAAAAGAGTGAGATGTCTTCTTCTATCAGTTCCAGAAAACCAGTAACTGCAGTAAGGCGAAGCCAGGGTAAAGCCCATTTAACATGTAACCCAGCATTGGCAGAAAGCCGTTGTTGCCAGAAAGGCTCCTTCTTCCCAGTCGGAAATTGACGATGACAAGAAGTGAAGCTTCTCACTTCATATGCACCTGGAACCTTTGGTGGATCAGCCAACTCGAGTCTCTCACACAGCCAGATCTGTGAAAGGGGCCGAAAGCGAATCAGACAACAGGAAATTATGTCAGAACCCTCTGAAAAGAAAGGAGGTGGGCAACGAAAAAAGAAGAAGAAAAAAAAGAGAAAAAAAATGAAAAAAATGAAAAAACGAAAAAAGAAAATATGAAAAAAGAAAGGAAAAAAGGGCAAAAAGACATACCTGTAGAAGACGGGTTGATCCAGTATAAGCAAGGTTTAGGTTAGCCTTTTGAGCATCTAACCCAGCAATGATTTCATCAAGGATGAGCCAAGCCGGGCTCCTACGTTGCTCCATTTGTTCAATAATCCGAATGAATTTTGCTTTACCGTAACAGGTTGGCACCTCAATATGTCCTTCAAAAGCATAAAGATGAAGCATGATCAATCCAAAAGCCCTACGACGGAACGCCACGGGAATCAATGGATCGTCAGCACGACCAAATTTACAAGCAATAGCGAGTAAGTTTACTCGTTCCCCATCAACAAAGGCACGAGCCTCATCCCGTGACAAACCAAGGAAATCACAGTACTTGTTAGCCCATCCCTTCTGAAAGTCGGGAATAACGGGAGTTAGCTCAATCTTCCAACCTCCTAGAATGGCAATTTCTTCTGGAAAAGGACAAATCTCTCCTTTTGGAAAGGCAAAAACATGATGGGTAGGGTCCCAGAATTTTAGGCATTCATCAAGAAAGACAGTTTCGGGCAAGACCTGCCTTAGCGGGACTAGTTGTTTCAATTCCGTATCAACAAGTATTTGGGAATCCAATCCTTTGAAATCAGAAGCCCAAGATGACATGGTTTTTCGAAGAGAATTCATGCTTAGCAAAAGTTTTGTGAGAAAAAAAGAAGAATAAGAAGTTATGATTTATCTCCTATTATGATCTCCTTATATAAGAGAAAGCATTCCAGAGCTTTTAGGAAAGCTCCTACTTGCCGCCCAAGCAACCGGCAGTGGGCCTCGGGGCGCGTGCCTCCATACCTATCCCGTCAACTTGTGTTGATTTTTACACCAAAGTTCGTTGTCGCGGGCTTTACTTATGTTTTGTGGGCCAAAATGGCCAATCTACATTTTTTATCCCCAGCGAGTCCATACTCAAATTAAAAACACCTATATACTTATAGTTTTTTTTATGTTTTACGGGTCGATCCCCCGAGTCAGAAACTCGAAACATATTTGCTCATCACCTTCCTACGAAATTTCAAAATGAAATGATCCCGGGCGAAGCCCATCTTCAAAATGAAACTCCAGTTCTGGGCGAAGCCCATTTTCGAATGTATGTTCCGGGCGAAGCCCAATGTCAAATGTATGCTCCGGGTGAAGCCCATTGTCAAATGTATGTTCCGAGTGAAGCCCATTTTCAAATGTATGTTCCGGGTGAAGCCCATTTTCAAATGTATGTTCTGGGTGAAGCCCATTGTCAAATGTATGCTCCAGGTGAAGCCCATTTTCAAATGTATATTCCGGGTAAAGCCCATTTTCGAAATGAAGAATTAATTCAGGGCGAAGTCCCTTTCCATGAGCAAACCGAGTCAGAAACCCAATGTCTTAGTTCGGGCCTTGAGCCCCTCCATGTTTGAACTATGAATTTCGAAGGTTCAGGATAGCATTATGTGCCTTATGTTATGATATATGTCCAAGTTTAAGCAGGTACGCTTCAGTTAAACACCCTAAAGTCGGAAACTTTAGACCCAATGCAACTGGGGGCTCTGTTCGCTCTCCGAGCTCCAGAGACCACCACGATAATGTACGGAGAAGCCTCCACCAAATAAGGTGATCCGTGTCGGGTTACTAAGACGACAATATTCCCCAGTGGAATGCAACTAGCGATATTACAACAATACTACTCAAAGTTGGGCACGAGGAATTACAGCTCAAGCAAGCTATGATAATGAAAGTTGTTAACTCTAGTGGGTGACGGTGTGGGAGAAGTATCTCCAAAGTATGACGGCAACCTCCTTTCGGAAAGCTCCGTTTAGGTTATAGTTAGCGGAACGCTGTGACACCCCCATATACTCAGGAGCCTTAACAAGACCTTCCCCAGCATATAAGGGCGTCACCATCTCGGTTGCCCGAGGACAGTAATAATCATATGTCGATAAAATAACATTTAAGTTATATTACAAGTGATTAACAAGACTACTGATATAAAAGATACAACTCAAAACCACTATGTGAACTACTTCTGTCGTTACTCGTGAACGACTCATCCCCGCCAAGCACCCAGCTAACATCCAGATCATAACCTACTAAGACTGACTGCTCACCATAAGGGATCACGGCAGACACAACAGAAACAAACAACAAGACAAAACCACAAAAGGTCAGTAACTAAAAAAACACACCACCAACAGCAGACACAACACAGGCAAAATAAAACATACACACATTACATCTCCTCCAACCAATCACCGTCACCGACTGTCCCATGGACCAGCCCTGCCAGTGAGGGACCGCAGCCGTTCCCACCTAAGCCTCGCTCATCAAACCGAGCGATAAACCCATGTCCATTAATGTGCACATCCCCTCCTGTGGCGGGTTCCACGGAGGGCGAACTACGGGCGTGAAGCCACTCCCGCAAGTGACTCCACTCAGCCGAGGACGCATCTCGAGAACCAGAGACAAACAATCACAACCAGTCGTGTCACAACAACGATAAATGGAACAACACAACACCAACCAATTATCACGATCTGTCAACCATATCGACACTACAACAACCAAACCACATCAAAAGACACTCTAGACAACCAACAGTACTGAGTAAGCGAACCAACCTTTAGCGCACCGCAGCGATTCCACGTCCGACCTCATGATACCAATCAACCAAGCAACACACCTATATAAACAGTACAACCATCTATTACTATCACTACAACCCCAACTGAAAACAACAACGACAACGATGATGACGATGACATACCTATGCATAGAAATCCGGCGTTAAGACCGCTACCCGAGTCAAGCAACCCATCCCCATGGCATAAGCATCCTCAAGGACCTCACAAGGAAGGAACTATGGTGAAGGGAAGAAGAAGAGACGACTTCTAGGTTTAGGGAAGAGAGGCGGAAATGATTTGCGGTTTCACCAAACACGATTTATAATTCCCCATTGTAAACCCGTTACTCGATCGAGTAACTAACTTACTCGATCGAGTGACCCCTACTCGATCGAGCTCCCAAGCTACTCGATCGAGTAGCCTCGACTAGATCGAGTACCACACACTCAAAGCTTATCACGTCACAAGTCATCCCTCTTGGGGTTTCCCCACGATCAAGATCAGTGTCTAAGGTCGGTCAACGGGTCCCTAAAAGGGCAGGTATTACAGTCTTCCCCCCTTAAAAAGAACTTCGTCCCCGAAGTTCGACTCATCCCCCCTGCAACACAAGACAAAGAAACCAAGATAAACACCACCGTTTACCGGACACAGGTCAACATTATCGCTTAGAAATGCCATCCCCCTACGTATGTTCATCAGACCTCATCATCATCGTTCGCCTTAGCACACAACACACAACACGACCCTTAACGAATCACTAACTTCCTTTTGAATCAGTGAACACATACTAATCACATGAATGACTAACTCGACTTTCACTTGCAATTACCACATGAAATTATTCAAACGTACACCAAAACAACCATCATACTATACTTTCATCCATTACCTGACAACGATTACCAGTTACAAAACACATATAACAACGGTCCTACCACAGATTCGCAACAATACATTATTCATTCCACTCTATTACTTTAACCACAACACAATTCTACTAATAGCAACTCCACTACTGCTAATAACATCCAATTCTCATCCCACCATAACAAATAATTACTGAAAATAAAATATTAACAACATGCTATTTCATTCCAGATTTATAAATTCTTACTCAATTGCACAATAACCACTATAAAACTATTCAAACAATCATTCACATACTTTAAAATACCACCAAAAATACTGTAAAATTGTTATAATTACGTCATTTTTCCTTTGCGACATTACTCTTCCCCTCTTAAAAGGAACTTCATCCCCGAAGTTCACCATCAAACAACTTTCCTGTCCCGCAACAAACACGTAAATATCACATTGACATTACTCACAACCATAATGCAATCTTGCCTCATACTTTTGACATTACACAAATTAACTCGAATGAATTTAAAATCACTGAAATCGTGTCTCACCCACAAGATATACAATTACCAACTAACACACAAGTCATCTATTAATTGTTATATGCTCACACCAGTTATGCAACAACATTATAATCATTGTACAATACTTCTCTAAGGTAGCTTGATATAGAATACAAAATTATATGAATACCACCGAAAATTGTACAAGTTAACCAATATGCATGTTCGACTCATGACAGCCACGACACTTCCTTGACATTACGTAAACATGACTCACGTGATAGATATGTGTGTGTGTATATATATATCTATATATATATATATCTATATATATATATATATATATATATATATATATATATATATATATATATATATGCAACCATTGAATCTCACATAAGCTGAAACGACATGCTTTATCATTTTAATTTATATGCATAACAATGGAAATTGTATACATCGCACAACTACACACAATGATATCACCACCGTTGAAGCTAAACAGTGATACAAGGCACCCATAACAAGAAATAATAAAACAACACTTAAAAATATGATGATTCAACCAAGTTTCAAAACGAAAAGTAGCTATAACAGTGCTACTCGATCGAGTTGGTTAGGCACTCGATCGAGTTGAGCTTACTCGATCGAGTTCATCAACTACTTGATCGAGTAGGCTGAGATCAGAACACCCCTCAAGTGGCACACCTGCAGTTACTCGATCGAGTGAGGGGCACTCGATCGAGTAGCCACAGGTCGAAAATTCTCTTAGCAAGCCATGTCAAACCAAACAATCATATAAACATGAGTCGGGACGTCTCCCCGACTCCAAAGTCCTGCATAAACAATGTAAAAGTACTCAAAATACGGCCTTATGGCCAACCATACATACCAAAGTCTGATAAAGTACTACCAACACCACAAATACTATCCACTACAAATCCATGAAACGATATATAAAAGAAAGAAAAGGAGTGTCATCACTCCGCATCCTGATCATCCATCACCTCATCACCACCAGCACCGCCTGATGTGCCCGCTCCAGCTGCATCATAACCTGCCACTCCACCAACACCAGCATCTGCGCCCATACGCCACGGGGCCAAGCAACCGTAGGGATATGACTGGGGCTCTCCCCAAGTAGACCTCTCCACGCGAAAAGAGTGAAAAACTCCACTGTCGTCCCCAACGCCTTGCCACCACACCGACTGAGCTCCCTCGGTCCCGATGCCCTTCACAAGCGCCATCTCATGGAGGTTCGGGAGTGTCAAGGTAGAAGACATCCTCTCTGTGAGCTCGCTCACTCTCATCTCCGGGCTGTAGAAAGGAGGATAACCGGGGTACTGGTACTGTGGAGGTACTGGCTGCTCCGGCTGGGTCTCAGCCACCCTCTCTCTCACTCGACGTGGTCCTCTCCCCACTCTAGGCTGGGCATACTCAAGTCTCACCTGGTCCCCCTTCCTCGGCTCGAGCATCACCTCTAGGATATCTGGTTCAATGTGGTACACCTGCCTCTTAGGAACCTCCTCCTCATCCTCGTCAGAATCGGCAGCTACCACTACCGCTGGTAAAGGCTCAATCGCTGGAAGGTGCTCAGGAGCAGGTATACGCATCCAACTCATACCCCACACTCTCCATGCCAACCCACCACCCTCCAATGTTCTCAACCATTTCTGGTTGAGGAAGTACTCTCGGTCCAAGGTAGGCACCATCGGGCTCAAGGGGGTATAGGTCGAGGAGGCCTCAAAGGTAGTCAGCCTGTCTGCCAACCGAGTGGCAATGGCACCACAACTCAGAAAACGGGTGTCGAACGAGGCCATCCAGGCTAAACTAGCACACACTATGTCAGGGGCACTAAAGGTCACTCTCTTGGATCAGGTGGGGTTAAGGTACACCACCAGCAACATCAACTCGTATGAGTTAAGCTTACTCAGATCCGTCCTCTCATAAAGCAA
The DNA here is from genome assembly GCF_048544455.1 of Silene latifolia. Taxonomy (NCBI): domain Eukaryota; kingdom Viridiplantae; phylum Streptophyta; class Magnoliopsida; order Caryophyllales; family Caryophyllaceae; genus Silene; species Silene latifolia. The sequence continues at coordinate 119,333,645 of NC_133531.1, forward strand.
ACAGGTCAAGGCACGGAGGAAGATCTTCAAGGTGACATGTTGGACATCGTTAATCAACATGTTACTCGAAGTGGGAGCAGGTTTGCCGGTAAAGCAAGGCATAAGGTTACTAACCCCACACTCAGACGGGATGTTCCTAAGAGCTCCCTTGGCGGGTTTAGCAAGGCCAAGGCGGGTGGCAAACATGTCCATGGTGAGAAGGAAACTGGTGTTCATAAGGCAGAACTCAACGGTTTACTCCACCGCATCGTACTTAAAGGAACTCATAAACTCAAGGGTCAAAAAAGGTTAAGTATGTTTTCGGAGGCGGAACAACCCACTCATCCCCAAAGTCTCAAAGATATGCCTAATATTCGGTCTCAATCCCCAAGTCCGTCAAAAGGGTGGTGTCGATACAACGGGTGGGTCTCATTTTTCGTCTCTGTAACGCAACAAAATTACCCCTCTGTGTAAAGTCCACAAAGATAACAGACGGGTACTCGGGTACTGCTGGGACCATAGGTCCCCCACTCCCCTCTCCTACCTCGGGCTCAGAAGCCCTCCCCCTCTTGCTCTGTCGGGTTCCCACAGTTGGTCTCGGCATCTGTTTTGTAACACAGTCTTAGATTCACATATCACATATACTTGAAGACATATAAAACATTCATGTATGATCATGGAAAAGAGTTACAACGTACACACTTTCACCAAACAATCCAGAAATTATAATTATAACTCTCAAATTTATCATCAGACGATCTCACAACTGTAAAAATTATGACATGTATAGCATCAGTTACCAACACAACTACTAATTTTGAAAAGTGAACCTTCAAAATAGCTTCACAATTAGACAATTTTCACAAAAGTGTAAGACGAATTTCAGTTTGGGGCACTTTTAAGACCGAGTTTTAAGATAAAATTTTGAGTAAAATTCAACAAAATCAACTCTAAACATGATATATATAACATACATTACCTAATTTTTCCCCCTTTTATATACAAAAGACAACCAAAATCCAATTTAAAATCTCAAACCCTAGAAATTTTGAGTCATATAATCTCCCTTTTTATTCAAATTTTTTGCATAACTAACATCAATAATCAACAAATTGAAGCAAATAGATTATATTACAACAATTACAAGCAAGATTTGGCACATATAAATCGATTTTTCAGCAAATACCAACATCCTACATGCTTCTAATTAGTCAAAAACACAAAAATAGGATAAACATTCATACCTTGATTGATTGGCAAACAATAGAACGAATTAAGCAAGGGAAAACACAAGATTCAATCTCAAGATCACAAGGTTGAGAGCAACTTGAGAGATTAAGAGTTTTAGGGTTTTGTTTGAATGAAGAATAAGAAAAAAAAAGGATGGAAAAAGGGTATAAGAATCCCGATTCCTCCCGGGTACTTTTCACTTACTCGATCGAGTAAGTAGGTTACTCGATCGAGTGGCCTCTACTCGATCGAGTTGGAGCTACTCGGTCGAGTTTTCGCTGGCAAAACCAACTTTTTCGATATAATAGCTTCCTAACTAGATCGAATGAGGGCTACTCGATAGAGTATATACCCTTACTCGGTCAGGCAAGAATAAGAACAAGGTCAAAAGTTACGGATTCAAGTAACGGTTCCTGCAAAACAACAACTCGTGTCGATTCCAAAGTAAATTCGAAAATCGTCACAGATTATTACATTCATTCATAACATATTACCACTATACTAATGCAGTGTATTGATCTAATAAACATATCGCTTCGTTCAACACATTTTACTTCATTCTATGATAAACATTACGCAACCAATTGACTACACTATTAGCTTTCTCATGCATACACTCGACACATTTCTTTACTCTAATCATGCAATTGCAACTTCAACAATACAACTTCTAATCCTATCATTCTAAGCATTCATCGAACATCAAGCCAACACTTATCGTCCAAGCTTACTAATAATTCGGTCAAGTCACCACGAGTTATCAACTACATTACTCAACTTAACTATATCATATCAGGAAAGCATTCAACCATTCATCCATCACACTTACCAAATACTACTCTGACAAATGTTATAACTGATTCAAAACTTACTACTTACTATCATCACCACATACAAGTCTCACAAATCTTTTATACTAATGCGCATAGAACGATTTAGAAAACATTACTATTGCCACAACACACAATACTATCACGTACTATAAACACTTCATGCCTTCACTACTCCCATGTACACCTCGACTCAACCATAGACTTCCACAGTTTCCCATTACCATTACACATACTAGCATTCCTAAAGACTCCATCACAAACATTCCTAACATAACTGTTATACGCGCTAGGCACATAATTTTCCGACTCGACATTACCCTACCCAGTGACTGGCTTAAGCATAATGGGGCCATGATTTTGAAATGAGGGCGCATACTCACCCAAAATCTAGCATCAGCTGGGGCTCCCAATATACATACACCAGGTTCATTTTATTAGACTATCTACGTTCATTAGGCTCATTTGTTACAGGTTCCAAAATCGTCGCTCTGATACCACTTTGTGGCACCCCCATATACTGAAGAGCCTTAACAAGACCTTCCCCAGCATATAAGGGCGTCACCATCTCGGTTGCCCGATGACAGTAATAAACAAATGTCGATAAAAGAACATTTAAGTTATATTACAAGTCATTAACAAGACTATTGATATAAAAGATACAACTCAAAATCACTATGTGAACTACTTTAGTCGTTACTCATGAAAGACTCATCCCGCCAAGCACCCAGCTAACATCCAGATCACAACCTGCTAAGGCTGACTGCTCACCATAAGGGATCACGGCAGACACAACAGAAACAAACAACAAGATAAAACCACACAAGGTAAGTAACTGAAGAAACACACCAACAACCGCAGACACAACACAGGAATAATAAAACATACACACATTACATCTCCTCCAACCAATCACCATCACCGACTGTCCACTAGACCAGCCCTGCCAGTGGGGGACCGCAGCCGTTCCCACCTTAGCCCCGCTCATCCAACCGAGCGATAAACCCATGTCCATTAATGTGCACATCCTCTCCCGTGGCGGGTTCCACGGAGGGCGAACTATGGGCGTGAAGCCACTCCCGCAAGTGACTCCACTCAGCCGAGGACGCACCTCGAGAACCAGAGACAAACAATCACAACCAGTCGTATGACAACAACAATAAACAGAACAACACAACACTAACCAATTATCACGAACAGTCAACCATACCGACACTACAACAACCAAACCATATCAAAAGACACTCTAGACAATCAACAGTACTGAGTAGGCGAACCTACCTTTAGCGCACCGCAGCGATTCCGCGTCCGACCACATGATACAAACCAACCAAGCAACACACCTATATAAACAGTATAACCATCTATTACTATCACTACAACCCCAACTGAAAACAACAACGACAACGATGATGACGATGACACACCTATGCATAGAAATCAGGCGTTAAGACCGCTACCCAACTCAAGCAACCCATCCCCATGGCATAAGAATCCTCAAGGACCTCACAAGGAAGGAACTATAGTGAAGGGGAGAAGAAGAGATGGCATCTAGGTTTAGGGAAGAGAGGCGGAAATGATTTGCGGTTTCACCAAACACGATTTATAATTCCCCGCTGTAAACCCGTTACTCGATAGAGTGACCCCTACTCGATCGAGCTCCCAAGCTACTCGATCGAGTAGCCTCGACTAGATCGAGTACCACACACTCAAAGCTTATCACATCACAAGTCATCCCTCTTGGGGTTTCCCCACGGTCAAGATCAGTGTCTAAGGTCGGTCAACGGGTCCCTAAAAGGGCGGGTATTACAAACGCATGCCAGCAGCATTTGGGTATAGTTAGCGGAACGCATGCCACCAGCATCTGGGTATAGTTAGCGGAACGCATACCAGCAGTATTTGGGTATAGTTAGCGGAACGCATACTAGTAGCATTTGAGTATAGTTAGCGGAATGCATACCAGCAGTATTTGGGTATAGTTAGCAGAATGCATACCAGCAGTACTTGAGTTGAGACAGCAAAATGCCAAGTGTGGACATGGCCCAACTGCGGATGCCCAGCCGATCTGTGGACACGGTAGCGGTCTATTTTAAAAGCCACGCTCGGTGGCATAAAAATGATTTCGACCGGTTTTAGATCGGTCGGTTTCGTCTCGGCAAGGGTCTCGAAACGATGCAAGAGATGTTCGGAGTCGCCACCAAGCATTTGTGGGATGCTTGGAACCCGTTCGAATCCACTTTATACCTAGGTCAACCAAGGCAAAAAGCGGTGTTTGACATAGGTACTAAAGATAAGGAATCATCCCTCTTTAGCATCCTATCTCTAGAATGACTCTCGTACGCCCTGGATAAGGTCGTCAACTATCCAAAGTTTCTGAGTAAGAGGTGAAGGTACGTATTGGGAAGCCCTTTAATCGGACACCCAATCCCGCCCGTGGTAGCGGCCTCTACTAATCGATCTTGGTTGGTTAAATGCAAAAGTTGATAAAACGGGTAAATGCATGAATGCGCGCATCCACGAGTTTAAACCTAACATGTGAGCTTTCTATGTCGGTTGTTTTAATCCAAGTATCAAGTATTTGATGTCGAGTTGGATTTAAGGTTGATTTCATGCAAGACGGAAATTAAACATCCATTTACCGAGTTAGGTTTGTGGTGCATAACGTGATCCATTCGTCTTAGTAAGGCGTTTTGCAAATATAATTTAAAATTGGCAGATTTGTCATCTAATCTGTTCTGTATTCGGGTTAACCGAAGTCGGGATCGTGCTAGATAAATGCTGGAAGGGAAACAGACCTTACATCAGGCAGCCAGTATAGGCGCGAGCCTGTTGGAGATGCAAGTAGGTCTGCCCTGGTTTGAAAATGGAAAAATAAGTGGCTTGTTTAGGCGCGGGTCAATAGACGATGGAAGACGTCTTCTGACCATTGAAAAAGTTTGTAAAATGTATTGAAAAATGGGTGTTTAAACCCGTCTTGATTTGAAAAGGCCGTGTAGGCCGCTTTTGTGCTAATTTGAAGAACAAGACTTGAATAATCGTCATTGTTTTGACAATATTTGATGTCGGGTTCGGTTTTGCAAAACTATTCATGTTTAAAAATGGAAAAATAAGTGGCCTGTTTAGGCACGGGTCAACAGACGATGAAAGACGTTTTCTGACCATTGAAAGGGTTCGTAAAATGTATTAAAAAAATGGGTGTTTAAACCTGTCTTGATTTAAAAAGGCCGTTTAGGCCGCTTTTGTGCTAATTTAAAGAATGAGACTTGAATAATCGTCATTGTTTTGACAATATTCGACGTCGGGTTCGGTTTTGCAAGCTTGACATGAATAGTTTTGAAAATGATTATATGAACTAATTGTTTTAATTTCATTTGTTTGTACTTAGTCAACGTTCATCATCGTACTCGGGTTAAAATCTGACATGGTATGTAGAACCAAGGATGATTTTGTGGTGGTGACTAATACATTTGTTTTGGAAATGTAAAGAAATGAGAAAGGCTTTAAAATACCCTTCAAAATGTAAAGAAATGAAATAAAAGGCTTTAAATTACCTTTTATAATGTAATTAACCAAATAGTATCACCGAAACACGGATTAAACCGTCATGGTATTAGGAACCAAGGGTGAAAAATGTTTCAAGGTTAAAAACTTGTCATAAAAAAAATGGCTTGAAATATTTGAAATGGTAAAAACCGATTACAAATATGAAATGAAAATAAAGCGGAAGAAGAGAACAAACACGGTTGGATTTAAGGTTGAGGAGGCTTTAGGCGCGAGCCTTGCTGCTACATAAGCAGCCTCTGCCTCAATCGAAAATCCGGTTTTGGCTCATTTATCCCATATTTGGACCATGTTATGCATGTTTTAGCATGTTATAGTTATAAAACAAATGAAAAACAAGATAAAAGAAGATTTTTACACCCTCATACTTACATGCTAGGTTTGAGACGAGAAATCGACGAAAGTGTATCAACTTGTTTGGTCGGAAAACTCGGTTTGAAAGCCGTTTTAGCAAAGTAAAAGAGTGTATTAAGTTTAGTGATGGTGTAGTGGTCGAGATGGTCGGTCAAGTGATTTAATGCAGGATGACGGTACCAAACAATGTGTAAGGCTTGTGTTTACGATCGGTAGGTCGTAAACACGTGTCAGTTTGTGACTTGAGAAGTCGAGTCTAGAATTTTAAGAGAGAGGTAAGGGGGCGGACGCTCGCGTAATTCTCAAATGGTGGCATTTGAGGGGTATTTATAGGAAAATGGGTGGTTGTGTGCGTTTTGAGCGACGTGGCCGCATGGGCTGCTCGAAGAGGCGCGAGCCATTTCGTGCGTCTTCGAGGTGTCTCGTCACTATCACGCAAGTGTAATTATGATTTGTTCTATCCTTGGATTTGGATGAACTTGATTTGTACTTGACCACTAAGGATTCCAGGAAACCTTAACATGGAAGTATTTGAAAAGTTTGTTTTTTGTGTTTGACTCAGTTTGACTCGTTGTTGGAGTCGGGATTTGAATTTTGAGTCGGTTTTTGGTTCAGTGTCGGTTTTGACTCTAATTAGTGTCATTGGGACCCCGTCGTCATGCATTAAACACTCCAGGTACTTTTGAAAAGTTTTGAAATGTTTTATTTTCGAAATCATTTTAAGTTTTCCGACGTATAGTTGTACAAAACTGTCGATCAAACACTGCGATTCCTAAGCATGTTGTAGTCCGATAATCATCGGGTGTTTGTTGGAGACTCGACAGATACTGGGTATCTACAGAGCCCTCACTTTGACTGAGGCTTAGACAGGGCGAAAGTCAAAGTATAGCCCCCAGGTCAATCGAAGATTACAACCTGGAGACCAAGACGACGTCGAGCCGGCTCGAAAGGATTTGGGCCAAGGACCTGCCGTCGGAAAGGGCGACGCCAAGGCGACTCGAGGGTACGAGCCAAGGACCTCTCGTCGGGAACAATTTAGAGTCTGTCGACTATCCGTGCGGGTCGTTTAAAGTCCGTTAGACTACGTATAAAGCCTCGCCGGCCATAAGAAGGAGTCATACCTGAGGCATCTTCGGGATATGTCCGTGAGTCGTTTCTTGTTTGCGAACAAAAGCTCGCCAGTCGTGTTGCGGATATGAAGGGGCTCGCCAGTCGCGCGGCGTATATGAAGGGGCTCGTCAGCCTCAGTGCATATATGAAAGGGCCTCGCCAGCCGCGGTGCGTATATGAAAGGGGCTCGCCAGCCGCGATGCGTACATGAAAGGGGCTCGCCAGCCACGGTGCGTATATGAAAGGGGCTTGCCAGCCGTGGTGCGTACATGAAAGGGGCTTGCCAGCCGCAATGCGTATCTGAAAGGGGCTCGCCAGCTGTAGTGCGTATATGAAAGGGGCTCGCCAGCCGCGGTGCGTACATGAAAGGGGCTCGCCAGCCGCAGTGTGTATATAAAAGGGGCTCGCCAGCCGCAGTGCGTATATGAAAGGGGCTCGCCAGCCGCGGTGCGTAGTGAGGCTCGACCATATCAAGGTGCGTTGTAAGGCTACTTGACCATGCACGTTGTAAGGCTACTTGACCATGTGCTTTGTGAGGCTCGCCAGCCAAGTCGAAGGTCGATTGATCGATCGTGGGAAATAGCCGCGCTGGATGGGTCTATTTCGAGAAGTTGTTCGAATTAACGTGCTTTATGAGGAAGCCTCCGATATTCTTTGTTGGGGAATTTCGGTGTTTGTATTGAATGTTTATGGTGCCAGAAAGGGACAGGTTTATGAGCTTGGTCGCCGTGGTCGGCGGTGATTTTTGAATATCAAAGAGAGATAGCAGTTTTTTATTACCGTTGGTTTTGTAGAAAAGGACAGATGCGTATTCTGTCGTTTGATGTGTGTTTGGGGAGGACGACTTTAATTTCGTCTTCCCACGATTTGAGATTGATGAATGTTGTTGAAAAATTTGTGAGAATAGCGGGTTTGAATCCTGCTATTGGTTTTGTGTATTTTTTTTACAGATGGGGGCTTTTAATGCCGCCGTCAAAATTTTGAAAATAGCGAATTTGAGTTTCACTATTTTTTGTTTGAACCAACGGTTTTTATTGCCGTCGTCGAAAATTTGAGGAAATAGTGAATTTTGAATTTCACTATTATTGTTTTTGAATTTGGAGCGACGGTTTTTATTGCGGCCGTTGAAATTTTGAGGAAATAGTGAATTTGAATTTCACTATTATTGTTTTTGAATTTTGAGTGACGGTTTTTATTGCCGCCGTTGAAATTTTGAAAAAACAGTGAATTTGAAATTTCACTATTATTGTTCGTGTGTGACGATTTTTATTGCCGTCGTTGAAATTTTCAGAAAATAGTGAACCTTAAATTTCACTATTATTGTTTGTGTGTGACGGTTTTTATTGCCGTCGTTGAAATTTTGAGAAAATAGTGAATTTGAAATTTCACTATTATTGTTTGTGTGTGACGGTTTTTATTGCCGTCATTGAAATTTTTTGAAATTGGTGCGAGAAATTGGGTCAAAGCCCAAAATCTCGCTAAATGAGTCAAGGAGCACCTCATTGAGGCGCGAGTCTTGCTGTGAAATAAGGGAGCTCCCCTATTTTTCTGTAAAAAGACGCGAGAAGCAGGACGACTTCTCCACTTCGTCTTCTTCGATACACAAACCAAAAAAAGTCGACAAATCGCCGTTTTTGATCTCGTCTCTTGCGTGGGTTTGTGCTCCTATCATCATGTCATCTCAAGGTACGTAAATCCTCTTGAATCCATTTGAATTTGTTTTTCTTTTTGTTGATTGAATTAGCGCGAAACCCTAAACCCTCAAAAATCGAAATGGGCGTTTTTTATTAAGCCATTTTCGAGTGAAATTGACGATTGTATTAGGTTAGAAACCTGTTTAGGATTATAGGGGTGCTTTTAGTTTGCATTTTGGTTCCCGTTCCCGCTCCCCATGTTCGAAAAACGTGAATGAGACGAGGAAACCGTCTTATTTCACAATGCCAAGTTTGTTTGCTTGAGTTGTGTGTCCCACTAGGTTGTATTGTAGTCGGGGGAGACCGCGTTTGCCATATTGAACCTTCGTTGGGGTATTATGGGCAAAATTGGAGTTTTTGCCTTTTGCGACGGTCTTATGTCTGACGAAATAAGCGTCTGTTTGAGCTGAAATTGAGTCAGTTGGCTTTGAAATGGACCTTGTTGGTAGTTAAGGTCGCTTTGGGAATTGATAAAATCACGTTGTTTTGTTGTGGTTGTATTTTGGAATTTTGACCCGTTTGTGTTCGAATTGGCGCAAAACTGCCTTTTCGAGCAGTGGAAAATACCCCATTGTGTCGGGAATGTATTTTTTTGGGTTGTTGGCGGACCTTGTGTGGGTCTTGAGGCGCTTTTTTTGTTGTCGTTTTGACTCGTCTTTTTCTTGAAAAGAGGGGCGAGTCGTTTTTTTTTGCGGTTTTTGTGGATTGTTTTGTTGTTGTTTTTTTTTTGGTTGGGTTTGGGCGGGATTGCCCTTGCTTTGTTTTGCAGGTTTTTTTTTGGATTTGTCCATGTTGCGCCGTCATAATGCCGAAATTTCGGCTGACGTTTTTGTTTTGTCCTTGATTGCAGAGGAGTGTTTGGGGCCTACCGGGTCCGTTGCTGAGACTTTAGAGGACGAGGATGACCCTGGAGGAGGAGAGACGACTATTTTTTGTTACAGGCTTGGTTGTGTTTCTCCCTGGTGGCCTTTGCCCGGCTTTTAACCGAGTATCGATCATTAGCCGTTGTCTGTAGAGGTTCAGACGTCTGATGATTGGGGGTCAAGACGGGTGCATTGTTCTACGTTGCCGTCTTTGATCGTTGTTGAATTCTGATGATTGGGGTTCAACATCGGGGTAGCGCCCGGTGTCATGGCTCTTTTTTATTATCGAATTCCGACGATCGGGGGTCAACGTCGAGATGATGCACTGAGTCATAATTCCTGATTGTCATGTCGTCCGAAGTCTGCCAGGCATTGTTTTCTTTTTTTGTCGTGGAGTAGGAACGAGGTATTACCATCGTGGTAACCACCTCTACTTCCGCTGTTAGTCCTTCGTTTCCCGTGTTGCTTCTTTTCTTTTCCGGTCGGAAAGGTAGGGATTGCTTAGTTCGGTAGGTGGCAGATAGCCCCCAGTTCGTTGTTTTAGGCCAGTGTCTGTATGATAAATACTTGTACCGGATCCTGTTTGTATGGTCAGTCGTTTCTATCAAGTGTGTCTCGCTGTATTTTGCGTGAGGCAGTTTGTATATATGTGTTTTTGGATTGTGGTTTATTTGTGATTTTGGCTTTTTTGTGTTGTGTTTAGGAGAAGCGTCGTCGGCTGTCAGTTCCCCTTTGCTTCGCACTAGTTCCTGCATCGTTAGTGTAGAAAACAGGCAACAGGTAGCACGCACACATAAATGTAAACACGCAAAAGCATTTGTTGGAAACAAAATTAACCACGATGACTCGAAGTTAAAATTGAAATTTAAAATGATATTTTGAAAATTCCGCGACACGTCGTCACGTTTGGATTTCTCAAAAAGAAATTGATTTGAAAGTTTGCGCAATTAACTCATGTTTTGAATTAAATTGCATCGAAATTTGCTGGAATTGATTCATGACTCGAAAAATTAAATCTCAAACCGTCACGGGTGAATTTTAGAATAGATTTTTCCGAGTGTATTTGATTTGATTTTTTGTGAGATCAAGACTCGGATTTGTGAGAGCTTGAAATTTTGAAGAAAACTGACGTTGTGTTATCAATTTTCGATTTACATAAAATGCGAAAAAGCGGAAAAATTTCGGAATTTTCGACGACATAGAAAGGATCTGTCGCGGATCGGGGCGACTAGCTCCTCCCCCTTAAAAAAGAAGAGAAAACCCCGTATGTTTAAAGTTGCGTCATGGAAACCGTGTCGGATTTCGTGAAATGCGAAAACAAGGAAATGTGAGTGTGAGAAAACACAAAACATCCTGGATAGGCCCGAAGAGGTGCGAATCCTGTGGCGGGAGGTTTGAGGTTTCAGGAAGAAACACAACTTGAAATGGACGATTCAAGGTGCAGATCCTGAGGAACAGCCCAAAGAGGCGCGAGGCCACGGGCGATAGAAGTCGGCTTCCCGTTTTTTCGGAAAAAAATGCACTGATTGTTTTGTTATAAATAGGGACGTTTGTGCTTCATTGTTTCATCATCCAAAACACAAAAAACATCTCTACAAAAACCTTTCTTCTTCTTCCACAAAATCATTCATGGATGCTTTCGAAAATAGGTTGCAGCATTGGTGTCGGGATTTGTCACCTCCCGAAAAGTAACAACTCATTGTTTTGGGAGTTGGTCAATTGTTGATGCTTCGTCAAGTCAAGGTGCAATCCTCGTTTCTTGAAGCATACTCTCGGTTTTGGGATTCGAAACATCACGTTTTCGTTTTCCCGAAAGGTAAAATTTGTCCTCTTGCCGAAGAAGTAGGCGCCATTGGTGGGTGGCTGGGTTGTGTTCCGGTGCTTCTCCCGACTCGGTTGTGTTATAAGGAGAAGTTTCGTTCAATGTTGGGCTTGTCAACAAGTCAAGTCAACTTTCTCCTTGCTCCTCATGGTGTGGATATGTTGGCTCTTATCAACATTTTCTCAAACCGGTTAGATGTCAATGTCTCGGAGGTGGCTAGGAGAAGGGCTCTTGCCTTTTGCCTAATGCATGCATACCTCTTTGTTGATGCCTTGAAGAAGGAGGGGTCAAAATGCTATGGTAGTATGACCCTTGTGCATGTTGTTGAGCAAATGGAGCATGGTAAGGATCCATCATGGTTGGTGCTTGGCGAGATCATCCAAGCCTTGGATAAGAAGGGACTTTGCGGAGAAGCTCCCTCGTTTGGATCTCTAAGGATCCTCCAAGTGTGGCTATTAAAGAGGCTAAGGTATGTAGAGCCTCCGGCCAATTCTTCTTCTTATTCATTCCGTCACCTTACTATGAGGAAGAAGTTGTACTCGGATAGTTTTGTATCCATCGAGGCCTATTGGACCTTGAGATTGGTGGAGGAGGGAGGCCCTCATATCCGTTGGGTGGTGCCATGGTGGTGTTGGGAAATGTGTCCTCAACAATAGTGCGATCACATGATTTAAATATCATTATTAAATCTCATTTTAAAGAATACAATTGGGAAGTAATTTTGTTATCAGCAACGGTCAACATATATCGGTAATGATTGGTCGACTAGAGTTTGACATTACTGTCGTGTGACGGTGGTGATCAGTTGACCCCCTAGGTCATACCTATAGGGCGATACTCTTAATTGATCATTTAATTAATCGTATAATGTTACGAGTTAATTAAATTACTTGAAAAATTGACGGACGATTTTGGAAGTAAAATTTACGTATCAAATTGAAATATGATTAAATGAGATACGGTCTGAGTAATCAAATTATTACTCGGATGAAATTATTGTTTAAAGAAACAATTGGATTTGAATGAATTATTATAAATGCGATTTATAAACGGTAAAATATTTTGGTACGAGTAATTATGAATTACTAAGTCAATTTTGTATATGACGTATTTTTATTAATACGTTGATTTTTAATATGTTAAAAATACATAAACAATTTATGTTACATATGACATGTGACATATTGACATTTGACAAAAAATAATATGGAATCCATAATACAATGTGGACCGAAATATTGGGAATTATTAACATATTATGTTAATTTAGATTAGTGGGATTAATCATCATTTATCTAATGTAGGCATGCATACCTAGTGCCTTTTGTGTAAGAGCACAAAGGCCATGCATAGGCCAATTCCCTCACCCTACCCGGTTCTCCCTTGGAAAGAACAAGGGTTCTTTTTCATTTTTATTTTATCTTTCACTATATGCATAGTGTGGGTAAGATAATTATTCATTCACTCAACATAATTATTTTTAGAGAGATAAAAATAATTTCTCTTCTTCTCCTATTCTCTCAACCGGTTTTGAGAGCTAAAATACCAAATATTTTGGTTCAATTTTTCATAAGATTAATATTATACTAGATCAAATAATATTAATTAGATTAAGAGTTAGCCTTGGGTATAAAGCTTAGGGAGAGATCTTATACTTAGATCTTGTTCATCCATAAGGAAAAGCTCAAGATCAAAAGAGAAAGGTGATCTCTTTTGTGCCCTTAAATCCGAAATCAACAATGTAAGGACATTATTTCTCTTCCTTTATATTATTGTTTGCATGCATAAAATCCGTTTTAATTTTATGACAAATTATTTTAGACATATATGAGTATGTTAATATGTATATGAATCTACATTTCCTTCAATCGGTATCAAGAGCCACGGTTGTTTGCATGCAAATTGGTTAAAAGTTTTTCCGAGTTATATGAATAACAAATAAAACTTGTAAAATTTGTGTTATTATGATATATCACGAAATTATTACATGCATGTTAATATTTCTGGTCCTAAAATGTTTTAGGACATTTTGGTTAATTTTTCGGATTTTTATTGTTCATATTTTACAATAATGGCATTTAAATGTGATTTTATGAGTAAAAATGTCATTTTTGGTCTAAAAATAGCTATACTTCGAATTTTCACTTGGTTTTTGGATATGTTGCCACATATATTATTTTGAGATAACCTGTAAATTTTCATAATTTTTGGACTTGTTATGCTCGAAAAATGAATTTTTCATTATTAAATTCGGATTTAAGTGAAAAATAGGTTAATATGAGTTAAATTTCGAATCTGGTCATAGAAAATTAATATGTTGTCACATGAAATTTTAAAAGATGTGTGTAAAATAATTGGCTATAAAGAAGTCTTTTAGCATGATTTATGAATTTTTAAAGAAAAATAGCATAAATAGTGACATTATTTGTGGAAAATTAATAAAACATAATCTATGACTTAGGAAAAACGTCTAATGTTGCATTTTATTATATTTTTCAGATCTAAAATTGAAAAGTTAATGAAAATAATTTTTCCATGTTTTTATGATTATTTTATTAAAAATCGATAAACCGCAACATTGTTTTTCCGGAAAATTTTCGAAATTCTTAACCTAAGATTTTGAACATTATGAGTGTCATGGAATTTTTCCAGAATGTTCATGAATTTAAATTTCAAATTTTGAATTTATTTGAAATTTTGTGATTTATTTGAAGTCTAATAGCTTATTTTTGTAATTTTTGGTCCATTTATGAACAATTTTGTAAATAAAAGTTAATTATGGTCAAATTATTAGTGAAGACTATATTTTGAGTCCTAAGAGGTTAGGGTAATTAACTTATGCATAAATATGAGTTTATGTATTTTTGTGATTATAAAATGTTGAAATCACGCAAATCCGTAAAAACCGAGTAATATACGATATTGGCTAATTAAAGGCGATTTAGCATAAAATTGAGCATGTTCTTACATATTATAATGCTGCATTTTCTTTATGATTGTCATAATTTCAATTTATGTAATTTTGAATTATGTAATTTTACTTAGTATGGCCTTAGATTTTAATTGGTATTTCCCGAAATGTATGGGAATATCGATTCGGTTGTAATTTTTATTGTGATCTCGTATCACCGTTTTGTAATTTAATAGATTTATTTTATTTTAGTTACAAATGTATAATAGGAAATTATGTAATTTATTATGTAATTTTATTCATTCGGAGTTCCAAAAGACGATTTCTTCAAGAATGGCGATCTGAGAAAGACGGTGTTACCTCGAGATGCGTGCCACAACCGAAGTTCAAGGGACCAATGGAGTTGGTTTCCGAATATGTAATAGTTAAATAGTTTTCTATTTTAGGAAGGCCATACTAGGATTTATTTATCTTTATGCTTGCATTTTATTTTATGTCACATGCATCGCTAAATCGCCATAACTAAACATGCATCCTTTTTATCGAGTTTATCGACCGTGTCAAATATAATTATCGTAGTTCACCGCTTTAGTTCACTTAAAACGTGATAGATAATAATTTGACATGACCTCTCGCTAAAACAATCAATTGAGACATAGCCTTACCAAATAGTAGAAACCATGAAAACCTATTTCGCGAGGGAGTGCACTCGGCCACACCGAGGTACAAACCTTGTTACGTAGGGGAAGTGGGTGATGAATGTTTATCCACCGAGTTCATGTTAATGAGGGGTATTTCGGCACACCGTGCCCTAAATTGATATGGGTTTGGATTATGGACACATTTATTCGAAATTTGGGTTGTACTCAACGAAAGTATTCACGGCGATTTCCGGATGTGTTTCGGGCTAGAGATGAATATTAATGTAAACATCATCGACCAAGAATTCTAAAAGTAGAATCGATTAAAAGGTTAATCCACCGAGTTATGTTAATAAAGGATAATTCGGCACACCGTGCCCTAAGTTAATATGAATTTGGGTCTTGGAATCATTTATTATAGTTGGGTAGAGGTCACTATATAAATGTTCATATCTTGTTTATTTGCAAGTATGATTTAAAAAGACAAATGTTAATATTTCCTTTCCTCCATATTTGTAGTTTTTACAATGAATCCAACAAATGCTACCGCACCAATAACTATTGAGTCATATCACCATGTTCTTGACGACGTATGCTCCAACAATAATTTCGATACAACTAGAGAACTTCATTTCGGGATAGGTTCGGATGGAAACCTTAATTTCATCACCACTTCTAAACCACCCACTACTACTAGACCTCGTGTGAGTCCGTCTCAGGAAGACTACCTCATACGATCTATAGGATCTTTGTCTCTGGAAGATAAAGATGCCAAAGCTAGTGGGAGCTCTAGCAATCAAGTTCTTGCATCAAAGGGTAAGAGGTTCAAGAAGAAAGGAAAGAAAGTCAAAAACATCAAGCAAGTTAATGATGAGTGCCATTATTGCTATGGCATGGGACATTGGCTTAGGAATTGCCCTATGTATTTGCGAAATATAAGGGAAGGACTCATTACTCCAAAAGGTACAATTCCTAAAGAAATTTATGTTATTGATATAAATTATACTTCCACTACGACATGGGTACTAGATACCGGTTGTGGTTCTCACCTTTGTAATCATTTACAGGGTTTAAGAGATGTGGAGAGGCTTAGCAAGGGAGATGTGGATCTACGCCTTGGAAATGGAGCTCGGGTAGCGGCTGAATCCAAGGGAACTTATGTTTTAGCTTTGCCGAACGGATTTGAGTTGTATTTGCATAATTGTTTTTATGTACCTACACTCTCTAAAAACATTATTTCAATCGCCATGCTAGACGTGAACGGTTTTTGTTTTGTCATTAAGAACAATCGTTGCTCTATTTCTAGGAATGATTTGGTTATTGGCCAAGCTACTTCCATCAATGGCATTTACATTTTAGAGACCTCAAATCCAATTAATGATATTTATAACATACAATCAAAGAAACTCAAAACAAGTGACCCAAGTGAAGCGTTCATTTGGCATTGTCGATTAGGTCACATAAACGAGAATCGCATCAAAAGATTAATTTCGACTAATGTGATTACACCATTTGATTATCAATCATATGGTACATGCGAATATTGCCTACTTGGCAAGATGACTCGTAATCCTTTTAGTGGTAAAGGGACACGAGCTAGTGAACTATTGGGACTCATACACACCGATGTATGTGGACCAATGAGTATCACCGCTCGTGGTAATTATGACTACTTTATAACCTTCACCGATGACTTAAGTAGATATGGGTATATCTATTTAATGAAACATAAGAGTGAAGCATTTGAGAAATTCAAGGAATTTCAAAACGAAGTAGAGAACCAATTGAACAAAAGGATTAAGGCACTACGATCCGATCGTGGTGGAGAATACCTTAGCCTTGAATTTGATTCACACTTGAAAGGTTGTGGGATTATATCACAACTTACTCCACCCGGAACACCACAACTCAATGGTGTTGCCGAAAGGAGGAATCGAACCTTACTTGATATGGTTCGATCCATGATGAGTCAAACCGAGTTACCGAACTCGTTTTGGGGATTTGCAATTCAAACCGCAATAAAATCTTTGAACGTGAGTCCAACCAAAGCAACTGAAAAGACTCCATATGAGATATGGAAAGAAAAGGTTCCAAATCTATCCCACATGAAGATTTGGGGATGTGATGCTTACGTCAAAACTAAGAACGACAACAAGCTTGCCCCAAGATCCGAAAAATGCATTTTTGTAGGATATCCCATGGCCTCACGAGGCTATTACTTCTATAAGCCTCAAGAGAACAAAGTATTTGTGTCTCGCGATGCTGTCTTCCTAGAAAGTGATTTTATTTCTAGGAGATAGAGTGGGAGAAATTTTGAACTTGATGAAGTTCAAGAGCCACAAACCGAAATAGAGGCGCAAGAAGAAGTTCCTTCGTCATCTAACATGAACTCATACTCCTCTTAGAAGAACGGGCCGAGTTATTCGCCATCCTGATCGATATGTGGGACTTATCGAAGAAGATGGAACGCTCGATGTGTTGCTTATGGAAAGTGACGAGCCCGCCACCTACAAGGCCGCAATCTCTAGTCCTAATTCCACCTTATGGCTTGAAGCCATGAAGTCCGAAATGGATTCTATGCTTGAAAACCAAGTTTGGGACTTGGTAGATTTGCCTAAAGGGGCAAGACCCCTCCAATGCAAATGGATATTCAAGGTCAAAAATGGCATAGAAGGACATGACGATGTCTACAAAGCTAGGCTAGTGGCAAAAGGATTTACCCAAGTCCAAGGTCTCCATTATGATGAGACCTTCGCCCCCGTAGCCATGCTAAGATCCATACGGATTTTGTTAGCGATCGCCGCATTTCATGATTATGAAATTTGGCAAATGGATGTCAAAACCGCTTTTCTAAATGGGCATTTAGAAGAGGAGGTGTACATGATACAACCCGAAGGTTTTGTTGATTCTAAAAATCCTAACAAAGTGTGCAAGCTTAAGAGATCCATTTATGGTCTTAAGCAAGCATCAAGAAGTTGGAATCATCGATTCAATGATGTGATAAAGGAAAATGGTTTCACTCGAAATGTTGAGGAACCATGTTTATACATGAAATTTAGTGGGAGCAATGTTGTGTTCCTAATCTTGTATGTCGATGACATACTACTCATTGGAAATGATATTCCAATGTTGTCTTCTGTTAAGAAGTGGTTAGGTAACCACTTCCAAATGAAGGATTTAGGGGAGGCACAACGCATATTAGGTATCCGGATCTATAGAGATAGATCCAAGAGGATATTGGCACTAAGTCAAGAGTCTTATGTTGATAAGATTCTTGACGATTCAAAGCATGGACAAATCCAAAAGGGGTTTGGTACCTATGGTAACCGGAACGATATTGAGCAAGACTCAATGTCCCTCCGAACCCCATGATGTTGAACGCATGAAGTTGATCCCTTACGCTTCATTTGTTGGATCAATCATGTATGCCATGATATGCACACGTCTCGATGTCTCGTATGCCTTGAGCATGACGAGTAGATATCAAGGAAATCCAGGTGAGAGTCACTGGATTCTTTGTCAAGAACATCCTTAAGTACTTGAGAAGAACTAAGGACTCTATCCTTGTGTTTGGAGGAGACACTGAGTTGCGTGTTACAGGATACACGGACTCAAGTTTTCAAACAGATAGAGATGACATGAAATCACAAGTTGGTTTTGTTTTCATGCTCAATGGTGGTGCCGAGTGGAGAAGCTTCAAGGAAGTCAGAATCATGATTCGACAACGGAGGTGAGTACATAGCAAAGATCGAAGGCGCCAAGGAAGCTATGTGGATCAAGCAATTCACGGAAGGACTAAAAGTAGTACCTACCGCTAATGATCCCATCACTCTCTATTGTGATAATAGTGGGACGATCTTCCAAGCTAAGGAGCCGAAGTCTAGTAATAGATCTAGACATGTACTTAGAAAATATCATGTAATAAGAGATTTCATTGAAAGAAAGGAAATTGCGATTTGTAAGGTTGGGACGGATGACAACATAGCCGATCCGCTCACCAAGCCTTTATCGCAGGCTAAGCATGATGGGCATGTTACGTCCATGGGACTTAAACGTGTACCAAATTTCTGTTAGATTTTGAAATGAAATAAAAGTGTTGTTTTTGTTCATGTTCATAATCACATTTGTCTTTTATCTTTAAAATTATACTTTGTTACATCCATACGGGTTGTAGAGACAATTGAACCCCGTTAAAGTGAACACGGATTAACATAGTATTTGCCCATACTCACTTGTATGAGGTGACGTCTCGAAGTGACTAGAGTGTGAGGCGATTGATGGCAAGTTCAAGTGCCATAGAGTCATGTGAGATGACTAGTCGATCACATAGGCAGACTGTTAGGAACATTTTGTCGGGCCTAATGACCGCTTATAGAGTTCTGGCAAATTTTATAGCCTGGTCGTGGCGAGAGCTACTATAGTATTCGAATGAGTCGATTCTTTTGACTAAAGACTATTCTCCTAAGATGGCACGATTTGGATTAACTTTGATTTGTGTTACTACGACCTTCGTAAATGGGGTCAAATGGGCATATTTTGGGTTATGATGGCTGTGGCTAGTCGAAGGGAATGAGTGCAATAGGAATTGTCCACCCCTAGTCAGGGTTATAACAATATCTCAGGGCCACTCGAGGAGTAATGAACTG
The DNA here is from genome assembly GCF_048544455.1 of Silene latifolia. Lineage (NCBI taxonomy): Eukaryota > Viridiplantae > Streptophyta > Magnoliopsida > Caryophyllales > Caryophyllaceae > Silene > Silene latifolia. Next base: position 119,353,286 of record NC_133531.1, read on the forward strand.
GAAATGCGTGGCCACGCTCGGAAAGTATCTATGATAGATAAGTCCGGTCAATCAGTTATTCTCCAGATCGAGGAAACCACTCTCGATATGATCACTTGCAAGTACGACCTGAAAGACACCTTGCATTGAGTGGGAGATAGTAATAGGACAAGAGAATTGGTGACGCACACTTGTCGAGGACAAGTGGGAGATTGTTGGGAAATGTGTCCTCAACAATAGTGCGATCACATGATTTAAATATCATTATTAAATCTCATTTTAAAGAATACAATTGGGAAGTAATTTTGTTATCATCAACTGGTCAACATATATCGGTAATGATTGGTGACTAGAGTTTGACATTACTGTCGTGTGACGGTGGTGATCAGTTGACCCCTAGGTCATACCTATAGGGCGATACTCTTAATTGATCATTTAATTAATCGTATAATGTTACGAGTTAATTAAATTACTTGAAAAAAATTGACGGACGATTTTGGAAGTAAAATTTACGTATCAAATTGAAATATGATTAAATGAGATACGGTCTGAGTAATCAAATTATTACTCGGATGAAATTATTGTTTAAAGAAACAATTGGATTTGAATGAATTATTATAAATGCGATTTATAAACGGTAAAATATTTTGGTACGAGTAATTATGAATTACTAAGTCAATTTTGTATATGACGTATTTTTATTAATACGTTGATTTTTAATATGTTAAAAATACATAAACAATTTATGTTACATATGACATGTGACATATTGACATTTGACAAAAAATAATATGGAATCCATAATACAATGTGGACCGAAATATTGGGAATTATTAACATATTATGTTAATTTAGATTAGTGGGATTAATCATCATTTATCTAATGTAGGCATGCATACCTAGTGCCTTTTGTGTAAGAGCACAAAGGCCATGCATAGGCCAATTCCCTCACCCTACCCGGTTCTCCCTTGGAAAGAACAAGGGTTCTTTTTCATTTTTATTTTATCTTTCACTATATGCATAGTGTGGGTAAGATAATTATTCATTCACTCAACATAATTATTTTTAGAGAGATAAAAATAATTTCTCTTCTTCTCCTATTCTCTCAACCGGTTTTGAGAGCTAAAATACCAAATATTTTGGTTCAATTTTTCATAAGATTAATATTATACTAGATCAAATAATATTAATTAGATTAAGAGTTAGCCTTGGGTATAAAGCTTAGGGAGAGATCTTATACTTAGATCTTGTTCATCCATAAGGAAAAGCTCAAGATCAAAAGAGAAAGGTGATCTCTTTTGTGCCCTTAAATCCGAAATCAACAATGTAAGGACATTATTTCTCTTCCTTTATATTATTGTTTGCATGCATAAAATCCGTTTTAATTTTATGACAAATTATTTTAGACATATATGAGTATGTTAATATGTATATGAATCTACATTTCCTTCAGGTGGCACGTGACGTCCTTCACGGGGTTGTCCGCTTCGGTTGCTAGTCCTCGCTCTTTGATGGTGGTGGGTTTGAAGGTTGCTTCCTTCATTTATCCCGAAAGGCTCATGAGACAAATGGGGCGTCAACAAAAGGTGCCCGCTCAAGATACTCTCGTCCAAGAGAGTGTTTTTCGAAACTCCAAGCTTGTGGAGGTCTTCGAGAGATGGTGGGCCACTCGGCCGCTTTGGGAGGTACAAAACCCCGTTGCCACGACATGGGTGACTCCCGCTTATGTCAAGTGGTCAAGAGCTCAAACCTTGGAGGAGAGGTCCAAATCTCGTAAGGACGAGGTTGTTAATTTGAAGTATAGAGAGGTTGGCAAGGCCAGCCGTGCCTTCTTTGACGACTTTGTTGACGGAGCTAGCCCGGATGTGATGAGGCCACCAAAGAGGAGAAGCTCGGGTCCCAAAGATGTAGTGGGCCGTGTATGGGCTTGTCTTGGGCCGAGTATGGGGTCATGCAAGAGACCGGAGGCCGTCGCCGTTGTAGATTCGTTGCGGATCTGTTCCGAAGAAGAAGTTCATGCTAGGCGAGCCAACAAGAAGAACAAGGGGAAGATGTACCCCGAGGGGGCAGGCAAAGGTAGAATGGAAGAATGAAGATCTCCATTACCTACTTTATTATTATGTTGTATTAGTGTTATGATATTTATTATGTTGTACTAGCTATGTATTGTGTGTTTTGTGCTAGTTTTACTATGTGAGGTGTCTTAGTCGATACCTTAGCTTTGACTTGACAAGTTGTAGACTCGTCGAGCTTTATTTGTTGTTTAATTTGTAATCCTTCTCATTATTAATCAAATAAGAGGATTGCTTGTGTTTAAAAGAGTCATGAACGCTTGTTTCTTCCATCCATTTTGTAAAGGCAATTCGGCTTGAATTGTCCTAAACATTGCACTTGGGAAATGGGATTTTTGTGGGAAGGGAGAAAGGCTTCTTCTTTGTGTTTTGTGGGAAAGGGAATGTTTTTCCCTTTCTTTTTTGAAAGCTGATATGGGTGATGTTTTGTATGTGGGGATGTTTTTTTTTTATTATGGGGATGTTGTTTTTTTTTTATTATTATGGGGATGTTGTTTTTTTATTATGAGGATGGTTGTATCCTTCTTGTGTAAGAAAGAACTGCCTACGTATCCACCTGAAAAGGTGAAATCAAACCATGATCGTAGTTCGAAATGTTTTGTAGATTTATTTGGGTTTTGTGGTTATATCCCTCTTGTGTAAGAAAGGATTGCCTACGTATCCACCTGAAAAAGGTGAAATCAAACCATGCTCGTAGTTCAAGTGTTTTGTTTGAGTGCAAATGGATGTTGCCTTTGACAGATCAAAGGACATTTGAAACGGGCAAGGTGCCGCAACTTAGACTCGATAAAACATGCAATTTCAAATCAGAACGCGATGAGGAACTTGACTTGAAAGGGATATGGTGGTCGCTAGTTGTAAAACTAGGGTGAGGTTGTTGGTTGCTAAAGTTCAAGGGTAGTATTTCTTGAGTTGGTTTAGGTTGGTCGGGTTTGTAAAATCCTCCCCGTCTAGGTCACTCAGTCTCACTGTGCCCCCCCGAAAGTATTTTCTTGACCAGGTATGGCCCGGCCCAATTGGGTTTTAATTTCCCCCTCGGATCGACGGGTAATGGTGCTCGAACCGACTTGAGGACCAAGTCGCCTTCCTTGATGTTCCTGGGTTTAACCTTCTTGTTGAATGCCCGTTGTATACGTCGTTGGTATTGCTGGACGTTCCGCAAGGTGTCGAGTCTCCGCTCGTCTAGAAGCGTGAGTTGTTCGAACCTTTAACGGGTCCATTCCACCTCAGGAACTTGACTCTCGAGTAGAATGCGTAGAGATGGAACCTCCAACTCTACCTGCTGAACCGCCTCCATACCGTATGCTAGGTAGAAGGGTGTGGCTCCTGTCGGCGTTCGAATGGAGGTTCGGTATCCCCAAAGTGCGAATGGGAGTTTGCTCGGCCAATCGCGGTAATTATCTTTCATCTTCTTGATAATGATGACAAGAGTTTTGTTTGCTGCCTCCACTGCTCCGTTGGTTTGGGGATGGTAGGGGGAGGATCGATGTCGTTTGATCTTGTATTTGTCCATCAAGGCTTGTGTTTCCTCCCGGAAGTGAGAGACTTGATCGCTGATAATCACGTGGGGTACCCCATATCTGCAGATGTTGTTGTCTTGGATGAATCTGGCCACTTGTTTGGTGGTCAAGACTGCATAGGACTGTGCTTTCACCCATTTGGTGAAATAGTCGATGGCGACGAGGACAAAGCAATGCCTTTTGGTGCCTATCGGGTTGACTTTCCCGATGATGTCGATGCCCGAGGTCGAGAAAGGCCAGGGTGATGTCTTTGTGTATAAAAGGGATGGTGGTATGTGTTGTATGTTGGCGAAGATTTGGCAATTGTGGCAATGTTTGACGTAGTTGCGCAATCGGCTTCCATGGTGGTCCAGTAGTAGCCTAACCGCATGATTTTTCGGGTCAGCATCATTGCGCTCATGTGAGGGCCACATTCTCCGTCGTGGACCTCTCCCATGATCTTTTTGGCTTTGTGGTGGTCGATGCAAAGGAGGAGAATCCCCTGGGGTGTTCTTTTGTATAATTGTTCTTGGTTTATCACGAATTGTGACGGTAGTAAACGGATGGCTCTTTGTCCTCTTCTATCAGAGTTGGGAGGGAATTCGTTTTTGGTTTTGTAGTTGAGGATGGCTTGGTACCAGCGTTCGACATGGTTTTCCTCGTCGTTGTTGATGGCGCAAATGTGAGTTGTCTCACTCCTCCTCTCGACATATAGGGGCATCGATGTCATGTCGTCAGGTCTGTTGACGAGCGCAGCAAGTTTTGCCAGGGCATCCGCAAATTGATTTTCCTCTCGTGGTAAGTGGAAGTGGTCGACTTGGTCGAAGAACTCGGCCTCTTGATTGATTTTTGCTCGGTAGGGTGCCAAGCTATCGCTTCGGATTTTCCATGATCCGGACACCTCATTGATGATGAGTGAGGAATCGCCGTGGACCCTTAGTCTCTTGATGCCAAGTGTTATGGCTGCTTGTAGACCGATGAGGCATGCTTCATATTCGGCGACATTGTTGGTGACGACGAAGTCTAGTTTGACCGAGATCGGAACATGTTCTCCCTCTGGTGATATTAGATAGATTCCTTCCCTGAAACCTCTCAGATTAAACGCACCATCGAATTATAGGTTCCATGCGTCGGCGTCGGCACAACGGATGTCTTCGTCAGGAAGTGACCATGTGTCGGTCGTTGGATCCTCGTTGACGGGATTCTCTGCTAGGAAATCGGCGACTGCCCTTCCCTTGATAACCTTGAGGGCCAGGATCTTGAGATCAAATTCGGATAGCATGAGCGTCCATCTAGACAGCCTTTCGTTTAGTACGGCTTTTTCGAAGATGTATTTGACCGGGTCTATCTTGGAGTAGATGTAAACCGCGTAGCTGAGCATGTAGTGCCGCAGCTTCTTTGTTGACCATACTAGGGCAAGGCATGTCTTTTCCAGTTGGGTGTACCTTGTCTCATACTCGATGAACTTTTTGCTGATGTAGTAGATGGCTCATTCTTCGCCGTCGACTGTTTGTGCTAGCATTGCTCCCATGGCTGTTTTGGTGACACTCGGGTATAGGGATAAGGGAATTCCTTGTTGAGGTGGCATGAGGACAGGAGGTTTGGATAGGATTTCCTTTATCTTGTCAAAGGCCTTTTGACAGTCGTCGTCCCATTCGGTGTGATCGGAGGCGCAGAGCTTCTTGAAGATTGGTTCACAAATCATGGTGAGCTTGGCTATGAAGCGGCTGATGTATTGAACCTGACCGAGAAATCCCCGAATCTCCTTCTCGTTCTTAGGTCGAGGCATTTCTTGAAGGGCTTTGATTTTGGTTGGATCAATCTCAATGCCTCTCTTGCTGACGACGTGTCCCAGGAGTTTTCCGGAGGTGACCCCGAATGCACACTTCTGAGGATTCAGTCTCATGTTGTATTTCCGCAGACGAGCGAAGAATTTTTGAAGGGCGCCGATGTGGCCATCCCGTTCTTTTGATTTGACGATCATGTCATCGACATATACCTCTACCTCCTTGTGCATCATATCATGTAGGAGAGTGGTAGCGGTTCTTTGATAGGTTGCTCCGGCGTTGATGAGGCCAAAAAGCATGACCGTGTAGCAGTATGTAACCCACTGTGTAGTGAATGCAGTTTTGTGCATGTCTTCCTCAGCCATTTTGATCTGGTTGTACCCATCATATCCATCCATGAATGATAGGAGAGTGTGCCCGGCGGTATTGTCCACCAGGATGTCAACATGTGGCAAAGAGAAGTCGTGTTTTGGACTTGCTTTGTTCAGATCCCTGAAGTCAACGCAAACCCGATTTCGTCCGTCTTTCTTGGGCACGGGAACAATGTTGGCCACCCAGTCAGCGTATTCAAACAATTTGATGAACCCGGCCTTGAACTGTTTATCCACCTCTTCTTTTATTTTCAAGGCCCACTCAGGGCGCATTCGGCGCAACTTTTGCTTTACGGGTTTAGCTCCGGGTTTAATGGGTATCCTGTGCTCCGCAATCTCCCTGCCGATCCCAGGCATGTCTTTGATAGGACCAGGCGAATACGTCCTTGTATTCGTGTAGGAGGTCAAATTCCTCATAGTCGTTCAGAATTTCATTGCAGTTAAACTGACATGAGTCAGAAGCAAACTTAGCGTTCATTAAGTCGACTTGAGCGAAAAGCTCAGATAGGACAAACATATCATGGGCAGTAGGTGGCAACACAGCAGAGGAGGTGGCCCCTGGAACAAGCTCCAGGTTGCCACCTTCCATGGGAGTGTGGATGACCCTAGTTGACTCAGCCTTTAAAGCAGCCACAAGTTTGTGATAAAACAGTGGGAAGGGGACTCTGACTGGGACATTCGGAGTGTCAGAAGCTAAGACAGACTCTGACTCCGACTCAGACTCAGACTCTTCTTCGCTTCCCTCTTTGAACATAGGGCCTTCTCCATTTGTGATCTTGAGAATGCGGCCTTGACGATCAGTCCATTTTTTTTTCCACCTCGTGTAGCTTTCTCGGGTCGATCGAGATTAAGGCGGTGGGGTCAAACTGGTTGTCCTTTAGAGCGATGTTGATGATGTCCTCATAGCCAAGGTGCTTGATGTTGTCTTCTCCGAAGAGGAGAGTGACAGCTTGTCCGTCGAGGCATGGGGTCGACTCAGATTTGGTTGATGCAGCTTTGGTGTTGTCGGGGATGAAATAGCAGTCTTGAAAGACTTCTACACCCGGGTGTCTGACCTTGGCTACGGAATCATAGATCGGCTCAGGAAAGCCGTGGTAGAGCTCGAACTCTCCCTCGGGGACGAAGTATCCATTGAGGGTCAAATGATAGGGACGGAGAATAACTCCATGCTTCTTGCGCTTCCGTATTAGGAGGTTCATCACCTGGATGTCTTCATCGGTAGGCTCATAACCTAGCCCGAAGGGGATGTTAGGGGACCTTAGCCTGTTTCAAGGGAGGTAAGGTGTTCTTCAGCGGATTGAGGGGTAGACCCGGGAAATAACTCTGGCGCATCAGAATGAGGTTGACTGTGAGGTTGGCAAATGGGTCACAATCAAAAGGTGCTGATTCATCGGTTAGGGCATTCACAGCCTGGAATCCCCAAATTTTGCTGTCGTCCACTTCAATGGCTTGGGAGGCTATTCCCTTTTGTTGGGGTATGTGTCCTCAACAATAGTGCGATCACATTATTAAATCTCATAATAAGAATACATAAGGGATGATTCAATTATATAGTCAACTGATCAACATTAATCGGTAATGATTGGCTAACTAGAGTTTGACATTACTGTCGTTTGACGGTGGTAATCAGTTGATCCCTTAAGGTCACACCTATAGGACGATTCCCAAACAAGAAAGTTAATTAATTGTATATCGATACAAATTAATTAAATCCTTAAATTGAAAAAATTTATTTAAAAGTGAGAATTATATATCTTATTGTAATGTGATTAAATAAGATTCAATTTAGTAATTAATTTGTTATATTACTAAAATTGATTAATGTTTATGAAACATTTGATATAAGAATGATTAGTTAATTATAATTACAAGATGTTGTAGATTATATTAACTAGACTTAATATGACCCATTTTGTATACATGTAATTGTGAATTACTTGTTGAATGTAATTATTTGATTTAATATGATATTTAATTAGTTAAATATGCATTTAAATTTCTAATGACATGTTACTTGTCACATGTCACACATTACACTTGACAAAATACAAATTGTAAAATGGAAGTCCATATTAGCTTAAGGGAACCGGTTTTATGGGTGGTTTTAGGGTAATAATGGTTGTTCTTTTTCATGTAAAAAGACTACATAATTTATCTTACACACCTAAGCTAGTCTATTGTCTTTGATAAGACAAAAAGAAAAGCAATTACCCTTCCCCATGGAGTCCAAAAACCGGTGCCCCCCTCTTATACTCTAGTGTAGAGTTTCATTTATCATTCATTCATATTCTTATGAAAAATGCTCTTCATCTCTCTATCATCTCACATAAAAATAGTTTTTATGCATCATTTTGTTCATAGATCTAATATAGAATATTACTAAATGTGTAGTAATTTTATTAGATTAAAATTTAAGGTAACTAATATTATTATCTAGTTAGTAATAATATTAGTATTGTGGGAAAGTCTTGGGTGCAACTAAGAGGAGTGTCTCTATACTTGAGACTTGAAGATCTTGGAGGATCATTCCAAATGTATTGAGCTCAAGAACAAGTGAAGGTAGGAGAACTTACTTGTGCCCCAAAATTCGAACCACTAACAATGTAAGAAATGTGATTTTTTTCCTTCTTATTTATAAAATGATTAGATGAGTCTAATAATAGGGGTATATGAACCTAACAATTGGCATCAAGAGCTTTGGTGTTGCATGCATAATCGGTTTGGTTTTTCCGAGTTAAATGTAACTTAATTAAAACTAGATATTTTGTGATTTATGAGGATAAAGCCACGAAAATTTTTGCATGTTATACATCCTGGTTCTAAAATGTTTTTAGGTCATATTGATGATTTATGGATGATTATTGCTTATTTTAATGATTTTTAGTGAAATAATTACATTTTATTGAGTAAAATGAACTTTTATTTACTAAAAATAATTAAACTTCACTACTGGCCATGATTTTTTAGTATGACTTCACATGTATATTTTATGTATTATATGTAAAATTTCGTATTAATGTGATTAATATTGCATGATTTATGATTTTTATGAGATAAAAATGGATTAAATGGAGGTAAAATGACTAAAAATAGTTAAACTTTGAAATAGGCCATGAAATTTTAATATAATGTCACATGCATGTTTTACATATTGTATGTAAAATTTTAGATAAATGTGATTTATTATGCATGATTTATAATTTTAATGGTTAAAATGATATAAATAGTGACTATTTTTAGCAAAAATAGCTAAAATATATTTGATTTCATGAAAGTTTTTACTAATGTTGTATATATGATATGAACATCAGATCTAAAGTTGCATGTTAAATTTTGATTGATTTTATATGTTTATTGATTTTTATGTGATAAAATCGATAAAAGGGCAACTTTATTAGTTATAAAAATTAATTCAAAACTTTTGGTTGAAATTTTGCCGTTTCTAGGTTCTGGAAATTATTTAAGAATGTTCAAAATTTTGATTTTGATTTTTCCGTAATTTTTATGTTTAATTTGGAATTAAATGGTAAAAGTTATGTTTTATATGATTTATTAATGAAATAAATTATAAATATTTTTTGGGAAAATTTTATTGAGTTTTGGAATCTTGGTAATATTCCAGTATTTACAAAATATGATTTCGAATTTTTCCAAATTTTTATGATTTATTGGGAATTATTTCATAATTAGTAGGATTATAAGAAGTTTAAATAAGCAATAATACAAAACCAAGTTGAATTATTGTCAAATATTTAGTGAAGACTAATTTTTGAGTCCTAAAAAGGTTAGGATAATTAACTTGGGCTTAAATTTGATTTAAGTATTGATTTGTGATTTTAATAAGTTATTATCACGCATTTCCATAAAACCGGATTATATACGATATAAGGTTTACGTCAGGAAATTTGGCAATTAATTTGGCATGTTAATCACATATTATAATGCTGCATATTTCATTGTTGAATGTCATTTTTATTTATATAATTTTAAATTATGTAATTTTGTCTTAGTATGGCCTTAGTTTTTAATTGGTATTACCCGTAATGAAAGGGAATATCGATTTGGTTGAAATTTTAATGTGATTTCGCATCCTGTTTTATAATTTAATAGATTTAAATTTTATTACAAATGTATAATAGGAATAGTCATGTATTTTTATTATTATTTTGTAATTCCGAAGTTTCCTAAAGACGGAGCCATTCAGAAAGCAGTTTCGGTCAAGAGGGTATTTTCCTTGGGAGGCGTGTCACTGAAGTTCAAGGGACCAAAGGAGTTGGTTTCCGAATATGTAATAGATTATTTGATTTTCTATTTTAGGAAGGTCATACTAGGAAATTATTCTTTGCTTTGCATTTCTTTTAATATGTTGCATGCATTGCCAAATCGCCATAAACAACACATGCATATCATATCGAGTAATCGACCGTGTCAATTATAATTATCGATAATTCAACTTTTAGCTCACTTTAATTTGAAAGATAATAAATTAACAAGACCTTTACTTCTAAAAGATTGAGACTTAGCCTTACCAAATAGTAGGAGCCCATGAATCTAAATTTCATATAAGTACAATACCGTATTGAAATGTTATATCGGGGTGCTTGCTTTGACGTTGGGTGAGTGGGGTAATAAATAGTTATTACACTTCGAAAGTTTGGTTGATCTCAACGTAGGTATTTTGCGACCGTAGCCGCAAAAGGTTCGGGCTAACGATGGATTTAATGTAAAATCATCGACCGAGAGTTCTAATTGTAGAATCGGTTAAGAGGGTTAACCCACCAAGTTGTATTAGTAAAAGTTGTAGAGGGGCCGTTGTCCCACAATCGAGCTAATATGGATTTGGATCTCGGAATTATTTATATAATTGGGTGGAGGTCATTATATAAATGCTAGAACATGCTAAAATGTTTTAGATATAACGATGAATGTTTAATTTTCCCACTATTTCGTTGTTTTATAATGTTGTTCAATTTCATTACTCCTACTAATATGCAATATCATTCGATTGTAACACAAGTCTCCGCTAAACCACCATTGCTATCGACAAAGAATCTCTTTCTAAAAATGAACCGTATCATAGATTGTGGACTAGCTCCATAGGAATCGTTCTATTCCATAGAACTCCATAGAAGTTGTCCTATGTCATATAAGATTAGCATCTTAAAATTCCTAACATACCTATGTATGATTTCTTGTGAAGAAATATGACTAGAGGTAATGATTAGTCAAAATCTGTTTTGATTAAATCATCTATGCATCCATGTTTCATAAGTCTTATTGCTCAACCTAAACACTTGTCATCAAGCACATAAGTTGTTAAGAACATGACAATGTTAAATTGGTAAATTAATTTGTTAGAAATTTTGATTTACCAAATACCACAATGAAGTTCATCCTTGTGAAGGATTAACTAGGAATTTATATGAAAATAAGTCTTCATCAAGTAGAAATTCTTAAAGTGAGTGGGAACAATATGAATTAAAGTTCCTATCTTAATTGTTAAGGATAGAACTAGGATCAAAAAAGAAGGTGTTAGACACTAAAATAGAGACAACCCCCAATAAGTAAAGATCAAGGAAGTTCGTCGTGTGACTCCAACATATTCCTTCCTTAATATCTATGACATTGACATTGCATTATTGCCAAATATCATATCATGAGTATTTGATACAAACTTATGGATTTCATCATATTTGGCATTATCGTGTGACGACAAGCAAGAATAAGTTCTGAAATTTGCATGAATTGAACTAGGGTAGTTATCATTTCATCCATGAACATTTGAATGTTGTAGTGTACTCATTTTAATTTTGTATTTAGAAATGTGCCTCAATGATTATTATGATGTACAATATGTCTAAATAAGAATATAATTTGAGTTTTTGCACAAAGGGTAAAGGGTTTTACCATTATGCAATTAAAACAAGAGTTTTAATCTTACATACCACGATTAAGTTTATGGTGAGACCATACAAATCAAGGTAATTATATTCAAACTAGAAATAAATGTCATATATACAACACTCAAGTTGGTGACCCCTATCATTTCTCAATTCTCGATTGAAAATCGCATTAAGAAACTAGTTTTGACTAGTCTCCCAAACCATTTGATTGGGAATCTTTTGGTGTGTGCAAATCTTGTATTCAAAGCAAGATGTTTCATGACTTTTCTTGAAAAGTATAGCAAATAGAATAAGTTATTCACCAAATTACACTTCAATGTGTATGGTCAAAAATATTTTCAATCTGAGAATGTCTTTATTACTTCATCTCTTTTACCAACGAACTAGGTAGATACTTGGTATCCACTTAATGAGTTAAGAAGAGAAAATTCTTTGAATAAGTTCAATGAATGTTTAAAAGGTATCAAAACCTACAGTTTATAAAACCAAAGTATTAGTACTTTGTTAAAATGGGGAACAATAAAGTGATGACTTTTATCTGCACCATATAGAGTGTGATATAATATCACAAGATCACTTTCATAATCACACCCTATCAAGATAAGGTGTATTGATATGATTGAATCTTTACTATAAAGTTGGAGATAGTTCTGTTGCAAATTTGTCTAGCATTTTTTAATTTTTCCACTAAATCAAAATATAGTTAAAGCAATCAAGTACAATTCATATGAGATATGGTTAGGCATGGTACCTGAATTGTAGCTTGTCTCGATAGTAAACATGCGCTCTCTCTTCCTACATGATCACGAGAACAAAGGGCTTGCGGCTCGTGATGCTGTCTATTAAAAAAATGAGAATTATTTCTTAAAGACAGTGTAACACCCCCATACTCCAAGTGCCTTACCAGGACCACTCAGGTATAAGGATGCTACCATCTCGGTTACCCGAGGCATGATATTCATAAGACAATAACGAAACAACTTTAAATAATATAACTTTAGTGAAAAGTACAACTGAAACCAAATCCCAAAATACGGGTACAAGTTCTCAAACCAACTGTCTACTGAATTAACTGAAATGTTATAAAACTAAAAAGACTACAGCGGAAGACTTCTATCGTCAGACGGTGGCACATCCCAGCTATCCCAGTACTCAAAAAAAACATGCTCAATTACTGCTCACCATCCCCGAATGGATCACCGCAGGTTTACAAAACAACAACCGGGGCCAGTACTAATCACACAACTCAATATATCAACAACAAGATAAACAGACAGCTTAACTGTCACACACACACACACAACCACACTAATCCCAACAATCTCAATCACTGACTGTCCACTGGACCAGCCCTGCCAGTGGGGGACCGCAGCCGTTCCCACCAAATCCCCGCTCCTCATAATGAGTGATAAACCCAAATCCCTTAATGTGCACATCCCTTCTGTGGCGGGTTCCACAGAAGGCGAATCATGGGCGTGAAGCCACTCCCGCAAGTGACTCCACTCAGCCAGGGACGCGCCCCAAAGAACACAGACAGATACAATCAATCACAACTACGATACAGCAATCAACACCAACAACCGTCTCAATGCGAGTATGATAATATTCAACAATCACCAATCACAAACAACACATCATGTGACTAATACTGAGTAGGAAATCCTACCCGGAAAGCACAACTATCAGACGGTCTCTACAGCTGTATCAAAAAGCCTCTTCTACAAATCCTCCTCCTATCATACATACACATAATTACTACCAAATCACAAACTACTCAAAAACCCCCAAATCCCTAGATTAGGGTTTAACCAACTTAAAGGAAAGACAATAAAAAGGGTACATAGATCTTACCCTCGACGCAAGGATCTCAACGGTATAACAAACGATGAAAACCGACCTTCCAAACTCCGGGATTTGCTAACAATGCGATTAAGATGATGAACGTACTTGCTTTCTCTCTTTGACAGTAAATTAGGTTTTGTAAAAGTGTTTAGAATGATTACGAAAAAGGTTATATAGCTTAATCGCATAATTAACAAAACCCGAGAAAACAACCCCCGTAAACCGGCTACTCGATCGAGTAGCCAAGGTACTCGATCGAGTACCCAACAGGTCAGAAACTATTTTAAAACGCAACTCACCCTTACTCGACAGAGTAAGGCCTACTCGATAGAGTACCCCAAGACTCATAAATACGGAGTATTACAGTCTTCCCTCCTTAAAAAGAACTTCGTCCCCGAAGTTCAAACCATAACTAAACAAAGGTACTCCCACAACACTTCCGACTCAACAATCTAAACAAAACTCAACATAAAACATGTTACTAACCCAATTCCTCCCGACAAACATATCGACACAACATACAAAAAGGGTATAAAAACTCTTAAAAACTCTTCGCGATCATCTCCTACCCCCCTAAAAGAAACAAGGTTACGTCCCCGTAACCATACATACCTGATCAAAAAGAAAAGGGTAACGCTCTTTCATAGCTTCCTCTGGCTCCCATGTAGCTTCCTCAGTCTCGTGGTTAGACCAAAGGATCTTAAGCAAAACTGTCTCACCACTCCTAGTCTTCCTAACCTTTCGGTCAAGAATCTGCTTAGGCACCTCAAGATATGATAAGGACTCATCTAGCTCTAAGCTCTCTGCCTCTAACACATGTGACGGATCACTCACATACTTCCGCAGCTGCGATACATGAAACACATTATGCACTCTCTCTAACGCAGCAGGTAAAGCCAGACGATAAGCAACCTCCCCAACTCGCTCTAAGATCTCATAAGGACCGATGAACTTCTGACTCAGCTTGTCTTTCTTCCCAAATCTCATAACCCCACGCATAGGAGACACTTTCAGAAGAACCTTATCCCCAACCTGAAACTCTATATCCCGGCGATGTAGATCTGCATAACTCTTTTGCCTATCCGAATTTGCTCTCATCCGTTCCCCGATCATCTTAATCATTCAACCATCTGTACCATATCTTGTCCTAGAACCCTTTGCCAAAGACTTTGTCGTCCCAACAAATCGGACTCCTATATCTCCTCCCATATAAAGCTTCAAACGGTGCCATACCAATACTAGTGTGATAACTGTTGTTGTAAGAAAACTCTATCAAATCCAACCTCTGTTCCCAGCTACCACCAAAGTCCATCACACAAGCTCGTAACATATCCTCAAGAGTTTTGATTGTTCTCTCGTCGACTGTCATTGCGGGATGAAAAGTCGTACTCATCTTCAAAGTTGTTCCCAAAGATTCCTGCAACTCTTTCCAAAACCGTGATATAAACCTCGCATCTCTGTCAGACACTATGTCCTTAGGGACTCCATGTAACTTAAGCACGTTCTTTCGATAGGCCATAGCCAGTTGTGCTTTAGTCCATGTATCTTTCATTGGAACAAAGTGAGCTGACTTGGTCAGTCGATCCACTATCACCCATATCATATTGTTACCTTGTTGACTCTTTGGCAAACCCACAATAAAATCCATGGAAATGGATTCCCACTTCCACTCAGGTACCGTTAAAGACTGAATCTTACCTTGTGGTCGTCATTTGTTCCCCTTTAACTCTCGGCATGTCAAACAACGGGCCACAAACTCAGCTGTCTCTTTCTTCATTCCAGGCCACCAAAACGTATTCTTTAAATCCTTGTACAACTTATCTCCACCTGGATGAACAGAATATGGTGTGCAATGTGCCTCTGTCATGATAGTCTTTTTCAACTCCTCGTCATTAGGAACACACCACCTACCATCAAACCTCAAACTACCGTCTGTATGAATAGAAAATCGGGACACTGTCCCTTTCTCTACTCCAGCTCTCCACTCTACTATCTTAGGATCCAACTCCTGCTTACCCCGGATGTCATCATAAAACTCAAGCTGCACTGTCAGATCACCCATGGCATCCCCTGTCTGCATCATATGTATCCCAAACCTCGCTACCTCATCTCTCAGCCTCATCAAGGATAGAGCTGTACACAAAGAATGTACACTCTTCCTACTCAAAGCATCAGCAACTACATTGGCCTTCCCTTCATGGTAGATAATTTCCATGTCATAATCGCCAATTAACTCCATCCATCTTCTCTGTCTCATGTTCAACTCCTTTTGAGTGAAAATGTACTTGAGACTCTTGTGATCAGAAAATACCTTAAAGATTGCTCCATAAAGGTAATGTCTCCAAATCTTGAGAGCAAACACCACTGCACCCAACTCCAGATCATGAGTAGGGTAGTTCTCCTCATACGGCTTCAATTGCCTAGAAGCATAGGCAATCACCTTACCGTTCTGGATCAACACACAGCCCAACCCATTCTTTGAGGCATCTGTATAAACCTCAAAGTTCTCGATCCCTTCAGGCAATGCTAAGATGGGAGCGTGGTCAAAACTCCTTTAATGTTTGAACGCTTTCTCACAACTCTCATCCCAACGAAACCCTGTTCTCTTTCCTCATCATTTCTTTGTCATAGGTCTAGCTATCTTGGAGAAATCTTTCACGAACCGTCGTAGTACCCGGCTAAACCAGAAAACTCCCGATCTCAAGCAACATTCTTTGGTGCTTCCCACTTTGTCACCGCCTCAATCTTTAGGATCCACGACTACTCCCTCCTTAGAGATCACATGCCCCAGAAAAGCAACTTTCTCTAACCAGAACTCACACTTAGATAGTTTAGCATATAACTCATGCTCCCTCAAGGTCTGCAACACAACCCTCAGATGCTCCTCATGCTCCTCCTTAGTCTTGGAGTAGACTAAGATATCATCGATAAACACCACTACGAACTTGTCCAGAAACTGTCTAAAGATCCTATTCATCAAATCCATAAACACTGCCGGCGCATTAGATAACCCAAACGGCATCACCACATACTCATAATGGCCATACCTCGACGTGAAAGCTGTCTTTGGTATGTCCACCTCTCTAATCTTCACCTGATGGTACCCCGACCTCAAATCAATCTTGGAAAAGACTGATGCACCACTCAACTGATCAAACAGGTCATCTATCCTTGGCAAAGGATACTTGTTCTTCACCGTCACTCTGTTCAGCTCTCTATAGTCTATGCACAACCTCAAACTCCCATCTTTCTTCTTCACAAAAAGAACTGGTGCTCCCCACGGCGATACACTAGGTCTAATATATCCCTTTTCTATCAGATCATCCAACTGTTTCCTAAGCTCTTCCATCTCCTTAGGACCCATACGGTACGGTGCCTTAGAGATTGGCCTCGTCCCCGGTTTAAACTCTACTGTGAAATCTATCTCTCTTCTCGGCGGCAACCCCGGAATCTCCTCTGGAAACACATCCCGAAACTCTCCTACCACTGGTATCTGATCAACTGTCGGACCCTCGATCCGGTCATCTCTCACATGGCACAATATCAAAGGACATCCCTTCCTCAGATATGACTTCAAGGTAACAGCTGCAATCAACTTAACTTTGGGTTTGACTAGAAACCCACGATAAGACACACTAACACCCTTAGGACCTCTCAAGGACACTTTCTTTTGATGACAGTCTATCTTAGCTTTATACTTTCCCAGCCAATCCATCCCAACTATCATCTCAAAACCGTCAAAAGGAAACTCTAGCAAGTCTACAGAGAAAACAACTTGCCCAACTATCATAGGTACATCCCTATATAACCTCCCACAAGATACAGACTCACCCGAAGGTATAAAAACTTGCTCACTAACAGACTCATACACCCTGAAACCCAACCGTTTAACATGACTCGAAGATACAAACGACTGAGAAGCCCCCGAATCAAACAAAACAAAGGTATGAATACCATTAACAAGAAAAGTACCAGTGATAACGTGTGTATCCTCCTCAGCTGCTTTCTTCTCCATCATGAACAGCTTTCCACTGGTCTTCTGTCCACCTCCCTTGACAGTACTGGCTGACGTGGTCGGCTTAGCACCCGACCCTTGATTGTTGTTATTGTTCGTTGGTGGTTTCTGATAAGAATTACCGCCGTTGCGGTTACCTCCTCCCTGATAGCTCTGACTTCCCCGGGTTGCCCACGACCCAGCCGGTCTATTGCTCGCGTAGCTCTGCGCAGGTCTCTGGAAAGTCCCCGGTGCACTTGTGCACTCATGTCTCTTGTGGCCTACACCGCCACAACTATAGCAGGTCACTCCCCAACTACCACTAACACTTCCACGGCCACGCCCAAAGGAAGCCCCAGCACTGAGTCCTGATCCAGAAGAAAATCCTCTAGACTGATTGTGGTTGCCTTTCTTGTGATTGGATTGGCCACCACCCTCGCTCTCAGACTTCCTTTTCTCACCACCTAGCCTCTCCTGAGCCATGTCCACTAACCTCTCAGCTCTCCTAGCCCTCTCATACGCGTCCTTAACATCAGTAAGGACTCCTACGGGTAACTTGTCCATGATATTAGGGGTCAGCCCCCTCTCAAACCTCAGCGCCAGATTCTCTTCATTCAAACCCATATCCTCAGCATACCTAGACTTGTTATTGAACTGCCTGTAGTACTCGGCCACAGACATCTCAGCGGTCATCTTAAAACTGTCAAACTCCTCTCTCAACTTACTCCTCACATGCTCCGGTACAAACTCTTTCCTCACAGCCCTTCGAAACTCTTCCCAAGGTATAGCAGGTAAACCTTGGTTCGCATATATCTCCTTAGCACTCACTTTCATCGTATCCCACCACTTACCAGCTGCCTCCCTCAGATAGAATGCAGCTTGTTCCACTCTCATCTCATCCGGACAGTGAACCAAATCTAATATGTTCTCCATCTCTCTAAGCCAGCTATCAAGAAGGTTAGGTTCCCCAACTCCCTTATACTCTTTCGGGTTAAACCTCGCTATATAGAGGCTGATTTTAGAATGATCAACCTCCTTCTCCTTATCCTTATCCTTATCTTTCCCCACAGTCTTTAAGGCCTCAGTAAGAGCATCCTGATGCTCCAACATCTTAACGATGTCATCTATGTTCATAAGCTCAGCTCTCGCATATAACGCAGTCTTCTTGGGCGGCATCTTGAAACTATATCAGAAAAGGGGTGGATATAAACATATGCGCCAAAACCTCAAAACACGAAAATTAGCTGCCCAGACCTTACTCGATCGAGTTCCCAAACATACTCGATCGAGTAACAGGCTACTCGATCGAGTGCCCACCATACTCGATCGAGTGCCCCAACATCAGACCACAAACAGACCTTCTGATCTCTAACATACTCGACCGAGTAGCTAGGCTACTCAATCGAGTGACCCCCTACTCGATCGAGTACCCTAGATACTCGATCGAGTACCCAAAAACTCGATTCTGGACTCAAAATCGTCAAAAACCCACCCGATCAAGTCAGTCCCACTCGCTCGAGTCATGCTAACTCGAAAACACTACCCGCATGCTATATCATATTCTAACATGCTAAAAACTTTATAAAACCAACGTTATATCATAACTAAGCATACAATGCTACGCATCTTTTCATACGATCTACGAAATCATTACATCATGTTATTAAACGCCACATTGTAAACATCCATCATGCTTCTCATTCCAACAACAGTTCTACATATATCATCAACCTTTCTTTCACATGCTCAACTTTCTACTGCAAAAATCCAATACTTACACACACCTCATCACATTTACACACAAGCTATTCAAACAATGCATACGACCTTGACATACACCCCCCCATGTGACCGGTTCAAAATTGTAAGGCGAGTTCGCGACTTCAGGACGTCTCCCAAGCCTTTGCATTAGCTCCTACAACCTTTACCCCGGGTTCATTTTAATTGACTCCCTATGTTTATTAGATTCATTGGTTACAGGTTTCAGGATCGTCGCTCTGATACCATTTGTAACACCCCCATACTCCAAGTGCCTTACCAGGACCACTCAGGTATAAGGATGCTACCATCTCGGTTACCCGAGGCATGATATTCATAAGACAATAACGAAACAACTTTAAATAATATAACTTTAGTGAAAAGTACAACTGAAACCAAATCCCAAAATACGGGTACAAGTTCTCAAACCAACTGTCTACTGAATTAACTGAAATGTTATAAAACTAATAAGACTACAGCGGAAGACTTCTATCGTCAGACGGTGGCACATCCCACTATCCCAAGTACTCAAATCAAACTGCTCAATTATCGCTCACCATCCCCGAATGGATCACCGCAGGTTTACAAAACAACAACCGGGGTCAGTACTAATCACACAACTCAATATATCAACAACAAGATAAAGAGACAGCTTAACTGTCACACACACACACAACCACACTAATCCCAACAATCTCAATCACTGAGTGTCCACTGGACCAGCCCTGCCAGTGGGGGACCGCAGCCGTTCCCACCAAATCCCCGCTCCTCATAATGAGCGATAAACCCAACTCCCTTAATGTGCACATCCCTTCTGTGGCGGGTTCCACAGAAGGCGAATAATGGCCGTGAAGCCACTCCCGCAAGTGACTCCACTCAGCCAGGGACGCGCCCCAAAGAACACAGACAGATACAATCAATCACAACTACGATACAGCAATCAACACCAACAACCGTCTCAATGCGAGTATGATAATATTCAACAATCACCAATCACAAACAACACATCATGTGACTAATACTGAGTAGGAAATCCTACCTGGAAAGCACAACTATCAGACGGTCTCTACAGCTGTATCAAAAAGCCTCTTCTACAAATCCTCCTCCTATCATGCATACACATAATTACTACCAAATCACAAACTACTCAAAAACCCCCAAATCCCTAGATTAGGGTTTAACCAACTTAAAGGAAAGACAATAAAAAGGGTACATAGATCTTACCCTCGACGCAAGGATCTCAACGGTATAACAAACGATGAAAACCGACCTTCCAAACTCCGGGATTTGCTAACAATGCGATTAAGATGATGAACGTACTTGCTTTCTCTCTTTGACAGTAAATTAGGTTTTGTAAAAGTGTTTAGAATGATTACGAAAAAGGTTATATAGCTTAATCGCATAATTAACAAAACCCGAGAAAACAACCCCCGTAAATCGGCTACTCGATCGAGTAGCCAAGGTACTCGATCGAGTACCCCTTTACTCGATCGAGTATCCTAGTTACTCGATCGAGTACCCAACAGGTCAGAAACTATTTTAAAACGCAACTCACCCTTACTCGACAGAGTAAGGCCTACTCGAGAGAGTACCCCAAGACTCATAAATACGGAGTATTACAGACAGAGTGGGAGAAAATGTTCAAGAGCCACAAACTGAGAATAAGACGTAGGAAGATGTTCCTTCTTGGTCAAAATCAGTAATTATTTCTTCGAAATCTAAAGTCGACAGGAGTCATATTATTTTTTGAAAGTAACAAACCTGTAACTTATTAAGATGCTTTATCTAGTTTCAACTCTGCAAAAGTGCGAAATGAGCATAAACATGAAAATGTTTATTTAGCTTGGTTGATTTGTGACAAAGGGTTTTGCACGCAACAACAACGCCTCATTGAATTCGGATATAATATGACAGTTGGATTTTAAAAATTATCTTGCATGAGTTTTGTAAATAGCAACTATCCTAAGGTAGGATACGAACTTAAGAAGAAATCTTAAGTAAAAGTCAAGGAGTTGAATTGTATGTTTTCATCATGTGATAAACTTTTCTCGATTTGTCGAGTAGTTTATACATGGAGTTTAGTGGGAGTAATGTGGTGCTACTAGTCTTATATGTAAGGGACATATTGATCATTGTGAATGATGGAAGACTTAGGAGAAGAATAATACATCTCTAAGGTATCCAGACCTATAAAGATAGTTCTAAGAGGATATTAACGTTAAATGAATATTTTTATGTTAATAAGAGTCTAGACAAGTTCAAAGGTATTGAACATGTAGAAATTGAATCCACGTGCTTCCGCTGCGGGATTAATTCATTACGCTAAGATGTATCACCATTCTTAAACTTCGTATATTTGGAGTATTACGAGAAGTTATAAATCGAACCCTTGAGAGAAGTCTCTATATAGCCACATAGTTCATTAGTTAGTACTCAGGAAGTACTAAAGATATGAAGCTAAGCATTTAGAAATGAGATGGATTTATGTGCAAGGAGTTACACAAAGCCATATTCTAAACACATAAGGATGGTTAGAGAACCATCTTGGCTATATTATTTAAGAAAGATACCTGCTAGAAACATCCTAGGCAGCTGAACAATGAGATATACACAACGGAAATTGAGTACACTTGCAATAATGAGATATGCAAGTAAGAAGGGATGATATTAGGATTCGGTTTTATGAATTGGAGGAACTATGGTAGTTCGTTCCAATAACCGAAGGTCCTATCCCCACACACTGTGAGGACACTGGAAGTTATTCAAAGGCAAGAGAGCCTATGTCCAGATTGGATCTAGACACGTACTCAAGGAAGTTCTTATAATACAATATTATTCACAAGAATGAGAAATAGTATATAGTAAGGTTTGGGAAAGTGCAATGTATTGCTTAAACTTGCTAACCAAGGCCTTTTCATAGGCTAAGCATGATAAGTCATGCCATTTCAATTGAGTTGAGATGTATTGTTATATACAATATTAAGTATGGATTATAGATTATAGATTATGTCGTAATTGATATCGTATCAATTTTAAATATGTGATAATGCATTCATCGTTTGAGTTTTATTAAAAACTCTTTTATTACTTTATTATATCCAAATAGGTTGTATGGACAACGTTGAACCCTATTAAAGTGAACTGGATTAACATAGTACTGGCCCCTAGTTGCTTATATGAGGTGACGTCTCCAAGTGACTAGAGTGTGATGCGATTGATGGCAAGTTCAAGTGCCATAGAGTCATAAGAGATGACTAGTCGATCACATAGGCAGACTGTATGGGACACTCTGTAGGGCAGAGACCGTTTATAGAGTTCTGGTAATTTTTATAAAGCCTGGTCGTGGCGAGAGCTACTATAGTATTCTTTTGAGTCAATTCTTTGACTAAAGACTATTCGCCCAAGTCGGCACAGTTTCTAATTGACTTTGATTTTTGCCCCAAGCCATTCTGTAAAAAGGGGTGAGTGTGCATCTTTTGGGTCATGATGAACTGTGGGTGTACGAAGGGAATAGTGCGATAGGAATTGTCCAACCCCTTCTCATGGTTATCTAAAATCTCAGGGCCACTCGAGGAGTAGTGAACTGAAAATCCGTGGCCACGCTCGGAAGGTATCTACGGTAGATAATTCCGGTCAGACAGTTATTCTCCAGATCGAGGAAACCACTCAAGATATGATCAAATGCAATTACGATCTGCAATACACCTTGCATTGAGTGGGAGATTGTAATAGGACAAGAGAATTGGTGACGCACACTTGTCTCGGACAAGTGGGAGATTGTTGGAGTATGTGTCCTCAACAATAGTGAGATCACATTATTAAATCTCATAATAAGATTACATAAGGGATGATTCAATTATATAGTCAACTGATCAACATTAATCGATAATGATTGGCTAACTAGAGTTTGACATCACTGTCATTTGACGGTGGTGATCAGCTGATCCCTTAAGGTCACACCTATAGGATGATTCCCAAACAAGAAAGTTAATTAATTGTATATCGATACAAATGAATTAAATCCTTAAATGGAACAAATTTATTTAAAAGTGAGAATTATATATCTTATTGTAATGTAATTAAATAAGATTCAATTTAGTAATTAATTTGTTATATTACTAAAATTGATTAATGTTTATGAAACATTTGAAATAAGAATGATTTGTTAATTATAATTACAAGATGTTGTAGATTATATTAACTAGACTTAATATGACCCATTTTGTATACATGTAATTGTGAATTACTTGTTGAATGTAATTATTTGATTTAATATGATATTTAATTAGTTAAATATGCATTTAAATTTCTAATGACATGTTACTTGTCACATGTCACACATTACAATTGACAAAATATAAATTGTAAAATGGAAGTCCATATTAGCTTAATGAAACCAGTTTTATGGGTGGTTTTAGGGTAATAATGGTTGTTCTTTTTTATGTAAAAAGACTACATAATTTATCTTACACACCTAAGCTAGTCTATTGTCTTTGGTAAGACAAAAAGAAAAGCAATTACCCTTCCCTATGGAGTCCCAAAACCGATGTCCCCCTCTTATACTCTAGTGTAGAGTTTCCTTTATCATTCATTCATATTCTTATGAAAAATGCTCTTCATCTCTCTATCATCTCACATAAAAATAGTTTTTATGCATCATTTTGTTCATAGATCTAATATAGAATATTACTAAATGTGTAGTAATTTTATTAGATTAAAATTTAAGGTAACTAATATTATTATCTAGTTAGTAATAATATTAGTATTGTGAGAAAGTCTTGGGTGCAACTAAGATGACTGTCTCTATACTTGAGACTTGAAGATCTTGGAGGATCATTCCAAATGTATTGAGCTCAAGAACAAGTGAAGGTAGGAGACCTTACTTATGCCCCAAAATTCGAACCACTAACAATGTAAGAAATGTGATTTTTTCCTTCTTATTGTGTTTATGTTGTTGTGCATGCAACTAGATCCACATAAATATAAATTATAAGTAATTTATAAAATGATTAGGTGAGTCTAATAGGGGCATATGAACCTAACACCTTTTTCATGACGGCTTTGATTGGGGAAGCGGAAATTGTGATCGTCTTCCCGTTGAAAAGGACCCTGATTTTCTGATGAAGGGTTGAGGTAACTGCCTTGACGCTGTGAATCCAGGGGCGTCCCAGAAGCATGTTGAAGGAGGGGTCAATGTCAACCACCTGGAAACTGGTATGCCTTTACAAGGGTCCGGTTGTAACGGTTAGTGTGATAAGCCCCAGAACCTTATGACGACTGCCGTTATAGGCGCGTACCCCTTGATTGGTTGGGACCAAATCAGTTTCTTTGATACCTAGTTTATGAGCCGTTTTGAGGGGAATGACATTAACCGTAGATCCGTCATCCACTAGAACCATAGGCAGATTCTTTTTGAGGCACTGTACGGTGATGTATAGGGCGAGGTTATGGTTGGCTCCGAATGGAGGGATATCTTCATCAAAGAAGATGACCGGTTTGTTCAAGTCGGGGACATCCCTTGTCATGTGTGCTACCACTTCTACAGGAGATGAGGTAGAGGGAACAGTCAGTTTTCCCAAGGCTTGTAGTAGAGCTTGTCGATGTTCGAAGGATGTAGCAATCAGTTGCCAAATTGAAATTTCGGCTTTGGCTTTTTGCAGTTGTTTGAGAATTGAATTTTCGGGAGCCTTGGGTTGGGTGTCCCTGTCCGGGACAACCTGGTCATTCGTTGTTGGAACGACCGTTGAATTGTTTGGGTTTTGATAGGGGCGTCCGGACCGGGTAAGATGACCGATCTCTTTTGCCTGTTTCCCCTTTCCCGGGACCATATAAACATCCTCAGCGTCATCTCTCCAGATACCATTGATATCGGGGATCTCGAGGGTACCTCGGAGGGGTATTCCTTGGTGGGTAGTTTTTGTGAGGGAAGTTTTTGTGAGGGTAATTTTTGTGAGGTTGATTATTGTAGGGTTGATTATTGTGGGGTTGATTGTTGTGGGGTTGATTGTTGTGGGGTGCGTGCCAGAATGGTCGCGGGAGCAATCCTTCCTGGTGAGGGTAGTTTCGAGTATTTGGAGGACCCTCCCTCGAGCGTGGTGTTCGTGTTGGTGGGTTGAAAATCAACCGGCGGTAAGCGTCGTCAAGTCGAGTAATCCTTTCGGAGAGACTGGCTATAGCCTCCTCAACGTGTTGGACACGTCAAGCATGGTTGCAGCGCTGAATACGAATACCCCGTCCGAGGCATGCTTCTCCAAGGCATTCACCTCATCGTGAATTGGTAAGATGAGGTGTGAGCAGTCTAAGGTTGGCTCATCGTCGGAGATAGCATGGATTCCCAAAGGGTTTATCTTGTTGTTTGGTTTTGTTGGTGGAGGAAAAGGTAATTCCACTTTCTCGATCATGTCTTGAATGACGTGTTTGAGCTTAAAACAGTTTTCTGTGTCATGACCTTTCCCTTGGTGGTATTGGCAGTAGGCATTGGGATTCCATAAATGGGTCTTCTTAGCCTCAGCTGGGTCCGGAGTGGGTCCGATCGGTTGTAGTTTCCCTTGGTCCATAAGCCTTTTTAGGGCGCTTGCATAGGTTGACCCTAGGTTGGTGAATACCCTTTGGGGGCATTCAGCTCTTTTCGCGGTTGGCTCGAGGAGGTTGACCTCATCAATTTTGTTTGTTTGACCATAGGGGCGAGATCCGGTGGATGTGGATCCCTGGTAGCCTCTACCGGTGGTTTTAGCTAGGACACCCTTTCGGAGGTCGTCTTCGATGAGGGTTCCAAGGATTTGTAGATCTTGGAATGTCTTTATGTTTTGGTATCTCAATAAGTTGGCATACACCGGGCGGAGATTGTTGACAAATTTTTCTACCAAAGTTGATTCACTTGGCTTACTGACCAATTGGGTGCTTACCCTCCTCCAACGGGTTAGGAATTCTGTGAATCCCTCCTTATCATTTTGAGTGAGGACCTCAAGAGTACGGGTGTTGGCCTGGATTTCGACATTTTCGGCATATTGCTTAGCAAACTCAACTGCGACCTCGTCCCAAGTAGTGAGGTTCTTCGGGTCGAGGGAGTAATACCATTGGCGAGGGACCGGTTCCAGGTATGATGGGAAGATCCGGGTGAAGAGTTCCTGTTTGACCCCCTTTATGGCCATGTAGTCTTTGAAGGCTCAGATGTGATTGAGTGGATCCTCTACTCCCTTGAATTTGGGTACATCAGTCAAGGTAAAGTTGTCGGGTAGTTGATCCCCAACGGGTTCAAACCTTCGGTTGTTTTCGAGGTGGATGTTGTTACCCCGGGCTAGGAGTTGTTCTTCCAAGAGTTTGAGCCTTTTCTCAGTCTCAGTCAAAGGCGGAGTGTTGTGTTCTCCAGTTTCCTTGTTTTCCAGGGTGTCGATACGGGTCTCGACACGGTCCAGGGTGACCTTGAGATCAGTGAGCAGGCTGGCTAACTGAGCAGTTGTAACATCTCTGTTGTCATTGTTGTTGTTGGACGAAGCTGAAGACGAGGCCATGGTTCTGAGGCAGAAAAACGGCTCACATTACATCTCAATCCGACACGGTCCAAAGACTGAACGCAGACAACACAAAGGACGGAACAAAGATTAGACTCAACAAGACGAGGACGACCGTGTGTGGTACCTCAGTGCTGACTCGATTTATAACGTGACGGTGTTGACCGGACTTTGACTTGTGTCCAACGTAGTGGCGTGGCGCCGTTGGACGAGTCTCGCGGTGAGACGACTCATAAGTAAAGACCCATAAGTACGCTTGCTTTAACTCGATAGACACGAGGCGGATTTGGAATGGTGGACTGAAGTTTTCGAAAATAGAGATTTTCAAAAAGATTCGTTTGTCGCTTTATGGACGGCTTCCGAAGAATAGGGATCTCTGAAGGTCGGTCAGTTGAAGAGTTGTCTTAAGTTTGTTTTCAAAAGACGGTTTGAGTTAGAGTCGGCTCGGAAAACAATGTACTGTTTGCAGAGACGGTTTTTGAAATTCAAAATTGTATGTTTTGAAAATCGAGTTTTGAAATGTTTGACAAGGTCTCGGGGACGGTGTATGGTCCTCGGGATTTTGAAAATGTCTTGAAAAGGGGTGTGTGCCTTTCTCGGGTTTTGAAAGAGCCATTGTTGGAACGAGACGGATTAATATTTGTGTCTTGACGCGGCGATTATAACGGCGTAAAAAGGTGTTTTGAAATGGTTGTAGAAAACCAGGTTTAAAAATCGTCATTACGACGGCCTAGAAAGGCGTGTTGAAATGGTCGTAGAAAACCGAGTTTGAAAATCGTCATTACGACGGCCTAGAAAGACGTGTTGAAATGGTTGTAAAAAAACCGAGTTTGAAAATCGTCATTACGATGGCCTAGAAAGGCGTGTTTTTTGAAGTGCAACGGTCGGCGAAAGACCGAGGTTTTGAAATGGCCATTATAACGGCGCGAAAGGGTGTTTTTGAAAGTTGAAAATGACACGGAAGGACTTATGATCACATAACACATAAGTACTCGCAGTTTCATTAAATTATGCATAATGCTGACACGGGTTTTGGCTTAAAGGGTGGGTTACACACCAAGCAATCAAACCCCGATTTTCGAGAGGGATACCAATCCAGGCAAAATGTGTAAGGAGGGTGCCCTAGCCTCGTGCTCAAAGGTGATGAAAGCTCTTTGACGAAACAAAAATGTGTAACGTCAACGGCATGCTTGACTCAATCGGGATTTGAAACGCGGGGATGAGAAAACTCACGCCGATGAGACGAGCCAATTGGTCGAAAAGGGTTAGGTTGTGGGCCCAGACAAGGAACCCGACTATGACCGTAATATCAATTAATGCATTTCAACCAAGACCTCGTTCGAGTCTCACCATCTAGGGATCACAAAGACACAAGTGTACTAGTTTTCCCCAGCGGAGTCGCCAATCTGTGGACATGGCCCACCTGCGGATGCCCAGCCGATTTGTGGACACGGCAGTGGTCTTTATTGAAAGCCACGCTCGGCGGCGTAAAAATGCTTTCGTCCGGATCGTTTTAGATCGGTCGGTTTCGTCTCGGCAAGGGTCTCGAAACGATGCAAGAGATGTTCGGAGTCGCCACCAAGCATTTTTGGGATGCTTTGAACCCGTTCGAATCCACTTTATACCTAGGTCAACCAAGGCAAAAAGCTATGTTTGACATAGGTACTAAAGATAAGGAATCGTCCCTCTTTAGCATCCTATCTCTAGAATGACTCTCGTACGCCCTGGATAAGGTCATCCACTATCCAAAGTTTCTGAGTAAGAGATGAAGGTACGTATTGGGAAGCCCTTTAATCGGACACCCAATCTCGCCCGCGGTAGCGGCCTCTACTGATCGATCTTGGTTGGTTAAATGCAAAAGTTGATAAAACGGGTAAATGCATGAATGCGCATCCATGCGTTTAAACCTAACATGTGAGCTTTCTATGTCAGTTGTTTTAATCCAAGTATCAAGTATTTGATGTCGAGTTGGATTTAATGTTGATTTGTATGCAAGACGGAAATTAAACATCCATTTACCGAGTTAGGTTTATGGTGCATAACGTGATCCATTCGTCTTAGTAAGGCGTTTTGCAAATATAGTGTAAAATGGGCAGATTTGTCATCCGATCCGTCCTGTATTCGGGTTAACCGAAGTCAGGATCGTCCTAGAAATCCTGGAAGGGAAACAGACCTTGCATCAGGCAGCCAGTATAGGCGCGAGCCTGTTGGCGATGCAAGTGGGTTTGCCCTGGTTTGAAAATGGAAAAATAAGTGGCCTGTTTAGGCGCGGGTCAACAGACGATGGAAGACGTCTTCTGACCATTGAAAAAGTTCGTAAAATGTATTGAAAAATGGGTGTTTAAACCCGTCTTGATTTGAAAAGGCCGTTTAGGCCGCTTTTGTGCTAATTTGAAGAACGAGACTTGAATAATCGTCATTGTTTTGAAAATATTTGATGTCGGGTTCGGTTTTGCAAAACTATTCATGTTTAAAAATGGAAAAATAAGTGGCTTGTTTAGGCGCGGGTCAACAGACGATGAAAGACGTCTTCTGACCATTGAAAGGGTTCGTAAAATGTATTAAAAATGGGTGTTTAAACCCGTCTTGATTTGAAAAGGCCGTTTAGGCTGCTTTTGTGCTAATTTGAAGAACGAGACTTGAATAATCGTCATTGTTTTGACAATATTTGACGTCGGGTTCGGTTTTGCAAGCTTGACATGAATAGTTTTTAAAATGATTATGAACTAATTGTTTTAAGTTCATTTGTTTGTAATTAGCCAACGTTCATCATCGTACTCGGGTTAAAATCCGACATGGTATGTAGAACCAAGGATGATTTTGTGTTGGTGAGTAATACATTTGTTTTGGAAATGTAGAGAAATGAGAAAGGTTTTAAAATACCCTTCAAAATGTAAAGAAATGAAATAAAAGGCTTTAAAATACCTTTTATAATGTAATTAACGAAATATTATCACCGAAACACGGATTAAACCGTCATGGTATTAGGAACAAGGGTGAAAAATGTTTCAAGGTTAAAAACTTGTCATAAAAAAATGGCTTGAAATATTTGAAATGGTAAAAACCGATTACAAATATGAAATGAAAATAAAGGGGAAGAAGAGACCAAACACGGTTGGATTTAAGGTTGAGGGGGCTTTAGGCGCGAGCCTTGCTGCTACATAAGCAGCCTCTGCCTCAACCGAAAATCCGGTTTTGGCGCATTTATCCCATATTTGGATTACGTTATGCATGTTTTAGCATGTTATAGTCATGAAACAAATGAAAAACATGATAGAAGAAGATTTTTACACCCTCATACTTACATGCTAGGCTTGAGACGAGAAATCAACGAAAGTGTATCAACTTGTTTTGTCGCAAAACTCGGTTTGAAAACCATTTTAGCAAAGTAAAAGAGTGTTTTAAGTTTAGTGATGGTGTAGTGGTCGAGATGGTCGATCAAGTGATTTAATGCACGATGATGGTACCAAACAATGTGTAAGGCTTGTGTTTACGATCGGTAGGTCGTAAACACGTGTCGCTTTGTGACTTGAGAAGTCGACTCTAGAATTTTAAGAGAGAGGAGAGGGGGCGGACGCTCGCGTAATTCTCAAATGGTGGCATTTGAGGGGTATTTATAGGAAAATGGGTGGTTATGTGCGTTTTGAGCGACGTGGCCGCATGGGCTGCTTGAAGAGGCGCGAGCCATTTCGCGCGTCTTCGAGGTGTCTCGTCACTATCACGCAAGTGTAATCATGATTTGTTCTATCCTTGGATTTGGATGAACTTGATTTGTACTTGACCACTAAGGATTCCGGGAAACCTTAACATGAAAGTATTTGAAAAGTTTGTTTTTTGTGTTTGACTCGGTTTGACTAGTTGTTAGAGTCGGGATTTGAATTTTGAGTCGGTTTTTGGTCCGGTGTCGGTTTTGACTCTAATTAGTGTCATTGTGACCTCGTCGTCATGCATTAAATACTCCAGGTACTTTTGAAAAGTTTTGAAATGTTTTATTTTCGAAATCGTTTTAAGTTTTCCGACGTATAGTTGTACAAAACTGTCGATCAAACACTGCGATTCCTAAGCATGTTGTAGTCCGATAATCATCGGGTGTTTGTTGGAGACTCGACAGATACTGGGTATCTACACCAAGACTAATGTTTGCCGAACTACGATGCAAATTTGATTCCGTCACAACGGATACGTAGGCGCCAAAGGATAAGGCTCAATCTGGAATATATGTAAGTATATGGGTTGACGACTAATGATGATGATTCAATGCAACAGAAGCAAGAAGCAATCTCCATGCAAAGTTTCAGGTATGATCTCTTCTTATGGCTGGCGAGCTTACATACGCAAGTCTAATGGACTCTAAACGACCCGCGGAATCCTCAAGTCGAGAGGGACCTGGGGTATACTTTGACTTTCGCCTTGTCCAAGCCTCAATCAAAGTGGGGGCTCTGTAGATACTTGTATTCGTCGATATTGGAATTTGCAGAAATCCTGACAAAACACCCGGTGATGATAGGACACATGTTTACTTACATTGCTCGTTAGCGGATTTCGTTTAGTGATGCGGGACAAGCATTATTTGACGGTTTTATAATTTAAATGAAATCTAAATTATTTTGAAATAAGTGAAATTTATTTCATTGGTTTATATATTTTGGGAAAATTGACAAGAACAATCCCACCTTTTACCTATCTTCCTAAAATAATCCCATCTTTTCTTATTCTCAAAATAATTTCACCTTTATACTCCATCTTCTTAAAATGAGCTGTATTTAAATGTAACCTATAATATTAGGTCAAGGGTGGGTTTTCACACCCTTTCAAACCAAAAAAGTGTGTTTCTCTCTTCCCCTCTAATAGTCCATCCTGCATTATTCATCCTATTTAATTCCTACACTACAAATAATCCACCATTTTCACACCTCCATCACCACCTTTAAACTTCCCTGCCCACCACCGATTGACGTCGGCGTTGAATCGAGCTCGTGAAGACCAAAAATAGACCTTGCACTAATCATTCTACCGTAAGTAGCCACAATTGAGCAGCCCAATCATAATAAACACCTGGTAATCTTAACTTAAATCTCCAATGTCAATTATATTTTTTTTTTTGTGGTATTGTTAAAGGAGAAATGTGGTAGTGTTAAAGGAGATGAAATGGAACTAACCAAATCCAATTCTAACTTCAACCGTAACATGAAATGGATTTAACTAAGGGACAAGTAGGCACAATTAGGTATGCAAAATCCTAGATGTTTTACAGTAGTAAATTGGGCTTCATATATTGCTGCATCCCCATTTTTTTACACAATACCCTTTTTTCCTATTTTATGGGAATTGGACTAATCAATTCAACCACTTATTATGACAAGACGCAAACAAAGAACAGTTTGTACTCCAAATTGGGCATTAGCGTGTTATTACAAAATGTCGAAGGAGAAATGTGGGAGAAGCAATAAAGGTAAGAATTAGCTGATGACGGTGGAAGAATTGAAATCAAAAGAAATAAATGTTCATGATTGGTAAATGTAAATAGTTTTTTTTTTTGGCAGCCATAAAGAAAGATATACCTAACTACGCATTGCCTCACAAGCGAGGCCATGAGCAACAGTATTATAGGCCCTAGGAATATAACTAAAAGCTAAGCAATGGAAAAACGCGAAAAGTTCCTGAATATCCTCAACGATGTCAACAACTTGATGGTGAGGTCTCTCAAGCCCAGCCAGAAGAGCCACCAGAGAAAGACAATCCGTAGAAACCTCCAAGTGGTGATAGTTGTGATCAATCGCCCATCGAAGTACCTCTCTAATCCCCAAACCTTCAGCTTGCAATGCTGACTCAGCTGACACCCGTTTCCTTCCGGTGAAAATAATCTCCCCAACAGACGAAAACCCAACCCAACCAAGTCCCCCCTTATCGACGTCCTTCCAACCGGCATCAACCATGATTCACACATGATCGCACCCCATTAAAGATCCCACAACACAAACAGGTTTACTCTCCCGCACCCATTGAAGCCATTCAGCCTTCATAGATGAGTAATTCCCATCTCCTGGCACCATATCCTCCTTTTCTCTACTACTCACCCTCAACGCCTTATCCGCCGTATCAACTACAGTTGACCATAACGTGAAGAACATTAGTGGGTGGAAAGACAACCCCTGAAAGAGAACCCTATTACGGGTACTCCATATGCATGACACCATAGCCAAGAACCTGATGAGTCTTGACTTAGCATCATCCAGGTTACCCAAAAAATAAATCCACTCAATAATCCATTTTTGAATACTTAAATGTATACCGTTCTCTACCCGAATTCCTAGCTCAGACGAGGCACATAGACGTCGCGACACAGGACAGTCGCGAAAAAGATGCTCCATAGTTTCTTGCCCCTCGAAATCACAGAAATGACAACCTGTACCATTACCTAGGTTACGCCTTGCAAAATTAACTCCAGTCGAAAGAGAATCAGTGATGATTCTCCACACCAGGATTTTCCATACTTTTGGTCCCGGGAGGTGCCACATCGTTTTTTTACAGAAGAGTCTTAATTCATCATCAATCCTCGTCTTATCTTTAGTTGTTGCCCGTCGTTCCATAAACTCATTGAAAAGTACCCCATACCCACTCTTGACGATATATTCCCCAAACCCAGTATGCAGCCAATAAAGCTTATCCTCAACCCATGAATTACATATAGGAATAGCAAGGATATGTTTCGCACTCTCTTCCGAAAAAAGTGTCCTAATTAAAACATCGTTCCATGAAGTACCTGCGGCATTATTAGCCTGTGTCTGCAAATTCCGTATTTGCAGATTACGAAGTCCAACGTGCTCTAAATCAAGAACGCCCATATTAGGCTCCGGACAATCACCATTAAGCCAACGTGTTGTCCAAACATTTAAATTCGAGGCCAAACCTGGTTTCCATCCTATATGTTGCCTAACAAATTCTAACCCTTGTAAAACACATCTGGCTCAACAAGAGAAATTAGTCCCACTCCTCTGAGAAGTAACATAGCCATCAAACCTACCACCCATTAATTTCTGCCGGAACACACGTGTGAAATGGGTGTCCGAACCAGAAATGATCCGCCATCCAAGCTTTCCTAACATTGCCATATTTACACATTCAATGTTTCTAATGCCTAGACCTCCTTCACTCTTTGGGAGACTCAAGAATTTCTGACTGCACCAATGAATAGGTTTCCCCAATTTATTTCCAGCCCACCAAAAATGTGACAATAAAGAATTAACCTTATTAGTCACACTTACCGGTATTTTAAATACCGATAAAAAGTAATTAGAAATGTTCGATAGGACAAAATTAATTAGAGTAAGCCTTCCAGCTGGAAAGGGAAAAATTCCGTTCCAAGAAGAGACTCGCTTCATAACCAGATCAATAATACTCTTAAAAATCTCCCTTTTCGATCCTAGGAATTCCGTGGGTAGACCAAGATAATTTCCAAGACCTTTATTACCGGCAATCTTGAGATTTCTAATACTACGCCGCACACTTCCAACAGTGGTACTTGGACTAAAAAGAATATCTGATTTATCTTCATTCATAATCTGTCCCGAAACTTGGCAATACACTTCTAGAATCTGCCGTAAAGTAGCTGATGAGTGTCCTTGATCCTGAAGAAAGAAGATTGCATCATCCGCAAAGAATAAATGAGTCAAAGCCCTTTCTTCACGACACAAACAAATTCCCTCAAGCGACCCATCAAGCGTAGCACGCTCCAATTTACACGATAACGCTTCCATACAAAGCACAAAAAGATAAGGAGATAAAGGATCTCCTTGCCTTAAACCACACATTGGATTAAAAAGCCTTAACGGTTGACCATTAAAAAGAATCTGATAAGAAACCGTCATAACACAATTCATAATTAACCGTACTAACCTCTCAGGGAACCCCACCTTAATCAAGACAGCTCTAAGGAAATCCCAATTCACCCGATCATATGCCTTACTCATATCAGCCTTAAAGGCAAAACGACCATATTTTCCTTTCTTATGAGTGTTAATTTTATGAACCGCTTCATGTGCCAGCAAAATATTATCCGAAATTTGTCTTCCCGGCACAAATGCATTTTGAAATTCACCAACCAAGTATCGCATCACCTTACCCAAACGGTTTGCAATACATTTCGATACGATTCTCATAAAGACGTTGCATAAGTTAATCGGACGATAGTCACCCACACCTTCCGGATTATCATTTTTTGGCACCAAAGTAATGAAAGTCCTATTAAGTTCCGTCAGCACCATACCCGAGTTAAGGACAGACAAGGCCGCCTTAGTGACATCTTTCTTAACAATGTACCAACATTTTTGATAGAAAATTGCAGGGATTCCATCCGGACCAGGTGACTTTAACGCACCCATTTGGAAAACAGCACTTCTAACTTCCTTAGATGTGAATGGTCGATTCAGCATATCACCATCATCACTAGAGACAGATTTATTGAAGCTATTTAGGAAATCATTTCTTACTCCAGTGCTAGTCTCATTATCAATCTGAGACACAGGATTATAAATGGCACAGAAGGAATCATGAAACATATTACCCACTGTCGCCGGATCATAAATCCATTGGCCATCACGAGCTTTAACCCCTAATATAAAATTCCTTCCCGCTCTGTCTTTAACCCAATTAAAGAAGTATTTAGTACACGTATTACCCGCCACCATCCACTTCAATTTAGCCCGTTGTATCCAAAAGACCGCTGCAGCTCTCAATTAGAATTCTAGGGTTCTTCTAATGCCCAATGAATTTCCCAGAAACAAAGCAGTTTTTAGATATTTGTGTGGTTAATTATTATTTTATTGTTGATGAACCTTAAGGAACCAGCTCTCAATTAGAGAGGAAAAGCTCTCTCTAGAAACAAGAGAGAGAAAGTTGTAAATAGTAGTATAGCACTATAATGAGGTTAAAGACTAAAGAAGAATGACTTGAAAGAAAAGTAAAAAAACAAAAGTAACTGGTCAAACAAGTAACAAGTCATTTGCTTTGTTTATAGAAGATAGGGTATAAAGGTGAGACTATTTTAAGATTAATAAAAGGTGGGATTATTTTAGAAAGAGAGGGGAAATGTGGGATTATTCTTGTCAATTTCTTCTAATTTTTATAGGTTTTGCGCGACTTGTGTATCCATCATGGCAAGATCTCTATCAGTATGATTTTACGAAACATTTTTAATTCATCTGCTCCTCGTTTCACCTCTCAGGTATGTCGATTTCTTTCTTTCTTTTTTATTAGCTCATTCGATTTTGATTTTTTCCCCTGGCATTCCGAGTTTTATGATGGTCTCAAATTAAATTGAGAATGATGTTTGTGTATCGAAAAGGGTTTTATAGTTACAAAGTTTTGTTGTACTAATAATTTGATGCGTCGCAATGTTACCAGATATCGAAATGTTGTGTCTTTAGGTTTTATACATGACCTGCCATTGGAGGATTGCATACTTGATGTGTGTTGCAGTTCTATGAATCCAGCTAATATTGTCTCAACTCATTAGATTAGTGATAGATACTCTTCACCTTTTATGTGCTTCAAAATTTACAACAGATGAGAGGGAGCACAATGTCAAAATGTTCAAATAAGGAACACGCTTATCATTACTGAGTACTAATTAGACTATCGGTGTGATGCATGGTTACCGAATTCGCTCGGTTCCCTACGAGTCGCGAATTGTTAAAAGCGAATTCAATCATGTTGCTTACTTGATTTTCCAATAGATCTGGGAAAATAATTATTTTCTAATGATCTGGGAAAATAATTTGATTTATTTGAAACCTTGAAGGATAGCGAAAGGGAAGGGAAGGGATGAGGTGAGGTGAGAGTTTAGAGGTTGAGAGGTTGGTTGGGAAGGGGGTGTGCTGGTGTCGAGAAACTGTTTGGTTGTGGGGTTGAAAAGGGGAGTAAGGTGTACTGGGGTTGTGCAATGGAGGATCATATGTGCATATATACATGTTTGGCATTGAATATGCTACGAAATGTTGCTGATTTTTAGTGATATTTTGTACTTTCATTGGATTGATAAACAAGAATGTTTATCTGACTGGTTATATATAACATAAGTAACGGACATGAAATAAAGATATGATAATCTGGCGTTTTTGGTTTCATAAAATGTAAAATATGCCTAGTTTAGTGTCAATATATGGTTATACTTGGGGTGGAGAAGTGTCATGGTACAACAACGCTTTAATTGTGTCGGTGTTTAGTGTTTTCTTAACTGGCCAGTGGCCACATGACGTTAAATTATACGCCTAAAATTGAATACCTAAAAGCTAT
The DNA here is from genome assembly GCF_048544455.1 of Silene latifolia. Lineage (NCBI taxonomy): Eukaryota > Viridiplantae > Streptophyta > Magnoliopsida > Caryophyllales > Caryophyllaceae > Silene > Silene latifolia. The sequence goes on from NC_133531.1 coordinate 119,390,295, forward strand.
TTATAAGACCGTTAATTTTGTGATACACTCACGTTTGACCCTTGAGTTTCTTCGTCATTACACTTGGGTAGTATTTACACCTGACTTTTGCTATTGGCATGAGAAGTATTAGACTATTAGCCATTCTCGTGTCTCTTTTTATTTTTGTAGAGGGCTAGTTTCTTTCTATTAGTTAAGGTGTTTGTCTTCATCTCTAATTTTCAAGTTATAAGCTTAATCCAAGTGTCGGTCTGTCACAGGTATCTGGGGCATTTTACCAGAATGGAGTGAAGTACTCAACTACTGTGTCCAATGACCCTGATACATATGAAGATTTCAGGCCGACCAGTAAGCATGAGAGTTCAGACCTTTCTGCCAAAGATGTTGTTGATAAGGTTGCTTTTGTTTAACAACTTTATCACTTTTGACCTCATGATTCTCACGTGTATTTTATTTGCTTACCATCAATTTTTTTTCTTTTCATTATGGTGATACCTTGCATGCCTTCTTACATATCATGAATTGCACTTCCAGGATGTCAAGGAAAATCCTGTTATGATTTATATGAAGGGGAACCCTGACGTGCCTAGGTGCGGTTTTAGCGCTCTTGCTGTAAGGGTACTGAAGGAGTACAGTAAGTTTTCTGCCATTTCATGGGACTTCTGTTCCTAGTGTTTCATTTACTTTCCTCTTACGGACATCTTGATCTTTATATGCTTAAATCGTAAAAGGTTATTCGAGAACAAATCTATCACCCGTTCACTCGGCTGTATTTGTTGCGATTGTTTTGGAAGGAGCATGGCCAAATAGGAGGTGGGGGAGGAAGTTAAATCGTTGGTTTACATTGCTGTCTTGTAGCACTTGGCTCAAAATGGTCTGCCATGAATAGTATAAACCGTTTCTAGTGAAAGAGCCATCAGCATTCTTTGTGAACAAGGATTAAAGTTTGGAGGTGCCGCATTGGAAAGTGGCAAGAAATTAAAGGTCTTTGAGTGATGCATTCTGCAAAATCGCAATTTCCCTGTGTTACTTAGACACTCCGACATGGTGTCGTGTCGGAGTCGGGTTGGAGTGTCGGACGCGTAATTCCTGAAATTTTAGGATATGTGGACACGACACGTAATTCCTAGAACTTCTTATATAATCGTTATCCACCGCATGTCCACCGTGCAGAAGCTACACTAGTATTAACGTGTCAGCGCCGTGTTGCAAGATGGCATGTCTAGGACGTGTCAAGTGTTGTGTCCACTCGCGACATGTCTGGAGACTGCCGTATCGACGTAACACAGCAATTTCCAATATGCATTTTGCTGCATGCCCACAAGTTAAATTAACTATCAACATTTATTGTTGCATTCATTTCAAAAATGCAGACGAGAATGTGGAGAAAATAGAAAACTTGGACAGTAGGTGACTAAAAATTCTCCCTTTGACACGTGTGCGTGTGTGTGTTACTCCCGCCTTCCCTAAATTTAGAGTATGATGCCATGTGCAACTTTCTCGTGTGCTACTAGGCTTCTTCAGTGCACTGCTGTGATTTTATGCTTCAGATTTGATATACTTTAATTTGTACAAGTACCAATTTAGCATGCTTCATTGGGTTAATATCGGTGAATATATACTGCATAAATTTGCATTTTGAGTTGTTACCATAGGGGAACCTATATCTGTGGCGAATAATTTTATGCTAACAGCCGTCCATGTTGGGGAGTACTTTTTGAATGTTTTCTTAGAAAAACGGTTTGGGGGATTGTCCGTAAGAGTAAGTATGGGTGCCTGCTTTTCTCGTAATTTGGCATTCATCTCTTTGTTGGATTTTGTAGCCTTGTATGGTTGATCCTTTTTTTTTGTCGGCAAAGCCAAAAAATATACACTCGTAGAGTCGTAGTTGGCTTCATTCTGCTCATTACAGTAATACTTTTCTCGAGCATTATAGCCTTTGCTGTTTCTTTACTTCTAGAATTTCTATTATATTTATTTATTTATTTGACATTTTGGAAATGAAATTCTATTGTTTCCATCCTTCACACTAAATTGCTATTTGTAGATGTTCCTTTTAGTTCAAGAAGTATACTGGAGGACATGGAGCTGAAGGAAGCTGTTAAATCCTACAGGTAATACACCAAGCACAGGCAGAAACTTTTTATTTCTACTTTTATTTTTAATTATTTTTTCTAAAGTGCGTAATTTCTGTTTGTTTGAGTTAACTTAGTTACGGAGTTGGGGCTCATATGCTTTTATTATCTATCAAATGTATATTGTAGTTGATCTTGTTCCTTTCTATGTAGCCACTGGCCCACATTTCCACAAATATTTATCAAGGGAGAATTCGTTGGAGGTTCAGACATTATTCTTAATATGCACCAGGTAGCCTTATCTTAACACATTTTGTTTTAGAATAGTCAATATAGATGAGATTATCTGCTTACATATCCACCTTGTTCAGACTCGCGAGTTAAAGGAAAAGCTCAAAGACGTTCCTGCCTCGGAGAAATCTGAATAAGCATGTTAGTGGTGCTCTGTCGAGTCCAATGTTATACTATCGTCAATTTTGACAATAGCAGAGAGCGTGTTTCTTTTCCAGTTCGTCGTTCAACTTGTGTTGCAAATATTAGTCACGTTGGAGTATACCCATCACCTGATGGTTCACCTAGATTAATCATAAGGCAAATGTTTGTCATTTGTTTTAGAACAGGGGTATAATTTGCTTGCGAATTGTTTGGAGAACACACAAAGGATCTACGATTTTATTTGTAATAAGGGATACAAGCATGCATCATACACGTGCATGGTAAGCACGAGACTTTATGGTAATAGTAGTAAGTGATCCTCAATTATTATATATTATCAATGCATCTTAAAACGAGAGTATGCCCATTTAGGAGATAATCCTAAAATGGGAGTTAAGAGTAGCAGCAGGGTTGTTGGCCATGCGATTGATGGTGGCGTTTGTCTTGATCTTTCCATCCTCTTCTATCACTTCGACAGTAGGGTTAGCTATATCTAGATTCCGTTGGATGGAGTACCAAGTTTGAGACTCAATGTAGTCCCTTGGGCCGCACTCAATGTAAACCTGCAGGGAAAAGTAATCAAAAGCTTTAATATCCATGATGCATTCATGTTGTATCATACAAATTGCAAGCTGAATTACGTACCCTGTTTGGAGAGTTTGGAGGGTTATGGTTGGCAGGTGCATCCCAGGCCAAGACAATTGCATACGGTTCTTCAGTCCGGCTGGGCATAGTATACACCACGGCTCCCTTGGTGCCTTGATCACCCTTTCGATGGACAAATTGTGTTGCGCCATTGTAGGGAATAGGATCAGGCAAGAAGGTAAAAGAGCCAGACCAGCTGTGGGAGGTGATAAGGTTCATGTTAGTCCAGGTGTGGTTAAATATGGTGCCGTAAGTTGCATCCTGTGGCTGATTCACTGTCTGCTCCCCAACCCTTTGCACTTGCACTGAAGCCATGCCTGAAATTTACGCAGCTTTGGTCATGTTTATGGTCAATCAATGTAAATTGAATGCGGATTCAAATTCATTGGATCTAAACTAGGATCCATTTTCGCAACGTTTACAATAATTTGGACATGACAACAACGCATCTGAAATAAACCGAGTGGAAGTCACTTCATTCAAACTCTACCTCAATTATATAGCATGAATAAACTAAATAAAACCATCTTACCTAGACCCCCTAGAGTGTAAAATATATTTACTGATGAAAATAAATGCTGGCTCCTTGACTTGTGTCTGTAGCTATGCACCAAGGGTTGCCTAATCGTTTGCGTTTTTATAGGGACGATGAGTATTTTCAGGCAGTGGTTCGTCTTTACAGAATTACAGGCTAATTACGAATCTTTCTTTTTTTCTTTTTCTTTTTTATTTTTTTTTTTTTATCACGAATCCATTATTTTATTTTTGGTTGGATGAAGAATATTTGTTTCGATATTGTTCTAAATGCACTTTTTTTTTTTTTTTAAATGAGCGCAATATGTCACGTTAAGAACCTCCAGCCTCACAGATAGTCAGAGTTGGAGTAAGATGCTTCTTACCACTTTAGCTAACTCTTGTTCTATATTGTTCTCTAACATCTAGGTAGCAGAGACACTCCTAATCGGCATACTCGTGCCGGACACGACCCTCGTCGGAAATGCGTTAAAACGTGTCGGACACCTTTAAAGCCGTGTCTAACTTTCTTCTTTTCTTTGGTTACGTGTCCGACATGTGTCCATGGTATTTGGATTTTGGACACATTTCAAAAGGAATCAAATTGAATTTAAGGTGAATGGTGTAGGTTGTTTTATGGTGGAATTTGGTGGGGAAATAAGTTGAATTTGGGGCAAATGATGTTCTTTACACCAATAATGAGAAGTCGAAAGAGATTGATTATAAGTTGGATTTTGGTTTTGGAAATAAGAATGGAGTTATAATCAATGTCAAATTTTCCCTTCAATTATTTAAATTTAATATACAAAATGCTTTTTCAAAAATAAAATAGTACATATATTATAAAGTATATATTTTATTAAATTTAACTAACATGTTTCGTGTCCTAAATTACATGGGATGTCGTGTTACGTGTCCGTGAGTCAGTGTCTGTTTCAGTACTACCCAGTTCTCTGTATAGTTTTCAGAATGACGCACATTTAAGGAAAAGAAGAACAATATACGTGAAGATGGTTTTTTTTTTTTTTTATTAATGTGAGTTGGCAGAACAAAGATTATAGGTAGGGATGTTAATGGGGCGGGGTAGATGCATAGGAAGGGTATCCCGCTCCCGTATTCGCGAACTATAATGCGTACTCACAACCGGCTCACGACTCGTGCGAGTGGAACTTTTCAAACCCGCACCTGTCCCGCGGGTACATATTGACCCGCCAAATTACCTTTTCCTCATAAAAAAATTTTTATAAATATAGTTCTTGAATCTAAAACGTACTAGTCTCACACAATTTATACAAATGCATCTCCACAAAGGGGTCTAAAATAGTTTAACATTCAATTAATTAGTATATAAGTTTTCAAACAATGAATAAAAAAATCATTCTCCAAGGTAAATGGTTTTCAATCAATCCTAGTTTGGTTAGTATAATTACTATATTTACTATATAATAGCGTATGAATAAGTGAGGCAGATGAAGTAAAAATAGATCTTCAATGAGGCGGAATAAACAAACTTTGTTACTTATTAGAAAATAAAGATCGAAATATTGCGACAAGTAAAAATCAATACCTTATGAAATAGGCTTAATAAATTGTATAAATACAATTGTTTTTGTGGCTCCGTAAGCATGTTTTGCCTAGTTTGCTTAAATGAGTTTCTATTTTTTAAGCTTAATTTTTAAAAGTAGTTTTCAAGAAACAGAAACATCAAATTGAAGCTTCTATTTTTATGGGCAAAAAAAATGTTATTTGAGCTTTTGAGAATCTACTATTAGCTTTTGAACTTTATGACATGTTTGGCCAAAAAGTGTTTTTAAGTCTAAAAACACTTAGAAAAAGAAGGCCAAACACACACGAAGATACCCCTTATTGCTTGTCCACGTAGAAATGACAAGAATTGGATCCCCTTTTTAAGTAAGAATACCACCACTGAATTTGATGTATGCGAAAGGCTTTTAGAGTAGAAAAGTAGTTAAGATAATGATTAACCTATTAATGAATCACTAGTTTTAAATTCGTGCAAAAAATATACGGGCCGTATTATTGGTAATAGTAGGCGCAATTTGTTGAGGTTCATTATCTCATCTTCTTATGAGCCGTAAATTTCAATTCTAGACTATATATGATGGTCTTAGTGTTACATCATCTCTTCTTTGTATCGCTTTCTTGATGTTAACCACATTAATTTATCCAGTGTATTCTTTTTTTTTTTTTTTTTTTGACAACAATAAACTATCATATTAAAATTGAAAACACAATACAGGAATTGTTAGCCTGTTGCAAGGCTTACAGACCACAAACTACGAAGGGCAAACAAAGTACGGATCCTGAAAACAGAGTTCCGTACAGTAATTGGTACTGGCAGTAAGTTTGCCAGAACGGAGGATAGTTTTCGACATGTAACTCGGAAGCTAACGTTGCTGTAATCCATGCGCTGAGCATAACGCATAGCCAGAAGGAGGGCTCTTGCAGACGCATCAGTTGAGTTTTCGGCACGTATTTCATGTGAAAATAAGCGGCCCAAAGCGGAATCCCAAAAGGAGCAAGTGAAGATTGTTGAAGCACTATGACGTTGTGTAGAGACGGTTATCCAACAGCTACCAGATTGATAGGAAGAGGTACCTGTGATAGCAGTAGGAGAGAAGCATAGAGCAGGAGTCGTGAATAATGATCTACCCATTTGCAACTGAGTACAAGAACTTACCAGTTCGTCGGTGAGTCGATAAACAAAGCCAGGATGAACAGGATGGTTTTGAAACACAACAAGATTATGCGAGGTCCATATCGCTCGGATTAAAGAGCAAAAGTAAATCAAGCTGTAGTCCTTGTTCTGCCGCAAAGAATGATGAGAAAGGTAAGATAATAAATCCGCAGCCCAAGTGCCAAAGGGTGTAAGGGGGTTCGCCATGGAGTTGATACCAAGCCAGCAAGACTTCCATAAATGTTGTGTTATCAAACAAGATCTAAATAAGTGATCCATCGATTCAACCGAATTATGACAGAAGTGACATTCCTGTGCCACATTCAAACCTCGTGAAAGTAAATTTGCATTAGTTGGCAAAATATTGTGAGCCATACGCCAGAGAAGCAAAGACAACTTTCGTGATAGCGTTTTCTTCCAGACAATATGCCAAGGAAATCGCGGAGCACTAGATCGAACAGAGGAACCAGACGAAGTTTGTGACCAGAGGAAACAATACCCGGACTTGGCTGAATAAGAGCCATCTTTCGTAAATTTCCAATAAATAAAATCATCAATCTCAGGTACGGGAGGTTCCATAGCAATGATTACCTTTGCCGTTTGTGTCGAAAAGTAGCGGAAGAGCATTGTTGAATTCCAATCCCCAGATGGCAAAATAAAGGATGATAAAGGTGGTAGTGGCTCTTGACATTGTGGATTAGGAGTAGGTAGCTCGCCATGAACCCATCTACTGGACCAAATGTTAATCAACTTACCACTTCCAATTTTCCAACAGATAGCCTCTTTAAATAAATGCACAGAACGGCAAATCCCTGACCAAGCGTAAGAAGCATTTAAAACCAAAGACTTGGACTTCGGAATAGGCAAATCCTTTTGATATTTAGCCGTCCAAAATTTTGCAAGTAAAGAAGTTGGTTGAGAAGTTATGTGCCAGAATTTTTTAAGGAGTAAGGCTTGGCCCAGCACGAAAGTATTTTTAATACCAAGACCGCCATATGACTTGGGAGTCTGTAAAATATCACGACGAAGCCAGTGAATCGAATTCTTGTTCCAGTCACTTCTCCACCAGAAAGCAGTGATCAGAGCGTCAATCTTTCTACAAACCCCATGCGGTATAGGAACGCAGGAGAGGATATGGTTGAAAGAAGCCAACAAGATAGAAGATATAATAACAAGTTTGCTTGCTTGACTCAAATGAAGCGCAGACCACGAAGCAATGCGAGTAGTCAACTTGTCAATTAAAGGGAGAAACGGTTCCAATTTCTTGCGAGGAATATCAATTGGAACTCCCAAGTAGTCACCAAAATGAGAGACCGTAGGCATCTTTAGAATTGACTTCATGTGTGTCTGAAAATCAGCTGGTGAATTCAGACTGAATTTGATGTAGGATTTATCCAAGTTAATCATTTGGCCCGATACAACTTCGAATTCCTTCAGCAAATCTCTTTTGACTTCAAAAGAGTTAGGCGTGGCTTTACAGCAAAGTAAAGCATCATCCGCAAAGAACAAGTGTGACAAAGTGGGTGCATATCGCGAAATTTTGATTCCCGTAAATTTTTTTGTCCTTTCGGCCATGGACAACTAACGAGATAAGACCTCCATGCAGAGAATAAACAAATACGGCGAAATAGGGTCACCTTGACGTAGACCAGAAGTAGGCCGTAAAATAGTTGAAGGAGTCCCATTTATAAGAACACTGTAAGAGACTGTGGAGATGCATTCCCAAATAATGTCGCGCCAGTGAGTAGGAAACCCCACATGGCGCAGGACCGCCATAAGGAAGTGCCAGGATACTCGGTCAAAAGCCTTGCTCATGTCTAGCTTCAGTACTGCATAACAATTAGTACCCTTCTTGGTTTTGTTAATATAATGCAGAACTTCATGAGCAACAAGGCATCCATCCGACATTAGACGACCCGGAATAAAAGCTTGCTGTGAATCCAAAATAATCGAAGGGATAACAAGCTTGAGTCTGTTTGCAAGGCACTTAGAAGCTATGCGGTAAATAACATTGCATAAGCTAATAGGACGATACTGAGAGACCAGCTCAGGATGATCGGTCTTTGGGATGAGGACAATGTGCGTGTTATTCCATTCCTTGAGCATAACCCCAGAATTCAGGAAATGAAGTACAGCCGCAGACACAAGAGAACCAATTTGAGGCCAAAAGAACTGGTAGAACCGGGGTGTGATCCCATCTGGACCAGGAGATTTCGAACCATTCATAGTGCGCAGTGCTCGAAGAACATCAATATCAGTGAATGGTGCAGATAAAATGGAGCTGTCTGCCGAGGAAAGCGACGGCAAGTCCAAAGGCAGAAGAAAGGATTCCAAAGAGGTAGAGGTTGATGCAGCCGACGAAATTGTAGGTGCACACAAAATATTCTTAAAGTAAGATAGAATTTCATGCTCAACTTGTTCCGGTTCATGTAGCCATATCCCAGCAGGTGTGCGAATTGAAATCAGCCGTTGTTTAACAGAACGCTGTCGGACTCGATTAAAAAGAAATCGAGTTGGCAACCCATCTAATACCTCATTGCGAAGCTTAACCCGCTGGGCCCAATATCCATGTTGTTTAGAAATGAGCTGAAGACGATTAGAACGTAGCAATTGGAAATCATCAGCAGAATCAAAATCCGAAATATCCGTGGCCGATAGTTCAAGGTCCTTCTCAATGCACGACCAATTTATGCCATATGTAAGACGATGTTGAAGAACCCATAGTAGGATAGCAAATCTCACGGTAGCTAGTTTACGGGAAAGAACAAAAGGTAAAGAGCCGTGGATTTGGGTTTGAAAGGCTAAAGTGACAAGGGAGACAACTTATGGAAGGTGTAAACACCAGTTATCAATACGGTAAGGGCGTTTGTAAGTTTTTTTTGCATGGAACGATCGTAAAATGATCGGGGAATGATCAGAAATGAGAATAGGTAAGTTTAGAAGAGAGGTTTGAGGAAAAACGTCAAACCATTCCTGCGTTGCATAAGCCCGATCAAGCCTTTCCATGATACAACTATCACCTAACTGTCCATTCATCCAAGTGAAGCGAGGCCCAAAGAAAGGAATGTCCACCAAACAGTTTAGAAGTTTCCATGTCGTAAAATCAACCTGACCGCGTATAGAGCTGGAGCCACCAAATTTGTCAGAGTGTAATTCAACCTGATTAAAATCCCCAATTACAAGAAAAGGGGTACAACCCAAAATAACATTAGATATCCGATCCCATAAATTCGAACGATACGGAAACATAGATTCCCCATATATGAACATAATGTACATATCATTATACACACCCTCAGGATGCACCAGTGTATTCTAGTACTTATGATTCCGCGATTAAGTCTTCCTACATTAAACACGTTAAACTAAATTAAACAATGTGAATCACATACAATTGATTGTTCTTTCCCCTTCTAAAAAGAAGTATAGAACTTAGATCAGGGGCGTCTAACACCCCGTGCAACCACGGGCAAAGGAACCGGGCCTCCGGTTCTGGACACTGAATTTATAAGCCTTATTGATTAAATTCAATACAAAAATCAAAGTATAGTACCGTTGTGCATTCATATTTGGGCCTCATTTTTTCTCGATGCACCAGGCCTCCATTTGTTTTAAGACGCCCCTGATTTAGATGTAAAACATTTTCATAGGAGTTCATAGTGCGGAAAATTTCTTGTGGTTTTTTTATACTCCCTCTTATTCGCTATAATGTTCGCTATAATGTTCCCTCTTTCCCGAAACGGATTATTCAAGTAATGTTACCGCGATTAAGTCTTCCTACATTAAACACGTTAAACTAAATTAAACAATGTGAATCACATACAATTGATTGTTCTTTCCCCTTCTAAAAAGAAGTATAGAATTTAGAATTTTAGATGTAAAACATTTTCATAGGAGTTCATAGTGCGGAAAATTTCTTGTGGTTTTTTTATACTCCCTCTTATTCGCTATAATGTTCCCTCTTTCTCGAAACGGATTATTCAAGTAATGTTCCCCTTTTTTTTTTTTGGTAACTTTTACTCTTATTTTATTCATCCATCTCTCCTATTACCAAACCCCACTTAACTCTTTTACTCCTATTTTATTACTTTTCTTAATGTTTTGGCCCCACAACTCCTTATTTAACTCCTATTAATTCATCTCTCTCCTAACACCAACCCCACCAATGTCCTTTATTCATTTTTAATAGTATTTCTTAAGTATCGTGCCAAAAGTAAAGGGGAACATTATAACGAATTGGAGGGAATATTTCTTAATAACTTAAATTTAATAATTTTATGTTTAGATGAGCGGCCAAATGTAAACCTATTAGTTGTTTACATGAGCGGCCAAATGTATTACGTTTATGTATGTCAAGTTATGGTACCATGTGCTTTATCATCCGTCTTCGTCACTCAAAAAAAAAAAGAAATTAAAAAAACAGAATATGACATTTTTTTATCATGTACGTAATATTGTAATATACCCCACACACAAAGAACAAAAATATAAACAAATGTAAAGTAAAGTACTCTTTTAAAAAATAATAATTAGAAAATAACTCTTTTTGAGATAAAGAGTATTAAAAATTAGAAAATCACTCTTTTTCTTCCTGATTATAAAATCATGAACAAATGTAAAGTAAAGTGTCTTAATTGACATTTTTATTTATTTTGCTCCATATAAAATGAAAAGCTCATTTTTAAAATATTTATATTTATTTGTTATACTTGCTTGAGAAAAGTAGAGGTATTAATTAAAAAAAACTAAATGAAATCATAACATTTAGATTCTCATAGCCCTTTTAACTAAGTTATGAGCACAAATATTAATGGGCCGTTTGGTTCAACAAAGGGAAAGAGAATGGAAACAAGAAAGAGAATAGAAGGGAAATGAATGAGATTACCCCAAATCTAATTACTTGTTTGGTTACAAAACAAAGAGAATGCCTTATGAATTGAACGACCACCTACTTACTCAATAACAACCTAACAACCACCACTAATACAGCTATGACCGACCACTACAACCACAAGTACCGTCGACCAGCACCAGGAGGAGACCCCGGCGCCGATAACCTACTGCCGACACCTTCTTCCCGTCCATCCATATTCGTTGTCCCTCTAACCACCACTAAAACCACCTATCTTTAAACCTTAAAAACTTGCCCCAATAGTTGAAATTCCTTCCCCCACCCACAAAACCACCGGATCTGGTGGTTTCGTGGCTAGGGGAGGGGATTTCGGCTATTAGGGCAAGTCTTTAAGGTTTAAAGATGAGTGGTTTTAGTGGTGGTTGGTGGATTTTCGAATGAGGAAAGGAAGACCGGTGGACCTTCGGTGGAGGCCGTCGATGGGAGGTGGTGTCGACGGCGTCAAGAGGTCGTCGGCGATCAGATTGCCGGAGGGTGGACGGCCGATGATGGTGGTGCTCGTGTTCGGGATGGACGGCCCCTGGGTAGCTGAAGATGGTGTTGGGTGGATTGGGGAAAGGGTATGGGATACCTTGGGGGGGTGAGGGGTAAGGATGTAGAGGGTCTTGAGGGTAAGAGAGGGGTAAAGGGTATCATTCTTTTGGTCAAACAAACATCAACAAAGGGTATCCCTCCTTTGGTTTCCCTTTCCCTTTCCTGAATACCCCTAACCAATTTTCCGAATATAGCTACAACAAAAATAATGAAAAAACGGAAATAGAGTAGTAATATCATCTAAAACATTAAGTCATGTCAACTGGAGCAGTAATTGGAGGCAATCCGAGGAGAGATCGACGTGAAGAAAACCCCGAGAAACAACCCATCTAAGAGCTTCGCACATGCCTCTTCTTGAAGTGCAGACTCCGCTTCCCCCCTCGAAATAAGGTTCCTCCATCATAGTTATAGACAATCCATCCCGCGGAAGCATCAAGATATTTCAGCCAACAAGCATCCACCTTAATTCGAATCATACCACATTGACCACTATTACCGACAAGGTAAAAAGGGTAGTTATTCCTCATTCTTCCCGTACTCCGACTAATCCAGGCAATACCCCAACCGCCCCACATCAGCCCCCATGCCAATCATACTAGCCTTGATGGCACTAGCGACATCCCCTAGTTGTTTATCAAAGAAGTCTGGTAAGTAGAAATCCATTCCCTTAAAGAGAACCAAATTCCTCCAAACCCAAATATTCCAAATGATAGACAAGAAGTAAATAAGTCTAAGTTCAGAATCATCCGGATTTTCAAGATAGTTAATCCAATTAATAATCCATACCTCCACACTTACTGTAACATTAGTCGAACTATTAATCCCAAGAGAAGAGCCTGCCCCAATCCTTGAGACCAAACAACAATCCCTAAACAAGTGGGAAGTAGATTCAAGAATCCTCAAATCCCTTCCACAATGATTGTAATACCCCGTATTTTATAATTATATATATAATATTGTATTCTACGAATTATGTATAAGATGGAAATAATAATAATAATAATAATAATAATAATAATAATAATAATAATAATAATAATAATAATAATAATAATAATAATAATAATAATAATAATAATAATAATAATCTGATTCTTTAGAGAGATGATTTTCTCTCTCTATAACTGATTTTCTCTGTTTTTTCTAGACGCCATTTTTGAAGCTCGAGCTCCATGGCCCGTGGAAGAGGTCGGCCACCAAAATCAAGCTCACCATCGCGTTCCTTAAGTTCTCCCGATCATCATGATGTTGCTTTGGTGTGCAATTCTGATCTTTCTTTGGCAACTTGCATGTCTCCGAATCATGCGAGTGTCAATGATCTCATTGTTACGCTTTTTCTTCGAATAGTAAAGGTAAATCATCTTCAAATACTGTTCGATTGGCTAAATCTGCGGCTATAGTCCAATCTAATCCTGTAATTCCTGATTCTTCGATTATAGTTCAACCTAATTCTGCTATTCCTACTAATTCTGTGATCATCCATGAGAATGCTCTGATTGTGTCTGATGTTCTTGTGAACGCAACTAACGTTTTTGATAGTATTGTTCCTAAATGTGCTACTGTAATTGTTGTTCCTAACTGTTCTTCTGAGACCCCTATCCCTACTGATGCTACTCCACATGTTACTAAGACACCCCTAGATCCTGGTGTTACACCTGAAACTGGTGTTTCTCCTGATTCTGGAGTTTCTCAGACTGGTAAAATGGGGGAAATGGGTGGAAAGAAGTGGTCTGAGGTTGTTAAACCTAAAAAACCCATGGGAATGAGTCTATTTCTTCATCAGGAATGTCAGAAATATGGTGATATTGATATAGTCTTAGAGGACATTCAATATGAACTCAAACTTTGGCATTCCATCCTTATTGGGCATGTGATTGGCATGAAACCTTCCTTGAAACAGCTGACTGATTTTGTGGATACGCATTGGGGAGGATTTGCAAAATCTATAGTTCAATACTTTAAGAAAGGGTGGTTCAGCTTCAGGTTTTCTTCTGAGACTGAAATGAATGATGTTTTGAAAGCTGGGCCATGGAAATTGAACTCCTGCTCTTTGATTCTCAAGCAATGGACACCTTCTTTTTCCACTATTATGGAGAAGGTATCTACCATTCCCATTTGGGTGCTATTCCCTGATCTTGATCCTTACCTTTGGTCTAGCACTGTTCTAAGCAAAATGGCTAGTAGAATTGGAAGACCTATGTTTGCTGATGTCCCTACTACTTGCAAAGGGAAGCTCTCCTTTGCTAGGGTCATGGTGGAAGCTGATATCTCATCATCACTGCCAGAAACCATGTATCTTAACACTCCCTATGGTCCTTCAGAATAAAGAATCATTTATGAGTGTCTTCCCCACTATTGTGTTGAATGTGGAAAAATGGGTCATTTGGAAAGATCATGCAAAAGGAATCAGCCAACAACTAAGGCAGCCCCTCCTAAAGTAATGGTTACTAAAAAAGTCTTCAAACCAATTACTGTCTCTACTCCTTGTCTGCTAGGTGATATTTCAGCAACATGAGGAGTCCAGGAGACTTCTAAAGATGTTCCAGAGGTCTCCTTAAAACTCTATGTGGCTGTAAGACACTCAGAATGCAACAAGAAGGATAAGATGGAAGCATCTCAAATAGCCTTGAAGAGAGATCTTCCTTCTGATTCAGGAATGCAACCTCAGGTAACCTTGGAGAATAGCTTTGGTCCTCTTCAAGAGGACAATGAGGAGCAGGTGAAATTACCTCTTAATACTAATGGAGAATCTGGAGTGAACCCTCTATTGCTAGGTGGTACTTCAGCAACTAATGGAGTGGCCTCTCCCTCTTTAAACAGCAAGGCTGTCCAACCAGCTTCAGATCTTGCTGTCTTAAATCCAGAGATTATGTCCACCCCTCAAGTTGTTGTAATGCATTCAGGATGCAATAGAGAGCCTGGGATGGAAGAGACTCAAATAGCCTTGATGAGAGTCTCCCCATCTGCTTTAGAGAATACTACTATAGGGGATACTTTGCCTCCTGATAGGGGTAAATGAAGATCTCCACTTGGAATGTTAGGGAGGGGGGGAGGGGTAATGACCCCCTAAAGCAGCAAGAGATCCTTGATTTTATGACTACTACTCATGTGGATGTTCTTGGTGTTCTTGAGACTAGAATTAAAGAAAACAAAGCTCCAACTATTATTGCTAGTAAGTTTCATGCTTATAGTGTCATCTGCAACTATACCCATCACTATAATGGCAGAATTTGGCTTATTTGGAAACATGGAACTGTTTCTATTACTCATGTGACCATTCATGCACAGTTCATACACTGTGTTGTTACTCATCATGCTACTTGCTCTAAGTTTTATCTCACTGTGGTTTATGCTAGCAATGATGCTAAGGAGAGGATTTTGTTATGGGATGCACTTTGTGCTATCAGTAAGACTGTGGACACTTGGAGTATATTAGGTCATTTTAATGTTGTAAGAAATTCTACTGAGAGGATTGGCAATAACCCCCCTTCTCTGGAGGACATGCTAGCTTTTAATGCCTGTCTCTTGACCTGTGGAGTTGACGACCTCTCTAGTACGGGGTGTGATTTTACTTGGACTAACAAGCAAGAAGTGGAGGATAGAATGTGGTCTAAACTTGATAGAGCTCTAGTCAATCATACTTGGCTTGGGCAATTCCCTGCTGCATCTGCTAACTTCCTGCCAGGTGGGGTTTCTGATCATTCTCCAGTGTTAGTCACCATTTTTGAGGATCAACATATTGGTAGAAGATTTAGCTTTCTGAACTGTTGGGTAGATCACCCCAATTACCACACCATTGTTCAGAATGCCTGGACTAAGCTTGTTAAGGGATCTAATTCTTTTAAATTTTTCTCCAAATTGAAAAATGTTAAACATGAGCTTAAACTAGTGCATCAGCATAACTATAGTGGCATTGCTAGAAGAGTGAAGGAAGGTAAGGGTCAGCTCTCTCACTGTCAGGAAGCTCTTCAACATGATGCTCTTTCTCCCACTCTTCTTCAGCAGGAGGAGGATTTATTGATGGCTTATATCACTCTTAAAAATGCTGAGAGAATTTCCCTCCAGCAGAAAGCTAAACTTCTTCATATCTCTCAAAATGATTCTTCTACCAAATACTTCTACTCCCAGATTCAGGAAAGAAAAAGTCAGCAAATTGTTGGCCAAATCAGGGATAGGCATGGACAGGTTCAGCAGGGCCTAGATAATGTTGTTAATGCCTCCATTGACTACTATCAACATCTCCTTGGCTCTGCTGCTGACATTGCTCCTCTAGATGTCCAATTTATTCAATCTGGGGCATGTCTGCAGGATGGGGATTTGGAATCTTTAATTAAGCCTATTGAGAATTATGAGATTAACCAAGCCTTATTTGAGATTGGCTCTGACAAAAGCCCAGGTACAGATGGGTTCTCCTCAGCTTTTTTTAAAGCTTCTTGGTCTCAAGTGGGAGATGATTTTTGCAAGACTGTCCATGCCTTCTTCAAAAGTGGGAAGCTGGGTAAGCAAGCCAATGCCACTTTGATTACCTTAATTCCAAAGAAAAAAGTTAATGATTCTGTCCTTGACAATAGGCCTATCTCTTGTTGCACCACACTCTATAAAACAATTACAAAAATACTTACTAAAAGACTGAGCCCCCTTCTCCCTTCTCTTATTGGATCTGAACAGGCTGCATTTGTTCAAAATAGAAACATTCATGAAAATATTATGCTTTCTCAGTCTCTTGTGAAAGGATATGATAGAAAATATCTCACACCTAGGTGCCTAATTAAGGTGGACATAAGGAAAGCCTTTGATTCCTTGCAATGAGGATTTATTGAAAATATGCTTGGTGCATTAAAGTTTCCCTCACAATTTATTTCCTGGATTATGGGTTGTATTTGTTCTTCCTGGTTCTCCATCAAGTTGAATAGCTCTATTCATGGTTTCTTTAAGGGGAAAAGTGGGCTCAGGCAGGGTGACCCCCTATCACCCTATCTTTTTGTGCTGAGTATGAAAGTTCTTTCTAGATATCTCAGATTGATCTGCACTAAGCCTAATGTTTCTTATCATCCTAAATGTTCAAGGTTGAAGCTCACCCACCTTGTCTTTGCTGATGATCTGATGATTTTTACTAGGGGGGATTTGCCATCTATCCAAACTGTTTTGGATACTCTTACTCATTTTTCTGATTTGTTTGGGCTGCATGCTAATAAAGATAAGACTGACATCTACTTTGGAGGGGTGGCTGAGACTGTCAAGCATCATATCCTTTATACTACTGGGTTCTCTGAAGGTACTTTCCCTTTCAGGCACCTGGGACTGACACTGAACACTACTAGGAATACTACTGACATGTATGGACTCTTGATTAGTAAATTGCAGAATAAAGTTCAGTATTGGGCTACTAAATTCCTCTCATATGCTGGGAAAGCTCAGTTAATTAACTCTGTGGTTTTTGGGCTGGAGGCTTTCTGGTGTGCTAATGTCCTTCTACCTTATAATATCCTTAAAAAGCTGAACAAAATGAGTAAGGACTTCTTCTGGGGAATTGGATCTGATCAAAGGAAGTGGGTGTGCAAAAGTTGGGACAGCATCTGCTCCCCTTGGCTTGAGGGGGGGTTTGATATTAAAGAACTGTTGTCCTGGAATAAAGCTTTATTAGCTAAATGGATTTGGATTTTAGAGACCCAGCAGCATTGGTTGTGGTTTTCTTGGCGTAAAGCTTATCATTTTCCAGATATCCCCTTCTGGGAGGTCACATGCAAAGCTCACTTTGCTGAAAGCTTCAGGAGTATCATAACTGTAAAAGATGAGATGCTTGTTAAAGCAGGCTCCCAGGGGAATGCTGCCAAACTGCTTCATGACTGGACTGTTAAGGGAAAGTTTTATCTATCTGCTGCTTATAATTGGTTCCGTATTGCAAGACCTCAGCTCACTTGGGCTAGAGCTCTCCACTCACAACACATCTCTCCATCCCATAGCTTTATTACTTCTCTTGTTGTCCAGAGGAAACTGGCTACTATTGAGTCCCTGATTAGCAAAGGTCTGTACATTCTTAATAGGTGTATCCTTTGTAAACAGGAGAATGAATCCCATCAGCATCTCTTTTTTTGCTGCTCATACTCAATTGAAGTCTGGCATGCTGTCTTGCAGTGGATTGGGATGGATGCAAGGAGTAATCATTATGAGCAGGAACTCCTTTGGATTGCTCACAAAAACCATAGAAGGCACTGGCAAGCGCAGTGGTACATCAGTTGTATAGCAGCTACTGTTTTTTACATCTGGCAGGAACGCAACAGTAGGATTTTTCGTGGGGTTGAGCATTCTCCTTCTCACATCCTGAACCAATTGCAACTGACAGTTAGTAGTCGTCTCCTGAGATATGTTAGGAAGAAGCAGTATGGACTTCTTCTTAGTAAACTAAATGGGGCTTAAGCTAAGCCCTATAGTGGATATTCTTTGTTTGATTTCATTTGTATCCTTTATTTTTCTACCCAATATGGAAGAATAAAAAGGATCGTGAATTTCTTGCAAAATAATAATAATAATAATAATAATAATAATAATAATAATAATAATAATAATAATAATAATAATAATAATAATAATAATAATAATACATAATACATAATACATAATACATAATACATGTATATATACACTCCACCTACCATACTACACTTATCTTATCCTCATCTCACCTTCACCTTATTCATAACCACAACATCATTTTGCACCACACAAAAGAGAAAAAAGAGATATTAGAAGAATGAAGAGAGATTTTGTCCCTCCGTTTCAAGACCTTGAGGTAAGACCGTCTTATACTAGTTTATATCTTAATTAATTTATACCGTTAACCCGCCTTGACCCCGACTCACCTCTGGCCGTAGTTGACCCGTCATTTGGCCACCGTTGACCACCCTATAATGGGTTTGACTGAGTAGATAAGGGCTTCTGTTGCTGTTTTTTTATACCATCTTAAGACGGGTTTTTTACCCTTGTTTTCATGGCTGACTTAGGGAGGCTTTGAGTGGTTATTGTCGCGGGGTGTTGCGGGACATGGTGGTGGTCGTGGGTGGCGGAAAATGGTATTAAATGGACTGTTTTGGGAGGGTGTCGGGTTTGTGTGTTATTGTTGTTGTTAGGTGTTGTGGTTGTGGTTGTCGTGTTTAGGCGTTTGGGCTGGTGTAGGTTGTGTCGGTGGTGGTTGGTGTCGGCTAGTGGTGGCTAGGGGTTGGTGAGGGCGAGTGTGGTTGTGTGTCATTGCGGTCAGTGTTTGTTGCCGTGTTGTTGCGGGTGGTGGGCCGCTGACCGTGTTCCTGTTAGGTTCATATACCTATTATTAGACTCTTCTAATAGTGAACTAATTAACTTCTTAATTTGTGTTCTTTAGATCTAGTGCATGCATAACAAAATAAGAGATTAATAAGAAAAACAATGTCCCTTACATTGTAAATTTCGGATTTATGGGCACAAGTAAGGTCTCCTACCTTTACTTGTTCTTGAGCTATAATGAGTATTAGGATGATCCTCCAAAATCCCAATGTAGAGATTCTCCTCTTGATTGCACCCAAGATTAGCCCTTATCTCTACTAAATAATATTAACTAGATATTTATTTAGTAGTCTACCTTAAAATTGATTACTAATACTCATATATTACACTTATAATATTAGTAATCTCATTGAACAATTTGAATCAAAATTTCTCAAGTTTTGATAGAAAAAGATGAACTAAGTAAGAGAGATATTGCATGTGAATGTATGAATGAATGAGATAAATGAATAAAGAACAAAAATCCCCTTAAAAGGAGAAGGGAGACCCGGTTTTGGGGAGTATAAGGACCAATATATGGTCCTTCCCCTTTTTCTTTTTGTTCTTATCAAAATGTGTAGGTATGTAAGCTTTGTAGTGTAGGCATGAATATAATATTCTATCACATAAAATAATTCACCCATAATCCACTACAAGCCCCTCCATTTCGGTCCATATAATAAAATGGACTACCATTTTATTTTGTCAATTTGTCAATTGTCACACAATATGTCACATGTAGTATGATATATGTTATTAATTAATTTAATGCATATTTATCAAATAAATATCATTTTATAAATTAATTAAATCACATACAACAAATTGACTAGTGATACTTGATCACATAAATAAAATGAGTCATATAATTATAATTCACAACATCTTGTAATTATAATTAACCATTCATTCTTTTCACAATTGTTTCACAAACAATAATCAATTTTAGTAATAAAGTATTTCAATTACTAAAATAAATCTTATTTAATCCCATTACAATAAGATATTAATATTCTCTCTCACAATTGGACTGTTCAATTTTAAGGAATTGATTAACTTGTATCGTCATACGATTAATCAATTTACTGATAAGGGCATCATCCTTTAGGTGTGAACTTAAGGGATCAACTGACCACCACCGTCCTACGACAGTAACGTCAAACTCTAGCAAGCCAATCGTTACCGATTAATATTGATCAGTTGACTATTTAGTTTATCATCCCTTTCGTATTCTTAATATGAGATTTGATTATGATATTTAAATCATGTGATCGCACTATTGTTGAGGACACATATTCCAACAATCTCCCACTTGTCCGAGACAAGTGTGCGTCACCAATTCTCTTGTCCTCTTACAATCTCCCACTCAATGCAAGGTGTCTCGTAGGTCGTACTTGCATTTGATCATATCTTAAGTGGTTTCCTCGATCTGGAGAGTAACTGTCTGACCGGAATTATCTACCATAGATACTTTCCGAGCGTGGCTACGCATTTCCAGTTCACTACTCCTCGAGTGGCCTTGAGATTTCAAACAACCCTGACAAGGGGGTGGAAAATTCCTATCGCACTATTCCCTTTGTTTAGCCACAATTCGTCATAACCTAAAATATACTCATTTGACCTCAGTTACGACAATCGTAGAGCATAAATCAAAGCCAATCATAAATTTGTGCCAACTTGGGCGAATAGTCTCTAGTCAAAAGAATTGACTCATAAGATTACTATAGCAGCTCTTGCCACGACCAGGCTTTATGAATTACCAGAACTCTATAAACGGCCACTGCCCAACAGAGTGTCCCATACAGTCTGCCTATGTGTACGACTAGTCATCCCAGATGACTCTATGGCACTTGAACTTGCCATCAATCGCATCACACTCTAGTTACTTCGAGACGTCACCTCATATAAGTAACTAGGGGCGAATACTATGTCAATCTAGTTCACTTTAATGGGGTTCAATTTGTCTCTACAACCCATTTGGATTTATCAAAGTAATGGGCGAGTTTAATAAAACTCAAACGATAAATGCGATTATCATATATGAATAGTCAATACACTATTACTACTTCATACCTTATAATCTATAGTGTATCTTTCACACTAATTGAAATGCAATAAAAGCTTGGCAAGTGGATATACCAGATATCCATGTATTTCAACTTTATTATTGCCATTTCCTTCTATCCAATGTCATCTCTAATGACATGAATTTATCTAAGTTCATGTATAGTCTTCTTACTAGACTTGGGCTCTTTAACTTGAAAGATGCTCCCACTGTTATCGCATAACTTGTGATAAAGTCAATTATAGAGGGATTCACTCTTAATCCTTATGTTGACAATTTTTATCACAAGTTACTTAGATTCCTTTTGTAGAATTTGTAATGTACAAAACTAAAACACTTTTCTAGTTTCTTACTCCCAAGTCAATAAAATTAGCCTAGGATTTCGACAAATCCTTTTCGGTTTGGAAACTAAAGTTTGTGCAACCCTTCAACACATAACTTAGTATATCATCCAAACATAAGAACGAATCCTCAATTCTTCTCAAGAATCTCAAAGGATGTTCTTTAAGGCTTTCACAAGACCATCTTATGAATTAACTTGTTATTGAATTATTATGCTCCTAGCATATGGTTCATCACAGCTTGTGCGTCTGTTGGCATACATGATCATTCTAATGGCGGAATAATTAGAAATCGATTTCGTGTGATCAACAACTTAATAGGTTTAGTGAACGACTATGACTCCATCATAGTAATTACACTTCCATCAACATGAATAACCCATTCAACCTTGTTGATGTTAAACAGATACGAAAGATCTTATTATCATAAGACTCACAATTCTATGCCAATATTCTCTCACATAGATTCAAAAATCTAGAATACTTTGCACCCTTTCCTAGTCTCCCAATCACTCTTTCACAGAAGAGAGCATTGGTACATTATTCTCAATAAGTAATATGTTATCAACATGTAAGACATGGAAAAATAATTCTTGCTCCCACTTAACTTCATGTATAATCATGATTCTTCAATCATGTGAATGATACCATTCACAATTATCATATGAACGAAAAGTATAATCCTTTAATGCTTGCTTAAGATCATTTTGGAATCACTTAAGATAGCTACGCACAATATGTTAGGATTCTTAGATCTTTATCTAAGGTTTTGTGTTCCAAACACCTCCTTCTCTAAATTCCCATTTTAGAAAAGCGAATTTTAATTTCATTTGCCATTCATCAAATGAAATGTGGCAATTCCTAACATAATTTATTTTGATCAACATCTTCATGTCGATCTATGCTCTTATTTACTCTAAAGCTCTATTCACTTTAAGGAGACCCTCGCCTTTAAGTGAATCTACTCTTTGAGTAACAGTCTTTGGATTGTAATGCTATGGCTCATATGTAACAAAGTCGATTTAGGACAATACCATTACTTCGCAAAGCAACATTTTAACAACAAGACATGTGTGCTATACTCCTACTCTATCTTTATAGATTATAGTTCCATTACTTTCACAAAGTAACACAATAACTATAACACATGTTTGTTAGTTACATTCTACTCCCACTCTATCTCTTAAAAATACACCTATCTTCTTAAGAGATAGCTTTGTGAGTAACAAACATATATGGTGAAGTAATTGGAAGTTCGTCTAGACTGACGAATTTGCACATAAAAGACCAGCTCTATCATGGCAGTTTGATTTATGTCATATGCCAGTCTGATCCATGTCATATGTTAAATAGACTCTCTATTTTAGGTATCTCTAAGTTGACCCTCCAGATTAATATAAAATCCCCAAAAGTGAGTTCAACAACTCAACTTGACTCATGTTAGTTTGATCTTATGGGTAGTGACACAAGGTCATAATCCATATATAATAAATCAAATTCATTACTTAGATCATTGCCACCACGATCGGATCGTAATGCTTTAATTCCTTTTGTACAATTGGTTCTCTACTTCATTTTAGAAATTCTTTAAATTTCTCAAAAGCATCACTTAATATTTGATCAAGTAAGTATACCCATATCTACTTAAATCATCGGTAAAAGTGACGAAGTAGTCATAATTTCCCCTTGCGGTGATGTTCATTGGACCACATACATCGGCATGTATTTGTCCTAACAAATCACTTGCTCGTGTTCCTTTACCAGTAAAGGGAGTACAAATCATTTTGCGAAGAGACAAGATTCGCATATTCCATATGATTGAAAAATCAAATGGTTTAATAAATCTAGTCGACACTAGCCTTTTAATGCGTTTCTCATTTTATGTAACCTAATCGAAAAAGGCCAAATGCACAAATCATTTGAATCATTTGTTATGAGTCTTTTGGATTGTATGTTATAGATATTTTTAGCTGAATTGGAGTTGTCTTAAAACATAAATACCATTAATAGAAATGGCTTGGCTCACAGCCAAGTCATATTAAACAAAATACAACGATTGTTTTGATGACAAAGGAAAAATCCTTCTATGTCCAACATAGAAATGGTAATGACGTTTTTAGACAAAGTGGGCACATAATAACAATTATGTAGATTACAACTCAAAGCTGTTAGCTAAAACAAGTACATAAGTCCCTTTTGAAGTGGCGGCTACCCTAGCTCCATTTCCTTGTCGAAGATCTACATCACCCTTGTTTTGCTTTTCCACATTTCCAAGTCCCGCTTGGAGTGATAAGTCCAACATTGATATCTTCCAAATACTTGGGGCAATTACGCTTCCAATGGCCCATGATATTACAATAATGACATTCATGGTAGGATTGGGCACCCTTCTTGGTTTTGGTTGTGGTAGTCTCACTATCAACTTCCAATTCACAATTGCATTTGGGTTTCTTACCCTTCTTTGCCTTTCCTTTATTAATACTATTACCCCTTTCGGTTGCAAGGACACTCTTGCTAGAACTCCCACTCAATGTGACATTTCTCCTTGTTTCTTCAAACAAGGATACCTTGGAATTTGTGAGATTCCCTCATATGATCCTCTTACCAAGGAGGTAGACATGAGTGTGGGAGTGGGAGGTGTAGAAGTGGTAATATAGCAAAGATTTCCATCCTTACCAATGCCAAAGCGTAGTTCTCTAATCGGGTCATCGTCATACGAGGAGCATTTTTCATTGAATAATTGGAGCCATGAATTAATGGTGATCGGTGTAGGATTATTAGATGAATCCATTGCAAATAAATAACTACAAAACGGAAATGAAGGAAATAATAAACATTTATCGTTTTAACAATACTTGTAAACATTTTAAACAAGTTTTAAGCATTTATATAGTGACCTCTACCCAACTATTATAAATGATCCCGAGATCCAAATTCATATTAATTCGGGCACGTTGAGCCGATTCATCCCTTATTAATATAACTCGGTGTATTAACCTTTTAATCGATTCTACTTCTAGAACTCTCGGTCGATAAAAATTACTATAATATTTATCTTTAGCCCGGAACACATGCGACTACGGTCACGAATACTTCCGTTGAGCTCAATCCAAATTTCGATGTAATAACATTTTATTACCCACTTACCCAACGTAACAAGTTTAGTACCCCGGTGAGCCGAGCCTACTTCCTCATGAAATTGGGACTCATGGTTTCTACTATTTGGTAAGGTTAATTCTCAATTATTATAAGTGAGAGGTCTTGTCAATTTATTATCTATCACGTTTTAAGTGAACTAAAGCGGTGAACTACAATAATTTTAATTGACACGGTCGATGACACGATATAATATGCATGTGTTGTTATGGCGATTTGGCAATGCATGCAACATATTAAAGAAATGCAAAGCAATAAAAATAAATTCCTAGTATGGCCTTCCTAAAATAGAAAATCAAATAATCTATTACAAATTCGAAAACCAACTCCTTTGGTCCCTTGAATCTTCAAGTGGCACGCCTCCCAAGAACACCGTCTTTGTCGGAACGCCTTCCGGAATGGCACTGTCTTGAAGAAGCTCCATAATTACAAATAATAATAAAAATACAAAGTTATTCCTATTATACATTTGTAAAATGGAAAAAATAGTAAAAATAAAAGTGATACGAGATCACATTAAATTACAACCGAATCAATATTCCCTTTCATTACGGGTAATATCGATTAAAACTAAGGCCATACTAAGATAAAATTACATAATTCAAAATTATATAAATAAAAACATTCAACAATTGAAATATGCAGCATTATAATATGTGTCTATCATGCCAAATTATGTGCCAAATCGCCCTATTTAACTTGTATCATTTATATAACCCGGTTTTATGGAAATGCGTGATCATAACTTCTTAAAATCACAAATTAACACTTAAATCACATTTAAGCTCAAGTTAATTATCCTAACACTCTTAGGACTCAAAAATTAGTCATCACTCAATTTTTGACAATAATTCAACTTGATTTAATTTTATGCTAATGTTTGACCTTAAAATCATAACATTTATGAAATAAATCCAAATTAAATTACAATAATTTCAAAATTTGAATTTTAAATTTTTGAACATTCTGGAATAATTCCATGACACTCATAATGTTAAAAATCATGGTTAAAATTTTCGAACTAATTTTGAGAAAATATAGTTGCAATTTATCGGTTTTATCTCATAAAACATCTAAAGTATCCAAAAATTAATCAAATCAATTTTACAACTTTAGATCTGATAAGTGGGATATTTATGCAACCTAAAATAATTTTCTCATGCCATGTAATTTGTTTTAGCTATTTATGCTAAAATAGTCACTATTTATGCCATTTTTACACTAAAAATTCATAAATCATGCAAAATGAAATAAATTCATCTCAAAATTTACATACATGGTGTAAATCATGCATGTGACAACATATTAAAGTTTCATGGCCTGGTTCGAAGTTTAACTATTTTTAACCATTTTACCTCTTTTAATCCATTTTTCACTCATAAAAATCATAAAACATGCAATATTAATCAAATTAATACGAGATTTTACACACAACATGTAAAATATACATGTAAGTTCATATACAATTTTCAAGGTTAGAGAGTAAGTTTAACCATTTTTAGTCATTTAACCTCCATTTATGCCATTTTTATCACATAAAAATCATAAATCATGAAATATTAATCACATTAATATAAAATTTTACATACAATACTTAAAATAATCATGTGAGGTCATACTAAAATATCACGGCCATTAGTGAAGGTTAACTTATTTTAGTGAATAAAAATTCGTTTTACTCATAAAAATATAATTATTTCACTAAAAATCATAAAAATGAGCAATAAATTACCATAAATCATAAAAATGACCTAAAAATATTTTAGGACCAGAATATATAATATGCATTATGATTTCGTGACTTACTCTTATAAATCACAAATTTTTTGTTTTATATGTTAACATTTTAACTCGGAAAAATAATAACCGATTATGCATGCAACATCCTATGCTCTGATACCACTTGTTAGTTTCATATCCCTATTATTAGACTCTTATAATAGTGAACTAATTAACTTCTTAATTTGTGTTCTTTAGATCTAGTGCATGCATAACAAAATAAGAGATTAATAAGAAAAACAATGTCCCTTACATTGTAAATTTCGGATTTATGGGCACAAGTAAGGTCTCATACCTTCACTTATTCTTGAGCTATAATGAGTATTAGGATGATCCTCCAAAATCCCAATGTAGAGATTCTCCTCTTGATTGCACCCGAGATTAGCCCTTATATCTACTAAATAATATTAACTAGATATTTATTTAGTAGTCTACCTTAAAATTGATTACTAATACTCATATATTACACTAATAATATTAGTAATCTCATTGAACAATTTGAATCAAAATTTATCAAGTTTTGATAGAAAAAGATGAACTAAGTAAGAGAGATATTGCATGCGAATGTATGAATGAATGAGATAAATGAATAAAGAACAAAAATCCCCTTAAAAGGAGAAGGGAGACCTGGTTTTGGGGAGTATAAGGACCAATATATGGTCCTTCTCCTTTTTCTTTTTGTTCTTATCAAAATGTGTAGGTATGTAAGCTTTGTAGTGTAGGCATGAATATAATATTCTATCACATAAAATAATTCACCCATAATCCACTACAAGCCCCTCCATTTCGGTCCATATAATAAAATGGACTACCATTTTATTTTGTCAATTGTCACACAATATGTCACATGTAGTATGATATATGTTATTAATTAATTTAATGCATATTTATCAAATAAATATCATTTTATAAATTAATTAAATCACATAAAACAAATTAACTAGTGATATTTGATCACATAAATAAAATGAGTCATATAATTATAATTCACAACATCTTGTAATTATAATTAACCATTCATTCTTTTCACAATTGTTTCACAAACAATAATTAATTTTAGTAATAAAGTATTTCAATTACTAAAATAAATCTTATTTAATCTCATTACAATAAGATATTAATATTCTCTCTCACAATTGAATTGTTCAATTTTAAGGAATTGATTAACTTGTATAGTAATACGATTAATCAACTTTGCTGATAAGGGCATCATCCTTTAGGTGCGACCTTAAGGGATCAGCTGGCCACCACCGTCCTACGACAATAACGTCAAACTCTAGCAAGCCAATCGTTACCGATTAATGTTGATCAGTTGACTATTTAATTTATCATCCCTTTCGTATTCTTAATATGAGATTTGATTATGATATTTAAATCATGTGATCGCACTATTGTTGAGGACACATATTCCAACAGTTCCACCACCGCTGGTGGTGGTCCACAGTGGCAATAGAGGTGGTGGTTGCCGTGGTGAAGGAGAGGGCACGGGTGTGAGTGAGTCGGGATTTAATTATAATGAGTACGAGTCGGGATTTGAATTTAATTATATTTAATTATATAATTGTAATTTAATTAGATTAGTTAGTAATTAAATATATTTAATTATTTTATTTAGGTGACGGTTTTGTGGAAGATTAATATTATTCGGATTGCTTACGGAGTATGCTTAAAGGTAGGTTTATCATACTCAGTTTCGATAATGTGTATCTTTGTAGTGGGTCATTTGTCATTACTTGCATTATAAGTGTAATACCCGCCCTTTTAGGGATCCCTTTGACCAGCGTTGACTGCCCTTGGGGGCGGAAGTAACCTTAGGGAAGTATACCAAACCATCTTGGGGTGCGTTTTAAGAGTGGTACTCGATAGAGTAGAGGCTACTCGATCGAGTAGCTAGGACACTCGATCGAGTAGGGGGTTACTCGATCGAGTATGTTGGGTACTCGATCGAGTGCCCAGTTTCCAGCGAGGGTTATATATCGCGATTTGTTAAATCCGCATACCACTTCCGCCACTTTCCTCCTATCCTTCAGTCGCCCCTTTTCTTTCCCTTTCACCTCAAAACCTCCATGGATGCCTCTTGAAGTTCCTCAAGCCTTAGGAGAGCGTCTCTTGAGTCGGGTAGCGGTCTTTTGTCTTGTCTCTCCCTAATAGGTATGTCATAATCATCATCCGTGCCTTTGTTTCCATAGTTAGGGTTTTGCTTGTAGTAATAGATATTTGCATGATGGTAATAGGCTTTGCTTGTGCGCCGGATCTTTGTGTTTGTCGGCATGGATTGGTTGCGGATGCGTAAAGGTAGGTTCGCCTACTCAGTTGCTGTAGATCGTCTAGTGTGTCGGTCGTTGTGATAGTATTGTGGTTGCTTGACATAGTGATTGTATTGCGTTGTGGTTGTGGGTGTGATCGTTGATGATGGCTCTCGAGATGCGTTCTCGGCTGAGTGGGGTCACTTGCGGGAGTGATCTCACGCCCTAGTTTCGCCCTTCGTGGAACCCGCCACGGAAGGGGATGTGCACATTAATGAGCAGGGTTATCGCTCGTACGATGAGCGGGGCTTAGGTGGGAACGGCTGCGGTCCCCCACTGGCAGAACTGGTCCAGTGGACAGTCGGTGATAGATTTGGTTGGATTGTTATGATTATGGTTGATCTGATGTCATGGTTTGTGTTGTTGTTGTAGTTGCCGTTGCCTTGTCCTATCTCAGTACTGACCTTGTGTGGTTGTTTGTTTGTTATGTGTCTGCCGTGATCCCTTATGGTGAGCAGTCGGTCTTAGCAGGTGCTGGTGTTGATGATAGCTGGAGTCCAGGCAGGGACGAGTCCTCACGAGATTGTTTATAGTGTAGAGTAGCTTCTGAGTTGTACCTTTTATATCGTCTTTTGGTTTAAATCACTTGTAACACAACTCAATAGTTCTTTTATTGACGTTTGATAATTACTTACCTCGGGCAACCGAGATGGTAACGCCCTTATATGCTAAGGAAGGCCTAGTTAAGGCTCCTCTGAATATCGGGGTGTTACAAAGTGGTATCGAGCGACGATTTTGGAACTGTAACAAATGAACATAATGAACATAGAAAGTCTAATAAAATGAACCTGGTGTATGTAAGATGGGAGCCCCTACCTGATGCTAGATTTTGGGTGAGTAGGCGCCCTCATTCCAAAATCTTGGCCCCATGATACTTAAGCCAGTCACATGGGATGGGAATGTGGAGTCCGTGTGTCTATGCGTGTTAAGTATGTTAACTGTACCGGAGCTACCTCCGGTTAAGTTTTGTTAGAATTAGTAGCGGTGTGATAGTAATGTTTGGATTGAATATGGTAATTGTCGATGAAGTTATGAGTTCTTGAATGATTAGTGAACTTATATGATAGCTATGTGATGCGCGACGAAATTTCTCGTCATGGAAATGCGTGAAAATGTGAAAGCAAATGTGTAATAGGAATAGTGAACACGTGGGTAGTTGCCATAGAATTTATGATTACGGGAGTTGTACGGGGGGGGGGGGTTATATATCCTACGCGATGACTATAATGATAATTATAGTGTAGATGGGTAATGACCCGCATCAAGTATGTGGTAATGTGTTTATGTCTTGTTATTGGTTGAAATTTTCCATTGCGTAATATTTGATTTGGACAAAATAAATTGCTTGTGATTGAATGTGAAACATGGTAGATTAGTTTGTTTAGAAAAGTACGCATTTATGTAATACGTGAAGGAATGAATTAATATTGATTTAAATGTCTCAATTTAATAGTAATATACATAAAGTGAGTTTAAATGTAGTATGATGGTGTGATTATGTTTACGGAAAGTCGGTAGCAGGTAAATCGAGTAGGGTAAAGGTTGTAGTGTACGTGGGATAAGCTTCATTTGTTTGGCAATACGGTAGATTTTGTTAATGATGGTAATACGTGAATGAATTTGATAATGAGTGCCGAATTCCGAACTTAGTTGGAATCGACACGCGGTGTTGTTTTTGCAGGAATCTTCAAGTTACTTCGTTCTTTTGATCGAGCACTTAGCTATACTTGACCGAGTGCGAGTGCGTACTAGACCGAGTAGACCTCACTCGATCCAGTTAGGAGGCTATAACGTCGGAATGAGGGAAAATCCCCCAGTTACTCGATGATTTAGCTCCTACTCGATCGAGTAGGGTGGTACTCGATCGAGTACCCAGGCACTCGATCGAGTAGGTTACTGTGCAGTGATTTCTACGGGTTTTCTTAAAACCCCTAAACCTCCTATATCTCCTTCTTATTCCTCCTTATTTCGACACAACCATCTTAACCTCCCTCAAATCCCTTAATCTCTCTCAAATCCTCTCTTTCTCTTGGGTTGGTAGTGAGTCTTGGGGGTTGATTTTCTTGTTAATTCGTTTCTTTATCTTGCTAACCAATCAAGGTAAGTTATTCTTCTCAATCTATGTGATTTATTATTTTGAATGTGTTAAAATAGTGACATAATCTGAAAATTTCGATTCACATGAGTAAGTTGTCGTTTTGATGATTGAAACTTGATTCACATGCCTTCTTTACATGTTTGTTGGAGATTATATGCTGTAAATTAGATTAGGAAGTTGCCAGGATGAAATCGAAATTTCTAGGGTTACAAATTTGAAATTGATTTTCGATTATTTTACATTGATTAGATGATGGAATTAAGTACTATACACTGTTTATATCATGTGGAAGAATGAATTTTGATGACTATCACCTTAGAAAGTTGCCTTAAAACTCCGTCTTAAAAGTGCCTTAAATGGAAATTCGTGATTTATAACTGAAAATTTATGTTGTAATTGACAGTATAAGTATGAATTGAACTTCAATATGCTAATAGAAACAATGATTGAGGAATATATACCGAAATTTTCATTTTGTAAAGACCGTCTGAAGAGTTTTAATTGAGTTGTTTTTACATAATAAGTGAAGGATGATGTTGATTTGTCATAAATTGTTCATTCTCTTGATTTAGTAACATGTAATTAACAATGTAAATGGAACAACCGTTAGAGGCATGCTAGGTTATGCGAATTGCTGGGCATATGTGTGCACATGCTAAACTTTCGTAGTTATAGTTTATAAGAACCTACAATCTGAGACCATATGTAAAAATTGAGGACACCATTGATGAAATGTGTGTACCTATCTGAACATCTACGTTTAATGATATAATTTATGTGCTTCAAATATGGAACTAGCTGATGAGTTAGTGAACTTGCTAAGTATATAGGACTCAAATTTGTCGAACATATGTAACCGCCATGATAATTTCCGTCACCACCGTGACTTGTGAAGTAGTAGTAATTTGACCTGGTATGCTAAAATGTTAGAAGTTGTTGATAAACATGAGCACTTATCTCAATATTCAAAGTTTAATAACATGAGCTATGCGCTTCACATGTCAAATTGTTGGAAAATTGTGTGCTTAGCTGGGTATGTGAATTCAAATTACATGAAATAAGTGTTTGGATGTTTATACAAGTTGTTTGGACTTATGCCTAAAACAGATGCCGAGACTAAACCTTGGAACCCGTCAGAGTAAACGGGGAAGGGTTGATCCACTTGAGAGGGGGGAGGCTAGTGGACCGGTAGTACCCGCAGTCTCTGAGTACCCTTCTGTTGTCTTTGTTGACTTTAAGCAAAGAGAGCGTTTTGTAGCTTTACAAAAACGCAAGATGAGACCCACAAAGTGTATAGACACCGGTGTGCTAGAGGAGTTGGAAATAGAGACGGATGTCCGTCATATATTCGAGACCTTGGGTTTTATTGGTTTTGTACCGGGCCGAGGAAGCACACTTACCCTTTTCTTACCCTAGAGTTCATGAGTTCCTTTAACTATGACCCAGCGGGTCAGACTGTGGAGTTCAGACTGATGAATACCAGTTTCCTTTTGACCATGGATCTGTTTGCCTCTCACCTTGGGTTGGCCAAGCCTCCCAAGGACTCCATTACCGACATTCCAGCTGAGTGCGGCGTCTGCCGCCTAATGCCTTGCTTGACTGGGAAGCAAGCTCCCACCGCGAGCAATATCTTTGATTAATGACGTTCAAAGACATCACTTTGAGAATCTTTCTCCGTTCCCTTTCAAACCTCCTCTATGACCGAAAAGATATCAGTAAGTTGAATAACCATGAGGTTTTACTTTTGATGTCGTACCTCAATCCGGAGCGGGCCAGGAAAGTGGTCTTTAATGCTCCTTCCATAGTTTGTGCTGCTCTTGCCTTGATGGCTTCCTCTACTTCTCGGTACTGAGTGTGGTGCCATTGCCACTCGGTTAGTGAAAAGCTAACCCCTTTGAGGCTTCTTCGAGTACGTGCCTCTAGCTACCCCCGTGCCTACCATGGATCGTGACTACTATCTCGACCTGAAATGGTTGAGAACCTTGGTCGACGGTAGCCTAGCGTGGAGAGTGCTTGGCATGAGTTGGATGAAGATTCCAGCTCCTGAGCACCTCCCAGCCCACGAGCCCTTGGAGCCATAGCGGTGGTGACTGTGGATGGGGACGATGAGGAGGAGGAGGAGGAGGATGAGGACACACCCGCCGGTGCAGACCTATCTCATTGATGGCACGATCCTCCAGGAGATGCCGGAGCCAACGAAGGGAGAGAATGCGGAAGTTCAGAGGGTGGAGAGGCCCAGAGTGGTGAGGGGACCCCGTCGAGTGAGGGAGAGGGCCCCAGAGGCTAGGCCTCAGCCAGTAGCACCACCGCAGCAGCAGCAGCCCTTCCCGTGCTACCCTTACCTCGACACCCCGGAGACGCGATCCAGTTACCTAGCGGAGAGAGTGTCATCTACCTTGACACTCCGGAACATGCATGAGATGGCGTACGCTCAGGGGATAGGGACCGAGGGACCGCATCCAGTCTGGTGGAGTGGCGTTGGGAATTACTCGGGGGTTTTCCATTCCTACGGGGTGGAACAGTCGACATGGGGAGCACCTCAGTCCTTTCCTTATGGAGGCTTGACGCCTTGGTACGTGGGCCGGGAGCGGGGAGCAGGGGGTGATGCGGGAGTAGGTTCATCCGGAGGTGGTGGTGGTGATGATGAGGTGATGTTCGAGCAAAGAAAGAAAGACAGCAGGAGTGATACTCCTTGTTTTTATCTTCGTTCGTGATTGTTGATAGTAGTTGATGTTAGATGGTGGTATTGTTGTTAGACTTTGATAGTTGTTTCCTTTTGTTTTGAGACTTAGTTGGATCTGTATGATTGGCCATAAGGCCGAATTTGATATTCTAACTGTTTGCAGGGTATTAGAAGTCGGGGAGTCGTCCCGACTCGATTTTATATGTCAAGTATGCGCATTGGTGTTAGCTCGTGATGATTTATGAGGAGTTGGCTGTAGGTACTCGATAGAGTACCCCGTACTCTATCGTAGCTGCAGGATGACATGAGAAAAAGCATTCGATCTCGGGCTACTCGATCGAGTAGCCAAGACACTCGATCGAGTAGCATGGCACTCGATCGAGTACCTAAACTTACTCGATCGAGTGTCACTGTTACAGGGGGTTTTTGAAAATTCAAAATGTTCAATTGTTCTATAATTGCAAGTTTCATGTTTAAAGTTGTTGTAAGTGCATAGTAACGCCTTTGAGCCGCTAATTTCTGACATTACAAGTCATGATTGGAATTTTATAAGCATAGTTGTTACAATTGGTGATGTGGTGGTAATTTCTTGTTACGATTAGTGAAGCGGTAATCATTTTCTGGTGACTTTAATATGGCATACGCCTCATTACGATCCACTAATCGGAGTCAGAACTCCGCCTATGATTGTGCATATCATTTAACATGAGTTGTCAACGGTAACTAGTTATTAGGTGATTCATGTATGATTTCGGGGTTAGTGAGTATATGTAGTTAACGAGTAATGTCCACAACAAATAATATGGTCCTCCTTAATGGTTAAGATGCAGATAATAATTAATTTGCGTAATAGTTTAGGTGGTGAACTTCGGGGACGAAGTTCCTTTTTAGAGGGGAAGAGTAATGTCGCGGAATAAAAAGGTTGTTTTCGTATAGTGTTTTGCTGATTTATAATATTGTTAGTAGTTGTTTATGAAGGGGTTGGTGTCTTGTGTAAAAAAAAAAAAAAAAAAAAAAAATAATAATATATATACATTTATTTTGTTGTTGAATTATAACGACTTATTTTCTTTGGTTCTTTAAAGTGAGTGTGATTGTATCTGAATCATGTTGCCAAGTAACATGGTGGCATTAGTTGTACCACATGAAAGTTGATATGAGACATGTTCTAGATTGAATTTAATAGTTATTATTGTATGCTGGGAGATCGTGAGCGACGATTCGCATTCCGAGTTGGATGCTTTAGATGTGTGTAAAATAACGGTTGAATGTGATAAAGCTTGCATGATAGTGGCAAAAGTCAATAGGTTTAAGTATGGACGGTGATGATGATGACATGGGGGGGAAATAGTATGTACAAGGAGTGATGGTCTGACCGGGAAGTTTGGTGAGATTGTGTTGGATCCGTGCCATGAGCGGGAGAGGTGAGTTGAACTTCGGGGACGAAGTTCTTTTTAAGGGGGGAAGATTGTAATACCCGTCCTTTTAGGGACCCTTTGACCAGCGTTGATCGCCCTGGGGGCGGAAGTAACCTTAGGGAAGTATACCAAACCATCTTGGGGTGCGTTTTAAGAGTGGTACTCGATAGAGTAGAGGCTACTCGATCGAGTAGCTAGGACACTCGATCGAGTAGGGGGTTACTCGATCGAGTATGTTGGGTACTCGATCGAGTGCCCGGTTTCAGCCGAGGGTTATATATCGCGATTTGTTAAATCCGCATACCACTTCCGCCACTTTCCTCCTATCCTTGCCGCCCCTTTTCTTTCTCTTTCACCTCAAAACCTCCATGGATGCCTCTTGAAGTTCCTCAAGCCTTAGGAGAGCGTCTCTTGAGTCGGGTAGCGGTCTTTTGTCTTGTCTCTCCCTAATAGGTATGTCATAATCATCATCCGTGCCTTTGTTTCCATAGTTAGGGTTTTGCTTGTAGTAATAGATATTTGCATGATGGTAATAGGCTTTGCTTGTGCGCTGGATGCTGTGTTTGTCGGCATGGATTGGTTGCGGATGCGTAAAGGTAGGTTCGCCTACTCAGTTGCTGTAGATCGTCTAGTGTGTCGGTCGTTGTGATAGTATTGTGGTTGCTTGACATAGTGATTGTATTGCGTTGTGGTTGTGGGTGTGATCGTTGATGATGGCTCTCGAGATGCGTTCTCGGCTGAGTGGGGTCACTTGCGGGAGTGATCTCACGCCCTAGTTTCGCCCTTCGTGGAACCCGCCACGGAAGGGGATGTGCACATTAATGAGCAGGGTTATCGCTCGTACGATGAGCGGGGCTTAGGTGGGAACGGCTGCGGTCCCCCACTGGCAGGACTGGTCCAGTGGACAGTCGGTGATAGATTTGGTTGGATTGTTATGATTATGGTTGATCTGATGTCATGGTTTGTGTTGTTGTTGTAGTTGCCGTTGCCTTGTCCTATCTCAGTACTGACCTTGTGTGGTTGTTTGTTTGTTATGTGTCTGCCGTGATCCCTTATGGTGAGCAGTCGGTCTTAGCAGGTGCTGGTGTTGATGATAGCTGGAGTCCGGGCAGGGACGAGTCCTCACGAGATTGTTTATAGTGTAGAGTAGCTTCTGAGTTGTACCTTTTATATCGTCTTTTGGTTTAAATCACTTGTAACACAACTCAATAGTTCTTTTATTGACGTTTGATAATTACTTACCTCGGGCAACCGAGATGGTAACGCCCTTATATGCTAAGGAAGGCCTAGTTAAGGCTCCTCTGAATATCGGGGTGTTACAATAAGAGTCGTATTGCATATCGTAATTGGCATGTGTATCCTGATGAGTCGGTAATTGACATATCATGTGGTATCTCGTATTATTGGGTTTGTCTTGAACATTGGAGGATGTGGTGGATTATGATTGGTAACTTGTTGTTGTGGAGACGTAAGACCGTTGGGAGACCGTCTTACGCTTGATTCGCCTCTTGGAGCTTCCCACTCCAAGAGGGATGTGCACATTAATTGTAATACTACGGTTTTATGTGTTGTTGGGTACTCTATTGAGTAGGGCTTACTCTGTCGAGTAAGTGAGTGTTGCGTGCGAAACAGTGTACTGCTAATGGGTACTCGATCGAGTAAGTGGGTTACTCGATTGAGTAGGGGGCACTCGATCGAGAAAGTCACTTACTTGATCGAGTAAGTCGGGTTTTTTACGGTTTTGCCGGGTTTTGATAGCAATGCGTCAAATAATATATAAAGCTTGTACGTCAGTTCTTTTTACTTTTTCCTAAAACCTAAACTTTTTACAAAGAAAACAAAGCAACGTCGATTATTCTTCTCTCATTGCTATCAAATCCAAGGGCTAGAGTCGTCGGATTTAAGAGTTCTTTATACCGTTGAGACCGTCGTATTGTGGGTAAGATTCTAGTATAGTTTTTATGTTGTTTCATTGATTTTGGTTGGAACCCTAATTGAGTATTTTGGGGATTCGGGGAGTATTGTTGATGTTAGATTGTGATTATATGATTGTGTGTTTGATAGGAGGTGATTTCGTAGAGGAACGTTTCTGATTAGCTAATTGTGACGATCTTGGTGATTGCCTTTCTAGGTAGGGTTTCCCTACTCAATTATTGTTGGAGCTTGTGTCCTTTACAAATTAGTGTGATAACATTTGTAAATCTCTTACAGGTTCACAAGGGTATACTTCGTATATTTAATCAGTTGATTAACGTTTACCTAATAACGGTTGGCTTGCTAGAAAGTTTGACGTTATTATCATACAGATGGCGGTGATCAACTGGTCCCTAAAGGTCACACCTATAGGATGTATTTGAGAGATGTGGTTATAGAAATATGATCACATTGATGCCTAATATGACTAAACAGTTAGTCAATGTGTTGATGAGACAATTATTTAATGAAGATTAAATAATATCACTAGAGACGAATTAACTGTCAATTCGTAAATTGGATATAATAAGTTATATTTAATTAAATGTATGTAATGTTAGCTTGGACGAATTAATCTGTTAATTCGTAATTAAATGTAATCGGTTATATTTAATATCAACAAGTTGAATGTGTCATAGTGGTAATAGTGAGGGTACACAAACCAAGAGGTCATGGGTTCGATCCTCACTAGATGACAATTTAACACATTTTATACATTTTTGGAATAACCAAAAATAAGGAGACAATACTCCTTATTTCGGTGATATGGGCCGAATTAGGGAATAGAAATATCTCCCTTATTCACACCCATTTTCGGTTTTTATAAGAAGGAAAAGGGAGAGCATTTTCTGAACCCAAATTCAAGCTAACCGAATTCCTTGCCTCTCATCTCTACGAAAAACACAAAAACAACCTAAATTTTACAGAAAATTTGGATCGATTCTAGCATTATCAAGGGGCATATCTCATATCGTCTTGGGTGCAACCAATAGGCGAATATCTATTTTGATATTGTTCTTAGGCCGTTTTTGCTAGGACCGAAGGTTATTTCTGAATCCTTTACTTTTGTTTATGTATTTAATTTTATGACTAGTGATCGTCGTCATTAAAATCGTTATAATCCTTGCATAATAAGGGAAGTATACAGATTATTTCCCACAATTATTGTATAAATGATTATAAGATGGTTGTCTGGTTGATTGGCATGATGATTATATCGTAATTGGTACTGGCATTGATTACATGGTTTACTGCTGCGGTCCCCCACTGGCGGCGTGGAATATCTGTTGCGATGGATATTCTGGCAGGGCTACACACTTTAGTGTGTAGTCAGGTGTGTAGAGATGTGACGGTGTTGGAGATTGTGATTGTGTATCTGTTGTTGTTTATCTTATATTGTTTATGCAGTAACTGTCCCCGTTTAAATGTTGTAGAAACTGTGGTGATCCATTCGGGGGTGGTGAGTAGTTGTCTAGCAGGTATACTATGGATGCGCGCGGGATTAGCTGGGGATGGAGTCGCCACGAGTCTGATAGTAGTCTTCCGCTGTGTTATCATAATAATTTTTGTTACTCTAGTTGTAGTTTGGTTTTAGAACAGTTGTACTTTACTTTACAGTTGGTTTTGATATAATCACTTTAAACTTTATGCTTAAATTATTTTTCTTGATGGTCACTTTTGATTACTATGCCTCGGGTAACCGAGATGGTAGCACTTCCATGCATTTGGTGGTCTTGGTAAGGCACCTTGGTGTATGGGGGTGTTATAAAGTGGTATCAGAGCGACGATTTTGGAACCTGTAACTAATGAACCCAATGAATCTAGACGTCCTAAGGTCGCAAACTCGCCCTACAACTGTGAACCGGTCACTATGGGGTGTCATGGGATCGCTATGTGTTTATTAATGTCCTATTGCGTATGTTGGATGATGTGTTGTATGGAAATGTTGGAAAATGATTGTGGTGGAAGAAGATGAAGTGGATATATGATAAAGTTTTGTGGATAAGCATAATGCATGATAGATGGTTTATAATGTGGCATTATAGTAATATGTGAATAGAATGTTTGCGTTTTATGTATACATATATATATATATATATATATATATATATATATATATATATATATATATATATATATATATATATATATATATATATATATATATATATATATATATATATATATATTTTGTTGCGAAAAGTTATAGAATAAAAGCGTGCGGGCAGTACATGATTGGTAAGTTGAATACTATATGATCATGATGGATGTTATTGTTTGGCTCTTGTAGATAGTAACATGAGGTTAGGGATACTGGTTTTACGAGTATCAAGTTGGTTTTGTTTACTTTGTTGTTGCTTGAGTTGTTTGGAAGTAAGAATCAAGTAGTTATGTTGCCCGATTACAAAGGAGTTGTCTTTAAACTGTTATAACTTGAGATGCATATATGATTTTGATGTGATTCCACTTGGAGGTGATAGCCTGTTCTTTTATGATTTTAATGATAGGTCACACGCCCAAAATGACCAAGAAACGAGTGAGATATGACCGTTTTATGAAAATTGGACATTGCTGAGAAATGCGTAGGGTACTTGATCGAGTAGCTCTTACTCGATTGATTGCACCTCTTGGTACTCGATCGAGTACCCCTTACTCGATCGAGTAGCCCTGGTAATTTGTTGTGCGTGCTTCTGACCTTCACCTACTCGATCGAGTAGGCTGTACTCGATCTAGTAACCCCTGTTTTGGGTCATATGCTTATCTTTTGACTTCGTCGCATATCATGTTTAATTCAAAGGTGTTCCTTTGCTTCTTTATGCATTGTTTTACGTATGTGTTGGTTCTGATGCGTAAGTTACCCAATCTTATGGTGAGGGGAGTGACATCTTATGATGGGTATGAGTTTGGTGGGGAGGACATGAGTATATGTGGTTGTGGGGGATGGTGGAAAAGGAAAGGGAAGATTGATTAGTTAATCGAAGCGAGGAGCGTGTTTTGTGAGATGTGGTGAGTGATATAATCGCGAGATTGAGTAATGTAAAGGTAAGTGACCATGGACAAGGGATGATGTAAGTCTAAGGAACGTGAGGATGAAAAGATTGAAATGAGGGATGCGAATAGTGGCAAATTAGGGGTGTGTAAGGATTTATGGAGGGAGATGGTTAGGGTTGTATTGGTTAAGGATATATGTAATGGTAGGTCGTTATAGAGGGATGAAAATGAATGGTGTATAGTGAGATCGAGTTATGCCGCGACGTGTAGGTAGAGGCCGAGTTTGGGAATTTGTATCATCAAGGGGTGAAACTAGTCTGTGATTTCCTTGGGCAATTAAGGGTATAAAATGAAATTTGGTTTCTAGAGGCAAATGATGCAATTAGTTGAAGAGTAAACGTTGATTGTATGGACTGATTGGTGATAAGTGTGAGTGATAGCATGATGAGAGAAGATCCATGGTAAGAAAGAGTGAGATGGTACTGATATGAAATAATAGGATTTGAGTTTTGGAGGAATGAGAAGGTAACCGGAGCACTAAAGAGTTAGGTAGAATAAATAAAGAGTTGAATTGTTAATTGATCTTGTCGAGTGTTAAGGGAAAAGAATGAAGGGAGTGAACTAAGAGAACGTTGAACGAAGTTAAGGAGCATGAAAGTAAGCAATCATAAAGATGTATGATAGCATTATGAGAGGGTGTGAGTTAATGGTTATATAAGAGTTTCGGGACAACATGTTAGCCATGAGTTTTGAGGAATTAAGGAGAGTAAAAAGTTGGTAAAGTATTGACACGATATGAGATTTTGGTGGTGAGTTGGGTGACGAATACAATTAAGGATAGAATAGGAATGATTGTTCAGGTAAATTTTATTGATGTATTTGATGTTCGATATTTGGGATGTTAACCGAAGATAGGAAAGGAACCGTGATATTTAGAGGTGAGTGTAAGAGATTGTTATACGAACAGTGGTGATGTTTTGGTGTTGTCACTAGTGGTTAAGGGTGATGATTAATATGAAGGATAGCCATTCTAAAGAGGTTGATTTTTTAGAGGCCGGATTGATATGTATGGTTGTGAGAGAGTATAAGATGTGGTTATCGGAGGCGTTTACTAGTAGTTGAGTATTAATGGCATGGTTACATTTGTCAAGAGGTGATGGTTACGCGAATGGGAGAATGTGTTATGAGGGGCATACGAGTTAAGCTCGGACGAGAGGTGATCGTTATCAGGTGGTAACTTACGTGATCAGAATTGGTTAGTTCGATTCGATTATGGGTCTATGATTTGTGTAAGTGTTTATGTGAGGTTCTGACCTCACGCATGGTGGTATAATGCGATAGTCATAAAGTTGTTATCTGAGTGTTCCGTAATATATGTTGGGTACGGTAACCTAATAGGACGATATTCAAAAGTGATAATTTGGGTGATCTGGCATAGCTAGTTATACTTGTATGTGTATTCATGATATATGTAAGTGATAGTGTGATGTTCCGACCCCATGAGTAATAGTATGGATGACATTCGTAAGGTTATTATTATCTGTTTATTCCGTATGATTTGTTGCGTTGTAATCTAGTAGAGCGGTTATAAAGAAGTTATATTGAGTCAGTGTTCATGGGATTGTATAAGTTGCGATGACTATCGATGTGGTTGTTGTGCCTCGGGTGGTGATCCGGGCACGGTACTCCATGTTGTGATGCGGGTATTTTCGCGCTCGGGTGCGGCTGTTGGTGACGGTGTTGCGATGCCGTCATCGGTTGTGGTGGAGTAGGTGGGATAATTACGAGACGAGTTTTCGAAAGTGTATACCAGATATATAGATTGTTGTTTTGTTTACTGCTGTTTCCTGTGAGTTTTGGTTTGGACATATAGACTGTTGTTTTGTTTATTGATGTTTCTTACCAGTTTCGGCTTGGGAGTGAGGGTAGAGTATGATATGAAAGAGGGTTGGTTATGTTTCCGTTGTTGTCATGGTATAGTAATATTCTGTTAATGGGACACAGTTGTAAGAGGTTGTTGGAGTACATTTGCTCCTGTTTTAGAGGACGCATTGATTGACATAATAGTGTCATGTGATTTGTGGAACATGTGTGGTACTGAAGTAGAAACTACAGGTGGTTTATAACCTTTTATTGGGACAGTGAGTACGGAGTGTTGGGACTTAGTATGATGTTAAGTTATGGGTAAGTTCTGTGGTAATAAAAGAAATGAACTTGAGAAGCTAATGTGGTGTGTGTAACAATTGTGGATCGTGAGTTATGAGTGGAGATGAGTGTATATATATATAGAAGTATGTCATTTTGCGGTAATGTTGAAGAGTTGGGGTAGTGGTTATGCTGAGGATTTTATGATATAGGTCGATGGAGTGCATAATGAATTGAGGTATGAGGACTGTTAGAGAAAGAGAGCCCTGGATATAGGAATAGTTGTAGGTATTGAGGTTATAGCGGGTTATCATTGACATGTGGTGGTAATGAGAATTATGGGAGGTATAGCAAAGGATCGAGTATTAGTGAGTTAGAGGACGTAACTTTTATCTTAAGAGGAGTAGGATGCGACGAAGAGAGTTTGATGGTTGTACATGTTGCGGTATATTTGGAAGTTTAAGCCTTGGGGTAGAATAATGGATGGATTTATGTTGTGGTTGATACTATTAAAGGTAATGGCAGTTCTTGTAGTGGTGTGTCTTTTATGAGTGTAAGAATACATCGATAGTGTTGGAAGTTGGGTGATGATGTTTATGAGTGTGAGTAAACTTCGAGGACGAAGTTCTTTTTAAGGGTAGTTGAATGTAACATTCCGTTTGGTGGTTGATCTTGCTTGGTGGATTATCTTGATATTGGTGTTAGGTTCACAAACCCCTAATTAGACTCCTCTAATTAGTTTCTAAATTACTCACTAATTTAGAATAATAGATCTAGTTGCATGCAATATGTAAATAAATGAAATAAGGAGAAAAACGGTTTTACCCTTACAAAATGTTGGACCGAATTTTGGGCACAAGGTAGGACACCTTCCTAACCTTGTTCTTGAGCTCAATAACATTAGGATGATCCTCCAAAAAACCAAAGTTCCATATTAGGAACTCTCCTCTGAGTTGCACCCAAGACTTACTAATAATATTATTAACTAGATAATATTACTAGTAACCTTAAATTTATTCTAATAATATTATTGATGAGGTTCCGTTCGGTTCACAAATTAAGATGTGGTCGTTGGTCACGGTCGAATCAAAACACAATTTATAACTTCACACACAACTCTACAATAAGTAAAGAGGTAAGTAAAGGTCGGATCCCAAGGGACGGGAGTTGAAATGAGATTTCTATTGAAACTAGTGGTGTCTAAGGGGTGTCACAAATTGGGTTGATGTAGAAGGTCACTAAACTAAAATAGCAATGAAGATAAACAAGCAAGATGAATTAAAGGGGTGTAAACAATTGATTAAAAGCACTAGGGTGTCATGGGATCATAGGGGAATCATGGGATATGATCATACAAACATGTTCTCAAATTATAAGCAAGCAATTATTGTTGTGATGGATTGAGTTGGGTTATATCTTACAATCCTAGGAAAGTTTGGGTCCCGGAGCCGAATCGATTAGATTGTACAACACCTACAAGTCGACTTAATCTTCCCTACTCAACAACATGCATGGTCTAATGAGACTCAAGTTGGGTTATTTCTTACAAGTCTCATTGAAAAGATAGGAGATGATAGTAAATGCAAGGATTCATAGGCTTAGCATTTCATCAAACATAACATGTGCATGAGTTGAGATCAAAACAAGCAAGCAAATAAACCATGAAAGCATATTAATTTAAGTATGAATCATTCCCCATGTTGGTTTCCCCTAATCACCCATTTAACCCTAGCTAAGAGACTACTCACTCATTATCATGTTGATCATGCTAGCAAGGTTGTCAATCATACCAACAAAATGAAACATGATGAATAAATGAAAGTAATTAACAATAATTAAAAAGGGATTAAGAGATTATACCTACTAATGATTCCAATAATAAAGCAAAGATAATAGAAGTACTTGATGATTGATTGAGAGGTTGTCAATCCCCCAATAATACCCAAATAATCTTCAATTACCCAAAATAAAGGATGAACAAGAGAGAGATTAAGGAACTAAAACTTGGATTAAAACTTGATTAATACTTGATTACAATATTAAAGAGAGATTTGATTGATATTAACTACACTAATTATTGATAAGAAGAACATGCATCTCTAATTAG
This sequence comes from Silene latifolia, assembly GCF_048544455.1. Classification (NCBI taxonomy): domain Eukaryota; kingdom Viridiplantae; phylum Streptophyta; class Magnoliopsida; order Caryophyllales; family Caryophyllaceae; genus Silene; species Silene latifolia. The sequence goes on from NC_133531.1 coordinate 119,434,445, forward strand.
ACTAATGGGGTATTTATAGTGAAAATTAGGGAGGATGCATTAGGTTAACTAAGGGCTAAACTAGTAATTACACTTTTTAAGTTGAGCAAGGAGACTCCGGTATTTTCTGAGAGAAGGGCTTCTCTTTTCGTAGCTTGGAGAAGAGGAAACCGTGCTGTGCTGGAATCCGGGCGGAATAGGGTCGGGACGGGCGGATTCTGGCGTTGGAATCCGAGCGGATTCAAGAGAATCCGAGCGGATTGTGGAGGTAGAATCCGAGCGGATTGTGGCAAAGACGCTCGGATTGTGCTGCTGCGGGACGGACGGATTGGTGACAATCCGCTCGGATTGTCGACAAAGAACAATTCTTCTTCTTTTCTTCCCTTTTCTTCATAAATTCCTTGGGGATTTCCTTGGAGACTCAAGGATCTTTTCTCAACATTGCTCTTCTACTATGATATGTACAAAGGCCTTCTAATCTTGTCTCTCCTTGATGCTTGGTCATTGAATTTGATCAATTTAGCCTTGTTTTGCCATGAAAATGCAAGATTCTTACTCCTTTCCTACCAAGGGATCAAAATCTCAAAGAATATGCAAAACAAAGAACTAAAGATAGTAAATGACCCAAATAAGCACTAAAAAGCATGGAAACGAGGCTAATTCGGGGACTAAATGTGCACTAATTATGGTCACATCAAATATCCCCAAACCGAACCTTTTCTCGTCCCGAGTAAAGAGGTGACTAAGACTAGGACCAATACTAACCTACCCTAATATTAATAGCCGATATGAGACAATTAGCGGGTCTCACTCCGCCCCTTCAACTCACAACAAGACAACCATGAGGTAGGATGCCTTCTTGCAAGGCAAGGTGGGTCTTGCCAAAATGGCGACACATCCAAACATTAAGCACACAAAATCACATAATGGATGCATCTACAAAAGAATAGCCACTTTCCTCATCTAAGTGGCGGAAATTATCTACAAGGGAAGCAATTCAAGGGTACACAATCCTTCATAGATGCAATTTCTTCAAACTACTAAGCCTAGAAGGATACCAATAAATCACCTCCAAGTTGTGTCAAGCTAGGGTACCTTTGTCCTCAATTGTTAAATGCTTTTGTCAAGAGTAGACTCCCTATGGTGTTAGAAACACTGGAGGATCGCGGAATTCCCCCTCTTGCCTAGACAAGAAGAAGGGTCGTCCCCTCTCTACCATGCACAAAAATGGATATGATGGATAAAGGGATCAATAGATATTTGAGTTTCACTTTGGGAGTTTGCTTTGTTGTTGTTTTTTCCCCCCAATTTCTTGTGGCATTTGACATTTGAGAACACTTTCTTGCCATTTCTTTTTGATTTTTGGCATTTCAATACTTGACAACTTTCTTTTTGAACATTTTCAAAGTCACCCCATATGTAGGGAGGGTGGCTTATATTTGAAGCATAGGAGGTTTCTTTTTTGTTACTCCTCTTTTCTTTTGATGCATTTTGCAAACTTTTTCTTTTCTTTTCTTTTCGTTGAACTCAAATTGATTTTCTTTTTATTTTTGTGCCCATTCCCTTTTGTTAACAAAAATGTGGTAGAACATGGATGAATGATGGATGGATGGATGCATGGTTTCAAGGGTCACCTTGGAATAAACGGTAGCCAAGGAGTTATCACACCACAAGGTACTCTTGACTAGGCCTTAATCCATGGGTCAAAGGATACTAGCATGACACATCCTAGGGTGTTTTACAAGTATTCTAACAAGCAAAGTCTTAAGGACAAAAAGCATCTACTAGGGCCTATATACACTTGTCAAGCTTCCCAAGTAGACGGTTTCGCAAAATGTTTCTGACATGCAACTACATGCCATGATGCAACTAACATTTATACACCCTAATGCAAGTGATTCTACCAACTAATATGACATATACACTAAATGCAATCCTAAGTTCACATTGTTGTACCGCATCAATCAAAATAAAGCCACATAGTCATTAACATAAAGAGGAAAAAGGAGATTGGAAAGATCATACCATGCGGTCTTCAATATCCTCATGTCTCGGATGTGGCGTAGTCGATCAATGTGAACAAGGATGAACAAACACAATATATACAAGACAATTTATACAAAAGGAAATAAACATGTTTTTGGGTTTTCGATTTTTCAAATTTTTATGATTTTTGAAATTTTTCAATTTTTTGGATTTTTTGAATAAGAGTTAAATGTTAGAATTCCCATCCCCACACTAATATGGGCATTGTCCTCAATGGCCAAAGTGATGGAAATTATGCAAAGATGATGCATGATTTCTACACTAAATGCAATCTATTCTAAGCTACACTACATGATGCATGGTTTTTGTTATGACGGAGAGGATAATTTAAATTACCTCCCGTTGTGTATGCATTAACTTCCCCAAACCGAGTAAGACACTATTGCTAATGTCAAAGGATGGGTGTAGTTCATGCACACACTATGCTATGCATGAAACTAATTTGTCATTTTGGATTTTGAAAATGGGAACAATAGAATGAGAACACCTCAATGGTACCGAGGTATGAGTCCTCTAATGGGGCTAGGACTAAACCAACAATGATCAAAATGAATTAAGATACAAAGAGAGAAATAGACAAACCATGAGAGTGTAGGAGTCTCCAAGGCTTGCTAGTCTTCCATCATGCTATCGCCATCACTTCCCTCTTGAGAAGTGGACACATTACCACTTTCCTTGTCATTTGCTTCTTCACTTTCTTCCTCATCTTCCTCATCATCATCTTCTTCTCTTGCTTCTTCCTCAATATTATCATCAACTTCTTCATCATTTCCAACAACCTCATTGTCACCCACAACGTCCCTAGATGCACCCGGAAATAAGACTTCTCTATCCGCCCAACTAGGCAAAGGACAAGATGGATCAAGGAGTCCTTGCCTAGCTAGATGTAGGAGGGGTGGATATTGAGCCAAGTAAGCATTTTTCCGATCTTCATAGACTTGCTTGTGCATTGCTTGCATGAGAAGAGTCACATAGTCTTTCCCAACTTCAATTCCTTCCGGCTTGAACTCTTCATACTCAAAGGGGTAAGGTGGTATAAAAATGGAAGAGGAGGGGGTTTCAAGATCACCCTTTTGTTGTTGAATGATATACTCGGCTTCTTCGGATAGGGGAAGTAGATAATTGGTCCGGTGGAAGCTTAGACGGCAAATCTTTGAAGGCAAGGTGAACGATCTAGCTTCACTAGTTAGCCATCCATACTTAGTGTCAAGGGGGTTATGGGCAACCCACTTGAACTTGTGAATCATAATATTCATATCAACAAGATGGCCACCCTCCTTTGCTTTGTACTTGTTATCCTTATTGAAGTTAGGATCAAAGTGCTTAGCTAGGAGTGTGACTGTTGGGAAATGTGTCCTCAACAATAGTGCGATCATATGATTTAAATATCATTATTAAATCTCATTTTAAGAATGCAATTGGGAAGTAATATTGTTACTGTCAACTGGTCAACATATATCGGTAATGATTGGCTGACTAGAGTTTGACATTACTGTCGTGTGACGGTGGTGATCAGTTGACCCCCTAGGTCATACCTAAAGGGAAATACTCTTAATCGATTATTTAATTAATCGTATAATGTTGCGAGTTAATTAAATTACTTGAAAATTGACGGACGATTTTGGAAGTAAAATTTACGTATCAAATTGAAATGTGATTAAATGAGATACGGTCTGAGTAATTAAATTGTATAATTACTCGGATGAAATAAATTGTTTAATGTAACAATTAAATTGAATGAATTGTTATAAATACAATCAGTTGTGATTTATAAATTGGTAAAAATTATTTCGGCACAGTAATTATGGAATTACTAAATCAATTTTTGTATGTGACGTATTTTTATTAATACGTTGATTTTTAATATGTTAAAAATACATTACAAATTATGTTACATGTGACATGTTACATATTGACAATTGACAAAATAATATGGATTCCATATTATCATATGGACCGAAATAAAGAAGAGGTTTAAGCTAATTAAATTGTTTAATTAGTAGCTAAACATAATGATTGTTTTGCTTTAGTAGCCTTACATGCCTATAGTGCATTGTGAAGACAAATGAGCCCATGCATTGGCTCCTTTCCACCTCCTCTTGGCCGGATTTTTAGAGAAGAAAAACCACTTGGTTTTTCTTCTTATTTTTGATATACACCATAATGTAATGTGTGTATTATTCATTCTAACTACTCATCCAAAAATTACAAGTTCTAGTGAGAAGAAAAATCCTCTCTTCTCCTCTCTTAAAACCGAAACTATTATGTGATTTAAAGAGTTTTGGTTCAATTTTCTACTAAGATTAATATTATACTAGTACTTATAATATTAATTAGATTAAGTGAAAGCCTTGGGTATAAAGCTTGGGGAGAGATCTTATTCTTAGATCTTGTTCATCCATTGGAATAGCTCAAGAACAAGAAGAGAAAGGTGATCTCTCTTGTGCCCAATATAGCCGAAATATTGAATGTAAGGACATTATTTCTCTTCTCTTTTATTAATGTTTGCATGCATAAAATCCGTTTTAATTTTATGACAAATTAATTAGACATATATGAGTATGTTAAACATGTATATGAACCTACATTTCCTTCAATCGGTATCATGAGCCACGGTTGTTTGCATGCAAATTGGTTAAAAGTTTTTAAAGTTATATGAATAACAAAATAAAACTTGTAAAATTTGTGTTATTATGATATATCACGAAATAATTACATGCATGTTAATATTTCTGGTCCTAAAATGTTTTAGGATATTTTGGTTAATTTTTCGGATTTTTATTGTTCATATTTAATAATAATGACATTTAAATGTGATTTTATGAGTTAAAATGTCATTTTTGGTCGAAAATTAGCTATACTTCGAATTTTCACTTGGTTTTTGGATATGTTGTTACATACATTATTTTGAGATAACCTGTAATTTTTCATAATTTTTGCATTTGTTATGCTCGAAAAATGAATTTTTCATTATTAAATATGGATTTAAGAGAAAAATAGGTTAATATGAGTTAAATTTCGAATCTGGTCATAGAAAATTTATATGTTGTCACATGCAATTTTACAAGATGTGTGTAAAATAATTGGCTATAAAGAAGTCTTTTAGCATGATTTATGAATTTTTGAAGAAAAATGACATAAATAGTGACATTATTAGTGAAAATTAATAAAATATATTCTATGACTTAGGAAAAACGTCTAATGTTGCATTTTAGTCACTTTTTCAGATCTAAAATTGAAAAGTTAGTGAAAATAATTTTTCCATGTTTTTATGATTATTTTATTAAATATCGATAAACCGCAACATTGTTTTTCCGGAAATTTTTCGAATTTTTAACCTAAGATTTTGAACATTATGAGTGTCATGGATTTTTCCCAGAATGTTCATGAATTTAAATTTCAAATTTTGAATTTATTTGAAATTTTTGGATTTATTTGAAGTTTAATAGCTTATTTTTGTAATTTTGGTCCATTTATGAACAATTTTGTAAATAAAAGTTAATTATGGTCAAAATTATTAGTGAAGACTATATTTTGAGTCCTAAGAGGTTAGGGTAATTAACTTATGCATAAATATGAGTTTATGTATTTTTGTGATTATAAAATGTTAAAATCACGCAAATCCGTAAAAACCGAGTAATATACGATATTGGCTAATTAAAAGGCGATTTAGCATAAAAAATTGAGCATGTTCATACATATTATAATGCTGCATTTTTCTTTATGATTGTCATAATTTTAATTTATGTAATTTTTGAATTATGTAATTTTACTTAGTATGGCCTTAGATTTTAATTGGTATTTCCCGAAATGTATGGGAATATCGATTCGGTTGTAATTTTATTGTGATCTCGTATCACCGTTTTGTAATTTAATAGATTTATTTTATTTTAGTTACAAATGTATAATAGGAAATTATGTAATTTATTATGTAATTTTATTCATTCCGGAGTTCCCAAAGACGGATTTCTTCAAGAATGGCGATACATAAAGGCGGTGTTACCTCGAGATGCGTGCCACAACCGAAGTTCAAGGGACCAATGGAGTTGGTTTCCGAATATGTAATAGTTAAAGAGTTTTTCTATTTTAGGAAAGGCCATACTAGGATTTATTTATTTTTATGCTTGCATTTTATTTTATGTCACATGCATCGCTAAATCGCCATAACTAAACATGCATTGTCATTTTATCGAGTTTATCGACCGTGTCAATTCGAATTATCGTAGTTCACCGCTTTAGTTCACTTAAAACGTGATAGATAATAAATTGACATGACCTCTCGCTAAAACAATCAATTGAGATATAGCCTTACCAAATAGTAGAAACCATGAAAACCTATTTCGCGAGGGAGTGCACTCGGCCCTACCGGGGTACAAACCTTGTTACGTAGGGGAAGTGGGTGATGAATGTTAATCCACCGAATTCATGTTGATAAGGGATGTATCGGCCCTACCGTGCCCAAGTTGATGTGGATTTGGATCATGGACACATTTATTCGAAATTTGGATTGAACTCAACAAAAGTTTCTGATAAGGGATGTATCGGCCCTACCGTGCCCTTGTCGGATGTGTTTTGGGCTATAGATAATTGTTAATGTAATATTATCGACCAAGAGTTCTAAAAGTAGAATCGATTAAACGTTAATCCACCGAGTTATATTGATAAGGGATGAATCGGCCCTACCGTGCCCAAGTTGATATGAATTTGGGTCTTGGAATCATTTATCATAGTTGGGTAGAGGTCACTATGTAAATGCTTTACTTGTTATTTACAAGTATTATTAAAACGATAAATGTTAAGTTTTCCATTATTTCGTTATCATATTGTTCTATTTCTTTACCACAATTCATATACGATATCCTTTTCGATTTTGATTCAAATCTCCATTAAAACATCGTAACTTAAGACAAAAATGAGTTTGCTTCTAAAAACTCAAATGAACCATTGCTAAGGATCTCTTGCAAAGAGTATAGATTAAAGTTATTCATTATCAAACAGGTTTTGATTCTTGACTAACACATCTACTTACAATGGATTATTATTCATATACTTAATTGAATTAAGTACCTTGAAGCGATAAATTGTTTTGGTAATTAGTTTTGTCAGAATTCGTAATTGACCAAAATAGCGCAACCACTTCAATGAAAGTTTTAAGACTAAAACGAACAAATGAAGAGTGATCTTCATGAATTCAATTTTGCTTCTCAAAGCAAAGACTCATTGAATTAAGTGGGAGCATTCTCTTAAACCGTTAAGATGAGGACGAGGTTCAAGAAGTAAAGATTATAATGGAATTGATACAAGGTAATGTTAAAGGTAAAGTTGTTGAGAATAACGATACTAAACCTATCAATCCCAACCGATAGAGTTTCCATTGTCTTAAATGTTGGACATAAGAAAGGAAACTACCCCAAATTATTGAAGAATCAACAAGTTAGTTGTGGGACATCTAATGGGATCTTCTTCTTTAAATGTTTATATGATTGACATAAATTTTGCTAGTACTTCTTCGTCAATATTAGAAACCAGTGGAGGTTTTCATCATTGTACTTGATACATAGGATGATTAGAATATGACGACTAGCAACAATAATATTGAGAGATAGAGTAATTGTGTACTCAATCTAGTTTTTGGGTTTGGAGTTATACTTAATTGTGACTATTAAGTACATAAACTCTAAATAAGAATACAATTTGTTAAAGATACAAAAGAGGTTTCACTTTTGTGACCCTTTACACCACGAATTTGATATATGGCTAGCCCATTATGAAGGTGATAATATTCTAAACCAAACTAGAATAATATATCATGAAGATGATGCAAGACTCAAAATTGGCAACCCAAGATTAAACCTTAAAATTTTGGAATGATGAACGCAAAGAGTTATCGAGTACTCTTGAAACCATTAGATTGTTAATGGTATATGCGTATCTTGTATTCAAAGCAAGATGTCTCGTGCCTTTTGGTTGAAAAGGAGATCGAGGTTATAAATCATCAATCCAAAATAGTTTGATCATCATCTTTTACCAACAATTTAAGTTGACACTAATATGTTCACTTAATAAGGTAAATAGAGAAATCTTTGAAGAGGTTCAAGAGTTCAAGGAATCACGATTTAGTCGTGATGGGGTTATCAAAGTGAAGACTTTGATATAAGCCAAAGGAAATGTGATATAGAATCACAAGTTAATCTCTCTTAGCACGCATTATGGAATAATGTATGATTGGATAAGAAATCAAACGCTATTCGATATGGTTTGGATTTCAATCAAGTTACTTTGAGTTACTTGATCCTTTTGGGGATTTTATCATTTTTGTCTAAATTATTTTTCCACTAAATCGAATCATATGAGATATGAAATGGTAAGGGTACCATATTTGTAAGTTTTCACAAGAAACAAATGCTGATTTTTTCCCTTTCAATTATCACGAGTACGACGGGTTTGTGGCTCGTGAAGCTGTCTTTCTAAAATACAAGTTTATTTTTAGAAGACAGAGTGGGAGAAATTATTCAAGAGCCACAAAGAATACCACAAAGATTTTATGTCGCAAGAAACTGGTCTTTCTTGGCTACATGAGACGTTTTGTGTAAGACATTGTTTCTTCAAAACCTAGGAGGTTAAATTCGTCACTTGTTAAAAATGATGAATTCATGCTACTTTTAAGAAAGTAAAGAGCATATAACTTACAAAAGAAATTGTTTGATTCAAGTTGATTACTTCTAGAAAGTAATGAAACATAAGAATGTTTAAGTCACAACTCAATACAAGGCTTAGAGCCATTAGAATCCGAAATAAAAGGCTTGATTAGTGACAAAGGCTGTTGCACTAATATTTCAAAGCAAGATTAAGCTATTTGGATCTTCTTAGGGATTGTGTTTCATTATGAGGTTATGAAATACATAGCGAGTGAATCTAAAACCCACTTCTTCAATAGAAGGAATGTATTCAATACATGTCTTGAGTTTAGTAGATTCTTGCAATCCTAAGATAATGTGGAACTTAAGAGAGGGTCTTAAGTAGGACATCAATGAGTTAGAATCAGCATTTTGATCATGTGATAAAACATTTCTCGATAAGTCGAGAAGTTGTGTTTATACATGGATTTTAGTGGGAGTTACGGAAATTTTAATTAGTCCGATATGTGGATGACATATTGATCATTGAGAATGATTTAAGACTTTTGGAGTATTATAATACATCTTGAATATCCGGATTTATGAAGATAAATCCACATGATATTAGCGTCAGTAAGAAGTCTTATGTTGATAAGATTCATGACTAGTTCAATTAAATTGAACATATTTGATTGATTCCATTTGCTTCCGCTGCCGAATCAATTAAAAAGAAATGATGTATAACACTTCATATGCTTTGAGTATGATGAATTGTTTTCAAAATCGAGTTTAAGTAATCTTTACCAAGTGAGCTATAAAGATTACCCTTAAGTGCTTATGAAGCATTAAGGCTATGATGCAAAGTGTTTATGATGCAATATTGTGTAAGGGTGTTACACAAGTGACAATTGACAATTGAGATTGCGCATGGTTTCCGACAAAACCATAATCAAAACACATTAGGATGGTTAAGATACCATTGTGGCAATGTTAATTAAGAAGTAGATTTTCTAGAATCGTTCTAGGCAATAAAGAACAATGAGAGATATTTATAACGGAAATTGAGTACACTTGCGATCATGAGATGTGCAAGAAGGATGAGTCCCGCACATTATGAAAACAGTGGGAGCTATTCTTAGACTAGAAGGCCTATGTCTTGATTGGATCTCGACACGTACTCAAAAGTTTTGTAATGCAAATGTATACATTACAAAGGAAAACGAGTATGTAGTAAGGTTGAGTAAGGTACAAGAAGTTGATAAAACCTACTAACCAAAGCCTTCTCAAAGGCTAAACATGATGAGTCATGTCATTTCAATTGGATTGAAATGGACAACTACGTACAAGATCAAATTAGATTATAGAATATGAAATAGTAATCAGGCATTGACTATTCATATGTGATAATCGCATTTGTCGTTCGAGTTTTATTTTTAAAACTCTTTTATTATACTTTGTTACATCCAAACGGGTTGTGGAGACAATTGAACCCCGTTAAAGTGAACACGGATTAGCATAGTATTCGCCCATAGTCACTTGTATGAGGTGACGTCTCGAAGTGACTAGAGTGTGATGCGATTGATGGCAAGTTCAAGTGCCATACAGTCATGTGAGATGACTAGTCGATCACATAGGCAGATGTTATGAACACCTTGTCGGGCCTTATGACCGCTTATAGAGTTCTGGCAAATTTATATAGCCTGGTCGTGGCGAGAGATGCTATAGTATTCTAATGAGTCGATTCTTTTGACTAAAGACTATTCGCCTAAGATGGCACAGTTTTAGATTAACTTTGATTTGTGTTACTACGACCTTCGTAAATGGGGTCAAATGGGCATATTTTGGGTTATGATGGTGTGGCTAGTCGAAGGGAATGAGTGCGATAGGAATTGTCCACCCCTTGTCGGGTTAAAACAATATCTCGGGGCCACTCGAGGAGTAATGAATTGGAAATGCGTGGCCACGCTCGGAAGGTATCCAGAGTGGATAAATCCGGTCAATCGCTTATTCTCGGATCGAGGAAACCACTCTCGATATGATCACTTGCAAGTACGACCGAAAGACACCTTGCATTGAGTGGGAGATAGTAATAGGACAAGAGAATTGGTGACGCACACTTGTCGAGGACAAGTGGGAGATTGTTGGGAAATGTGTCCTCAACAATAGTGCGATCATATGATTTAAATATCATTATTAAATCTCATTTTAAGAATGCAATTGGGAAGTAATATTGTTATCTGTCAATCGGTCAACATATATCGGTAATGATTGGTCGACTAGAGTTTGACATTATCGTCGTGTGACGGTGGTGATCATTGACCCCTAGGTCATACCTAAAGGGCAATACTCTTAATCGATTATTTAATTAATCGTATAATGTTGCGAGTTAATTAAATTACTTGAAAATTGACGGACGATTTTGGAAGTAAAATTTACGTATCAAATTGAAATGTGATTAAATGAGATACGGTCTGAGTAATTAAATTGTATAATTACTCGGATGAAATAAATTGTTTAATGTAACAATTAAATTGAATGAATTGTTATAAATACAATCAGTTGTGATTTATAAATTGGTAAAAATTATTTCGGCACAGTAATTATGGAATTACTAAATCAATTTTTGTATGTGACGTATTTTTATTAATACGTTGATTTTTAATATGTTAAAAATACATTACAAATTATGTTACATGTGACATGTTACATATTGACAATTGACAAAATAATATGGATTCCATATTATCATATGGACCGAAATAAAGAAGAGGTTTAAGCTAATTAAATTGTTTAATTAGTAGCTAAACATAATGATTGTTTTGCTTTAGTAGCCTTACATGCCTATAGTGCATTGTGAAGACAAATGAGCCCATGCATTGGCTCCTTTCCACCTCCTCTTGGCCGGATTTTTAGAGAAGAAAAACCACTTGGTTTTTCTTCTTATTTTTGATATACACCATAATGTAATGTGTGTATTATTCATTCTAACTACTCATCCAAAAATTACAAGTTCTAGTGAGAAGAAAAATCCTCTCTTCTCCTCTCTTAAAACCGAAACTATTATGTGATTTAAAGAGTTTTGGTTCAATTTTCTACTAAGATTAATATTATACTAGTACTTATAATATTAATTAGATTAAGTGAAAGCCTTGGGTATAAAGCTTGGGGAGAGATCTTATTCTTAGATCTTGTTCATCCATTGGAATAGCTCAAGAACAAGAAGAGAAAGGTGATCTCTCTTGTGCCCAATATAGCCGAAATATTGAATGTAAGGACATTATTTCTCTTCTCTTTTATTAATGTTTGCATGCATAAAATCCGTTTTAATTTTATGACAAATTAATTAGACATATATGAGTATGTTAAACATGTATATGAACCTACATTTCCTTCAGTGACTAGGCCTCCATTGACAATAACGGTCGTGCCCTTCTTCCCACTATCAACATTAAGCCATCTATCTACCAAGAGCCTCAAAGAATTGTAAGGCTTGGTGTGAACTCTTCCGATATTCAAAGCCGATTCAAGAATAAAATCAAGTCTTGTGAAATGGTTGGTATCTTTCCTAGCAATTATGGTGTTACCCACGACCTTGTGCCATACTCTTATGCCCGGATGATGGACCAAAAGAGCACGACTCGCATGAAAATCCTCAAATTTCTTCCTGGAGATTGCCTCCCAAAGAGGTGTGGGGTCATACTTTCCATAACTCTTGAAATATTTCGATTCATCACTTAGACCCAAAATTTCACCCAATTCCCTAAAGGTAATGCGTCTACTAACATTAGCTAGACGAAACTCGATATTCTCCCTATTCTCAACTTTGGTGACTTTCAAAGAACTTAAAAATTCCAAGACAAGGGAGGGGTATGTCAATTCCTTTGTTTCAAACAATTTCTTCAACCCCATGGCATTGAAAAAGGCTTTTGTTTGCTCAAGAACACCCAATTTTTCCAAGGTATCTTTACATATGAATTTGGTGGATTGTAATGACTTCATAGCAAACTTGACAAAGGTATTTCTATGGGTATCGGAAATAAAAGTTACCTCCGAATAATGCAAAAGTTGATTAATTACCGGAGTAGAAGGTGTTGTTGCTCCCATAGAAGGTTGTTGTTGTTGTTGCACTTCCAAGTTTGGTGTTGCTACCACCATAGCCAATGCTTTCTTTGTTTGAAGAGCCTTTTGCCTTTGTGAGAGTGCCTTAGCCTTTGGTGCCTTTGTTGGTCCCTTAGTCCTTGCCATTGATGAATTAAACCAAGAAAAGAGTGAAAAATCTTCAATTTATAGTATGCCCAAATCGATTTGAAGGTGAAAGGCTTTGCCTTTATGAAAACAAAAATCGACTCAAAGGTTGAAGATTTTGTGCTTGGTTTTGAATGATTAATTTGTTGTTGGAAGGATGGTTTGATTTGTGTTTGGTGAATTTTGTTGAGGGTTTTTTGTTTTTGTGATGGAGAGGATGAGGGTTTTGATGTTGTGGGTAGTGTTTATGAATGAATGAATGAAGGTGGGAGGGGTTTTAAAGAGGCCGAAAATTTCAAATCTGCAGGGGCAATCCGTGCGGATTAGGCTCAATCCGTGCGGATTCTGCTCTTTCTGAATTTTGCAAAACTCGCCTAAAGACGGGCGGATTTGGTACAATCCGCTCGGATTTGCTGAACACGGGACGGGCGGATTTGCTCAAAGACGGACGGATTTCTGTCCAGAGAAATTTGCTTGTTTTCCTCAGCTTCAAAGACGGACGGATTTTATACAAGACGGACGGATTCTTTAAGACGGGCGGATTCTTCACAGGACGCCCGGATTCAGTCACAGTCAGGAATTTTTCAAAATTGAGCTCAGTTCAAGACGGGCGTCTTTTCTGCAGGACGCTCGGATTGCATAAGACGGGCGGATTCTTGGGAATCCGCTCGGATTCTTCCCCTGTGTACACGGATTCAGTTTCATCCGTGCACAAATCATTTCCCATACCGTTCTTCCATTCTTTCTTCAAGTCTTGTGTTCTTCATTGTGGGGGCACTACTAAGGCATGGATAGCCTAGGCAATTGCCATCCCCACACTAAGGTAAAAGCACTACACATCAATTGAAATTGTTAGTCCCTCCCTCACTTCTCTCAAACATGACAATTATTTTGATCAAAGTACGTAAGATAAATCCAAAGATGACAAAAATGCAATACAAGAATTGAAATATAAGTTAGGGAGTTAGAAATATTTACAAGTGGTGGTTTAGGGAGGACTCCACCAAACTCTCATTCTTGATGAGATGTCAAGGGGGCATGTTCAAGGTGTTGATGATGTTGCTCAACACCTTGAAGAAGTAATCAAAAGCTTGTTCATTATCATGGTAGAGGTCCTCAATAGACCTTGGCCCTTGTTGTCGATCGTGATCAATAGCATGTCCAATGTAGGGATTAAAAATCCCTTCAAATTCGTCGTCCCAAAGACCACAAACTTCATTGAGTGGATCATTGAAAATCTCTTGCTTAGATGGAGACAACTCTCCCAATTTCTTCTCTTGGCCAATGAGGCCATCTTCTTCTTCCTTGATTGATTTTGATGAGCTTTGCAATCTCTCCTTGTCACAATTCACTTGCTCTTTGAATGGAGCATCTTAAATTTTCCTTTTCCATTGGAGTTCCGACTTCTTTCTTTCATCTTTCCGACAATAATGATCAACCATAAAACATGGCTCATGCAAATGGGGGGCTCTCATGGTCTTGTCAAGATTAAAAGTTATGCTTTCATCTCCCACTTCTAGAGTGAGCTCACCATGTTTCACATCAATCACCGCACCGGCGGTGTGTAGGAAAGGTCTTCCTAGAATGATTGGAATGTTGGAATCTTCCTCCATATCAACAATGACAAAGTCCACCGGGATGAAAAACTTCCCAATTCGCACGGGGACATCTTCACATATCCCTAATGGTGTATTCGTCGATCTATCGGCCATTTGAAGTGTGATGTTGGTGCATTTAAGCTCTCCCATCCCCAACCTTTTACTCACCGAGTACGGCATGACACTCACACTAGCCCCTAGATCACATAAGGCTTTGTTGATCGTCGTGTCGCCAATGGTACACGGTATTGAGAAGCTTCCCAGATCCTTTAGTTTTGGAGGTGAACTCCCTTGAAGTATTGCACTACTCACCTTAGTGAAGGCGATAGTCTCAAGTTTCCGGATGGACTTCTTCTTTGTGAGGATATCTTTCATGTATTTTGCATAGGCCGGCACGTGATTGATTAATTCCGTGAAAGGAATTGAGACTTCCAAATTCTTCACAATTTCCATAAACTTTCCAAGTTGGTCATCAAATTTGGGCTTGGCTTGACGACTTGGAAAAGGAAGTCTAATCACAATGGGCTCCTTCTCCTTGGCCTTGTCTTCATTTTTCTTTAAACTTTCTTCTTTTGATTGTTCTCCAACCTTGGAGTTTTGCACAACTTCTTCCTTATCACTAGCTTCCACAACTTCATTCTCAACTTGCTTCTTCGGTGCTTCATACCTTGTGCCACTCCTCAAGTGGATAGCACTAACCGTTTCATGTCTAGGGGGATTACTTTGAGGTGGTAATTGCCCCTTTTGTCTTTGTGAGCTTGAAGATGCTAGTTGAGTCAATTGGGTTTCCAACATCTTGGTGTGAGCTAGAATGTTGTTGATGGTGATTTCCTTTGCTTGACTATCTTTTTGCATTTGAGTAAAAAACTCTTGTTGATTCTTTTGCATTTGGAGGACCGCTTTTTGGACATCCAAACCTTGGTCATGTTGTTGAATGTATGGATTTTGATTTTGATAACTTTGGTTTTGGTTGTAAAAGGGTCTTTGGTTTTTATTTCTCATGGGTGGTGGAGTGTATGTTGTTTGTGGGTTTTGAACATTTTGGCTTTTGTATGAGAGATTTGGATGGAACTTGGTATTCTCATTGTAAAAATTTGAATAAGGGGTACCACATTTATATGCTTGGAAAGCATTAACTTGTTCGGTTGTTCCCCTACACTCACTTGGGTCATGACCCAAAGTTCCACAATTCTCACATATCCCACTTGGGATTGATGAAGATGCCGTCATGGCATTGACATGATGCTTTGGTGATTTTGAGACTTCTTCAAGTCTAGCCATTGCTTTTTCGAACTTTAAGTTGATAGTATCGATATGGGAGCTTAGTTGGGCACCTAATTGAGTAACGGCGTCCACTTCGTGCTTTCCTCCTCTAGTAGCCTTGCGAGGTCTACTATATTGTGAATTGTGGATTGCCATCTCTTCAATTTTGCTCCAAGTTTGGTTGTCATCAACCTCGGTGAACATCCCATTCGATCCCATATTAAGGATATTTCTTGAGTCTTCATAAAGACCATTCCAAAATTGTTGAACCAAGAACCATTCGCTAAGTCCATGATGAGGACATGAGCGACAAATTCCTTTGAAACGCTCTCAAGCTTCATACAAAGATTCTTCATCCCTTTGCTTAAAACCCGTAATTTGAGCTCTTAGCATGTTAGTCTTTTCCGGTGGGTAGAATTTTTTGTAGAAAGCTAGAGCCAACTTCTTCCAAGAATCAATTCCGAGAGTAGCCTTATCAAGGCCTTTCAACCATTGTTTGGCGGTGCCAATTAGAGAAAATGGAAATAAGACCCATCTAATTTGGTCTTGAGTTACACCAGTTTGTGAGATCGCATCACAATAGTCACAAAAAGCCTCCATATGAGAGTGAGGGTCTTCACTAGGCATCCCCCCAAATTGGCTTCTTTCAACTAATTGGATAAAGGCGGATTTGGCAATGAAATTTCCGGTGAGATGTTGTGGTGTAGGAGTACCATTTGGTAGATTCTCCTCGGTGGGTACAGAGTGTGACGAGAATTTTGGCATTGTAGGTGGATTTTGTGGGGTAATATGTGATGGGTTTTCTTCTCCTTCTATTGCGAAAGGATTGACAAACTTACTAGTGGGTTGAACAACTTCACTTCCTCTCAAATTCCTCCTAACAAGTCTCCTATTGTTCGTCAAGGTTCTTTCGATTTCACGGTCAAAAGGTAACCTGAACCTTCTAGACATGCAAAATATCAAACAACTCGAAAATAATTAGAACAAACCTTGAGGAGTTTTACTTCCTCAAGGTGAAGAAAGACACAACTAATAACAATAAAAAGAAATCTAAATCAAACAAACACCGTCCCCGGCAACGGCGCCATTTTTGATGCGGTTCCGTTCGGTTCACAAATTAAGATGTGGTCGTTGGTCACGGTCGAATCAAAACACAATTTATAACTTCACACACAACTCTACAATAAGTAAAGAGGTAAGTAAAGGTCGGATCCCAAGGGACGGGAGTTGAAATGAGATTTCTATTGAAACTAGTGGTGTCTAAGGGGTGTCACAAATTGGGTTGATGTAGAAGGTCACTAAACTAAAATAGCAATGAAGATAAACAAGCAAGATGAATTAAAGGGGTGTAAACAATTGATTAAAAGCACTAGGGTGTCATGGGATCATAGGGGAATCATGGGATATGATCATACAAACATGTTCTCAAATTATAAGCAAGCAATTATTGTTGTGATGGATTGAGTTGGGTTATATCTTACAATCCTAGGAAAGTTTGGGTCCCGGAGCCGAATCGATTAGATTGTACAACACCTACAAGTCGACTTAATCTTCCCTACTCAACAACATGCATGGTCTAATGAGACTCGAGTTGGGTTATGTCTTACAAGTCTCATTGAAAAGATAGGAGATGATAGTAAATGCAAGGATTCATAGGCTTAGCATTTCATCAAACATAACATGTGCATGAGTTGAGATCAAAACAAGCAAGCAAATAAACCATGAAAGCATATTAATTTAAGCATGAATCATTCCCCATGTTGGTTTCCCTAATCACCCATTTAACCCTAGCTAAGAGACTACTCACTCATTATCATGTTGATCATGCTAGCAAGGTTGTCAATCATACCAACAAAATGAAACATGATGAATAAATGAAAGTAATTAACAATAATTAAAAAGGGATTAAGAGATTATACCTACTAATGATTCCAATAATAAAGCAAAGATAATAGAAGTACTTGATGATTGATTGAGAGGTTGTCAATCCCCCAATAATACCCAAATAATCTTCAATTACCCAAAATAAAGGATGAACAAGAGAGAGATTAAGGAACTAAAACTTGGATTAAAACTTGATTAATACTTGATTACAATATTAAAGAGAGATTTGATTGATATTAACTACACTAATTATTGATAAGAAGAACATGCATCTCTAATTAGACTAATGGGGTATTTATAGTGAAAATTAGGGAGGATGCATTAGGTTAACTAAGGGCTAAACTAGTAATTACACTTTTTAAGTTGAGCAAGGAGACTCCGGTATTTTCTGAGAGAAGGGCTTCTCTTTTCGTAGCTTGGAGAAGAGGAAACCGTGCTGTGCTGGAATCCGGGCGGAATAGGGTCGGGACGGGCGGATTCTGGCGTTGGAATCCGAGCGGATTCAAGAGAATCCGGGCGGATTGTGGAGGTAGAATCCGAGCGGATTGTGGCAAAGACGCTCGGATTGTGCTGCTGCGGGACGGACGGATTGGTGACAATCCGCTCGGATTGTCAGTCAGCAACAATTCTTCTTCTTTTCTTCCCTTTTCTTCATAAATTACTTGGGGATTTCCTTGGAGACTCAAGGATCTTTTCTCAACATTGCTCTTCTACTATGATATGTACAAAGGCCTTCTAATCTTGTCTCTCCTTGATGCTTGGTCATTGAATTTGATCAATTTAGCCTTGTTTTGCCATGAAAATGCAAGATTCTTACTCCTTTCCTACCAAGGGATCAAAATCTCAAAGAATATGCAAAACAAAGAACTAAAGATAGTAAATGACCCAAATAAGCACTAAAAAGCATGGAAACGAGGCTAATTCGGGGACTAAATGTGCACTACTTATGGTCACATCAATTATTATTACTACACTAGTAATATTTTGTAATATTATAATTTTTAGAACAAATTCAAGCATAAAAACCATTTTAAGGTGAGAAGGTCTCTTAGAGAGATAAGCATAAGATAAGAATAAAATTGAGAAGTTGAGAACATCACATATCCTGATATGGGAGGTGGTGACCGGTTTTTGAGAAGCATGGGGGAGGCAAAATGCCTTTCCTTTTTGCTTTTTTGTCTTACCCAAAATACTAGGGTAGGACCCTAGGGTTAAGCATACCATTAGTGTCATCATTATGTCCTTAAGCATAAAATAAGAACAAAATTAATCCCCACTAATCACCCTTAAAACCGGTCCAACACTTAAAATGGACATCCATATTATCTTTGTCATTTGTCATTTGTAATTTGGTATGACATGTGACAAGTAACATATCATAAGAAATATAAATGCATATTTAACTAATTAAATATCATTTTAAATCAAATAAATTACATTTAACAACTTAACAAGTAATTCACAATTACATGTATATAAAATGGGTCACATTAAGTCTAGTTAATATAATCTACAACATTTTTTAATTATAACTAACTAATTACTCTTATCTCAAATATTTCATAAACATTAATCAATTTTAGTAATGTAACATATTAATTACTAAATTGAATCTTATTTAATCACATTACAATAAGATATATGATACTCACTCACAAATGAAGTTTGTTCAATTTAAGGAATTAATTAATCTGTATCGACATACAATCAATTAACTTATCAGTTAAGGGAATTGTCCTATAGGTGTGACCTTAAGGGATCAACTGATCACCACCGTCAAATGACAGTAACGTCAAACTCTAGTCAGCCAATCGTTACCGATTAATGTTGATCAGTTGACAATATATTGAATCATCCCTTTTGTATTCTTGTTATGAGATTTAATATGTGATCGCACTATTGTTGAGGACACATACTCCAACAATCTCCCACTTGTCCGAGACAAGTGTGCGTCACCAATTCTCTTGTCCTATTACTATGTCCCACTCAATGCAAGGTGTCTTGCAGGTCGTTCTTGCATTTGATCATATTTAGAGTGGTTTCCTCGATCTGGAGAGTAACTGTTTGACCGGAATTATCTGCCGTAGATACCGTCCGAGCGTGGCCACGCATTTTCAGTTCACTACTCCTCGAGTGGCCCTGAGATTTACATAACCCTGACAAGGGGGTGGACAATGCCTATCGCACTGTTCTCTTCGAATACCACAACTCATCATGACCTAAAAGATGCCCATTTGCACTCCATATTCGGAAGTCGTGGAGAAAAAATCAAAGTCAATCAGAAACTGTGCCACCTTGGGCGAACAGTCTCTAGTCAAAGAATCGACTCAAATACAATACTATAGTAGCTCTCGCCATGACGAGGCTATATGAATTACAAGAACTCTATAAGCGGTCACTGCTCGACAGAGTGTCCCATACAGTCTGCCTATGTGATCGACTAGTCATCTCTTATGACCCTAGGGCACTTGAACTTGTCATCAATCGACTCACACTCTAGTCACTTGGAGACGTCACCTCATATAAGTGACTGGAGGCCAATACTATGTTAATCCAGTTCACTTTAATAGGGTTTAACGTTGTCTTTACAACCTATTTGGATATAACAAGGTAATAAAAGAGTTTAAAATAAAACTCAAACGATGAATGCATTATCATATATGTAAAATTAATACAATATCAATTACTACATAATCTATAATTCATATTTAATTTTGTATATAATCGTACATTTCAATTCAATTGAAATGGTATGACTTATCATGTTAAGCCTATGAGAAGGCCTTGGTTAACAAGGCTTAACAACATTTTGCACCTTACTTAACCTCATTATATACTATTTCCCTTCGTTATCTATAATCTTGTATTACAAAACCTTTTGAGCACGTGTCTAGATCCAATCTAGACATAGGCTATCTTGCCTTGGGATAGCTCTCACTATCCTCACAGTGTGCGGAATTCATCCTTTTTGCATATCTCATAGTTGCAAGTGTACTCAAGGGATCAACCGATCACCACCGTCAAACGACAGTAACGTCAAACTCTAGTGAGCCAATCGTTACTGATAAATGATGATCAGTCAACAATATTATTTCCGTTGTATATTACTCAGACTTACTCCTCAAAAATTATAGCCAAGATGGTTCTCCAACCATTCTTATGTGTTTAGAATATAGTTTTTGTGTAACTCATTGCACATAAATCCAATAATTATTTCTAAACACTTATTCTCTCGTATATATCACTTATAGATTCGGATATTAAAGATGCTTTGCATCTCTTCCTAGTCTCCCAATCCCTCCTTCACGGAGGAGAGCATTGGTCCATCATTCTCAATGAATAATATGTTATCTACATATGAGACATAGAAGACATATCATTAGTGCTTCTTGAGTACTAATGGATAGACTATATGGCTATATATTGATTTTCACAAAGATTCGATTTTAATTTCTCATCATACTCCAAGTATACGAAGTATAAGAATAGTGATACATCTTAGCATAATAAATAAATCCAGCAGCGGAAGCAAATGGATTCAATTTCTCCATGTTCAATACTTTTGAACTTGGCAAGATTCTTATTAACATAAGAATATTAATTTCATGCTAATATCCATCGAACTGGATATCTTAGAGATGTATTATTCTTCTCCTAAGTCTTTCATCACTCACAGTGATCAATATGTCATTCACATATAAGACTAATAATACCACCGTACTCCCACTAAAATTCATGTATAAACAAAACTACTCTACAAATCGAGAAAAGTTTATTACATGACTGAAACATACCATTCAACTCCTTGACTTCTACTTAAGATTTCTGCTTAAGTTCGTATCCTACCTTAGGATAGTTGCGATTTACAAAACTCATGCAAGATGATTTTAAAATCCAACAGTCAAATAATATTATGAAATCCGAATTGAACGAAGCGTTGCAATTGGTGTAAACCTCTTGCCACTAATCAACCAAGTTATGGAAACATCTTAATGTTTATGTTCAGTTCGGACTTTTTCGGAGTTGAAACTTGATAAAGCATCTTAATAAGTTACAGGTTTGTCACTTCCAAAAAAATAACATGACTCATGTCCACTTAGGTTTCGAATCAATATTTACTAATTTTGACCAAGAAAGACCACTTTCCTACGTCTTATCTTGAGTTTGTGGCTCTTAAACATTTTCTCCCACTCCGTCTTTAAGAAATAATCCTCTTTTCTTTAATAGACAGCATCACGAGCCACAAACCCTTTATTCTCGTGATCATGTAGGAAAAATGAGCGCATGTTTACTATCGAAACAAGCTACAATTTAGGTACCATGCCTAACCATATCTCATATGAAAAGTAGATGATTGCTTTAACCATGTTTTGTTTTAGTGGAAAATTTAAATACCAGACAAATTTTATAACAGAAACTACCTCCAACTATATTGTAAAGATTCAATCATATCGTAATGAAAGTGAACTTATGATACCATATCACACTCTTTTTGGTGTAGATAAAAGTCTTCACTTTATTGTTCCCCATTTTAACAAAGTACTAATACTTTGGTTTTATAATCTCTAGGTTTTGATACTTTTTACACATTTATTGAACTTATTCAAAGAATTTCTCTTCTTACCTCATTAAGTGGATACGAAGTATCTACCTAGTTCGTTGGTAATAGAGATGAAGTAGTAATAACCTTTTCTGATTGAAATTGTATTCGACCATACACTTAAAGTGTAAATAGGGCGAATATCTTGCTCTATTCATAATCCTTTTCAAGAAAAAGTCATGAATTAACTTGCTTTGAATACAAGATTCGCACACACCAAAAGATTCCCAATCAAATGGTTTGGGAGACTAGTCAAAACTAGTTTCTAAATGCGATTTTCAATCGAGAATTGAAAAATGATTGGGGTCACCAACTTGAGTCTTGTATATATGACATTTATTTTTAGTTTGAATATAATTACCTTGATTTGTATGGTCTCACCATAAACTTAATCGTGGTATTGTAAGGGCACAATGCTTGTTTTAATTGCATATTAGAGAAACCCTTTGCGTTTTATAGAAAAACTTGAATTATATTCTTATTTAGACTTATTGTACATCATAACAATTATTGAGGTACATTTCTAAACACAAAACTAAAATGAGTACACTACAACATTCTTGCTAGTCGTCACACGATAATGCCAAATATTATGATGAAATCCACAATTTTTTATCAAATACTCATGATATGGTAATTAGCAAGAATGCAATGTAAATGTCATAGATTTTCAGGAAGGAATATGTTGGAGTCACACGACCAACTTCCTTGATCTTTACTTATTTGGGGTTTGTCTCTATTTTAGTGTCTAACACTTTCTCTTTCGAGCCTAGTTCTATCCTTAACAATTAAGATAGGTACTTACTTCTTATTGCTCCCACTGACTTCAAGAATTTCTACTTGATGAAGACTTATCTTCATTTAAATTCCTAGTTAATCCTTCACAAGGGTTAACTCTATTGTGGTATTTGGTTAATCAAAATTTCTAACAAATTAATTTACCAATTTAACAGTGTCATGTTCTTAACAACTTAAGTGCTTGATGACAAGTGTTTAGGTTGAACAATAAGACTTTTGAACCGTGGATGCATAGAAGATATTATCAAAACATATTTTGACTAATCATTACTTATATTCATACTTATTCACAAGAAATCATACATAGGCATGTTAGGAATTTAAGATGCTAATCTTATATGACATAGGACAACTCCTATGGAGTTCTATGGAATAGAGCGATTCCTATGGAGCTAGTCCATGCCCTATTTAAACGGTTCAATTGAGGCCTTTTAGAAAAGAGATTCTATGTGTCTTTGGCTATAGTGGTTTAATGGAGACATAAGTTAAAATCGAAATGACATCGTATATGTCTAGGAGCAAAGATATAGAACAAATTTAACCAATGAAATAGTGGGAAAACTAACATTCATCGTAATATATGAAAACTTTTAGCAAGTTTTAGCATTTATATAATGACCTCCACCCAATTATATAAACGATTCCAAGACCCAAATTCATACTAGCTCGATTGTGGGACAACGGTCCGTCTACAACCTTTAGTAATACAATTTGGTGGGTTAACTCGTTTAACCGATTCTATACTTAGAACTCTCGGTCGATGAAATTACATTAAGTTCATCTTTAGCCCGAACCTATTGGGACAACGGTCCCTCTAATACTTTCGTTGAGATCAACCAAATTTCGAAATGTAATATCATCTTATTACCCCACTTACCCAACGTTAAAAGAAAGCACCCCGATATGATATTTCAATACCGTATTGTACCCCTAATGAAATTGGGATTCATGAGTTCCTACTATTTGTTAAGGCTAAGTCTCAATTTTTAGAAATGTGAAGGCCTTGTCAATTTATTATCTATCTCTTTTAATTGAACTAAATTAGTGATCTATCGATAATTATAATTGACAAGGTCGAGAACTCGATATAAAAAGATATGCATGTGATGTTATGGCGATTTGGCATGCATGCAAACATATAAAATAGAACATGTATAGAAAAGCAATTTTCTAGTTCGGCCTTTCCTAAAATAGAAAATCTAATAATCTATTACATATTCGGAAACCAACTCCTTTGGTCCCTTGAACTTCATGTGACACGCCCCCCAAGGAAACACCGTCTTGATCGGAACTCCTTTCCGAATGGCTACGTCTTTAGGAAACTCCGGAATTATAAAATAATAATAAAATACATAGCATATCCTATTATACATTTGTAATAAAAATTTAAATCTATTAAATTACAAAAAGGTGATGCGAAATCACATTAAAATTACAACCAAATCGATATTCCCGTACATTACGGGTAATACCAATTAAAAATTAAGGCCATACTAAGACAAAATACATGATTCAAAATTTCATAAATGTAAATGACATACATCTATAAAATATGCAGCATTATATATATATATATATATATTCAACATGCAAAAATAAATGTGCCAAATCGCCTTACTAGATTATATCGTATATCGCTTTGGTTTTATGGAAATGCGTGACTTTTAACTTATTAAAATCACTTAAAATAATACTTAAATCAAATTTAAGCCCAAGTTAATTACTCTAACTGTCTTAGGGATCAAATATTAGTCCACACTAAGATTTGACATTAATCTAACTTGGTTTTACATTATTTGCTCATTATAATCTACTTAATCTTAACAATTAGGAAATAATTCCCAATAAATCATAAAAATTCGAAAAATTCGAAATCAAAATTTTTTATATTCTGGAATGTGACCAAGATCCCAAAAATTCAATAAAAATTGCTCACAAAGCATTTTTAATTTATTTCATGAATAAATAGCATAAAAACTAATTTTACAACTTAATTCCAAATTAATCATAAAATTATGAAAAAATTCAAAATCAAAATTTTTAACATACTATAATAATTTATAGATCCTGGAAAAACATAAATCCAACCCAAAAATTTTGAATTTAATTTTATAACTAATAAAGTTGCCTTTTATCGATTTTATCACATAAAAATCAATAAACACACAAAATTAACAAAATTAATTTTTCCATTTCACATCTGATGTTATAAATATGTGTGCAACTTTGGAAAAAAGTTTCATGCTATAAATTTCGTTTGAGTTATTTATAGCTTATATAATCTCGATTTAATCCAATTTTAACCATTAAAATCATAAATTATCCAAAATTAATCACATTAATCTCAAATTTTACATAAAATAAGTAAAATATTCATGTGAGATCATATTAAAATTTCGTGGTCAGAAACATCATATAACTATTTTTAGTTATTAAATAACCATTTTACACACTAAAATGTTATTATTATCCAATAAATTATAAAAGTGAGCAATAAAATTCCATAAATCATCCTAAATGACCTAAAAAATTTTAGGACCAGAATGTATAGATGCATGGAAAAATTTCGTGCATATACTATATAAACACAAATTTTTCGGTTTTTATTTTAGTCATCAAATAACTCGTAAAAAACTCAAAAAACGATTTGCATGCAATAACAAAGCTCTGATTCCAATTGTTAGGTTCATCAACACCTAATTAGACTCCTCTAATTAGTTTCTAAATTATTCACTAATTTAGAATAATAGATCTAGTTGCATGCAATATGTAAATAAATGAAATAAGGAGAAAAACGGTTTTACCCTTACAAAATGTTGGACCGAATTTTGGGCACAAGGTAGGGCACCTTCCCAACCTTATTCTTGAGCTCAATAACATTAGGAAGATCCTCCAAAAAACCAAAGTTCCATATTAGGAACCCTCCTCTTAGTTGCACCCAAGACTTACTGTTGGACCATATAGCTTATATGTTTATGTTTTGATGATGTCAAGGTGATTTATATTTTATATACTTGTTGCGTATAATCGTTTGTTAAAGTGTTTCTAGAATTAACTTATTACAAACAAGCAACATAGAGGATTGTGACAATTGCATGAGAAGTTCAAGCCTTCGCTTAAGATCAAACGTTTCAAGAATCATTCAAGAACTATGTGAAGATGAAGTTCGTCTAAAGATTAATCAAGCTTGGATGATGACGTAGCCTATACTCGAAGATCTCCTTGAAGATTAGAATAGTATAGGTGATTATCTCGTAATGGTAATCAAGAATGAGTTTCTTGAATTAGTAAAGTTATAGCTTTGCAGCTATAACATTACTAGTAAAAGAGCTCAATGTTATAACTCTTCTACTATAACATTGAGATGCTGAGTTTTTGTGCACGACTTATAAATGTTTCATAAATTGTTTTATAATTGTTTAAAGTTTATTTTACATGTTTTAATGAAAGTATTTATATAAAGCCCGGTTTAGTGAGGAGTCCGGTTTTGTAGTAAACGTTAATTGGTAGTCATGATGGATCAACTTATGAGTTGGACTTTGCTACTAATTAGGGTTTCTATATAGCCTCTATTAAAACCTAAATTCTAATTATATGTTAAGACTAGGGTTTGCACGAGTCACGAGGCATATGAGCCGTGACTTCTCGTGTTACCTAGGATATATTAGGTAAAGATTTTATTCTATAATAATATCTTTACATATCTTATATATCTTACTTAATATATTTGTTTATGGTAAAAGATATTCTTGTTTTAGGAAATCTTATCATAATCTTAGAATTTATAGTAAAGATAATATTTGGAAAGATTATATTCTATCTTTTAGAATATTCTTTATTATCTTTTAAGGCTTTTAGGAAAGAGATAATAAGAAGATATAATTTCTAATTATATCTTATTATTTCGGCTATTAGGGTTTGTGCAAAAACCGTGTAGTCTACTCCTTCCTTCCCTATAAATACTTTGTTATTTACAACATCTAAAATAAAGACCTTAAGCATAAAAATTGATTTTAATTTTAGAAAGCAAACCGTGTGTTTTAAGCAGAAAAACCGATTTGCTATTTCGAAAGGTCGTGTGTCATAAAACTCGCATACTCGTTCTTCATTTATCGTTATAAGATAATAGTGCTTAGTTGATTTCTTAACTTGTTCATTAACGTGAATCTTTGTTAGAATCATTAGTGCTTTCTTATTAGCGTAAGTTAGTCACTCGAGTATTTAACGGTACTCATTGAGTTACAGCTAGAGTTAGTTGTACGAGTTGGGTTAGTAAATTTGTAATCCGTAGAAAGGTACTAAATTTATTAATCGAGAATAGTGGACGTAGGTTTCGACTTGTGAAACTGAACCACTTCAAAAATCCGTGTGTCTCTCCTTGTTTCGTTCTTTCGTTTATTTCGCTTACTATCGTTAGTTGATTAGTTAAAGTTTAACCAATTAACTTTAAATAATCAACTACATACGCACAATCGAAAAAGCTTTAAAAAGTTTTAAATCCTCAATTCACCCCCCCTCTTGAGTATTTTGGATCAATAGACTCTTCAATTGGTATCAGAGCCTCGTGCTCTTGATTGCCTAACCGCAAAGAGGCTGATCTATCTTGTTTTTCATTTATCTTATCGTTTTATATTCCGCTGCCTATCACGTGATAAATGGATTCCAAATATCTCAAGTGTCCCGTCTTTGATGGGAAGAATTAAGGATTGTGGAAAAACATGATGACTCACTATGTGAAAGGACACGATTGGGAGTGCTGGAGGATTATTCAAAACGGACCGCACAAAATTCTTGTGGCATCCGAGGAAGGCACTACCTATGAAAATAAAGAAGAGGACTATGTCGAGGCCGACTACAAGAAGGCCGAGAAAAACTCCAAAGCAATAAGTCTTCTGCAAAACGGAATGACTTCCACTGAGTTTAATCGGTTCTCTTCATGTTCCACGGCCAAGGAGATATGGGATGGGCTCGAATTAGCTTATGAAGGTACTTCCATTGTTAGGAAGCACCAAATTGACTTGCTTATGCAAAAATATGAGCTATTCATCATGGAGCCTAATGAGTCTCTAGATAGTATGTCCGCAAGGTTTTCAAGCATCATAAATGAACTAAAAAACCTAGGTAGGAAATTCTGTACTGAGGACATTGCTAGAAAGGTTCTTAGGAGCCTGACTAAGAAGTGGCGTGCTAAGGTCACTGCAATGGAGGAATCACGAGATCTTGAAACCCTATCCTATCAAGAACTCATTGGTGCTCTCATGGCCCATGAAATTACTCTTAACAATGATGACGCTGAACCAAGTCGTAATAAGAGTATGGCCTTGGCGAGCGAAGAAGTTGACTCTGAATTAGAGGATGAAACTGTTCTGTTTGCACGCCGTTTTAAAAATAAAATATTTTGAAACAGACAAACAAAATCATCCTATAACAACAATAACAACAAATCTTTCAACAAAAAGGTTAATGACTCAAAGTCGTCCTTCGCAAATAGAGGTTGCTTCAAGTGTGGAGAATCTGGTCATATGATCAAAGATTGTCCAACATGGGAGAAGATAAAGGACAAGACGAAACGTGAGAAGACAAAGAGAGAATTCAAGCAAGTTATGATGGCTTCGTGTTGGGGAGACCTTGACTCAGAAGATACGAGGAATCTGAAGACGACGAAGTAGCAAACCTTTGTCTCAGCAGTGTTAGTCTTGACCTAATCTCCGACAGTGATGATGAAAGCACAAATTCTCACTCAAACTATTGCTTTCTTGGAGAATCAGACGAGGATGACGATGAAGAGGTAAGTTATCTTGAGCTTAAAAAACGTGTTAGGAAATTGTCTAAAAGTGTTTTAATTGAATTCTTTGAACAATCTCTTGATAAGTGTCACGAACAGGACTTGGAATAATTAAAAGATCTAAAGGAACAGATTCTCGAAATTGCGGAAGAGAATCATACTCTCAAGACTAAAGCTAAGAAGTTGAAATCTAAAGTTATAGCTGAGAAAGCTACAACATTAGATTCTACCATGGCTGAAAAGAAGGAATTAGAGTCCAAAGTTATAGCTAATGAAGCTATAACTTCCGACCTAAGGCTTAACATCAAGCACCTTCAAGCCAAAGTTATAGCTAATGAAGCTATAACTTTAGAACTTAGAAAAGTCAGAGAACTGTTGGAAACTAAGGTTACATCTAATGAAGAAGTAATCTTAAACCAAAAGAAAGAGATATATTCTCTTTTAAAGCAATTGAAGGAATCGAAGACTGATATGATCAATGTTAAGAAACAACACACCGATGTTGTATTTATTCTTAACAAACGATTCCAAGATTTTCGTGACAACTTTAAAAAGGACAATGATGTAGACCACACGAAATGTCAAGAAGAAATTAAAACCCTAAAAGACTTACTTCTACACGCTAGAAAGGTCCATGATAAGTGGGAAGGTAGCACAAAAGTCTTAAACTTCCTAACCGAACAATCTGACAATAATATGAAGATGGGGTTAGGACATGAGTGCTACAGCCGTAGAGATCACTCTAAATGCAAATCAACACCTTCGGATTTTGATTTTAGAAAAAGGAAGTATACTGATCTTCCTGAATACTTGATTTGCAATTACTGTGGTCATACGGGTCACATCCAAATTTATTGTGTCAAAAAGGCTCATGATTTACGAAAAAATACCGAACATGTTAAACTTGTTGACACAGCTAACGAGGATAAAGAAACACCCGCTAATGAACCTAACGAAGAAAGAAACAATAAATTTCGTTGGTTCTATGACATGGCCTTTGACTACTCTAAGAAACCTAGCACTTCACAAAACCCTTGTCGATCTCAACCTAGTAAATCTATTCACAAGGAAAATAGTCAAGAAAGACTTAGAGAAACTCCTAGACCTAGAGAAAACCCTAACCCTAGAACTCCTCCCAAGCCAAACAAACCAAGGGTTAGAAAAACGGTCATTAGACGTGTTTGGGTTCGAAAGGATTTAGTATTTAGAGTAACTAATCATAAGGGACCCAACTTAGCTTGGGTACCTAAAAACTGTATCTAATCCTTTATGCAGGAAGTAGTGAAAGAAAACAACCAATGGTATCTTGACAGTGGATGTTCAAGGCACATGACCGGAGATAAGAATCTGTTTCTTTCACTCAAGCCCTTCAACGGAGGAAAAGTGACAATCGGGGACAACAAAAAGGGAAAAGTCATTGGCGTTGGAAAAATTGGAATTTCTAAGTCTCACGCAATCAGTGATGTTTATCTCGTGGATGGTCTAAAACACAACTTACTAAGCATATCTCAACTATGCGACAAAGGTAACAAAGTAGTTTTTCATACTGATAGTTGTCGCATTATTATAGAAGGAACGAGCAATGTTATTCTTGAAGGCCACAGAAAAAGGAACGTTTATATGGTGGATTTAAATGTTGTACCTACTAACTCTTTTTCGTGCATGAAAGTTACACTAGATGATCCTTGTTTATGGCATAAACGTTTTGGTCACATTAGCTCACTAACCCTGAACAAGCTCAAGAAGTGGGACTTGGTTGAGGGGTTACCTAAGATCAAGTTCGACCAAGAAAAGATGTGTGACACGTGTGCAAGGTGTAAACAAGTAAGATCATCGTTCAAACCTAAAAGAGTAGTAAGCACAAACCAAGCCTTGGAACTGGTACACATGGATTTATGTGGACCTATGAAGGTAAGGAGTAGAGGAGGATCCAGGTACGTCTTTGTTCTTGTAGACGACTACTCAAGGTATGTATGGCCTATCTTCCTTCATTCAAAAGACAAAACGTTTGATGAATTTGATTGTCTTATGAAACGCGTTCAAAATAAATATAAGACTAATCTAGTATCTATTCGTACGGATCATGGCACCGAATTTGATAATCAAACTTTTATAGAATTTTGTAGAGTTAATGGTGTAGGGCACAATTTTTCTGCACCAAGAACTCCTCAACAAAACGGTGTCGTTGAACGTATGAATAGAACTTTAGAAGATATGGCACGTACAATGCTTTTGTGTAGTGGTTTACCTCGTAACTTTTGGGCTGAAGCCATTAGTACTTCTTGCTACATCCATAATCGTGCTATGATCCGACCTATTCTCAAGAAAACCCCCTACGAACTCCTTAGAGGTCGAAAACCTAATATCTCCCATCTTCGTTGTTTCGGGAGTAAATGTTTTGTACACAATAACGGTAAAAACCGGTTAAGTAAGTTCGACCCTAGGAGCGATGAGGCGATTTTCATAGGATATTCAGATCATAGCAAGGCTTATAAAGTCTTCACTAAAAGAACTCTTTGTATTGAAGAAAGTGTCCACGTTATTTTTGATGAAGATAACGTGTTTGATAAGCCCTTACAGGATGAGGAAGAAGACTTGGATGAATCTGACTTTCGTCTCTCAAGAGATGATCCCCCGGAATTGGAATTAGAGGACAATGAGATTGAGGGAATAAGCGATGAACTTGATCGTTCCTCAAAAGATAAAAAGGAGAAAAACAAAGTTATAGTTGATGATACTATAACATTGACTCAAGAGAAGAACTCCCAAACCAATGTTATAGATGATGTTACTATAACATTGAATCCAAATCAAGGTGTAGAGTCCGAGGTTATAATCGGCTCAAATACAACACCCGGATTGGATTCAGGGGGAACTTCCTCTAATTCCGAACCAAATGAAGTTGGGTCAAGCTCAAATAACGATGAAGAACCAAGCACTTCAACGAAGTGGAAATACAAGAACTCACACCCCATAGATAATATTCTTGGGAATATTAAGAAGGGTGTTTAAACAAGACGTTCCTTAAACAACTTCTGCTCTTTCTACTCTTTCCTATCCATGATCGAACCAAAGAACATCAATGAAGCTCTTGCTGAATCAGATTGGATTATAGCTATGCAAGAAGAGCTACAACAATTCGAAAGAAACAAGGTTTGGCATTTAGTTCCTAGACCAAAAGATCGTTCAGTCATTGGAACTCGGTGGGTCTTCAGGAACAAATTAGATGATGTCGGAGTCATTGTCAGAAACAAAGCAAGATTGGTGGTCCAAGGATATAATCAACAAGAAGGAATAGACTATGATGAGACTTTCGCACCTGTTGCTCGTCTTGAAGCTATTAGACTTCTGATAGCATTCGCCGCACACAAGGGAATTAAGCTCTTCCAGATGGATGTCAAGACAGCATTCTTGAACGGTTATTTACAAGAGGAAGTCTTCGTTGAACAGCCCCCTGGTTTTAAGAATATCAAATTTGAGGATCACATGTTCAAATTGGATAAAGCCCTATATGGATTAAAGCAAGCACCTAGGGCATGGTACGATCGACTTTCTAAGTTTCTACTTGACAGTGGATTCAGTAGAGGATCCGTCGACAAAACCCTATTTCTAAAGACTGAGGGTTTTGACCTTTTGGTTGTTCAAATATACGTCGATGATATTATCTTTGGATCGACCAAACGAGGCCTATGCAAATATTTTTCTGAGTTGATGACTTCTGAGTTCGAGATGAGTATGATAGGAGAATTAAAATTCTTCTTAGGCCTGCAAATACAACAAACTGATGAAGGTATTAAAATCCATCAACAGAAATACATCAAAGAGTTGATTCGGAAATTCGGAATGGAAAATTCACATGCTATGCCTACTCCAATGGTCGAGAACAAGAAATTGACATTGGATGAAAACGGTAAATCAGTTGATGAAACTACTTACCGTGGGATGATTGGGTCATTGTTATATTTGACCGCAAGTAGACCCGATATTATGTTTAGCGTATGCGTTTGTGCGAGATATAAATCATCTCCCAAAGAATCGCATATGACGGCCGTAAAACGAATTTTACGTTACTTGATTGGAACGGCCAACTTATACCTATGGTATCCAATGGAATGCAATTTTGATCTAGTCGGTTATTCTGATGCCGACTACGCAGGGTGTTCTCTAGACAGAAAAAGTACGTCGGGTGTCGCCACGTTTGTCGGACCGTGTATCATCACGTGGGGTTCGAAGAAACAAAATTCGGTTGCTCTCTCAACTGCTGAAGCCGAGTATATTGCTGCAGGACTGGTATGTACTCAACTTTTATGGCTTAAGCAACAATTACGTGATTATGGTGTTGACGTAGGATGTATTCCTATTTTATGTGATAATACTAGTGCAATAATAATTTCTAAAAATCCCGCACAACATTCACGTACCAAACATATTGAAATTAGACACCATTTTATACGAGACCATGTTGAGAAGGGGAATATAAAACTTGAATTTTGTAGTACTGAAAAACAATGGGCAGACATTTTGACAAAATCATTAGCTAGAGAACGATTTGAGACTTTACGGTTGGAAATTGGTTTAATCAGTGGTACCTAAGCTTCTATATTTGTTCAATCTTTTTATGACTGACTAGTTAAGTTAAGATTGTATGACTGTGTCCGTATATTGCGTTGCATGAATAATTTCGTTTATAGAAATATTTTTATCATAAGATTCTATTTGCTATTTAGAATTTAATTGTTATACAAACTAATTCCTTATCACAATAAATATAACACACCAATTCTTTTATTTTTCCAAATCTCAAAGAATCTTTCCTTTTTGCAAATTCTTGTACACGGCTCAAACAATAAACTTCCTATACAAACACAAATTCCTTATTCTTATCCTTTACCTATCAAATCTATCCCTTAAATTCCTACACCTGCCATAATTCATACTTCTAATTATACACTTACCATATTTACTCTCCACTTGTTAACCCTAGCCTACACCTATATCTACCCCTTGCGTGTTAACCGTCCACCCACCCCCACTTGCATACTTTTCTTTCTCTCATATTTTTAACCATCATCACAATTCATCATCTTTACACAAACCATCACCATCACCTCCTTTTTCAACAATCACCATCATCATGAATCCATCTCATGCAAAAAATACCCGATATTCAACCTGTCACAACCAAAACCGCTCCTTTCATAACCAAACTTCACCACTACCACCACATGATCCCAATTCCACTAACGGTTCTTCACCACAACCACACCAAACCACACCCCTGTTCCGTGGTCGGGACGAATCGGTGTCCGAAGGCAAAAGACGTCGTCTTTTCAAGGGTAAAAATAAAGTAGTTGTTGGTGATAGTGAAGCTGTGGAGGAACCCGAGGTTATAATTCGGAATGGTGTTGCTCGTACTTTGCTTAGGGATGTTTCAAAAGCCGCGATAAAAGAGGGGTTGAATCGTGTTCGGCTTACACATGACGAAAGCATCTTAGTGAATCGAGTTTTGAGGTATTTCGTTCATGGTGGTAGGTACTATCCGAAAACTTGGTTGGTAAATGTTCCCGCTCTTGCTTTCTTTGTTAATTTTCTTGATTTTCAAGGGTGGAGTCACATTAGTCAGTTTTTGGGTCCTATTTACCTAGTTGAGGTGGTTCAATTCTTTGCTAGTGTCTCAATTAAGAAAGAAGTCTTGCATGCGGTTGTTAATGGAGTTGATGTTACCATCTCTGTTTCGGATTTCTGCTCTGCTTTTTCGGTTCCTAATGAAGGAATTGAATTAAATCCGAGTCTTGAGTGGTCTAATGTTGTGAGTGAAAAGGAGTTGTTAGTGAAGAAGTATTTCGAGGAGATGACGGAGGGAGGTAATATCGTGGTTCGTCCTCTTTCGGCAAAAATCAAGTTCCTCTTGAATTTCTTGTGGATCACAGTGGTGCCGAGGAGAGGAGGCCGTGATAAGGTGTCAAGCTATGAAGCTATTATGGTTTATTCTTGGTTGGAAGGTCAAAAGGTGAATTTGGGTAGTGTCGTGTTGCACCGTATAATTCAGACAAGTCTTACGGTAACTAAGGAGAAGTTGAGCACCACAATCGACTTACCCTATGGAATGTGGGTGTCTCGGTTGTTGGAGATTAAGCGAGTTGTAGGACCTGATAGTTACGGTGTTAGTGCGAAGGATTGTATGTGTGACAGGTTAATCAAGCTAATGGGTCTTGTTGTTGATGGACCCGAATTGCTTCTTGCTAAAGATGTTGAGAAAACCCCGGGAGAAGCGGGTTTAGGAGCTGTGGAGTCGAAATTGGAGGGCTTTATGAGTGGTTTAACGGAGAAATTTGAGGAGCATTCGGTCACTTTGGCTACGGTATTGACTCGGGTTGGACCATCTCGGTCTTTAGACTCGGGTTTGGATGCTACTCGGGTGTACTCTTGGATGGAGGAAGTGGACAAAAGGTTAGCGGGTTTTGAGAGGGAGTTGAAGGCAATTCGTGGGGAAGTGTTCCCACACGGTGATCGTCTCACTTTCCTTACGAGTCAGGGTGGAGCTATGGTTATGCACGGGAAAGCCATGGCGGCTGATCAAGCGCTCACGTTGGAGGCCACAAAGGCTCTTTCTTTGAAAGTGCTTAATTTTGAAAGGAGCATTGGTACTCTTTCGCAGCTGGTTCGGAGCTCGTTTGACCGTCTGGATGCTTTGGAGCACAGTACTAGACCCGACTACGTGAACCCGTATAAGACCCGTAACATTTGATTTCCTCTCGTCCTACCCTATCTAGCCTTACCTTATTTACCTTTCTTTTCATTTTCTCTTGGTGTGTTTAAACAAACTTCTTATTCGGCCCATTTTGGCAATGCACTTGTGGTTATGGCCCAAGTGTTTCATTAGACATATGTTAATTCGACCCACTTTGGCTAAACATGTTTAATTCCTAGTTTGTATGATAATTATCTTTTGGATGCTTATAGTCTTGCGTGTTATTATTATTTCCTATGACGTTTTATCTCTTGTCTCGTCTTATATTATTCTAGTCATTTTTGATTTGTTCTTAGCTTTTCGATGATGTCAAGAGGGGGAAAGAACGTTTATAGTAAGCATCTACCTAAGCTTGCTCCTTGTCAAGACCAATTGTCTCTTAAAGTCCTTAAAGTTTCGGTTTTTGAAGAATCGTTTGGATCTTGCGTTAATCTTTATTATCAAGATAACGGTATTATATTGAGGGGGAACTACACAATTAGTCACAACTTTTAGGAGGCTTGCCATCATCAAAAAGGGGGAATTTGTTGGACCATATAGCTTATATGTTTATGTTTTGATGATGTCAAGGTGATTTATATTTTATATACTTGTTGCGTATAATCGTTTGTTAAAGTGTTTCTAGAATTAACTTATTACAAACAAGCAACATAGAGGATTGTGACAATTGCATGAGAAGTTCAAGCCTTCGCTTAAGATCAAACGTTTCAAGAATCATTCAAGAACTATGTGAAGATGAAGTTCGTCTAAAGATTAATCAAGCTTGGATGATGACGTAGCCTATACTCGAAGATCTCCTTGAAGATTAGAATAGTATAGGTGATTATCTCGTAATGGTAATCAAGAATGAGTTTCTTGAATTAGTAAAGTTATACCTTTGCAGCTATAACATTACTAGTAAAAGAGCTCAATGTTATAGCTCTTCTACTATAACATTGAGATGCTGAGTTTTTGTGCACGACTTATAAATGTTTGATAAATTGTTTTATAATTGTTTAAAGTTTATTTTACATGTTTTAATGAAAGTATTTATATAAAGCCCGGTTTAGTGAGGAGTCCGGTTTTGTAGTAAACGTTAATTGGTAGTCATGATGGATCAACTTATGAGTTGGACTTTGCTACTAATTAGGGTTTCTATATAGCCTCTCTTAAAACCTAAATTCTAATTATATGTTAAGACTAGGGTTTGCACGAGTCACGAGGCATATGAGCCGTGACTTCTCGTGTTACCTAGGATATATTAGGTAAAGATTTTATTCTATAATAATATCTTTACATATCTTACTTAATATATTTGTTTATGGTAAAAGATATTCTTGTTTTAGGAAATCTTATCATAATCTTAGAATTTATAGTAAAGATAATATTTGGAAAGATTATATTCTATCTTTTAGAATATTCTTTATTATCTTTTAAGGCTTTTAGGAAAGAGATAATAAGAAGATATAATTTGTAATTATATCTTATTATTTCGGCTATTAGGGTTGTGCAAAAACCGTGTAGCCTACTCCTTCCTTCCCTATAAATACTTTGTTATTTACAACATCTAAAATAGAGACCTTAAGAATAAAAATTGATTTTAATTTTACAAAGCAAACCGTGTGTTTTAAGCAGAAAAACCGATTTGCTATTTCGAAAGGTCGTGTGTCATAAAACTCGCATACTCGTTCTTCATTTATCGTTATAAGATAATAGTGCTTAGTTGATTTCTTAACTTGTTCATTAACGTGAACCTTTGTTAGAATCATTAGTGCTTTCTTATTAGCGTAAGTTAGTCACTCGAGTATTTAACGGTACACATTGAGTTACAGCTAGAGTTAGTTGTTTGAGTTGTGACACGTCTGTCGCGTACCTGTCAAAAATAAAACCTAACGGTCTCAACTAAAAATGTAGTAGAGGCAGTCGAGTATCGAATCCTCAGGGAGGTAATGCAACTACAGCTATCTATTTCTAATCCTATGGTAACAATTGGTGTTGATTGAATTTTTGGTTCTAACTACGGAGTTGAAGGAAGAGAAATAAAGAGAAGAGCAGATAAGCAGGAAAATGATTTAAAACTATCAATAAGAGGGGGACACGTCGGGAACTCGGTTCACTACGGTAGTACAACAACTTAGCAAAGAAATGACTCGATTTAACTAATGCGAGACGGATATTAGAAGGTCCTTTCGGTCCACTTCCCACCCTAAAATACCACTAACTTAACTTTCGTCCTCATTAGGGTAGTCTACTGTTTATAGCAGGCCTATTTAGTCCAATCTTTCGATCCAGGATTAATTGTAGCCAGATTAATGGGTGACATAGAAGCGTGCACTCAACTAGGTCGAGAATTACAGTTATATTGCTATAGTGACAGAGTCTCTTATGTCAATTCGTCTAATTCATTCACTGCGTCGTCACTATTCTACCGCAGATCCCCTAATCCCAACATGAAAGGGTTTAGCTACTCATATTATTAATGGAACTAGCAGCAAACAAGATTCCAGCAGAAGACATGACGAAATAACAATAAAATGCAATAATATAAATTAGGGCAGAAAGAATGATAACAATAACAAGAAAACAATGCAACAAAAGATTAATTATTATTTAGAGAAGAAAGGAGATTACAATCTAAGCGATTCCGGTGTAAAGAACAACCGAGTCCGAGTGAAATAATCTCAAAATGCAAGCAACAGTAGAAGGAAAAGTAACGTAGGAAAGTAGCAGTAGTTCTAATGTCAATGATAGTAAAGAGATAGTAAAGGGAATAGTAAGAATGAATGACTAATAACCTAGTAAAACATAGGTTAAATAGCCAAAACCCCTAAGTGTTTATGCGGAAATAATAAAACACGGACTGATTAAGCCCACGAAGTCGAAATCCTCTCGATCGAGTAGGCAACACCACTCGATCGACCAATGTCTCAACAGAAGGCCCTCGATCGACCAACAGGTCACTCGATCGAGGCCTGGATCATGTGCATCTTACTCGATCGAGTAAGGAATAGCTCGATCGAGCCTTGGGGAGCTTAGGGACCACTCGATCGTCCTATAAGCTGCTCGATAGACCACCAATCAGCTCGATAGACCACTTGGGTCTTCAATTCAGCTCACGTCTTCACCCAAATGCCTCGTAGTGCGTGCAACGACACTTCCAAGTGCAACATCTCGCTCTGGAACAATCCCGTCTCCTCTAAATGCATGCAAAAAGGACGAAAAGGAGCATGGTTCCACCACTTTCGCGATCATTCCTATAAAAAGGACAAAATACACCAAAGTAGCCAATTCGGGGCAAAATACTATAAAAATAGTAGAGAAATGCATAGAAATACGTCTTTGAAATAGGCCAAAAAGACTATACATTAGGCACGTATCAAATCTCCCAAACCAAACCTTTACTCGCCCTCGAGTAAACTCAAAACAAAACTAATGGAACGGAAATGATAACTCAGAGCTAGCTTAACTTGTCTACTTGAACCAATTTAATGCAACGAAATCAATAGTTAAAGCTAGGCAGTCAATACGCAAACGAATTATAAGCTGTTCAGAAATAAAGCTGACCTATCGACCTTGCAAGACCAACAAAACCGGACTCTCACGTGGCCACTCTTCTCTCATGAAGCAAAGGGCAAATGTAATATGTAAAAGAGAGAAGAAAAGACAGTCACTCACCTAACTGCGACCTACATAGCATGCATGCAACAAAAATGAAAGACAATTCAAGTACTAATACACACACTCCAACCAATAATGTCCGTCACAGCCGAGGATTTGCAAATAATATGGGAATAGTGAGGTTCAGGTGAGAAAAGGCAAAACAAGTTATGGGAATGTGGAGGTAAAAGCGTCAAGCTAGTTCCTAACAGGACCATAATAAACCATCCGGATCTCAAACTGACTGAAAGACTAAGTACGGGTGCCCTTCACTTGGCACAAAACTCACTAGACTCAAAGCACAATCTCCTCAAAAAAAATATAGAATAAGAGTGGAGGAGTCAGACGGTCACAAAGTTCCCTTTTTTAAACACATCGTCTGAAACAACTAACTGAAACAACCAACCCTCTTGTCGATTGTACATCTTCGAACATCTTCTCAACTCTGACAAGAGGGTCCAACTTTTTCACAACTTTTTTTTTTCTTTCTTCTTTTTGTACGTGAATCTCATCATGTTTTTTTTTTTATTTTTCTTTTTTTTTCATTTTTTTTTTCTTTCACGTTTCTCTTTTTTTTTTTTTTCTCTCCTCCTTCCTCAACACAAACACCAACTCCAAACAGGAATTACGGACCAAACTGCAATGGAAAACATACCACAAAAGGACAGACTAACTAGCTTGACTAGGCAGGCTTGTTTGGAATGTAGCTAATGGGTCAAAAAGGCAAGTTTTGGTCAATGTGGAGCTAAATGGGTGAAAGATGTAAAGAAGGGGGAATTTGCAAGACCCTCCCTGCATGTGACACCAACCACGAACCCGAATATGTGCATTTGACGAGAAATTGAATGTCATAAATGTGCAAATGAGACGAACATGCTATGCAAGGAGTACTACTCTCAAAATTCCTAATGAACTGGTCATGAATGGCACCAGTTATAGCTCTAAAACTCAGAATTTTTAAGTAGTTTGCCAATTTATCAGGTCAAGTCTAAACAGTCAGCTATTATTTGAACAGAAATTCGTAGACTATGCGTATTGACAAAGCTAAAAACCATCAATAAAGTGCAAGGCTCAAGTAGTATGACAAGTTATAGTGCAATTTCATCACGGGAATCTACCGTTCCGACTCAACCTAAATGCAAAAATAAACGTGAAATTTTTGAATTTTTTGAAATTTTTGATTTTTTTGAAAATAAACAACAAATGCAAACTGAAAAATTAAACGTGAATGCAAAACAAATGCAGATGCAGACTCAAAAGGATGCAATACCCTCCCCAAACCAAAACGGACAACGCCCTCGTTGTCCTCCAGCATACACCAGCAGAAAAATGGGGGATGGGAGTATACAACCAATAAAATAAAAATAAAGGAGACGAAATAAAAAGAGTAAGAAGACATACAAAACACGAACTTCCCCAAACCAGCCAGAAAACTGGGGAAGTGAGTAGACCAGTAGCTACTCGTCGTCGGCACCGCCGTCTCTCAGGTACTCCGACTCAACAAAACGGTCTCCCCAAACCAGCAACAAACAAGGGGGAGACTCAGTCGTCATCTCCAGCCTGATCCTCCGGACCGGGTACGAACGGAGGGTCACTCTCCTCCTCTCTGGCAGCTCGGTGTGCCGCCGCGCTCGCCCGAATCGCACCTCTCGCTTATCGCTGTCTCCTCCACCTCCTCCTCCGAGTCGAAGGTAGTGGAGGGTACCCGTCCGCCGGGTATCGGTAGAAGGAAGGATGCGGCCACCCCTCGGAATCGGCCGGGCTCGGATGTGGAACTCGTAGAGCGGAAATACAGCCAAAGCCATATCCCGTCTCATCTCAGTAATGTACCTGCACATATCCGAAAGCACGGCATCACGACGCCCTTGGTCCATGACCTCGGGCGCCTCTAAGACAGGAGGGCAGACAAAATTGGCCGGAAAAACCGAACCAGAAGGAGGGTCAAGTGGGGGTGGAGTATGAGTCTGAGTGGGTGTAGGCTGAGGCGTGGGTGTAGGTCCAGCCTGGGCCTGAGCCTGAGAGCTAGAAGATGCTCCGGCCTCCCGCTTCCTCTTCTTAGAAGAAGAAGGAGGGGTGAAGGTAAGGTGGTAGGTAGGTGGAGGTGGCCTCGCTCCCTCAGCAGCAGATGAGAGCGGTAAAAGTGGGGGAAGGGTAGAGCACGGCAAGGTAACAGACGTGGAACTACAGATCTTCCACGTCCTCGCACTCCCCTTCGCCTTTGGGAACCAGGTCAAGTCAGCCATGGCATCCAGGTCAAGGTGAGCCATCTCATCAGGTGAAGTGAGTGAAGGGTCAGTGGGGTAAAGGTGGCGGGCGATCCTAGTCACTAGCCCGCCACAGACAACAGCGGTCTTGACCCGAGTCCCAATTCCATTCCAATGCTGAGCTACCGAGATAGGCAATGTTTAGAACAAACGGGTACCGTAGTCAATGTTGAGGTACCCCGCGAGAATCGCTAGCTCGGTGTTGGTCACGTTATTGGGCTCAGGTCGCCCAAAGATGGTCTCTCCTAATGACGCAAGTAGTAACGGGCGCGGGTAAGTGAATGTGAGCTCCCTTCCGTGAGTGGAAGGGAGTGTGAGAAAGAGCAGCCCAGAGTGGCTGAAGGAGGTCTCGAGGTGGGGCGGTGGGACCGTCACTAACTAGGCCTAAAACTTGGCCAAACTTGGCCAAAGTCCAGTGGTGCGACTCATTGCGGAGTCGAAAGTAAATGCAGGAACTGGAGTGGTCAGCATCATAAGACTCGGTGTCTAGGGAATAGGAGCTAAAGAATTCGTACGTGAGGGTACGAATGGTAGCCTCCTGCATGGTAATCAAACCCGACATACCCGTCCCGTTCAACAAACTACAGACCTCCTCGTAAATGCCTAAGGTCTCTAGGTCAGTCCGCGCAAGGAAACGGGTGGAGGAGAGGGGGCAACGAAGTAAGGCGGCTAACCGTTTCCGGTGAGCCTCGAAGTGAAACGCACGTGGGCATCTTCGGTAGAGGTGTGAGAGCGCCTCTCTCGTAACAACGACCTCGGAAGGGTGGAAGTGATGGCTAATCGGCTAGCCTCGCCTGGTGTGGTCTCGGTGGCAAGATACCAGGCTGTCGCTGGAACGGGGCTGAATCCGATCCAAGAAAGAGAAAGGCCTAGGAGTAGTGGTGGTGAAGCTCGAACCGAGCTCACGGCCGAGCCGGGCTGCGGCGTACACGTCGTCCCCCCGTGAGACAAGTAGAACAGTGCTTGGTGGTGACCGAGGCAGAGCTAGTGGCAACAACATCGGCCACGGACTCGCTTATGGACGAGCTGGAGGACGTGCTAGTAGAAGGCAAAGAACTCGCGTCCATCCTGTAGAGCATCAAAGGGCACGAATAAGAGAAGATGCTGCTAACCGTGGTTAAAACAACCGCTAACCAACATGTGACAGCAAAAAGGATGGCCCTATTGGTCGAAACAATCGACGTACAGCAATCAAAACCAAACAATTCCTCAAAAATTTCGAAAAGCAGCAAGTGAGTGGTGATAATATGATAAAGCAGTGACTGCAAAAGGGCTAATACAGCATGAAAACCAGAAATGGTGGCATGTATGACTCTGGGCAGTCGAGAATAACCACTCACAGCGCGAGATTCCTAACAATTCACAGCATATAAAGGCGATAGGGGACGGTAACGGCAGTTAACAACAGCGTTAAGTAAGCATGGACTGAAGTTAAGCAAGCAAGGCAACAGAAAACCGTCTGACAGTCGACACATTCGACTCACAGGGACCCTAATCGCGGAAATCGCGCGAAATTCGAACTTAACATGTAGAAGCAGTGAGGAATTGCGAAAATATCATCAACAAGCTAATCAAGGGCAAATAAACACAATTTAATCGAATAAATTCGACTAGGCAAGGAATTTTCGAACCCTAATTCAATTCACCTCAAGAAATTCGAATTAATTAAAGAGAAAATGCAAAGAGTGTGAAAGAAAACACTTACTTGATGATGAGGATTCTATAGAAGCAATTAAACTTCAAATAATCAAGCAACAAAGGCGGATTTTCGATTGAAAAACCGCAAACCCTAATTCCCTTTGAAAACCGTGAAAACGAACACAAAATAAGGGGAAAACAAGGGGCTATTGAAGAATTAAGTGCTAGTGATAGAATGTAGGTGGTGGATTTGATAATTTTGGGCAAAAATTGGGGATTTGGGGGAAAGTCAATCGCACATTAGAGAGGGGTTAGACGGAAATTATGAGTGAAATGAAATAAAATTAGGGAAATAAAGAGTTTTAAGAAAGAAAACTCCCGTTGTCCCTGTTCATCTCACTCGATCGAGTGGTTTTAATCACTCGATTGAGGACTTTTGCTGTCCCTTTTGCTCGATCGAGTAACAGTACTCTCGATCGATCAATTCCTCTGTGGCCTTCCTCGATCGAGTAACCAGCAAGCTCGATCGAACCATTTTTCACTCGATCGAGTACAAAAAGTACTCGATCGAGGACTTCCTCGTGTAGACTTCTTCGAATTTCCGTCTTTTCTTCCTTGATTTGCGTGCATCTTCCCCAAACCTGCGTAAAACATATCCAAACACATCCCAAAATACCAAAAACGCAGAAAGCACAGTCTATAGTCTTAGTCTACGCTAAAAATTGTCTAAACTAATTATCCTAATTAATAACGTAAAAAGAAATTCAAAAGAAATTCAAACGAATATCTATTACAATTTGTTACACGGGGCATTTCCCCGTTTAATTCCCATCAACTTTCAGTAGCCCCTTGGTGGGCTTCTGACTGGAAGACGTCACTTCAGCGATACTGACCGTCCTCTTTGATTTCCATGAGCTTGAATTACTGTTTGCAAGAGGAGGAGGAACATAGTTCCAATCTATGTAGGTTCGAACTGTCTTCGTCCTCGCCCCTCTGTCATCTTCCTTGGCATCCTTTGCTCCAGTTCGATTGATAATGGTTGTACCACGTCCTTTGACAACTCCTTTCTTGTCTTCATCTGTACCTGCAGTAAGGAAAACAGACGATTTTTCCTCCTTTTTGCTCTCAGTATGAGGCGGAGGGTTAGCAATAACAGCAATATTCTCCAAAGTTTCATCTGGAGTGTCAATAATAGGGTCAACAGAAGAGAGGGCATTGCAAGGCTGAGCTTGCATGGGAGCCCTCCGGAACTTGGACTGATGGAAAGTCAACTCCTCGTCCCCTACCTGGAAGGTCAAAGTCTTCCCCCCGACGTCTATTACTGCACGGGCAGTGGACAAAAATGGTCTCCCTAAAATGATAGGGGTGTGCACATCTTCGGGGATATCTAGGACGACAAAATCGACGGGAATAAAGAACTTCCCGATCCGAACAGGTACGTCTTCTGCTACACCTAGTGGCCGTGATAAACTACGGTCGGCCATCTGGACAGTCATGTTGGTGCAACTCAGTTTTGTCACACCAAGTCTCTTA
Organism: Silene latifolia; assembly: GCF_048544455.1. Lineage (NCBI taxonomy): Eukaryota > Viridiplantae > Streptophyta > Magnoliopsida > Caryophyllales > Caryophyllaceae > Silene > Silene latifolia. The sequence continues at coordinate 119,479,082 of NC_133531.1, forward strand.
GCTAGAGACAATGGTAAAACACTTACGCTAGCGCCTAAATCGCATAGCGCATTATCAATCAATTGCATTCCTATGTGACAGGGGATCGAAAAACTACCCGGGTCTGATTGCTTAAGAGGTAGCTTATTTTGAGATAGGGTTGACCCCATCTCAGTCAAAGCTACGGTCTCATTATCATTAATGGTCCTCTTACGTGCTAAAATCTCTTTCATAAATTTTAAATAAGAGGGTACCTTGGTCAGCAATTCAGTGAACGGCACGGAAACTTCCAAACTCTTCAAAAGCTCAACAAATTTGCCAAACTGTTGATTAATCTTGGTATTCTGCAGCCGCCTCGGGAAGGGAACAGTAATTGGAATCTCGAGTCCCTTATTTCTCGCTTCCAAAGTGTCTTCCGGAGCAAGTTCAGTATCCTTTGGACGCTTCTTACCTCTCGAACGAGGCCTTTCTGGTAATTCCTCGCTTAAACGAGCACTAGCAGACTCTCGAATAGGCTTCCCGTCATCAATATCACTCGATCGAGCAATGTGTTCACTCGATCGAGCACCTTCTTCAGCAACTTCAGTCGATCGAGCAACATTCCCACTCGATCGACCATCTTCAGCTTCCAGTTCACTCGATCGAGCAGAAAGACTACTCGATCGAGGGCTTTCCTCACCAATTCCACTCGATCGACCACCTGATTTCAGTCGATCGAGTAACTGCTTCGTCGTGAGCCCCTTTTTCTTAACAGAACACTGTTCATCATCAGTTACAGCTATTTCCAGATCTGATTTCTTCATTTCTGGTCCTTCATAAGAAAGACCGCTTCTCAACTCTATCAAATGTACCGTCTCGTTTGGGTTCTTCTCATTTTGAGTCGGTAAATGACCCGGCTTCCTCGAGGATTGATTCGCGGCGAGTTGGGCAACTTGAGTCTCAAGTGCCTTTATGGACGCGTCTCGCTGTTGATCACTTGTGCTTCTTTGTTGATCACTCGCATGAAGCTGCTTTGTAATAGCTTGCATCATAGACTTTAACTCGCCCATTTCACTCACCCCACTTGAAGATGAACCGTGGTTAGGAGGGTTAAAGGACGGAGGCTTCTGATAGCCTTGTTGCTTCTGATGTGGAGGGATGTATGGTTGTTGCGACTGATTTGGAGGGGCGGTGGGATTGAGTACGTTGTTCTGGTTACTCCACCTCAAATTGGGGTGGATATTCGGCTCGTAATGAGTGTTGTTTTGCCTGTAGTGTTGAAAGGCAGCACATTGCTCATAAGGACTAGGACAATAATCAGCGACATGTCCATCTACCCCGCACCTCGTACAGACGAAAGGACCGTCTGTCATAGCATTAACCTGGTACATCCCTGGCTTGAGAGCTCCCCCTAGTTCATACTTGTCGAACCTAGCAGTAAGGGCTTCTAATGCGGCTACTGAAGAGGATTCAGCAGCTCTCCTTTGGTTTCCCCTTGAATTCCCGTATTCAGCCCTATGAGTGGCTAAATCATCTATGATTTTCCATCCCTTCGTCGGCCCCAAGTTGTCAGAAAATCGACCGTTGGCTGCCGCATCTAGTATAGCCCTCTGATCATCATATAAACCATTGTAAAAATGGTTGCACAGACTCCATTTTTCGAAACCGTGGTGCGGTATGGTCCGCACCAGTTTCTTAAATCGAAGCCATGCCTCGTGGAAATTCTCGTCGGGCCCTTGTTTGAAACTGGTTATCTGAGCTCTGATGGCGATGGTTCTCGAAGCAGAGAAATACTTCTTATAAAACGCTAATGCTAGCGTATTCCAATCCGTTATGCCGTGAGCAGCTCGGTCCAAATCCCTATACCACTCCCTTGCAGCATCGCGGAGTGAGAAGATGAACATAGTTTCTTTGATCTGATCAGCTGTCACGCCAGTGGGAGGAGGTATGGAGCAGCAGTAATCAATGAAGGTCTCCATATGCTGAGCTGCATCTTCCTTCGCAGCTCCCCCAAACTGATTTTTCTCGACCATGCTAATGTAGGAAGGCTTCGGTTCGAACTTCCTAGCATCTCCTGGTAATTCGAACCCTTTATAGAGATTGTCGGCCGTGGGCTCGGAGTGACTAGCAATGGTTGCTTCCTCAGCCATTTCGGGAAATTCTGGGAAAGTGATAGACTCAAGTGATGAATTGGAAACTGGAGAAGACGGTGGATTGTCTTCGAAAAGCTCGTTCTCGTAAAAGTTACCACGAGAACTAGGCTCTTCCTCTGCCTGTTGCTCTTGAAATAGTCTCCTTTTTACGCGCAGAGATCTCTCAATCTCGGGATCAAAAGGTAGTAGTGGACCACCTTACGACCTGCGCATAAGACGAAACTACAGACAAGATATGAGAATAGTCTAAGGAACGATGTTCCTTAAACTAAAAGAAGAATTAAAATAAAACAGCTAATAAATTGAACAATTGCCTCCCCGGCAACGGCGCCAAAATTTGACACGTCTGTCGCGTACCTGTCAAAAATAAAACCTAACGGTCTCAACTAAAAATGTAGTAGAGGCAGTCGAGTATCGAATCCTCAGGGAGGTAATGCAACTACAGCTATCTATTTCTAATCCTATGGTAATAATTGGTGTTGATTGAATTTTTGGTTCTAACTACAGAGTTGAAGGAAGAGAAATAAAGAGAAGAGCAGATAAGCAGGAAAATGATTTAAAACTATCAATAAGAGGGGGACACGTCGGGAACTCGGTTCACTACGGTAGTACAACAACTTAGCAGTAAATGACTTAGACGAACTAATGCGAGACGGATATTAGAAGGTCCTTTCGGTCCACTTCCCACCCTAAAATACCACTAACTTAACTTTCGTCCTCATTAGGCTAGTCTACTATTTATAGCAGGCCTATTTAGTCCAATCTTTCGATCCAGGATTAATTGTAGCCAGATTAATGGGTGACATAGAAGCGTGCACTCAACTAGGTCGAGAATTACAGTTATATTGCTATAGTGATAGAGTCTCTTATGTCAATTCGTCTAATTCATTCACTGCGTCGTCACTATTCTACCGCAGATCCCCTAATCCCAACATGAAAGGGTTTAGCTACTCATATTATTAATGGAACTAGCAGCAAATAAGATTCCAGCAGAAGACATGACGAAATAACAATAAAATGCAATAATATAAATTAGGGCAGAAAGAATGATAACAATAACAAGAAAACAATGCAACAAAAGATTAATTATTATTAAGAGAAGAAAGGAGATTAAAATCTAAGCGATTCCGGCGTAAAGAACAACCGAGTCCGAGTGAAATAATCTCAAAATGCAAGCAACAGTAGAAGGAAAAGTAACGTAGGAAAGTAGCAGTAGTTCTAATGTCAATGATAGTAAAGAGATAGTAAAGGGAATAGTAAGAATGAATGACTAATAACCTAGTAAAACATAGGTTAAATAGCCAAAACCCCTAAGTGTTTATGCGGAAATAATAAAACACGGACTGATTAAGCCCACGAAGTCGAAATCCTCTCGATCGAGTAGGCAACACCACTCGATCGACCAATGTCTCAACAGAAGGCCCTCGATCGACCAACAGGTCACTCGATCGAGGCCTGGATCATGTGCATCTTACTCGATCGAGTAAGGAATAGCTCGATCGAGCCTTGGGGAGCTTAGGGACCACTCGATCGTCCTATAAGCTGCTCGATAGACCACCAATCAGCTCGATAGACCACTTGGGTCTTCAATTCAGCTCACGTCTTCACCCATCGTAGTGCGTGCAACGACACTTCCAAGTGCAACATCTCGCTCTGGAACAATCCCGTCTCCTCTAAATGCATGCAAAAAGGACGAAAAGGAGCATGGTTCCACCACTTTCGCGATCATTCCTATAAAAAGGACAAAATACACCAAAGTAGCCAATTCGGGGCAAAATACTATAAAAATAGTAGAGAAATGCATAGAAATACGTGCTGAAATAGGCCAAAAAGACTATACATTAGGCACGTATCAAGTTGGGTTAGTAAATTTGTAATCCGTAGAAAGGTACTAAATTTATTAATCGAGAATAGTGGACGTAGGTTTCGACTTGTGAAACTGAACCACTTCAAAAATTCGTGTGTCTCTCCTTGTTTCGTTCTTTCGTTTATTTCGCTTACTATCGTTAGTTGATTAGTTAAAGTTTAACCAATAAACTTTAAATAATCAACTACATACGCACAATCGAAAAAGCTTTAAAAAGTTTTAAATCCTCAATTCACCCCCCCCTCTTGAGTATTTTGGATCAATAGACTCTTCACTTACCCTTAAGACTAATAATATTATTAACTAGATAATATCACTAGTAACCTTCAATTTATTAAGAAATATGGCATAAGGTTTAAAATAGGTATCCCTGCAAAAAAATGCTTTTTAGAGATAGAGAGAGAAGGAGATTTTCTCTTAATTTCATGACCTAAAATTTAGAGCCGCTGTGAGCTTCAACAATGGCGGTTATGACATTTAGCGATAATCAATTCTCATCTTTAGCTTCATCTAGTACTCAAAACAAATCAAAAAACTCAAAAAAATCTACGAATACAAATAAGGAGACCGTTGTTTCTTCTTCAGCGGTCTCAACTCAGGATAAAAATGAACAGCAGACAGGTCACGCTTCAAGTTCTAAGGGTCCTAATTCAGCGGATGCTCGAAAGTCTAAATCTTTGGGGGAGCTGAATAGGATACCGATTCTTAACTTGGGTGATGCTGTTGAGGTTCCAGGTCCTCTTGGTTGGTCGATAAGGAAGGGTGGTAAGGATATACCTATCATGGAGCCAATTACAGAGGAGGCAGAACCTGTGGATATGCTTCAATTTTCACATGCTGATATTCATAATGAGGTAGAATTTTGGAAAAACTCTGTTTATTGTTATATCCTTGGTGCTAACCCTCCATGGGAGATCATTGAGGATTATGTGTATCAAGTTTGGAAGGAGTTTAAGGTTGATAGAGTCTCGTTTATGGATAATGGTATTTTCTGGTGCGACTTAAATCTTCTGAATGTAAGGATGCTTTGTTATCTTCTGGATACTATATGTTTGATAACAAACCCATTGTTATAAAGCCATGGAGTGTTGATGTTGAGTTGGTTAAGGCAAAAGTGGATGTTGTGCCTGTGTGAATTAAAATGGCAGGAATTCTTTAAAATTTTGGGGGGATTGTCTTCCAAAAATTGCAGGTCTGGTGGGTAAGTTTGTGAAGAAGGATAAGGCCACTGAAGATCGTGTTCGTCTGAGTCAGGCTAGAGTTATGGTTGAGTTGCAGGTTGATTAGGGTCTACCTGATAAAGTGAAATTCCTAGATGAAACTGGGAAAGTGGTGGAGGTGAGGGTTGAGTATGAATGGCTGCCTGTTACCTGTAGCTTGTGCAAGGGTATGGGGCATGTGAAAGAGAAATGTAGAAAATCTACTCAGAAACCTAGAGTCAAGGAAGTACAGAACAAACCTCAGAAGGTGTGGAGGCCTGTTCAGAAGGCTCAAGTCACTCCTCCTGTGGCTGAACCTCAGGACCAGCTCTTTACCCCTGAAGTATTCCCTCCTTTGGTTCGTACTGTCAAATCTACTCCAGCAAGGACTATAATGAAAATGAATAACCAAGGTGGGCCTATTGGTGCTAGTGGTACTGGCAGTGCAGGGCCATTTACATTCATTGAGGCTTTGAACAAATTGGCTACACCAAAGGGAAGTGTAGGTCAGAGTGGTAAGGATCCCCCCCCCCCCCTCTGGTTTTAAATGCATAGTATGGGATTTTGGAATATTAGGGGTTTGAATGATATGAATAAACAGAAGATAGTTAAGTGGTTTATGCAAAATAATGGTGTGGGCTTGTTTGGACTACTAGAAACCAAAATAAAACCTAGTAATTTGTTAAAGAGACCAACTACTTTATGTGATGGGTGGAGTATTTCAACAAATGTAGTTGGCATAAAGGGGGGAGGATTTGGGTTTTTTGGAAACCTGAGTGCTTCTCTATTCAATTTCTTGATTATGGTGCTCAATATATTCATATGAGGGTGACTTCTTCCACTGATAGAAAGGAGTTTTTGTTGACTATGATTTATGCTCATAATGATGTATCTGAGAGGCAAGTTTTATGGAGTGTTCTCAAAAATGTTGCTGGGTCTTGTAGTCTTCCGTGGCTTTGGCTAGGGGATTTCAACACTGTCTTGTCTCCAGTAGAAAGGTTAGGAGGTAACTCTACTGAAGTGGAGATGGCACAGTTTCAGGATTGTGTGTCCATTTGTTGTATGGAGGATGTCCAAGCTACTAGGGCTTTATTCTTTTTTTTTTTTGGTAAAATGTGAGTATTATATATATAAAAGAAAAGTCTCAATTACAAAAACAAGGCCTAAACCTTTCCATGAACTAAGGAAACTTCAAGCTATCTAGCCATGCTAACTCTTGTGGATTCAGCTTCCTTTTATCTCGTTCTCTTATCCTCCTCTTCATATCGTCAATTATCAGCAAAGCAACACCATCAGGCCTAAGGACCAGCTGCTCTATACGACACATTCCTCTGCTGCCACACATGATACATAGCACTCAACACCATAGCATTCTTTACCCTTCTCTGCGTTTTCAGGCCATAACTATTGATGCACCAATGCAGGACATCAGTTGCAGGAAAAGTTAGACCAGAGAAATGCTGCAAATGTTGGATCATCCGTCTGCTAAATGCACAGTCAAAAAATAGATGGTCCTGTGTCTCATCTTCCCGTCCACATAAGAAACACATACCATCCACATTCAAACCAAATCCTTTCAATCTGCTATTGGTATGCAGAGAGTTATGTGCAATAAGCCAAGCCATGAACCTATGTTTAGGAAGATTCCAACTGTCCCAAATTACCCTGTGCCAGTCCACAGTGGTCCTGGCTTCTCTTAGCCATTCATAACACCCAGCTGGGGTGTAGCCAGTCTGCTGAACCTGCCATATCCCCTGATTATATCCATTAGCAAGCAATTCCTTCACCTTGCAAATCCTCCTCCACACCCAGCTGGAGTTGCTGGTAGGTGTGTACAGCTGCCACGAGGTCCCCTTTAAATAGTTGGCATTCACCCAGTGGACCCATAATGAGTCCTTCTTGGCTGCAACCCAATCCACAAGTCTCCCAACCATAGCAACATTCCACAATTCTAGATTCTTTAGCCCCAATCCTCCTTCCTGTTTTGGCCTACATATAGTTTCCCAAGCTACTAAAGGACTCCTTCTATATTCAGCACTACCATCCCATAAAAAATTCCTGCAAGTTGCTTCTATTCTTTGCACAACACCTTTAGGAAGAACAAACAAAGAAGCCCAATAGGAGTGTAATGAGTTCAGGACATGCTGAACCAAAATGAGCCTTCCTGCATATGAAAATTTCCTGGCACCATAGCTATGTATTCTACTGCAAATTTTATCCACCAAGCATTCACAGCCCTTCTTCATTAACCTCGTAGTTTGAATAGGCATCCCTAGATATCTGAAGGGTAGTTTACCTTCCTTGAAACCAGACACACTCAGGAAGTCACTTTTGAGCTCATCAGTCACTCCATTGAAGTATGCATTGGATTTACTAGGGCTCACTTTAAGTCCAGATGTTTTTGAGAAGGTAGAGAAGGATTTCAGAAGCAACATCATAGACCCAGCATCCCCATTACTGAACATTAAAACATCATCTGCAAACATAAGGTTGGTAATCTTCAATTCTTTGCATAATGGGTGATACCTGAACTGGTATTTATCTGCAGCATATTTCAGCAATCTTGTCAAGTACTCCATACACAAGGTAAACAGCAAGGGTGACAAAGGATCTCCCTGCCTTAAACCCCTCTTAGCAGGGAAGTACCCAAAGTTTTCTCCATTCAGTGCTAAAGTGAAAGTAGGAGTAGAGACACATTGCATAATTCTCTCTTTAAAACCAGTAGGAAATTCTAGAAGATCCATCAACTGCTCAACAAAGCTCCACTCCACAGTATCATATGCTTTCTGTAAATCTATTTTTAGCATACACCTAGGAGATACAGAAGGCCTCTCATACAGTCTAATGAGGTCCTGACAGATTAAAATATTCTCCTGAATGCTCCTATTTTGAATAAAAGCACCCTGATTCATGTGAACTATTTCAGGTAGCACAGAGGCAAGTCTTGTACAAAGCAGCTTTGATATAACCTTGTAGACTACATTACAGCATGCAATAGGACGAAACTGAGTGACATCCTTTAGGTCTCTCACATTTAGGAATGAGTGTCAAAGTTGTAGCATTAAACTGTTTCAATAATTTTCCATTCAAGAAGAAATCCTTTACTGCTACAATTACCTCTTGGCCAATCTCTCCCCATGCATCTCTAAAGAAGCCACTAGTGTATCCATCAGGGCCAGGGGCCTTAATGTCAGGAATACTGAACATAGCTTCTTTGATCTCCTCTCCTGTAACTGGCCTAATCAACTGAGTTTGATGTTCCCTAGTGCACTTCTTCCCCTGAGAAATGACACTTCTATGAACAGGTTTGGTAGCCTGATTTGTTCCCAGAAGATGCTCATAATATTCCAGAAAGGCAGCCTGGACCTGATCACTAGAGTCACAAACTTTCCCACTCATACTCTCAATCACAAAAACCTTATTCCTGTTTCTTCTCTTCTTAATAATGCTATGGAAGTATGCTGAATTGGTATCACCCTCCTTTATCCATTCACTCTTTGCTTTTTGAAGTAAGAAGCTATCCCTGGCACACTGCAACTCCTTAAGTTTCACATTGGCTTCATATTCCTGGTGTATAAGAGTCACATCTGAGGGATCAGCTCCCAACTTAATCTGCATCTCCTCAACTTGCTGCTCTAACAGACCAGCACTCTTCTCAACATCACTAAACCTCTCCCTATTCAACTTCTTAAGCCCAGGTTTGAGATTTTTAAGGTTCTTGGCTAGTTTAAACAGAGGAGTGCCATCAATATCATTCCTCCAATGCTCCCTCAGAACAGGTAAGAATTCTTTAGACTTGCCCCACATATTGAAATATTTGAAGCTCCTAACCCCTTGCATAACCTTGTTGCTCCTGACAATACATGGAGTATGGTCCATCATCCCCTCAGGCAGAAATTGGGCATACAAATCAGGGAAGCTATCACACCAAGCCCTATTCACCAGGAACCTATCCAACCGACTGTATATCCTCTCCTCAGGCCTCTGCTTGTTGTTCCAAGTAAAGACTGATCCAACAGCTGTAATGTCTATCACCTCACACTCATCAACACACTTCCTGAAGGGTTCCATCTCAGCTAAAGTCACAGCTCCTCCACATCTTTCCTGAGCAGCTAGCACACAATTGAAGTCCCCAGCAATTGCCCATGGACCAGATAATTGATTCGCTAACTTCCTCAAATGCTCCCATAGAGGAGCTCTCTCACTGATGCCATTGAAGGCATAGACCATTGTCAAAAAGAAAACATTCCTAGTCCCCAAAGCCTGCACCTTCATGTGGATATATTGAGCATTATACTCCATAACATGCACATTAAATAGCCCAGGCTTCCATAAGACCCATATCCTTCCACCACTATGATAACCATTGTTGGTAGTGATACTCCAACCATTATTAAAATTATTTACAACTTTGCTAAAAGCTTTATTCTTTATTTTAGTCTCCAATAAGCCAAATAACCCTACATCTTTATTTTGTAAAAAATAACTTATGTGCTTCTGTTTATCTACTCTATTCATACCTCGTACATTCCAAAAGCCTATACTATCCATTGGAACAAGTATGAGGGGTAGAATGCCTTTGAGCTAACACAGTCATCTTAGAGGGGGAAGTAACTATCTCTTTATAAGAAAAGGCTCCAAAATTTTCATTGCTATGTCCTTCACCACTCCTCTCCTGTCTATGCATCTTCACTAGCCTTTTTGTAGGGGTAATGAATCTCCCTTCCTCCCTGATAACAGGCATAGCAGATTGTACTGGTTGCACTACCACCCTGGGTGTTGTCACTACTGCAGGTTTCACCACAGGCCTCCACACTTTCTTGACACCCTTATTCTCAGTTTGCTTCACTTCTCCTCTGTTACATTGTTCCTTGTCATGTCCCATGCCCTTGCACTTAGTGCATCTGATTGGTTTCCACTCATACTCCACTGCTACCTTGTTCACCACCCCCTTCTCATCCTTGAACTCCACATTTCCAGGTAATTTTTGGTCCACTTCCATTTCCACCATAACCCTGGCATACCCCAACCTTGTTCTCTCCTCAGTAGCAACATCACTCTTTACGTAATTCCCTACTAAACTGGCTATCTTAGGCAACCCCTTCCCCCAGAATTTCAAAGGAAGATTATGTAGCCTTATCCAAGCCGGCACAGTACTCACATCATCCTTCCTCATCTCCATGTCTTTAACCCATTCCTTAACAATCAGGGGTTTATTATCGAACATATAATACCCTGACTGTAAAACCTTTTCCTTCATCTCCATACTCTTAAATCTAACCAAAAAGACCCCATTTGGCATAAATGATATCTTGTCTATATTGAATTTCGTCCAAATGCGTCTCACAAACCCTTCAATGATCTCCCATGGCGGGTTAGCTCCAAGAATGAAGCACACCACAGCTTGACTCCAATATTCTACCTCTTCCTCTACATCCTCTTCATCTAGTTGTAGCATTTCAACCCCTGTACTTTCAAGTCTCTGTTCTCCATTAGGGTTTACCTCTGTTTCTGCCGTCTTAGCAACATCATCATCTTCCTGTGTCTCAGAAACCACTGTATCCTCATCATCATGTTCCTCATCATTAACAGTTTCTTCTTCTTCTTCATCAGAGGCTCTCTCATCATCCGTTTCTATTACCAGTTCAGGAATACCTATTATCTCAGTCATTGTTTTGGTCTTTCCACCCTCAACCACATCATTAGATGGTCCATGACACACTTCCTTAGGGCTTTGGCAATCATTCAACTCTTCAACATTATTCTCCTCAAATTCCATCTCCTGTTCGTGCAAATTCGAGGACGTATCTGTGCCATTAGCAGGGATGCTCCGTCCTCGTAAAGTCATCTCCCTTTGACGTTGGAGATTTGACTTCCTTGCCATGAGCATGGGAGTCAATCTCAAGAATTACGTAGTTCGTTCAGTCGTCTCTCATTCTCCTTTCTCTAGGGTTTATTTGTTATTATTATTGTAACTAAGTTTATATTTGCATTTATACTAGGGCTTTATTCACCTGGTCTAATAAACAGGACCCTGTGGATAGAGTCTATAGTAGACTTGATAGAGCTATGGGCAACTTAGAGTGGATTGAAGATTTTGGTGATTATTGGGCTCACTTTCATCCACCTGGTCTATTTGATCATTCTCCTTGTACTCTATCTGATAGGAAGAGTGGGTTGTAGGGTAAGAAGTGTTTCAAATACTTCAATATGTGGGGGCAATCTGAGATGTTTAAAGTGTCAGTTAATGATCTTTGGCAAAGGCAGATTAGGGGCACCAAGATGTTTCAAGTGATTAAAAAATTGAAGGCCCTCAAACCTGTACTTAAAAATCTTAACAAATCCTGCTTTTCAGATATTGAAAATAGTTATAACATTACAGTGGTATTGTTGGAAAATATTCAAAAAGATATGGTTAATAATCCTGGTAATACAGATCTGATGCAGCAGGAGCATGATGTGGCACAAGAATTGAAAGAACTCCTTGCTGCAAGGGATAGTTTTTTGGTTCAAAAGGCTAAAATCCAGTGGTCTTTGGAGGGAGACATTAACACTGCATTTTTTCATAACTCTATTAGGAAGAGAATGGTACAGAACAAGGTATTGAGTATTGAGGATCAGAATGGGATTGTTTGTACTGAGGGTGAACATATTGAACATGCTTTTCTGAGTTACTACATTGAGTTGTTGGGCTCTCAGACTTCAACTGTGCCTGTTAATGTTCAGGTGGTTAGAAGAGGGAAGTGTTGTACTGAGAGTCACTGGGAGGCTTTGAATAGACCTCTTACTACAGATGAGGTGAAGAAGGGTCTTTTTAGTATTCCCAAGGACAAATCCCCTGGGCCTGATGGATACACCAGTCAATTTTTCAGGGATTCATGGGATCTCACTGGTGGTGATATTACTGCTACTGTTCTGAATTTTTTTGAGACTGGGCAGTTACTAAACCAGATGAATGCCACTCTAATTACTATGATCCCTAAGGTGGATAGGCCTGTTAGTGTGAAACATTTCAGGCCTATAGCGTGCTGTAATGTGATTTACAAGACTATTTCCAAAATATTGTGTTCAAGAGTAGCTGTGATTTTACCTGACATTATTAGCAATAACCAAGGAGCATTTGTTCAAGGAAGGAGTATGAAACGTGCATTTTATATAGTCCTTTTAGGCCTTTTTATGCACGTATTTCTATGCTATTATCGTAGTTTTATGCTACGAAATGCCCCGAATATGCTACTTTGGTTTGTTTTGTTCTATTTGAAGGAATGGACTAGAAAGTAGTGAAATCGAGCCTTTTACCGTCCGTTTAGCATGCATTTGGAGGAAGAGTGAATTTGGAGCGGGAATGTAGTTGTCTTCAGATGCGCAAAGAAGTAAGATAGCTAGGCGAGCAAAGGAAGAACTTCAAATTGCTAGTGCCTACTTTGAAGAGCCATATATCGAGTTCTAGAACTGATATTCAGCCGATTCCAATTGAATATGAAAGCTTGTCCTCTCAGCTTTCCAACGCCACCGGAATCGCCCTGTTTGCCCAAGTAACGAAGAAATGGCAGCCGTTTGAAGTTCTGTGCGCGAAGCAGGAATTGTGTGCTGGAAAGTACTCGATCGAGTAGATTTATGTTCGATCGAGTCCCTGCTAGTTGATTCGAAGCTTTCATATCCAATTGGAATCACTTGAATATCAGTTCTAGAACTCGAGATATGGCTCTTCAAAGTAGGCACTAGCAATTTGAAGTTCTTCCTTTGCTCGGCTAGCTATCTTACTTCTTTGCGCATCTCAAGACAGCTACATTCCCGCTCCAAATTCACTCTTCCTCCAAATGCATGATAAACGGACGGTAAAAGGCTCGATTTCACTACTTTCTAGTCCATTCCTGCAAATAGAACAAAACAAACCAAAGTAGCATATTCGGGGCATTTCGTAGCATAAAACTACGATAATACCATAGAAATACGTGCATAAAAAGGCCTAAAAGGACTATATAAAATGCACGTATCAGAGTATATTGGAAAATATTTTAATTTTCCAAGACTTGGTTAGACTCTATAATAGGAGGAATGTCTCCCAAAGATGTATGTTCAAGTTGGATCTTCAGAAAGCTTATGATACTATTGAGTGGGGATTCTTGGATCAAATGTTGAGTGCTCTGAATTTCCCTGAGAAGAGTAGGAAGCTAATTATGACATGTGTAACTTCAACTAGCTTTTCTCTTAATCTCAATGGAGCTTTGGTTGGGTATTTTAAAGGTAAGAGAGGGTTAAGGCAAGGGGATCCCATCTCTCCCTTGTTATTTACCATTTGTATGGAGTACCTGACTAGAGTGTTGGATTATGCTACTTATAAATGGACTTTTAGGTTTCATCCTTTGTGTAAGGGTCTGAGATTGAACCATCTCCTATTTGCAGATGATTTATTGTTGTTTTGCAAGGGGGATACTCAGTCTATTATGCTTCTGCTTAGAGCATTCTCTATGTTCTCTGCTACTTTTGGTCTGAAGGTGAATGCTGGTAAGTCTGAAGTTGTATTTAGGGGTGTGCCTGAGAGTTTGAGAGCTGAGATTCTCCAAATTTCTTGTTTTAAGGAAGGGGATCTCCCTTTTAAGTACTTGGGGATCCCTATCCAGGCTGGGAGATTAACTAAGTTGGACTGTAACATCTTGGTTGAGAGAGTTGTGGCCAGAATTAGAAGCATTGGGGCTAGAAAATTGAGCTATGCAGGAAGACTTAATCTAGTCAATTCTGTTTTGAATACTTTACATAACTATTGGGGATCCATTTTCTTGATCTGAAAGGCTGTGGTAAAGCGAATTAAGGCCACCTGCAGGAGTTTTTTTTGGGATGGTGGGTCTGAATATCCGAGGGCCCCCTTGATTGCCTGGGATAGGGTCTGCTGTAGGAAACAAGAAGGAGGTTTGGGTGTCATAAAAGCTGAGAATTGGAACATTGCAAGTGTTGGGAAATTGGTGAACTGGTTGTATACTAATGCTGACAGGTTATGGGTTCAGTGGGTTCATCATATCTATTTAAAAGATCAGGACTGGCATAACTATGTTCCTCCTGCTGATTTCAACTGGAATTGGGGAACATATGTAAGGTTAAGGGTCTGATGTCCAGTGGGTATGTGAATAATCATTGGATTCAAGATCTTAAGGGTTACATCATTAAGTCTGGTTATGGTTTGTTGTAGGGAGGACACCCCTCTGTTGGATGGTATAAGGATGTCTGGGATGCATGGTGCTTCCCTAAGCATTCTATTATTTGCTGGTTGATTCAGCATGAGGCTCTTAACACACATGAGAAGCTGTTCAGACTGCAGATTAGTGACAACAATCAATATGTGTTGTGTGAAAATGGGACTAAAACACATGAACATCTCTTTTATAGGTGCAAATATGGTGAGCAGATTAAGAAACAGCTGGAACAATGGTTACAGATTCAGCTTGATCCTAAGTGTATGGGACTATCTACGTTACAGCAGAGAGTGTCCAGGATGGTTCTGGCAGCTTTCTGGTATTGCTTATGGATTGAAAGGAATTCCTGCAGGGTGGACCAATGTCTTAAATGTCCTGGGAGATTGGTGCAGGAAATAAAAAGATTGATTTATGCTCGGATACGATTGAAGATTGCAGGAGGTGTTAGACTGCAGGATAAAAATTGGTTGCAAAAGTTAGATATTATTGTATAAGTAGTAGGCATTGAAAATGTTATGATCAATGGAATGTATGGAACTATGTAATCATGATTGAAAAGTTTAAGTAATGAAACAAGCTAACATTTAACCAAAAAAAAAAACCTTCAATTTGTTCTAATACTATTATTATTACTACACTAGTAATATTTTGTAATATTAGAATTTTTAGAACAAATTCAAGCATAAAAACCATTTTAATGTGAGAAGGTCTCTTAGAGAGATAAGCATAAGATAAGAATAAAAATGAGAACATCACATATCCTGATATGGGAGGTGGTGACCGGTTTTTGAGAAGCATGGGGGAGGAAAAATGCTTTTCCTTTTTCCTTTTTGTCTTACCCAAAATACTAGGGTAGGACCCTTGGGTTAAGCATGCTATTAATGTCATCATTATGTCCTTAAGCATAAAATAAGAACAAAATTAATCCCCACTAATCGCCCTTAAAATCGGTCCACCACTTAAAATGGACATCCATATTATCTTTGTCATTTGTAATTTGGTATGACATGTGACAAGTAACATGTCATAAGAAATATAAATCCATATTTAACTAATTAAATATCATTTTAAATCAAATAAATTAAATTTAACTAATTAACAAGTAATTTACAATTACATGTATATAAAATGGGTCACATTAAGTCTAGTTAATATAATTTACAATATTTTGAAATTATAACTAACTAATTACTCTTATCTCAAATGTTTCATAAACATTAATCAATTTTAGTAATGTAACATATTAATTACTAAATTGAATCTTATTTAACCACATTACAATAAGATATATGATTCTCACTCACAAATGAAGTTTGTTCAATTTAAGGAATTAATTAATCTGTATCGACATACCATCAATTAACTTATCAGTTAAAGGAATTATCCTATAGGTGTGACCTTAAGGGATCAACTGATCACCACCGTCAAACGACAGTAACGTCAAACTCTAGTCAACCAATCGTTACTGATTAATGTTGATCAGTTGACAATATTGAATCATCCCTTTTGTATTATTGTTATGAGATTTAATATGTGATCGCACTATTGTTGAGGACAAATACTTCAACAATTGGATTTTTCTAATGGATAATATGTTAGTGAGATGGAGCTAGCGGCGTTTATGGATGGTATTTGGTAGTGTATGGAGTTAGTGTCGAGAGACTATAATGTAATTGATACGATATCGTGAGCCATGTTGTGGAGGTAGGCATAGTTGGTGGAGTTGGTGTTAAGAGTCCATGCTTTATAGGTTGGGTTTGAACTTCGGGGACGAAGTTCGTTTTTAAGGAGGGAAGACTGTAATACTATAGTTTTATGTGCTGCTGGGTACTCTATCGTGTAGGGCTTACTCTGTCGATTAAGTGAGTGTTGCGGCGAAACAATGTACTACTGATGGGTACTCGATCGAGTAAGTGGGTTACTCGATCGCGTAGGGGGCACTCGATCGAGTAAGTGACTTACTCGATCGAGTAAGTCGGGTTTTATACAGGTTTTGCCGGGTTTTGATAGCAATGCGTGAAATAATATATAAAGTGATACGTGCCTAATATATAGTCTTTTTAGCCTATTTCAGCACGTATTTCTATGCATATTTATACTATTTTTATGGTATTTTGCCCCGAATTGGATACTTTGGTTCGTTTTATCTATTTTGTAGAAATGAACGCGAAAGTAGTGGAATCGTACTCTTTTTCGTCCTTTTTGCATGCATTTAGAGGAGACGGGATTTTCCAGAGTGAGATACTATGTTTGGAGGCGTCGTGGCACGGATTACGAGGCAATTAGGCGCAGACTTGAGCTGAAATGAAGTCAAAGTCCTCGATCGAGCTGTTTTACCACTCGATCGAGTGGTTTTCTACGTCCCAGATGGTCGATCGAGCACTGTGTACTCGATCCTTAGCTTGCTGAAAGAGCTGTTACTCTATCGAGCAGTTTTCCAGTCGATCGAGTAGTTTTGGCTGAAGAGTTGGTCGATCGAGTGGTTTTAATCCACTCGATCGAGTGGTTTTGATGGTTTTGGGCTTTAATCAGCCCGCGTGATGTTTATTTCGTAAAACTTATTTCCTTTGCTATTTAAGCATGCTTTACTAGGTTAATTAGGATCATCTTTCCATCTTATCAAACTCTCTACTGTTAAACTTGTTACGTTGCTTTATTCCTCTTCACTGTAACTTTGTTTCGGGATTGGTTTTACTCGGATTTTGTGTTCTTTACGCCGGAATCGCTTGGATTGTAATTCCTTTCTCTTCCCCTATTAATAATTAATCTTTTGTTGCTTTAATTCTTCGCTTCGTTGCATTTACTTCTTTGCCCTAATTTACTTTTATGCTTTTTAATTGTTATTTCATAATGTTTATTGCTGGGAATTTAATTGCTGTTAGTTTAATTAGCGATATGAGTAGCTAAACCCCTTTCATGTTGGGATTAGGGGATCTGCGGTAGAAATGTGACGATGTAGTGAATGAATTAGACGAATTAATTACGAGACTCTGTCACCATAGCAATTTAATTGTATTTATTCGACTTAGTTGAGTGCACGCTTCTATGTCACCCTTTAATCTGGCTAAAATTAATCCTGGATCGAAAGATTGGACTAAATAAGCCTGCTATGAACAGTAGACTACCCTAATGAGGATGAAAGTTAAGTTAGTGGTATTTTAGGATAGAAAGTGGACCGAAAGGACCTTTCAACATCAGTCTCACATTAGTTCGTCTGAATCATTTACAGCTGAGTCACTGGACTGCCGTAGTGAACCGAAATCCCGACATGTCTCTCTCTCCTTGATAGTTTAAACCGATTTTCTTGTCTTATTGCTCTTGCCTTTAATTCTCTTTCCTTATTATCTCGTAGTTTAGAAATCAATTCATACTACCCCCCAACTGTTACCTTAGGATTAGAATTAGACAGCTGATAATTACATTACCTCCCTGTCGATTCGATACTCGACTGCCTCTGCTACATTTTAGTTGGGACCGTTAGGTTTTATCTTTGATAGGGTTGCGATAGCCGTGTCAAATTTTGGCGTCGTTGCCGGGGAGGCAATCGTTTAAATTATTAGTTGTTTTATTTTTAGTCCTTCTCAGTTTAAGGGACACCCGTTCCTTAAACTTTTCTTATATTCTTTTTGTAGTTTCTTCTTATGCGCAGGTCACAGGGTGGTGAACTATTACCGTTTGACCCTGAGATTGAGAAATCCTTGCGCGAGTTGAGACGATCACAAAGGGTATTACCGACAGAGGAAGAGCTGAGTACTCTGTCAAGCTTTTACGAGAACGAGCTGTTCGAGGAAGATCCACCTTGCTCTCCAGTTTCTACTTCATCAGTTGAAACCGTCACTTCTCCGGACTTTCTAGAAATGGCCGAAGAAGCAACTATTGCCAGTCACTCTAAGCCGACATCAGCGAATCTCTATAAGGGATTTGTATTACCAGGGGATGAAAGAAAATTCGAGCCGAAGCCGTCCTATATCAATTTGGTTGAGAGAAACCAATTTGGGGGAGTCGAATCAAGATGCAAACTAAGCACATGGAAACCTTTATCGATTATTGCTGTTCCATACCCCCACCAGCTGGCGTGACCCCGGATCAGATAAAAGAAACTATGTTTATATTCTCACTCCGCGATGCTGCAAGGGAGTGGTATAGGGATCTGGACCTGGCTGCTCATGGGATAACAGACTGGAATTCACTCGCTTTAGCATTTTACAAGAAGTACTTTTCTGCATCGAAGACTATTTCCATTAGAGCTCAGATCATGAGCTTTAAACAGGGGCCTGATGAGAACTTTCATGAGGCATGGGTCCGTTTCAAGAAGCCGGTGCGAACCATTCCGCACCATGGGTTCGAAAAATGGAGTCTTTGCAATCAGTTCTATAACGGGCTGTATGACGATCAGAGGGCTATTTTGGATGCTGCAGCCAATGGCCGATTTGCTGAGAATATGGAAGAGACTAAGGGGTGGAAGATCATTGATGACTTAGCCACCCATAAGGCTGAATATGGGAACTCTAGAGCCAATCAAAGAAGAGCTGCTGAATCTTCTTCTGTAGCTGCACTAGAAGCTCTTACTGCGAGATTTGACAAATATGAGTTGGGAGGAGCTTCCAAAGGAGGGATGTATCAGGTAAATGTTGTGTCAGACGGTCCTTTCGTCTATAGAAGATGTGGAGCTGAGGGGCATGTTTCAGAGAATTGTCCCAGTCCTTTTGAGCAATGTGCTGCCTTTCAACATTACAGGCAGACGAATACCTATTACGAGCCGAATGTCCATCCCAATTTGAGGTGGACAAGCCAAAATGTGCTCAATCCTACTCCTCCTCCGAACCAGCAGCAGCCGTATATTCCTCCACACAAGAATCAACAAGGCTTTCAGAAGCCTCCGTCTTTCAATCCCCCTAACCATGGTGCATCATCTTCCGGTGGGGTGAGTGAAATAGGTGAGATAAAGTCTATGTTGCAATCCATTACAAAGCAGTTGCAGCTGAGTGATCAACAAATCAACAGAAGGATGCTTCTATTAAGGCACTTGAAACTCAAGTTGCCCAATTGGCCGCGAATTAGTCCACGAGAAAGCAGGGTCATTTACCGACTCAAAATGAGAAGAATCCATATGAGATGGTACATCTGATAGAATTGAGAAGCGGTCTTTCTTACGAGGGACCGGAAGTACAGAAATCAGACCCGAGGATGGCCAAAACTAATGATGAACAGTGTTCTGGCGAAAATAACGAGCTGTCAGCCAAGAAAGTGCTCGATCGACTGATTTCAGGTGGTCGATCGAGTAGAAATAGTGAAGAAACTGGTCAATCGAGCAGTTTTTCTGGTCGATCGACTGACATTGATGAAGAAACTGCTCGATCGAGTGAGCAAATTGGTCGATCGAGTAGTATTGATGACGGTAAGCTTATTCGAGAGCCTGCTAGTGCTCGTTTAAGTGAGAAATCACCGAAAAGACCTCGTTCGAGAGGTAAGAAGCGACCAAAGGATACAAAACTTGCACCGGAAGATACATTGGAAGCGAGAAACAAGGGACTCGAGATACCTATCACGGTTCCTTTCCCGAGGAGGCTGCAGAATACAAAAGCTAATCAACAATTCGGCAAATTTGTCGAGCTTCTGAAAAGCTTGGAAGTCACTGTGCCGTTCACTGAATTGCTGACAAAGGTACCCTCTTATTTAAAGTTTATGAAAGAAATTTTATCGCGTAAGAGGACTATTAATGATAGTGAGACCGTAGCTTTGACTGAGGTGGGGTCAGCCCTATTTCAAAATAAGTTACCTCCTAAGCAGTCAGACCCGGGTAGTTTTTCAATTCCGTGTCACATCGGTATGCATTTGATTGATAACGCGCTATGCGATTTAGGCGCTAGCGTGAGTGTCCTACCGTTATCTCTGGCTAAGAGATTTGGTTTGACAAAGCTAAGTTGTACCAACATGACTGTCCAGATGGCCGACCGTAGTCTATCACGGCCATTAGGTGTAGTAGAAGACGTACCTGTTCAGATCGGGAAGTTCTTTATTCCCATTGATTTTGTTGTCTTAGACATCCCCGAAGATGCACACACCCCTATTATTTTAGGGAGACCATTTTTGTCTACTGCCCGTGCAGTTATAGACGTCGGGGGTAAGACTTTGACCTTTCAGGTAGGGGATGAGGAGCTGATTTTTCATCAGTCTAAGTTCCGGAGGGCTCCCTTGCAAGCTCAGCCTTGCAATGCCCTCTCTTCTATTGATTCTATTATTGACACTCCAGATGAAAATTTGGAGAATTGTGCTGCTATTCTTTCCCCTCCGCCTCAGATTGAGAGAAAAAAGGAGGAAGGTTCGTCTGTTTTCCTTGCTGCAGGTACAGATGAAAGCAATGAAGGAGCTGTCAAAGGAAATGGTGCAATTAAAGTCAATCAAATTGGAAGTAACGATGCCAAAGAAGATGACAGAGGAGCAAGGACGAGGAAAGTTCGAGCCTACGTGGATTGGAACTACACCCCTCCTACTGTTTCAAATGATAATTCAAGCTCATGGAAGCTGAAGAGGATGGTCAATGTTGCTGAGGTGACGTCCTCCAGTCAGAAGCCCACCGAGGGGCTACTGAAATTTGTTGGGAATTGAACGGGGAAATGCCCCGTGTAACATTTTGTAATAGATAATTTTTGAATTTCTTTTGAAATTGTTTTATTGCGTTTTAATTAGGACAATTAGTTTTAGGCAGTTTTTAGCATAGACGTAAGACTATAGACTGTTCTTATGCGTATTTGGTATTTTGGGAAATTTTTGCATGTGTTTTTATGCAGGTTTGGGGAAGTTTTACGCATTCCGAGGAAGAAAAGACGAAATTAAAGAGCTTACGCGAGAAAAGTCCTCGATCGAGTACTTTTTGTACTCGATCGAGTGGAAAGTTGGTCGATCGAGCATCTTTACCAGTCGATCGAGCAAAGCAATAAATGGAATTAGTCGATCGAGTAAAATCTACTCGACCAAGCAACTGGATCATCAAAAGCCCTCGATCGAGCGATTTAAAACCACTCGATCGAGTGAAATGAATAGGGCACAGGGAGTTTTCTAACTTAAACTCTTTTATTCCTAATTCTCATTCATTATTCACCTAATTTCCGTCTAACACACCCCATTTGCGATCAAAAATCATCCCCAAACCCCTAATTTTCTTGCCCAATCTCCAAATCCGCCACCTACAATCTCTTCCTTGCTAATTGATCTTCAAAAGCCCTTTGTTTTTCCCTTTATTTGTGTTCGTTTTCACGATTTTAAAGAGGGTCTAGAGTTTGCGGGTTTTTCGACTGAAAAATCGCTTGTTTTTGCTTGATTTTTGAAGATTAATTGCTTATTGTAGGTTCATCATCATCAAGTAAGTGATTTCTATAACCTCTTTGCATTTTAATTTCGATTATTTCGAATTTCAGGAGGTAAAATCGAATCTAGGGTTCGAAAATTCATATTGGTCGAATTTTTTCGACTTTAATTGTGTTATTTGCCCTTACTCTTCTTGCTTGATGATTAATCCCAATTCCTCGATGTTTATCACATGCCTTTTTCGAATTTTACATGATTTTTGCGATATGGGTTCAGGACTGTCGAATTTTTCGACTGTCAGTTTTGCTCTTGCTGCTGTGATTCGTCTAAATTCGCTGCTGTTTTAGACTATTATCACGCCCCTGTCACTGCTTAGCATGTTTAATTCGAGTTTTGTGCGAAATTTCGCGATTAGGGCTTCTCAGTCGGAATTCTCGACTGTCAGACGGGTTCATATGCTTTCATGCTTTAATTAACCTCAGTCATTGCTTGCTAGCTACTGTTGTTAACTGTTATCCCGTCCCCTACTGCTGCTTACATGCTGAATTTCGAAAAATTTTGAGGAATTGTTGGGATTTCTGTACTGTGAGTCGAAAATTTCGACTGGTATGGGAGTGTTTATGCTGTCACATGCTGGTTTTACGTGTTGTTTTAGCCACGGTTAGCAGCTATTTTCTTATCATACCCCTTGCCTTGTTTGCAGGATGGAGTCCAGTACTTTGCCTTCTACCAGTACCACCTCCAGTCCGTCCTTGAGTGAGTCAGTGGCCCCTGCTGTTGCCACTACCACCACCTTAGTCACTGCTGCAGCCCCAGTTTTTCTAGTTTCAGCTGCAGGGACAGTTTTTGCTCCAGCTAGCTCAGCTGGAAGCTCAGTTCAGGCTTGCCACTTCCACTACGGTCACCACCACAGCTAGCACTGCTGCTAGTTCTTCTTCAGTGGTGGCCACAGCAGCCACTACATGTACACCAGCCACCACTTTTACACCTGTGGCGGACTCACCTGCGGTTGCAGCTGCCTTCAGAGCTGCCCTGGTTCCTTACACAGTCCGAGAGCGGGCTGCTGCCTTGCGTTCCAGAGACCGGGGTCGTAGACAGTCTCGTTCTACGGCTGCCCCAGTCACTTCTACTCCTGCTGCTTCTACCTCAGCTGCCGCTCCGTCTACTTCTGGGGCAGTTACAGTCCGAGGGGACACTTCCCTCGACTCTCACCCAGATTACCCACAGGTACTTTTCGTCAACGCTGTCCACCGTAAGAAATTCTTTCACTTGGTAAAGTGTGTACATGTGCCTTCCCGATTTTTAGATAAATCGGCATTAGAGAAACTCGGTATTTACGAGTCAGTCTGTACTTTACTACGGGTCACGGGGATGCCTGGGCTCATTTCTATGAGAGGCCACACCTTCTTAGAGCTGAGTCTCGAGTTTCTCAGCTCTTTTACCTTCTCCTCAGGGGCATACGATACTGACCCCGACAGTCTGTCAGTCTCCTTACGGTTGTTTAACCGGACTTTTCCGATGCCCTTGGCGGAGTTTGGTAGGCTACTTGACCTGACCTCCACGGGCGTGAAATCAGACCCGAGGAAGGTCTACCGTCAGCTTTGGCGGTGCCTGGCCCAGACCACTTTTCAGGAGCGAAAGCTCCATCAGGTCCATCTACCCCCTGCCCGTTGTTTCCTTAGACTGATGGGGAGCTCTATTTTCGGCCGAAAGGAGCCGAACAACACGACAAACACCGAGCTCTCTATCCTGGGCGGTTACATGAACGTCGACTGTGAGGGTCCTTTTACCTTCAACATAACTTACCTGACCGCCCAGTACCTCCACGACCAGGGGCTGAAGGAGACGGGAACCATTGCCTGCGGTGGCATAGCCACCATTCTTGCCCGTCGCCTCTTCCCCACCTGGCCTCGTGACCTGCAGTACCTCACGGGAGAGAGGTTACTGAGTCTGGAAGCCATGCATTCTCAGCATTGGCTAACCCCAGACTACAAGACTTGGAAGATTGACGGCTGCTTATCTGTCGACTTACCTTGCGACAGTCTCCCCCGTCTTGAGCCCTTACCTACTGTGGTAAAGGGCCACCGTCTGCCTGCCCTGCCTCTTCTTTACCTTCCACTTCAGCCTCGACCACCTCCCGATGCACCCGCCGCCAAGAAGCGGCGATTTGAGACTGGAGAGGGGTCTACACCTTCAGGGAGTACCCAGCCTTCCACGGCTACTCCCGACCCGACCCCACTCCCACTCCCACTACCACTCCTACTCCACCTCCCACTGACCAGACTGAGCTGGCCCCATCGGCTACTTACGTACCACCTCCTCCTTTTGTGGCGCCCGCGGTCCAGGACCAAGGGGGCGCAGTTTACGGTTTGTTGCTTGAGATGGCAGAGCGTCAGGCTCGTATGGAGAGGGACTTAGCTTTGACCTTACACCCTCTGTACGAGTACCAGTTGCGGTGACACAGACCTATCACATAGGGTTTGCCACACCCTTCCTTCTTCTGGTACCCAGCTGAGGGGTACCCGACGTCAGAGGACGAGGAGGAGGACGAGGACCCTAAGGTGGCAGTGGAGAGAGCTCGCACTGAGGAGCGGAGGAGGAGAGAGACCCGGATTACAAGGTGGATGGAGATGGAGATGGCGACGACGACGATGACGAGTAGCTACTAGTCTACTCACTTCCCCAGTTTTCTGGCTGGTTTGGGGAAGTTCGTTTTTTGTATGTATTTCTTACTCTTTTATTTTTGTCTCCTCTTTATTTTATTGCCTTTATTTTGTTTATAGGTTGTATATTCCCGTTCCCCCATTTTTTCTGCTGGTGTATGCTGGAGGGCAACGAGGGCGTTGTCCGTTTTGGTTTGGGGAGGTTATATTGCATCCTTTTGAGTCTGCATCTGCATTTGTTTTGCATTCACGTTTATTTTTCAGCTTGCATTGTTGTTTATTTTCATAAAAAATCAAAAATTCCAAAAAAATTAGAAAATTTCAAAAATTCAAAAAAATTCAACGTTTATTTTTGCATATAGGTTGAGTCGGAACGGTAGATTTCCATGATGACAATGTACTATAACTTGTCAATTTACTTGAGCCTTGCACTTCTGTTGATAGTTTTTAGCTTTGTCATACGCATAATCTACGAATTTCTGTTCAAATATAAGCTGACCGTTTAGAGTTGACCTATAAATTGGCAAACTACTTAAAAATTCTGAGTTTTAGAGCCCATAACTGGTGACATTCATGACCAGTTCATTAGGAATTTTGAGTAGGACTCCTTGCATAGCATGTTCGTCTATTTTGCACATTTATGACATTCAATTTCTCGTCAAATGCACATATTCGGGTTTGTGGTAGGTGTCACATGCAGGGAGGTGCTTGCAAATTTCCCTTTCCTTATATTTTTCACCTATTTAGCTCCACATTAGCCAAAACTTGCCTTTTTGACCCATTAGCTACATCCCAAACTAAGCCTCCTAGTCAAGCTAGTTAGTATGTTCTTTTGTGGTATGAGTTTCGTCTGCAGTTTGGCCGTATCTCTTTTGTATGGAGTTGTTGGAAAATAAAGGAAGGGAGTATGAAAAAGAAAAAGTATTGAAAAAGAAAAAAAAAGAAGAAGAAAACGTGAGAAAGAAAAAAAAATGAAAAAAAAACAGAAAAAAAAAGAAAGAGCTGAAACGTGAATCAGGAAGAAGAAAAGAAAGAAAAAAAAAAGAAGTTTGAAAAAAAAGAGTTGTATTATTTGAGTTAGTTCTTTCAAACGGTATTAAAAAAGGGAATTTTGTGACCGTCTGACTCCTCCGTATTATCCCATATCTTTTCGAGGGGATTGTGTTTGAGTTTAGTGAGCTTTGTGCCAAATGAAGGGCACTTGTACTTAGTCTTTCAGTCAGTTGAGATTCGGATGGTTTCTTTATGGTCCTGTTAGGAACTAGCTTGACGCTTTTACCTCCACATTTCCATAACATGTTTTGCCTTTTCTCACCTGAACCTCACTATTCCCAAATTATTTGTAAGCCCTATTTGTGTGTGAGACATTATTGGTTGGAGTGTGTGCATTAGTACTTGAATTGTCTTTCATTTTTGTTGCATGCATGCTATGTAGGTCGCAGTTAGGTGAGTGACTGTCTTCCCTTCTCTCTTTTACATATAATATTCACCCTTTGCTTCATGAGAGAAGAGTGACCACGAGAGAGTCCGATTTTGTTGGTCTTGCAAGGTCGATAGGTTGGCTATATTTCTGAACATTTTATAATTCGTTTGCGTATTGACTGTTTAGCTTTAACTGTTAGTTTATGTTGCATTAAATTGGTTCAAGTAGGCAAGTTAAGCTAGCTCTGAGTTATTTTTCCGTTCCATTAGTTTGTGTATAGTTTTGAGTTTACTCGAGGGCGAGTAAAGGTTTGGTTTGGGGAGATTTGATACGTGCCTAATATATAGTCTTTTTAGCCTATTTCAGCACGTATTTCTATGCATATTTATACTATTTTTATGGTATTTTGCCCCGAATTGGATACTTTGGTTCGTTTTATCTATTTTGTAGAAATGAACGCGAAAGTAGTGGAATCGTACTCTTTTTCGTCCTTTTTGCATGCAATTAGAGGAGACGGGATTTTTCAGAGTGAGATACTATGTTTGGAGGCGTCGTGGCACGGATTACGAGGCAATTAGGCGCAGACTTGAGCTGAAATGAAGTCAAAGTCCTCGATCGAGCTGTTTTACCACTCGATAGAGTGGTTTTCTACGTCCCAGATGGTCGATCGAGCACTTTGTACTCGATCCTTAGCTTGCTGAAAGAGCTGTTACTCGATCGAGCAGTTTTCCAGTCGATCGAGTAGTTTTGGCTGAAGAGTTGGTCGATCGAGTTGTTTTAATCCACTCGATCGAGTGGTTTTGATGGTTTTGGGCTTTAATCAGCCCGCGTGATGTTTATTTCGTAAAACTTATTTCCTTTGCTATTTAAGCATGCTTTACTAGGTTAATTAGGATCATCCTTCCATCTTATCAAACTCTCTACTGTTAAACTTGTTACGATGCTTTATTCCTCTTCACTGTAACTTTGTTTCGGGATTGCTTTTACTCGGATTTTGTGTTCTTTACGCCGGAATCGCTTGGATTGTAATTCCTTTCTCTTCCCCTATTAATAATTAATCTTTTGTTGCTTTAATTCTTCGTTTCGTTGCATTTACTTCTTTGCCCTAATTTACTTTTATGCTTTTTAATTGTTATTTCATAATGTTTATTGCTGGGAATTTAATTGCTGTTAGTTTAATTAGCGATATGAGTAGCTAAACCCCTTTCATATTGGGATTAGGGGATCTGCGGTAGAAATGTGACGATGTAGTGAATGAATTAGACGAATTAATTACGAGACTCTGTCACCATAGCAATTTAATTGTATTTATTCGACTTAGTTGAGTGCACGCTTCTATGTCACCCTTTAATCTGGCTAAAATTAATCCTGGATCGAAAGATTGGACTAAATAGGCCTGCTATGAACAGTAGACTACCCTAATGAGGATGAAAGTTAAGTTAGTGGTATTTTAGGATAGAAAGTGGACCGAAAGGACCTTTCAACATCCGTCTCACATTAGTTCGTCTGAATCATTTACAGCTGAGTCACTGGACTGCCGTAGTGAACCGAAATCCCCACATGTCTCTCTCTCCTTGATAGTTTAAACCGATTTTCTTGTCTTATTGCTCTTGCCTTTAATTCTCTTTCCTTATTATCTCGTAGTTTAGAAATCAATTCATACAACCCCCCAACTGTTACCTTAGGATTAGAATTAGACAGCTGATAATTACATTACCTCCATGTGGATTCGATACTCGACTGCCTCTGCTACATTTTAGTTGGGACCGTTAGGTTTTATCTTTGATAGGGTTGCGATAGCCGTGTCATAAAGCTTGTACGTCAGTTCTTTTTACCTTTTCCTAAAACCTAAACTTTTTACAAAGAAAACAAAGCAACTTCGATTCTTCTTCACTCATTGCTACCAAATCCAAGGGCTAGAGTCGTCATATTTCAGAGTTCTTTATACCGTTGAGACCGTCATATTGTGGGTAAGATCCTGTTATAGTTTTTATGTTGTTTCATTGATTTTGGTTAGAACCCTAATTGGGTAATTTGGGGATTTTAGGAGTATTGTTGATGTTAGATTGTGACTATATGATTATGTGTTTGATAGGAGGTGATTTCGTAAAGGAACGTTTCTGATTAGCTGATTATGACGATCTTGGTGATTGCCTTTCCAGGTAGGGTTTCCCTACTCAGTTATTGTATAAATGATTAAAAGATGGTTGCTTGGTCGATTGGCATGATGATTATATCGTAATTGGTATTGGGATTGCTGACACGGTTTTGATGGTGAATTGTTGTGGATGTTTATTGCTGTTGATCTTTGTCATATTGGTAATTGTTGTTGTATAATATGATTAGTTGTGTTTGTCTGTGGTTCGCGAGGCGTGTCCTCGGCTGAGTGGAGTCACTTACGGGAGTGGCTTCACGCCCTTGATTCGCCCTCTGTGGAACCCGCCATAGGAGGGGATGTGCACATTAAGGAACTTGGATTTTCGCTCGGAATAGATGAGCGGGGATTTGTTGGGTACGGCTGCGATCCCCCACTGGCGGCATGGAATATCTGTTGCGATGGATATTCTAGCAGGGCTACACACTTTAGTGTGTAGTCAGGTGTGTGGAGATGTGACAGTGTTGGAGATTGTGATTGTGTATCTGTTGTTGTTTATCTTATATTGTTTACGCAGTAACTGACCCCGTTTAAATGTTTTAAAAACTGTGGTGATACATTCGGGGGTGGTGAGTAGTTGTCTAGCAGGTATAATATGGATGCGCGCGGGATTAGCTGGGGATGGAGTCGCCACAAGTCTGATAGAAGTCTTCCGCTGTGTTATCATAATACTTTTTGTTACGTTAGTTATAGTTTGGTTTTAGAACAGTTGTACTTTACTTTACAGTTGGTTTTGATGTAATCACTTTAAACTTTATGCTTAAATTATGTTTCTTGATGGTCGCTTTTGATTACTATGCCTCGGGTAACCGAGATGATAGCACTTCCATGCATTAGGTGGTCTTGGTAAGGCACCTTGGTGTATGGGGGTGTTACATTAATGACTTGAGTTACGGAGGGACTCGTGTAGTTGAGACACGACGTCTGGCAGGGAATCCGGTTGGCTTTCGGACCCGGTACGTCTTGTCGTGTCCAGGTACCTGTCTGTATGGTGTGGTGTTGTGGGCGTGTCCCTCGCACCGGTGGTTGTGGGTACGTCTGGGCGTGTCCCGGTACCGGTGTGGTGATTGTTTGATAGCGTCTCATTCACATTATAGTTATGTTGCATACTCATACACTTTTGGTTGTGTCTCACTTTATTTATTGAAACTAACGTGTTGTGTATCTGTGTAACTGTCACCTATTTTCGGGGTGGCATGTGTTGATCCATATGATATGTCCGATCATATTGAGAGCAGGTTAAGTACATGTTATCTTTGATAGCACATGGGAGACGGGACAAGCCTTGATGACATCCGAGTCGAGTATAGTTGGCTAGAAGAGTATAGTGGTCATGAATTGTACTTTCCTTCGTTTATTAGTTTATGGTTTGTAATCACTAAACTTGTTATTTATAATAAATGTTTCTTTATTGTATCTCCGATTCACCGCCTCGGGAAACTGAAATGGTAACATTTCCCAATTACCTTGGCCGGGTAAGAAGGGAGTGTTACAAAGTGGTATCAGAGCGACGATATTGGAACCTAAACCAATGAACCAAAATTAACGTAGGTGTGTCTAATAACATGAACCTGGCATGAGTACAATAGGCGGTCGGTTTTGGGTGAGTAGGATCCCTCATCTCAAAACTAGATCCTATTGTCTCGGTTGGTCACTATGTGGGTAATTATGAGTATGGGGGAACACTATCTGATATGTTGTGTGATTTCATGTATGCAATGTTGAGTTGGCAAGTCCTCGTATGACGTGGTTTTGTATGTGTTTATACGAGTTGATATATTTCTTGCTTGACATAACCATTCATTGGCGTATGATGATATGTGATAGTTGAATTGATGGAATGGAAATGTTTACTTGAGTGAGGTACATGTGATATGGGTAGAGGATTGTTTCAGGTGAAATGCATTTACTTGTATGAGCATTGCGTGTTTAAATATGATGAGTTTTAAAGCCATAATTTGCATGTATGTTGTAGTCAGTTGATAGGCTTCTTGTATAATATAATTTTTCATATGGTATGTGATAACATGTAGAAGTTGGATGTAAGTAATGATACATATGACATGTTTTGAGAATGATTGTTACGTGTTGGTGTATGAGAGGCCTTAGCCTCGTTCTTTGACATTTTAATACCGCATATATGTTTGGCTTTCACTAGTGTTATAACTAGAGCGTGATCGATAATAGTTTTTAGTAGAATAGTCACTAGTATAAGAATAGTATTTCTTAGTCGGAAATTTCAAACCATAGAGAGGCACCAAACCGAGTGCGGGCTAGTACTCGGCCTAGTACCAGTCACTCGACCGAGTGAACCCTAGCACTCGACCGAGTGGACCATTTTTCAGAAACTTGAAAATTTCAGGAAATGGGTCACTCGACCGAGTATAGAGGACACTTGATCGAGTAGACGGGCACTCGACTGAGTGGACTCATCACTCGACCGAGTGCCAATTTCTGGGCTGTGAATTTCGCTAGAATTGTATTATTACCTTATTTATCTCTTTTATTCCTCCGTCATTCAAAATTATTTCTAAAATTCCCTCGTTCATGTTTGTTGTTCGGATTCAAGTTTGCTGCTTCATTTATTCCCTTAAATTGGCTAATTTCACCATTTAAGTGATGTTTTCTTTCCTCTTATTTTTCCAATTGGATTTTGTTTAAATCTACGCTAATTTTTTCAAATTTTGTCAATTAATTGCATGTTTTGTTTGATTCATGGTATTAATCACCCCTTTTTTACATCTTTTATGATGTCAAGTATAAAATTTTCATGTTGACTTTTGCCCAAAATTTTATGTACCCGAAAATATGTATTCTCGAGTCAATAATTTGATTTGGTATTTGTTGCATGGTTAATTGTTTAACAAGGACTAAAGTTTGGTTGTTATTGCTAACTCTTGTCATACATTTGAATTTTGTCTTGAAAATTTTATCCCAAAATTTTCGAAGCCTTGATGTTCATGTTTGAGTTTCAATTCATTTTTCTTGTTTAAAAACTTAGTTTAATTGACTAATGAAGCTACTATCCTTGTTAATGACGGCATGTATCATCTTGAATCAAAATTTCATCTTAAAATGTTGCCCAAAATATTTTAAATTTTCATCTTAAAATGAATGATTTTGATTCTTGCACCCAAAATATGACCTAATTGTTTCTTGGTATTTAGTGCTTGTTGATGTTGCATTGTGTTGTATTAAGCTAGCGGTTTTGCCTTACAAAACGTCTGAAGTTTAGGCATGTATGTTGGTTATACCGACAAATCCGATTTTATACTCCATTTTTGTCTAATTATAACATAAAGATTCAAATGTTGTTTAATAATGTCAGGCATGGTCTAAAAATTTGAAAATCTTGTCTTAAAGCTTTTCTTGATTTAATTGGGTAATAAGACTTCAATTTTTTAGTAATGCTACGTATTGTATTAAATCGAGAATCTTACCTTGAAATTTGCCCAATCGTTTTTTTACACATTGTTGGGCCCTAAATTATCCTGCCTGACCTGATATAGGCCAGACAACAGCCAAGGACAACTTCCAGGCAAAAGATATCAAAAATCAGGCATTACTTCAACACGGATAGGCACCAAGCAGGAGTTGGTAAAAGACAGGCGAAAGATAACCAGCAGCCTAAAAAGGAGAAGCACCAGGCCACTGCAGGCAACAAATAGGCAGTTGATATATGTCTCCTACAAAAAAGGAAGACTAATTCCAGAAAGCTATGATAAAGGAAGTAGTCAAAACAACGGCTAAGAGAGAGGCAACCACTTCCGGGTAAATAGGGCACATTCCCTATTTACCAGGAAAACCTAAACGGCATAAGAGGAAGGAAGAAATCACCTATAAATAGGAGAGAAGAGAAGACGAGAAGGATCATCTGAGAGACCATCACTTTTTACTCATATTCTTTGTATTCTTAAGCTATATATTCGCCTGTCACGCCTGATATAACAATACTCTGTCAGGCTATCTAAAACCATAGTAACAATCACTCCTGGCTTGGTGCCCGTGGTTTTTTCCCTTATTCCCAGGGTTTTTCCACGTATAAATATCCTTGTGTCATTGTTCATTAGTTTGTTTTACATTTAATTATACCAATCAGGCGAGTTATTCGAGTTAGATCACCCTACATATAAATCCCTGGCAGGACGCTCTAGATCAATAAAAATCCTGCCAAAACACACATCATAGTGTATATGGTTAAATTTTAAATTTTGTACTTAAAACATAGCTTCATTGTTTCGTAATGTTACAATCTTTGTTAATAATGTATTATTTTACTTATATATGGGTTTCAATGCTTTCTTTACCTTTTGGGTTGTATGATCATGTCAGGGACTTGGAAACAGCCTTTAAGATCCTAGAAGATTTCAATATGAAACTCAACCCATCCAAATGCCATTTTGGGGTATCCTCAGGAAAATTCCTGGGGTACATGGTGACCAAAAGAGGAATAGAAGCCAGCCCAGAACAAATAAGAGCCATACTAGAACTGGAATCCCCCAAGTCAGTCAAAGATATTCAAAAAACTGACAGGACGAGTTGCAGCCCTGAATAGATTCATTTCCAGATCATCAGTAAGGTGCAAGGCATTCTATGACCTACTCAGGAAGAATAAAGCTTTCAAATGGTTGCCTGAACACGAGTCAGCCTTCCAGGAGCTCAAAACATATCTGACTACACCTCCGCTACTTGCCAAACCAAACAAAGGAGAACCCCTGACGGTCTACCTATCTGTCACGAAAAGCACAGATAAGTGGAGTCGACCAAAGAAATTGATGGCCAACAACATCCAGTCTACTATGTAAGTAAAAGTCTCCTAGACGCAGAAACCAGGTATGGCCTACTTGAAAAATATGTACTTGCTTTAGTAATGTCCTGCACTAAACTTCGACCTTATTTTGAAAGTCACCCAATCATTGTAAGAACCAACTTGCCTATCAAATCTGTCCTGAGAAAGCCTGAGTTGTCGGGCGAGAATGGCAAAATGGTCGTACAAATCAGCACCTATGATATAACCTTTGAACCCGGGACGGCAATTAAATCTCGGGCACTAGCAGATTTCGTGGTGAATTCGATCCTACCCTAGAACCAGACCTCATAAAAGAGGTCAATCTTCTTGACACCCAAAAAACAGACCAGGAATGGACTCTCCATGTAGATGGGGCAACAAATATGAAAGGCACTGGCCTAGGATTAGTCCTAAAATCACCACAGGGAGACCTGATTGCACATGTGACACCCCTCGATAGGGCATCAAAATTAAAGCGGAAATTACGAGATTTTTAAAATCTTTTTAAAAGCTTAAAGTGCGAAATTCACCATAAGTGATCAACAAAAATGAAAAGAAGGATAATTAAGTTTTACAATTTAAAACAAGTGCGTTGGGGAAAAGATATCCCACGAATAGACACAAGTCTAACGATAGGTGAGTCTAAGCAACCTATAACTAAGGTCCAAGGGTCAACGTTCTCGCTAGCTCACACGTCTTCCCCATAATCTGCATCCCGAACCTGTCATTCATGTAAACATGAACGCCACAGTCAGTGGGGAGTAACTCAGGGTTCTCCCAGCCACCATATGTCAAAATGCACATAAGCAAGAACTTAATTAAACATATTGATCATGCATCATACTTGAATAATATGGATAAGGGAATATAACGATAATCATAACGAGATAGGCATATTGCATTCTTAATGAGATAGGCATGGTACATTATATTAAACATGCATTCAAGGTAACCAAAGCATGGATATGAGATTAGGCATCGAATCACATGAAGAAGGTAAGCAACGGATCAATTGAATAGAAAATATATGGATGGAGACCAATAGCCATTTCTTTGAAAATCTCTTAACAACCATAGCACGGGACGTGGCTACTAATGTCACATTCATACTTATGGCTTACATCTCACCATAAGAACGGATGGGAACATCAATCCCGGCGATCATATCGCAACTAGGGGCTTGCATCTCACCACTAGTATCCGATAGGACCAAGACTCTCACAAACAATCATAGAAGACGTGCACTCTCGTATATAAGAACACACCAATGACCGTAACAAGCAAGACATTTACAAAGGCTATGACTCAAACAAGACAGACCCCTAGACTCCAACCTCTTGGTAGGACGACGATCATAATACGGTCCTAGTCTAAACCGGATCCGGACTCTCGGGATGGACGACACCCGATTCGACAAACGATACCAAATCGTATCCAAGACTCGGAACATGGCACGCACTCGTATCCAAAGGCCGAGTAACCTCTAATCGGAAACATGGCACGCACTCGTATCCAAAGGTCCGAAGAAAGGCGGAAGGATAACCAATCTGGGAACATGGCACGCACTCGTACCAAAGGCCCGAAGGGTAAATAAATAAGGAATGTCAAGTAGTCGCACAATGTAAAACGTCACACTCCGATCACAAGTACGAGTAACAATAGTTTGCATGGTCAATATATCAATAAGCATAACCCAAATCCGGAAACATGGCACGCACTCGTGCCAAAGGTCCGAAAGGGGTAAATAGGGGATGTCAATAAGCCTTAAATTAACCAATTACCGATAAGGAAGAAGATACATGCATAAACCATTGATTAATAGAGGTTACAAGTGAAAAGGAGCTCACGGGGGACTCCCAGTGGTCAAGAGACCCTCCACGGATCCACGGCTGGGACAACAAGCCAAAATCAAAAATTTAAATAAAACTTACAAGTGCACTCCCAGTAGGTCAAGAGACTGGCCGCGATCACCCGGTGGGACTACGACCAAATTTCCAAAAACACATAAAACCTTTCGGTGCACTCCAGTAGGTCACCAT
This sequence comes from Silene latifolia, assembly GCF_048544455.1. NCBI lineage: Eukaryota > Viridiplantae > Streptophyta > Magnoliopsida > Caryophyllales > Caryophyllaceae > Silene > Silene latifolia. Next base: position 119,513,827 of record NC_133531.1, read on the forward strand.
TCGGCCAGTCCCCTACTGGGAATACAGTCAATTTTCCAAAAACACATAAAACCTTCAATGTACTCCCAGCCGGTCACCCGACTGCCGGTCACCCGGCTGGGAATACGCCCAAAACTCAAAATCACTGAAATCCTCGGTGTACTCCCAGCCGGTCAAGAGACCAGCCACGCCATCACCCTACTGGGACTACGAGCTTTCTAAAAATGTGTTCAAAACTTACAGGATCTCCCGGCCCGGTCAAGAGACATCTGTCACGGATCACCCTACTGGGACTACAAACACGCGGATTCAATGCAAAACACTTCCAAACCATTTGAAACCAACAAAAATCGTTTCCCATCAATTGTTTACGTATCCTAGCATGATTCTAACTCGCAAAAACACATATTTGAGCATGTGAATGGGTAATTTCGGATTCAAGAGATGTAGCATGAGATTTTCCACCAAACATGTGAGAATTGCAAACAAGCATGATATTCAACATCCAAATTAGCACCAATCATGAAAGATACAACTTTTAACATTCATATGAGATTATAACTACATAAAACCACACAATTTTAACATAAAAGTCGAGTAACCCATCACCGTTACCTTTTTGCACTTAAATCCACAAAAGACTCGTCTACCTTTCAAGAATCCACTTAGGGTCAACTAAAACTTCTCCTAAACATAAGAAAACACAAATTAAGACTAAGAATCAAAACTAGAAAAAGGGTACCGAGTACAATATGGGTCGACAGCCCTATACAAGGAGGAAAGTCGGATCTTTTCTTACCTAGAAAGAAGGAGGGCGATGAGAGGAAGAGATAGACGCGAAAATCACTTGAATCGGATAAGAATTGAGCAAGTTATGGTGATTTTAGGGTTGAGAGCAAAGGGTTAACAATGGTGGAGAGGTTGTTGGGGGAAATTTCAGAAATTAGAATGAGGGAGATGAAGTTGTGAGGTGTTAGGTGAGGGTTTTATGAAAATAAAAGAGAAGGAGAAAAGGCCCATAAGTTGTAACAAGCCCAACAACTCAAATTGAGTCGGTTTCTACTAGAAATGACGTCTCAAGCCCACTACAACTCAAGACGGGAAATATTATTATTATTATTATTGTCCGACCAAAATATTTATTTTGTATAACTTAAGCTTTAAAAATATAATATTTATAAAAATCATGTTTAATAATGAAATTAATTAAATTAAATAATTAAAATATAAATAAGACAATAGAACGGTTAATTAAATTATATTTGCCAAAATGGAAAATTCGCGGGTGTTACAATCACCCCAACTTTTAAAAAGTTTCGTCCTCGAAACTTGAAAATAGAAAGGAAAAGTAATATAAAAATAAAACCGAAATTTGAAATCGGTTTACAAAACATTAAAAGGTTACTTATCGTAAGAATCGAAATCCTTTCAAAAATCCCAAATAAAATTTTCCGACATAACCAAATTCTCATCAAAGGAACGAAAATGCTCTCGTTGCGCATTCAAGAACATCACATTCCAAATCGAAGATATGGTCAAAAGCAAATCATTTGTATAAATCGAAAATCAAAATACTTTCAAAAACATTAATGAAGAGTTTTCAAAAGTATTAGTCTCATTCATGGAACGAAATTGCTCTTGTCGTGCACACAAGAACGCTAACTTTCCAAGTCAAAGACAAGTTTAAAATGAAAATCATTCGCCGACAAGCGTAGAACAAGTTATTAAACGTTTCAAATAACGAGTTCTAACATCCTATCAACGTCAAAATCAAAAGAAAAGGCAATTCACTCAAATTTTCTTTTGCAAAGGTCAAAATGGAAATAAAGGTTTCATTTCTAAATTCAAAAAGGGAGGCAAATTCCTGAAAATAGAATATTAACTCTGAAAAAGAAATCATAAGTAGGTCAACGCTAGTTAGAAATTGAGCAAAGTTAAAAGTAACTCGGGTCTAGCAATTAAAAATCAATAAAAAGAAGTTATACTCGTAGAACAAAAGGAGAACTAAATCAAGTTCTCATTTTCAAACCTTTAAAATAGGGAGGGTTTTGTAAAAGTAACATAAATTTTTAACAATGGATCAAACTGGTAGCTTGAAATGTTTAGAAATAGTACGAAATGAAGAAAACTTTGACATCATGAGAACAAAGTACGCTAAGAGGGTTCAAACTTGACTTAACAAAAGAGCTATGATGAACTTCCTAGGAGAAGAGTTGAAATCGAATCTACAAGGATATCAAAAATTGAGTTTCACAAGTTACGAGTATCACATTTAAAGGAGGAGCATGATGAAGCGAAGAAGAGAGGTATGAACGGAAACGCTTATGCTTAAGGAAGGAAGGAATTTAAACAACAAGGGAACGCCAAAAAGTGAAATCTCAAATGACAACACGATCCTAGACGGCTTCTAAAACTTCCTAATAAAGTAAATCTCACAACCATATTACCTCCAAGGATTACTCAAGATAACTTACGTCACTCTACATCTAAGCTATTCCATAAAACAAGGTACTTCACCACATTTGTGATTCCATAACTCTCAAATATAAATCATCTATAAACGATTTCCAAGAAAGATCAAAACTACTAAAACAGTTACACACCTAACCAACTATCGACTACTAGGAGTTCTCACTATAGTAAAATCCTCAATCAAAGGTCAAAATCTTAAGGTCTTCATACTTTCTAACACTCCAAACCAAAATCTTATTCACACCCGAATTCACAAGCCTAAATGATCACATTCCCCAAATCTTAAAGACCACCAACCAAAAGTAAATAGATTGTCATACAATTTTCCTACCCTACTCAACTCAAGTGCCACTAATCCAACTTTGATGAAATCAAGGTTTGCAAAGAATCCTCAAGGGCATCTCACTCACTCTACAACGTAGCCAACAAGGCCATCACTCCACTAAAGAAACAAAGGGTAATAACTAGGTCAAGAAATGATAGGAAATTTCAAAGGGATACATGAACATGACGGAGTGAGATTAAAGGAGTCAAAAATTAAGGTAACTAGTTAACACCAGTAAGAGACATTAGAATTAGAGAGGTATCCATGGCAAGGAAACAACGAGTAACTCTTATACATAAGAATTAAATCTAATCAAGATATGAACGGAGGGAAGGAAGATGATTAAAGGTACGAAGGAGGATTTTAAGGCTTAAACCATACACTTACTAAGACTTAAGGTTCTCTCTAACAAGGTCACGCCTATTAGGATATCGTACCATCATAACAAAACGACCAAATTCCAAAACGAGGGTCAAGGCAATTCCTCTCATTCCTTGTATGCAAGTCTCTCTTAAAGGATTACACCTCTATGACTGATCAAGGTAAAAATAAACGCTCGCTTAAGGGTTGATGAATTGGTTAGATTCGTTGTTCTCCTATCCCATCACATATTAGGATTTCTCTAAAGCAAATCTACCACTCTAGTATAAAAGCACCCATTTACCTCAAGTACTTGACACAATCTCAATGTTCCTAAAACCATAGGGTTAACAAAGACTTCTCAATACTAAGTCTCTCTCAACTCAAGAACCCTCAAGGGTCAGCTAATATCAAATCACATCGCCAATCCATTATGGTCATCAACATACCATTATCCTTTCTAGTTACTAAAACAAATGCTAAAACTTTCCAATGATGTACCTTAGTCTCACTCTCATACCATACCTCAGGTGGTAATCAATATCACTCACTAAAACCAACTAATAATCCCACAATTTGCATTTCTCATATGGTCACATGTGCATTATCAAACTCTCATATCTAAAGTGATTACGAAAGCCATTCACAAACTCGACTTACTTAATAAATCCTACATCCTCAAATCCACCATTCAGTTTCATCCATTTTAAGTCAAGTACTAAGCATTAGTATCCCAAGGCACGTCTCACTACACTTCCCAAGGTTTTCAAATCTCAACCATAAACAACAAGCCAAGTTCTATAACCTTAGTAACAAATGCAACTCACACTTGACAACATAAATAATGCCACCAATCAAGAATACTCACTTTACCAAGGATTTAGGTCTAAGAATCATTAAGTATGTCTCATCTCACTACCTAAGTCTTTCCAACATCAAATCCTCTCCAAACCAGGATTAAGAGTCAACCACAAACAATCTCTTCAAAGGTCAAATTTCCAACCAAGGTCAACATTCCTCAAAAGAAAGAGTATTATCAAAAGGCGTTAAGGGAGGATAAGCAAGGAACAAGGAACAAGTTATGGGGTATAGGAGTAGCTTCCAAGCAAAACAGGAGAGAGTTTAGAAGAAGGATAAGCACCAAGAGATAAAGAATAAGGCAAGATACACAAAGAAATGAGAAACATCTTTGAGGAAGTAGAAGCATTCTTCAAATGTTGAACAAATCTTCAATCCTCAGCAATAGGCACCAAATCTTGATCACCACATTGGTAAGTTTACGGTTATTGATCCAAGGGCACACAAATTATTAAAGGACAATCAACAAACATGTTAGAACCTAACAAAGAGCAAACACACTACAGACTACCACCTTAGGTCCTTAAGTCTACCCATCTCTCATTCATTATTCAAGGTCAAGTTCAAGGTTAAATTCGGGGTACACGTGTGTGCGTCGGGAGCAACATATGCTCTGATACCAACTGTGACACCCCTCGATAGGGCATCAAAATTAAAGCGGAAATTACGAGATTTTTAAAATCTTTTTAAAAGCTTAAAGTGCGAAATTCACCATAAGTGATCAACAAAAATGAAAAGAAGGATAATTAAGTTTTACAATTTAAAACAAGTGCGTTGGGGAAAAGATATCCCACGAATAGACACAAGTCTAACGATAGGTGAGTCTAAGCAACCTATAACTAAGGTCCAAGGGTCAACGTTCTCGCTAGCTCACACGTCTTCCCCATAATCTGCATCCCGAACCTGTCATTCATGTAAACATGAACGCCACAGTCAGTGGGGAGTAACTCAGGGTTCTCCCAGCCACCATATGTCAAAATGCACATAAGCAAGAACTTAATTAAACATATTGATCATGCATCATACTTGAATAATATGGATAAGGGAATATAACGATAATCATAACGAGATAGGCATATTGCATTCTTAATGAGATAGGCATGGTACATTATATTAAACATGCATTCAAGGTAACCAAAGCATGGATATGAGATTAGGCATCGAATCACATGAAGAAGGTAAGCAACGGATCAATTGAATAGAAAATATATGGATGGAGACCAATAGCCATTTCTTTGAAAATCTCTTAACAACCATAGCACGGGACGTGGCTACTAATGTCACATTCATACTTATGGCTTACATCTCACCATAAGAACGGATGGGAACATCAATCCCGGCGATCATATCGCAACTAGGGGCTTGCATCTCACCACTAGTATCCGATAGGACCAAGACTCTCACAAACAATCATAGAAGACGTGCACTCTCGTATATAAGAACACACCAATGACCGTAACAAGCAAGACATTTACAAAGGCTATGACTCAAACAAGACAGACCCCTAGACTCCAACCTCTTGGTAGGACGACGATCATAATACGGTCCTAGTCTAAACCGGATCCGACTCTCGGGATGGACGACACCCGATTCGACAAACGATACCAAATCGTATCCAAGACTCGGAACATGGCACGCACTCGTATCCAAAGGCCGAGTAACCTCTAATCGGAAACATGGCACGCACTCGTATCCAAAGGTCCGAAGAAAGGCGGAAGGATAACCAATCTGGGAACATGGCACGCACTCGTACCAAAGGCCCGAAGGGTAAATAAATAAGGAATGTCAAGTAGTCGCACAATGTAAAACGTCACACTCCGATCACAAGTACGAGTAACAATAGTTTGCATGGTCAATATATCAATAAGCATAACCCAAATCCGGAAACATGGCACGCACTCGTGCCAAAGGTCCGAAAGGGGTAAATAGGGGATGTCAATAAGCCTTAAATTAACCAATTACCGATAAGGAAGAAGATACATGCATAAACCATTGATTAATAGAGGTTACAAGTGAAAAGGAGCTCACGGGGGACTCCCGGCCGGTCGATGAAGAGCGGTGCCGGTCCACCTTTGGGACAACAAGCCAAAATCAAAAATTTAAATAAAACTTACAAAGTGCACTCCCAGTAGGTCAAGAGACCGCCGTCATCACCCTACTGGGACTACGACCAAATTTCCAAAAACACATAAAACCTTGATGCACTCCCAGTAGGTCACCGGCCTGCCGGTCACCTGGTGGGAATACGATCAATTTTCCAAAAACACATAAAACCTTCAATGTACTCCCAGTAGGTCACCCGGTCACGGCCACCCTACTGGAATACGCCCAAAACTCAAAATCACCTGAAATCCTCGGTGTACTCCCAGCCGGTGGGCCAAGAGCCGCAAATCACCCTACTGGGACTACGAGCTTTCTAAAAATGTGTTCAAAACTTACGAGGATCTCCCAGCCGGTCGATGGGCCAAGAGACTCCGTCACCCTACTGGGACTACAAACACGCGGATTCAATGCAAAACACTTCCAAACCATTTGAAACCAACAAAAATCGTTTCCCATCAATTGTTTACGTATCCTAGCATGATTCTAACTCGCAAAAACACATATTTGAGCATGTGAATGGGTAATTTCGGATTCAAGAGATGTAGCATGAGATTTTCCACCAAACATGTGAGAATTGCAAACAAGCATGATATTCAACATCCAAATTAGCACCAATCATGAAAGATACAACTTTTAACATTCATATGAGATTATAACTACATAAAACCACACAATTTTAACATAAAAGTCGAGTAACCCATCACCGTTACCTTTTGCACTTAAATCCACAAAAGACTCGTCTACCTTTCAAGAATCCACTTAGGGTCAACTAAAACTTCTCCTAAACATAAGAAAACACAAATTAAGACTAAGAATCAAAACTAGAAAAAGGGTACCGAGTACAATATGGGTCGACAGCCCTATACAAGGAGGAAAGTCGGATCTTTTCTTACCTAGAAAGAAGGAGGGCGATGAGAGGAAGAGATAGACGCGAAAATCACTTGAATCGGATAAGAATTGAGCAAGTTATGGTGATTTTAGGGTTGAGAGCAAAGGGTTAACAATGGTGGAGAGGTTGTTGGGGGAAATTTCAGAAATTAGAATGAGGGAGATGAAGTTGTGAGGTGTTAGGTGAGGGTTTTATGAAAATAAAAGAGAAGGAGAAAAGGCCCATAAGTTGTAACAAGCCCAACAACTCAAATTGAGTCGGTTTCTACTAGAAATGACGTCTCAAGCCCACTACAACTCAAGACGGGAAATATTATTATTATTATTATTGTCCGACCAAAATATTTATTTTGTATAACTTAAGCTTTAAAAATATAATATTTATAAAAATCATGTTTAATAATGAAATTAATTAAATTAAATAATTAAAATATAAATAAGACAATAGAACGGTTAATTAAATTATATTTGCCAAAATGGAAAATTCGCGGGTGTTACAGCACAGGCTATTAATTGTGAATTCAAAGCCACGAATAATGAGGCTGAATATAAAGCCCTGATTGCTGGATTAAAGGTATGTATAGAACTCGGTGTAGCAAATCTCAAGGTAAAAACTGACTCTCTCTTAATTTCCAATCAAATCAAAGGAGTATATGCTGCAAAAGATTCAAAGATGATACTCTATTTGGAATATGTCAAAAACCTTTGCAAAAAATTCAGAACCTTTGACATTGACCAAATACCAAGGGACTTAAACACCCGGGCGGATGCCCCAGCGACACTGGGATCAAACTTCAGACCTGCTTTGTGTTTGACAAAATACCCATCGTCCACCTGTTGGAACCAACCATAGAAAGGCCTGAACAAATTTGCCCTATCCAGGAAGATACAACCTCTTGGACTAAACCTTACTATGATTGGCTCCTACAGGGGATACTCCCTACAAATAAAAACGAAGCAAGGGCCCTGGAAATCAAAGCATCCACTTATACCATTATAAATAACACCTTGTTTAAAAAGTCTCAGGCTGGACCTTACTTACGTTGCCTGGAACCAAATGAAGCCAGCCAGGTCATAGAAGACATACATAATGGATACTGCGGAAATCATAAAGGTGGAAGGAGCCTGGCAAGCAAAATTCTCGGGACAGGCTACTTACGGCCAACCCCGAGAGCGACGCATAGCATACTGACTCAAAATGTGAAGCTTTGTCAAATCCATTCCCCTTATATCCATCAACCATCGAGCTACTACATTCCATCTCGGCCCCCTGGCCATTCATGAAATGGGGCATGGACATAGTAGGAAGCTACCTCGGCGCTGGACAAAAAGTCTTCATGCTAGCAATGATGACTACTTTTCCAAATGGATAGAGGCAGACTCTTACAGGCAAGTCAAAGAAAAAGATGTCATATCATTTATCAAAAGGAATATCATATGTAGATATGGAATACCTTCAGAAATAGTCTGTGATAATGGTACACAATTTGTGGGAAAAAGAAGAAACTAACTTCTGTGCACAATGGAATATCAATCTAGTCACATCTACACCAGGCTACCCTAAAGCCAACGGCCAAGCAGAATCAAGCAACAAAGTAGTAATCAGTTGCCTGAAGAAAAAGCTGAAAAGAAGAAAAGGAAGATGGGCAGAAGAGCTCCCCCTAGTCCTATGGGCTGACAGGACCACACCCAAAACAACCACAGGCCAGACACCATATTCCCTGGTCTATGGCTGCGAAGCAGTAATACCAGCAGAAATTCATGTGCCAACTACCAGAAGCAGCCTGAACACAATAGAAGAGAACAGGCCCCTATTACAAGATAACCTACTCTTAACGGAAGAACTGAGGGATGCAGCCAAAGTCAGGATAGCCGCCTACCAACAGGCAGTAGCCAGAAGTTACAACAAAAATGTCAACATCAGAGTATTCAAAGAAGGAGACCTGGTACTAAGGAAAGTTTTCCCCAACACCAGAGAAAAGAACGCAGGCAAACTAGCCCCTACATGGGAAGGCCCGTACTTAATTAATTCAATAGTGGGACAAGGAGCTTACAGGCTACAAACTTTGGAAGGAGAAATGATCCCCAGATCTTGGAACATTTCCCACTTAAAACTATTTCATATCTGAGAAGCAGGTAAAACTACCCACCCTATATACATGTGCTAAGTTTCATACCTGCTATGTGCTAAGTTCCCACTTAAAACTATTTCATACCTGCTATGTGCTAAGTTGCTTGCCTGTTATTCTTAATTTCACCTAAAACTTTATTTCAAATCCTGAAAACTTGTTTTACGCCTTCTTTTCACTTATTATATGTTAAACACTTTAGGCTTAAACAAATGTTCAGGATTGAGGGCCACTCCACCCAACCTGAACAGCATTTCTAAAAATGCTCTAATTTGGCACCTGCCTGCCTGACCCGAAAATTATACTGAGCTCAGTACATAAAAAGACAAGTACAAAGGTGGAATAGACCATAGTACTTGTCAAAGAAGCCCTCCTGACAGGCTGAGGGCCATAAGCCCTCCTGACCGGCAACCACCCTCATTCTTAAAAGCCCTCTGACAGCGAGATAAAGCCACCATTTCCCATAAACACGGGAATGAGGGCCATAAGCCCTCCTGACAGGCATTACTCTAACAAAAAATATCACATGAATGTACGGTACAAATTCGTCAAAAACAAGAAGAAAATCAAGAAAAGAAAGGATATATATATTAAAACCTACCCAGGAATACACCCTTCCCAGGCAGGAAGAACACACCGTTTATCCAGGCAAAGCCAACAAAAACCAAAACAAATCCTAAATTATTTGTTCAGGGAACATCCCACCCTGAATAGGCCAAAACAACACAAAATCCCACAAACAGAAAAAAATCAAACTAGCCCACCTTGGACACGGTAGCAGAGCCAATCCCCTCATCAGCAGCCTCCTCTTCTTCATCTCCATCCCCTTCAACATCACTATTTTTCCCTTTGGATGGAGGAGAGTCCACCTCCTCGTCAGCATGCAACTTACAAAGCTCAGGATAAGTGATATTGAGATCGCCAACTCTCGATCGGGATTCCAAAAAGGCGACTTGCGAGGCTCTTTCATAGCATCCACACGGCCCTTGCCAAAGAAATACGATGCGACATCTTTGTACTGGCCCGGACCTCATCCCTCTCTACTGACCAATTCTTTATTTACCTTTAATCGCTCCTGCATAGCCTGGTTTTCAGCCTTCAACTCCTCCCGAGCAATATCAAACTTAGCGAAGAGCTTTCAAGGCATCTGAGCGATTTCGACTTAGAAGACTCCACCAGCAACCGAGCCTTCCCTGCCTCATTATCCTCCTTCAAAGAATGATTCTCAGCCTTGGACACCTCCAAATCAGCTTTAAACTTCTCAGCATCTTTTTTCAAGATCTGTACCTCCCAATCCAAGGTATTTTTCAGACCATGGGTGATTCCATTTGAGCGCTCCTCAAAGACATCATTAACATTCTAAAACAAAAGAAAAATGCCCATCTAAGCCACAAAAAAGAAAACACACACAAAAACCCACAACAAACAAAGACAGAGAATATATACCTCCTGAAGCATGGTAACCAGGTTAAAGATAATCCACGGAACGATACATAGCACCCAAAGCACGAGCGAAGCTTCCCTCGCCGGTACTTGAAATATGGATCATCAACCACAAAAGCCTGAGCCTGAATTTGATCCTTAGCAAACTGGACCTCATCCATACGAGCCACGACTCCCCGACCTCATGAACTCCTCCTAAAGACTCATCCACTCTCTTCCTCTTCTCAGGACGATCACTTTCATCCACAATCTTTTCGGGCGACACCAAGCGAGCCCCCTGCACAGGTTCCGAATTTGAACAAGACTATCACTCCCCGTTGCCTCACTTTGCTCTTTGACTTCTCCCCGTAATTTGAGAAACCCCGCCTTCACGAGACAGGACCAAAGCTAGCAATTGGCGAAGCCCTGGTGGCGCACGACGAGTATCTAAAATCAACAATATAAGCATGAATCCAATACAGGAAACAGAATGACAAAACAAGCAAAAGAACTTACTCCCCGACGAAGATGCCCCCTGGAACCTTAGTGCTCTTCACGAGGCTTATACGTGCTCAACTTAGCCTTCTTAAAACGAGGCATAGAAGCTTGCCCAGGACAGGCGAGGCCAAGCCCTCTCCTCTTGAGCAACGCCATAAACGCCGCTATCCCGGTCGGACCCCTCAAAGATCGGGATCATTCACCCAATCATTTACTAAAAGAAAGCACGGGCAAAGTAAGTGAACTCTCCAAAAATATTATTACCAAACCAAAAATAATGCAGGAAAGAAAGATTACCTCCTTCAACAATTTGGGTAATTGAGATAGTCGGTCGGGGGCAATTGAATCGGCCTTGATAAACATATAAGTTTGAGCCCAGACCTTTATCATCCCCCTGAATCAAAATTGGTGATCGGGTGAGCCATCTTTGATTTCGACTCGAAAATTAAACCTCCCGTAGAATGACTCTTCAGGTGATAGACATTCTTAAAATCATCCAGGGTAATAACCAACTTATGCTTAGAACATAAATGCTCAATAGAATGGACAATCTTCCAAACCATTGGCATGAGTTGAAACGGAGGAACCCTAATAGCCCTAATCACCTCAGTCATAAAAGGAGAAAGGGGAAGTTGACCACCACCCCTGAACGCCCACTCAAAAATACAGAACCAACCCGGGCTACTCCAATTAGCCCTGACAGGACCATTCTCAGGAATCCAAACCTCAGCCCCATGAGGAATAAGGCCCCTGCCCTTTATATAATGCTCAAAAGCGAGGTTTTTGATTGATTGGCCTCATGAAAAGAAACCGCCAAAGCCTTATTAGGAGAATATTCAACCCCCTTATAAGACATAGACAGAATCTCTGGAGGAGCAACAATCTCCACCACATCATCCTCAGGGATGATATCAGGGACCCCCTCAACCGCAGCAGAAACCATTTCAACTTCAACAGGAACTTTTTCAGCCTCAGCAGGAGCTTTTGAAAGTCTTTGTCCTTCTCTGCCACCAGACCATATATTTTTTTTCGGAAGATGAATTTTTCAAAGAAAGAATTTTTAGAAAGAGAAAGAAGAAATTTGGAGATTGAGATATGGAAACAATCACGGCAAAGGAAGGCTATTTATAACCGCAAATCCTAAACGGCTAGAAAAGCAAGTGGTAGAGACTAATCATGACTCTCCTAGGGTTTTGTGAACCTACCCTATTAATGACAAATAACCGTTACAAGAAGCTGAACCAAACACCAATTCTGAATCCGATAGAAAGTCCCTGCACAAATCACTTTTGGCCCAAATTTTTATCTCCTCATTCTGGCGGACCCAATAAAGGAATAAGCGAGATAAGGGGCAATTGTTGGGCCCTAAATTATCTGCTGACCGATATAGGCGGACACAACGAGCCAAGGACAACTTCCAGGCAAAAGATATCAATAATCGGCATTACTTCAACACGGATAGGCACCAAGCGGGAGTTGGTAAAAAAAACGAGCGAAAGATAACCAAGCTGACCTAAAAGGAGAAGCACCAGGCCCACTGCAGGCAACAAATAGGCGGTTGATATATGTCTCCTACAAAAAGGAAGACTAATTCCAGAAAGCTATGATAAAGGAAGTAGTCAAAACAACGGCTAAGAGAGAGGCAACCACTTCCGGGTAAATAGGGCACATTCCCTATTTACCAGGAAAACCTAAACGGCATAAGAGGAAGGAAGAAATCACCTATAAATAGGAGAGAAGAGAAGACGAGAAGGATCATCTGAGAGACCATCACTTTTTACTCATATTCTTTGTATTCTTAAGCTATATATTCGCCTGTCACGCCTGATATAACAATACTCTGTCAGGCTATCTAAAACCATAGTAACAATCACTCCTGGCTTGGTGCCCGTGGTTTTTTCCCTTATTCCCAGGGTTTTTCCACGTATAAATATCCTTGTGTCATTGTTCATTAGTTTGTTTTACATTTAATTATACCAATCAGGCGAGTTATTCGAGTTAGATCACCCTACATATAAATCCCTGGCAGGACGCTCTAGATCAATAAAAATCCTGCCAAAACACACATCATAGTGTATATGGTTAAATTTTAAATTTTGTACTTAAAACATAGCTTCATTGTTTCGTAATGTTACAATCTTTGTTAATAATGTATTATTTTACTTATATATGGGTTTCAATGCTTTCTTTACCTTTTGGGTTGTATGATTTTGATGAGTAAATATGTGTAGACGAGTGTGGTTATGATTGAGAAGATGTGAAACGAGGGTGAGTCGACGAGCTTATGAGGGTAAAGGGGCAAATGCTAGTAATTAATGATGAGTGGTGTTGCATCTTGAGAGTTATGAATGTGAAACATATGTTTTATTTGAAACACCCCCACATACCAAGGTGCCTTACCAAGGACCACCCTAGCATGTGAAGCTGCTACCATCTCGGTTGCCCGAGCTTAGTATATCAAAAGTAACCATTCAGAAACGTTTATTAAAGTATAATGTTTAGCGATTACAACGTCTCAAAGAATACCAAAACGAAAGTGTATAAATCACAATACATTAAAACCAAAACATCTGAACTCGTAACAGCGGAAGCTAGACTCAAAGTGATGACATCCCATCCTCGTCCCTACAGCTAAAGATAACCATCACCTGTCACAATCTGCTCACCATCCCCGAATGGATCACCACAGTTTTAAAAAACAACAACGCGGTCAGTTCACTGAATAATCAATATAAGCAATTATAACAACCTGACCCGCCACCGTTGTAACAAAATCCCAATAAGATTGGATGTGCACTTTTGGGCCATTAATTGTCCTCACTTAAGCCCAAAAGCACAAGGCCTTGATACTAAGTGGTGGGTGGAATCCCTTATAAACATACCACAAGCTCCATATTTTCCCGATGTGGGACAACTTACTCTCAATCATCACTTGGGGTGTTACAAACTCCCCCACTTAAACAACACAACGTCCTCGTTGTGCCCGGAGGCTGACCGCATCCAAGCCCAGAATCCTCCCCCGCTAGGTGTGTGACCCGAGTGGTTGCTCTGATACCAATTGTAACACCCCTGATTTTCGGCTAAATTAAAATTAACTTTTCTATATAAAATGCGCCGAAATACAGAGATATTATAATTAATATACAAAATCTCTTATAAAATGTCTCTTAAAATAAAATATACATAATGAACTAAAATTTTACAAACACTTTAAATTAAATCTTGTCTTGAAATAAAATCCTTTGGACCTGCAGCGGAAGTAACCTGAAATAAAACCAGGAGACAGAAAGGAACTACCCCCATGACGAGTAGCCCCGAAGGGAGAAAACACGTCAACCGGGGAGCTGAGTAACAGATAATACCTCAATATAAGCAGAATAGTTTTTGGTCATGGCGTGGAAACACAGACATGAGAAAATAAAAATAAACAGAGAGAATAATAAAAACACTCCCGATAACTCATCTCAAACCAACTCCGTTCTAATTCTATAATATAACACACTCTCTTATTCCAATAGTTAACCAAGTCTCATCTCATTACTCCGTCTCACTCATTACTCTATCTCATAATATAATAATCCAATGTAACCATGTATCGTATTCTCATCTTCGACCCTAAGACAAAGACAAGGGGTGAGTGAACTGGCGGAATAAAACGGCAAAACAATACTCCCATCTCAATATCGATTTCAAACTCAAATAACTCAATAACCATGGTCACGCTGGACCAAAAAGATAACTCGGCTCAAAGGCCCCATAACTCATAACTCAATACCAGTGACCAATTTCCATCTCAATTTCAATATCGATATTGTCAAATATTCCATTAAAGGAACTGCTCAACACTTAGAGAATAACTCTAAGCTACTCACCCACTAGCCAAGGTCAAAGGAAACGATAATAATAACACAATACAAACCAAGGCTGATGGTCACAAATTCTCTTATATCAGTAATTACGTAAGCTTCCGAGTAATTTAATTCACGTACTGCCACTAAATAAATAATGCCTCAATCACAAATCTATGACCACCATCATACCAAAACCAATAGATAATCACTACTAATCTAACGCACTAACATGAGGATCGAACGTAATCAACAATATTTCATTAGTTCCATGCGCCAATTGACTCAAATTCAACTGTCTAATCCCGAACTCGCCCAATCTCACGGAATAAAATTATCTTATCAATAGAAAATATTAACTATCAATATAAAATAACAATTACTAGTATTCAACTCAAATAACCACACAAGAATCGTAAGAAACTAATAACAATTAACATGTAAACAAATGACCTCGAACAATAGTAATAATAATAGGATCGGTAGAATCGTGTTACCTTGTCAGATTAGATCGGATTAGAGTAGATGAATAGAACGAAAGGACGACAAAAGCAAAAAGGACAAGGAGAGATGAAAAGAAAAGCTAATCACATGGTACTGGCAACCTTTTTGTATGAATGTGAGGATGATGATGTATGTAATGGAGGATGTTGGATGCTAGGCGCACGAAAAGATAACAGACAAGGCTCACATCAAAATTGTGAATAGCTAAAACAAGGATGAGTTAGGCGGCCATAGAAAAAGAAGCAAAAAGGTTTATGAATAGAATCGGATATTAAAACCTAGATTATATGTAAACCAACTCAGATTTTATATTTGTCTATTTACCAAAACTTTGTAAGATATAAAATAATTTAAAATTATAAAATAGTAAGGATTTCGAAGAACACGGGTATTACAGCAATATACAGGAAACAACCACGGCTACAACTATACAAACATCCTCCAATTCCAATCATGCCTCATATCTGACTACACACTCCAGTGTGTAGTCCTGGCAGATTACCTGTCGCAACAGATAATCCACACCGCTAGTGGGGGGCCGCAGCTTTGCCCACCTAAGTCTCGCTCATCACAATGAGCAACAACCCATGTCCATTACTGTGCACATCCCCCTTTGTGACGCGAACCACAAGGGGCGAATCAAGGGTGTGAAGCCATTCCCGAAAATGACTCCACTCAGCCAAGGACGCACCTCACCAATATAGCCATACCACCACAATTCCAACAATCAAGAAAGACAAGCCAACAACGATAATAATCATGCCAATACAATCATAATCATCTTATATCAATTAATAGACAACTGAGTAGGGAAACCCTACCTTAGAACTGATCCGAATACGAGTCTATAGTAGAAGCTAGAAACGCTCTTCTACAAATCCTTCACCTAACAATAACCACAACAATCCAATCACAAACATGCAATCACCCTTTCCCCAATTTCAGCACTAGGGTAAAACCCTAACAGGTAACTCTAAACAAAAGGTATGGAACTCGTGACTTACCGACGCAACTGACGCGAGAGAGATGAACAAAGACTCACGAACGATCAAAGCCTTGGCAGTGATTAAGGATGATTAGAAAACGTAGGAAACAATTAGGTTTTTGGTAAAATGAAAAGTAAAACTGTTAAAACACGATTTATAACTTTAATCATCCTTAACCAAACCGCGAAAATAATTCCGGTCAGACCGGATACTCGGTAGAGTACCAAGTGTACTCGGCCGAGTACCCCTTACTCGGCCGAGTATTACACTACTCGGCCAAGTGTTCCTGGACAGTCGCCTGACCAGAAAACACACGACATATTACTCGGCCGAGTTAGTCCTATTCGGCCGAGTAACAAGACTCAGAAAATCGTGGTATTATAGTCTTCCCTCCTTAAAACGAACTTCGTCCCCGAAGTTCATACCATACCCAAAACGAAACACCCAACACAACACTAACTGCTCAACGACAATGATACCCGTTGTTGTGAGTACCAAAAATAAGATTTATAATTTCCTATTAAGACTAACCTAGGCTAGTGGTAACAGGGTCGAACCACAAGGAGACAGACGTAATTTCTAGCTGTCTAATAATAGTCTAAGGTAACAATTGTGGGGGTTGAATTGATTTGGTCTATGACTAAGAGTAAATAAAAACAATAAACTAAAAAGATGGATTAAACAGATAAAGAAGGGGTACTAGGATGGTCGGTTCGTTATAGTTTCGGCGGCAGCATACTAAACAGGTCTAAATCTAACACATGTGAGGCGGGAAATAAAGAGGTCCTCTCGGTCCACTCTTAACAAATCAGGCCGTGTTCAACTATTGCCGCCTACGCTATAACTCGCCTACATCCTAGCACAATTGAATTAGCTACTCATACTAAGGGTGATAACAACAATAAAACTAATAAAGATTACTGAATTCATGCTTAAAGTAGACAACAAATAGCGACAATACGATAAATGGCTTTTGGGATACTAACTAGCAAATCTATTCTAACAGCGAAAATAAGAGTAAATTAAAATAGGGCAGAAAGAATACCGAGATTGCAGAGGAAAGATTGAGAACAAGAACAAAATTTCAATGCTAAAACAATCTTCCAAACCCTAATTATGCGAACGAATAAAACTGGAAGTTACTATCTAAAACTTAGATAAAAATCGGATCCTCAAACTGATGTTCTATGTTACGTTATATAGCAAACATACGTAACACTTATTATCAAAACCTAAAACTCAATGGGCTTGTGCTTCCTCAGTCTTTTAATTCTCGTCTGAAATAGCAAATTGGTCGATCGACTGATCATGGTGGTCGATCGACTGGGATGGCAGTGAACAGTAGCTTCTGGATCCCGCAAGTTAGTCGATCGACTGACGGTAGTGGTCGATCGACTGCTTGAGCTGCTACTTGACTTCTATAATCTCGTGGACTTGTCTTTTGGGCCTTGAGATGCGCACCAAGCTCGTTCCTTAAGTGAATTCTTCACGTCAAATGCAATGCAGGATACTCGGGGATGGATTTAGTTCAATTTCCCGTTGAATTCTTCACATTTCTGCAATAATGTACAAAACACGGAAGTAGACGGAAATAGGGAGAAATGTAGCATAAACTACATGAATGAGCTCTAAAATGCGTGTAAAATGGGATGTAAAACATCATATAAAAGACACGCATCAAACTTCCCCAAACCAAACCCTTGCTTGTCCCCAAGAAGGAACTAAACTCGATCTAAATGGAACGAGTTCAAACTCAGAGCGAATTGCAAACTGAATAGCCTAAACCAATTTAATGCACAATCAACAATCAATTAGTAATGTGAATCATGCAAACGAATTATAAGGTCGTTAAAAACTGCTGAACTGTCAACTATAGAGACTTATCAAATCGGACTCTCACGGGTCGCTCATATCACGCACAAGCACAGGTGAATATATAAGAGGATAGAAAGAATTCATTTTGTAGAGACTCTCACCTAACTACGACCTATAAGAACATGCCTGCAATAAAATATGAAAGTAATCTCTATAACCGTACATACGCATTCCAACCAAACAGATGACCATGACACATGCCGAGGTGTATATGGGATATGTGAGGTATGGGTAAGAAGAGGCAAAACATTTATGGAAAAGTGGAGGTACAGGTGATCAAGCTAGTACCAAAACGGAACCATATGACAGCATCCAACTTCTTGCTCCTAATCAGAATGGGTGCTTTAGCAAGCACAAAACTCACAAATCTCCATAATACTAAATCAATAAACTCCCCATAAGATAAGAATAAAACATGGGAGCAAAAATCGCCAAAAGATAAGGATTTGATTTATGCGAATTGATTTCTTTTCTTTTTCTCGAACCTCAGTCGATCGATCAAAAGGGGCAGTCGATCGACCGCATGAACAGTACAAAACCTTTTTTTTTTTTTTCTTTTTCGAATCATTTTTTCTTTCTTTTTCTTATTTCTTTTTCTTTCTTTCCTTCTTTTCATTCTCCCAACAACATCTCAAAAGAGCATATGCTACCAAAAACGTAGTAACAATCCCAAGAACATAGACTACTAGCTTGACAAGGGCAGGCTAATTGTAGGGTGTAGTAATCGGGACAAAAAAGCTGTTTTTGGAGTGTGAAGCTTATGGGCATAATAAGAAAAGGAAATCTCTACCACATGTGTCAACTAACCACAAACCGAATGCATACAGGTATTAAGTAGATTAAGTTCATATTTATGCAAATTAAGGAAACACGTCTCATAAGGAGTACTACTCACATTCCTAGATAAACTGGTCATGAATGTCACCAGTTATAGGCAATAAAACTCAGAAATATGATGTAGTTTGCCAAAAATCCAAGTCAAGTCTCAAGTTCAGCAAATAATTTAACGAAAACTCATAGATATGCATATACGATTCTACTAATAACATGTCAATTAGCAAGGTTTGGGCAAAACAGATGCAATTGCAATATCATCATTGAAATACTACCGTCCCGACTCGACCTATATGCTAAAATAAACGTGCATATATTTTTGTAATTTTTGAAATTTTTGAAATTTTTTTTGGATTTTGTATATATAAGAAATAAACAACAATACAAGACAAAATGTAAATGTGAATGCAAGCAAATGAAATGCGACGCAAAACCCTTCCCCAAACCAAATCACACAATGTCCCCATTGTGCAAAATCATGTAATGAAGAAAAGAGAAACGGGAATTTGCGGGAAAATAAACAAATAAATATGGCATGAAGTGGAAATCAGGAACTCACAAGACTTTAAGCGCAGCAAAGGAAACCTCCCCAAACCAGCGTGAGCTAGGAGGTTTCAGTAGCCAGCAGTGCCACTAATAAATACCTGAAAGACAAATAAAACCCACGCATAAAATCGAGAAGACAATTTTGAAGCGGTAAATGTGTGCACAAATGAGAAAATTAAAGAAATAAATAATTTTGACGGAAAGTAAAGTGGAGTAGAAAACTCCCTTAAGTCCGCATATTGACCAAACACAGCAGGGGAGAGGTCGTGAACAGGTACAGCAGCGTCCTTGGTCGATCGACTAAGAATGGCAGTCGATCGACCAATGTGTCATGAACAGAAGCTCCTGTAAAGTGCAAATCAGTCGATCGACCAATGTAGCCAGTCGATCGACTTTAATTACTGCTGTACTCCTTATTTCTTCGTAATTGCTCAATGATTTGAGCTAATAAGCTCTAAAGACCTGCAAGTGCACAATAATACGCGCCCAAAATTGCGCAAAACCCATAGAAAAGTCTAAAGCGCTTAAAAATCCTAAGCAGGCTAAATAAAATGCGAAGTCTCGCGCACACAAAATACGGTAAATAGAAAATAGTTCGAAAGCAATAAAATTAAAGTTCGATAAAGAGCTCAATCAACTAGTAGTTGATCAAGAACGGCCAAGGTATGGCCCACTTCGTCGGCTTCTGGCTACTAGAGGTAGCCTCAACGGTGCTCATCTTATCAGCTGCACCCTTCTTAGCTTCCACGTCCGTGTGGCTTAACGGATCAACAGCTTCGTCATCTCCCCAATCAAGGACTTCCCTTTCCAGCTCATCAAAGTCCAAGTCAGACCGTCTCACTTTGGCTGGCTCATCTTCAATTTCCTCGTCAGTCCCATAGCTTAGACACCCAAGACCGCCTCTTGAAACAATCTGCTCCGCTACAGCTGGAGCATCTTGCAGCTCTTCCTTCCCCAAACCAGCTCCTGCAATGTCTAAAACAACAGATTCTTCCTCCTTTTTGCTCCCAGTCTGGGGCGGAGGTGTTAACACAGGAGTAGTAATAGAGATAGGTAAATCAGGAAGCACAAAGTACGATTTCTTTTCAGAAACCGTGTTACTGGTGACAGGCCACATAGGGTCCTTTTTCTTAGCCGGCTGGGCAAAGACAATAGAATGCTTTCCCACTTTGAAAGTCAAGGTTCTTAGACCGACATCTATGACTGCACCAGCAGTGTGCAGGAATGGCCTACCCAGAATGATAGGTATATGGGCATCCTCAGGCATGTCAAGTACAACGAAGTCAATGGGGAAGAAAAACTTCCCTATTTGGACAGGAATGTCCTCTAAGACCCTTATTGGCTGGACCGCGGAACGGTCAGCCATCTGTACAGTCATATCAGTGATTGCAAACCTAGTCATCTTAAGCTTCCTAGCTAGACTCAAGGGCATTACACTTATGCTGGCTCCTAAGTCACATAATGCCTTTTCGATAGAAAAGGTACCTATGCTACAAGGAACTGAGAAGCTACCTGGGTCTTCTAGCTTAAGGGGTGCAGTGTGGGTGAGATAAGAACACGACTCTTTAGTAAGTGCGACAGTATGCACCGTTTCAAGTGACCGCTTCTTGGACAACAGTTGTTTCATAAATTTAGTATAGGCGGGCACTTGGTTTACTAACTCGAGAAAAGGAACTTGCACATTCAAACTACGATTAACCTTTTCAAATTTGTTGAAAGATACCTGTTCCTTTGTCGGCACTAGTCTTTCTGGATATGGGGCTGTAAGAAGAAGCTTAGCCCTTTCCTCTAATTCTCGCGTGCCGGCATCCGTGGACTTAGGCTGAAAGTCCACTTCCTTGTTGGAGCTTGACCCTTCTTCAGGCCGTCTCAAATGTGAGCCATTGACCGTCATCGGATCGAACTTCGGAGCCGGGACTGACCCATCAGCACTCGGGTCTTTCCCCAATACTTTCGGAGTTGTCGAACCCCGGAATAAATGGTCTCTCAAATTATCGGGCATCGGAGGACGAAAAATCTCGCTATCAGCAGTGATCTTGGTCGATCGACCACTATCCTTAGTCGATCGACTGAGGTGTACTGATTTCAGAAGTCTGCTTGTAACCGCGCGTATCGATCGATCGGCCAAGGGTGTATCGATCGATCGATATACAGTGGTAGACGCCTTTTTCTTTGAATTATTTGTTACAACTTTCTTTTGACTCGGATCTGCCTCATTCTTTTCAACAGCGTCCTCGATCATGGCAGGCCCCTCCAGGGTGGACCCGCTCCTCAAAGTGATGGCATTTAGGGTCTCCTTTTGGTCGGTTTGAGTCGGTAAGTGTCCCGGAGCTCGAGTGGTACTCTTACTAGCCAATTGAGCAATTTGGCTCTCTAGTAGCTTCATCCCGGCCTCTCTTGCTTGGGACTCCTTCAGCAACAAGTTCTTGAACTCAGCAAAATCAGAACCATGGGATTGTTGTTGCTGCTGCGGCACATAAGGAGGTTTTTGATATTGTTATTGCTTTTGATGAGGGGGCACATAGGGTTGCTGCTGCGGAGGTGGAGTTGGATTTAGGACATTCTGGCTACTCCACCTCAGGTTGGGATGAACATTAGGCTCATAGTAGGTGTTTGTCTGCCTATAATGTTGAAAGGCAGCACAAGACTCAAAGGGACTAGGGCAATTCTTCGAAACGTGTCCCTCAGCTCCGCACCTTTCACAGACGAAAGGACCGTCTGACACAGCATTTACTTGGTAAATACCCCCCTTTGAAGCCCCTCCTAGTTCATACTTGTCAAATCTCGCAGTGAGAGCTTCAAGTGCAGCTACAGAAGGAGATTCAGCGCTCCTCCTTTGATTCCCTCTGGAATTCCCATACTCAGCCTTGTGGGTGGCTATATCGTCAATGATCTTCCACCCCTTGGTTTCTCCCAAATTCTCAGCAAATCGGCCACTGGCTGCAGCATCCAAAATAGCTCTCTGATCGTCATACAGTCCATTATAGAAATGATTGCACAAGCTCCATTTTTCGAAACCATGGTGCGGTATGGTTCGCACCAGCTTCTTAAATCGGACCCATGCCTCGTGCAAGTTCTCGTCCGGCCCTTGTTTGAAACTCGTGATTTGAGCTCTAATAGCAATCGTCTTTGAAGTAGAAAGGTACTTCTTGTAGAATGCCAATGCCAAGGAATTCCAGTCGGTGATCCCATGAGCAGCTCGGTCCAGATCTCTATACCACTCCCTTGCAGCATCACGAAGGGAGAAGATGAACATGGTCTCCTTGATCTGATCTTGGGTCACGCCGGCTGGTGGGGGTATGGAACAGCAGTAGTCAATAAATGTCTCCATATGCTTAGCTGCATCTTCATTTGCAGCTCCCCCGAACTGGTTTCTCACAACCATACTAATGTATGAAGGCTTTGGTTCGAACTTCACGATATCTCCACAGGTAATTCGAACCCCTTATATAAATTTGCAACTGTCGGCTCAGAATGACTAGCTATACTCGCTCGCTTCCTCGCCATGTTGGAATTTCGGAGAAGTGACTGTCTTGGTCAAGAGGTGGAAACGGGTGAAGAATGTGGATCTTCCTCGAACAGCTCGTTCTCGTAATAGCTTGACAGAGTACTCAGCTCTTCCTCTGCCGGTAATATCCTTTGTGATCGTCTCAACTCACGCAAAGATTTCTCAATCTCAGGATTGAATGGTACTAGTTCACCACCCTGTGACCTGCGCATAAGAGGAAACTACAGAAAGAATATAAGAAAAGTTTAAGGAACGGATGTTCCTTAAACTAAGAAAGACTAAATTAAAACAACTAAAAATTAGAACTATTGCCTCCCCGGAAACGGCGCCAAAATTTTATACCTGTCGATGTGAGTATCAAAAATAATATTTATAAAACCAAACTACTACTAGCAAGCGGTAGTAAGGGTCCATCCGCAGGGAGGTAGGGAGATAATAGTTGTTATTAATTCTAGTCTAAGGGTAACAGTTGTGGGGGGTTTTGGATTGGATTATAACTAAATATAAATGCGAAAACAAAATAAAAACTATAACTAAAGCAATTAAATAAAAAGGTGTAGAAAATAATAAAAGGGAAGCTAAGACGATTGGTTCACTGCAGCTGCGACGACGGTATCTAAGTAAGTCTGATAAATCTAGATAGGTGGGCAAATAAGAAGTCCTCTCGGTCCATTCTTAACTAGTAGCGCCTCTCAGCCTATGCTACTGGTCCCTAGGTCTCACTAATACTAGCTCTCGCCCTGAAAAGTGATTCCTAATGCCTAAATTACTTATCTTTTGATCTTAGCAATTTAGTCGTCTCAATTTATTAATCTATTTTCCCTCCCCTATCTCTCGATCTTGTGGGTCGGTCAAATACTAAGCATTTAACAAGTCTCCTCTCGGTCTCGTTGTCAAATATTGCAATTAAAACATTGAAACGGTGCTAATCTATCGCGCGTCAGTCGATCGACCAGCTAAGCCAGTCGATCGACCAACAGTCGATCGATCGATCGATGACTAATCGATCGATCGACCAAAGGCCGACATCAGGTTTACTAATCTACGTCGTCTTCGCTACAGATCCCCTCGCATCTTAGCACGGGGTATTTAGCTACTCATAATAATTCTAACTACAACTACGAAAGCAATTAAAACAGTAAACGGAAGCATGATTAAAACGATTTAACAGTAAATTCGCAATAAAGAAAATTACGGCTTTAGGGAACTAATCTAGCAATTCTAACTACGAAGATAATAAACTTAAAGACTGAAATTATGATTGAGAAATACCGAAACTGAAGGCCGAAAGGAAATCCAGATGCAAAATAGCGAACTTTATTGAGAAACTAAAGAATTTGAATGTAAACTATGCTAAACTCGAGACCTAATGTCCCCGGCAACGGCGCCAAAATTTGATACCCGTCGTTGTGAGTACCAAAAATAAGATTTATAATTTCCTATTAAGACTAACCTAGGCTAGTGGTAACAGGGTCGAACCACAAGGAGGCAGACGTAATTTCTAGCTGTCTAATAATAGTCTAAGGTAACAATTGTGGAGGTTGAATTGATTTGGTCTATGACTAAGAGTAAATAAAAACAATAAACTAAAAAGATGGATTAAACAGATAAAGAAGGGGTACTAGGATGGTCGGTTCGTTATAGTTTCGGCGGCAGCATACTAAACAGGTCTAAATCTAACACATGTGAGGCGAAAAATAAAGAGGTCCTCTCGGTCCACTCTTAACAAATAGCATCTTTCGATCTCGCTATAGGTCCCTAATATCACTAATACTAACTTTCGTCCTGAAAAGTGACTAATGGTCTAAACTTTACCTATCTTTCGATCTCAGCATAGTTTAGTCATTTTAATTGGTGATCTAACAAATTAGGCATCTAACTGGTCGCATGCATTCGATTCGTTAAATACGACCTTAAAATCAATTAAAACGAAGGGTAACCTCACGAGGTCAGTCGATCGACCGGATAAGGTGGTCGATCGACCAATACGCGAATCAGGCCGTGTTCAACTATTGCCGCCTACGCTATAACTCGCCTACATCCTAGCACAATTGAATTAGCTACTCATACTAAAAGTGATAACAACAATAAAACTAATAAAGATTACTGAATTCATGCTTAAAGTAGACAACAAATAGCGACAATACGATAATTGGCTTTTGGGATACTAACTAGCAAATCTATTCTAACAGCGAAAATAAGAGTAAATTAAAATAGGGCATAAAGAATACCGAGATTGTAGAGGAAAGATTGAGAACAAGAACAAAATTTCAATGCTAAAACAATCTTCCAAACCCTAATTATGCGAACGAATAAAACTGGAAGTTACTATCTAAAACTTAGATAAAAATCGGATCCTCAAACTGATGTTCTATGTTACGTTATATAGCAAACATACGTAACACTTATTATCAAAACCTAAAACTCAATGGGCTTGTGCTTCCTCAGTCTTTTAATTCTCGTCTGAAATAGCAAATTGGTCGATCGACTGATCATGGTGGTCGATCGACTGGGATGGCAGTGAACAGTAGCTTTTGGATCCCGCAAGTTAGTCGATCGACTGACGGTAGTGGTCGATCGACTGCTTGAGCTGCTACTTGACTTCTATAATCTCGTGGACTTGTCTTTTGGGCCTTGAGATGCCCACCAAGCTCGTTCCTTAAGTGAATTCTTCACGTCAAATGCAATGCAGGATACTCGGGGATGGATTTAGTTCAATTTCCCGTTGAATTCTTCACATTTCTGCAATAATGTACAAAACACGGAAGTAGACGGAAATAGGGAGAAATGTAGCATAAACTACATGAATGAGCTCTAAAATGCGTGTAAAATGGGATGTAAAACATCATATAAAAGACACAAATCAGACAACAACCAAAACTACTCAAAGTATCAACAACTCCAACTATACATGACAAAACACTCATCCCAAACTCAAAAGATGACAAAAACACAACTAAGCTGACCTCAACTAACCGAAAGCATGCATGCGGCCATCTCCTACCCCCCTTAAAAGACAGCGGTTATGTCCCCGTAACAAAACATACCTGATTAAAAAGGTGAGGAAAACGCTCTCTCATAGCCTCTTCTGGTTCCCATGTGGCCTCCTCCACATTGTGATTAGACCAAAGTACCTTTAGTAAGACGGTCGCACCGTTCCTTGTCTTGCGCACCTTTTGGTCGAAGATCTCCTTAGGAACCTCCGCATAAGTTAGAGACTCATCTAACTCTATGTTCTCAGCCTCAAGTACATGTGATGGATCTCTCACATACTTCCGGAGTTGTGAAACATGGAACACGTTGTGGACCTGATCAAGCGATGGTGGTAAAGCTAGCCGGTAGGCTACTTCACCTATGCGGTCTAGGATCTCATAAGAACCGATAAACTTCTGACTCAACTTCCCTTTCTTGCCAAACCTCATCACCCCTCGCATAGGTGACACTTTCAAAAGAACCTTGTCACCTACGATGAACTCAATGTCCATGCGGTGTAAATATGCGTAACTCTTTTGGCGATCTGGAGCTGCCTTCATCTTTTGGCGAATCAAGTGAACTTTCTCACTCATATCCTGTACCATCTGTGGCCCCAAAACCACAGCCTCAGCACTATCATCCCAACATACCGGACTCCTGCACTTACAGCCATACAAAGCCTCAAACGGTGTCATCCTAATGCTGGTTTGATAGTTATTGTTATATGAAAAACTCTATCAAGTCCAATCTATCCTCCCAACTTCCACCAAACTCCATGGAACAGGCCCTCAACATATCTTCCAAAGTCTTGATAGTCCACTCAGTCTGACCATCTGTCGCAGGATGAATACCTGTACTCATCTTCAAGGTAGTTCCCATAAAATCCTGCAATTCTTGCTAAAACCGCGATATGAACCTCGCATCTCGATCTGACACTATGTCCTTTGACACCCTATGTAACCGAACCACATGCTTCCTATAACCCAACGCTAACTGCATCTTAGTCGAAGTACCCTTCATCGGAATGAAGTGAGCTGACTTTGTTTAACGGTCGACGATCACCCAAATCATATTGTTGCATTGCTGAGTCCTTGGTAACCCCACGATGAAGTCCATAGTGATCGACTCCCATTTCCACTCTGGTACCTCAAGTGACTGAATCTTACTTTGTGGTCTGCGTTGTTCACCCTTTACCCTTTGACAAGTTAGACACTTAGCCACGAACTCGGCCACATCTTTCTTCATGCTAGGCCACCAAAATGTTTTCTTTAAGTCCTTGTAAAGCTTGTCACCACCCGGATGAACTGAATAAGGAGTGCAATGAGCCTCCGTCATGATCAAATTTTTCAAGTCCGTATCACCAGGTACACACCATCTCCCATCAAAACGAACACTCCCATCTGTGTGGATAGAAAACCTCGAAACTATGCCACTTTCTACCCTTGACTTCCACTCTTGAATATTGGGGTCGAGTTCATGTTTCCTCTTTATGTCATCATACAAGTCCGGTTCGATAGTCAAGTCTCCGATGGCATCCCCCTTTCGAATCATATGGATCCCCATCTTAGACATCTCATGCCTCAGTTTCATCAAAGACATAGCTGTACACAACGAATGTACACTCTTCCTACTCAAAGCATCTGCCACCACATTAGCCTTACCGTCGTGATAGATGATCTCCATGTCATAGTCCCCAATCAACTCCTTCCATCGCCTCTGTCGCATGTTCAGCTCTTTCTGTGTGTAGATATACTTTAAGCTCTTATGATCTAAAAACACCTTAAAGGTCGCCCCATAAAGATAGTGCCTCCAAATCTTTAAAGGAAAAACAACTGCACCCAACTCCAAATCGTGAGTAGGATAGTTCTCCTCATATGGCTTCAGCTGCCTCGACGCATAAGCGATAACGTTCCCCATTCTGCATCAACACACAACCCAATCTATTCTTTGAAGCATCGGTGTATACTTCAAAGTTCTCACTTCCCTCGGGTAGAGTTAGAATATGAGTTGTGGTCAAATGCTCCTTTAAGGTTAGGAATGCCGTTTCACAACTCTAATCCCAACGAAATATGGTCTCTTTCCGCATCAAAGCTGTCATAGGCCTTGCGACCTTAGAAAAGTCCTTCACGAACCTCCTGTAGTAGCCAGCTAAACCCAAGAAACTCCGAATCTCAGCAACATTCTTCGGTGATTCCCACTTAGTCACTACCTCAATCTTACTAGGATCCACCAACACACCCTCCTTTGAAATCACATGACCTAGAAAAGCCACTTTCTCCAACCAAAACTCGCACTTAGATAACTTGGCATACAACTGATTATCTCGCAAAGTAAGCAGTACTAACCTGAGATGCTCCTCGTGCTCCACCTTAGTCTTAGAGTAGACCAAGATGGCATCAATAAAGACGACCACAAACCTATCCAAGAATAGGCTGAAAATCCGGTTCATAAGATCCATGAAAACTGCTGGTGCATTAGTCAACCCAAAAGGCATCACTACGTACTCATATTGACCATATAGTGACCGAAAAGCTATTTTAGGAATATCCTCATCTGCTATCCTCAGCTGGTGATAACCCGACCTCAAATCGATCTTAGAAAACACCCCTGCGCCACTCAGCTGGTTAAAAAGATCATCAATCCTTGGCAAAGGATACCTGTTCTTCACCGTGACATGATTCAACTCCCTATAGTTGATGCATAGTCTCATACTCTCGTCTTTCTTTTTCACAAACAACATTGGTGCTCCCCAAGGTGATACACTAGGCCGAATGTACCCTTTGTCTAACAAGTCATTCAGCTGCTTCTTCAACTCTTCCAACTCTTCCAACTCTTTAGGCCCCATCAGGTACGGTGCTTTAGATATAGGTCCCGTCCCCGGTTTGAGCTCAACATTGATATCAATATCTCTCTTAGGAGGTAATCCTGGTATCTCATCTTGAAAAACGTCACCAAACTCCCCAACCACCGGTATGTCAGACGCTGACAGCTCCTCCACACGCATATCCCTCATATGAAAAAGGATCAAAGGACACTTCTTCCTTAAACATGACTTTAGAGTCATTACCGCGATAAACTTAAGCTTAGGTCTCACCACGAACCCTCATATGATACCTTGACTCCCTTAGACCCCTTTAAAGACACCCTCTTTTGTCGGCAATCTATTTTAGCATCATACATGCTCAACCAGTCCATCCCGACAATAACCTCAAACCCATCCATAGGAAACTCTAACAAGTTGACCGGTAAGTCTACTACCCCTACCAACATGGACACATCTCTATACAACCTAGAACATGACACTGACTCCCCCGAAGGTATAAACACACTATCTTTCACCAGCTCATATACTCCCAAACCCATAGCTAAGGTGATACCGTCGTAGAGTATCAAAAATAAAATTTATAATCCAAACTACTACTATAGATAGTGGCAGTCAGGGTCGAACCACAAGGAGGCAAGCAATTTAAAGTTGTCTAATTTAAGTCTAAAGTAACAGTTTTGGGGGGTTTGATTTGAATGATTCTATAACTAAAGGCAATAAAATTAAAACTAAACTAAAGCAAATAAATGAGCAATTAAAGGAAATAGATGAAATCAAATATTAAAAGGATGCTAAGATGGTCGGTTCTTTGTAGTTTAAATGCAGTATCCTAGGTAAGTCGAAATAATCACGTAAGACGGGAAAATAAGAAGTCCTCTCGGTCCATTCTTAACAGGTAGCATCTTTCGATCTAGCTACGGGTCCCTAAGTATCACTAGTATCTTGACTCTCGCCCGAAAAGTGATTCTTAAAAGCCTAAATTTTACCTATCTTTCGATCTCAGTATAATTTAGTCGTTTCAATTGGTAGTCTAATTCCCTCCCCTATCTTTCGATCTAATGGGTCGGTCAATTACTAAGTATTCAACTAGTCGCGTGCACTCGATTTATCAAATTAAGCAAATTAATCAACTAAAAGGAGCTGATCTTACGTGAAGCGGTCGATCGACTAACGGGCTCAGTCGATCGACCAAGACCCGAATCAGGTCTACGAAATATACGCCGCCTACACTACAGGTCCCCTACATCTTAGCACGAAGGGTTTAGCTACTCATGATAGAATTTAAAACAACAACGAAATTAACAATTAACGAAATTGGATGCATGATTAAATAAACTAAGCAAATAAGATGCATAAACGAAATAAGGCCTTAAGAAACTACTCTATGCAATCCTAATCTATGAATGAATAAAAGCAAACTGAAATCAAGGAATCAGAATTACCGAATGAAAGCAGGAAGAAGAATCCGAAATCACGAACTTTATTAACGAAAATAAAACTAATTGTGTTGAATGTTTTTTTAACTAAATTCTAATCTATGAAATCTTATGCTAAAAACTCGATATTGAATCCTAAAAAATTCCATCCTCCCTCTGAAACATAGGTTCACGTTATATATATGAGTATAGCGTGACTCTTATTCCTAAAAACCTAATTACAATTGGGCTTCTAGCTCTCGTCTTTAATTTGCGTCAGAGTCACTGTGTGGTCAATCGACCACTAGGACCAGTCGATCGACCAAGCTTCGTTGTACAGTAGCTTCTGATTTGATTTGGGAATCGTGCTCTGGTCGATCGACTAAGGGCATCATTCGATCGACTGCTTCAACAGGTACTTTGCTCCAAAAGCCTCGTAAATTTGTCTTTCAGGCTTCAATACGCGCACCAAGTTCGCTTCCCAAGTCTTTACTTCACGTCAGGTCCTATGCCTAGTACTCGGGGACGGATTCGGCTCATTTTCCGCTGCATTCATTCCATTTCTGCATTATTACACAAAAAACACGAAAGTAGACGGAAATAGGGAAAATAGTAGCATATACTACATAATTGAGCTCTGAAATGCGTGTAAAATAGGGTGTAAATCATCATATTTAGGACACGCATCAAACTTCCCCAAACCAAACCCTTGCTTGTCCCCAAGCAAGAACTAGACTCGATCTTAAAACCTAATGGAACGCGTTCATTCTCAGAGCTAAATGCAAACTGCAAAGCCTAAACCAGTTTAATGCTAAAAATTAACAATCAATTAGTAATATGAATCATGCAAACGAGTTATGTAGTCGTTAAAAATTGCTGAACTTTAAACTATAGATACTTATCATATTGGACTCTCACGGGTCGCTCAAATCACTCAATAAATACAAGTGAATATATGTAAAGATAGAAAGAAGTAATATTTGTAAAGACTCGCACCTAACTACGACCTATAAAAACATGCCTGCAGTCTAATATGAAAATAATCTCTATAATCGTACATATGCATTCCAACCATTAAAGACCATTGACACATGCCGAGGATACAATTTGGATATGTGAGGCTATGGGTAAGAAGGGGCTAAGACGAATTTGGTAAAAACAGAGTTATAAGCCAAGCTAGTAACTAAGGGAACCAAATTAATAAATCATTCCAACTTCTTGCTCAAGATTAAACGATAAAGCGGTGCTAATAGCAAGCACAAATCTCACATTCTCCATACAAACTTAATTCCCCAAATGATATTAATCGTAACATGGGAATATAAAATCACCAACTAGTGAAGATTCAATCATGTGATTTTTTCTTTTTTTTTCTCTTTCTCTTTTTTTTTTCTTTTCTCATCTTTCTTTCAACTTTTCCTTTCTCATCTTTCCAATATCATCTCAATAAGAGCATATGCAACCAAAAATGAAGTAACAATCCTAAAAACTAAAACTACTAGCTTGACAAGGGCAGGCTAAATATAGGATGTGGTTAATAGGACAAAAAGGCTATTTCTGGCAGTGTGAGGCTTATGGGAAAAATGAATAAAGGGGTGGCCTCTTCCACATGTGTCAACATACCACAAACCGAATGCATACAGGTATTAAGCAGATTAAGTTCATATTTATGCATATTGATATAACATGTCTGATAAGGAGTACTACTCACATTCCTAAATCAACCGGTCATGAATGTCACCAGTTATAAGGCTCTAAAACTCAGAATATAATGTAGTTTGCCAAAAATCTAAGTCAAGTCTCAAGATTCAGCGAATAAATTAACGAAAACTCGTAGATATGCAATAAGACTCTACTAATAACATGTTAATGAGCACGGCTTAGGCGTAAACAGATGAAAATGCAATGTCATCATTGAACTACTACCGTTCCGACTCGACCTACATGCTAAAATAAACGTGCAATTTTTTTGAATTTTTGAAATTTTTCAATTTTTTTGGATTTTCTGTATATAAGAGGAAAATAAACAACAATGCAAGACAAAATGTAAACGTGAATGCAAAGCAAAATGAATGCAACACAAAACCCTTCCCCAAACCAAATCACACAATGCCCTCATTGTGCGAAATCGTATGAGAAAATAATCAAGGGAAATGGGAATTTGCGATAATATTAACTAAAAAGACATGAAGGAGACATGGGGAACTCACAAGACTTTAGGCGCAGCAAAAGGAAACCTCCCCAAACCAGCGTGAGCTAGGAGGTTTCAGTAGCCAGCAGTGCTACCATAAGGTACCTGAAAACACAAAAGTACCGCGCATAATTCAGAGAAAACAACTAAGGAACGAGAAATATGTGCAAAAGAATAAGAATAGAAGAAAAGGGAATCAGCACAGGAGGTGGTCAATCGACCAAAGGTATTAGTCGATCGACCAGAGCACTTGGGAACAGTGCCTCTAGAGTCCTCCGCATCAGTCGATCGACCAGAGGGTCCAGTCGATCGACTGGCATACCTGACGATTCTGCCTCTTTTCTTCGAATTAACTCAATGAATTGAGTTTATATGGTCTTAATACCTGCAAACATGCACATAATAAAGCGCTCCAAAATTGCGCTACCCAAATGAAAAGTCTATAGTCTAAAAAAAAATCCTAAGCAAACCAATTAAAGCGAAGTTTCGCGCACACAAAAACAATAAATAGTCTAACAAAAAATAGTAAATAAATTGTTTTAAAAGGATTTGATCAACTAATAGTTGATCAAGAATGGCCACGGAATGGCCCACTTGCTCGGCTTCTGGCTACAAGAAGTAGCCTCTACAGTGCTCATCCTCTCAGTTGCACTCCTAACAACTCCAATATCCGCAGAACTCAACGGATTAACATCTCTAACATCTTCCCAATCACTGACCTCGTCTGGCTCGTCAAAATCCAAATCGGACTCCGTCACTTTGACTGGCTCCTCATCCGGCTCCTCATCAGGCTCCTCATCAGTTGCATAGCTCAGACACCCTAGACCGCCTCTCTGCACAATGGGCTCTCTCACAACTGGAGCAACATGCGGCTCTAAATTCCCCAACCCAGCTCCTGCAACAGTCAAAACAGAAGGATCTTCCTCCAATTTGCTCCCAATCTGGGGCGAAGGTGTTATAGCAGAATTAGGCATAGGGGCAGGCATATCAGGCAACACAACATAAGATTTAACTACATTGCAAGTTACTGGGTACATACCATCCTTCTTCTTATAGGTCTGGGCAAAAACAATGGACTGTTTTCCTACCTTAAAGGTCAACGTCCCTGAGCCAACATCTATAATCGCACCAAATAGTGTGCGAAATGGTCTACCCAAAATGATAGGAATGTGAGCATCCTCGGGTATATCTAGCACAATGAAGTCAACTGTGAAAAAGAACTTTCCTATTTGCACAGGAATGTTCTCTAAGACTCCTATAGGCCGGACCGCAGAACGATCAGCCATCTGCATTGTCATGTTTGTAATTGCAAACCTAGTCAATCTCAATTTCTTAGCAAGACTCAAAGGCATAACACTAATACTGGCCCCTAGGTCACACAATGCCTTCTCAATAGAAAAGGTGCCAATATTACATGGGACTGAAAAACTACCTGGGTCTTCTAGCTTATGAGGTGCAGTATGAGTCAAATAGGAAGATGACTCCTCGTTAGTGCGACAGTTGCACAAAGTATCAAGTGACTTCTTTTTAGACAACAATGTTTGCTTCATAAATTTCATATAGGCAGGCACTTGATTAACTAATTCTAGGAAATGAACTTGCACATTTAAACTACGAATAACATCTTCAAACTTGTTAAACGATACATGTTCCTTTGTCGGCACCAATCTCTCTGGATAAGGGGCTGTATGAAGCAACTTAGCCCTCTCCTCTAGGTATCTCATACCGGCATCAGTGGACTTAGGCTGAAAATCCACTACTTTGTCTTTGTTGTAGCTTGAACCTTCTTGCACCGTCTCAGAATGAACCATTAACCGTCGTAGGGTCATACTTTGGAACCGGAACCCACCCATCGAATTTGGATCTTGCCTCAATAATTTTGAGTCGTCGTACCCCGAAATAAGTAGTCCCTCAAGTTATCTGGCATTGGAGGACAAAAAGGTTCACAATCAGACGTATCTTCAGTCGATCGACCAAGTGTGTCAGTCGATCGACCAACTGCACTGTTGCTCAAAGCTTCTGTTTTGTTACAGACTCGCCACTGTTCACCAGATGCGGTTGATCGACTAGGTGTGTCAGTCGATCGACTGATGCACCTGCTGATCGTCTTTTTCTTGCTACTGTTCATTCCAGCCTTTTTCTTACTCGGTTCTGCCTCATCTTTTTCAGTAACATCTTCGACCATAGTGGGCCCATCAAGGGTAGACCCACTCCTCAAAGTCATCGCATTTAGAGTCTCTTTTTGATCCGGTTGCGACGGTAATTGCCCTTGAGCTCTAGTTGCACTTTTGCTTGCCAATTGGGCAATTTGTCTCTCCAACATTTTTGTAGAAGTCTCTCTAGCTAGAGACTCCTTTTCCAGCAAACCCGACAAATTCTGAACCATGTTTTTCAATTCGGAAATATTAGAACTTTGAAATTGCTGCTGCTGAGGCACATAGGGAGGCTTTTGATACTGCTGCTGCTTATGAGGGGGCACATAGTTTTACTGCTGCTGCTGCGGTGGTGGACCCGGACTAAGGACATTCTGGCTAGTCCACCTCAAATTGGGGTGGACATTAGAGGGATCGAGATAAGCACCAGTCTGCCTAAAATGTTGAAAGGCAGCACATGTTTCATTCGAACTAGTACGAACTCCGAAACATGTCCCTCTCCTCCACATCTTTTGCATGTAAAGGGATCGTCGAAAGCGCATTAACTTTATATATCACACCTTTTTGGGATCCCCCAAAATCTAACTTGTCGAATCTCGCATGAAGGGCCTCTATTGCATTTTGTAGTAGGAGATTCAAATTTGCTCTTCTCGATTCCCTCTAGAATTCCCATGCTCGACTTTATGGGTGGCCATATCTTCAATAATCTTCCACCCCTTAGTCTCTCCACTATTCTCCGGAATCGCCATTAGCTGCAGCATCCGGGATAGCCCTCGATCATCATAAAGCCCATTATAGAATTGATTACGGGAACCATTGCTTGAACCCATGGTGCGGAATAGATCGCACCAGTCTCTTGAAACGGACCCATGCCTCATGAAAATCCTCATCAGATCCCTGTCTAAAGCTTGTGATCTGAGCTCTAATCGCATTGGTCTTCGATGCAGAGAAATATTTTTTATAAAATGCTAGGGCCAGCGAATTCCAATCAGTAATCCCATTAGCAGCTCGATCCAGATCTCGGTACCACTCCCTAGCAGCATCACGGGGCGAGAATATGAACATCGTCTCTTTTATCCGGTCTGGGTCACACCTACTGGTGGGGGTATGGAACAACGATGAGTCAATGAATATCTCCATATGTTTAGCTACATCTTCATTCGCAGCTCCCCCAAATTGGTTTCTCTCAACCAAGTTAATGTAGGACGGTTTCGCTTCGAATTTTCTATCCGTCCCAGCTGGTAACGCGAATCCCTTATAGAGATTCTCAGCTTTTGGCTCGGAGTGACTGGCTATACTTGCTTCTTGACCATATCGGAGATGTGATCTCGGTGAAGAAGTAGATATAGGAGATGAAGGTGGATCCTCCTCAAATAACTCGTTCTCGTAATAACTGGACAGAGTACTCAGCTCTTCCTCTGTCGGCAATACTCTAGATGATCGTCTCAACTCACGCAAAGTCTTCTCTATCTCAGGATCTAACGGTAGTAATTCACCACCATGTGACCTGCGCATAAGAGGAAACTACAAGTAGAATATAAGAACAGTTTAAGGAACAGATGTTCCTTAAACTAAGAAAAAGACTAAAATAAAAACAACTAAAAATTAAACAATTGCCTCCCCGGCAACAGCGCCAAAATTTGATACTGTCGTAGAGTATCAAAAATAAAATTTATAATCCAAACTACTACTATAGATAGTGGCAGTCAAGGTCGAACCACAAGGAGGCAAGCAATTTAAAGTTGTCTAATTTAAGTCTAAAGTAACAGTTTTGGGGGGTTTGATTTGAATGATTCTATAACTAAAGGCAATAAAATTAAAACTAAACTAAAGCAAATAAATGAGCAATTAAAGGAAATAGATGAAATCAAATATTAAAAGGATGCTAAGATGGTCGGTTCACTGTAGTTTCGACGGCAGTATCCTAGGTAAGTCTGAAATAATCACGTAAGACGGGAAAATAAGAAGTCCTCTCGGTCCATTCTTAACAGGTAGCATCTTTCAATCTAGCTACGGGTCCCTAAGTATCACTAGCGACTCTGCATACGAAAAGTGATTCTTAAAAGCCTAAATTTTACCTATCTTTCGATCTCAGTATAATTTAGTCGTTTCAATTGGTAGTCTAATTCCCTCCCCTATCTTTCAATCTAATGGGTCGGTCAATTACTAAGTATTCAACTAGTCGCGTGCACTCGATTTATCAAATTAAGGAAATTTATCAACTAAAACGGCGCTGATCTTACGTGAAGCGGTCGATCGACCAACGGGCTCAGTCGATCGACCAAGACCCGAATCAGGTCTACGAAATCTACGCCGCCTACACTACAGTTCCCCTATATCTTAGCACGAAGGGTTTAGCTACTCATGATAGAATTTATAACAACAACGAAATTAACAATTAACGAAATTGGATGCATGATTAAATAAACTAAGCAAATAAGATGCATAACCGAAATAAGGCCTTGGGAAACTACTCTATGCAATCCTAATCTATGAATGAATAAAAGAAAACTGAAATCAAGGAATCAGAATTACCGAATGAAAGCAGGAAGAAGAATCCGAAAGCACGAACTTTATTAACGAAAATAAAACTAATTGTGTTGAATGTTTTTTTAACTAAATTCTAATCTATGAAATCTGATGCTAAAAACTCGATATTGAATCCTAAAAAATTCCATCCTCCCTCTGAAACATAGGTTCACGTTATATATATGAGTATAGCATGACTCTTATTCCTAAAAACCTAATTACAATTGGGCTTCTAACTCTCGTCTTTAATTTGCGTCAGAGTCGCTGTGTGGTCGATCGACCACTAGGACCAGTCGATCGACCAAGCTTCGTTGTACAATAGCTTCTGATTTGATTTAGGAATCGTGCTCTGGTCGATCGACTAAGGGCATCAGTCGATTGACTGCTTCAACGGGTACTTTGCTCCAAAAGCCTCATAAATTTGTCTTTCAGGCCTCAATACGCGCACCAAGTTCGCTTCCCGAGTCTTTACTTCACGTCAGGTCCTATGCCTAGTACTCGGGGACGGATTCGGCTTATTTTCCGCTGCATTCTTCCCATTTCTGCAATATTACACAAAAAACATGAAAGTAGACGGAAATAGGGAAAATAGTAGCATATACTACATAATTGAGCTCTGAAATGCGTGTAAAATAGGGTGTAAAACATCATATTTAGGACACGCATCATAAGGCATGACTCCTAGACACAAAATAGTGGGCTGCTCCCGAATCAAATAGGACAAAAGATGGCGTATTATGAACAAGAAAGGTACCGGTAACAACGTGAGCGTTATTCTCTGCTTCCTGCTTGGCTGCCGAGTTCTGCGTCACACTGTTGTTCGGACACTGATAGGACCCTTTATTGTTGCGGTTGTAGCTGCCATTGTTATTGGTCTGCCCTCCGCAATTACCCCACAACCCAGATGGCCTGTTGCTAGCAAAGCTTTGGCTTGGAGCCTGAGTAAAGTTTCCCTGATAAGTCTCTAGAAAGCCTCCTCCTCCTCCTCTTCCCGAAGCTCGAGATCTCCCTGCATAACTAGATCCTCCAGAAGAGGTCCTATCCTGATTGTGATTGCCTTTCTTGTGGCCCGACTGGTTGCCACTCTCACTCTCCGCCTTCCTTTTCTCAGCATTCCTTCCTTAGCCTCCTTGGCTAAGTCCACTAACTTCTCAGCATGCCCTGCTCGTGCATATACCTTTTTCAAGTCTGTGAGTGCCCTAGCTGGTAGTCTATCCATGATCTTCGATGCCAACCCCTTTTCAAAGCGAAGAGCTAAACTCCGTTGACCCATCTGCATATCGTCTGCGTACCGTGACAACTCTATAAACTGATGATAGTACTCCGTGACGGTCATGTTATCAGCCATGGTGAAGGAATCGAACTCTTCCCTCAGCTTGTGACAGATGTGCTCAGGCACAAAGTGTTCCCTCATAGAACTCTTGAAGCCTGCCTATGTGATATCATCCTGTCCCTGGTCCCTGTAGTGTGCCCTAGAATCCTCCCTCACATTCTGCCACCATACCCTAACCTCGTCCCTTAGGTAGAACACAACCTGTGCTACCATCATATCTGCCGGACACTTCACAACCTCAAGTAGACTCTCCATCTCACGACGCCAATTATCAAGCAGCTTTGGCTCCCCGGTGCCCTCATAAGTAAAGGTGTGGAAGCGAGAAATGATGGTACTCAGGTGAGAATGTGAGATGCATCAACATGCTTCTCACTTCCC
Source organism: Silene latifolia (assembly GCF_048544455.1). Classification (NCBI taxonomy): domain Eukaryota; kingdom Viridiplantae; phylum Streptophyta; class Magnoliopsida; order Caryophyllales; family Caryophyllaceae; genus Silene; species Silene latifolia. The sequence goes on from NC_133531.1 coordinate 119,552,758, forward strand.
TCACCCACGTTCTTGAGTGCCTTCATGAGCGCATCTAGCTGCTAAATCCTTCTCGAAATCTCATCCAAAGTCATCTCAGTAGCTTGGACGTATGCAGCTGACCACTTTGGCGGCACTTTGAGCTGATATAACCAAGAAAACGTAAGCACATAGCCTACGGCTCAAAATAAACAAACCATCCTCCAAGGAAGTACTCGGCCGAGTACAATGAATTACTCGGTCGAGTAAGGACTACTTGGTCGAGTACTGAGACTACTCGGCCGAGTATCCTACTCCAGTAGCTGACCTCCAAATCACATAAAACATACTTGGTCGTGTACACATGGTACTCGGTCGAGTATGCCTCACTCGGTCGAGTACCCCTCTTACTCGGCCGAGTGATCACAACCAGCAGCTACTGTTCTGTACATATAAACTCACACTCGGTCGAGTGCTAGGTTACTCGGCCGAGTATCCCCTACTTGGTCGAGTACCCGCCCTGCTCGGCCAAATCATGCCAAAACGAGCTCACTACTATGGATAACGTACTTAAACATACATATACTATCTCCAAACATGTTACTACCCTCCCAAAAGCCAAGTAATAACATTATAACCATGCTCAATTACTACCATGCTCAAGATACGCAATCATTTTCTTATTTCATCCAACAACTTCACAAGGAACACATGTATAGATACAACACACATTACTTCAACACACATGATTCCCAAGACACCCCCATGTTGACCGGCTCAAAGTTGTAAGGGCCTAAATGCGACTTCGGGACGTCTTCCAAGCCTTTGCGGTAGCTCCAAAAAAACTCCTACTCGGGTTCATTTTTTTTTTTTTGGTAAAATGTGAGCTTGTTTTATTACTTAAAATTATCAAGTTTACAAAATTTCCTTACAATCAAAAGATCAATACATTCAAATGCCAACAACTTACAAAATAATATCTAACTTTTGCAACCAAAGTTTATCCTGCAATGCTACACCTCCTGCAGACCTTTTGAATGAATACGAGCATGTAGTAGTCTTTTAACCTCCTGCACAATCCTCTCAGGGCGCTTGAGTCTTTGTTCTATCCTGCAAGAGTTTCTCTCAATCCATAAGCAATACCAGAAAGCTGCAATTACCATCCTGCACACTCTCTGCTGTAACACAGTCAATCCACCCGGGTTCATTTTAATTAGACTCCCTATGTTCATTTTGTTCATTGATTTTAGGTTCCAAAATCGTCGCTCTGATGCCACTTTGTAACACCCCAAGATACCAAGCTGCCTTACCAAGGACCACCCTAGCATGTGAAGCTTGCCTGAGGTTAGTATATCAAAATTAACCATTCAGAAACATTTATGAAAGTATAACGTTTAGCGATTACAACGTCTCAAAGAATACCAAAACGAAAGTGTATAAATCACAATACATTAAAACTAAAACATATAAACTCGTAACAGAGGAAGCTAGACTCAAAGTGGTGAAATCTCATCCTTGTCCCCGCAGCTAAATATAACCATCACCTGTCACAATCGGCTCACCATCCCCGAATGGATCACCAAAGTTTTACAAAACAACAACGGCGCCAGTTCACTGAATAATCAAAATTAGCGATATACAAGAAGCAACCATGGCAACAACTATACAACCATCCTCCAATTCCAATCATGCCTCATATCTGACTACACACTCAAGTGTGTAGTCCTACCAGATTACCTGCCGCAACAGATAATCCACACCGCAGTGGGGGACTGCAGCCTTTCCCACCTAAGCCCCGCTCATCAAAACGAGCAACAACCCATGTCCATTCATGTGCACATCCCCCTTTGTGACGGGAACCACAAGGGGCGAATCAAGGGCGTCAAGCCATTCCCGAAAGTGACTCCATTCAGCCGAGGACGCACCTCACAAATATAGCCAATCCACCACAATTCTGACAATCAAGAAAAACAAGCCAACAACGATATTAATCATGACAATACAATCATATTCATCTTAAATCAATTAACAGACAACTGAGTAGGTAAACCCTACCTTAGCACTGATCCGAATACGAGTCTACAGCGAAAGCTAGAAACGCTCCTCTACAAATACTTCACCTAACAATAACCACAATAATCCAATCACAAACATGCAATCACCCTTTTCCCCAATTCCAGCACTAGGGTAAAACCCTAAAAGGTAACTCTAAACAAAAGGTATGGAACTCGTGACTTACCGACGCAACTGACATGAGAGAGAGATGAATGAAAACTCACGAATGATCAAAGCCTTGGGAGTGATTAAGGATGATTAGGGAACGTAGGAAGCAATTAGGTTTTTGGTAAAATGAAAAGTAAAACTGTTAAAACACGATTTATATCATTAATCATCCTTAACCAAACCGCGGAAATAATTCCCGTCAGACCGGATACTCATTCGAGTACCAAGAGTACTCGGCTGAGTACCCCTTACTCGGCCGAGTATTACACTACTCGGCCGAGTGTTCCTGGACAGTAGCCTGACCAGAAAACACACGACACATTACTCGGCCGAGTTAGCCCTATTCAGCCGAGTAACAGGACTCAGAAAACCGTGGTATTACATTATTGGGATTGGTGTAAGTTTGTTCGTTTGATGTGGATTTGAACCGTATAAGTAGGTAGGTGTGTAATCTATGTTTGGAAATTAGGATTAGAAGAAAACAACATTAGCTTGCATAAGGCGTCTTAAATTGAGTAAGATGATTGTAAGAATTAATTTGTGGATAATGAGTGATGTGTAATGCAGGTTGAATATTTGTCAAGTGTTTGAACTCATGGGTAGAGAATGAGGTTTGGGTTGCTGTTGAGGGATATTATTGTTGAACATGACTTGGAAACTGATACCGTCGTCAGGTACCAAATATAAAACCTAGATACACTAACAGAAGCTAGCAGTAAGTAGGGTCGATCTCCACAGGGAGATGGGAAAATGTCAGCTTTAACTAAGTCTGTCGAGGTAATCGGTTCCTTGGGGGTTTGAATGTTAGTTCTAAACTAATAAGGTCAAAAGAGAGAAAGAGAGTAAATGGGTTGTAAGTAAGCAAATAGAGAGAAAGTAGCTAAGACAGTCGGTTCACCATGTTTCTCAAGTAATGTAATCTAAGGTCTCAGGTCAATGCAAGGTTGATCTACGGAGCAATGAATATCTCCTTCCGGTCTCTATTCGCCCTAAAACACTAATAGCTTAGCTTCCGCCCTCACTAAAGTGCCCTATTGTTCGGTACAGGTCTCACCCTTTCCAATCTTCCGATCTAGGTCAAGGTTTACCATAATTTATTAACTAATTGCGTCGACTCAATTAGTCAAGAACAGTTATATGTGGCGATTAAAAACATAGACTAAATTTGCATTAAACCTAATACGAAGGTTACCACACCTGCGCACCCAAACCCTTCCATCTCAATTCATTTCCCATTTACACTTTCTCTCTCATCTTTTTTCCTCTCTCTCTTCGACAATTCTTCTCTCCGATCATCCTCTCCGATCATGCGCTCCGATCATCATACTTCTCAAATTCGCTTCCCAAGTTATCTTCAAGTCGTTCATCAGCACCATTTTCGGACCTCTAATCCGCTTCAACCGCCATCAACGAGGTTCATACCTTCATATTTAGGTACTCTCCAGCTCAAATTAATGGCAATTTTACTCCATACTTTCCCTAATTAGTTCATGCATGTCATTTTAGCTCAAATTCAGCAATTTTTTGTCATGTTATTAACCCTAATTTCTTGTAGTTTCCCTAATTAAACTAATTAATTGTTGTTGTATGATAAATTCTGAGATTGTAGTCTTAGTTTCAGTAAATTAAGCAATACTCGAACCCTAATTCAACATGTCCTTTGTTGCTTTTCATTTTCAAGCTGAGAAAATGCTTTATTCCACTTCGCCAATCATATAACATGTGATTAGGTTTAGGTAATTGCTGAATTCTTCTTAACGAAACATCTGATTACAATTAGTAGTTATTGTTGCTGATTTTTTATGCTCTGAAATTGTTGAACTTTTGATTACATCATTTTCCTACAGTTTATAATAGTTTGAAAATTTGATTATTAGTTATTGTAGACACCTCAAAGTTGTCTACTGGCCTTATGGGTACCCGATGATGAGGCTAAACTTAAATGACTAAATGAAAATTAACAATGTTATAATTAAAGGCTCTTTACGCTTATTTCCCGAAAAGTTACTAAAAATGGCATAAAACCATTTATATCCATTCCATTTTCTCCAAATTAACACACCATTCATAACCAAACCTTTCCATTAGTTACCCGTCTTTTATTAATGGGCCCAACAAATTAAGGCAAACCACCTTATTACTCATATTACATGACTAAAGCCCACTTATGGCATTGTTACTCGTAAGCACGTGAATTAAACTAAATGTTGACAAGATAAATGTTTGGGACTTTGATTCCTAATCACATTGGTGTACGACTAGAGGATTTGCATGTAACTCTAATACCCATTATAAAAATATAGGCAGAGATAAGAAGTTGGGCAATGAAGATAAAGTTGTAGCATTGTGTTTGGGCTAAAATTTACATAATAGGTAGAGTCCACTTAGTAGATAATTAAGGAAATGGGCCATGAAGGGAGGAACCATGAAAGGTGAGTCCGTGGGTGGAGGAAGGTTAGATGGGCCAGGAAGCGTGCAAGGGAAGGCGAGGCCCACTGGGAAGAACGTCCGTGTTTAGGAAAGAGTTTAGGGAGAAGACAGGGAGAAGTCAGGGAGATCAGGAAGAATGGAGGGAGATGGCGTGTTATGAAAAGAGTTATTATGAAAGTTATATTCATTTCCATAAACGTGGTAGGATACACCTAGGGTTCTTACCCTATAAATAGCCAAGGAAGCCATCAAAGGGACATTCAAGATCTCACACACACAATACCTCGTGCTAGCTAACTTTACATTCCATCTCAATTGTATTCATCCTCTCATTCAAAGCTAGTGCAATATTTGGCGAGGTACCGTCCCTCCCGCAGTTGTTCCCACATTGGGTTCTCCGCGTCACCAAATCTTACGTGTCAATTTATATTTCGTGCTTAATTTTCTTATTTAAATATCAAATACAAACGATCAGTCAGGCAACCAACGAGTAAGACCGCATTGACCTAATACAGTTAACTTGGTAAAAATCACCTAAACAGTTTGGCGCCCACCGTGGGGCATTGTGGTCGTCAATCGTTGATAATCCAAATACGCTATGAATAAGCAAGTGTCAGAAGCCGTGTCAGGGAGCAGTCAACCGTCGTTGCCACCAAACTCTACTCAAAACCCAGCATCAACGGTGTCAACTCAGGCTCCTGGGCACACCTCAAGAATTACATCTACAGCAAAAACTTCTTTACCTCCCAAAACCCCTGCTGCCGCAGCCTAAGCCAGATCAGACAAAAATACAACAAGCTGAGGCCTCACCCCACCACCCAGTCCAACGCAAATCTTGCTCACTGGCGTAGAAAACCTTCAAAGGGCCATGGAAAATATGCGAGAAGACCAGAGGAAAGCTGAAACCGAAGCAAGGAAAAGAGACAGGGAACTCTAGGCGCGGATAGACATTCTGAAGCAGCAGTGTGTCACATCAGCAAGCAAAGAGGGTGAAGGTAGGGCTCCATTAGTAGATCTAACGCAGGGGGCATCAAGCAACAGGAATCCGCTTCGACAGATACCAGCTGAGCTGGTGACAAGGTTGGATCTAACAGCAGTATCATCAGAAGAAAGAATAACCCCGCGAGGGTTGGGATACCTCACACCAGATAGCTGGCAGCTAGCCAGCCATGTGGAAGCACGTTCAGGTAGCCTTCCTGTGGGTAATCTCATAGCAACCAATCAGACACCTGGCATGGGGTCCACGGGCAGCCCGCAGGAGAACTGGCAGCAGGGAACACTCGTGTTTTTAACCCCATTAGCTGCCACGACACATAAGAACCTTCAAGAGTTTGGACCAGGAAGCAGCGCACTGAATCAGCAGGTAGCTGACAGGCGAGCCCCAGACTCAGGAAGCATAACTAACCAGCAATATTTGGAGTTAAGGGAGATGCTAAGCAGGGTCCCAGGATTGCCACCTCCACTTGAGAAGGCGGCACCTGACAGTTTTGCCGACTCACCATTTGTGGACGCCATATCCGTTACAGCCATGCCAAATGGATTCAAAAATCCAAACATGCCTCTCTTTGATGGCACGACAGATCCCTTTGACCATATGAGCCAGTACAAGCAGAAGATGATGACAGTGACAGCTATAGGGCAAGTAAAGGAGGCTTGCATGTGCAAGAGGTTTGGATCCCCATTGACGGGGCCAGCACTTCGATGGTTCGTAAGCCTGCCCAATAGGTCGATCTCCACATTTGCTGAATTGGTAAATGCATTCACCCAGCAATTTGCAAGCAGCCGGAAGCCACAAAAGTATGCAGGAGACTTGTACCGAATCGTCCAAGGAGCAGGAGAAACCATTGGGGAATACAACACCAGATTCAACAATGATAAGGTGGCCGTTCGGGAGCGTGATGTTTCAACAGCAGTAGAAGCTTTCAGGAGAGACCTCCACCATGACTCCGACCTGTGCAATCATCTAACTATGCACCCTTGTCATAGCTTTGAAGCGGTACAAGAAAAGGCAGCTGCCGCAATCAGATTGGAGGAAGACATCCTAGCCAGAGCCAGCCTGCCTAATACACCAGGCGTATCTAGCACCTCAGCCGTAGAGAAATCAGCAAGAAAGCAGTCTACTAGTAAGAGGGATGAAAGATACAGGCCATGTGGAAGGGGAGTTAACAGGATCGAAGAAAATCAGCAACTCCCTACTCTGGCAGAGTACGGATTGACTACGGGCATCAGAGGAATCCTGAAAGCACTCAAGGAGATGGGAGATGGAGTAAGGTGGCCCAAGCCACCAGTAGAAGGACATACATGGTGAAAAGATAGCAAGAAGAAGTGTGAGTTCCATCGTGACAATGGGCATAACACTGAAGACTGCTACACACTGCAAAGGGAGATCAAGCGTCTGTATAAGCAAGGAGAACTGAGCCACCTATTACCACGTGGGGGCAAGCAGCAGGATAAGGTAGGCTCCGCGAAGCCTGCAACTCCACCCATATGCACCAAGATAATAAACGTAATAACAGGTGGCTTAGATCTAAGTGGGTTGACATACTCAGCAGCTAAAAGGCACGCCACTGAGACTAAGGGAGATAGGCCAGCAAATTCCTGCAGAATTTCTCACATTGATCTACCTGCTGTTGCCTTTGATGAAGGAGATATATGTGACGAACGGGAACATCACAATGCACTCATTATCACCCTGTCAATGGCTAACTGTACAGTCATAAAGGCCCTGGTAGATACAGGCAGCTCAGTCAACCTTATCATGCTGAAAACCATAGAAAACATGAGGTTTAGTGAGAAGGATTTACAGAAGAAAACCATCCCGCTGGTTGGATTCAGTGGGGAGACAGCCAACTCACTGGACGAGATAGTCATCCCAACCTATGTGGGAGGGGTCAACAAGCAGATCAAGTACCTGGTCATAGACGGACCCTCCACCTACAATGTCATCCTGGGAAGACCGTGGCTGCACCAAATGAAAGCAGTCCCCTCAACATATCATCTAATGCATAAAATTCCCCACTCCATGGGGGAAGAAACAATACGAGGAGATCAGGAGGAAGCTAGAGGCTGCTATAAGAAAGCGCTAAAGTGCATCGCCAGCCCTCCAGCATAGGAATTACAGAAGCAGCCTGTCCAGGACAAATACATTGAGCCCCCAGTTGAGGAGCTAGACCAGATCAACCTGGACAAGCTGCACCCAGAGAGGACCGTGCTAATTGGAGCTGGATGCACAGGAAACCTGAGGCAGCAACTAATCGAATTTCTACAGGCTAACAGGGATTGCTTTACGTGGTCACATGACGACATGATAGGAATAGACCCATCCATCATAACACATAAACTCAGTGTGGACCCAAAATATAAACCCATCCAGCAGAGGCGAAGAAAGTTTGCAGCTGAGAGGAATAAGGTAATTAATCAGGAGGTAGACAGCCTTCTGGCAGCAAAGAAGATAAGAGAAGTAAAGTATCCAGAGTGGTTATCTAACGTGATGGTGGTGCCTAAGAAGAATGGAAAATGGAGAGTATGCGTGAACTTCACTGATCTCAATAAGGCATGCCCTAAAGATCTCTTCCCGCTACCTCATATTGATGCAATGGTGGATGCAACAGCAGGACATGAAATGATGACATTCCTGGACGCATGGAGTGGTTACAATCAAATCAAAATGGATCCTGCAGATCAAGAAAAGACAGCGTTTATGTCTGAAAGAGGGATATATTGTTACAATGTCATGCCATTCGGCTTAAAGAATGCAGGTTCCACATATCAGAGACTGGTCAACCGCATGTTCGAAGAGCAGATAGGAAGAACTATGGAGGTATATATTGATGATAAGGTGGTGAAATCAGAAAAAGCTACAGATCACATGCGGCACCTGGCAGAGACATTCAACACCTTAAGGGAGTACAAGATGAAGCTAAATCCATCTAAGTTCACCTTTGGAGTATCCTCTGGTAAATTCTTAGGCTACATTGTAACCCAGAGGGGGATAGAAGTCAGCATCGAGAAGATCAAGGCTGTGTTGCAATTGGAGTCACCTGAAAAATCATAGGACGTTCAGAGACTAGTTGGCAAAGTAGCAGCTTTAAGCAGATTCATCTCAAGGTCCTCGGACAAGTGCAGGCTATTCTACGACATACTAAGAAAGAGCCAAAAGTTTGAGTGGACTGCAGACCACGAGCAAGCATTCAGGGAGCTGAAACACTATCTCAGCAGCCCACCACTATTGTCAAAGCCAGAACCAGGAGAACCGTTGTTCCTCTACCTAGCCGTCACAGAGGTAGCAGTAAGTGTCGTTCTAGTCAGAGAGCAGGAGAAGGAACAGAGGCCAGTCTATTATGTAAGTAAATCTCTACTGCCAGCAGAGACCAGGTACACATCTCTTGAAAAGTTAGTACTAGCCCTGGTAGTAGCATCTTATAAGCTGCGCCCCAATTTTGAGTCCCACACAATAAATGTTGTGACCAATTACCCGCTGAAATCCGTCATGAGGAAACCCGAGCTGTCAGGCAGAATGTCAAAATGGTCTGTCCACCTTAGTGGGTATGATATCTAGTATGACCCCAGGACATCAATCAAATCACAAGCACTGGCAGACTTTGTTTCAGACTTCAGTCCAGCCATCCAAAATCTGGCAGATGAGGAGATCCTGACCTTAGAAGGGAGGAGGTAGGCAAGGGTCTGGAAAATGCACATCGATGGAGCCTCCAACCAGAGGGGGGCTGGTGTAGGGTTAATCCTACGGTCACCATAGGGGGATTTGATAGCACAGACAGTAAGGTGTGAATTCAAGGCAACTAATAACGAAACAGAATACGAGGCTTTGATACTGGGAATGCAGCTAGCCCTGGAGTTGGGAGTCAGGAACCTACACATATCTAGCGACTCCTTGCTGATAGTCAACCATGTAAATGACGAGTTTATAGCCAGAGACTCAAAACTGATCCCATATTTAAAGGTAGCAAATGAGTTAAAACAGAAATTCAAAACCTGCAAGCTCAAGCAGATTCCGAGAGATCAGAATGTAGAATCAGATGCCTTAGCAACTCTGGGGGCAACATTCAAACCAACAGAACTATCCAGCATTCCCATCGCACACATGCTGGAGCCTTCTATCCAGAAGGCAGACGAAATAGACAGAGGAGAATTGGAGGATCAGCAAGACGAATTGGGAGTTCAGACAACTACGGAAGCCGGGGGAGACTCCCAGCCAACTATCCAGCCGCCTGATCAGCCAGCTACACAGGCAGATGACTGGGACTGGCGGACGCCGTACCTAGACTGGCTGCGTCATAACAAGCTGCCAGACGACAAGAAGGAAGTAAAAGGCTTCAAAATGAAAGCCTCCATATTTATACTGATTGATGAGATACTCTTGAGGAAATCAGTGGCAGGTCCCTACTTACGATGCCTGGACAAGCAGGAAGCATAGACTGTGTTACATGCTCTCCACAGTGGTGAATGTGGAAACCATGCAGGGGGAAGGAGTCTGTCAAACAAAGCTCTCAGACAAGACTACTTCTGGCCCACAATGAGGGCGGATGTAGCAGAATACGCCCGTAAGTGTGACGCCTGCCAGCGTTCGTTCAGCACCAATGATCCATCAGCCAGCAGAGCCCTTGCACCCTATCATTTCTCCCTAGCTATTCATGACATGGGGAATGGACATAGTGGGCCCTCTACGTAGAGCCACAGGGAACAGAATATGGATGCTGGCGATGACCGATTACTTCTCCAAGTGGATAGAAGCAGAAGCATTCACAGAAGTGAAGGACAAACAGGTCATCTCTTTCATAAAATGCAACATCATCTGCAGGTTTGGCATCCCATCAAAGATTATATGTGACAATGGCTCACAATTCATCTCCAACGATGCTGAGGGATACTGTGCCAGATGGAACATCACACTGAAAAAATCAGCACCCAGGACTCCAAAGTCTAACGGGCAAGCTGAGTCTAGCAACAAAATCATCATGGATAATCTGAGAAGGAGGTTATAGGAGTTAGGAGGAAAGTGGGCAGATGAATTACCACTAGTGTTATGGCCAGACAGAACGACGCCAAAGATAGCAACAGGCCAAACACCCTTCAGCCTGGTGTTTGGTGCGAAGGCAGTCATTCCATCAGAAGTTCTAGTCCCCACCCACAGGTATGGATGTATGACAGGGGAGCTGAATAATGCAGAGATGGTCAGGAGCCTGGACACAGTAGACGAGCTACGAGCAAGTGCGAAAATACGTCTAGCTGCCTACAAGCAGTCGGTGGCCAGGAGTTACAACAAGAATGTGAAAGTCAGGCTCCTGGAGGTAGGAGACCTTGTTCTCCGTGAAGTATTTCAGAACACTAAAAATCGAAAGGCAGGAAAATTCGCCTACAAATGGGAAGGACCATACCAGGTAAAAGGAGTTGTTAGCCATGGTGCATACAGATTGATGACTATGGACGGTCAAATCATACAACGCCCATGGAACATACTTCACCTGAAGAGTTATTACTTTTAATAATAAGTAGATTTTAGCCTACAGAGTAATGTACTATGAAAAGCCAAATTATTTCAAAATAAAAAAGAAAAAGTCCGGTAGTAGGCATACTACCAATTTCATGTCCTTTTCCGATACCTTTGTTTCTTTCAATTTTTAAACTACTATTGGAGTGGTGTGGTCTGAAAGCTTCCTCGGACCACAATTGCTCTGGTACCTCATGAGATGGAGTCAGGTACTTCACATCACCCTGATAGACTTTTCTGTTTTCAGGCTTCTCTAAGTGCGTCACTCTGGATCCTAGTGTCTATGGTCCGTTGAAAGTGTATCTAGCAGGACTGTCAACTGCCAACGCGGGGTGACAAGGCACATGGCACTACAACATGCCTAACCTACTTTCTCCACTAGGAGCACCCTCACCAGGCGGACTGTGGAACATACGAAAGGGAGCCTGGTTGACAGCTGAAACGCTTACCCAGCTACCCCTGATACCACCCCCTGGACGTAGCTCGCACTAATCGCAATTAATCAGGGCCCCAGTATGCATGCACACATATATGGAACGTAGGGATCTCTGAGCTACGAGAATCCGGCGTCCCATTGGTCCTAGAATGACGATAAACTTGCCTAAATTACGCCCCTGTTGGCTCTAAAACATGATGAACACACCTTGCATCATGAACAAGGTTAAGTAGTCAAAATTGCGGCATACGCCTAAATCAGTCATCAGACTGACACGGCAGCTAGCTAAGTCTAAATCAGCCTTTTCAGGCTGACACGACTGGTCTAAATCAGCCTCTGAGGTTGACACGGCCACCCCTTCCCTACAATGCGGCACATGCCTAAATCAGTCAGCAGACTGACACGGCAGCTAGCTGAGTCTGAGTCAGCCTTCTCAGGATGACATGACTCGCCTAAATCAGCCAGTAGGCTGACACGGCAACTACCTGAGCTAAGAAAATTAAAACCTAACACACAAGATGTAATTAAAACTTGCCAAACTAGGGCAGGGGGCATTCTAAAATATGGCCAAAAGTACGGCCCCAGAGTTTAGTCGCCACCATGGCGAGCTACCAGAAAAGTGTTTAGAAATATTACAAGTCTGCCACCAAAGGGTCAGACTGCGAAAAGTTCACTGATAAAAAAAACGTCTTAATTTTCGGTCACATTAATGACCTCCACATCTGGCATCTCTTCTGCCTCCTCTTGCTGACCATCTGTTTCACGTACACGACCAGCTTGCACACCCTCAGCTACCACAGCTTCCTGAGCTCCATCAGCAGCAGCAACCTGAGTTCCAACAGCAGCAACATCCTGGGACAACTCTGCATCCACAGCAGCAGCCTGCTCAGCCAATGCAGGAGAGTTCACTTCGCCGACTTCAGGCATCAGAATACTCAGATCAGGTCGAACAGGGTACAGGGTCTCCAACTGCTTTTCTTCTTCTTCAATAGCTTGCAGAGTTGGAGGCTCCTCAAGGGCAGCACGCATCCCGCTGATGTTTCCCCGCCAGGTAGCATAGGCGACGATATTTGTGGCCAGGGTGATCAGCTCACTGATCCTCTCCTCAGAACGCTTCAAGGAGTCATAGAATGTGCTGCAGACCTCCTGGGTGCGAGCTAGCTGATCAGCTCCTTCCTTCAGCTTCTTCTTCGTGCCACCTAGATCTGTCTTCAGCTCAGCCACCCGTCCCCTCAAATCAGCACGCTGCCTTTCCAGATCAGCGATGGACCCAGTCAGCTCCCTGTTCTTAGCGCTAGTAGCACGGCTGGTGGTCTGCACTATGATGATCATCTTCTTGTTGTAGAGAGCGGATTGGAAGACATGGGGGCAAGGAAAGTCAAAATTAGCAGGAATTGAAGATAAGTGACTTGGAACAGGCGGAAGAAGGAGGACACTTACCATGAAAGCATTATGCACATCGTTTTCAGCCATATCCTCGGGCCCAAACACCGAGAAGGCATCCACCAGGGAGGGGAAGAGTAGCTGGTCAATCTCAGGCCAGTATGGTACCTTGTCAACATTTCCAAAGCCATCTAGGAAATGGCCGATGATGCCACAGCTAGCAGAAGCACGAGGGCTGGCAGGAGGAGTAGGAGGATGACGAGACAACGAACTGACCTCTAGAGGTTCAGTCCGAGCAGAGCTGGAGTGAGGAGGAGGTGACTGGAAAGAGGCAGCAGGGGCGCTCCTCTTGGAAGCAGACGCCACGTCAGGACTCGCAGCGGACCTTTTTCTTTTAGCACTCTGGAGGATAGCCTCCAAAGGGTCAAGCTTTGAACCTGCGAGCAGTCATCACTTCAGGCGTCAGAAAGAATTAGGCAGTCAGCAAGATTGCATGCAAGTAAGGATGGCTTTAGGCAGCTTACCAGAAGACATGCTGTGAGCTGATTGTGGGGGATTGGAGGAGGAAGCAGGTGAGTATCTGTGACACCCCCATACTCCAAGTGCCTTACCAGGACCACTCAGGTATAAGAACGTCATCATCTCGGTTCCCGGAGGCAATGATAATCAAAAGACAATAACGAAACATAATTTAAATAGTAATAAAGTTTAAGTGATTACAATCCAAAACCAAACTGATGAAAGTATAATACATGTTCTCCAAAAACCAAAAGCCTAATAACTAAACAAAATGTCTGACAACAGCGGAAGATTCTTCTAACTGCAAGTGATGACTCATCCCAGCTAGCCCATAAGCACCATATCAAACTGCTCTTCAACAACCGCTCTCCATCCCGAATGGATCACCACGATTTTATAAAACAAAGACGGGGTCAGTACTAATCACACAATTATATAATCACAATAAAACAGAAATCAACACAGCTCAATCGTCACATCATCCCGAACTCCATCACCAACTCCTCAATACTGACTACACACTAAAGTGTGTAGCCCCGCTGTGAGTACCCATCGCAACAGTTACTCCTCGCCGCGCGAGTGGGGACCGGCCGTTCCCACCTAAGCCCGCTCATCTCCATCGAGCGATAAACCCAAATCCATTAATGTGCACATCCCTTCTGTGGCGGGTTCCACAGAAGGCGAATCATGGGCGTGAAGCCACTCCCGCAAGTGACTTCACTCAGCCAGGGACGCACCCCGAAGAACACAGACAGATACAATCAACAACAACCAACAATGATAAAATCCACAACCGTCACAATACCAATATGATAATTTAACAACAATCACAATCAACACCAAACCACATTATGTGACTAATACTGAGTAGGGAAACCCTACCTGGAATGCAAACACAAGCAGACGATCTCAACAGCTGAATCAAAACCTCTCCTCTACGAATCCTCCTCCTTTCACATAATCACATAATTACTACTAGCACAACTAACCATAAAAACCCCCAATCCCCCAAATTAGGGTTTAAACAAAGTCAATTTAATGCTATAAAATTGGTATGTACATCTTACCCTTGACGCAAGGATCACTAAAATGCAAAGAATGATGAAATCCGACCTCATAAGCTCCGGGATTTGTCAATAACACGGATGAAGCGAACAACGTAGTTTCAATCTCCTTTTTAAGTTTATTAGGTTTTTAAAAGTGTTTAGGGAAGAAGACGATATGAATTATATACTAATCCGTGTTATTAACAAAACCCGTCAAAATAATACCCGTTAACCGACCTACTCGATCGAGTAACTAACGTACTCGTTCGAGTAACTAACGTACTCGATCGAGTACCCAGGCTACTCGATCGAGTACCCTACAGGCAGAATAATGTTTCTAAAATCAAAACACCCTTACTCGGCAGAGTAAGGCCCACTCGATAGAGTACCCAGAGACTCATAAAACCGTAGTATTACAGTCTTCCCTGCTTAAAAAGAACTTCATCCCCGAAGTTCAAACCACAACAAAACAAAAACATACTACCACACTCCCGACACTACAACCAAAACAAAACTCAACACAAAAACTCTGACACATGTTACCAACCCAAACTCAACCCGACACAACTCACTACTAACTATACCAAAAACAACATAAAAAGATGCAAAAACTTTTCGCGATCATCTCCTACCCCCCCAAAAGAAACAAGGTTACGTCCCCGTAACCATACATACCTGACCAAAAAGGATCGGATAGCGCTCTCTCATGGACTCCTCCGCCTCCCATGTAGCTTCCTCAACCTCATGATTAGACCAAAGAATCTTAAGCAAGTCTGTCTTACCATTTCTAGTCTTCCTAACCTTCCGGTCAAGAATCTGCTTAGGCACCTCAAGGTAAGACAAGGACTCATCTAGCTCTATGTTCTCTGCCTCTAACACATGTGACGGATCACTCACATACTTTCGCAACTGAGATACATGAAACACGTTATGCACCCTATCCAAAGAAGACGGTAAAGCCAAATGGTAAGCAACCTCTCTAACCCGATCTAAGATCTCATATGGTCCTATGAACTTCTGACTCAGTTTGCCTTTCTTCCCAAATCTCATAACCCCACGCATAGGAGACACTTTCAGAAGAACCTTGTCCCCAACCTGAAACTCTATATCCCGGCGATGTAGATCTGCATAACTCTTTTGCCTATCCTGAGCTGCTCTCATCCTCTCCCTGATCATCTTAATCTGCTCAACCATCTCATATACCATCTCTGGTCCTAAAACCACTGCCTCAGCACTGTCGTCCCAACAAATCGGACTCCTACATCTCCGCCCATATAAAGCCTCAAATGGCGCCATGCCAATACTAGTGTGATAGCTGTTGTTGTAGGAAAACTCAATCAAATCTAACCTATGTTCCCAGCTACCACCAAAATCCATCACACAAGCTCGTAACATATCCTCAAGAGTCTTGATTGTTTTCTCTGTCTGACCGTCTGTTGCAGGTAGAAATGTTGTACTCATCTTCAATGTCGTTCCCAAAGACTCCTGCAACTCTTTCCAAAATCTTGAGATAAACCTCGCATCTCTGTCAGATACTATGTCTTTAGGCACCCCATGTAACCTTAGCACATTCTTCCGATAAGCCATAGCTAATTGTGCCTTAGTCCATGTATCTTTCATTGGCACAAAATGAGCTGACTTGGTCAGTCGATCCACTATAACCCATATCATGTTGTTACCCTGCTGACTCTTTGGCAAACCCATGATAAAATCCATGGAAATGGATTCCCACTTCCACTCAGGTACCTCTAAGGATTGAATCTTACCTTGTGGTCATCGGTGCTCCCCTTTAACTCTCTGACATGTCAAACAACGGGCCACAAACTCAGCTGTTTCTTTCTTCATCCCAGGCCACCAGAAAGTCTTCTTTAAATCCTTGTACAGCTTGTCACCACCTGGATGTACCGAATATGGTGTACAATGTGCCTCTGTCATGATTGTCTTTTTCAGCTCCTCATCATTAGGGACACACCACCTCCCATCAAACCTCAAACTACCGTCTGTATGAATAGAGAATCTAGACACTGTCCCTTTCTCCACTCCAGCTCTCCACTCCACCATCTTGGGATCTAACACCTGTTTACCTCGAATATCATTATATAGATCAGGCTGCACTGTCAAATCTCCCAAGGCATCCCCTTTCTGGATCATATGTATCCCAAACATCCCAACCTCATCTCTCAACCTCATCAAGGATATGGCTGTGCACAAGGAATGTACACTCTTTCTGCTCAAAGCATCTGCAACTACATAGACTTTCCGTTCATGGTAGATAATATCTATGTCATAATCACCAATCAACTCCATCCACCTCCTCTGTCTCATGTTCAAGTCCTTTTGAGTGAAGATGTACTTGAGACTCTTTTGATCTGAAAATACCTTAAAGGTCGCCCCATAAAGGTAATGTCTCCAAATCTTGAGAGCAAACACAACTGCACCCAACTCCAGATCGTGTGTAGGATAATTCTCCTCATAAGGTTTCAATTGCCTAGAAGCATAGGCAATCACTTTACCGTTCTGCATCAACACACATCCCAACCCATTCTTTGAGGCATCAGTATAAACCTCAAAGTTCTCACTCCCTTTAGGCAATACTAAGATTGGAGTTGTGGTCAAACGCTCCTTTAATGTTTGGAACGCCGTCTCACAACTCAAATCCCAACGAAACCTGTTCTCTTTCCTCATCAAAGCTGTCATAGGTCTAGCAATCTTGGAGAAATCTTTCACGAACCGTCTGTAATATCCAGCTAAACCCAAGAAACTTCTGATCTCAGCTACATTCTTTGGTGCTTCCCACTTGGTAACTGCCTCAATCTTTGCCGGATCCACAGCTACCCCATCTTTAGAAATCACATGCCCTAGAAAAGCAACTTTCTCCCACCAGAACTCACACTTGGACAACTTTGCATACAACTCATGCTCCCTCAAGGTCTGCAACACAATTCTCAGATGCTCCTCATGTTTCTCCTTAGTCTTGGAATAGACTAAGATGTCATCAATGAAAACCACCACAAACTTGTCCAAAAACTGACTGAAGACTCTGTTCATCAAATCCATAAACACAGCCGGCGCATTAGATAACCCGAAAGGCATCACCACATACTCATAATGGCCATACCTCGACGTGAAAGTTGTCTTTGGTATGTCCTCCTCTCTAATCTTCACCTGATGGTACCTCAACCTCAAATCAATCTTGGAAAAGACTGATGCACCACTCAACTGATCAAACAGTTCATCTATCCATGGCAAAGGATACTTGTTCTTCACCGTCACTCGGTTCAGCTCCCTGTAATCTATGCACAACCTCAAACTCCCATCTTTCTTCTTCACAAAAAGAAGTAGTGCTCCCCACGGTGATACACTAGGTCTAATGTATCCCCTCTCTATCAGATCATCTAGCTGCTTCCTGAGCTCCTCCAACTCCTTAGGACACATCCGGTACGGTGCCTTTGAAATTGGCCCCGTCCCCGGTATCAGCTAAACACTGAAATCTATCTCCCTCTTCGGTGGCAACCCCGGAATCTCCTCTGGAAAGACATCTGAAAACTCCCCCACAACTGGTATCTGATCAACTGTCGGACTCTCCATCATGTCATCTCTCACATGGCACAAGATCATCGGGCACCCCTTCCTCAGATAGGACTTCAAGGTCACAGCTGCAATCAACTTAACTTTGGGGTTGACAACAAACCCACGATAAGACACACTAATGCCCTTAGGACCTCTCAGAGACACTTTCTTTTGATGACAGTCTATCTTAGCTTTGTACTTTCCTAACCAATCCATCCCGACTATCATCTCAAAGCCGTCTAAGGGAAACTCTAGCAAGTCCACAGGTAGATCAACTTGCCCAACTATCATAGATACATCCCTATACAACCTCCCACATGATACAGACTCACCCGAGGGTATAAAAACTTTCTCACTTACATACTCATATTCCCTCAGACCCAACTGTTTAACATGACTCGAAGATACAAATGACTGTGACGCCCCCGAATCAAACAAAACAAAGGTATGAACACCATTAACAAGAAAAGTACCAGTGATAACATGTGCGTTGTCCTCAGCTGCTTTCTTCTCCATCATAAACATGACTTTCCTTTGGTCTTCCGCCCACCTCCTGGGACAAGATCTTGGCGAGAGGTAGTCGGCTTAGCACCCGACCCTTGATTGTTGTTGGTGTTCGTAGCTGGCTTCTGATAAGAATTACCGCCATTGCGCTTACCTCCACCGTTGTTGCTCTGACCTCCCCGGTTGTTCCATGACCCAGCTGGTCTGTTGCTCGCATAACTCTGTGCCGGACCCTGAGAATAGCTCCCCTGAGCCGGTCTCTGAAAACCTCCCGGCAACACACTGGTACACTCATGCCTCTTGTGGCCTACACCGCCACAGCCGAAACAGGTCATTCCCCAGCTACCACTCCCACTCCCATGGCCACGCCCAAAGGAAGCCCCAGCACTAAACCCCGAACCAGATGAATATGCTCTAGCCTGAGTGTGGTTTCCCTTCTTGTAATTGGATTGGCCACCACCCTCACTCTCAGCCTTTCTTTTCTCAGCTCCTCTCTCTCTGGTCATCTCTACCAGCCTCTTAGCTTTCCCAGCCCTCTCATAAGCTTCCTTAACATCTGTAAGGATTCCCACGGGTAGCTTCTCCATTATCTTGGGGGTCAACCCCTTCTCAAACCTCAGAGCTAGGTTCTCATCACTCAATCCCATATCCGCAGCATACCTAGACTTCTCATTGAACTGTCGGTAGTACTCAGCTACCGATATGTCAGATGTCATCTTAAACCCATCGAACTCCTCTCTCAGCTTGCTCCTCACATGCTCAGGTACAAACTCCCTCCTCATGGCCCTCCGGAACTCTTCCCAAGGTATAGCAGGCAGCCCCTGCTTCGCATACATGTCTCTAGCATTCACCTTTACCTTGTCCCACCACTCACCAGCCGCTTCTCTCAAGTAGAACGTAGCTTGTTCTACCCTCATCTCCATCCGGACAATGCACCAAATCCAGGATATTCTACATCTCTCTGTGCCAATTATCTAGAAGCATTGGCTCCCCGGTCCCCTTATACTCTTTCGGGTTAAACCTCGCTATGTAGAGACTGATCTTTGAGTGATCAACCTCCTTATCCTTCCCCACTCTCTTTAAAGCTTCCGTAAGAGCATCTTGGTGCTCCAACATCTTAACTATGTCATCAGTGGTCATGCTCTCAGCTCTAGCGTACAGGGCATTTCTCTTAGGCGGCATCTTGAAACTATATAAGAAAAGGTAGATATAAACACGCATACCACATCCCCAAAACAAGTATATAAACTGCACATACCCCACTCGACCGAGTACCAGAACCCACTCGATCGAGTTGAGGCTACTCGATCTAGTGCCTAACCTACTCGATCGAGTGCCTCGACTCCAGAACCTAATCAGACCTCCTGATCACACACGTACTCGACCGAGCTGACATGCCACTCGATCGAGTGACCCCTACTCGATCGAGTGCCCCCATGTACTCGATCGAGTACCCGAAAATACGGTTCTGACCAGAAAAACATCAAACTAACAACTCGATCGAGTCAGACCCACTCGATCGAGCACCTCACCTACTCGATCGAGTGCCCCCCACTCGATTGAGTCATGCAGACTCGTAAACAACTACCCACATATTATGTCACTTTCCCAAACATACTATGCAATCTTTATAATGTTAAACAAAATAAACATGACTACGCATGCAAATCTACATCACTCTTATATAATCACCAAAACGATATATTCATGTTATCAAAATGCCACATTATAAACATCCAACATACTTTTCATTCAATTCAACATGTAAACACATCTACTCCAACGTTTATTCATACTTCCAATTCTCCACATCCAACATCCAACAATTCACAACACATGCCGTTATGCACACATACAAACCAAAAGACAACACACACGACCCTGACACATACCCCCCATGTGACCGGTTCAAAATTGCAGGGCGAGTTTGCAACTTTAGGACGTCTCCCAAACCTTTGCATTAGCTCCTACAACTTTTACCCCGGGTTCATTTTAATTGACTACCTATGTTCATTAGATTCATTGGTTACAGGTTTTCGGATCGTCGCTCTGATACCACTTTGTGAACCCCCATACTCCAAGTGCCTTACCAGGACCACTCAGGTATAAGAACGTTACCATGCAATGATAATCAAAAGACAATAACGAAACATAATTTAAATAGTAATAAAGTTTAAGTAATTACAATCCAAAACCAAACTGATGAAAGTATAATACATGTTCTCCAAAAACCAAAAGCCAAATAACTAAACAAAATGTCTGACGACAGTGGAAGATTCTTCTAACTGCAAGTGATGACTCATCCCAGCAAGCCCATAAGCACCATATCAAACCTGCTCAACAACTGCTCACCATCCCCGAATGGATCACCACAGTTTTATAAAACAAAGACGGGGTCAGTACTAATCACACAATTATATAATCACAATAAGATAGAAATCAACACAGCTCAATCGTCACATCATCCTGAACTCCATCACCAACCCCTCAATATTGACTACACACTAAAGTGTGTAGCCCTGCCAGAGTACCCATCGCAACAAGTTACTCCTCGCCGCCAGTGGGGGACCGGAGCCGTTCCCACCTAAGCCCCGCTCATCTCCATCGAGCGATAAACCCAAATCCATTAATGTGCACATCCCTTCTGTGGCGGGTTCCATGTATAGAAGGCGAATTATGGGCGTGAAGCCACTCCCCCGCAAGTGACTCCACTCGGCCGGGGACGCACCCCGAAGAACACAGACAGATACAATCAACAACAACCAACAATGATAAAATCCACAACCGTCACAATACCAATATGATACTTTAACAACAATCACAATCAACACCAAACCACATTATGTGACTAATACTGAGTAGGGAAACCCTACCTGGAATGCAAACACAAGCAGACGATCTCAACAGCTGAATCAAAACCTCTCCTCTACGAATCCTCCTCCTATCACATAATCACATAATTACTACTAGCACAACTAACCATAAAAACCCCCAATCCCCCAAATTAGGGTTTAAACAAAGTCAATTAAATGCTATAAAATTGGTATGTAGACCTTACCCTTGACGCAAGGATCACTAAGATGCAAAGAGTGATGAAATCCGACCTCTTAAGCTCCGGGATTTGTCAATAATACGGATGAAGCGAACAACGTAGTTTCAATCTCCTTTTTAAGTTTATTAGGTTTGTAAAAGTGTTTAGGGAAGAAGAGGATATGAATTATATACTAATCCGTGTTATTAACAAAACCCGTCAAAATAATACCCGTTAACCGACATACTCGATCGAGTAACTAACGTACTCGATCGAGTGCCACTTACTCGATCGAGTACCCAGGCTACTCGATCGAGTACCCTACAGGCAGAATATTGTTTCTAAAATCAAAACACCCTTACTCGGCAGAGTAAGACCCACTCGATAGAGTACCCAGAGACTCATAAAACCGTAGTATTACAGTATCCGGGAAGCAGATCTGGGAACTTCCTCTCAGTCAGCGGAATGCAGAATAGTTTGTTGCGAGCAGGAATCGGGGCACCAATGCGGGTCAGGTAGCAGGGACCTGCGCAAAAGCAACAGAGTAAGCCAGTAAGCATTGAGATGAACAAATCAGGCGTCAGGAAAGCTACTTACTCGAAGTAATAACCCATTTCTCGAAGATGTAGTCGGCAGGCGGCTAAATGGAAGCCTTCCTCACATAGAAGAAGTCCTCAAACCATTTTTCGTCCCTAGACTTTGACACATGCTTGAAGGGAGTCTCACCAGAACCCCGGAGGGAGAACTGGCCTCTTCCCAGGTACCTGATATCATACATGTGGGCCAGATCGCCCAGGGAGATAGAGTTGCAAGTACTCTGGCAGGCAGCTAAAGAGTAGAGGAGAACCCTCCAAACGGTGGCAGAAATTTGTGCCATAGCAAAGTTGTTGGTAAAGATGAAGTCTTCGACAAGTTTTGGAAAGGGGAAACGGAGGCCATATCTAAATGGGTATAGATAGAGACAAACCCACCCTGGACGGATGGCATCGACTTTCTGACCCGGTTCAGGGATGGCTATGTCCACCCCATCACCAAGACCGAGCATACCCTTGGTTAAGGGAATGTCGGCGGGAGTCAGAGCAGAGTTACAATCGTGGGGATGAATGAAAAGATTCCGGGAAGGGAAGACGGGGTCAGGATTACGGTCAGTTGGGGTGGAGGACGAAGAAGCTTGTCGATTTTTTCCCATAATTGGAATGGAAAAAAGAAAGAAGAAAGGAGAAGAGGGAAGGAGTGCCTGGTGAAGTGAACGGCGGTGGGAGCACAAGAAGACCGGCGGGGAAGAAGAAAGAAAATGGTAGGAATAAGAAGGGGGGTTTTTTGAGGGAAATGATGAAGTGAATAAATGAAGTGAGGAGGGAGTTGAGATTATAAAGGAAGAGAGAGAGAAGGGCGCGAGAAATGAGGAGGTGGGCGGCGAGTAATGATGAGTGCGCAGAGAAGAGTGCGAAATGACGGCTTAGGGTTTTAAAAATCAACTACGTAAATTCCTTGTTCGACACCTCGAAGCGTACCTCGCAAGGAATTGGGGGCAAACTGTTTGGGCTAAAATTTGCATAATAGGTAGAGCCCACTTAGTAGATAATTAAGGAAATGGGCCATGAAGGGAGGAACCATGAAAGGTGAGTCCGTAGGTGGAGGAAGGTCAGATGGGCCAGGAAGCGTGCAAGGGAAGGCGAGGCCCACTGGGAAGAACGTCCGTGTTTAGGAAAGAGTTCAGGGAGAAGTCAGGGAGATCAGGAAGAATGGAGGGAGATGGCGTGTTATGGAAAGAGTTATTATGAAAGTTATATTCTTTTCCATAAACGTGGTAGGATACACCTACGGTTCTTACCCTATAAATAGACAAGGAAGCCATCAAAGAAGGACATTCAAGATCTCACACACACAATACCTCGTGCTAGCTAACTTTACATTCCGTCTCAATTGTATTCATCCTCTCATTCAAAGCTAGTGCAATATTTCGCAGGGTACCGTCCCTCCCGCGGTTGTTCCCACATTGGGTTTTCCGCGTCACCAAATCTTACGTGTCAATTTATATTTCGTGCTTAATTTTCTTATTTAAATATCAAATACAAACGATCAGTCAGGCAACCAACGAGTAAGACCGCATTGATCTAATACAGTTAACTTGGTAAAAATCACCTAAACACATTGGAATTTGGAAACAATAACAAATTCAAGCTTCCAAGTTTGTGTAGACATCAGCCACAAATTATTATAAATAGACGGGCACCCATGGAAAAGAAAGGACGGACAACAATATTCTCCTGAGAACGACCAGACAGAAATACAAAGACCCGTATACTCTCATTCATCGTCTCAAATATACTACCCCAGTTTCAAATCAAACCATACATTAAATCGTCCCAGTTCCATATAAGCACATAAGAGCCAATAATTTACGACAAAGTCGAAATTCATTAATAGTCAACATTCACATAGGCCTGAGGGTACCGATATCAAATAAGTTTTCTTTACTCTTTTATTTCATCTTTTCTTTATTTCTTATTTATCGTATAATTGTATATAAACTAACCTATTTAACTTGTCTTAGTATATAATTTGTATCGTTTTTATTTTATAACTCTTTTTATTGTCAATTTTCGTCAAATATATAATATTACAAATAAATAGTAGAGGTCGTCAGTTTGATGGGCGGTCTGGGTGCCTAACACCTTCCCTGACCGTACCTTTACCCCCTAATCCGCAATCTTTGGTTCAGGCCGGAGTGACGGATCAGTCCCCATTCCAGGGATCAAAAGGTGTTTTTTTCGTTAAAATTATTTTTGTATGTTTTTTTATAAAACCTACTGGCGACTCCATATTATTAATTTATTTTCAAAAAAGGAGATTTTTTCAGGAATCTCACAGTGGCGACTCCGCTGGGAACTTATTAAGAGGGTAAGACTTCAAAGTTATTTGTAATATTAGATATTTGTGTTGTATAAGACGGTCTTACTATGAATATCGTTTTAAATTGAGCGACTACGTATGCATGTTTGTAGTATGCGGTATGCTTCTGATTTACTTCCGTTAATTTCATATGTACGTGCACCTTTCATGCTAGCAAAGGTGGCATTGTTTTACTATTCTATTTGTCATTTATATAGAAATTTCATGCTAATATTGTATATTGCAAATATTGTATATATAAGTCGATTGTATTCTTGTTATTATTGTTATAGACAAAAAAGGCATAGGCTCTCCGTAAGTGAATATTATGCCATCTAAGCTATCCTAATTTACCCTCGGTAAAGTACGATGTATACTTAGAAGGTCCATTCAACCGACTAGGCCTTACACGTATTTTCCACCTCATGACGTCGTGTTTTGGCAACTCGCTTGGTCCATTCGACTGAGTGAGCACAAAAGCGAGAGATGCCCTCGTGGTATTTTAATGTTGTGAGTACCCAATTTCTCACCCACAAACCTAACCATAGATCCCGTAGAACCTTTGATTAGGATCATGTGTACATTGTTCATTGAAGAAACCCAAAGTTCCACATGTGAGGGCTGTCCCACATTGATAAAAAAGGAGAAGAATTACCACTTTATATGGCAAGGGGCTATTCCCTCTATTGCCAATTGGTTTTAGAGTGGAACCCTCTTGGGCCTACGTTGTGGACTCTTTCTCCTCCGTTTGGGTGCGGCCTAGGCCCGTTGTTAAATTTAACATGGTATCAGAGTCATGGCTAAAGACCTGGGTTTTCATGGGGCCAAAGTTTGCAGTCGGACGAGCAAAATTGCTCAGTTGAATTTGTCCGGTCTGAGTTAATACTGGGCCATGTTTGTAGAGCAAAGTTGCTCAGTTGAATGAATTTGTCCAGTCTGTGTGAAAAGTGGGCCTCACATGTGAGGGGGAGTGTGAAGAAACCCAAAGTTCCACATGTGAGGGCTGTCCCACATTGATAAAAAAGGAGAAGAATTACCACTTTATATGGCAAGGGGCTATTCCCTCTATTGCCAATTGGTTTTAGAGTGGAACCCTCTTGGGCCTACGTTGTGGACTCTTTCTTCTCCGTTTGGGTGCGGCCCAGACCCGTTGTTAAATTTAACATTCATTGTTCATTGTTTATAGTCTTGTATATTTTATCATGAGTCAGTTAATTCTGTCATAAAAATAATTTAACTTACTTTGATACTTTGCGTCGTACTTTTTCCTTCGTGGAAGTCATTAAGGCAAGCATTCGCATTTACATATTAGCTTTGTTCATTAGTTGGTCTTATACTACTACAACTTGTTAGCTAACACAAGGCATGCATAGTTCCATCGACCATCATTCGTAAATAAATTAGTTAGCCAAATGTTAGGTACATTGTAAAAAGATTGTATTCACTGCACAGTACACGTTCACAATTTGTTTCTTTTTTTTTGTTTCTTCTCTCTTTTCAAAAAAAATCTTTTTTGACAAAAATAGGGGTCCCAATTTAAATCTTCTTTTCAAAAAAAAAAATTCCTTCCTGCTTTTCAAAAAAAAAACTTCTTTGAAAATTTTTCGGTTTTTCCTTTTTCTTTTTTTTTTTTTTTTTTTTTTTTTGTTAAAAAAAATGCTCATTTGTGTGATTCATCGTAGAATTTGGTAGTCACCCTCGTTAAACATAAGATGATTTCCCAGCTTCCAAACTCCTCTGAACTTTTACAATATCGTCAGATGATCTTATCATATAAAATGGTAGTAACATAAGATAAGCCCTGAGTGACCATGCCGTTTTACTTAACTATCTAGCATTATTATATTTAGTTAAGAAATAAAGACCCAGTGAAACAAAGAGAAAACACAAAAAGAGGCCCCATACTTGCTCCAGTGTAACGTTTTCGGTCTGTTGCATGCCAAGAAAGAGTAGTCCACATGTACATCAAGGAGCACATTACACTTAGTCTGTTTGGCAATTGACATTACACGATAACTGAATGAACACTCATATCATCATCCTAAGTATACCACTAATTCTAATTAGCATTTTATAGGAATTAATATAGGACCATCTAGTTCTCTTTGAGTTACATAAAATTAAAAAAGAGCATATGTCATTTTTATAGTCACGTGTTCTACTTTTTACCCTTAACTAGTAGAATAGACTTGAAATACTTTAGAGCGTATCTCTTTAGTGTAGATCAATCGACCTCTTAGAATTAGCCTGAACGAGGGCGTGGATTTGACCATCTTTTCAACCTCTGTGGTGTGATAATTCCTTGATCGCCGTGTCTCTAGCTAGGTGACCTCTAGGTTTGGAGATTCTATCTTTTTACCCGATTTGTCAAATTCTTCATATTCCATATGACTACCAATCTAAATGAGAACAACTCTTTATCTACCGGATATGTCAATTTCCCATATTTCAAATTATTACCAAATAAGCACAAATTGCTTTCTACCAAATTTGTCAATTTTCCATATCTCAAATGACTACCAAATGAGCACAAACTTATATGATCGACCATTTTAGCAAATATTGTCATCCATTTCCATTGGTGCTAGAAAACTAGCTCACCCGAAGGTCAAACCAGATTCATAATGTACCCGTGTCCAAACATACCAAATAAGACATGGGAGCACACACTCCGTGCTGTTTTATAGGTGACCACTAGTCCCTTAGAATAAACTTAAGATGTGAGTCCAATTACCAGTACAAGCTCAAAAATACTTACACTAAAAACTCTCATAAGTCAACAAAAATTCCAGCAAAAGTTGCAATCAAGTCTAGTGACAGAAGTCTCAAAAGTCAAAGACAAAAAAAGTTAATCTCAAACAAATTCAAATCTAGTGTCAAAATTTTCAATAAGTCAAAGACAAAAACATATGATCTCAAATAGATACAAATCCAATCTCAAAAATTCAGAACACAAAAATTTCCAGTCCAAGTTGCAATTAAAATTGCAGAGTAGTCATTTTTCATTTCTCAGAAATTTACAATTCAAATTCCAGAGTAGTCATTTGTCCTTTCTCAGATGAGTTAATCCACAGTTACATTGTCTTCTTACCTCTTGGAACGATCCTTTCATTCACTTTGGTGAGTGAGAGAGGCACACAGGTCTCCAATGTCTTCTAACACCATAGAACCTTCTACTCCACTCCATTTATCACCCTCGTTCAGCATCTAAAACTTCGGGGAATGTACACTAAGTTTATACGGTCACAAAAGTATTTTGTTTCTATGGTATTAGTTTTGCTTAATTAATAGAGCTTGCTACTTTAAAGAGGGCAAAACTCGTCAATATAACTCAAATTAACAAGCCAAGTAAAACATGATAAACATTCTCCACACTAGAGAAATTGTTAGAAGTTAAGTTACTTCTAGAGTAACAGTGTCCAGTCTATGTCCAGTCCTTCTACTTGGATCACATTTGGGTCAGACCCCAACATTTTCAAAATATTTAAAAAAAAAATACTTGTTTTCAAAACTCATTTCAAATGTTTTCGAAAACTCAAGTTTTGCATTCATCATAGCATCACATCTAGGACATGAATTTGCATTCTAGGTGTCATATATTTGTCACTAACCATTTCAGTTGACTGCTTTGTCATTCATCTTCCAGATTCATCCAAAGTGGGGGCTTTCTCATAAGGTCTCATATTCTTGTAAAAAAAATTTGGCAGTTTCAAAATCAATCAAAAATTTCCCAGCCCTTTTCGTGAAATAAAATTTTACGATTTTCAAATTCAACTTATTTCGAAATAAAATTTTGAAATTCATCCTGGTCGGCAGAACTTGATATGCATTTTGAGTTCTTAAAATAAAATTTTCTGAACTTCCCTTTTTGCGAAATAAAATTTTGCGATTTTCAAATCAATTCGTCGGCAGGCCTTGACATGCATTTTGAGTTCTTAAAATAAAATTTTCTGAACTTACCTTTTTGCGAAATAAAATTTTGCAAATCCTTGTTTGTAAAATCAGATTTTACATTCTAATCCCTTTTCAAAATAAAATTTTGAATTTCTCGGTTGGCGGGCCCTGACACGCATTCGAGCTTGTGCAATCAAATTTTGCAGGTTCACTCTTAAGTAGAGCTGTTCAAATGCGGGCTTGGGTTGGACATGGGCCGGGCTGTGAAGGAAAAAGTTGCCCTTTAAGACCTTAGTGGCCGGGCCGGGCCTTAATTATGGGCCAATTATCCTTGCCCTTGCCCGCCCTTTAGTCAAAAGTCGGGCAGCCCATGGGCTAATGGGTCGTAACACGAAACTTCAATTTAGATGTTTTATTAATTAAAATATAAGAGTACCCAATATATAAATATTTTCGTTATATTTTAACCTTTATAGTTTACGTATTATTTTAGTGTTCCAAATCCATATAAAATTGATACAATTTTCTTTGAAAATGTCTTTTTCTAAGAGTGAAAGTAAAGGTTTAAATAGTAAATGGGCCTAATGGGCCGGCCCACGGGATTTTCTTGTTGTCCATACCCGCCCATTTAACTTGGCGGGTTGGGTTTGGCCCGCCCTTTTAATTTTTCGGGTAAAAAGTACTTGTCCAAGCCCACGTAATAAGCGGGCTGGACGGGCTGGCCTAATGGGCGAGATGACCCATGAACAGCTATACTCTTAAGTGAAACAAAGTTTTGCTTTACCAGATTCCAGACCGGCGAAACAAAGTATTGTCATACCAGTTTCCAGATTGGTGAAACAAAATTTTACCAGCTCCATTCCAGATTGACAAAACAAAGTTTTGTCATGCCAGTTCCAGACCATCTAAACAAAGTTTGTCTATACCAGTTCCAGACCAGTGAAACAAAGTTTCACTATGCCAGTTTCAAACCAACGAAACAAAGTTTTGTTGCACCAGTTCCAGCTTCATTTCAGATTAGTAAAACAAAGTTTTGCTAAGCGAGTTCCAGATTCCAGCTACTCCAGACAGGTAACATAAGAGGCCCATGTATGTTTCTTATCCTTTATCTGTCCCGACCGGACTACTTTGACTTTCGTCTTACTCAGACTCAGTCAAAGTGGGGGCTTCTTTAGACACCTCAAAGTTGTTTACTGGCCTTATGGGTACCCGATGATGAGGCTAAACTTAAATGACTAAATGAAAATTAACAATGTTATAATTAAAGGCTCTTTACGCTTATTTCTCAAAAAGTTACTAAAAATGACATAAAACCATTTATATCCATTTTCTCCAAATTAACACACTATTCGTAACCAAACCTTACCATTAGTTACCCGTTTTTTATTAATGGGCCCAACAAATTAAGGCAAACCACCTTATTACCCATATTACATGACTAAAGCCCACTTATGGCATTGTTACTCGTAAGCACGTGAATTAAACTAAATGTTGACAAGATAAATGTTACTTTGATTCCTAATCACATTGGTGTACGACTAGAGGATTTGCGTGTAACTCTAATACCCATTATAAAAATATAGGCAGAGATAAGAAGTTGGGCAATGAAGATAAAGTTGTAGCATTGGAATTTGGAAACAATAACAAATTCAAGCTTCCAAGTTTGTGTAGACATCAGCCACAAATTATTATAAATAGACGGGCACCCTTGGAAAAGAAAGGACAGACAACAATATTCTCCAGAGAACGACCAGACAGAAATACAAAGACCCGTATAGTCTCATTCATCGTCTCAAATATAATACCCCAGTTTCAAATCAAACCATACATTAAATCGTCTCAATTCCATATAAGCGCATAAGAGCCAATAATTTACGACAAAGTCAAAATTCATTAATAGTCAACATTCACATAGGCCTGTGGGTACCAATATCAAATAAGTTTTCTTTACTCTTTTATTTCATCTTTTCTTTATTTCTTATTTATCGTATAATTGTATAAAAACTAACTTATTTAACTTGTCTTAGTATATAATTTGTATCGTTTTTATTTTGCAACTCTTTTTATTGTCAATTTTCGTCAAATATATAATATTACAAATAAATAGTAGAGGCCGTCAGTTTGATGGGCGGTCTGGGTGCCTAACACCTTCCCTGACCGTACCTTTACCCCCGAATCCGCAATCTTTGGTTCAGGCCGGGGTGACGGATCAGTCCCCATTCCAGGGATCAAAAGGGGTTTTTTCCGTTAAAATTGTTTTTGTATGTTTTTTTATAAAACCTACTGGCGACTCCATATTATTAATTTATTTTCAAAAAAGGAGATTTTTTCAGGAATCTCACTGTTATGAACTTCGAATTTGTGGATTTGCTGCTAAAATTGTTTACATTTCGAGTTCGAATCGATTCTTTGTTGTTATATTAAGCTGGATTTTGTTGTCCTGCTCCTGAAATTGTGTACATTTGAAGTTGTTACTTAAGCTGCATATCATCGTCTTACAGCAGAATTTGTTCACATTTCGTTTCTAAACAATGCATATTTAGTCTAGTATATGCGCTGCGTTTCAAGCTCTTCAACATCTGCTTTATACAATAGTTTGCGTTTCTATTTTCACCTGTGTTAAAATATCAGTCAATGCATTCAAAGATATGGGGCGAAACACTGTTGCAATGATTAAAAAACCACCTGTAAAAAAACCACCAATAAAAGGAGGTAGATCAGTGAAAGATTATTTCCCACCAAAACCAACAAATTCAAGCGTAAATGATGCTGTTGACCAAAGTACTTTGAGTAAGAAAATATGGATAGCTTCGTCTGTTTTTGCCTTTCATCCCTTACCCCAAAATAATGATAGACTACAATAACCATGTCAGTACATGAAGTACCCTTGTAGGCGCATGGAAAAGCGATCTATGTGCATTAAACAACCTTATACATGCATACAGTATGTTGAGTTTATTGTACACATAGAATGTGCTTTCTCTAAACTTGGATGGAATACCTTTACTACATGCTTCTAATCCTGTCCTTCTAAGTTGAGTTTATCTTACTGTTTTTCTGAATTCTAGACCTTAATGTGATAATTTCAAATGACGGAATGCTTGTACTCTTATCCTTACTAGTTTCTATTTCTGCTTTTTTTTTCATTCTAGAGTCCAATTTGTGATGCTTGTAGGTCATTCTCTAGTTTCTACCTTACTGGTCAATTACTTACACATAGCCAAGTTGTGGGGTAATATCCGTATAATACCCTTAAATTATAGGACTATAACGTAAATTTAATATGCAATTTATTGTCATAAACGAAAAACAACAATGAAACGATAAAGCATTAGAAATAACCTTGGGTCCTTTGAGATGCGGCCTAAGAACAGAAATCAAAGTAGATTTCCTCCTAATCGTTGCACCCAAGACCGTCTGAGACTATGCCCTTGTGCTAGAAATGTATTCTCTAATTGCCTTGCAATATTGAGAGAATTGATGTGTGTTTTAGATGTGAGATCTGAGTTTTTCAGAGAGAGTTGCTCTTCAAAACCCTAGTTTTGTTTCAAATGAATGATCATTAGGTTACAAAAGAGAGAGTGCCTCTCTTTTGTTGCTCGGCCAACCGTGAGCTTACATGGGGAAGTGGGCTTCCACTTCCTCTTAATTTTAACTCGTGGTCCGGCTCGAAAAATGCTAAATGTATATGACACGCTTTTATTATAAATCGTCTTCGGTTATCGGTTATTAAAAATATCAACTAGTAACATGACTCAGTCGATATATTAATACTTGTCCGACAATGACAATATTGTATAATTATATCAATATACATTAATTAAATATAATCGTTTATATTTAATTTACGAATTAACCGCTTAATTCGTCTTAGCCATTATTATTTAATCCATATTAAATAATCATCTCAACATCGCGTTTGACTAATTATTAGTCAATGACTCCGACTAACTGCTTAGTCAACTTTGGCATCAACATGACTGTATTTTCATACCGTCACATCTCTCAAACGTATCCTATAGGTGTGACTGTTAGGGACCGTTGATCACCGCCATCGTATGACAATAACGTCAAACTTATCTAGCAAGCCAACCGTTATTGATAAACGTGGACCAACTGATTATCATACAAAAGTATACCCTTTGATCCTTTAAGAGATTTATAAGTCCTTGCACTAACTGTAAAAGACACCAGCCCCAACAAGCTCCCACTTGTCCGTACAAGTGTATGTGCAATGACGTTATCCGCACTAACTGGAGGACACAGCTCCAACAAACTCCCACTTGTCCGTACAAGTGTATGTGCGATAACCGATTCTCATATTCATTTAAAATTTCTCACACTCAATGTAAAACAATTTGCAGATCCGGATCCGCAAAGGTCGTATTTTACAATCGATCTGTATCAAGAGTGGTTTCCCCGACTAGAGAGTAACTTAACTGATAAAACGAATCCGTATCCGAGCATGGCCATGCATTTCGATTCTGACTCCTCGAGTGGCCCGAGAAATATCGAGTACCGATAAAGGCTGAATATTTCCTTCAACTCGACTCCTTCCGATCTAAGCACAAAGCATGAAATGACCGAGAAAAAATCTACTTGGCCCCTGTTACGGATGACCGTGAGAAAGAAACCAAAGTCACCCAAAATCTGCCTTAGTCTCAAGAGACAGTCGATAGTCAAAAGAATCGACTCTTAGGATCACCATGGAGGTCCTATCCACGACCTGGCACCGAATGTTATAAAACATTTAGGACTCCACGTCGATGTCACAATTGTGTCCTACGAGATATCCGTATAACTCGCCTCTGTGATTGGTCAGTCAACCGTTTGACTTATGGCTCGTTGAACCCACCATCAACCAACGTCACAAAATAATTGCCAGAGTTATCAGCTCATGTGGGCAATTAAGGACTGAAAAATATAATGTTTGTTCAGTTCACTTTGTGGTGTTCAAAATTGTCGTACAATTCCACATGAAAAACAAAATATATAAATATCAAAACGATGATGTCGTATAGAGTACAAAAGAAAATGAATCTAATCCATAAAAGAGTACTACAACTCAGGAACACGTTTAATTCCCATGGAATTAACATGCCCTTCATGCTTATCTTGTCGTAATGGTTTAGTGAGAGGATCTGCTATATTATCATCTGTAGCAATCTTTTCTATCACTACTTCCTTTTGCTCCACGTAATCTCGGATTAGATGAGCTTTCCGTTGTACATGCCTAGACTTGTTGCTAGACTTGGGCTCCTTAGCCTGGAAGATGGCACCTCTATTGTCACAATAGATGGTGATCGGGTCATTCGAACTAGGCACTACAGATAGTCCTTGTAAGAATTGACGCATCCATATCGCTTCCTTTGCAGCTTCAGACGCGGCATAGTACTCGGACTCAGTCGTAGAATCTGCTGTAACACTTTGTTTGGAACTCTTCCGGTGATCTGCAGCGCCATTAAGAGTAAAAACGAATCCAGACCGAGATTTCGAGTCATCTCGATCCGTTTGGAAGCTAGCATCTGCACAGAACCGGTTGCGCATAGCTTTTGTTTCGCCTCAATAAGTCAATTCCCAATCTTTAGTCCTCCGTAGGTACTTAAGAATGTTCTTGTGACCATCCAATGTGATTCACCTGGATCTTTGTTGGAATCGACTTGTCATACTCAATGCATATGCCACGTCCGGACGTGTGCATATCATGGCATACATGATTGATCCTATAGCCGAGGCATAAGGAATCCGTGTCATGCGCTCTTTCTCTTCCGGTGTCTCGGTGCCGAGACTTGCTCAAATGCACCCCCGGAGCCATAGGAAGAAACCCCTTTTTGGAGTTAGTCATGCTGAATCTCTCTAGGATTTTGTCTATGTAAGACTCCTGACTGAGAGATAACATCCGACGTGATCTATCTCGATAGATACGGATGCCCAAAATTCTTTGTGCCTCACCCAGATCTTTCATCTGGAAATGGTTCTTAGACCATACTTTCACCGAAGTTAAGAGAGGTATGTCATTCCCAATCAGGAGTATGTCATCGACATACAATATTAGGAAGACAATCTTGCTCCCACTCGACTTGATATATAGACATGGTTCCTCGACTGATCGAGTAAATCCATTTTCTTTTATCACTTGGTCGAAGCGATGATTCCAACTCCGAGATGCTTGCTTAAGTCCATAAATGGAACCCTTAAGTTTGCACACTTTCTTAGGATGTTCTGGATCGATGAAACCTTCGGGTTGTACCATGTACAACTCTTCCTCCAAAAAGCCGTTTAAGAAGGCGGTTTTCACATCCATCTGCCAAATTTCATAGTCATGAAAAGCGGCAATCGCTAAGATAATCCGAATGGAACGCAGCATGACAACGGGTGCAAAAATTTCATCGTAGTGCAAACCTGGCACTTGGGTGAAACCTTTAGCAACTAGTCGTGCTTTATAGATATCTTGTTGACCTTCCACAGAATGCTTTATCTTGTAAAGCCATTTGCATTGAAGGGGACGAACCTTAGCAGGTAAGTCAACAAGATCACACACGTTGTTCTCATACATGGAGTCCATCTCGGATTGCATGGCCTCAAGCCATAGCTTTGAGTCAGAACTGGTCATGGCACCTTTATAGGTTGCGGGTTCACTACTCGTTAAGAGTAGAATGTCATCTATGTCATGTTCCTCGACCATACCAATGTATCTGTCCGGAGGAATAGAGACTCTTCCCGACCTCCTAGGTTCTTGGGAATATTTACGCAGCCGGGATTGAAGGAACTGGTTCCTCCAATGGTTGCTCGGCA
This sequence comes from Silene latifolia, assembly GCF_048544455.1. Classification (NCBI taxonomy): domain Eukaryota; kingdom Viridiplantae; phylum Streptophyta; class Magnoliopsida; order Caryophyllales; family Caryophyllaceae; genus Silene; species Silene latifolia. Next base: position 119,587,950 of record NC_133531.1, read on the forward strand.
CTTGGTTCCGGAATCTCGACGATTCGAAGGTTCTATCACTCTTTGCATTCTCGAGAAATTCCTTCTCTAAGAATGTCGCACTAGCCGCAACAAATACACGTTGTTCGGTTGGCGAATAAAAGTAATGACCAAGCGTTCCTTTAGGATAACCTATAAAGTATGTCTTGACCGATCGCGGGCCGAGCTTATCCTCGTGTCTCCACTTGACATAAGCCTCGCAGCCCCAAACCCGTATAAAGGACAAGTTAGGGACCGTTCCCTTCCATAGTTCATATGGAGTCTTGTCAATGACTTTAGACGGACTTTGTTAAGTATTAGAGCGGTCGACAAAAGAGCATAACCCCATAATGAGTCGGGCAACACGGTGTGACTCATCATGGATCGAACCATATCAAGTAGTGTTCGATTTCTCCGTTCGGACACACCATTCATTTGAGGTGTTCCAGGTGGAGTTAAGCGTAAGGCAATCCCACGATCCTTAAGGTGTTGATCAAACTCGTGAGAAAGATACTCGCCACCACGATCCGAACGTAGTGTTTTAATCTTTCTACCCAGTGAGGTTGTACCCTATTCTCGGTATTCATTGAATTTCTCAAAGGATTCACTTTTGTGCTTCATTAAGTAGACATAGCCATATCTACTCAAATCGTCCATGAAAGTGATGAAATACCTATAGCCTTCTCGTGCGGTGATTGACATAGGTCCACATACATCCGTGTGTATGAGTCCTAATAGGTCAGCAGCGCGCATTCCAACACCTTTGAAGGAAATTCGAGTCATCTTACCGATGAGACATGATTCACACGTGCCAAATGATTGAAAATCAAAGGCCGAGATAGCTCCATTCTTCATGAGCTGTTTTACGCGTTTCTCATTAATGTGTCCCATACGGCAGTGCCATAGGTATGTTTGATCTTTGTCGCCAACCTTTAACTTTTTATTCATTACGTGTAATATTTCGGTGGTCTGATCTAAAACATAAATTCCATTCATGGAGAGCGCCTTGTCAGTAAATCATATCGTGTAATGAGAAAATGCAAGAATTATTCTCTATTACAAATGAAAAACCAAGTTTGTCAAGTGCAGAAACTGAAATAATGTTCTTAGAAAGACTGGGTACATAATAGCAGTTATATAAAAATAACTCAAATCCGCTAGGAAGCTGGATCACGTATGTTCCCCTCGAGACGGCAGCCACTCGTGCTCCATTCCCGACACGCAGGTCCACCTCACCCTTTACGAGGGGTTCGATGTTTCGGAGCCCCTGCACATGATTACACAGATGAGAACCACAACCAGTATCTAGTACCCAAGTTCCGTAACTTGCGTGGTTAATCTCAATCATATGAATAAAAGTAGAAGAAGAAGACATTCCAACAGGTTTAACGCGACCTGCCTTTATGTCCTCATGGTATACGGGACATGTACGCCTCCAATGCCCAAACTTGTGGCAATGGTGACACTCCATGTTACCATCCTTGCTCTTTGTCGCGCCTGATGAGTTGCTCGACTCACCAGGCCCACTCTTACCTGAACCCGACTTCTTAAACTTCGCCTTACCTCTCGCTAGGAGTGCCCGAGCTTTGCCCTTACCCTTGCCCTTGTTTGACACAACGAGAACATCCTGTTTAAGGCTCCCACTAAACTTCATGTCCTTCTCGGTCTGTACGAGAAGGGAGTGTAGTGCGTGAGGACTTTTCTTCAAATCATTCATATATCAATTGGCTCTAAAGGGCGCAAAACCATCGTGGAGTGAATGAAGCATGCGGTCAATCACAATGTTCTCGCTGATTTTACAATCAAGCGTCTCCAGTTTCTCAACATTCTCAATCATGCTGAGAATGTATGGGCTAACCGGTTGGCCCTTCTGGAGTTTCGCCTAAAAGAAACGAGTGGTAAGCTCATAGGTCACGATTCTCGGTGCTTTCGAGAATTCCCTAGTGAGTGTGGTGAAAATCTTGTTTGCACCCTGGGCTATGAAGCGTTTCTGCAAATTGGGTTCCATTGCAAAAATGAGTACGTTTTTAATCGCACCCGCTTCCATGACGAAATCGCTATACTTGGCGAGCTCGTTAGCATTAGCAGTGGGACCTGGGCTTGGCGGGATGGGCTCAGTCAGATATTTGAGCTTCCGTCGAAATGGCGCATTCCGTAATGCCGCCTCCCATTCCGCGAAGTTTGATCCATCATTCTTCAGTCGAGTAGACTGATTCATCTGATTCATGAAGATCCGAAGCCAGGACTCACGGTCCAATGTGGCACTTGGCATTGGGTCGTTAAAAGGACCAGCCATTTCGTTATTAGCAGTTAAAATGTTCGTGTTCTACACTGAAACAGAAAGGAAAACAAAAACGAAATAAGCAACTCATCGAGGTGATTTAAGTCTATTTAAAATATATTTTAACGTGTAGACTCTCGCACTTGCATAATTGATCTCCCTCAAGAATAATACAAGTGATCCCAAGACTCAATTTCCGTAAATTGATAATCCAACTGTTTAGCTAGTTCTTCCGTAAGAACTCTTGGTCGATAGATTTCCGTAAATCCTATCTAAAGTCCACCACAATCACAGGATCGTACGAGTGACCATAGTGTTGAGATAAAATAGGTCAATCAGTTCCAACTTACCCGACGTAGAAGGGGTCATATTATGCCTACCGACGAAGAAGGGACTCATTGGAGTTTAACCTATAAAGACTATTCTCAATTTTGGTTTATACGAGGAAGATCCCATCAACTTAGTTTTAATTCATTTTAAGTGAACGAAAAATCTAGCAACTGCGTGAATGAATTAATTTGGGTGATGGCTTAAAATGGTCGTGTGACATAAGAATGTCATAGAAAACTAACGCGTGACCTCTACATGAGTCAGTTTTCATACAAATATTAGGTGGTTTGGTTTTTAGGCGGAATATGATGCAAATTATCGTTACGAAAAATAAATAAAAGAATGCAATACGTAAATAAAATTCCTAGTGTGGCCTATCCTAATAAAAAGGACATAAAACAACTTTGGAATCCACCGTTGGACCCGGGAAGCTTGTCTTGATGTTCCATCTTGATCCATGTAGCGGGAGTGAGCATCCGATTCTCCATCTTTGGTCTTCTCAAAAATTACAATTAAAATTTACAAAATATAAACCTATTTACATTCTAAATAAAACTGTAATTACAAGTGAAAAATCCAAAACGGAGATACGAGATCTCAAAATACAACCAAGACCGTGCTCCATCATTACGGTAACACGTTCTACTAAGGCCACACTAAGTTACAACCGTTTGTAAAAATAAATAAATACGTAATGTAAGCATTCAAAACATACAAAATAACGATAAAAAAATGCATCAACTAAAATAAAATTTATTCGTGACATAATTCCGTAATTATGTTAAATTTATCCAAACCACCAAAGATAATTAAAATTATGTGATAAAACCGCTTCTATCAGTTTAATTTTAATTCATCATAATCCGTTACTTTAAATGCTTTAAAATAACTAAATGGTACGTGAGTGAACCGTTTCACTATTAAGCGAATGCATAAAATCCGTATTATGCACATAATATGGCCGAAATTTTTTTTTTTTTTTTATATCTTTATGCTGCAAATGCCGAGTGCAGCAAAAAGGAACAAAACGAGAAAAAAAATTTTAAACGGCTTAAAACAGAAACGGCCGAGAAGAAAATTAAAACAAAACAATTTTTTCTTCACGTCTGACCGTGAACAGTACCAACATTTTTTTTTTTTTTATAAAATAACCTGCTGATGCCGAGAGCATTAAAGAGCAAAAAAAAAATTTTGCGGCTCAAAACGTGAGCATCAACAAGCCAAAACAACATCGATTTGATAAAAACCAATTGCAATATCACCTAATCCGTATAGAAATGAATTTACAATTGATAAATCTTTAACATATTGCAATGAATATCGATTACAAAACAATATGCAAAGATCAAATCGAAACCAAAACAAACAACAACATAAACCGTGTATTCAAGGCACGGTTTCCAAGACACAAAACCGCAACAGCCAAAAAAAAATGCCGTGGAGAAAAAAAATGGCTGCCGCACGAAATTTTATGCACAAATTTATCGATTCAAATTCGTTTGATGAAAAACACATATAAAAATTTACGTGGCCTCGCTCTGAAACCACTTGTGGGGTAATATCCGTATAATACCCTTAAATTATAGGACTATAACGTAAATTTAATATGCAATTTATTGTCATAAACGAAAAACAACAATGAAACGATAAAGCATTAGAAATAACCTTGGGTCCTTTGAGATGCGGCCTAAGAACAGAAATCAAAGTAGATTTCCTCCTAATCGTTGCACCCAAGACCGTCTGAGACTATGCCCTTGTGCTAGAAATGTATTCTCTAATTGCCTTGCAATATTGAGAGAATTGATGTGTGTTTTAGATGTGAGATCTGAGTTTTTCAGAGAGAGTTGCTCTTCAAAACCCTAGTTTTGTTTCAAATGAATGATCATTAGGTTACAAAAGAGAGAGTGCCTCTCTTTTGTTGCTCGGCCAACCGTGAGCTTACATGGGGAAGTGGGCTTCCACTTCCTCTTAATTTTAACTCGTGGTCCGGCTCGAAAAATGCTAAATGTATATGACACGCTTTTATTATAAATCGTCTTCGGTTATCGGTTATTAAAAATATCAACTAGTAACATGACTCAGTCGATATATTAATACTTGTCCGACAATGACAATATTGTATAATTATATCAATATACATTAATTAAATATAATCGTTTATATTTAATTTACGAATTAACCGCTTAATTCGTCTTAGCCATTATTATTTAATCCGTATTAAATAATCATCTCAACATCTCGTTTGACTAATTATTAGTCAATGACTCCGACTAACTGCTTAGTCAACTTTGGCATCAACATGACTGTATTTTCATACCGTCACATCTCTCAAACGTATCCTATAGGTGTGACTTTTAGGGACCAGTTGATCACCGCCATCTGTATGACAATAACGTCAAACTTATCTAGCAAGCCAACCGTTATTGATAAACGTGGACCAACTGATTATCATACAAAAGTATACCCTTTGATCCTTTTAGAGATTTATAAGTCCTTGCACTAACTGTAAAGGACACCAGCCCCAACACAAGTATGGTCAATTGGTGCAAGGGGTGGGTAGTCAATATTCTTGCAGAAGATAAAGCACTTTTTGCTGAGAATTACGTAAGAGAAAAAAAAGAGGCTATGAGTTTCTCATTTGATCCCTTTGTCAAACCGTTATCAAGCCCAACTTGATGATGTTTTCAATAATCAAGATCTAATGAAAAACATATTTAACCGAGTTAATTGTTACCAAAATAAGGCAAACATGGCGTTGGTCTGTAGAAATTGGTCTTGGCTTTTCCTCACACACCCAAGTGCACCTCGCATTGTATTTGCACATGGGCTTTCTCTACGTAGCAATGATATCAACGGTGTAAGAATTATTAGTAGGGGTCCTACAATAATTTAGAAAAGATGCAAATGCTTTATGACCTAATATTTGGCAGCTAAACTGCTCCTGCATTATCACCAAGAGAAAAATCCTTTCCAAAGAGAACACCTTAACGCTCTTGATGATACTGAACGCGCACACGTGAATGAGTTGCTTCAGGCTTTAGCTACGCCATCTCCAGCACGTGACATAGCAGTTGCCATTTCAACAGAGTTAACAACTCGGGCAACTTTAACTTATTTAGATTTACCTTACTTGCTCGAAATATAACTCAACTTCTCAAGTTTGTACCACTTTTTGGCATTTTAATGTTTGTGTATTTAGGCCTTTAACCGTTCAGGTGTTAAAGTTGTCGTATTTTCAGTCTTTCATAGTACTCTTGTATAATTACATGTATTAAGCCACCCTTGTATAATTATGTAGTCGGTTGTTTTACATTTTGGATGTTGTCAAACTTTGTCATATATGGATGATATGTTTTATTAATGAAATTTCTTTTCCTTATTTTGTCAATCATCGAGCTTATATTGTTTTATAATTACATGTTTAATTGTTAACGTAGAGGGTTTGGGGTCCAATACACTTCTGAATTCATAAAGCAGCCTTGTAGATGCATCAAAAAGCAATCTATGTGTATTTAATAACCCTGTATATGCATGAAATAAGCTGCCTTCCTGACGCTAAATAATTTGACAGATAATCCTCCCAAAGCAAGTACTACAGTAGCAGACCCAGAACATATTCCTCCACGTCGACGGAGTGCGCGTATCCAACCAAAAGCTACCAAGCAAGTTACATCAGATTTGCCTTCTAGTAACAACAATGGTGAGGGTTTACCCTTTCTTGTCCCTTTTTAGGATTTCCGGTCCCTGCCGTTTGTTCCAATAATAATGGTGATTTAGGGATGCAATACCCTTATGAATGCATGAAGTAGCCTTGTAGATGCATAAAAAAGCAATCCATGTGCATTACCCAACCGCGTCTTTTGGTTTTCCTCCCGTTCGAATAACAATAGCAAGGGAAAGAGTTTAGGGTTGTATTAGACGGATCCGCCGTAGCGGTCTGCCTAATCCTGCCCTAAACCCTTTCCCGTCCCATTTTAGGATACCCGGTCCCCTTTTTTTAATCCCGTCCCCAAAAAGGGTTCACTCTGCCCCTCTAGGGTGTCTTTCGGTTTTCCTCCCGTTCGAATGACAATAGCGAGGAAAAGGATTTAGGGTTGGATTAGGCGGAACTGCGGTAGCGGTCCGCCTAATCCAACCCTAAACCCTTTCCCGTTTCGTTTTAGGATACCTGGTCCCCAATTTTTAATGTCGTCCCCAAAAAGGGTTCACTCTGCCCCTCTAGGGTGTCTTTAGGTTTTCCTCCCGTTCGAATGACAATAGCGAGGAAAAGGATTTAGGGTTGGATTAGGCGGAACTGCGGTAGCGGTCCGCCTAATCCAACCCTAAACCCTTTCCCGTTTCGTTTTAGGATACCTGATCCCCAATTTTTAATGTCGTCCCCAAAAAGGGTTCACTCTGCCCCTCTAGGGTGTCTTTAGGTTTTCCTCCCGTTCGAATGACAATAGCTAGGGAAAGGGTTTAGTGTTGGATTAGGCGGATCCGCGGTAGCGGTCCGCCTAATCCAACCCTAAACCCTTTCCCGTCCCGTTTTAGGATACCCGGTCCCCTATTTTTAATCGCGTTCCCAAAAAGAGTTCACTCTGTTGCCCCTCTAGGGTGTCTTTTTGTTTTCCTCCCGTTCGAATGACAATAGCAAGGGAAAGGGATTAGGGTTGGATTAGGCAGATCCGCAGTAGTGGTCTTCCTAATCCTACCCTAAACCCTTTCCCTTCCCGTTTTAGGATACCCGGTCCCCTATTTTTAATCCCGACCCCAAAAAAGGTTCACTCTGCCCCTCTAGGGTGTCTTTAGGTTTTTCTCCCGTTCGAATGACAATAGCAAGGGAAAGGGTTTAGGGTTGGATTAGGTGGATCCGCGGTAGCGGTCCGACTAATCCAACCCTAATCTCTTTCCCGTTCTGTTTTAGGATACCTGGTCCCCTATTTTAACCCCGTCCCCAAAAAGGGTTCACTCTGCCTCTCTAGGGTGTCTTTAGGTTTTCCTCCCGTTCGAACGACAATAGCAAGGGAAAGGGTTTAGGGTTGGATTAGGTGGATCCGCGGTAGCGGTCCGCCTAATCCGACCCTATACCATTTCCCGTCCTGTTTTAGGATACCAGGTCCCTTATTTTTAATCCCGTCCTCAAAAAGGGTTTACTCTGCCCCTCTAGGGTGTCTTTTGGTTTTCCTCCCGTTCGAATGACAATAGCATCCCATCCCGTTTTAGGATACTCGGTCCTTGTCGTTTGTTCCAATAATAATGGTCAGGGTTTGGGGTCCAATAGACTTAAGAACGCATGACGTAGCCTTGTAGATGCATAAAAAAACTATCTATGTGCATTAAACAACCTTGTATATGTATGAAATAAGATGCCTTCCTGATGCTAACTACTTTGACTGATAATCCTCCCAATGCAAGTACTATAGCAGCAGAACGAGAACAAATTCCAACGCGTCGGCGGAATCCGCGTATGCAAGCCAAGGTTCACGAGGAAGTCCCACAAGATTTACCTCCTAGCAACAACAAGAGGAAGGCTCCAGAAACAAGAAAAGGGCCAAGGCAAACTGCAAAAAAAAAAAAAAATCGTTCTGACAAGTATAAGCCTCTCCTCGCTCGTATGAGTCCTTCCTTGATCACTTGTTTGATTAAGTTGGACCCATCCGAAAAGAAAATTGAAGCCATCCACAGTATGGGGTTTGGAGGTTTGTTACAGCCGAAGTCAGAAGAAATCAATGGCCATTTAGCCAGATGGATTGTCGAGACGTTTAATCCGTTCTACTGTTCATTGATGAACCAGAATCTTGTTAGCTCGGATGAGGATGTCCATGTTGCAACTGGACTTTCTATGGGATCAATTGACGTTCTTCCAGTTGCAATGTACTGTAAAGAAAAGGAGTACACAAAGGCTATCAAAAGATTTAAAGATCAATTTCCGACCTCAGATATTACCAAAAGGGATCTCTTAGAAAAGATGATGGAGTAGCGGGATGGTGGAGACGATTTCAAGAGGAATTTCCTCATCTATGTCGTCAATGTTCTGTTGATGGGGGTAGTAGGTGATCATCCCAGCCCTCGGATCTTAAGCTCCCTTTGAAAGCTGTCTAATATCCTTCACATGAATTGGTGCAAATTTGCACGGTCCCATATGATATCCAACGGCATGTCGTGGAAGGCGACTGTAGCTAAATCCCCTAAGATATATTTTATGGGACCGATTCTTATTTTCCAGATCATCTACTTGGATCGAGTTGTTTTCATAAAGAGGACAGTGCCTCGATCATTTCCCTTGTTAGCGAATTGGACAGATGAGAAGATAAGAGAAAGGGTTAAGTTGGAGAAGCATAAGGGGGCTTTGGAAAGGGGTCTGTTGAACCCATATTTGTTTATGTTGCACCTAAACCTGAAGCTCAACGTCAACCTTAACCTGAACCTGAACCTAAAACTGAAACTGAACCTGAACGTCACCCTCAAGCTGAAGCTGAACCTTAACTTGAAGCTGAACTAGTTGATGAGAAGAAAGAATCCATCAAAGTTTTGGCGGGCACAGCCATTCGACTTGCAGACATTTATGGTGAGTTTACCAAAGTAGTTACAAATGCTAAGTGTAAGGCTCCTGGTTTCCCGACTGTCACCCAAATGTCAAATTTAGCCGATTCTTTATTTGAAGGCTTCTCCCTTTCACAGCAGAGTAGAGAAGAAGGTGAAAGGGAAGGTGTTGAATGTGAAAGAGAGGGTGTTACCGAGGCTGCTGAGGATTTAGGTGTTCCTTCAAGTTATGATAAGGTGGAGCAAGCGGAGAAGATGGAGGAGGATGAAGTGGAGGAGGACAAGGAGAAAGTTTAGTATGAAATAAAGGAGAGAAAGGAGGAGGGGGCAGTGGATGAGGAGTTGAAGAAGGATGAGGGTAAAGTGGAGGAGGAGTTGGAGAAGGAGGAGGTTAACATGAGTTGTTTAGATGTTGTGTTTCTAGGCAATCCCTCTGTCATGGCTGAATTAGAAGGACTCATTAATGATGCATACACTCATGTTGCCAAGGTGTTTGATTCACATCATGAAAATATGTTGAAGGAAAAAATGGAAAAGGCGCTTATGGAAGGACCATCTTTCAGCCATTTTAGTGGTGATGATGCACCATATACCTCTCAAGAGTTCGTTGAGTCGAGGTTGGTGCCTGGTTTAAGTGTTCCTCATGCAAGCACATCAACTACGCCACCTGTTCTAGTAGTTCGTCATTTATCGCCAATATCGCCAATTCTAATCTCGTCCCAACCATCCCAACCATCGCTTTTAGTTATCTCCTCTCAAGTATCATTGGATGAATCACCAACCGCGCCCTCTTCTCCCCTAGTAGAAGAGTGCCCAACTGAGACTCTGCAAACTAAGAGGGTGCTCCGTAAGAGGTGTGTTGAGGTCGTGGATGTTTACTGGTCGCCTTTCCTTATCAGAAACGTGGACATTGTTCGTGACTTGAGTCAGTCGAAAAGACTAGTAGGAGACTATGCATTTTCAGAGGACTTAGATGAAGAGTACATATCACTCTCCTATATTTTTTTTTATCTTATCTTATTCAGCATATATGTATTATATTTTCTTTGTCTAACACAAAGGTTTCATGTTTTCATAACTGTATAGAGAGGTTTTGTTTAGCCATGCGGGCAAGACTCTCACACGAAGTCATATGAAGAGTTTGTTTCTTGGTGGTCGAGTTCATACAGATGTTATTTCTCTGTGGTGTGATTATTTAAATGACCGAAACAAACTCAGAGATCGTAAATCCCCTTGCCGTCTATTTTTGATAGGTACAACTGACGTAAGTTTTTATCAATAAACTTATAAATGCATGAAGTAATCTTGTAGATGCATGAAACAACAATCTACGTGCATTAAACAACACTGTACATGCATGAAATAAGTGTCCAATTATTACTGGATTTTATACTCTAATACGGGTCACCTAATAATTTATTGAACAGATTGCCTCATTGGATCTCAAATTTGCAGACGTGAAGTTGGTAAGTCCTTTAAGATTCTTACATTCTCATGGCTGTTCTCAACTAAGCGTCTTTCTTTTCATTTTCGTCTATCTTTTCATTGTTGTCTTTGTTTTCATTGACGTATAGGTTCTCATTCCTATTGTTACCCCCTTGCCACTTCTTTTGTGTTACTATGTTGCAAAGAACTTGTTAGAAGTGATGCACTTGATGCCTCTGTCAACTGACTATTCTTGCCATGTTAACTCTGTGGTATGTCTTCAGATCTTGTGGCAAGAAAGTGGCTGATTTTCGTCTAATTTTTGTGAGAGATTATTTACTTGTCATTGTTTTTCCTTTATCATAAGACCTTGTTTCTTACGCTTTCAAGTAAGATTCCAAAGCTGGCGTCTGCATGGCTTTTGGTGCCTAAGTTGTATCTTCCGCACTCTGACATAGATGTGGAGCGTGATACTCGAATCTACCTCATGTGTTATATGGAGATGTACAACGGGGTTAAGGCACGCTTTGGTTCAAAGATGGGTCTAAAGGAAGTAAATCTGTATTTAAATTCACCTTTTTATCTAGTGTTTCTAACTAAGTCTCATGACAGTAGTAGCCATAAAGATGCATCAATTAGCATTGTAGTTTCATAAAATAGCCTTGTATGTGCATTAAATATGAAGGCACTGATGTTGATTTCTGTTCTTGTTATTGTTCAGAGAGTTGATGTTAAACGTTACATTGTGAGGGTTTGCAATGAAATTTTAACTTGGCAAAACAACTCTTACAAATTTCAAGTGACGGCTGCAGCAAAGGCTTTCAAGAATGGCGGTCAGATTCGGTAGTGCGAAATCTTAAGTAGCTTTGTTTTCCGTTTTTCCTTTTTTCTTTTTCCTTTTTTCTCCGTTAATCAAGGAGCTTTTATTTTCCCTTTTTCCCCTTAATCAAGTGCCACAAGATGGATATACAGATGCACACTTGATCAATTATATTCGGAAAAATCGGGCAAATAAGGAGTAAGTTGTAACTGACCATACAGCTTTTTTAAAACTTCAGTTTTTTTCCACTCTCTGCTGTTCCGTGTGTCTAATTACAACATATGCATCATTAGTGAGGTTGTTGTAGAAACGAACTGGTTGTAAGTAACCCAAGACGCGTTGCAGACTTTGGTGCCAGGAAATTGGGTAATGGATATGGTTATTGATGCTGCTGGTATTCGTACGACACTCGGAAACCCAAGTGTCGTGTATTTTGCGACAATAATAAAGGTATTCATATTCCTTATTGAGTCGATATGCTTGTTTTTGGTTTTTAAAATTACAAAGAATTTTGACAAATGTTCTCAAATTTAAAGAAATTGTCGGTAAAATGGGTTTCGAAGTCAATACATCCTACTTGACTACTTGCCCCTCAATCTAAACACAACCCAACTGGTAAGAGTATGTGGTGGATCTTTTTTAGTATGACTATGGGTACGGGGAGTTTGAGGAGCAAGTCAACACAAACCTACCTTACTATTTCTACAATGAAAATCCTAACTACTACCCCAACTTTTCCCACCAAAATCACTACATCCAATATCCACAACAACCACCCACCCAAATACCCACTTCATAATGAATTTCAATTGCCACAATACAATCACTTTCACACTTACCCACAACAAGAAAATGAACCCATTCAAAATATGATTCTCCAAATGATGGAAGACCAACAAAACTTCTTCAAACAAATGCGAGAGGAAAGCCAAAAGAGGGACAATGTTCTTCAAGGCATTGTTGCCCATGGTGAGGAATTGGAGATTCAAATTGCCAAAATAAAAGAATCCCAAGCAATCACTCCCCACCAATCCTTAAACATTGATCATGAATGTGAATTTGAAGTAGTAACCTTTGATATGGAAAATAAAAAATGGGAAGAGCCAATCTCCTTGAGCTCTTGTGAGTATGAAAGTGTGATGTTTGATGAGGAAGATATGAGGTTGAGTAAGCCAAATACTTTTAGCCTTTGTGAGTATGAGGGTGTGTCTTTTGATGTGAACATTGGAATGTTGGAGAAAGAATTGCGAGAAGCGCCCACTTATGATTCATATGAAGATAGCGATGATGACAAAACCATGAAAGAAGCTTATGAAGAATACGTGTCTCACAAAGACCTTTGGAATACGGGAGAGGAATAGACTTGTGATATCGCCTTGCTTGAGGAGCCTATCCTTGAGACATTTAAGATATCCTATCATGAAGATGAATGTCCTTTCCCTATTTCCCATGAAGACTACTTGACACCTACCATGGAGCCAATGATTGTTGAAGAGGATATGGTGGAGTTTCTCCAAAAAGTCAAATCATCATACAAAAGCTACTTGGTGGAAAAGCTCAAAGAGAAACTTGCACGTAAAGCTACTTGTGGAAATTTGGCACCCACAATGTCAACTTCTAAGGGACTCGGTCATCAAGGTCATGAGAATTCTCCTTTTACTCTTGAAGGATTGATAAATTCAAATGCTATCATCATCACCAAAGCGGAAAAAGAAGGTAGTAAGTGGAAGTCTTCGAACAACCATCAGCCATACTTCTTACCTTATAATGACAAGAATCATGGGCTAATTGGTTTCAAGCATTGCAAGTATTCAAGTGCCAAGAAGAGGAAGAAAACAATAACAAATGACAAATTCCTTTGGCCAAGCTTCGTCTTGAAGTTGAGCAAACCATACTTGTGCTTATTTGGAGCTTGTTTTCAAGCTTTTGATCTTCTATTAAGAGCCTTGAGCTCTATGGACAAGAATTTCTACAATTTGAATTAGTTTGGTGGAGTTCTATCTCAAACCACCATTTGTAAGATATTTCTTGAAATTTTACTTTGTATAATATTGTACATTTTCGCATTCTTGTTTAATTTCTTGCATGAGAGTAGTGAGAGAGAGTGTTTTCTTACATTTTTATTGAGCAAAATTTCAGAAAAAGATAAGGAGGAATAACAATTTGGTGCAAGGGTGTGACATTGCAAAGGAAAGAAAGAAAAGAAAGAGAAACAGCGAAAAGACGCTCGTCCCGAGGGCTGGACGCTCGTCCAAAGCCCTCCTCAGGGAACTGTTCAGCACTGTATTGAAATCCGAGCGGATTTGGCCAAAGACGCTCGTCCAAGAAAAAGACGCTCGTATTCTCCTCTAGACGCTCTTCATGAAAGACACCTGAAAGAAATTTTGGGGACTGTACCAGAATCCGAGCGGATTCTATAAAAGCCGCTCGTCCAAATTCAGACGCTCGTCTAAGTAACGAAACGCTCGTCTTTTGTCTACCTCAGAACAACCAAGGTTCCTGTAACGAAATCCGAGTGGATTTTCTGTAAGACGCTCGGACCACTAAGGCAAGACGCTCGTCCCGACTAGGAAGACGCTCGGACTCTTTCATTTTTCTCGGTTTATCCGCCCAGGCCCCACCCGAATCCGCTCGTCTCACCCCTCTTTTCTATAAAAACGCCCCCTTTCTCCCTCATTTCCTCACCTTATCTAACCCTAAATCACTCATCTTCATCCCCAAAACACTCTCCTCACAATAAAAGCCAACAAAACCCCAATGTCCCCAATTCAAGATGATGAATCTCAAGGGCAAGGCTAGAAACTTGTTGAATCCGCCGCTAGGAAACGCAAGGGCTCATCCTCTTCATCCCCACAAGAAATGATGCCGCCAAGGAACTTCCGCCCCATCATAAGAGGAGGGATAGAGCAACTTGAGTACTTCCCGGAGGTACTCTTCACCTCCGATGCCCACCGTAAAAAGTTTGTCAAGTTGCTAGGTAAGAACTATGAATCCACTCAGTTTATTGATACTAAGGTGTTAGAAATCCTTGGGATAAGGTACCACACCGAGATGTTCTTTGATGGTTTAGGGATTGGGAAATTATTCCATGCCCATGAGGAGACGTACCTTAGTCTCACCCTGGAATTTTTGAGTAGCCTCCGTATTGTCACGAACACTCGAACCAACGTGAACATGGAGTTCCGGTTGTGCAACCTAGACCATAGCCTCACACTTGATCAGTTTGCTCACATTTTCGGTCTTATTGTACCAACCGACTATACCGACAAACCCGCCGATTTCGATGTGGACCTACTTTGGAAGGCTATTTCCGGGAGGGATTTCATTCACCAAAAGCAATGCTATACCTTTGCTATCCAGCACCCGGTGATTCGGATCACCGAACGTTTCGTAGCCGGCACCATCAATGGGATATATGAACAAGATAGGTGCACTCTCATTGATTTAACATTCCTTGAGTCCTATCTAAACGTTCGGGGGACGAGACGATACAACTTCAATACCCCTCTTGAGGTGCTTACAAGGTTTTATGACTTTTCTCAAGGGAACACCCAACTCAAGACCTTCGTGATGGGAGGTCTAATTACTATCTTGGCTAACTTCCTTTGCCCCGTGTTCAACGCTCGTGGGACTTATGCCCCTCTTGAGGGGAGTACTTTGATTGATGAGGACGCCGTCTTCAACCACCGCCGGTGGTGTGCCTACACTCAAGGCGGGAGTGTAGAATGGTTCACAAAAGGGTGCTCCTCCATTATTCTTTCGGGGTGGAATATACCAGGTACCGACACAAGATTGAGCCCGTATTCACCTAGGCCGAGCTACCTTCTCGACATCCAAATCATCGGCAACCCCCCTCAACGGGAAGAAGCACCTCGCCAACCGCCACCACCTCGTGGGATACCGGCAAGGCCTATTCCCCCACCTTCCTGTGTGCCTATCCCACCATACCCCACTCCTTATACACAATTCGAACCACAAATCCCCAATACCCCGGGTATTCATGACTTGATGAACCTTATGAATAGAGTTGATCTCGGGGTGCATGAAGGGAGGGTCGACAACTACATGGCCCTTTATCCCCAGTACTATCAAATGGCATAACAAGGGTATATTGACCTTAATGGCCCTCGGCCCTCTTGGGCCCAACCACACCTTTTGTTCCCTAATCAAGGGGACCAAGCCGGGAGTTTTGGTGGTCAAGGCGGAGGGCACTCTAGTCAAGGAGGAGGGTATGACCAAGGAGGAAGTTCTCACCAGTATGGCTACCCTCAAGATGATGATGACGAGTGAAAGATGCCTACCTCATCACCTCCATTTGTATGATACTTTTCTCTCCCTCTCTCTTTTGTATACACATTGCATTTAGTTTAGCTTTCACTTGCACATTTGTATTATATTTCATATTACATTTACATTAGTTAGTTCATATAGTATAGTTGCATTGTAATATATCTCACATGATTCATGTAGATAGTTGCATATAGACTAGAATTCATGCATAGTCACTAATGACCAATCCTATTCGTTTCTACACTAGAAATAGTGTTTAAATCGGTTTGGGGAGGTTTGATCATAGGTGACCATAGTTTAATAGAAAATATGCATCATATAATATAGTTTAGATTGCATTCATTTGTTATATATGTCATATAGAATTGCATTTAGTTAGAACATGCATTCATTCATATCATATCATTGCATTTGTACTTTATTTCAAAAAAAAAAAAAAATTCAAAAAATTCAAAAACATGTATTTCCTTTTTATTCCCACTCCTACATGTACATTGAGGACAATGTCCAAAATAAAGTGGGGGATGAGAATTTATATTCCAAAAATGCATAAAAAATTGAAAAATTTCGAAAAATCACAAAAATATGTCTTTAATTTCATAAAAACAAAATCCTTAAAAATTTGAAAATTTCAAAAATCCAAAAACAAGTTCATTTCCTTTATAGTATAGTCTTGTATATATTGTCTGTATTTATTGTGTTTGTTCATCTTTTCACATTGATCGACTACGCCACATCCGAGACATGAGGATATAGAAGACCGCATGGTATGATCTTTCCAATCTCTTTTTTTCCTCTATTATGTTAATGACTATGTGGCTTTATTTTGATTGATGCGGTATAAACAATGTGAATTAAGGATTGCATTTAGACTATTTGGCATATTAGTTGGTAGAATCATATGCATTAGGATGTATATATGTTAGTTGCATCATGGCATGTAGTTGCATGGTTAGAAAAATTTTGTGAAAACATCTATTTGGGAAGTTTGACAAGTGCATATAAGGCCCTTGTAGATACTTTTTCTTCTTAAGACTTTGCTCGTTAGAATACTTGTAAAATACACTAGGATGTGTCATGCTAGTATCCTTTGACCCATGGATTAAGGCCTAGCACTACTACAATTTTACTCAAAGAGGACGCCCCTTAGAGTACGGTTGGACACGGAACCGTCTTATATCAGTCAAAAATTTTGGCGCCATTAGTGAATACATACTTAGGACGGTTAATAGAGACAACCGTCCTCGTTGTAAAAATAACAAGGACGGTTGGTCAATTAAACCGTCTTCTTATTAAAATACAAGACGGTTATATTACTCGACCGTCTTCTTGTAATTTAATAGTGATGATCGAAATTTCCAATCCTATAACCCCTGCTTATTCAAACGATACGATATACACAAAACCCTTGTTTATACCCTAAAGAACATAAACCACCTCATCGCCTGTCGTTCAACTCTGACGCAACCACCAGCGCCTCGCAAACCACCGCCTCAACATTCTTCTTCATCATCGCTCTAAAGCAACAACGTAGCACGATCACCGTCAGTCGTTCATCGCCTTATCGAGGTGTGTGTCATCCGTCATATTCTTCATTATGTATCTGATATATCGTTTAGTTAGTACAAATTGATGTCGTGACTATCATAATTGAACAATGAAATCAATTCTATATATCATATTCTGCATTTAATTTCTGACAATTCGTTAATTGCTTGTGCTATTGCTCCAATTTTTCGTTAATTTGCTGTGCGTATCCCCAATTCCCTTACTCTGCTTGTGCTTATATGCTTAATTGTTGATTTTGCTGTATTTATCAATCTTTCTTACTGCAAGACCGACCCTTATAATGAGAAATTCATTATCAGTTGCCATAAAATTGGTGAATTATGGTAAACGATACACAGGCAACAATAGTTTTAGATTCTTCAATAAAGTTTAGTTCGTATTCTTCAACTATTAGTTTACCATACGTCGTCACAAAGGCGCCTGTTCGACTACGATCTTCTCGTGTGAGTGAGTATGCCTCATTAGAACCGCAATCCTTAAAGCGTAATCCCAAATCGCATTAAAATCAAGAGTCCCTGCAGAGAATGCTATGATAATTTCTGCAATTCGACCTATGTTACTCCGTTTCTTTCTTCATATTTTTTGTGACAAAGAATCGATCACAAATGAACAGACATATGAAACTTTTCCGTGACAAAGAATCGATTACAAATGCAGAAATCAAACACTCAATGTTCATCTGATCAGGTCAAGTCTAGTTAAAATCGACCTGTTTTTTAAATAATGAGCTTGAATTACACGGCAACAACAATTTTTGGATTCTTCAATAATCTCCAAACTGGAATCCCATTTGTTTAATTAACTTCATCTTATTAAATTTAGAGTTTTTTTTTTTGGGGGATGTGGGCAGTAGATGAATAAGGAGGAACGCTCTAGTGATGGAGGAACTAAGAGGTGGGTAGAAGGTTAGAAATCCTGATCATGTCAATTCGGAGAGTTAAGGGCAAGAGAAGGACCTAAACTATCACTTATTTTCCAGTTCCTGGAAAATAAAGTCTCTATTCTTGTTGAACTTTGCATCTGAAACTAACTTGTTAGAGAAAAAAATTACTTTTAAAAGCAAGTTGGGGAAATAAAAATTGTAGAAAAAAACATGTACGGAGTAAATATGTTGAGATATGTAGTAGAGATTGCAAAGATTCACATTTGAAGAGTAAAAGTTCTTTTATGAGCATGTTGGGAAAAAATAAAAATTGTAATTTGTAAATGAAAAAACGTAAACCTCTATAAAATAACTCGAGTAGGAAGCTCGAGATTGTCGTACCAAAACATTCGCAAAGAAGAAAAAATAGAATCATGAAACTTGTTGGAAAAAAAATAATCTGTACTTATATGAACTTATGGACAAAATAACAATCCATAGTCATTCCCGTATCCACATAAAGGTGTATTTTTGGCTGGGAGGTTGTTATTGGAAAAAAAAAATTGATATTGAAAGGTGAAGGTAAAATTGAGGAATGAAGGAATAAAACCAGAATTTCATTTTCATTGAATTTTTTATAGAGAAATATTTGATTTTAGGGTTCAAAAATCCAAACAACTAAAACCAGAATTTTCTTTTTCATTGAATTTTTTTTTTTATCTTTTCTCCCAAGTCATGCATATTTAACGGAAAGTTGGCAGATTTAAGTGTTGAGGTCCTTAACGGTAGACCAGGAATACCTAGCCCTCCTTGTTCCATGCCTTTACAAAGTGTAGACCAGGCAACCAAAGGTGCTTAAGAATAGCTTTCTCCCACTTCCCATAGGAAATTCCTACATAAGGCTTGAACCTATCCATGGGCTGGAGTCACCAAGAGGCGGGTTCGTGGAAACGGTGCTGAGCATTAGGTGTAGAATCCATTACGGCTTGGATTAAGTACACTGTAGTCTAGGTCTACAATGAAACAATTGAGCTTCTTCCTGTCATTGTTTTCTTTCAGGTTGTTAGGTGTAGCAAGTGCTGACATAATAGCCTAAAGATGTAAGAAGAATTTTATTAAAATAGTAATGAGTAATAGAAAATTACATTAGAAAAAACAATCTTATTAAAATGTAAGAAGAATTTTATTAGGGAAAGTGATGAACTCTATAAACTAAATTATAAAGAGATAAGATACAAACTCTATAACATAACAGCCTACAACGACTTAACTCATTCAGTAATCTGTTTTCATTTTTCCATGTCCTTGTGTTCGTATCTCTGATTCTGTGAAGTAGAGAATCAGTTAGTCTTTACACATCTGACTTTATCTATATGATTATATAGATAATGATGGCTCGTACTTGGATGTTTAATGCGAAAAGAGGTGACCAGGAATATGATCTGAGGGCTAGTGAATTTTATTCATTTGTTAGAGAGAATGTGACAAACACATCTAGTATGGCCTGCCCTTGTGATATGTGTCTTAATATGAGCTATATGAGCTTGTCTGATGTAAAAATTCATTTACAAAAGAGAAATTTTAATCCAAAATATAGACGCTGGACTTTTCACGGAGAATCTAGAATCATAAAAGGAGGAATTGGAGAAGGTGTTAATCTCCAATTTAGTGAGATGGAGAAAGAAACATGTTTCAATCTAATTGAAAAGGATTCTAATTCACTGGAAGATCCGGATTTGGGTATGAATTCGGAGTCGATTGATGAGTCTGATGATAACTCTGAAAATATATGGGGAGATTTTTTTGGAGACAATGAGGAAGAACAGAACTCGTTTATAAATGTTGATGAAGACATTATAGATGATGATGAAGACCTTAATGAAAATGATTTGGAGGACATAAGTATTGTATTAGATAAGTTGAAAGATACTGAGATGCCGTTGTATAAGAGTTGCAAGAAATACACAAAATTGGCGTCAATTGTTAAGCTATATAATTTGAAAACAAAAAATGGGTGGAGCGACAAGAGTTTTAATGACCTCCTAGAATTGGTGAAAGACATGCTTCCCGAAGATAATGTTCTTCCCAATCGCACCTATGAGGCAAAGAAGATACTTCGAGGAATTGGTATGAAATATGAAAAGATTCATGCATGTCCTAACGATTGTATATTGTATCGCAAAGAATATGATGTTGGAATATGTGTCCTCCGACAATAATGCGATCACGACTGTTGATCATGATGATCACATGTTTAAGTCTCGTTTTAAAGAATACAATTGGGAAGTATTTTTACTGTCAACTGGTCAACATATATCGGTAATGATTGGCTGACTAGAGTTTGACATTACTATCGTGCGACGGTGGTGATCAGTTGACCCCCTAGGTCATACCTAGAGGGCAACACTCTTAATTGATCATTTAATTAATCGTATAACGTTACGAGTTAATTAAATTACTTGAAAAATTGACGGACGATTTTGGAAATTATATTTACGTATTTCATTAAAATGTGATTAAATGAGATACGGTCTGAGTAATCGAATTGTATCATTACTCAGATGAAATTATTGTTTAAGGAAACAATTGAATTCGAATGAATTATTATAAATATAAGATGTTGTGATTTATAAATTGGTAAAATATTTTGGTACAAGTAATTATGAATTACTAAGTCGATTTTTGTGTATGACGTATTTTTATTAATACGTTGATTTTTAATATGTTAAAAATACATAACAAATTTATTTGACATGTGACATATTGACAAATTGACAAAAATAATATGGAATCCATATTAACCATATGTACCGAAAATTAGAGGAGGATTAAGCTAATTATATGTTGATTGTATTAGTGGGAGGCATGATGATTACTTGCTTTAGTAGCCATGCAACCCTAGTTTACCTTGTGAAGATAAACAAGTGCATGTATTGGCTCCCTCCACCCCCTACTCCACCCGGTTTTTCTAGAGGGAAAAACCAATTGGTTTTTCCTCTCCTTTTACCTAATACTCAATAATGTTATTGAGATTATTCATTCATTCTTTACTCATCCAAAAATAAGAATTCTAGAGAGATAAAAAGCTCTCTTCTTCTTCCTCCCAAAAACCGAAATATTAAGTGTTATATAATATTTTTGGGTCATTTTTCTACTAGATTAATATTGTACTAGTTCTTATAATATTAATTTTAATTAAGAGTAAGCCTTGGGTATTAAGCTTTGGGAGAGATCCTACACTTGGATCTTAGTTCATCCAAAAGGGAAAGCTCGAGAACAAGAGAGAAAGGTGATCTCTCTTGTGCCCATTAAGCCTAAAATCACAATGTAAGAACAATGTTTCTTCCTTATTTTGTTTTAATGTTTGCATGCATAAGATCAATCATTAATTTTATGACAAATTAATTTATAACATATATGAATATGTAAGTATATATATCTACCTTTCCTTCAATTGGTATCAGAGCGCCTTGGTTGTTTGCATGCAAATCGGTTAAAAGTTTTTCCGAGTTATAAGAATAACATATAAAACTTGAAAATTTGTGTTATTATGATATATCACGAAATTAATCCATGCATGTTAAAATTTCTGATCCTAAAATGTTTTAGGATATTTTTGGTTAATTTACGGATTTTTATTGTTCATATTATACAATAATGGCATTTAAATATGATTTTATGAGTAAAAATGTCATTTTCGGTCTAAAATTAGCTATACTTCGAATTTTCCAGTGATTTTTGGATATGTTGTCACATATATTATTTTGAGATAACCTGTAAATTTTCATAATTTTTGGACTTGTTATGCTCGAAAAATGGATTTTTCATTATTAAATTCGGATTTAGGTAAAAAATAGGTTAATATGAGATAAATTTCGAATCTGGTCAAAGAAATTTAGTATGATGTCACGTGCAATTTTACAAGATGTGTGTAAAATAATGGGCTATAGTGAAGTCTTTTTGCATGATTTATGGATTTTTGAAGAAAAATAGCATGAATAGTGACTTTATTAGTGCAAAATTAATAAAACATACTCTATGACTAAAGAAAAACATCATATGTTGCATTTTATTATCTTTGTTTCAGATCTAAAATTGAAAAGTTAATGAATATAATTTTTCTCATGTTTTTATGATTATTTTGTTATAAACCGATAAACCGCAACATTGTTTTTCCGGAAAAATTTCGAAATTTTTTAACCTAAGTTTTTGAACATTATGAGTGTCATGGTATTTTTCCAGAATGTTCATGATTTTAAAATTTCAAATTTCAAATTTATTTGAAATTTTGTGATTTATTTGAAGTTTATAGCTTATTTTTGTAATTTTTGGTCCAATAATGAACAATTTTAGAAATACGAGTTAATTATGGTCAAATAATTAGTGAAGACTAAATTTTGAGTCCTAAGAGGTTAGGGTAATTGACTTATGCATAAATATGAATTTATGTATTTTTGTGATTATAAAATGTTGAAATCACGCAAATCCGTAAAAACCGAGTAATATACGATATTGGCTAATTAAAGGCGATTTAGCATAAAATAGAGCATGTTCATACATATTATAATGCTGCATTTTCTTTATGATTGTCATAATTTTAATTTATGTAATTTTGAATTATGTAATTTTACTTAGTATGGCCTTAGTTTTAATTGGTATTTCCCGAAATGTATGGGAATATCGATTCGGTTGTAATTTATTGTGATCTCGTATCACCGTTTTGTAATTTAATAGATTTATTTCATTTTAGTTACAAATGTATAATAGGAAATTATGTAATTTATTATGTAATTTTATTTTATCTCGGAGTTCCCAAAGACGGATTTCTTCAAGATGGCGATACATAAAGACGGTGTTACCTCGAGATGCGTGTCACAACCGAAGTTCAAGGGACCAATGGAGTTGGTTTCCGAATATGTAATAGTTAAATAGTTTTTCTATTTTAGGAAAGGCCATACTAGGATTTATTTTATGCTTGCATTTTATTTTATGTCACATGCATCGCTAAATCGCCATAACTAAAACATGCATTGTCTTTTATCGAGTTTATCGACCGTGTCAATTAGAATTATCGTAGTTCACCGCTTTACTTCACTTAAAACGTGATAGATAATAAATTGACATGACCTCTCGCTAAAACAATCAATTGAGACTAGCCTTACCAAATAGTAGAAACCATGAAAACCTATTTCGCGAGGGAGTGCGCTCGGCCCCACCGGGGTACAAACCTTGTTACGTAGGGGAAGTGGGTGATAAATGTCTATCCACCGAATTCATATTGATAAGGGATGTATCGGCCACACCGTGCCCAAGTTAATGTGGGTTTGGATCATGGACACATTTATTCGAAATTTGGATTGAACTCAACAAAAGTTTTTGATAAGGGATGTATCGGCCCCACCGTGCCCTTGTCGGATGTGTTTTGGGCTAAAGATAATTGTTAATGTAATATTATCGACCAAGAGTTCTAAAAGTAGAATCGATTAAACGTTAATCCACCGAGTTATATTGATAAAGGATGTATCGGCCCCACCGTGCCTAAGTCGATATGAATTTGGGTCTTGGAATCATTTATCTAGTTGGGTAGAGGTCACTAGAAAAATGCATAAAACTTGTTTAAATTATAATTTTTACGAGTATTATTGTTAAAACGACAATTGTTTTACTCCTTCTATCTTGTTTTGTAGACCACTTCTCTTCTCATAACAAATGGCAACACGAACCCCTAACGCCACGCCTCTCGCTAGTTCATCATGGCTCCGATCCTTCATGGATCGATGTAAACTTGAAAAGAATGGGTCAAATTTCTCCGATTGGGATGCCCAACTCAAATTAGCCGCCGAAGGTGACGACAAGTTTCGTTACCTTACCGAGGCCTCTCCATCCGAACCTTCTTCTAGGTCGACCGCCGCCACTAGGGAAGCATATGAGGCTTACCAAAAGGAGTCTGCCACAATGAAAAATGTCTTGATATTTGCGATGGAGGCGGATCTCCAAAGGAGAGCCTTTAAAATGGGCAATGCTAATAAGATTTACTCCAAGCTTGTGACAATGTTTTCACAAACTCCGCGGATCGTCCAATTGAAGGAAATGTAGATTCATATACATACTAACATACTCATATATGTCGAAATTTAATTTGTCATAAAATTAAATACGGATTTTATGCATGCAAACAATTAATATAATAGAGGAGAAATCATGTCCTTACATTGTTGATTTCGGATTTAAGGGCACAAAAGAGATCACCTTTCTCTTTTGATCTTGAGCTTTTCCTTATGGATGAACAAGATCTAAGTATAAGATCTCTCCCTAAGCTTTATACCCAAGGCTCCTCTTAATTTTAATTAATATTACAAATACTAGTATAATATTAATCAAGTAGAAAATTGACCCAAAATAATGTAAACACTTGATTATTTCGGTTTTGTAGAGGGAGAAGAAGAGAGCTTTTTATCTCTCTAGATATCTTATTTTGGATGATAGATAGTATGAATGAATAATCACTACACTTGGTATATTATTAGGTAAAAATTATAGAAAAACAATGATGGTTTTTCTTCCCCAAAACCGTGTAAGAGGAGAGCTTTAGGGGAGCCAATGCATGGAAAAATTGTTCTTCACAATGAACAATAGGCTTGCATGGCTAGTGACTAGTGCAATCATTATGCCTTCCACTAATTACAATCAACATATAATTAGCTCAACAACCCTCTAATTTTCGGCCCACTTAATAATATGGATTCCATATTATTTTTGTCAATTGTCAATATGTCACATGTCATATGTGATATAAATTTGTTATGTATTTTTAACATATTAAAAATCAACGTATTAATAAAAATACGTCACATACAAAAATCGACTTAGTAATTTTATAATTACTTGTGCCAAAATCTTTTACCATTTATAAATTACAACTGATTGTATTTATAACAATTCATTCAATTTAATTGTTACATTAAACAATTATTTCATCCGAGTAATGATACAATTCAATTACTCAGACCGTATCTTATTTAATCACATTTCAATATGATACGTAAATTTTACTTCCAAAATCGTCCGTCAATTTTCAAGTAATTTAATTAACTCGTAACGTTATACGATTAATCAAATAATCAATTAAGAGTATTGCCCTTTAGGTATGACCTAGGGGTCAATCGATCACCACCGTCACACGACAGTAATGTCAAACTCTAGTCACCTAATCATTACCGATATATGTTGACCAGTTGTGATATAACAATATTACTTCCCAATTGTATTCTTTAAAATGAGATTTAATAATGATATTTAAATCATGTAATCGCACTATTGTTGAGGACACATTTCCCAACAATCTCCCACTTGTCCTCGACAAGTGTGCGTTACCAATTCTCTTGTCCTATTACTATCTCTCACTCAATGCAAGGTGTCTTTCAGGTCGTACTTGCAAGTGATCATATCGAGAGTGGTTTCCTCGATCCGGAGAATAAGCGATTGACCGGATTTATCCACTCGGATACCTTCCGAGCGTGGCCACGCATTTCCGATTCATTACTCCTCGAGTGGCCCCGAGATATTGTTTTAACCCTGACAAGGGGATGGACAATTCTTATCGCACTCATTCCCTTCGACTAGCCACACCATCATAACCCAAAATATGCCCATTTGACCCCATTTACGAAGGTCGTAGTAACACAAATCAAAGTTAATCAAACCGAGCCATCTTAGGTGAATAGTCTTTAGTCAAAAGAATCGACTCATTTGAATACTATAGCAGCTCTCGCCACGACCAGGCTATATAAATTTGCCAGAACTCTATAAGCGGTCATTAGGCCCGACAAAACGTTCCTAACAGTCTGCCTATGTGATCGACTAGTCATCTCACATGACTCTATGGCACTTGAACTTGCCATCAATCGCATCACACTCTAGTCACTTCGAGACGTCACCTCATACAAGTGACTATGGGCGAATACAATGTTAATCCGTGTTCACTTTAACGGGGTTCAATTTGTCACTACAACCCGTTTGGATGTAAAAAAGTATAAAAGGAGTTTTTAAAGAAAAACTCGAACGACAAATGCGATTATCACATATGAATAGTCAATGCCTGATTACTATTTCATATTCTATAATCTAATTTGATCTTGCATGTAGTTGTTAATTTCAATTCAATTGAAATGACATGACTCATCATGTTTAGCCTTTGAGAAGGCTTTGGTTAGTAGGTTTTATCAATTTCTTGTACCTTACTCAACCTCACTACATACTCGTTTTCCTTTGTAATGTACACATTTCCATCACAAAACTTTCTGAGTACGTGTCGAGATCCAATCAAGACATAGGTCCTCTAGCCTAAGAATAGCTCCCACTGTTTTCACAGTGTCCGAGACTCATCCTCTTGCACATCTCATGATTGCAAGTGTACTCAATTTCCGTTATAAATATCTCTCATTGTTCTTTATTGCCTAGAACGATTCTAGAAAATCTACTTCTTAATTAACATAGCCGCAATGGTCTCTTAACCATCTTAATGTGTTTTGATTATGGTTTTGTCGGAAACCATGCGCAATCTCAATTGTCAATTGTCACTTGTGTAACACCCTTACACAAAATTGCATCATAAACACTTTGCTTAACTTCCTTAATGCTTCTGCAAGCACTTAAGGGTAATCTTTATATACTAGGTAAATATTACTTAAATTCGATTTTGAAAACAGTTCATCATACTTAAAGTATATGAAGTGTTATACATCATTACTCATTTAATTGATCCGGCAGCGGAAGCAAATGTAATCAATCAAATATGTTCAATTTAATTGCACTAGTCATGAATCTTATCAACATAAGACTTCTTACTGACGCTGATATCATGTGGATTTATCTTCATAAATCCGGATATTCAAGATGTATTATAATACTCCAAAAGTCTTAAATCATTCTCAATGATCAATATGTCATCCACATATCGGACTAATTAAAATTTCCGTAACTCCCACTAAACTTCATGTATAAACACAACTTCTCGACTTATCGAGAAATGTTTTATCACATGATCAAAATGTTGATTCTAACTCATTGATGTCCTACTTAAGAACCTCTCTTAAGTTTCACATTATCTTAGGATTGCAAGAATCTACTAAACTCAAGACATGTATTGAATACATTCCTTCTATTGAAGAAGTGGGTTTTAGATTCACTTGCTATGTATTTCATAACCTCATAATGAAACACAATCCCTAAGAAGATCCAAATAGACTTAAGCATTTCAATTAGTGCAAAACCCTTTGCAACCAATCAAACTTTGAAATTTTTTCTTTATTAGTGCAAAACCCTTTGTCACTAATCAAGCCTTTTATTTCGGACTTTTATGGCTCTAAGCCTTGTATTGAGTTGTGACTTCAACACTCTTATGTAAGTCATATGTTCATTACTTTCCAGAAGTAATCAATCTTGAATCAAACAATTTCTTTGTAAGTTATAAGCTCTTTACTTTCTTAAAAGTAACATGAATTCATCATTTTTAACAAGTGACGAATTTTAACCTCCTAGGTTTTGAAGAAACAATGTCTTACACAAAACGTCTCATGTAGCCAAGAAAGACCAGTTTCTTGCGACAACGTTTTACACAAAACATCTCACGTAGCCAAGAAAGACCAGTTTCTTGCGACATAACATCTTTGTGGCTCTTTGAATCTTTGTGGCTCTTTGAATAATTTCTCCCACTCTGTCTTCTAAAAATAAACTTGTATTTTAGAAAGACAGCTTCATGAGCCGCAAACCCGTCGTACTCGTGAAAATAGAAAGGGAAAAATGAGCATTTGTTTCTTGTGAGAACTTACAAGCATGGTACCCTTACCATTTCATATCTCATATGTTTTGATTTAGTGGAAAAATAATTTAGACAAAAATGATAAAATCCCCAAAAGGATCAAGTGACTCAAAGTAACTTGATCGAAGTTCAAACCATATTGAATAGCGTTTGAATTCTTATCCAATCACACATTATTCCATGATGCGTGCTAAGAGAAATTAACTTGTGATACTATATCACATTTCCTTTGGCTTATATCAAAGTCTTCACTTTGATAATCCCATCACGACTAAATCGTGATTCCTTGAACTTTTGAACTTCTTCAAAGATTTCTCTATTTACCTTATTAAGTGAACACTAGTGTCAACTTAAATCGTTGGTAAAAGAAAATGATCAACCTATTTTGGATCAATGATTTACAACCTCGATCTCCTTTTCAACCAAAAGGCACGAGACATCTTGCTTTGAATACAAGATACGCATATACCATTAACGATCTAATGGTTTCAAGAGTACTCGATAACTCTTTGCGTTCATTATTCCATCTTTTAAGGTTTAATCTTGGGTTACCAATTTGAATCTTACATCATCTACATGATATGTCATTCTAGTTTGGTTTAGAATATAATCACCTTGATAATGGGCTAGCCATTCATCAAATCGTGGTGTATAGGGTCACAAAAGTGAAAACCTCTTTTGTCTCTTAACAAGTTTATATTCTTATTTAGAGTTTATGCACTTAATAGTCACAATTAAGTACCACTTTAAATCCAAAAACTAGATTGAGTACACAATTACTCTATCTCTCGACTTCATTGTTGCTAGTCGTCATATTCTAATCATCCTATGTATCAAGTACAATGATGAAAACCTCCATTGGTTTCTAATATTGACGAAGTAGTACTAGCAAAATTTTATGTTTAATCAAATAAACATTTTAAAGAAGAAGGTCCCATTAGATGTCCCACAACTAACTTGTTGATTCTTCAATAATTTGGGGTAGTTTCCTATCTCGTGTCCAACATTTAAGACAATGGAAACTTTATCGGTCGGGATTGATAGGTTTAGTATCGTTATTCTCAACAACTTTACCTTTAACATTACCTTGTATCAATTCCATTATTATCTTTACTTCTTGAACCTCGTTCTCATCTTAACGGTTTAAGAGAATGCTCCCACTCATTTCAATGAGTCTTTGCTTTGAGAAGCAAAATTGAATTCATGAGGATTACTCTTCATTTGTTCGTTTTAGTCTTAAAAACTTTCATTGAAGTGGTTGCGTTATTTTGGTCAATTACGAATTCTTGACAAAACTAATTACCAAAACAATTTTATCGCTTCGATGTACTTAATGCATTTAAGTACATGAAAAAACAATCCATTGCAAGTAGATGTGTTAGTCAAGAATCAAAAACCTGTTTGATAATGAATAACTTTAATCTATACTCTTTACAAGAGATCCTTAGCAATGGTTCATTTGAGGTTTTAGAAGCAAACTCATATTTGTCTTTAGTTACGATATTTTAATGGAGATTTGAATCAAAAACGAAATGATATCGTATATGAACTGTGGTAAAGAAATAGAACAATATAAAAACGGAATAGTGGAAAATTTAACATTCATCGTTTTAATAATACTTGGTAAAACAAGTATAGCATTTACATAGTGACCTCTACCCAACTATGATAAATGATTCCAAGACCCAAATTCATATCGACTTAGGCACGGTGGGGCCGATACATCCTTCATCAATATAACTCGGTGGATTAACGTTTAATCGATTCTACTTTTAGAACTCTCGGTCGATAATATTACATTAACAATTATCTTTAGCCCAAAACACATCGACAAGGGCACGGTGGGGCCGATACATCCCTTATCAAATACTTTTGTTGAGTTCAATCCAAATTTCGAATAAATGTGTCCATGATCCAAACCCACATTAACTTGGGCACGGTGTGGCCGATACATCCCTTATCAACATGAATTCGGTGGATTAACATTCATCACCCACTTCCCCTACGTAACAAGGTTTGTACCCCGGTGTGGCCGAGTGCACTCCCTCACGAAATAGGTTTTCATGGTTTCTACTATTTGGTAAGGCTAGTCTCAATTGATTGTTTTAGCGAGAGGTCATGTCAATTTATTATCTATCAAGTTTTAAGTGAACTAAAGCGGTGAACTACGATAATTCTAATTGACACGGTCGATAAACTCGATGAAAGAAGATGCATGTTTAGTTATGGCGATTTAGCAATGCATGTGACATAAAATAAAATGCAAGCATAAAAGTAAATAAATCCTAGTATGGCCTTTCCTAAAATAGAAAAACTCTTTAACTATTACATATTCGGAAACCAACTCCATTGGTCCCTTGAACTTCGGTTGTGGCACGCATCTCGAGGTAATACCGTCTTTATGTATCGCCATTCTTGAAGAAATCCGTCTTTAGGAACTCCGGAATGAATAAAATTACATAATAAATTACATAATTCCTATTATACATTTGTAACTAAAATAAAATAAATCTATTAAATTACAAAACGGTGATACGAGATCACAATAAAATTACAACCGAATCGATATTCCCATACATTTCGGGAAATACCAATTAAAATCTAAGGCCATACTAAGTAAAATTACATAATTCAAAATTTCATAAATTAAAATTATGACAATCATAAAGGAAAAATGCAGCATTATAATATGTATGAACATGCTTCATTTTATGCCAAATCGCCTTTAATTAGCCAATATCGTATATTACTCGGTTTTTACGGATTTGCGTGATTTCAACATTTTATAATCACAAAATTACATAAATTCATATTTATGCACTAGTTAATTACCCTAACCATTTAGGACTCAAAATTTAGTCTTCACTAATAAATTGACCATAATTAACTTATATTACTAAAATTGTTCATAAATAGTCCAAAAATACAAAAATAAGCTATTAAACTTCAAATAAATCACAAAATTTCAAATAAATTCAAAATTCAAAATTTAAATTTATGAACATTCTGGAAAAAAAAAACCATGACACTCATAATGTTCAAAATCATAGGTTAAAAATTTCGAAAATATTCCGGAAAAACAATGTTGCGGTTTATCGATTTTAACTAAAATAATCATAAAACATGAGGAAAAATTATATCCATTAACTTTTCAATTTTAGATCTGAAAATGATAATAAAAGGCAACATTAGACGATTTCCTAAGTCATAGATTATGTTTTATTAATTTTTAACTAATAATGTCACTATTTATGCTATTTTTCTTCAAAAATCCATAAATCATGCATAAGGACTTCTTTATGGCCAATTATTTTACACACATCTTGTAAAATTGCATGTGACAACATATAAAATTTCTATGACCAGATTCGAAATTTAACTCATATTAACCTATTTTTCACTTTAAATCCGAATTAAAAATGAAAAATCCATTTTTCGAGCATAACAAGTCCAAAAATTATGAAAATTTACAGGTTATCTCAAAATAATATGTGTCACAACATATCCAAAAATCAATGAAAAATTCGAAGTATAGCTATTTTTAGACCAAAAATGACATTTTTACTCATAAAATCACATTTAAATGCCATTATTGTAGATTATGAACAATAAAAATCCGAAAAATAACCAAAATATCCTAAAACATTTTAGGACCAGAAATATTAACATGCATGTAATAATTTCGTGATATATCATAATAACACAAATTTTACAAGTTTTATTTGTTATTCTTATAACTCGGAAAAACTTTTAACCATTTTGCATGCAAACAACCGTGGCTCTTGATACCGATTGAAGGAAATGTAGATTCATATACATACTAACATACTCATATATGTCGAAATTTAATTTGTCATAAAATTAAATACGGATTTTATGCATGCAAACAATTAATATAATAGAGGAGAAATCATGTCCTTACATTGTTGATTTCGGATTTAAGGGCACAAAAGAGATCACCTTTCTCTTTTGATCTTGAGCTTTTCCTTATGGATGAACAAGATCTAAGTATAAGATCTCTCCCTAAGCTTTATACCCAAGGCTCCTCTTAATTTTAATTAATATTACAAATACTAGTATAATATTAATCAAGTAGAAAATTGACCCAAAATAATGTAAACACTTGATTATTTCGGTTTTGTAGAGGGAGAAGAAGAGAGCTTTTTATCTCTCTAGATATCTTATTTTGGATGATAGATAGTATGAATGAATAATCACTACACTTGGTATATTATTAGGTAAAAATTATAGAAAAACAATGATGGTTTTTCTTCCCCAAAACCGTGTAAGAGGAGAGCTTTAGGGGAGCCAATGCATGGAAAAATTGTTCTTCACAATGAACAATAGGCTTGCATGGCTAGTGACTAGTGCAATCATTATGCCTTCCACTAATTACAATCAACATATAATTAGCTCAACAACCCTCTAATTTTCGGCCCACTTAATAATATGGATTCCATATTATTTTTGTCAATTGTCAATATGTCACATGTCATATGTGATATAAATTTGTTATGTATTTTTAACATATTAAAAATCAACGTATTAATAAAAATACGTCACA
This sequence comes from Silene latifolia, assembly GCF_048544455.1. Lineage (NCBI taxonomy): Eukaryota > Viridiplantae > Streptophyta > Magnoliopsida > Caryophyllales > Caryophyllaceae > Silene > Silene latifolia. The sequence continues at coordinate 119,620,433 of NC_133531.1, forward strand.
TACAAAAATCGACTTAGTAATTTTATAATTACTTGTGCCAAAATCTTTTACCATTTATAAATTACAACTGATTGTATTTATAACAATTCATTCAATTTAATTGTTACATTAAACAATTATTTCATCCGAGTAATGATACAATTCAATTACTCAGACCGTATCTTATTTAATCACATTTCAATATGATACGTAAATTTTACTTCCAAAATCGTCCGTCAATTTTCAAGTAATTTAATTAACTCGTAACGTTATACGATTAATCAAATAATCAATTAAGAGTATTGCCCTTTAGGTATGACCTAGGGGGTCAACTGATCACCACCGTCACACGACAGTAATGTCAAACTCTAGTCAGCCAATCATTACCGATATATGTTGACCAGTTGACAGTAACAATATTACTTCCCAATTGTATTCTTTAAAATGAGATTTAATAATGATATTTAAATCATGTAATCGCACTATTGTTGAGGACACATTTCCCAACAATATATGAGGCGGTCGCGGCATTCTTTGATCTCGACTTCAAAGAGGGCCAAAAGGTTAGCCCTCATGTGCTCAAACTTATGGAGCTTGTCGAGACCTTGAAAATTCAAAAGGTTGAAATCCCCAAAGAACTCATTGTAGATAGGATTCTACACTCCTTGTCCAAAGTCAAAGCATATGTTCAATTCCGGGTGAATTTTAACATGCAAGACAAGGATGTGTCTCTTGAAGAATTGCACAAGTTACTTGTGCAAGCCGAGAGGGACATGGGGTTAAATGTGAACCCACCAAAGGATGTGCTTAACATAAGCACTAAGAGTAAGGGGAAGTTCAAGAAGAATGGGAGGAAGGGCAAGAAGCAAGCTCCCATATTCACCAAAGCTAAGACTTGTGAAGCTAGAACTTCAAAATCAAGAAGGGTCCTCTTGATAAATGCCATTATTGTAATGGTATGGGACATTGGAAAAGAAATTGTTCCAAATACCTTGGTGATATTAAGGCTGGAAAAATTACTCCAGTAGGTAAATGACTATCCTTTCTTTTATGTTTCTAATTCAACTATGGTATTATGATACAAAGTTGTGATAATGTATCTCCCCTTTTTATTGTAAATAGGGCCTCCACCAAGCAAAGACAAGGGAAAGGAAAAGCAAGCATGAGAAACCATCAAAAAGCTAGGGATAGCTTTCATGGAGCTTTGCTTTTCATTGTCTTATTTTAAATTATGTTTTGGATTTTTAGAACCTTAAGTTTCCGTGTATGACATGGAAAGGTATTTTGGATAATGGGTTGTATTTTGGATAATGGTGACTTGGTTTGCAACCCAAGTCACCCGTTTTATCATTTTATCCTTTTGTTCTAAAATCCGTATTTAAATGCTTGCTCTTAGAAACATATGATTATTCACTTAAAGTGATCTAATAGACAAATATAATGACGGGTTTCATTATATGTCCACATGCTTAAGGCTTGTGTATGATCATTTATAAAGTGATTTTGAGTCTATGAACTCTCTTAAAGGGATGTCAATCACCAAGTACACTTACAAAATCTAAAACTATTAGTCAACCTATGAGGTAGTTCTCCTTATACTTCAAAATCATTATTTGTGTCTCATATGCTATCTTTGAATCTATAGTGTATTTATTCTAAAGATAGAGTGGGAGAAAAATGAGGACACAACCAAGATAAGTTTGCATACTTGTGTAAATGAGATCTACGCAAGGAAGAATGATTTGAATGGAGGTATGTCTATTTATATAGTATACCCAATAGATGAGATCTATAGTCTCAAGTAAGTTCTATATGACTAAAGAGACCACGTGAAGTAATCGAAAGAAAATATTCTTGAGATAACTACGTGAGGACACCAAAAGAAAGTTTTGGAAGAAATGACTAATGTAAAGTCTTAATAAGAGTTTTGACTAAGTTTAGACTATTTTGTGATACATTTTGACCTATAGTTTCAACCGAGATTTACTTAAGAGCCTAAATGAATCAAAGTAACATTCTAGTATATATATATACGAGATTTATGACTGGAAATTGCAAGGATTGATATACCGATATCCTCAATAGCTAAGTTAAGCATTAACCATGCAAATGTCATTTTAACCTCATTATGAAAATGAAATGGTTAAACCTCCTTCCGAAAGGGTATTTCGAAGGACGTGTTCTAAATATTATTTATATTTAAATGATGACATTGCTACACATTATTATGATATGTGTGAGTTAGAGATTAAAATCTCTTTCCATAAGGATAAGATGAAACCACTTCAAAATAGGTATTTTGAAGGGATATGATGGGAACATATATGGTTCTATCTTAATAACTTGGCAATGCAATTTATATTTCAATTCTTAAAAAGTTCCGATTGAGAAGTCAATTTCGAAACATGTGGAATTGAGTGGGAGTTAGGCAATTATCATGTGAAGACATGTAATTTAGTGGGAGCAATCATCTTGTAAAAGTTATAACTCATCACTCATTGAAGAATGACGAGCAAATACCTTTCTTCATAGAGGAAGATTTGAGTTTTCAATTCTGGATGAAAATGGACTATGATGAATTCAATTACATCAATGGATGTTGGATAAGTATTAAGAGATACACATCGAATCAACAAGAAACATAGGTTGTTCATCTAAATGAAATGGAATTGCCATTAGCAGTCATGGTCGTTCCTTGAACCTAAATATAGTTGATGACATGATTAAAATTTACTAATGTTTCCGCCATTAGAATAATCATGCACATGTCCAATTATGAATCATATGCATGAGAGCATGATGGATCATTGTTAAGCCATAAAAGAAACGTCATGAATTCTCGAGAAGAATTCGATGAGCGATTTCGATATTTGACAGAATGCTCAGTTATGTGACAAGAGGTTGCACATATAAATGAAATCCGAGCACATGTAAGGATTTATGAGAATCCTAAACCTTTCAAGCTAGAAAGAGAAATAAGAAGTTGTGGAAAGACACTTAGTTGAACAAGAAGTTGCTCAAAACTAATCTTCCCTAATATGCTAGGACTTGTAAGAAGTGCTAGGCTAATCATCTTGACAAAATTGTTGCAAGATTCTACAAAACATATACCTAGTGCATTGTGTGTGGATGGAGTACTTGATCAGTTCAAGTTATACCATTCACCACAAATTCGTTCGTTATGTGATAATCAACAAGGAAGTTCTTTCAAGATAAAGAACCGAAACCAAGGTCGGGAACCTTGATGTGTACTTGGTAAGATTCATGCTATGAGAGAGAACATGAATGTAAAGGAAAATGCAAGTATAAGAAGTTTGAACACATGGACACATGGCATGTTAAACTTCTATTGCAATCAATAAGTGTTTACACTTACGATATACATCACAAGGTTGTAATATGATATTGACTACCCGAGTGTGTTGTTGACATTTGTCGTTTGAGTTATTATTAACTCACCTTATACTTTGTTACATCCAAACGGGTTGTGGAGACAATTGAACCCCGTTAAAGTGAACACGGATTAACATAGAATTTGCCCATAGTCACTTGTATGAGGTGACGTCTCGAAGTGACTACAGTGTGATGCGATTGATGGCAAGTTCAAGTGCCATAGAGTCATATGAGAATGACTAGTCGATCACATAGGCAGACTGTTAGGAACATTTTGTCGGGCCTAATGACCGCTTATAGAGTTCTGGCAAATTTATATAGCCTGGTCGTGGCGAGAGCTACTATAGTATTCGAATGAGTCGATTCTTTTGACTAAAGACTGTTCACCTAAGATGGCACGGTTTCAGATTAACTTTGATTTGTGTTACTACGACCTTCGTAAATAGGGTCAAATAGGCATATTTTGGGTTATGATGGCTGTGGCTAGTCGAAGGGAATGAGTGCGATAGGAATTGTCCACCCCTAGTCAGGGTTATAACAATATCTCAGGGCCACTCGAGGAGTAATAAACTGGAAATGCGTGGCCACGCTCGGAATGTATCCATGGTGGATAAATCCGGTCAATCAGTTATTCTCCAGATTGAGGAAACCACTCTCGATATGATCATTTGCAAGTACGACCTGAAAGACACCTTGCATTGAGTGGGAAATAGTAATAGGACAAGAGAATTGGTGACGCACACTTGTCGAGGACAAGTGGGAGATTGTTGGAATATGTGTCCTCCGACAATAATGCGATCACGAGTGTTGATCATGATGATCACATGTTTAAGTCTCGTTTTAAAGAATACAATTGGGAAGTATTTTTACTGTCAACTGGTCAACATATATCGGTAATGATTGGCTGACTAGAGTTTGACATTACTGTCGTGCGACGGTGGTGATCAGTTGACCCCCTAGGTCATACCTATAGGGCAACACTCTTAATTGATCATTTAATTAATCGTATAACGTTACGAGTTAATTAAATTACTTGAAAAATTGACGGACGATTTTGGAAGTTATATTTACGTATTTCATTAAAATGTGATTAAATGAGATACGGTCTGAGTAATCGAATTGTATCATTACTCAGATGAAATTATTGTTTAAGGAAACAATTGAATTCGAATGAATTATTATAAATACAAGATGTTGTGATTTATAAATTGGTAAAATATTTTGGTACAAGTAATTATGAATTACTAAGTCGATTTTTGTATATGACGTATTTTTATTAATACGTTGACTTTTAATATGTTAAAAATACATAACAAATTTATGTGACATGTGACATATTGACAAATTGACAAAAATAATATGGAATCCATATTAACCATATGTACCGAAAATTAGAGGAGGATTAAGCTAATTATATGTTGATTGTATTAGTGGGAGGCATGATGATTACTTGCTTTAGTAGCCATGCAACCCTAGTTTACCTTGTGAAGATAAACAAGTGCATGTATTGGCTCCCTCCACCCCCTACTCCACCCGGTTTTTCTAGAGGAAAAAACCAATTGGTTTTTCCTCTCCTTTTACCTAATACTCAATAATGTTATTGAGATTATTCATTCATTCTTTACTCATCCAAAAATAAGAATTCTAGAGAGATAAAAAGCTCTCTTCTTCTTCCTCCCAAAAACCGAAATATTAAGTGTTATATAATATTTTTGGGTCATTTTTCTACTAGATTAATATTGTACTAGTTCTTATAATATTATTTTTAATTAAGAGTAAGCCTTGGGTATTAAGCTTTGGGAGAGATCCTACACTTGGATCTTAGTTCATCCAAAAGGGAAAGCTCAAGAACAAGAGAGAAAGGTGATCTCTCTTGTGCCCATTAAACCGAAAATCACAATGTAAGAACAATGTTTCTTCCTTATTTTGTTTTAATGTTTGCATGCATAAGATCAATCATTAATTTTATGACAAATTAATTTATAACATATATGAATATGTAAGTATATAGATCTACTTTTCCTTCATATGAGACATGCACGCACTGTCCAGTTTGTAAAGAGTGGCGGTATAAAAAGAAGGAGGGGATCCCAGCAAAAGTTTTGTGGTACTTTCCAATAATTCCAAGGTTGATACGCCTTTTTGCGAATAAGGAAGATTTGAAGCTATTGACATGGCATAAAACTGCCAAAGCTAATGATGGTAAGTTGAGACACCCGGCTGATGGGTTAGAGTGGAAGTACATTGATTCTAAGTACCCGGAGTTTGGCAAAGAACCGAGAAATCTCCGTCTTGCATTATCAACCGACGGGATGAATCCTTATGGAAATTTGAGTAGTCAGCATAGTACTTGGCCAGTACTTTTAGCTATTTACAACTTACCTCCATTTTTATGCATGAAACGCAAATACTTGATGTTGTCCTTGTTGATTTCTGGGCCTAAAGAACCTGGTAACGATATAGATGTTTATTTGGCTCCTCTTCTTGATGATTTGAAATTATTATGGGATAAAGTGATAGAAGTTTTTGACGCCTATCAGAATAGCGTATTCAATTTAAAAGCAATGTTATTGTGCACTATATCTGACTTTCCTGCATATGGCAATCTCTGCGGGCATACGGTACATGGGAAGGAGGCGTGCCCTTTGTGTGGTGAAGATGTAGATTCTTGCTATTTGACATTTTCTCGGAAGCAGGCCTACTTAGGATATCGTAGATTTTTAGAAGAGGATCATTCTTATCGTAGGCAACAAAAAGCGTTCAATGGAAAACCCGAACATCGTCCACCTCCTAAGATATTAACGGGGAATGAAGTATATGAAAAGGTAAAAGATATTCAGATTACATATGGGAAGAAAGGTTCCAATTTGGCGTCTCGTGGTTATAAGAAGATGAGTCCTCTTTTTGAACAACTTCCTTATTGGCGTGACCTCTCTATAAGACACTGCTTAGATGTTATGCATATTGAGAAGAATGTATGTGATAATATCATCAACATTCTTCTCAATGTTCCAAATAAGTCAAAAGACAACAAGGCGGCTAGGAAAGATATGATGGATATGAAAATTAGGCCTGAGCTAGCACCGCAAGAAAAGGGAACACGTTCTTATTTGCCTCACATTTGCTCATGCACGCTTTCAAAAAAGGAGAAAATGGAGTTTTGTCGGTGCTTGCATGGTGTTAAAGTTCAGGAGGGATATTCTTCAAATATAAGCAACCTTGTATCAATGCGAGATCTCAAGCTTACTGGTTTAAAATCTCATCATGTCATGCATTGATGCAACAATTACTACCGTAGCTATTCGTTCCATTTTACCTAAAAAGGTTCGATTTGCTATAAGTAGGTTCTACTTTTTCTTCAATGCCATATGCAACAAAGTAATTGATCCCTCAGAGTTGAACTACTTGCAAAAACTAATTGTTTCTTCTCTTTGTCAATTTGAAATGTATTTTCCTCCTTCTTTTTTCACGATCATGGTTCATCTAACTGTACACTTGGTTAGATAGATTAGATATCTTGGGCCAGTTTATTTGAGGTATCAATATCCATTTGAAAGATTGATGAAAGTGTACAAGTCCTACACTTCTAATAGATATCGGCCCGAAGGGTGTATTATTTGAGCGTGCAATTATTGACGAAGCACTTTCTTTTGTTATACTCACTTATCGATGCGAATTACTTGGGGTTCCTAAGAGTCGGCATAGTGAGTGGATGACGGGAAAAGGGCTTAGAGGTCATGTTTGTCAAGATATGACAACAGAGAAGTGGCATATTGCACACACATATGTCCTTCACAACGAGGATGAGGTACAACCATACATCGAAGAACACATGGTGTTCTTAAGGGATAACCACCGAAATAAAACCGAGAAGTGGATTGCAAATGAGCACAATAAGACTTTTAGAGTTTGGTTTAAGGGTCGAATCATTCAAGACTTGCAAAAATATCCAGAAGCCATCTCTTCCAGATTAAAACGACTTTGTTTTGGGCCAGATATTTCCGCTTCTTCTTATACTGGTTATGCCATTAATGGTTGTACGTTTTACACTCGTAAGCAAGATGACATGAGCACAATGCAAAATAGTGGGGTTTGTGTAGAAGCAGAAGCAATGTACTTTGCTAGTTCGAAAGATAAAAATCCTATTTTGGGTAAAATGAATTACTATGGAGTTATTGAGGAGATTTGGGAGTTGAATTACAGAGAATTCGAAATTCCTATATTTGGCTGCAAGTGGATTGAAAGTAATAATGGCGTTCGCAAGGATGAATTAGGATTCACGTTGGTTAATCTCGGTAAAGTCGGTCATAAGGAAGACCCTTTCATATTAACCACTCAAGAAAAACAAGTGTTCTATGTAACAGATCCAGTGGACAAAAATTGGTCCGTTGTTTTATTTGTACGGGGTAGGCGTGCACTGGATACTTGTGATGAAGATGTTGTATTTGAGGGCTTTGACCATCAGTTATCACGGTTCGACGACGTTGATATTGTTAACCCTTCAAGTTTATATGCGCGTGATGATCATAATGAGGGCATATGGATTGAGAGTGAAACCAATTCAAAAAAACGTCCCCGTGATGCTGATGTTTGAGTAAACGTGGTCAAATTTATATTTTTACTGTTTATTTCATTATTTTATCCAAGTAATTTATTTTGTAACTTTTTTTTTTCATTAAATGTACGGTATATTAATAAAGTAATTTAATTTATAAGAGAAGCATTTCTGATGAGGTTTTCCGTACTCCAGTGGCCACCATTCCGAAGTTTTCTATCTCAACACTAGAGGTAGTCAAATTATATTCTCTCCCTTATATCATATTTATGTGTCTGCTCTGCTTTATGCTTTATGCTGTCTTGGACAAACAAATGTTAGTTTGATAATATGATGGTTAGATTTTCATATGATTTTAGGTAAGCTGATCGGTTATTTATATGCAACTTTTTTGAAAAGTCCTTGTTCGTACTGGTATTTTAATAATCTTATATTGATATAGATGACATATTTTGTAATTATGATTAATTTGAATTGTGTAGGCTTGGAAAAATTGTGTATTATCATTGCCAGGAAAACGGATAAAGATGGTGGCTTCAGGATTGGTGTACATGTCACGTAATGGGGAGTTTGTTTCCATTCACGGTGTCTCCCTAGGTAATGGTTTTAAAAAAGTCACAATCAAGGAAGTCTATGGTGGATCCGAAAACGCTTTGTTGCCGGTACCCGCTGCCCACTTGGAGATATTAAATGATGCTAAGGGCTCATTTGTTCAATGGCCAGAAAGTAATATTCATAGTCCTAATGAGGTAATTTCAATTGCTTCTTCTAATCTCAGCCGTGTCAAACAATCGTGGAAATTTCCTATTGATTTTTCTTTTCATCCTTCTTAATAATAATGTTGGTAGTAATATCAGCTGCACACAGAAATTAAATGTTTTTGATAACCATGCAGAAAAATACAAGAGATGATGAGACACCCAAATCAACCAATTCTACACAACCAAGGTCTAAGCCTTTAGACCAAACATCAGCCTATTTTCTTGGCGTAAAAGTTAGTCCCGAGTTCAGGCAAAAATGGAGAACCATGTCGTTAAAGAAGTTAATGATTGAGGCTCGTGTGTTAAAGACAAGTGCAACAATGATCAACGTGGATATAGAAGAGCATATACTACACCAAGAACAGAAGTGCATGCTTACCTATGAAGACCTTATTCATTGGTGTGACGAAGAAGAGATAAGTGCCTCTCACATTGCTGTATTCATCAGGTTTGATTTTTAATCTTCGAAAATGTTTTATACAATTTTCTTAATTTTTTTTTGAATTTAGTTAGTACGCTTTAATAGTTACATAGAGTACACAACTAAGCTCTATATATTACGAGAGGCCCATAGCCAAAGCATCCCAGCCAGCCGATCATCCCACAAGCGCAACAATCATCCTTGCCTTATTTACTTTATTCTTTAGATGCATGTTGCATATAGGATACTATCGGATACTAGGGGTGAGCCAGAGGCTGAGTCGATAGTTTTCATAATGTCCTTCCGTAAATATGCTTGTATCCACTAGTATATAAAACTGTGTGCATAAGTGTGTAAAGCAGATAGTTTTCTAGCAAATATCGCTTCTATGTTGCATTTTTAAACCATATAACCATTAATATACGCTGAGTCGACCAATTACTTTTTTTTTGTGGTAGGTATTTAACTGAACTGGTACAGAGTATGCAATGTACAAATTCATATGGATTCTTGTGCCCCACATTATTGTCCAAGTTCGCTAGTTTTGAAAATGAAGATAATCGGTCAGACTATATTGTTAAGGCTATGACATGTACGGGTTGTGAAAGTGGTCGAAAGCTTGTTTTTGCTCCGTATTTTGAAGGGTATGTACTTTTTCTTCATACTACTGTTAATTATATTATTCAATGCTATTTATTAATACGCGATGCTGATTGTTTTATTTTATAAATGGTAGTAATCATTAGATGTTGGCTGCCATTAATCGGAAGGATAGTGTAGTATATTGGTGTGATCCAGCTGGAACTCTAGAGCCTCGTAAATTTTTGAAGGATACAATTAATATGTAAGCTCAGCATGTATACGATTTAAGAAATTGCAATTATTTCATAAATCTACATTTGTTTTAGTAGAATAAAAAATATAATTAAGCTAAGTCTATTACGTATATTTAACACAGGGCAATTACGAAGTTAAACTCTACGGATCCACTTTTCGGGTGTCACCAAGAAAAACAACTTGAATGGAAAATAATAAAGGTACCTTCAACTAATAGTGCTTTTATCTCTTTTTTGACTGTTTTATTTTTTTGTATGTAAGACGAGGTCAGTATTCTCATTAATAAGAGAAAAAGAAAGTTCTTTTGTTCATTTGTTGGTCCAACTGAAAAATCTACCATGTGTTCATTTGTTGGTCCAACTGAATTGTCTTGTTCTTGTACCGTTGTTAGTTTTCTTTGGTAACTTGTGATCATCTAGATTTCTGCCAAAAAAATTTAAGTCAGGTATGATAGTAGTGTATAAGTCCTTTTGCCGTATTATTTACTACAATTTTCAGCCCCCACAAGCCGGTCTATGTGATAGTAGTGTGTGACTCATTGGTTTTTACTATAATTAAGCCTAAATAAGATAAAACCAGTAATATGAAGTATGATTTCATTAGGTTGTAGTTGACATGATTATATAGTTTATGTTTTAATGCTGTGGGCTTATTCTATATACGTTGTAGAGTTGACGTGATTTTGATTTTAGTGTCCTACACAGTCTTTTGGGACCGTCTTACGTGGATATTATGTCTTCCGATATATGTTGGAGATTATCAGAGGACGGTATATTAATATTATTCCAAATGTACGTCTTTTCATTTGTTTATTTTGTTTTAATATTTACTTCATTTTACATAAACTAAACATGTTGGTATGTAAATAATTGTAATTGTGTTATTTTGGTTACTTTGTATGCAGTTCATGATTAGAGCTCCGAAGACATACTCGGTTGAGCAAACTGATGAGGTGCGGGAAATTTGGGTTAAATATGCATTGAATTTTAAGGCGCAAGTATTTGATGGCAACGTCTAAAGTAATTAGGCTGATCGGATAGTTTATGTGATGGTTTGTGGATGGAGAAACTTGTGTTAGTGCTTGTGTTCAAAATTGTCGATAACTTGTTATTTGGAGCTTCAAACTTTTTGGGTTTTTATTGGTTGGGTTTTAGAGTATAATTGTAAGAATATTTGCTGGAGTTTTGGAAATGTAGCCAGATATAATATTTAAGCTATACGACTATTGTCGTATACGGTATGAATAATGAAATAATTTTCTTTTCAAAAATCTGGTTGTGTGAAATCGAATGGATGTGTGCCAATATTGTGCAGGGTATATTCGTAAATTGGCGTAAAATTGATTTGAAAAATTTGCGTGAATTTGATTTGAAAAATTGGCGCGAATACGATTTCAAAAATTGGCGCAAAAATGTGTAGAAGACGGTTCCTTGACAAAGCGTCATAAAGTTGGCACAAAAATTGTGCGAGCCATATATCAAAAACAAGACGGCTCAGATTAGCAACCGTCCTCTTAGAAATTAAAAAGAAGACGGTTCAGATAAACAACCGTCCTGCTTTTATAAACCAAACAAGACGGTTTGACTTAGAGTTAACCGTCCTCTTAGGCAACGAGGACGGGTGAATTTAGGACTGTTGGATTAACAGTTAAGGACGGTTTTGAACCGTCCTCGTCGAGAATAATTGTAGTAGTGTAGTCAAGAATACCTTGTGGTGTGATAACTCTTTGGCTACCGTTTATTCCAAGGTGACCCTTGAAACCATGCAACCATCATTCATCCATGTTCTACCATACATTTTGTCATCAAAGGGAATGGGCACAAAAATCTGTTCAAAATTTGAGTTCATGAAAAGAAATGAAAAGTCAAAAAGTTTGCAAATTGCATCAAAAGAAAAGAGGAGCAAAAATAGACTCCTAATGCTTCAAATATAAGGCACCCTCACTACATATGGGGTGAGTTTGAAAATGTTCAAAAGAAAATGCAAAAAAAGTTGTCAAGTATTGAAATGCCAAACATCAAAAGAAATGGCAAAAAGAAAATGTTCTCAAATGTTATATGCCACAAGAAATTGGGGGGAAAAACAACAACAAAAGCAAACTCCCAAATGAAACTCAAATACTATTGATCCCTTTATCCATCGTATCCATTTTTGTGCATGGTAGAGAGGGGACGACCCTTCTTCTTGTCTAGGCAAGAAGGGGAATTCCGCGACCCTCCAGTGTTTCTAACACCATAGGGAGTCTATTCTTGACAAAAGCATTTAACGATTGAGGACAAAGGTACCCTAGCTTGACACAACTTGGAGGTGATTTATTGGTATCCTTCTAGGCTTAGTAGTTTGAAGAAACCATATCTATAATGGAATGTGTACCCTTGAATTGCTTCCCCTTTAGATAATTTCCGCCACTTAGATGAGGAAAGTGGCTATTCTTTTGTAGATGCATCCATTACTTGATTTTGTGTGCTTTAATGCTTGGATGTATCGCCATTTTGGAAAGACCCACCTTGCCTTGCAAGAAGGCATCCTACCTCATGGTTGTCTTGTTGTGAGTTGAAGGAGCAGAGTGAGACCCGCTAATTGTCTCACATCGGCTATATTAGTAGGATAATTTAAATAAAGGTCTAGTTCTAGTCACCTCTTTACTCGGGACGAGTAAAGGTTCGGTTTGGGGATATTTGATGTGAACATTATTTGCGCACATTTAGTCCCCTAATTGAACCCATTTTGCATACTAATATAACATTCCATAGCCATTTAATCCGTCAAATGCTTTCTATTTTGCTTTCCTAGTGCATTTCGTATGTTTTGTAGGAAAGAAGATAATAAGGCGGAAATTCCCGTCTTTGGTGCATATTTGGAAGGTTATTGATGATATTAGATGGACTAGTATGAAGAGGAGGCAAGAACTAAAGACTAATCTCACAAGAATGAGAAGTAAGTAAAGAGAAGGATTCTGAAGCAGAATCCGAGCATCCAAGGAGACAAGACGCCCGTCCAAGAAGCAGAATCCGAGCGTCCAAGCCTTGAAGACGCTCGTCCACCTCTGCAACAATCCGAGCGGATTCCCCTCCTGGACGAGCGGATCGTGACGTCCCCAGCTAAGATGCCCATCTCTCCGAAAGACTAGTGATTCCCTGCTTAGAACTTACAAATGTTAATTACTAGTTTAGCCTTAGTTAGCCTAATGAAGCTCTATTATAAATACCCCATTTTGATAATCAAAGGGGGGCTTCGACATTAGAAATTCTTCTTAGATTAGATTAGGAGTAGATTAGAATAGATTACTCTTTAATCTTTTCACAAATTTCACATTAATCTCTCCTTAATTATTGTTCAAGTTTGTTACTTTTGGGTAATTGAAGATTATTGGGTTATTATTGGAGGATTGACAACCCTTCATTAATCAATCAAGTTCTCTTCTTTTATTCTTTGCTTTATTATTTGGATCATCTCAAGTTTGGTATAATTCCTTTACTCTTTACTCTTTATTATTTATTTCCTCATTCTCTTATCATGTTTACACTTGTTGTGATGATTGACACCATTAATGACATGTTTACCATGATAATAAGTGAGTAGTCTCTTAACTAGGATTGGTGGGTAATTAGGGGAAACCAACATGGGATTAATCATGCTTAATCTAATATGTTTTCATAATTAAATTGCTTGCTTATTGTGATGTCAACCTATGCACATGTTATGTTTGATGAAATGCTAAGCCTATGAATCCTTGCATTTTTACCCATCTCTTATTTACTCAACAAGACTTGTAAGATATAAACCAACTCGAGTCTTGTTAGACCATGCATAAAGTTGAATAGGAGGAAAGTAAGTCGACTTGTAGGTGTTGTACAATCTAATCGATTCGGCTCCGGGACCCAACTCTTCCTATGAACCGTAAGACATAAACCAACTCGGTTCCTTTACAACATTAATTGCTTGCAACTTTGGAAACTTGTTTGCATGATCAACACCATGAATCCCCTATGACCCCATGATATCCTAGTACTTTTAATCATTTGTTTACATCTCTCTTTTATTGCTTGGTTTACTTTATTGCTCGCATTAGTCTAGAACACAACTACAAACCCAAACAAATTGTGACACTAGCATAAATTGAGATAGATAGACTTAGAACCCAAAGCACACCGTCCCATGGATCGACCTCGACTTACCGCTAACTAGTTGTTTGTTGAGTATTATAAATGTGTTTGATTGGATATGACCCGACGACATCACCCATCACATTGTTTATCCACCTTGACCTTTGCTCCCTTGTTTAGCTATCTGAGCTTGTAAGGGTTCGGGTGCTCCTGGGTACTGAGGTTAAGCTTGTTAACCATGGTGACAGATGCTACATTGGTGCAGCTCCCACCATCAATGATCAAGTTGCATACCCTACCCTGAATAGTACATCTACTCCTGAAAATGAGGGATCTTTGATCCTCCTCCAAAGGTGCCTGTTGAGAGTGCATTACCCTCCACAAAACCAGACTATGGCATGTATCAGGATGAGCCATGACCATTTCCTGGTTGAGTTCCTCCTCAAAGGTTGCCTCCTCATTCACTGGTTCCTCCTCATACTCAACTGAACCCTCTCTTTCCCATTCCTCTACTTCTATTACTGTTAGTGCTCTCTTGGAAGCACAGTCCTTCCTGAAGTGGCCATACCCTTGGCATTGGAAGCACTTAATCTTTTCCTTGGTCAGGGGTGTAACACCCCCATACTCCAAGTGCCTTACCAGGACCACTCAGGTATAAGGATGCTACCATCTCGGTTACCCGAGGCAATGATAGTCAAATAGACAATAACGAAACGTACTTTAAAAGTATAACTTTAGTGAAAGGTTACAATCCAAAACCAAAACCAAAATACAAATACAAGTTCTCAAACCAACTGTCTACTGAGCTAACTGAAATGTTTATCAAACTACTAAAGCTACAGCGGAAGACTTCTATCATCAGACGGTGGCACATCCCAGCTATCCCAGTAACTCGACTCATACCTGCTCAATAACTGCTCACCATCCCCGAATGGATCAACACAGTTTTAAAAACATTAAACGGGGTCAGTACTAATCACACAATATATATAAACCAACAATACGGTAAACAGGCAGCTCATACAGTCACACACACACAATCACACCACTCCCATCAATCTCCGTCACTGACTGTCCACTGGACCAGCCCTGCCAGTGGGGGACCGCAGCCGTTCCCACCTAAGCCCCGCTCATCATACCGAGCGATAACCCTGTCCCATTAATGTGCACATCCCCTCCCGTGGCGGGTTCCACGGAGGGCGAAACTAGGGCGTGAAGCCACTCCCGCAAGTGACTCCACTCAGCCGAGAACGCATCTCGAGAACCAGAGACAAACAATCACAATCAACAACCGTCACAATACAATTACGATAATATTCAACAACCACAACACATCAATAACACATTATGGGACTAATACCGAGTAGGGAAACCCTACCTGGAAAGCACAACACAATCAGACGGTCTCACAGCTGATATCAAAAAGCTTCCTCTACGAATCCTCCTCCTAACATACAAACATATAATCACTACCAAGCACCAAATACAACAAAAACCCCCAAATCCCATTATTAGGGTTTAACCAACTATAACGAAAAACTATAAAAACGGTACGTAGATCTTACCCTCGACGCAAGGATCACAACGGTATAAAGAAAGGTAAAAATCCGACCTTCCAAGCTCCGGGATTTGCCAACAATGCGATTGATGCGAAGAACGTAGTTTGATTTCTCTTTTTGAAAGCAATTAGGTTTTAAAAGTGTTTAAAGAACAATGACAGAAATAATTATATAATTAATCGCATTATTAACAAAACCCGAGAAATCATCCCCCGTAAACCGGCTACTCGATCGAGTAGCTAAGGTACTCGATCGAGTGCCCCCTTACTCGATCGAGTATCTACGTTACTCGATCGAGTACCCAACAGGTCAGAAACTTCGTCCCCGAAGTTCAAACCACAACAAAACAAAGACTCACACTACAACACTCCCGACTCAACACCCAAAACAAAACTCAACATAAAACATGTTACTAACCCAAACTCAACCCGACAAACATACCGACACAACATACAAAAGGGTATAAAACTCTTAAAAACTCTTCGCGATCATCTCCTACCCCCCTAAAAGAAACAAGGTTACGTCCCCGTAACCATACATACCTGATCAAAAAGGAAAGGGTAACGCTCTCTCATGGCCTCCTCTGCCTCCCATGTAGCTTCCTCGGTCTCGTGGTTAGACCAAAGGATCTTAAGCAAAACTGTCTCACCACTCCTAGTCTTCCTAACCTTTCGGTCAAGAATCTGCTTAGGGACCTCAAGATATGATAAGGACTCATCTAGCTCTAAGCTCTCGGCCTCTAACACATGTGACGGGTCACTCACATACTTCCGCAGCTGAGATACATGAAACACATTATGCACTCTCTCTAACGCAGCTGGTAAAGCCAGACGGTATGCAACCTCTCCAACCCGCTCTAAGATCTCATAAGGTCCGATGAACTTCTGACTCAGCTTGCCTTTCTTCCCAAATCTCATAACCCCACGCATAGGAGACACTTTCAGAAGAACCTTATCCCCAACCTGAAACTCTATATCCCGGCGATGTAGATCTGCATAACTCTTTTGCCTATCCTGAGCTGCTCTCATCCGTTCCCTGATCATCTTAATATGTTCAACCATCTCATGTACCATCTCTGGTCCTAGAACTACTGCCTCAGCACTGTCGTCCCAACAAATCGGACTCTTACATCTCCTCCCATGTAAAGCCTCAAACGGTGCCATGCCAATACTAGTGTGATAGCTGTTGTTGTAAGAAAACTCTATCAAATCCAACCTCTGTTCCCAGCTACCACCAAAGTCCATCACATAAGCTCGTAACATATCCTCAAGAGTCTTGATCGTTCTCTCAGTCTGACCGCCTGTCGCAGGATGAAATGTTGTACTCATCTTCAATGTTGTTCCCAAAGATTCCTGCAACTCTTTCCAAAACCTTGATATAAATCTCGCATCTCTGTCAGACACTATGTCCTTAGGGACTCCATGTAACTTAAGCACATTCTTTCGATAAGCCATAGCTAATTGTGTTTTGGTCCATGTATCTTTCATTGGCACAAAGTGAGCTGACTTGGTCAGTCGATCCACTATTACCCATATCATGTTGTTACCCTGTTGACTTTTTGGCAAACCCACGATAAAATCCATAGAAATGGATTCCCACTTCCACTCAGGTACCTCTAAAGACTGAATCTTACCTTGTGGTCGTCGCTGTTCCCCTTTAACTCTCTGGCATGTCAAAAAACGGGCCACAAACTCAGCTGTTTCTTTCTTCATTCCAGGCCACCAAAATGTGTTCTTTAAATCCTTGTACAGCTTGTCACCACCTGGGTGTACTGAATATGGTGTGCTATGTGCCTCTGTCATGATAGTCTTTTTCAGCTCCTCATCATTAGGGACACACCACCTACCGTCAAACCTCAAACTACCATCTATATGAATAGAGAATCGAGACACTGTCCCTTTCTCTACTCCAGCTCTCCACTCAACTATCTTAGGATCCAACGCCTGTTTACCTCGAATATCATCATAAAGATCAGGCTGCACTGTCAAATCTCCCATGGCATCTCCTTTCTGCATCATATGTATCCCAAACCTCGCTACCTCATCTCTCAACCTCATCAAAGATAGAGCTGTACACAAAGAATGTACACTCTTTCTACTCAAAGCATCTACAACAACATTGGCTTTCCCTTCATGGTAGATAATTTCCATGTCATAGTCGCCAATCAGCTCCATCCACCTCCTCTGTCTCATGTTCAACTCCTTTTGAGTGAAGATGTACTTGAGACTCTTGTGATCCGAAAATACCTTAAAGATTGCTCCATAAAGGTAATGTCTCCATATCTTGAGAGCAAACACCACTGCACCCAACTCCAGATCATGTGTAGGGTAGTTCTCCTCATACGGCTTCAATTGCCTAGAAGCATAAGCAATCACCTTACCGTTCTGCATCAACACACATCCCAACCCATTCTTTGAGGCATCTGTATAAACCTCAAAGTTCTCGATCCCTTCAGGCAATGCTAAGATAGGAGATGTGGTGATGATTGGGCCGCATGTTTGATTTGCGGAACGATTTGTGACAGTTCGTAAGATTATCGTCAAGTGATTGCTCAAATATTAATGTCAACCTCTTAGTTGTCATCTACGTCCTGATACGGTCGTTTTGGCAGTAATTAGAGTACATTCGGAGTCCGGGTCAAAAACCGTCTCCATTTTCTGATAACTGTTAAATCCCGAGTCGGAATGTTCTGGAATGTTCCAGATATTTCTATTCCATATTTCATAAATTTTATCTTTTGGCAAATAATATCCCGTAATATTTATGATAAAAATTAAGGAAGATCGGATTATTTCCGTCCTACCATAACTCAAACACGGAAATCTTTCTTCAACAGGAGGAAACCTCCTAAGAATAGACGCAGCAGGTGCTGCGCCTCTTCCAAGAGACGCAGTGGCTGCTGCGCCTCTTCCCAGGCCCTTCTCTGCATGATTCACGTATCTTTTTCATATCTTTCTGAGATTCACTTCCAAAGAGTCTCCGAAACCCTAAACCTTCACGTGATTAGTATAAATAGGAGCCTTCGCTCCTCATATTTCTCACGCGAGTGTCCGCCCTTCTCTTCTCCCTTTGCATTCTAGACTTTGTTCTTACTAATTGGCGCCTACGTGCTTGAACATTCGACCACGTAAGCTCGGATCCTTCCGGGTACCAGCCTCTCCGTTGCATGACCGACCAATTTGACCAACTACACTCAATCAACTTAAATTAATCAATCGTTTTCCTCTTACGAGGGCACTCTCTTTGCATTCGCGTCGAGCATTCACTAATCGATATCTTAGTCTTTCTCGTTCCGTCAACATGTAAGTCTGAGGGTGTATAATCCTTATTTATTTATTGTATTTATTTATTGTATCAATTGTAAGGTTTATGTCGAAAATACCATTAAAACCGATTTCTAAAACCCTTTGTTAAAACCTGTTTTTGCGGATTTCCAGTAAGTAACCGTCGAGAAAAGACGCAGCAACTGCTGCGCCTCTTCGAAGGAGCGCAGTCCCTGCTGCGCCTCTTCGTGAGGCTGCCGCAGTTCCTGCTTCTTTTCTTCTTCGTTTGTCTTCTGTAATTCGTTCGTGTTTTTACTTATTTTGCTTGTTCTTGTCAATTCTTCGTCATCATATCATAATAATATCACATGTGTATAATTCATCATTCATCCATATGCTTTAATCATCATAAATCCGACTTAAATCCCTTATAATTCATATTTGCGGGTTTTCGTCATTAATATTCAATTCGGGTTTTAGAAATTCAATTTGTTCATATTGAGTCTCTGGGATTCATCGTTGATACATTCTAATCTGTTTATTCGCATGCTCATCATTAATTCGTTGTATATTCATCATGTTTAGTCTAATTAATTATTTCAACAGAGGACTCATTTATTAATATCGTTCATTCATGTAATTAATTCGTCTACATCCGTCTAATTCATGTTTTACTGTTTTTACGACCCATTCACATGTTAAATAATCTATTAATCACTTCTATCCGAGTCAAATAATTTAATCCATCATTAAATTCATCAAATCAAATTAACGGCTTGCAAATACGGCTTCACAGCCAGAACTGAGCCAAGAACAGACGCAGCAACTGCTGCGCCTATTCAAAGGGACGCAGCTCTGCTGCGCCTGTTCCTGGCTGAATTCTGTCCCTGAACTCCGTTTCTGCCTTGACATAGTTATTTAGTTTATGTATTAATTAACTATTATCCGTATTATCACCTTCTGATCTGTTCGTTTCTTTTATTCCTTTTATTCTTTTATTCCTTTTTATCAAATTATCCGTTTTAAAGGTATTTTCGACATAAATCGCCTATTCCAATGTAATTAATGTAATTTCCATTATTGTAATTTATCGCTATTGTATTGCTTTTATTGTTTGTATGTTTTTCACATGTAAATCAATATTAACTCCAACTTTGACATAATTGTATGCCTAACTATTTGTCAACCGACTTAGCCTAATTCTCACATGTTAGGATTAAAACTTGGATGTTGCATTGCATGCATATAACCGACGATATATCGAGTACGAATAACTTCCCTAATCATTAGTAGAGGCCGCTATCGAGGCGGGCGGGATTAGGTGTTCGATCAAAAGAGCTTCCTAATACGTACCCTCACCCCTTACTCCAGATCTCCGTGAGCACCCGTGTTCATTGGCATCCACGAGAGTCATTCTAGACATAGAATGCTAAGGGTAACGATTGCTTAGTGTTCATGTCACTACTTTATGTCTTGACATGACATGAGGTATTCGAACGGTTCCAATTTCCCATAAAAATTGGTGGCGACTCCATACAAAATGCAAACGCTTGTCTTCGCTCCTCACCAAGCGCCCCCGTGGGCGGCCCGCTGTCCACAGTTTGGCGACTCCGCTGGGGAAAATACACTTACGTGTAGCTAGGGTGAAACTTGAACAAGGTTAGGGAATAATTTGTACAAGACAATTGTCGGTTTTCATAACTCGGTCTTCCTAGACCGTTTTATTCGGCCTTCCTAGGCCCAACCCAACCCATTCGACCAATCGTCCCGTCTAAACGGTCCTAATTCTTATTTGGGCCTAAGGATGGATAGCGATTGACGTCATCCATACCATGATGCTTACTCTTGTTTGTATCAAGGGCCTTCACTACTTGAGGAAATGGACTAGGAATCGGCCTTACTCTTGTTTGGCACGAGCCTCTCCACAGACTTCGGGTTTGATGGTTCGGTATGGCAACCCACCCTTTAAACCAAAACCCTTCTAAATGCACTCAGCATCCCGTTATAATGCTTGTATAAATGTGTAAACCATACGTGATCACCATTTCTAAACAAAACCATGACGAATTTTCAAAAATCAAAATCCTTTTTTCAAAACAAGAATTTCGAAATAGGGCCTTTAGTTAGCGCAAAAATCCGGTCAAAACTCCGTCCGTTTGTCGCGTCAAAATTCGGGCCGCAAGCCCATTTCAAAACCTCGCTTCAAGTCCACTCCTACAACTACACTACAGTTGATTAGGACACACATTTTCAAAGACCTTGTCTTTCTTCAAAACTCACTCAACACAAGTGGCACACACCCACTTCACGAGTCAAAACTTTTCCTCTTTTAGCAAGTGTGATAGAATGGTCGATCGTGTTTTGATTCGTCGCCGATCTCTTATCCAGTTTCCAAGATGCCCGGATCAAGTGATGAAACAAATCTCCAGCAACTTCAAGAGAATAGTGATCGAATCCTAGCCGCGCTAGCCCAAATGCAAATCACTCAAGAACAAACCTATGACCGCCTTGAACTTATCGAAGGCCGTATCTTTGAGGTAGAGGGAAGGTTGCCTTCCCTAAAAGTGAAGTACGTTTTTTCGATGACGAGTCTAAAGATGAAAATCCTCTCGCGGGGATGACTATAGCTGAGAAAAGACTCCAACATCTGGAGGAACAATTGATGTACCTTAAGGGGAATGACATTTACATGGAGAACAATCGCAAGTATGAAGCCGTCAATTCCAAATTACCAACTAACTTTAGCATGACGGATATCCCTAAATTCAAGGGGCACGAGAACCCTTTGAACCACATCCGTGCCTTCAAGGATTACATGTCTATCAAAGGCATCAAACCCGAGATGTTCTTAAGGATCTTTCCTTCATCTCTTGACACCATCCCGAAGCAATGGTTCTACACTTTAGATCATAAGAAGGTCGCTACTTGGGAGGACGCCGCAATCGAGTTCTCTAAACAATATGCTGATAATGCCGAGATCCAAGTCAACATGCGTACTCTAGAGGTTCTTACCCAAAATGACAAAGAAGGATTCACCGACTTCCTAAGTAGGTGGAGGAAGACTAGTACTCAACTAGTCGAACGCCCGGATGAGGCCACTCTTGTGGAAACGTTTGTGGATAATCTCAAGCCCATATATGCCAATCATTTGAGATATCAAAACATCAAAAGCTTCAAAGACTTAACTGTACTAGGGACACGAATCGAAGATGACATCCGTAAAGGACTCTTGTCCAAAACAGTAGGTAGAGGATATCAAGGGTCCACAAGTCGTTCATACGGCTCTACTAGCAAAACCGATGAGG
Organism: Silene latifolia; assembly: GCF_048544455.1. NCBI lineage: Eukaryota > Viridiplantae > Streptophyta > Magnoliopsida > Caryophyllales > Caryophyllaceae > Silene > Silene latifolia. Next base: position 119,642,612 of record NC_133531.1, read on the forward strand.
TTAACCTTCTCGAGCCATCCAAGAAAACTAGCCCACCAAGGAAGTTCACAAACCTTGGGGATACTTACTCCAATGCTCTAAAGAGGCTAATGAAACAAGGTAAACTCCAACCCATTGGACCTAATCCCGAACCCGAAAAGAAATCCAAGTTCTGGGATGAAAATTCATACTGTGAGTACCATAGGGGCAAGGGGCACGACACAGAAAAATGTTACAAGTTGAAACACGTGCTTCAGGATATGATTGAAGATGGTCGACTCCCAATACCACCAGGAGGTAAACCCAACAACACTCAGAATCCTCTTGGAGTTCTAGTGATTACAAGTGACGAATCTACCTTAGATTGCTCACACCTCATTTCTCCCACCGAAAATGAAATTCATGCAATTGAGAAAGAGGGGTTCTACTCTACTATCTCCCCTACCATTTCCGACTTCATCACATGGGCGAGGAGTGTAGATAGACAAGTTTGGGAGCTAGAGAGCATGGTGACAATCTTACGCAATCCCAACGCAATACCCGAAGGACATGCGCCACTAACCTTCTCCCAAGATGCCACTATGCAAGAGGTAATTACCGTGGTTGATAAACTAGTTGATCAAATCATACGACTAGAAAGTGACATCATGAGAATGAGGGAACTAGCTGCAATCAATGGGGTTTGGGCCGATAATGATGAAGACGAGTATCTCATTGAAAACTCCGTAGTCAAGGAAATAGTCCAAAATGGCAAAGACCAAGATGTGGATCACCTAACTCGTTCGGGTCGCCCATATCAAAATGCTACTCAAAACGGTCCAACCAACGTCATCACACCAAATGACAACGAAGATGACCCCACTGATCAATTGCTCAAGCAATTACAAAAGACCAAGGCCGATCTTTCAGCCTCGGCAATTAATAGCAAGCTCATTCCCACATCGCCAAGCTTTACCGCAAGCTTTGGCCAAGCTAAATGTAGCACATAACTCCACTCCCGAAGATGTAGTCAACTTGGTCTTCCAAGAATCACCAAAGCTAAGTAATCCTATTACTTTCTCAGACGAAGACTTGCCACCTTTTGGCGCTAGTCACAACCTTGCTCTATACATCACTGTCATTTGCCTAAAGAAGAATGTGCCAATGACCTTGGTAGATGATGGCTCCGCGGTCAACGTTATACCCCTCAAAACGGCATACAAGCTAGGCATGAAAGAGTCGGATTGGACTCCCACCAATCAAGGTGTACGTGCATATGACGGTACACGACGAAAAGTGGTTGGACTTGCTAGCCTAACCATAGCTACAGGACCAATCGAACGAAAAGTTAACTTCCAAATAGTGGACATCGAAGCTTCATTCAATATACTTCTGGGAAGGCCTTGGATTCATGCTTCCAAAGCAGTGACATCCACCCTGCACCAAAATATCAAGATCCCACTAAATGGCAAAGTAGTGACGATCACTTCGTCACCCATCAAGGCAATAATCGAGAAACAATCAAACAATCAAGTCCTTGCAGATCCCGTATACGAACTTGGGGGTTTCCAAAGTGTAAACGTCATAGAAAGTGAATTGGCACCCTTATACTACAATCCCTACTCCAACTTAGTGGTCAACCACATACTCAAGTCCCAGGGATACTTCCCTGGAATGCCTTTGAACCCAATTCGGAAGAATACCTTCGCACCACACAAGAAAGGCAACTCAACAATGATACCACTGGGACTAGGGTACGAACCCACAAAAGAGGAAGTCCTCGAAATGCTGGCCCAAGTCCAAAACCGTAAGCACGTAGGAGTCCAAATGAGGCCCTATCTCCCTACCTTAAACGGATACTTTGTTCAAGAAGGAAGTTCGGAACTCTTTCATGGATTTCCCGAACCTTGGCATTACCTTGAGAGGAAGCTAGCCGGAATCGAGATCTTTCACGATTGCTACTTCATTCCTCCAGAAACGGTTCCTACCGTCAAAACCCGTCAAGCACCTTGCTTAGACGAACAAGCTGTTAGCCTTTTGTTTGGAGAGGACAGATTCATTAGGGCCGCGCAGGATGAGATCATCACTATGATACTTCAAGACGATCGCTTCAACCCTACCGCTTTGATCACAGAAACCGACACGAAGCAGCAGAAAGGATGGAGAAAGTCAATCAAATGGACCAACAACCAAGGAAGGCTCTTCAAGCTCACCACTGGAGAAGGAGAGATGTTCAAAGGAGAACCAGAAGACGATGAGTTCGAGTCGGAGTCGGAGTCAGAGTCGGAGTCTAGAGAAGTCATTAGAGAGTCTACTCCTGTTGTCATCCCCACTCCCTTCGTTTCTCCTAGCTTAGCCTCGAGTAGTCACAGTAGTTCGGGAAATGCCCCAACGACTGTCCCTTTGCCGCCACTGACCATGGATCAGTTGGCTTCTTTCTTTCAACTTTACTCAAATTTTAATATGAATAAATCAGGTTCTGCTTACTCTCTGTGTTCTTTCGAGTGCAATTCTGTTTATGATGATACTGAGGATGACCAAGACCCAGACTTGACCGAAATACCTCCCTACGTAGCCAAAGAAATACTACAGGAAGGGGAAGGGGGACCAGTAATAGAGGATACCGAACCCATCAACGTAGGAACCGAACTAGAGCCCCCGCAAGAACCCCAAGAACTTAGGATAGGGACTACCTTGAGCTCTACCGAAAGGGCCGACTTCATAGACCTCCTAAATGAATTCAAAGACGTTTTCGCTTGGTCCTACAAAGACATGCCAGGGATCGACATGGATATCGCCGAACATAGGATTCCGATTAAGCCAGGTTTCAAACCTGTGAAACAGAAGCTTCGACGAATGAGGACAGAATGGGCTCTAAAGATTAAGGAAGAAGTTGATAAGCAATTCAAAGCCGGGTTCATCAAAGTTTCCGAGTATTCTGACTGGGTAGCTAACATAGTACCTGTACCCAAAAAGGATGGGAGAATCCGTGTTTGTGTTGACTTTAGGGATTTGAACAAAGCAAGTCCAAAAGATGACTTTCCTCTACCTCACATCGACATATTAGTGGACAATACTGCAGACCACGCATTACTATCCTTCATGGATGGATATGCGGGTTATAACCAAATCAAGATGGCCATGGAAGATATGCATAAGACCGCATTCGTCACCCAATGGGGAACCTATTGCTAAGAATGCCGTTTGGATTAATCAACGCCGGAGCTACATACCAACGCACCGCAACTACGCTCTTACATGACATGATGCACAAAGAAGTTGAGGTATATGTAGATGACATGATCGTCAAATCCAAAGAAAGAGAGGGACATATTGCGAACCTTCGCAAATTCTTCGCAAGGCTACGGAAGTACAACATGAGGCTCAATCCTCAGAAATGCACGTTCGGGGTAACGTCTGGCAAACTCCTGGGATACGTGGTTAGTCAAAGAGGAATAGAAATAGATCCTTCTAAAATTAAAGCTCTGATCGAAATGCCACAACCCCAGACAGAAAAAGAAGTCAGAGGATTCCTGGGAAAAGTACAATACATAAGTCGATTCATATCGAAACTTACGATGATTTGCGAGCCTATCTTCAAGAAACTCAAGAAAACAGACCACACCATGTGGGATGATGATTGCCAAAAGGCGTTTGACCGAATTAAGGAGATATTGGCTAAACCACCAGTGCTCATGCCGCCACAACGAGATCAACCTCTTGGTTTATATCTCACAGTAACTGAAACTGCCATGGGTGCCATGCTAGCTCAAACTGTAGGAAGTGAAGAAAGAGCTATTTACTACCTAAGTAAGAAGTTCTTGGAATATGAGTGCAAATACTCACAGCTCGAAAAGACATGCCTCGCTCTTGTGTGGGCAACGAAGAAGCTACGTCATTACATGCTTAGCTATTCCGTCAAGATATACTCCAAAATGGATCCAGTCAAATACCTCTTCGAGAAACCCGTCCTCAACGGACGTCTGGCAAGGTGGACTCTGATGCTCTCAGAATTCGACCTCAAATATGTGCCACTGAAAGTCATAAAAGGTCGCGCCGTCGCCGAATTCTTCGCAGAAAATCCTATCAACGACGCACAAACCATAGATACTTGGTCATTTCCCGACGAGGATATACTTCAAACAGATGTAGACTCCTGGGATCTATACTTTGACGGAGCATCAAACTTAAGAGGATTCGGAATAGGAGTGTTGCTCATTTCTCCTGAAGGTGAGCATACACCGATTTTGTCAAACTCAACTTCGAGGTGACAAACAACGCTGCAGAGTATGAAGCTTGTCTCATCGGACTACAGGCGGCAGTAAGCTTAGGAATCAAAAACCTCCGAGTACATGGGGATTCATCACTGATCATCAATCAAGTCACAGGATCTTGGAAAATCCGAAGTGAAAGCCTTGCACCTTATCAGGCTAGGATAGACCAAGTGGCTCAATTCTTTGATCACGTAACCTACTTACACCTACCTCGAGAGGAAAATCAATTTGCAGACGCTCTTGCGAAGCTTGCATCTTTGATAAGTATGCCGGATCACATGATGGACATGCCTTTGTGCATCGAACGACGGTCAGAACCGGCTTATGTCCACCAAATCACCAATGAAGAGGAAATCGCGCAGGAACCCTGGTTCCAAGCGATCTTAAATTTCAAGCTCAATGGTACCTATCCACCGGATATGGACAAGAGGGGACAACGTGCTATACGCCTATTAGCTTCCCAATACATTCTCATGCAAGGAGAATTATACAAAAGAACACCTCTTGGTGTAGTCCTATGTTGCCTTGATCATTCACAGGCACGAAAGGTGATGGAAGAAGTCCATGACGGAGAATGCGGTCCTCACATGAGTGGGCCCATGATGGCAAAGAAAATCACACGTTTGGGATATTATTGGACCACAATGGAATCTGATTGCATCAAATACGTGAGACATTGCCACAATTGTCAAATCTTCGGGAATGTACAACATGTCCCTCCTTCGTTGCTCTATACAATGACATCTCCTTGGCCATTTTCTGCATGGGGAATTGACATAATCGGAAAGATAACCCCAGCCGGAACAGGAGGTCACTGTTTCATTCTAGTAGCGATTGACTACTTCACCAAATGGGTAGAAGCGGCTTCCTACACTGGTCTTACGGCTAAGAATGTGGCAAAGTTCATACAAAACAACATCATCTGTCGATATGGTTGCCCACATGAGATCATTAGTGATAACGGGTCACACTTCCAAGCCGAAACCGAGCAATTGCTAGCCAAATACAAGATTAAGCATCACCACTCTTCGCCTTATAGACCACAGACTAACGGCGCGGTAGAAGCGGCAAACAAAAATGTTGTCACAATTCTCAAGAAAATGACTGACAACTACAGAGATTGGCCAAGTAAGATACCCTTTGCTTTATGGGGGTATCGTACATCAGTTAGGACGCCCACTGGGGCTACTCCTTTCTATTTGACCTACGGCATGGAAGCCGTACAACCCGTCGAACTAGAAATACCATCCTTGCGTATTCTACTCGAAAGCCAAATCCCTGAAGCCGATTGGAAGAGGGATAGATATGAAGAACTCATCCTCCTGGATGAACGTCGGCTACGCGCCTTACATAATGTCCAAACATATCAAGCATGTATCAAACGAGCTTTCAACAAAAGGGTTAGGCCAAGAAACATCAAAGAAGGAGACTTAGTACTCAAATCGGTTAGAGCTCTTCTACCTGTCGACCCAAGGGGAAAATTCAAACCTAATTGGGCAGGACCATATCTAGTCAAATCCATACTCCCAGGGGGTGCGGTTAGAATCACAGACCTAGATGGGAACGAGTTTTCAAACCCAACAAATCTTGACCAACTGAAACGATACTATGCCTAGAATAGGACCAAACACGCGCCTCGCGTAAACCCATGTGTCGCTCTTGTGGCACTAAATACACGGCCCCTGGCCAAGCTGAAATAAGCTAAGTGTTACTATGCTCTTGCATTTTGACAAACTTGTCGTCCTCATATCATCAAATAAACTAAATTCACACCTTGAGAACAAGCAAAAGCTCATGCTTATTTTCTATGTTCATTACAAGCTCTTGCTTCGAACAAATATTCTTTTACATTTACTCGAACTACGCGCAAGGGTTTGATTTCGCTTTTTTAAGTGAATACGTAGGCAATCCTTCACAGGATTCAACCCATTATATCTAAAATGTGAATAGAAGGACATTTGCATTGCATTTGAAATTCGACAAGAATAATAAAAGAAAATCACAACGGTTTCTTAACCATCCAACTTTTTTATTCCATTCATTTTCTAATAATAGTAATACGTTACATAATAAAAATAGAATAGGCTAGGATTCTAAAAATCCCTCCTTTTTATTACAACAATAATAATAATAATAAAATAATAAATAAAGACTAGGGCTATTCATCCATCTTCCCTTTGCCCTTGTCACTCTTCTCATACTTCTTGTCACGACCTCGAGCTGGGCGCTCATGCACCACTTCCGACCTAATCACCAACGGTCTTTCTCGAGGCCTAACTCTTCCATTCTTTCCAACCACCATCTCTGCAACAGGAGTAGTCTTTGATTTCTTTGAAGGACGAATGACCTGAAGCCCGGCTTCTTCTTCTCCCTCAGTCAGATGCTTCTCCTTCTCTTTCTCTCCCTCGCGCACCTTGTAGTCTACAGGTTCGCGTTTCCTCAGTTTCTCGCGCTCTTCCGAAGTCGCAGCCTTTCTCCACCTCAGATAGGAATCTGACACCCACAAGGCATTGGCAGAGAAGTTCAAGAACCACATGTTTCTTTGGGCCCATTTGATAGCCCACTCTCTTCGGCTCTCGGTAGTAAGCACCACAGCAGTCTGCGGGACGGTGTCTAGCCTCGGGATCGTCTGCTTCAACCCAACTTGCCTCATCAATCTCTCCGGAAAGATGCATACCATGAACTCCAATCCCGGAATGCGCACAGACCTAGTGGGATCCAAAGAAGACACTCCAGTGACAGACTTGAAGTGCCACCACGGTACGACCCACCTAATCAACGGGCCATCATCACTCTTCAGCTTGTTCTTCCAATAATCGCAGACCCGAGTGAAGTCCACCATGTACAACCGCGTCCTCATCGCAATCATACGGGAATGATAGGAAAATGCATGAACTGGGGGCTCGATCAATCGGAGCCGTTCCATGAGCCAAACCTACCAAAAGCAGGTATTAGACACGAAACAAAAAAAAGAGAAAAAAAAAACGAAACAAAAAAAAAAGAGAAAAAAAAAAAACGAAACAAAAAAAAAGAAAAAAAACAAAAAAAAAAAAAAAAAAACGAAACGAAAAAAAAAAGAAAAGAAAAGAAAGGGTGTCTTTACCTGTAGGATGACGGGACTCCCCAAAAATGGCAGCTCGCGGTTGGATTTCCTATTATCCAAACCCAAGATAATCTCCCCTAAACATAAGCAAGTGGGCTCTGTGACTCCATTTGCTCGATAAGGCACAAAAGACGAGGGTCACCTCTCAAGTCTTCATCAACATGCCCTTGGAAGACATGTACATGCAACAAACAAAAGCCAAATGCTCTCCTTCTAGCAACATGAGAGACAGTAGGGTCTGCCCTGTTGATGAATCGATCAATAAAGTCCAACATTCTCACGCCTTTCGGGGTAACTAGGCGATCCACCTCAAGTCTGGTCAGTCCAAGCAAGTCCCTGAATTTGCTCTTATATCCTTGTGAAGTGGAAGGTATGGCAGGAAGATGTTCGGGATCCCATCCACCAATAGCAGCTATTTCTTCAGGAAATGGGCAAATATCACCTCCCGGGAACGCGAAAACATGATAATTCGGGTCCCAATAGTCAAGGCAAGCATCCAAGAATGGTTTTACAATTTTGATGAGTTTCAAACTCAACAAAGACCCAAAGTTATAAGCACCCATGTCGTGCTTTTCCATATTCGAGAATTCGTTGGTCCATTCCTTCAAGCGGATCTCCAAAGTATTCATAGTGATAATTTTCTCTTGAAAATTTATTTTGGGAATTTTATGTGAATAGACGAAGAAAGGACGGAAGATGTATGTGAATTAAAACTCCATCGACGCTTCTATTTATACTAATTGCTGTTTCCAAAAATCAGTCAGAACGGACAAGCCTGGGAACAGGCGCAGCACCTGCTGCGCCTCTTCAAAGGGACGCAGCTCATGCTGCGCCTCTTTGATCTCACTTCGTGATTTCCGCGTTGGATCTTTCCTAATTCTATAACCGCATGATTTCCTATTCCTGCGAGGTTGTATTTTGGTAAATACGGGAAGATTACCATATTTCAGGTTTCCTAAATTCGCGGGCACGCATTTCGAGACAACATCGACACCTTCGCCATTTCATCACGCTTAATTCTTTTTATTATTTTTAGTAAATAAATTCAATTATTTTTTTAGGAAATAAATTTCATTTTAGGAAATAATTTTCTTTTGTTTTCATTTATAATGACTTTCAACATTTCATTTCTGCATTTCTACACTTATAGATTTCCTTTTTTCTCTTTTTCAGGGGGTAACCCTCCCTACCGTCCGGTCATTTCCGGCAAAATTTTTGCATGTTACGTTCTTTTGAGTCCTTTTGCGCTAATTAAGGCCATAAAATGTATGTTTTGCGTAATTTCCATGTAAATTTCGGCAGCATGACGGCGTAAACCGTTGTCTACCAAACCTGTTCAAAACTAACCTGCAGATACAAGCAACACAACCCAGCAACAAAGGCACTCAGGCCATCATATATACACCAAATGAAGCAAATGTACAAGCAAGCGGGGCTTGCGCCCGAGCAAAGTCCAAAAGTCCAGAATCGGGGCTTGCGCCCCAAACAAAGTCCAAAATGTTCAAAACAGAAGTCAAAATGTACAAGCCTACAAAACTACACAAAACTACTGCTGGGCACCCTCCAACTCAGCAACCCTCGCCGCAAGAACGGCATTCTCGGCATCCCGAAACTCCAGCTCCCTCGACAAGCGAGGCGTCTCCTCCCGAGCCTGGGCCAACTCTCGCTCCAGCTCGCGGCCAGCCTGTAAACAGCAACAAATTGGCTCATGTCAATCAATTCAAACAAAACCAAAATCAAAAATCAAAAGAAATCAAATGAGGTTCATACCTGACGACCGCGACCACCGACGAGTGCCTCGATGGCAGTAGCTCGCAGCCGGTTGGCCACCCTCCATAGTGCCACGAACCGGGACGGCGCGACCTGCATTTCAAAGAAATTCTCAGCAAATTGAACAAGTTTAATCAAATGTGTTCATAAACGAAAGGTAAATAAGCTGGAGGCTCACCCTCCGAATCAGATGCTGCCAGTCATCTAGGCCAGCATCCGTCACCGCTACGTCAAAGTCACGCAACTCGGAGATCGTCGTCCTCCCGGTCGCGTCGGTGTACGCAAGAGTCTCGGGGTACACTGGGGGCTCGATGCCCGCCGCCTCGACCTCCTGCAAAAAACAAATAGCTCTCATTAATCAATGATCTTTCATCGTAATTCTCAAAATCAAATCAAGGAAAAGTAAAAAGATACTCACCACTACTGGCCAGTACGCCAACCTCCCGTAAAGGAACGCCGAGTAGTCCTCGCCAATAAGAAGAAGGTCGTCGCCACTGGCACCAGCCAGGTCCGCCTCCCTCTCAGCCTCAGTAGGCTCCCTGAACATCGTCCTAGGAGGATCCACGGGAACCGTCAACGCGTCCCGAGAGCACTGACGAGCCAAACGCTCGCCTAGGTACCACACAGGACCCATCGACGTCCACAACAGTAGCCGACTCGGGCTCCTGGGTCGAAGGACCTCAGCGACAAAAGGAGGCGCTCCAGCGTACTCCGCCCAAGGTCTGGGCACCCACTGCGACAAGATAAAGCAAAGATCATTCATATGATCAGATGAAGGCAAAGGATAAGAAATATAAATGAATAATACGAATGGGATACTCACGCTGCTCAGCTGAAGGGCGTTCACGTCCCGCCGGTAGACATTGTGCGAAGGACGCTTGCTCTTCGTCCGGCACATCACCCAACCCCTCACCACGGGATACACCTTCTCCAGTGGCTCCGTCCTCTTCGGCGCAAGACTCGGGAAGTAGGAGTACACCCAGGCCTGTAAAACAGAATGATCAATGACGATCCTCCGTAATTCGATTAAGAAAGGAATTTGCTATTAAAAGGAAGGTTCATACCTCCACGCAGATCCCAGTCCGACAAAGACTGGAGAAGTCCCCTTCTCCATCACTACGGACGAACCATGGCCCCATGAAGCGGATGAGGACCGCAAAGCCGCAGATGACCCGGCCCCAGCGCCCTAGGGAACTCAGTCGAAAGAAAGGGAAGAAGCTTCGTCGATGACCTCTCGCCCTTGTCTCCAAGGTAAATCGAAGTAGAAACCACCACGCCACAAAGTAGCGAGCCCTCTCGCTTGTGCGGGGAGGAGGAGGAGCCGTCTCCCTCCCATCGATCGTCACTGGCCAGGGGTCTTCCCCGCAAAGTAGTCTCGAACGTAGGTACTGGGTACCAAACCCGCATGCAACGACCTTCGGCGACAAGTTCCAGCCGATCAACCTCCTCGCCTCAGCCGAATCCGCCCTCATGGCAGTCTCCGGCCACACCATCTCCTCGGTCCCACACGGCAGACCAGAAATGATGACGTAGTCCTCCAAAGTGACTCCCACCTCACCGAAAGGCAGGTGAAACGTGGAAGTCGTATCCCAGAATCGGTCCAAGAAGGCGCGGACCAGGCTAAGGTTAGCCCGCAACTTCCTCTTCACGATATCCCTCCAGACCTGAACCAGAGGACCGAACGCTCCACGCTCGATCATGGCCCTCTCCTCCGCCGACAGCCGCTCGTAGTGCTCCATCGATGTCGTGTAACCCGAAACGACCTGATGTTCCCGGCCTCCTATTATGATTTGAAACAAAGCTATCTTTAGTTTTGAATGAAATATGAAAGAAATTTGGACAAAAAGAATGAAAGAGAATGGATAATGAGTAGTGAATTCCTATTTACCAGACTCTTCACCGTCCTGTAGGACAGGTGACCCTCTGCAGCCCACACCAGGTGCCTACTCTCCCAGGTCTCGGCCCACGAAGGCGCTCCCCTCGGCTGACGACCTCCTCGCCCAACGTTGGCTCGTCTCGGAGTCTCCTCCTCCTCGGCAGCCTCCTCCTCGTGAAACTCAGCAGCCATCATCGCAGCGGTGAAGGCCTGCTCTAAAGCCTCCTCAACGACAGTGGCGTCTATCTCCATGGGAGTCCTCCCAGAAGTAGAAGCATCATCACCTGCAACATTAAAGTGAATTCAGGCCGCGTCACGTGACGACAAGCCTTTGATTAAGGAGTTTTTTTGAGCCCTCAAAGCCCTAAAAAACGCCCCTTTCCGGCCATCCTTGGCCATATTCCCGCCAACCCGATCACTCTTGTGATAAATTGGGTCAAGTCAAGTCCAAGTCAAAGCCTAGTTCCGAGTTCAAGTCGAAAATTCAGCAGCATTTCGCTATAACGGCGATTTTGCCCTAAAAGGTGTCCCGAAAAAGTTGTTGCAAACCAAATTTCCGAGATGGTAGGAAGATTACCCATCACTCAAGGATTCCAGATATCAAATTTCATCGCCAATGGGCAATCCTAAGGCTATTTTCGAAGCAATTTACGGTTTAGCTGTAAAACCGTCTCAAATTTAACTCAAGGGCTCAAAACTCGACAAAAATTCGAAGTAAATACATGGTTATGTTCCTAACATTGCCTACTATCCATTTGTAACATCAATTTGGCATGGCAAATCCATTTGGGGGAAAAGCCCCAAATTTTCGATCAAAAGGGTCGAAAACCCTAGAATTTTCGGCTCAAAATTCAACAAATGTAGATGATTAATGCAAGATTGAGACACATACCTCGATTAGTCATATTTAATGCAAGCTTTTGGATCAAACCTCGACGGAAATGGTGAAGATTTGAGAGAGAAATTGCAAATTTTGTGTTTCGAAATAACGAAAACAATCCTTCTGATTTCGCGTTTTTACGCAGAAATAGCCGAATTGGGGAAAAGACGCAGCAGGTGCTGCGCCTGTTCCAAGAGACGCAGCTCTTGCTGCGCCTCTTCCTTGTGTTCCCTCCATATGACTTTTCAAAAATTCGTTATTTGTGGGCCCATCTTTGGTGCGCCTCTTCTTCAGTGCTATTATATTCTTTTGGTCCGTTTCGGTGATTTCCTTTCGTTCCGGCCCACGTTATATCCAGCGCAGCAGTATTTTGCAGTATTGCTCAAATCCTTTTATCCAGTAAGCAAGATATTTGTGATATTGCTCAAATCCTTTTATCCAGCGCAGTAGTATTTTGCAGTACTGCTCACTCGAGATTTCTCCCATGACGATCTAGATGTTCCTAGTCGTCAATTTAATCACCCAATGAGAGTTTGCTTGAGGACAGAGACAAGCAGATTCCCCAAAGTTATCGCTATATTCCCCAGTAAGAGTTTGTTTGAGACCAACGCAAGCAGATTCAACCTCAAGTTTCGCCAGAGTTCGTTTGAGACCGACGCAAGCGGATTCCCAGCAGTTTCTACCGACGTCCCTTTGCTTTCAACATTTTTGTTTCCCGCGAAGTTCGATTAAGTCTCAGGTATGGTCTCTCCTTATGGCTGGCGAGCTTCCTTACGTAGTCTAATGGACTTTAAACGACCCTCCCCGATAGTCGACAGACTCTAAAATGTTCCCGACGACAGGTCCTTGGCTCAGACCCCTTGAGCCGCCTCGCGTCGCCATAGTCGTCAGGTTGTAATCTTCGATTGACCTGATGGCTATACTTTGACTTTCGCCTTGTCCAAGCCTCAGTCAAAGTGGGGGCTCTGTAGACACCTCGTTTCTGCACCTCCCGCAAACCACCCGGTGATGATTGGGCCGCATGTTTGATTTGCGGAACGATTTGTGACAGTTCGTAAGATTATCGTCAAGTGATTGCTCAAATATTAATGTCAACCTCTTAGTTGTCATCTACGTCCCGATACGGTCGTTTTGGCAGTAATTAGAGTACATTCGGAGTCCGGGTCAAAAACCGTCTCCATTTTTTGATAACTGTTAAATCCCGAGTCGGAATGTTCTGGAATGTTCCAGATATTTCTATTCCATATTTCATAAATTTTATCTTTTGGCAAATAATATCCCGTAATATTTATGATAAAAATTAAGGAAGATCGGATTATTTCCGTCCTACCATAACTCAAACACGGAAATCTTTCTTCAACAGGAGGAAACCTCCTAAGAATAGACGCAGCAGGTGCTGCGCCTCTTCCAAGAGACGCAGTGGCTGCTGCGCCTCTTCCCAGGCCCTTCTCTGCATGATTCACGTATCTTTTTCATATCTTTCTGAGATTCACTTCCAAAGAGTCTCCGAAACCCTAAACCTTCACGTGATTAGTATAAATAGGAGCCTTCGCTCCTCATATTTCTCACGCGAGTGTCCGCCCTTCTCTTCTCCCTTTGCATTCTAGACTTTGTTCTTACTAATTGGCGCCTACGTGCTTGAACATTCGACCACGTAAGCTCGGATCCTTCCGGGTACCAGCCTCTCCGTTGCATGACCGACCAATTTGACCAACTACACTCAATCAACTTAAATTAATCAATCGTTTTCCTCTTACGAGGGCACTCTCTTTGCATTCGCGTCGAGCATTCACTAATCGATATCTTAGTCTTTCTCGTTCCGTCAACATGTAAGTCTGAGGGTGTATAATCCTTATTTATTTATTGTATTTATTTATTGTATCAATTGTAAGGTTTATGTCGAAAATACCATTAAAACCGATTTCTAAAACCCTTTGTTAAAACTTGTTTTTGCGGATTTCCGATAAGTAACCGTCGAGAAAAGACGCAAAGAATCGCGCCGCGCCTCTTGAAGGAGCGCGATCCTGCTGCGCCTCTTCGTGAGGGCCGCCGATTCTCGCTTCTTTTCTTCTTCGTTTGTCTTCGTAATTCGTTCGTGTTTTTACTTATTTTGCTTGTTCTTGTCAATTCTTCGTCATCATATCATAATAATATCACATGTGTATAATTCATCATTCATCCATATGCTTTAATCATCATAAATCCGACTTAAATCCCTTATAATTCATATTTGCGGGTTTTCGTCATTAATATTCAATTCGGGTTTTAGAAATTCAATTTGTTCATATTGAGTCTCTGGGATTCATCGTTGATACATTCTAATCTGTTTATTCGCATGCTCATCATTAATTCGTTGTATATTCATCATGTTTAGTCTAATTAATTATTTCAACAGAGGACTCATTTATTAATATCGTTCATTCATGTAATTAATTCGTCTACATCCGTCTAATTCATGTTTTACTGTTTTTACGACCCATTCACATGTTAAATAATCTATTAATCACTTCTATCCGAGTCAAATAATTTAATCCATCATTAAATTCATCAAATCAAATTAACGGCTTGCAAATACGGCTTCACAGCCAGAACTGAGCCAAGAACAGACGCAGCAACTGCTGCGCCTATTCAAAGGGACGCAGCTCTGCTGCGCCTGTTCCTGGCTGAATTCTGTCCCTGAACTCCGTTTCTGCCTTGACATAGATATTTAGTTTATGTATTAATTAACTATTATCCGTATTATCACCTTCTGATCTGTTCGTTTATTTTATTCCTTTTATTTTTTTATTCCTTTTTATCAAATTATCCGTTTTAAAGGTATTTTCGACATAAATCGCCTATTCCAATGTAATTAATGTAATTTCCATTATTGTAATTTATCGCTATTGTATTGCTTTTATTGTTTGTATGTTTTTCACATGTAAATCAATATTAACTCCAACTTTGACATAATTGTATGCCTAACTATTTGTCAACCGACTTAGCCTAATTCTCACATGTTAGGATTAAAACTTGGATGTTGCATTGCATGCATATAACCGACGATATATCGAGTACGAATAACTTCCCTAATCATTAGTAGAGGCCGCTATCGAGGCGGGCGGGATTAGGTGTTCGATTAAAAGAGCTTCCTAATACGTACCCTCACCCCTTACTCCAGATCTCCGTGAGCACCCGTGTTCATTGGCATCCACGAGAGTCATTCTAGACATAGAATGCTAAGGGTAACGATTGCTTAGTGTTCATGTCACTACTTTATGTCTTGACATGACATGAGGTATTCGAACGGTTCCAATTTCCCATAAAAATTGGTGGCGACTCCATACAAAATGCAAACGCTTGTCTTCGCTCCTCACCAAGCGCCCCCGTGGGCGGCCCGCTGTCCACACTTTCCACTGGTCTTCTGTCCACCTCCTTGGACAGTACTGGCTGACGTGGTCGGCTTAGCACCCGACCCCTGATTGTTGTTGTTGTTCGTAGCTGGTTTCTGATAAGAATTACCGCCATTGCGGTTACCTCCACCCTGATAGCTCTGACTTCCCCGGTTAGACCATGACCCAGACGGTCTATTGCTCGCATAACTCTGTGTAGGTCCCTGAGAATAGCTCCCCCGAGCCGATCCCTGAAAAGCTCCAGGCATACTTGTGCACTCATGTCTCTTGTGGCCTACACTGCCACAGCCAAAGCAAGTCATTCCCCAACTACCACTGCTACTCACACGGCCACGCCCAAAGGAAGCCCCAGCACTGAACCCTGACCCAGAAGAAAACCCTCTAGCCTGAGTGTGGTTGCCTTTCTTATGACTAGATTGGCCACCACCTTCACTCTCACCCTTTCTTTTCTCAACCACTCTCTCTTGAGCCATCTCCACCAACCTCTCAACTCTCCCAGCCCTCTCATAAGCTTCCTTAACATCAGTAAGGACTCCCACGGGTAGCTTATCCATGATCTTAGGGGTCAACCCCCTTTCAAACCTCAGTGCCAGGTTCTCCTCACTCAAACCCATATCCTCAGCATACCTAGACTTCTCATTAAACTGCCTGTAGTACTCGGCCACAGACATGTCAGATGTCATCTTAAACCCATCAAACTCCTCTCTCAGCTTACTCCTCACATGCTCCGGTACAAACTCTTTCCTCATAGCCCTCCGAAACTCTTCCCAAGGTATAGCAGGTAAGCCCTGGTTTACATACATCTCCATAGCACTCACCTTCACCTTATCCCACCACTCACCAGCTGCTTCCCTCAGGTAGAACGCAGCTTGTTCTACTCTCATCTCATCAGGACAGTGAACCAGGTCTAGTATATTCTCCATCTCACGATGCCAGTTGTCAAGAAGGTTTGGTTCCCCGGTTCCCTTGTACTCTTTTGGGTTAAACCTCGCTATATAAAGGCTGATCTTAGAGTGATCAACCTCTTTATCCTTTCCCACTTTCTTTAAGGCCTCCGTAAGAGCATCCTGATGCTCCAACATCTTAACGATATCATCTATGTTCATGCTCTCAGCTCTCGCATACAAAGAGTTTCTCTTGGGCGGCATCTTGAAACTATATAAGAAAGGGTAGATATAAACATACGCACTAAAACCTCAAAACATGAAAACAGGCTGCCCAGGACTCACTCGATCGAGTGCCTAAACCTACTCGATCGAGTAGCGGCTACTCGATCGAGTGCCCACCATACTCGATCGAGTGCCCCGACATCAGACCCAAAACAGACCTTCTGATCTCTAACATACTCGACCGAGTAGCCAAGCTACTCGATCGAGTGACCCCCTACTCGATCGAGTGCCCGAGGTACTCGATCGAGTGCCCAAAAACACGATTCTGGTTGCAAAATCGTCAAATACCCACTCGATCGAGTCAGACCCACTCGATCGAGTCATGCTAACTCGAATATACTACCCGCATGCTATATCATATCCCAACATACTATACAACTTTATAAGTCCAACATTATAATATAGTTAAGCATGCAATTCTATACAACTCTTCATATGATCGATAAAACATTTCTATATACTTCACCAACCTTTCATTCACAAACTCCACTTTCTACTCCAACATCCAACAATTTACAACATACATCGTCGCATTCACATACAAACTAACAAACATCACATACGACCTTGACATACACCCCCCATGTGACCGGTTCAAAATTGTAGGGCGAGTTCGCGACTTTAGGACGTCTCCCAAGCCTTTGCATTAGCTCCTACAACCTTTACCCCGGGTTCATTTTAATTGACTCCCTATATTCATTAGGTTCATTGGTTACAGGTTTCAGGATCGTCGCTCTGATACCATTTGTAACACCCCCATACTCCAAGTGCCTTACCAGGACCACTCAGGTATAAGGATGCTACCATCTCGGTTACCCGAGGCAATGATAGTCAAATAGACAATAACGAAATGTACTTTAAAAGTATAACTTTAGTGAAAGGTTACAATCCAAAACCAAAACCAAAATACAAATACAAGTTCTCAAACCAACTGTCTACTGAGCTAACTAAAATGTTTATCAAACTACTAAAGCTACAGCGGAAGACTTCTATCATCAGACGGTGGCACATCCCAGCTATCCCAGTAACTCGACTCATACCTGCTCAATAACTGCTCACCATCCCCGAATGGATCACCACAGTTTTAAAAACATTAAACGGGGCCAGTACTAATCACACAATATATATAAACCAACAATACGGTAAACAGGCAGCTCATACAGTCACACACACACAATCACACCACTCCCATCAATCTCCGTCACCGACTGTCCACTGGACCAGCCTTGCCAGTGGGGGACCGCAGCCGTTCCCACCTAAGCCCCGCTCATCATACCGAGCGATAACCCTGTCCCATTAATGTGCACATCCCCTCCCGTGGCGGGTTCCACGGAGGGCGAAACTAGGGCGTGAAGCCACTCCCGCAATGACTCCACTCAACCGAGAACGCCATCTCGAGAACCAGAGACAAACAATCACAATCAACAACCGTCACAATACAATTACGATAATATTCAACAACCACAACACATCAACAACACATTATGGGACTAATGCTGAGTAGGGAAACCCTACCTGGAAAGCACAACACAATCAGACGGTCTCACAGCTGATATCAAAAAGCTTCCTCTACGAATCCTCCTCCTAACATACAAACATATAATCACTACCAAGCACCAAATACAAGAAAACCCCCAAATCCCATTATTAGGGTTTAACCAACTATAACGAAAAACTATAAAAATGGTACATAGATCTTACCCTCGACGCAAGGATCACAACGGTATAAAGAAAGGTAAAAATCCGACCTTCCAAGCTCCGGGATTTGCCAACAATGCGATTGATGCGAAGAACGTAGTTTGATTTCTCTTTTTGAAAGCAATTAGGTTTTAAAAGTGTTTAAAGAACAATGACGGAAATAATTATATACTTAATCGCATTATTAACAAAACCGAGAAATCATCCCCCGTAAACCGACTACTCGATCGAGTAGCTAAGGTACTCGATCGAGTGCCCCCTTACTCGATCGAGTATCTACGTTACTCGATCGAGTACCCAACAGGTCAGAAACTCTTTTAAACTGCAACTCACCCCTACTCGACAGAGTAAGGCCTACTCGATAGTGTACCCAGAGACTCATAAAACCGTAGTATTACAAGGGGTGGGTTGGACTTAGGGAACATTGGTGCCTTCCCCTTGTCTCCTCCTGTTTGGGACACTAGTTTAGGTGTCTCAGCAATTTTAACACTAGTGTAAGGTCTATAGACAGGTTTTGGCTTAGGTGTGGCAGGTTTAGACTTTCCCATTTTCTCCACTCTGAGTGCTACGTTGACAACATCATCATATGACCACAATGGTTACATTCTAACCTTAGTAGCAATATTTTTATCAAGCCCTTCTAAGAACCTAGCAATCCTTTGCTCAGGCTTCTCATTTATCTCACACTGCAAGGTTAGTTGCTCAAACTCCCTTAAATAGGTCTCAAGGGGTCTCTCATCCTGCCTAAGCTTAGACAACTTAATGAACATGTCCTGGGTATAATCTTTGGTGACAAACTTATCCAACAATTTCTTTTTAAGCTTGGACCAAGATTTAATAGACTCCTTCCCTTCCCTTAATCTCTGATGTTTAAGGTTATCATAACATAGTGATGCATATCCCTTTAATTTCAACACAGCAACTTTACCAGCTGTAGCATCATTGTAATTTTTGAACTCAAATATCTTTTCAACATCCCTAATAAATTCTAATAAGTCATCAGGGTTAAGACTACCATAAAAATCAGGATTTTCTACCTTTAGATGCTTGTCTATTTGCTCAAGAGCCTCTTCTTGTGTTCTAATGCTCTTCTCTGATTCTAATTCATATCCATGTGGTGGTTGTCCTCTCCCTGCTCCCATAAAGAAGCCTCTGCCTCTACCTCTTCCTCTGTCAGGTGGCTGTCTCCTTGGATCATGGTTTGGAAACCTCACCATCACTACATGAACAGCATTGAGCAGTGTGTCTACATTTCCTGCAAGTGTTTCTATTCTGGTCTCAATACCAGCAAATCTCTCTTCACTCATGATTGTTTTTGTGTTTTTGTTGTAGGTAGGGATAATGAACTCACAGCTTCTCTGAACCCGAGACTAACACAAAGGTGAAATTGTGTTAAACCTGGCTCTGGTACAAAAACGCAGTGTAAAGCCTAGGGACAGGCAATAATGCAACCTGGTTTGCAGGCCTCCATTAAAATACTAAATGACCTTGAAAAATTCTGAATTTTTGTGACAAATAAGTTTTAATATCAAACTGAAACTGAGCTAAGTCTCATGAATTTTGAAGGAGTCTAAGTATTTTTAATATCAACTGAAACAGCCAGAAATCCTGAGATTGCAGACAACAGACTCTACTGATTTAAAGGACTTGTTTGTGTAATAAAATGATATAGTCAAGACCATAAATTTCCACAGAAACTTCACAGGAAATCCAAGACATTAATGATACCGTCGTTTCAGTACCAAAAATGAATACCTAAGTACTACTAACAGAAATCAGCGGTAAGTAGGGTCGATCTCCACAGGGAGACGGTCATCACTATCTACTTGTAAATTCGGTCTATCTATGGTCACAAGATGGGGGTTTTAATTGTTTGAACTAAACTAATCAAAATTAAAGGAAGAGAATTAAAGATAAGAGGAATTAACAAGAGAGAGAAAACTAGGAATATCGGGTTATCAATGAATGTCAGTTAATTGCAGCGAAGGTCGCAGATCGGTCGTATGTGTCAGTCTAAGGGGCAACAAATATCTCCTTCCGGTCTCAATTCGCCCTAAAACACTATTAGCTTAGCTTCCGCCGTCACTAAAGCATCATATTGTTCACTGTGGGTCTCACCCCTTCCAACCTTCCGGTCTAGGTCAAGGCTTACCAAGGTTAATTGAGCTAAATGCATCGATTCAAGTAGCCGATTACAATTAATAGCAGTGATTAACAACACAGACATAACGATAGCGAAAGATCCATAACCTAATTAGCAATTAACAACAATCCATTGACTCCCCTAAACCCTAGCAGGATATTTAGCTAGACATAAATAAGAAAAGAGCAAGAACAAGGGATAGAAGAATAATAAGCATTAAATAAATAGTGTAAGGGAAAGAGAAAGTTACAGAACAATATCCGGAAAATAGAGAGAAAAACAATGTTCCATTGAGAAAGGGAGAAAAGTAACGTATATTGTGATGTATCAAGTGGTCCCAAAACCTAATGTCGTCTTTCCTATTTATAGGAAAGACAATTATTAAAACCTAGAAAGCGAAATAAAACTAAAAAAGCCCGAGCCCATTAGCGAATCACTCGATCGAGCAATTTAGAACTACTCGATCGAACAGATTCATAGCAAAACCTCTCGATCGAGTAGAAAACCTACTCGATCGAGGAACTCCAATTATACGCAATTCGATCGAACATGGATTTCACTCGATCGAAGTCTTCTGCTATCCAAAACTACTCGACCGATCATAAAAGCCTTCGATCGAGTGACTTTGACTCAGCCAGCTACTTGTTTCGTTGATTTCAGCATTGACTTGGTTATTTAGCTTCCAAAATGACTTTACACATCCCAAGATAGCAGCGTTTCTGCTCCAAATCCACTCATCCTTTAAATACAAGCAAAACAGACGATAAAAGGCTCGATTCCGCTACTTTAAGTCGAATCCTTTAAATAAATCAAAGCAAACCAAAGTAGAATATTCGGGGCATTTCGTAGCATAGAACCACAAGAATCGCATAGAAATACGTACATAAGAGACTCAAAAAGACTATATAAAATGCACGTATCAATTAACTTAACAAATTTCAGACTCAAATCCACAGTGGACACAGAATTAAAGCTTGAACTTTGCTCAACACAATCAAACTGAACAACAGACAAGCACAAGTTCAATTTAATGATGCCAAACTGACTTTGATCAATTAACCACATAGATCACAGGTTAATTATCAGGCCAGGATTCCAAACTATAGTTTAACACAAGTTTGAAAGAAATGAGAGAAGTCTCAAGGCTAAATTTTCATTCATCAAAATCTGCTTTCATCAGTTGAGACACAGGTCCTTATATAGGTCTTGTCTTTGAGTTACAGCTCAAAACCTAGTAATCCCAGGGCCAAGATTTAATATAAGATGAGTAAAAACTGTTGATACCCGTCGTTGTGAGTACCAAAAATAAGATTTATAATTTCCTATTAAGACTAACCTAGGTTAGTGGTAACAGGGTCGAACCACAAGGAGGCAGACGTAATTTCTAGCTGTCTAATAAAAGTCTAAGGTAACAATTGTGGGGGTTGAATTTATTTGGTCTATGACTAAGAGTAAACAAAAACAATAAACTAAAAAGACGGATTAAACAGATAAAGAAGGGGTACTAGGATGATCGGTTTGTTATAGCTTCGGCGGCAGCAAACTAAGTCGGTCTGAATCAAACACATGTGAGGCGGGAAATAAAGAGGTCCTCTCGGTCCACTCTTAACAGATAGCATCTTTCGATCTCGCTATAGGTCCCTAATGTCACTAATACTAACTTTCGCCCTGAAAAGTGACTAACAGTCTAAACTATACCTATCTTTCGATCTCAGCACAGTCTAGTCGATTTAATTGGTGGTCTACCAACTTACCCTATCTTTCGATCTAATGGGTCACTCATAAATTAAGTATCTAACTGGTCGCATGCATTCGATTCGTTAAATACCACATTAAAACAATTAAAACGAATATAAAACCCCACGAGGTCAGTCGATCGACCAAGAATGTCAGTCGATCAACTGACACGCGAATCAGGCCATGTTCAATCTAATGCCGCCTATGCTATAATTCGCCTACATCCTAGCACAAATGATTTAGCTACTCATGCTAAGGGTAAAAACAATAATACTAATGATGAAACTAACTACTGAATTCATGCTTGAAACGATAAAGTAAACAATTAACATAAACAATGAATTGGTTGCGGGAATATAGCTAGCAATTCTATACTAATGATGAAATAAAACAATAAACTGAAATTAGGGCAAATGAATACCGGATTTGCAGAGGAAAGATTAGGAATAAGAACCAAAGATCCAATGCTTAACAATAATCCAAACCCTAATTCCAATACTAAATATTATTGTATGAAAACTTGAGTAAAAATCGAGATCCTAAACTGAATGTTTATGTTACGTTATATAGCAAACATACGTAACAATTATTATCAAAACCTAAAGCTTAATGGGCTTATGCTTCCTCAGTCTTTTAATTCTCGTCTGGAATAGCAGTTTGGTCGATCGACTGAAATGACCGGTCGATCAACTGGGATGGCAATGAACAGTAGCTTCTGGTACCCGCAAGTTGGTCGATCGACTAAGGGTGGTGGTCGATCGACTGCTTGAGCTGCTATTGACTTCTAAAATCTCGTGGACTTGTCTTTTGGGCCTTGGAATGCGCACCAAGCTCGTTCCTTAAGCAAATACTTCACGTCAAATGCAATGCAGGATACTCGGGGATGGATTTAGCTTGATTTCCGATGAATTCTTCACATTTCTGCAATAATGTACAAAACACGGAAGTAGACGGAAACAGGGAGAAATGTAGCATAAACTACATGAATGAGCTCTGAAATGCGTGGAAAATAGGATGCAAAACATCATATAAAAGACACGCATCAAACTTCCCCAAACCAAACCCTTGCTTGTCCCCAAGCAAGAACTAGACTCGATCTAATGACCTAATGGAACGAGTTCAATCTCAGAGCGAATTGTCAAATGTAAAGCCTAAACCTATTTAATGCACAACCAACAATCAATTAGTAATGTGAATCATGCAAACGAATTATAAAGTCGTTAAGAACTGCTGAACCGTCAACTGTAGCGACTTATCAAATTGGACTCTCACGGGTCGCTCATATCACTCATAAGCACAGGTGAATATATAAGAGGATAGAAAGAATTTATTTTGTAAAGACTCTCACCTAACTACGACCTATAAGAACATGCCTGCAATAAAATATGAAAATGATCTCTATGACCGTACATATGCATTCCAACCAACAAATGATCATGACACATGCCGAGGTATATATATGGAAATGTGAGGTATGGGTAAGAAGAGGCAAAACATTTATGGAAAAGTGGAGGTACAGGTGATCAAGCTAGTACCAAAACGGAACCATATGGCAACATCCAACTCCTTGCTCATAATCAAACTAAACGGTGCTATAGCAAGCACAAAACTCACAAATCTCCAAAATACTAAATCAATAAACTCCCCATAGGATATAAATGAAACATGGGAGCAAAAATCGCCATAAGATAAGGATTGAATTATGCGAATTGATTCTTTCATTTCTCTCAAACCTCAGTCGATCGACCAAAAGGGGCAGTCGATCGACTGCTATGAACAGTACAGAACTCTTTTTTTTCGAATTATTATTTTTTCATCCCTTTTTTTTCTTTTCTTTTTATTTCTTTCTTTCTTTTCATTTTCCCAACAACATCTCAATCGAGCAAATACCACCAAAAACGAAGTAACAATCCCAAAAACGTAAACTACTAGCTTGACAAGGGCAGGCTATCTGTAGGATGTAGTAATGGGATAAAAAGGCTATTTTTGGCAGTGTGGAGCTTATGGGTAAAATGAGAAAAGGGAAACCTCTACCACATGTGTCAACAAACCACAAACCGAATGCATACAGGTATTAAGCAGATTAAGTTCATATTTATGCACATTAAGGAAACACGTCTCATAAGGAGTACTACTCACATTCCTAAATAAACCGGTCATGAATGTCACCAGTTATAGGATCTAAAACTCAGAGAATATGATGTAGCTTGCCAATTTTCAAAGTCAAGTCTCAAGTTCAGCAAATAATTTAACGAAAACTCGTAGATATGCATATACGATTCTACTAATAACATGTCAATTAAGCAAGGCTCAGGCAAAACAGATGCAAATGCAATGTCATCATTGAAATACTACCGTTCCGACTCAACCTATATGCTAAAATAAACGTGCATTTATTTTTGTAATTTTTGAAATTTTTCAATTTTTTGGATTTTTGCATATTTATGAGAAATGAAATTAGCAATGCAAAACAAAATGTAAACGTGAATGCAAGCAAATGATATGCGACGCAAAACCCTTCCCCAAACCAAATCGCACAATGTCCCCATTGTGCAAAATCATGTAATGAAGGAAAGAGAAATGGGAATTTGCGAGAAATGAATAAAATATAATGACATGAAGTAAAGACTTGGGAACTCACAAGACTTTAAGCGCAGCAAAGGAAACCTCCCCAAACCAGCGTGAGCTAGGAGGTTTCAGTAGCCAGCAGTGCTACCAATAAAGACAGAAAATACCACGCATAAGACTGCGAGAAAGCAAGTTTGAAGCGGCAAATATGTGCACAATTGAGAAAATAGAAGAAATAAATGATTTTGACGGAAAGTAAAGTGGAGTAGAAAGCTCCCTTAAGTCCGCATATCGACCAAACACAGCAGGGGAGAGGTCGTGAACAGGTACAGCAGCGTCCTCGGTCGATCGACCAAGAGTGGCAGTCGATCGACCAATGTGTCAGGAACAGTAGCTCCTGGAAAGTGCAACTCAGTCGATCGACCAATGTAGCCAGTCGATCGACTGAAAATACTGTTGTACTCCTTATTTCTTCGTATTTGCTCAACAATTTGAGCTAATGAGCTCTAAAAACCAGCAAGTGCACAGTAATACGCGCCCAAAATTGCGCAAAACCCAGAATAATGTCTAGAGCGCTTAAAAATCCTAAGCAAGCTAAATAAAATGCGAAGTCTCGCGCACACAAAACACGGTAAATAGTCTTAAAAGCAATAAAGTAAATGTTTGATAAAGCATTTCGATCAACTAGTAGTTGATCAAGAAAGGCCACGGTATGGCCCACTTCGTCGGCTTCTGGCTACTAGAGGTAGCCTCAACGGTGCTCATATTATCAGCTGCACCCTTCTTAGCTTCAACAGTCGGAGAGCTCAACGGATTAACTTCGTCATCTCCCCAATCAAGGACTTCCTCGGACTCGTCAGAATCCAAATCAGACTCCCTTACTTTGGTCGGCTCATCCTCCACTTCTTCATCAGTACCATAGCTGAGGCAACCAAGACCACCCCTTGAAATGATTGGCTTCTTTGCAGCTGGAGCAACTTGCAATTCTTTCTTCCCCAAACCAGCTCCTGCAATACCAGAAATAGACAAATCTTCCTCCAATTTGCTCCCAGTCCGGGGCGGAGGTGTTACAACAGGAGTATGAATAGAAATAGGCATATCGGGAAGCACAAAGTACAATTTCTTTTCAGAAACCGTATTACAAGTCACAGGCCACATAGGGTCCTTTTTCTTAGCCGGCTGGGCAAAGACAATAGAATGCTTTCCCACTTTGAAAGTCAAGGTACCTAGACCGAGATCTATGACTGCACCAGCAGTGTGCAGGAATGGCCTACCCAGAATGATAGGTATATGGGCATCCTCAGGCATGTCAAGTACAACGAAGTCAATGGGGAAGAAAAACTTCCCTATTTGGACAGGAATGTCCTCTAAGACTCCTATTGGCTGGACCGCAGATCGGTCAGCCATCTGTACTGTCATATCGGTAATAGCAAACCTGGTCAACTTAAGCTTCCTAGCTAGACTCAAGGGCATGACACTTATACTGGCTCCTAGGTCACATAAGGCTTTCTCAATAGGAAAGGTGCCAATATTACACGGAACAGAAAAACTTCCAGGGTCTTCTAGCTTAAGGGGTGCAGTGTGAGATAAATAGGAGCATGACTCCTCAGTGAGTGCTACAGTGTGCACTGTTTCAAGTGACTTTTTCTTTGACAATAATTGTTTCATGAATTTAGTATATGCAGGCACTTGATTGACTAACTCAAGGAAGGGAACTTGTACATTCAGACTACGAATAACTTTTTCAAATTTACTGAAAGATACCTGTTCCTTCGTCGGCACGAGTCTCTCCGGATATGGGGCTGTAAGAAATAACTTGGCCCTCTCCTCTAATTCTCGTGTGCCGGCATCCGTGGACTTAGGCTGAAAGTTCGCAACCTTTTCCTTATTGATGCTGGACCCCTCTTCAGACCGTCTCAAATGAGAGCCATTAACCGACATGGGGTCGTATTTCGGAGCCGGGACTGACCCATCAACATTCGGGTCTGTCCCCAATATTTTCGGGACGGTCGTTCCTCGAAACAAATGGTCTCTCAAATTATCGGGCATCGGAGGACGAAAAATCTCGCTATCAGCAGTGATCTTGGTCGATCGACCATTATCCTCAGTCGATCGACCAATGTGTACAGTTCCAGAAGCTGCTGTAACCCGCGTATCAGTCGATTGACCGGGTGTATCAGTCGATCGACTGATATACCTGGTAGACGCCTTTTTCTTTGAATTATTCGTTACAGCTTCCTTTTGACTTGTTTCCGGCTCATCTTTTTCAGCCGCGTCTTCGACCATGGCAGGTTCCTCAAGGGTGGACCCACTCCTCAAAGTGATGGCATTTAAGGTCTCCTTTTGGTCAGTTTGAGTCGGTAAGTGTCCCGGAGCTCGAGTGTTACTTTTGCTAGCCAATTGAGCAATTTGGCTTTCTAGCAACTTCATCCCGGCCTCTCTAGCTTGGGACCCCTTCAGCAACAAGTTCTTAAGCTCAGAAAATTGATTCTGCGATTGTTGTTGCTGCGGCACATAGGGAGGTTTATGATATTGTTGTTGCTTTTGATGAGGAGGTACATAAGGTTGCTGCTGCGGCGGAGGTTGAGTTGGATTCAGGACATTTTGGCTCCTCCAACTCAAGTTTGGATGGACATTAGGCTCATAGTAGGTGTTTGTCTGCCTATAATGTTGAAAGGCAGCACAAGACTCAAAGGGACTAGGACAATTCTTCGAAACGTGTCCCTCAGTTCCGCACCTTTCACAGACGAAAGGACCGTCTGACACATCATTTACTTGGTAAATACCCCCCTTTGAAACTCCTCCTAGTTCATACTTGTCAAATCTCGCAGTGAGAGCTTCAAGCGCAGCAACAGAGGAAGATTCAACAGCTCTCCTCTGGTTCCCTCTGGAATTCCCATACTCAGCCTTGTGGGTGGCTAGATCGTCAATGATCTTCCACCCCTTGGTTGCTCCCAAATTCTCAAGAATCGTGGCTGGCCGCAGATCCAAAATAGCCCTCTGATCGTCATACAGCCCATTATAGAAATGATTGCACAAGCTCCATTTTTCGAAACCATGGTGCGGTATGGTTCGCACCAACTTCTTAAAACGGACCCATGCTTCGTGGAAATTCTCGTCCGGCCCTTGTTTAAAACTCGTGATTTGAGCTCTAATAGCAATCGTCTTTGAAGCAGAAAAGTACTTCTTGTAGAATGCCAATGCCAAGGAATTCCAGTCGGTTATCCCATGAACGGTTCGATCCAAATCTCTATACCACTCCCTTGCAGCATCACGAAGGGAGAAGATGAACATGGTCTCCTTGATCTGATCTTGGGTCACGCCGGCTGGTGCGGGTATGGAACAGCAGTAGTCAATAAATGTCTCCATATGCTTAGCTGCATCTTCATTTGCAGCTCCCCCAAACTGGTTTCTCTCAACCATACTAATGTATGAAGGCTTTGGTTCGAACTTCCTGACATCTCCTTGTAATTCGAACCCCTTATATAAATTTGCAGCTGTCGGCTCAGAATGACTAGCTATACTCGCTTCCTCAGCCATGACTGGAATTTCTGGAGAAGTGACTGTCTCGGCTGAAGAGGTCTCCTTGACTGGCTCGTTCTCGTAATAGCTTGACAGAGTACTCAGCTCTTCCTCTGTCGGTAATATCCTTTGTGATCGTCTCAACTCGCGCAAGGATTTCTCAATCTCAGGATTGAATGGTACTAGTTCACCACCCTGTGACCTGCGCATAAGAGGAAACTACAAAAACAATATAAGAAAAGTTTAAGGAACGGATGTTCCGCAAACTAAGAAAGACTAAATTAAAACAACTAAAAATTAGAACTATTGCCTCCCCGGCAACGGCGCCAAAATTTGTACCCGTCGTTGTGAGTACCAAAAATAAGATTTATAATTTCCTATTAAGACTAACCTAGGCTAGTGGTAACAGGGTCGAACCACAAGGAGGCAGACGTAATTTCTAGCTGTCTAATAAAAGTCTAAGGTAACAATTGTGGGGGTTGAATTGATTTGGTCTATGACTAAGAGTAAACAAAAACAATAAACTAAAAAGAGGGATTAAACAGATAAAGAAGGGGTACTAGGATGATCGGTTTGTTATAGCTTCGGCGGCAGCAAACTAAGTCGGTCTGAATCAAACACATGTGAGGCGGGAAATAAAGAGGTCCTCTCGGTCCACTCTTAACAGATAGCATCTTTCGATCTCGCTATAGGTCCCTAATGTCACTAATACTAACTTTCGCCCTGAAAAGTGACTTACAGTCTAAACTATACCTATCTTTCGATCTCAGCATAGTCTAGTCGATTTAATTGGTGGTCTAACAACTTACCCTATCTTTCGATCTAATGGGTCTGTCATAAATTAAGTATCTAACTGGTCGCATGCATTCGATTCGTTAAATACCACATTAAAACAATTAAAACGAATATAAAACCCCACGAGGTCAGTCGATCGACCAAGAATGTCAGTCGATCGACTGACACGCGAATCAGGCCATGTTCAATCTAATGCCGCCTATGCTATAATTCGCCTACATCCTAGCACAAATGATTTAGCTACTCATGCTAAGGGTAAAAACAATAATACTAATGATGAAACTAACTACTGAATTCATGCTTGAAACGATAAAGTAAACAATTAACATAAACAATGAATTGGTTGCGGGAATCTAGCTAGCAATTCTATACTAATGATGAAATAAAACAATAAACTGAAATTAGGGCAAATGAATACCGGATTTGCAGAGGAAAGATTAGGAATAAGAACCAAAGATCCAATGCTTAACAATAATCCAAACCCTAATTCCAATACTAAATATTATTGTATGAAAACTTGAGTAAAAATCGAGATCCTAAACTGAATGTTTATGTTACGTTATATAGCAAACATACGTAACAATTATTATCAAAACCTAAAGCTTAATGGGCTTATGCTTCCTCAGTCTTTTAATTCTCGTCTGGAATAGCAGTTTGGTCGATCGACTGAAATGACCGGTCGATCGACTGGGATGGCAATGAACAGTAGCTTCTGGTACCCGCAAGTTGGTCGATCGACTAAGGGTGGTGGTCGATCGACTGCTTGAGCTGCTATTGACTTCTAAAATCTCGTGGACTTGTCTTTTGGGCCTTGGAATGCGCACCAAGCTCGTTCCTTAAGCAAATACTTCACGTCAAATGCAATGCGGGATACTCGGGGACGGATTTAGCTTGATTTCCGATGAATTCTTCACATTTCTGCAATAATGTACAAAACACGGAAGTAGACGAAAACAGGGAGAAATGTAGCATAAACTACATGAATGAGCTCTGAAATGCGTGGAAAATAGGATGCAAAACATCATATAAAAGACACGCATCAACTGTCTTAAATATATTACAAGCTGGAAATAAAATTACTAGGTGAAAATTTAAACAGCAATGGGTAAAAACAGACTGAATAAAGCTTGGAATGCTGTCCTTGTCAGTTGTCTCCTTGTGCAGAGGTGGTCATGTTCCCTTTGGAGGGTTTAGTTTTCGGTACTTGTCGTTAGGAGCACCTAGACCAAAACACAATTTATAACTCTACCAACAACTCTACAATTAGTAAAGAGGCAAGTAAAGGTCGGATCCCAAGGGACGGGAATTGAGATGAGATTTTCTATTGCAACTAGTGGTGTGGTGTCTAAGGGTGTCACAATTTGGGGTTTGGAGTAGAAGATCACTAAACTAAATAGCAATAAAAGTACACAAGCAAGATGATTGAAAAGGGATGTAAACATTTTATAAAAGGCACTAGGGTGTCATGGGGTCATAGGGGATTCATGGGAATTGATCATACAAACATATTCTCAAATTATAAACAAGCAATTATTGTTGTGATGGATCGAGTTGGTTTATATCTTACAATACTAGGAAAGTTTGGGTCCCGGAGCCGAATCGATTAGATTGTACAACACCTACAAGTCGACTTAATCTTCCCTACTCAACAATATGCATGGTCTAATGAGACTCGAGTTGGTTTATATCTTACAAGTCTCATTGAAAAGATGGGTGATGGGTAAAAAATGCAAGGATTCATAGGCTCACATTTCATCAAACATAACATGTGCATAAGTTGAGATCACAACAAGCAAGCAAATAAACTATGAAAACATATTAAATTAAGCATGAATCATTCCCCATGTTGGTTTCCCCTAATTACCCATTAACCCTAGCTAAGGAAACTACTCACTCATTATCATGTTGAACATGCTAGCAAGGTTGTCAATCATACCAACAAAGTGAAACATGATGAATAAATGAATGTGATTAACAATAATTAAAAAGGGATTAAGAGAATTATACCTACTAATGATTCCAATAATAAAGCAAAGAATAATATAAGTACTTGATGCTTGATTGGAAGGTTGTCAATCTCCCAATAATAACCCAAATAATCTTCGATTACCCAAAATAAAGGATGAACAAGAGAGAGATTAAGGAAATAAAACTTGTAGTAAAACTTGATTAAATGTTAATTACAAGATTAAAGAGAGATTTGATTGATATTAACTACTCTAAAGATTGCTAAGAAGAACATCCTCTTCTAATTAGACTAATGGGGTATTTATAGTGGGGATTAGGTACATAAATTAAGGTTAACTAAGGGCTTAAATGACGATTAAGTCCTTGAGGAATCGCCGGTCTCTAGGGAGACTCCGGTCTCCTTTTCGCCGGTCTTAGAAAAATATGTGCATCCTTCCTTGAAGCTTGTAGAAGACGAAAAGGCTGTTAGGGAATCCGGGCGTCTTAGGCACGGGACGGGCGGATTTGGGTGTTTCTGGACGGGCGTCCAGAAGGGGAAGACGGGCGGATTGGCGGCGTTTTGGACGGGCGTCCACAGGAGGAAGACGCTCGGATTGTGGTAGCTGGACGGGCGTCTTGTGGACAATCCGCCCGGATTGTCTTACAGCTTTGTTCCTTCTTCTTTTCTTCATTTTTCTTCATAGAATCCTTGAGGATTTCCTCGAGGATGCAATGATCTTTTCTCATCATTGCCCATCTACTATAGTATGTACAAAGGCCTTCTAATCTTGTCTCTCCTTGATGCTTGGTCATTGAATTCAATCAATTTAGCTTCATTTTGCCATGAAAATGCAAGGTTTGCACTCCTTTCCTACCAAGAACACAAAACCTTAAAGAATATGCAAAACAAAGGACTAAAGACAATAAATGACCCAAATATGCACTAAAAAGCATGGGAACAAGGCTAATTCGGGGACTAAATGTGCTTAAATTATGGTCACATCAAATATCCCCAAACCGAACCTTTGCTCGTCCCGAGTAAAGAGGTGACAAAGACTAGGACCGTTATTTAAACTAACCTAATAGCATAGCCGATATGAGACAATTAGCGGGTCTCACTCCGCCCTTCAACTCACAACAAGACAACCATAAGGTAGGATGCCTTTTTGAAAGGCAAGGTGGGTCTTGCCAAAATGGCGACACATCCAAACATTAAGCACACAAAATCAAGTAATGGATGCATCTACAAAAGAATAGCCACTTTCCTCATCTAAGTGGCGGAAATTATCTAAAGGGAAGCAATTCAAGGGTACACACTCCTTCATAGATGCAATTTCTTCAAACTACTAAGCCTAGAAGGATACCAATAAATCACCTCCAAGTTGTGTCAAGCTAGGGTACCTTTGTCCTCAATCGTTAAATGCTTTTGTCAAGAGTAGACTCCCTATGGCGTTAGAAACACTGGAGGATCGCGGAATTCCCCCTCTTGCCTAGACAAGAAGAAGGGTCGTCCCCTCTCTACCATGCACAAAAATGGATACGATGGATAAAGGGATCAATAGATATTTGAGTTTCATTTTGGGAGTTTGCTTTTGTTGTTGTTTTTCCCCCCAATTTCTTGTGGCATATAGCATTTGAGAACACTTTCTTTTTGCCATTTCTTT
Organism: Silene latifolia; assembly: GCF_048544455.1. Classification (NCBI taxonomy): domain Eukaryota; kingdom Viridiplantae; phylum Streptophyta; class Magnoliopsida; order Caryophyllales; family Caryophyllaceae; genus Silene; species Silene latifolia. Next base: position 119,675,108 of record NC_133531.1, read on the forward strand.
TGATTTTTGGCTTTTCAACACTTGACAACTTTTCAACTTTTCTTTGCATTTCTTTTTGAACATTTTCAAAGTCACCCCATATGTAGTGAGGGTGCCTTATATTTGAAGCTTTAGGAGTCTATTTTTGCTCCTCTTTTCATTTGATGCATTTTTCAAACTTTCTTTCACTTTTCATTTCATTTCTTTGAACTCAAATCAATTTTTTTTTGTGCCCATTCCCTTTGATGACAAAAATGTGGCAGAACATGGATGAATGATATTTGCATGGTTTCAAGGGTCACCTTGGAATAAACGGTAGCCAAGGAGTTATCACACCACAAGGTACTCTTGACTAGGCCTTAATCCATGGGTCAAAGGATACTAGCATGACACATCCTAGGGTGTTTTACAAGCATTCTAACAAGCAAAGTCTTAAGAACAAAAAGCATATACTAGGGCCTATATACACTTGTTAAGCTTCCCAAGTAGACGGTTTCACAAAATTTTTCTAACATGCAAACTACATGCCATGATGCAACTAACATATATACATCCTAATGCATTATGATTCTACCAACTAATATGACAAATAATCTAAATGAAAGTCCTAAATTCACATTGTTATACCGCATCAATCAAAATAAAGCCACATAGTCATTAACATAAAGAGGAAAAAGGAGATTGGAAAGATCATACCATGCGGTCTTCAATATCCTCATGTCTCGGATGTGGCGTAGTCGATCAATGTGAACAAGGATAGAATAAACACAATATATACATGACTACACTACAAAGGAAATGAACTTGTTTTTGGTTTTTCAATTTTTTCAATTTTTTCAATTTTTATGGTTTTTCGAAATTTTTTGATTTTTTTAGATTTTTGAATAAAAGTTAAGTTAGAATTCCCCATCCCCACACTAATATGGGCATTGTCCTCAATGGCCAAAATGATGGGAAATTATGCAAGCATGATGCATGAATTCTATGCTAAATGCAAGTTATACTATACTACACTACATGATTCATGGGTTTTTGTTTATGACGGAGAGCGTAATTTAGATTACCTCCCGTTGCGTATGCATGTACTTCCCCAAACCGAGATAGACATTATTTCTAATGTCCTAAAGTTGGGGGTAGTTCATGCACACAAGATGCAATGCATGAAACTAAATTGTCATTTTGGATTTTCAAAAGTGGGAACAATAAAATAAGAACACCTCAATGGGGCCGAGGTGTTAGTCCTCTATGTTGCTAGGACTCTCCAACCATGATCAAGATAAAAATAAATAAAACAAAGAAAGAAGTAGACAAACCTCAAGAGGGTAGGAGCCTCCAAAGCTTGCTAGTCTTCCACCATATCATCATTGTCATCATCTTCCTCAATAGAAGTGGACTCATCTCCACTCCCCTCTTCACTTCCTTGTTCACTTCCTTCATCATCCTCTTCTTCTTCATTTACCTCTTCAACAATTCCCTCATCATCAACAACCTCATCACCGACAACCTCATCGTCACCCGGTCTCCCACCCCTAGATGCACTTGGAAAGAAGACTTCCCTATCCGCCCAACTAGGCAAAGGACATGAAGGATCAAGTAGTCTTTGCCTAGCTAAATGAAGGAGGGGTGGATATTGGGCCAAGTATGCATCTTTCCGATCCTTATAAGCTTGTTTGTGCATCTCTTGCATAAGTAGAGTCATGTAGTCATTGCCCGCTTCAACACCTTCGGGTTTGAACTCTTGATATTTGAATGAATAGGGTGGTGTGACAATGGAGGAGGAGGGCATTTCAATTTCACCCCTTTGTTGACGGATGATGTATTCGGCTTTCTTTGAGAGGGGAAGAAGGTAGTTCGTTCTATGGACACTCAAACGGCATATCTTGGAAGGCAAAGTAAAAGATCTAGCATCATTGGTGAGCCACCCATATTCGGTGTCAAGAGGATTATGCTTGACCCACTTGTACTTGTTAATCATAGCATCCATGTCAAAGAGATGACCCCCTTTTTTCGCCACATACTTCCTATCCTTGTTGAAATTCGGATCAGAGTACTTGGCCAAGAGAGTAACTAGACCTCCATTTACGATAAAAGCGGTGCCTTCCTTTCCACAATCAACATTGAGCCATCTTTCCACCAAAAGCCTTAGAGCATTGTAAGGCTTGGTGAATTCCCTTCCAATATTTAAGGCCGACTCAAGTAGAACACAATCGAGCTTGGTAAAGTGGTTAGTGTCTTTTCTTGCAATGATAGTATTCCCGATGACCTTGTGCCACACTCTAATGCCCGGATGGTGGACTAATAGAGCGCGACAAGCATGAAAGTTCTCAAATTTCTTCCCGGAGATCGCCTCCCAAAGAGGAGCGGGGTCATATTTTTCGGGCTTCTTGTAATAACGAGGTGTATCACTAAGACCTAATGCTTTACTCAAATCATCAAAGGTGATGCGCCTATTCACATTGGCAAGGCGGAACTCGATGTTTTCTATAGTCTCTACCTTAGTCACTTTCAATGAACTCAAGAATTCTAAGGTAAGGGAGGGGTATGTCAATTCTCTTGTAGTAAAGAATTTTCCCAACCCCATGGCTTCAAATAAGGCTTTTGTTTGTTCAAGGACGCCTAATTTGTTCAAGGCATCTTCACATATGAATTTGGTGGGTGGAATGGATTTTCTAGCATACTTGGCAAATTTATCCCTATGGGAGTTAGAAATGAAAATTACCTCTGGATAGTTTGATAATTGAGCAATTTTCGGAGTTGTTGAAGTTGTTGCTTCCAAGGGAGGATTTTGTTGTTGTTGAACTTCCAAGTTTGCACTAGCAACCACCATAGCCAATAAGGCTTTCTTTGCTTGAAGGCATTGTTGCCTTTTTGAGAGTGCCTTTGCCTTAAGTGCCTTTGTTGATCCTTTTGTTCTTGCCATTGATGATTATACCAAGAAAAGAGTGAAAATATTTAATTTCCAATTATACCCAAATCGATTTTAAGATGAAAGGCTTTGCCTTTTTAATTCAAAAATCGACTCAAAGGTTGAAGATTTTGGTGCTTGGATTGATTATTGTTGTTGAAGGAGTGATTAATTATTGTTGTAAGGAAGTTTGGATTTGATTTTGTTGAATTTGGTTGAGGAAATCTTGTTTTTGGTGATGGAAAGGATGAGGGTTTTGAGGTTTTGGGGTTTTTGGTAGTGTTTTGAATGAAGGAATGAATGTGGGAGGGGTATTTAAAAACACCCGAGAATTTCGAAACTGCAGGGGAAGACGGGCGTCTTTCCTTCGGGACGCTCGGATTCTGCTCAATCTGGGTTCAGGATTCTCGCCTAAAGACGAGCGTCTTTCAGCTGGGACGCTCGGATTTTTAAGTTGCAGGACGAGCGGATTCTGTTGAAGACGGGCGGATTCTGATGCAGCAAGCTTTCTTATCTTGCACTGGCAAAAAGACGGGCGTCTTCTTGCAAAGACGAGCGAATTCCTTAAGACGAGCGTCTTCTCTGCTAGGACGCTCGGATTCTTCAACAGTCCCAGATTTTCAATTTTTTAGTTCATTTGGACGGACGGATTCTGCCAAAGACGCTCGGATTCCCTAAAGACGAGCGGATTCCCCTTAAGGACGCTCGGATTCTCCTTGGTCTACCCGGATTCAGTTCCATCCGTGCACTTGCATATCCCGTGTCATTTTTCATTCTTCAAATCCCGTGTTCTTCATTGTAGGGGCACTACAAAGGCATGAATAGCCTAGGCAATTGCTACCCCCACACTAAGCTAAAGCACTACACATCAATTAAATTCATTAGTCCCTCCCTCACTTCTCTCAAAAATGATAATTATCTTGATCAAAACATAAAAATCCAAAAAATGACAAAAATGCAATGTAAGAATTAAAATGCAAGTTAGGGAGTTAGAAATATTTACAAATGGTGGTTTAGGGAGGACTCCACCAAACTCTCATCCTTAGTGAGATGTCATGGGGGCATGTCCAAGGTGTTGTTGATGTTGCTCAACACCTTGAAGAAGTAGTCAAAAGCTTGTTCATTATCATGATAAAGATCCTCAATAGATCTTTGCACTTGTTGTCCTTCATGTTGGTCTTGATCGATAGCATTACCAATATAGGGATTGAAAATCCCTTCAAACTCATTGTCCCAAAGACCACAAACTTTATCTACTTGATCACTAAAGATCTCTTGAGTTGATAGAGACAACTCTCCCACTTTCTTGTCTTGGCCAACAAGGTCATCCTCTTCATTGCTTGACTTTGGTGAGCTTTTCAAGCTCTCTTTGTTACAATTCACTTGCTCTTTGAATGGAGCATCATCAATTTTCTTCTTCCATTGGAATTCCATCTTCTTCCTATCATCCTTTCGGCTATAATGATCAACCATAATACATGGTTCATGCAAACGGAGAGCTCTCATGGTCTTGTCAAGATTGAAAGTTATGCTCTCATCTCCCACTTCTAGAGTGAGCTCTCCATGCTTCACATCAATCACCGCACCCGCGGTGTGCAAGAAAGGTCTTCCTAGAATGATTGGAATATTGGAGTCTTCTTCCATGTCAACAATGACAAAGTCCAAAGGGATGAAAAATTTCCCAACTCTTACGGGAACATCTTCCCATATCCCTAGTGGTATTTTCGTTGATCTATCGGCCATTTGGAGTGTGATATTGGTGCATTTAATCTCTCCCATCCCTAACCTTTTACTTACCGAGTACGGCATAACACTCACACTAGCCCCTAGATCACATAAGGCTTTGTTGATCGTGGTGTCGCCAATGGTACACGGTATTGAGAAGCTTCCCGGATCTTTAAGTTTTGGAGGTGAACTCCCTTGAAGGATTGCACTACTCACCTTAGTGAAGGCGATAGTTTCAAGCTTCCGGATCGACTTCTTGTTTGTAAGGATGTCTTTCATGTATTTTGCATAGGCCGGCACGTGATTGATTAATTCCGTGAAAGGAATCGAGACTTCCAAATTCTTCACAATCTCCATAAATTTTCCAAGTTGGTCATCAAATTTGGGCTTGGCTTGACGAATTGGAAAAGGAAGTCTAATCACAATGGGCTCCTTCTCCTTGACCTTATCTTCATTTTTCTTTGAAAATTCTTCATTTGATAGTTCTCCATCCTTGGAGTTTTGCACAATTTCTTCTTTGTCACTAGCTTCCACAACTTCATCCTCAACTTGCTTCTTCGGTGCTTCATACCTTGTACCACTCCTCAAATGAATGGCACTAACCGTTTCATGTCTTGGGGGATTACTTTGAGGTGGTAATTGCCCCTTTTGTCTTTGTGAGCTTGAAGATGCTAGTTGAGTCAATTGGGTTTCCAACATTTTGGTGTGAGCTAGGATGTTGTTGATGGTGATTTCCTTTGCTTGACTATCTTTTTGCATTTGAGTGAAAAACTCTTGTTGATTCTTTTGCATTTGGAGGACCGCTTTTTGAACATCAAATCCTTGGTCATTTTGTTGATTGTATGGAGTTTGATTTTGGTAACCTTGGCTTTGGTTGTAAAAGGGTCTTTGATTTTGGTTTCTCATGGGAGGTGGGGTGTATGTTGGTTGAGGGTTTTGAACATTTTGGCTTTTGTATGAGAGATTTGGTTGGAATTTGGTGTTTTCATTGTAATAATTGGAATAAGGGGTACCACTCTTGTATGCTTGGAAAGCATTCACTTGTTCATTTGTTCCCCTACATTCACTTTGGTCATGTCCCAAAGTTCCACAATTCTCACATATCCCACTTGGGATTGATGGAGATGCCGTCATGGCATTAACATGATGCTTTGGTGATTTTGAGACTTCTTCAAGTCTAGCAATAGCTTTTTCAAACTTCAAATTGATGGTATCAATGTGAGCACTAAGTTGAGCACCCAATTGAGTAATAGAGTCCACTTCATGCTTTCCTCCTCTAGTAGCCTTGCGAGGTCTACTATATTGTGAGTTATGGACCGCCATTTCCTCAATCTTGTTCCAAGTTTGATTGTCGTCAACTTCGGTGAACATTCCATTTGATCCCATGTTGAGAATGTTTCTTGAGTCTTCATAAAGACCGTTCCAAAATTGTTGTACCAAGAACCACTCGCTAAGTCCATGATGAGGACATGAGCAACAAATTCCCTTGAATCGCTCCCAAGCTTCATACAAGGATTCTTCATCTCTTTGATTAAAGCCCGTAATTTGAGCTCTTAGCATGTTAGTCTTTTCCGGTGGATAGAACGTTTTGTAGAAAGCTAGAGCCAACTTCTTCCAAGAATCAATTCCGAGAGTAGCCTTGTCAACGCCTTTCAACCATTGTTTCGCGGTGCCAATTAGAGAAAAAGGAAATAAGACCCATCGAATTTGGTCTTGAGTTACACCGGTTTGTGAAATCGCATCACAATAGTCACAAAAAGTCTCCATATGAGAATGAGGGTCTTCACTAGGCATCCCCCCCAAATTGGCTTCTTTCGACTAATTGGATACATGCGGATTTGGCAATAAAATTTCCGGTTAAATGTTGTGGTGTGGGAGTACCATTGGGTAGGTTTTCCTCGGTGGGTACGGAATGTGATGAAAATTTAGGCATTGTGGGTTGATTTTGTGTTGGGTTCTCCTCACCTTCTCTTGCAAAAGGGTTGATGAACTCAATATTGTTTGGTTGAATATCTACAACCTCACCAATATCTCTCAAAGTTCTCCTAGCAAGTCTTCTATTGTTTGTCAAAGTCCTTTCAATTTCGTGATCAAAGGGTAACAAGTTACCTTGTGATCTTCTAGACATGCAAAATATCAAACAACTCGAAAATAATTAGAACAAACCTTGAGGAGTTTTACTTCCCCAAGGCAAAGAAAGACACAACTAATAACAATTTAAGAAAATCTATATCAAGTTAACATCGTCCCCGGCAACGGCGCCATTTTTGGTCGTGTTCCCTTTGGAGGGTTTAGTTTTCGGTACTTGTCGTTAGGAGCACCTAGACCAAAACACAATTTATAACTCTACCAAAAACTCTACAATTAGTAAAGAGGCAAGTAAAGGTCGGATCCCAAGGGACGGGAATTGAGATGAGATTTTCTATTGCAACTAGTGGTGTCTAAGGGTGTCACAATTTGGGGTTTGGAGTAGAAGATCACTAAACTAAATAGCAATAAAAGTACACAAGCAAGATGATTGAAAAGGGATGTAAACAATTGATAAAAGGCACTAGGGTGTCATGGGGTCATAGGGGATTCATGGGAATTGATCATACAAACATATTCTCAAATTATAAGCAAGCAATTATTGTTGTGATGGATCGAGTTGGTTTATATCTTACAATCCTAGGAAAGTTTGGGTCCCGGAGCCGAATCGATTAGATTGTACAACACCTACAAGTCGACTTAATCTTCCCTACTCAACAATATGCATGGTCTAATGAGACTCGAGTTGGTTTATATCTTACAAGTCTCATTGAAAAGATGGGTGATGGGTAAAAAATGCAAGGATTCATAGGCTCACATTTCATCAAACATAACATGTGCATAAGTTGAGATCACAACAAGCAAGCAAATAAACTATGAAAACATATTAAATTAAGCATGAATCATTCCCCATGTTGGTTTCCCCTAATTACCCATTAACCCTAGCTATGGAAACTACTCACTCATTATCATGTTGAACATGCTAGCAAAGTTGTCAATCATACCAACAAAGTGAAACATGATGAATAAATGAAAGTGCTTAACAATAATTAAAAAGGGATTAAGAGAATTATACCTACTAATGATTCCAATAATAAAGCAAAGAATAATAGAAGTACTTGATGCTTGATTGGAAGGTTGACAATCTCCTAATAATAACCCAAATAATCTTCGATTACCCAAAATAAAGGATGAACAAGAGAGAGATTAAGGAAATAAAACTTGTATTAAAACTTGATTAAATGTTGATTACAAGATTAAAGAGAGATTTGATTGATATTAACTACTCTAAAGATTGCTAAGAAGAACATCCTCTTCTAATTAGACTAATGGGGTATTTATAGTGGGGATTAGGTACATAAATTAGGGTTAACTAAGGGCTTAAATGACGATTAAGTCCTTGAGGAATCGCCGGTCTCTAGGGAGACTCCGGTCTCCTTTTCGCCGGTCTTAGAAAAATATGCGCATCCTTCCTTGAAGCTTGTAGAAGACGAAAAGGCTGTTAGGGAATCCGGGCGTCTTAGGCACAGGACGAGCGGATTTGGGTGTTTCTGGACGGGCGTCCAGAAGGGGAAGACGGGCGGATTGGCGGCGTTTTGGACGGGCGGACACAGGAGGAAGACGCTCGGATTGTGGGTGCTGGACGGGCGTCTTGTGGACAATCCGCCCGGATTGTCTTACAGCTTTGTTCCTTCTTCTTTTCTTCCTTTTTCTTCATAGAATCCTTGAGGATTTCCTCGGGGATGCAAGGATCTTTTCTCATCATTGCCCATCTACTATAGTATGTACAAAGGCCTTCTAATCTTGTCTCTCCATGATGCTTGGTCATTGAATTCAATCAATTTAGCTTAATTTTGCCATGAAAATGCAAGGTTTGCACTCCTTTCCTACCAAGGACACAAAACCTCAAAGAATATGCAAAACAAAGGACTAAAGACCATAAATGACCCAAATATGCACTAAAAAGCATGGGAACAAGGCTAATTCGGGGACTAAATGTGCTTAAATTATGGTCACATCAACAGGTTACTGTTGCTTTAGCTGCTAGCAAAGTCAAGGCTTTTTGTATCCTTTTCACGGCAGGCTTTTAAGGAGAAAAGGAGCAGTGGTCCTTCCAAGACAGCCCCACAATTGCCTTACCAAAAATGGAATGTCTGCTTTATGCTTCATCAACTCTTCTCAGCAGCATGTGACTGATTCCTGCTTGTTTTTCTGTGCTGTTTTTCCTTTGCTTTTCCTTGGCTGATCTTGGATGTATGAGACTCTTGATAGACTTAGTTGAGGCCTACTCCAGCTGGCCATATAGGCAGCTGAATGCTAGAGCTGGTGAACCTCTTGACAGGTTGAGTTGGGAGTGGATCATTGGATGTTGCTTGGACTTGGTCTGTGGACTGGTCAGGGTTGGGAGCCCCTGATCCAGATCCTGCTGCAAGTATGAGTAGTAGCGGTTCAATACGATATGTGAATGATATCATGAATATAAAGAGTGGTTGGGCCTAATCATGAAGAATATTCATATTCATCTATATACTTATAGTAATCATAAACATCAAAACCCCATCAAATCAATATCCACCTTAGCCACCCATGACATATAGATATAGTGAAACAAGTCGAGATCCTTTGGGAACCACAACATTTGACAATAATAGTAGATTACCGGGAGAGTGTCATGTAAGACTTATACTGAACTTCGGGACGAAGTTCTGTTTTAGGGGGAGTGAATGTAATAACTCGGAAAATTTAGAAAAGAAGGAGCACGACACGTGAGAAATTAACGAGAGTGAATAAGAAACTTAGGGTAAATATGATATATTTGTGTAGCAATAAGAGTGATGATGGCAAGCGAACACACAAGAATCGAGAACGAGGCTAAGAGAAGACCGAGGAATAATTGGGAAAGAGAGTGAGTGGCGAACTTCGGGGACGAAGTTCATTTTTAAGGAGGGAAGATTGTAATACTCGGATAATTTGGGACCCACAAAGGACCTAGGGACACGTGAGGGAACCCACTTATACTCGGAAGTAAAGGATGGCCCGTCCTACGAGACCAAGTAAGACTTAAACTAGACCTAGTAGACTTCCAGTGGACCGAGTACAACATCTAGTGGACCAAGTGAGTTGGCACTTGGTCGAGTAAGGACTATACTTGACCGAGTGAGTGTCACTCGGTCGAGTGAACCGGTCACTCCGTCGAGTGATAATGTGTTGTGCCCGAGAAGTGATATTTCGGGATTTCATGTTATCCAAACCCTATCCCTTTCATTCTTCTTCTTCTTCCTTCTTACTCTAAAACACTCTCCCCTCTCTCTAGATGCTCCCTAAACCTTCCCCCTTGGCCTTTAAGCTTGGATTGATGATGGAACACCCCTCCTAATTCGCGGTCTATCTTTGTAAGTCGAAATCTCACCTCTTCCTCTTTGTCTTATGTTAATCTCGAGTTAGGGTTTACTAAGAAAGATTAATTAGTAACTAGCTTATATAAAATGAGTAATTAGTGACTAATAATAAGGGGTTTTATGTTGTATTATAGTATAGGGCAATTTGTGATAGTTATTATGTGATTTATGTAGGATGAGACGGTTTTATGAGATGGGTACTTGGTAATTTCGACTAGCTTATGGATTATGCTAAAAGGTAAGTTATCCTACTCGGTTTCAATATTATATATGCATATTTGTGTGTCTTTCCTTGCTAGTACATACATGAGTCGATCCGTATGTCATGTGGGTATTCGAAGGGTTGTTATTCATAACATGTGGGATTGAATTCATGAATTAGTCATATGTTAAATTTTGTTCTTCCATTTGTCATGTATGGTTGTGATTGTGTTGTGTTGGAGGTCTTTGGTGGTGGTACTTGGTTGCTGAGGAGACGTAGGACGGTTGGGAAACCGTCTTGCGCTCGAGTCGCCCCTTGGAGTTTCCCACTCCAAGGGGGATGTGCACAATAATGGCTTCAGTTATGGAGGGACTCGTGTGGCTGAGGCACGACGTCTGGCAGGAGATCCGGTTGGCTTCCGGACCCGGTACGTCTGGGCGTGTCCCGGTACCTTTGTGTGAGGTGTGGTGTCGTGGGCGTGTCCCTGGCACCGGTGGTTGTGGGTACGTCTGGGCGTGTCCCGGTACCGGTATGGTCATTTCATAATCGAGTCTCATTCACATAATTATGTCGTGTCTACACTTATCGAGTCATGTCGTATGTTTGTGTATTGAAACTGACGTTTGTTGTGTCCGTGTAAATGTCGCCTATTCCCGGGGTGGCCTGTGTCGATCCATATGATATTTCCAATCATATGGGGAGCAGTTGTTTACAGGTTAGCCTTGGTAGCATGCGGGAGAAGGGACGAGCCGTGATGACATTCGAGTCGAGCATAGTTGATTATATTAGTTTAGTAGTCATGAGTTCTATTATTCATTTCATTTATTCATTTATGTTTATTTAATCCACTAAATATTTCATTTATATTAATTGTTTCTTAATTGCAACTCTGATATCACCGCCTCGGGAAACCGGGAAGGTAACATCTCCCAATTACCTTGGCCGGGTAAGAAGGGGGTGTTACAGTATCCACAACCCATAATAGTGCGATATTGTTCGCTTTGGGTCAAGCCCTCACGGATTTACTCTTAAACTCCTTCCCAAAAGACCTCGTACTATTATATTTTGTAGACACTTATAAAGATGATCTTCCATCTTTATTCTAACGATGTAAAACATGGGTTTACACCCTAACAAGATAGTTTTGAGAAAACCATCATATATACACACTTGGTTGTACTATGAACACTACTACGATCCGTCACATTTGTGGACCGTTATATTGTTTACTTGAGCCGCCTATGAATAAGGACTAAATGTACCTTATCCTACAATGGTCACTAATTATGATTGTGTAGAGTTGGGACATGCCTACATGGGTGGATATATTATAACGACAATTAATATTCGTTTAGAAGGAAGTATTCACCGTCTTAATATTAAAACAATTTAAATATCATCCTACATATATATATAACACAAATCTTTTACATTTCTCTATACATTTTAATTTTATCCCATCTTATTCATTTCATATGGACATATTTATACCGGTCTTAACAGGACAAAACTAGGTCCAAGTTTTCCAAGAATTGAGACATCAATCTCATTTATATTTCTAATCATAAAACAAATATACCTGGGCTTAAATAAGAATTTGCGTTATAACGAAGTCGCATAACAAATTGAAGTACGTACATCCATTCTCTTCGTCATCACATCAACCGTATAAACTTAAAATAACTCTAATTAACTCACTTACTTGCATAATCACTAATCCTTTCCATTTTAGGACAACCATTCAGAAAAGGGGGAGCATGTAACGATGTCCTTACTTCCGAACCGGATTGGCCTATACTCTTTGCCTTAACTTGTTGGTGGATATGGAAATGGAGAAATAATGTCGTGTTTGGGCGAGACAATGAAAATCCTATCAACCCACGAACCTTCCTCTACCAGCAGTTCAAATCATCAAAAAAGGCTTTTGATCGGTATAATATTTTCATCCCGCAACCTAAAGACTCAACCGTTGAAGTTTTCATTAGATGGCTGCCGCCACCTCATAGATGGATTCTGCTGAATACTAATGGAGCGTCCAAGGGGAACCCAGGACCCGCCGGAGGTGGAGGTATTTTCCGAGATGAAACGGGTAATTTTGTTACTGCTTATTACTTTTCGTGTGGTTTTTGCACGTCGATGAAAGCCGAGTTTCTAGCGCTACTCACTGGTTTAATTTGGAAAGGGCGAAGTCCCTCCGGATGACAAGAGTATTAGTTCACATGCATGGATAACTCTACTTGCGTCAAGATTATTAATGAGGATCAACGTATAAGCAATAGTCTGAAATTCATTGTAAAAAAATGTCAAGACTTGATACGCGAGGAGCATTGGATCGTTAAGCTGGATCATACCTACAGATAAGCGAATAAAGCTGTGGACTTATTAGCTAATTGTGGAGTTCTTTCGAGTACTACGCCTATGCATCTAGAGGTCCCTACTAATGAATTTAGTCCTATACTCCGAGAGGATATCTTTGGGGTAGCTATTCCCCGTGTAATAGCGAATAGTTAATTTCGGGGCTAAGCCCCTTATTTGTACCAAAAAAAAAAACTAATCCTTTCCATTTTATTAACTTTTTCTTTTTTTTAAAAAAGTCACTCAAAATAAAAAGTAGGACAATATGAAAAAGATGTGAGAGTACTGAATAGAACAAACACTTTTATAGTAAATTTTACATTTATAATTCACGATTTATGGTGGTCGATAATTAAGAAAATGTAGAGGTAGGTGGATATATAATATTAATAATAAGGACATTCCAAACGAATTGGAGTGAGGGCAACATCCATCTTAAGTTTCTCATGCAATCACATCAATGCACGCTATATGTATTAATCAAATCCAATTAAAACAACTCTATATATTACGTTACCACAAATTCTCATTGGAGACAGACACTATTCGTCACAAGTGAAAGACGGATAGTGCCCCTCTCACAATATGTAAGTGGCGCTATTCATGAGGTGCTCCATTTCTCCCCCACTTGCCCTCCCACTTGCCTTATTGTGAGAAAGACACTATCCGTCACATGCTTGTGACGGATAGTGTCTGTCACAAGCAAGATGCTTTGTTACGTTACTTACATACATACTTCTCCCTCTCTTTTTTTTTTGAGATTTGGTAAGCTCGTTTCATTTGAAGGTATGAATTTATCATGAATGTTAATTAGATAATTTTATTTTACGAAAATTTGCTTTCAAGTTGGATATGTCAAAGATATCCTCACAACCAATCAGTCAACCAATCCCACAAATCAAGGAGTATCATGAATATGATTTGTTTATATTTAGCATGTGTATAATATACTCCCTCCTAGTCTGAGTGTTGGTTCCCTTTCTTTTGGGCACCAAAATTAAAGAAATGAATTTGGACCACACAAAACACCCTACCCCACATGAAATTGGATTTGGACCACACAAAACTTACCATAAAAGGAAAGAGGAACCAACACCCGACTAGTATGAAAATGGAAAGAGGAACCAACACTCAGACTAGGAGAGAGTAGTTTATTTGTTACCTATTTTACTCCTATATTCTTGCCTTCTAGCTTGCTTAACAACCATGTATAGTAGTATATGGGCCTGTTTGACCTAACATATAAAAATTAATTTTTACTTTTGAAAAATAGTTTTGCATAAACTATTTCTTGAAAAAACTGTTAGTGTTTGGCAAAAAGTTATAAAAAATTGTTTTTATTAATTTGTTGATGTTTGGTGTAACAAATTTAAAGTTTTTTTTTCTTCTTTAAATTGTCATGTGATGCTAAAATATGTCATTTTAAATAACATAAAACAACAAGAATCATACAATTATGCTATGTAACTAGTTTTCATCAAACACAAACAACATTGGATGCAATTAATTTCAAATCAATTATGATAGCTATCAATTTTTTTAAAATTTAATTAATGTTACTTTTCACCGAATTAGTAAATCTTAAAATGAATTGATAAATTCTTACATCCTTCAAACCTAAAGAAAATCCAATAATTTGTTCTTTAAAAAAGCTTAAAATAGTAAATTATTGTTAGCATAGTAGGGGTAGCTAACAAAATAAACTCATTGTAAGACAATCTATCGCCTTACGAAAAATGATAATTAAAACAATATTCATTGAAAAAAAAATATATGGAGCAAAGAAAAATTCTTGTGTCCTCCGAGAGGACCGTCCCACCTAAAGGCAATTCACTAAATAGAATATTATAAAAACTTAGGTATAAGGAGGACAATCCTCTTGGAGGTCACAAAAATTTTTGATGGAGTAAATCATAATGCTAGTATGTACGGATTAGGAACGATTGACAAATTAGATGCTTATGAAAGGTAATTCTACGTTTTTATTAGATGTAAAAGAAAATGGTGTTGAAGATATGGGATATAGTGAAACTAGAAGATAGAAATTTTGAGAAATATAAGCATAAACAATTATTTACTGCTTCTGTTTCTAGGTGTTATTTTGGCTTTTGGTCTTAAAAAAAGCTGTTTTACTTTTCTAAAACCTAGTGTTTGGCCCAACTTTTGTTTTTCTAATACAAAAGCAGTTTTAAAAGTAAGGCCAAATAGGCCCTATATATCACTGTGTTGTATGCTGCTCATAATCATCAATACAATAAACACATTTATATTTTACATGGTATCAGGTACTACATCGATCCTAATACCGTTCCTTTTCTTCGCTGCCATAACCCATCTCGCAACACCCATGGCGTCCAACAACAACCTCATCCCCAACCAAGATGAACCCACCAAACCCCTCTTGTCCATATCTTTCTCTACTTGCACGAAATTAACACCCAACACCTACTGCTCCTGGCGTTACCAAATCACGCGCCTCCTTCAAGGATACGGCCTGTTTTCGTACCTTGATGGAACCATGCAACCACCTTCACCTACCATCACACCAGACCCCACCGAGGCTAAACTTAAACCTGAACCCATCCCCAACTCTGCCTACAACACGTGGTTTCGCCAAGATCAATTGATTCTTGGTTCGATCGCTGGCACTCTCGATGAATCTGTTTCCTCCATCCTTCTTGATGCAAACACCTCCCATGAGGCATGGGAAACCCTAGCCACTACATATGCCAACCCGTCACGAGGACACGTCCTTCAAGTAAGGATGGTCTTTCCAATATCACCTTAGGCGACAAATCCATTTCCGAGTACATGCTATCTATCAAAGCATACACCACCCAACTAGCACAACTCGGCAAACCAATGGATGTCGAGGACATCACCTCCCAAATCATCACCGACCTTGACCCAGTGCACTATAAACCCGTCATCGACGCAGTTCAAGCTTGTGATGTTCCAATTTCTTTTGAAGCCTTTCATGAGAAATTCATTCAACACGAACTCACTGTGAAGAACCAATCCCCTGCCACCACCTTCTCTCCATCAGCCCACGCTGCAACCACCCGTCCCTACACCCCCAACCAAACCCGACACTATCACCAACCCAACTCCTCAACCAACCATCAACAAACCCGACCACATTAGACACCACACAACCAAAATCGTGGCCCTCAAACCAACAGTTCCCAACCTAAACCCTTTAAAGGGAAGTGTCACTACTGTCGGGTCGTCGGTCATGTCACTGGCGGTTGCCCCAATTTCAAATGTGACTATCCTGATGTAGTATTCCCACCACCCCTACAGAAGCAACCCCGTCCCTATGCGCATACTGCCACCACTTCCGCCACCCCATCGGCCTCCTATCTTATCGATAATGGAGCCTCCCACCATATCACCAATGACCTTAACACCCTCTCCCTCCACTCTATATATGACGACCTTGATGATCTAGTTATTGGCGATGGCTCGTCACTTCCCATCACCCATCACGGTTCATTCTCTATTCCTATCATTCTTTAATTTTTAATAATGTCTTAGTCGTTCTAACTATTTCGCGTCGATTAATTTCTGTTTCACAATTCTGCAAAGATAACAATGCAATTGCTTTATTCTTACACAATTCTTTTTGTTTTAAGGCGATTTCGACGGGGGAAATCATACTCCAAGGGCAGTTTAATGAAGGTTCATATCAATGGCAACCTTCCTCACCTCGGTTTCATGCCAACACTGTCGTCACCTCCCTCAGTCTCTTGTGGAACCATCGCCTAGGACATCCGTCAACCGCTACTTTAAAATTATTAAACTCCAGTTTTAATTTTCGTATTTCTCAATTTCCGCAAAAGCCACAAGCTTCCATTTTCCGTTTCATCTTTAGTGTCTCATGCTCCCCTCGACCTTATTTTCTAAGATGTTTGGACTGCCCCCGTCTTATCCCATGACTCGTACAAATACTACATTATATTTGTTGCACTATACCCATTATTTTTGGCTTTATCCATTAAAGAAAAAATCCGACACTTTATCTACATTCAATCGTTTCAAAGCAATAATTGAAAATTTCTTTAATAAACCCATTCGCCAATTTTATTCCGTTAACGGGGGAGAATACAAAAATTTAAACCCGACTCTTTTAGATGATGGAGTCACCCACCTTACCTCTCCGGCCAATACACCCGAGCACAACGGGTTTGCGTAACGATGCCATCGATATATTGTTGAAACAGGACTTGCTCTATTAACCCAAGGCCAAATGCCCACTACGTTCTAGCCGTATGCCTTCTCTACAGCCACTTATCTAATTAATCGTCTTCCATCCGTCACCATACGTAATGACTCACCATACAAACTCCTTTTTAATCAAAACCCGAACTATCAAAAATTGCACTCGTTTGGATGACTTTGCTACCCTTGGCTTCACCCGTACAACACCCACAAGCTCGTACCTCCAGGCATGTACGATTTGTCGAGACCGAATACCCATTCCCCATGAACTCGCCATAGTCTCGCCTACTACCCTACCTTCACCCACTCAATGGTGTGACCTCACTATACCCATCCTCGCCCTTATCCCTACTACTACCACCAGCACTGCCTCGCCCTCCACCCAGCCCACTCCTGCCACCCCTACCTCGCCACGCTCTCCCACTGCCTCCCCTTCCTTATCCCTCTCCGCCAATTCTCCTTCCACGACCACCTCTAATAGCTCCCATCTCTCCTCTCCAACCTCGAGCCCCATACCTACGCCACGACCACCCCCACCACCACCACCCCCTCGTGTCGTAACCCGTCTCTTAAATAACATCATCAAGCCCAACCTAAAATACGCCAAAACAGCTCTCCTACCTAGTCCACACGTCACTCCCACTACGACCAAACAAGCTTTAGTTGACCCACGTTGGAGAGCCGCCATGATTGACGAACATAACGCCCTTCTTCGAAGCCAAACCTGGACACTAGTACCTCGCCATCTCGCCACCAATTTTGTTGGATGAAAATTGGTCTATCGAGTTAAATACAAGCAACACAAAGCACGACTTGTTGCCAAGGGCTACCATCAACGCCCCGGGATAGACTAATCTGGAACCTTTAGTCCCGTCATTAAACCCACTACAATTCGTCTCATTCTTACTCTCGCTGTGACCAATCGATGGCATGTTCACCAAATTGATGTCAACAATGCCTTTTTTCAAGGTCACCATACCAACACAGTTTTCATGACTCAACCCCCCGGTTTTCTCGATACTACTAATCTAGACCATGTTTGTAAACTCAATAAAGCTATTTACGGCCTCAAACAAGCACCGAGAGCATGGTACAATGAACTTAAATCCTATAAACTTGCCTCGGGTTTTCTAAACTCACTTTCAGACCCTTCTCTTTTTATCTATAATACACCAAAAACCCATCTATTCGTCCTTGTTTACGTTGACGATATCATTGTCACTGAACCCGACTCTTCCCATATCATGGAATTCATCTCTCAAATCTCCAAGAAATTTTCTCTGAAAGACCTTAACCCTCTATCGTTCTTCCTCGTTATCGAGGTCACCCCAACAAAGACAGGCCTCCATCTGAACCAAACAAAATACCTTTCTGATCTACTACACAAATTTCAAATGCATGAGTGTAAACCAGCCACTACACCTATGCTCTCTCATCCCCCACTAATTCAGTAACCGTCTCAACCAATTGAAAACCAAACGGACTATCGCGCAATTGTTGGTAGTCTTCAATACCTCTCCCTAACACGACCCGACATTGCCTTTACCGTCAACAAACTTGCCCATTTCCTCACACACACAACCTCTTCCCACTGGTCTGCCCTCAAACGCTTACTACGATACCTTCAAGGTACCCTCCACCTTGGAATTCACCTCACTCAAACGTCCCCACTATGCCTCCACGCCTTCTGCGACGCTGATTTTGGGGGGGGGGGGGAGAGGGTGATCCCAATGACTATGTATCCACCTCTGGCTATCTAGTTTACTTAGGTAGCAATCCTATCTCATGGTCCTCAAAGAAGCAGAAAGCTCTTTCTCGTTCCTCGACCGAAGCCGAGTTTCGCGCAATAGCTGACACAACATCCGAACTCATTTGGCTTCAATCTCTTCTTCATGAGCTTGGCATACAAAACTCTCGAGCCCCCACCATCTATTGTGATAATCTAAGTGCAACACACTACTCGGCCAATCCCGTCTTTCACTCCCGTATGAAACATCTTGCTCTTGCCTTCTATTTTGTAAAGGAACATGTTCGACAAGGCAGTATACGAATTCAACACATCAACGACAATGATCAATTGGCCGACACCCTTACAAAGCCAGTCCACAAACCGAGATTTCTTGAATTAAGTTCCAAGATTGGACTGAAGGATACATTTAGCTCTTATTTGACATCTCTAGTAGCTAAGTGATATAGTTTAGTCATAAAACTAATATAAAATCTTATGCATACAAAACAAATTCAATAAAAGAGAAGAATTAATCATTCTTACAATGGTGGCCAATTGGGTTTATACTAATTGGCCTCCTACCAAATTAGTCTTCTTTAAGAAAAACCGAATGCCCCAAAAACCCTTAGATCCAATTGCAAGATCTACTCCTTAAGGATTGTACCAAGGTAATCCCTCTCAATACATTTACCAATTTTATTACTAGAAATTAGTAAATGTTCCTTTAAATTTTACTAATATGAATTATTACTACTACTAGTAATTAGATCTTAATATTAGTATTTTAGAATGATGTTTTTATATTTTTCTTTCTCTCTCAAATAATATTAGAGAACTAAAAATTATTAGAGCATTAGAATGAATGATCAATGAGAAAACAATTCTCATTTTGTTTAGAGGAGAGAGAGGGGTACCGTGGGTTGAGGGGAAGAGTGCCCTATAGGTGCTCATATTTTCCCTCAATTTCTCTTAACAAGAAAAAACAAAGAGCCTATCATAAATAAGCATGCACACACATTGTCTCACAATTGTTCCCTCTTATTATGGAAAACCGGTTTCCATATAGATAAAATGGATCCATTTTAAGTTTGTAATATTTGTCAATTGTAATATGTGACATGTTACTAGACATGTGACAATGTAATGCAATTTTAACTTATTAAAATTCTTTACATAAAATAAATAATACAAATAGCAATACATGATTACTTATACTTAAAATGGACCATATTATTATAATTCACAACACCTTGTGATTATAATACATTATTCATTCTAATTATAATTGTTTCATAAACAATAACAAAAACATCATCTAATTTAAAGGATTAATTAACTTGTATCATCATACAATTAATTAATTTATCAATTAAGAGTATTACCCTATAGGTATGACCTTAAGGGATCAACTGATCACCACCGTCACACGATAGTAATGTCAAACTCTAGTCAGCCAACCATTACCGATAAATGTGGATCAGTTGACAATAAATTATAACTTTCCCTCATATATTCTTATCATGAGATTTAAACATGTGATCGCATTATTGTCAAGGACACATACTCCAACAATCTCCCACTTGTCCGAGACAAGTGTGCGTCACCAATTCTCTTGTCCTATTACTATCTCCCACTCAATGCAAGGTGTCTTGCAGGTCGTACTTACATTTGATCATATCATGAGTGGTTTCCTCGATCTGGAGAATAACTGTCTGACCGGAATCATCTACCGTAGATACCTTCCGGGCGTGGCCAAGCATTTTCAGTTCATTACTCCTCGAGTGGCCTTGAGATATAAGATAACCCTGACGGGGATGGACAATTCTTGTTGCACTCTTCCCTTCGATTAGCCACAACTCATCATGACCCAAAACATGCCCATTAGACCCCAATTACGAAGGACGCCGGACGTAAATCAAAGTCACTCTGATACGGTGCCATCTTAGGCGAACAATCATTAGTCAAAGAATCGACTCATAAGAATACCATAGTAGCTCTCGCCACGACCAGGCTATAAAAATTGCCAGAACTCTATAAGCGGTCATAAGCCCGACAGAGTGTCCTATACAGTCTGCCTATGTGATCGACTAGTCATCTCTTATGATCTATGGCACTTGAACTTGCCATCAATCGCATCACACTCTAGTTACTTCGAGATGTCACCTCATATAAATAACTATGGGCGATTACTATGTCAATCTACTTCACTTTAATGGGGTTCAAAATAGTCTCAACAACCCATTTGGATATGACAAAGTAATAAAAAATAAAATTTAAAAGACAAATGCGATTATTCTCTATGAACAAATAAAACAACATTTTATTTCATATCAAATAGTCTAGTACAAACTGGGCATACGTTTAAGCCCGATGGATATAACATGTCCATCGTTTTTAGCCTGCGATAAAGGCTTGGTGAGCGGATCGGCTAAGTTATCATCCGTCCCAACCTTACAAATCGCAATTTCCTTTCTTTTAATAAAATCTCTAATAATATGAAATTTTTTGAGTACATGTCTAGATCTATTACTGGACTTTGGCTCTCTATCTTGGAAGATGGTTCCATTGTTGTCACAATAGAGAGTAATGGGATCTTTTGCGGTAGGAACTACTTTTAGTCCTTCCACGAATTGCCTAATCCACACAGCTTCCTTGGCAGCTTCTGATGCTGCAACGTACTCAGCCTCCGTAGTAGAATCCGCAATTACAGCTTCCTTGAAGCTTCTCCAACTGACGGCACCACCATTAAGCATGTACACAAATCCACCTTGTGATTTCATGTCATCTCTATCTGTTTGAAAGCTCGAGTCTGTGTAACCCTTAACACATAGCTCGAAATCTCCTCCAAACACTAAGATAGAATCCTTAGTCCTTCGCAAGTACTTGAGGATGTTTTTAACAGCTATCCAGTGACTCTCACCTGAATTCTCTTGATATCTACTTGTCATGCTTAAGGCATATGAGACATCTGGACGACTGCATATCATGGCATACATGATTGATCCAACAGCGGAAGCATAGGGAATCAACTTCATGCGTTCAACATCTTCGGGTTCGGAGGGTGATTGAGAATTGCTCAAAAATATCCCACTACCCATAGGAATTAAGCCTCTCTTAGACTGGTCCATGTTGAAGCGTCGAAGAATCTTATCAATATAAGATTCTTGACTTAATGTCAATATCCTTTTGGGTCTATCTCTATAGATCCGGATACCTAATATGCATTGTGCTTCTCCTATCCTTCATTTGGAAATTATTTCCTAGCCACTCCTTGACGGAAAACAACATAGGAATGTCATTTCCAATAAGTAGTATGTCATCCACATACAAAATTAGGAACACAACATTGCTCCCAGTGAACTTCATGTATAAACATGGTTCCTCAACACTTCGAGTAAAACCATTTTCTTTTATGACATGATTAAATCGATGGTTCCAACTTCTTGATGCTTGCTTAAGACCATAAATGGATCTCTTAAGCTTGCATACTTTGTTAGGATTTTTAGGATCCACAAAACCTTCGGGTTGTATCATGTACACCTCCTCTTCTAAATGCCCATTTAGAAAAGCGGTCTTGACATACATTTGACATATTTCATAGTCATGAAATGCGGCGATCGATAACAGTATCTGAATTGATCTTAGCATAGCCACGGGGGCAAAGGTTTCGTCATAGTGAAGACCATGAACTTGAGTAAAACCTTTTGCTACTAGCCTAGCCTTGTAGACATCATCATGTCCTTCTATGCCATTCTTTACTTTGAATATCCATTTGCACTGAAGAGGTCTTGCCCCTTCAGGCAAATCCACCATGTTCCAGACTTGATTTTCATGCATAGAACTCATTTCGTATTTCATGGCTTCAAGCCATAAAGCTGAATTGGGACTAGAGATTGCAGCTTTGTAGGTGGCAGGTTCGTCACTTTCTAGAAGCAACACATCAAGACTCCCATCCTCTTGGATAAGTCCAACATATCTATCAGGATGGTGAGAAACTCGACCCGACCTCCTTGGTTGAGGAATAACAACAGAATTAGACGACGAAGGAACGTCTTCTTGCGTCTCTACTTCGGTTTGTGGCTCTTGAACTTCGTCAAGTTCAAAATTTCTCCCACTCTGTCTCTTAGAGATAAACTCACTTTCTAAGAAGACAGCCTCACTAGACACAAACACTTTGTTTTCATGAGGTTTGTAGAAGTAATATCCTCGGGAGGTAATGGGGTAACCTACAAAGATGCATTTTTCGAATCGTGGGGCTAGCTTGTTGTCGGTCTTTGCCTTGACGTAAGCATTACATCCCCAAATCTTCATATAGGATATATTAGGAACCCTTCCTTTCCACATCTCATATGGAGTCTTTTCGGTTGCCTTTGTCGGACTATTATTCAATGATTTGATTTCGGTTTGGATTGGAAATCCCCAAAACGACTCGGGTAACTCGGTTTGACTCATCATGGATTGAACCATATCTAGTAGGGTTCGATTTCTCCTTTCGGCAACACCATTAAGTTGTGGTGTACCGGGTGGAGTGAGTTGTGACACGATGCCACAACCTTTCAAGTGTGAATAAAATTCATTACTAAGATACTCTCCACCACGATCGGATCGTAGTGCCTTTATCTTCTTGTTCAATTGGTTTTCTACTTCATTTTGAAATTCTTTAAATTTCTCAAAAGCTTCACTCTTATACTTCATTAAGTAGATATACCCATATCTACTTAAATCATCGGTGAATGTTATGAAGTAGTCATAATTTCCCCTAGCGGTGATGGTCATCGGTCCACATACATCGGTATGTATAAGTCCCAATAGTTCAATAGCTCGAGTCCCTTTACCACTAAAAGGATTACGAGTCATTTTGCCTAGGAGGCAAGATTCGCATATACCATATGATTGAAAATCAAATGGTTTAATGACATTAGTGGAAACTAATCTTTTGATGCGATTCTCGTTGATATGACCCAATCGACAATGCCAAATGTACGATTCATTTGGATCACTTGATTTGAGTTTCTTCGATTGTATATTATAGATGTCTTTACTTGGATTAGAAGTTTCTAGAACATAAATGCCATTAATAGAAGAGCCTCGGCCTATGACCAAGTCATTTCTTGAAATAATACAACAATTGTTTTTAATGGCAAAATTAAAACCCTCTATATCTAACATAGCAATTGAAATAATGTTCTTAGAAAGTGAAGGTACATAAAAACAATTATGCAAATACAACTCAAATCCATTTGCTAAAACAAGCACATAAGTTCCCTTGGATGTGGCCGCTACCCTAGCTCCATTCCCAAGACGGAGATTAACATCGCCCTTGCTAAGCTTTTCCACGTTTCTTAGCCCCTGTAAATGATTACAAAGGTGAGAACCGCAATCGGTATCTAATACCCACGTTGTGGTGGAAGTAAAATTTACATCAATAACATAAATTTCAGAAGGAATTTTACCGAGTGGAATAACAAGTCCATCCCTAATATTTCCCAAATATATGGGGAAATTCCCCATCCAATGTCCCATGCCATGACAATAATGGCATTCATCATCAACTTTGGCTCCTTTGGTAGTCCCACTAGCCATCTTGTTTCCATTGTTGAATTTTCTACCTTTCTTTCCCTTCCTTTTGAACCACTTTCCTTTAGTTGCAAGAGCTTGCTTGATAGGACTCCCACTAGTTTCGGCATCCCTTTCTTCCAAAGATAAGGATCTCATAGATTTAGCGAAATGGTCTTCCCGAGACACATTCACAAAAGATCTAGTCATAGTAGGAGGTATGGAGGAAGTAATAAAATTAAGGTTTCCATCGGAACCGATCCCAAAATGAAGCTCTCTAGTAGTATTGAGATTGTTGTTGGAGCAAATATCGTCAAATAAGTTATGACAAGACTCAATGGTAATGGGTGTTGTTGCATTAGTAGGATCCATTGCGATATATAAACTACAAACATGGAGGTAAAGGAAATATTAACATTTGTCATTTAATCATACTTGCAAACATTTTTAAACAAGTTTTAAACATTTATATAGTGACCTTCACCCAACTATTATAAATGATCCCGAGATCCAAATTCATATTAACTCGGGCACGGTGAGCCGATTCATCCGTTATCAATATAACTCGGTGGATTAACTCTTTAATCGATTCTACTTCTAGAACTCTCGGTCGATAAAATTACTCTAATATTTATCTTTAGCCCGGAACACATGCGACTACGGTCACGAATACTTCCGTTGAGCTCAATCCAAATTTCGATGTAATAACATTTTACTACCCACTTACCCAACGTAACAAGTTTAGCACCCCGGTGAGCCGAGCCTACTTCCTTATTAAACTAGGATTCATGGTTTCTACTATTTGGTAAGGCTAATTCTCAATTATTATTTAGTGAGAGGTCTTGTCAATTTATTATCTATCACGTTTTAAGTGAACTAAAGCGATGAACTACGATAATTTTAATTCACACGGTCGATGACTCGATAAAAAGATATGCATGTGTAGTTATGGCGATTTGGCTATGCATGCAAACATATAAAACAAATTGATACGTGCATTTTATATAGTCTTTTTAGGCCTTTTTATGCACGTATTTCTATGCTAATATCGTAGTTTTATGCTACGAAATGCCCCGAATATGCTACTTTGGTTTATTTTGTCTTATTTGCAGGAATGGAACTAAAAGTAGTGAAATCAAGCCATTTACCGTCCGTTTTGCATGCATTTGGAGGAAGAGTGAATTTGGAGCGGAAATATAGCTGTCTTGGGATCCGTGAAGCTGTTTCGGGAGCTAAAAGGGACAAGTCAAAGCTGAATTAACGAGATTTAGTAGCTGCTGAAGTCAAGATTCACTCGATCGAGCACTTTACTAGTCGATCAAGTGGTTTTCGGTCAAATAATAAGTCGATCGAATAGAATATATAGTCGATCGAATAGTTGCTATTTAGTGTTTACTCGATCGAGTGGTTATTTCACTCGATCGAACGGTTTGAGCTCTGATTTGCTCGATCGAGTAGTTTTAAACCACTCGATCGAGTGGATTTGCTTATGGGCTTGGACTTTTTAGTTTTAATTCGTCATTAGGTCAAATAAATCCTATTTTCTAATAAATAGGAAGTTAGGACGTCATTTGTAGGGTCTCTTTCTCTCTTTTTCTCTTCGGACGACATACACTGTTACTTTACTACTTTCCTCCTGTTACTTTCTTTCCGGATTTATTTCAGTAAATTTTCCCTTCTCTTCCTCTTTAATTTAATGTTATTTATTTCCTCTCCTTTTTCCTTTGTTTTATTTAGTATGTCTAGCTAATCTCTCTGCTAGGATTAGGGTAGTCAGCGGATTAATGTTAATTGCTGATTAGGTTTATAGATCTGTCGTTGTGCTTTAGTCTATATTGTTAATCGCTGCCTTAACTGTATCCTGCTAGTTGATTCGAAGCAATTAGCCTTTTAATTTAGGTAAGCCTTGACCTAGACTGAAAGGTTGGAAGGGGTGAGACCCGCAGTGAACAATAGGATGCTTTAGTGAGGGCGAATTGAGACCGAAAGGAGATATTCGTTGCCCCTTAGACCAACACATCGACTAATCTGTGACCTTACTTGCAATTAACTGACATTGATGACCCAAAATCCTAGTTTCCCTTTTCTTCTGTTAATTTCCCTTATTTCTTTCTCTCTTGCCTTAGCCTCATTAGTCAAGTCAAAACCTTTCAAACCCCCAACTTGTGACATTAGACAGATAGAATAGACAAGTAGATAGTAAACCGCCTCCCTGTGGAGATCGACCCTACTTACCGCTGACTTCTGTTAGTAGTAGCTAGGTATTTATTTTTGGTACATAACGACAGTATCACAAATGCAAAGCATAATGATAAAATCCTAGTATGGCCTTCCTAAGAAAGTAAATCAAATAAACTATTTACAAATTCGGAAACCAACTCCTTTGGTCCCTTGAACTTCATATGGCATGCACTTCAAGGTAACACCGTCTTTGTCGGACCACCTTCTCGAATAGCACCGTCTTCAAGGAACTCCGGAATAAATAAATTACATAGCTATTTTACTTTATACAATATAAAATAAAATAAAACTAAATAAAATAAAAGTGATACGAGATCACATTAATTACAACCGAATCGATATCCCCACTCATTTCGGGAAATACTAATTGAAAACTAAGGCCATACTAAGTACAAATTACATAATTCAAAATTACATAAAATAAAATATGACAATCATACTAAAAAAATGCAGCATTAATATATGTATAAAATATGCCATGTTATGTGCCAAATCGCCCTATTTAAGCTAATATTGTATATATAGTCCGGTTTTATGGATTATTGTGACAATTAACTTATTAAAATCACAAAATATTACATAAATCACATCTATGTCCAAGTTAACTACCTTAACCTCTTAGGACTCAAAATTTAGTCTTCACTAAACATTTGACAATAATTCAACTTGATATTATACAATTGCTCTTTAATCACTATTATTCATAATAATAAGGAAATAATTCCCAAAAAGTCATAAAAATTCGTAAAAATCAAAATCATAATTATGTATATTCTGGAAAATTCCCAACATCCCAAAATTTTAATAAAATTTGCCCTTTAAATTATTTTAATTTATTTCACAAATAAATCGTATACAACATAATTTTAACCCTTTAATTCCAAATTAAACATAAAATTATGCAATAAATCAAAATTAAAATTTTGAATATTTTTTAACAAGTTTATAGAACCTGGAAATGACCAATTTTAAGCCCAAAAGTCGAATTTTTATTTTAATGACTATTAAAGTTGCTATTTATCAATTTATATCCCATAAAAATTAATAACCATTAAAATCATATGAAAATTAACATGCAACTTTAGATCTGAAGTTCATATCATATATACAACATTGGGAAAAAATTTCATGCCATAAAATTTAATTTAGCGATTTTTGTCAAAATAGTCACTATTTATTCGATTTTTACATCTAAAAATCATAAATCATGCAACATTAAATCATTTGATCTAAAAATTTACATACAGTGTATATATATTGCATGTGACAACATACTAAATTTTCATGGGCAGGAACAAAGTCTAACCATTTTTAACATAAATACCTCTATTTAATCGACTTTTAACATATAAAAATCATAAATCATGCTATATAAAACCATTTTATATGAAATTTTACATACAACTTGTAAAATATGCATGTGAGGTCGTGTAAAAATTTCAAGGTCAGAATCATTGTCTAACTATTTTTAGCATTTTAATTGTCATTTTACTCAATAAAATGTAATAAAAATACTAATAATCATTTTAAAGAGAAATAAATTACCATAAATCATCAAAATGACCTAAAATCAATTTAGGACCAGAAGGTTTAACATGCAAAATTTTTGTGGCATTTATCTTCATAAATCACAAATTTTAAGTTTTATATGTTAACATATTAACTCGGAAAAACAAAACCAATTATGCATGCAACAACTCTTGCTCTGATACCAATTGAAGGATACATTTAGCTCTTATTAGATATCTATAGTAGCTAAGTGATATAGTTTAGTCATAAAACTAATATAAGATCTTATGCATGCAAAACAAATTTAATAAAAGAGAAGAATTAATCATTCTTACAATGGTGGCCGATTGGGTTTATACTAATTGGCCTCCTACCAAATTAGTCTTCTTTAAGAAAAACCGAATGCCCCAAAAACCCTTAGATCCAATTGCAAGATCTACTCCTTAAGGATTGTACCAAGGTAATCGCTCTCAATACATTTACCAATTTTATTACTAGAAATTAGTAAATGTTCCTTTAAATTTTACTAATATGAATTATTATTACTACTACTAGTAATTAGATCTTAATATTAGTATTTTAGAATGATATTTTTATATTTTTCTTTCTCTCTCAAAATAATATTTGAGAACTAAAAATAATTAGAGCATTAGAATGAATGATCAATGAGAAAACAATTCTCATTTTGTTTAGAGGAGAGAAAGGGGTGTCATGGTTGAGGGGAAGAGTGCCCTATGGGTAGGGCAGAGTACGGATCAGGTATTTGATCCAAAGTGCTAGTTCGGATCGGATATCCATATTAAAAATCCTGAAGTTAGATATCCAATATCCAAACCAAATGTTTCGGATATCCAATGTTCGGGTATCCAAAATAATCGGATCGGATGCGGATATCCATCGGATATCCATACTTTAGAATTTACTTTAAAATTAAGTTTGAAACACGATTTTATTCATAGTCTTACATGATGATTTTCTTTAGTATTCTTATTCCAATGTTCTCGACATAAAATTTAAGTACCACCTAGATATTTCTCTAATATTTTAAACATTAATTAAGTTATTGTATCAAATAAAATTTTATTTTCTCGAAATTATACTAGAAAACTATAGTTTCGGATCGGATCGGATATCCAAATGTTTTAATTCTAATATCCATATCCAAACCAAAACCAAAGATTTCGGATCAGATATCCAAACCAAACTTAACTTTCGGATCAGATATCCAAACATTCGGATCAGATTCGGATCGGATATCGGATCAGTTTGGATAATCGGATTTTTTGCTCTGCCCTACCTATGGGTGCTCATATTTTCCCTCAATTTCTCTTCACAAGAAAAAACAAAGAGCCTATCACAAATAAGCATGCACACACATTGTCTCATAATTGTTCCCTCTTATTATGGAAAACCGGTTTCCATATAAATAAAATGGATCCATTTTAAGTTTGTAATATTTGTCAATTGTAATATGTGACAATGTAATGCAATTTTAACTTATTAAAATTCTTTACATAAAATAAATAATACAAATAGCAATACATGATTACTTATACTTAAAATGGACCATATTATTATAATTCACAACACCTTGTGATTATAATACATTATTTATTCTAATTATATTTTTTTCATAAACAATAACAAAAACATCATCTAATTTAAAGGATTCATTAACTTGTATCATCATACAATTAATTAATTTATCAATTAAGAGTGTTACCCTATAGGTATGACCTTAAGGGATCAACTGATCACCACCGTCACACGACAGTAATGTCAAACTCTAGTCAGCCAACCATTACCGATAAATGTGGATCAGTTGACAATAAAGTATAACTTTCCCTCATGTATTCTTATCATGAGATTTAAACATGTGATCGCATTATTGTCGAGGACACATACTCCAATATGGACTTCGTCGAAGACTGTCCATCTTAAGCGGGAATGTCAAAGATATCGTCATAACCAATCAGTTAACCAATCCCACAAATCAAGGAGTATCATGAATATGATTTGTTTATATTTAACATGTGTATAATATAGTTTATTTGTTACCTATTTTACTACTATATTCTTGCCTTCTAGCTTGCTTAACGGCCATGTATAGTAGTATATATATCACTGTTGTATGCTGCTCATAATCATCAATACAATAAACACATTTATATTTTACAGGATATACGTTTGGCACGAAAAGTCGTTTTTGTTAACATGCACGTTATCATGTCTTATGTTTGAGTTTCCATCTACGATCTGTCCCACTTTTATGTCTCATCTTGTGGGTTAAACATTTGCTCAAAATGATAGTGACCAAATTAGTGTTTTTTTCGTATATCTATTATGTTTATTTATTTATTTTTCGTTTCGTGAACAACTACTTGTATAAATCAAACAAATTATGTTATGTAATTGCAGGAATTAAGGAAATCAAATGAAGATGGCAATAAGCAAGAATGAGTTTATAAGTGTTTGGTTGATGTTATTGGGGACAATGTTCATATTCCAACCTTGCTTTGCCCATCAACACCATCATACTCATAGTGTGTCCTTCAAGGTCGATGTATTATCTGAACGTTCCATACCTCAACATTTTTTCGGTATCTTTTTTGAGGTGTTTTATTCTTTTTCTTGTTTTTGTCTTGTTCACTTTATTTATTGACAATACACTTCATTTTAGTTTCTAATTACCTTTTAATATCGTCTTTGTAGGAGATTAATCATGCAGGAGCGGGTGGTTTATGGGGCGAGCTCGTAAGCAACAGAGGTCTTTTAACTAACTTATATGAATCAAATTCGCATAGTTAGCTTATAATTTCTTGCTTAGACCAAGAGTGAGTTGTAGGAATGAATATTCAAGTATATTATTATTATTAAGCAACTTGAAATATTCAGGATTTGAAGCTGGAGGACGGCATGTACCCTCGATGATTAGTCCTTGGGGTATGATTGGGGACGAAAAAGTGGTATCTATAATAACGGAGATGTCGTCTTGCTTTCAAAACAATCCGATGGCACTTCGAATGGACATACATTGTGATGTAACAACTTGCCCTCCCGGAGGAGTTGGAATCTATAACCCGGGCTATTGGGGCATGGTACGTAATTAACAAACTAATCATATTTACTATTTACATGTATAACAAATTAATAAAACAATGACAAACTAATTAATACATTATCATGATACACGTGTTTATTAGTTACATACATACATTTCATATCCTTAAAACATTGAATTGGCAGAATATTGAAGAAGGAAAGACGTATGAAATAATATTCTTTGTTAAATCGTCCGGACCTCTTCAAGTTGTTCTGTCGCTAGTAAATTCAGATGGAACTCAAGTGCTGGCTTTCACTCACAAAATGTAAGCTATAATTAATGTTATATCCAAGACTAATTTCTTGCTATTGCTAGTAAATTCATGTTTATATTTATGTAGAAATTGTGAATTGCAGGGCTGATGCAGAGAAAGTGAGGAAATGGACAAGGATTCGAACCAGTTTGACAGCTACCGGGTCAGACCCTCAAGCAAGGTTTCAGCTCACCACAACTCAAAATGGCACCCTTTGGCTTGATCAAGTCTCCGTTATGCCTACCGACACTTTCAAGGTTAATCATTTAATTAAATCACTTTATGGTCTACCTGTACTTGTCTACTAACTTGGCAGCTAATTTAATTAATGATCAGTCTTTGACAATGCGACCCTAATTTTGGACAGGGCCATGGATCTCGCTGAAATGCTAGTTAATTTAAAACCTCGCTTCCTCAGATTCCCTGGTATGCTCTTGTTACCCATTAAATTTCAAGAAAATGATTAGCATAATACTTTTAGGAAAATGAGATGGCGACACCGGGTGTTACTCAAGTGAGCGACACCCGGGGTATTATTGTAAATTCCTTAGCTATTTTGCTTTCCCTCCATTGAAATTCAAATTTTAAACTAATTAGTGTTAAAGGGTAGTTTAGGTACATAACATTAATTAATGAATTTAACAAAAATGACAATAACAAATAAAAAAAAGATTTTGAAAGATTTGTGCAATTTTTGTTCAACATTTCTGGTACATTAATCATCTTATGCGTAGTGTTTGACCAAGGGGCAATTACTTATGTATTAAATTATTAATTAGTGATTCCAAAGCAGCACATAATCACTATGGTATCACGTTCGATCAAGCTCATCGCCTATAATGATAACAACATAACTTGAACACTCATGTTGAACAACCAATGAAAATTAAAGAGTACTTTTATTACTTCTATGTGAATCAAACTTCAACAAATTTAATGAACAAATTATATTTCATCTTTTAATCATACAATTAAACATATATACCTCAATAACTATGAATATAGCTGCATAATATATTTGGAGAAAATTTTCGTACGGTAATTGTCGTTGGACAAATAAATTCTCTTTTGTTTTTGTTAAATTGATGAGTACAGTATATGATATGATTTGATGAAAATAAACAATTGTTATAATTTGTATTGCTGTATAATAATAATATTAGATATAGTTTAGTTTTAATAATTATCTTTAATGTTTTGATTTTATTAATAAAATAGATTGTGAATTACGGTTTTATCCCTTTGATATTGGCGCAAAAACGAAAAATTACTTTTTAATTTTTATTTTTTTTTATTTTTTTATCAGGGTGTTACTGAAACTCGGTAACACCCGGTGTCGCCCTAGCACTCCCCATACTTTTATGGGTTTTTCTAACCTATGCCCACTAGGCATAGGATAAGAAACTAAAATAGGAAATAATTAAATGCTATTTTTATGGGAAATTGCAATATGTCATCATTTTTACTTCTATTTACAAGAAACACATTTAATTCTTTCCTTTTTTGATTTCTTATCCTATGGAAAAACCGTACTTTTATTCATCCAACATTAATATCAAAGAATAATATAGTTATATAATAAATAAAATGCATAACTAAATGTCTAAATGTAGGTGGATGTTATGTGGAAGGAAACACATTAGCCAATGCGTTTCGATGGAAGGAGACAGTGGGCCCATGGCAAGAGAGGCCGGGACACCGTGGTGACGTTTGGAATTACTGGAGTGATGATGGACTTGGTTACCTTGAATATCTTCAAGTATGTAATAATTCTGCTCCACCTTTTCATACTACCTTGCGTACCCTTTGCCCGACTACAACAACAAGTAGACACGTCATTCCGATCCAACACAAAAGAACTTGGACTTTTCGTAACATAGTCGAGTAGGATATTTGTATACGCACCCATGTCGCATACCTTAATTCTAGTTTGTTGAATTGTAGCTGGCAGAGGACCTTGGGGCAGAGCCAGTTTGGGTCATAAACAATGGTTAGTTTGATGAAATCATCTCTTCTGGTAATTAGTAAAGTTAAATGTGATTAGGCATTCTTAATCTGTTTCTCATGAATTCGTCCTTTGTTGTTATGTCACAGGATTCAGTCTCCAAGATGCAGTCGATCCCCGGCTACTAAAGCCTTTTGTACAAGTAAGAATC
Organism: Silene latifolia; assembly: GCF_048544455.1. Taxonomy (NCBI): domain Eukaryota; kingdom Viridiplantae; phylum Streptophyta; class Magnoliopsida; order Caryophyllales; family Caryophyllaceae; genus Silene; species Silene latifolia. Next base: position 119,708,468 of record NC_133531.1, read on the forward strand.
CTTGAATCCTCTTACAAGACAAATGCAGGCAGCATACACTCTAGCTAGTATATTAAGCCAGAAGTACATTTATGTGAAATGCAGGAAATGCTAGATAGCATCGAGTTTGCAAGGGGTAGTCCTAATTCTACATGGGGATCACTTCGTGCAAGATTAGGACATCCGACTCCTTTTAACCTCAAATATATCGCCATTGGTAACGAGGAGTGTTATAAGGCCACCTATAGAGGTACACATTATTTGCTTACCATATCGTGGACCTCATACGTCTATGATTTATCAGGTAATCACTATTAATTGTTATTGTGTCACAATTTGGACAGAAAGTTACATGAAGTTCTATAAAGCATTAAAACAAACCTACCCCGACATCAAAGCCATCACAAATTGTGACGGGTCTAAAAAGGAATTGGATCATCCTGCTGATTTATACGATTATCACGTAATTAACCATAACTTTCTACATTATTTCGTTTCCCGAATGCTTGAGCATTTAGACTAATTAAACATTTATATATTAAATTAAATTGAAACTTTTTTACTTTCAGAACTACACAAGTGCAGAGGGCATGCTTCAAAACACTCATCTTTTTGACAAGATATCGAGGAACAACCCTCATTCACCAAAGGTATCCATCCCTTAATACTCAACCAAGTTATTCTAAGATCATATTTCAACGAACAACAATCTTATTACATAATACAGGCTTTTGTGAGCGAATATGCTGTGACTGATCCTAAAGACAAAGTCATCAATGGGACGTTTAAGGGGGCGTTAGCTGAGGCTGCATTTTTACTTTCACTTGAAAAAAACAGGCAGGTTTTGAACTGTTTGTACCACATTTGATCTGTCAATTATATAGTTTCGGAACATATAATTAAATGAAATTGATGTGCAAAATAACGCAGTGATGTCGTGGAGATGGTGAGTTATGCACCACTTTTTGCAAACCAGAACGACAGATTGTAATTAAACTCTTAACCCTCATCTGTTTGCATTGTTATTTAATAAAGACTAAATAATTGATGTTAATTAAGGATGATGTTAATATGAAAAGGTGGAACCCGGATGCTATTTTCTTTAATACAAACAAAGTGTACGGAATTGCTAGTTATTGGGTTCAAACGTTGTTCAAAGAATCAAGTGGAGCTTTGCTTTTGGATAGTCATCTTCATACAGATACTCATTCAAATGCTGAAAACATATATGCCACTGCAATTAAATGGACGGACAACAAGGAGAAGAAAAATTACATAACCATCAAGGTTTATAAAATTCTAACCATGCTTTATTAATTAATTTTATTAAGGTTGTTCAGGGTCGTAAAATCCATATATGTTTCTCATACGTAAGCTTGATTGATTTACATACAGTTTAGCAGTATTGAAGCGAGCCACTAATTTGAAATCTCAACTTAATTTACAGGTTGTCAACTTCAATAAGGTTTCAGCAAAAGTTAACGTTTCCTTGGATGGAATTGATCGAAACTTGATACGAGTAGTGAGGCAAACAGTACTTCATTCTGATGATTTACAAGGAGATAATTCATTTGATAATCCTACCAAGGTACTTAGTTATAAACCTTAAATCCGTCAATATTAATACCACCCTTTACACTTAGTTTATGTATGTTTATGTGTTAGGTGGTACCACAAACAAGTAGATTCAAAGCTGGAGAGAAGGCCATTGATGAGCTGAAGGTGGAGCCATACTCTTTTACAGCTTTTGATTTGCTCTATTAATTAGCCGTCTATAAGTAGATGGATAATATCCCTAACGGATTCATTGGCCTGGCTAAATTAATAAACTACATGCTGTATTCCACAAATTAATGGTCAAAAATGGAATTTATTTTGACCATCAAAGTCACATGACAATAATTTAAATTTGACTTGTATAAATCATTAAACGATCGATTTGTTTCAATTCGCACATAGTTAAGTACAAGTAATATGCGACCATTTGATTGTCAATTACCACGATTAACCACGACTTCACTAATCACGACTTCACTCTCAATATCGTCATCCTTTTACGAATTTGCATTCAGACATATAAGCGCACACGACCAATGTAGTCCTCCCTCTGTTCCGGTCATTTGTTTACCAATTACTCTCTACGATCCACTTAATTATTATCATTTGATTTTGGCACAAAGATCAAGAAAAGAAAAGAGGGTCAATTACAAGATGACAATTAGACCAAATTTAGTATGAAAGATCAAATTGCTCATCAAATGCAATCCTAAAATAGTTAGGACAATAATTAACTGAGACACCCCAAAATGGAATATAACAACAAATGACCTTAATATGATCCTTTTACGAATTTGCATTCATACATAAAAGCGCAAACGACAAATATGGTACTCCCCCTGTCTCGGTGATTTGTTTATCTATTACATATTTGGTCTATTATTCATTTGTTTACTTTTCTGGCTCTGTGTGGTACTCAGCAAATTAATATTAGCAGAATCAGAATGGTAAAGTAATTATAAATGACATATTGGATTGACAGATTTGACTAGCATATTTCAATTAGCAGATTTAATAGAAGTGTTTGGTAATTAGCGGATTTAGGTTAATAGATTATTGTATTTATGTGTAAATGGTTTCCATATTCATTTTTCACAATCTACTAATGTGAATATGCTGGGAGTAGGGGCAGAGCCATCAGGATATAAATACATGTAGGGCTATATCATAAAATTTACGAAAGCTGATTACATAGTAAAAAAAGTTAAAGCTCAAATAATGATGTAGCGAATATTTGTATTTTATGGGGCAAAGATGATATTCCCTCTCATTCACAATGATCTTCACATTGCTTTTATGCAGCCTCTAATGTGCGATAATTTGGCCTTGATTGTCGGCATTTATACATAAAATTCGCTTAAAAAATTTTTTTATGAAAATTTTTTTTATAACAAATTTACAACAAAGTCAAATATCTTAAGATTACATCATAGTGTATTTTTATAATTATTTACTTGACCCCTCAAAACAATGTAGAACATTTTTTAAAAAAGGAAGGGAGTACTAGATATTAAGTTTAATGAACAATCGAAAATATATTTCCTTATATATGTAGGTTTAAGAGATCTTTTAGAAATGTACCAAAAAGAAAGGAAAGAGGATTGAACTCACAGCCTTTGATGCATTCACATTTATATGCTTAGAAACAACCAACTATGCCACTGTATTACAATGCTTTTACTAGATAGTAAAAATTATTTGTCATAAATGATGTTGGGCTATAGCCCATACAACCCACCCCCTCCGTCCGCCTATGGCTGGGAGGAGCAGTATATTGAAAAACGGTAGATTGAGCTCCAATCTACTATTTTAATATGCTATTACCAAACACTCAAATTAGTAGATTGGTGAGTCAAACATGCTAAAGGCCTTGAATATGATGAATATTTACCAATCCACTGTTTACCAAACACCTCTCTATGTTAGAATTGCTTCCAATGGATAATTTGATCTACCATATCCATTATAATTTCCCATTGTCATTCAATAACAATAACATGTGGACACAGCCACCTGCGCACCTTCACCCCCAATTGCCTACTCAACTTGTTTCTCACACTTCTGCCTTTCGCTTCCCTTGTAGCTGGGCCCTCCCCCGCAGCTTTGGTCAAAAATCAATGTAGCCGCGGCCTTCTCCCTCTCCTCTTTGGTTACTAGCAATGGATGTATTGTTAGGGATTGTGTTGGCTCTTGGGTACGGGGTTCGTCCAACCGTTTGGTTGCCGCTAACCCATTTATTAGTGAGGTCCTTGCAATTGGACAAGGGATATGTTTTGCTACTCACTCCACAAACAAATTTGTGATCGCCTCGGATTGTATCAATGTCGTTACTGCCATTTTGCGAAATGACCCTCCTTGTGGTCCCTTTACTAATATCATTGTTGAGTGCAAGGAACTAGTACGAGCCTCGCCTCATTTGGAGCTCGTGTTTGAGAGGTGATCGGCCAACAAAGTAGCAGACGCAATTGCCAAGTTCTCCATCAATGACAAGATCAGTTCTTGTAATGGCTGTTTTTTATGGGAACATTGATACCGTCGTAGAGTACCAAAGATAAATTTATAAATCCAAACTACTACTATAGCTAGTGGCAGTCAGGGTCGAACCACAGAGAGGCAAGCAATTATTAGTTGTCTAATTTTAGTCTTAAGTAACAAATGTGTGGGGGTTTGTTTTGAATTGTTCTATAACTAAAGGCAATAATAAAAACGGAACTAAAACCAATAAATAAGCAATAGATGAAAAAAGGTAAAATGAAATATTAAAAGGATGCTAAGATGGTCGGTTCACTGTAGTTTCGGCGGCAGTATCCTAGGTAAGTCTGAGATAATCATGTAAGACGGGAAAATAAGAAGTCCTCTCAGTCCATTCTTAGCAGGTAGCATCTTTCGATCTAGCTACGGATCCCTAATATCACTAGTACTGACTCTCGTCCTGAAAAGTGATTTAAAAGCCTAAATTAACTTATCTCTCGATCTTATTAATTTAGTCGTCTTAATTAAGTAGTCTATTTCCCTCCCCTATCTTTTGATCTTATCGGGTCGGTCAATTCCTAAGCATTCAACTAGTCGCGTGCACTCGATTCGTCAAATATAACAATTAGATTAATTAAGCCGAAGGTATTCTCACGTGAGCCGGTCGATCGACCAGGGTGGGCGGTCGATCGACCATGGCGCGATTCAGGCATACGAAATTCTACGCCGCCTACACTACAGATCCCTTACATTCTAGCACATAGAATTTAGCTACTCATGATGAAAATAACTACAGCAATAAAATTAACAAATAAAACAATATAATTCATAATCGAAATAACTAAACAAATAACTAACATGAATCAATAATTTGGCTTTAGGGAAACTACTCTAGCAATTCTAATCTATGAACAAATATAAACTGAAATTAAGGAGTCGAAGTTACCGAATGAAAACAGGAGGAAGAATCCCAAAGCACGAACTTCATTAAAGAAGAATAAACTAATTGTATTGAATGATTATGAAAACAAATGCTAAACTTGATAATCAACCCTAATTATTTCCCTAAAACTGATGATAAAAGACTTGATGCCTATTCTGAAACATCAGGTTACGTTATATAGATAGCTATACGTAACTTTTATTCCTAAAACCTAATTACATTGGGCTTTGGAATTCTCGAAATTTGCGTCAGATTCACGGTTTGGTCGATCGACCACTGGTAACGGTCGATCGACTGAGATCCGCTGAACAGTGGCTTCTGGAAATCGCGCACTGGTCGATCGACCATAGGTATCAGTCGATCGACCACTGTAGCTGGTAGTCCGCTTCTAAATTCTTCATAAAGTTGTCTTTCAGGCCTCGAAATGCGCACCTAGTTCTTTTCTTGAGTAAATACTTCACGTCAAATGCAATGCAAGGTACTTAAGGACGGATTCGGCTCGATTCCCGCTGGATTCTTCACATTTCTGCAATATAATACAAAAACACGAAAGTAGACGGAAATAGGGAAAATAGTAGCATAAACTACTTGATTAAGCTCTGAAATGCGTGTAAAATGGAGTGTAAAACATCATATTTAGGACACGTATCAAACTTCCCCAAACCAAACCCTTGCTTGTCCCCACGCAAGAACTAGACTCGATCCTAAAACCTAATGGAACGAGTTCAATCTCAGAGCGAAATGCAACATGTAAAGCCTAAACCAATTTAATGCAACTAATCAACAATCAATTAGCAATATGAATCATGCAAACAAGCTATGTAGTCGTTAAAAATTGCTGAACCATCAACTATAGAGACTTATCATTATGTACTCTCACGGGTCGTTCATATCACACATAAGCACAGGTGAATATTTGTAAAGATAGAAAGAAGTAATTTGTAATGATTCTCACCTAACTACGACCTATAAGAACATGCCTGCAATCTAATATGAAAATAATCTCCACAACCGTACATATGCATTCCAACCAAACAAATGACCATGACACATGCCGAGGTAAATATGGATATGTGAGGTAATGGGTAAGAAGGGGCTAAGAAGAATTTTGATAAAGGAGTTAATAAGCCAAACTAGCAACTACTAATACCAAATTATAGGAATATCCCAACTTCATACTCAAAATTAAATCGATGAAACGGTGTTATAACTAACACTAAACTCACAACCCAACAACAAGTAAATTCCCCAGCAATTAGAAATAATACATGGGAGTACAAAATCACCAACTCATAACAATTGCAACATGTGATTTTTTTTTTCGAATTTTCTTTTTCTGCTGCAGTCAACGGTCGATCGACCAATGGAACTAGTCGATCGACCAACTTCAATTTCTTCGACTCTCTTTTTTTCGTATTCTGTTTTTTTCTCTTTTTCTTTTTTTTTCTTTTTTTTTTCTTTTTCTTTCCCTTCAACATTTCACCAACATCTCAATAAAGAGTAATATAACCAAACCGCAATAAACACATTCCCAAAAACTAATATTACTAGCTCGACAAGGGTAGGCTAAATAATGGTTTGTAGCTTATGGGACAAAAAGGGCAATTTGGCCATGTGAGGTTTATGGGTAAAATGAGAAAAGGGGACCTCTACCACATGTGTCAACAAACCACGGACCGAATGCATACGGGTATTAAGCAGATTAAGTTCATATTAATGCAAATTTATGTAACATGTCTCATAAGGAGTAACTACTCACATCCTAAATGAACTGGTCATAAATGACACCAGTTATAGGCTCTAAAACTCAGAAAATGATGTAGTTTGCCATAAATCTAAGACAAGTTTAAAGATTCAGCATGATATTTAATGAAAACTCGTAGACTATGCAAATGATTCTACTAATAACATGTCAATTAGCAAGGCTTAGGCATAAACAGATGAAAATGCAATGTCATCATTGAAATACTACCGTTCCGACTCGACCTATATGCTAAAATAAACGTGATATTTTTTGAAATTTTTTCAAATTTTCAAATTTTTTATATATATAAGGGAAATGAAATAACAAATGCAAACTGAAATGCAATAACCGTGAAACAGAAATGCAATAAAACATGCGAATGCAATGCAAAACCCTTCCCCAAACCAAATCACACAATGTCCCCATTGTGCAAAATCATAGAATGAAAATAGCAAAGGAAATAGGAATTTGCGATAAAATACTACATAAAACATGAAAAGGAACTCGGAAACTCAAAAGACTTTAAGCGCAGCAAAAGGAAACCTCCCCAAACCAGCGTGAGCTAGGAGGTTTCAGTAGCCAGTAGTGCTACCATAGGTACCTGAAAAGAAACAAAAGTACCGCGCGTAATCCGAGAAAGCAATTTATGAAGCGCAAAATTATGTGCAAAATAAGAGAACAGAAGAAAACATAAATGAGTCGGAGAATAAAGTGGAGAAAATACTCTCTCAACTCCGCAAATCGACCAAACACAGCAGAGGAATGATCGAAAACAGGTAAAGCAGCGAACATGGTCGATCGACCATAGCACCCAGTCGATCGACCAAGTTGACATGAACAGAAACTCCTGTAACTGTAGCAGTCAGTCGATCGACCATGAAGGCCAGTCGATCGACTGAAAAACCTGTTGTAAGTTCTGATTTCTTCGAATTAGCTCAATAAATCGAGCTCATATGGTCTTTTAACCTGCAAATACACATAATAACGCGCCCAAAATTGCGCAAAACCCAAAGTAACAGTCTAAAGGCCTAAATAAATCCTAAGAAAACTTATAGAAGCGAAGTCTCGCGCACACAAAAGCGATAAAAAGTCTAACAAAAGCAATAAAATGTCTTTTTAGAAAAGTCTTAATCAACTAATAGTTGATCAAGAACGGCCACGGAATAGCCCACTTGCTCGGCTTCTGGCTACAAGAGGTAACCTCTACAGTGCTCATCTTCTCAGCGGGGCTCCTAGCAATCCCAATATCCGCAGAACTCAACGGATCAGCAGCTCCATCATCTTCCCAATCAATGACCTCATATGGCTCGTCAAAATCCAAATCGGACTCCGTCACTTTGACTGGCTCCTCATCCGCCTCTTTGAACGATTGGCTCCTTCTCAGCTGGAGCAACATGCGACTCTTCCTTCCCCAAACCAGCTCCTGCAACAGTCAAAACAGAAGGATCTTCCTCCAATTTGCTCCCAATCTGGGGCGGAGGTGTTACAGCAGAAATAGGCATAGAGGTAGGCATATCAGAAAGCACAAAATAAGATTTCTTCTCAGAAATCGTATTACAAGTGACTGGCCACATAGGATCTTTCTTCTTAGCTGTCTGGGCAAAGACGATGGAATGTTTCCCTACCTTAAAGGTCAATGTCCCTGAGCCAACATCTATAACTGCACCAGCAGTGTGCAGAAATGGTCTACCCAAAATGATAGGAATGTGAGCATCCTCAGGCATATCTAGCACAACGAAGTCAACTGGGAAAAAAAACTTTCCTATTTGCACAGGAATGTCCTCTAAGACTCCTATAGGCTGGACCGCAGAACGATCAGCCATCTGTACTGTCATATTAGTAACTGCAAACCTGGTTAAACCCAACTTCCTAGCTAGACTTAAAGGCATAACACTAATACTGGCTCCTAGGTCACACAATGCCTTCTCAATTGAGAGGGTGCCAATATTACATGGGACTGAAAAACTACCTGGGTCTTCTAGCTTATGGGGCGCAGTGTGAGTCAAATAGGAACATGACTCCTCAGTTAGTGCGACAGATTGCACAGTACCAAGTGACTTCTTTTTGGACAAAAGTTGCTTCATAAATTTCATGTAAGCAGGAACTTGGTTAACAAATTCTAAGAAAGGAACTTGCACATTTAAACTACGAATAACATTTTCAAATTTGTTAAACGATACCTGTTCCTTTGTCGGCACCAATCTCTCTGGATAAGGGGCTGCAAGAAGTAACTTAGCCCTCTCCTCTAAGTCTCTCATACCGGCGTCAGTGGATTTAGGCTGAAAATCCACTACCTTGTCCTTGTTGTAGCTCGAACCTTCTTCAGACCGTCTCAAGAATGAACCATTAATCGTCATTGGGTCATACTTTGGAACCGGAACTGACCCATCAGCATTTGGGTCTTGCCTCAATAATTTCGGAGTCGTCGTACCCCGAAATAAGTGGTCCCTCAAGTTATTTGGCATTGGAGGACGAAAAGATTCAACATCGCAGCGTTTTGATCGATCGACCATGTAGGTCGATCGATCGAGCTTCTACATGACCAGGAATTTGTGCTATTTTGACGGGTCGATCGATCGGTATGTCGATCGATCGATCGATATACCGCCGATCGTCTTTTTCTTGCTACTTTTCATGTGGGATTTATCTGTATGCATCCCTTAACTTTAAGGATTATAACGAATTATAAGATGATGAATACTAGTCATAAAATTAAATTACATAAACAAAAGGGTAAAGAGATGAAGAATCAACCTTCGGTCCTAGAAAATTCGGCCTAAGAACAATATCGCAATGATATTCGCCTATTAGTTGCATCCAAGATGCTCCGAGAAATGCCCTTTGATTTTGCTAGAATCGATCCAAAAATTAACTGATTAATTTTAGGTTTTTGTGTTTTTCTTTTGATGAGAGGAGGCAAGAATGACTTCAGAAAAAAATTAGGTTAAAGAGAAATCACCTACTCTCCTTATAACCGAGTATATGGAGTAGATGGGTTGATTTTCTCTTCCAAATTTTCGGCCCATGGGAACCGAAATAATAAGGATTAAAATCCTTATTTTCGGATATTCCAAAAATGTATAAAATGTGTTTCTAGTGAGGATCGAACATTCGAACCCATAACCTCTTGGTTTGAGTACCCTTACTATTACCACTATGACACATTTAACTTGTTGCTTAAATATAACCGATTACATTTAAGTACGAATTAACATATTAATTCGTCCAAGCTAACATTATATACATTTAATTAAATATAACTTATTATATTCAATTTTACGAATTGACAGTTAATTCGTCTCAACTAATATTATTTAATCTTCATTAAATAACTGTCTCATCAACACATTGACTAACTGTTTAGTCATATAAGGCATCAATGTGATCATATTTCTATAACCACATCTCTCAAACACATCCTATAGGTGTGACCTTTAGGGACCAGTTGATCACCGCCATCTGTATGATAATAACGTCAAACTTTCTAGCAAGCCAACCGTTATTAGGTAATCGTTAATCAACTGATTAAATACGAAGTATAACCTTGTGAACCTGTAAGAGATTTACAAATGTTATCACACTCATTTGTGGAGGACACAAGCTCCAACAGTTCATTCCAGCCTTCTTCCTACTCGGTTCCGCCTCATCTTTTCCAGTAGCATCCTCGACCATAGCGGGCCCATCAAGGGTAGACCCACTCCTCAAAGTAATCGCATTAAGGGTCTCTTTTTGATCCGGCTGTGACGGTAATTGCCCTGGAGCTCTAGTTGCACTTTTACTTGCTAATTGGGCAATTTGGCTCTCCAACATTTTCATCCCGGCCTCTCTAGCTTGAGACTCCTTTAGAAACAAATTTTTCAACTCAGTAAAATCGGAACTATGGAACTGCTGCTGCTGCTGAGGGACATACGGAGGCTTTTGGTATGGCTGTTGCTGCTTATGAGGGGGCACATAATTCTGCTGCTCCTGCTGCTGTGGAACCGGATTAAGGACATTCTGGTTGGTCCACCTCAAATTGGGGTGGACATTAGAGGGATCAGGATATGTACCAGTCTGCCTATAATGTTGAAAGGCAGCACATACTTCATTCGAACTAGTACAAAATTCCGAAACATGTCCCCCAGCTCCACATCTTATGCATGTAAAGGGACCGTCTGAAACAGCATTAACTTGGTAAATACCTCCCTTTTGAGATCCTCTTCCAAGCTCATACTTATCAAATCTCGCCGTAAGAGCCTCTAATGCAGCTACAGAAGGGGATTCGGCAGCTCTCCTTTGATTTCCCCGGAATTTCCATGCTCGTTTATGGGTGGCCATATCATCAATGATTTTCCACCCCTTAGTTTCTCCAACATTCTCCTGGAATCTGCCATTAGCTGCAGCATCCAGGATAGCCCTCTGATCGTCATAAATCCCATTATAAAACTGATTGCATAGGCTCCATTGCGCGAACCCATGGTGCGGAATAGTTCGCACCAGTCTCTTGAAACGGACCCATGCCTCATGAAAATCTTCATCAGGACCCTGTTTAAAGCTCGTGATCTGAGCTCTAATCGCATTGGTCTTCGAGGCAGAGAAATATTTCTAGTAGAATGCTTGGGCCAGCGAATTCCAGTCAGTAATCCCGTTAGAAGCTCGATCCAGATCTCGGTACCATTCCCTTGCAGCATCACGAAGTGAGAATATGAACATAGTCTCCTTCACCTGGTCCTGGGTCACACTTTTGGTGGGGGTATGGAACATGATAGTCAATGAATGTCTCCATATGTTTTGCCGCATCTTCATTTGCAGCTCCCCCAAATTGGTTTCTCTCAACAAGTTAATATAAGACGGTTTTGGTTCGAATTTCCTTTCCGTCCCGGCTAGCATTGCGAATCCCTTATAGAGATTCTCAGTTGTTGGCTCGGAGTGACTAGCTATACTTGCTTCTTCAGCCATGTCTGGAGATGTGACGGTCTCAGCTGAAGAAGTAGAAATAGGAGATGAAGGTGGATCCTCCTCAAACAGCTCGTTCTTGTAGTAACTGGACAGAGTACTCAGCTCTTCCTCCGTCGGCAATACTCTAGATGATCGTCTCAACTCACGCAAAGTCCTTTCGATCTCAGGATCTAACGGTCGCAATTCACCGCCCTGTGACCTGCGCATAAGAGGAAACTACAAGTAGAATATGAGAATAGTTTAAGGAACAGATGTCCCTTAAACTAAGAGAGACTAAAATAAAAACAACTAAAAAATTAAACAATTGCCTCCCCGGAAACGGCGCCAAAATTTGATACCGTCGTAGAGTACCAAAGATAAATTTATAAATCCAAACTACTACTATAGCTAGTGGCAGTCAGGGTCGAACCACAGAGAGGCAAGCAATTATTAGTTGTCTAATTTTAGTCTTAAGTAACAAATGTGTGGGGGTTTGTTTTGAATTGTTCTATAACTAAAGGCAATAATAAAAACGGAACTAAAACCAATAAATAAGCAATAGATGAAAAAAGGTAAAATCAAATATTAAAAGGATGTTAAGATGGTCGGTTCACTGTAGTTTCGGCGGCAGTATCCTAGGTAAGTCTGAGATAATCACGTAAGACGGGAAAATAAGAAGTCCTCTCGGTCCATTCTTAACAGGTAGCATCTTTCGATCTAGCTACGGGTCCCTAATATCACTAGTACTGACTCTCGTCCTGAAAAGTGATTTAAAAGCCTAAATTAACTTATCTCTCGATCTTATTAATTTAGTCGTCTTAATTAAGTAGTCTATTTCCCTCCCCTATCTTTCGATCTTATCGGGTCGGTCAATTCCTAAGCATTCAACTAGTCGCGTGCACTCGATTCGTCAAATATAACAATTAGATTAATTAAGCCGAAGGTATTCTCACGTGAGCCGGTCGATCGACCATGGCGCGACTCAGGCATACGAAATTCTACGCCGCCTACACTACAGATCCCCTACATCCTAGCACATAGAATTTAGCTACTCATGATGAAAATAACTACAGCAATAAAATTAACAAATAAAACAATAGAATTCATAATCGAAATAACTAAACAAATACCTAACATGAATCAATAATTTGGCTTTAGGGAAACTACTCTAGCAATTCTAATATATGAAGAATCCCAAAGCACGAAATTTATTAAAGAAGAATAAACTAATTGTATTGAATGATTATGAAAACAAATGCTAAACTTGATAATCAACCCTAATTATTTCCCTAAAACTGATGATAAAAGACTTGATGCCTATTCTGAAACATCAGGTTACATTATATAGATAGCTATACGTAACTTTTATTCCTAAAACCTAATTACATTGGGCTTTAGAATTCTCGAAATTTGCGTCAGATTCACGGTTTGGTCGATTGACCATTGGTAACGGTCGATCGACTGAGATCCGCTGAACAGTGGCTTCTGGAAATCGCGCTCTGGTCGATCGACCATAGGCATCAGTCGATCGACCACTGTAGCTGGTAGTCCGCTTCTAAATTCTTCATAAAGTTGTCTTTGAGGCCTTGAAATGCGCACCAAGTTCGTTTCTTGAGTAAATATTTCACGTCAAATGCAATGCAAGGTACTTAGGGGCTGATTCGGCTCGATTCCCGCTGGATTCTTCACATTTCTGCAATATAATACAAAAACACGAAAGTAGACGAAAATAGGGAAAATAGTAGCATAAACTACTTGATTAAGCTCTGAAATGCGTGTAAAATGGGGTGTAAAACATCATATTTAGGACACGCATCAAACGTGCCCCTAATTTTGTAACTGAACTTTGTATGGTAGACTTTTTAGGGGCTTGCACGCCCCTTAACCCCGACCCTCCACCATGATGTACTCTAGCTCTTCTTATCATTTATAATATTTGTTCATTATCAAATCGGGTTGGATGTCAAATTAGGTGCGAAAAATATGGTGTAATAAGTATTATTTGACTCTCATTGAAAATTATTGTAGGTGTGATGAATATACTGCGAATAATAGTTGAATTGTCCCACATCATAAGATTATCCTAAGGTGGAGTGATCCCATGATTAAAAATAAGAGTCAGAATTGAAACTTAGGTATCGACACAAAAAAATTTAAGTCTCTCAAGTATTGTCATAATGCAACAATAACATACAAATATTAAGCACGTAAATATTTATAGAGGCGATTATATATTATTGATATTATAATATGTTTATTTAAAAAAACTATGAAAATAATATAATTAGATTTGTGGAAAAAAATGTTATCACTAGAGTAGAGATTTCATATAATTTACACATATTAAAAATTGTGTACTTCTTAGTTAATAAATTTGTTACACATTGAAAAATAATGTAGGTGTAACGAATATATATATATATATATATATATATATATATATATATATATATATATATATATATATATATATATATATATATATATATATATATAAATTACCACTAATCAATTTTCTATACACTAATTAAATTTTCTCTCTCTCTAGCCTCTAATTAATAAGTTTTGAGTTTCAGATTTTATGAGTGTAAATGTAATGTTGTATGAGTTTTATGAGTGTAACTTTGATTGTTTTTGTGACGGAAATTTTGATTTTTTTGGAGACAGATTTTATGGCGATTTTGTATACAAAAAATTGAATTTATATATTTTCAACATTTTACGAGTGTAAATGTAATATTTTAAGAGTGTAATTTTGATTTTTTTTGTGGCGGAAATTTTGAATTTATATAATTTTAACATTTTACGAGTGTAACTTTGATGTTTTACGAGTGTAAATGTAATATTTTATGAGTGTAATTTTGATTTTTTTATGACGAGAATTTTAAATTTATATAATTTTAACATTTTACGAGTGTAACTTTGATGTTTTACGAGTGTAAATGTAATACTTTAAGAGTGTAAATTTGATTTTTTTAGGTAATTTTCTATATAAAAATTTGATTTTATATGGTCTTAAAATGTCACGAGTGTAAATTTGATGCTTTACGAGTGTAAATGTAGTATTTTAAGTGTAAATTTGAAGGTCTGCAAGTGTAAATTTGAAGGTTTACGAGTGTAACTTTAATGCTTTACAAGTGTAACTTTGGTCCTTTGAGTGTAACTTTGGTCCTTTACAAGTGTAACTTTGGTCTTTTACGAGTAAAACTTTAGTCCGACCACCAACAAACACCACCACCGTCGTCCTCCACCACCAACTCATACCCACAAAAAGATCTATAGTAGAACTTAAAAAAATACAAAAAAAATGAGATATTTGACGAGTGTAACTGTAAGGAAATACGAGTGTAACTCTAAAGAAATACGAGTGTAAATTTAAAGAAATATAAATGTGTGGACACGGGGGCCCATGGGGGCGCTTGGGAAACAAGCGTTTGCATTTGTGGAGTCGCCACCAATTTTTATGCGAAATTGGAACCGTTCGAATATTTCGCGTCATGTCAAGACACAAAGTAGTGACACGAAGACTAAGAACTCGTTACCCTTAACATTCTATGTCTAGAATGACTCTCGTGGATGCCAATGAACACGGATGTTCACAGAGATTTGGAGTAAGGGGTGCGGGTAGGTATTAGGAAGTCCTTTTAATGAACACCTAATCCTGCCCGCCTCGATAGCGGCCTCTACTAATGATTAGGGAAATCGTTTGTACTCGATATGCTGTCAGTGATATGCATGCAATACAATATCCACCATTTTCATCCTAGCATGTGAAAATTAAGTAAGTCGGTTGACAAATAATTTAGCACTCATTAATGTCGAAGTAGGGTTTTGGAATTAATTACATATGAAAACAAGTAAATAAATCATACAAAATAATATAAATAAATTGCGATAATTAAAATTACAATAATTACAATGACTTAATGATTTACGTCAAAAATATATTTAAGACGGATAATTTGAGAAAAACAAGGGAAAATAAATTAGGTTAGAAAATACGGACAGATTAAGGGTGATATTAGGATTAATAGTCGATTAATATGTAATTAATGAATTAGCTAGGTCAAAGCAAGAACTGAAGTTCAGAGACAGAAATCAACCCGGAACAGGCGCAACAATGCTGCGTCTCTTGGAAGAGGCGCAGTGGTCACTGCGTCTGCATTCTCGAGGAGAGTTCATTTGTGAAGTCGAATCGCTATTCGTTAATGCTCGTTAGTGTATTTAATGCTTGATTATGGATATTTGACTCGGATGAAAGTGATTTAGCATATTATTTACATATGAAATTGTCATGAAAGCGATAAAAACGAATTAAAACTAATTAGAACGAATTAGACGGATTAAAACTAATTAATTAGGTCATTTACGAAAACGAAAACGAGTTAAAACAAACTGGAAATAAACGGTAAAAATATATACAAAGGCGAACCTCAGAAACTTGATATGAACAAATCGAGTCTCTAAAAATCCGGGTTTGATTTAATGACGAAAACCCGCAAATATCAATTATAAGGGATTTAAGTCGAATTTGAAGCGTGGTATATATTATGAATATGTATTAAGGTTATTATGGGTACGAATGAAGGAGAAGAAAATAAGAAAACAAAGGAAAAGGGAATGGATTCCCAGAGAAGCGAGGAAGAAGAAGAAAAGCAGGAACTGCGGCAGCCTCTGGAAGAGGAGCAGCAGATGCTACGACTCTTCGAAGAGGCGCAGCAGATGCTACGACTCTTCGAAGAGGCGCAACAGTTGCTGCGTTTCTTTTCGACGTCTGCCCATCATTAATCCGTAAAAACAATTTAAAAAAAGGGTTTTAGAAATCGGTTTTAAGCATACTTTTGACATAAATCTTACATTAATTGGTACAAAAATCAAATACAATAATAAAAGATGGGATTTACACCCTCAGACTTACATGTTTGACGAAATGAGATTAACTAAGTTAACGTTTTAGTGATTGCTCGACTCGAATGTATGACGAAAGTGCCCTCGTTAGAGGATTTAGATTAAATTGATTGATTAATTAAGGTGTAGTTGGTCAAATTGGTCGGTCATGCAACGTGACTGGTACTCAGAATGATCTGAGCTTACGTGGTCGATTGATCAACCACATAGACATCAAAATCTTAGAGCACGGTCTTAGATACAAAGGGAGAAGAGAAGGGCGGATACTCACGTCAAAAATATGTGGAACGAAGGTCCCTATTTATATTAGAAAATACGAAGAATTATGGAATGACTCAAACTTTGGAAACAAATCACGGAAAAATCAAGAAAATACGCAGAAAAGAGCTGGGGAAGAGGCGCAGCAGGTGCTGCGTCGTTTCCCCAGAGGTTTCCTCCTGCGGAAGAAAGAATTTCGCGTTTCTTTTATGGAATTGCGGTGGATCTCAACTTCCTTATTCCTTAAATTAAGATTTTGCGGGATATATTTTACCAAAAGGATATAAAATTATTTCATGGAATGAACATATCCGGAATATTCTAGGACATTCTGACTCCGCATTTAAAATGGTTTATTAGAAAAATGAAGCGGTTTTTTGACCCGAACTCCAAATGAACTCTAGTTACTGTTAAAACGACCGTATCGGCGCATAGATGACGACCAACGGGTAGACACAAGTATTTGAGCTATCACTTGACGATAAACTTACGAACTATCATAAATCGTTCCCCGTACCAAACATGCGGCCCAATCATCACCGGGTGGTTTGCGGGAGGCGCAGAAATGAGGTATCTACAGAGCCCCCACTTTGACTAAGGCTTGTACAAGGCGAAAGTCAAAGTATAGCCATCAAGTCAATCGAAGATTACAACCTGACGAATATGGCGACGCGAGGCAGCTCAAGGGGTCTGAGCCAAGGACCTGTCGTCGGGAACATTTTAGAGACTATCGACTATCGGGAAGGGTCGTTTAAAGTCCATTAGACTACGTAAGGAAGCTTGCCAGCCATAAGAAGAAATCATACCTGGGATTTCTTTCTTGGAATGAATAAAATTGAGGACAGCAGAGCGTCGGTAGAAACTGCTGGGGGAATCTGCTTGCGTCGGTCTCAAGCGAACTCTTTCTCTCGAGAAGTACAATCGGCTGTCATGAACTCTCGCTGGGAAAATAATAAGGTATTGTTAAAGGCGAAATCCGCTCGTTGCTGCAAGCGAAGTCCTGATGAAAGATCCTTGCTAGGAGATAAAATACTGCGACGGCTCACAGTCTACTTGAAGATAAAATACTGCAACGGTTCGCAGTCTGCTCGAAGATAAAATACTGCGACAGTTCATAGTCTGCTTGAAGATAAAATACTGGTCCGGACAAAAATAAATGCTCAATAGACCAAATATATGATATATGGTGTTGGAGAAAAGGCGCACCAAAGATGGGCCCACAAATAACCAACTTATAACGATCTTTTGAAAATTGAGCTGGAGGGAAGCTGGGGAAGAGGCGCAATAAGAGCTGCGACTCTTGAAAGAGGCGCAGCAAGTGCTGCATCCTTTCCCAAGCTCGTCGCTGTCTGAGTAAAACTCGACAGAAAACCGTGTTTATTCATAATAAAACACAATTCTTATTAAATTTCTCTCAAATTCCAACCAAAACTCGTCAAAATTTGATCAGATCGTGCCATTAATTATGACTAATCGAGGTATGTGTCACATCCTCGATTTAATTCTTGTATTTGCTTGATTTCGATTGAAAAAATTAGGGTTTTTAACCCAAAATGTCGAAAATTTGGGGCTTTTCCCCCAAATGGATTTGCCTTGTAAAATTAACATTAGAAATGGATAATTGGCAATGTTAGGAACATAACCATATATTCTTTTTAAATTTTCGTCAAGTATTGAGCATTTGAGTGAAATTGAGACAGTTTATCAGCTGTTTCGAAAATCACTTCGAAAATGGCCTTAGGATTGCCCATTTTTGATGAAATTTGGTTTTTGGAACCCTTGTATAATGGGTAAACTTCCTACCATGTCGGATTTTTGATTTGTGACAGCTTTTTCAGGACACTTTTCTAGGGCATAATCGCCATTATAGCGAAATGCTGTCGAAATTTCAACTCAAACCCGTGACTAGGCTTGGACTTAGACTTGACTTGACCCAATTTACCACATGAGTGGTCGGGTTTTGAATAAATAGCCAAAGATGGCGAGAAAAGGCCGTTTTCGGGGCTTAAAAGGCTTGAAACAACCCTCACCGAGGGTTGTCGTCACTTGGTGCAGCCTAATTTGCTTTGATTTTATAGGTGACGTTGCTTCTACGTCGGGGAGGGCTCTTATGGACGTAGACTTCGACCCTTCTCTCGTTCTTGAGGAGGTTTTTGAGGAGGTTGTCGAGAAGGTCCCGAGGCGGGCCAACGTTGGACGAGGTGGTCGCCAGCTAGCGGGGGCACCTGAGTGGGCTGAGAAATGGGATGGTCGACATCTCATTTGGGCAGAAGAGAGCCACCTGTCTTACAGGACGGCGAGGAATTTGGTAAGTCTTGAACTTGTCATCTCCTTCCTTATTCACTTGCCGTTTCATTTCGCGTTAGTCTTGTGCTAAAGATAGCTTTGCGTCGAATCGATACAGGAGGCCGGGAACATGAGGTCCTTTTCCGGCTACACGACGATGATGGAGGCCTACGAGAGACTGACGGAGGAGGAGAAGGCCATCATCGAGCTGGGAGCCTTCAGAACTTTGGTGGGAGCGTGGAGGGCGATCAAGGAGAGGAAGATTTGGGCTAACCTTTGCCTGATTCGAGCTTTCCTCGATCGGTACTGGGACACGACCTCGACCTTTCACATGCCTTTTGGGGAGGTCAAGGTCACTTTTGAGGATTACAACATGATTTCTGGTCTGCCGTGTGGAGATGAGGCTGTGGTGTGGCCGTTGACGGCCATGAGAGTGGACTCGGCCGAGGCGAGGAGGTTGATCGGCTGGAACCTGGCAGCGGGTGCTGCTACCGTTCCTGGGTTAGTGCCGAGTACTTACGTCAGGGACTACTTTGCGGGTAGGACCTCGGCTACGGTGATGATGGATGGGAGGAAGGTGGCTCCTCCTGCTTGTACTGCGGAGCAGAGGGCTCGTTTGTGGCTCTGGTGGTTCTTGTCTTCGCTTTACCTCGGAGAAAAGGGGGAGAGGCTGTCGACGAAGCTTTTTCCGTTCCTTTATGAGTTGAGTGACCTAGGTGAGTGGGACTGGGTTACTCCTAGCTTTGCGGTCCTCACTCGCTATATGAGGGCCATGGTTCGTCCTGAGCTGATGGAGAAGGGGACTTCTCCTGCTACTGTCGGTCCTGGACTGTTGTTGGAGGTATGAACCTTTATTACTTATCATGAAAGATCATTATTTCTTCTTTTATTTCCATTTCTATCGAATTGCGAAAGATAATTATCGATTATCTTGTTTTGCAGGTGTGGGTGTACTCCTACTTTCCGGGCTTCGCGCCCAAGAGGACGGAGCCTGAGCCGAGGGCTTAACCGGTCGTGAGGGACTGGGTGGTGTGTCGTAGGAAGAGCCAGCTCTCTTCTTACGACGTTTATAGACAGGGCGTGAATGCCCTGAAGTTGAGCGACGTAAGTACCTTTGATTACTTTTTTCATTGTTATCTTCATTTAGGAGCAATCATAGGAATGACCCCCTTTCCCGTTTAGAGCTGATCATAGGAATGACCTTTCGTTTGCTTGTTTTAGTGGCTGCCCAGACCTTGGGTGGACTACCCTGACGCTCTGGCCTTCGTGGCTGAGGTCCTTCGACCCATGAGCTCGAGTCTGTTGCTGCTGAGGACGTCCATGGGACCAGTGTGGTACCTGGGTGAGCGTTTCGTCAGTGCTCTCGTGACACTTTCACGGTTCCCGTCGATCCTCCGCGGACGATGTTTAGGGAGCCTTCAGACGCTGAGAGAGAGTCTGACTTGGCGGACATTGGTGGTGATGCTCTTCTCCTTCCTGGTGAGGAGTACTCCCTGTTTTCGCCAGAGGCTGGCTTACTGGCCGATTGTGGTAAGTATTTTACTTTCCCTTTTTGAATAGCGTTGAAAAACTGACGAATGATCGTCGAATAAAGAATTCATTTGAACTTTGCAGGAGATCGAGGTGGCACGCGCCGAGCCCCCAGCGTACCCAGAGACCCTTGAGTACACTGACGCGGCGGGGATGACGACGATCTCCGAGATCTGTGACTTTAGCGAGAAGGTGACAGATGCTGGCCTGGAGGAGTGGCATCACTTAGTGAGGAGGGTAAGCCCCCAACTTCGGCTGTCTTTTGTTGTCTTTATTGCATAAGAATGCATTCATTCTTTATTGAAAACCTTTTGTTTATTGAAATGTAGGTGGCGCCGTCTCAGCACGTGGCGTTGTAGAGGGTGGCCAACCGGCTGCGGGCCACGACCATTGAGGCACTTGCAAGTGGCCGAGGACGACAGGTATGAACCTCTCATTCTCTTTATTTTGAATTTTTCTTGTAATTTCTCGCGTTTTGTTTGAAATAGTTGAATGAAATGATTGACATGAGGCATTTCGAGAGGGAGCGTGACCTGGAGCGCGAGTTGGCGCAGTCCCAGAAGGAGACAGCTCGCCTGCTAAGGGAGTTGGAGGTCAGGGACGCTGAGATCGCTACTCTCGAGGCGACCGTAGCCGAGCTGAGTGGCGAGCAGGAGTAGCTGTTTTTCCTTTTTGTTGTTGTCTTGTATATACTTGTACATTTTGGACTTTGTTTTGTACTTTTCGGACCTGTTTTGGGCGAGAGCCCCCAGTTTGATGTACATATTGCATTTTGGTTCTATATATGATGGCCTGAGTGCCTTCGCTCCTGGTTGTTTGTTGTTCCTGCAGGTTAGCTTAGAAAACAGGTTTGGTAGATGACGGTTTATGCCGTCACGCTGCCAAAACTTTACATAGAATTTGCACATAAAACACATAATATACACGTGACTTAAATTAGCGCAAAGTGAGAAAAATGACCGAAAATGCGAAAAATTGCCCAGAAATGAGCGAAAATGACCGGACGGTAGGGAGGGATACCCCCTAAAAAAACTTAAAAAAGAAATGTATAAGTGTGAAATGAGGAGTGAAATGATTCCCCTAAAAAAAAATGGGTAAGTGTGCTCGTTTGGCGAAAATGTCGATTTCGTCTCGAGAAGCGAACCCGAAAATATTTGGGAAATATAAAATTTGGTAATTTAACGGAATTACCAAAATAATAACCTATAGAAATAGGAAATTATAGCCAAAATAAATTAGGGAAGATCCAAAGCTGAAAATCACGGAAATCAGCCTGGGGAAGAGGCGCAGCAAGAGCTGCGCCCTTTCCCCATTTGGTCAGACCTTGACGGAAATTAGGAAATGGCTTTTAGTATAAATAAAGACGTCGGGGAAGCTTTTATTCACATAATTCCTCCGTCTTTCTTCCGTCTATCTCATAAAAACTCTCCTATCTTCATAAAAAATTTCAAAATTATTAAAGCCTTTGAAAACCGTCTCAAGGAGTGGACGAACGAGTTCACAAATGTCGAGAAACATGACATGGGTGCTTTTAATTTGGGATCAATCTTGAGTCTCAAATTGGTGAAAATTGTGAAACCTTTCTTGAATGCTTGTCTTGAATATTGGGATCCTAATTTCCACGTATTCGCCTTTCCTAGAGGCGATATTTGCCCTTTTTTTATGACGAGGGGGTTGAATTCCCTCGGGCCCATGCATTCCCGTACCACCACATGGACCATGTAAGCCATCCCCTTCGGGGACTGCAGTGGCCAAGTGATCATCGCCCCAGCTGGTAGTCGAACCCGGGACCTCTCAACTCCTGCACTTCTGCAAACTTCAAGGTTTAACCCGGCTACCACTGGACTAACACCACTTGGTTGATGTTTGCCCTTTCCCGGAGGAAATAGCTGCTATTGGAGGATGGGATCCAGAAAATGCGCCCGCTATACCTTTTAGCTCTCAAGGGTATAAGAGTAAATTTAGAGACTTGCTTGGACTGACTAAGGCTGAGGTTGACCGTCTTGTGACCTCAAAAGGAGTCCGTATGTTTGACTTTATCGACCGATTCATAAACAGGGAAGACCCTTCTATTTCTTATATTGCGAGACGCAGGGCGTTCGGGTTTTGTCTACTGCACTGTTATGTCCTTCAAGGGCATGTTGACAAGGAGATGAGAGGGGACCCTCGTTTCTTGAGCTTAGTGGAACAAATGGAGCTGCGCAAGAGCCCAACATGCCTTTGTTTAGGAGAGATCATTATGGGGTTGGACAACAGAAAAGCCAACCGTGAGCTTCGTTATTTGGGAAGTCCTATTATTTTGCAGGTAAGAACCCACTTTCCACGTGCCAACCGTTTTTTTATTTCTTTTTTTGTATTTTTTTTTTGGGTTGTTTGACCATGTGGGCATTAATTCCCATCTTCGTTGCAGGTTTGGCTTATGGAGCGTCTGCGATTGATCGAGCCCCTAGTTAATGTGTCAGGATACCATGCTCGGTCAATCGCAATGAGAACTAGGCTCTACATGGTGGACTTTACTCGGGTTTGCAACTATTGGGAAAATAAACTAAAGAGTGAAGGAGGTCCCTTGATCCGGTGGATTGTGCCATGGTGGCATCTCAGATCAGTCACTGGAGTTTCATCTTTAGACCCGACTCGGTCAGTTCGCATCCCGGGCTTGGAATTCATGATTTGTATCTTCCCGGAGAGATTGATGCGGCAAGTGGGCCTTAAGCGGAAGATCCCGAAGCTTGACACCGTTCCTCAAGCTGCATTGGCACACACTACAGAGTCTCGTCGAGAGTGGGCCCTCAAGTGGGCTCAGAGGAACATATGGTTCATACCCTCTCCCATTGGCTCCTTATGGGTATCTGATTCATACTTGCAATGGAGGAAGGCAGCTACTTCTGAAGAGCGTGAGAAATTGAGGAAGCACGAGCCTGTTGACTTCAAGATTCGTGAAGTAGCAAAGGAGAACCACAAATACTTGACTGAGGAGGAGGAAGAGGCCGGGTTCTGAGTTGTTCATCCGTCGAAGAAACCGAATGTAACACCCCCTCATACCAAGGTACCTTACCAAGGACTACCCTAGCATGAAAGGCTGTTACCATCTCGGTTTCCCGAGGTTAGTATATCAAAGTTACCAATTCCAAACAACCTTTATTAATGTATAAAGACTTAGTGATTACATGTTTTCAAAATCAACCAAACATTAACTATGAAAGGTCTAACAACTATAGAGAATGTAAGTAAAGTCTTTTGACGGCGGAAGCTAGACTCGAGTGGTGACTCCCCATGACTGTCCCATAGCTAAACATCTGCATTACCTGTCACAATCTGCTCACCATCCCCGAATGGATCACCGCAGGTTTCACAAAACAACAACCGGAGTTAGTTACTGCATAACCAATGTAAGACAACAAGTGCATCAAGTAACCAGCTGATCACCCTCCATCTCCAGTCTCCTGATCTCACACAGTAACCGACTACACACCGAAGTGGGTAGCCCTGCCAGATTACCCATTGCAACAGGTAATCCTCGCCACCAGTGGGTGACCGCAGCCCATCCCCACCTAGTCCAGCTCATCAACGAGCGACTAACAATCCCTGTCCCTTAATGTGCACATCCCCTCCCGTGACGGGTTCCACGGAGGGCGAACTAGGGTGTGAAGCCACTCCCGCAAGTGACTCCACCACAATCACACATACCACAGCATCACAGCTGTCACAACACCACAACCGTCACAACACAACCACATCACCACCGTCACCACAACACCAACACTCCGATGATCAGCAGACAACAATCATACACAATACAACAAATATCTCAAATCAATTACACAAGAACTGAGTAGGGAAACCCTACCTTTTCGCAATCCGCTTACGCTGCAATCATCCATACAAATGCATAACAAATACCACATCGTCACCTACAACAATAATCACATAATACAATTACACATTGCACAATCCCATTTTCCCCCAATTTCATATATATATACAGTAAACCCTACAAGAACATAAATGACATGGAGAACAAGGACTTACCAACAGTAGAGTGAAGGATTGAATGCAAGAACTACGACGATTGCACACACACAATGGAGGATTAGGGAATGATTAGGGAGTGATTAGAGAGTGAGTAGAGTAATCGTAAAATGATTAGGGTTAAAATGGCGTTTAGAAACTGATTCTTAATATTAAATAACCCTAAACACTCCCGCATCAAACCGCTGAAATATTACTCGCCAGACCGGATACTCGGTCGAGTAAAGAGTATACTCGGCCGAGTATCCTCTACTCGGTCGAGTATTCACTATACTCGGCCGAGTATTCCTCGGCAGAACCAAAACAGAATACACAATTAGCACTACTCGGCCGAGTAGGCTCTACTCGGTCGAGTACTTAGCTTATGAAAATCCGTAGTATTACACCGAAGATTGCTCCTGCCGCAGAGATGGTGGTGGATCGAAATGCTAAAGCTAGACCGCGAGAGAGACCTTTGGTGATTAGGTCGGAGATAGCGCAAGAGCGCCCGTCTCGTGGTCGAGACAAGAAGTATGATAGAAATGACAAAGGCAAAGGGAAGATGGAAGAGTAGCCTTAGTCGTAGTACTATTTATTATTATTATTTGTAATAAACGACGGGGTTTTTAGAATCCTAGCCTAGCATTTTATATTATGTAGCATATTATTATTATTTATGGAACAAATGAATAAAAGGTTTATTAGTTAAGAAACTATTGTGATTTTTTTCTTATTATTCTTGTCGAATTTCAAATGCAAATGCAAATGTCCTTCTATTTAGATTTAAAATAATGGGTTGTATCCTGTGAAGGATTTCCTACGTATTCATTAAAAAAATGAAATCAAACCCTTGCGCGTAGTTCGAGTAAATCTAAATAAATAATTGTTCTAAGCAAGAGCTTGTGCGAACTAGAAAATAAGCATGAGCTTTACTTACTCCAAAAATACAACTCAATTTATTTGATGATATGAGGATGTCGAAGTGTCAGAATGCAAGAGCAAAGTGACATGAGCTTTATTTCAGCGGGCCAAGGGCCATTTTATTTCGTGTCTCAAGAGCGGCACGTGGGTGTTATGCGAGGCGCGTTTCTTGTTCTACACTAGGCATAATATCGTTTCAGTTGGTCGAGGTTAGTTGGGTTAGCAAATTCATTCCCATCTAGGTCTGTAATCCTAACCGCACCCCCCGAGAGTATGGACTTGTCTAAGAAAGGTCCGGCCCAGTTGGGTTTAAACTTTCCACGTGGATCGAGAGGTAGTAGAGCTCTGACTGATTTGAGCACCAAGTCTCCTTCTTTGATGTTTCTGGGTTTAACCCGTTTATTGAAGACTCGTTTGAAATGTGCCTGATATGTTTGCACATTATGCAATGCGCGCAGCCTTTGTTCATCCAAGAGGATGAGTTCTTCATATCTATCCCTCTTCCAATCAGCTTCTGGAATTTGACTTTCAAGCAGAATGCATAAGGACGGGATTTCTAGTTCAACTGGTTGTACGGCTTCCATGCCGTATGTCAAATAGAAAGTTATAGCCTCAGTGGGCGTCCTAACTAATGTGCGATAACCCCACAATGCGAATGGTATCTTACTGGGCCAATCGCGATAATTGTCGATCATTTTCTTGAGGATTGTGACGACATTTTTGTTAGCTGCCTCTACCGCGCCATTAGTTTGAGGTTTGTATGGCGAGGAATGGTGGTGTTTGATTTTTTATTTGGCTAGCAATTGCTCAGTCTTAGCCTGGAAATGGGATCCATTGTCACTGATGATCTCATGAGGGCAACCATATCGACAGATGATACTGGTTTGTATGAACTTTGCCACGTTCTTGGCGGTGAGACTAGTGTAGGATGCCGCTTCGACCCATTTGGTAAAGTAGTCGATGGCTACCAAAATGAAATAGTTGTTAGGTTTATTTACCTCTTATTAGACTCCTCTAATAGTGAACTAATTAACTTCTTAATTATTTGTTCTTTAGATCTAGTGCATGCATAACAAAATAAGAGATTTATAAGAAAAACAATGTCCCTTACATTGTAGGTTGGTTCGAAAATATGGGCACAAGTAAGGTCACCTTCCTTCACTTATTCTTGAGCTTAATATGTTGGATGATCCTCCAAAATCCCAAAGTAGAGAATCTCCTTTGATTGCTCCCAAGACTTATCCCTTAAACTAGTATACTAATTAACTAGATTAATACACTATTATCCTTAAAATTAATTCTAATAATATACTTATTACTACACTAGTAATCCAATATTGTGTTTAGAATTATGATGAACAAATTATGAGGATTCTAAGACCTTTTAGAGAGTTGTGAGAGTAGTAGAGATTTTTGCATGCATGAAATGAATGATGGTAGTGTAGTGTATTATAAGAGAAAAAAACACTCTTAAAAGAGTGTAGAGGAACCGGTGGATGCAAGAGGAAGGAGCCAAAATTGGCATCTTGCTTTTCACTTTTACTCTTCACAATACTATAGGTGTGTAAGCTAGTCTTTACTAGTCATGATGATGTCTAATTTTACTAATAAAATAACATCATCCTAACACCCTATACTACCAATATTTCGGTCCATTTATCATAAAATGGACTACCATTTTATTTTGTCAATTGTCACACAATATGTCACATGTAGTATGTTACATGTTATTAATTAACTTAATGCATATTTATCACATAAATATCATTTTATAAATTAATTAAATTACATACAACAAATTGACTAGTGATACTTGATCATATAAATAAAATGGGTCATATAATTATAATTCAAACTCTAGTTAACCAATCATTACCGATTAATGACGATCAGTTGACTATATAATGAATCATCCCTTACGTATTCTTAATATGAGATTTAAACATGTGATCGCACTATTGTTGAGGACACATACTCCAACAATCTCCCACTTGTCCGAGACAAGTGTGCGTCACCAATTCTCTTGTCCTATTACAATCTCCCACTCAATGCAAGGTGTCTTGCTGGTCGTACCTGCACTTGATCATATCTTGAGTGGTTTCCTCGATCTGGAGTGTAACTGTCTGACCGGAATTATCTACCATAGATACATTCCGACCGTGGCCACGCATTTCCAGTTCACTACTCCTCGAGTGGCCTTGAGATTTCAAACAACCCTGACAAGGGGTGGATAATTCCTATCGCACTATTCCCTTTGTTCAGCCACAGTTCATCATAACCCAAAATATACCCATTTGACCTCATTTATGACAGTCGTAGAGCATAAATCAAAGCTAATCAGAAATTTGTTCCAACTTGGGCGAATAGTCTCTAGTCAAAAGAATTGACTTATAAGAATACTATAGCAGCTCTTACCATGACCAGGCTTTATGAATTACCAGAACTCTATAAGCGGTCACTGCCCGACAGAGTGTCCCATACAGTCTGCCTATGTGATCGACTAGTCATCCCATATGACTCTATGGCACTTGAACTTGCCATCAATCGCACCACACTCTAGTCACTTCGAGACGTCACCTCATATAAGTAACAAGGGGCGAATACCAAGTCAATCCAGTTCACTTTAATGGGGTTCAATTTGTCTCTACAACCCATTCGGATACAACAAGGTAATTAATAAACGGGTTTGTATGAATAAACTCAAACGACAAATGCGATTATCATATATGAACCAAAAACAAAGGTTTTTCTTTTCATATCTTATAATCTAATACAAATTTGGCATACGCCTTAGACCCATGGATACAACATGATGGTCATGCTTTGCCTGCGATAAAGGTTTGGTCAAAGGATCAGCTATGTTGTCATCCGTTCCAACCTTACAAATCGCTACTTCCTTTCTTTCAATGAAATCCCTAATTACATGAAATTTTCTAAGTACGTGTCTAGACTTGTTGCTAGACTTGGGCTCTTTAGCTTGAAAGATTGCCCCACTATTGTCACAGAAGATCGTGATAGGATCTTTGGCGGTGGGAACTACCCTTAGCCCCTCCAAGAATTGCCTAATCCACACGGCTTCCTTGGCAGCTTCTGATGCTGCAACGTACTCAGCCTTCGTAGTAGAATCCGCAATCACAGCTTCCTTAAAACTTCTGCAGCTTACGGCACCACCATTGAGCATGTATATAAATCCAGCTTGGGATTTCATATCATCTCTATCTGTTTGAAAACTCGAGTCTGTGTAACCCTTAACACATAGCTCGGAGTCACCTCCAAACACTAAGATAGAATCCTTAGTCCTTCGCAAGTACTTAAGGATATTCTTAACTGCTATCCAGTGACTCTCACCTGGATTCTCTTGATATCTAGTAGTCATGCTTAAATCATATGAGACATCTGGACGAGTGCATATCATGGCATACATGATTGATCCAACAGCGGAAGCATAAGGAATCAACTTCATGCGTTCAACATCTTCGGGTTTGGAGGGAGATTGAGACTTGCTCAAAATGATTCCACTACCCATAGGAATTAAGCCTCTCCTAGACTTATCCATGCCGAAGCGTTGAAGAATCTTATTAATATAAGATTCTTGACTCAATGCCAATATCCTTTTGGGTCTATCTCTATAGATCCGGATACCTAGTATGCGTTGTGCTTCTCTTAAATCCTTCATTTTGAAATAATTTCCCAAATACTCCTTGACGGAGGATAACATTGGAATGTCATTTCCAATAAGTAGTATGTCATCCACATACAATATTAGGAACACAACATTGCTCCCACTGAAATTCATGTATAAACATGGTTCCTCAACACTTCGAGTAAAACCATTTTCTCTTATAACATGATTGAATCGATGATTCCAGCTTCTAGATGCTTGCTTAAGACCATAAATGGATCTCTTAAGCTTGCACACTTTGTTAGGATTTATAGGATCTAGAAAACCTTCAGGTTGCATCATGTACACCTCCTCTTCCAAATGCCCATTTAGAAAAGCGGTCTTTACATCCATTTGCCATATTTCAGAGTCATGAAATGCGGCAATCGCTAACAATATCAGAATGGATCTTAGCATGGCTATGGGGGCAAAGGTTTTATCATAGTGAAGACCCTGAACTTGGGTAAAACCCTTTGCTACTAGCCTAGCTTTGTAGACATCATCATGTCCTTCTATGCTATTCTTCACTTTGAAGATCCATTTGCATTGAAGAGGTCTCACTCCTTCAGGCAAATCCACCAAGTTCCAAACTTTATTTTGATGCATAGAACTGATTTCGGATTCCATGGCTTCAAGCCATAAAGCTGAATTAGGACTAGAGATTACAGCTTTGTAGGTGGCGAGTTCGTCACTTTCTAGAAGTAACACATCAAGACTCCCATCCTCTTAGATAAGTCCCACGTATCTATCAGGATGGCGAGTTTCTCGACCCGACCTCCTCAATTGAGTAATAACTACCGAATTAGACGACGAAGGAATGTCTTCACGTACTTCTTCATGTGTCTCTATTTCGGTGTGTGTCTCTTGAACTTCATTAAGTTCAAAATTTCTCCCACTCTGTCTCTTAGAAATAAAATCACTTTTTAAG
The DNA here is from genome assembly GCF_048544455.1 of Silene latifolia. Taxonomy (NCBI): domain Eukaryota; kingdom Viridiplantae; phylum Streptophyta; class Magnoliopsida; order Caryophyllales; family Caryophyllaceae; genus Silene; species Silene latifolia. Next base: position 119,738,580 of record NC_133531.1, read on the forward strand.
AAGACAGCCTCACTAGACACAAATACTTTGTTTTCATGAGGTTTGTAGAAGTAATAGCCTCGGGAGGTAGTAGGGTAACCTACAAAGATGCATTTTTCGGATCGTGGGGCTAGCTTGTTGTCGGTCTTTACCTTGACGTAAGCATCACATCCCCAAATCTTCATATAGGATATATTAGGAACCCTTCTTTCCACATCTCATATGATGTCTTCACGGTTGCTTTTGATGGACTATTGTTCAATGATTTTATTGCGGTTTGGATTGCAAAACCTCAAAACGAGTCGGGTAACTCGGTTAGACTCATCATAGATCGAACCATATCTAGTAGGGTTCGATTTCTCCTCTCGGCAACACCATTAAGTTGTGGTGTACCGGGTGGAGTGAGTTGTGACACAATGCCACAATCTTTCAAGTGTGAATCAAATTCATTACTAAGATACTCTCCACCACGATCCGATCGCAGTGTCTTTATCTTATTGTTCAATTGGTTTCCTACTTCATTCTGAAATTCATTAAATTTCTCAAAAGCTTCACTCTTATACTTCATTAAGTAGATATACCCATATCTACTTAAATCATCGGTGAAGGTAATGAATTAGTCATTATTACCCCTAGCGGTGACACTCATTGGTCCACATACATCGGTATGTATAAGGCCCAAAAGTTCACTAGCTCGTGTCCCTTTACCACTAAAAGGATTACGAGTCATTTTGCCTAGGAGGCAAGATTCGCATATACCATAAGATTGGAAATCAAATAGTTTAAGAATATTAGTTGAAACTAACCTTTTAATGCGATTCTCATTAATATGACCTAATCGACAATGCCAAATGTACGATTCATTTGAATCACTTGATTTGAGTCTCTTGGTTTGATTATCTTTGTCTGCAGACGTGGGTGTACTCCTACTTTCCCGGCTTCGCGCCCAAGAATACGGAGCCTAGGCCGAGGGCGTACCCCGTCGTGAGAGACTGGGTAGTGTGCCATAGGAAGAGCCAGCGCTCTTCTTACGATGTTTGTCGACGGGGCGTGAATGCCCTAAAGTTGGAGATTGCAAGTACTTTTGATTACTCTTCCTTTATTTATGTTTTTTTATTTAGAAACGATCCCTCTTCCCGCTTAGAGCCGATCATAAGAATGACCCCTCGTTTGCTTGTTTTAGTGGTTGCCTAGACTTTGGGAGGACTACCCTGACGCTCCCGCTTTCGTGGCTGAGGGCCTTCGTCCTAGGAGCTCGAGTCGGTTGTTGCTGAGGACGCCCATGGGACCTCTGTGGTACCTGGGCGAGCGTTTGACTCGGCAGTGCTCTCGTGACACCTTCACGGTTCCCATCGATCCTCCACGAACGATGTTTAGGGATCCTTCTGACGCCGAGAGAGAGGCTGACTTGGCGGACGCGAGCGGTGACGCCCTTCTCCTTCCTGGCGAGGAGTACTCCGAGTTCGTTCACCGGAGGTTGGCGTACTGGCCGATCGTGGTAAGTACTTAATATTTCCCCTTTTTGAATTGTTTTCATAAATGACGAATGATCGTCAAATAAAGAGTCATTATAACCTTGTAGGAGATCGAGGTGGCAGGCGTCGAGCCCCCAGCTTACCCAGAGACACTCGAGTACACTGACGCGGCGGGGTTGATGACGATCTCGGAGATCCGCGACTTCGGCGAGGAGGTGACGGACGCTGGTTTGGGGGAGTGGCAGCACTTAGTGAGGAGGGTAAGTACTTAGTTTTGACTGTCTTTATTGCTTTTATTGCATAAGAATGCGTTCGTTCCTTTTGAACCTTCTTTGTATTTGAATTCAGGTGGCACCGTCTCAGTACGAGGCACTGTGGAGGACGGCCAACCGGCTGCGAGCCACGACCATCGAGGCACTTGCATGTGGCCAAGGACGACAGCTATGAACCTCTCATTCTCTTACTTATTTAATTTCATTGATATTTCGAATTTTTATTGCAACTTCTCGCATTTCTGTTTTGAAATGAGGCATTTCTCCTTCATTTGTATGCAGAAAGAGCGTGACCTGGAGCGCGAGTTGGCACAGTCTCGAGAGGAGACATCTCATCTGTTGAGGGAGTTGGAGGTCAGGGACGCTGAGATCGCTGCTCTCGAGGCGACCATAGCTGAGCTGAGTGGCGACCAGGACTAGTTGCCTTTCCTTTTTTTGTTGTTACCTTGTATATTTTGTACATTTTGGACTTGTTTTGGGCGAGAGCCCCCAGTTTGATGTAGATACTCGTCTTTTAGTTGTGTATATAGTGGCATGAGTGCCTTTGCTGCTGGGTGTTTGCTGTTCCTGTAGGTTAGCTTAAAAACAGGTTTGGTAGGTGACGGTTTGTGCCGTCATGCTGCCGATATTTACATAGAATTTACACATAAACACATAACATATGGGTGGCGAAAATTGGCGCAAAATGAGAAAAGTAAAAAAAGTGCCCGAAAACGAGCAAAAATGACAAAAAAGTCAAGAAATGCATAGAAAAAAAAATGCGCAAAGCAAAAAAGTGACCGGACGGTAGGGAGGGCTACCCCCTTAAAAAACTTAAAAAGAAATGTATAAGTGTGAAAAGTATTGAAAACGAGGAGTGAAATAATTCCCCTTAAAAAGAAAATAAAATAAAATGGGTAAGTGTGCTTGTTTGGCGAAAATGTCGACTTTATCTCGAAAAGCGAACCCGAAAATAATTAGGAAATGCGATACTTGGTAATTTGACGGAAGTACCAAAATAATATCTTATAGGAATAGGAAATTATAACAAAAGCAAATTAGGAAAGATCCAAATCTGAAAATCACGGAAAAAGGCATGGGGAAGAGGTGCAGCAAGAGCTGCGACTTTTCGAAGAGGCGCAGTAGATGGTGCACCATTTCTCCAGCTAGTCAGACTTCGACAGAAATTAGGAAATAGCGTTTAGTATAAATAGAGACTTCGGGGAAGCTTTTATGCACACAATTCCTTCATCTTTATTCCGTCTATCATATAAAAACTCCCATATCTTCAAAAAAAATCTCAAAATCATGGATGCTTTTGAAAACCGTCTCAAAGAGTGGACGAATGAGTTCACAAATGTTGAAAAACATGACATGGGTGCATTTAATTTGGGATCGATCTTGAGTCTCAAATTAGTGAAAATCGTGAAACCTTTCTTGGATGCTTGTCTTGAGTATTGGGACCCAAATTTTCATGTATTCGCCTTTCCTGGAGGCGATATTTGTCCTTTCCCTGAAGAAATAGCTGCTATTGGAGGATGGGACCCAGAAAATGCACCCGATGTACCTCTTAGCTCTCAAGGATATAAACGTATATTTAGAGATTTGCTCGGATTGACCAAGGCTGAGGTGGACCGTCTTGTAACCTCAAAAGGAGTCCGTATGTTTGACTTTCTCGACCGATTTATAAATAGGGAAGACCCTACCATTTCTTATGTTGTGAGGCGTAGAGCCTTCGGGTTTTATCTACTTCATTGCTATGTCCTTCAAGGGCATGTTGACAAGGAAATGAGAGGGGATCCTCATTTTCTGAGCCTAGTGGAACAAATGGAGCTGCGCAAGAGCCCAGCATGCCTTTGCTTAGAGGAGACGGTTCTTGGTTTGGATAACAGAAAGGCCAACCGCGAGCTTCCTTATTTAGGAAGTCCCATCATTCTACAGGTAAGAACCTTTTCTCTTTTTTTATATATATCAACCATTTTTTTTTGTTTTTTTTTCTCTTTTTTTTTTCGGTTGAAATATGGGCATTAATTCCCGTCTTTTTTTGCAGATTTGGCTGATGGAACGGCTGCGGTTGATCGAGCCCCCAGTTAATGTGCCAGGATACCATGCTCGATCAATTGCAATGAGAACTAGACTCTATATGGTTGACTTCACTCGGGTTTGCAACTATTGGGAGAATAAGCTGAAGAGTGAAGGAGGTCCCTTGATCCGATGGATTGTGCCGTGGTGGCGTCTTAGGTCAGTCACTGGAGTTTCATCTTTGGATTTGACACGGTTAGTTCGTGTCCCTGGTTTGGAGTTCATGATTTGCATTTATCGGGAGAGGTTGATGAGGCAAGTGGGCCTTAAACAGAAGATCCCGAAGCTTGACACCGTTCCGCAAACTGCATTGTCGCACACCACAGAGATTTGTCGAGAGTGGGCAATTAAGTGGGCTCAGAGGAACATGTGGTTCATACCGGTCCATGTTGGCTCCTTATGGGTATCTGATTCATACTTGAAATGGAGAAAGACGGGTACTCCGGAAGAGCGTGAGAAATTGAGGAAACACGAGCTTGTGGATTACAAGATCCACGATGTAGCAAAGGAAAACCAAAAGTATTTGACTGAGGAGGAGGAAAAGGCCGGATTCCAAGTCGTTCATCCGTCGAAGAAACCGAAGACCGCTTCTGCCGTGGAGATGGTAAGGGATCGAAATGGAAAGACTAGACCGCGAGAGAGACCTTTGCTGATTAGGTCGGAGATAGCACAAGAGCGCCCGGCTCGTGGTCGACATAAGAAGAATGATAAAGGCGACAAAGGCAAGGGGAATATGGAAGAATAGCCTTAGTCGTAGTATTATTTATTATTATTTAAATTGTAATAAACGACGAGGTTTTTAGAATCCTAGCCTAACATTTTATTTTCAGCATTTTATTATATATGTATTTGGCGTATTATTACTATTTATGGAACAATGAATAAAAGATTAATTAGTTAAGAAACTATTATGATTTCCTTTTATTATTCTTGTCGAATTTCCAATGCAAATGCAAATGTCCTTCTATTTACATTTCAAAATAATGGGTTGTATCCTGTGAAGGATTGGCTACGTATTCATTAAAAATGAAATCAAACCCTGTGCGTAGTTCAAATAAATGCAAAAGAATAATTGTTCGAAGCAAGAGCTTGTAATGAACTTAGGAAATAAGCACGAGCTTTACTTACTCTTAAAATACAATTAAATTTATTTGATGATATGAGGATGTTGAAGTGTCTAAACGCAAGAGCATAGTGACATTGGCTTTCTTTTAGCGGGCCAACGGCCATTTTTATTTCGTGTCGCATGAGCGGCACGTGGGTCTTACGCAAGGCGCGTTTTCGGTCCTATATTAAGGGTAATATCATTTCAGTTGGTCGAGGTTAGTCGGGTTAGCAAATTCATTCCCATCTAGGTCTGTAATCTTAACCGCACCCCCCGAGAGTATGGACTTGACTGGGAAAGGCCCGGCCCAGTTAGGTTTAAACTTTCCGCGTGGATCGACTGGCAGGAGAGCTCTGACTGATTTGACCACCAAGTCTCCTTCTTTGATGTTCCTGGGCTTAACCCGTTTATTAAAGGCTCGTTTGATACATTCCTGATATGTCTGCACATTATGTAATGCCCGCAATCTTCGTTCATCTAAGAGGATGAGTTCCTCATATCTATCTCTATTCCATTCAGCTTCTGGAATTTGACTTTCGAGCAAAATGCGTAGGGATGGAATCTCTAGTTCGACAGGTTGTACAGCTTCCATGCCATAAGTTAGAAAGAAAGGAGTGGCCCCAGTGGGTGTCCTAACTGATGTGCGATAACCCCATAACGTAAAAGGTATTTTGCTAGGCCAAACTCGATAATTGTCGATCATTTTCTTGAGGATCGTGAAGACATTTTTGTTAGCTGCCTCCACCGCGCCATTAGTTTGAGGTCTATAAGGCGAGGAATGGTGGTGCTTGATTTTGTATTTGTCTAGCAATTGTGCAGCTTCGGCTTGGAAATGTGACCTATTGTCACTAATTATCTCATGTGGGCAACCATATCGACAGATGATATTGGTTTGTATGAACTTTGCCACATGTTTAGCTGTGAGAGCAGTGTAGGATGCTGCTTCGACCCATTTGGTAAAATAGTCGATAGCTACCAAAATGAAACAGTGACCTCCGGTTCCAGGTGGAGTGATCTTTCCAATGATGTCGATTCCCCAAGCAGAAAACGGCCAAGGAGATGTCATGGTGTAAAGCATTGAGGGAGGGACATGTTGCACATTCCCGAAGATTTGGATATTATGGCAATGTCTGACGTATTTAATACAATCTGACTCTATTGTCGTCCAGTAATATCCTAGACGTGTGATTTTCTTTGCCATCATGGGTCCACTCATGTGAGGACTGCATTCTCCATCGTGAACTTCTTCCATCACTTTTTGTGGTTGTGAATGATCAAGGCAACGCAAGACTACACCAAGAGGTGTTCTTTTGTACAATTCTCCTTGAATGAGGATGTATTGAGAGGCTAGTAGGCGTATGGCACATTGTCCCCTCTTATCCATATCTGGTGGGTACGTACCATTGAGTTTGAATTTTAGGATGGCTTGAAACCAGGGTTCCTCTGGGCTTTCTTCCTCATCTGTAAGGTGGTGTACATAGGCTGGTTCTGACCGTCGTTCAATGCATAAAGGCATTTCAACCATGTTGTCTGGCATATTAATCAAAGATGATAATTTTGCAAGAGCGTCTGCAAATTGATTTTCTTCACGAGGCAGGTGTAGGTAAGTGACCTGATCGAAGAATTGGGCAACTTGATCTATCCTAGCCTGATAGGGTGCTAGACTTTCACTTCGAATTTTCCAAGATCCCGTAATTTGGTTAATGATCAAGGATGAGTCTCCGTGAACTCGAAGATTCTTGATGCCTAAACTTACTGCTGCTTGTAGACCAATGAGGCAAGCTTCATACTATGCTGCGTTATTCGTCACCTCGAAAGTCAAGTTTGACACAAAGCGGTCTATGCTCGCCTTCAGGAGAAATGAGCAACACTCTTATTCCAAATCCTCTTAGATTCAGTGCCCCATCAAAATAAAGATCCCAAGAGTCTACACTGGTCTGTAGTATGTCCTCGTCTGGAAACGACCACATGTCTATTGCTTGGGTGTCGTTGATAGGATTATCTGCGAAGAATTCAGCAACGGCGCGTCCCTTTATGACCTTTAGAGGTACGTATTTGAGATCAAACTCTGAGAGCATTAAGGTCCACCTTGCCAAACGTCTGTTGAGAACGGGTTTCTCGAAGAGGTATTTGACGGGATCCATTTTAGAATACACCTTGACAGAGTAGCTAAGCATGTAGTGGCGTAGCTTCTTTGTTGCCCACACAAGAGCGAGGCATGTCTTTTCGAGAGGTGTGTACTTACACTCATATTCTAAGAACTTCTTACTAAGGTAGTAGATAGCTCTTTCTTCTTTCCCAGCAGTTTGTGCGAGCATAGCCCCCATGGCTGTTTCGGTTACTATGAGATATAAACCAAGAGGTTGATCTCGTTGAGGTGGCATTAGCACTGGTGGCTTAGCCATTATCTCCTTAATTCTGTCAAACGCCTTTTGACAGTTGTCGTCCCATATGGTATGGTCTGTTTTCTTGATCTTTTTGAAAATGGGTTCGCAGATCATAGTAAGCTTCGATATGAATCGGCTTATATATTGTACTTTGCCCAGAAATCCTCTAACCTCCTTCCCTGTTTGGGGTTGCGGCATTTCGATTAGAGCTTTGATCTTGGATGGATCGATTTCTATTCCCCTCTGGCTGACGACATATCCCAGAAGCTTGCTTGACGTTACTCCGAATGCACATTTCTGAGGATTGAGCCTCATGTTGTACTTGCGCAATCTAAGGAAGAATTTGCGAAGGTTATCAATATGCCCCTTCCTATCTTTGGATTTGACAATCATATCATCAACGTATACTTCTACTTCTTTGTGCATCATGTCATGTAGCAAAGTGGTTGCAGTGCGTTAATATGTAGCTCCATCATTGATTAGTCTAAACGGCATTACTGTATAGCAATACGTGCCCCACTGAGTGACGAAGGCTGTCTTATGCATGTCTTCTATAGCCATCTTGATCTGATTATACCCTGCATACCCGTCCATGAAGGATAACAATGCGTGATCTGCTATATTATCTACCAATATATCGATGTGTGGTAGAGGGAAGTCGTCCTTGGGACTTGCTTTGTTCAAGTCTCTGAAATCAACACAAACCCGGATTCACCCATCCGTTTTTGGTACGGGGACTATGTTAGCCACCCAGTCTGAATACTCGGAAACTTTGATGAACCCGGCTTTGAATTGCTTATCGACTTCTTCTTTGATCTTGAGAGCCCATTCGGTCCTCATCCGACGAAGCTTCTGTTTTATAGGTTTGAAACCTGGCTTGATTGGAATTCAATGTTCTGCAATATCCCTGTCGATTCCTGGCATGTCTTTGTAAGACCAAGCGAAAACGTCCTTGAACTCGTGTAGGAGGTCGATGAAATTTGCCCTTTCAGTTGGGTTTAAGGTCATCCCTATCCTAAGTTCTTGGGGTTCTAGTTCGGTTCCTACATTGATGGGTTCGGTGTTTTCTATAACTGGTGCCCCTTCCCCCTCTTGTAATATCTCTTTAGCTATGTAGGGAGGTAATTCGACTGAGTCTGGGTCGAGATCATCCTCATTATCATCGTAAATAGAATTGCATTCAGAATAACACAAAGAGTAAGCAGAATCTGATTTATTCATATTAAATTTTGAAAATAGCTAAAACAAAGAAGCCATCTGTTCAGTAGTCAGTGGCGGTAAAGGGACAGCTGCTGGGACATTTCCCATGCTACTGTTACTATTCGATGCTATGCTAGGAGAAACAAGGGAATGGGGAGTGACGATAGAAGAAGACTCTCTAGCGACTTCTCTAGACTCAGACTCTGATTCCGACTCCGACTCCGACTCTGACTCGAATTCGTTGTCTTCAGGTTCTCCTTTGAACATCTCTCCTTCTCCAGTGGTGACTTTGAAGAGCTTTCCTTGGTTATTAGTCCATTTGATCGATTTTCTCCACCCTTTCTGCTGGTTTGAACTGGTGTCAGTGATCAATGCTGTGGGGTTGAAATGGTCATCTTGAAGTATCATGGTAATGATCTCATCCTGCGATGCTCTAACAAATCGGTCCTCTCCAAACAGAAGGCTAACAGCCTGTTCGTCTAAACAAGGTGTTTGACGAGTTTTAACGGTAGGAGCCATTTCTGGAGGGATGAAATAGCAATCGTGGAAGACCTCGATTCCAGCTAGTTGCATTCCTTTATAGTGCCAAGGTTCGGGAAACCCGTGAAAGTATTCCTGACTCCCTTCTCTAACGAAGTATCCATTTAAGGTAGGGAGATAGAGTCGCATCTGAATTCCTTTATCCTTACGGTTTTGGAATTGGGTGAGCATTTCTAAGGCTTCTGCTTTTGTGGGCTTGTACCCCAATCCTAATGTTATCCTTTGAGAGTTTCCTTCTTTATATGGCGCGAAGGTATTCTTCTTGGCAGGGTTTAATGGCATTCCTGGGAAGTATCCCTGGGACTTGAGTATGTGGTTGACCACCAAACTGGAGTACGGGTTGAAGTACAAAGGTGCTAGTTCGCTTTCTACAAGGTTTATGCTCTGAAAGCCCCCAAGCTCATATACTGGATCTGTGACTACTTGGTTGCTTGACATTTTCTCTATCACAGCCTTGATAGGTGACGAAGTGATCGTCACTACTTTGCCATCTAGAGGAATCTTAATCTTCTGGTGTAAGGTGGATGTTACTGCTTTGGAAGCGTGAATCCAAGGCCTTCCTAGAAGTATTTTGAATGATGCTTCGATATCCACTATTTGAAAATTAACCTTTCTCTCGATTGGCCCTGTGGCTATAGTAAGGTTGATTAGCCCTACTACTTTACGTCATGTTCCATCGTATGCTCCAACACCTTGGTTTGTAGGAGTCCAATCTGATTCTTTCATGCCCAACTTGTATGCTGTTTTTAATGGTATGACATTGACTGCGGAGCCATCATCCACCAAAGTCATTGGTACATTCTTCATCAAGCATGCGACTGTAATGTATAGAGCGAGGTTATGACTGGCGCCGAAGGGTGGCAAATCTTCATCTGAAAAAGTAACTGGGTTACTTAGTTCAACCGAGTCTTGGAAGTCCAAGTTGACTACGTCGTCAGGTGTAGAGTTGTGCGCTACATTCAATTTAGCCAATGCTTGCAGTAAAGCTTAACGATGGGGAAATGAACTCGCAACTAGTTGACAGACTGAAAGATCAGCCTTTGTCTTCTGCAGTTGTTTTAGCAAGTGGTCAGTAGACGTATCTTCGCTATCATTTGGGGTGATGACATTGGTGTTAGGAACTGGACCGTTAGCTGTGGGACCGTTCTGAGAAACATTTTGATATGGACGCCCTGAACGAGTAAGGTGGTCTATAACTTGATCTTCGCTAGCTTTGACTATATCCTCACTAACCTTGACTAGATAATGTTCTGTGAGGTATTAATATTCATCGTCATCGGCCCATATTCCATTGACGACGCTGAGCTCTCTCGATCTGATGATCTCGACTTCTAGACTGATTATTTGCTCGACTAGACTGTCCATTACGGCGATTACCTCTTGCATCGTAGACTCTCGAGATAGATTTGGAGTTAGTGACACGTTCTCCCTAGGTATGGTGTCGGGATTGCGTAGAGATGCCACATCTTCCAACCCTGAAACTTGCCTACTCACACTTTTTGCCCATGCGATGAAATCGGCGATGGTAGGAGAAATGGTGGAATAGCTTCCTTCCTCTTCTAGTGCATTAATCTCATCTTCGGATGGAGAAATGAGGTGCGAACAATCCAAGGTGGATTCTTCATCTGTGATCATCAGAACTCCAAGAGGATTCTGAGTATTGTTAGGCTTACCTCCGGGAGGTATGGCTAAACGACCATCTTCGATCATATCCTGAAGGACATGTTTTAGTTTAAAGCATTTTTCTGTATCGTGTCCCTTGCCTCTATGATATTCGCAGTATGCATTCTCATCCCAGAACTTAGACTTCTTTTCTGGGTCAGGTGTAGGTCCTATGGGTTAGAGCTTACCTTGTTTCATCAATCTTTTCAGAGCGTTAGAATATGAATCACCAATGTTCGTGAACTTCCTTTGCGCGTTATTCTTCTTTGATGATTCGACAAGGTTAACCTCATCAGTCTTGCTAGTAGAGCCATAAGAACGACTCATTGAGCCTTGATATCCACGACCTACCGTTTTGGACAAGAGTCCTTTACCGATGTCATCTTCAATTCTCGTCTCTAGCACAGTTAGTGTTGGAATATGTGTCCTCCGACAATAATGCGATCACAACTGTCGATCATGATGATCACATATTTAAGTCTCATTTTTAAGAATACATGTGGGAAGTAATATTTTACAGTCAACTGGTCCACCCATATCGGTAATGATTGGCTGACTAGAGTTTGACATTACTGTCGTGCGACGGTGGTGATCAGTTGATCCCCTTAGGTCATACCTAAAGGGTAACACTCTTAATTGAATATTTAATTGATCGTATGACGATACGAGTTAATTAAATTACTTAAAATTGACGGACGATTTTGGAAGTAATATTTACGTATCTCATTGTAATTTGATTAAATAAGATACGGTCTAAGTAATCGAATTGTTTTATTGCTTAGATGAAATTATTGTTTACGGAAACTATTGAAACTGAATGAATAATTTATTATAAATACAAGACGTTGTGATTTATAATTGATAAACCGTTTTGGTACAAGTAATTATGAATTGCTAAGTCGATTGTGTACATGACGTATTTTTATTAATACGTTGATTTTTAATATGTTAAAAATACATGACAATTTTACATGACTAGTGACATGTGACAATTGACAAATGACAAAACATAAAATGGACCATCCATTATATGTAAGTGCCGAAATAAAATGGAGGGAATATAATGTTTAATTTGTGTTAAATTATTAAGTGGAGAGCATAATGATTATAACTAGCTTATAGCCATGCAAGCCTAGTTTTTCTTGAGAATAATTACTTGCCCATGCATTGGCTCACTTCTCCTCTTCTCTCCTCTCTCCCCACCGGTTTTCAAAGAGCAATATAGAGAGTTTTTCTCTCTTATTATTCATATATACTTCATATAATATTTATAGTGTAAGAAATACAAAAACTCTCTAAGAAAAACTAGACAAATAAATACTCCAAAATTCTTCTTCTCTTGGCCAAAAATTCAAGAGGACAAAACAATATTTTGGGTCAATTTTATTAAGATTAGTATTGTTCTAGAAATAATAATATTAGTCTTTTAAGAGGTTATCTTGGGTATAATTCCTTGGGAGGGATTCTAAGCTTGAATCCTTGTTCATCCAATATTATGAAGCTCAAGAACAAGTGAGTAGGAGAACTCATTTGTGCCCATATATCCGAAATCTTAATGTAAGGAAAACGATTTCTTCTTTATTCTTGTTCATGTTTGCATGCATAAGATCTAAATTAATTTTATGACTAAATTAATTGTCACATATATTAGAATATGTTGTTTAATGAGATATAGATTTCTAACAAGCGGTATCATGAGCCTTAGGTTGTTTGCATGCAAATCGGTTATTGTTTTTCCGAGTTATACGATTAACAAACAAAACTTATAAATTTGTGTTTATTATGACATATCACGAATTTAATTTGCATGTTAAAGTTTCTGGTCCTAAAATGTATTTAGGATATTTTGGTTAATTTATGGATTTTTATTGTTCATTTTATATAATAATGGCATTAAAATGTGATTTTATGATAAAAATGTCATTTTTGGACTAAAAATAGCTAAACTTCGATTTTTCCAGTGGTTTTTGGATATGTTTTCACATATATTATCTACTAATGACCTGTAAAGTTTCATAATAAAATGAGTTGTTATGCTCGAAATATGGATTTTTCAAGTTAAAATCGTATTTAAATGGAAAAATAGGTTACTATGAGTAATATTTCGAATCTGGTCATGGAAATTTAGTATGTTGTCACATGCAATTTTACAAGATGTGTGTAAAATATTTGGCTATAATGAAGTCTTTATGCATGATTTATGAATTTTTGATGAAAACTAACATAAATAGTGACTTTAATTAGTGAAAATTGCTAAAACATACTTCATGACTAAGGAAAAATGTCACATGTTGCATTTTATCATATATTTCAGATCTAAAAGTGAAAAGTTAATAAAAGTAATTTTTCTCATATTTTTATGGTAATAATTGATAAATCCGATAAACCGCAACATTGTTTTTCCTCGATAATTTTCGATATTTTTAACCTATGTTTTTGAGCATTATGAGTGTCATGGTTTTTTTTTTTCCAGAATGTTCATGAGTTTAAATTTCAAATTTCAAATTTATTTGAAATTTTATGATTTAATTTGAAGTTTATGACATATTTTTGTATTTTAAGTCCTTTTATGAACAATATTAAGAAATATAAGGTAATTATTGTCAATTTGTTAGTGGAGACTAATTTTGAGTCCTAATATGGTTAGGGTAATTAACTTATACATAAATATGATTTTATGTAATTATTATGATTTTAAAATGTTAAATCACGCAAATCCGTAAAAACCGATTAATATACGATATTGGCTCCTTAAAGGCGATTTAGCATAATATTGGGCATGTTCATACATATTATAATGCTGCATTTTATTTATGATTGTCATATTTTAAGTTTATGTAATTTTTGAATTATGTAATTTTACTTAGTATGGCCTTAGTTTTAATTGGTATTGCCCGAAATGTATGGGAATATCGATTCGGATGTAATTTATTGTGATCTCGTATCACCGTTTTGTAATTTAATAGATTTATTTTATTTTAATTACAAATGTATAATAGGAAATTATGTAATTTATTATGTAATTTATTTATTCCGGAGTTCCTTGAAGACCATGCCACTCGAGAAGGCGATCCATTAAAGACGGTGTTACCTCGAGATGCGTGCCAAGACCGAAGTTCAAGGGACCAATGGAGTTGGTTTCCGAATTTGTAATAGTTTATTAGATTTACTATTCTAGGAAGGCCATACTAGGATTTAATTTATGCTTTGCATTTTTATATGTTGCATGCATCGCTAAATCGCCATAACTAAAACATGCATTATCATTTTTATCGAGTTTATCGACCGTGTCAATTACAATTATCGTAGTTCACCGCTTTAGTTCACTTAAAACGTGATAGATAATAAATTGACATGACCTCTCGCTAAAATAAACAATTGAGACTTAGCCTTACCAAAAAATAGAAACCATGAAAACCTATTTCGCGAGGGAGTGCACTCGGCCACCCCGGGGTACAAACCTTGTTACGTAGGGGAAGTGGGTGATAAATGTCTATCCACCGAATTCATGTTGATAAGGGTTTCATCGGCTACCCCGTGCCCAAGTTAATGTGAATTCGGATCATGGACACATTTATTTGAAATTTGGATTGACCTCAACGGAAGTATTCGTGACCGTAGTCGCATGTGTTCCGGGCTATAGATAAATATTAGAGTAATTTTATCGACCAAGAGTTCTAAAAGTAGAATCGATTAAAGAGTTAATTTACCGAGTTATATTGATAAGGGTTCCATCGGCTACCCCGTGCCCAAGTTAATATGAATTTGGGTCTTGGAATCATTTATTAAGTTGGGTAGAGGTCACTAGATAAATGCAATAAAACTTGTTTAAATTAAAATTTACGAGTATTATTGTTTTTAAAACGACAAATGTTTTATTCCTTCTATTTTGTTTTGTAGACCACTTTATTTCTCATAACAAATGGCCGCACCAAACACCAACCCCACACCTCTCACTAATGCTTCATGGCTCCGATCCTTCATGAATCGTTGTAAACTTGAAAAGAATGGGTCAAATTTTTCCGATTGGGATGCCCAACTCAAATTAGCCGCCCAAGGTGACGACAAGCTTCGTTACCTCACCGAGGCCTCTCCACCCGAACCTAATGCTAGGTCGAGTGCCGCCACTAGGGAAGCATATGAGGCTTACCACAAAGAGTCCGCCGCAATGAAAAATGTGTTGATTTTTGCGATGGAGGCGGATCTCCAAAGGAGAGCCTTTAAAATGGGCACCGCTAATGAAATCTATTCCAAACTTGTGACAATGTTTTCACAAACTCCGAGGATCGTCCAATATGAGGCGGCCTCGGCATTCTTTGATCTCGATTTCAAGGAGGGCCAAAAGGTTAGCCCTCACGTGCTCAAATTGATGGAGCTAGTCGAGACATTGAAGATTCAAAAGGTTGAAATCCCCAAAGAGCTCATTGTAGATAGGATTCTACACTCCTTATCCAAAGTCAAAGCGTATGTTCAATTCCGGGTGAATTTTAACATGCAAGACAAGGACGTGTCTCTTGAATAATTGCACAAATTACTTGTGCAAGCCGAAAGAGACATGGGGCTAAATGTTAACCCACCTAAGGATGTGCTTAACATAAGCACCAAGAGTAAGGGGAAATTCAATAAGAATGGGAAAAAGGGTAAGAGGCAAGCTCCCATGTCCACCAAGGCTAAGACTTTTGAAGCTAGCACTTCCAAGACCAAGAAGGGTCTTCTTGACAAATGCCATTATTGTAATGGTGTAGGACATTGGAAGAGGAATTGTTCCAAGTATCTTGGTGACATCAAAGCTGGAAAGATCACTCCAGTAGGTAAATGACTATCCTTTCTTTTATGTTTCTAATTCAACTATGGTACTTTGATACAAAGTTGTGATAATGTATCCCCTTTTTATTGTAAATAGGGCCTCCTCCAAGCAAAGACAAGGGAAAAGAGAAGCAAGCTTGAGAAATCATAAAGGAGCTAGGAGTAGCTACCGATGAAGCTTGGCTTTTATCATTGTCTTTATTTTAATGTTATGAATTTTAGAACTATTTTGATTTCCGTGTTAGACATGGAAATGGTTGATCCTTTCTAAACAATGGTTGTATTTTGGATTATGGTGGCTTGGTTTTCAACCCAAGTCACCTCTTTTATCGTATTTCTTTGTTCTAAAAATTCGTCTTTATATGCTTGAACATAGAAACATATGATCATCTACTTAAAGTGATCCAATAGACTATTATAATGATGGGATTCATTATATGTCCACAAGCTTAAGGCTTGTGTATGATCAATTATAAAGTGATGTTGAGTTGATGAACTCTCTTAAAGGAATGTAAATTACCAAGGACACTCATCAAATCTAAAACTATTAGTCAATCTATGAGATAGTCCTCCTTATACTTCAAAATCATTATTTGTGTCTCATAAGCTATCTTTGAATATCTAGTGTACTTATTCTAAAGATAAAGTGGGAGAAATATGAAGACACAAAGAATACAATGCTATGTTAATTTGTATACTTGAGTAAATGAGATCTACGAAAGAATGATTTGTATACCTAAAATAGAAAGTATACACGAATAGATGAGATCTATGGTCTCGAATAGATGAGATCTACATGACAAAAGAGACCAAGTGAAGTAATCAAAAGAATATGTTCTCAAGATAACTACACGAGGAGACCAAAAGAAAGTTTTTGGAAGAAAATTACTAAAGAAAAGTCTTATCAAGAGATTTGGCTAGTTTATGAACAACATTTGACCAAGAGTTTCAATATTGATATTTACTTAAGAGCCTAAATGAAACAAAGTTGCATCCTTGAAAATAAATGAGATTTATGACTAAAAGTTGCAAAAGAAGATATGCCGATATCTACAAAAGCTAAGTTAATTGTTAACCACGTTAGTGTCATTACTTAACCTCATTATGAAAATGAAATGGTTAAACTTCCTTCCGGAAAAGGGTATTTTGAGAAGGACGTATATTAAATGAAATTCACATTTAAATAATGACATTGCTACGCATCATTATAAAATGAATGAGTTAGAGATTAAAATTCTCTTTCCATAAGTTTAAGAATTAAACCTTCTCTAAATAGGTATTTTGAAAAGATATGTTGGGAACATTTGGTTTTATCTTAATAACTTGGCAAAGCAAAATGTATTTCAATTCTTGAAATGTTTCGATTGAGTAGTCAATTGCGAAACATGTGGAATTAAGTGGGAGTTTGAAATTATCATGTGAAGACCGTTTGGGCTAAAAATAGCACAATGAAGAAGGCCCACTTAATAAAATAAAGGCTATGGATAGAGTGATAAGGAGGAAGGAAGCCCGCGGTCAGGAAAAGGGGAAACGGGCTTAAGAAAGATCAGGAGCCCATCATAGAAGGCGTCCGCATTAAGGAAAGAAGTGTCAGGGAGAAGTTAGGGAGATCAGGGAGAATTGGCAAGGGAGTCCGGGTTTGGAAAGAGTCCTTATGGAAACTATATTCCCTTTCCATATTCAAGGTAGGACATAACTAGGGTTCTTACCCTATAAATAGCCAAGGAAGCAAATCAAGAAGGACATTCAACACACCATATTCACACATCCACATCCAAGATCACATCTCGACATATTATACTCAAATATACGTTCGTCTAGGATCTCGCAGGCCTGACATCAGGGGCCAGCGGGATTAGCTTCGTGCCATAATTATAATCATCCTCCTATTCATATAGTGCAATACTTGGCAGGGTACCGTCCCTCCCGCGGTTGTTCCCACATTGGGTTTTCCGCGTCACAAAAATTCACGTGTCAATTTACATTACGCACTTTATTTTCCTATTTACTTATTGACATACGTACAAACATACACTCAACCAACGAATAAAGACTACATTGACCCTAATTAATCGACTTGGGTAAAAATACCTAAACAGTTTGGCGCCCACCGTGGGGCATTGTGGTCGTCAATCGTTGATATTCTAGATATACAATGGATAAGCAAGCATCGGAAGCCGTGTCAGGGAGCAGGCAACCATCGCCGCCACCACCATCTACTCAAAGTCCGACATCAACAATGGTTACGCAGGCTCCCGGACACACCTCAAGAGTCATACCGACAGCAAAAACCTCTTTACCTCCTAAGACCCCTGCTATCACAGCTCATACCAGATCGGACAAAGGAACATCAAGCTCAGGCATCACTCCGCAACCTAGTCCCACGCAAATCTTGCTTACTGGCGTGGAGAATCTTCAGAAAGCTATGGAAAACATGAGAGAGGACCAGAAGAAAGCTGAAACCAAAGCAAGAAAGAGGGACAGAGAGCTCTGGGCACAAATAGATATCCTAAAACAGCTGTCTGTCACCCCAGCAAGCAGGACAGGTGAAGGAAGATCCCCCTTGGTAGATCTGACACAAGGAGCATCAGGCAGCAGGCAGATACCAGCTGAAATAATAATAAAATTGGATTTAGCTACAGTACCATCAGATGGAAGAATAACCCCACGAGGGTTAGGATACCTCACATCGGATAACTGGCCGCCGGCTAGCTGTGTGGTGACACGAGCAGGTGGCATCCCCGTCAGCAGCCCCACAACGATCGATCAGACGCCTGGAGCAAGATCTGAGCCAAACCAACAAATGGACTGGCGGTAGGGGACAGTCGTAACAACAACTCCTCTAGCAGCTGGAACATACCAGAACCATCAGGAGCTCGGATCAGGAGGCAGTATATTGAACCAGCAGGCAGCATCACAAATCAGCAGTACTTGGAGTTAAAATAAATACTGAGCAGGGTCCCAGGATTGCCACCCCCACTCGAGAAAGCGGGTCTAGACAGCTACGCTGACTCACCATTCGTGGACACCATATCCATCACAGCCATGCCAAAGGGATTCACAAATCCAAATATGCCTCTCTTCGACGGCACAACAGATCCCTTTGATCATATAAGCCAGTACAAACAGAAGATGATGACAGTGACAGCCATAGGGTAAGTGAAGGAGGCCTGCATGTGCAAAGGGTTCGGGTCCACCCTAACCGGACCAGCACTTCGATGGTTCGTAAGCCTGCCCAACAGGTCGATATCTACATTTGCTGAATTAGTGAACGCATTTACTCAACAATTCGCAAGCAGCAGAAAGCCACAGAAGCACGCAGGAGATCTGTACAGAATCGTCCAGGGGGCAAGAGAGAGCATTGGAGAATACAATACTAGGTTCAACAATGAGAAGGTAGCAGTACGGGAGTGTGATGTCTCAACAGCAGTAGAAGCCTTCAGAAGAGGCCTCCACCACGACTCCGACCTATACAAGCAGCTAACTATGCATCCCTGCCACAGTTTCGAAGCAGTGCAGGAAAAGGCAGCTGCCGCGATCAGATTGGAGGAAGATATCCTAACCAGAGCCAGCTTACAGAGCACACCAAGTATTTCTAGTACCTCAGCCATGGAGAAATCAGGAAGAAAGCAAACCACCAGCAAGAAGGACGAGAGATACAGACCATATGGGAGGGGAGTTAACAGAATCGAGGAAAATCAGCTACTCCCCACTCTGGCAGAATATGGATTCACTATAGGTATCGAAGGAATCTTGAAGGCACTCAGGGAGATGGGAGATGGAGTCAGGTGGCCCAACCCACCAGTAGGAGAGCAAGCTTGGAGAAAGGATAGCAAGAAGAAGTGTGAGTTCCATCGTGATATCGAACACAACACCGAGGACTGCTACACATTAAGAAGAGAGATCAAGCGCCTATACGAACAAGGAAAGCTGAGCCACCTATTACCACGTGGGGGCAAGCAGCAAGATAAGGTAGGCTCCGCCGGCTGCACCCACCCACATGCACCAAAATTATAAACGTGATAAAAAG
Source organism: Silene latifolia (assembly GCF_048544455.1). Lineage (NCBI taxonomy): Eukaryota > Viridiplantae > Streptophyta > Magnoliopsida > Caryophyllales > Caryophyllaceae > Silene > Silene latifolia. Next base: position 119,758,097 of record NC_133531.1, read on the forward strand.
GCTCGGACTTAAGCGGCCTGACGTACTCAGCGACTAAGAGACATGCCACCGAGATCAAAGGAGACAGCCACCAATTCTTGCAGAATTTCTCACGTTGATGATCCGCCCGGTCACTTTGATGAAGGAGATACATACGATGAACGAGAACATCATGACGCACTTATTATCACATTGTCAATGGCCAATTGCACAGTTAGAAAGGTCTTGGTAGATACAGGAAGCTCGGTCAACCTAATCATGCTGAAAACTATAGAAAACATGGGATTCAGCGAGAAGGATTTGCAGAAGAAGACTATTCCGCTAGTAGGCTTCAGTGGAGAGACATCCAGCTCACTAGGCGAGATAGTCATCCCAACCTATGTGGGAGGAGTCAACAAGCAGGTCAGGTATCTGGTCATAGACGGCCTCTCCACCTACAACGTCATCTTGGGAAGACCATGGTTGCACCAGATGAAAGCGGTCCCCTCAACATACCACCAGTGCATAAAATTCCCCACACCATGGGGAGTATAAACAATAAGAGGAGATCAGGAGGAAGCTAGAGGCTGCTATAAGAGGGCACTCAAGTGCACTGCCAGCCCTCCCGCATAGCAATTGATGATGACCTATCCAGGACGAATACATTGAACCTCCAGCAGAAGAGCTGGATCAAATCAACCTGGACAAGCTGCACCCAGAAAGAACCGTTCTCATTGGAGCAGGATGCACAGGAAGCTTAAGACAGCAACTAGTCGAGTTCTTACAGGAGAACATGGATTGTTTTGCATGGTCACACGATGATATGATAGGAATAGATCCATCCATCATAACACATAAGCTTAGCGTGGACCCAAAGTGTAAACCCATTCAACAGAGAAGAAGAAAGTTTGCAGCGGAGAGAAATAAGGTGACCAACCAGGAAGTAGATAGCCTGCTGGCAGCAAAGAAAATAAGAGAAGTAAAATATCCAGAATGGCTGTCTAACGTAGTGGTGGTGCCTAAGAAGAATGGGAAGTGGAGAGTATGTGTGGACTTCACCGATCTCAACAAAGCATGCCCTAAAGATCCATTCCCGCTACCTCATATTGATGCAATGGTGGACGCAACAGCTGGACATGAGATGTTAACATTCCTGGACGCATGGAGTGGATACAATCAGATCAACATGGATCCTGCAGATCAGGAGAAGACAACATTTATGTCTGAAAGAGGAATATATTGCTACAACGTCATGCCATTCGGCCTAAAGAATGCAGGCTCCATATATCAAAGGCTGGTTAACCGCATGTTCAAAGAGCAGATAGGAAGAACAATGGAGGTGTATATTGATGACATGGTGGTGAAATCAGAGAAGGCCAAAGATCACATGCGGCATCTGGCAGAAACATTCAGCACCCTCAGGGAGTACAAAATGAAGTTAAACCCATCTAAATGCACCTTCGGAGTATCCCCTGGCAAATTCTTAGGCTATATTGTAACTCAAAGAGGAATAGAAGCCAGCATCGAGCAGATCAAAGCCATCTTACAGCTGGAATCACCTGAGAAGCCTAAAGATGTTCAAAGACTAGCTGGAAAGGTAGCAGCCCTGAACAAGTTCATTTCAAGATCTTCAGATAAATGCAGGCTGTTTTACGACGTACTAAGGAAAAGCCAGAAGTTTGAATGGACCTCTGAGCACGAACAAGCCTTCAGAGAACTGAAGCACTACCTCAGCAGCCCACCGCTGCTGTCAAAACCAAAGCCAGGAGAACCATTATTCCTATACCTAGCCGTCACAGAAGTAGCAGTGAGTGATGTCCTGGTCAGAGAGCAAGAAAAGGAGCAGTAGCCAGTATACTATGTGAGCAAGTCTCTGCTGCCGGCAGAGACCAGGTACACATCTCTTGAAAAGTTAGTACTAGCATTGGTAGTAGCATCTCGCAAACTGTGCCCCTATTTTGAGTCACATATCATACATGTCGTGAACAACTACCCGCTAAAAGCTATCATGAGAAAGCCTGAACTGTCAGGCAGAATGTCGAAATGGTCTGTACACCTCAGTGGGTACGACATCCAATATGACCCCAGAACAGCAATCAAATCACAAGCACTGGCCGACTTCGTGCCAGACTTCAGTCCTGCCATCCAGAATCTAGCAGATACAGAGATCCTCACTTTAGAAGGAAGCAAGCAGACAGAAATATGGCAGATGCACATTGATGGAGCCTCCAACCAAAGGGGGGCAGGCGTAGGATTAATCTTGCGGTCACCACAGGGAGACCTGATAGCACAAGCAGTAAGATGTGAATTCAAGGCAACCAACAATGAAACAGAATACGAGGCCTTGATATTGGGAATGAAGCTAGCCCTGGAATTAGGGGTCAGGCACCTGCATATATCCAGTGACTATTTGCTAATAGTCAACCACGTGAATGATGAATTCATAGCCAGAGACTCAAAGATGATCGCATACTTGAAAGTAGCAAAGGAATTAAAACAGAAATTCGAAACTTGCAAGCTTAAGCAGATCCCCAGAGATCAGAATGTGGAGGCAGACGCCTTAGCAACTTTGGGGGCAACATTCAAACCAACAGAGCTATCTAGCATTCCAATAGTACACATGCTAGAACCGTCTATTCAGAAGGCAGACGAAATAGACAGGGGTGAACTGGAGGATCCACAGAACGAGAAGGAAATCCAAGCAGTTACAGAGGAAGGTGAGAACTCCCGGCCAAACAGGCAGACGCCTGACCAAATAGCCGATCCAGCAGACGACTGGCGCACACCTTACCTAGACTGGCTGTGCCATAACAAGCTACCAGATGATAAGAATGAAGTGAGAGCTTTTAGAGTAAAAGCCTCCAGATTCATACTTATTGATGATATATTATTCAGAAAATTGCTAGCAGGCCCCTACCTACGGTGCCTGGACAAGGAAGAAGCACAGATTGTGTTACATGCTCTCCACAGTGGCGAATGTGGAAACCATGCAGGGGGCAGGAGTCTGGCAAATAAAGCCCTCAGACAAGGATACTATTGGCCTACAATGAAGGCAGATGCAGCAGAGTACGCACGAAAATGTGACGCTTTGCCGGCGCTCAAAGACCCATGATCCACCAGCCAGCAGAGCCCCTGCACCCTATCATTTCTCCCTGGCCATTCATGGCATGGGGCATGGACATAGTAGACCCTCTACCACGGGCCACAGGAAACAGAACCTGGATGTTAGCAATGACAGATTACTTCTCCAAGTGGATAGAGGCATAAGCATTCACGGAGGTAAAAGATAAACAAGTCATTTCATTCATAAAACGAAACATCATTTGCAGATTTGGTATCCCATCAGAAATCATATGTGACAATGGCTCACAATTCATCTCCAACGATACCGAGGGATACTGTGCCAGGTGGAACATCACCTTAAAAAAGTCAACACCTAGGACTCCAAAGTCCAACGGGCAAGCTGAATCCAGCAACAAAATAATTATGGACAATCTGAGAAGGAGGTTACAGGAGTTAGGAGGAAAGTAGGCAGATGAATTGCCACTAGTGTTATGGTCGGATGTAACGACACCAAAGATAGCAACAGTCAAACACCCTTGACTGGTGTTTGGCGCGAAGCGATCATTCCGTCGAAGTTCTAGTTCCCACTCACAGGTATGAAAATATGACAGAGGAACTGAACAATACACAGATGACCGAAGCCTGGACATAATTGACGAGCTGCGAGCAAGCGCAAAAATTCGTCCGCTCGCCTACAAACGATCGGTGGCGGGAGTTATAACAAGAATGTAAAAGTCGAGGCTCCGGAGGTAGGAGACCTGGTTCTCCGAGAGGTGTTTGAACACCAAGAATCGAAAAGCGTGCAAATTCGCCTACAACCTGGGAAGGACCATACCAGGTAGAAGAAGTTGTTGGCCATGGTGCATACAGACTGATGACTATGGACGGTCAAATCATACAACGCCCATGGAACATACTTCACCTGAAGAGATATTACTTTTAATAATAAGTAGACTTTAGCTTTCAGAATAATGTACTGTGAGAAGCCAAATCATTTTTAAAGATAAAATAAAAATCCGGTAGTAGGCATACTGCCAGTTCCACTTTTATTTCTGGTGTCTTTAGTTATTTTTGAGACTTTAAAACTACTATGGGATGGTGTGGTCTGGCAGCGTCCTGGGACCACGATTGCGCTGGTACCCCCATGAGATGGCGACAGGTACTTCACATCATTCCAATAGACTTTCTTATTTTCAGGCTTCTCTAAGTACATCACTTTGAATCCTAGTGTCTATGGTACTTTAAAAGGATGTCTAGCCGGACTGTTAACTGCCAACGCGGGGTGACAAGGCACATGGCACTCCAACATGCCTAACCTATTTTCTCCACAAGGAGCACCCTCACCCGGCGGACTATGGAACATACGAAAGGGAGCCTGGTTGACAGCTTAATACGCTTATCCAGCTACCCCTGATACCACCCCCTGGACGTAGCTCGCACTAATCGCAATTAATCAGGGCCCCAGCATGCATGCACAAACGAACATGGAACGTAGGGATATCTGCGCTACCAGAATCCTGCAGCGTCTCCATTGGTCCTAGAATGACGATAAACTTGCCTCAATGACGCCCCTGTTGGCTTAAAACGAGATGAACACACCTTGCGTCATGAACAAGGTTAAGTAGTCCTAAATTGCGGCATACGCCTAAATCAGTCATCCGGCTGACACGGCAGCTAGCTTAGTCTGGATCAGCCTTTTCAGGCTGAACAGGCTGGTCTAAATCAGCCTCCAAGGTTCACATGGCCACTCCTCCTTACATTGCGGCATACGCCTAAATCAGCCATCAGGCTGACACGCAAGCTAGCTGAGTCAGAACGTTAGCCTTTTCAGGGTGACAGGACTCGCCTAAATCAGTCAAGCAGGCTGACACGGCAAAAACTTCCTAAAAACAAGGAAGATAAACAACAAACACACGATATGTAAGCTAAAACCTTGTCAAACTATGACAAGGGGTATTTCAAAATATGGCCAAACTACGGCCCAAAGTTTAACCGCCACCTTGGCGGAGCAACCACAGAAAGAGTTTAAAAAAAAAACTTACAAGTCTGCCACCTCTGGGCCAGACTGCCAACAAAGTTCATCAAAATATAAAAATATTTAATTATCAGTCACATTAATGACCTCCACCTCTGGCATCTCCTCTGCCTGCTGACCTCTCGTTTCATGTACTGCACCAACCTGTGCATCCTCAGCCGCCATAGCTCCCTGAGCTCCATCATCAGCGTCCTGGGATATCCCAGCTCCATCCCCAGCAGCTTGCTCAGCCAGCGCAGGAGAATTCACCTCCCCAACTTCAGGCATCAGCACACTCAGATCAGGTTGGGTGGGGTAGAGAATCTCCAGCTGCTTCTCCTCTTCTTCTATAGCCTGCTAGGTGGGAGCCTCCTCGAGAGCAGCGCGCATCCAACTGATTTTTCCCCGCCAGGTAGCATAAGCAACAACGTTGGTGGCCAGGGAGATTAGCTCACTGATCTTCTCCTCAGAGTGCTTAAGGGAGTTAGAGAAAGTGCTACACACCGCCTAAGTCCGAGCTAGCTGATCAGCCCCTTCCTTCAGCTTTTTCTTGGTGATAGCAAGCTCAGTCTTCAACTCCACCACACGCTCCTTCAGATCAACCCGCTGCTGTGCCAGATCCGCAACAGTCTCCTTCAGCTCCTGGTTCTTGGCGCTGGTAGCACGACTGGTGGTCTGCACTATGTTGATCATCTTCCTATTGTAGAGTGCAGACTGAAGAGTCTGGGGCAGAAAAATCAGAAGTCAGCAAGAAAGTTGAAAGATGAAATCTAAACGAGAGAAGACAAACAGGTAGAGGACGAAGGATATTTACCATGAAGGCATTGTGCACGTCGTTCTCAGCCATCTCCTCTGGGGAGAACTCCGAAAACGTCTCCTTCAAAGGGGGGAAGAGCAACTGGTCAATCTCCGGCCAGTACGGCACCTTGTCCACATTCCCAAAGCCCTCTGGGAAATGAGCAGTGATACCTCCGCTGGATGAAGCACGAGGACTGGTAGGAGGAGTAGGCGGATGACGAGACAACGGGCTAACTTCCAAGGGCTCTGGTGCAGCTGAACTGGAAACTGCGGGAGGAGTCTGAAAAGAGGCAGCAGGAGCACTCCTCTTGGAGGCAGAGGCCACATCAGGGCTGGCAGAAGGTCTCTTTCTTTTAGCACTTTGGAGGATGAGTTCCAATTGATCAACTTTTGAACCTGCAAGCATATATAGTCTCAGACAACAAGATACTTAAAACGTCAGGGGAAATAGCATGCAAGCTAAAACGGTTGTAGAAGTCTTACCAGAAGACATACTGTGAGCCAACTGAGGAGGATTGGAGGAGGAAGCAGGAGAAAAACCAGGGAGCAGGTCCGGAAACTTTCTCTCGGATTCAGAGATGTTGAACAGTTTGCTGCGGGCAGGGATCTTGGCACCAATACGGGTAAGGTCACAGGGGCCTGCACGAAGACGATGAAGTAAGCTAGTAAGCAGCGAGATAAAATAAATCAGGCGACAGGAGGGCTACTTACTGGAAGTCAGGACCCATTTCTCGAAAATATAATCAGCAGGAGGCTGGATGGAGTCCTTCCTCACATATAAGAAGTCCTCAAACCATTTCTCATCACGGGATTTTGACGCATGTTTGAAGGGAGCCTCTCCATGACCCCGGAATGAGAACTGACCCCTGCCCAGGGATCTGATGCTGTACATGTGGGCTAGATCACCCAGAGTGACATGTTTACCAGTGCTCTGACCAGCGGCCAGAGAATAGAGAAGAACTCTCCAAATGGCAGCAGAAATTTGTGCCATGGCAAAGTTGTTGGTGAAGATGAAGTCTTGAATGAGTTTAGGGAAAGGAAAACGGAGTCCATATCTAAACGGGTACAGGTAGAAACTAACCCACCCTGGACGGAGGGCGTCAGCTTTTTGTCCCGGTTCAGGGATGGCGATATCCACCCCATCACCAAGACCAAGCAGATTCTTGATCGTGGGAATGTCGGCCGGAGTTAGAGCAGAGTCGCAGTCGTGGGGATGCTTAAAAAGTCCCCGAGAAGGGAAGGTTGGGTTAAGATTACGGTCGGAAAGTGTGGGGGTTGATGAAGATTGTCGAGTTTTACCCATGGTGGAGGAAGAAAACGAAAATTAAAAGAAGAAGAGAAGATGGATTACCTGATGATGGAGACGGGGAAGGGGAACAGTGAAGCCGGCGAAGGATAAAGAAGAAGGAAGGTTGAGGGTTTAAGAGAGAAGAATTTTTTGAAATGATTTGGGATTAATGAGAGTGGAAGAGGAACGTTGGAGTTATAAAGAGGAGAGAGGGAGTTGGGTGCGAAGAAAGAGGAGTAGGGCGGCTGAAAATGATGGATTTCATGGGGAGTGTAAAAGACGGCTTAGGGTTTTTAGCATGTGGTTACGTAAATTCCTTGCTCGATACCTGAAAGCGTACTTCACAAGAAATTTGGGGCAAACTGTTTGGGCTAAAAATAGCCCAATGAAGAAGGCCCACTTAATAAAATAAAGGCTATGGATAGAGTGATAAGGAGGAAGGAAGCCCGCGGTCAGGAAAAGGGGAAACGGGCTTAAGAAAGATCAGGAGCCCATCATAGAAGGCGTCCGCATTAAGGAAAGAAGTGTCAGGGAGATCAGGGAGAAGTTAGGGAGATCAGGGAGAATTGGCAAGGGAGTCCGGGTTTGGAAAGAGTCCTTATGGAAACTATATTCCCTTTCCATATTCAAGGTAGGACATAACTAGGGTTCTTACCCTATAAATAGCCAAGCAAGCAAATCAAGAAGGACATTCAACACACCATATTCACACATCCACATCCAAGATCACATCTCGACATATTATACTCAAATATACGTTCGTCTAGGATCTCGCAGGCCTGACATCAGGGGCCAGCGGGATTAGCTTCGTGCCATAATTGTAATCATCCTCCTATTCATATAGTGCAATACTTGGCAGGGTACCGTCCCTCCCGCGGTTGTTCCCACATTGGGTTTTCCGCGTCACCAAAATTCACGTGTCAATTTACATTACGCACTTTATTTTCCTATTTACTTATTGACGTACGTACAAACATACACTCAACCAACGAATAAAGACTACATTGACCCTAATTAATCGACTTGGGTAAAAAAACCTAAACAAAGACATGAAATTTAGTGGGAGCAATCAACTTGTAAAATTTTATAACTCATTACTCATTGAGAATGACGAGCTAGTACTATCTTTCACAAAAAAATGTTTGAGTTTTCAATTCGGGATGAAAATGGACTATGATGAATCCAATTACATCATGGGATGTTGGATAAGTATTGAGATATACACATCAAATTAATAAGAAACGTAGGTTATTCATATCGATGAAAATGGAATTACCATTAGCAGTCATGGTCATTCATTGAACCTAAGAATGGTTGATCACATGATTAAAGATTGCTAATGTTTCCGCCATTAGAATAATCATGCACATGTCCAATAATGAATCATATGATTAAGAGCATGATGAATCATTGGCAAGCCATAGAAGAATCGTCATGAATTCTCGAGGAGAACTAATGAGCTATTCCAGTGTTGAACAGAACACTCTGTTATGTGACAAGAGGTTGCACATATTGAAGTTCGAACACACGTAAGGATTTATGAAAATCCTAAGCTATTCAAGCTAAAAGAAGAAATAAGAAGTTTGAAAAGATACTTGTTATAGTAAGAAGTTACTCAAAACTAGTATTTTCTAATATGCTAGGACTTATGAGAAGTGCTAGGCTAATCATCTTGACAATTGTTGCAAGACACTACAAAACGTATACCTAGTGCATTGCGAGTTGGTAGAACACTTGACCAGTGCAAGTTATATCATCCACCATAATTCGTTGGTTATGAGATAAACAACAAGAAAGTTCTTTCAAGATAAAGAACCTAAACCTAGGTTGGGAACCTATATGTGTACTTGGTAAGGTTCATGCTATGAGAGATAACATGAATATAAAGGATAATGCAATACAAGAAGTTTGAATACATGGACACATGGTATGTTAAACTTCTATTGCAATCGACTAGTGTTTGCACACTTACGATATACATCACAAGGTTGTAATATGGTATTGACTACCCGAATGTGATGTCGACATTCGTCGTTTGAGTTATTATTAACTCACCTTATACTTTGTTACATCCAAACGGGTTGTGGAGACAATTGAACCCCGTTAAAGTGAACACGGATTAACATAGTATTCGCCCATAGTCACTTGTATGAGGTGACGTCTCGAAGTGACTAGAGTGTGATGCGATTGATGGCAAGTTCAAGTGCCATGAAGTCATGTGAGATGACTAGTCGATCACATAGGCAGACTGTTAGGAACACTTTGTCGGGCCTTATGACCGCTTATAGAGTTCTGAAAAATTTATATAGCCTGGTCGTGGCGAGAGCTACTATAGTATTCTAATGAGTCGATTCTTTTGACTAAAGACTGTTCGCCTAAGATGGCACAGTTTCAGATTAACTTTGATTTGTGTTACTACGACCTTCGTAAATGGGGTCAAATGGGCATATTTTGGGTTATGATGGCTGTGGTTAGTCGAAGGGAATAAGTGCGATAGGAATTGTCCACCCCTTGTCAGGGTTATAACAATATCTCAGGGCCACTCGAGGAGTAATGAACTGGAAATGCGTGGCCACGCTCGGAAGGTATCTATGATAGATAATTCCGGTCAATCAGTTATTCTCCAGATCGAGGAAACCACTCTCGATATGATCACTTGCAAGTACCACCTGAATGACACCTTGCATTGAGTGGGAGATAGTAATAGGACAAGAGAATTGGTGACGCGCACTTGTCGAGGACAAGTGGGAGATTGTTGGAATATGTGTCCTCCGACAATAATGCGATCACAACTGTCGATCATGATGATCACATGTTTAAGTCTCATTTTTAAGAATACATGTGGGAAGTAATATTTTACAGTCAACTGGTCCACACATATCGGTAATGATTGGCTGACTAGAGTTTGACATTACTGTCGTGCGACGGTGGTGATCAGTTGATCCCCTTAGGTCATACCTAAAGGGTAACACTCTTAATTAAATATTTAATTGATCGTATGACGATACGAGTTAATTAAATTACTTAAAATTGACGGACGATTTTGGAAGTAATATTTACGTATCTCATTGTAATTTGATTAAATAAGATACGGTCTAAGTAATCGAATTGTTTTATTGCTTAGATGAAATTATTGTTTACGGAAACAATTGAAACTGAATGAATAATTTATTATAAATACAAGACGTTGTGATTTATAATTGATAAACCGTTTTGGTACAAGTAATTATGAATTGCTAAGTCGATTGTGTACATGACGTATTTTTATTAATACGTTGATTTTTAATATGTTAAAAATACATGACAATTTTACATGACTAGTGACATGTGACAATTGACAAATGACAAAACATAAAATGGACCATCCATTATATGTAAGTGCCGAAATAAAATGGAGGGAATATAATGTTTAATTTGTGTTAAATTATTAAGTGGAGAGCATAAGGATTATAACTAGCTTATAGCCATGCAAGCCTAGTTTTTCTTGAGAAGAATTACTTGCCCATGCATTGGCTCACTTATCCTCTTCTCTTCTCTCTCCCCACCGGTTTTCAAAGAGCAATATAGAGAGTTTTTCTCTCTTATTATTCATATATACTTCATATAATATTTCTAGTGTAAGAAATACAAAAACTCTCTAAGAAAAACTAGAGAAATAAATACTCCAAAATTCTTCTTCTCTTGGCCGAAAATTCAAGAGGACAAAACAATATTTTGGGTCAATTTTATTAAGATTAGTATTGTTCTAGTAATAATAATATTAGTCTTTTAAGAGGTTATCTTGGGTATAATTCCTTGGGAGGGATTCTAAGCTTGAATCCTTGTTCATCCAATATTAGGAAGCTCAAGAACAAGTGAGTAGGAGAACTCATTTGTGCCCATATATCCGAAATCTTAATGTAAGGAAAACGATTTCTTCTTTATTCTTGTTCATGTTTGCATGCATAAGATCTAAATTAATTTTATGACTAAATTAATTGTCACATATATTAGAATATGTTGTTTAATGAGATATAGATTTCTAACAGTTAGGTCTTTGAAAGACTTTATGTTTTGGTACCTCAAATGGTTTGCATAAATAGGTCTGAGATTATCCACGAACTTTTCCACAAGATTAGCTTCGTCTGGACGTTCGACAAGTTGTGTGCTAGTCTTCCTCCACCTACTTAGGAAGTCGGTGAAGCCTTATTTCTCATTTTGGGTAAGAACCTCTAGAGTGCGCATGTTGACTTGGATCTCAGCATTATCCGTGTATTGTTTAGTGAACTCAATTGCGGCATCATCCCAAGTGGCAATCTTCTTCTGCTCTAAAGAGTAAAACCATTGCTTAGGAATGGTGTCGAGAGATGAAGGAAAGATCCTCAAGAACATCTCGGGATTGATGCCTTTGATAGACATGTAATCTTTGAAAGCACGAATGTGGTTCAAAGGGTTTTCATGCCCCTTGAGTTTTGGAATGTCAGTCACGTTGAAGTTGGAAGGCAGTTGAGCATTTACCGCCTCATACTTACGATTGTTCTCCCTATAGATGTCATATCCCTTAAGGTACATTAGTTGCTCCTCCACGTATTGGAGTCGCTTTTCAGCTTCAGTAGGACCTAGTGGGGGGTTGACTTCTGGTTGTCCAACAAAGGGTGGAATGTCATCATGCACGCTCGCGTTAGGAACATCATTCTCTGCAGGAGGAAGCCTAGTTTCTACAGCTACAATTCGGCCTTCAATAGCATTGAGGCGAGCATAAGCTTGGTCTCAGTTATGGAATGACTTAAACTTTGGAAACAAATCACGGAAAAATCTGAAAATAGGCAAAAACGAGCTGCGGAAGGGGCGCAGCAGCTGCTGCGATCCTTCCAAGAGGCGCAACATCTGCTGCGTCATTTCCCCAGAGGTTTCCTCCTGCGGAAGAAAGATTTCCGCGTTTCTTTTATGGAATTGTGGTAGATCTATACTTCCTTATTTCTTAAAATATGATTTACGAGATATATTTTACCAAAAGATATAAAATTAAATTATGGAATAAATAGCTGGAATATTCTAGAGCATTCCGACTCGGCATTTTAAACGGTTTCTTAGAAAATGAAGCGGTTTTTGACCCGGACTCCAAATGAACTCTAATTACTGTCAAAACAACCGTATAGGCGCGTAGATGACGACCAAGGGGTAGACACATGTATTTGAGCTATCACTTAATGATAAAAATGCGGCCCAATCATCACTGGGTGGTTGGCGGGAGGTGTAGAAATGAGGTATCTACAGAAAGCGTGGGAACGAGGTTAATTCGGGGACGAAATGTGCTCAAATATGAGTCACATCAATGTTCATAGTAATCATACATATTTTGAGAGGATATCAATGTGATGAATGAATTGTAGGTAAAGCTTGGAAAATTCAGTCGTCACGACGCTTGAGTGGAAGGTCACATTCCTAAGAACGGAAAGACGGAAACTGAATATGATAAGGACATCAAAGAGAAAATTGTAAGTTTGACTTAGTATGTCACTCCTACGGCAAACTGGTGGTCGGAGTTATATAATTGTGAGTTTAAATAAAATTTAGTTGCTTAATGGTTTTATGTGTATGTAGAGGATCTATGAGAAGGAGGTACATGAAGGAAAATGGAAGCCTCAAGGATGTGATAACATTCTTGCTAGGGCAATCGGCAAAGCAGAGCATCCAAGTCGAGTAATAGGGGTATCGACGCATGTTGGTATCACTAAGTATTTTGGGAAAACTACTCGAAGTGGTGATGATTCCAAGTAGGTAATCTATAAATATTGTATTTGAACCAACGTAATTTATAACTATATATGCTGACATTAATTTATACTACACAACTACAGAAAATAGCCAGGTTGATGGTGAGAATGTTGGAAATTGGGGAAAAGCCTTCAGAAAAAGAGTTGGATATGGTTCAAGAAGTCATAAAGGAAGCAGAGGAGGAGGAGGAGGAGGAGGAGGAAAAAGATGTAATAATATTTATGTCTTATATATATACACAATGTGTTATATGATTTTGAAAATCAGTACATATGGACAAGTGTTAATGTACAGAAGGAAGCCGAGGAGGACATGGCAAGGGAGAAGGAAATGGAAAGGAGACTGAGGTGGGAGCCAAGGATCGATATCAGGCAGTTGAAGAGGAAGAGGAAGCCAGGAAGGCCGTGGCACAGGATGAGATTGAGGTAGTTGATGATCAGACGTTCTTCTTAACACCGAAAAGGGTAATAGCTGCTAGTTTATAATTATTCATCTCAGTACACGTTTTTTACTTATGAAATTTATTAAAGGTAGTGAATGTATGTGTACTAATTGATTAAAGTTGTCGTGAAGGGCGATTGCAGTAACACCCCCATACTCCAAGTGCCTTACCAGGACCACTTAAGGCATGGAAGTGCTACCATCTCGGTTACCCGTGGCAATGATAATCAAAAGACAATAAAGAAACAACATTTAAATGGAATAAAGTTAAAGTGAGTACAATCCAAAACCAAACTGCCAAAATACGGATTACATGTTCATAAACCAACTGTCTAAACAGCTAATCAAATGTCTGATAAACTACTCAAGTTACAGTGGAAGACTCTATCATCTGAAGCTGACACATCCCAGCTAGCCCATATGTCTCGACTCATACCTGTTGGAAGATGTGTCCTCCGATAATAATGCGATCACAACTGTTGATCATGATGATCACATGTTTAAATCTCATTTTAAGAATACACGTGGGATGTAATATTTTACAGTCAACTGGTCCACACATATCGGTAATGATTGGTGACTAGAGTTTGACATTCTTGTCGTGCGGACGGTGGTGATCAGTTGATCCCCTTAGGTCATACCTATAGGGAAATACTCTTAATTGATTATTTAATTAATCGTATGCCGATACGAGTTAATTAAATTGCTTAAAATTGACGGGTGATATTGTGAGTAAAATTAACGTGTGTTATTGTAATTCGATTATATTAGATACGGTTTAAGTAATTGAATTGTTTTATTACTTAGATAAAATTATTGTTTACGAAACAATTGAAATTGAATGAATAATTTATTATAAATACAAGACGTTGTGATTTATAATTCAATAAACCATTTTGGTACAAGTAATTACGAATTACTAGTCGATTTTGTATATGACATATTTTTATTAGTATGTTGATTTTTAATGTGTTAAAAATGCATAAATGTGAAACATAAACATGTAACATGTTACATGTGACATTGTGACAAAATTGACAAATTAACAAAGATAAAATGGAACCCATTTCATCTTATATGTACCGAAATAATGGAGGGAGTATGAGGATTAATATTGTGTTTATATTTTAAATAGGAACATGATTATTATCCCTAGGGACTAGCCTTGCATGCCTATATTCTTGAGTAGAAAAACAAGCCCATCCATAGGGCACCCTTCCCCCACCCACCGGTTTTTCCCACTAAGAGGAACAAATGGGTTCCTCCATTATTCATTCATACAATTCTAATTTTCTAGAGTAAGAAAATATTCTCTACACATGTGATACATTTTAGAGAAAAAAAACCTCACATATATCTCTCCTCTTGGCCGAAATTCTCAAGAGGAAAATACACAATATTTTGTGTCAATTTTAAGTATAACTTATATTTTACTAGCTCATATTTATATAAGTTGTTTTGGCAGGGATTTTACTGATCTAGAATGTCCTGCCAGGGATTTATATGTAGGGTGATCTAACTCAAACAACTCGCCTGACTAGTATAGTTAAGTGTAATAACGACTAATAAATAAAGACACAAAGATTTTATACGTGGAAAATCCCTGGGAATAAAGGAAAAAACCACGGGCACCAAGCCAGGAGTGATTGTTACTATGATTTTAGATAGCCTGACAGAGTATGGATATATCAGGCGTGACAGGCGAAATTATAATGCTTAAGAATACAAAAGTGTAGGTGAGAATGAGAGTATATCCAATGATCCTTCTGATTTTGTTTTATCTTCTATTTATACTTGATTTCTGCCCCTTTCTCTATGCCGTTTAGGGTTTCCTGGTAAATAGGGAATGTGCCCTATTTACCCGGAGGTGGTTGCCATCTCTTCAACCGTTGCCTTTGACTATGTTTCATATCCTTTTTTCTTGAATTGGTCTTCCTTGTTTGTAGGAGACATATGTTAATTGCCTAGTCTTTGCCTGTTGTGCCTGCTTTACTTTCCTCCCAGGTTGCTTTGGTTGATTATCGCCTGTCTTGTATCAACTCCTGCTTGGTGCCTATCCGTATTGAGTAGATGCCTGATTTCAGATGTCTTTTGCTTGGAACTTGTCTTTGGCTATTGCCTGGCCTATGTCAGGTCAGGCAGGATAATTTTGGGCCCAACAATTGCCCCTTATCTGCTTATTCCATTATTGGGTCTGGCCAGGAATAAGGAGATAAAAATTTGGGCCAGGCGAGTGATTTGTGCAGGGACTTTTTATCGGACTTAGAATTAGTGTTTGATTCAACTTCTTGTAACGGTTACTTGCCATAAATAGGGTAGGTTCACAAAACCCTAGGAGAGTCATGATTGATCTTAACCACTTGGTTTCCTAGCCGTTATAGTTTTGCGGCTATAAATATCCTGCTTTTGCCGTGTATGCCTTCACATTCCAATCTCTAATTTTCTTCTTTCTCTTTCTAAAAAATTCTCCCTTTGCAAAAATTCATTTCCTAGAAAAATAATATATGGCTGGCGGTAGGAGAAGGACAACAGCTTCCAAAGCTCCTGTTGAGGCTGAAGAAGTTCCTGTTGAAGTTGAAATGGTTTCTGCCGAGGTTGAGAAGGTCCCTGATATCATTCCTGAGGATGATGTGGTGGAGATTGTTGCTGCCCCAGAGATTATGTCCATGTCTTATAAGGGGGTTGAATATTCTCCTAATAGGGCTTTGGCGGCTTCTTTTCATGAGGCCAATCAACTAAAACCAGCTTTTGAGCATTATATAAAGGGCAGGGGCCTTATTCCTCATGGGGCAGAGGTTTGGATTCCTGAGAACGGTCCGGTCAGGGCTAATTGGAGTAGCCCAGGTTGGTTCTGTATCTTTGAGTGGGCGTTCAGGGGTGGCGGTCAGCTTCCCCTTTCTCCTTTCATGACTGAGGTGATTAGGGCTATCAGGGTTCCCCCGTTTCAACTCATGCCAATGGTCTGGAAAATTGTCCATTCTGTTGAGCATTTATGTTCTCACTACTACAAGAACCCTTTACTACATCGGAGTTTTAGGGTCATGGACATGGGATAGTGCTCCGATGTAGAGTTCGGTCATGTCCTTATGGTAGTAATGCACATCGGATTTACAACCGATGTCCATTTTTGGATGGACATCGGATTTCTTATATATCCCATGTCCATTATTGTTGATACACATCAGATTTTACTCATAATCCCATGTCCTTTACTTGGATGGACATCGGATTTCTTATATATCCCATGTCCATTATTATTGATACACATCAGATTTTACTCATAATCCCATGTCCTTTACAATCTTGTACATCAGTTACTTTCCAAATCCGATGTCCTTTAGTACCCATACACATCAGAGTTTTTCCAAAACTTCATGTGTTTTAGAAACGGTTTACATCCAATTTCCTGCTGAACCGATGTCCATTATTTTGTCAATTTTTTTAAAAAAAAAAATTGGAAATGGTACTTCTAATACAAATGAACTGTTAATCCAAAACAGAGGCCATTCATAAATGGCAAACCATATTCCATTCATAGATGGCTTACCCAAATTGGAGGCCATTCAACCAAACATATCAAATTCATACCAAATTTTGACAAACGTTGTTCGTCATACATTGTTTGAATTCAAGCAGCTAATTTAAACAATCCAACAAAGGTTTCGTAATACGTTTCTTACGACAACAAAACATGGCCTTCAAGATCCCGAGACAAACAGAGTTTTTAATCAAACTAATAGATTACTACTACAACTAGGCATTGAGAAAATAGTTCGCCCACAAGTCCCGAACTTCATCGATTTCATCTTGTGAATATGCCATTTTGTCTTGAAAAACCTGAAAATCATGCACATGACGACGTCTTATATAATACCACAAATACTAAAACAGCTGAAGCTCAATAATGGGATTTTATGGTAGTAAAACTTGGCAAGGCGACAACAAGCAGGCCATCATAGGCTATCATAGTTCTTGTTGATCGTGCAAGGGGTAAACATTACTTGAAAACATTATACAAGAGTTTTAAAATTTGGTAATCGACCTCATCGATAGCTTTCGTCGGGTCCGAACGAGTCACAATTTCCAGCATGTACCTCATTATGTAGTACCCGCATTCTGTATCACCTTCTTGACGAGCACACTAAAACAAAGATGTCGGCAAATTAAAGCAACCATTTTTTGCTATTTAAACGTAATAAAACAAGTAGACATCTGATATAGTAATGAACTTACATTAATTTTCAGCCATTGCGGTGTTTGAGAACTCTTTCTTGCCCCACCGTTGTAGCCGTACACTCGTATAGCTCTATATAAGGTTTCCAATAAATAATTGTCAGCGAATATAGTTCGAAATGGACATTCAGCGAACATTGTGCATGCATAATAACTATCAAGTTCAACTTACGTATTAATGTAGGTTCTTAACTTTGAAGGCATTGTATTTCCCGTTGAATCAAACCAAAGTACTTGATTACGATCAACAACGTCAAATACAAGGAGCATCCAATGATCCCTGTGAATAATTTGTAATTTATTACATAATAATCAATAATCAAACTGTTGATACATTCTACAACCCACACTAGCACCATCGTGATTCATGAATTTATAAACCCGTGACATACTCGTTAAATAATACGGAGTAAAAGCAAGTCTCTGTGTTTTACATATATCGACCCATTTTAAACAAGATTTTCAGTCAGTGTGTTTCAACTTCATTAACATTTAACAGTAAACAGCTCAATAATACATAAATCAAAATAAATACTCCCTCCGTCCCGGTCATGGTGTTTGCGCAAAAACCAAAGGACAACAATTGAACAGGGCGGAGGGAGTAACCAATTAAGGTTGCAACAATCAAGGATCTTCAAACACAAATGCCGGAAATAATAAGAGATCACACACACTAAGATTAAAAATAGAGATTTACGTGGGGATCACACACACTAAGATTAAAAATAGAGATTTACGCGTATTTTAAAAAGAAAAGACAAATGCAATACCGGGGGATGAGCTTGATAATAATCATTCAAAGCCCATTGATATTTAGACTGAACTAACCCTTGACCAATTCGCCATATACTCATCCACACTCGCATGAACTGCAACATTGCACATTGTAACAAATTAATTATGCCTGATCCTAAATGACTTTAGGATCTGGTATGCCTGATCCTAAATGACTTCGCACATAATTAAAGGTGAATGGACCTATATAGATTGATTGGTATATAAGTATATAAGTAAAAAAAGAGAGAGAAATGGCAGCAGCAATAACAGTATAATGTATTCTCCTACTCCTACATACCTACATACCTGCATGTATAATGTATTCTCCTACATATATATACTTCAAAGATATAAATTGTATATGATTAATGATTTTCAAAAAAAGGAAAATATGAAAAGTACTCAGTTTCAAGAATGAAGGGAAGATGGCCTTGATAACCAGTCAGATAGTCGACAACAGCAGTAGATATAACTGTACCACTTAAAAATATAAATGGCGGTGAGCGATATGATAGCATTAGTTACAGGAATTGTGTCATCTATATTAGTTTAGTTTAACTGCTTCTAATTAAGATTAAGTGAGAATCTTTCTTAATCAAAAAAACAAGTAGCCAAGTAGTAGATAAATAGATAAAAAGCGTACACACATCATACATTCAAACCTATAGTAGAGTACTAGGGACCACTGCCATTCACCAGCTATATGAATCATATTAGCAGAATCACAAACTATTCAACCTGATAACGAGCTCTCACTACCAACCTCGTCTTTGCTACCTTCTCAACTCTCGATTTTTGAAAGATCCCAATCTCTAACTTCAATTAAAAGTCTGGAAATTGTTAATTAAAAAGAAAAACGATTCAATCATACCCTAATTCGTTCCCTATGAGCATAATTATACAACTAATTACACAAACATTGAAGTTTAAACAAAAATCCCCAAAATCATAAACCCTAATTCGAAATTATACATATTTAACCCTAAAATTGCCAAAACCGCATAAATTCATTATGTAATCGATTGAAACATTCAAAGCTTTGTAATTATAAAAATACCTGCGTTTATGAACAAGGGACGGGAAAGAGCTGAGATGCGGTACGGGAAAGAGTTGAGCGAGAAAGGAGACATAAACAATAGATGTAGCAGGTCAAAGCGTCGTTGTCATTGGGGTAGCAAGTCGTCGCCGTTGAGAGTGCAGGTCGTCGCCGTTGGAGTAGCAAGTCGTCGCCGTTCATAGGTTTTGTGAAATGAATGAATGAGGGAGGGAGAGTGTGTACGGGGTTTTGGGGGGTTAGGGTTGGGGTGTAAAAGTGAGGGAGAGGATTTGGGGGAAAATGTAGGTAGTTGAAATTAGAAGTGTGACGGCGGTGAGGTTAGAGTATAATTTTTACTTTAGATGCACAGCGGTTAAATGCAATGTTCCATGTCCATGACTTTTATATAGACATGGGTTTTATTAAATATCACATGTCCTTTAAAATCAGAAATAATGGACATGTGTTTTTTAACGCAACCGATGTACATTTAATTATATGCACATCAGTTTTTTGCAAACAACCGATGTGCATGTTATGTACATCGGTTTTCTAGATAATCCGATGTCCATCGACTGATGTCCATTACGAGTTTTGTAGTAGTGTCTAAGCATAAGTTGGTTATTACCCTGGATGACTTCAAGAATGTCTATCACCTGAAGAGTCATTCTACTAGAAGGTTTAATTTTCGAGTCAGGTCGAAGATGGCTCACCTGATTACCAACTTTGATTCAGGGGATGATAAAGGATGAGCTCAAACCTATATGTTTATCAAGGCTGATTCAATTGCCCCTGACCTGGACTATCTCAATTACCCAGCTGTTGAAGGAGGTAACTTTCTTTCCTGCATTATTTTTGGTTTGGTAATAATATGTTTTGGAGAGTTTGCTTACTTTGCCCATGCCTTCTTGTAGTAAATGATTGGGTGAATGATCCTGATGCTGAGGGGTCGGCTAACCGGATAGCAGCGTTTATGGCGTTGCCTGAAGAGGAGAGGGCGTGGCCTGCCTGTCTGGGGCAAGCTTCTATGCCTCGTTTTAAGAAGGCCAAGTTGAGTACATATAAGCATGTGAAGAGCACTAAGATTCCAAGGGTGTCTTCATCAGGGAGTAAGTTTGTTGCTTACTTTTGTCATTCTGTCTCTTGTATTGAGCATGTGTTTATATTGCTGATTTTAGAATCTCGTCGTGTAGCTACCAGGGCTTCTCCCAGGATTGCTAGCTTTGGTCTGTCTCTGGTGAAGGCAGGGGTCTCCCAAATTACAGAGGAGATGTCAAAGAGCAGTGAGGCTACGGGAAGTGATTGTGCTGTTCAAATTCAGGAACCTGTGCAGGGGGTTCAGTTGGCATCGCCTGAGAAGGTTGTGGATGAGAGTGACCGTCCTGAGAAGAGGAAGAGAGTGGATGAGTCTTCAAGAGGAGTTCATGAGGTCAGGGGGGTCAGGGCTCGTATGGATGAGGTCCAGTTTGCCAAGGAACAAATTCAGGCTCAGGCTTTTGTGGTTGATGATCCCTACTTCAAGTATCAGGCAGAGGATGCTTCTGCCCGTGCTTTGGCTACTATGTACCGTTCCAGGGACTATCTTTGCCTTTGATTACCATGCTTCAGGAGGTATATATTCTTTGTTTTTGGCTTGTTTATTATGGATATTTGTGTGTGTTTTCTTTTTTGTGGCTTAGATAGGCATTTTTTTCTTTGTTAGAATGTCAATGATATGCTGAGGAGCGCCTGTCAACTGGAATCAGTCCACAGCCTAAAAAATACCCTGGATTGGGAGGTACAAATCTTGAAAAAGATTTGACAAGTTTAAGGCTGAGTTGGAGGTGTCTAAGGTGAGAATCACTCTTTAAAGGAGGATAATGAAGCGGGGAAGGCTCGGTTGGTGGTGGAGTCTTCTAAGTGAAATCTGCTCAGGATGCTCTGAAAGCTCTTCAGGCCAAGTTTGATATTGCCCAGGAAGAATTGAAGGCTGAAAAGCAGGCTATGCAGGAGCAGTTGAGGGTGAATGAAGAATTGGCTGCAGAGAGGGATGAGGTTCAGGCCAGGTACAAAGATGTTGCACTGTATTTCTTTGGCAAGGGTCGTGTGGATGCTATGAAGGAGCCTGTTGAGGTCAGGCCTTTTTGGAATCCTGATCAGGAGTTGGCTGATCTCAATACCACTTATCCTGAGCTCTGTAAACTGCATGCTGATGAAGAAGTGGATTCTCCACCATCCAAGGGAAAGAGTAGTGATGCTGAAGGGGAGGGAGATGAAGAAGAGGAAGTTGTTGATGAGGGAATTGGCTCTGCTACTGCTTCTAAGGCGGGCTAGTTTGTATTTAATTTATTTTGTGGGATTTTGTGTTGTTTTGGCCTATTCAGGGGGGGATGTTCCCTGAACAAACAGTTTAGAACTTGTTTTGGTTTTTGTTGGTTTTTCCTGGATAAACAGTTGTTCTTCCTGCCTGGGAAGGGTATATTCCTGGGTAGGTATTAATATATATATCCTTTCTTCTCTTGATTTTCTTGCTGTGCTTGACTAAAATTTGTACCTTTACATTCATGTGGTATTTTTCTGTTAGAGTAATGCCTGTCAGGAGGGCTTATGACCCTCATTCCTGTGTTTATGGGGAATGGTGGCTCTATTTGCCTGTCAGGAGGGCTTTAAAATGAGGGTGGTTGCCGGTCAGGAGGGCTTATGGCCCTTAGCCTGTCAGGAGGGCTTATTTTGACAAGTACTCTGGTCTATTCCACCATTGTACTTGCCTTTTTATGTACTGAGCTCAGTTTAGTTTTTAGGTCAGGCAGGCAGGTGCCAAATTAGAGCATTTTTAGAAATGCTATTCAGGTTGGGTGGAGTGGCCCTCAATCCTGAACATTTGTTTAAGCCTAAAATGTAGCATATAATAAGTGAAAAGAAGGCGTAAAACAAGTTTTCAGGATTGGAATAAAGTTTTAGATAAAGCTAAGAATAACAGGCAAGCAGTTTAGCACATAGCAGGAAGTTCTATTGACATGTATATAGGGTAGGTAGTTTTACCTGCTTCTCAGATATGAAATAGTTTCAAGTGGGAAATGTTCCAGGATCTGGGGATCATTTCTCCTTCCAAAGTTTGTAGCCTGTAAGCTCCTTGTCCTACTATTGAATCAATTAGGTACGGGCCTTCCCATGTAGGGGCTAGTTTGCCTGCGTTCTTTTCTCTGGTGTTGGGGAAGACTTTCCTTAGGACTAGGTCTCCCTCTTTGAATACTCTGATGTTGACATTTTTGTTGTAACTTCTGGCTACTGCATGTTGGTAGGCGGCTATCCTGACTTTGGCTGCATCCCTTAGTTCTTCTGTTAAGAGCAGGTTATCCTGCAATAGGGGCATGTTTTCTTCTATGGTGTTCAAGCTGCTTCTGGTAGTTGGCACATGAATTTCTATTTGGTATTCGCTTGCATGACCATAGACCAGGGAATATGGTGTCTGGCCTGTGGCTGTTTTGGGTGTGGTCCTGTCAGCCCATAGGACTAAGGGGAGCTCTTCTGCCCATCTTCCTTTTCTCCTTTTCAGTTTTTTCTTCAGGCAGCTGATTACTACTTTGTTGCTTGATTCTGCCTGGCCGTTGACTTTTGGGTAGCCTGGTGTAGATGTAACTAGGTTGATATTCCACTGTGCACAGAAGTTTGCTGTTCTTTTTCCCACAAATTGTGTACCATTGTCACAGACTATTTCTGAAGGTATTCCATATCTGCATATGATATTTCTTTTGATGAATGATATGACATCCTTTTCTTTGACTTGCCTGTAATGATCGCCTCTATCCATTTGGAAAAGTAGTCGGTCATTGCTAGCATGAAGACTTTTTGTCCAGTGCCGAGGTAGCTTGCCTACTATGTCCATGCCCCATTTCATGAATGGTCAGGGAGCTGAGATGGAATGTAGTAGCTTTGATGGTTGATGGATATAAGGGGAGTGGATTTGGCAGGCTTCACATTTTGAGCTATATGCTATGCAGTCAGCTCTCAGGGTTGGCCAGAAATAGCCTGTCCTGAGAATTTTGCTTGCCAGGCTTCTTCCACCTTTATGATTTCCGCAGTATCCATCATGTATGTCTTCTATGACCTGGCTGGCTTCATTTGGTTCCAGGCAACGTAAGTAAGGTCCAGCCTGAGACTTTTTAAACAAGGTGTTATTTATAATAGTATAAGTGGAGGCTTTGATTTTCAGGGCCCTTGCTTCGTTTTTATTTGTAGGGAGTATTCCCTGTAAGAACCAATCATAGTAGGGTTTAGTCCAGGAGGTTGTGTCTTCCTGGATAGGACAAATTTGTTCAGGCCTTTCTATGGTTGGTTCCAACAGGTGGACAATGGGTATTTTGTCAAACACAGCAGGGCTGAAGTTTGATCCCAGGCTGGCTAGGGCATCCGCCTGGGTATTTAAATCCCATGGTATTTGGTCAATGTCAAAGGTTTTGAATTTTTTGCAAAGGTTTTTGACATATTCCAAATAGAGCATCATTTTTGAATCTTTTGCAGCATATACTCCTTTGACTTGGTTGGAAATTAAGAGAGAGTCAGTTTTTACCTTGAGGTTTGCTACACCGAGTTCTATACATACCTTTAGTCCAGCAATCAGGGCTTCATATTCAGCTTCATTATTTGTGGCTTTGAATTCACAATTAATAGCCTGTACAATTAGGTCTCCCTGTGGTGATTTTAGGACTAGTCCTAGGCCAGTGCCTTTCATATTTGTTGCCCCATCTACATGGAGAGTCCATTCCTGGTTTGTCTTATGGGTGTCAAGGTGATTGACCTCTTTTATGAGGTCTGGTTCTAGGGTAGGACTGAATTCAGCTACGAAGTCTGCTAATGCCTGAGATTTAATTGTCGTCCTGGGTTCAAAGGTTATATCATAGGTGCTAATTTGTATGACCATTTTGCCATTCCGCCTGACAACTCGGGCTTTCTCGGACAGATTTGATAGGCAGGTTGGTTCTTACAATAATTGGGTGACTCTCAAAATAAGGTCGAAGTTTAGTGCAGGACATTACTAAAGCAAGTACATATTTTTCAAGTAAGCCATACCTGGTTTCTGCGTCTAGGAGACTTTTACTTACATAGTAAACTGGATGCTGTTGGCCATCAATTTCTTTGGTCAGGACTCCACTTATCTTTGTTTCTTTGTGAGATAGGTAGACCGTCGGGGTTCTCCTCTGTCTGGTTTGGCAAGTAGTGGAGGTGTAGTCAGTATGTTTTGAGCTCTGGAAGGTCTGTCTCGTGTTCAGGCAACCATTTGAATGCCTTGTTCTTCCTGAGTAGGTCATAGAATGCCTTGCACCTTACTGATGATCTGGAAATGAATCTATTCAGGGCTGCAACTCGTCCTGTCAGTTTTTGAATATCCTTGACTGACTTGGGAGATTCCAGTTCTAGTATGGCTTTTATTTGTTCTGGGCTGGCTTCTATTCCTCTTTTGGTCACCATGTAACCTAGGAATTTGCCTGAAGAGACTCCAAAATGGCATTTGGATGGGTTAAGCTTCATATTAAATTCTTCCAGGATCTTAAAGGCTGTCTCCAAGTCCCTGACGTGATCTTCAGCCTTCTTTGATTTGACTACCATGTCATCAATATAGACTTCCATTGTGTCTCCTATTTGCTCTTTAAACATTGTATTGACCAGGCGTTGGTATGTTGCCCCTGCATTTTTCAGGCCAAAGGGCATTCTTTGTGTAGCAAGATATGCCTCTTTCTCGTGATAAATGCAGTATGTTCCTGATCAGATGGGTGCATTTTGATTTGGTTGAATCCACTTGAGGCATCCATGAATGTCAGGAGTTCGTGCCCTGCTGTAGCATCCACCATTGCGTCTATGTGTGGGAGTGGAAATGGATCTTTTGGGCAGGCTTTATTGAGTTCTGTGTAGTCTACAAAAACTCTCCACTTGCCATTCTTCTTTTTCACTACCACTACGTTAGGTAGCCAGTCAGGGTACATGACTTCTCTTATCATCCCCATGTCCAATAGTTTGTCCACTTCTTCATTAATGATAGCATGTCTTTCAGCGGCAAACTTTCTTCTTTTCTGCTGGACAGGCTTATAAGACTCATCTATATTTAGTTTATGTGTGATAATACTGGCATCTATACCGGTCATGTCAAAATGTGACCAGGTAAAACATGAAGATTTATTTTTAAGAAAACTTACTAATTCTGGCCTGACGTTATCAGGGACATCAGATCCTACCAGTACATGCCTGTCAGAATACTCAGGGTCTAAGATTAATTGATCGGTTTCCATTTTGGTTTCTACCACATGAGTTGTCTGACAGGGTACTGTAATTGCTAGGCGAGAGACTTACCCGCCTTGGAAGGCTTGGTGACTCAAAGATAGCATTCTGGGCGGATTTATGTTCACCTTTTATGGTTGCTACTCCCCATTCTGTTGGTATTTTGATGCATTGGTGATAGGTGGAGGGTATGGCCCTTACGTTGTGGATCCATGGTCTTCCTAATATGGCATTGTAGGATGACAGGCAGTCCAGGACTCCGAATCTTTCATATGAAGATACTTCTTCCACATATGTGGGCAGGTGTATTTCTCCCAATGTGTTCCTTGTTTCTCCACTGAATCCTACCAGGACATTAGACTTCTTTATGATTTGGCTTTCATCAATCTTCATTGCTTTAAGGACATCTAGCATGATCGGGTTTTTATCAATGTCTCCGTCTATCAG
This sequence comes from Silene latifolia, assembly GCF_048544455.1. NCBI lineage: Eukaryota > Viridiplantae > Streptophyta > Magnoliopsida > Caryophyllales > Caryophyllaceae > Silene > Silene latifolia. The sequence continues at coordinate 119,784,161 of NC_133531.1, forward strand.
ATTCTCATGACACGTGCAGTCCCTATTTGCATGGTGATGACCAGGCTGTCATGGTGGATGTCTGGAATGCCCTGCATATCAGTGTCGTCAAAAGTAATTTGAGGTAAATTGCTATGTTTAAAAGGAGATTTCGTTTTTGACTCCCTGGCAATTTTCTTTGCAGCTGAACTGATCAGGCCACAAATCTCTGATCCTCCATTGATGAACTTGACTTCATAGATGGGTGGTGCAGGGGGTAAGTCACGTTGTTGCCTTTCTGTGTTTCTTCTTGTTCCATCATCCTCTCTGTTCTTTGTTGGCATCAAGTCTTTCAGGTATCCTTTCTTTAGCAGGTAAGCCACTTGTCTGCGTAATCCCAGGCATTCTTCTGTTGTGTGCCCTATATCCATGTGAAATTCATACCATTTGGTGGTATCCTTCCTTGGGTTGGGGTTGTCTGACTTCTTTGGCCACTTGACAATGTCTCCCATATGGTCAAGTCTTTTGATCAGTCCTGCAATGTCAACCGAGAAGTTATATTCTTGGATAGGAGGATGAGTATAGGAGTTACCTCGTTGTTCATATGTATAGTTGACTTCTTATCTGTCAGGTCTTGTGTAAGGAGATGGTCTGGAACTGCTTCCTCTATGGTTAGAACTCTTTCTGTTGACTTTGTCATATCTCGAGTTCTTTGTCGGCATTATGCCTTGTAGCCTTTGTCTTCTTCCAGCCTGATATAGCCTATGGCTAATGCTTGGACATCTTCAAAGGTATGACAGGGCTTCATGGTCATTGCATCGTAGAAATCATTGTCCAGGGGTAGTCCTTGCCTGAAAGCTTCAACGGCTGTTCCAACATCACATCTGGGTATTGAAACCTTTTCTTTGTTGAATCTTGTCATATAGGATCTGATTGACTCTCCAGGCTTTTGTTTGATCCTATATAGATCACTGGATCTCTTTTCTAGTTCCCTGCTGCTGGCAAACTGATGATTGAAAGAATTGACCAGGTCAGCAAAGGACTTGATGCTTCCATTTGGCAGGTTTATGTACCATTGCAGGGCAGGTCCGTTCAGGGTTATTCCAAATCCCTTACACATGCAGACTTGACGTAGTTCACTGGGAATTGAAGCTTCCAGCATCCTTTGCTTGTAGTAGGCAACATGATTTTGTGGATCTGTGGTCCCATCATAGATTCTCATTGAGGGAATCACAAATTTCTTAGGCAGGTCTATTTTTGCTATTTTATCCACAAAGGGTGAATCAGCATAGCTCTCTGGATTTGCTTCTTCAATTGGGGTAGGAACTCCTGGGATCTTCTCAAATCTTTCATGGAGTTTCTGGATTTCTTGGAGCATGGCCATCATAATGGCCGTATTAGTTTGATCTGGAGAGGTTTCTTCATTTTGGGGTTCTTCTGAGTCTGTTTCCTCTCCTGTCTTGGACTTTGGTGGAGTAGGAGTGCTAATATTGGAGAAATCAATATTCCTGATGATTGAGGAGAATGGTGTGCCAGGCTGAACTTTCAGCTTTGATCCTGAAGCTTTCTCTCCCAGCTTTAGTTTTAGGCTTGATTCTGACTCTTTCAACTTTGCAACTTCTGCTTCAGCCTGGGCCATTTTTTGTTTCAACTGTTCCATTTCCAACAATTGTTGTTTGGCGGCAGCCAGTTGTTGCTCAACGCTATCTTCTGCCATTTCTCCTTAGTTTTTTGTGGTGTTTAGTTATGGGTTTTGATTGTTTTTTGAGCTAGATGCCCCACGGTGAGCGCCAATTGTTTTGGCAGGGATTTTACTGATCTAGAATGTCCTACCAGGGATTTATATGTAGGGTGATCTAACTCAAACAACTCGCCTGACTAGTATAGTTAAGTGTAATAACGACTAATAAATAAAGACACAAAGATTTTATACGTGGAAAAATCCTGGGAATAAGGGAAAAAACCACGGGCACCAAGCCAGGAGTGATTGTTACTATGATTTTAGATAGCCTGACAGAGTATGGATATATCAGGCGTGACATGCGAAATTATAATGCTTAAGAATACAAAAGTGTAGGTGAGAATGAGAGTATATCCAATGATCCTTCTGATTTTGTTTTCTCTTCTATTTATACTTGATTTCTGCCCCTTTCTCTATGCCGTTTAGGGTTTCCTGGTAAATAGGGAATGTGCCCTATTTACCCGGAGGTGGTTGCCATCTCTTCAACCGTTGCCTTTGACTATGTTTCATATCCTTTTTTCTTGAATTGGTCTTCCTGGTTTGTAGGAGACATATGTTAATTGCCTAGTCTTTGCCTGTTGTGCCTGCTTTACTTTCCTCCCAGGTTGCTTTGGTTGATTATCGCCTGTCTTGTATCAACTCCTGCTTGGTGCCTATCCGTATTGAGTAGATGCCGGATTTCAGATGTCTTTTGCTTGGAACTTGTCTTTGGCTGTTGCCTGGCCTATGTCAGGTCAGGCAGGATAATTTTGGGCCCAACATAAGTTATTAAGAGATTTCTTTGGGTATTCACTTTCGGGAGAGGTTCTACTTTGGACCTTTTTGGTCATCCATTTTAAGGAAAGCTCAAGAATAAGTAAGAAGGAGATCTTACTTGTGCCGTTTAATCCGAAATCCTAAAGTAAGAAAGACGATTTCTTCTCTTGTCTATTTTAGTTTGCATGCATAAGATCTAGTTTTAATTTTATGACTAAATTAAAATGTCACATATATGAATATGTAAATTAATGTGATTAATAATTTCCAACAAGCGGTATCATGAGCCTTAGGTTGTTTGCATGCAAATCGGTTTATAATTTTTCCGAGTTATATGATTAACATACAAAACTAATTAATTTGGTTTTATGAAGATAAACCTAAAAATAACCTTGCATGTTAAAATTTTCTGGTCCTAAGTGATTTTAGGATATCTTGGTTTATTTATGGATTTTATTGTTCATTTTATATAATATTGGCATTAAAATGTGATTTTTATGATAAAAATGTCATTTTTGGACGAAAAATAGCTAAACTTGGAAATTTTTCAGTGATTTTTGGATATGTTTTCACATATATTATCTACTGATGGCCTGTAAATTTTCATGATAAAATGAGTTGTCAAATATGGATTTTTCAAGTTAAAATCGTATTTAAATGGGTAAATAGGTTAATATGAGTTATATTTAGAATCTGGTTATGGAAATTTAGTATGTTGTCACATGCAATTTTACAAGATGTGTGTAAAATATTTGGCTATAATGTAGTCTTTATGCATGATTTATGAATTTTTGATGTAAAATCACATAAATAGTGACTTTAATTAGTAAAAATGCTAAAACATACTTCATGACTAAGGAAAAACGTCACATGTTGCATTTTATCATATATTTCAGATCTAAAAGTGAAAAGTTGGTAAAAATATTTTTCTCATATTTTTATGGTCATAATTGTTAAAATCGATAAACCGCAACATTGTTTTTCTCGATAAATTTTCGAAATTTTAAACCTAAATTTTGAACATTATGAGTGTCATGGTATTTTTCCAGAATTTTCATGAGTTTAAATTTCAAATTTAGAAATTATTTGAAATTTTTATGATTTAATTTGAAGTTTATGGCATAATTTTGTATTTTAGGTCCATTTATGAACAATATTAAGAAATCTAGGTTAATTATTGTCAAAATGTTAGTGGAGACTAATTTTGAGTCCTAAGTTGGTTAGGGTAATTAACTTGTACATAAATATGAATTTATGTAATTATTGTGATTTTTAAAAGGTTAAATCACCCAAATCCGTAAAAACCGATTAATATACGATATTGGCTCCTTAAAGGCGATTTAGCATAAAATTGGGCATGTTCATACATATTATAATGCTGCGTTTTATTTATGATTGTCATATTTTAATTTTATGTAATTTTTTAATTATGTAATTTTACTTAGTATGGCCTTAGTTTTAATTGATATTACCCGAAATGTATGGGAATATCGATTCGGTTGTAATTTATTGTGATCTCGTATCACCGTTTTGTAATTTAATAGATTTATTTTATTTTAATTACAAATGTATAATAGAAAATTATGTAATTTATTATGTAATAAATTTATTCCGGAGTTCTTTGAAGACGGTGCCACTCGAGAAGGCGATTCATCAAAGAATGTTGCCTTGAAATGCGTGCCAAGACCGAAGTTCAAGGGACCAAAGGAGTTGGTTTTCGAATTTGTAATAGTTTATTAGATTTACTATTTTAGGAAGGCCATACTAGGATTTTATTTATGCTTTGCATTTTATTTATATGTTGCATGCATCGCTAAATCGCCATAACTAAAACATGCATTATCATTTTAAATCGAGTTTATCGACCGTGTCAATTACAATTATCGTAGTTCACCGCTTTAGTTCACTTAAAACGTGATAGATAATAAATTGACATGACCTCTCGCTAAAATAAACAATTGAGACTTAGCCTTACCAAAAAGTAGAAACCATGAAAACCTATTTCATGAGGGAGTGCACTCGGCCCTACCGGGGTACAAACCTTGTTACGTAGGGGAAGTGGGTGATAAATGTCTATCCACCGAATTCATGTTGATAAGGGATGAATCGGCCCTACCGTGCCCAAATTGATGTGGATTTGGATCATGGACACATTTATTCGAAATTTGGATTGAGCTCAACGGAAGTATTCGTGACCGTAGTCGCATGTGTTCCGGGCTAAAGATAAATATTAATGTAATTTTATAGACCAAGAGTTCTAAAAGTAGAATCGATTAAAGAGTTAATCCACCGAGTTATATTGATAAGGGATGAATCGGCCCTACCGTGCCCAAGTTAATATGAATTTGGATCTTGGAATCATTTATAATAGTTGGGTAGAGGTCACTATATAAATGCTCATATCTTGTTAAATTTTATTTACAAGTATGACTAAAAAGACAAATGTTAATATTTCCTTTTCCTCCATACTTGTAGTTCATTACAATGAATCCATCAAACGCAACTACACCGATAACTATTGAGTCTTGCCACAATGTTCTTAACGACATTTGCTTCAACAATGATTTCGACAGTACTAGAGAATTTCATTTTGAGATAGGTTCAGATGGAAATATTAACTTCATCACTTCTTCTAAACCACCTACTACTACAAGATCTCTTGTGAGCCGGTCTCAGGAAGACCGCCTCATAAAATCTATAGGATCTTTGTCTTTAGAAGAGAAAGATGCCAAAACTAGTGGGAGCTCAAGCAATCAAGCTCTTGCTTCTAAGGGCAAAAGGTTCAAGAAGAAAGGAAAGAAAGGGAAAAACTTCAAGCAAGTTGAAGATGAGTGCCATTATTGCTATGGCATGGGACATTGGCTTAGTAATTGTCCCGTATATTTGCGAAATATAAGGGGAGGAATCATCGTTCCAAAAGGTAAAATTCCTAAGGAAATTTATGTTATTGATGTAAATTATACTTCCACTACGACATGGGTACTGGATACCGGTTGTGTTTCTCACCTTTGTAATCATTTACAGGGGTTAAGAGACGTGAAGAGGCTTAGCAAGGGAGATGTGGATCTACGCCTTGGAAATGGAGCTCGAGTAGCGGCCGAATCCAAGGGAACTTATGTATTAGCTTTGCCTAATGGATTTGAGTTGTATTTACATAATTGTTTTTATGTGCCTACACTTTCTAAAAACATTATTTCAATCGCTATGTTGGACATGGACGGTTTTTGTTTTGTCATTAAAAACAATCGTTGTACTATTTCAAGGAACGACTTGGTTATAGGCCAAGCTCCTTCTATTAATGGCATTTACATTTTAGAAACCTCGAATCCGACTAATGACATCTACAACATTCAATCAAAGAAACTCAAATCAAGTGATCCAAATGAATCGTTCATTTGGCATTGTCGATTAGGTCACATAAACGAGAATCGCATCAAAAGATTAATTTCGACTAATGTGATTACACCATTTGATTATCAATCATATGGAACATGCGAATATTGCCTTCTTGGCAAGATGACTCGTAATCCTTTTAGCGGTAAAGGAACACGAGCTAGTGAGCTATTGGGACTCATACATACCGATGTGTGTGGACCAATGAGTATCACCGCTCGAGGAAATTATGACTACTTCATAACCTTCACCGACGACTTGAGTAGACATGGGTATGTCTATTTAATGAAACATAAGAGTGAAGTTTTTGAGAAATTCAAGGAATTTCAAAAAAAAGTAGAGAACCAATTGAACAAAAAGATAAAAGCACTACGTTCCGATCGTGGTGGAGAATATCTTAGCCTTGAATTCGATTCACACTTGAAAGGTTGTGGTATTATATCACAACTTTCTCCACCCGGAACACCACAACTCAATGGTGTTGCCGAAAGGAGAAATCGAACCCTACTTGATATGGTTCGATCAATAATGAGTCAAACCGAGCTACCAAACTCGTTTTGGGGATTTGCGATTCAAACCGCAATTAGATCTTTGAATAATAGTCCCACAAAGACAACCGAAAAGACTCCATATGAGATGTGGACGGGAAGGGTTCCCAATATATCCTATATGAAGATTTGGGGATGTGATGCTTACGTCAAGGCAAAGACCGACAACAAGGTTGCCCCAAGATCCGAAAAATGCATCTTTGTAGGTTACCCCTCGACCTCTCGAGGATACTACTTCTACAAACCTCAAGAAAACAAAGTGTTTGTGTCTTGCGAGGCTGTCTTCTTAGAAAGAGACTTTATTTCTAAGAGACAAAGTAGGAGAAATTTTGAACTTGATGAAGTTCAAGAGCCACAAACCCAGGTAGAGACGCAAGAAGATGTTCCTTCGTCGTCTAACGCGGTTGTCCCTCCTCTACTTAGAAGAACGGGCCGAGTTATTCGCCATCCCGATCGATATGTGGGACTTATCGAAGAAGATGGAACACTCGATGTGTTGCTTTTAGAAAGTGACGAGCCCGCCACCTACAAAGCCGCAATCTCTAGTCCAAATTCCTCCTTATGGCTTGAAGCCATGAAGTCCGAGATGGATTCTATGCATGAAAACCAAGTTTGGAACTTGGTGGATTTGCCTAAAGGGGCAAGACCTCTTCAATGCAAATGGATTTTCAAGGTCAAGAATGGCATAGAAGGACATGATGATGTCTACAAAGCTAGGCTAGTGGCAAAAGGATTTACCCAAGTCCAAGGTCTTCATTATGATGAAACCTTCGCCCCCGTAGCCATGCTAAGATCCATACAGATTTTGTTAGCGATTGCCGCATTTCATGATTATGAAATATGGCAAATGGATGTCAAAACCGCTTTTCTAAATGGGCATTTAGAAGAGGAGGTGTACATGATACAACCCGAAGGTTTTGTCGATCCTAAAAATCCTAACAAAGTGTGCAAACTTAAGAGATCCATTTATGGACTTAAGCAAGCATCAAGAAGTTGGAATCATCGATTTGATCATGTGATAAAAGAGAATGGTTTCACTCGAAGTGTTGAGGAACCATGTTTATACATAAAATTTAGTGGGAGCAATGTTGTGTTCCTAATCTTGTATGTCGATGACATACTACTCATTGGAAATGATATTCCAATGTTGTCTTCAGTTAAAAGGTGGTTAGGTAACCACTTCCAAATGAAGGATTTAGGAGAGGCACAACGCATATTAGGTATCCGGATCCATAGAGATAGATCCAAGAGGATATTGGCACTAAGTCAAGAATCTTATGTTGATAAGATTCTTCGAAGTTTCAGCATGGACAAATCAAAAAGGGGATTGGTACCCATGGTAACTGGGACAATATTGAGCAAGTCTCAATCGCCCTCCGAACCCCATGATGTTGAACGCATGGAATTGATCCCTTATGCTTCCGCTGTTGGATCAATCATGTACGCCATGATATGCACACGTCCTGATGTCTCGTATGCCTTGAGCATGACGAGTAGATATCAAGGAAATCCAGGTGAGAGTCACTGGATAGTCGTCAAGAACATCCTTAAGTACTTGAGAAGAACTAAGGATTCTATCTTAGTGTTTGGAGGAGACACCGAGCTCCGTGTTAATGGATACACGGACTCAAGTTTTCAAACGGATAGAGATGACATGAAATCACAAGCTGGTTTTGTTTTCATGCTCAATGGTGGTGTCGTTAGCTGGAGAAGCTTCAAGGAAGCTGTGGATCATGGATTCAACAATGGAGGCTGAGTACATTGCAAAGATCGGAAAGCTGTCAAGGAAAAGCTGTATGGATCAGGCAATTCACAGAAGGTCTAAGAGTAGTACCTACCGCCAATGATCCCATCACTCTCTATTGTGATAATAGTGGGACAATCTTCCAAGCTAAAGAGCCAAAGTCTAGTAATAGACCTAGACATGTACTTAGAAAATATCATGTAATTAGAGATTTCATTGAAAGAAAGGAAATTGCGATATGTAAGGTTGGGACGGATGATAACATAGCTGATCCGCTCACCAAGCCTTTATCGCAGGCTAAGCATGATGGACATGTTGCGTCCATGGGACTTAAACGCATGCCAGTTTTTGGTTAGATTTGATATGAAATAAAAGAGTTGTTTTATTTTCTCATATGCATAATCTCATTTGTCTTTTATTTTTCCATTACTTTGTCATATTCAAATGGGTTGTGGAGACAAGATTGAACCCCATTAAAGTGAACTAAATTGACATAGTAATCGTCCATAGTCACTTGTATGAGGTGACGTCTCGAAGTGACTAGATTGTGATGCGATTGATGGCAAATTCAAGTGCCATAAAGTCATATGAGAATGACTGGTCGATCACATAGGCAGACTGTTAGGAACACTTTGTCGGGCAAATGACCGCTTATAGAGTTCTGGCAAATTTATATAGCCTGGTCGTGGCGAGAGCTACTATAGTATTCTAATGAGTCGATTCTTTTGACTAAAGACTGTTCGCCTAAGGTGGCACAGTTTCAGATTAACTTTGATTTATGTTACTACGACCTTCGTAAATGGGGTCAAATGGGCATATTTTGGATTATGATGGCTGTGGCTAGTCGAAGGGAATAAGTGCGATAGGAATTGTCCACCCCTTGTCAGGGTTATAACAATATCTCAAGGCCACTCGAGGAGAAATGAACTGGAAATGCGTGGCCACGCTCGGAAGGTATCTATGGTAGATAATTCCGGTCAATCAGTTATTCTCCAGATCGAGGAAACCACTCTCGATATGATCACGTGCAAGTACGATCTGAAAGACACCTTGCATTGAGTGAGAGATAGTAATAGGACAAGAGAATTGGTGACGCACACTTGTCGAGGACAAGTGGGAGATTGTTGGAATATGTGTCCTCCGATAATAATGCGATCACAACTGTTGATCATGATGATCACATGTTTAAATCTCATTTTAAGAATACATGTGGGATGTAATATTTGATGTAATATTTTACAGTCAACTGGTTCACACATATCGGTAATGATTGGCTGACTAGAGTTTGACATTACTGTCGTGCGACGGTGGTGATCAGTTGATCCCCTTAGGTCATACCTATAGGGAAATACTCTTAATTGATTATTTAATTAATCGTATGCCTATACGAGTTAATTAAATTGCTTAAAATTGACGGGTGATATTGTGAGTAAAATTAACGTGTGTTATTGTAATTCGATTATATTAGATACGGTCTAAGTAATTGAATTGTTTTATTACTTAGATAAAATTATTGTTTACGAAACAATTGAAATTGAATGAATAATTTATTATAAATACAAGACGTTGTGATTTATAATTCAATAAACCATTTCGGTACAAGTAATTACGAATTACTAGTCGATTTTGTATATGACATATTTTTATTAGTATGTTGATTTTTAACGTATTAAAAATGCATAAATGTGAGACATAAACATGTTACATGTTACATATGACATTGTGACAAAATTGACAAATTGACAAAGATAAAATGGAACCCATTTTATCTTATATGTACCGAAATAATGGAGGGAGTATGAGGATTAATATTGTGTTTTTATTTTAAATAGGAATATGATTATTATCCCTATAGACTAGCCTTGCATGCCTATCTTCTTGGGTAGAAAAACAAGCCCATGCATAGGGCACCCTTCCCCCCACCCACCGGTTTTTCCCACTAAGAGGAACAAATGGGTTCCTCCATTATTCATTCATACAATTCTAATTTTCTAGAGTAAGAAAATATTCTCTACACATGTGATACATTTTAGAGAAAAAAAAACCTATCATATATCTCTCCTCTTGGCCGAAATTCTCTAGAGGAAAATACAAAATATTTTGTGTCAATTTTAAGTATAACTTATATTTTACTAGCTCATATTTATATAAGTTATTAAGAGATTTCTTTGGGTATTCACTTTCGGGAGAGGTTCTACTTTGGACCTTTTTGTTCATCCATTTTAAGGAACGCTCAAGAATAAGTAAGAAGGAGATCTTACTTGTGCCCTTTAATCCGAAATCCCAAAGTAAGAAAGACGATTTCTTCTCTTGTCTATTTTAGTTTGCATGCATAAGATCTAGTTTTAATTTTATGACTAAATTAAAATGTCACATATATGAATATGTAAATTAATGTGATTAATAATTTCCAACAATACCTGCTCAACAACTGCTCACCATCCCCGAATGGATCACCACAGTTTTTAAAACAATAAAACGGGGTCAGTACTATTCACACAATCATACATATACAATTACTATAAGAATGAAACCAACATATCTCAACCGTCACATAACCCAAACTCCACAATCAGCTCCTCAACTCTGACTACACACTAAAGTGTGTAGTCCTGCCAGAGTACCCGTCGCAACAGGTTACTCCACTCCGCCAGTGGGGGACCGCAGCCGTTCCCACGTAAGCCCCGCTCATACCATAGAGCGAATAACCCAAATTCATTAATGTGCACATCCCTTCTGTGGCGGGTTCCACAGAAGGCGAATAATGGGCGTGAAGCCACTCCCGCAAGTGACCCCAATCAGCCAGGGACGCACCCCGAAGAACACTGACAGATACAATCAAACACAACTACCAGCAGTAATCAATTCCAACAACCGTCACAATACTCGTATGATAATATTCAACAATCCTAAATCACAACCAACACATATGTGAATAATATTGAGTAGGGAAACCCTACCTGGAATGCAAAACAATCAGACGATCTCAACAGCTGTTATCAAAAAGCCTCCTCTACGAATTCTCCTCCTAACAAATGATCACATAATTACTAACAATCATAAAAACCAACAAAACCCCCAAATCCCCAAATTAGGGCTTAACCAAACTTAATAAAATAAAATAAAATCGGTACGTAGATCTTACCCTCGACGCAAGGATCACAAGGATGTAAAGAACGATAGATTCTGATCTCCCAAGCTTCGGGATTTTTCAATAATGCGAAAGATGCAAAGTACGTAGGTTGAAATCTCTTTTGCAGTGATTAGGTTTAATGAAAGTGTATTATGAAAGTGACGGAAAGGTTTATATATTAATTCGCATTATTAACAAAACCCGACAAAACATTACCCGTAAACCGAGCCACTCGATCGAGTAGCTGACGTACTCGATCGAGTGCCCCCTACTCGATCGAGTACCAAGGCTACTCGATCGAGTACCCTACAGACAGAAACTTTTTCTAAAAACCAAAACACCCTTACTCGACAGAGTAAGGCCCACTCGATAGAGTACCCAGAGGCTCATAAAACCGTAGTATTACAGTCTTCCCTCCTTAAAAAGAACTTCGTCCCCGAAGTTCAAACCACAACAAAACAAAAACATACTACCACACTCCCGACACAACAACCAACATAAAACTTAACATAAAAACATGTTACCAACCAAACTCAACCCGACTCAAACCACTACAAAACAAACCGACACAACACAAAAAGGGTGTAAAACTCTTTGCGATCATCTCCTACCCCCCTAAAACAAACAAGGTTACGTCCCCGTAACCATACATACCTGATCAAAAAGGAAAGGGTAACGCTCTCTCATGGCCTCCTCTGCCTCCCATGTAGCTTCCTCTACCTCATGATTAGACCAAAGGATCTTAAGCAAAACTGTCTCACCACCCCTAGTCTTCCTAACCTTCCGGTCAAGAATCTGCTTAGGCACTTCAAGATAAGACAAGGACTCATCTAGCTCTATGTTCTCTGCCTCTAACACATGTGACGGATCACTCACATACTTCCGCAGCTGAGATACGTGAAACACATTATGCACTCTCTCCAACGCAGCTGGCAAAGCCAAACGATAATCAACCTCTCCAACCCGGTCTAAGATCTCATAAGGCCCTATGAACTTCTGACTCAGCTTGCCTTTCTTCCCAAATCTCATAACCCCACGCATAGGAGACACTTTCAGAAGAACCTTGTCCCCAACTTGAAACTCGATATCCCGGCGATGTAGATCTGCATAACTCTTTTGCCTATCCTGAGCTGCTCTCATTCTCTCCTTGATCATCTTAATCTGCTCAACCATCTCATGTACCATCGCTGGTCCTAAAACTACTGCTCAGCATTGTCGTCCCAACAGATCGGACTCCTACATCTCCTCCCATATAAGGCCTCAAACGGTGCCATGCCAATACTAGTGCGATAGCTGTTGTTGTAAGAAAACTCTATCAAATCCAACCTATGTTCCCAGATACCACCAAAGTCCATCACACAAGCTCGTAACATATCCTCAAGAGTCTTGATTGTTCTCTCTGTCTGACCATCTGTTGCAAGATGAAATGATGTACTCATCTTCAATGTCGTTCCCAAATATTCCTGCAACTCTTTTCAAAACATGGAAATAAATCTCGCATCTCTGTCAGATACTATGTCTTTAGGCACCCCATGCAACTTTAGCACATTCTTCCGATAAGCCATAGTTAATTGTGCTTTAGTCCATGTATCTTTCATTGGCACAAAATGAGCTGACTTGGTCAGTCGATCCACTATAATCCATATCATGTTGTTACCATGTTGACTCTTTGGCAAACCCACGATAAAATCCATAGAAATGGATTCCCACTTCCACTCTGGTACCTCAAGAGACTGAATCTTACCTTGTGGTCGTCGTTGTTCCCCTTTAACTCTCTGGCATGTCAAACAACGAGCTACAAACTCAGCTGTTTCTTTCTTCATCCCAGGCCACCAGAACGTGTTCTTTAAATCTTTGTACAGCTTGTCACCACCTGGATGTACCGAATACGGTGTACAATGTGCCTCTGTCATGATTGTCTTTTCCAGCTCCTCATCATTAGGGACACACCACCTCCCATCAAACCTCAAACTACCATCTGAATGAATAGATAATCTAGACACTGTCCCTTTCTCTACTCCAGCTCTCCACTCTACCATCTTAGGATCCAACACCTGTTTACCTCGTATATCATCATAAAGATCAGGCTGCACTGTCAAATCTCCCATGGCATCCCCTCTCTGCATCATATGTATCCCAAAATTCCCCACCTCGTCTCTCAACCTCATCAAAGATATAGCTGTACATAAAGAATGTACACTCTTCCTGCTCAAAGCATCTGCAACAAAATTGGCTTTCCCTTCATGGTAGATAATATCCATGTCATAATCGCCAATCAATTCCATCCACCTGCTCTGTCTCATGTTCAACTCCTTTTGAGTGAAGATGTACTTGAGACTCTTGTGATCTGAAAATACCTTAAAGGTCTCCCCATAAAGGTAATATCTCCAAATCTTGAGAGCAAACACCACTGCACCCAACTCTAGGTCATGTGTAGGATAATTCTCCTCATAAGGCTTCAATTGCCTGGAAGCATATGCAATCACTTTACCGTTCTGCATCAACACGCATCCCAACCCATTCTTCGAGGCATCTGTATAAACCTCAAAGTTCTCACTCCCTTCAGGCAATGCTAAGATTGGAGCTGTGGTCAAACGCTCCTTTAATGTTTGGAACGCCGTCTCACAACTCTCATCACAACGAAACATGTTCTCTTTCCTCATCAGAGCTGTCATAGGTCTAGCAATCTTGGAGAAATCCTTCACGAACCGTCTGTAGTATCCAGCTAAACCCAAGAAACTCCGAATCTCAGCTACATTCTTTGGTGCTTCCCACTTGGTCACTGCCTCAATCTTTGCCGGATCCACAGCTACTCCATCCTTAGAGATCACATGCCCCAGAAAAGCAACTTTCTCTAACCAGAACTCACACTTGGACAACTTAGCATATAACTCGTGTTCCCTCAAGGTCTGCAACACAATCCTCAGATGTTCCTCATGTTCCTCCTTAGTCTTGGAATAGACTAAGATGTCATCTATGAAAACCACCACAAACTTGTCCAGAAACTGACTAAAAACTCTGTTCATCAAATCCATAAACACAGCCGGTGCATTAGATAACCCAAAAGGCATCACCACATACTCATAATGGCCATACCTCGACGTGAAAGCTGTCTTTGGTATGTCCACCTCCCTAATCTTCACCTGATGGTACCCCGACCTCAAATCAATCTTGGAAAAGACTGATGCGCCACTCAACTGATCAAACAGGTCATCTATCCTTGGCAAAGGATACTTGTTCTTCACCGCCACTCGGTTCAACTCCCTGTAATCTATGCACAACCTCAAACTCCCATCTTTCTTCTTCACGAAAAGAACTGGTGCTCCCCACGGTGATACACTTGGTCTAATGTATCCCTTCTCTATCAGATCGTTCAACTGCTTCCTGAGCTCCTCCAACTCCTTAGGACCCATCTGGTACGGTGCCTTAGAGATTGGCCCCGTCCCCGGTTTCAACTCAACCGTGAAATATATTTCCCTCTTCGGCGGTGAAACAAAAATTGTTTCGTCAAAATTCATTTGTAGGCCTAAAGAAACAGTCCAAGGAATGGTTAACAATTGAAAGTGTTTCATCGCTTTTTGAAGTATTATTCCAGCAGGCCTGACTTCCAATCTCTATATCTCAAGTTCTAACGGTTCAAGTCATATGATTCCTATGCCATTGGAAAGCTTAAGGTCTTATCTAAATCAGGGATTTGGAATTACCATCATAGTTATTTTATATCTTGAGTTATGGTCGATGCAAACAGACTACGTATTTCGGAACAGCCCATGACCTATGTGCACTAAAGGTTCAATATATCAAGATTTACTCAATGATTAAGGTTGATTCCTTTTGGAGATGAAAGCTAACTCATTTAGCTTTCCAGTTAGCTATCATGAGCCCTTAAATTCATTGTAAACTATGAGATATGCCCTCTACAAGATGCACCTGGTTTCAGAGAGATCTGTCAAGCCCGGTTTTGGACATCATCACAATTCAAGGTCCAACTCCAAATACGTCTAACAAGATGTGCTATTTTATGACTCTAGACCCTTCTATGATGAGTTTAAGACATTTTTGAGTAAGGACCTTAATCTCAATAAGGTACCTACCAAGCATTAATTGAAGAATCAAAACTGAGCACAAGAGGGTCCCCGGTTTGGAGTAGCTTTGAGTATTGTGTTGAATGTCGCTTTCAACCTTCCCATTTTGATCAAGCAAGCTTCATGACACCTTTTGCCTGTTATTTGGGTCTCTTCCTACTCTTGGACGAACCTCTTGGCAGCCATAAAAGATGTCCACAAGATCCATAAATAAAGCTAGCAAACAAGGAAGCTTGACCATTTGTGACCACTCCTTTTCTATGTCTTTGTTTTTAGCCTTTTATTTTCATAACTGTAAGGCTTTGTAGCTGTTATGTAATGTCTTGTTAGAAGACTAATGTAAGCCCTTAGATCCTAGGTTAGATGGATGGCTGGGATGCTTTTGCTTGGCCTATATAAGCCAAGTTAACTCATTGTAAAAAAACCAGATTGAGTGAATTAAAGAATGAGTAAGAAACCAAGTGTTTTCTTCATCAAAACCTATTCTTTGTTGAGTGCTTGAATAGTCCTCTTTGCTTAGTGCTTGAGGTTTGGGTAATTTCTTTGCTTAGTGCTTGAAATTTCCCTTAGGCTTAATCTAGTGGCTTAGTGCTTGGATTAAGTCATATCCCAATCACGCTTGTTACTCTATTCGATTGTAGAGTTCAGGATTTCGTGGTGCCAAACAGTTCTGTCGACTGTTCGATTGCAGTCCTCGGAGTTTCTGTTCGGTTTTTTTAGTCCTTTTTATCACAATTAAACAGTCTGTATCACTGTCCAAATCGAGTCATTTTCAGTCAAAATTCGAGTCTTGAGAGTTTTACTTCAAATTGGTTATCAGAGCAAAGGTTTAACACAATTCCATTGTTGTGTTAGTCTTGGGTTGGTAATCCTTTTTGTGATTTCATTGTATCCTAACTACAACAAAAACAGAAAGACAAACCCAATGAGTGAAGAGAGTTTATCAAAACTTTGGTTTGTTGTTTGAAAAATCTGTTTTTATTAAAGTGTTGTCATTCGGTTTTCCCATTGGAAAATCAGTAGCAATGGAGTATGTTTATGTTCCATGCTCAAAGATTGAGCCTTGTAACCTTGGTTCCACTTCCAAGTCCTTACAAGCAACTAAGGTGAAGTTGCAAGCCCAAATAAGAAGGCTTAAAGGTGATGTGCCTACAAGGAGTGCAACCGGTTGTCATGGAGTTCCGAGGGAGCCAAAACCACCAGATTTGAGCCGTGGAGAGCACCACTTGCTCCGTGATTGTCCTAAGTCCTCTCCCACCCTTAGAGACAAAGGTAAAACACCATTACTTCCTTCTTTTAATGGTGAAAACAGTAGGGCCTTTGTGTCTTGGTTATATGAGGTTGAATGCTATTTTAAGGGCAAGTATTTTTCGGAGGAAAGGAAGCTTGAGTTGGTTGTGTCTTGTTTAAAGGGTAGTGATTTGTTTTGGTATAATGCTCTTAATTTTGCAAGGATGGTGAAAGGTAAGGGTAAAATTAGGTCTTGGTTTAAACTTGAAAAGAACATGAGACTAAAGTTTCTACCTTGCTCTACCATGAATGAATTATGGGCTAAACTTAAAACCCTTAAACAAAATTCCTTGAGTGTTCATGAGTATGCTAGATTATTTGAGGAACTACATTTTGTGTGTGTCAATGAAGTTAATCCTTTCAAAAAAATCAGATTTTTTCTTGGCTTGAAATCTGAAATTGCTCGAAAAATTAACTTAGAAATGGTGCATTCATATGGAGAATTGCTTGGGTTGGCTTTGTATGTTGAGGAGGGCTTAGCAAGACCTAAAAACCATGAGGTCTTAGCTAAAGGGGTTAGTTTAGAGGTAGCCAAAACAGATGGGAAAGAGGAGAGCTTAGACCAAGGAGTTGTGCCAAGCTTGAACATTACTTGTCCTAAGTCTAAGTCCCTTGAGCCAAAAGTCATTAGCATTTGTGGTGAGATGATTAACCCATGTAGTGCTATATTTGAGAATCCATGTTTTGAAACTAAAACCCCCTTCAACCCAACACATAATCCTACTAGTGAGGAGGAGAATAGCCATATCCTCTCCCATGTGACCATCAATGAACAAGCAACTGATTTAGAGCCGAGAGATGTGATTGTCGATCAAGGACTACTTGACCTTCAAACTGTAGGGATTGGACAGTCCGTGGGCCTGTTCAATGGTGGCATTTGTTGGGATTCAATCAAGGATCCGGATGAAGCAAGAGGAGAGTCTCTATTTGATGGTGGTACTCACTTACGACCTAACCAAGAAACTTTGAGCTTTATTCCAAGGAGGCTAAGAGGTATTTGGGTGAGTGAGCAAAATAAAGTTGGGAATGGCACGACACCTCTCTTGCTATACACAATTCGGGTCTATGATCCGGGAGGAAGTCATGAGAACCCATCTCTTGAAGTGTGCGTGGTCTTGAAGAGGTTAAAGATGACAATGTCGAGAATTTGAGGGCAAATTCTTTTGAAGAAAGGGAGTTTGAAACAAAAATTGTTTCATCAAAATTCATTTGTAGGCCTAAAGAAACAGTCCAAGGAATGGTTAACAATTGAAAGTGTTTCATCGCTTTTTGAAGCATTATTCCAGCAGGCCTGACTTCCAATCTCTATATCTCAAGTTCTAACGGTTCAAGTCATATGATTCCTATTCCATTGGAAAGCTTAAGGTCTTATCTAAATCAGGGATTTGTAATTACCATCATATCTATTTTATATCTTGAGTTATGGTCGATGCAAACAGACTACGCATTTCGGAACAGCCCATGACCTATGTGCACTAAAGGTTCAATATATCAAGATTTACTCAATGATTAAGGTTGATTCCTTTTGTAGATGAAAGCTAACTCATTTAGCTTTCCAGTTAGCTATCATGAGCCCTTAAATTCATTGTGAGCTATGAGATATGCCCTCTACAAGATGCACCTGGTTTCCTGAGACTGCTGCCAAGCCCGGTTTTGGACATCATCACAATTCAAGGTCCAACTCCAAATATGTCTAACAAGATGTGCTATTTTATGACTCTAGACCCTTCTATGATGAGTTTAAGACATTTTTGAGTAAGGACCTTAATCTCAATAAGGTACCTACCAAGCATTAATTGAAGAATCAAAACTGAGCACAAGAGGGTCCCCGGTTTGGAGTAGCTTTGAGTATTGTGTTGAATGTCGCTTTCAACCTTCCCCTTTTGATCAAGCAAGCTTCATGACACCTTTTGCCTGTTATTTGGGTCTCTTCCTACTCTTGGACGAACCTCTTGGCAGCCACAAAAGATGTCCACAAGATCCATAAATAAAGCTAGCAAACAAGGAAGCTTGACCATTTGTGACCACTCCTTTTCTATGTCTTTGTTTTTAGCCTTTTATTTTCAGAATTGTAAGGCTTTGTAGCTGTTATGTAATGTCTTGTTAGAAGACTAATTTAAGCCCTTAGATCCTAGGTTAGATGGATGGCTAGGATGCTTTTGCTTGGCCTATATAAGCCAAGTTAACTCATTGTAAAAAAACCAGATTGAGTGAATTAAAGAATGAGTAAGAAACCAAGTGTTTTCTTCATCAAAACCTATTCTTTGCTGAGTGCTTGAATAGTCCTCTTTGCTTAGTGCTTGAGGTTTGGGTAATTTCTTTGCTTAGTGCTTGAAATTTCCCTTAGGCTTAATCTAGTGGCTTAGTGCTTGAATTAAGTCATATCCCAATCACGCTTGTTACTCTATTCGATTGTAGAGTTCAGGATTTCGTGGTGCCAAACAGCTCTGTCGACTGTTCGATTGCAGTCCTCGGAGTTTCTGTTTGGTTTTTTTAGTCCTTTTTATCACAATTAAACAGTCCGTATCACTGTCCAAATCGAGTCATTTTCAGTTAAAATTCGAGTCTTGGAGTTTTACTTCAGGCGGTAACCCCGGAATCTCCTCTGGAAAGACATCTGAAAACTCCCCCACAACTGGTATCTGATCAACTGTTGGACTCTCTATCCGGTAATCTCTCACATGGCATAAGATCAACGGGCACCCCTTCGTCAGATAGGACTTCAAGGTCACAGCTGCAATCAACTTAACTTTGGGTTTGACAACAAACCCACGATAAGACACACTTATGCCCTTAGGACCTCTCAGAGACACTTTCTTTTGATGACAGTCTATCTTAGCTTTATACTTTCCTAACCAATCCATCCCGACTATCATCTCAAAACCGTTTAAAGGAAACTCTAGCAGGTCAACAGGTAGATCAACTTGCCCAACTATCAAAGATACATCCTTAAACAACCTCCCACATGTTACGGACTCTCCCGAAGGTATAAAAACTTTCTCACTTACAGACTCATACTCTCTCAAACCCAACTGTTTAACATGACTCGAAGATACAAACGACTGAGACGCCCCTGAATCAAACAAAACAAAGGTGTGAACACCATTAACGTGAAAGGTACCAGTGATAACATGTGCGTCGTCCTCAGTTGCTTGTTTGTCCATCATAAACAGCTTTCCACTGGTCTTCTGCCCACCTCCCTGGACAGTACTGGCTGAAGTAGTCGGCTTAGCACCCGACCCCTGATTGTTTTTGGTGTTGGCAACTGGTTTCTGATAAGAATTACCGCCATTGCGGTTACCTCCACCATTGTTACTTTGACCTCCCCGGTTGCTCCATGACCCAGCTGGTCTGTTACTCGCAAAACTCTGTGCCGGCCCCTGAGAAAAAGTCCCCTGGCCCGATCTCTGGTAACCCCCGTTCGCCGCACTGGTGCACTCATGTCTCTTATGGCCTACACCGCCACAGTTAAAGCAGGTCATACCCCAACTACCACCACTACTACCACGGCCACGCCCATATGAAGCCCCAGCACTAAACCCTGAACCAGAAGAATACACTCTAGACTGACTGTGGTTGTCTTTCTTGTAGTTAGATTGGCCACCACTCTCGCTCTCAGCCTTTCTTTTTTGAACACCTCTCTCCCGGGCCATCTCTACCAACCTCTCAGCTCTCCGAGCCCTCTCATAAGCTTCCTTAACATCAGCAAGAACTCCCACGGGTAACTTATCCATTATCTTGGGGGTCAACCCCTTCCCGAACCTCAAAGCTAGGTTCTCCTCACTCAATCCCATGTCCTCTGCATACCTAGACTTCTCATTAAACTTCTGATAGTACTCAGCCACAGAAATCTCAGAGGTCATCTTGAACCCATCAAACTCCCCCCTCAACTTACTCCTCACATGTTCCGGCACAAACTCCCTCTTCATAGCTCTCCTAAACTCTTCCCAAGGAATAGCATGCAGCCCCTGCTTCTCATACATCTCTCTAGCACTCACTTTCACCTTGTCCCACCACTCTCCTGCTGCCTCCCTCAAGTAGAACGCAGCTTGTTCTACTCTCATCTCATCCGGACAATGCACTAAATCCAGAATGTTCTCCATCTCACGATGCCAATTGTCAAGAAGAATTGGCTCCCCGGTCCCCTTATACTCTTTTGGATTAAACCTTGCTATGTAAAGGCTGATCTTAGAGTGATCACCCTCCTTATCCTTCCCCACTCTCTTAAGGGCCTCAGTAAGAGCATCTTGATGCTCCAACATCTTAACTATGTCATCCACGTTCATGCTCTCAGCTCTCGCATACAAAGCGGTTTTCTTTGGTGGCATCTTGAAGCTATATAAGAAAAGGTAGATATAAACATACGTACTATAACTCAAAACACGAAGACAGCCTGCCCAGAACCCACTCGATCGAGTGCCCAAACCTACTCGATCGAGTGGAGGCTACTCGATCGAGTGCCCAACATGCTCGATCGAGTGCCCTGACTCCAGAACCCAAACAGACTTTCTGATCTCTAACCCACTCGATCGAGTTGACAAGCCACTTGATCGAGTGCCCCCTACTCGATCGAGTACCCAAAAACACGATTCTGATCATAAAAACGTCAAATACCCACTCGATCGAGTCAGACCCACTCGATCGAGTACCTCACCCACTCGATCGAGTGCCCCCCACTCGATCGAGTCATGCAGACTCGTGAATACTACCCGCATGTTATCTCACATACCCCAACGTACTATGCATTCATTATTGTCGTAACATATTAATTACAACTACGCATGCAAATCTACGCAATTCCTCATACAATCAACAAAATAATCTACTTCATGTTATCAAGTGCCACATTATAAAATACTAACATGCCTTTAATTCAATTCCACATATAAAACACACCTCTTCAACTTTTAACCACACACCCAATCCTCCATTTCCAACATCCAATGATTCTCAACATATATCATTACGTACACACACAAACCAAAAGATAACACACACGACTCCGACACATACCCCCCATCTGACCGGTTCAAAATTGCAGGGTGAGTTCGCGACTTTAGGACGTCTCCCAAACCTTTGCATTAGCTCCTACAACTTTTACCCCGGGTTCATTTTATTTGACTCCCTATGTTCATTAGATTCATTAGTTACAGGTTTCAGGATCTTCGCTCTGATACCATTTTGTAACACCCTCATACTCCAAGTGCCTTACCAGGACCACTTAAGGCATGGAAGTGCTACCATCTCGGTTACCCGAGGCAATGATAATCAAAAGACAATAAAGAAACAACATTTAAATGGTATAAAGTTAAAGTGAGTACAATCCAAAACCAAACTGCCAAAATACGGATTACATGTTCATAAACCAACTGTCTAAACAGCTAATCAAATGTCTGATAAACTACTCAAGCTACAGCGGAAGACTCTATCATCTGAAGGTGACACATCCCAGCTAGCCCATATGTCTCGACTCATACCAGCTCAACAACTGCTCACCATCCCCGAATGGATCACCACAGTTTTTAAAACAATAAAACGGGGTCAGTACTATTCACACAATCATACATATACAATTACTATAAGACAGAAACCAACATATCTCAACCGTCACATAACCCAAACTCCACAATCAGCTCCTCAACTCTGACTACACACTAAAGTGTGTAGTCCTGCCAGAGTACCCGTCGCAACGGTTACTCCACTCCGCCAGTGGGGGACCGCAGCCGTTCCCACCTAAGCCCCGCTCATACCATAGAGCGAATAACCCAAATCCATTAATGTGCACATCCCTTCTGTGGCGGGTTCCACAGAAGGCGAATAATGGGCGTGAAGCCACTCCCGCAAGTGACCCCACTCGGCCAGGGACGCACCCCGAAAAACACTGACAGATACAATCAAACACAACTACCAGCAGTAATCAATTCCAACAACCGTCACAATACTCGTATGATAATAATCAACAATCCTAAATCACAACCAACACATATGTGAATAATACTGGGTAGGGAAACCCTACCTGGAATGCAAAACAATCAGACGATCTCAACAGCTGTTATCAAAAAGCCTCCTCTACGAATTATCCTCCTAACATATGATCACATAATTACTAACAATCATAAAAACCAACAAAACCCCCAAATCCCTAAATTAGGGCTTAACCAAACTTAATAAAATACTATAAAATCGGTACATAGATCTTCCCCTCGACGCAAGGATCACAAGGATGTAAAGAACGATAGATTCTGATCTCCCAAGCTCCGGGATTTGTCAATAATGCGAAAGATGCGAAGTACGTAGGTTGAAATCTCTTTTGCAGTGATTAGGTTTAATAAAAGTGTATTATGAAAGTGACGGAAAGGTTTATATATTAATTCGCATTATTAACAAAACCCGACAAAACATTACCCGTAAACCGAGCAACTCGATCGAGTAGCTGACGTACTCGATCGAGTGCCCCCTACTCGATCGAGTACCAAGGCTACTCGATCGAGTACCCTACAGACGGAAACTTTTTCTAAAAACCAAAACACCCTTACTCGACAGAGTAAGGCCCACTCGATAGAGTACTCAGAGGCTCATAAAACCGTAGTATTACAGCAAGGTGGCTTGTCGTCTGTTCTATTTACAGGGGAAACAGAAAGTTGATGTTGCCAGGGGATACGTGTTCGCTTACGACCGACTTCAACAAGTTAAGGTTCATGGTATACCCCTTCGTGATAATTGCAGGAAAGTGGAAGTGTCCCAATTATATAAAGACGAGTATGGGGAAGTAAAAGTACCATTTCCTAATGAGGAGATCACTTATTTGAAAGAAGCCCTAAGCTCTTATGTGCAATGGCCTAACAACCTCATCAATGTTGTCATCCCCGAGGTACCTATACGCAGACGTTAATTGCTACTTGTTCTTTAAATATATTAGAGTACGAATATTAACATATCGTAAGTACTTTAATCTTTACATTTGCAGAAGTTAAGCAAAGTCATGGTGGCAGCTAAAGCAATTACTACTACGTCAACGGAAGTTGTTGCAGTCAAGCCTGCTTATGATTCTTATTATGAATCGTGTGAATATAAGAAAAAAATGAAAACTACTTCGCTGAAGGCTTTGCACAACCTGGCTGTAAAGAAGTCACCTAGAAGGGATGTAGTCATGATTAACATTGAAGAGGAAATTATGGGCGCAAGCTGATATAGCTGTACTGGACCCGAAGCAACTGATAGAATTTGTCGACCTTGACAATTTAGATGCTGTTCACATTTCGATTTGGATGAAGTAAGTTTTATTAATAAAACTATTTAGTCATTTCCATTTACAAATAATGATGTTTGTTTAAATTATCAATTACAATAACATTCTTCGTTCCATGTGGCGTAATAGGCACATCAATAATCAGTTTGCTGAGTGGAAGGTCCCAATTCACACCTACGGATTCTTGAGTCCTAAGGCATTCTCTGTGAACAGAATTTCATACGAAGAACAAATCAATAGTATCGCTCGTCGGTTGATGTTGACCAAAAAACTATGGCTTGCTCCGTACAATGAGAATATGTATGTATAGTACGTGATTATTGTAATGAATCATGGTTCTATAAATTTATTATTAACATGCTTAAATGCATGTAAATGAACTAACAGTTTAATGTCCCAAATTGAATAGGAAGCATTGGGTGATCTTTGGCGGTCAAGTGGAAACAAAAACGATTATCTTTGGATTGACTCTCATGAAGGCAAACCCTCAGACAGTTGTGTAAGGATGATAATTGAGTAAGTTTACAACCTTCAATAATGTCATTTGTTATTGTATGACTTGAGCCATATATATGCAAATAATAATGGCATTTGTGTATATTTTAAAATTAGTGTTTTTGAAGCAAAAAAAAAAGATTATGTCCACTTGGGAAATATGAAAGCAACGCTGTTCCCAATTTTATCACGCCATTAGTAAGTGTATTCTTAATAATTAATCGTATCATTTAATTAATGTTTTTGCGAGAGGTTGATTATCTAATTCAGCTGATTTGTATGTGATTTATATAATAGTCTCCTAAAGCACCAGACGACAAACAATGCGCCTTTTACGTTTGTCAGTCCATGTGGGAGGTTATCAACAGAAAACTTTCTACCATTCCGATACGGGTTAGTGTGATTTAAAAACTACTTCAGACGTAAATTGAGTTCAATTCTGTATACTTCCATGTATTATATCTATTTTGATTATGTATATTTTGAATTGTAGTTTCCACTAATACTCAACAAAGCCCCAGAATATTCGCCAGAGGACATCACCCAGTTGAGAAATATGTGGGCCAGTTATGTTGTTTCATTAGCGGAGTCTCAATAGTTTTCTCATGCTTTATGTACGAGTGTGTATATATAGAGCCATTGTGTATTGGCTTCTTTTGTTTTTCTGAGGAAGTTGTGTTTTGGCTTTTGATCATCTCGTTTGTACTGTTTTTAAACTGGGTTTAATTGATCATGGGGTGTAATATTTTGATGCAGGATTGAATTTTTGCACCGCATTTCTTTGGAATGCTATTTTTCAAAGCAGAAATTTGAAAAAATAGCATTTAAAGAATCGCTACAAAAAACGCTTTGAAAAAATAGCATTTCAAAGAATTCTTGCTAAAACAAGCTAAAATCATTTAAAAAAAAATTAAAAACGATAACGGTTAAAAACAACCCGTTGCAAACAATTATTTTACAACGGTTTTATTTAGATAAATAACCGTTGACATCTTTTCCCTCCCATTCAAACCGCCAAAAATATAAGATAACGAATGATAACCGTTGTCGAGTTCAAAACTTTTACAACGGTTTATTTAAACAGAACCGTTGTCAAAGTTTCATCA
This sequence comes from Silene latifolia, assembly GCF_048544455.1. Lineage (NCBI taxonomy): Eukaryota > Viridiplantae > Streptophyta > Magnoliopsida > Caryophyllales > Caryophyllaceae > Silene > Silene latifolia. The sequence continues at coordinate 119,809,659 of NC_133531.1, forward strand.
ATAAAAATAGATAACGGTTACATACCGTTGTCAACATATGAATATAACAACGGTTTTGCAAGCAATAAAGTCGTTAAATTTTGACATTCAATTAAATAAGATAACGAAATGAACCGTTATCATATATAATATTTAACAACGGTTTTGGAACGATAAGACGTTGTTAATAGTAAACTACGACAACGGATTTGAAACCGTTCTTAAGATTTAATAATGGTTTCTTAAAAGATTTTATAACGGTTCTTGATGTTATATAACGGTCGCGTGTTACTTGTACAACCGTGGTATATATTTAACAACCGTCGTTGTAATAACGGTCCCGTGTTTCTATTTAAAAACGGTAATTGCATTATTTGACCGTTATTGAAAGTCTTATTTGGCGTAGTGAACTAGTATAACTTTGAGTTTCGTGTCAAGGTTATGGTTGAGGTTACTATAACTTCAAGGGCATTTGTTGAAGTTATAGTCGAGGCTACTAAAACCTCATGTTTGGAGTTCACGTTATGGTTAATGTTACTATAACATTGATCATTAGTATTTGTTTCATACGTAGAGTTGTATCCAATTGTAGTATAACATTGTGTTTGCTTATGTCTTTGGTTACTCTATTCATATGTAAGTTATACAGTCAGTTACATTGTTCTATGAGTTGTGTCATGATGTTGTTCATGCATTGTTGGTACAGTCGGTTATACTGTGCATTTGTGGTTGGCCGGTTGTAGGACAGTAGTATCAGTTATATACTATCGGAATGAACAAACGCTACCCTTCGGGGATGGTTGTATGGTCTATGGTTGGGGGGGTGTTTATCAGAGGCAGTTCGTTAATCGCTATGCCCCCCAAGTGTCGTTCGGTGTACATTTATTGCACCGAGAGCTCTAGCCAGGTCTTAGGCATGTAGGCAGTGGTTATACGCTATACATAGTACCTTGGATGCAGTTCGTTAATCGGTCCACAACCCGTTGGATGCAGTTCGTTAATCGGTCCATCAACTAAAGGCAGTTAATTAATTGTTCTAACAGTTAGAGGCAGTTCGTTAATCGCTTTAACGGCGTTCATTCTATACACGGTGCTCGTGGCTAGAGGCAGTTTGTTATACGCTCTAGTAGTTGTTTGGTTTGGTTATATTTGCATTGAGTTTGATTGTCCTAAGATTCTACATTGTGTCATAACTTGGAGTTATCATTATAAATGGTTGTCTGATCATATCATTGTTCAATGGTAAGTTGGTGTCGATTTTTCATGAGTATAGATGGTCTCACATGTTTACTGGTTTTACATTTCAATTGTTATTTATTGTTGGTTATATTCAATTGTCGAAAACATGACTGGGAGAGCATCTAGTTACTCCTGACTGATTGTCGACCCCCATTCTCAGGTTGAATGTTCATCGCTGTTGGGATGATGTTGTTTGGGATGCATCGAGGGGTGAGATGAATAATAAATTAGGAGTTTGTTTTTATGTTTTGAGAACCTTTAATAATGTATTAGTTTGGTTTTAGTTTTGTTTCTAGTAGCGAACCGGATTGGTCAAGTGTTTCCGTCACCTTGACCCTTTTATCATTGTTATACTCTGATATTTCTTTTAATATACGTTTTCCCTTTGTTTTATAATCCGGGTTGTTACATAATATGATCAAGTAACCAGACCCGATAATGACCCAACCCAAACCCGACTCGACTCGATACATCATTTGACCCGAAATGACCCAACACGATAACGACCCGAACCCGATCCGATATGACTTGAAAGGGTTGACTGACCCGATATGACTCAAATCCGTTATGACATGACTTGACCCGTCCCAAACCCGACCCGACTGACCCGATTGCCACCTAATTTATGTTTCACCCCATTGTGTTTTTTACTTTTTCCTTTTTTATATTTTCGCATTTTGAGTTGTGCGATCGCCCTTTGACGGTTCTAAAGGATGATTCAAGCGGACCCCAAAACATTTTGAAATTAAGGATCTGATGTTGTTGTTGGATAAACTTTGAGTCACCATATAATGTATTTTTCAAATCGTAGTACTCTGAAAGATGATCGATTTGAAAAAAAAAATCGTCACTTTCTGAGCTTGTAAAAATGAGTTATGCTTGTTAAAGTTTTTCGGTTTGAAAAATTGTGTATTTCGTGCATAACATCAAACCTTAGGGATACCGCTTCAATTTTTCGTAGAGTTTTTTATTTTTTAATGAGAGTATTCTTTTGAAATTTGGGGTTTATATTGGAGAGAATAAATTGAGGGGCATAATTGGAAGTTCATTAAAAAACGTCGATGATATTAGTAATTTGCCGACATCGTATAGTTGCTAAATGGGCCGGGGTTTAGCTACCCAATCCACTCCCACTGCAAACTACGGAGTATAATAATCTGAATCCTACTTTTAGGATTGCTTCATGGCAAATTAGGGTTTATAGGCTTAAAATAAATAGCCCCTCTTTAGTCTGTAGTCTTCACTCTAACAAAATTCCCCAATTCATTTCGGCTTGATAATTGTTTTTTTCTTTAATTTTATTAATGTCTTATCTTCTGCTATCAAAATTTTATGACTATTTTATTTATATTGAGAAGATTATTGTAGCTATATTAAAAGGGTATATGATGAATTTCATAAAGTCAAATGGGTAATTTGCGTCTGAATTTATCTTTGATGCTAACCTTGTAGAACTGATACTCTTTATATTTCAACATTTCCATTTTTTCCCCTTATTGATATTATTACTAAGAGCATTTTGTGCTCTATTTGATGATTTATATGATTACCTCTTAATTTGCGGGAGCCATTGAGTCATCTGGTAATATTGCTGAAGTACGATTTTAGATTTGATTACATTATTAGGCCAATGTATGTTTGTGTCAATGTAGCAAAAATAAAAGGGATTGCAATGAGGATAACAAGCTCCCTCTTCTGAGAAAAGTTGAGGACAATCGCTGGCAGAATCGAACCAATACACTCTTTGCCACTACTGAGCAATCCCTTCACTATTAAAACTCGATTCATTTTCTTCTAAATATTCAATTTTGATGTATTTTTAGTTTGATGATTGGAAGTATCATGTGATGAAATATGGAAAATTATCTTAGGACACCTTCCTACACAGTGCTAATCAGTGCTGTGGATGAGAAAGAAATTCCATTCTGATGATGCTTTCACGCTTACATTCTGATACATTTGTTATTTCTATGCAAACGGGTTTTAAACCGAGGTTATGATGGACTGTTCTACTGCTGTTTACTGTTAAGCAAAGAATAGAACAAGTGAACAAGGCAGATAGTCAAAAGAACAGACATATTCTTATTATACAAAGGCTCACCAATATAATGTTCACTAATTCAAAAGACGAAAAATTTCTATGACACTGCTTCTGTACATGGTTGATTCTTTTGTAAATATTGATCACGCGAAAACTGTATAGAAGTTGACAGTATACATCATGTAGTTTACTTCACATTCAAATTTCCGAATAGTCCCTGAACTTCAATCGCAAGTAAAATATTTATGCTTTGGTCCCTGAAAGTGATGATCACCGGTTTCACCACCAACAAGATATCAACTTGAAGCCGTAACTGTCTGTATACACCATATTAAACAGTAACCCCTTCAATAGAAAACTATTTCTCATTAGTCCCTGAACTTCTATCGCAATTATAATATATGTTGCATTTGGTCCCTGACAGCAATGATCACACTGCCAGCAAGAAATCAACTTGAAGCCCCGGAAAATGTACAAAATTCCCAAGTCAGATATGCTATCAATTTTCCATGCCACACCATTACATGATTAGCTTGTTCATCCCGTAAAAGCTACAGAAATCGAATATCATCATTGTCTTCTTAGTCTGTTATAAGCTATGCCAGTGTTGTGTTCCGTTTTAAATTGAAGCATCGATTTGTCGTGTCATATTTAGGTAAAGTTTACCTGTTTCTACTGGCAAGCTACGGGTCCTCGCTTCCTTCCGGAAACATATCAGGATGTATTGCGGCCCTGTTGTAATGAAGAGTCCTTTGGAGCTTTCGAGCGTCTAGAACTTCGACCTCAATTGAGAAAGAGGAACTAACAGGACGATGATCTGATAGCTTTATTTCAGATCTTCTATAAAAGTGCTGTTTTATACCTATCCCTGACCAAAGTATTCGATCACACCTGCAAGCAATAACACATCGCATAAATACGAGAGTGATCTGACAAACTGATGAGCAATTGGCCTATTTTCCTGGTCTAAATTACTTACCATGCCGGTGATCTCCTTTTCTCCCCTTCTTTTGGGTTTTCACCGACATATCTGTCGGAGTTAATCTCATATTTATAAGTTGGCGGAAAATTTATTGGTCCTTCTTTCCATCCACCAAATGCACATCCATTGCGAAGCTCTTCGATAAGCTACAAGTTTAACAAATAAGATTTGGCTTACCATTACTATGAGATTCCAGTAAATGCACTTAGCATTACTATAAGATTCAAGTATGATGATATTGAAAGCTCACCTGATCGTTGTTGATAAGTTCATTCCACTTCTTTTTTGCAACAAGCTTTCTTATCTGAGAATCCGCCATATTTAGACGGTAATTCAGATCGCCAAACCAGAATATTTGGCTGTTCAAAGCAAAACCAAATACAATTACAATTACGTACAGTTACTATCAAATAGAAATAGCAACTAGAAACAATGCTGACAGTAAAACAACTTGACAGAAAGATGCTTACTCATGGGAAGGAATGGTGCTGGCATGGCTATTTTCAACAATGGAAGAGAAACGAGTACGTCTGATGATTTCATTGACATTAGCATTGCGTTTCTGCTGGTCTCCGTCCTTATGGCCGGAAGTAAGATGAGAGCAAACAAAGCACATGCGTGACTGATAAAGTGACATGCTGACAGATATAGATCCCTGCAAATGCAAACATGTAAGCTCACTTTAGAACCTGAATTCTTACCCGTCTTATTGTACGACAGTCTTAACTACTACGAGTACTAGTCTTATCTATGTTTTTCCTGAATGAACAGAGATATCAAATGGGTTCTCATGGATAAAAAAAAATTATTACCTTGTTTCCCATGTAACCCATCAGTCCAACTCCAACAGGAGAAACCTTCAGATTGCTGATATGTCTCCTCAGCTTCCTTCGAACCCAAACTGTTATATATATCCCAACCATTTGCTTACTCACAACCCTTACATATCTCGGACGGGCATTATACCCTGTGGAATCAGACCCAGCTGATATGTCCTCTGGCAAATCAACCAACAAATCATTTTCTTCTTCTTCTTCGGAAAAATCTTTGGAAGCATCCGAGGCAAAATCAGAAGAATCGCCAGGCATTTCTGATTTTAAGGCAGCTAAATTTCCAAAACTGTGACGAAATCCTTTAAGTCCTCCACCATTGTTAGCTACAATGTTTGGATCAAATACTAGAGGATTTTCCAACCAGGAAAAGCCAACTCTATCAGAGCTACTTAAAGCACGACGCAGCTTCACGCCTGAAGATAAAACTGGGGACAAGTCAGGCCATTCAATCCTTCTATCACTGTCTATTCCATATATCCTCTTAATCAAGGACTTGTTTTCTTCATAATGTCTTCCTTTCTGCTCATGTTTTTCCCAGTTAAGTTCACGATTTAGTTTTGATATCGCCTCGTTGACTGAAGGAACATTAAGTTCAGCCTGAATTTCAAGAGCATCAAGAGTAGAAGTCGCCGTTAATATTGGAGAAAGATGGTCGCTATAGTTTTCGCAACTTGTGTCATGTTCTGAAGTTTTGTTCAGGGTTTTCCTGATTAATGATACCCATTTCGGAATCGGCCTGTTGTCTTCTGCTCCAAAGACATTTCCAGCATTCAAAGGAACAATTTCTTGGAAACTGGTAAGAAATCACAACTTAATATCTTCCATTTCTAGCTACAAATCTAGGTATACAAGATCAATATGACATGCTTATAATACAGTGAGCCTTGTACGAGTGGCCCCACATGTGAGATCGATCAATCACAAATGACAAATCCTTATGTATTTCTCATTTAATTATATGATTAATGAGTTTGTCTTACATGTAAAACTGTCTCATATAAGAGAATCGATATAAACTCTCACAAAAACCTCTCATTTATTTACTACACTTACCATTTAGTTATGAATCAATTATTAATTTACAGTATTTATAATTTACAACAATTAAATACCAACCTCTTTACTGCCATGTCTCTAGCAGATATCAACTAAATTAGCTACTAAAGTCGTATAATAGTGCTCATATCGTGAGTTAAACCTATCACCATACAAACATAAAAAAACTAATCCTTATATGAAACCGTGTCATGATAAGTTCCTAAAACTTTAGTAGACACTTAATTGGCAATGTTTTAGGAAGGTTCTATGTGTATTGTTTATAATTCTTCTTCATTAGACCAGTAAAACCATAGGCTTGTTCCATCTGTACATAGCAAAGCAGTTGATGTAGGTTTCAAAATACATGTTTCAACTTTTACAGTAGAACATTATTTTATGAGAAGACTACTTTAAGATAGAAATCTTACCTATTTCTACTTTTCATCCAACAAACATCCTACATGTGATTCCACTATCTTCATGTTAATCTTTTTTCATGAAAATCTACCCTATTTAATGAGGGACACATCACACTTGCCTCTAAATTTTAAAATTTTCATCTTACCCAACTTGAACATATTCTAATCATCATTTAAAAAGATAGCTTCAAAGCAAGCCAAGTGTCACAAATATTTATTTGACACTTGTTTCATTCTTCACCTTTGGCTACCATTAAATTTTGTTTGAATGTTTTAGTATATATATAGTCTTATGAATTATGATTTCAAATAAGGTTAAATGTTAATCTAATCTAATATTAAACCTTTATTTTCCAGGTGTTGCTTGATATATATACAGCTCCAAATGTTTCAATTTATTGTTTGTTGATGGTCGGTTAGATGTATGTAAGTAACAACATCCTTATGATTTAATTAAATAAGTTTGTTTTTCGGTGACAAATAGTTAATGAAAACGCGGTTTTAACAATTACATCAACCGGTTATGTCACTTATAGTATAAAAAAAGTGAACAATTTAGCAAATTATTTTCCGAATAATGTTTTAAAGGTTTCTTCAACCTATTGCTTTAACGATGGTTTCAAGGACGAATAATAAAAAATGAGATAAATAGTAGTAAATGGTTTAGTAAAAGAGCAAGTTATTACCCAATAATGTAAATATCAGCAGGTTCTTGCATGCAAAGCCAGTCATCTATGTCGAGACCTTCAGAAGGGTGTCTACCAGCAACATTCCATGATGCTATTGTTACTCTGTTTCATAAACAGAAATATATATAAGAAATATGCAAAATCACAACAAAATGTTGCATATATCAATTAAATAACATTTAATTAGATAGCAAACTTACGAGCTGACCTCACATCCTTTGTGTTTATGTACTGTGCCCTTATTGTTTCTGATATCCCTCTCCTATGCCTCAACTGATAACCTCCTCCACAATTACCTACAAAAACCACAACAAAAGTAAGTCTTCTGTAATACGGTTTGACGATGGATAAATTATCGTCATATTAACAAATTAGGTAAAATGTAAAATGGATAATTGTTTTGTTTTGGTTGGGTGGTAACTTTTTTTGTTGTATATTGTAGGGACAAATTAGGTTCAAATTCTATGTGGAACCGAAACATCAATCTTTCTTATATTTTGAATTATAATTTTTTTCCCAAAAAAATTAGTGCATACTCCCTCCATAATTGTATATTTGACGTTTTAGCAATTGTTATTTTTTCCACTTTATTTGACGTTTTACAAGTTTCTAGGCAATAACTATACTTAATTTCACACAACTCATTTATTGAATATACTTTATGTATAATTATTTTTATTAAGAAGCATGTAATTGGTGGGTTAAAGGTGAAAGAGGGAGTATTTAATGTGAATATTAATGAGGGTAATTTATATTATGTAGAACTATTAGCATATCCATTTTGCTTTTACAGTTTTTAAGGTAGTTAATATCCTCTAATTAATACTCTTAATAATTTCTAAACATTTCTTAATATTTGTGCTCGACCTCAAAACGTCATATAAAAAAATTTGGAGGGAGTATTATATTTTATCTGAAAAACTCCTCCCGACCATTGCCTGATCAGCCTGTACTTAGCTTCATCTCAGACGACCGTCTATTTCTCCATATAACTAATTGTCAAACCAATAAATTAACCCAACCAAAACTATAGAATGATTAATAAAATAAAAGTAATTTGTTGTCATTAAAAAATATATATGGCTCACACAAAAAAATGTAGAGTACGTGTTGAATGGGAGGCAGTATTTAATAATTTATTACCTGAAATTCCCTTTGTGGAGGGAGATTCATTCTCATGAGTTACACGATGAGAATGTTCCTGAGAACTGCTCAGTTTGGAATCCCTGGGTGAAAATGGTTGACAAACTTCAAGAAAGAGACAACTTCAGTTAGCAGAGGATTACAAGGAGAAGCAAGCTTATGAAGTTGTCAAGCTAAGATTAAGTCTTACCATCATCTTCACTCTCGGTTTCGGTATCAAAGTCATCCTCACTGAATTCATTCTCCTTGGGCTTGATATTCAGCCATTTCTTCATGACTAAGGAGGGCCAAAAGGCTTGCTGTACAAATAAATTTGTCTTTACATAAGCCACTATCGTCAACAATACAACAATATTACCGCAGTGTCTTAAATAACACGATAACAAAAAGTTTCAATTGCTTGATGTTTCTAATATAGACCCATATCATCAGGTTTAGTATAAAGCAATATCACAAAATTTCAAAGGACCAAAAATGTGAAATTAATTATAATTATAAAATATTTTTTGTTACGGTGAACTTTTATTTGTTGCACCCATATTTATCATGGATAACATTTAGTGGCAGAATTAGTCGCCTCCTGGCTAGCAAGAGCGCTCGCCTCCTGGCTGTGGAGAAAAATAATTTCAAACCGTTATGAACTTTTTTCAAGTTCCCCATATACTATCACCTGTTTACCCCAAGTTGAAATTTTATGCCTTATTAAGTTCAAATCCTAACTCCATCCGTGCTAATGTCTCTCAAATTAAAAATAGAAAGAGGTTGCGTCCAAAAACTCTTCAACGAAAAATCATACTCCTATGTATGAATAGACTGTATACTAGTCCACTCTTTCAAAAGTGAAGAAAGTTTAACGAGTCATTTTGATTTATTCTGAACAATAGCGAATCTTTGACTATATGAAATCAGGAAGATGATTGAAGACATGAGTTAAATCAAACAATACCTCAGAACGTTTTCCGCCTCTGGTTCTCATAATAATTTGTAGAGTTGTTGAAGAAATAGTGATAGAAAAGTTATGTATGGAAGAAGAAAATGTATGTGTGTGATAAATAGAAGAGCAAAGAAAGAAGCAATAACTGTTGAAAGGAAGAAGGATGAGTTTTATATAGAAACCGTTATGGAACATGAGGCTTGCTTAAAAAGTAGCAAGGCTTTATAAGAAGCTGCTTTCTTCGAGGAAGATACACATAACAAACAAGCAGCAACACGACATACTCCCAAGCATTCCCAACTTTAGTGCGCAACACCCATTTTTATTTAAGCTCCAACTTGCACCCTTAACAAAATACTAAATGTTCTTCTCTTCCACATCTTTTTTTTTTTTTTTTTTTTTTTTGTTAATGGGTCAACTGGAATGGTACAATTTTATTCGTGCTTGGGTTAGAGGTTGATCTTGACCACTTGTATAAGAGATGATAATCCCTATTACCTCTCTGTCCCGGTTATTTGTTATCCTTTTTTATTTTAGGGTGTTTCAGTCATTTGTTGTCCTTTCTATTTTAAGAATGAATTTGATGAATAATTTGATCATTCACAATCAATTTATTCCACTTGTTATTTAGTAATTGGCCCCCTCCCCTTTCATTGGTCTTTGTGCCAAAACCAAAGGACAACAAATGACCGAAACGGAGGGAGTATTTATTTTGGTATCATAATTCATAATATTGTGTTTGTTGTGTTTTCAAGTGAAACAAGTCGTTTAATTAGAGTTGTTTCTCTAACACCCGACCCAAACCTTGGACCGGAAGCGAGTACTCAAGATAACTCGTCAGGTTGTGTACTTTATTGTCCATAGATTAATAAGGGTCATGTCTAGCGTATTTTAGTTTCACTTACGCGCATTCTGTAAACCTTTCCAATAAGTCATCCATCTTAAGATTACTCTTCAGTAAGCATGTTTAACTACTGTGAAATTCTTATCATTAGCTACCGGTAAAGAAAGAGCATTTTGTTGATATGAGCAGTACTTTCAATCCTTTTAAACACTAATTATTTAACCTTATCAATGGACCTCTTCAATAGGGTGCCCCACCTAAATAACGTGTTCAATTTCAGATTATTTTAGGGGTGAATTTTCGAATCAGATCAGTTCAAATTTGAGTTGTTTTTGAATGATAGTTTCCGAATTTAGATTGGGTTATTCGAGAACAATGCTTAGGCTCTGCCTGATAAACTAGTTGAAAATGTAGCTATTAACTGAAGGTACCTGAAATCTAAGAAAGTAGTCGAACCCCCAAAAGTAGAAAATAAATAGCTGATGAGGTAAATGATTAAATTTAAAGTTTCAATAGGTCTTGGTATAGACGGGTGGGGCGAACAGACGGGTAAAGACCTCTAATAAAATGGGTAGGGGGGACAAGGTGGGGCACCCCCCATGTGCTTCCCACTTTATGGCAAATGGGTATTTTGTGAGGGGAAATGGTATCCGTCTATACGTATAGACGGATAGTGTCCGTCTATAATGAGAATTTGTGTTAAAGTTTTTGGTTAAAGTAGCTGAAAAAAGTAGTATTTAACATTTGGTACAATGACATAAAAGAAATATGTTTCAAAAACAATAAAACATAAAAGAAATAATTACTCTTAGTAAAAGTGAGAAAAAAAATATGATAAGCTACCTCTTTAAAAAAAAAAAAAAGTAAATTTGAGTAGTTTTTTATCAGGTACCTTAAATTCATTTCAACTAGCTAAAATGTCGCTTACCAAACATTTACAACAAAAAATAGCCGGTTGATCAAATTTTGATCATATAAGCTACTTTTTTCAAATAAAATTACTTATTTGTCATGATAAATAAAGTCTTAGGCTCTGTTTGGCAAAATTACCTGAAAAGGTAGCTGAAAATTGAAAAGTTATCTGAAACCTGAAAAGGTAACTGATAAGGTAGCTGAAAATTAGGAGCTGATAAGGTAATTGATTATATAAAAATGTGTTTGGCAAACTAACTGAAAAGATAGCTGATTTTGGTAAAATGATGTAAAAGAATATGAAAATTATTTAATATTATAGAACAAAGGGGTAAAAAATGGAAAATAAGTCATTTCAGGTACCTGATTTCTCAAATGCTACCTGAGGTAGCATTTCATTTCGGGTACCTTATTTGACCAAATAAGCTACTTGCCAAACACGTGCAAAAAAAATCAGGTAGCTGAAATTTTGGTCAAATAAGCTACCTGAAGTGTCATGCCAAACGGAGCCTTAGGCTGAGGTTTTTCTCCTTTTCCTTTTTTTTTTTTTTTTTTCCTGTTGAAAGGAGCTGAATTGAACTAAACTAAACTGAATGAAGTTAAGTTGAAATAAACTAAACTGAATGGAACTAAACTGAACTGAATTAAACTAGAGTAAGGTCGGTATGTTCTTTCTGGCTTAATTTCAGCCCATTTCAATCAAACTCGGCTCTATTCAGCTTAGGTCAGTTCAATTCAACTCATATTTTTACAAATTAATTCTTACTTTAACTACATCAAGTTTAGATCAGCTCAGCTTAACTCCATTCAGTTCATCTCCTTTTAGCTGGAAAAAACACAGCCTAAGAATTAAATTGAATAAAACTGAGTGTTTGAGCTGAACCGAGCTGAACTAAATTAAATGGATCTAAGTGGAACTGCACTAAACCAAAATAAATTGAATTAAGTCAAAATGAACAAGGCTTAGTAAAATTACAACTTACTTATGATAAGAAATTCAAAGTATTTGCCCTATTATTTATCCAGAGATATTAAGATAATGCTAGTAAAAGAGAAATACTTTTACCTTAGCAATAATTTTTTTTTGTGTGGCTAATACTCCGTACCAAAATTTATCATTTGAACTACTAATCCTATACATAATAAAGGGTAGAATTGAAGGAAAACCCTAGAGGCTAGAGGTGCACTTAATTATAATAAAAAATGAAGTGTTATTTTCAGTGAAGTAAGATTTCAACAATACAAGATCAATTGGGACGCATAGCAACAATAGCTATCAGATATTTGGTGAGATTATTGGTTGGACATACAGTTGTCACTAACAGTATACATAAAGAAAAGTCTCCAACAAAGAAAAATACTTAAAATTTACACCACTTATAAACTTGATCAAACACTTTTAAATTAACAAATATACTTAGGTTGAAATTTATATCATATCGTACTAACAACTAGGTCAAATAAATATTCCAACAGGTATTTTTTAAATTCATTAAAGGGACCCATATTAACTGAAATACTGTTTAATTATCATAGCTAGAATGTATACCACTAATTAATTCATGTTTGTATGGTTTGAGAATCATAGTAGACTTAAATAATGTTAATTTTAGACCAATCCCCTCTTAAATTATCATATAATAATTGATTATTGAAAAAATTAAAGAATACTGGTCCGTCTAGGTCATTTGTTTACGGAAAAGGAGGGCTAATTATTAATGATAATTGAATCAAATTGAAGGTAAATGATCAAATTATTCATAAAAACATTCCCAAAATAAATAAGGTCAATAATTAATTGAGATACCGAAAATAAAATAAGTAAACAAATGATCGGGGGTGTAGGATAATATTTGTGTGTTAAGAGCTAAATTTTGGGCTGACCGACTACGTAATTAAAATAGTTACATGCATGAGTATATAAAATTACAACTTAACACTAGTCGCTAATCAGAGTCCAACGCCTAAACTAAAAAAATGGTTTGGAAGATAAGGTCAATGATACGAATACAGAGGGAAAAAAAAAAAAAAAAAACCACTAACTCTAAATGCAAAAGGCTGTGAAAGCTATAGGAACCACTACGTGGAAAAAAAAATGATTTTTTAATAGGTTTTTTTTTTAAATACAAACTTTTTTAAAAAAAATTATTTTTAAATACCATCTTAAAAAAAAAATTGTCAAATACAACCTTTAATAATTTTTTTGTCAAACACGACTTTTTGGACAGATTTTGACAACTTCCTGACCAATTGCAATAAGGTGATCTTCAGTCTATATTTGAGATAGCAAACGAGGTCGGTTTGAGGCGTTCTTCGACTCGTTGGAAAGTTGGGAGTACAAGCTTTCCAAGGGTACACAGTGGCCAAAGGTGGCCTTATGTGGGGTCGATTGGTGCGTAAAGTAAGGCTGGTAAGAGAAAGGGCTGTAAGTCTAGGTTTACAGCGGGTGGTCAGGGGTTTTTCATGGGTCTTTTAATGGGGTTATAATGTTCTGTTTGGTCTGAAATTTAGTATATAGGTTGAGGGGGAGTGCAAGGTATGTCGTAGTTGTGTTGTTTGTGGTGGTTGTTGGTTGCAAGTGGTGATTCGAGGGTAGTGAATTGCCCACAAAAAAATCCTACTTTAACCTACGTCAACCCTCTGTGACCAACTTTACTTTACACATCAATCTACCCAACATAAGGCCACATTTGACCACCGTGTTGACAATCCCTGGAAAGCTTGTACTCCCACCTTTTCAACGAATTAAGAACACTTCAAACCGACCTCGTTTGCTTTCTCAAATATAGACTGAATGTCACCCCATTACAAGTGTCAAACTCCGGCCAAAATGTCGTGTTTGACATAAAAATAAGATGCTACAATTTTTTTTAAGGTGGTGTTTGGAAATATTTTTTTTAAAGGTTGTTTTTTACAAAAAAAAAAACACTTTAATATTAACACATTCTCGTTTAAAATAGAAGTATTCGTCTTAAGATAAAAATTGATTAAGTATTCATTTTAATCTCAAGACGCATTTGAATTTTAAGACAAATATATCCGTCTTAAAAAGATTAATTGATCGTGATATTATTTTTCTTTTGTGGTAGTATCTTTAAATTGTTTAAAAATAATACAGTCAATTTTACTAAAGCAATCTTCTAAAAGTGATAATGTCAAATCAGCAATTATTATACCTAAATGCTCTTTTAAAACAAAACTAATCACTCTTCCATCCCATTTTTTATTTTCCCATTCAGTTAACAAATTTATCCCCTAATTATTATCCCCATTTTAAATATAATAAGGAAGGCAAATTCCCAATATTACCCCTAGATAATTAAGGCATCTCCCTCTTCATCCCAATAATATATCCCTGTTACCTTTAATTTCATGGGTAGGATTGATATTTCATCATCATTTCTTAAATCATTCCAAAATAGAAAGTGGTACAATAAAAGTGGGATGGAGGGATTATTTCTATTACGAGTATCAATATTCAATATGATTGATTTGTTGATGTGTGACACTTTCCTAACGATCATTTGTTTATCTTTATTTTTGAACAAAAACCTCTTGAAATGGAGGAGATCACGTGCAGTGGTTGTTAGTAGATGACAAGTAGACATAATAAATACTCCCTCCAATTTCATTTATTGTTCTCCTGTCTTTTTGGCATAAAAAATAAGGAAATCAATTTGGACCACACAATACACATGTGTAACACCCCCATACTCCAAGTGCCTTACCAGGACCACTTAAGGCATGGAAGTGCTACCATCTCGGTTACCCGAGGCAATGATAATCAAATGACCATGAAGAAACATAATTTAAATAACAATATAGTTTAAAGTGATTACATGATCAAAACCAAAAGCGTTAAATCAAGTACAAGATTCTCGGACACTCTACTACTAAAACTATCAAAGCTATAAAACATCGTCGGACACAATGGAAGACTTCTAAGCGCCACGTGGTGACTCATCCCGCCTATCCCATACGCGTCATATCATACTCGCTCAATAATCGCTCACCATCCCCGAATGGATCACCACGCGATTTTAAAACATTTAAACGGGTCGATGTACTAATTACACGATACAAACCAACATGAAGCAAATACCAAGCAACTCAATCAACACATCAATCCCGGTCTCCACCATCAATCTCCACACAATCGACGCGCACACTAAAGTGTGTAGCCCTGCCAGAGTACCCATCGCAACAGGTATTCCGCATCGCCAGTGGGGGACCGCAGCCGTTCCCACCTAAGCCCCGCTCATCTCGTCCGAGCGATAAACCTATGTTCCTTAATGTGCACATCCCTTCTGTGGCGGGTTCCACAGAAGGCGAATCAAGGGCGTGAAGCCACTCCCGCAAGTGACTCCACTCGATCGGGGACGCACCCGAAGATCACATACGATTAAACAAAGAATCACAACACAACCTCAACAACCGTCTGAAACATTCAACAATACAATATCACAACCGCCTGAAACAATCAACAATATAATATCACAACCTGTCTAAAACAATCAACAATTACTATCTACAGCACAATCATCACACACATCATGTAACTAATACTGAGTAGGGAAACCCTACCTGAAATAAGTCATCACCAAGATCGTCATAATCAGCTATTCATAATCATTTTTCAATGAAATCACCTCGTATAGACACACAATCATACAATCACAATCTACAACAACAATACTCCTCAAAAACTCCAAATTACCCAATTAGGGTTTTAAAGAAACTCAACGAAACACTACATAAATTATACAAGGAACTTACCCCTGACACGACGATCACAACGGTCTAAAGAATAAGATGATCCGACCAACCAAGCCTTGGGATTTGCCACTAATGCGATGAATGCGAAGAACGTAACTTTCAATCTTCTCTAGAAAGGTTTTAGAAAGATAAAAGTGTTTAAGAAAAGTGATGGAACCTTTTTATATTAATCCCGCATTAGTAACAAAACCCGTCAAAACAAACCCGTAAAACACACTTACTCGATCGAGTAAGGCACCTACTCGATCGAGTGCCCCCTACTCGATCGAGTACCCAACTTACTCGATCGAGTACCCTACAGACAGACTACTGTTTTGCGTCAAAAACTACTTACTCGACAGAGTAAGCCCCACTCAATAGAGTACCCAAAGACTCGTAAAACCGTAGTATTACAACATGACCCCACATCAAATTGAGTTTGGACCACACAAAGTTATCTAAAAAGGGAAAGAGGGAACAATAAGAAAAATGGATGGAAAGGAAAAGAGGAACAATAAATGAAATTGGAGGGAGTATCTATGATCAAATTACCCCAAAAAAGCTTACCTAATATATAAAGCTAAACAAATAAATAAGATACTTTAATATGAAAATAGTTAAACAAATAATCGAAACGGGGTACAAATTATGTCCTCTTAACAATTTACTCAGATTACCCATTTTGCACAAATTCTCATTATAGACTGGAGATATCCGTCTATATTTTAGAAACAGTCAAATATCCATTCACTTTAAGTATAAGATACCTTAAGTGAGACTAAGGCCCTGTTTTTCGACTTTTTAGCCGAATCGAATCGAATCGAATCGAATGGAGCTGAATCGAAGCTGAATCAATCAATCGAATGAATCGAATGAATGAAGTGAATGAATCAATGAATAGAGTGAAATGATGAATCGAATCGAATAAAGTCAATTGAGTGAATCAATAAAATAATCATATTAATATTAATAATATTAATAATAATAATATTTAATATTATTGTTATTATCAACTATAATAATACTAATATTCATAGTGTAATACTATTTATACTAATACTAAAATTTTTAAGAAAAAAATTATAATATTATATATGAATAATCATAAATTATAATAATGAAAAAATAGTAATTTTTTACTAATAATATTCTTAATAACAATAATAAATAATAATGTCAATATTAATAATGATATTAGTAAAAATAGTTGTTTCGAATAAAAACACTCAAGTAAGAGTTGCTCGAATCCGGGTCGGGTCAACGCGCTCCTCTCAACGATGGCACCTCGAACCTATGCTTGCTCTCTCCGGATGGATCTTACGCGTAACAAATAGGGCCTCCAAGGGTTCGCAATAGGTCCTTCTCTGATGCCTTACGGTACTGGTGGGTAGTTGAGACCTTGCTTGAAGCAAAGGTTTCCATGCCCTCTCATAGTAGCTCGAGTAATCTTACTTCTAGAGAGAAGAAGTTGTTGGTGAGAAGTATTTTACCATTGATTGGTCAATAATGAGGTATTTATAGGTTTCTATGTGTACCTCGAATGATGGCTTGGAAAGCATGGTTACCATATTCGCTATGAATACACCTTACCGATTCGCGATTCGCTTATAGAAAATGTGTTATATGTATTTTCAGTAATCAATTTGATAGAATTTGTGGGAATTATCTGTATGCTCCCTTTAATTATAAGGATTATAACGAATTTATTATGATGATAACTAGTCATAAAAGAAAATTACATAAACAAAATTGAAGAGGATGAAGAATCAACCTTCGGTCCTAGCAAATTCGGCCTAAGAAAAATATCGCAATGATATTCGCCTATTAGTTGCACCCAAGATGCTCCGAGAAATGCCCCTCAAATTGCTAGAATGAGATCCCCAATTTTCTGTAAATATTAGGGTTTTGTGTGTGTGATTTTTGATGAGAGAAATGATGGAAAAATTAGGTTAAGAAAATAATCTCCCTACTCTCTTATTATAACCGAAATAAGAGAAGTCAAGGGGAGATATTTTCTCTCCTTAATTTCGGAAATACCAACCGAAATAATAGAAGTATATTCTTCTTATTTTCGGTTTATCCACCTACCAAAATGATGAGGTTAAATCTCCTTATTTTGGTAGTTTACAAAAAATGTATATAAAGTGTATAATTAAATTGTCATTTATTTTATTCCGTATTATGACAATATTGTATAATATATACTTTAACTATAAATATCGCATATTTATAATTAGCTAATAAAATATAACCGATTATATTTAATTACGAATTAACATCTTAATTCGTTTTAGCTAACATTATATACATTAATTAAATATAACATATTATATTCAATTTACGAATTGACAGTTAATTCGTCTCAGCTAATATTATTTAATCGGCATTAAATATCGTCTCATCAACACATTGACTAACTGTTTAGTCAAATACTTGGACTAACCTTTTAGTCAGGCATCAATGTGATTATATTTTCATACAATCACATCTCTCAAACACATCCTTTAGGTGTGACTTTTAGGGACCAGTTGATCACCGCCATCAGTATGATAATAACGTCAAACTTTCTAGCAAGCCAACCGTTATTAGGTAATCGTTAATCAACTGATGAAATACGAAGTATACCCTTGTGAACCTATAAGAGATTTATAAATTTTATCACACTAATTGTGGAGGACACAAGCTCCAACAAACTCCCACTTGTCCTCACAAGTGTATATGCGATAACCGATTCTCATATCCTAAAATTTCTCCCACTCAATGTAAAACAATTTGCAAAATCTGTATTCACAAAGGTCGTATTTTACAAGTGATCTGTATCAAGAGTGGTTTCCCCGACTAGAGAGTAACTTAACTGATAAACGAATCTTCATTCGAGCATGGCCATGCATTTCAGTTACAACTCCTCGAGTGGCCATGAGAAATAACTATACCTGATGAAGGTTGGATATTTTCTTCAACTCGAATCCTGCAGATATAAGCACAGTATGAAATGACCCAGAAAAAATCTACTTAGTCTCCTGTTACGGCAGACCATGAGAAAGAAACCAAAGTCACCCAAAAACTGCCTTAATCTCAAGAGACAGTCGATAGTCAAAAGAATCGACTCTAGGAACACTATGGACGTCCAATCCACGACCTGGCACCGAATGTTTTTAAACATTTAGGACTCCATTACGTTGTCACAAAAAAAATTGTCCTACGAGGTATCATTATAACCCGTATTTGTGATCGATCAGTCAACAGTTTGACTTATGGCTCGTTGAACCCACCATCAATCGACTGCACAATATAATAGCCAGAGTTATCAGCTCATATGGGCGATTACGGACCAAAACAAATATAATGTAATTGATTCACTTTGTGGCGTTCAATGTTGTCAGTACAATCCACATGAAAAACAAAATATTATATAAAAACGATGAAGTTATAAATAGTATATGAAAAAGATAATGTATCGAATCCATAATCAACTACTACAACTCAGGAACACGTTTAATTCCCATGGAAATAACGTGCCTTTCATGCTTATCATAATTCAACGGTTTAGTGAGAGGATCCGCGATGTTATCATCCGAAGCTATCTTGTCAATCACTATCTCCTCTTGCTCCACATAATCACGGATCAGGTGAGCCTTCCGATGTACATGTCTAGACTTGTTGCTAGACTTAGGCTCCTTAGCCTGGAAGATGGCACCTCTATTGTCACAATAGATGGTGATCGGGCCATTCGAACTAGGAACTATCGTAAGTCCTTGTAAGAATTGACGCATCCATATAGCTTCCTTTGCTGCTTCCGAAGCGGCATAGTACTCGGATTCAGTTGTAGAATCTGCTACAACACTCTGTTTTGAACTCTTGCAGCTGACCGCAGCACCATTAAGAGTAAAGACGAACCCGGACTGAGATTTTGAATCATCTCGATCCGTTTGGAAACTAGCATCTGCGTAACCGATTGCGCATAGCTTAGTATCTCCTCCACAAGTCAATACCCAATCCTTAGTCCTCCGTAGGTACTTGAGGATGTTTTTAACAGCTATCCAGTGTGTTTCACTTGGATTGCCTTGGTACCGACTCGTCATACTCAATGCATATGCCACGTCTGGATGTGTGCATATCATGGCATACATGATTGATCCTATTGCAGATACATAAGGAACACGACTCATGCGCTCAATCCCTTCAGGCGTCGTGGGTGACTGAGACTTAATCAACTGCATCCCAGACGTCATTGGAAGGTTCCCCTTCTTGGAGTTGGTCATGCTGAACCTATCAAGAATCTTATCCAAATAAGACTCCTGACTCAATGATAACGTCCGTCGTGATCTATCTCGGTAGATACGGATTCCCAAAATGCGTTGTGCCTCACCCAGATCTTTCATCTGGAAATGGTTCTTCAACCATCCTTTAACCGAAGATAAGAGAGGAATGTCATTCCCAATCAAGAGTATGTCATCGACATACAATATCAAGAAAACAATCTTGCTCCCACTCGACTTGATATATAAGCATGGTTCCTCGACCGATCGAGTGAAACCATACTCTTTTATCACCTAGTCGAAACGATGATTCCAACTCCGAGAAGCTTGTTTAAGTCCATAAACGGAACGCTTAAGCTTGCACACTTTCTTAGGATTTTCAGAATCTATGAAACCTTCAGGTTGCACCATGTACAACTCTTCCTCCAAATAACCGTTTAAGAAGGCGATTTTTACATCCATTTGCCAAATTTCATAGTCATGAAAAGCGGCAATCGCTAAGATTATCCGAATGGAACGTAGCATGACTACAGGTGCAAAAATTTCATCATAATGCAATCCGTGCACTTGAGTGAAATCTTTTGCCACTAGTCGTGCCTTATAGGTATCTGGTTGCGCGTCTACAAAATGCTTTATCTTGTAAAGCCATTTGCACTGTAGAGGTTTTACCTTATTAGGTAAATCAACTAGATCCCATACGTTATTCTCATACATGGAGTCCATCTCGGATTGAATGGCTTCAAGCCATAGCTTTGAGTCGGAACAGGCCATAACACCTTTATAGGTAGCGGGTTCATTACTCTCTAGGAGTAAAATGTCATTCTCCTCGACCATACCAATGTATCTGTCTGGAGGATTAGAAACTCTACCCGACCTCCTAGGTTCCTGAGGAATATTACCGTATCATCAGTTGAATGAACAACTTCCTCCATCCGTTCCTCGGTTGTTGGTTCCGGAATCTCCGACAGCTCGAAGGTTCTATTACTTATCTTGTTCTCGAGAAATTCTTTCTCTAAGAACGTCGCACTAGCCGCAACAAAAACTCGATGTTCGGTAGGCGAATAGAAGTAATGACCAAACATTCCTTTTGGATAACCAATAAAGTATGTCTTGACCGATCGCGGGCCGAGCTTATCCTCGTGTCTCAACTTGACATAAGCCTCGCAGCCCCAAACCCGAATAAAGGACAAGTTGGGGACCGTTCCCCTCCACATTTCATATGGAGTCTTGTCGACAGCTTTAGTCGGACTTCGGTTAAGTATAAGAGCGGTGACAAAAGAGCAAAACCCCATAATGAATCGGTACTACCGTGTGACTCATCATGGATCGAACCATATCAAGTAATGTTCGATTTCTCCGTTCGGACACACCATTTAATTGAGGTGTTCCAGGTGGAGTTAACTGTAAAACGATTCCACAGTCTTTAAGGTGTTGATCAAACTCATTTGAAAGATATTCGCCACCCCGATCTGAACGGAGTCCTTTGACCTTTCTATCCAGTTGGTTCTCAACCTTGTTCTGGTATTCCTTGAATTTCTCAAAGGACTCACTTTTATGCTTCATCAAGTAGACATATCCGTATCTACTCAAATCGTCCGTGAAAGTGATAAAATATCTATAGCCATCTCTAGCGGTAATTGACATAGGTCCACAAATATCAGTATGTAAAAGTCCTAATAGGTCACTAGCGCGCATTCCAACACCTTTGAAGGAAATTCAAGTCATTTTGCCAATGAGACATGATTCACACGTGCCACATGTAGAAAAATCGAATGCGGGAATAGTCCCATTATCGACGAGTTTCTTTACACGTTTTTCATTTATGTGTCCCATTCGACAATGCCATAGATAGGTTTAATCTTTGTCACCAACCTTTAATTTCTTATTATTCACGTGTAATATTTCCGAGGTTTGATCTAAGATGTAAATTCCATTCATGGAAACTGCTTTGCCATAAATCATTTCATTGAAAGAGAAAATACAGCTATTATCCTTTATTAAAAATGAAAAACCGTCCTTATCAAGTACGGAAACAGAAATAATGTTCTTAGACAAACTGGGTACATAGTAACAGTTATATAAAAATAACTCAAAACCACTAGGGAGTTGGATTACGTATGTTCCCTTCGAGACTGCAGCAACTCTAGCTCCATTCCCGACTCGCAGGTCCACATCACCCTTTCCGAGAGGTGTGATGTTTCTTAGGCCCTGCAAATGATTACACAGATGAGAACCACAACCAGTATTTAGTACTCAAGTTCCGAAACTTGCATGGTTAATCTCAATCATATGAATATAAGATGACATACCAACAGGAGTGACGCGGCCTGCTTTTATGTCCTCACGGTATACGGGACAGTTCTTCCTCCAATGTCCAGTCTTGTGACAATGGTGTCACTCAATGTCACCGCCCTTGCTCATTGCCTTGCCCTGTGAGCCACTAGTCTCACAAGGCCCACTCTTACCGTTTCCTGGCTTCTTGAACTTCGGCTTACCTACAGTTAGGTCGCCTGGAGCTTTGCCCTTACCTTTATTCTTGTTGGAAATCGTGAGAACATCCTGCTTCATGCTCCCACTCAATTTCATATCCTTCTCGGTCTGTACGAGAAGTGAGTGTAGCTCATGAGGACTTTTCTTTAAGTCATTCATGTAGTAGTTCGCCCTAAAAAGGGCAAAACCATCATGAAGAGAATGAAGCATTCGATCAATGACTATGCTCTCACTGATTTTGCAATCAAGTGCCTCCAATTTCTCGACATTCTCAATCATGTTAAGAATGTGTGGGCTAACTAGTTGGCCCTTTTGGAGTTTCGCATCAAAGAAGCGATATATATGCTCATAAGTAACGATTCTCGGTGCTTTTGAGAACTCGTTAATGAGCGTGGTGATAATCTTGTTTGCCCTTGGCAATGAAGCGTCTCTGCAAATTGGTTTCCATTGCAAAGATGAGTACGTTCTTTATCGCACCCGCTTCCATGACGAAATCACTATAAGCAAGTGACTCGTTAACTCCTGCATTGGGGCCTGGGTTTACCGGTATTGGCTCAGTTAAGTACTTGAGCTTACCGTCAGCAATGGCAGCATTCCGTAGTGCTGCCTCCCAGTCCGCAAAGTTGGACCCATCATTCTTCAGTCGTGTGAACTGATTCATGTTGTCCATAAAAACTTTAAGCCAGGACTCGCGTCCAAGTGTGGCACTCGGCATTGGGATTTCGTTATTTCCAGCCATTTGTTGTAACAGTATTATCAAAATAAACGTATTCTAAACTGCGAAAAGAAGAATAAAAATAATAAGCATATGTATCGTTTTGATTTTAAGTCTTAATGCAAAACTGTTATAAGCGAAGACTCAAGCATTTATAGAATTGACCTCCCTCAAGAATTATATAAATGATTCCAAGACTCAATTATCTGTAAATTGATAAGCCAACCTTTTATCTAATTCTACTGTTATAATTCTTGGTCGATAAATTTATGTAAATTCTATCTTTAGTCCATCATAATCACGAGAAACTCTTCGGACTATAATGTTGAGATAAACTAAGTCAACACAAACTACTTACCCAACGTAGAAGGGGTCATATTATGCCTACCGACGAAGAAGGGATTCATAGTTGTTTGCCCTTATAAAGACTAGTCTCAATTTCCGTTTTAGAGGAAGATCCCATCGACTTTATTTTAATTCATTTTAAGTGAACTAATATCTAGCATGCGTGAATGAATAAACTAAGGTGATGGCTTAATAAATATGTGACATCTGTATGTCCATGAAAACTAACATTCATTCTATATGAGTCGATTTTCATACATTATAGTAGGTGGTTTGGTTTTAGGCGGAATATGATGCATAAACTATCATGTGAATAAAAAGCAATAGGAACGAAAACGTAAAAACAATAAAAAGTCCTAGTGTGGCCTATCTACCAAAATGAACATTAAATACAACTTTGGAATCCATCCTTGGACCCGAGAAGCTTGTCTTGATGTTTCATCTTGATCCATGTAGCAGTGAGCTCCAATCTCCATCTCTAGTCTTCTTTAAAATTACAATTTAAATTACATAATAAACCTATTTACATTCTAATTTAAAAACCATAATACTTAAAGAAAATAAAAGGAGATTCGAGATCTCAAATTACATAAAAATTATGTTTCCTTCATTACGAAAACATAATTAACTAAGGCCACACTAGGTATTACAAATTACAACCGATTGCAAAAAAAAAAAAAACGTAAATAAATCCATTCAACGACTCATTCAACAAAAAAAAAAATACATCAACTAAATAAATTAAACATGCAAGACATAATTCCTTAATTATGTAGATTAATTTTACCCAAACCACCTATTTAAATGATCGAATTAAGTGACAATTCCTCAATTACTCACATTAATTTCAATCTTAATTCATATTAAACTTGTAATATGAATTTAATCCATCAATATTTTAAACTTCTTTAAAATAATTAGGTATCTTAAATTGTGAACTTCTTCACAACAATTAATCATACATTATTGATTTAATGTATAATCAATATTGGCCAAAACAAAAACAAGAGAAACCTCTCTTTTTTTTTTAAAATTGTCTCGGCAAAAGCAAAAAAAAAAAACAAAACAATTTTTTTTTTTAAACTCTCGGTAATTCCTCAATAACCGAAACAAAAAAAAACAGAATTTTTTTTTCCAGCCCTCGGCATTAGCCAAAGAAAAACCCTAAAACCTTTTTTTTCCTTTCGGCAAAATGCCCTAACAACAACAAAAAACAGTTTTTTTTTTTATTGTACTCGGCTGAATCAAAAACAAAACAGCCCAAAATTTTTTAAGATGAACAAAATCGTTTATAGTTGCTATTAGAATAAGATTAGCATATTAATTAATGAAACATGATCAACCGTATATGCCAAAAACTATATAGCAAAAACAATTTTAACATCATCAACAAGACGATTTCCATTTACATTTTAACTTAATCTTTCATTAAATCAAACATCTACCAATTCTTCATATAATCATTTTAACTGATTAAAACAACAATAGGAAAAATCTAAATGGAAATAAATCACCAAAAAAAAAAAAAAGCAATCGGCAAAAAAAATAAACCCTACGGCCCAAAATTTTTTTGATAGCCGAAACCTCCTTTTTTTTTTCTCGAAAATTTGTTTAAATCAATTATGATAATCATCAAAATAATTTCGTGGTCTTGGCTCTGATACCACTTGTGGGAATTATCTGTATGCTTCCCTTTAATTATAAGGATTATAACGAATTTATTATGATGATAACTAGTCATAAAAGAAAATTACATAAACAAAATTGAAGAGGATGAAGAATCAACCTTCGGTCCTAGCAAATTCGGCCTAAGAACAATATCGCAATGATATTTGCCTATTAGTTGCACCCAAGATGCTCCGAGAAATGCCCCTCAAATTGCTAGAATGAGATCCCCAATTTTCTGTAAATATTAGGGTTTTGTGTGTGTGATTTTTGATGAGAGAAATGATGGAAAAATTAGGTTAAGAAAATAATCTCCCTACCCTCTTATTATAACCGAAATAAGAGAAGTCAAGGGGAGATATTTTCTCTCCTTAATTTCGGAAATACCAACCGAAATAATAGAAGTATATTCTTCTTATTTTCGGTTTATCCACCTACCAAAATGATGAGATTAAATCTCCTTATTTTGGTAGTTTACAAAAAATGTATATAAAGTGTATAATTAAATTGTCATTTATTTTATTCTGTATTATGACAATATCGTATAATATATACTTTAACTATAAATATCGCATATTTATAATTATTTAATTAAACATAACCGATTACATTTAATTACGAATTAACATCTTAATTCGTTTTAGCTAACATTATATATATTAATTAAATATAACATATTATATTCAATTTACGAATTGACAGTTAATTCGTCTCAGCTAATATTATTTAATCGACATTAAATAATCGTCTTATCAACACATTGACTAACTGTTTAGTCAAATAATTGGACTAACCTTTTAGTCAGGCATCAATGTGATTATATTTTCATACAATCACATCTCTAAAACACATCCTTTAGGTGTGACTTTTAGGGACCAGTTGATCACCGCCATAAGTATGATAATAACGTCAAACTTTCTAGCAAGCCAACCGTTATTAGGTAATCGTTAATCAACTGATGAAATACGAAGTATACCCTTGTGAACCTATAAGAGATTTATAAATGTTATCACACTAATTGTGGAGGACACAAGCTCCAACAGAATTCGCTTTTAACGATTCGTGATTCGTAGGGTATCAAGCGAATCCGTAACCATGTTTGCAAGCGTGTTGACTTGTATGACCCCGTATTGGCTATTGGGTCATGTCGGTTGAGCGTGCCCAAGCGTATTGGCTGTCCGGCTTGCTCTGATGATGTTTTTGGGGACCACGCTGTTTCTTGTACTAGTACTGTGGGCGTTAAACATCGGCATAACCTTTGTCCGGGACACTCTTTTCGACATCTGCTATAGATCTGGTATTACTGTGGGAAAGGAAGTTGATATCGGTTTGGTTGATGGACATGGTGGCTCTCTTCGTCCTGCGGATTTATTGCTTTATTCTTGGGACAGGGGGCGTGATGTGTGCGTTGACTTGACAGGTTCTTCTCCTTTGACTCGAGGAGGCGGGATGACGGATTTTGTGCCTGGCCGGGTTGTCGCTAATCTTCGCTCGGCGAAAGTGTGCTAAGTATGGGGATTTGTGCGCGGTAGCGGGTTATGGTTTCCTTCCTTTCTCTTTCTCTTCACTTGGGAGCGAGTTCGGATCTTTGTTGCCTTGCTCAAGCGGATCCAGAAATTCTCGGTATCTCAGGATGCGGGGTCTCGGGTGGCCGTTTACATTTTTACTAGACTTAGCTTTGCTATTGCTAAGGGTGTGGGAGACCAGATTGTTTCTCGGCTCCCCACCAATTTCATGTAAACTTTTATTTTTATTTTAATGAAAGTTGCGCGCATCCTTATAATAATAATAAAAAATAATAATATTAACATTAATAACATTATTATTCACAACAACAACAACAACAACAGTAAAATTAATAACATTATTATTCATTTTAATAATAATAATAGTAATTATAATAAATAAATTATTAATAACATTTTTATTAACAATATTATTAAATATAATAATAATAATAATAATAACAATAATAATAATAATAAAGAATAATAATATTAAAAAAATAGTATTATTGATAACAAAATTAATAACAACTATTAAATTTAAGATGAGTAAAGCTGAAATGAGATGAACTTAATGGAGCTGAACTAAACTAAACTAAACTGAAATAAATGGAGCGAAATTTGAGTGAATCGAATGAATGAATCGAATGAAGTGGAATGAAAATGAATGAAGCCGAATCGAACTGAATCGAATGAAGTGAAGCTGAATCGAATAATAGAAATTTGAATCTGAAATGAAAGTGAAAATAAGCTAGAAAGAACATGGCCTAATTGTCCATTTAATAATACGTCTATCCAATGAGGTAAAGATAACTTGGGTATTTTGTACACGTGAAAGGCAAAAAAAAAAGAGAGAGAGAGAGAGAAAAAAAAAATTAACGGGTGTGAACAAGGGATAACGGAGTAGAGAAAGTGGGGCTTGTGCACCATATGTGGCGGTGGGATCCAGCCGAATTTAAATTAACCTCAAGTCAGCCATGCAAATGTAGAAAATTCTCGTACTTCCTTCTTATGCTAATTCTTCTACCATATGGTAGGTTGTTAGGATGTAAATTCATGTTTCACATTGATAGAATAAAGATGAAAGATTATCTTTATAAGCAGGGGCGAATTCAGGAATTAAAAATACGGAAAATTCACGTGGTAATCTTGAACTTTGTCATTTTGCATGTGGTACCCAACTTTTTAAGTTTGTGCACAAAGCATTCTTGAGGTTTGATTTTCAAGCATGACGTGTTCTTTTTATCATTCTTAAAATTTTAAATTGAGCATAAATTATAGATCAGAAATCGAATTTTGGCAATTCTTTTTTTCAAATTGATTAACTTTTCGAGATCTATAATTTGACAAAACGGAAATGGTTATTCGGAAATTTAAGACCGAAGTTATGGTTGATTTGAGGTTTTCGTACAAAAAGAAACTCGACAAAACGTCAGTCGACATTTGTTTCCCCTCAAATCATAAAGTATGACGAGATAATCATTTTAGAACAAAAATTGGCCGATTCTGAATTCGGTCTAGGAGTTATGCTCAATTGAATTTTTTACACGAAAAAAAAGGGTATGCTATGCATGAAAATCAAATATAAAAGGTATTATGTACATAAACTTAAAATATTGGGTACCATATGTAAAGTGACAAAGTTCGTGAGTACCACGTGAATTATCCTTTAAAAATATATTGGGCTAGTTCGAAGTTAGTGATCGTTAGTCATGTGAAGTCGTATGGTTGTGCATACGTTTACTGTAATGCTGGGGCTTCTAAAATGGCGAGGCCATACTTTTTAGAATGAATACAATATTTAGATTATAAAAATATGTAGAGGAAATTTACAAAATACATATTTGTAAGTAAGCATTTTTCAATGCATATTTCTAGTAATTATTTAGTAATTAAATTAACAATCATCTTGACCTACGATCCCTTCATTTTAATAGATTCTTTTTTTAAAGTTCTCAAATGACGGATAATCTAAATTTCTTTAGAATTTACCTTAATGATACAAGTATTTATCATTAAATTTTTTTAGAAAGACTAAATTATTATGGATTATCCTAATTGCCTTGCAATCTAAAAATTACAAGCGAAAAAATTTGATACAAAAATTATAGAGTAAGACGGTCTCATAGGATAAGATCGTCTCATACATAACTACTTGAGTATTTAATTAAGGAGCAACCAACAATTGCCAATATAATGAACACTTAATGCATCAACTAATATATTAAATACATGAACCTTTAAAAAAAAAACGATAATTTGTTAGTATAAAGCTTTGGAAAAAAACAAAAAGTGGAGTACATACATAAAGGTTTTACCAAAAAAAAAGAGTCAAAAATGTTGTGCTCCTTTGCAAGGCCATGGGTTTTGAACCTGCGTTGTCAGGCATTGTTGATGACTTTCATTTATTATACTTTAACCAGCCGAACTACTTTGCTTTGATGAACATATTTAGTGATATCTTAAATTTTATCTCTTAAAATTGGTTGGGCTATAGCTCATATAGCCCACTAGCTGGACCCGTCCCTGTTTATAAGTATCTATAAAATATAATAGTACGAGGTCTTTTGGGAAGAAGTAAGCCTAATAGTAAATCCGTGAGGGCTTGGCCCAAAACGGACAATATCGTACTATTATGGACAGTGGACACTGGCGCAGCAGATGCCTAACACGGAATATTCACGCTTCCGCACAATAAGTGGAATCAGAGCCCAACGTACGATTTGGGCTAGACACAGAGATTCATCAGGCCAAGACTTGAGCTAGACGTACACTATAAGGCGTGAAACTCCTATAGCTCGAGGGAGAGCTAATATGATCGCAAGAAGCGACATGTTCTCACAGCGTTGAGACAAGGTCGTCTAACAGAAGATCGTCAGCGACCCGGCGAGGTGACCTGACACTTAATGGAGGCAAAAAAAGCGGTTCATGCTAAATCCGAAGGCGGTCCGATGTGGCAATGCTGAGGCAGTGGATTCGGACCCGGTCCAGGGTATATTGGATGCAGAGGAGTTTGGTAAGCAAGTGTAGCACAAGCCCCGTGAGACACATGGTGTGTCGTTTAAGGGCCGACCAACAGAAGATCGTCAGCGACCCGGCGAGGTGAGCTGAGGCTTAATGGAGGCAACAAAAGCGGTTCATGGTAAGTCCGAAGGCGGTCCGGTGTGGTGTGCTGAGGCAGTGGATTCGGACCCAGTCCAGGGTATATTGGATGCAGAGGAGTTTGGTACGCAAGTGTAGCACAAGCCCCGTGAGACACATGATGTGTCGTTTAAGGGAAGGTTATCAAGACTTGGTGATGCGAGTGTCAAAAAGTTGGTGTATGGTGTGGGGAGTTCTCCATGAAGGTCAAGGTCTGAGTCAAGATGATGGGTCTTTCGTTTGAGGGTAGGATTGTTAGGGTGCAAATCCATGTCCCACATCGGTAGAATAAAGATGGAAGATCATCTTTATAAGTATCTACAAAATAAAATAGTACAAGGCCATTTGGGAAGGATCCCAATAGTAAATTCGTGAGGGCTTGGCCCAAAGCGGACAATATCGTACTATTATGGTCAGTGGACACTGGCGCAACAGAGGCCCAACACGGGATATTCACGCTTAACATAGTGTTTGGCGCAAACGAGAAATTTAGGTTATTTTTTCCTTTATTTGTAACACCCCCATACTCCAAGTGCCTTACCAGGACCACTTAAGGCATGGAAGTGCTACCATCTCGGTTACCCGAGGCAATGATAATCATAAGACAATAAAGAAACATATTTAAATAGTAAATAACGTTTAATGTGATTACATGCCAAAAACCAAAAGCGATAAAGAGGTACAAGTTCTCCAAAACTGTCTACTATCAAAAGACTATAAAACTATCAAACACAGCGGAAGACTTCTAAACTGCATCGTGGTGACTCCTCCCAGTTATCCCATACGCATCAGCTCATACATGCTCAATAACTGCTCACCACCCCCGAATGGATCACCACAGTTTTATAAAATATTTAAACGGGGTCAGTACTAATTACACAAAAACAAAGCGACAATGAAACAAGTATATAAACAGTTCAAACAGCTCAACACAATCCCCAGTCTCTATCTCCAATCTCCACACAACTGACTACACACTAAAGTGTGTAGCCACATGAGTACCCATCGCAACAGGTTACTCCTCGCCGCCGATGGGGGACCGCAGCCGTTCCCACCTAAGCCCCGCTCATCTCCATCGAGCGTTAAACCCATGTTCATTAATGGGCACATCCCTCCTATGGCGGGTTCCACAGGAGGCGAATCAAGGGCGTGCGTGAAGCCACTCCCGCAAGTGACCCCACTCAGCCAGGGACGCACGCCCAAGAACACAGACAGATAAACAATAACCATAACACCAAAACCAACAACCGTTTGAATCAATCAACAATATACAATCACTGGCAAAATCGAATCAATCAACAATATACAATCACAACCAAATCGAATCAATCAACAATCACTATCTACAAGACAATCACCACACATATCATGTAACTAATCGAGTAGGGAAAACCCTACGGAATGCAACACCAACGCAGACGATCTAGCAATTTGTCTCAAAATCATTCTTCTACGAATCCTCCTCCTATTCACATAATCATACAATCACTACTAACACCACAAATCATACAAATCCCCAATTCCCAAAATTAGGGTTTAAACAAAGTCAACCAAATGCTATAAAAATGGTACGTGGATCTTACCCTTGACGCAAGGATCACTATGATGCAAAGAACAACGAAATCCTACCTCTCTAGCTCCGGGATTTGCCAATAATGCGAATGGAGAGAACGACGTAGTTTGCAATCTCTTTTTGAGTGTATTAGGTTTCTAAAAGTGTTTATGAAAGATAACGGCGTATTATATATATATTAATTCGCATTATTAACAAAACCCGTCAAACTATTACCCGATAACCAACTTACTCGATCGAGTAAGTAACATACTCGATCGAGTGCCAAGGCTACTCGATCGAGTACCCTACAGACAGAACACTGTTTCGTTTACCAAAACATATCTACTCGACAGAGTAAGCCCCACTCGATAGAGTACCCAAAGACTCATAAAACCGTAGTATTACATTATTAATCTGTCTCAATAGTACAACGCGTCAAGATCATTCCATTTGTGCATATAAGACAAATACGTTGTTTTTTTCTTATGTATTCTGCTTTTGTTTTATTCTATTTACTCGACCGGACTTAAGCTTAAATCTGATATACCCATCTTAAATAAGAATTAATGTTCTCTGAAATGAAGTTTTCAGCCATCATCATCATTTACGGCTAAAGACGATAGTTAGTGGTAAAGGTGGGGATCGGGTTAGAGTCATTTATGATGGGACGAGTTTTGCCGAGTTATTATAGGATCACGAGTCGACTCATTTTAGGTCTTGTCATTGCCAAGTCAAGTCGAGTCCATCACGGAGTCCAAGTCAAGTGGCCTCCTGTTGGAGCATTATCGGATTAAAGATCATCTTAAATCGATTATAATCCGGGTCAAAATAAGACAAAGGGGGTTATACTCGATTATTAATTTATCCTTGAATAGTCAAGTCGAATACTATTCGTCAAAAAATTAGGTTATATTAAATCGAATCCTACTCAATTCATATAAGATCCTTGAAGTCAAATCATCATTTGCCAACTCTAATTAACGGCCACCGTGTGTTGAGTGTACGTCTGGTGTACATGAAAGCGATAAAGTTATAATGTTACGTTTTACATGTCCATAAGCAAAAAGCGATGAACTGAAAGGAGCATCATTGAGGTTGATGTGGCTGGATAAATTCAGGATTATCAAGGTCTCTATTACTCCACATGTTTAGTTTTGACATGATTAATCATGCTACCTTGTAGATTTGTAGTGGTGTAATTATATAATTTAGAATAAGAAATATTTCCCATGTTTCAATTATTTGTTGCCTTATTTTATTTGTTGATGTCTTAGTTAATTGTTATTCTTTTTATTTCAGGATTGTATTTGATTAACAATTTGATCATTCACACTTAATTTGGCCCATTTATCATCTTATAATTGGTCATCTTTTCTTTCTGGTTTTTTTGCCAAAACCAAAGAAAAATAATTGACCGAAACGGAGGGAGTTGTAAACTTAAAAAAAAAACAAGGACTACAAAATATCTCCGCCTTTAGAATCAGTATTTTAAGCACTTCATTAGTAATCACGCTACCTTGGAGTATGGTTAGTCTCCTTTGTTCTTCAATTGTAGAGAGATTAGTGAAATGACTAAGGGAGTGGATGTTAGTTACCTCTTCTTGTAATACCCCATATATTTTATATTAATTTATTATTTTTATTTAATGAGCGATTAGGCGATGCATATAATTTATTATATATATGTTTATGAGTCGGGAATGAGTGAAATCCATCATAAACTCGTTGAACGAGTGAGAGGCCAAGTGTGTATAGGGGGGTAGGGCTTGACCGAGTTAGTGAGCTTGCTAGGGATTTACTTAAGTTGTTTTAAGTTGCTCGGATATATAAACAACATTTTACACTACCTCATAACCTTTTTCACATTCTAAACAAAAGAAAAAGAGAGAAAACCTAGAGAAGAGAAAGAGGAGAACACCGAAGGGGAAAGGGAGGCGACAACGAGCTAGGGCACGGTTTTCTAACTCGATTCTTACCAATTTTTCATCCTGCGATCGTAGGTATAACCTTATTGATTTTCTAATTCATTTTAATATACTTTTTAACAATTTTCATGTTTTGCCTCAAACTCTAATTTGTTAATTAGCATGTAATTTGGGGATTTCTTTATAAAGATTTTAAGACGGTATAATGATAATATGTATGAAGGAATATGGACCAAGGGAGACATGGGGATGAGTAGTGTGTCGGGTTTGGGTGTGTTGTGACGAGGGTGATGGTGCGCGTAAGGTCTCGGGTGTTGTGGACATGGCCCACCTGCACGCCCGGCCGATATGCGGACATACAACGGTCTTTTGAAAGCCACGCTCAGCGGCGTAAGAATGCTTTCGACCGGATTGTTTTAGATCGGTCGGTTTCGTCTCGGTAAGGGTCTCGAAACGATTAGAGATGTTCGGAGTCGCCACCAAACATTTGTGGGATGCTTGGAACCCGTTAAAATCCACTTTATACCTCGGTCAAACGAAGCATAAATCAGGGTTTGACATAGGTACTAAAGATAAGGAATCATCCCTCTTTAGCATCCTATCATTTAGAATGACTCTCGTACGCCCTAGATAAGGTCGTCCACTATCGAAACTTTCTGAGTAAGAGGTGAAGGTACTTATTGGGAAGCCCTTTAATCAGACACCCAATCCCTCCCGCGGTAGCGGCCTCTACTGATCGATCTTGGTTGGTTGAATGCAAAAGTTGATAAAACGGTTTAAATGCATGAATGCGCATCCATTGGTTTAAACCTAAAATGTGAGAGCTTTATATGTCGATTGATTTAATCAAAGTATCAAGTATAAGATGTCAGGTTGGATTTAATGTCGATTTGCATGCAAGACGGAAATTAAACATCCATTTACCAGATTAGGTTTATGGTGCATAACGTGATCCATTTGTCTTAGTAGGGCGTTTTGCAAATACGGTGTTTGAATGAGCAAATTAGTCATCCGATCCTTCCTGTATTCGGGTTAACCGAAGTCGGGATCGTCCTAGACTAGTGCTGGAAAGGGAACAGACCCTGCATCAGGCAGCCAGAAGAGGTGCGAGCCTATTGGCGATGCAAGAGGGTCTCCCCTAGTTTGAAAATAGAAAAAGGAGTGACCTGTTTAGGCGCGGGTCAGTCAACGATGGAAGACGTGTTCTGACCATTGAAAAATGTTTATAAAACGTGTTGAAAAAGCGGTATTTGAACCCGTTTTGTTTTGAAAAGGCCGTTTAGGCCACTTTTGTGTTAATTTGAAGAACGAGACTTAAATAATCGTCATTGTTTTGGCGACATTCGATGTCGGGTTCGATTTTGCAAGCTTGACATGAATAGTTTTGAAAATGATTATGAACTAATTGTTTTAAGTTCATTTGAATATAATTAGTCAATATTCATCATCGTACTCGGGTTAAAATCCGACATGGTATGTGAACCAAGGATGACTTTGTATTGATGACTAATACATTTGTTTTGAAAATGTAAAGAAATGATAAAAGGCTTTAAAATACCTTTTAAAATGTAATTAACCAAATATTATCACCGAAACACGGATTAAACCGTCATGGTATTAAGAACCAAGGGTGAAAAATGTTTTATGGTTAAAAACTTGTAAAAATGATTTGAAAATACTTGAAATGGTAAAGACTGATTATAAATATGAAAATGAAAATAACGGAGATGAAGAGACCAAACACGGTTTGGACTTAAGGCTGGGCAAGGTCCTTTAGGCGCGAGCCTATCTGCTACGTAAGTAGCCTATGCCTCAATCAAAAGTCCGATTTTGGCTCATTCTTCCCATGTTTTGGACCATGTTATGCATGATTTAGCATGTTATAGTCATGAAACATATAAAAATATGATAAGAGAAGATTTTTACACCCTCATACTTACATGCTAGGCTTATGGCGAGAAATCAACGTAAGTGTATCAACTTGTTTGGTCGGAAAACTCGGTTTAAAACCGTTTTGGTAAGTAAAAAGAGTGTTTTGTTAAGTTTAGTGATGGTGTAGTGGTCGAGATGGTCAGTCAAATGATTTAATGCACGATGACGGTACCAAACAATGTGTAAGGCTTGTGTTTACGATCGGTAGGTCGTAAACACGTGTCGGATTGTGACTCAGGAAGTCAAGTCGAGTCTAGAATTTTAAAGGAGAAAAGAGGGGGCGGACACTTGCGTAACCCTCAAATGGTGGCATTTGAGGGGTATTTATAGGAAAATGAGTGGTTGTGTGAGTTTTGAGCGACGTGGCCACCTGGGCTGCTCAAAGAGGCGCGAGCCATGTCGCACGTCTTCGAGGTGTCTTGTCACTATCACACGAATGCAATCATGATTTGTTCTATTCTAGGATTTGGATGAATATGTTTAGTACTTGACTATGTAAGATTCCGGGAAATCTTAACATAGAAGCATTTGAATGGTTTGTTTTTTTGTGTTTGACTCGGTTTGACTCGTTGTCGGAGTCGGGATTTGAATTTTGAGTCGGTTTTTTATCCGGTGTCGGTTTTGACTCTAGTTAGTGTCGTTGTGACCCCATCGTCATGCATTAAATACTCCAGGTACTTTTGAAAAGTTTTGAAATGTTTTATTTTCGAAATCGTTTTAAGTTTTCCGACGTAAAGGTGTACACAAACTGTCGATCAAACGCTGCGATTCCTAAGCATGTTGTAGTCCGATAATCATCGGGTGTTTGTTGGAGTCTCATCAGATACTGGGTATCTACAGAGCCCCCACTTTGACTGAAGCTTGGACAGGGCTAAAGTCAAAGTAGAGCCCCCAGGTCAATCGAAGATTAGAACCTGGAGACCCAAGCGACGTTGAGGCGGCTCGAAAGGATTCGGGCCAAGGACCTGCCGTCGGGAAGGGCGACGCCAAGGCGACTCGAGAGTACGAGCCAAAGAACTATCATCGGGAACAGTTTAGAGTCTGTCGATTGTCCGTGTGGGTCGTTTAAAGTCCATTAGACTACGTACAAAGGCTCTCCAGTTATAAGAAAGAGTCATACATGAGGCATCTTCGGGATACGTCCTCGATTTGTATATTGTTTGCAGACAAAGGCTCACCAGCTGTGTGGAGGAGTCGTACCTGAGGCCTCTTTGGGATACGTCCTTGATTTGTATATTGTTTGCGGACAAAGGCTCGCCAGCTGTATGGAGGAGTCGTACCCGAGGCATCTTCGGGATACGTCCTCGATTTGCATATTAATTGCGGACAAAGGCTCGCCAGCTGTGTGGAGGAGTCGTACCTGATGTAACACCCCCATACTCCAAGTGCCTTACCAGGACCACTCAGGTACAAAGATGCTACCATCTCGGTTGCCCGAAGCAATGATAATCATAAGACAATAACGAAACAACATTTAAATATTATAACTTTAGTGAAAGGTTACAATC
Source organism: Silene latifolia (assembly GCF_048544455.1). NCBI lineage: Eukaryota > Viridiplantae > Streptophyta > Magnoliopsida > Caryophyllales > Caryophyllaceae > Silene > Silene latifolia. Next base: position 119,846,507 of record NC_133531.1, read on the forward strand.
CAAAACCAAATATCAAAATACGGTTACATGTCCTCAAAACCAACAACTAAAAGAAATGTTTGATAAACTAATCATGCTACAGCGGAAGACTCTATCATCAGACGGTGGCACATCCCAGCTATCCCATGTAACTCGACTCATACCTGCTCAACAACTGCTCACCATCCCCGAATGGATCACCATAGTTTTTAAAACAATAAACCGGGTCAGTACTAATCACACAATTTATAGAAACCAACAACACAGTAAACAAGCAGCTCAATCATCACAGATATACTCCGAACTCCAATCCCAACTCCACACTCCTGACTACACACTAAAGTGTGTAGCCCTGCCAGAGTGCCCATCACAACAGGTCACTTCACGCCGCCAGTGGGGGACCGCAACCGTACCACCAAATCCCCGCTCATCTCCGTCGAGCGATAAACCCAAATTCCTTAATGAGCACATCGCTTCTGTGGCGGGTTCCACAGAAGGCGAATAATGGGCATGAAGCCACTCCCGCAAGTGACTCCACTCGGCCCAGGGGGACGCGCCCGAAGAACACAGATGGATACAAACAATCACAACTACTATCAAGAACCAAATCCAACAATCGTCACAAAGACGAGTATGATAATATTCAACAACCACAAAACACCAACAAAACATTATGGGACTAATCTTGAGTAAGAAAACCCTACCGGAAAGCAACACGTCAGACGATCTCTGGTGATATCAAAAGGCTTCTTCTACGAATCCTCCTCCTAACATACAAACATATAATCACTACCAATCACGAAATACAACAAAACCCCCAAATCCCCAAATTAGGGTTTAACTACCTTTAACGAAATACTATAAAAACGGTACGTAGATCTTACCCACGACGCAAGGATTACAAAGGTATAAAGAAACACGAATTCCGACCTTCTAAGCTCCGGGATTTGCCAACAATGCGATTGATGCGAAGAACGTAGTTTTTTTTCTCTTTGAAAGTGATTGGGTTTATAAAAGTGTTTAAAGAAAGTGACGGAAGTAATTATATACCAAATCGCATTATTAACAAAACCCGACAAATCATCCCTCCGTAAACCGGCTACTCGATCGAGTAGCTGAGATACTCGATCGAGTGCCCCCTACTCGATCGAGTACCCAACAGGTCAGAAACTATTTTTAAAACGCAACACACCCTTACTCGACAGGGTAAGGCCCACTCGATAGAGTACCCAGAGACTCATAAAACCGTAGTATTACAGTCTTCCCTCCTTAAAAGAACTTCGTCCCCGAAGTTCAAACCACAACAAAACAAAGACACACACTCCAACACTCCCGACTCAATAACCAAAACAAAACTCAACATAAAAAATGTTACTAACCCAAACTCAACCCGACTCAACCACAACAAACATACCGACACAACATAAAAAGATATAAAAAGCTCTTAAAAACTCTTCGCGATCATCTCCTACCCCCCTAAAAGAAACAAGGTTACGTCCCCGTAACCATACATACCTGATCAAAAAGGAAAGGGTAACGCTCTCTTATGGCCTCCTATGCCTCCCATGTAGCTTCCTCAGACTCGTGGTTAGACCAAAGGATCTTAAGCAAAACTGTCTCACCACTCCTAGTCTTCCTAACCTTCCGATCAAGAATCTGCTTAGGCACCTCAAGATATGACAAAGACTCATCTAGCTCTAAGCTCTCTGCCTCTAACACATGTGATGGGTCACTCACATACTTCCGCAACTGAGATACATGAAACACATTATGCACTCTCTCTAACGCAGCTAGTAAAGCCAGACGATATGCAACCTCTCCAACCCGCTCCAAGATCTCAAAAGGCCCGATGAACTTCTGACTCAGCTTGCCTTTATTCCCAAATCTCATAACCCCACGCATAGGAGACACTTTCAGGAGAACCTTGTCCCCAACCTGAAACTCTATATCCCGGCGATGTAGATCTGCATAACTTTTTTGCCTATCCTGAGCTGCTCTCATCCGTTCCCTGATCATCTTAATCTGCTCAACCATCTCATGCACCATCTCTGGTCCTAGAACCCTTTGCCTCAAAGACTGTCGTCCCAACAAATCGGACTCCTACATCTCCTCCCATATAAGGCCTCAAACGGTGCCATACCAATGCTAGTGTGATAGCTGTTGTTGTAAGAAAACTTTATCAAATCCAACCTCTGTTCCCAGCTACCACCAAAGTCCATCACACAAGCTCGCAAAATATCCTCAAGAGTCTTGATCGTTCTCTCAGTCTGACCGTCTGTCGTAGGATGAAATGCTGTACTCATCTTCAAAGTTGTTCCCAAAGATTCCTGCAACTTTTTCCAAAACCTTGAGATAAATCTCGCATCTCTGTCAGATACTATGTCCTTAGGAACTCCATGTAACTTAAGCACATTCTTTCGATAAGCCATAGCTAATTGTGCTTTAGTCCATGTATCTTTCATTGGCACAAAGTGAGCTGACTTGGTCAGTCGATCCACTATTACCCATATCATGTTGTTACTCTGTTGACTCTTTGGCAAACCCACGATAAAATCCATAGAAATGGATTCCCACTTCCACTCAGGTACCTTTAAAGACAGAATCTTATCTTGTGGTCGTCGCTGTTCCCCTTTAACTCTCTGGCATGTCAAACAACGGGCCACAAACTCAGCTGTTTCTTTCTTCATCCCAGGCCACCAAAACGTGTTCTTTAAATCCTTGTACAGCTTGTCACCACCTGGATGTACTGAATACGGTGTACAATGTGCCTCTGTCATGATTGTCTTTTTCAGCTCCTCGTCATTATGGACACACCACCTACCGTCAAACCTCAAACTACCATTTGTATGAATAGAGAATCGAGACACTGTCCCTTTCTCTACTCCAGCTCTCCACTCAACCATCTTAGGATTCAACGCCTGTTTACCTCGAATATCATCATAAAGATCAGGCTGTACTGTCAAATCTCCCATGGCATCCCCTCTCTGCATCATATGTATCCCTAACCTCCCCACCTCATCTCTCAACCTCATCAAAGATAGAGCTGTACACAAAGAATGTACACTCTTCCTACTCAAAGAACCTGCAACAACATTGGCTTTCCCTCCATGGTAGATAATATCCATGTCATAATCGCCAATCAGCTTCATCCACCTCCTCTGTCTCATGTTCAACTCCTTTTGAGTGAAGATGTACTTGAGACTCTTGTGATCCGAAAATACCTTAAAGGTCGCCCCATAAAGGTAATGTCTCCATATCTTGAGAGAAAACACCACTGCACCCAACTCCAGATCATGTGTAGGGTAGTTCTCCTCATACGGCTTCAATTGCCTAGAAGCATAGGCAATCACCTTACCGTTCTGCATCAACACACATCCCAACCCGTTCTTTGAGGCATCTATATAAACCTCAAAGTTCTCGATCCCTTCAGGCAATGCTAAGATAGGAGATGTGGTCAAACGCTCCTTTAATGTTTGGAACGCCTTCTCACAACTCTCATCCCAACGAAACCTGTTCTCTTTCCTCATCAACGCTGTCATAGGTCTAGCAATCTTGGAGAAATATTTCACGAACCGTCTGTAGTACCCGGTTAAACCCAAGAAACTCCTGATCTCAGCAACGTTCTTTGGTGCTTTCCACTTTGTCACTGCCTCAATCTTTGCCGGATCCACAACTACCCCATCCTTAGAGATCACATGCCCCAGAAAAGCAACTTTCTCCAACCAGAACTCACACTTAGACAGCTTAGCATATAACTCATGCTCTCTCAAAGTCTGCAACACAATCCTCAGATGCTCCTCATGCTTCTCCTTAGTCTTGGAGTAGACTAAGATGTCATCGATAAACACCACTACAAACTTGTCCAAAAACTGTCTGAAGGTTCTGTTCATCAAATCCATAAACACAGCCGGTGCATTAGATAACCCAAACGGCATCACCAAATACTCATAATGGCCATACCTCGACGTGAAAGCTGTCTTTTGTATGTCCACCTCTCTAATCTTCACCTGATGGTACCCCGACCTCAAATCAATCTTGGAAAAGACTGATGCACCACTCAACTGATCAAACAGGTCATCTATCCTTGGCAAAGGATACTTGTTCTTCACCGTCACTCGATTCAGCTCCCTGTAGTCTATGCACAGCCTCAAACTCCCATCTTTCTTCTTCACAAAAAGAACTGGTGTTCCCCACGGCGATACACTAGGTCTAATGTATCCCTTCTCTATCAGATCATCTAACTGTTTCCTGAGCTCCTCCATCTCTTTAGGACCCATCCAGTACGGTGCCTTAGATATTGGCCCCGTCCCCGGTTTCAACTCAACTGTGAAATCTATCTCCCTCTTCGATGGCAACCCCGGAATCTCCTCTGGAAAAACATCTGCAAACTCCCCCACCACTAGTATCTGATTAACTGTCAGACTCTCTATCCGTTCATCTCTCATATGGCACAAGATCAAAGGGCATCCCTTCCTCAGATTGGACTTCAAGGTAACAGCTGCAATCAACTTAACTTTGGGTTTGACCACAAACCCGCGATAAGACACACTAACACCCTTAGGACCTCTCAAAGACACTTTCTTTTGATGCCAGTCTATCTTAGCTTTATACTTTCCCAACCAATCCATCCCGACTATCATCTCAAAACCGTCAAAAGAAAACTCTAGCAAGTCTACAGGTAGATCAACTTGCCCAAATATCATAGGTACATCCCTATACAACCTCCCACAAGATACAGACTCACCCGAAGGTATAAAAACTTTCTCACTTACAGACTCATATACCCTCAAACCCAACTGTTTAATATGACCCGAAGATACAAACGACTGAGACGCCCCCGAATCAAACAAAACAAAGGTATGAATACCGTTAACAAGAAAAGTACCAGTGATAACATGTGCATCATCCTCAGCTACTTTCTTGTCCATCATGAAATGACTTTCCATCGGTCTTGTCCACCTCCCTGGGACAAGATCTTGGCGATGTGGTCGGCTTAGCACCGACCCACGATTGTTGTTGTTGTTCGTAGCGGGTTTCTGATAAGAATTACCGCCATTGCGGTTACCTCCATCCTGATAGCTCTGACTTCCCCGGTTAGACCATGACCCAGACGGTCTATTGCTCGCATAGCTCTGTGCCGACCCCTGAGAATAGCTCCCCTGAGCCGATCTCTGAAAACCTCCAGGTAAACTCGTACACTCATGTCTCTTGTGGCCTACACCGCCACAGCCATAACAGGTCATCCCCCAACTACCACTACCACTCGCACAACCACGCCCAAAGGAAGCCTCAAAGATCAACCACGACCCGAGGAAGAAAACGCTCTAGCTTTGATTGTGGTTGCCTTTCTTATGGCTAGATTGGCCACCACCTTCACTCTCAGCCTTTCTTTTCTCAACTGCTCTCTCCTGAGCCATCTCCACCAACCTCTCAGCTCTCCCAGCCCTCTCATAAGCTTCCTTAACATCAGTAAGGACTCCCACGGGAAACTTATCCATTATCTTAGGGGTCAACCCCCTCTCAAACCTCAGCGCTAAGTTCTCCTCACTCAAACCAATATCCTCAGCATACCTAGACTTCTCATTAAAATGCTTGTAGTACTCAGCCACTGACATGTCAGATGTCATCCTAAACCCATCAAACTCCTCCCTCAGCTTACTCCTCACATGCTCAGGTACAAACTCCTTCCTCATAGCCCTCCGAAACTCTTCCCAAGGTATAGCAGGTAAGCCCTGCTTTGTGTACATCTCCCTAGCACTCACCTTCACCTTGTCCCACCACTCACCAGCTGCTTCCCTCAAGTAGAACGCGGCTTGTTCCACTTTCATCTCATCAGGACAGTGTACTAGGTCTAGTATGTTCTCCATCTCACGATGCCAGTTGTGAAGAAGATTAGGCTCCCCGGTCCCCTTGTACTCTTTTGGGTTAAACCTCGCTATATAAAGGCTGATCTTGGAGTGGTCAAACTCCTTATCCTTTCCCACTCTCTTTAGGACCTCAGTAAGAGCATCTTGGTGCTCCAACATCTTAAGTACATCGTCGATGTTCATGCTCTCAGCTCTCGCATACAAGACGTTTCTCTTGGGCAGCATCTTAAAACTATATAAGAAAGGGTAGATATAAACATACGCACTAAAACCTCAAAACACGAAAGTAGACTGCCCAGAACACACTCGATCGAGTGCCTAAACCTACTCGATCGAGTGCCCACTATACTCGATCGAGTGCCCCGACGTCAGACCCAAACAGACCTTCTGATCTCTAACATACTCGACCGAGTAGCAGAGCTAGTCGATCGAGTGACCCCCTACTCGATCGAGTGCCCTATGTACTCGATCGAGTGCCCAAAAACACGATTCTGGTTGTAAAAACGTCAAATACCCACTCGATCGAGTCAGACCCACTCGACCAAGTACCTCACCTACTCGATCGAGTGCCCCCTACTCGATCGAGTCATGCTGACTCGTCTATACTACCCGCATGTTATCTCACATATCCCAACATATTATACAACTTTATAAACTCAGCATTATAATATAATTAGGCATACAATTCTACACAACTCTTCATATGATCAACAAAATAACTTTTTCATGTTATCAAATGCCATATAATAAACATCCAACATGAATTTCGACCTTCCAAGCTCCGGGATTTGCCAACAATGCGATATAATAAGCATCCAACTCGACTCATACCTACTCAACAACTGCTCACCATCCCCGAATAGATCACCACAGTTTTTAAAACAATAAACGGGGTCAGTACTAATCACACAATTTATTTAAACAAACAACACAGTAAACAAACAACTCAGTCATCACAAATATACTCCAAACTCTAATCTCAACTCCACAATCCTGACTACACACTAAAATGTGTAGCCCTGCAAGAGTGCCCATCACAACAGGTCACTCCACACCGCCAGTGGGGGACCGCAGCCGTACCCACCAAATCCCCGCTCATCTCCGTCGAGCGATAAACCCAAATTCCTTAATGTGAACATCCCTTCTGTGGCGGGTTCCACAGAAGGCGAATAATGGTCATGAAGCCACTCCCGCAAGTGACTCCACTCAGCCAGGGACGCGCCCCGAAGAACACAGACAGATATAAACAATCACAACTATTATCAACAACCAAATCCAGCAATCGTCACAATACGAGTATGATAATATTCAACAACCACAAAACACCAACAACACATTATGGGACTAATCGAGTAGGAAATCCTACCCGGAAAGCAACACAATCGGACGATCTCTGGTGATATCAAAAGGCTTCTTCTACGAATCCTCCTCCTAACATACAAACATATAATCACTACCAATCACGAAACACAACAAAACCCCCAAATCCCAATATTATGGTTTAACTAACTTTAACGAAATACTATAAAAACGGTACGTAGATCTTAACCTCGACGGAAGGATCACAAAGGTATAAAGAAAGGTGAAATCCGACCTTCCAAGCTCCGGGATTTGTCAACAATGCGATTGATGCGAAGAACGTAGTTTGTTTTCTCTTTGAAAGTGATTAGGTTTATAAAAGTGTTTAAAGAAAGTGGCGGAAGTAAATATATACCAAATCGCATTATTAACAAAACCCGACGAATCATCCCCCCGTAAACCGGCTACTCGATCGAGTAGCTGAGATACTCGATCGAGTGCCCCCTACTCGATCGAGTATCAAGGTTACTCGATCGAGTACCCAACAGGTCAGAAACTATTTTTAAAACGCAACACACCCTTACTCGACAGAGTAAGGCCCACTCGATAGAGTACCCAGAGACTCATAAAACCGTAGTATTACACCCGAGGCATCTTCGGGATACGTCCTCGATTTGTATATTGTTTGCGGACAAAGGCTCGCCAGCCGTGTGGAGGAGTCGTACCCGAGGCATCTTCGGGATACGTCCTCGATTTGTATATTGTTTGCGGACAAAGGCTCGCCAGCTGCTGTGAGTATATGAAGGGGCTCGCCAGCCGCTGCGCGTTATAAGGCTCGCTAGCCATATGCGATTTTAAGGCCCGCCAGCCATAATGAAGGTTCGATTGATTGACCGTTGAAGTAGCCGCGTTGGATGGGCTTGTTTTGAAATAGCGGGCTTTGCGAGGAAGCCCCCGACATCCTGTTGGGGAATCTTGGGGAATGTTTGTGGGGATAACGACAGATGGGGCTTTTGACGCCGCCGTGGAAATAGCGAATTTTGAATTTCACTATTATTGTTTCTGAAGTGACGGTTTTTGTTGCCGCCGTTGACATTTGAAGGAACAGTGAATTTTGAATTTTCACTATTGTTTTTGAAATGACGGTTTTTGTTGCTGTCGTTGACATTTGAAGAAATAGTGAATTTTGAATTTGCACTATTATTTTTGAAATGACGGTTTTAATTGCCATCATTTGAAATTTGAAGAAATAGTGAATTTTAAATTTCACTATTATTTTTTGAAAGACGGTTTTAATTGCCGTCGTTTGAAATTTGAAGAAATAGTGAATTTTGAATTTCCACTATTATTTTTGAAATGAAATGGCAGTTTTAGTCGCCTTTGTTGAAATTTGATAGTTTGTGTGGGGAAATTGGGCCAAAGCCCAAAATTTCGCTGGAAAAGCAAAGGGAGGCCTCATTGAGGTGCGAGCACCTTGGCGAGGGAAGGGAGCTTCCCTTTTTTCTGTAAAAGACGCGAGAATGGGAAGCTCCCCATTCTCACTTCGTCTTCTCCAAACATGCGACAAACAGGCGAAAATCGCCATTGTCGACCTTGCTTCCTTGCTCATTTTCTTGCCATTATCATCATGTCATCTCAAGGTATGTAAATCCTCTTGAATCCATTTGAATTTGTTGGTCTTTTCCTTGATTAAATTAGGGTGAAATCATATACCCTTAAAAAATCGAATTAGGCGTTTTTGATTAAGCCAATTTCGAGTGATATTGATGATTGCATTAGGTTAGAAACCTGTTTAGGAGTATAGGGGTACTTTTAGTTTGCATTTTGGTCCCCGTTCCCGCTCCCTACGCTCGAAAACGTGAATGAGACAAGGAAACCGCCTCATTTCACAAAGTCATGTTTGTTTGCTTGAGTTGCGTGCCCCACTAGGTTGCTGATACGTGCATTTTATATAGTCTTTTTAGCCTATTTTATGCACGTATTTCTATGCTTTTATCGTAGTTTATGCTACGAAATGCCCGAATATGCTACTTTGGGTTATTTTGTCTTATTTGCGGGAATGAATGAAAGTAGTGAAATCAAGCCTTTTATCGTCCGTTTTGCATGCATTTGGAGGTAGAGTGAATTTGGAGCGGAAATATTTCTTTGTCTTGGGATGCGTGAAGCCATTTCGGGAGCTAAAAGAACAAGTCAAAGTCAAACTAACAAGATTAATGAGTCTTTGAAGTCAAGATTCACTCGATCGAGTACTTTACTAGTCGATCGAGTGGTTTTAGGTCAAATAATCAGTCGATCGAGTACTTTAGTTGGTCGATCGAACTGTTTCATATATGGGTTTAGTCGATCGAGCACTTCCTTTGGTCGATCGAGCGGTTTGAGCCTGAGTTTGCTCGATCGAGTGGTTCTAAACCACTCGATCGAGTGGATTCTCTTTCGGGCTTGGGCTTTTTAGTTTATTTCCGTCATTAGGTTAAATAATTCCTATTTTCTTATAAATAGGAGAGTTAGGACGTCGATTTATGGGGTTTTTTTTCTCCTCTCGATTATTTGAATACTTTGTTACTTTTGTTCTTCCTTATTTTCGGATCATTAATTCAGTAATTTAATCTTTCCCTTTACTCTTATTTAATGCTTACTTCTTCTCTCTTTATTATTTATGTTCTTTATTTAATTATGTTTAGCTAATTCCCTTAATATGTTAGGACTAGGGAAGCCGTGGTAGCAATATGTTAGGATCGACTTGATTAGATTAGTTTAGCGATAAGAATTGTATTAAGCAATATAATTGTGATTAGGTTGAATGAATGCATGCATGATACCGATTTATTTAGTTACCCCCGACCTGGATCGAAAGATTGGAAGGGAAGGCTTGCTTAATTATAATAGGTGATACCTAATTAGGGCGAAAGCTAAGTTAGGGAGACCCTAGGGCGATTAGTGACCGAAAGGGTATAATCGTAGGTTTAAGGACCGAAAGGTGACGACCTCGCTCTTCTTATCAATAATTTAATCGACTCATTTGACCCGATAGTGTAGTTGCCACGGTAGACCGATTCCTAGCATATTTCTCTCTTTTATCTGATTTACCCTTGCATTTCTTCATTATTTTCTCTTATTCTTTTCCCTCTTGCCTTAATCTCTTTAGTCTAGTCAAAACATTTCAAACCCCCATTTGTGACATTGGACTGATAGAATAGACAAGTAGATAGTAAACCGCCTCCCTGTGGAGATCGACCCTACTTACCGACTTTGTTAGTAGTATCTAGGTATTTTATTTTTGGTACGAAACGACAGTATCAAATTTTGGCGCCGTTCTTGGGAGGCAACTATTTATTTATTTGTTTAATTGCATCATTTTTAGCCTCGGGGATTTTTCCTTGAGGCAGTTCTTATCTTTTTCCTTGAGTGCTGTTTTGATAGGCCTTACAGGTACTACCTAGACAGTTCTAGGTGAAAGATCGTCAAAGGGAAGGCTTGAGTACCTTTGACCCATCACCTATGTCCCATTATATGGCGCAGCAGGTGATTTACTGCGGGAGATGTGGTTCTGCTGAGCACAATGCAGCCCTTTGCATGGCAGGAACTGACGAGCTTCTCGAGTTCAGGCTTTGGGGACGAGTTAGTCAAGCAGCTGTAGTTGTGCCGCCACATCCACCCTATCAATGGCCACCGCAACAAGATTCCCCTGATATTCGGGAAGAAGACATGGCGGAGCTGAAGTCTTTAATAAAGGCACTTGTATCCCAAGTGCAAGAGAGTGATAGACGCATGGAAGCTCAATTCATTGAGCTGGAGTCACAAATAGCTCAGCTAGCTGCTGAGTCGGATAGTTGGCAACCAGAAGAGGTGTAATTCACTGAGAGCGGTCCTTCCCATGAAGAAACCGTGTTGTCCAATGCTGAGGATGATTTTTATGACTCGGATGGCGAATTTCTATCATACTTCAAAAGTTTACACGAGGATTTCACACAGACGGGAAGAATCACTCGATCGAGTGACTTACAATAGTCGATCGAGTGAACTTCCAGAAGAACCAGTCGATCGAGTAGTTCAAATCACTCGATCGAGTGAAAATAAGGAGGAAAGTACTCGATCGAGTGATAATTCTGCTCGATCGAGTGAGTTGGCCAGCGAGAGCAATGATTCGTCACCTGGGTTCGTTCTAGATGACGATTTTGATGATGATAATGGTTACGGTGAATCACCCCTTTTCAAGGCCGAGTTGGATGCACTTGAGGCTGAGATTTACGGGATGAAATCCACTGAGGAGGTTGACAAAGAAGCAGCTGAGACGGTAATTGCTCCTAGCACGGAAGAGGTAATAAATTCTTTTATCTATGATTCCATCGTTGAGAGCAACCAACCCGAGGTAGTAAACGATAATTTGTTTATTTTTTGTTTAAATAGTAAATTGCCTCGTTTAATTTATGCTGCGCGTTCCATAGCTTTGCCCCCTCCCAGTAGGTCGTATAATTTAACGATTTTTCACCCTCCTTATCATTTTAATTTCGTTAATCTGAAACGGGACCCCAATTTATCGTCTTCTGCTCCCGCGCTCCTATATTTTGTGGATAAATTTAGGAGCTCTCATAGGAAATTTGTTAGACTTAAATGTTTATATACTTTTATTTCCTATGCTTGTATTCCACTTTGGTGCTACTTATGCTTTTGTGTAGCATATGCGCAGATGTACGATCTAATGATGCGCGCTTTGAGCTGTTTTGATTATGACTAATTAGAGATCCTCGAAGAAAAAGAAGGTCGAGCTGGGACCTGTCTGAAGCTAGCGCTACCCGGGAGGCAACCCGGAGTTTTTATTTTGCATTTTTATTTCATTTCAGTTGTAATAAATGGTTTTCATACCATAGACTATCTCAGTATGCTTGTTTAGGTAGTTTGCGGGCTGTTTTTAATTGTCTTTTGCAGGAATATACTAAGGATCACTCGATCGAGTACTTTTTGTACTCGATCGAGAGCTTTTGCTGCTGAAATCACTCGATCGAGTGAATATTTTACTCGATCGAGTACCTGCAAAAAAAAAAAAAAAATAAAAAAAAAAGAAAAAAATACTCGATCGACCGCTTTTCCTTTCGATCGAGCTGTTTTGGACGCCCATTGCTTGGATTAGCTTCTTGTGATGATGTTTCAGAGCTATTAGTGACCTCCCACGTTGCTGGCTGGTTTGGGGAGGTCCCTTATTCGCGCAATCTTGTAAGTTTTCCGCATTTACTCTCTTTCTCTTTTAGTTTGCATTCCCTTTCCATGTTTTAGTACAATGGGGGCATTGTACGGTTTGGTTTGGGGAGGTTATGCATCCATATCTGTGTCTGCATCTTGTTTTTATTTGCATTTCTGTTATCACGTTTATTTCAGTATGCATTGTTTTTTATTTTTCATATAAAATTTAAAATCTCAAAAAAATTGAATAAATTGTTAAAAATTCAAAAATTTCACGTTTATTTTAGCATATAGTTTGAGTCGGAACGATGGATTCCAGTGATGAAATTGCTCTATAATTTGTCTTTCTGCTTAAGCCTTGCAATTAACTATTATTATTTTTAGCTTTGTATTTTGCATATCTACGAGTTAATGTTAAATTTAGCTGAACATGTAGACTTGACCTGAAATTTTGGCAATCTATTTATAATTCCTAAGATTTAGAGCCTTATAAACTAGTGTCATTTATGACCGGTTTCATGTAGGATTGTGAGTAGTTACTCCTTGCATATCATGTTCATTAATTTGCACGTATATGAATTCAATTGCTTTTTGCCTGCATACATTTGGGTTAGTGGTTGGTGTCACATGCAGGGAGGTGCTTACATTCCCTTTTCTTTCATTTTTTACCCATTTAACTCCACATTAGCCAAATTTGCCTGTTGACCCTTAGCTACATTCCAAATTCAGCCTGCCTTGTCAAGCTAGTTTAATGTATGTTTTGCGTTATATATTTCATTGTGCCAAGTTTGGCTTGTATATGTTGATTCGGAGTTGGTATTTTATGAAAAGAAGGAGGATGAAAGGAAAAGAAAAGAAAAAAAACGTGAAAAATGAAAAAAAAAAGGAATTCGAAAAAAAAAGCAGGAAAAGAAAAGAAAAAAGAAAGAAACCGAAAAAAAAGAAAAAAAAGAAAAAAAAAAGATGTTGTTTGATGAGACGGTTTCACTCCTATGCTTTATTTACATTTATTGAGGAGTATTTTCAGTTCGATTTGGTGAGTTTTGTGCCAATTGAAGGGCATATGCGCTTAATTCATAATTGAGTGAGAATGGATGTTGTTATATGGTTTTGTTTAGGTACTAGCTTGATCACCTATACCTCCACATTCCCATAAATTGTTTTACCTTTTCTTACCCATTGCCTCACTTTACCATACTTTTGTAAGCCCTCGGCTGTGACAGGACCTTGTTTGGTTGGAATGTGTGTACGGCAGCTAGAATTGTCTATCATATTAGTTGCATGCATGTTTATGTGGGTCGTAATCTAGGTGAGCGACTATTTTTTTTCTTTCTCTCTTACATATATATGTTCACCCTTTGCTTCATGAGAGAAGAGTGACCCGTGAGAGTCCATTATTAAAGGTCTTGCAAGGTCGACGGTTCAGCTTTATTATAAACATCTTATAACTCGTTTGCATTTGACTCACTTGCTATAAGTGTTAGTTTGCTTGCATTAAATTGGTTTAAGTGGGCATTTGTAGCTAGCTCTGAGTTATCTTTTCCGTTCCTTTAGTTTGCATTTAGTTTACTCGAAGACGAGTAAAGGTTTGGTTTGGGGAGATTTGATACGTGCATTTTATATAGTCTTTTTAGCCTATTTTATGCACGTATTTCTATGCTTTTATCGTAGTTTATGCTACGAAATGCCCGAATATGCTACTTTGGGTTATTTTGTCTTATTTGCAGGAATGAACCAGAAAGTAGTGAAATCAAGCCATTTATCGTCCGTTTTGCATGCATTTGGAGGTAGAGTGAATTTGGAGCGGAAATATTGCTGTCTTGGGATGTGTGAAGCCATTTCGGGAGCTAAAAGGACAAGTCAAAGTCAAACTAACGAGATTAATGAGCTGCTGAAGTCAAGATTCACTCGATCGAGTACTTTACTAGTCGATCGAGTGGTTTTAGGTCAAATAATCAGTCGATCGAGTACTTTAGTTGGTCGATCGAACTGTTTCATATATGGGTTTAGTCGATCGAGCACTTCCTTTGGTCGATCGAGCGGTTTGAGCCTGAGTTTGCTCGATCGAGTGGTTCTAAACCACTCGATCGAGTGGATTCTCTTTCGGGCTTGGGCTTTTTAGTTTATTTCCGTCATTAGGTTAAATAATTCCTATTTTCTTATAAATAGGAGAGTTAGGACGTCAGTTTATGGGGGTTTTTTTCTCTCCTCTCTGATTATTTCGAATACTCTGTTACTTTTGTTCTTCCTTATTTTCGGATCATTAATTCAGTAATTTAATCTTTCCCTTTACTCTTATTTAATGCTTACTTCTTCTCTCTTTATTATTTATGTTCTTTATTTAATTATGTTTAGCTAATTCCCTTAATATGTTAGGACTAGGGAAGCCGTGGTAGCAATATGTTAGGATCGACTTGATTAGATTAGTTTAGCGATAAGAATTGTATTAAGCAATATAATTGTGATTAGGTTGAATGAATGCATGCATGAGACCGATTTATTTAGTTACCCCCGACCTGGATCGAAAGATTGGAAGGGAAGGCTTGCTTAATTATAATAGGTGATACCTAATTAGGGCGAAAGCTAAGTTAGGGAGACCCTAGAGCGAGTAGAGACCGAAAGGGTATAATCGTAGGTTTAAGGACCGAAAGGTGACGATCTCGCTCTTCTTATCAATAATTTAATCGACTCAGTTGACCCGATAGTGTAGCTGCCACGGTAGACCGATTCCTAGCATATTTCTCTCTTTTATCTGATTTACCCTTGTATTTCTTCATTATTTTCTCTTATTCTTTTCCCTCTTGCCTTAATCTCTTTAGTCTAGTCAAAACATTTCAAACCCCCATTTGTGACATTGGACTGATAGAATAGACAAGTAGATAGTAAACCGCCTCCCTGTGGAGATCGACCCTACTTACCGCTGACTTCTGTTAGTAGTATCTAGGTATTTTATTTTTGGTACAGAAACGACCGTATCAAATTTTGGCGCCGTTGCCGGGGAGGCAACTATTTATTTATTTGTTTAATTTGCTTTTTTAGCCTCGGGATTTTTCCTTGAGGCGTTCTTATCTTTTTCCTTGAGTGCTGTTTTGATAGGCCTTACAGGTACTACCTAGACAGTTCTAGGTGAAAGATCGTCAAAGGGAAGGCTTGAGTACCTTTGACCCATCACCTATGTCCCATTATATGGCGCGCGCAGTGATTTTGCGGGAGATGTGGTTTCTTGAGCACAATGCAGCCCTTTGCATGGCAGGAACTGACGAGCTTCTCGATTTCAGGCTTTGGGGACGAGTTAGTCAAGCAGCTGTAGTTTTGCCGCCACATCCACCCTATCAATGGCCACCGCAACAAGATCCCCCTGATATTCGGGAAGAAGACATGGCGGAGCTGAAGTCTTTAATGAAGGCACTTGTATCCCAAGTGCAAGAGAGTGATAGACGCATGGAAGCTCAATTCATTGAGTTGGAGTCACAAATAGCTCAGCTAGCTGCTGAGTCGGATAGTTGGCAACGAGGAAGAGGTGTACTTCATCGAGAGCGGTCCTTCCCATGAAGAAACCGTGTTGTCCAATCCGAGGATGATTTTTATGACTCGGATGGCGAATTTCTATCATACTTCAAAAGTTTACACGAGGATTTTATTTGTGTACAGGAAGAATCACTCGATCGAGTGACTTACAATAGTCGATCGAGTGAACTTCGGAAGAACCGATCGATCGAGTAGTTCAAATCACTCGATCGAGTGAAAATAAGGAGGAAAGTACTCGATCGAGTGATAGTCCGCTCGATCGAGTGAGTTGGCCATCTAGAGCAATGATTCGTCACCTGGGTTCGTTCTAGATGACGATTTTGATGATGATAATGGTTACGGTGAATCACCCCTTTTCAAGGCCGAGTTGGATGCACTTGAGGCTGAGATTTACGGGATGAAATCCACTGAGGAGGTTGACGAAGAAGCAGCTGAGACGGTAATTGCTCCTAGCACGGAAGAGGTAATAAATTCTTTTATCTATGATTCCATCGTTGAGAGCAACCAACCCGAGGTAGTAAACGATAATTTGTTTATTTTTTGTTTAAATAGTAAATTGCCTCGTTTAATTTATGTTGCGCGTTCCAATGCTTTGCCCCCTCCCAGTAGGTCGTATAATTTAACGATTTTTCACCGTCCTTATCATTTTAATTTCGTTAATCTGAAACGGGACCCCAATTTATCGTCTTCTGCTCCCGCGCTCCTATATTTTGTGGATAAATTTAGGAGCTCTCATAGGAAATTTGTTAGACTTAAATGTTTATATACTTTTATTTCCTATGCTTGTATTCCACTTTGATGCTACTTATGCTTTTGTGTAGCACATGCGCAGATGTACGATCTAATGCTGCGCTTTGAGCATTTTGATTATGACTAATTAGAGAGCCTCGAAGAAAAAGAAGGTCGAGCTGGGACCTGTCTGAAGCTAGCGCTACCCGGGAGGCAATCCGGAGTTTTTATTTTGCATTTTTATTTCATTTCAGTTGTAATAAATGGTTTTCATACCATAAACTATCTCAGTATGCTTGTTTAGTTAGTTTGCAGGCTGTTTTTAATTGTCTTTTGCAGGAATATACTAAGGATCACTCGATCGAGTACTTTTTGTACTCGATCGAGAGCTTTTGCTGCTGAAATCACTCGATCGAGTGATTATTTTACTCGATCGAGTACCTGCAAAAAAAAAAAAAAAAAAAAAGAAAAAAATACTCGATCGACCGCTTTTCCTTTCGATCGAGCTGTTTTGGACGCCCATTGCTTGGATTAGCTTCTTGAGACGATGTTTCGGAGCTATTAGTGACCTCCCACGTTGCTGGCTGGTTTGGGGAGGTCCCTTATTCGCACAATCTTGTAAGTTTTCCGCATTTACTCTCTTTCTCTTTTAGTTTGCATTCCTTTCCATGTTTTGGTACAATGGGGGCATTGTACGGTTTGGTTTGGGGAGGTTATGCATCCATATCTGTGTCTGCATCTTGTTTTTATTTGCATTTCTGTTATCACGTTTATTTCCGTTGGGCATTGTTTTTTATTTTTCATATAAAATTTAAAATCTCAAAAAAATTGAATAAATTGTTAAAAATTCAAAAATTTCACGTTTATTTTAGCATATAGGTTGAGTCGGAACGATGGATTCCAGTGATGAAATTGCTCTATAATTTGTATTTCTGCTTAAGCCTTGCAATAAACTATTATTCTTTTTAGCTTTGTATTTTGCATATCTACGAGTTAATGTTAAATTTAGCTGAACATGTAGACTTGACCTGAAATTTTGACAATCTATTTATAATTTCTAAGATTTAGAGCCTTATAAACTGGTGTCATTTATGACCGGTTTCATGTAGGATTGTGAGTAGTTACTCCTTGCATATCATGTTCATTAATTTGCACGTATATGAAATTCAATTGCTTTTTGCCTGCATACATTTGGGTTAGTGGTTGGTGTCACATGCAGGGAGGTGCTTACATTCCCTTTTCTTTCATTTTTACCCATTTAACTCCACATTAGCCAAATTTGCCTGTTGACCCTTGCTACATTCCAAATTCAGCCTGCCTTGTCAAGCTAGTTTAGTGTATGTTTTGCGGTATATATTTCATTGTGCCAAGTTTGGCTTGTATCTGTTGATTCGGAGTTGGTATTTTATGAAAAGAAGGAGGATGAAAGGAAAAGAAAAGAAAAAAAACGTGAAAAATGAAAAAAAAGGAATTCGAAAAAAAAAGCAGGAAAAGAAAAGAAAAAAGAAAGAAACCGAAAAAAAAGAAAAAAAAGAAAAAAAAAAGATGTTGTTTGATGAGACGGTTTCACTCCTATGCTTTATTTACATTTATTGAGGAGTATTTTCAGTTCGATTTGGTGAGTTTTGTGCCAATTGAAGGGCATATGCGCTTAATTCATAATTGAGTGAGAATGGATGTTGTTATATGGTTTTGTTTAGGTACTAGCTTGATCACCTATACCTCCACATTCCCATAAATTGTTTTGCCTTTTCTTACCCACTGCCTCACTTTACCATACTTTTGTAAGCCCTCGGCTGTGACATGACCTTGTTTGGTTGGAATGTGTGTACGGTAGCTAGAATTGTCTATCATATTAGTTGCATGCATGTTTATGTGGGTCGTAGTCTTGGTGAGCGACTATTTTTTTTCTTTCTCTCTTACATATATATGTTCACCCTTTGCTTCATGAGAGAAGAGTGACCCGTGAGAGTCCATTATTAAAGGTCTTGCAAGGTCGATGGTTCAGCTTTATTATAAACATCTTATAACCCGTTTGCATTTGACTGTCTTGCTATAAGTGTTAGTTTGCTTGCATTAAATTGGTTTAAGTGGGCATTTGTAGCTAGCTCTGAGTTATCTTTTCCGTTCCTTTAGTTTGCATTTAGTTTACTCGAGGACGAGTAAATGTTTGGTTTGGGGAGATTTGATACGTGCATTTTATATAGTCTTTTTAGCCTATTTTATGCACGTATTTCTATGCTTTTATCGTAGTTTATGCTACGAAATGCCCGAATATGCTACTTTGGGTTATTTTGTCTTATTTGCAGGAATGAACCAGAAAGTAGTGAAATCAAGCCATTTATCGTCCGTTTTGCATGCATTTGGAGGTAGAGTGAATTTGGAGCGGAAATATTGCTGTCTTGGGATGCGTGAAGCCATTTCGGGAGCTAAAAGGACAAGTCAAAGTCAAACTAACAAGATTAATGAGCTGCTGAAGTCAAGATTCACTCGATCGAGTACTTTACTAGTCGATCGAGTGGTTTTAGGTCAAATAATCAGTCGATCGAGTAATTTAGTTGGTCGATCGAACTGTTTCATATATGGGTTTAGTCGATCGAGCACTTCCTTTGGTCGATCGAGCGGTTTGAGCCTGAGTTTGCTCGATCGAGTGGTTCTAAACCACTCGATCGAGTGGATTCTCTTTCGGGCTTGGGCTTTTTAGTTTATTTCCGTCATTAGGTTAAATAATTCCTATTTTCTTATAAATAGGAGAGTTAGGATGTCAGTTTATGGGGGTTTTTTTTTCTCCTCTCTGATTATTTCGAATACACTGTTACTTTTGTTCTTCCTTATTTTCGGATCATTAATTCAGTAATTTAATCTTTCCCTTTACTCTTATTTAATGCTTACTTCTTCTCTCTTTATTATTTATGTTCTTTATTTAATTATGTTTAGCTAATTCCCTTAATATGTTAGGACTAGGGAAGCCGTGGTAGCAATATGTTAGGATCGACTTGATTAGATTAGTTTAGCGATAAGAATTGTATTAAGCAATATAATTGTGATTAGGTTGAATGAATGCATGCATGAGACCGATTTATTTAGTTACCCCCGACCTGGATCGAAAGATTGGAAGGGAAGGCTTGCTTAATTACAATAGGGGATACCTAATTAGGGCGAAAGCTAAGTTAGGGAGACCCTAGGGCGATTAGAGACCGAAAGGGTATAATCGTAGGTTTAAGGACCGAAAGGTGACGACCTCGCTCTTCTTATCAATAATTTAATCGACTCAGTTGACCCGATAGTGTAGCTGCCACGGTAGACCGATTCCTAGCATATTTCTCTCTATTATCTGATTTACCCTTGCATTTCTTCATTATTTTCTCTTATTCTTTTCCCTCTTGCCTTAATCTCTTTAGTCTAGTCAAAACATTTCAAACCCCCATTTGTGACATTGGATAGATAGAATAGACAAGTAGATAGTAAACCGCCTCCCTGTGGAGATCGACCCTACTTACCGATGACTTCTGTTAGTAGTATCTAGGTATTTTATTTTTGGTACAGAAACGACCGTATCAGTTGCATTGTAGTCGGGGAAGACCGTGTTTGCCATTTTGGATCGTTGTTAGGTATTGTGGGCAAAATTGGAATTTTTGCCTTTTGTGAGAGTCTTATGTCTGACAAAATAAGCGTCCGTTTGGGCTTGAATTGAGTCAGTTTGTTTTAAAATGGACCTTATTGGTAGTTTAGGTCGCTTTGAGACGTGGTAAAATCACGTTGCCACGTCGTGGTCGTATTTTTGAAATTTTGACCTGTTTGTGCTCAAATTGGCGTAAGATTGCCCTTTTTGAGCCATAGAAAATACCCCATTGCACCGGGAGCGTATTTTGGGTTGTTGGCGGACCTTGTGTGGGTCTTGAGGTGCCATTTTTGGTTGTCGTTGTTTTTATTCGTCTTTTGCTTGAAAAGATAGGCGAGTCGTTTTTTTTGTGCGTTTTTGTAGATTGTTTTGTTTGTGGTTGGGTTTGGGTGGGATTGCCCTTGTTTTGTTTGGCAGGTTTTTTTTGGATTTGTTCATTTTATGCCGTCGTAATGCCGAAATTTCGGCTGACGTTCTTTGTTTGCCTTTGGTTGTAGGGGAGCGTTTGGGACCTACGGGGTCTATCGTTGAGGCCTTGGAGGATGATGATCCGTGAGGAGCAGAAGTGACCGGGGAGGCTGCCAGAGCCGAGGTGGTGGTAAAGGATGCTTTCGTAGAGGAGGGGAGGCGGCTGACGCGGCCGACTTGTGCTTTTCATTGTGACGCGGCCGACTTGTCCTTTTCATTGTGATTGGAGGTCAACACCAGGGTGGTACGCCGCATCATGGTTTTTGGCCTCCTTATCGTCCAAAGTCTGCCAGCCACTGTCTTCTTTTTATCGTGGAGTAGGAACGAGGTATTGCCGCCATGGTAACCACCTCTACTTCCGCTGTTACTCCTTTGTTTCCCGTGTTGCTCCTTTTTTTTCCGAGTGAAAGGATAGGGAGTGCTTAGTTCGGTAGGTGGCATATTGCCCCCCAGTTCGTTGTTTTAGGCCAGTGTCTGTATGATAGATGTTGGTACTAGCTCTTGTTTGTATGGTCAGTCGTTTGTATCAAACGTGTGTCGATGTATTTTGCGTGAGGCGGTTTGTATATATGTGTTTTTGGATTGTGGTTTATTTGTGATTTTTGGCTTTTTTGTGTTTTGTTTCGGAGAAGCGCTGTCGGCCGTCGGTTCCTTTCTGCGTTGCACTAATTCCTGCATCGTTAGTATAGAAAAGAGGCAACAGGTAGCACATATGCATAAATGTAAACACGTAAAAAGGCATTTGATTGAAAACAAAATTAACCACGATGACTCGAAGTTAAAATTGAAGTTTAAAATGATATTTTGAAAATTCCGCGACAAGTTGTCACGTTTGGACTTCTCAAAAAGAAATGATTTGAAAATCGAACAATTAGCTCGTGTCTTGAATTAAATTGTATCGAAATTATTGAAATTGATTTGTGACTCGACAAAGAAATTCAAACTCGAACCGTCAGGGGTGAATTTAAAGTAGGTGTTTTTTTTTGCGAGTGTATTTGGTTTTTGATTTTTCTGAGATCAAGACTCGGATTTGTGAGAATTTGAAAAAAACTGACGCCGTGTTATCAATTTCCGAGTTTTTGTGGAAAAAGTGAAAAAAGTGAAAATTTTTCGGAATTTCGACTGACATGGAAACGATCCGTCGTGGATCAGGGCGACTGACATGGAAACGATCCGTCGCGGGTCGAGGCGACTAGCCTCTGCCTTAAAAAAAGAGAAAAACCCGTGTGTTTAAAGCAGCGTCATGGAAACCGTGTCGGATTTCGTAAAACGCGAAAATAAGGAAATGTGAGTGTGAGAAAATACAAAACATCCTGGATAGGCCCGAAGAGGCGCGAGTATTCTGGCGGGAGGTTTGGGGTGTCAGGAAAAAACACAACTTGAAAGGGACAATTCAAGGTGGGAATCCTGAGAACAGCGCCCCCCCCCCCCCAAAGAGGCGCGAGCTAATTGGCGATAGAAGCAAGCTCTCCCTTTTTTCGGAAAATCGCGCTGATTGTTTTGTATAAATAGGGATTTTTGTGCTTCATTGTTTCATCATTCGAAACACAAAAAACATCTCTACAAAAAAAACCTTTCTTCTACTTCCACAAAATTATTCATGGATGCCTTTGAAAATGCGTTGCGACAATGGTGTCGAGATTTGTCGCCTCCCGAGAAGTATCAACTCATTTTCATAGGAGTTGGTCAATTGTTGATGTTTCGTTAAGTCAAGGTGCAACCCTCATTTCTTGAAGCATGTTCTCGGTTTTGAGACTCGAAAAATCATGTTTTCGTTTTCCGAAAGGTGAAATTTGTCCTCTTGCCGAAGAAGTAGGAGCCATTGGTGGGTGGCGGGTTGTGTTCGGTACTTCCTCGACTCGATTATGTTATAAGGAGAAATTCCGTTCAATGTTGGGTTTGTCAACAAGTCAAGTCAACTTTCTCCTTGCTCCTCATGGTGTGGATATGTTGGCTCTTATCAACATCTTCTCGAACCGATTGGATGCCAATGTTTCGGAGGTGACTAGGAGGAGGGCTCTTGCCTTTTGCCTTGTCCATGCATGACCCTTGTACATTTGGTCGAGCAAATGGAGCATGGTAGATCCA
This sequence comes from Silene latifolia, assembly GCF_048544455.1. Classification (NCBI taxonomy): domain Eukaryota; kingdom Viridiplantae; phylum Streptophyta; class Magnoliopsida; order Caryophyllales; family Caryophyllaceae; genus Silene; species Silene latifolia. The sequence continues at coordinate 119,869,265 of NC_133531.1, forward strand.
TCATGGTTGGTGATTGGCGAGATCATCCAAGCTTTGGACAAGAAGGGCTCTTGTGGAGAAGCTCCCTCGTTCGGATCTCCAAGGATCCTCCAAGTGTGACTAATGAAGAGGCTAAGGTATGTAAAGCCTCCGGTTGATTCTTCTTCTTATTCTTTCCATCACCTTACCATGAGGAAGAAGTTGTACTCGGATAGCTTTGCTTCCACCGAGGCTTATTGGGCCGCAAGATTGGCGGAGGAGGGTGGTCCTCATATCCGTTGGGTGGTGCCATGGTGGCACTTGGGGTCCTTCATGGGGTTGCCCACTTTGGGTGCTATCTCTCGTTTTTTGATGGTGGTGGGCTTGAAAGTTGCTTCCTTCATCTATCCCGAAAGGCTCATGAGGCAAATGGGGCGTCAACAAAAGGGGCCCGCTCAAGATACCCTTGTTCAAGAGAACGTTTTTTGAAACTCCGAGCTTGTGGAGGTCTTCGAAAGGTGGTGGGCCACTCGGCCGATTTGGGAGGTGCCAAACCCCGTTGCCACTTGGGTGACTCCCGCTTATGTTATGTGGTCAAGAGCTCAAACCTTGGAGGAAAGGTCCAAGTCTCGTAAGGACGAGGATGTTGACTTGAAGTATAGAGAGGTTGGCAAGGCCAACCGTGCCTTCTTTGAGGACTACCTTGATGGAGCTAGCCCGGATGTGATGAGGCCACCAAAGAGGAGAAGCTCGGGTCCCAAAGATGTAGTGGGTCGTGTATGGGATCGTTTTGTATCGAGCATGGGGTCTTGCAAGAGACCAGAGGCCGTCAGCGTTGTAGATCAGTTGAGGATCCGTTCTAAAGAGGAAGTTCATGCTAGGTGAGCCAACAAGAAGAACAAGGGAAGATGTACCCCGAGGGAAAAGGCAAAGGTAGAATGGAAGAATGAAGACCTCCATTACCCACTTTATTATTATGTTGTATTAGTGTTGTGGGTTTTTATTATGTTGTACTAGCTATGTTATGCGTGTTTTGTGCTAGTTTTTATTATGTGAGGTATCTTAGTCGACACCTTAGCTTTGACAAGTTTTAGACTTGCCGAGCTTTATTTGTTGTTGAATTTGTAATCTTTCCCATTATTAATTAAATAAGAGGATTGCTCGTGTCAAAAATTGTGAACGCTTGTTTCTTCCATTTATCTTGTAAAGGCAATTCGATTTGAATCATCATAAACATTCGCACTTAGGAAATGAGATTTTTGTAGGAAGGGAGAAAGGCTTCTTTTTTGTATTTTTATGAGAAAGGGAATGTTGTTCCCCCCCCCCCTTTTTTTTGAAAGGTTGATATGGGTGATTTTTTTGTATGTGGGTAAACATAAGGGAATGTTTTTTTATTTGATGGGGATGTTTTTTTTATTATGGGGATGGTTGTATCCTTCTTGTGCAAGAAACGACTGCCTACGTATCCACCTGAAAAGGTGAAATCAAACCATGATCGTAGTTCGGAATGTTTTATAAATCTTGATTGGGTTTTGTGGTTGTATCTCTCTCGTATAAGAAGGACTGCTTACTTATCCATCTGAAGAGGTGAAATGGAACCATGCTCGTAGTTCAGGGGGTTTTTTGTTTGAGTGCAAATGGATGTCGCCTTTGACAGATCAAAGGGCATTCGAAACGGGAAAGGTGCCGCAACTTAGACTCGATAAAACATTCAATTTCAAATCAGAACGCGTTTGAGGAACTTGACTTGAAAGGGTTAAGGTGGTCGCTAGCTGCAAAACTAGGGTAAGGTTGTTGGTTGCTACGGTTCAAGGGTAGTATTTCTTGAGTTGGTCTAGGTTTGCCGGGTTTGTAAAATCTTCCCCTGTCTAGGTCACTCAGTCTCACTGCGCCCCCCGAAAGTATTTTCTTGACCAGGTATGGCCAAGCCCAATTGGGTTTGAATTTCCCCTTCGGATCGACAGGTAACGGTGCTCAGACGGACTTGAGTACCAAGTCGCGTTCCTTGATGTTTTTGGGTTTAACCTTCTTGTTGAATGCCCGTTGTATACGTCGTTGGTATAGCTGGACGTTGTGCAAGGTGTTGAGCCGCCGCTCGTCTAGGATATGAGTTGTTCGTACCTTTGACGGGTCCATTCCGCCTAAGGAACTTGACTCTCCAGTAGGATGCGTAGAGATGTGACCGCTAACTCTACTAGTTTAACCGCCTCTATATCGTATGCTAGGTAGAAGGGTGTGGCGCCTGTTGGTGTTTGAATGGAGGTTCGGTATCCCAGAGTGCGAATGGGAGTTTGCTCGGCCAATCGCAGTAGTTTCTTGCATTTTCTTAATAATGGGGACAAAAGTTTTGTTCGCTGCCTCCACCGCTCCATTGGTTTTGGGACGGTAGGGGGATGATCGATGTCGTTTGATCTTGTATTTGTCAAGCAAGGCCTGTGTTTCCGCCCGGAAGTGAGAGCCTTGATCGCTAATGATTTCATGGGGTACTCCATATCTGCAGATGATGTTGTCTTGGATGAACTTGGCCACTTGTTTGGCGTTCAAGACTGCATATGACTGTGCTTCCACCCATTTGGTGAAGTTGTCGATGGCGACGAGGACGAAGCAATTCCCTTTGGTGCCTATCGGGTTGACTTTCCCGATGATGTCGATGCCACGGATCGAGAAAGGCCAGGGTGATGTCATGGTGTATAAAAGGGATGGTGGTACGTGTTGTATGTTGGCGAAGATTCGGCAATTGTGGCAATGTTTGACGTAGTTACGACAATCGGCTTCCATGGTGGTCCAGTAGTAGCTTTGCCGCATGATTTTTCGGGTCGGCATCATTGCGCTCATGTGAGGGCCACATTCTCCGTCGTGAACCTCTCCCATGAATTTTTTGGTTTTGTGATGGTCAATGCAATGGAGGAGAATCCCTTGGGGTGTTTTTTTGTATAATTGGTCTTGGTTTATCATGAATTGTGATGCAATTAAACGGATGGCTCTTTGTCCTCTTAGATAAGAGTTAGGAGGGAATTCATTTTTGGTTTTGTAGTTGAGGATGGCTTGGTACCAAGGTTCATCATGGTTTTCTTCGTCGTTGTTGATGGCACAGATGTGAGCTGGCTCGCTCCTTCTCTCGACACACAGGGGCATCGATGTCATGTCGTCAGGTATGTTGACGAGTGCAGCAAGTTTTGCCAGGGCATCATCAAATTGATTTTCCTCTCGTGGCAAGTGGAAGTAGTCGACTTGGTCGAAGAACTCGGCCTCTTGATTGATTTTTGCTCGGTAGGGAGCTAAGCTGTCGCTTCATATTTTCCATGATCCGGACACCTGATTGATGATGAGCGAGGAATTGCCGTGGACCCTCAGTCTCTTGATGCCAAGTGTTATGGCTGCTTGTAGGCCGATGAGGCATGCTTCATATTCGGCGGCATTGTTGGTGATGGCAAAGTCTAGATTGACCAATATCGGAACATGTTCTCCCTCTGGTGATATTAGAAGGATTCCTACCCCGAAGCCTCTCAGATTAGATGCACCATCAAAGTATAGGTCCCATGCATCGGAGTCGTCACAAAGGATGTCCTCGTCAGGAAGTGACCATGTGTCGGTCGTTGGATCCTTATTGATGGGATTTTATGCTAGGAAGTCGACGATTGCCCTTCCCTTGATAACCTCGAGGGGTACAAATTTGAGATCAAACTCGGATAGTATGAGTGTCCATCTAGACAGCCTTCCGTTTAGTACGGGTTTCTCGAAGATGTATTTGACCGGGTCCATCTTAGAATAGATGTGGACCGTGTAGCTGAGCATGTAATGTCGCAGCTTCTTTGTTGACCCTACTAGGGCAAGGCATGTCTTTTCCAGTTGGGTGTACCTTTTCTCATACTCTCTTAACGTTTTTTGTGATATAGTAGATGGCTTGTTCTTCGCCGTCGACTGTTTGTGCTAGCATTGCTCCCATGGCTGTGTCGGTGACAGTTAGGTATAGGGATAAGGGAATTCCTTGTTGAGGTGGCATGAGGACAAGAGGTTTCGATAGGATTTCCTTTATCCCGTCGAAGGCCTTTTGACAGTCGTCGTCCCAATCGGTGTGGTCGGAGGTGCGAAGCTTCTTAAAGATTGGTCGGAGTCGAGCAATCACTAATCGTTAATGATACATGCATATTCTATACACTTTATTCGCAGTTTTGGCACGTATTTCTATGCGTATTTGTTAGCTTAAAGCTACTTTTTCTCCCGAAACGGTTTACTTTGGAATTTATATGATTTATTGTAGGAATGAGTGGAAGTGAGCTAAATCAAGCTTAAATCGTCCTACGGAGGCAACTTTATGGAAACTTGGAAGATGGGAGTTCGGACTTGTTCACCTTGGGATGCGTGCATGGAGTGAAGAGGCTGATTGGAAGAGAAAAGGAAGTTACTGCACAGCGTAGTTGGTCGATCGACCAACATCTCCAGCCTATCGACCGTGGAAGTTCAGCAGAAGAAACAGTGTGCCAGCACTGTACTGGTTGGTCGATCGACCGTGTCACTTGGTTGATCGACCAGGTTTCGAAGCTGCGGGTCTTTTATGCTGATACCCGTCGTTGTGAGTACCAAAAATAAAATTTATAATCTCCTATTAAAACTAACCTAGGCTAGTGGTAACAGGGTCGAACCACAAGGAGGCGAATGTAATTTCTAATTGTCTAATTTAGTCTAAGGTAACGAAAGTGGGGGTTGATTCGATTTGGTCTATACTAATAGCAAATAAAGACAATAAACTAAATAAACAGTTAAAACAAATAAAAGAAGGGGTACTAGGAAGGTTGGTTCGTTATAGTTTCGGCGGCAACATACTAAACAAGTCTAAATCAAACACATGAGGCGGGAAATAAAGAGATCCTCTCGGTCCACTCTTAACAAATAGCATCTTTCGATCTCGCTATAAGTCCCTAACATCACTAATACTAACTTTCGTCCTGAAAAGTGACTAACGGTCTAAACTTTACCTATCTTTCGATCTCAGCATAGTTTAGTCATTTTAATTGGTGATCTGGCAACTGTCCCTATCTTTCGATCTAATGGGTCAGTCAAAAATTAAGTATTCAACTAGTCGCATGCATTCGATTCGTCAAACACAACATTTAAATCAATTAAAACGAGGGAAAACCTCACGAGGTCAGTCGATCGACCAGGTATGGCAGTCGATCGACCGACACGCGATTCAGGCCGTATTCATTCTATTGCCGCCTACACTATAATTCCCCTAGATCCTAGCACAAACTATTTAGCTACTCTTACTAAGGGTGATAACAACAATAAAACCAATAAAATAGACAGAAGAATTCATGCTTGAAATAATAGAACAAACAATTAACATAAACGATGAATCAGTTTTGGGAAACTAACTAGCAATTTTATCCTACAAAGCGATAATAAAGCAAACTGAATTATTAGCAGAAGAATACCGATTGGAATTGCAGCGAGAGATCCAGAAACCGAATGCGAGAGTAATTGTACGAAATAGTATTAAAACCCTAACTGTTGAATGTTTGAGACAAACTAAAGAACTAGTAAAAACTGAATGATTAATCTCATGTTCTAGGTTACGTTATATAGAAAATATACGTAACACTTATTATCAAAACCTAAACACAATGGGCTTGCGTTTCCTCGATCTTTTAATTCTCGTCTGGGATAGCGGCTTGGTCGATCGACTAAGAGTGGCGGTCGATCGATCGAGCAAAGCGATGTCTGATAAGCCACGGAACCCGCAAGTTGGTCGATCGACTGAAGGCAGTGGTCGATCGTCGGAAGTAGCTGACACTTGACTTCCAATTTCTCGTGTATTTGTCTTTTGGGCCTTGAAATGTGCACCAAGCTCGTTCCTTAAGTAAATACTTCACGTCAAAATGCAATGCAGGATACCCGGGGATGGATTTAGCTCAATTTCCGTTGAATTCTTCACATTTCTGCAATAATGTACAAAAACACGAAAATAGACGGAAATAGGGGAAATGGTAGCTTAAACTACACAAATGAGCTCTGAAATGCGTGGAAAATAGGATGTAAAACATCATATGAAAGACAGGCATCAAACTTCCCCAAACCAAACCCTTGCTTGTCCCCAAGCAAGAACTAGACTCGATCTAATGACATAATGGAACGAGTTCAATCTCAGAGCGAATTACAACATGTAAAGCCTAACCCAATTTAATCCAATAACTAACAATCAATTAGTAATGCGAATCATGCAAACGAGTTATGTAGTCGTTAAAAACTGCTGAACCGTCAACTATAGAGACTTATCAAATTGGACTCTCACGGGTCGCTCGAATCACTCATAAGCACAGGTGAATATATAAGAGGATAGAAAGAATTCATTTTGTAGAGACTCTCACCTAACTACGACCTATAAGAACATGCCTGCAGTATAATATGAAAGTAATCTCTATGACCGTACATATGCATTCCAACCAACAAATGACCATGACACATGCCGAGGTATATATGGGATATGTGAGGTATGGGTAAGAAGAGGCAAAACATATATGGAAAAGTGGAGGTACAGGTGATCAAGCTAGTACCCAAACGGAACCATATGGCAACATCCAACTTCTTGCTCAAAATCAAATGAAACAAAGTCTTTGTAGCAAGCACAAATCTCACAGTCTCCAGTATGAAAGTAATCAACTAACTCCCCATAAGATATGAATAATACATGGGAGCAAAAATCGCCATAAGATAAAGGTTTGAATTATGCGAATTGATTCATTCTTTTTCTTTCGAACTCCAGTCGATCGACCAGAATTGGCAGTCGATCGACTGCTTTGAACAGTACAGAACCTCTTTTTCTCTTTTTTCGAATCATTTTTTTTTCTTTTTGTTCAACTTTTTCAGTTCTTTTTTTTTCTTCCCTTTTCCTCCTTCATTCTTTTTATCCAACTAAATCTCAATAAGAGCATATGCCACCAAAAACGAAGTAACAATCCCATCAACTAAGACTACTAGTTTGACAAAGGACAGGCTAAATGTAGGATGTAGTAATGGGACAAAAGGCTATTTCTGGCAGTGTGAAGCTTATGGGCAAAACGAATAAAGGGAAACCTCTACCTCATGTGTCAACAAACCACAAACCGAATGCATACAGGTATTAAGCAGATTAAGTTCATATTTATGCACATTTACGTAACATGCCTCATAGGGAGTACTACTCACATCCTAGATAAACTGGTCACAGATGTCGCCGGTTATAGACTCTAAATCTCAGAATATATAAGTAGTTTGCTAAAAATCTAAGTCAAGTTTCAATTCCAGCAAGTAAATTAACGAAAACTCGTAGACTATGCATATATGATTCTACTAATAACATGTCAATCTAGCAAGGCTTAGGCATAAACAGCTGCAAATGCAATGTCATCATTGAAATACTACCGTTCCGACTCAACCTATATGCTAAAATAAACATGCAAAACAAATGTAAACGTGAATGCAAGCAAATGATATGCGACGCAAAACCCTTCCCCAAACCAAATCGCACAATGTCCCCATTGTGCAAAATCATGTAATGAAGAAAAAAGAGAAATGGGAATTTGCGAGAAAATTAAATAAATAAAACATGAAGTAAAGACTTAGAAACTCACAAGACTTTAAGCGCAGCAAAGGAAACCTCCCCAAACCAGCGTGAGCTAGGAGGTTTTGATGGCAGCATGATGCTACCAATAAATACCTGAAAAGACAAACAAAGAACCACGCATAAAACCGAGAAAGCAATAAAGGAGCGGTAATTATGTGCAAAGCTACGAAAATGGAAGAAATCAGAAATGAGTAGGGAAATAAAATAGAGTAGAAAACTCCCTTAATCCCGCAAAACGACCCAACACAGCAGGGGAAAGGTCGTGAATAGATACAGCAGCGGCAGTGGTCGATCGACCATAAATGGCAGTCGATCGATCTAAGTGAACAGAATGAAACTCCGAGATCGCAACTCGGTCGATCGACCATGGAAGAAGGTCGATCGACGGGAAAGTCTTTGTAACTTCCTGATTTCTTCGTATTTGCTCAATTACTTGAGCTAATGAGGTCTAAAAACCTGCAAGTGCACAATAATACGCGCCTAAAATTGCGGAAAACCCAAAGTAAAGTCTAAAGTACTTAAAAATCCTAAGCAATAAAAATAAATGCGAAGTCTCGCGCACACAAAATACGGTAAATAGTCTTAAAAGCAATAAAGTAAATGTTTGATAAAGCATTTGATCAACTAATAGTTGATCAAGAATGGCCATGGTATGGCCCACTTCGTCGGCTTCTGGCTACTAGAGGTAGCCTCAACGGTGCTTATCTTATCAGCTGCACCCCTCTTAGCTTCCACGTCTGTATGGCTCAATGGATCAACACTTTCATCATCTCCCCAGTCAATGACCTCTTCTTGCTCATCAAAGTCCAAGTCAGACTCCCTTGCCTTGACCGGCTCGTCATCAACTTCCTAATCAGTGCCATAGCTAAGGCAACCAAGACCGCCTCGTGAAATGATTGGCTTCTTTGCAGCTGGAGTAACTTGCAGTTCTTCCTTCCCCAAACCAGCTCCTGCAATATCAGAAATAGACAAACCTTCCTCCAATTTGCTCCCAATCTGGGGCGGAGGTGTTACAACAGGAATGGGACCAGAGATAGGCATATCAGGAAGTATAAAATAGGATTTCTTTTCAGAAATCGTATTGCAAGTCACGGGCCACATGAGGTCTTTCTTTTTAGCAGGTTGGGCAAAGACAATAGAATGCTTCCCTACTTTAAAAGTCAAGGTACTCGAACCAACATCTATGACTGCACCAGCAGTGTGCAGAAATGGCCTACCCAAAATAATGGGAATATGGGCATCCTCAGGCATGTCAAGCACCACGAAGTCAACAGGGAAGAAGAACTTCCCTATTTGCACGGGGATGTCCTCTAAGACTCCTATTGGCTGGACCGCAGATCGGTCAGCCATCTGTACTATCATGTCTGTCACTGTGAACCTAGTCAATTTGAGCTTCCTAGCAAGACTCAAGGGCATTACACTTATACTAGCTCCTAAGTCACATAATGCCTTCTCCATAGAGAAGGTACCTATATTGCAAGGAACAGAAAAACTACCCGGGTCTTCTAGTTTGTGAGGTGCAGTGTGAGACAAATAAGAGCATGATTCTTTGGTTAATACGACAGTATGCACATTTTCAAGTGACTTTTTCTTAGACAAGAGTTGTTTCATGAATTTAGTATAGGCAGGCACTTGATTAACTAACTCAAGGAAAGGCACTTGTACATTCAAGCTACGAATAACTTTTTCAAATTTATTGAAAGATACCTGTTCCTTCGTCGGCACTAGTCTTTCCGGGTATGAGGCTGTAAGAAGTAGCTTAGCCCTCTCCTCTAAATCGCGCATGCCGGCATCCGTGGACTTAGGCTGAAAGTCCACTACTTTCTCCTTGTTGAAGCTTGAACCCTCTTCATACCGTCTCAAATGTGAACCATTGATCGACATCGGGTCGTACTTCAGAGCCGAGACTGACCCATCAGCACTCGGGTCTTTCCCCAATATTTTCGGGACTGTCGTGCCCCGAAACAAATGATCTCTCAAATTGTCGGGCATCGGAGGACGAAAAATCTCACTATCAGCAGCGATCTCAGTCGATCGACCAGTGATGTCAGTCGATCGACTGAGTTGAACAGGACCAGAAGCTTCTGTAACTCACACTTCAGTCGATCGACCGGGTATGTCAGTCGATCGACTGATATACCTGGTAAACGCCTTTTTCTTTCCTTTGCTCGTTCCAGCTTTGTTTTGACTCGGTTTCGCCTCATCTTTTGCAGCAGCATCCTCGACCATAGCAGGCCCCTCCAGGGTGGACCCACTCCTCAACGTGATGATATTAAGGGTCTCCTTTTGGTCGGTTTGAGTCGGTAAGTGTCCCGGAGCTCGAGTGGTATTCTTGCTAGCCAATTGAGCAATTTGGCTCTCTAGCATCTTCATCTCGGCCTCTCTAGCTTGGGACTCCTTCAGAAATAAGTTCTTCAACTCGGTGAACTCGGAATTTTGGGATTGTTGCTGCTGCTGGGGAACATACGGAGGCTTTTGATATGGCTGCTTAAGTGGAGGCACATAGGCTTGCTGTTGCTGCTGTTGTGGAGGTTGAGTCGGATTCAGGACATTCTGGCTACTCCACCTCAAGTTGGGGTGGACATTTGGCTCATAGTACGTGTTTGTCTGCCTATAATGTTGAAAGGCAGCGCAAGACTCAAAGGGGACAGAACAATTTTCTGAGACATGCCCCTCAGCTCCACATCTTCTACAGACGAAAGGACCGTCTGAAACAGCATTAAAATGGTACATCCCTCCTTTAGAAGCTCCTCCCAACTCATATTTGTCAAACCTTGCAGTGAGAGCTTCTAGTGCGGCAACCGAGGAAGATTCAGCAGCTCTCCTTTGATTGCCTCGGAATTCCCATATTGACTTTATGGGTGGCTAAGTCATCAATGATCTTCCACCCTTAGTCTCTCCCATATTCTCAGCAAATCGGCCATTGGCTGCAGCATCCAAAATAGCCCTCTGATAGTCATACAACCCATTATAGAACTGATTGCAAAGACTCCATTTTTCGAACCCATGGTGCGGTATGGTTCGCACCAGTTTCTTGAAACGGACCCATGCTTTATGAAAGTTCTCATCAGGCCCCTGTTTGAAGCTCGTGATCTGAGCTCTAATGGCATTTGTCTTCGAGGCAGAGAAGTATTTCTTGTAGAATGCCAAGGCCAATGAATTCCAGTCGGTGATCCCATGAGCGGCTCGACCCAGATCTCTATACCACTCCCTTGCAGCATCACGAAGGGAGAAAATGAACATGGTCTCCTTGATCCGGTCTTGGGTCACACCGGTCGGCGGGGGTATAGAGCAGCAATAATCAATAAAAATCTCCATATGATTGGCTGCATCTTCATTTGCAGCTCCCCCGAACTGGTTTCTCTCAACCAGGTTAATATAGGAAGGCTTCGGCTCGAATTTTCTCGCCTCCCCAGGTAGTTCGAATCCTTTGTAGAGATTCGCAGCTGTCGGCTCTGAGTGACTAGCAATAGTTGCTTATTCAGCCATGACTGGAATTTCTGGAGAAGTGACTGTCTCAACTGAAGAAGTAGAGGCAGGAGATGTAGGTGGATCTTCTTCGAACAGAGCGTTCTCGTAGTAACTTGACAGAGTACTCAGCTCTTCCTCTTTCGGTAATACCCTTTGTGATCGTCTCAACTCGCGCAAGGATTTCTCGATCTCAGGATTGAATGGTACTAGTTCACCACCCTGTGACCTGCGCATAAGAAGAAACTACAAAAAGAATATAAGAAACGTTTAAGGAACGGAAGTCCCTTAAACTAAAGAAAGACTAAATAAAAAGAACTAAAAATTAGAACAATTGCCTCCCCGGCAACGGCGCCAAAATTTGATACCCGTCGTTGTGAGTACCAAAAATAAAATTTATAATCTCCTATTAAAACTAACCTAGGCTAGTGGTAACAGGGTCGAACCACAAGGAGGCGAATGTAATTTCTAATTGTCTAATTTTGTCTAAGGTAACGAAAGTGGGGGTTGATTCGATTTGGTCTATACTAATAGCAAATAAAGACAATAAACTAAATAAACAGTTAAAACAGATAAAAGAAGGGGTACTAGGAAGGTTGGTTCGTTATAGTTTCGGCGACAGCATACTAAACAGGTCTAAATCAAACACATGAGGCGGGAAATAAAGAGGTCCTCTCGGTCCACTCTTAACAAATTGCATCTTTCGATCTCGCTATAAGTCCCTAACATCACTAATACTAACTTTCGTCCTGAAAAGTGACTAACGGTCTAAACTTTACCTATCTTTCGATCTCAGCATAGTTTAGTCATTTTAATTGGTGATCTGACAACTGTCCCTATCTTTCGATCTAATGGGTCAGTCAAAAATTAAGTATTCAACTAGTCGCATGCATTCGATTCGTCAAACACAACATTTAAATCAATTAAAACGAGGGAAAACCTCACGAGGTCAGTCGTTCGACCAGGTATGGCAGTCGATCGACCGACACGCGATTCAGGCCGTATTCATTCTATTGCCGCCTACACTATAATTCCCCTAGATCCTAGCACAAACTATTTAGCTACTCATACTAAGGGTGATAACAACAATAAAACCAATAAAATAGACAGAAGAATTCATGCTTGAAATAATAGAACAAACAATTAACATAAACGATGAATCGGTTTTGGGAAACTAACTAGCAATTTTATCCCACAAAGCGATAATAAAGCAAACTGAATTATTAGCAGAAGAATACCGATTGGAATTGCAGCGAGAGATCCAGAAACCGAATGCGAGCGTAATTGTACGAAATAGTATTAAAACCCTAACTGTTAAATGTTTGAGACAAACTAAAGAACTAGTAAAAACTGAATGATTAATCTCATGTTCTAGGTTACGTTATATAGAAAATATACGTAACACTTATTATCAAAACCTAAACACAATGGGCTTGCGTTTCCTCGATCTTTTAATTCTCGTCTGGGATAGCGGCTTGGTCGATCGACTAAGAGTGGCGGTCGATCGACTGAGCAGCAAAGATGTCTGATAGCCTTCGGAACCCGCAAGTTGGTCGATCGACTGAAGGCAGTGGTCGATCGACTGAAGTAGCTGACACTTGACTTCCAATTTCTCGTGTATTTGTCTTTTGGGCCTGGAAATACGCACCAAGCTCGTTCCTTAAGTAAATACTTCACGTCAAAATGCAATGCAGGATACTCGGGGATGGATTTAGCTCAATTTCCGTTGAATTCTTTACATTTTTGCAATAATGTACAAAAACACGAAAATAGACGGAAATAGGGGAAATGGTAGCTTAAACTACACAAATGAGCTCTGAAATGCGTGGAAAATAGGATGTAAAACATCATATGAAAGACACGCATCATATGCGTTTGTCTTTTGAAAGCCCATTTGTAATTTATCAAATTTTGGAGAACGTTTATCAGTAGGAGGTATCAAATATTTTTAGGTTATGCTTTTTATTATTTAACAACTGAAGTTTTAGATCTAGTTTTCGGAACTACGAAGTGGGGGCTACGGATTTCAATCAATTGCTTTGTTCATCAAATCCTTTAGTAAGCTTTAATTCAATTTTAGTCTATTCTTATTCTTGTTAATTTAATTCTAGTTTCTACCAATTTATGTTTAAGCAGTTTAAGTTTAATCCTTCAGTTTTAAATTCCAATTCAATCATGTCAATTTTATTCTATGTCTTTAATTTTGCAATTGTCATATTCTTAAGCCTGTGTAGCTAAAATTTCCATGCTAGGAATTAGGGAATCCATGGCGTCATGAGTTAATTTTATTAAAGTCTAGGTTGAACCCGTACCGGCCTTATTTACCTTTGTGAGATTTTTACCCCTTGCTAGATTGAGAAATTAGCAACGTTTGATTTCTTACAAGTAATTGGAAGGACTATAGAGCAAAAATAATTTAGTTTCTTTCTAGAGTGGAAAAGAGACCGAGAGGCTTAACTTGAATAGCGACTTAGACAACCTATTTGACATCCTGAGACGGTATTGGACAGGCCTTGACTTTAATAGACTGACCCTTAAGGCATGGTGAACCGAAATTCCTAGCTACCTTTTATTATCTACTTCAACTTCATTTAATTTTCGGTAGTTAGCATAGAATCAATCAACCAACCCCCCCCCCAATAATTGTTACTTCAATAGATTAAAAATAGCAAATAGAATTGATCTTGTCTCTCTGTGGTTCGACCCTTACTATCACTAACTATAGTTTTAGTTTGGATTATAAATTTAATTTTGATACAAAACGACGGTATCAAATTTTGGCGCCGTTGCCGGGGAGACGGTGTAATTTTGTTTGCTTTATTTTTAGTTTATTTTTCTTGTCTCAAGGAACTTTGGTTCCTTGAGGCCGTTGCTTACTCTTGCTTCTAGTTTTGCTTTTGCACAGTTAGAAGACAGATTTTTGAGAGGAAAGCTTGAGTACTCTCAGTTTTGCGATCATGACTACAATATATGATAATCTTCAGCCACAAGTGCAGCATGTTCCAAAGGGATACGATATACCCACCCCTATTCATGGTCATTTCGAACTCCGTTCCTCCTATATTAATTTGGTGGAGCGGAACCAGTTTGCTGGATTACCGGACGAGGATCCTTTGAAGCATATGGAAATTTTCACAGACTACTGTTGTTCCATACCTGTACCGGCTGGGGTGACCCAAGATGAAGTAAAGGGGATGATGTTATTATACTCCTTGAAGGATTCTGCGCGAGATTGGTACCGCTACCTTGATAGGGTAGCAGCTAGAGTCACAGATTGGACATCTCTAGCATTAGCCTTTTACAAAAAATACTTCCCACTCGCAAAGACTGATGCCTTGAGGAGCCAAATTACAAACTTCCAGCAAGGACCTGATGAGGAATTTTGTGAAGCATGGGGATGTTTCAAGAGACTGGTTCGGTCTGTTCCTCACCACGGTTTCCAGCAGTGGTACCTTTGCAACCTATTCTACAATTCTCTATATGATGAGTACAAGGTCATCCTGGATGCAGCTGCGAATGGTAGGTTCCAAAATAACACTGGTCAGAATAAAGGTTGGAATACTATTGAGGAGATGGCAGTCCATAGAGCTGAGTTTGGGAGTTCATGTGGAAACTCGCGAAAGCCAAATGACGAAATGAGTGCCGTTGCGACACTCATAGCTTCTATTACTGCTCGGCTCGAAAAGCTCGAGACTTCTAAAGCTTCCGAGAAGAAAATTGAAATTCCTGTTCATAACTCAGATGAGACCGCGGAATTGAGAGAAATAATCCGGGCACTTTTGGTTCAAGTCACGAAAATAGAAGAAGCTGGGATTGAATCTGCAAGGAATTTTGCAAAGCAGTTAGAGATTTTAGCGGCCAACCAAGTCGCCAATTCTTCAAGCAAATGCGAGGTTCCTATCGAGACACTTAATGCAATTCACCTCCGCAGTGGGATCTCATATGACGGTCCTGATAAGCCAAGAAAAAGGCTCGGAAAAATGATGAAAAGTCAGACTTAAATTCTGGTGCGAAAACGAGCTCTACTGCCAGTACCAGCGGTCGATCGACCAACAACATCAGTCGATCGACCAAAGTTCCTGATGAAAAAGTTTCTGACCAGAAACTGTTCGAACCCAGTGTATTCGGTCGATCGACCGAGCCCAATGGTCGATCGACTGGATCTCCAGCGCTGAACGAGAATCCGTCAATTGAATTGCAACATGCTTCAGCCAGTGACGATTTGACGGAGATTTTGAACATTCGGAAGACGAAAATTGTCGACCCTACGACAAGTGTTGCAGTCCCGTATCCGGAGCGTTTAAAGAATACAAAGTTGGAGCATAAGTTCGGTAAGTTTTTGGAGATCGTCAAGAATCTGGAGGTAACCATTCCTTTCACTGATTTAATTACCCAGGTACCTTCTTACACTATGTTTATGAAGGATATTTTGAATCGTAAGAAATTTTTTAATGATGTTGGTACTAGAGCTTTCACGGAGGAGTGTAATGTTCTTTCACGAAGCAACGTACCACCTAAATTAAAAGACCCGGGTAGTTTTTCAATTCCATGTACTATAGGTATCCATGAATTTGGGAAAGCCCTTTGTGATCTAGGGGCCAGTGTCAGTGTTATGCCATATTCTGTGTGCGAAAAGTTAAATATAGGTAACCTTAAGGTGACCAATATGACCCTTCAGATGGCAGATAGATCGATTCAAAGACCCTTAGGAATTTTAGAAGATGTACCCGTTCGAGTGGGTAAGTTATTTATTCCTGTCGATTTCGGCGTTTTAGACATAGCTGAGGATAGTCAGATACCTATTATCTTAGGTAGACCATTTTTACATACGGCTGGGGCAGTGATAGTTGTCAAACGTGGAGTCTTGAACTTGGAGGTAGGGGATGACACAATTGAGTTCAGTCTTGCTCGCACTGTGACTGAACCTGCTGATGATGATATGTGTTATTCCATTGATATTGTTGACAGGGCTGTTAATTGTAACTGGAGGGAATCCTTAGCCAAGGATCCCTTAGCTGATCTAACCCGTCTAGATGAGTGTGCAGATATTCCAGCGGAGAATGCTGAGGAGCTAGATGTTTTGGTAGCCTCAATGGAAAGCTACGAGCTCACTGAGGAAGAAGATGAGATGCTCATAAGCCTGGCCAACGAGAATTTTGTAAACACTTGCTATACCATTGAAGCTGATTCTGCTTATGCTGTTGAGGTAAAGGTGCCAGAGCATAAGCCACTTCCTCCTAATCTTAAGTATGTTTTTCTAGATGATACGGAGCAGTACCCAGCTATTGTTAGTGCTAAGCTTAATGATGACTAGCTTTCTGATTTGATGTGTGTGCTTAAGAAAAACAGGAAAGCTTTAGGTTATTCTTTGGATGATATTAAGGGCATCAGCTCCGATATTTGTATGCACAGGATAGAGCTGGAGGAAGGTCACAAGCCTTACAGACAGGGTCAGCGAAAGCTGAATCCGAAGATGCAGGAGGTTGTCATGGCTGAGGTGATGAAACTACTCGATGCAGGTATTATTTATACAGTTGGCAACTCTAAGTGGGTTAGCCCAGTTCAGGTAGTCCCGAATAAAGGAGGGACCACTGTGGTGCAAAATGAGAAAAATGAATTAATACCAACTCGAAATGTAACAGGTTAGCGGATGTGCATTGATTACAGACAGTTAAATGCCGCCACGAAGAAAGACCATTTCCCCCTCCCTTTTGTTGACCAGATGACCGAAAGACTAGCCTCTAATAAATTTTTCTGTTTTCTAGACGGATATTCAGGGTTCTTTCAGATTCCTATTCATCCGGATGATCAGAGTAAGACCACTTTTACTGTCGCAGTGGTGTTTTTGCATACATGAGAATGCCTTTCGGATTATGTAACGCCCATGACTACCTTTCGAGGTGCATGATGGGGATTTTTTCTGATTATATAGAGAACATTATGGAGGTATTTATGGATGATTTCTCAGTTTATGGTAATGACTTTGATCGTTGTTTAGCTAATCTTGATAAAGTCATGCAGCGTTGTATTGATGTTAATCTTGTTTTAAACTGGGAAAAATGTCAGTTCATGGTCAATGAGGGAGTTGTGTTGGGACATTTGATTTCTGATAAGGGTATACATGTTGATAAAGCAAAAGTGTAGGTGATTGAGCAATTGCCTCCTCCCGTGAATGTTAAAGGAGTGAGGAGTTTTCTTGGTCACGCTGGTTTTTATCGGCGTTTCATTAAGGATTTTTCAAAAATTGCTAAACCACTTACACAATTGCTCCTTAAGGATGTTGTCTTTAAGTTTACTGATGAGTGCCTTTTAGCTTTTAATAGGTTAAAGGAGGCTCTAGTTTCTGCGCCAATCATTCAGCCGCCTGATTGGGACCTCCCATTCAAGATTATGTGTGATGCCAGCGATTATGCGATTGGTGCAGTTTTAGGACAGCCGAAAAATAAAGTTTTGAATGCCATATATTATGCGAGCCGAACTCTGGATGAGGCTCAAGTCAATTATTACACCACTGAGAAGGAGTTTCGAGCTGTAGTTTTTGCCTTAGATAAATTTCGGTCTTATTTGTTACGTCCTAAGGTTATTGTTTATACTGACCATGCAGCGCTGAAGACTCTCTTTCTTAAGAAGGATGCGAAGCCGAGGCTTTTGAGGTGGATACTCCTTTTGTAGGAGTTTGATTTGGAGATCAAAGATAAGAAAGGTGCAGAGAATGTGGTGGCTGACCATTTATCTCGTCTGCAGCTGACAGAAAGGGAGGATTTGTTACCCATTAATGATTCTTTTCCTGATGAGAGTCTGTTAGCTATTACTAATTTGGGGTCTTATCCACCTCCGTGGTTTGCTGATTTTCCTAATTTTGCTGTGACAGGTAAGATACCACCCGAGCTTTTATGGCAGCAGAAGAAGCAGTTCACTTATGATGCTAGACAATACTTTTGGGATGATCCTTATGTTTTCAAGGAATGCGCAGACGGTCTTATCCGGAGATGTGTGCCTCAATGGGAAGTGAAGGATATCCTAGAAGCTTTCCACTCTTCTGCCTATGGTGGTCACAATGGTCCGTCCCGGACTGTGGCTAAGGTACTCCAATCTGGTTTCTATTGACCAACTTTGCATTCAGATAGTCGCAATTTTGTTGCTGAGTACTATGCTTGTCAAAGATCGGGGAATATTTCAAAGAGACATGAGATGCCACAGGTAGGCATTCTAGAGGTTGAGATTTTTGATGTCTGGGTCATTGATTATCAAGGACCCTTTCCGAGCAGTCAAGGTAATAAATATATCCTCGTAGCTGTAGATTATGTGTCCAAATGGGTAGAAGCTGTTGCTACCCCTCATTGCGATGCAAAAGCCGTGATTAAGCTGTTTAAAAAGATAATCTTCCCTCGTTTTGGTGTCCCTAGGGTTGTCATTAGCGACGGAGGTATGCATTTTAAAGAAAAACAACTTTGTGCTATGTTGACTAAATTCGGTGTCCAACATCATAGAGGTTTGGGGTATCATCCCCAAACTAGTGGTCAAGTTGAGATTTCTAACCGAGAATTGAAAGAAATATTAGCTAAAGTTGTTTCTAAATCACGGAAAGATTGGAGTCTTAAGTTAGATGATGTCTTATGGGCTTATAGAACCGCGTTTAAAACGCCGATTGGGATGTCACCATTCCGATTGATTTATGGTAAGACATGTCATTTACCTGTTGAGTTGGAGCGTAAGTCTTGGTGGGCTATTTGTGATTTGAATTTGGATCCTAACCTCTCTCGTGAGAAACGTATGACACAGCTAAATGAGCTGGAGGAATTTAGGTCGGCCTATGATAATGCTAGGATCTACAAAGAGAAAACGAAGCGCTGGCACGACAAGAGAATCATTAAGCGCGAGTTCCATATTGGCGATAAGGTACTTCTTTTTAATGCTCGTATCCGTTTATTTCCTGGTAAGCTGAAATCCAGGTGGAGTGGTCCCTACACGGTCACTGTAGTTACAAAGTTCGGATCAGTTGAATTGTTGACCTCTGCTGGAGAAAGGTTCAAAGTTAATGGCCAATATGTGAAGCATTATCACGGAACAGATGAATTTGTTGGGCAAGTCGAGGTATTGTACTTCGACCCGTTAACGGATGATGCAAACTGAGGTAAGAAGGTCGTGCGGGACCTCTTAAACCAGCGCTAACCGGGAGGCAACCCGGCTTGTAATTGTTTTTGTAATTAGGAACTTTACTGTTTTATTTAATTAATTTGCATTAGGAGCTTTAGCTTATTTCATCTTAATTAGCAATTACTTTTGTGGAAAGACGTGCGCCTTTGAGAATGTTTGCAGGTAATTATTTTATGCAAAGTGCGTAGGATGATCTACTGGATGTCGATTTGAGACAGAGGGAAATTTAAAGTGAAAAATAAATCAATTAACGTAACTGAGCTTAATTGCCAGTACTTGCAGTCGATCGACCATGTGCATCAGTCGATCGACTGAAGAGGAAAAGTCAGAAGCTGTTAAAAGGGAAGACTGGTCGATCGACTAGGTATGATAGTCGATCGACCACAGCGCGAAATCAGATGGCGAATTAATAGGGAAGTTCTAATTTCTACTTCATTCATTCATTCATACTCATTTGATCAAAAAAATCAGAGAAACCGTAGTTTTTCCCCCTTTTCGCGATTCTTGCTACTCTACCCTTTAATTTCGATTTTTCTTGCTCAAATTCCCAAGTTCTCATCAAAGGTATGTTTCTAATCCTCTTTCAATCCTTTAAATTCGATTTTTGCTGAATTTTTATGCCCAAATTTCGAGCAATGTCACCTTGTTTCGAAAAAAATCGATTTGGGGAAAATCGATTTAGGGCTAATTTATTTTCGAATTTGTGCTTTAATTGCATTTGCTATCCTATTCCTTTTATTATCGAGCCCTATTAGCAGCCATGGAGGGATTTAATTTCGTTGTTTCCAAACTGATTTTGCTAAACCCTAATTTGATTCGAAAATTCATTGCTTTATGAGGTTTATTGCCTTTCATTGATCTTAAATATTTGGGAATGTTGTTTGTTGAAAGTGTGCACATATTTTGTAGGAAGCATAAATGACGAAAGGGAAGCAGACGATCTTCAGTGGGTAGTCCAGTCAAGGAGCAGCTAAACGGCCGAGGGGTCCGCCGCTAATAATCGAGGCAACTACGGATAGTCTACCTGACTATCCGCAGGTGATTTTCTCTACCTCTACTCAGAGAGCCAAATTTATTACCTTGGTCGAAAAAATAAAAGTTCAGGCAACCCGTTTTATTCATAAGCCAACTTTAGAGAAACTAGGGTGTCTTGAATCTGTTGTGTCTCTGCTAAATGGGACAGGGATGTCGAGACTGGTGGACATGGCTGAGTTCACTTACTATACTTTAACCCTTGAGTTTTTCTCGTCTTTTGCTTTTGACCAGACCACTTTTGAAGCTAATAAGAGTAGCTCTTGTATTTCTTTTCGGCTGTTTAATGTCACCTACTCCTTGACATTAGCTGAATTTGCTGGTTATTTGGGTCTTTGTTTCGAGGGTAACACGTCGGAACCTTCTGATGTGCACAGGGTAATGTGGTCGTGTATCTCTGACCTGAACGCCCCTAAGAGGACGGGCACTTCCATCCACTTACCCCCTTTTCGTTATTTCTTCCGGCTGATGGGTAATACCATTTTCGGCCGCAAAGAGTCAAATAATGTTAATACCAGTGAATTGTCTATCTTGGCGGGCTATCTGAACATTGAGAGTCGGGTAGCCCGTATTTATAATATCGCTTATTTGACTGCCTCTCACTTTAACACTATAAGTGAGGGTACCTCTTTGGCCACTATTGTTTGTGGTGGGCTGGTGACTCGTATAGCCCACCGTCTAGTTCTTGTTTTCCCTCGAGAGGAGGCTCCTCTTGACCCTCAGGCACGCTTTATGGACCTTGACTACGTCAAGTCTGTGAAGTGGATCAATACTCGGGGTCGGTGGAAGATTGATTCTTTCATTTGCGACCCCATCCCTATCCTTGGCCTCCCTCTCATCTTGCCCCTTACCACTGTTTTGGGGGCGACTCGCCCGCCCTTGCCTAGCTACAGGCTCCCTATTAGGGCGGGCACCACTACTGCTAGCACCTCGAGAGGAGCTCGTGCCTCCTCTTCACAGACCCCCTCCTCCTCCACTCCTGCTCCCACGGGTTTCCCGGCTACTTTTCGTCCCCCTACACCTATTGTTATCCCTGCGGTCATGGACCAAAGGGCGGTTTCATGTGTGTTGGGTGACTTGTGCAGGAGTTTTGATCAACACAGGATCGACATGGCTCTTGCCATGTACCCAGTTTACGAGGAGTATGCTCGGACAGAGATGCTCCCACGGGGTCCCTGGACTCACCCGTCCTTCTTTGTTCCCTCGGTGGGCGGATATCCTCCGCCTCCTACGAGATCTACTCCTACGACTACTACTGCCGCTGCTGCTGAGGCGGAAGAGGAGGATGACTCGGGATCCGAGGAGGATGAGGGTAGCGATCCCGAGTATGACGGTGGAGATTAGACGCGTTATGACCTCCCCCATTTTTGGCTGGTTTGGGGAGGTCTTCTTTTGTGAGTTTCCGATCCCTTTTTGTTAGTTTCCTTTTATTTTGTTGTTGCTTATATTCTTCCCAATATTGCTGTTGATGCTGGTGATTTGCTGCTGAGCACAATGAGGACATTTTGCGTTTTGGTTTGGGGAGGGTATATGCATATGTCTATTGCATTTGCATTTTTTATTTCTTGCATTTAAGTCACACATTTATTGCATTTTTGCTTGCATTCGTTCTTTACTTCTAAAAAAAAAAAAACAAACAAATTTAATAAAAATTGAAAAACCACCAAAAATTCAAAAAAAAATCACGTTTACTTTCGCATTTAGGTCGAGTCGGAACGGAAGGATTTCAATGATGAGTTTGCATTACATATTGTCTCATTGCCCTTTCCTTGAACTTTGAACATTTCCAAGTATGTCACTTGCATAGTCTACGTGTTTTTGTTGGAATTTTGCTAAACGAATAGACTTGACTCAATATTGGCAAGCTACTTAAATTTCTAAGGATAGAGCTTAATAAATCGGTGACATTCATGACCGATTTCATGTAGGAATGAGAGTAGTTTCTCCTTATAAGGCATGTTACATTAATTTGCATAAGCATGAGTCTAGTATACTTGATACCTATATGCATTCGGGTCCGTGGTTTGTTGACACATGTGGTAGAGGTTCCCTTTATTTCATTTTGCCCATAAGCCCCACAAAAGCCAAATTTACCCTTTTTGTCCCACAAACTACATTCCAAATTTAGCCACCCTAGCCGAGCTAGTAAAGGTAGTAATTCGGGAATGTTGTCTTGCGATTTGGTTTTTATTATCTTGTTGGATGATTTGTTGGGAAATGAAGGGAAGCTATGATTTGAAAAAGAATGAAGTGAAAAAAAAAAAGAAAGAGAACTGAACTGGGCAGAAGAGTACAGGCCAGCAGGGGTGGTCGATCGATTGGAGTGTATGGTCGATCGACTGCCAGTCCAGGAATTGAAAAAAAAAACAAAAGAAAGTCAGAAAAGAAAAAAAGAAAAAAATGAAGAAAAAAGAGAGAGATCACATGTTTAAAATGATTTTCGGATGGTGATTTCTTAATTCCCATGTGCTATTCATATTATTTGGGAAATTGTTATTTTAGGGAGTTTGTGAGATTTGTGCTTACATGTAGCACCGTTTTGATTTTTCTCTCGAGTATGAAGTTGGGAAATGTTCAGAAATTTGGGTTTAGAAGTTGCTTGCTCGGCTTTATTTCCTCTTATCCAAATTTATTTTAGCCCCTTCTTACCCGTAGCCTCACAATTCCAAAATTGCCTCGGCATGTGTCATGGTCATTAAATGGTTGGAATGCATATCCACGGTTGTAGAGACTTTATTCATGTTAGATTGCAGGCATGTTCTTATGGGTCATAGATAGGTGAGAGTCTTGTTTTTATCACTCTTCTGTCTTGCATAATATATCTCACCCTATTCTTAAATTGAGTGAATGAGCGACCCGTGAGAGTCCGATATATACGAGTCTTGCAAGGTCGAAGGTTTAGCAAATTCTTTAACATGTTAAACTCGTTTGCATTTGACAAGATACTTGGATGTTATTAGCTGCATTAAATTGGTTGGGTATGATGGTTTGTATTAGCTCTGAGCATGAAATCCGTTCCATTAGAGGTTTTAGTCGGGTCATAGTGCTTGCTTGGGGACAAGCAAGGTTTGGTTTGGGGAGATTTGATACGTGCATATTCTATACACTTTATTCGCAGTTTTGGCACGTATTTCTATGCGTATTTGTTAGCTTAAAGCTACTTTTTCTCCCGAAACGGTTTACTTTTGAATTTCTATGATTTATTGTAGGAATGAGTGGAAGTGAGCTAAATCAAGCTTAAATCGTCCTCCGGAGGCAACTTTATGGAAACTTGGAAGATGGGAGTTCGGACTTGTTCACCTTGGGATGCGTGCATAGAGTGAAGAGGCTGATTGCAAGAGAAAAGGAAGTTACTGCACAGCGTAGTTGGTCGATCGACCAAGATCTCCAGCCTATCGACCGTGGAAGTTAAGCAGAAGAAACAGTGTGCCAGCACTGTACTGGTTGGTCGATCGACCGTGTCACTTGGTCGATCGACCAGGTTTCGAAGCTGCGGGTCTTTTATGCGTTTGTATTTTGAAAACCCATTTGTAATTTATCAAATTTTGGAGAACGTTTATCAGTAGGAGGTATCAAATATTTTTAGGTTATGCTTTTTATTATTCAACAACTGAAGTTTTAGATCTAGTTTTCGGAACTACGAAGTGGGGGCTACGGATTTCAATCAATTGCTTTGTTCATCAAATCCTTTTGTAAGCTTTAATTCAATTTTAGTCTATTCTTATTCTTGTTAATTTAATTCTAGTTTCTGCCAATTTATGTTTAAGCAGTTTAAGTTTAATTCTTCAGTTTTAAATTCCAATTCAATCATGTCAATTTTATTCTATGTCTTTAATTTTGCAATTGTCATATTCTTAAGCATGTGTAGCTAAAATTTCCATGCTAGGAATTAGGGAATCCATGGCGTCATGAGTTAATTTTATTCTATGTCTTTAATTTTGCAATTGTCATATTCTTAAGCAACGTTTGATTTCTTACAAGTAATTGGAAGGACTATAGAGCAAAAGTAATTTAGTTTCTTTCTAGGGTGGAAAAGAGACCGAGAGGCTGAACTGGAATAGGGACTTAGACGACCTATTTGACATCCTGAGACGGTATTGGACAAGCCTTGACTTTACTTGACTGACCCTTAAGCCATGGTGAACGGAAATTCCTAGCTACCTTTTATTATCTACTTAAACTTCATTTAATTTTCGGTAGTTAGTATAGAATCAATCAACCAACCCCCCCCCCCCCCCCATAATTGTTACTTCAATAGATTAAAAATAGCAAATAGAATTGATCTTGTCTCTCTGTGGTTCGACCTTTACTATCACTAGCTATAGTTTTAGTTTGGATTATAAATTTAATTTTGATACAAAACGACGGTATCAGTTAACTTAGATAATCTCGGTTTGTCAAACATGTAAGTGTGAGGGTGTAAATCCCATCTTTTATTATTGTACTTTATTTTTGTATTAATCATTGTAAGATTTACGTCGAAAGCATGTGTAAACACCGATTTATAAAACCTTTATTCAAAACTTTTTTAACGGATTAACGGGAGATTGATGTCGAGAAGGAACGCAGCAACTGCTGCGCCTCTTCGAAGGGCCGCAGCATCTGCTGCGCCTCTTCCTGAGCTTGCCGCAGTTCGTGCTTTCCTTGTTCTTCCTTCGTCTTCTGTTAATTTGTTTACTTTCTTTCGTCTTTTTCTTGTTTATTTCTTATTCGTTCGCATGATAATTTTAATATATAATTCATTACTAATTTATCATATTTTAATTCCCGACTTAAATCCCAAGTAATTAATATTTGCGGGTTTTCGTCATCAAAATCAATCCGGGTTTTAGAGTTTCGATTCGTCCATATCAAGTCTCTGAAATTCGATCTTTGGTATATTTTCATCTGTTTATCGTAATCATCGTCAGTAGTTTAACATTAATTTAGCCTAATTAGTTTATTTTATCCAATTTAATTTGTAATTAGTTGATAATTAGTCTTTAATTCGTTCTAATTAATTTGAGTCCGTCTTTTATTGTTTTTATGACCCTTTCATATGTAAATAATCCATTAAACCACTTCTATCCGAGTCAAATATTATTAATTGATTATTCAATTCGCCAATGAATATTAAAAATTTGCAGTTCCGGCTTCGCAGTCGGAATTCACCTCAGGAACAGACGCAGTGAGCACTGCGCCTCTTCCAAGGGACGCAGTACTGCTGCGCCTGTTCCGGGTTGAGTACTGTCTCTGAACTTCCGTTGTTGCTTTGACCTAGTTTATTAGTTTACGTATTAAGCTACTATTATTCGTATTATCACCTCTAATCTGTTCGTTAATTTATTTTCCCTTTTCTCTTCTCAAATTATCCGTTTTAAATGTATTTTTGACGTAAATCATCAAACCGTTGTAATTATTGTAATTTCAATTATTGTATCTTTATTGTATGCTTTATTGTCATATTGTTTGTATGTCCTCACATGTAATCAACCTAAATTCCTACTTCGACCTATTGTATGCTAAATTACATGTTTACTGACGTAGTTAATTCTCACATGCTAGGATTAATTTATTGGATGTTGCATTGCATGCATATAATCGACGACATATCAAATATAGATGATTTCCCTAATCATTAGTAGAGGCCGCATCGAGGCGGGCGAAATTAGGTGTTTGATCAAAAGAGCTTCCTAATACGTGCCCTCACCCCTTACTCCAGATCTCCGTGAACATCCGTGTTCATTGGCATCCACGAGAGTCATTCTAAACATAGAATGCTAAGGGTAACGAGTTCTTAGTGTTCATGTCACTACTTTGTGTCTTGACATAGCACGAGGTATTCGAATGGTTTCCAATTTTCCACAATAAATTGTTGGCGACTCCACAAATGCAAAAGCTTATTTTTCCAAGCGAACCCGTGGGCCCGCGTCCACCGTTTGGCGACTCCGCTGGGGAGTAATACACTTACGTGTTGCCATGGGTGAAACTCGAACAAGGTTAGGGAATAGATTATAAGAGACAATTGTTGTTTTTCATAACTCGGTCTTCCTAGATCGTTTTGTTCGGCCTTCCTAGGCCCAACCCAACCCATTCGACCAATCGTCTAATCTGGACGGTCCAAATTCTTATCTGGGCCTAAGGATGAACATCGATTGACGTCAACCATACCATGATGCTTACTCCTGTTTGTATCAAGGGCTTTCACTACTCGAGGAAATGGACTAGGAATCGGCCTTACTCCTGTTTGGTACGAGCCTCTCCACAGACCCCGGGTTTGATTGCTCGGTATGGCAACCCACCCTTTAAGCCAAAACCCTTATAAATGTACTCAACATACCGTTATAATGCCTGTATGAATGCTTGTATCATATGTGATCACCATTTTGTAAACAAAACCATGACGAAATTTCGTAAAATAAAATCCTTTTCAAAATGTAAACATTTTCAAAACAACACAAAGTAAGCCGAAACTCTGTCCAATATGTCGAGTCAAACTTCGGGCCTCATACCCATTTCAAAACCAGTACAAAAAATAACAAAAAAAAGCCAAAAAAAAAACACGTAAAAAAAAAGAAAAAAAAAAAACGTTTTATTTAAAATATGTTCCAACCATGTAAATGTAAATATGTAAATTCAATTGGGCTAAGTTAGAGTCAAAGTTCAAACCGACTATGTCCTAGTCGGAACTCTGTTGAGTCATGAATCCGTCTTCCTTTACATTTTGGGTCTTTTCAAATTCAAGTCAAGTCCTAAGGCGTCATGCCGTCATTTTGGACCCCCATACCCCAATTCAGTTAGGATCTAAACATTTTTGGCACATCGAGTCACACGTTTCGATGCTCAACACACGAATCTCAATGGGCCTCATATTTAAGTCTAAACTATAGCAGTCTTCTTAACACCTATAAGCAAACCTCGATTCTAGAATAAACATGTGTCATCAATCCTGTCAGTAAGGTCAATTATATGAGGGTCACTCCGTTAAAGTCAACACTCGAGTCTAAAATTACTGTTAAGCACCGTGAATTCAAACACGAGAAGTCGCTCACGACATTTCACGAATTCACAAGTCAAGTCTAGATTTGTCATCTTGTGCCTTCCTTTGTTTGTTGCCTTAGTATGCGTGATCCGATGTCAAATCAAGTTGTAATGCGCGTCATTTTATTCTCGGTAGGAATTTTGCGATTTCCAATGAAAGTGTTCAAGAACGTTTATCTGTCGTCGGCGAAGAACTAAGTACTGCAGTCATTAAGCTTCAAGCCACCGTCGAAGACTTGAGCGCTTGTGTCATCAATATAGAAAAACAAATGAGCATGTTGAAACCTTTACCATCTTCTCATACCTCAAGGCCAGGTCATGGCTTCGACACAACTCACCCACCTAAGAAGGCCAATGAAGACAAGGGGGCCAACCTCTTGGAAACTCCACCCAGAAGGCCAGGACGAGCTCATAGGGAATTTGTTGACCTCAGAACCACATATAAAGTAGCTCTACGAAGACTGGTTTCCCAAGGAAAACTTCATCCAATTGGTCCAACCCCAGACCCTGAAAAGATACTGCCTAGATAGAAGGGCAATTCATATTGTCAGTACCATCGGGGTAGGGGACACGATACGAAGGAATGCTTTTGTCTAAAACATATTATTCAAGATACGATCGAGGATGGCAAGCTTCCAATGCCACCATTTGTTGAGCAATTTGATGGGACCGACCCTCTTGGGTCTAATAGCACTAAACACAATGAAGAATCATTCCTAGAATTTTCTCATCTCCTCGATCCTCGTGATGATGAAGAGATCAAAGCGCTGAAAGAGGACGATGTCCAAAGTGGAATGCTCATGCTTTCCAAGATAGAGGGAGCCATTGATAATCTAAACTCTTGGCTTTCCAACATGGGGAATCAATTTGCTGAAATGGCTAAGAAGCTTGAGACGCAACCTTTAAAGATGGAGAGTGTCCAGACAAACCCTCAACCTGAAGGTCTCGAGGAGAAAGCAAAAAGTGAGCGATATATTCCTAGTTCTTCTCATCCAGGAGTCAAAATCAATAAAGGCAACCTCATGGAGCCTTCGTCAAAGAAACCTAACATCTCTCTCAGGTCATTCACAAGTCTAGGCATACTTTTTGTCCTAGCCTTGAACAAATTATCCTCTCTAGGTCTTCCTCAACCAATAGGGCCTAGTCCAGAACCCAAAAAGGAAATCTAAATTTTGGGATGACAACTCGTATTATCAATACCATAGGGGTAGGGGGCATGATACCGAAGATTGCTATAAGCTCAAGCATGTCATATAAGATGAGATTGAGGATGGTAGGATTTCTGTCTCGCTCCTAACTTGTTCGGATACAGAAGCTAGGTGACCTTATATGGAGTTCAACATAGCAGATGATCAAGAAAATGAACTATCCACCAATCATTTGGCGAAAAGAAGGAAAACAGACTCACAAGTATCTAACAATCAAACAATCTACATTACCGACGTAAAGGTTATAGAACCTTCACCAGAAAGAGGAACTCGGCATTCAAGGTCGTTCTCCAATTTAGGCATGCCTTATACGGTCGCCTTTAAAAGACTCTTTGCCAAAGGACTAATCCAACCAATTGGTCCAACCCCAGACCCTGAGTACGAGAGGAGAGGTCACTTCTGGGACGGTTCTCAATATTGCTTATTCCATAGGGGTAATGGACACGACACTGAAGAATGTTCCAAACTCAAATATACCATCCACTATATGTTTGATCGTGGCAAGATATCTTTATCGAACATCGATCCGTTAAGAGAAAAGAATGGCCCTCATGGGTGTCTTACTCTTCAAAGACAGGAAGGTCTATTGGGCCTTTACCCTTCTAGTATTCCCAATGATAAGGACTAGGTGTTCAAATGGGTGAATGCTCAAAGTCAGATGCCGAAGCCAGTTGCTGGAAAGGTAGATGTCCAAGCGTGGGCCGATGATTACGAGTCTGGATCTAAGATCGAGTCACAGTCAGAGTCCGAGTCCTAGGCTTTCTATCCCATAAATTTTCTAGTATCTTTCTTCGTTTCCATTTCCATTTCTAGTGGCAACCTGGGGGATGTCCCACAAGTCATGTGTCTTCTCGAGTATATGTTAAATACATTCATTATTCATTTTAATAAAAGTACACTTTTTAATGCACATATTCTATCATATCTCTTCCTTTACCATTTCCTGTGACAACAAGAATTGTTTTTTTTAAATGAACAAACAACAATAACACATGACAGTCGATGTGAGTGCCCTTAGATGATCTTCCATTCTATGTTGTAGAGGACCTAAAACTCCGTGTTCTTTTCTTACCTATTTCATGTCTGGCAATAGAAACCTCGCTATAACCCCAGTTTAAGACGAGCATATCTCTAGAGATTCTAAGACGGAATCTAGACCGTCTCCTTGTTGACGATCCATGACGGAAGGCAAGCCCATTCCCCACAATAAACAACCCGTGTTACTAAAGACCAACCCATTTCACACCAAAGGTGCTAGTCTGACTGAAATCCATGGTAGCAAGCAAATCCAAGGCAATATGAGACATGATCAAAGACAAGGGCTCAATCAAGATAAATGACCAAAGATCAATATCCAAGGCCGCAGTTATGCCCGTAATCCAAGACAAATGAGTCAAAAGAAGAAAGCTCAATCAAACATGTCAAATTCGATATCCAAAGTCAAATTTATCTCCAAAAACCCGAATCAAGAATTCGAGCAAGAAGCCGAGATATATTCTAGACCAAAAATCTGAGTCTGAATCAAGAACGAGTATGAAATCAAATGCTGAACGAAATACTATATAGAATCAAGACATCAATGAATATGGTCAGCTAGCACCCTCACTTAGCCCATCACACACCCTAAGTCCTTCTCAAGACCGTTACAGGGAGATAGATAGGAATTTTGAGAATCCACTCAAGCTCGTCAAATATACCCATCCTTTAAGGCCAAGACATGAAAACTTGATCCCACGTCGTTTCAACCTACCTTTATGTGCTCAGGTTACATCAAACTAAGAGACTCCATTTCCAAGCCATATTACAAGCCATAATCCCATCAAGCCTCAACTCCACAAAATCAAGCTCCAGAGATTTGTTCGTCAAAGCCTCTTATGTCCAAGCTCCACATCCCAAATATCCAATACAGTTTCACCTTGACCTAGACACAGAGTCTTCAAATACTTTGCTACCTAGGGTGGGACATACCCATATCATCCTTAGGGTCCACTTTTAGGTGTGCTCGCACGAGAAGGAAAGTTTTACAAACTTAGTTAATCCTCTTTGGTCTATGATCAAAGGGAGTTATCTCAAATCAATTCTTCGAGTCGCCAAAGGAATATACCCTCGTGACCCATGCTCTTTAAGGGCCTGACAACATAAGCTTAGGTACAGACCTGAACTACAAGCATGGTTTGATTTCACCTCTTCAGGTGGATACGTAGGCAGTCCTTTCTTACACAAGAAGGATACAACCACAACACCCAAATAAAATTAACCAAACCTCAGAACTACGATCTGGTTTGATTTCACTTTACGTGAATACGTAGGCAGTCCTAATGGACAGAACCATCCCAACCATCAACTTTCAACCTCAATTATTAACCACCTCAACCACATCAAACATCAACTTTCAACTTTTATTTCAACCTTCCAACCATAATTTCCATTTATACCTCTTTACTGGGGGCTCCTTCTCGTCGCTCAGTCTCTTTTTTTTACCAAATTCCAGAGTCATCTTCTCATCCTGGGGGCTTCTCTTCCAAGATGCCACCCTTCCTTTATTCCTTTCTCTTTCAAGTCAAGATAGTGCTTGGTTTGGACAATGACAAAGATCTTAGATCAATTCTCCGATTTATCATGCCTTAGAGGGGTCTCTTTTACAGCAGAAAATGTCAAAAGATGTTCGGGTAGACAACTGATCCATGGCTCATGCCTTGCCTTTATATATCCCCATAATTCTTGCAATTCTTCTACCTTTGGAACTGATATGCATTATCACCCATATTTGGCTAGGGGTTGCGCATACATAAGCAAAGTCTGTCAGAGTCATCCTCATGTCGCGCGCAGTCAAACCTAAGTCTACATTTCATGTCCTACTGAGTTGATGTCACATCAGTCATATGTCTAAATCCCATTGAGTATGCATAACGCATTACAAACGACAAATTTTTTGAGCAAGTTTTAAATAACTTTTATAAAGAAACAACTTTTGAAAAACCTATGTGTGTCCTCATTCGAGGTCCATCTGATAATTGCTTACATGCGTATGTGTTATGTGTTGTTTTTCTATTATATTGCATTCTTGTGTGGCTACTAACCATGCAGGTAAGTATCAGAAGCAGTACTTTATCAAGACTTCGCTTGCAACAACGAGCGGATTTTATCTGACGGTGTTTTGACACACCTCAACAATCCCCTAGCGAGAGTTCATGACACCCGATTGTTCTTCTCGAGACATGGAGATTCAACCTCAATAATCCCCCAGCGAGAGTTCATTATTCTTCTCGAGACATGGAGATTCAACCTCAATTATCCCCCAGCAAGAGTTCATGACAGCCGATTGTTCTTCTCGAGACATGGAGATTAAAACTCAAGTTTTGTTGGAGTTCGCTTAAGACGATGCAAGAAGATTTCCGCCAGCAATTTCTACCGACCTCCTGATGCCCTTCAATATTACGTTTTGTTTCCCCTTGGAGTCCGACAGAGTAAGGAGTGTCAAGGAGTCTCAGGTATGATCTCTTATTATGGCTGACGAGCCTCCTTATGTAGTCTAATGGACTTTACACGACCCTCCCCGATAGTCTACCGACTCTAAAATGTTCCCGATGACAGGTCCCTGGCTC
Source organism: Silene latifolia (assembly GCF_048544455.1). Classification (NCBI taxonomy): domain Eukaryota; kingdom Viridiplantae; phylum Streptophyta; class Magnoliopsida; order Caryophyllales; family Caryophyllaceae; genus Silene; species Silene latifolia. The sequence continues at coordinate 119,901,316 of NC_133531.1, forward strand.
AGACCCCTTAAGCCGCCTCGCGTCGCCATAGTCGTCAGGTTGTAATTTTTGATTGACCTGATGGCTATACTTTGACTTTCGCTTTCTCCAAGCCTCAGTCAAAGTGGGGGCTCTGTAGATACCTAATTCTGCACCTCCCGCAAACCACCCGGTGATGATTGGGCTGCATGTTTGGTACACAGAACGAGTTATGACAATTCGTAATTTTATCGTCAAGTGATAGCTCAAATACTTTTGTCTACCCCTTGGTCGTCATCTACGCGCCGTTACGGTCGATTTGACAGTAATTAGAGTACATTTGGAGTCCGGGTAAAAAACCGTCTTCATTTTCTAATAACCGTTTAAAATGCCGAGTCGGAATATTCTGGAACGTTCCGGATATTTCTATTCCATATTTCCATCTTTTAATCTTTTGGTAAAGTATTTTCCGAAATTATATTTTAAATAATAAGGAAATTAAAATCAACCGCAATTCCATAATAAAAACGCGGAAAATCTTTCTTCCGTAGGAGGAAACCTCTGGGGAAAGGACGCAGCACCTACTGCGCCTCTTCTAAGAGCCGCAGTGGTTGCTGCGCCTCTTCCCCATCTCCTTTCTGCGTATTTTAAGATCTTTTCGAGATTTACTTCCAAAGTTTTATCGAAACCATAATTTCTCCGTGTGATTAGTATTAATAGGGACCTTCGTTACTCATATTTCTCACGCGAGTGTCCGCCCTTCTCTTCTCCCTTTGCATTCTAAGACCGTGCTCTTTGCTTATTGGCGTCTACGTGCTTGAACTTTCGACCACGTAAGCTCGGATCCTTTTGAATACCAGCCTCGTTTTGCATGACCGACCAATTTGACCAACTCCACTCAATCAACTTAATCAACTTAGTTTAATTCCTCTTACGAGGGCATTTTCGTCGTACATTCGAGTCGAGCAATCACTAATCGTTAACTTAGTGAATCTCGTTTCATCAAACATGTAAGTCTGAGGGTGTAAATCCCATCTTTTATTATTGTACTTTATTTTTGTATTAATCATTGTAAGATTTACTTCGAAAGCATGTTTAAAAACCGAGTTATAAAACCTTTATTCAAACCTTTTTTTACGGATTAACGGAAGATTGATGTCAAGAAGGAACGCAACAACTGCTACGCCTCTTCGAAGGGCCGCAGCATCTGCTGCACCTCTTCCTGAGTTTGCCGCATTTCCTGCTTTCCTTCTTCTTCCTTCGCCTTCTGTTAATTTGTTTACTTTCTTTAGTCTTTTTCTTGTTTATTTTTTATTTCGTTCGCATGATAATTTTAATATATAATTCATTACTAATTTATTATCTTTTAATTCCTGAGTTATATCCTAAGTAATTAATATTTGCGGGTTTTCGTCATCAAAATCAATCCGGGTTTTAGAGATTCGATTCGTCCATATCAAGTCTCTGAAATTTGATGTTTGATATATTTTCATCTGTTTATCGTCATCATCGTCAGTAGTTTAACATTAATTTAGCTTAATTAGTTTGTTTTAACCAATTTAATTTGTAATTAATTCATAATTAGTCTTTAATTAGTTCTAATTAATTTGAGTCCGTCTTTTATTGTTTTTATGACCCTTTCATATGTAAATAATCCATTAAACCACTTCTATCCGAGTCACATATTATTAATCGATCATTAAATTCGCCAACGAATATTAACAATTTGCAGTTCCGGCTTCTCAGTCAGAATTCACCTCAGGAACAGACGCAGTGAGCACTGTTTCGGGTTGAGTTCTGTCTCTGAACTTCCGTTGTTGCTTTGACCTAGTTTATTAGTTTACGTATTAAGCTACTTGATGTATCACTTTTATATATACTTTTATAGCTCCTTTCATACCATTTTATATACCGTTTACGCGCCTTTATATCATTTATATGCCTTATTTCAGTGAATTGTCAATACTGCAGCTATTTTATGTTTTAATGCAGAAATGACGCATTACGAGGATAATCAAGCTAAGATGAGTATAGCGGAGATGGCATAGTGGAATACACGGAGCATGGCACGAGGAACGAGGTAGCATAAAGGCTAGAAGTGAAAGAAACGAAGAAATTGATACCCGTCGTGAGGTGTCAAAAATAAATTTATAATCTCCAACTACAACTATAGCTAGCGGCAGTCGGGTCGAACCACAGAGAGGCAGACGTAATTTCTAGTTGTTTAAATTCAGTCTAAGGTAACAATAAGGTGGGGGTTCGATTGGGTTTGGTCTATAGCTAATAACAATAAAAGAAATGTAAACTAACGAAATATATAAAATCAAGTATAAAAAGAGGTACTAGGATGGTCGGTTCGTTATAGTTTCGGCGGCAGCATACTAAACAGGTCTAAATCAAACACATGAGACGGGAAATAAAGAGGTCCTCTCGGTCCACTCTTAACAAATAGCATCTTTCGATCTCGCTATAGGTCCCTAATATCACTAATACCAACTTTCGTCTTGAAAAGTGACTAACGGTCTAAACTTTACCTATCTTTCGATCTCAGCATAGTTTAGTCATTTTAATTGGGGATCTAACAATTGTCCCTATCTCTCGATCTAATGGGCCAGTCAAATATAAAGCATTCAACTAGTCGCATGCATTCGATTCGTAAAACACAACATTAAAATCAATTAAAACGAGGGAAAACCTCACGAGGTCATTCGATCGACCAAGTATGTCGGTCGATCGACTGACACGCGAATCAGGCCGTGTTCATTATATTGCCGCCTACACTACAATTCCCCTACATCCTAGCACGAATAAATTAGCTACTCATACTGAAATTAAAGGCAACAATAATATTAAGGATTAAAACTACGGAATTCATGCTTAAAACGGTAAAATAAACAATTAACAAAAGATGGCAATTCGGCTGGGGAACTGATCTAGCAATTCGACAACTATGAATGAAAATAACAGAATAAAACCAGAGGGTACCGTGTGAATTGCGAAGGAAAAGAACAAAGCCGAATGACAAAGCGAATTGTACTCATAGGCTTGATAAATCTCGATCTTTTAATTCTTGTCTGGAATAGCGTCTTGGTCGATCGACTGAAATGACCGGTCGATCGACTGAATAGCAGTGTACAGTATCCTCTGGAACCCGATGGTTGGTCGATCGACTGAAGGTAGTGGTCGATCGACTGGTTTAGCTGCTACTTGACTTCTATAATCTCGTGGATTTGTCTTTTGGGCCTTGGAATGCGCACCAAGATCGTTCCTTAAGCGAATACTTCACGTCAAATGCAATGCAGGATACTCGGGGACGGATTTAGCTCGATTTCCGCTGGATTCTTCACATTTCTGCAATAATGTACAAAAATACGGAAGTAGACGGGAATAGGGAGAAATGTAGCATAAACTACATGAATGAGCTCTGAAATGCATGTAAAATGGGATGTAAAACATCATATAAATGACACGCATCAAACTTCCCCAAACCAAACCCTTGCTTGTCCCCAAGCAAGAACTAGACTCGATCCTAAAACCTAATGGAACGAGTTCAATCTCTGAGCGAATTACAACACGTAAAGCATAAACCAATTTAATGCAATAACTAACAATCAACTAGTAATGCGAATCATGCAAACGAGCTATGTAGTCCTTAAAAACCGCTGAACCGTCAACCATAGAGACTTATCAAATCGGACTCTCACGGGTCGCTCAAATCACACATAAGCACAGGTGAATATATAAAAGGATAGAAAGAATTCATTTTGTAGAGACTCTCACCTAACTACGACCTATAAGAACATTCCTGCAATATAATATGAAAACAATCTCTACAACCGTATATACGCATTCCAACCAACAAAAGACCATGACACATGTCGAGGTATATATGTGGATATGTGAGGTATGGATAATAAGAGGTAAAACATTTATGGAAAAGTGGAGGTACAAGTGATCAAGCTAGTACCAAAACGGAACCATATGGCAACATCCAACTTCTTGCTCAAAATCAAATGAAACGGTGCTATAGCAAGCACAAATCTCACAGTCTCCAGGTACAAAAGTAATCAACTAACTCCCCATAAGATATGAATAATACATGGGAGCAAATATCGCCATAAGATAAAGGTTTGAATTATGCGAATTGATTTTTTTTTTTTTTTCTTTCGAACTCCAGTCGATCGACCAGAATTGGCAGTCGATCGACTGCTATGAACAGTACAGAACCCTCTTTTTTTCATTTTTTTTCATTTTTCTTTTCTTTTTCTTTCTTTTTCAACTTCTTTCCTCCTTCATTCATTTCATCTTCCTAACAAAATCGCAAATAAGAGCAATTGGCTACCAAAAACGAAGTGACAATCCCAACAACTAAACTACTAGCTTGACAAAGGACAGGCTAAATGTAGGATGTAGTAAATAGGACAAAAAGGATATTTTTGGCAGTGTGGAGCTTATGGGTAAAATGAATAAAGGGAAACCTCTACCACATGGGTCAACTAACCACAAACCGAATGCATACAGGTATTAAGCAGATTAAGTTCATATTTATGCACATTGATGTAACATGTCTCATAAGGAGTACTACTCACATTCCTAAATAAACCGGTCATAGATGTCACCAGTTATAGGCTCTAAATCTCAGAAATATGATTCTACTAATAACATGTCAATTAGCAAGACTTAGGCAAAAACAGGTGCAAATGCAATGTCATCATTGAAATACTACCGTTCCGACTCGACCTATATGCTGAAATAAACGTGCATTTTATTTGAATTTTTTTGAATTTTTTCAATTTTTCAATTTTTTGGATTTTTGTATATAAGTATGAAATAATAAAAAAAACAAGGCAAGCAGAAAATGTAAATGTGAATGCAAGCAAATGATATGCGATTAAAAACCCTTCCCCAAACCAAATCGCACAATGTCCCCATTGTGCAAAATCATGTAATGAAGAAAAGGAAAACGGGAATTTGCGAGAAATTTAAACAAATAAAACATGAAGTAAAGACTTAGAAACTCACAAGACTTTAAGCGCAGCAAAGGAAACCTCCCCAAACCAGCGTGAGCTAGGAGGATTCAGTAGCCAGCAGTGCTACTAATAAGTACCTGAAAAGACAAACAAAGTACCACACGTATAAATCAAGAAAGCAATGATGAAGCGGTATTATGTGCAAAATTGAGAAAAATAGAAGAAATAAATAGTGACGGAAGATAATGTGGAGTAGAAAACTCTCTTAGTTCCGCAAATCGACCAAACATAGCAGGAGAGAGGTCGTAAACAGATACAGCAGTGCAGGTCGGTCGATCAACCACATTACTCAGTCGATCGACCGAGGTGAAAGGAACAGTAGCTCCTGGAAACTGCAGACCAGTCGATCGACTATATAGCCCAGTCGATCGACTGAAAATACTGCTGTACTTCAGATTTCTTCGTATTTGCTCAATTACTTGAGCCAATGAGGTCTAAAAACCTGCAAGTGCACAATAATACGCGCCCAAAGTTGCGCAAAACCCAAAGTAAAGCCTAAAGCGTATAAAATCCAAGCAAACAAAATAAAATGCGAAGTTTCGCGCACACAAAAGCAATAAAAAGTGTCTAACAAAAGCAGATAAAATGTTTGGAAAACATGTGATCAACTAGTAGTTGATCAAGAACGGCCACGAAATGGCCCACTTCGTCGGCTTCTGGCTACTAAAGGTAGCCTCAACGGTGCTTATCTTATCAGTTGCACCCTTCTTAGCTTCCACGTCCGTATGGCTCGACGGATCAACACTTTCATCATCTCCCCAGTCAATGATCTCTTCAGACTCGTCATAATCCAAATCAGACTTCCTCACTTTGACCGGCTCGTCATCAACTTCCTCATCAGTGCCATAGGTGAGGCAACCAAGACCGCCTCGTGAGATGATTGGCTTCTTTGCTGCTGGAGTAACTTGCAATTCTTCCTTTCCCAAACCAGCTCCTGTAATATCAGAAATAGACAAAACTTCCTTCAATTTGCTCCTAATCTGGGGCGGAGGGGTTATGACATGAATAGGAGTAGAGACAGGCATATCAGGAAGTATAAAATAAGATTTCTTTTCAGAAACCGTATTGCAAGTCACAGGCCACATGGGGTCCTTCTTCTTAGCAGGTTGGGCAAAAACAATGGAATGCTTCCCTACTTTAAAAGTCAAGGTACCCGAACCAACATCTATGACTGCCCCAGCAGTGTGCAGAAATGGTCTACCCAAAATAATGGGAATATAGGCATCCTCAGGCATGTCAAGTACGACGAAGTCAACAGGGAAGAAGAACTTCCCTATTTGCACGAAGATGTCCTCTAAGACTCCTATTGGCTGGACCGCAGATCGGTCAGCCATCTGTACTGTCATGTCTGTCACTGCGAACCTAGTCAATTTGAGCTTCCTAGCAAGACTCAAGGGCATTACACTTATACTAGCTCCTAAGTCACATAATGCCTTCTCAATAGAGAAGGTACCTATATTGCAAGGAACAGAAAAACTACCCGGGTCTTCTAGCTTGTGAGGTGCAGTGTGAGACAAATAAGAGCATGACTCTTTGGTTAATGCGACAGTATGCACATTTTCAAGTGACTTTTTCTTAGACAAGAGTTGTTTCATGAATTTAGTATAGGCAGGCACTTGATTAACTAACTCAAGGAAAGGCACTTGTACATTCAAGCTACGAATAACTTTTTCAAATTTATTGAAAGATACCTGTTCCTTCGTCGGCACTAGTCTTTCCGGATAGGGGGCTGTAAGAAGTAGCTTAGCCCTCTCCTCTAAATCGCGCATGCCGGTATCCGTGGACTTAGGCTGGAAGTCCCGCTTTCTCCTTGTTGAAGCTTGAACCCTCTTGGACCGTCTCAAATGTGAACCATTGATCGACATCGAGTCGTACTTTCGGGATCGGGACTGACCCATCAACACTCGGGTCTTTCCCCAATATTTTCGGGACTGTCGTGCCCCGAAACAAATGATCCCTCAAGTTGTCGGGCATCGGAGGACGAAAAATCTCACTATCAGCAGCGATCTCAGTCGATCGACCAGTGATGTCGATCGATCGGCGAGTTGAATAGGACCGAAGCACGTAACCCGCACTTCGATCGATCGGCCGGGTGTATCAGTCGATCGACTGATATACCTGGTAGACGCCTTTTTCTTTCCTTTGCTCGTTCCATCTTTGTTTTGACTCGGTTTCGCCTCATCTTTTGCAGCATCATCCTCGACCATAGCAGGCCCCTCCAGGGTGGACCCACTCCTCAACGTGATGGCATTAAGGATCTCATTTTGGTCGGTTTGAGTCGGTAAGTGTCCCGGAGCTCGAGTGATACTCTTGCTAGCCAATTGAGCAATTTGGCTCTCTAGCATCTTCATCCCGGCCTCTCTAGCTTGGGACTCCTTCAGCAATAAGTTCTTCAACTCGGTGAACTCGGAATTTTGGGATTGTTGCTGCTGCGGCACATAGGGAGGTTTTTGATATGGTTGTTTGTGAGGGGGCACATAAGCTTGCTGCTGCTGCTGTTGTGGAGGTTGAGTCGGATTCAGGCCATTCTGGCTACTCCACCTTAAGTTGTGGTGGACATTCGGCTCATAGTATATGTTTGTCTGCCTATAATGTTGAAAGGTAGCGCAAGACTCAAAGGGGACAGAACAATTCTCTGAGACATGCCCCTCAGCTCCACATCTTCTACAGACAAAAGGACCGTCTGAAACAGCATTAACATGGTACATCCCTTCTCTAGAAGCTCCTCCCAACTCATATTTGTCAAACCTTGCAGTGAGAGCTTCTAGTGCAGCAACAGAGGAAGATTCAGCAGCTCTCCTCTGGTTTCCTCTTGAATTCCCATATTCAGCCTTATGAGTGGCCAAATCATCAATGATCTTCCACCCCTTAGTCTCTCCCATGTTCTCGACAAATCGGTCATTGGCTGCAAAGCATCCAAAATAGCCCTCTAATCGTCACACAGCCCATTATAGAACTGATTGCAAAGACTCCATTTTTCGAACCCATGGTTCGGTATGGTTCGCACCAGTTTCTTGAAATGGACCCATGCTTCATGAAAGTTCTCATCAGGCCCCTGTTTAAAGCTCGTGATCTGAGCTCTAATGGCATTCGTCTTCGAGGCAGAGAAGTACTTTTTGTAGAATGCCAGGGCTAAGGAATTCCAGTCGGTGATCCCATGAGCGGCTCGGTCCAGATCTCTATACCATTCCCTTGCAGCATCACGAAGGGAGAAAATGAACATGGTCTCCTTGATTTGGTCTTGGGTCACACCGGTCGGCGGGGGTATAGAGCAGCAATAATCAATAAAAATCTCCATATGCTTGGCTGCATCTTCATTTGCAGCTCCCCCGAACTGGTTTCTCTCAACCAGGTTAATATAGGAAGGCTTTGGCTTGAATTTTCTCGCCTCCCCAGGTACTTCGAATCCATTGTAGAGATTCGCATCTGTTGGCTCTGGGTGACTGGAAATGGTTGCTTCTTCAGCCATGACTGGAATTTCTGGAGAAGTGACTTTCTCAGCTGAAGAAATTGAAGCAGGAGATGTAGGTGGACCTTCCTCGAACAGAGCGTTCTCGTAGTAGCTTGACAGAGTACTCAGCTCTTCCTCTGTCGGTAATACCCTTTGTGATCGTCTCAACTCGCGCAAAGATTTCTCGATCTCAGGATTGAATGGTACTAGTTCACCACCCTGTGACCTGCGCATAAGAAGAAACTACAAAAAGAGTATAAGAAAATTTAAGGAACGGAAGTCCCTTAAACTAAAGAAAGACTAAATAAAAACAACTAAAAATTAGAACAATCGCCTCCCCGGCAACGGCGCCAAAATTTGATACCCGTCGTGAGGTGTCAAAAATAAATTTATAATCTCCAACTACAACTATAGCTAGCGGCAGTCGGGTCGAACCACAGAGAGGCAGACGTAATTTCTAGTTGTTTAAATTCAGTCTAAGGTAACAATAAGGTGGGGATTCGATTGGGTTTGGTCTATAGCTAATAACAATAAAAGAAATGTAAACTAACGAAATATATAAAATCAAGTATAAAAAGAGGTACTGGGATGGTCGGTTCGTTATAGTTTCGGGGGCAGCATACTAAACAGGTCTAAATCAAACACATGAGGCGGGAAATAAAGAGGTCCTCTCGGTCCACTCTTAACAAATAGCATCTTTCGATCTCGCTATAGGTCCCTAATATCACTAATACCAACTTTCATCCTGAAAAGTGACTAACGGTCTAAACTTTACCTATCTTTCGATCTCAGCATAGTTTAGTCATTTTAATTGGTGATCTAACAATTGTCCCTATCTCTCGATCTAATGGGTCAGTCAAATATAAAGCATTCAACTAGTCGCATGCATTCGATTCGTCAAACACAACATTAAAATCAATTAAAACGAGGGAAAACCTCACGAGGTCAGTCGATCGACCAAGTATGTCGGTTGATCGACTGACACGCGAATCAGGCCGTGTTCATTATATTGCCGCCTACACTACAATTCCCCTACATCCTAGCACGAATAAATTAGCTACTCATACTGAAATTAAAGGCAACAATAATATTAAGGATTAAAACTACGGAATTCATGCTTAAAACGGTAAAATAAACAATTAACAAAAGATGGCAATTCGGCTGGGGAACTGATCTAGCAATTCGACAACTATGAATGAAAATAACAGAATAAAACCAGGGGGTACCGTGTGAATTGCGAAGGAAAAGAACAAAGCCGAATGACAAAGCGAATTGTATTCAATACCGAAAGTAATCTCGAACCCTAATTATTTCTAAAGAACTGTATGTAAAACTTTATGTAAAACTTGATAAAAACTGGATGATTGTATCTGTCGAACTAGGTTACGTTATATAGAAAGTATACGTAACATAATTCCTAAACCTAATAACTCATGGGCTTGATAAATCGCGATCTTTTAATTCTTGTCTGGAATAGCATCTTGGTCGATCGATCAAGTGACTGTCGATCGATGAATAGCTGATGTCTGATAGCCTACGGAACCGATGGTTGGTCGATCGATGAAGGTAGTGGTCGATCGGCGCTTTAGCTCGCTACTTGACTTCTATAATCTCGTGGATTTGTCTTTTGGGCCTTGGAATGCGCACCAAGCTCGTTCCTTAAGCGAATACTTCACGTCAAATGCAATGCAGGATACTCGGGGACGGATTTAGCTCGATTTCCGCTGGATTCTTCACATTTCTGCAATAATGTACAAAAATACGGAAGTAGACGGGAATAGGGAGAAATGTAGCATAAACACATGAATGAGCTCTGAAATGCGTGTAAAATGGGATGTAAAACATCATATAAATGACACGCATCAGAAATCATCTGTGAAGCTGGTTCCTCGATCGAGTCCCCTGAGGCTCGATCGAGTAATCTCCTCGATCGAGTCACCTCAGGCTCGATCGTGGAACCTCTCTGACAGATTTATTTCCGGATTTTCCTAAAACAGTTATTTGTATTATAAATTAGAAACTCGTACGTTATTATGGGGTTATGCTTTATTTTGCTTAGAACAGCTGAATACTCTCTAGATTTAATCTTTCCTTGCTACGGTACTAATCTTTCTTCAATAATTAATCCTTCAAGTTTATGTTATTCAATTATTGTTCTTATTTCATGTTTCTAATCATGTCTTCAATTATCATGATTGTTGTTATTGCTTTAGTCATGAGTAGCTAAATCCCTCATCTAGGATGAAGGGGATCTAGGTTAATTAGAAAGGGGGAAATTGATTAATTGCTAAAGAAATCATATAAGTTGTCGTTTGATTATTGTTCTTATTCTAATTAATTAACTTAGGCCTGAGTTGTTAATTAATGTAGCGAATTAATCCTTTCACCGACCGGGTTAGAATTAATATAGGCTGCGATAATCAAATAGATTGTATCTAATTATAGCGATTGCATGTCAGAATCGATCTAAAGGGTATAAATAGAATCGACCGATCTTCTGACCTTAGACAGCTTGATAGATCTAGCAATTGATTAAGAGACCCCATATAATTGACCTAGTGAACTGGAAATCCTAGACCTTTAATATCATTGTTTTAACCCCTTTTAATTACTCGAATTTAGTTAGTTAGATAACAAACAAAACAAACCCCCAAGAAAACGTATACCTTTAGACAATTTAAATATTTACAGACTGACTATTACCGCCTCCCTGTGGATTCGATACTTGTCTTACCACTAGCTATTCTTGTTAGTTTTGAGATAGTTTTATTTTGATTTGGTGATACGACTTTAGCCATATCAAATTTGGCGTCGTTAATTAGTGTAGCGAATTAATCCTTTCACCGACCGGGTTAGAATTAATATAGGCTACGATAATCAAATAGATTGTATCTAATTATAGTGATTGCATGTCAGAATCGATCTAAAGTGCATAAATAGACTCGACCGATCTTGTAACCTTAGACAGCTTGATAGATCTAGCAATTGATTAAGAGACCCCATATAATTGACCTAGTGAACCGGAAATCCTAGACCTTTAATATCATTGTTTTAAAACCTTTTAATTACTCGAAATTAGTTGGTTAGATAACAAACAAAACAAATCCCCAAGAAAACGGTTACCTTTAGACAATTTAAATATTTACAGACTGACTATTACCGCCTCCCTGTGGATTCAATACCTGTCTTACCGCTAACTATTCTTGTTAGTTTTGAGATAGTTTTATTTTGTTTTTGTGATACGACTTTAGCCATATCACTACTATAATTCGTATTATCACTTCTAATCTGTTCATTAATTTATTTTCCCTTTTCTTTTCTCAAATTATCCGTTTTAAATGTATTTTCGACATAAATCATCAAACCGTTGTAATTATTGTAAATTCAATTATTGTATCTTTATTGTATGCTTTATTGTCATATAGTTTGTATGTCCTCACATGTAATAAACCTAAATTCCTAATTCGACCTATTGTATGCTAAATTACATGTTTACCGACTTAGTTAATTCTCACATGCTAGGATTAATTTATTGGATGTTGTATTGCATGCATATAATCGACAACATATCAAATATAGATGATTTCCCTAATCATTAGTAGAGGCCGCTATCGAGGCGTGCGGGATTAGGTGTTCGATCAAAAGAGCTTCCTAATACGTACACTCACCGCGTACTCCAGATCTCTGTGAACATCCATGTTCATTGGCATCCACGAGAGTCATTCTAGATATAGAATGCTAAGGGTAACGAGTTCTTAGTGTTCATGTCACTACTTTGTGTCTTGACATGGCACGAGGTATTCGAACGGTTTCCATTTTTCCACAATAAATTGATGGCGACTCCACAAATGCAAAAGCTTGTTTTTCCAAGCGAACCCGTGGGCCCGCGTCCACACTATGAAGCGGCTGATGTATTGAACCTGACCGAGAAACCCCGAATCTCCTTCTCGTTCTTAGGCCGAGGCATTTGGTGAAGGGCTTTGATTTTGGTGACTCCGAATGCAGATTTCTCAGGATTTAGTCTCATGTTGTATTTCCGCAGACGAGCGAAGAATTTCCGGAGGGCTTTGATGTGGTCGTCGCGTTCTTTTGACTTGACGATCATATCATCGACATATACCTCTACCTCCTTGTGCATAATATCATGTAGGAGAGTGGTAGCGGTTCTTTGATAGGGTGCTCCGGCATTGATGAGTCCGAAAGGCATGACCGTATAGAAATATGTACCCCACTGTGTAGTGAATGCAGTCTTTTGCATGTCTTCCTCAGCCATTTTGATCTGGTTGTACCGGGCATACCTTTCCATGAATGATAGGAGAGCATGCTCGGCGGTATTGTCCACCAGGATGTCAACATGTGGCAAAGGAAAGTCGTCCTTTGGACTTGCCTTATTCAGATCCATGAAGTCGACACAAACCCAAAGCCTCCCGTCTTTCTTTGGTACATGAACGATGTTGGCACCCAGTCAGAGTATTTAGACACTTTGATGAACCCGGCCTTGAACTGTTTATCCACTTCTTCCTTGATTTTCAAAGCCCATTCAGGGAGCATTCGGCGCAACTTTTGCTTCACGGGTTTAGCTCCATGCTTAATGGGTATTCTGTGCTGTGCAATTTCCCTGTCGATCCCAGGCATATCTCTGTAGAACCAGGCGAATACGTCCTTGTATTCGTGTAGGAGGTCAATGAACTGTTGTCTTTCCGAGGGGTCAAGGGTTGTTCTTATCCTAAGTTCTTGGGGTGTGTTGTCGGTTCCTATGTTAATAGGTTTGGTCTCTTCAATGACGGAGGTCCTGGTTTCCCATTTGTCAAGTTCTTTGGCTAGGTGAGGTGGATAATCATTCAAGTCAAATTCCTCATAGTCATTCAAAATTGTATTGCAGTTAAATTGAGATGAGTCATAAGCACACTTAACGTTCATTAAGATGACTCGAGTGAAAAGCTCAGAGAGGACAGACATCCCATGGTCAGTCAGAGGCAACATAGCAGAGGAGGTGTCCCCTGGAACATTGTCCAGGTTGTCACCTTCCATGGGAGGGGGGACGACCCTAGTTGACTCAGCCTCTGAAGCAGCCACAAGTTGTGATAAAACAGTGGGAAAGGGACTTTGACTGGGACATCAAGAGTGCTAGTAGCTAAGACTGACTCTGACTCTGACACCGACTCAGACTCGGATTTTTCTTCACTTCCCTCTTTGAACATAGGGCCTTCTCCAGTTGTAATATTGAGAATGCGGCCTTGGCGATCGGTCCACTTGACGGTCTTCCTGCAGCCTTGTGTAGCTTTCTCCGGGTCAGTATCAGAGATTAAGGCGGTGGGGTCAAACTGGTTGTCCTTCAGAGCGATGTTGATGATGTCTTCATAGTCGAGGTGCTTGATGTTATCCTCTCCGAAGAGGAGAGTGACAACTTGTCTGTCGAGGCATGGGGACGATTTAGACTCGGTTGATGCAGCTTCGGTGTTGTTGGGGATGAAGTAGAAGTCTTGGAAGAATTCTACACCCGGGTGCCTGACCTTGGCTACAGAGTCATAGATCAGCCCAGGAAGTCGTGGTAAAGCTTGGACTCTCCTTCGGGGACAAAGTATCCATTGAGGGTCAAATGATATGGACGGAGGATAACTTCGTTCTTCTTGCGTTTTCGAGTTAAGAGGTTCATCTCCTGGATATCCTCATCGGTAGGGTCGTAGCCCAGCCCGAAGGGGATGTTGGGGACCTTAGGGTGTTTCAAGGGAGGTAAGGTGTTCTTCAGTGGATTGAGGGGTAGACCCGGGAAATAACCCTGGCACATCAGAATGTGGTTGACTGTGAGGTTGGCAAATTAGTCACAATCAAAGGGTGTTGATTCGTCAATTAGGGCATTCACAGCTTAGAATCCCCACATCTCATTGTCGTCTTCCTCAATGACTTGGGAGGCTATTCCCTTTTTCATGACAGCTTTGATCGGGGAAGCGGGAATTAAGATCGTCTTCTTGTTGAAAGGACCTTGATTTTCTAATGAAGGGTTGAGGTAACCGCCATGACGGCGTGGATCCAGGGATGTCCCAGAAGCATGTTGAAGGAGGCGTCGATGTCGACTACCTGGAAACTGGTTTGCCTTTCCAGTGGTCCGGTTTCAGCGGTTAGAATGATAAGCCCTGCGATCTTACGACGAGTGCCATCATAAGCGCATACTCCTTGATTGGTTGGGACCAAATCAGCTTCTTTGATACCCAGTTTATGAGCCATTTTGAGGGGAATGACATTAACTGCGGATCCGTCATCCACAAGAACCATGGGCACATTATTTTTGAGGCACTGTACGGTGATGTATAGGGCCAGGTTATGGTTGGCTCCAAAGGGAGGGATATCCTCATCAGAGAATATGACCGGGTTGTTCAGGTCGGGGACATCCCTTGTCATGTGTGCTATAACTTCTTCAGGGGAGGAGGTAGAGGGCACAGTCAGTTTTCCCAAGGCTTGTAGTATAGCTTGCCGATGTTCGAAGGATGTAGCAATCAGTTGCCAAATCAAAATTTCAGCTTTTGCTTTCTGTAGTTGTTTGAGGATCGAATTATTGGGAGCCTTTGGTTGAGTATCCACGTTAGGGACAACCTGGTCATTCGTTGTTGGAACGACTGTTGAATTGTTCGGGTTTTGATAGGGGTGTCCGGACCGGGTAAGATGACCGATCTCCTTTGCCTGTTTCTCTTTTCCTGGGACTATATAGATATCCTCAGCATCATCTCTCCAGATACCTTTGACTTCGGGATCTCGAGGGTATCTTGGAGGGGTATTCCTCGGTGGGCAGTTTTTGTGAGGGTAATTTTTGTGAGGGTAACTTTTGTGAGGGTAATATTTATGGGGGTGATTATTATGGGGTGCGTGCCAGAATGGTCGCGGGATCAATCCTTCCTGGTGAGGGTAGTTTTGGATGCTTGGGGGACTCTCCCTCTAGCGTGGTCTTGGGGGATTGAAAATCAATCGGCGTTAAGCATCGTCCAGTCGAGTAATTCTTTCAGAGAGACTGACTATGGCCTCCTCAATTTGTTGGAACATATCAAGCATGGTTGCGGTGCTGAACACAAATACCCCGTCCGAGGCATCCTTCTCCAAGGGATTCACCTCGTCATCAATTGGTAAGATGAGGTGTGAGCAGTACAAGGTTGGCTCATCATCGGAGATAGCATGGATTCCCAAAGGGTTTGTCGTGTTGTTTGGTTTTGTTGGTGGAGGCAAAGGCAATTTCTCTTTCTCAATCATGTCCTGAATTACGTGTTTGAGCTTGAAACAGGTTTCCGTGTCATGACCTTTCCCTTGGTGGTATTGGCAGTGGGCATTAGGGTTCCAGAAGCGGGATTTCTTAACATCAGACGGATTCGGGGTGAGTCCGATTGGTTGTAATTTCCCTTAGTTCATAAGCCTTTTTAGGGCCCTTGCATAAGTTGACTCTATGTTGGTGAACACTCTTTGAGGGCGCTCAACTCTCTTGGTGGTTGGCTCTGTGGACGCCGTCCCAGAGGGGTCGCTAGGGAGTGAAAAACGAGTAAGCTTTTGCATTTGTGGAGTCGCCACAAATTTATTGTGGAAAATTGGAAACCGTTCGAATACCTCGTGTCATGTCAAGACACAAAGTAATGACATGAACACCAAGAACTCGTGGATGCCAATGAACACGGATGTTCACAGAGATCTGGAGTAAGGGGTGAGGGTACGTATTAGGAAGATCTTTTGATCGAACACCTAATCCCGCCCGCCTCGATAGCGGCCTCTACTAATGATTAGGGAAAATCGTCTATACTCGATATGTTGAAGGTTATATGCATGCAATGCAACATCCAAATAAGTTAATCCTAGCATGTGAATTTGGACTAAGTCGGTGAACACGTAATTTAACATGCATTAATGTCGAAGTAGGAATTTAGGTTGATTGCATGTGAAAGCATACGAAAAATATGATAAAGAAAGAATACAATAAAAATACAACAATAGAAAATTACAATAATTACAATGGGTTAATCGATTTACGTCGAAAATACACTTGAAACGGATGATTTTAGAAAAGAAAGAATATATAAATTAACGAACAGATTATTAGTGATAATACGATTAATAGTTAATTAAATACGTAAACTAATAAACTAGGTCAAAGCAGAAATGGGAGTTCAGATTATTAATGAGAACTAATGATGATGATGATAAATAACAGATGAAAATATATCAACGATGAATTCCAGAGACTCAATATTGATGAATCGAATCTCTAAAAACCCGAATTGACTTTATTGACGAAAACCCGCAAATATGATTTATAAGGGATTTAAGTTGGGAATTGAAAGATGAATTAAATATTAATGATTTACATGTTAAATTATTTTGTTGAAAATTATCGTTTTAATGCAACATGAATAATTGAAGATAAACAAAAACAATCAGACGAACAAAAGACGAAGGAAGAAGAAAGGATGCAGGAACTGCGACAGCCTCAGGAAGAGGCGCAGCAGGTGCTGCGTCCCTTCGAAGAGGCGCATCAGTTGTTGCGTCCTTTCTCGATGTTTGTCTCCTGTTAATCCGTAAAAAGGGTTTGAAACAAGGTTTTGTAAATCGGTTTTAAGTGTGTTTTTGACGTAAACCTTACAATAATGATGACAATAATAAAAGAAGGGATTTACACCCTCAGACTTACATGTTTGACGAAACGAGATTAACTAAGTTAACGTTTAGTGATGCTCGACTCGAATGTACGATGAAAGTGCTCTCTAAGAGGAAAACGAACAAGATTGATTAAGATTGATTGATGTGGAGTTGGTCAAATTGGTCGGTCATGCAAAACGAGGCTGGTACTCGGAAAGATCCGAGCTTACGTGGTCGAAACTTCAAGCACGTAAATGCCAAAAAGCAAGAGCGTGGTCTTAGAATGCAAAGGGAGAATAGAAGGGCGGACACTCGCGTGAGAAATATGTGAGACCGAAGGTCTTTATTTATACTAATGATGAAAGGAATTAGAGTTTCGGAGAAACTTTGGAAGTGAATCTCGAAAAGATTTGAAAAATACCTAGAAAGGAACTGAGGAAGAGGCGCTGCAGCTACTGTCTCTTGGAAAAGGCGCATCAGCTGCTGCGTCCTTTCCCAAGTAGTTTCCTCCTGCGGAAGAAAGATTTCCGAGTTTCTATTATGGAATTGCGGTATTATCTCAATTTCCTTAATATTTTATATAATATTTCCAGGATATAATTTTACCAAAGATTAAAAGATTGAAAATATGGAATAGAAATATCCGGAACATTCTAGAATATCCTGACTCGGCATTTAAACTGTTATTAGAAAATGAAGACGATTTTTTACCCGGGCTCCAAATGTACTTTAATTACTGTCAAAATGACCGTATCGGCGCGTAGATGAAGACTATGGGGCAGACACAAGTGTTTGAGCCATAACTTGACGATAAACTTACGAACTGTCATAAATCGTTCTGTGTACCAAACATGCGGCCCAATCATCACCGGGTGGTTTGCGGGAGGTGCAGAAATGAGGTATCTACAGAGCCCCCACTTTGATTGAGGCTTGGACAAGGTGAAAGTCAAAGTATAGCCATCAGGTTAATCGAAGATTACAACCTGACGACTATGGCCACGCGAGGCGGCTCAAGGGATCTAAGCCAAGGACCTGTCGTCGGGAACATTTTAGAGTCTGTCGACTATCGGGGAGGGTCGTTTAAAGTCCATTAGACAACGTAAGGAGGCTCGCCAGCCATAAGAAGAGACCATACCTGAGATTCCTTGAGACTCCAAGGGAAGGCAAAACGTGATATCGACGAGGCAGCAGGACGTCGGCAGGAACTGCTGGGGAAATCAGCTCGGGTCGGTTTTCAAACAAACTTCGGTAAACTCGAGAGTGCTGTTGAACTCCACGTGTTAAGAGAGACGATTGGCTGTCCGGAACTCTCGCTGGGGGAACATAATCGGGACTGATCTCCACGTCTTGAGAGGGACAATTGTTATCCAGAACTCTCTCTGTGAGAACAGAATAGAGGTGTGTCGAAACACCTGTCAGAAATTATTCGCTCGTTGTGGCAAGCAAGGTATTGATAGCGTACCGCGATAGTTCGCAGTTGGCTTGAAGATGCGGGTCCGGGCGAAGAATAAACATCAAACGGGCCACGTATATGATATATGGTATTGAGGAAGAGGCGCACCAAAGATGGGCCCAAAAATAACGAACTCATAACGAATCTACGAAAATTAATTTGGAGGGAAACTGAGAAAGAGGCGTAGTAAGAGCTGCGTCTCTTGGAAGAGGCGCAGCACCTGCTGCGTCTTTTCCTGGGTGTGGCTTTGTCTGAGTAAAAACTCGATAAAACACGGGATTTATTCATAATTTCGAAACACAAATCCTCACAATACTCTCTCAAATTCCAAACATTTCTCGCTAAAATTTGATCAAATGCTTGCATTTGTCATGACTAATCGAGGTATGTGTATTATCTTTGTATTAATATTCCATATTGGATCAATTTGGATAGACAAATTAGGGTTTCCAACCCTAAAAATGTCGAAAATTTGGGGCTTTTCCCCCAAACGATTTTGCCTTGCAAAATTGACTTGATAAATGGATAATTGGTAGTATAAGGATCATAACTTTTTAGGTAATTTTACCCAAGTCGATTAATTAGGGTCAATGTAGTCTTTATTCGTTGGTTGATTGTATGTTTGTAAGTAAAGATAAAGTGCGTAATGTAAGTTGACACGTAAGATTTGGTGACGCGGAAAACCCAATGTGGGAACAACCGCGGGAGGGACGGTACCCTGCCAAGTATTGCACTATATGAATAGGAGGATGATTACAATTATAGCATGAAGCTAATCCTGCTGGCCCCTGATGTCCGGCATGCAAGATCTTGATCGAACGTATATTATATGTCGTGATGTGGTCTTGAATGTGGATGTATGAATACGGGGTGTCGAATGAATGCCTTCTTGATTTGCTCCTTTGGCTATTTATAGGGTAAGAACCTTAGATATATCCTACCTCGAATATGGAAAGTGAATATAATTTCCATAAGGACTCTTTTCAAATTCGGACGCCTTTCCCAATTCTCCCTGATCTCCCTAACTTCTCCCTAACTCCACTTTCCTTAATCCGGACGCCTTCTATGATGGGCTCCTTTTCTCCCTTGAGTCCGTTTCCTCTTTCTCTAACCGCGGGCCTCCTTCCTCCTTATCACTCCTTCCATAGCTTTTATTTTATTAAGTGGGCCTTCTTTGTTGTGCTATTTTTAGCTCAAACAGTTTGCCCCAAATTTCTTGTGAAGTACGCTTTCAAGCATCGAGCAAGGAATATACGTGACCAAATGTTAAAACCCTAAGCCGTCTTTTACACTCCTTCCCATGCAATCCATCATTTCAGCCGCCCTATTCCTCTTTTCTCGCACCCAACCCCCTCTCTCCTCTTTATAACTCCAACGTCCATCTTCCACTTTCATTAATCCCAAATCATTTCAAAAAATACTCCTCTCTCTTAAACCCTCAATCTTCCTTTTCCTTTGTTCTTCGCCGGCTTCACTGTTCCTCTTCCTCCGTTTCCTTCATCAGGTAATCCCGCCTCCTTCCTTCTTTAATTTTCATTTTCTCTCTCCACCATGGGTAAAAATCGACAATCGTCATCAACCTCCACACCCTCCGACCGTAATCTTGATCCAACCTTCCCTTCTCGGGGACTTTTTAAGCATCCCCACGACTGTGATTCTTCTTTAACTCCGGCCGACATTCCCACGATCAAGAATCTGCTTGGTCTTGGTGACGGGGTGGATATCGCCATCCCTGAACCGGGGCAAAAAGCTGACACCCTTCGTCCAGGGTGGGTTAGTTTTTACCTTTACCCATTTAGATATGGCCTCCGTTTTCCTTTCCCTAAACGCATTCAAGACTTCATCTTCGCCAATAATTTTGCCATGGCGCAAATTTCTGCTGCCATTTGGAGAGTTCTTCTCTATTCTCTAGCCGCTGGTCAGAACACTGGTAAACATGTCACTCTGGGTGATCTAGCCCATATGTACAGCATCAGATCCCTAGGCAGGGGTCAGTTCTCATTCCGGGGCCTTGGAGAGGCTCCCTTCAAACACGCGTCCAAATCCCGTGATGAGAAATGGTTTGAGGACTTCTTCTACGTGAGGAAGAACTCTATCCAGCCTCCTGCTGATTATATTTTCGAGAAATGGGTTCTAACTTTGAGTAAGTAGCCTTCCTGTCACCTGATTTATTTTATCTTGATGCTTACTAGCTTACTTCATCGTCTTCGTGCAGGCCCCTGTGACCTTATCCGTATTGGTGCCAATATCCCTGCCCGCAGCAAATTGTTCAGTATTTCTGAATTTGAGAGAAAGTTTCCAGATCAGCTTCCTGGTTTGTCACCTGCTTCCTCCTCCAATCCTCCTCAGTCAGCTCACAGTATGTCTTCTGGTAAGGCTTCTACAACTGCTTTCATTTGCATGCTGTTTCTGCTTGATGTTTTAAGTATTCTGTCGTCTGAGGCTATATATGCTTGCAGGTCCAAAAGTTGATCAGTTGGAAATCATCCTCCAAACTGCCAAAAGAAAGAGACCTTCTGCCAGCCCTGATGTGGCCTCTGCCTCCAAGAGGAATGCTCCTGCTGCCTCCTTCCAGACTCCTCCCACAGATTCCAATTCTGCTGTACGTGAACCCTTGGAGGTCCACCCGTTATCTCGCCATCCGCCTACTCCTCCTGCTAGTCCTCGTGCTTCGTCTAGTGGAGGCATCATTGCTCATTTCCCAAAGGGCTTTGGGAATGTGGACAAGGTGCCGTATTGGCCGGAGATTGACCAGCTACTCTTCCCCCCTGTTGAGGAGACGTTCTCAGAGTTCTCCCCAGAGGAGATAGCTGAGAATGACGTGCACAATGCCTTTATGGTAAATATTCTTCATCCTCTACCAGTTTCTCTTTTCTTGTTTAGATTCCATATCTCGACTTCCTTGCTGACTTTTGAATTTTCCTGCCCCAGACTCTTCAGTCTGCACTCTATAATAAGAAGATGATCAACATAGTGCAGACCACTATTCGTGCTACCAGCGCCAAGAACCAGGAGCTAAAGGGGGCTATTGCTGATCTGGCGCAGCAGCGGGCTGATTTGAAGGAGCGAGTGGTGGAGCTGAAGACTGAGCTTGCTGTCACCAAGAAGAAGCTGAAGGAGGGGGCTGATCAGCTGGCGCGTACTCAGGCGGTATGCAACACTTTCTCTCGACTCCTCAAGCGCTCGATGAGAAGATCAGTGAGCTGATCTCCCTGGCCACCAACGTTTTTGCCTATGCTACCTGGCGCGGAAAGATCAGCGGGATGCGTGCTGCCCTCGAGGAGGCTCCTACCCAGCAGGCTATAGAGGAAGAGGAGAAGTAGCTGGAGATGCTATACCCTACCTAACCTGATCTGAGTGTGCTGATGCCTGATGTTTGGGAGGTGAATTCTCTGCCACCGGCCGAGCAGTTCTTTGGGACGGAGAATGTCCTGGAGATGTCCCGGGATCTTTCTTGACGGAGCTAAGGGAGCTATGGCGGCTGAGGATGCACAGGCTGGTGCGGTACCTGAAACGGGAGGTCAGCAGGCAGAGGAGATGCCAGAGGTGGAGGTCATTAATGTGACCGATAATTAAATATTTTTACGTTTTGATGAACTTTTTGGCGGTCTGGCCCAGAGGTGGCAGACCTTGTAATTTTTTAAACTCTTTATGTGGTTGCTCTGTCAAGGTGGCGGTTAAACTTTGGGCTATACTTTGGCCATATTTTAAATGCCTCTTGTCATAGTTTGACAAGGCTTTAGCTTACATATCGTGTGCTTGTTGTTTATTTTCCCTATTTTTAGGAAATTTGTCGTGCCAGCCTGTTTGACTGATTTAGGCAAGTCCTGTCATCCTGAGAAGGCTGACGTTCTGACTCAGCTATCTGTCGTGTCAGCCTGATGGCTGATTTAGGCATATGCCGCAATGTAAGGAGGAGTGGCCGTGTCAACCTAGGAGGCTGATTTAGACCAGCCTGGTCAGCCTGAAAAGGCTGATCCAGACTAAGCTAGCTGTTGTGTCAGCCGGATGGCTGATTTAGGCGTATCTGTGATTTTGACTACTTAACCTTGTTCATGACGCAAGGTGTGTTCATCTCGTTTAAAGCCAACAGAGGCGTCATTGAGGCAAGTTTATCGTCATTCTAGGACCGATGGGACGCTGCAGGATTCTGGTAGCGCAGATATCCCTACGTTCCATGTTCGTGTGCATGCATGCTGGGGCCTTGATTAATTGCGATTAGTGCGAGCTACGTCCAGGGGGTGGTATCAAGGGTAGCTGGGTAAGCGTATTCAGCTGTCAACCAGGCTCCCTTTCGTATGTTCCACAGTCCGCCTGGTGAGGGTGCTCCTTGTGAAGAAAATAGGTTAGGCATGTTGGAGTGCCATGTGCCTTGTCACCTCGCGTTGGCAGTTGACAGTCCTGCTAGACATCCTTTCAAAGTACCATAGATACCAGAATTCAAAATGGTGTACTTAGAGAAGTCTGAAAATAAGAGATTCTATTAAAATGATGTGAAGTACCTGTCGCCATCTCATGGGGTACCAGAGCAATTATGGTCCCAGGACGCTGCCAGACACCACCATCTAATAGTAGTTTAAAGTCTTAAAAATAACTAGAGACACCAGAAATAAGAGTGAAATTGGCAGTATGCCTACTACCGGATTTTTATTTTAATTTTTAAAAGATGGTTTGGCTTTTCACAGTACATCATTCTGAAAGCTAGAGTCTACTTATTATTAAAAGTAATATCTCTTCAGGTGAAGTATGTTCCATGGGCGTTGTATGATTTGACTGTCCATAGTCATCAGTCTGTATGCGCTATGGCCAACAACTCATTCTACCTGGTATGGTCCTTCCCATTTGTAGGCGAATTTGCATGCTTTTCGATTCTTGGTGTTCTGAAACACCTCTCGGAGAACCAGGTCTCCTACCTCTAGGAGCCTGACTTTCACATTCTTGTTATAACTCCTGGCCACAGACTGTTTGTAGGCAGCTAGACGGATTTTTGCGCTTGCTCGCAGCTCGTCAATTGTGTCCAGGCTTCTGGTCATCTCTGTATTGTTTAGTTCCCCTGTCATATTTTCATACCTGTGAGTGGGAACTAGAACTTCTGACGGAATGACTGCTTCTGCGCCAAACACCAGGCTGAAGGGTGTTTGACCTGTTGCTATCTTTGGTGTCGTTCTGTCTGACCATAACACTAGTGGCAATTCATCTGCCCACTTTCCTCCTAACTCCTGTAACCTCCTTCTCAGATTGTCCATGATGATTTTGTTGCTGGATTCAGCTTGCCCGTTGGACTTAGGAGTCCTAGGTGCTGACTTTTTTAAGGTGATGTTCCACCTGGCATAGTATCCCTCGGTATCGTTTGAGATGAATTGTGAGCGATTGTCACATATGATTTCTGATGGGATACCAAATCTGTAAATGATGTTTCGTTTTATGAACGAAATGACCTGTTTGTCCTTTATCTCCGTGAATGCTTCTGCCTCTATCCACTTGGAGAAGTAATCTGTCATTGCTAGCATCCAGGTTCTATTTCCTTTGGCCCGTGGTAAAGGGCCTACTATATCCATGCCCCACGCCATGAATGGCCAGGGGGAAATAATAAAGTGGGCGGGGGCTTTTTTGGTGATGGATCATTGGTGTTGGCTTTGCGGGCATCACATTTTCGTGCGTATTTCTGCTGCATCCGCCTTCATTGTAGGCCAATAGTATCCTGTCGAGGGCTTTATTTGCCAGGACTTCTACGCCCCTGCATGGTTTCCACATTCGCCATTGTGGAGAGCATGCAACACGGTCTGTGCTTCTTCCTTGTCCAGGCACCGTAGGTAGGGGCCTGCTAGCGATTTTCTGAACAATGTATCTTCAATAAGTATGAATCTGGAGGCCTTTACTCTGAAAGCTCTCACTTCCTTCTTGTCATCTAGTAGCTTGTTATTGCGCAACCAGTCTAGGTAAGGTGTGTGCCAGTCGTCTGCTTGATCGGCTATTTGGTCAGGTGTCTGCCTGTTTTGCTGGGAGTTCTCACCTTCCTCTGTAACTGCTTGGATTTCTTTCTCGCTCTGTGGACCCTCCAGTTCACCTCTGTCTATTTCGTCCGCTTTCTGAATAGACGGTTCCAGCATGTGTGCTATTGGAATGCTGGATAGCTCTGTTGGTTTACATGTTGCCCCCAAAGTCGCTAAGGCGTCTGCCTCCACATTCTGATCTCTGGGAATCTGCTTAAGCTTGCAAGTTTCGAATTTCTGTTTTAATTCCTTTGCTGCTTTTAGGTATGCAACCATCTTCGAATCTCTGGCTATAAACTCATCATTCACGTGGTTGACTATTAATAGAGAGTCACTGGATATGAGCAGGTGCCTGGTCCCTAACTCCAAAGCTAGCTTCATTCCTAGTATTAAGGCCTCATACTCTGCTTCATTGTTGGTTGCCTTGAATACACATCTTACTGCTTGCGCTATCAGGTCTCCCTGTGGTGATCGCAGGATTAATCCTACGCCTGCCCCCTTTGGTTGGAGGCTCCGTCAATATGCATCTGCCAGACTTCTGTCTCCTTGCTTCCTTCTAAGGTGAGGATCTCTGCATCTGCCAGATTCTGGATGACAGGACTGAAGTCTGATACGAAGTCGGCCAGTGCTTGTGATTTGATTGCTGTTCTGAGGTCATATTGAATGTCATACCCACTAAGGTGTATAAACCATTTCGACATTCTGCCTGACATGTATGATGTGGGACTCAAAATAGGGGCGCAGTTTGCGAGATGCTACTACCAATGCTAGTACTAACTTTTCAAGAGATGTGTACCTGGTCTCTGCCGGCAGCAGAGACTTGCTCACGTAGTATACTGGCTTCTGCTCCTTTTCCTACTCACGGATCTATTCCTATCATGTCATCGTGTGACCATGCAAAACAATCCATGTTATCCTGTAAGAACTTGACTAGTTGATGTCTTAAGTTTCCTGTGCATTCTCCTCCAATGAGCACAGTTCGTTCTGGGTGTAGCTTATCCAGGTTGATTTGATCCAGCTCTTCTGCTGGAGGTTCGATGTATTCGTTCTGGATAGGCTGCTTCTGTAATTGCTATGCGGGGGGGCTGGCAGTGCACTTGAGTGCCTTCTTGTAGCAGCCTCTAGCTTCCTCCTGATCTCTTCTTATCGTTTCTACTCTCCATGGTGTGGGGAATTTTATGCACTGGTGGTATGTTGAGGGGACTGCCTTCATCTGGTGCAACCATGGTCTTCCCAAGATAACGTTGTAAGTAGAGGGGCCGTCTATAACTAGGTACCTGCCTGCTTGTTGACTCCTTCCACATAGGTTGGGATGACTATCTCCCCTAGCGAGCTGGCTGTTTCTCCACTGAAGCCTACTAGCGGAATAGTCTTCTTCTATAAATCCTTCTTGCTGAATCCCATGTTTTCTATAATTTTCAGCATGATTAAGTTGACCGAGCTTCCTGTATCTACCAAGACCTTTCTAACTGTGCAATTGGCCATTGATAAGGTGATAATAAGTGCGTCATGATGTTCTCGCTCATCGTATGTATCTCCTTCATCAAAGCCGATTTCTTTGGCAGTGTTGTGAGAAGTCGCACGAATTGGTGGCCTATCTCCTTTGGTCTCGTAGCACGTCTTTTAGCTGCTGAATATGTCGGCCCGCTTAAGTCCGAGCCTTTGTTATCACGTTTATGATTTTGGTGCATGTGGGTGGATCATCGGCTTGGCGGAGCCTACCTTATCTTCTTTGCTTGCCCCACGTGGTAATAGGTGGCTCGGCTTTCCTTGTTCGGACAGGCGCTTGATCTCTCTTCGTAATGTATAGCAATCCTCAGTGTTGTGCCCAATATCCCGGTGGAACTCGCACTTCTTCTTGCTGTCCTTTCTCCAAGCTTGATCTCCTACTGGTGGGTTGGGCCACCTGACTCCATCTCCCATCTCCCTGAGTGCCTTCAAGATTCCTTCGATACCTGTAGTGAATCCGTATTCTGCCAGAGTGGGGAGTAGCTGATTTTCCTCGATTCTGTTGACTCCCCTCCCATATGGTCTATATCTCTCATCCTTCTTCTTTGGTGGTTTGCTTTCTTCCGATTTCTCCACGGTACCGAGGTACTAGAGATACTAGGCGCGCTTAGTAAGTCGGCTCGGTTAAGACATCTTCCTCCAACCTGATTGCGGCAGCTGCCTTCTCCTGTACCGCCTCGAAACTATGGCATGTATGCATGGTTAACTGCTTATATTGGTCGGAGTCGTGGTGGAGGCCTCTTCTAAAGGCTTCTACTGTTGTTAAGACATCACACTCTCGTACTGCCACCTTCTCATTGTTGAACCTAGTATTGTATTCTCCAATGCTCTCTCCTGCCCCCTGGACGATTCTGTACAGATCTCCTGCGTGCTTCTGTGGTTTTCTGCTGCTTGCGAACTGTTGAGTAAATGCATTCACCAATTCAGCAAATGTAGATATCGAACTGTTGGGCAGGCTCACAAACCATCGAAGTGTCGGTCCTGTTATGGTGGACCCGAATCCTTTGCACATGCAAGCCTCCTTGACTTGCCCTATAGCTGTTACCGTCATCATTTTCTGTTTATACTGGCTGATATGATCAAAGGGATCTGATGTGCCGTCGAAGAGAGGCATATTTGGATTTGTGAATCCCTTTGGCATGGCTGTGATGGATATGATGTCCACGAATGGTGAGTCGGCGTAACTGTCTAGAGCTGCTTTCTCGAGTGGGGGTGGTAGCCCTGGGACCCTGCTCAGCATCTCCTTTAGTTCCAAGTATAGCTGATTGGTTATCTTTGGTGAATCCGGGGTCCGCTTTGTGTCGGTATCGCATATTTCTTCCTGATCCGGGTTCTTGAAGGTTCTGATAGGCTCCGACAGCCAGGGGGTTGTAGTAACGATTGTCCCCTGCTGCCAGTTCATTTACTGGTTTGACTCGGATCTTGCTACAGGTGTTTGATCGATTGTTGCGGGGCTGCTGACGGGGAGGCCACCTGTTTGTGTCCCTATGCGGTTGGCGGCTGCCGCCTATCCGGTGTGAGGTATCCCAACCCTCTTGGGGTTATTCTTCCATCGACGCATCGTAGCCAAATCTAATCTTGTTATTAGTTCACCTGGTATCTGCCTGTTGCCCTATTCTCCCTGTGTCAGATCTACCAAAGGAGATCTTCCTTCACCTGTCCCACTTACTGGGGTGACAGACTGCTGCTTTAGGATATCAATCTATGCCCAGAGCTCCCTGTCTCTCCTTCTTGCTTCAGCATCTGCTCTCCTTTGGTCTTCTCTCATGTTTTCCATAGCTTTTTGAAGATTTTCTACGCCAGTGAGTAAGATTTGTGTGGGACTAGGTGGCGGAGTGAGGGCTGAATTTGCTGTTCCCTTATCTGATCTAGCCTGGGCCACGACAGTAGGAGTCCTGGGGGGTAGAGAGGCTTTTGTTGTCGGTATGATTCTTGAGGTGTGTACGGGAGCCTGCGTTGCCACTGTTGATGTTGGATTTTAGGTAGACGGTGGTGGTGGCGATGGTTGCCTGCTCCCTGACACGGCTTCAGATGCTTGCTTTTCCATTGTATATCTGGAATATCAACGATTGACGACCACAATGCCCCACGGTGGTTGCCAAACTGTTTAGGTATTTTTACCCAAGTCGATTAATTAGGGTCAATGTAGTCTTTATTCGTTCGTTGATTGTATGTTTGTAAGTAAAGATAAAGTGCGTAATGTAAGTTGACACGTAAGATTTGGTGACGCGGAAAACCCAACGTGGGAACAACCGCGGGAGGGACGGTACCCTGCCAAGTATTGCACTATATGAATAGGAGGATGATTACAATTATAGCATGAAGCTAATCCTGCTGGCCCCTGATGTCAGGCCTGCAAGATCTTGATCGAACGTATATTATATGTCGTGATGTGGTCTTGAATATGGATGTATGAATACGGGGTGTCGAATGAATGCCTTCTTGATTTGCTCCTTTGGCTATTTATAGGGTAAGAACTCTAGATATATCCTACCTCGAATATGGAAAGTGAATATAATTTCCATAAGGACTTTTTCCAAATTCGGACGCCTTTCCCAATTCTCCCTGATCTCCCTAACTTCTCACTAACTTCTCCCTAACTCCTCTTTCCTTAATCCGGACGCCTTCTATGATGGGCTCCTGTTCTCCCTTGAGTCCGTTTCCTCTTTCTCTAACCGCGGGCCTCCTTCCTCCTTATCACTCCTTCCATAGCTTTTATTTTATTAAGTTGGCCTTCTTTGTTGTGCTATTTTTAGCCCAAACAATAACCATGTATTTATTTCGAATTTTCATTGAGTTTTGAGCATTTGAGTGAAATTGTGACGGTCTCACAGCTGAGTCGTAAATTGCTTCAAAAATAGCCTTAGGATTGCCCATTTGTGATGAAACTTGATATTTAGAACCCTCTTATGATGGGTAAACTTCCTACCATTTCGGATTTTTGATTTGTGATGGCTTTTTCAGGACACTTTTCTAGGGCATAATCACTATAATAACGAAATGCTGTCAAAATTCCGACTCGAATCCATGACTAGGCTTCAATTTAGGCTTGACTTGACCCTTATTACCACATGAGCGGATGGGTTTGTGGGAAAACAGCCAAAGATGGCGAAAAAAAGAGCGATTTCGGAGCCTTGAAAGCTCGAAAATCCCCTAATTAAGGCTCGTCGTCACTTGACGCGACCTAAATTTACTTTAATCTTTCAGGCGACGAGGCTTCTACGTCAAGGAGAGATCCCATGGACGTGGATACCATTCTTGACCCTTCTCGTACGCTCGAGGAGGCATTAGAGCAGGCTTTTACTGCTGGAGTGGCAGCTGCTGAGGATGAGGTCGTCGAGGAGGAGGCGGTCGAGGAGGAGGTCCCGAGGAGGGCCAACGTTGGACGAGGTGGTCGTCAGCTGAGGGGAGCACTGGAGTGGGCTGAGAGTTGGGACAGCAGACACCTCATCCGGGCTGCGGAGGGTCACCTGTCCTACAGGATGGTGAAGAGCTTGGTAATTTGAACTCATCACTCTTCCATTTACCTTCTTTTATTATTATTTGCTATTCCTTTTCTCTTTCAATCGAGCTAAAGATATCTCTTGCTTCGAATCAAAATAGGAGGCCGGGAACATCAGGTCTTCCTCGGGTTACACGACGATGATGAAGTTTTACGGAAGGCTGTCGGCGGAGGAGCAGACCATCATCGAGCGGGGAGCATTTGTTGCCTTGGTATGAGCTTGAAGGGACATCAAGGGAAGGAAGATTCGAGCTAACCTTAGCCTGGTTCGAGCTTTCCTTGATCGGTTTTGGGACACGACCTCTACCTTTCACATGACTTTTGGTGAGGTTGGGGTCACGTTGGAGGATTATGGCATGATTTCTGGCTTGCCATACGGGACCGAGGCTAGCAGCTTGATCAGTTGGAACCTGATGCCGAAGGCTGTTGCGGTCCTGAGTTGGTGCCTAGTTCCTACGTCCGGGATTACTTTACTGGGAAGAGACCGACGATGGTGGTGATCGATGGGAGGGAGACGGCTCCTCCTTCTTGAACTGTAGAGCAGAGAGCTCGTTTGTGGCTCTGGTGGTTCTTGTCTTTGATCTACCTCGGAAACAAGGGAGAGAGGCTGTCGACGAAGCATCTGCCCTTTCTTTCTAACCTGAGTGACCTAGGCCATTGGCACTGGGTCACTGCTGGCTTTGTGGTCCTCATTCTCTACATGAGGGCCATGGTTCGTCCGGAGTGGATGAAGAAGGAGACTTCTCCTGCCACCTTTGGCCCTGGATTGTTGCAGGAGGTATGAACCTTTATCTCGCATCATGAAGGATCATTTCCTTTTCTTATAGAATTACGAAAGATCGTTATTGATTATATTGTCTTGCAGGCGTGGGTGTACTCCTACTTTCCGAGCCTTGCGCCCAAGAGAACGGAGCCAGGGGAGAGAGCCTATCCCGTCGTGAGGGACTGAGTGATGTGTCGCGCGAAGAGTCAGCGTTCCTTTCACGACGTCTGTCGACGGGACGTGAACGCTCTGCAGTTTGATGGCGTGAGTACCTTCGACTCACCTTTATTTGTTTGCTTTCTTTTAGAATTGATCATAAGAATGACCTCTTGTTTGCTTTTCATAGTGGGTGCCTAGGCCTTGGGTGGACTACACTGGCGTTCCTCCTTTTGTGGCTGAGGTCCTTCGACCCAGGAGCTCGGCCGGTTGCTTTTGAGGATGTCGATGGGTCCCGTGTGGTACTTGGGCGAGCGTTTGACTCGTCAGGGCTCTCGAGATGTCTTGACGGTCCCCATCGATCCTCCTTGGATGATGTTCAGGGAGCCTTCCGATGTTAAGAGGGAGGCAGACTTAGCAGACGTCAGTGGCGACACCCTTCTTCTTCCTGGCGAGGACTACTCGGTGTTCCTCTACTGGAGGTTGGCGTACTGGCCAGTTGTGGTGAGTGCTTTACTCTTCTTTAGATTGTCTTGAAAACATGATGAATGATCATCGATTAATGGAAACTATTTGAATTTTGCAGGAGGTTGAGGTGGCGGGCATCGAGCCCCCAGCATACCCCGAGACCCTCGAGTACACTGATGTGACGGGGATGACGACGATCTCGGAGCTTCGCGACTTTAGCGTGGTGGTGACAGATGCTGGCCTGGACGAGTGGCAGCATCTGATTCGGAGGGTATGTTCCCCAACTTGTATATAATTTTTGTATAAGAATACACTTGTTTGAACTTGTCTAATCATTGAGAATCCTTGTTTATTGAAATGCAGGTTGCGCCATCCCGGTTCGTGGCTTTGTGGAGGGTAGCCAACCGGCTAGGGGCTACTGCCATCGAGGCACTTGCTGGCGGTCAAGGACGTCAGGTATGAACCTTACGTTTACTTCATTTTGAATTTTCTAACTTCCTTTATGCATGAAATGATTGACATGAGCCAATTGTTGTCGTTTGTAGAGGGAGCGTGACTTGGAGCGAGAGCTAGCCCAGTCCCGAGAGGAGACAGATCGCTTCCTGAGGGAGCTAGAGGTCTGTGACGCCGAGATCACTACTCTCGAGGCGAGAGTTACCGAGTTGGGCGGCGACCAGCAGTAGTTTGTTGCTTTTTTTGTTGTTTTTTGTTGTTGGCTGTATTGCATACACTTTGTACATTTTTAGGACCTTCATTTTGGACTTTCGCACACTTTGTTTTGGGCTCGAGCCCCCAGTTTGGTGTACATATTCCTTTTGGTTGTATATATGACGGCCTGAGTGCCTTTGCTGCTGGGTTGCTTGTTTGTACCTGCAGGTTAGCTTTGAACAGGTTTGGTAGATGACGGTTTGTGCTGTCATGCTGCCAAAATTTACAGAGAAATCGCACATAAAACACATATTTGTACATATGGCCTAAGTTAGCGCAAGATAAAGACTCGAGAAAATGCAAAAAATTTACCGAAATGACCGGACGGTAGGGAGGGTTACCCCCTAAAAAAAATGAAAATAGAAACAGATAAGCTTGGAATGAAATGGGAGTGAAATGATTCCCTAAAAAAGAAAATTCAAAAGAAATGGATAAGTTTGAAAATAAATAAATGAATTGGTGAAATGATGAAAATAAATAAATGAATTGCTGAAATGACGAAAATGCCGATGTCGCCTCGAAATGCGTGTCCATGGAATTAGGAAACTCGAAACATGGTGATTTGACGGAATTACCAAAAATAATAACCCGTATGAATAGGAAATTATGCTTTAAGGAATTAGGAAAGACACAGCGCGGAAAATCACAGAAATATTGCGGGGGAAGAGGCACAGCAGGAGCTGCGTCCCTTTGAAGAGGCGCAGCAGGTGCTGCGTCCCTTTGAAGAGGCGCAGCAGGTGCTGCGCCCTTTCCTCAGTGTGTCCGTCCTGACAAATTTTAGGAAACAGCTTTTAGTATAAATATAGACGTCGATTGAGGTTTTTTTCACATAATTCTTCCATCTTTCTTTCGTCTTATTACATAAAAACTCTCTTATTAAGTATACACCATGAATACTTTAGAAATCCGTCTCAAAGGATGGACAAACGAGTTCTCAAATGTGGAGAAACACGATTTGGGTGCCTACAACTTCGGATCAATTTTGAGCTTGAAGCTGATCAAGGTTGTCAAACCATTTTTGGATGCTTGTCTTGAGTATTGGGACCCAAACTATCACGTCTTTGCCTTTCCCGGAGGCGATATCTGGCGATTTCCTGAAGAAATAGCTGCAATTGGCGGTTGGGACGTGGAAAATTTACCTGCTATACCCTCTACTTCTCAAGGGTATAAGAACAAATTCAGGGATTTGCTTGGGTTGACAAGAGCTGAGGTTGGCCGTCTTGTGACTTCAAAAGGAGTCCGAATGTTGGATTTCATCGATTGATTCATAAATAGGGCATACCCTACTATTTCCTATGTTGCGAGGCGTAGGACATTCGTGTTTTGCCTATTGCATGTGTATGTCCTTCAAGGGCATGTTGATGAGGATGTGA
Organism: Silene latifolia; assembly: GCF_048544455.1. Taxonomy (NCBI): domain Eukaryota; kingdom Viridiplantae; phylum Streptophyta; class Magnoliopsida; order Caryophyllales; family Caryophyllaceae; genus Silene; species Silene latifolia. The sequence goes on from NC_133531.1 coordinate 119,934,290, forward strand.
GAGGTGATCCTCGCTATTTGAGCCTAGTTGAGCAAATGGAGCTACGCAGGAACCCAGCTTGCCTATGTTTAGGAGAGATTATGTTGGGGTTAGATAACAGGAAAGCCAACCGCGACCTTCTTATTTAGGAAGTCCCATCATCTTGCAGGTAAAAGAACAAAAAATTTCTTTTTATTTTTTATTTTTTTTCGTTCGTTTTATTTTTTTTTTCTTTTTCGTTTTTTTTCTTTTCGTTTTTGTTTTTTTTTTGTTTTTTTTTCTTGTGATTCTAATGTCTGCTTTTGGTAGGTCTGGCTTATGGAGCGCTTGCGATTGATCGAGCCCCCAGTTAATGTTCCTGCTTATCATGCTCGCTCAATTGCAATGAGGACTAGGCTTTACATGGTGGACTTTACTCGAGTTTGAAACTACTGGGAGAACAAGTTAAAGAGCGAGGATGGTCCCCTGATTAGATGGATCGTACAATGGTGGCATCTCAAATCCGTTACTGAAGTATCGTCCTTGGATCCTACCCGATCAGTGCGCATTCCTGGCTTGGAGTTTATGACATGCCTTCCCAGAGAGGCTGATGAGGCAAGTTGGATTGAAGTAGATGATTCCGAAGCTTGATACTGTTCCTCAGACTGCCATGGCGCTTACTACTGAGAGCCGAAGAGAGTGGGCCATCAAATGGGCTCAGAGATACATGTGGTTCCTGAACTCTTCTGTAAGTGCACTATGGGTATCAGATTCCTACTTGCAGTGGAGGAAAGCTACTACTTGTAGATACCTTATTTCTGCACCTCCCGCAAACCACTCGGTGATGATTGGGCCGCATGTTTGGTACGCGGAACGATTTATGACAGTTCGTAAGTTTATTGTCAAGTGATTGCTCAAACACTGATGTCTACCTCTTAATTGTCATCTACGCGCCGATACGGTCGCTTTGACAGTAATTAGAAGACATTTGGAGTCCGAGCCTAAAACCGTCTTCATTTTCTGATAACCGCTAAATCCCGAGTCAGAATGTTCTGGAATGTTCCGGATATTTCTATTCCATATTTTATAAATCTTTCACAATCTTTTATTCTTTGGTAAGATATTTCCCGTAATATTCATACAAAATATTAAGGAAAATAAGATTATCCCGTCATTCCATAAACCAAACACGGAAATATTTCTTCCGCAGGAGGAAACCACTTGGGAACAGACGCAGCAGGTGCTGCGCCTCTTCCAAGAGACGCAGTGGCTGCTGCGCCTCTCCCCAGGTCCTTTTCTGCATATTTTTCTTATCTTTTCATATCTTTTCGAGATTCACTTCCAAAGTTTCTCCGAAAACCCTATTCCTTCGTGTGATTAGTATAAATAGGAGCCTTCGCTCCTCATATTTCTCACGCGAGTGTCCACCCTTCTCTTCTCCCTTTGCATTCTAGACCACGTTCTTACTTTTTGGCGTCTACGTGCTTGAACATTCGACCACGTAAGCTCAGATCTTTCTGAGTACCAGCCTCGTTTGCATGACCGACCAATTTGACCAACTCCACAATAATCAACTTAATTAATCTTAATCATTTTCCTCTTACGAGGGCACTTTCGTCTACATTCGAGTCGAGCATCACTAATCATAAACTTAGTTCATCTCGTTTCGTCAAACATGTAAGTCTGAGGGTGTAAATCTTTCTTTTATTATTGTTATTTACTCTTTGTAATCACTAATGTAAGGTTTATGTCGAAAATACTTCTTAAAACCGATTTATAAAACCATGTTTTAAAACCCTTTTTACGGATTACCAGAAGATGACCGTCCAGAAAGGACACAGCAACTGCTGCGCCTCTTCGAAGGGACGCAGCACCTGCTGCGCCTCTTCGTGAGGATGCCGCAGTTCCTGCTTCCTTTCTTCTTCCTTCGTCCTCTGTCAATTTACCGTTCGTTGTTTGTTTTCGTTTGTTCTTCAATTCTTTGACATAAGAGCATAATAATTTCACATGTATATTAATTATCATCATTAATGCGTATAATTCAGCGATAATCCCGACTTAAATCCCAAGTAATCCAATATTTGTGGGTTTTCGTCATTAAAATCAATTCGGATTGTAGAGATTCGATTCTTTCATATTGAGTTTCTGGAATTCGACCTTTGATATATTTCAATCTGTTTATTGTCCTTTTCGTCATTAATTTGTCATATTTAACCTATTTAGTTCACCTATGTCACTAATCAATCCTTCGTTCATATAATTAATTCGTTTACGTTCGTCTCATCCATGTTTTATTGTTTTTATGACTCATTTGCATGTAATTAATCTGTTAAATCACTTCCATCCGAGTCTAATATCATTAATCAATCCTTAAATTCACTAACGAATATTAGCGATTTGCAGTTCCGGCTTCACAGCCAGAACTCACCCTTGGAACAGACGCAACAACTGCTACGCCTCTTCCAGGATGATTTCTGTCTCTGAACTTCCGTTCTGTCTTGACCTAGTTTAATTAGTTACGTATTTAATTAACTATTAATCGTATTATCTCCTAATTCCTGTTCGTTTATTCCTTTATTCTTTTCTTTCTCAAATTATCCGTTTTTGGAAGTATTTTCGACATAAATCAATTAAACCCGTTGTAATTATTGTAATTTTCATTATTGTATTTGATTGTATTTCTTTTATTGTACCATTTGTATGCCTTCACATGTAATTGAGCTTAAATCTCTACTTTGACATTTATTGTATGCTAAAACTACATGCTTCACCGACTTAGTTTAATTCTCACATGCTAGGATTAAAACGTTGGATGTTGCATTGCATGCATATAATCGACAATATATCGAGTATAGATTATTTTCCCTAATCATTAGTAGAGGCCGCTATCGAGGCGGGCGGGATTTGGTGTTCGATCAAAAGAGCTTCCTAATACGTACCCTCACCCCTTACTCTAGATCTCTGTGAACATCCGTGTTCATTGGCATCCACGAGAGTCATTCTAGACATAGAATGCTAAGGGTAACGAGTTCTTGGTTTTCATGTCACTACTTTGTGTCTTGACATGGCACGAGGTATTCGAACGGTTTCCAATTTTCCACAATAAATTGGTGGCGACTCCACAAATGCAAACGCTTGTTTCCCAAGCACCCCTGTGGCCCCCATCGTCCACAGTTTGGCGACTCCGCTGGGGATAATACACTTACGTGTAGCCAAAAGGGTAAAACTTGAACAAGGTTAGGGAATAGTTTGTACAAGACAATTGTCGATTTTCATAACTCGGTCTTCCTAGATCGTTTCATTCGGCCTTCCAGGCCCAACCCAACCCATTCGACCAATCGTCCCGTCTAAACGGTCCTAATTCTTATTTGGGCCTAAGGATGGATAGCGATTGACGTCATCCATACCATGGTACTTACTCTTGTTTGTATCAAGGACTTTCACTACTTGAGGAAATGGACTAGGAATCGGCCTTACTCTTGTTTGGTACGAGCCACTCCACAGACTTTGGGTTTGATTGTTCGGTATGGCAACCCACCCTTTAAACCAAAACCCTTTTAAATGCACTCAACATCCCGTTATAATGCTTGTATAAATTTTTGTACCTTACGTGATCACCATTTCTAAACAAAACCATGACAAATTTTGTAAAATCAAAATCCCTGATACGTGCATTTTATATAGTCTTTTTAGCCTATTTTATGCACGTATTTCTATGCTTTTATCGTGGTTTTATGCTACGAAATGCCCCGAATATGCTACTTTGGGTTATTTTGTCTTATTTGCAGGAATGAATCCAAAAGTAGTGAAATCAAGTCATTTACCGTCTGTTTTGCATGCATTTGGAGAAAGAGTAGATTTGGAGCGGGAAATATTGCTGTCTTGGGATGCGTGAAGGCATTTCGGGAGCTAAAAGGACAAGTCAAGTCAAATTGACGAGAGTGATGAGCTGCTGAAGTCAAGTTTCACTTGATCGAGTGATTTATTACTCGATCGAGTGGTTTAGGAGTCAATAATCAGTCGATCGAGCACTATTCTAAGTCGATCGACCAGTTCCTTATATGCCCTTACTCGATCGAGCACTTTCCTTGGTCGATCGAGCTGTTTTTTGGTTTGAGTTTGCTCGATCGAGTGATTTCTTTACTCGATCGAGTGGCTTCACTGACGGGTTGGGCTTTTAAGCTTTAATTCGTTAATTAGGTTTAATCCTACTCCTATTTTCTTATAAATAGGAGTTAGGGATGTCATTTGTAAGCATCCAATAATCGAAGGATCATATACTCTCCCTTTCTCTCTGGTTCGAATACATTGCTACTCTTTCTACTGTTACTTTTGTTCATTTTCCGGATCTCTTTAATTCAGTAATTCTTTCTTCCTTTCTCTCCTTTTAATGTTTATTTCCTTTAAGTTTGTTTCCCTTATTTCCATGAGTAGCTAATTCCCCCTAGTATGTTAGGATTAGGGAAGCCGTGGTAGCGATGCTTAAATTGTATTAAATAGATTAGTCTTGCGATAGGAATTGTATTAGGCAATTTAATTGTTATCAGGTCGAATGAATGCATGCAGGAGACCAATAATTTTAGTTAACCCCGACCTAGATCGAAAGATTGGAAGGGAAGGCTTGCTTAATTACAATAGGGTATTGCAGTGAGGGCGAAAGTTAAGGCATTTGTTTTACGCTCTAGGGCGGTTTAAGGACCGAAAGGTGACGACCATAGCTCTTCTTATCAATAGTCTAATCGTCTTAGTATTCCTGATAGTATAAGATCCAATAGCTGCCACGGTGGACCGACTCCTAGCATACTCCCTTCTCTCTTGCTGTTAATTCTCTTATTCATTTCTCTTCTTTAGCCTTTTTAGTTTAGTCCAATTCAATCAAAACCCCCCATCGTGACATTATACAGATAAAATAGACAAGTAGATAGTACACCGCCTCCCTGTGGAGATCGACCCTACTTACCGCTGACTTCTGTTAGTTGTACTTAGGTATTTTATTTTTGGTGTAGAAACGACCGCATCAATCCCTTTTAAAATGTAAATTTCGAAAAAAGGCCAACGATTAGCGCAAAACCGAGTCAAAACTCTGTCCATTTGTCGAGTCAAATTTCGGGCCCAAACCCATTTCAAAACCTCACTTCGAGTCCACTCCTACAACTACACTAAAGTTGACTAGGACCAACATTTTTCAAACCTTGTCATTTCTTCAAAATCTCACTGACACAAGTGGCACGCACCCACTTCACGAGTCAAAACATTTCTTTCTTAGTAAGTGTGCTAGAATGGTCGATCGTGTTTTGATTCGTCGTCGATCTCTTATCCAGTTTCCAAGATGCCTGAAACAAGCGACGCGAACTTCAATCAACTCCAGGATAGTAATGATCGAATCCTAACCGCGCTAGCTCAACTCCAAGTCGCCCAAGATAAAGTGTATGATCGCCTTGACACCATCAAGGGCCGAATCTATACCGTAGAAACGAGGTTGCCTCCTCGAGAAAGTGAAGTCGTTGATGACTTCGTGAATGACTTCAAGGACGACAACCCTCCCATGGGTATGACTGCAGCTGAGAAACGACTCCAGTACTTAGAGGAGCAATTGATGTACCTTAAAGGGGATGACATTTATAGGGAGAATAATCGCAAGTATGAGGCCGTGAGTTCCAAGTTGCCAACCAACTTCAACATGACGGATATCCCTAAGTTCAAGGGGCACGAAAACCCTTTGAACCACATCCGTGCTTTCAAGGACTATATGTCTATCAAAGCCATCAAACCCGAGATGTTCTTAAGGATCTTTCCTTCATCTCTTGACACCATCCCAAAGCAATGGTTCTACTCTGTAGAACACAAGAAAATCGCTACTTAGGAAGACGCCGCGGTCGAATTTGCCAAACAATATGCGGATAATGCTGAGATCCAAGTTAACATGCGTACTTTAGAGGTTCTTACCCAAAATGACAAAGAAGGTTTCACCGACTTCCTAAGTAGGTGGAGGAAGACTAGTACCCAACTAGTTGAACGCCCGGATGAGGCTACCCTTGTGGAGAAATTTGTGGACAACTTAAAGCCCATCTATGCCAATCATTTGAGGTACCAAAACATTAAAACTTTCAAGGACTTAACCATACTGGGAACAAGGATCGAAGATGACATCCGTAAAGGGCTCTTGTCTAAAACGGTAGGTCGAGGATATCAAGGCTCAACAAGTCGTTCATACGGCTCCACTAGCAAGACCGATGAAGTTAACCTCCTCGAGCCATCCAAGAAGAGTTCCCCACCAAGGAAATTTACAAATCTTGGGGACACTTATTCCAATGCTCTAAAAAGGGTAATGAAACAAGGCAAACTCCAACCCATAGGACCTACTCCCGAACCTGAAAAGAAGTCCAAATTCTGGGACGAGAACTCATACTGCGAATATCATTGGGGTAAGGGGCATTACACAGAAAAACGCTACAAATTGAAAAATGTGCTTCAAGACATGATAGAGGATGGTCGACTACCAATATCGCCGGGAGGTAAGCCCAACAACACTCAGAATCCTCTTGGAGTTCTAGTGATCACAAGTGAAGAATATACCTTAGATTGTTCACACCTCATTTCTCCAGTCGAAGACAAGATCCACGCGATCGAGAATGAAGGGTTCTACTCTACCATTTCCCCTACCATTGCCGACTTCGTCGCATGGGCAAGAAGTGTGGATAGGCAAGTTTGGGAATTAGAAAATGTAGTGACAACTTTACATGACCCCAATGCGACACCCAAAGAACATGCGCCATTAATCTTTTCTCAAAATGCCACTATGCAAGAAATAGTCGCTGTGGTTGATAAACTAGTCGACCAAGTCACACAATTAGAGGACGAGATCATGAGAATGAGGGAACTAGCTACAATCAATGGAGTATGGGCCGATGACGATGAGGACGAGTATCTCATTGAACACTCCCTCGTTAAGGAAATAGTCCAAAATGGTGAAGACCAAGATGTGGACCACCTAACTCGTTCAGGGCGTCCATATCAAAGCACTACTCAAAATGGTCCAACCAATGTTATCACACCAAATGATAATGAAGATGACTCTACTGATCATGTGCTCAAGCAATTACAGAAGACAAAGGCTGATCTTTCAGAGTGGCAATTAGTAGCAAGCTCATTCCCACATCGCCAAGCTTTACTGCAAGCTTTGGCCAAGGTAAATGTAGCGCATAACTCCACAACCGACGATGTAGTCAACATGGTCTTCCAAGAATCACCGAAGCTAAGTAATCCTATTACTTTCTCAGACGAAGATTTGCCACCCTTTGGCGCTAGTCACAACTTGGCTCTTTACATCACCGTCATTTGCTTAAAGAAGAATGTGCCATTGACCTTGGTTGATGATGGCTCCGCGGTCAACATCATACCCCTGAAAACGGCATACAAACTAGGCATAAAAGAGTCGGATTGGACCCCTACCAATAAAGGTGTCCGTGCATATAATGGTACACGACGAAAGGTAGTAGGACTCGTTAACCTAACCATAGCCACAGGGCCAATTGAGCGAAAGGTTAACTTCCAAATAGTGGACATCGAAGCTTCCTTCAACATACTTCTGGGAAGACCCTGGATTCACGCTTCCAAAGCGGTAACATCCACCCTTCACCAAAAGATCAAAATCCCACTAAATGGCAAAGTGGTGACGATCACTTCGTCACCCATCAAGGCAATAATCGAAAAGAAATCAAATAATCAAGTCCTTGCGGATCCAGTACATAAACTTGGGGGCTTTCAAAGCATAAGTGTCATAGAAAGCGAATTGGCACCCCTATAATACGATCCCTACTCCAACTTGGTGGTCAACCACATACTCAAATCCCAGGGATACTTCCCTGGAATGCCTTTGAACTCTATCCGAAGAAACACCTTCGCAGCCTACAAGGAAGGCAACTCAAAAAGGATACCACTTGGCCTAGGATACAAACCCACTAAAGAGGAAGTTCTTGAGATGCTTGCTCAAGTTCAAAACCGTAAGTACGTAGGAGTCCAAATGCGACCCTATCTCCCTACTCTAAATGGATACTTCATTAAGGAAGGAAGTCTAGAACTCTTTCACGGATTTCCGGAACCTTGGCATTATCTCAAAAGGAAGCTAGCCGGAATCGAGATCTTTCACGATTGCTACTTCATTCCTCCAGAAACGGTTCTTACCGTCAAAGATTGTCAAACACCTTGCTTAGACGAACAAGCTGTTAGTCTACTATTTGGAGAAGATCGATTTGTTAGAGCCGCGCAGGATGAGATCATTACTATGATACTTCAAGACAACCACTTCAACCCTACCGCATAAATCACATAAACAAACGCGAATCAGCAGAAAGGATGGAGAAAATCAATCAAGTGGACCAACAATCAAGGAAGACTCTTCAAGCTCACCACTGGAGAAGGAGAGATGTTCAAAGGAGAACCAAAAGACGATGAATTCGAGTCAAAGTCAGAGTCGGAGTCAGAGTCGGAGTCTAGAGAAGTCACTAAGGAGTCTCCTCCCGTCGTCATCCCCACTCCCTTTGTTTCTCCTAGCTTAGTCTCAAATAGTAACTGTAGTTCGGAAATGTCCCAACAACTGTCCCTTTACCGCGGCTGACCACAAATCAGATGGCTTCTTTGTTTCAACTTTTCTCAAACTTTAATATGAATAAATCAGGTCCTGCTTACTCTGTGTGTTATCTTGAATGCAATTATGTTTACAATGATACTGAGGATGACCCAGACCCAGACTCAACTGAGATACCTCCCTACGTAGCCAAGGAAATACTACAAGAAGGGGAAGGGGGACCAGTAATAGAGAACACTGAACCCATCAATGTAGGAACCGAACTAGAACCCCAAGAACTTAGGATAGGGACTACCTTGAGCTCCACCGAAAGGGCCAGTTTCATAGACCTCCTAAACGAGTTCAAAGACGTTTTCGCTTGGTCCTACAAAGATATGCCAGGGGTCGACAGGGATATCGCCGAACATAGAATCCCAATTAAGCCAGGTTTCAAGCCCGTAAAACAGAAGCTTCGTCGAATGAGAACAGAGTGGGCTCTTAAGATCAAGGAAGAAGTCGATAATCAATTCAAAGCCGGGTTTATCAAAGTTTCTGAGTACTCTGACTGGGTAGTCAACATAGTACCCGTACCCAAAAAGGATGGGAGAATCCGTGTTTGTGTTGATTTTAGAGACTTAAACAAAGCAAGTCCTAAAGATGACTTTCCTCTACCACATATCGACATATTAGTGGACAATACCGCAGATCACGCACTACTATCCTTCATGGATGGGTACGCGGGTTGTAACCAAATAAAAATGGCCATAGAAGACATGCACAAGACCGCCTTTGTCACTCAATAGGGAACCTATTGCTATACGGTTATGCCGTTTGGGTTAATCAACGCCGGAGCTACATATCAACGCACCGCAACTACACTCCTACATGACATGATGCACAAAGAAGTCGAGGTATACGTAGACGACATGATTGTCAAATCCAAGGATAGAGAGGGGCATATTGCGAACCTTCGCAAATTCTTCTTAAGGCTACGAAAGTACAACATGAGGCTCAATCCCCAGAAGTGCACATTCGGAGTAATATCTGGCAAACTCCTGGGATACGTCGTTAGCCAACGAGGTATAGAAATAGACCCTTCCAAAATCAAAGCTCTGATCGAAATGCCGCAACCTCAAACGGAGAAAGAAGTCAGAGGATTCCTGGGAAAAGTGCAATACATAAGTCGATTCATATCGAAACTCACCATGATCTGTGAACCTATATTCAAAAAACTCAAGAAAACAGATCACACCATGTGGGATGATGACTGTCAGAAGGCATTTGACCGAATCAAGGAGATATTAGCTAAACCACCCGTGCTCATGCCACCTCAACGAGATCAACCTCTTGGTTTATATCTCACGTGGATCGAAACATGACCATGGGCGCCATGCTAGCTCAAACCGTAGGAAAAGAGGAAAGGGCTATCTACTACCTTAGTAAGAAGTTCTCGGAGTACGAGTGCAAATACTCACAACTCGAAAAGACATGCCTCGCTCTTGTGTGGGCAACGAAGAAGCTACGACATTACATGCTTAGCTACTCCGTCAAAATATACTCCAAAATGGATCCAGTCAAATACCTCTTCGAGAAACCCGTCCTCAACGGACGACTAGCAAGATGGACTTTGATGCTCTCAGAGTTCGATCTCAAGTACGTGCCCCTGAAAGTTATAAAAGGGCGCGCCGTTGCCGAATTCTTTGCAGAAAATCCCATCAATGATGCACAAACAATAGATACTTGGTCATTTCCAGACGAGGATATACTCCAAACCGATGTAGACTCCTGGGACCGATACTTCGATGGAGCATCAAACTTAAGAGGATTTGGAATAGGAGTGTTGCTCATTTCTCCTGAAGGCGAGCATACACCGATCTCTGTCAAACTCGACTTCGAGGTGACAAACAATGCTGCAGAATACGAAGCTTGTCTCATTGGACTACAGGCGGCAGTAAGCTTAGGCATTAAAAACCTCCGAGTGCATGGGGATTCGTCCCTGATCATCAATCAATTTACGGGATCTTGGAAAATCCGAAGCGAAAGCTTAGCACCTTATCAAGCCAGAATAGACTAAGTTGCCCAATTCTTTGATCACGTGACCTATCTACACCTACCTCGGGAAGAAAATAAATTTGCGGATGCTCTTGGAAAACTCGCATCTTTGATTAATATGCCAGATGACATGGTGGAAATGCCTTTGTGCATCGAACGACGATTAGAGCCAACTTATGTCCACCAAATCACCGACGAAGAGGAAGTCACAGAGGAGCCTTGGTTTCAAGCAATCCTAAATTTTAAACTCAACGGTACCTATCCACCGGATATGGACAAAAGGGGACAACGTGCTATACGCCTACTAGCTTCCTAATACGTTCTCATGCAATGAGAGCTATACAAAAGAATACCTCTTGGTGTAATCTTACGTTGCCTTAATCATTCACAGGCGCGTAAAGTGATGTAAGAAGTTCATGATGGAGAATGCGGTCCTCACATGAGTGGGCCCATGATGGCAAAGAAAATCACACGTTTGGGGTATTATTGGACCCTTATGGAATCCGATTGCATCAAATACGTAAGACATTGCCACAACTGCCAAATCTTCGGGAACGTACAGCATGTCCCTCCTTCATTGCTCTATACAATGACATCTCCTTGGCCATTTTCTGCCTGGGGAATCGATATAATCGGGAAGATAACTCCAGCCGGAACAGGAGGTCACTGTTTCATCCTAGTGGCAATTGACTATTTCACCAAATGGGTAGAAGCGGCTTCCTACACTAGTCTCACTGCTAAAAACGTGGCAAAGTTCATACAGAACAACATCATCTGTCGATACGGTTGCCCACATGAGATCATCAGTGATAATGGATAACATTTCCAAGCCGAGGCTGAGCAATTGCTAGCCAAGTATAAAATTAGGCATCACCACTCTTCGCCGTATAGACCACAGACTAATGCCGCGGTAGAGGCGGCAAACAAGAACGTTGTCACAATTCTCAAGAAAATGATTGACAACTATCGAGATTGGCCAAGCAAAATACCCTATGCTTTATGGGGATATCGCACATCAGTTAGGACGCCCACTGGGGCTACCCCTTTCTATTTGACCTATGGCATGGAAGCTGTATAACCAGTCGGGTTAGAAAAACCATCATTGCGTATCTTACTCGAAAGTCAAATCCCGGAAGCCGATTGGAAGAGGGATAGATATGAAGAACTCATCCTCTTGGATGAACGTAGGCTACGCGCATTACATAATGTCCAAACATACCAAGCACGTATCAAACGAGCCTTCAACAAAAGGGTCAAGCCAAGGAACATCAAGGAAGGAGACTTAGTACTCAAGTCGGTTCGAGCTCTTTTACCTGTCGATCCACGGGGAAAATTAAAAACTAATTGGGTCGGGCCATTTCTAGTCAAGTCCATACTTCCTGGGGGTGCGGTTAGGATCACAGACCTAGATGGGAATGAATTCGCCAACCCGACAAACCTTGACCAACTAAAGCGGTATTATGCCTAGAATAGGAACAAAAACGCGCCTCGCGTAACCTCACGTGTCGCTCTTGTGGCACTAAAATAAACGGGCCCCGGCCAAGCTGAAATAAGCTAATGTCACTCTGCTCTTGCATTTTGACAATTTGTCATCCTCATATCATCAAATAAACTAAATTGCACCTTAAGAGTAAGTAAAAAGATCATGCTTATCTTCTAAGTTCATTACAAGCTCTTGCTTAGAACAATTATTCTTTTACATTTACTCGAACTACGCGCAAGGGTTTGATTTCATTTTTAAATGAATACGTAGGCAATCCTTCACAGGATACAACCCATTAATTTGAAAATGTAAATAGAAGGACATTTGCAGTTGCATTTGGAATTCGACAAGAATAATAAATAGAAAGTCACAACGGTTTCATAACCAATCAACCTCTTTTATTTCATCCATTTCTAATAATGATAATAATACGTTTCATAATAATAATAATAATAATAATAATAATAATAATAATAATAATAATAATAATAATAATAATAATAATAATAATAATAATAATAATAATAATAATAATAATAATAATAATAATAATAATAATAATAATAAAAATAAAAATAAAAATAATAATAATAATAATAATAATAATAATAATAATAATAATAATAATAATAATAATAATAATAATAATAATAATAATAATAATAATAATAATAATAATAATAATAATAATAATAATATAAACAAATATAAAAATAGGCTAGGATTCTAAAAACCCCACCTTCTTATTACAGCAATAATAAATAAATAATAATAAAGACTTGGGCTATTCCTCCATCTTTCCTTTGCCCTTGTCATTTTTGTCATACTTCTTGTCACGACCTCGAGCCGGACGCTCTTGCGCCACTTCGGACCTAATCACCAACGGTCTTTCTCGAGGCCTAGCCTTCCCATTCTTGTCAATCACTTTGTCCACGACAGGAGAGGTCTTCGGTTTCTTCGAAGGACGAACAACTCGAAACCCGGCTTCCTCCTCTCCCTCGGTCAGATGCTTGTCTTTCTCCTTTTCCGCTTCGCGCACCTTGTAGTCAACGGGCTCGCGCTTCCCCAATCTCTCACGCTCCTCGGGAGTAGTAGCCTTCCTCCACCGCAGATAGGAGTCTGACACCCATAAGGCACTAACAGAAGAGTTCAAGAACCATACGTTTCTTTGAGCCCATTTAATGGCCCACGCCCTTCGACTCTCAGTAGTAAGCGCCACGGCAGTCTGCGGGACAGTGTCAAGCTTCAGGAACATCTGCTTCAGTCCAACTTGTCTCATCAACCTCTCCGGGAAAATGCATACCATGAATTCCAAGCCGGGAATGCGCACAGATCGGGTATGATCCAAAGAAGATACTCCAGTAACAGATTTAAGATGCCACCACGGTACAACCCACCTAATCAAAGGGCCATCATCACTCTTCAATTTGTTTTCTCAGTAATTGCAGACCCGAGTGAAGTCCACCATGTAAAGCCTGGTCCTCATTGCAATCGAGCGAGCATGATAAGAAGGAACATGAACTGGGGGCTCGATCAATCGTAGGCGCTCCATAAGCCAGACCTACCAAAAGCGGGTATTGAAAAAAAAAAAAAAAAAAAAAAGACGAAACGAAAAAAAAAAGAAAAAAGAAAGAAAGAAAAAGAAAAGTGTTCATTTACCTGCAGAATAATGGGACTCCCCAAATAAGGTAGGTCACGATTGGCTTTCCTGTTATCCAAACCTAATAAAATCTCTCCTAAGCATAAACAAGCTGGGCTCCTGCGTAGTTCCATTTGCTCAACCAGGCCCAGAAGACGGGGATCACCTCTCAAATCTTCATCAACATGCCCTTGAAGGACATATACATGTAACAAGCAAAACCCAAATGCCCTTCGCCTGGCAACATAAGAGACAGTGGGGTGAATCGGTCAATAAAGTCCAACATTCGCACTCCTTTCGAGGTTACTAGACGGTCCACCTCAATTCTTGTCAATCCAAGCCAGTCTCTAAATTTGTTCTTATACCCTTGGGAAGTAGAAGGAATAGCAGGCAAGTGTTCTGGGTCCCATCCGCCGATCATAGCAATTTCTTCATGAAATGGGCAAATGTCACCTCCGGGGAAAGCAAAGACATGGTAATTCGGGTCCCAATAATCAAGACAAACATCTAGGAATGGTTTAACCACCTTGATGAGCTTCAAACTCAACAATGATCCAAGATTATAAGCACCCATTTCGTGTTTCTCCATGTTTGAAAACTCGTTGGTCCACTCTTTTAGGCGAATCTCTAAAGTATTCATGATGAAAGATTATTTTGAGGACTTTATGTAATAAGACGAGGAAGAGACGGAAGAATTGTGTGAATAAAACCTCTATCGACGTCTCTATTTATACTAAAATTTGTTTCCTAAAATCCGCCAGGACGGATACACCTGGGAACAGGCGCAGCACCTGCTGCGCCTCTTCAAAGGACGCAGCTCCTGCTGCGCCTCTTCCTCAGCATTGTTTCTGTGATTTTCCGCGTTGGATCTTTCCTAAATTCCTTAGCGAATAATTTCCTATTCATACGGGTTATTATTTTGGTAAATACGTCAAAGTTGCCATATTTCGTGTTTCCTAATTTCGCGGATGCGCACTTCGAGACAATATCGACATTTTCGTCATTTTAGGACACTTGTACATTTCTTTTAATTTTCTTTTCAGGAAATCATTTCACGTTTCAAACTTATACGTTTTTATTGTTTTCTTTTTTTAGGGGGTAACCCTCCCTACCGTCCGGTCATTTCCAACCAATTTTTTGCATTTTGCATTTTTCAAGTCTTTTGTTTCGCGCTAATTTAGGCCATATGTATGCATACATGTTCTATGTGATTTCTATGTAAATTTCGGCAGCATGACGGCGTAAACCGTCATCTACCAAACCTACTCAAAGCTAACCTACAGGTCTAAGCAACACAACCCAGCAGCAAAGGCACTCAGGCCATCATATACAACCAAAAAAGGGATATGTACAACAAACTGGGGGCTCGAGCCCCAAGCAAAGTCCAAATGTCCAAAATGTAGGTCCTAAATGTACAAATGTGCAAGATACAGCCAACAAAAACAAAACAACAAAGCTACTGACACGTCTGTCGCGTACCTGTCAAAAATAAAACCTAACGGTCTCAACTAATATGTAGTAGAGGCAGTCGAGTATCGAATCCACAGGGAGGAATGTAACTACAGCTATCTATTTCTAATTCTAAGGTAACAATTGGGTATGATTAATTTTTTGGTTTCTAACTACGGAGTTTGAAGGAAGAGAAATAAGGAAGGGCAGTAAAGCAAGAAACGAATTAAACTATCAATAAGAGAGAGGCATGTCGGGAATTCGGTTCACTACGGTAGTACAGCAATTCGGCAATAAATGACTCAGACGAACTAATTGTGAGACGGATATTAGAAGGTCCTTTCGGTCCACTTCCCACCCTAAAATACCACTAACTTAACTTTCGTCCTCATTAGGGTAGTCTACTGTTTATAGCAGGCCTATTTAATCCAATCTTTCGATCCAGGGTTAATTGTAGCCAGTTTAATAGGTGACATAGAAGCGTGCACTCAACTAGGTCGGTGATTACAGTTATATTGCTATAGTGACAGAGTCTCTTAAATCGGTTCGTCTAATTCATTTACTACGTCGTCATTATTCTACCGCAGATCCCCTAATCCCAACATGAAGAGGTTTAGCTACTCATATTCATAACTAATCTAACAGCACATAATATTCCAGCAGAAGACATAATGAAATAATGATAAAACGCGATGACAGAAATTAGGGCAAGGAAGAACAAATGCATAAACAATGATTAAAGGCAACAAGAAGGTTAATTATTATTATGAGAAGAGGAGATTACAATCTGAGCAATCCGGCGTAAAGAACGACGAAATCCGAGTACAGTAATCCCAAGGTGAAAGCAACGTAAAAGTAACAGTAGGTTTTCTAATATGAATGATAGTAAAAAGAGATAGTCTAAGAGTAAGAAGTGACGCCTAATTAACCTAGTAATCCTTGGTTAAATAGGGAAAAGTCTAAGTGTTATTGCAAAATAAACCAAACACGGCTAATTAAAGCCCACAGCGTCAAAAAGCCTCTCGATCGAGTAGATTAGACTACTCGATCGACCATCAGCTCAGCAGAACCTCCTCGATCGAACAACTGGTCACTCGATCGAGGTCTTGTCAGTGCGGACTACTCGATCGAGGAATGAGCCTCTCGATCGAGCCTTAAGGAGCCTTGGAACCCTTCGATCGTCCTCCAAACAGCTCGATAGACCACTTGAATCTTCAATTCAGCTTACGTCTTCACCCAAGTACCTCGTAATGCGTGCAACGACACTTCTCAGTGCAACATCTCACTCTGGGATACTCCCGTCTCCTCTAAATGCATGCAAAAAGGACAGAAAAAGGGCATGGTTCCGCTACTTCCGCGATTATCCCTACAAAAAGGACAAAATACACCAAAGTAGCCAATTCGGGGCAAAATACTATAAAAACAGTATATAAATGCATGGAAATACGTGCTGAAATAGGCTAAAAGACTATACATTAGGCACGTATCAAATCTCCCCAAACCAAACCTTTACTCGCCCTCGAGTAAACTCAAAACTAAACTAATGGAACGGAAATGATAACTCAGAGCTAGCTTAACTTGTCTACTTGAACCACTTTAATGCAACAGAAATCAACAGTTAAAGCTAGGCAATCAATACGCAAACGAATTATAAGCTGTTCATAAATAAAGCTGACCTATCGACCTTGCAAGACCAACAAAACCGGACTCTCACGTGGTCACTCTTCTCTCATGAAGCAAAGGGCAAGTGTTATATGTAAAAGAGAGAAGAAAGACAGTCACTCACCTAACTGCGACCTACATAGCATGCATGCAACAAAAATGAAAGACAATTCAAGTACTAATGCACAAATTCCAACCAATAATGTCCGTCACAGCCGAGGGTTTGCAAATAATATGGGAATAGTGAGGTTCAGGTGAGAAAAGGCAAAACAAGTTATGGAAATGTGGAGGTAAAAGCGTCAAGCTAGTTCCTAACAGGACCATAGTAAATCATCCAGGATCTCAAACCGATCGAAAGACTAACACAGGTGCCCTTCATGGCACAAAACTCACTAGACTGGAAGCACAATCTCCTCAAAAAAAGATATGGAAAAAGAGTAGAGGAGTCAGACGGTCACAAAGTTCCCTTTTTTAAACATATCGTCTGAAACAACTAACTGAAACAACCAACCCTCTTGTCGATTGTACATCTTCGAACATCTTCTCAACTCTGACAAGAGGGGACAATCATTTTTTCACAATTTTTCTCTTTTTCTTTTGTTCACGTGAATCTCATGTTTTTTCATTTTCTTTTCTTTTTTTTTTTTTTCTTTTTTTTTCTTTTTCTTTCTTTCCTCCTTCCTTAATACAACACCAGATCCAACAAGAAAGACGGGCCAAACTGCAATGGAAAAACGTACCACAAAAGGACAACTAACTAGCTTGACTGGGCAGGCTTAGTTTGGAGTGTAGCTAGTGGGTCAAAAAGGCAAGTTTTGGCTAAAGTGGAGCTAAATGGGTGAAGATATATAAAGAAGGGGAATTGCAAGACCCTCCCTGCATGTGACACCAACCACAAACCCGAATATGTGCATTTGACGAGAAATTGAATGTCATAAATGTGCAAATGAGACAAACATGCTATGCAAGGAGTACTACTCTCAAAATTCCTAATGAACTGGTCATGAATGTCACCAGTTATGGGCTCTAAAAACTCAGAATTTTTAAGTAGTTTGCCAGTTTATAGGTCAAGTCTAAACAGTCAGCTTATATTTGAACAGAAATTCGTAGATTATGCGTATGACAAAGCTAAAAACCATCAATAAAGTGCAAGGCTCAAGTGAATTGACAAGTTAAGTGCAATTTCATCACGGGAATCTACCGTTCCGACTCAACCTAAATGCAAAAATAAACGTGAAATTTTTTGAATTTTTGAAATTTTCTAATTTTTTTTTTGGATTTTTGATTTTTTTTTTGATAATAAATAACAAATGCAAAATGAAAAATGAAACGTGAATGCAAAACAAATGCAGATGCAGACTCAAAAGGATGCAATACCCTCCCCAAACCAAAACGGACAACGCCCTCGTTGTCCTCCAGCATACACCAGCAGAAAAATGGGGGATGGGGGTATACAACCGATAAAATAAAAATAAAGGAGACGAAAATAAAAGAGTAAGAAAACATACAAAACACGAACTTCCCCAAACCAAATTTAAAACTGGGGAAGTGAGTAGACCAGTAGCTACTCGTCGTCGGCACCGCCGTCTCTCAGGTACTCCGACTCAACAAAACAGTCTCCCCAAACCAGCAACGAACAAGGGGAGACTCAGTCATCACCTCCAACCAGGTCCTCCGGGTTGGGTACGAACGGGGGATCACTCGCCTCCTCTCTGGCAGCTCTCGCCGCTCGCTTCTCGCCAGAATCGCACCTCTCGTGCTACATTGTCTCCTCGGCTCCTCCTCCGAGTCGAAGAAACCGGAGGGTACCCGTCCGCTGGGTATCGGTAGAAGGAAGGATGCGGCCACCCCTCTGGAATCGGTCGCCGGGCTCGGATATGGAACTCGTAAAGCGGGAATACAGCTAAAGCCATATCCCGCCTCATCTCAGTAAGGTACCTGCACATATCCTCGGGCGCCTCTAAAGTAGGAGGGCAGACAAAATTGGCCGGAAAAGCCGAACCAGAAGGAGGGTCAAGTGGGGGTGGAGTGAGTGAAGGTGTAGGCTGAGGCGTGGGTGTCGGTCCAGCCTGAGCCTGAGTCGGGGCCTGGGAGCTAGAAGACGCTCCGGCCTCCCGCTTCCTCTTCTTAGTGGAAGAAGAGGGAGGGGTGAAGGTAAGGTGGTAGGTAGGTGGAGGTGGCCTCGCTCCCTCAGCAGCAGTAGGGAGCGGTAAAAGTGGCGGAAGGGTAGAGCACGGCAAGGTAACAGACGTGGAACCACAGATCTTCCACGTCCGCGGGCTCCCCTTCGCCTTTGGGAACCAGGTCAAGACGGCCATGGCATCCAGATCAAGCTGATCCACCTCAGCAGGTGCAGTGAGTGAGGGGTCAGTGGGGTAAAGGTCGCGGGCGATCCTAGTCACTAGCCCGCCGCAGACAATAGCGGTCTTGACCGAGTCCCAATCCGTTCCAATCGAGCTAGCCGGATAGGCAATGTTTAGAACAAACGGTACCGTAGTCAATGTTGAGGTACCCGCGAGAATCGCTAGCTCAGTGTTGGTCACGTTGTTGGACTCAGGGCGCCCAAAAATAGTCTCTCCTAACAGACGCAAGTAGTAACGGGGAGCAGGTAAGTGAACATGAGCTCCCTTCCGTGTCTGGAAGGGAGTGTGAGTAAGCGCAGCCCAAAGTGGCTGAAGGAGGTCTCGAGGTGGGGCGGTGGGACCGTCACTGACTAAGCCTAAAACCTGGCCGAACTTGGCCAAAGAGACCGTTGTGCGACTCATTCGGAGTCGAAAGTGAATGCAGGAGCCGGAGTGGTCGGCGGCGTAAGAGTCGGTGTCAAAGGAATAAGAGCTAAAGAACTCGTACGTAAGGGTACGAATGGTAGCCTCCTGCATGGTAATCAAACCCGACATACCCGTCCCGTTCAACAAACTACAGACCTCCTCGTAAATGCCTAGGGTCTCTAGGTCAGTCTGCGCAAGGAAACGGGTAGAGGAGAGGGGGCAACGAAGTAAAGAAACTAACCGTGTCCGGTGGGCCTCTGAAGTGAAACGTACCGTGGGCATCTTCGGTACAGGTGCGATAGCGCCCTCTCCCGTAACAACAGCCTCAGACGGGCTGGAAGTGATGGCTAGTCTAGCTTGCTTTGGTTTGGTCTCGGTGGCACCATACCGAGCTGCGGAAAACGGTCTCAAGCCGCAAGCCGAAAGAGAAAGGCCTGGGAGTGATGGTGGTGAAGCTCGAACCGAGCTCCCGGATGAGCCGGGTGCGCCGTAGACCGTCCCCCGCACTGAGACAAGGAAAAAAAGTCTTTGTAGTGGTGACCAAGGTAGAGCTAGTGGCGCAGCTAGGGCCACTTGCTCGCTCACGAAGAGCCGGAGGACGTACTAGTAGAAGAAAGAGAGCTCGCGTCCATCCTGCAAAGTGTCAAAAGGGCATGAATAAGAAAATATGCTGCTAACCGTGGTTAAAACAACCCGCTAACCAACATGTGACACAGAGATATGAAGCCCTATCGGTCGAAACAATCGACGACTGACAAAGATACAAAACTAAGCAATTCCTCAAAATTTTCGAGAAACAAAGATGTGAGCGGTGAATAAATGATGAAGCGATGGATCGCAAGGGCTAAAAAAAGCATGAAACCCAAAAATGGGGCATGTATGACTCGGGCAATCGAAAATAACCTACTCACATTGCGAAATTCCTAATAATTCAAAGCATGTAATGGCGATAGGGGACGGGAGAGCGATTAACGGCGGTTAATATCGAACACGAAGGCGATAACCGCAATTACAAAGCAAAACAACGTCGACGACCGAAATTTCCGACTCACAGGAACCCTAATCGCGGAAATCGCGCAAAATTCGAATTCATCATGCAAAAATAGTGAGAAGATGCCAAAATATCATCATCAAGCTAAACAAGGGCAATTAAACACAATTTAATTGAATAAATTCAACTAGACATGGAATTTTCGAGCCCCTAATTCAATATCACCTCAAAAATTCGAATTGAATCAAGAGAAAATGCAAAGAGAGTGATATAAATACTTACTTGATGATGATTAACCTACAAAAAGCAATTAAACCCCAAAAACAAGCAACAATGGCGGAATTTTGATCGACAAAACCGCAAACCCTAATCCCCTTGGAAAACCGTGAAAACGAACACAAAATAGGGGGAAAACAAGGGGCTATGGAGGATTAATTAACTAGGAAGAAAATGTAGGTGTTTGATTAGGTGATTTTTGGGCAAGAAACGGGGATTTGGGAGGGGAATCAATCGCACAAAAGGGAGAGGTTAGACGGAATTAGGGGTTAAATGAAAAAGATTAGGGAAATAAAGAGCTTAAGAAAGAAAAACTCCCGTGTCCCTGTTCATGTCACTCGATCGAGTGATTTTAACCTCTCGATCGAGGACCTTTTGATGTCCCCTTGCTCGATCGAACAGCAGTCCCCTCGATCGACCAATTCCACTTTAGCCTTCCTCGATCGAGTAGACAGCAGACTCGATCGAACCAATTGCCATTCGATCGAGTACAAAAGTACTCGATCGAGGACTTCCTCGTGTGAATTCCTTTGAATTTCCATCTGTACTTCCTCGAAATGCGTGCATTTCCCCAAACCTGCGTAAAACAAATCCAAACACATCCCAAAAATACCAAAAATGCAGCAACACAGTCTATAGTCTTATTCTAAGCTAAAAAGAATGTCTAAACTAATTGTCCTAAATAAAAACATAATAAGTTAAATAAATTCAAAAGAAATTCAAACCAAAAATCTATTACAATTTGTTACACGGGGCATTTCCCCGTTTAATTCCCATCAGCTGTCAGTAGCCCCTTCGTGGGCTTCTGACTGGAGGACGTCACTTCGCGAGCATCGATGTCCTTTTTGACTTCCATGAACTTGAATTTCTAAGAGGAGGAGGAACATAGTTCGAGTCTATGTAGGTTCGAATCGTCTTTGTTCTCGTCGCTCCGTCGCCTTCCTTGGCTTTCTTGGCTCCAGTTTGAATGACAATGGTTCCACCTGTCCTTTGATCGCTCCTTTCTTGCCTTCATCTGTACTGCAGCAAGGACAATGACGAATTTTCCTCCTTGTTGCTCTCGACCTGAGGCGGAGGGTTAGCAATAATAGCAATATTCTCCAAACTTTCATCTGGAGTGTCAATAATAGTGTCAACAGAAGAGAGGGCATTGCAAGGCTGAGCTTGCATGGGAGCCCTCCGGAATTGGGACTGACGAAAAGTCAACTCCTCATCCCCTACCCCGGAAGGTCAAAGTCTTCCCGACATCTATCATCACGCGGGCAAAGTGGACAAAAATGGTCTCCCTAAAATGATAGGGGTATGCACATCTTCGGGGATATCTAGGACGACAAAGTCAACGGGAATAAAGAACTTCCCGATCCTAACAGGTACGTCTTCCGCTACACCTAGTGGCCGTGATAAACTACGGTCGGCCATCGGGATAGTCATATTGGTGCAACTCGGCTTGGTCACACCAAGTCTCTTAGCTAGAGACAGAGGTAGTACACTTACGCTAGCGCCTAAATCGCATAGCGCATTATCAATCAAACTCATACCTATGTGACAGGGATCGAAAAACTACCCGGTCCGATTGCTTAAGAGGTAACTTATTTTGAGACAGGGTGACCCCATCTCGTCAAAGCGACAGTCTCATTATCATTAATGGTCCTCTTACGTGCTAAAATATCTTTCATAAATCGTAAATAAGAGGGTACCTTCATAAGCAATTGAGTGAACAGCACGGAAACTTCCAAACTTTTCAAAAGCTCAACAAATTTCTTTGAATCTGTTGATTAATCTTGGTATTCTCGCAACCGCCTCGGGAAGGGAACCGTAATTGGAATCTCAAGTCCCTTGTTTCTCGCCTCCAAAGTGTCTTCCGGTGCAAGTTCGGTGTCCTTTGGGCGCTTCTTACCTCTCGAACGAGGTCTTTCTGGTAATTCATCGCCTAAACGAGCACTAGCAGGCTCTCGAATAAGCTTCCCGTCATTCATATCACTCGATCGAGCAGTGTGTTCACTCGATCGAGCTCTTCTTCTTCAAGAATCGTGGTCGATCGAGCAACATCCCCACTCGATCGACCAACCTCGTCTTCCTTTCCATTCGATCGAGCATTGTGCTCACTCGATCGACCGCCTTCCTTACCAATTCCACTCGATCGAATCTGTTTGACACACGGACTTGATCGATCGAGTAATTCTGTGTCGTAGGTCCTTTTCTCTCGAAGCGTAACTTTGTTCATCATCGATATGACTTCCCGAGTCCGATTTCTTCATTTCGGTCCTTCGTAAGAGAGACCGCTTCTCAACTCTATCAAATGCACCGTCTCATTTGGATTCTTGTCATTTTGAGTTGGCAAATGACCGGCTTTTCTCGAGGATTGATTTTCAGCCAATTGGGCAACTTGAGTCTCAAGTGCCTTGAATGCCGTGTCCTTCTGCTGTAATTGCTTTGCAATGGACTGCATCATGGACTTCAACTCACCGATCTCGCTCATCCCACTAGATGACGAGGCACCTTGGTTAGGAGGGTTGAAAGACGGAGGCTTCTGATAGCCTTGTTTTCCGGTGTGGAGGGATATATCGCCGCTGCCGATTTGGAGGAGCGGTGGGATTGAGCACGTTGTTCGGTTGCTCCACCTCGATTGGGGTGGATATTCGGCTCATAATGAGTGTTGTTTTGCCGTAATGTTGAAAGGCGACACATTGCTCATAAGGACTAGGACAATAATCAGCGACATGTCCATCTACCCACATCATCTCGCATGCACGAAAGGACCGTCTGTCATGGCATTAACTTGGTACATGCCTGGCTTGAGAGCTCCCCCTAGTTCGTACTTGTCGAACCTAGCAGTAAGGGCTTCTAGTGCAGCCACTGAAGAGGATTCAGCAGCTCTCCTTTGGTTTCCTCTTGAATTCCCGTATTCAGCCCTATGAGTGGCTAAATCATCTATTATTTTCCAACCTTTCGTCGGCCCCAAGTTGTCAGAAAATCGACCGTTGGCCGCCGCATCTAATATAGCCCTCGATCGTCATATAAACCATTGTAAAAATGGTTGCATAAACTCCATTTCTCGAAACCGTGGTGTGGTATGGTACGCACTAGTTTCTTAAAACGAAGCCATGCCTCATGGAAGTTCTCGTCGGGTCCCGCTTGAAATCGGTTATCCGAGCTCGATGGCTATGGTTCTCGAAGTAGAAGTATTTCTTATAAAACGCCAATGCTAGCGAATTCCAATCTGTTATGCCGTGAGCGACTTTGTCCAAATCCTGTACCACTCCCTCGCAAAGATCGCGGAGTGAGAAGATAAACATAGTTTCTTTGATCGATCGGTGTCACGCCGGTGGGAGGTGGTATGGAGCAAGCAGTAATCTATGAAGGTCTCCATATCGAGCCGCGTCTTCCTTCGCAGCTCCCGAACCGATTTTTCTCGACCATGCTAATGTAAGAAGGCTTAGGCTCGAACTTCCTAGCATCTCCAGCGATTCGAACCCCTTATAAAGATTGTCGGTGGGCTCGGAGTGACTAGCAATGGTAGCTTCCTCGGCCATTTCGGGAAATTCTGGGAAAGTGGTAGATTCGGTGATGAATTGGAAATTGGAGAAGATGGTGGATTGGCCACGAAAAGCTCGTTCTCGTAAAAGCTATTTGCGAGAACTAGACTCTTCCTCACTGTTGCTCGAATAATAGTCTCCTTTTTACGCGTAGAGATCTCTCAATCTCGGGATCAAAAGGTAGTAGCGGACCACCACTGCGACTGCGCATAAGACGAAACTAAAGACAAGATATGAGAATAGTTTAAGGAACGATGTTCCTTAAACTAAAAAGGAGAATTAAAAATAAAAAAGACTAGTAATTGGAACAATTGCCTCCCCGGCAACGGCGCCAAAATTTGACACGTCTGTCGCGTACTGTCAAAAATAAAACCTAACGGTCTCAACTAAAAATGTAGTAGAGGCAATCGAGTATCGAATCCACAGGGAGGAATGTAACTACTGACTATCTATTTCTAATTCTAAGGTAACAATTGGGTATGATTAATTTTTTGGTTTCTAACTACGGAGTTTGAAGGAAGAGAAATAAGGAAGGGCAAAGATAAAGCAAGAAACGAATTAAACTATCAATAAGAGAGAGGCATGTCGGGAATTCGGTTCACTACGGTAGTACAACAACTCGGCAATAAATGACTCGATTTAACTAATTGTGAGACGGATATTAGAAGGTCCTTTCGGTCCACTTCCCACCCTAAAATACCACTAACTTAACTTTCGTCCTCATTAGGGTAGTCTATTGTTTATAGCAGGCCTATTTAATCCAATCTTTCGATCCAGGGTTAATTGTAGCCGATTTAATAGGTGACATAGAAGCGTGCACTCAACTAGGTCGGTGATTACAGTTATATTGCTATAGTGACAGAGTCTCTTAAATCGGTTCGTCTAATTCATTTACTACGTCGTCATTATTCTACCGCAGATCCCCTAATCCCAACATGAAGAGGTTTAGCTACTCATATTCATAACTAATCTAACAAAGACATAATATTCCGTGAGAAGACATAATGAAATAATGATAAAACGCGATGAGTAAATTAGGGCAAGGAAGAACAAATGCATAAACAATGATTAAAGGCAACAAGAAGGTTAATTATTATTATGAGAAGAGGAGATTACAATCTGAGCAATCCGGCGTAAAGAACGACGAAACCGAGTCTGATAATCCCAAGGTGAAAGCAACGTAAAAGTAACAAAGAGGTTTTCTAATATGAATGATAGTAAAAAGAGATAGTCTAAGAGTAAGAAGTGACGCCTAATTAACCTAGTAATCCTTGGTTAAATAGGGAAAAGTCTAAGTGTTATTGCAAAATAAACCAAACACGGCTAATTAAAGCCCACAGCGTCAAAAAGCCTCTCGATCGAGTAGATTAGACTACTCGATCGACCATCGCTTCAAGAGAACCTCCTCGATCGAACAAGCTGGTCACTCGATCGAGGTCTTGGTCAGGTGCAGACTACTCGATCGAGGAATGAGCCTCTCGATCGAGCCTTAAGGAGCCTTGGAACCCTTCGATCGTCCTCCAAACAGCTCGATAGACCACTTGAATCTTCAATTCAGCTTACGTCTTCACCCAAGTACCTCGTAATGCGTGCAACGACACTTCTCAGTGCAACATCTCACTCTGGGATACTCCCGTCTCCTCTAAATGCATGCAAAAAGGACAGAAAAAGGGCATGGTTCCGCTACTTCCGCGATTATCCCTACAAAAAGGACAAAATACACCAAAGTAGCCAATTCGGGGCAAAATACTATAAAAACAGTATATAAATGCATGGAAATACGTGCTGAAATAGGCTAAAAGACTATACATTAGGCACGTATCAGCTACTGCTGGTCGCCGCCTAACTCCGCAACTCTCGCCTCGAGAGCAGCAACCTCGGCGTCACGGACCTCGAGCTCTCTCAGTAGACGAGCTGTCTCCTCCCGAGACTGGGCAAGCTCTCTCTCCAGCTCACGCTCCCTCTGCAAGCAACAAAATTGGCTCATGTCAATCACTTCATTTCAATCATAAGAAGATAAGAAAATTCAAAAATGAAGAAAGGTTCATACCTGACGACCTCGACCGCCGACAAGTGCCTCGATGGCAGTTGCTCTCAGCCGGTTGGTCACCCTCCATAACGCCACAAACCGGGATGGCGCAACCTGCATTTTCAAATAAGAAGTTCTTAATAATGGGATAAATACAATCAAACGTGTTCTTACACAAGAAAATCATACAAATTAGAGGCTCACCCTCCGAATCAGATGCTGCCATTCGTGCAGGCCAGCATCCGTCACATCTACGTCAAAGTCACACAGCTCGGAGATTGTCGTTCTCCCGGTCGCGTCAGTGTACTCGAGGGTCTCGGGGTACTCTGGGGGCTCGATGCCCGCCGCCTCGACCTTCTGCAAAGTCAAATGATTCTCATTAATCGATGATCTTTCATCGTATTCTCAAAAATCGAAAATAAAGAACGATAAAGCACTTTCCACAACCGGCCAGTACGCCAACCTCCCGTAGAGGAACGCCGAGTAGTCCTCACCAGGAAGAAGGAGGGCGTCACCACCAACGCCAGCCAAGTCAGCCTCCCCTCTCAGCCTCAGAAGGCTCCCTGAACATCGTCCTAAGAGGATCGATGGGAACCGTCAAAACCTCCTGAGAGCACTGACGAGCCAAGCGCTCGCCCAAGTACCACACAAAACCCATCGACGTCCTCAACAGCAGCTGGCTCGAGCTCCTAAGTCGAAGGACCTCATCCACGAAAGGAGGAGTGCCAGCGTACTCCGCCCAAGGCCTGGGCACCCATTGGGAAAAGACAAGCAAGAAATCATTCTTATGATCGGTAAAAGTAATAAAGAAGCAAAACGAATATAAGTGAGATGCTCACGCTGTCCAGCCGAAGAGCGTTCACGTCCCGCCGGTAGACACCGTAAGAGAAACGCTTGCTCCTCGTCCGACACATCACCCAATCCCTCAGACCGGGATAGGCCTTCTCCAGCGGCTCCGTCCTCTTGGGCGAGAGGCTCGGAAAGTAGGAATACACCCACGCCTGTGAAGCAAGATAGTTAATAACGATCTTTCGTAATTCGATAAGGAAAAGAAGTGATTATTAGTCCAAATGAAGGTCCATACCTCCAACAGTAGTCCAGGGCCGACAGCACAAGGAGGAGTCCTCTTCTCCATCAACTCCGGACTAACCATGGCCCTCATGAAGCGGATGAGGACCGCAAAACCAGCAGTGACCCAGTCTTAATGCCCTAGGGAGCTCGGGTCAGAAAGAAAGGGAAGAAGCTTCGTCGACAGCCTCTCTCCCTTGTCTACGAGGTAGATCGAAGACAAAAACCACCAAAGCCACAAGCGGACTCTCTGCTCAGCTGTACAGGGAGGTGGAGACGTCTCTCTCCCGTCGATCCCCACCAGCGCCGGGGTCTTCCCCGCAAAGTAATCTCGGACATAAGAACTAGGCACCAAACCAGCAGACCGTAGCGGCCTTCGGCGCCAAGTTCCACCGAGCCGATCAACCTCCTAGCCTCGGCCGAATCCACCCTCATGGCAGTCTCCGGATACTCCACCTCCTCAGTCCCGCACGGTAGCCCAGAAATCATGCCGTAGTTCTCCAACGTGACTCCCACCTCACCAAAAGGCATGTGAAAAGTGGAAGTCGTATCCCAGAATCGGTCCAAGAAAGCGCGGACTAGGCTGAGGTTAGCCCGCAGCTTCCTCTTCGCGATATCCCTCCAAGCCGCACGGGCGCGAACGCTCCCGCTCGATCATGGCTCGCTCCTCCGCCGACAGCCTCTCGTAGCACTCCATAGCCGTCGTGTAGCCCGAGAACGATCTGATGTTCCCGGCCTCCTATTGTGATTTGAAACAAAAGCTATCTTTAGTTTGAATGAAATTGGAGAAGAAATTGGAGCGAATGAAACGAAAGAATATGAGTGATGAGTAATGATCTCAAAGTTACCAAGCTCTTCACCGTTCTGTAGGACAGGTGACCCTCCGCCGCCCAAAGCAAGTGCCTGTTGTCCCAGGTCTCATCCCACGCAGGTGCTCCCCTCAGCTGGCGACCTCCTCATCCCACGTTGGCCCGTCTCGGGGCCTCCTCCTCCTCAGCAACCTGCTCCTCGAGGATCTCATCCTCAACAACCTCCCCAGCTGCCCTAGCCGCAGCAAAAGCCTCCTCGAGAGCATGAGAAGCATCAACAGCAGTGTCTATCTCCATGGGAGCCCTCCCAGAAGTAGAAGCCTCGTCACCTGCAAAATTAAGGTATATTTAGGCCGCGTCAAGTGACGACGAGCCTTGATTAGGGGATTTTCGAGTCTTTAGAAGCCCCGAAATCGCTCTTTTCTCGCCATCTTTGGCCGTATTCCCACAAACCCGATCACTCATGTGATAATTTGGGTTAAGTCGAGCCTAAGTTGAAGCCTAGTCATGGGTTCAAGTCGAAATTTCGGCAGCATTTCGTTATGACGGCGATTATGCCCTAGAAAAGTGTCCTGAAAAAGCCGTCACAAACCAAAATTCCGAGATGGTAGGAAGTTTACCCATCATTCAAGGATTCCAAATGTCAAGTTTCATCGCAAATGGGCAAGCCTAAGGCCATTTTCGAAGCGACTTACGATTTAGCTGTGAAACCGTCTCAATTTCACTCAAATGCCCAAACTCAACGAAAATTCAGAACAAATACATGGTTATGATCCTTATACTACCAATTAGCCATTTACATGGTCAATTTTACTAGGCAAGATCATTTGGGGGAAAAGCCCCAAAATTTTCGACATTTTAGGGTTGAAAACACTAAATTTTGTCGATCCAATTCGTCCGTTATAGAAGATTAATGCAAGAATGATATACATACCTTGATTAGTCATGGCGAATTCAAGCTTTGGGATCAAATTTTGGCAGAAATGGTTGAATTTTGAGAGAGAAATTGATGATTTATGTTTCGAAACAAATGAATGAAACCCTCTGTTTCATCGCGTTTTTACGCAGAAAAGACACACTAAGGAACAGGACGCAGCGGTCTTTGCGCCTATTCCAAGAGACGCAGCTCTTGCTGCGCCTCTTCCTTAGCTTCCCTTCATACGAATTTTCGAAAATTCGTTATGAGTTCGTTATTTGTGGGCCCATCTTTGGTGCGCCTCTTCCCCGTTGCCATTTTATCTTTTTGGTCCGTTTGACGATTATTCTTCGTTCAGACCCGCATTTCTAAGCCAACTACAGACTTTTATACATTATTTATTGCTTCCAAGACCTTGCTTGACACAATGAGCAAGTATTCCCCGACAGGTGTTTCGATACACCTCTATTATATTCCCCCAGCGAGAGCAAGCGGATAGACAATCCCTCTCGAAACATGGAGATAAGTTCCTGATAAGGCTTCCCCAACGAGAGTTCACGACATACAATCGTTCTTCTCGAATTCTTCCGAAGTTTGTTTGAAGACGACCCAAGCAGATTTCTCCCAGCAGTTCCCGCCTGTGTCCTGCTACCCACAATATTTCCTGTTTTCCCACGGAGTACGATAAAGGTGTCGTTCTCTAGAGGTTCCTAGACCAGAAGAGTTCTTACACTCAAGCCTTAGTTACCCCTCAATTTATATTTTGGGCCTCCTTCCCATTGATGCTTTCTTTTAGGGTCCCACGCCCTAACACAATTCTTACTCACCCTTTAGCTCCTACGCTTATGCTTATCCTTTAGCTCCTATGCTTACCCTTAGCTCCTATGCACCTACGGAAACGTCTCTCAAGAAGTGTCAGGTATGATCTCTTCTTATGGCTGGCTAGCCTCCATACGTAGTCTAATGGACTTTAAACGCCCCTCCCCGATAGTCGACAGACTCTAAAATGTTCCCGACGACAGGTCCTTGGCTCAGACCCCTTGAGCCGCCTCGAGTCGCCATAGTCGTCAGGTTGTAATCTTTGATTGACCTGATGGCTATACTTTGACTTTCGCCTTGTCCAAGCCTCAGTCAAAGTGGGGGCTCTGTAGATACCTCATTTCTGCACCTCCCGCAAACCACCCGGTGATGATTGGGCCGCATGTTTGGTACGCGGAACGATTTGTGACAGTTCGTAAGTTTATTGTCAAGTGATTGCTCAAACACTGATGTCTACCTCTTAATTGTCATCTACGCGCCGATACGGTCGCTTTGACAGTAATTAGAGTACATTTGGAGTCCGGGCCTAAAACCGTCTTCATTTTCTGATAACCGCTAAATCCCGAGTCAGAATGTTCTGGAATGTTCCGGATATTTCTATTCCATATTTTATAAATCTTTCACAATCTTTTATTCTTTGGTAAGGTATTTCCCGTAATATTCATACAAAAAGGAAAATAAGATTATCCCGTCATTCTATAAACCAAAGACGGAAATCTTTCTTCCGCGGGAGGAAACCACTTGGGAACAGACGCAGCAGGTGTTGCGCCTCTTCCAAGAGACGCAGTGGCTGCTGCGCCTCTTCCCAGGTCCTTTTCTGCGTATTTTTCGTATCTTTTCATATCTTTTCGAGATTCACTTCCAAAGTTTCTCCGAAAACCCTATTCCTCCGTGTGATTAGTATAAATAGGAGCCTTAGCTCCTCATATTTCTCACGCGAGTGTCCACCCCTTCTCTTCTCCCTTTGCATTCTAGACCACATTCTTACTTTTTTGCGTCTACGTGCTTGAACATTCGACTACGTAAGCTCGGATCTTTCTGAGTACCAGCCTCGTTTGCATGACCAACCAATTTGACCAACTCCACAATAATCAACTTAATTAATCTTAATCGTTTTCCTCTTACGATGGCACTTTCGTCTACATTCGAGTCGAGCATCACTAATCATAAACTTAGTTCATCTCGTTTCGTCAAACATGTAAGTCTGAGGGTGTAAATCTTTCTTTTATTATTGTTATTTACTTTTTGTAATCACTAATGTAAGGTTTATGTCAAAAATACTTCTTAAAACCGATTTATAAAACCATGTTTTAAAACCCTTTTTACGGATTACCAGAAGATGACAGTCGAGAAAGGACGCAGCAACTGTTGCGCCTCTTCGAAGGGACGCAGCACCTTCTGCGCCTCTTCGTGAGGCTACCGCAGTTCCTTCTTCCTTTCTTCTTCCTTCGTCCTCTGTCAATTTATCGTTCGTTGTTTGTTTTCGTTTGTTCTTCAATTCTTTGACATAAGAGCATAATAATTTCACATGTATATTATTTATCATCATTAATGCGTATAATTCAGCGTTAATCCCGATTTATATCCCAAGTAATCCAATATTTGTTGGTTTTCGTCATTAAAATCAATCCGGATTGTAGAGATTCGATTCTTTCATATTGAGTTTCTGGAATTCGACCTTTGATATATTTCCATCTGTTTATTGTCCTATTCGTCATTAATTTGTCGTATTTAACCTATTTAGTTCACTTATGTCACTAATCAATCCTTCGTTCATATAATTAATTCGTTTACGTTCGTCTCATCCATGTTTTTGTGTTTTTTATGACTCATTTGCACGTAATTAATTTGTTAAATCACTTCCATCTGAGTCTAATATCATTAATCAATCCTTAAATTCACTAACGAATATTAACGATTTGCAGTTCCGGCTTCACGGCCGGAACTCACCCTTGGAACAGACGCAGCAACTGCTGCGCCTCTTCCAGAGAGTTGCGCCTCTTCTAGGATGATTTCTGTCTCTAAACTTCCGTTCTGTCTTGACCTAGTTTAATTAGTTACGTATTTAATTAACTATTAATCATATTATCGCCTAATTCCTGTTCGTTTATTCCTTTATTCTTTTCTTTCTCAAATTATCCGTTTTTGGAAGTATTTTCGAAATAAATCAATTAAACCTGTTGTAATTATTGTAATTTTCATTATTGTATTTTATTGTATTTCTTTTATTGTACCATTTGTATGCCTTCACATGTAATTGATCTTAAATCCCTACTTTGACATTTATTGTATGCTAAAACTACATGCTTCAACGACTTAGTCTAATTCTCACATGCTAGGATTAAAACGTTGGATGTTGCATTGCATGCATATAATCGACAATATATCGACTATAGATGATTTTCCCTAATCATTAGTAGAGGCCACTATCGAGGCGGGCGGGATTAGGTGTTCGATCAAAAGAGCTTCTTAATACGTACCCTCACCCCTTACTCTAGATCTCTGTGAACATCCATGTTCATTGGCATCCACGAGAGTCATTCTAGACATAGAATGCTA
Source organism: Silene latifolia (assembly GCF_048544455.1). Classification (NCBI taxonomy): domain Eukaryota; kingdom Viridiplantae; phylum Streptophyta; class Magnoliopsida; order Caryophyllales; family Caryophyllaceae; genus Silene; species Silene latifolia. Next base: position 119,966,870 of record NC_133531.1, read on the forward strand.
AGGGTAACGACTTCTTGGTGTTCATGTCACTACTTTGTGTCTTGAAATGGCACGAGGTATTCGAACGATTTCCAATTTTCCTTAATAAATTGGTGGCGACTCCACAAATGCAAACGCTTGTTTCCCAATCGCCCCCATGGCCCCCATCGTCCACACTACTCCTGAGGAGCGCGAGAGGCTAAGGAAGCACGAGCCTGTTGACTACAAGGTTCGTGATGTAGAGAAGGAGAAAGAGAAGCACTTGACCGAGGGAGAGGAAGAAGCCGGATTTCGAGTTGTTCATCCGTCGAAGAAACCGAAGACCTCTCCTGTCGTGGAAAAGGTGGTTGATAAGAATGGCAAGGCTAGACCACGAGAGAGACCGTTGGTGATTATGTCTGAGATAGCGCAGGAGCGCCCGGCTCGTGGTCGAGACAAGAAATATGACAAAAACAACAAAGGCAAAGGGAAGATGGAAGAATAGCCTAAGTTGCTAATATTATTTATTATTATTATTATTATTATTATTTGTAATAAAATGGTGGGGTTTTTAGAATCCTAGCCTTTTTATTTTAGCATTTTTTATTTTTTTTTGGCATATTATTATTATTATGGAATGAATAAAAGGTTTATTGGTTATGAAACTGTTGTTATTCTCTTTTATTATTCTTGTTGAATTCCAAATGCATATGCAAATGTCCTTCTATTTAAATTTAAAACAAATAATGGGTTGTATCCCGTGAAGGATTGCCTACGTATTCATTTAAAAAATGAAATCAAACCCTTGAGCGTAGTTCAAGTAAATGTAAAAGAATAATTATTCTAAGCAAGAGCTTGTAATGAACTAGAAAATAAGCATGAGCTTTACTCACTCTTAAAGCACAATTCAGTTTATTTGATGATATGAGGATGACGATCTGTCAAAATGCAAGAGCAAGGTGACATTAGCTTTATTTCAGCTGGCCAGGGGCCGTTTATATTTCGTGCCACAGGAGCGACACGTGAGGTTACGCGAGGCGCGTTTTTGTTCCTATTCTAGGCATAGTAACGTTTTAGTTGGTCAAGGTTTGTTGGATTGGCAAATTCATTCCCATCTAAGTCCGTGATCCTAACCGAATCCCCCGGGAGTATGGATTTTGAAGGAAATGTAGATCTATATACATAAACATACTCATATATGTTTTAAATTAATTTGTCATAAAATTAAATAAAGGTCTTATGCATGCAAACAAGGTAGCAAAATAAAGAAGAAATCACCCTTACATTGTAATTTCGGTTCTTATGGGCACAAGTGAGTTCTCCTACTCACTTGTTCTTGAGCTCTCCAAATGGAAGAACAAGGATTCAAGTATAGAATCCCTCCCAAAAGCATATACCCAAGGAATACTCATAATAACTAATATTATTTAGATCTAGTAATAATATTAGTTTTACTATAAAATTGACACAATATAAATTGTAATTTTACTCTTGAATATTTCGGTCAAGAGAGGAGTAATTTTGTGAGTTTATTTCTCTAGAAAAATCATATATTGTAGAGATTATGCATTTTCTTACACTAGAAAATTGTATTTTGTATCACAAAAATGAATGAATAATTAGAGAGGAAAAATTGCTCTCTTTCTTTTGATAGGGTAGAAAAAAAAGAGAAGAGAGAGGGGGCCTTGGGTAGGTAGCCCAATACCTTTTATTTTTGCTCTTCTCAAAAGCATAGGTGTGCATGGCTACTCCTTTAGGTATAATTATTGTGTTTTCCACTCAAGATAAAAACACAATGTATATCATATACTCCCTCCATTATTTCGGCATATACAACATAAAATGGATGCTCCATTTTATTTTGTCATTTGTCAATTGTAACATATGTGACATGTTACTTGACATATGAAATTGTAATGTATTTTTAACATATTAAAAATCAACATACTCATAAAATATGTCATTTACAAAATCGACTAGTAATTCGTAATTACTTGTACCAAAAGTTTCCAAATTATAAACTACAACATTCTGTGTTTATAATAATTTATTCATTTCGTTTCAATTGTTTCTGTAAACAATAATTTCATCTAAGTAATAAAACAATTCGATTACTTAGACCGTGTCTTATTTAATCATACTTACAATAAGATACGTAAATTATACTCACAAAATTATCCGTCAATTTTAAGCAATTTAATTAACTCGTATCGGTATACGATTAATTAAATAATCAATTAAGAGTATTTCCCTATAGGTATGACCTAAGGGGATCAACTGATCACCACCGTCGCACGACAGTAATGTCAAACTCTAGTCAGCCAATCATTACCGATATGTGTGGACCAGTTGACTTGTAAAATATTACATCCCACATGTATTCTTAAAATGAGATTTAGTAATGATATTGAAATCATGTGATCACACTATTGTTGAGGACACATTTCCCAACAATCTCCCACTTGTCCTCGACAAGTGTGCGTCACCAATTCTCTTGTCCTATTACTATCTCCCACTCAATGCAAGGTCTCTTTCAGGTCGTATTTGCAAGTGATCATATCGAGAGTGGTTTCCTCGATTTGGAGAATAACTGTTTGACCGGATTTATCTATCATAGATACCTTCCGAGCGTGGCCACGCATTTCCAGTTCATTACTCCTCGAGTGGCCCTGAGATATTGTTTTAACCCTGACAAGGGGATGGACAATTCCTATCGCACTCATTCCCTTCGACTAGCCACAGCCATCATAACCCAAAATATGCCCATTTGACCCCATTTACGAAGGTCGTAGTAACACAAATCAAAGTTAATCAAATCGTGCCATCTTAGGCGAATAGTCTTTAGTCAAAAGAATCGACTCATTGAATACTATAGTAGCTCTCGCCACGACCAGGCTATATAAATTGCCATAACTCTATAAGCGGTCATAAGGCCCGACAAAATGTTCCTAATATCGCCTATGTGATCGACTAGTCATCTCACATGACTCTATGGCACTTGAACTTGCCATCAATCGCATCACACTCTAGTCACTTCGAGACGTCACCTCATACAAGTAACTATGGGTAAATACAATGTTAATCCGTGTTCACTTTAACGGGGTTCAATTGTCTCCACAACCCGTTTGGATGTAACAAAGTATAATAAAAGAGTTTTAAAATAAAACTCGAACGACAAATGTGATTATCACAAATGAATAGTCAATGCCTGATTACTATTTCATGTTCTATAATCTAATTTGATCTTGTACGTAGTTGTTCATTTCAATTCAATTGAAATGACATGACTCATCATGTTTAGCCTTTGAGAAGGCTTTGGTTAGTAGGTTTTATCAATTTCTTGTACCTTACTCAACCTTACTACATACTCGTTTTCCTTTGTAATGTATACATTTGCATTACAAAACTTTCTGAGTACGTGTCGAAATCCAATCAAGACATAGGCCCTCTAGCCTAAGAATAGCTCCCACTGTTTTCACAGTGTGCGGGACTCATCCTTCTTGCACATCTCATGATTGCAAGTGTACTCAATTTCCGTTATAAATATCTCTCATTGTTCTTTATTGCCTAGAACGATTCTAGAAAATCTACTTCTTAATTAACATAGCCACAATGGTATCTTAACCATCTTAATGTGTTTTGATTATGGTTTTGTCGGAAACCATGCGCAATCTCAATTGTCAATTGTCACTTGTGTAACACCCTTACACAAAATTGCATCATAAACATTTTGCTTTACTTCTTTAATGCTTTCAAGCACTTAAGGGTAATCTTTACTGACTTACTTGGTAAAGATTACTTAAATTCGATTTTTGAAAACAATTCATCATACTCAAAGCATATGAAGTGTTATACATCATTTCTTTTAATTGATTCGGCAGCGGAAGCAAATGAAATCAATCAAATATGTTCAATTTAATTGAACTAGTCATGAATCTTATCAACATAAGACTCCTCATCGGCGCTAATATCATGTGGATTTATCTTCATAAATCCGGATATTCAAGATGTATTATAATACTCCAAAAGTCTTAAATCATTCTCAATGATCAATATGTCATCCACATATCGGACTAATTAAAATTCCGTAACTCCCACTAAACTCCATGTATAAACACAACTTCTCGACTTATCGAGAAATGTTTTATCACATGATCAAAATGTTGATTCTAACTCATTGATGTCCTACTTAAGATCCTCTCTTAAGTTTCACATTATCTTAGGATTGCAAGAATCTATAAAACTTATGACATGTATTGAATACATTGCTTCTATTGAAGAAGTGGGTTTTAGATTCACTTGCTGTGTATTTCATAACCTTATAATGAAACACAATCCCTAAGAAGATCCAAATAGACTTAAGCATTTCAATTAGTGCAAAACCCTTTGCAACTAATCTTGCTATGAAATATCTCTTTATTAGTGCAAAACCCTTTGTCACTAATCAAGCCTTTTATTTCGGATTTTCATGGCTCTAAGCCTTGTATTGAGTTGTGACTTAAACACTCTTATGTGAGTCCTTTGTCGATTACTTTCCAGAAGTAATCAACTTGAATCAAACAATTTCTTTTGTAAGTTATAAGCTCTTTACTTTCTTAAAAGTAGCATGAATTCATCATTTTTAACAAGTGACGAATTTAACCTCCTAGGTTTTGAAGAAACAACGTCTTACACAAAACGTCTCATGTAGCCAAGAAAGACCAGTTTTTTGCGACATAACATTTTTTTTGTGGCATTCTTTGTGGCTCTTGAATAATTTCTCCCACTCTGTCTTCTAAAAATAAACTTGTATTTTAGAAAGACAGCTTCTTGAGCCGCAAACCCGTTGTACTCGTGATAATTGAAGAGGGAAAAATGAGCATTTGTTTCTTGTGAAAACTTACAAACATGGTACCCTTACCATTTCATATCTAATATGATTCGATTTAGTGGAAAAATAATTTAGACAAAATGATAAAATCCCCAAAAGGATCAAGTAACTCAAAATAACTTGATCGAAGTCCAAACCTTATCGAATAGCGTTTGAATTCTTATCCAATCATACATTATCCCATAATGCGTGTTAAGAGAGATTAATTTGTGATACTATATCACAATTCATTTGGCTTATATCAAAGTCTTCACTTTGACAATCCCATCACGACTAAATCGTGATTCCTTGAACTCTTTGAAATTCTTCAAAGATTTCTCTATTTACCTTATTAAGTGAACATATTAGTGTCAACTTAAATCGTTGGTAAAAGATAATGATCAACCTATTTTGGATAGATGATTTACAACCTCGATCTCCTTTTCAACCAAAAGGCATGAGACATCTTGCTTTGAATACAAGATACGCATATACCATTAACAATCTAATGGTTTCAAGAGTACTCGATAACTCTTTACGTTCATCATTCCAAAATTTAAGGTTTAATCTTGGGTTACCAATTTGAATCTTACATCATCTACATGATATATCATTCTAGTTTGTTTTAGAATATAATCACCTTGATAATGGGCTAGCCATACATCAAATCGTGGTGTATAGGGTCACAAAAGTGAAAACCCTTTTTGTATCTTAACAAGTTTATATTCTTATTTAGAGTTTATGCACTTAATAGTCACAATTAAGTACAACTTTAAATCCAAAAACTAGATTGAGTACACAATTACTCTATCTCTCGACATTATTGTTGCTAGTCGTCATATTCTAATCATCCTATGTATCAAGTACAATGATGAAAACCTCCTTTGGTTTCTAATATTGATTTAAGTGGTACTAGCAAAATTTATGTTTAATCAAATAAACATTTAAAGAAGAAGGTCCCATTAGATGTCCCACAACTAACTTGTTGATTCTTCAATAATTTGGGGCAGTTTCCTTTCTTGTGTCCAACATTTAAGACAATGGAAACTTTATTGGTCGGGATTGATAGGTTGAGTATCGTCATTCCTCAATGACTTTACTTTTAACATTACCTTGTATCAATTCCATATTATCTTTACTTCTTGAACCTCGTCCTCATCTTAACGGTTTAAGAGAATGCTCCCACTCATTTCAATGAGTCTTTGCTTTGAGAAGCAAAATTGGATTCATGAAGATTACTCTTCATTTGTTCGTTTTAGTCTTAAAACTTTCATTGAAGTGGTTGCGTTATTTTGGTCAATTACGAATTCTGAAAATCTAATCACCAAAACAATTTATCGCTTCAAGGTACTTAATTCAATTAAGCATATGAAACATAGTCCATTGTAAGTAGAAGTGTTAGTCAAGAATCAAAAACCTGTTTGATAATGAATAACTTTAATCTACACTCTTTACAAGAGATCCTTAGCAATGGTTCGTTTGAGGTTTTAGAAGCAAATTCAAATTTTGTCTTTAGTTACGATGTTTTAATGGAGATTCGTTATCAAAATCGAAATGATATCGTATATGAATTGAGGTAAAGAAATAGAACAATATAAAAAACGGAATAGTGGAAAACTTAACATTTATCGTTTTATTAATACTTGAAAAACAAGTATAGCATTTACATAGTGACCTCTACCCAACTATGATAAATGATTCCAAGACTCAAATTCATATTGACTTAGGCACGGTGGGGCCGATACATCCTTTATCAATATAACTCGGTGGATTAACGTTTAATCGATTCTACTTTTAGAACTCTTGGTCGATAATATTACATTAACATTTATCTTTAGCCCAAAACACATTCGACAAGGGCACGGTGGGGCCGATACATCCCTTATCAAAAACTTTTGTTGAGTTCAATCCAAATTTCGAATAAATGTGTCCATGATCCAAACCCACATTAACTTGGGCACGGTGTGGCCGATACATCCCTTATCAACATGAATTCGGTGGATAGACATTTATCACCCACTTCCCCTACGTAACAAGGTTTGTACCCCGGTGGGGCCGAGCGCACTCCCTCGCGAAATAGGTTTTCATGGTTTTTGCTATTTAGTAAGGCTATGTCTCAATTGATTGTTTTAGCGAGAGGCCATGTCAATTTATTATCTATCACGTTTTAAGTGAACTAAAGCGGTGAACTACGATAATTTTAATTGACACGGTCGATGAACTCGATAAAATAGGATGCATGTTTTAGTTATGGCGATTTAGCGATGCATGCGACATAAAATAAAATGCAAGCATAAAAATAAATAAATCCTAGTATGGCCTTTCCTAAAATAGAAAAACTATTTAACTATTACATATTCGGAAACCAACTCCATTGGTCCCTTGAACTTCGGTTGTGGCACGCATCTCGAGGTAACACCGTCTTTATGTATCGCCATTCTTGAAGAAATCCGTCTTTGGGAACTCCGGAATGAATAAAATTACATAATAAATTACATAATTTCCTATTATACATTTGTAACTAAAATAAAATAAATCTATTAAATTACAAAACGGTGATACGAGATCACAATAAAATTACAACCGAATCGATATTCCCATACATTTCGGGCAATATCAATTAAAATCTAAGGCCATACTAAGTAAAAATTACATAATTCAAAATTACATAAATTAAAATTATGACAATCATAAAGAAAAATGCAGCATTATAATATGTATGAACATGCTCAATTTTATGCTAAATCGCCTTTAATTAGCCAATATCGTATATTACTTTGTTTTTACGGATTTGCGTGATTTCAACATTTTTATAATCACAAAAATACATAAACTCATATTTATGCATAAGTTAATTACCCTAACCTCTTAGGACTCAAAATTTAGTCTTCACTAATAATTTGACCATAATTAACCCATATTTTATAAAATTGTTCATAAATGGACCAAAAATTACAAAAATAAGCTATAAACTTCAAATAAATCACAAAATTTCAAATAAATTCGAAATTTGAAATTTAAACTCATGAACATTCTGGAAAATTACCATGACACTCATAATGTTCAAAATCTTAGGTTAAAAATTTCGAAAATTTTCCGGAAAAACAATGTTGCGGTTTATCGATTTTTAATAAAATAATCATAAAAACATGGAAAAATTATATTCATTAACTTTTCAATTTTAGATCTGAAAACGATAATAAAAAGCAACATTAGACATTTTTCCTAAGTCATAGATTATGTTTTATTAATTTTTCACTAATAATGTCACTATTTATGCTATTTTTCTTCAAAAATCCATAAATCATGCAAAAAGACTTTTCTATAACCAATTATTTTACACACATCTTTTAAAATTGCATGTGACAACATATTAATTTTCTATGACCAGATTCGAAATTTAACTCATATTAACCTATTTTTCACCTAAATCCGAATTTAATAATGAAAAATCCATTTTTCGAGCATAACAAGTCCAAAAATTATGAAAATTTACAGGTTATCTCAAAATAAAATATGTGACAACATATCCAAAAATCAATGGAAAATTCGAAGTATAGCTAATTTTAGACCGAAAATGACATTTTTACTCATAAAATCATATTTAAATGCCATTATTGTATTATATGAACAATAAAAATCCGTAAAATTAACCAAAATATCCTAAAACATTTTAGGACCAGAAATATTAACATGCATGGATTAATTTCGTGATATCTCATAATAACACAAATTTTACAAGTTTTATATGTTATTCTTATAACTCGGAAAAACTTTTAACCGATTTGCATGCAAACAACCGTGGCTCTTGATACCGATTGAAGGAAATGTAGATCTATATACATAAACATACTCATATATGTTATAAATTAATTTGTCATAAAATTAAATAAAGGTCTTATGCATGCAAACAAGGTAGCAAAATAAAGAAGAAATCACCCTTACATTGTAATTTCGGTTCTTATGGGCACAAGCGAGTTCTCCTACTCACTTGTTCTTGAGCTCTCCAAATGGAAGAACAAGGATTCAAGTATAGAATCCCTCCCAAAAGCATATACCCAAGGAATACTCATAATAACTAATATTATTTAGATCTAGTAATAATATTAGTTTTACTATAAAATTGACACAATATAAATTGTAATTTTACTCTTGAATATTTCGGTCAAGAGAGGAGTAATTTTGTGAGTTTATTTCTCTATAAAAATCATATATTGTAGAGATTATGCATTTTCTTACACTAGAAAATTGTATTTTGTATCACAAAAATGAATGAATAATTAGAGAGGAAAAATTGCTCTCTTTCTTTTGATAGGGCCGAAAAAGAGAAGAGAGAGGGGGCCTTGGGTAGGTAGCCCAATACCTTTTATTTTTGCTCTTCTCAAAAGCATAGGTGTGCATGGCTACTCCTTTAGGTATAATTATTGTGTTTTCCACTCAAGATAAAAACACAATGTATATCATATACTCCCTCCATTATTTCGGCATATACAACATAAAATGGATGCTCCATTTTATTTTATCATTTGTCAATTGTAACATATGTGACATGTTACTTGACATATGAAATTGTAATGTATTTTTAACATATTAAAAATCAACATACTCATAAAATATGTCATTTACAAAATCGACTAGTAATTCGTAATTACTTGTACCAAAAGTTTCCAAATTATAAACTACAACATTCTGTATTTATAATAATTTATTCATTTCGTTTCAATTGTTTCTGTAAACAATAATTTCATCTAAGTAATAAAACAATTCGATTACTTAGACCGTGTCTTATTTAATCATATTTACAATAAGATACGTAAATTATACTCACAAAATTATCCGTCAATTTTAAGCAATTTAATTAACTCGTATCGGTATACGATTAATTAAATAATCAATTAAGAGTATTTCCCTATAGGTATGACCTAAGGGGATCAACTGATCACCACCGTCGCACGACAGTAATGTCAAACTCTAGTCAGCCAATCATTACCGATATGTGTGGACCAGTTGACTTGTAAAATATTACATCCCACATGTATTCTTAAAATGAGATTTAATAATGATATTTAAATCATGTGATCGCACTATTGTTGAGGACACATTTCCCAACAGATTTGACAAGAAATGGTCCGACCCAGTTGGATTTAAACTTTCCTCGTGGATCGACAGGTAAAAGAGCTCTAACTGATTTGAGAACCAAGTTTCCTTCTTTGATGTTCCTTGGCTTAACCCTTTTGTTGAAGGCTCGTTCGATACGTGCCTGATATGTTTGCACATTATGTAATGCGCACAATCTACATTCATCCAGGAGGATGAGTTCTTCATATCTATCCCTCTTCCAATCATCTTCTGGGATTTGACTTTCGAGTAAAATACGCAAGGACGGTATTTCGAGCTCGACTGGTTGTACGACTTCCATGCCGTAGGTCAAATAGAAAAGGGTGGCCCAGTGGGTGTTCTAACAGATGTGCGATATCCCCATAAGGCAAAGGGTATCTTGCTTGGCCAATCTCGATAGTTGGCAATCATTTTCTTGAGGATTGTGGAAACGTTCTTGTTTGCTGCCTCTACCTCGCCATTAGTTTGTGGTCTATACGGCGATAAGTGGTGGTGTTTGATCTTGTACTTGGCTAGCAGTTGCTTAGTCTCAGCTTGAAAATGTGACCCATTGTCACTGATGATCTCATGTGGGCAACCGTATCGACAGATGATATTGGTTTGTATAAACTTTGCCACGTTCTTGGCTGTCAGACTAGTGTAGGATGCCGCTTCCACCCATTTAGTGAAATAATCGATTGCCACCGAATGAAACAGATTACCTCCCCTGTCCTGGAGTGATCTTTCCGATGATGTCAATTCCCCAAGTAGAAAATGGTCAAGGAGATATCACGGTATAGAGTAATGAAGGAGGGACATGTTGCACATTCCCGAAGATTTGGCAGTTGTGGCAATGTCTGACATATTTGATGCAATCGGATTCCATTGTAGTCCAATAATACCCCAAACGCGTGATTTTCTTTGCCATCATTGGTCCACTCATGTGTGGGCCACATTCTCCATCATGGACTTCTTCCATCACTTTCCGTGCCTGTGAATGATCAAGGCAACGTAGGATTACACCAAGAGGTGTTCTTTTGTATAATTCTCCTTGCATGAGGACGTATTGGGAAGCTAGTGAGCGTATAGCACGTTGTCCTATCTTGTCCATATCCGGTGGATAGGTGCCGTTGAGTTTGAAGTTTAGGATTGCTTGGAACCAAGGTTCTTCTGGATTTTCTTCTTCATCTGTGATTTGGTGCACATAAGCTGGTTCTGACCGTCGTTCGATGCATAAAGGAATTTCTACCATATGATCCGGCATATTAATCAAAGATGCAAGTTTTGCAAGAGCATCTGCAAATTGATTCTCTTCTCGAGGTAAGTGTAGGTAGGTTACTTGATCGAAGAATTGGGCAACTTGGTCTATCCTGGCTTGATAGGGTGCTAGGCTTTCACTCCGAATTTTCCAAGATCCCGTAATTTGGTTGATGATCAAAGATGAATCTCCATGTACCCGAAGGTTTTTGATGTCTAAACCTACTGCTGCTTGTAGCCCAATGAGGCAAGCTTCGTATTCTGCCGCGTTATTTGTCACCTCGAAGTCGAGTTTGTCAGAGAGTGGTGTATGCTTGCCTTCAGGAGAAATGAGCAACACTCCTATTCCAAATCCTCTTAAGTTTTATGCTCCATCAAAATAAAGGTCTCAGGAGTCTATATCGGTTTGGAGTATATCCTCATCCGGAAACGACCAGGTGTCTATTGTTTGTGCATCATTGATGGGATTTTCTGCGAAAAATTCGGCAACGGCGCGCCCTTTTACAACCTTTAGAGGTACATACTTGAGATCGAACTCCGAGAGCATCAAAGTCCATCTTTCTAGGCGTCCATTGAGAACGGGTTTCTCGAAGAGGTATTTGACAGGATCCATTTTGGAGTATATTTTGACGGAGTAGCTAAGCATGTAATGGCGTAGCTTCTTTGTTGCCCACACAAGAGTGAGGCATGTCTTCTCGAGTGGTGTGTATTTGCACTCATACTCCAAGAATTTCTTACTAAGGTAGTAGATAGCTCTTTCTTCTTTTTCTACGGTTTGGGCTAACATGGCGCCCATGGCTGTTTCAGTTACCGTGGGATATAAACCAAGAGGTTGATCTCGTTAGGGTGGCATGAGCACTGGTGGTTTGGCTAATATCTCCTTGATTTGGTCGAATGCCTTTTGACAATCATCATCCCACATGGTGTGATCTGTTTTCTTTAGCTTTTTGAAGATAGGTTCACAGATCATGGTGAGTCTCGATATGAATCGACTTATGTATTGCACCTTACCTAGGAATCCTCTAACTTCTTTCTCTGTTTGAGGTTGCGGCATTTCGATTAGAGCTTTGATTTTGGAAGGGTCGATTTCTATCCCTCGTTGGCTAACAACATACCCTAGGAGTTTGCCGGATGTTACTCCAAAAGCACATTTCTGAGGATTGAGCCTCATGTTGTACTTTCGTAATCTGGAGAATAATTTGCGAAGGTTCGCAATGTGCCCCTCTCTATCTTTGGACTTGACAATCATATCATCTACATAGATTTCAACTTCTTTATGCGTCATGTCATGTAATAGGGTAGTTGCGGTGCGTTGAAACGTAGCCCCGAAATTGATTAACCCAAATGGCATAACCGTGTAGCAATAGGTGCCATATTGAGTGACGAAGGCGGTCTTGTGCATATCCTCTATGGCCAACTTGATTTGGTTATATCCCGCATATCCATCCATGAAGGATAATAACGCGTGATCTGCTGTATTATCCACCAATATGTCGATGTGTAGTAGAGGGAAGTCATCTTTGGGATTCGCTTTGTTTAAGTCTCTGAAATCAACACAAACAAGGATTCTCCCATCCTTTTTGGGTACGGGTACTATGTTGGCTACCCAGTCTGAGTACTCGGAAACTTTGATGAACCCGGCTTTGAATTTCTTATCGACTTCTTCTTTGATCTTAAGAGCCCATTCTGTCCTCATTCGACGAAGTTTCTGTTTTATTGGTTTGAAACCTTGTTTAATCGGGATTCTGTGCTCTGCGATATCCATGTCGATCCCTGGCATGTCTTTATAGGACCAAGCAAAAATGTCTTTGAACTCATGTAGGAGGTCTACAAAACTGGCCCTTTCGGCGGGGCTCAAGGTCGTCCCTATCCTAAGTTCTTGGGGTTCTAGTTCGGTTCCTACATTGATGGGTTCAGTGTTTTCTATTACTGGCCCCCCTTCCCCCTCTTGTAATATATCTTTGGCTATGTAGAGAGGTATTTCGATTGAGTCTGGGCCTGGGTCATCCTCATTATCATCGTAAACAGAATTGCATTTATAATAACACAAAGAGTAAGCAGAATGTGATTTATTTATACTAAAATTTGAAAATAGTTGAAACAAAGAAGTCATCTGTTCAGTAGTCAGTGGCGGTAAAGGGACAGCCGTTGGGACATTTCCGAACTACTGTTACTATTTGATGCTAAGCTAGGAGAAACAAGGGGAGTGGGAGTGACGATAGGAGGAGACTCTCTAGGGACTTCTCTAGACTCCGACTCTGACTCTGGCTCGAATTCATCGTCTTCTGGTTCTCCTTTGAACATCTCTCCTTGTCCAATGGTGAGCTTGAAGAGTCTTCCTTGGTTGTTTGTCCACTTGATCGACTTTCTCCATCCTTTCTGTTGATTCGAACTGGCTTCTGTGATTAATGCGGTAGGGTTGAAGTGATCGTCTTGAAGTATCATGGTAATGATCTCATCCTGCGTGGCTCTAACAAATATATCTTCCCCAAATAGTAGACTAACAGCTTGTTCGTCTAGCAAGGTGCTTGACGAGTCTTGACGGTAGGAACTGTTTCTGGAGGAATTAAGTAGCAATCGTGAAAGATCTCGATTCCAGCTAACTTCCTTTCGAGATAGTGCCAGGGTTCGGGGAACCCGTGAAATATTTCTTGACTCCCCTCCCTAACGAAGTATCCATTTAGGGTAGGGAGGTAGGGTCGCATTTGGATTCCCACGTTCTTGCGGTTTTGAACTTGGGCGAGCATCTCGACAACTTTCTCTTTAGTGGGTTTGTACCCTAATCCGAGTGGTATCCTTTGTGAGTTGCCTTCTTTGTAGGGTGCAAAGGTGTTTCTTTGGATAGGATTCAAAGGCATTCCCGGGAAGTATCCCTGAAATTTGAGCATGTGTTTGACCACTAAATTGGAGTAGGGATTGAATTATAAGGGTGCCAACTCGCTTTCTATGACGTTTATGCTATGGAAGCCCCCAAGTTCATATATTGGATCTGCGAGTACTTGGTTACTTGACCTTTTTTCTATTAACGCCTTGATGGGTGACGAAGTGATCGTCACCACTTTACCATTGAGTGGGATCTTGATCTTCTGGTGGAGGGTGGATGTTACCGCTTTGGAAGCGTGAATCCAAGGCCTTCCCAGAAGTATGTTAAAGGATGCTTCAATTTCCACTATTTGGAAGTTAACCTTTCGTTCGATCGGTCATGTGGCTATGGTAAGGTTAACTAGTCCTACCACTTTTCGTCGTGTACCATCATATGCGCGAACACCTTGGTTGGTAGGGGTCCAATCTGACTCTTTCATGCCCAATTTGTATGCCGTTTTTAAGGGTATGACGTTGACTGTCGAGCCGTCATATGCCAAAGTCATTGGCACATTATTCTTTAAGCAAATGACTGTGATGTATAGAGACAAGTTGTGACTAGTGCCGAAGGGTGGCAAATCTTCATCTGAGAAAGTAATAGGGTTACTTAGCTTAGGTGACTCTTGGAAGACCAAGTTGCCTATGTCATCGGGTGTGGAGTTATGTGCCACATTTAGTTTGGCCAAGGCTTGCAGTAAAGCTTGGCGATGTGGGAACGAGCTTGCAACTAGTTTCCAGACTGAAAGATCAGCCTTTGTCTTCTGTAGTTGCTTTAGCAAATGGTCAGTAGAGGTATCTTCGTTATCATTCGGCGTGACAATGTTGGTATTGGTGATTGGACCATTTGCTCTGGGACCATTTTGATAATCATTTTGATATGGACGCCCTGAACGAGTAAGGTGGTCTACATCTTGGTCCTCACTATTTTGGACTATTTCCTCACTGACTTTAACTAGGTAGTGCTCGGTGAGGTATTCATCTTCATCATCGTCGGCCCATACTCCATTGACAGTAGCAAGTTCTCTCAACCTTATGATCTCGGCCTCCAATTGGATAATTTGGTCGACTAGTTCATCAACCACGGCTGTTACTTCTTGCATTGTACCATTTGGAGAGAGACTTAGTGACGCACGTTCTTTGGGTGTTGCATTTGGATCACATAGGGTTGACACTACACTTTCTAATTCTGAAACTTGCCTATTCACACTCTTTACCCATGCGATAAATTCGGTGATGGTAGGGGAAATGGTAGAGTAGTTCCCTTCATCTTCTATTGCATGGATCTCATATTCGGTTGGAGAAATGAGGTGTGAACAATCTAAGGTAGATTCTTCACTTGTAATCATCAGAATTCCAAGAGGATTCTGAGTAATTTTAGGCTTGCCTCCAGGCGGTATTGGTAGGCGACCGTCTTCAATCATGTATTTTTCTGTGTCATGTCCCTTACCTCTATGATATTTGCAGTATGAATTCTCGTCCCAGGACTTGGATTTCTTTTCTGGTTCAGCTGTAGGACCTATGGGTTGATGCTTACCCTGTTTCATCAATCTCTTTAGAGCATTGGAGTATATATCCCCAATGTTTGTGAACTTTCTTTGTGGGATACTCTTCTTTGATGGTTCGAGAAGGTTAACTTCATCAGTCTTGCTAGTAGAGCCGTAAGAACAACTTGTTGAACCTTGATATCCACGACCTACCGTTTTGGACAAGAGACCTTTACGGATATCATCTTAGATCCTTGTACCTAGTACAATTAAGTCCTTGAAGGTCTTAATGTTTTGGTACCTCAAATGACTTGCTTAAATGGGCTTTAAATTGTCCACGAATTTCTCCCCGAGGGTAGCTTCATCTGGACGTTCGACAAGTTGAGTACTAGTCTTCCTCCACCTACTTAGGAAGTCGGTGAAGCCTTCTTTATCATTTTGGGTAAGAACCTCTAAGGTGCGCATATTGACTTGGATCTCGGCATTCTCCGCATATTGCTTAGCAAACTCGATTGCGGCAACATCCCAGGTGGCAATATTCTTGTGTTCTAGAGAATAGAACCATTGTTTCAGGATGGTGTCAAGAGATGAAGGAAAGATCCTTAAGAACATCTCGGGTTTAATGCCTTTGATAGACATGTAAATTTTGAAAGCATGGATATGGTTCAAAGGGTTTTCATGCCCCTTGAATTTCGGGATATCTGTCATGTTGAAGTTGGTTGGCAACTTGGAACTCACGGCCTCATACTTGCGATTGTTTTCCCTATAGATATCATCCCCTTTGAGATACATCAGTTGTTCCTCCAAGTATTAGAGTCGTCTCTCAGCTGCAGTCTGATCTACGAGAGGGTTGACCTCTTGTGCTTCCACAAAAGGTGGAGGATTTTCATTCACGAAGTCATTCACAACTTCATGGAGTATTTCATTCTCTGTAGGAGGCAACCTGGTTTTTACAGCAACAATTCGGCCCTCGATCGTGTTGAGGCGATCATTCACTAGGTCTTGGCTAGTTTGGAGACGAGCGAGTGCGGCTAGGATTAGATTATTACCATTCGGTGGTTGTCCATTGACACTTCCGTGACTAGTTCCAGGCATCTTAAAAACTAGATACGAGATCGACGACGAATCAAAACACGATCGACCATTCTAGCACACTTACAAAAAAAGGTTCTACTTGTGAAGTGGGAGTGTGCCACTTGTGTCAAGTGAGCTTTGAGGAAATGACAAGGTTTGGAAATGTTGGTCCTAGTCAACTATAGTGTAGTTGTAGGAGTGGACTCGAAGTGAGGTTTGGAAATGAGCTTTGAGGCCCGAATTTTGACTCGACAATTGGACAGAGTTTTGACTGATTTTGCGCTAATATTGGCCTATTTCGAAAATTTTACATTTTGAAAGAAGTTTTGATTTTTACAAAATTCGTCATGGTTTTGTTTAGAAATGGTGATCACATACAATACAGGCATTTATACAGGCATTGTAACAGGATACTGAGTGCATTTAAAATGGTTTTGGTTTAAAGGGTGGGTTGCCATACCGAACAATCAAACCCGAGGTCTGTGAAGAGGCTCGTACCAAACAAGAGTAAGGCCGATTCCTAGTCCATTTCCTTGAGTAGTGAAAGTCCTTGATAAAAACAAGAGTAAGAACCGTGGTATGGTTGACGTCAATAGTTATCCATCCATAAGCCCAAATAAGAATTTGGACCGTCTACACGGGACGATTGGTCGAATGGGTTGGATTGGGCCTTAGGAAGGCCGAATAAACGGTCTAGGAAGACCGAGTTATGAAAACCAACAACTGTCTTGTAGAAACAACTCCCTAACCTTGTTCAAGTTTCACTCTTGGCTACACGTAAGTGTATTATCCCCAGCGGAGTCGCCAAACTGTGGACGCGGGCCCACGGGGGTTGCTCGGGAGTGAAAAGCGAGCAAGCTTTTGCATTTGTGGAAAATTGGAAACCGTTCGAATACCTCGTGTCATGTGAAGACACAAAGTAATGAGATGAACAGCAAGAACTCGTTACCCTTAGCATTCTATGTCTAGAATGACTCTCGTGAATGCCAATGAACACGGATGTTCACAGAGATCTGGAGTAAGAGGCTAGGAGTTGTTCTTCCAAGAGCTTGGGCCTTTTCTCAGTTTCAGTCAAGGGCGGAGTGTTGTGTTCTCTAGTTTCCTTGTTTTCCAGGGTGTCAATACAGGTCTCGACACGGTCTAGGGTGACTTTAAGAGCAGTGAGAAGGCTGGCTAGCTGAGCAGTTGTGACATCTCTGTTGTCATTGTTGTTGTTGGACGAAGCTGAAGACGGGGCCATGGTTCTGAGGCAGAAAAATGGCTCACATTACTACTCAATATGACATGGTTTGAACACTGAACGCAGACAATACAAAAGAGGGAACAAAGATCAGACTCAACGAGACGAGGGTGACCGTGCGCGGTACTTCGCTGACTCGATTTATAATGTGACGGTGTAGACCGGACTTTGACTCGCGTCCAACGTAGTGGCGTGACGTCGTTGGACGAGTCTGGTGGTGAGACGACTCATAAGTAAAGACCCATAAGTACGTTTGCTTCGACTCGATAGACACGAGGCGTAATTAGATTAGTTGACTGAAGTTTTCAAAAATAGAGATTTTCAAAAAGATTCGTTTGTCACTTTATGGACGGCTTCTGAAGATAGGGATCTCCGCAAGTCGGTCAGTTGAAAGGGTTGTCTTAAGTTTGTTTGCAAAAGACGGTTTGAGTTTGAGTCGGCTCGGAAAACAATTTAGTGTTTCCCAAGACGGATTTTGAAATTCAAAATTGTATGTTTTGAAGATCGGGTTTTGAAATGTTTGAAAAATTCCTGGGGACGGTGCATGGTCCTCGGGATCTCAAAACAGTCTCGAGAAAAGGGTGTGTGCTTTTCTCGGGTTAAAATCCGTGTCTTGAGGCGGCGATTATAACGGCGTAAAAAGGTGTTTTGAAATTGTTGTATAAACCGAGTTTGAAAATCGTCATTACGACGGCCTAGAAAGGTGTGTTGAAATGGTCATAGGAAATCGGGTTTGAAAATCGTCATTACGACAGCCTAGAAATGCGTGTTGAAATGATTATAGGAAACTAGGTTTGAAAATCATCATTTTAACGGCCTAGAAAGGCGTGTTGAAATGGTTATAGGGAACCGGGTTTGAAGATCATCATTACGACGGCCTAGAAAGACGTGTTGAAATGGTTATAGGAAACTGGTTTGAAAATCGTCATTACGACGGCCTAGAAAGGCGTGTTGAAATGGTTATAGGAAACCGGGTTTCAAAATCGTCATTACGATGGCCTAGAAAGACGTGTTGAAATGGTTATAGGAAATGGGGTTGAAAATCGTCATTACGACGGCCTAGAAAGGCGTGTTAAAATGGTTATAGGAAACCGGGTATGAAAATCGTCATTATGACGGCCTAGAAAGGCGTGTTGATAAGCAACGGTCGGCAAAAAAACGAGGTTTGAAACGGCCATTATAACGGCGCAAAAAGGTGTTTTTGAAAGTTTGAAAAATGACACGGAAGGACTTATGATCACATAGCACATAAGCACTCCCAGTTTCATTATATTATGCATAATGCTGACACGGGTTTTGGCTTAAAAGGGTGGGTTACACACCAAGCAATCAAACCCCGATTTGCGAGAGGGATACCAATCCAAACAAAATGTGTAAGGAGGGTGCCCTAGCCTCGTGCTCGAAGGTGATGAAAGTCCTTTGACGAAATAGAAATGTGTAACGTCAACGGTATGCTTGACTCAATGAGGATTCGAAACGCGGGGATGAGAAAACTCACGCCGATGAGACAAGCTAATTGGTCGAAAAGGGTTAGGTTATGGGCCCGGACAAGGAACACGACCGTGACCGTAATATCAATTAATGCATTTCAACCAAGACCTCGTTCAAGTCTCACCATCTAGGGATCACTAAGACACAAGTGTCCTAGTTTTCCCCAGCGGAGTCGCCAATCTGTGGACATGGCCCACCTGCACGCCCGACCGATCTGCGGACATACAGCGGTCTTTAGAAAGCCACGCTCGGCGGCGTAAGAATGCTTTCAACCGGATTGTTTTAGATCGGTCGGTTTCGTCTCGGTAAGGGTCTCGAAACGATTAGAGATGTTCGGAGTCGCCACCAAGCATTTGTGGGATGCTTGGAACCCGTCGAATCCACTTTATACCTCGGTCAAACGAAGTACAGAGCAGGGTTTGACATAGGAGCTAAAGATAAGGAATCGTCCCTCTTTAGCATCCTATCTCTAGAATGACTCTCGTACGCCCTGGATAAGGTCGTCCACTATCCAAAGTTTCTGCGTAAGAGGTGAAGGTACGTATTGGGAAGCCCTTTAATCAGACACCCAATCCCGCCCATGTAGCGGCTCTCTCGATCGATCTTGGTTGGTTGAATGTAAAAGTTGATAAAACGGTTTAAATGCATGAATGCGCATCCATTGGTTTAAACTTAACATGTGAGAGCTTTCTATGTCGATTGATTTAATCCAAGTATCAAGTATAAGATGTCAGGTTGGATTTAATGTTGATTTGCATGCAAGACGAAAATTAAACATCCAATTACCAGATTAGGCTTATGGTGCATAATGTGATCCATTTGTCTTAGTAGGGCGTTTTGAAACTACGGTGTTTGAATGAGCAAATTAGTCATCTTATCCTTCCTGTATTCGGGTTAACCGTAGTCGGGATCGTCCTAGATTAGTGCTGGAAAGGGAACAGACCCTGCATCAGGCAGTAAGAAGAGGCGCGAGCCTATTGGCAATGCAAGAGGGTCTCCCCTGGTTTGAAAGTAGAAAAAGGAGTGGCCTGTTTAGGCGCGGATCAGTCAATGATAGAAGACGTGTTCTGACCATTGAAAAACGTTTATAAAACGTGTTGAAAAAAGGGGTATTTGAACCCGTTTTGTTTTGCAAAACGCCGTTTAGGCCGCTTTTGTGTTAATTTGAAGAATGAGACTTAAATAATCGTCATCGTTTTGGCGATATTTGATGTCGGGTTCGATTTTGCAAGCTTGACATGAATAGTTTTGAAAATGATTATGAACTAATTGTTTTAAGTTCATTTGAATATAATTAGTCAATATTCATCATCGTACTCGTGTTAAAATCCGACATGGTATGTGAACCAAGGATGACTTTGTATTGATGACTAATACATTTGTTTTGAAAATGTAAAGAAATGATAAAAGGCTTTAAAATACCTTTTAAAATATAAGTAAGCAAATATTATCACCGAAACACGGAATAAACCGTCATGGTATTAAGAACCATGGGTGAAAAATGTTTTATGGTTAAAAACTTGTAAAAATGATTTGAAAATACTTGAAATGGTAAAAACCGATTACAAATATGAAAATGAAAATAAAGGAGATGAAGAGACCAAACACAGTTTCGACTTAAGGCTGGGCAGGGTCCTTTAGGCGCGAGCCTATCTCCTACATAAGTAGCCTCTACGTCAATCAAAAGCCCGGTTTTGGCTCATTTTTCCCATGTTTTGGACCATATTATGCATGATTTATCATGTTATAGTCATGCAACATATGTAAACATGATAAGAGAATATTTTTACACCCTCATACTTACATGTTAGGCTTATGGTGAGAAATCGACGCAAGTGTATCAACTCGTTTGGTCGGAAAACTTGGTTTAAAACCGTTTTGGTAAGTAAAAAGAGTGTTTTGTTAAGTTTAGTGATGGTGTAGTGGTCGAGATGGTCGGTCAAGCGATTTAATGCACGATGATGGTACCAAACAATGTGTAAGGCTTGTGTTTAAGATCGGTAGGTCGTAAACACGTGTCGGATTGTGACTTAGGAAGTCGAGTCTAGAATTTTAAGGGAGAAAAAAGGGGGCGGACACTCATGTAACCCTCAAATGGTGGCATTTAAGGGGTATTTATAGGAAAATGAGTGGTTGTGTGAGTTTTGAGCGACGTGGCCACCTAGGCTGATCAAAGAGGCGCGAGCCATGTCGCACGTCTTCGAGGTGTCTTGTCACTATCACACAAATGCAATCATGATTTGTTCTATCCTAGGATTTGGATGAACATGTTTGGTACTTGACTATGTAAGATTCTGGGAAATCTTAACATAGAAGCATTTGAATGGTTTGTTTTTTGTGTTTGACTCGGTTTGGGTCGTTGTTGGAGTCGGGATTTAAATTTTGAGTCGGTTTTTGGTCCGGTGTCGATTTTGACTCTAGTTAGTGTCATTACGACCCCGTCGTCATGCATTAAACACTCCAGGTACTTTTGAAAAGTTTTGAAATGTTTTATTTTCGAAATCATTTTAAGTTTTCCGACGTAAAGTTGTACACAAACTGTCGATCAAACGTTGCGATTCTTAAGCATGTTGTAGTCCGATAATCATCGGGTGTTTGTTGGAGTCTCAGCAGATACTGGGTATCTACATGTGTTTGTGGCTGAGCCGTGGCCAGGCAGTGCCTAACCATGACATGGTCGTGGCCTAGGCGAAGCCAAGGTCACAGGTTGGGTCATGTTTGCATAGTAGTGTTGTGTAATGATTTTGGTAGCGATATTTTTGTTAAAATGTTATAATTATAATAGGTGCCAAGTTCGTAGAAGAGCCTTTTTAAGCACACATGATCAATTGCTGCGATGGTCTTCTGATGAGGTAGGATTTCATCCTACTCACTTATGTTAAATATTATATAGCCTGTGAAAAATGCATCTTTATGTAAGTTATGTGATTCCTGATGATAATGTATAACTGTCTCTATTAAGACCGTCATATGCTGAGCTATTATTGCATTTATGAGTTATTATGAATGACATTATTACTCTATGAGTTAAGTTGAGCAGAAATGGATGTGAAATGATGTTAATTGCCTGTGGGGGCAACATGGTTATGAGATATCGATAAGCGGGGCCCAGCTGGGGTTTCGGATCTGAGATGATATTGGTAGGCCAGGCACAACTGCGGTTGTAGACATGAAGAATTAGTACGCCAGGAACGAGGAAGTAGAAGCGTCGTGGTCCTGATGACTTGTGAAATAAAATGACGAGTATGACGGTGTTGTGATACACCCGTGATGTGGCCGTGAGAAGTCACGGATGGGCTGCCCGCCATTTGTTGTCATGTTACGATACAAGCTTATTTTTCAGTACAAGTGAAGTTTATAGTTGTGGCAGTTTCATTTGAGCTATTTATCTTGTATTGTATACATATTTTGCATAAGCTGACCTTGTTGTGTCTTGTGAAAGTTGTCACCTATTTCCGCAGTGGTCTGTGTCGATCCATTCAATGATTTCTGCTTGAATGGGGAGAATATAATAAAACAAGTTTAGATGCTTGAAGTGTTTGCTCATGTTACTATGTGTGTAGCTGGGAGGGGCGCTGAGTCACGAAGATTAGAACATTCTCACCTAGTTTAACACTTTGTCAAAAAGTTTTAGTTATGATAATTGGTTTACACTTTTATGAAGTTTTAGAGTTGTAATATTTAGACAAGTTACAATTTTTATTCAATAAGTACTTGGTTTTTTTGTTTTTTTTTTAATAATCATTGCCTCAGGAAACTGAGATGGTAATAGTTTCACTTAATCGGAAATGTCTCGATAAGGCTTCTACTTAAATGGTGGTGTTACAAAGTAGTATCGGAGCGAACGATCCTAAGGCCTGAACAAATGAATCCAATGAACTTAGGATGAGTCTTAAATAAAATTAACACTGGGTAGAGACTATTAGGAGCTCCCTTTTCTTAACTTAGCTAGGGTGACGTCCTTAATTCGAGTTATGGCCCAATTAGCTTCGAGCCGGACACCGCGAGAAGGTTAAAGAGTGTGGGGTAGATAGCGTGGATGTATATGTCTGTCATATTCGAGCTTTTCGCTCTAGTTGACTTAATGAACACTAAGTTTGCTTATGACTCATCTCGATTTAACTGCAATGCAATTCTGAACGACTAGGAGGAATTTGACTTGAGTGACTACCCACCTCACCTAGCCAAAGAACTTAACAAACGGGAAACTAGGACCCTCATCATTGAGGAGACCAAACCTATAAACATAGGAACTGACAACACACCTCAAGAACTTAGGATAGGGACAACCCTTGACTCCTTGGAAAGACAACAGTTCATTGACCTCCTACACGAATACAAGGACGTATTCGCCTGGTCCTACAGAGACATGCCTGGGATCGATAGGGATATTTCGGAGCACATGATACCCATTAAACCCGGAGCTAAACCCGTAAAGCAAAAGTTTCACCGAATGCGCCCTGAATGGTCCCTGAAAATCAAGGAAGAGGTGAACAAACAGTGCAAGGCCGGGTTCATCAAAGTGTCTGAATACTATGACTGGGTGGCCAACATCGTGCCTATAACTAAGAAAGACGGAAGAATTCGAGTTTGCGTCGACTTCAGGGATCTGAATAAGGCAAGTCCAAAGGATGACTTCCCTTTGCCACATGTTGGCATCCTGGTGGACAATGCCACCGAGCACGCTCTCCTATCATTCATGGACGGGTATGTTGGGTACATCCAGATCAAAATGGTTGAGGAAGACATGCACAAAACTGCATTCACTACACAGTGAGGTACATACTGCGATACGGTCATGCCTTTCGGCCTCATCAACGCTGGAGCAACCTATCAAAGAACCGCTACCCCTCTCCTACATGATATGATGCACAAGGAGGTGGAGGTATATGTCGATGACATGATCGTCAAATCAAAATAACGGGGCGGCCACATTCGTGCCCTTCGGAAATTCTTCGCTCGTCTGAGTAAATACAACATGAGACTGAATCCTCAGAAGTGTGCATTCGGGGTCACATCCGGAAAACTCTTGGGACACGTCATAAGCAAGAGAGGCATCGAGATTGATCAAACCAAAATCAAAGCCCTTCAACAAATGCCTCAGCCTAAGAACAAGAAGGAGATTCGAGGATTTATCGGTCTGGTTCAATACATCAGCCGCTTCATAGCCAAGATCACCATGATTTGTGAACCAATCTTCAAGAAACTTCGCGCCTCCGATCACACCGATTGGGACGACAACTGTCAAAAGGCCTTCGACAGGATAATAGAAATCCTATCCAAACCTCATGTCCTCATGCCACCTCAACAAGGAATTCCCTTATCCCTATACCTGACTATCACCGACATAGCCATGAGAGCAATGCTAGCACAGACAGTCGACGGCGAAGAACGATCCATCTACTACATCAGCAAGAAGTTCATCAAGTATGAGACAAGGTACACCCAACTGGAAAAGACATGCCTTGCCCTAGTATGGTCAACAAAGAAGCTGCGACACTACATGGTCAGCTACACGGTTCACATGTACTCCAAGATGGACCCGGTCAAATACATCTTCGAAAAACCCTTACTAAACGGAAGGCTGTCTAGATGGAAGCTTATGCTATCTGAATTTGATCTCAAGTTCGTGCCCCTCAAGGTTATTAAAGGGAGGGCAGTCGCCAATTTCCTAGCAGAAAATCCCTTCAACGAGGATCCAATGACCGACACATGGTCACTTCCTGACGAAGACATCCTTTGTGCCGACGCTGACGCATGGGATCTATACTTCGACGGTGCATCTAATCTGAGAGACTTCGGGGTAGGAATCCTTCTAATATCACTAGAGGGATAACATGTTCAGATCTCGGTCAAACTGGACTTCATCGTCACCAACAATGCCGCCGAATATGAAGCATGCCTCATCGGCCTACAAGCAGCCATAACACTTGGCATCAAGAGAATGAGTGTCCACGAAGATTCATAACTCATCATCAATCAGGTGTGCGGATCATGGAAAATCCAAAGCAACAGCTTAGCACCCTACCAAGCAAAGATCAGTCAAGAGGCCAAATTCTTCGACCAAGTCGACTACCTCCACTTGCCACGAGAGGAAAATCAATTTGTGGATGCCCTGACAAAACTCGTCGCACTCGTCAACATACCTGACGACATGACATCGATGCCCCTATGTGTCGAGAGGAGGAGCAAGCCAACTCACATCTGTGCCATCAACAACGACGAGGAAAACCATGCCGAACCTTGGTACCAAGCCATCCTCAACTACAAAACCAAAAACGAATTTCCTCCCAACTTTGATACAAGAGGACAAAGAGCCATCCGTTTACTAGCGTCACAATATGTGATAAACCCAGAATAACTATACAAAAAAACACCCCAAGAGATTCTCCACCTTTGCATTGACCATCACAAAGCCAAAAAGGTCATGGGAGAGGTCCACGACGGAGAATGTGGCCCTCACATGAGCGCAATGATACTAACTCAAAAAATCATGCGGTTAGGCTACTACTGGACCACCGTGGAAACCGATTGCCGTAACTACGTCAAACATTGCCACAATTGCAAAATCTTCGCCAACATACAACACATACCACCGTCCCTTTTATACACCATGACATCACCCCGGCCATTCTTGACCTGGGGCATCGACATCATCGGGAAAGTCAACACGATAGGCACTAAAGGGCATTGCTTCGTCCTCGTCACCATCGACTATTTCACCAAATGGGTGGAAACACAGTCCTATGCAGTCTTGACCGCCAAACAAGTGGCCAAGTTCATCCAGGACAACATCATATGCAGATATGGGTTACCCCATGAAATCATTAGCGATCAAGGCTCTCACTTCCGGGCGGAAACACAATCCTTGCTGGACAAATACAAGATCAAACGACATCGATCATCCCCCTACCGTCCCCAAACCAACGGAGCGGTGGAGCCAGCAAACAAAACTCTTGTCACCATTATCAAGAAGATGCAAGATAATTACCGCGATTGTCCGAGCAAACTCCCATTCGGATTCTGGGATGCCGAAACTCCATTCGAACACCGACAGGAGCCACACCCTTTTACCTAGCATACGGTATGGAGGCGGTTCAGCCGGTCAAGTTAGAGGTCCCATCTCTATGCATCCTACTGGAGAGTCAAGTTCTTGAGGCGGAATAGACCCGTCGAAGGTTTGGACAACTCACGCTTCTAGACGAGCAGCGACTCAACGCCTTGTACAACGTCCAGCTAGACCAACGACCTATACAACGGGCCTTCAACAAAAAAGGTTAAACCCAGGAACATCAAAATAGGGGACTTGGTCCTCAAGTCGGTTCGAGCACCGCTACCTGTCGATCCGAGGGTGAAATTCAAACCCAATTGGCCTGGGCCATATCTGGTCAAGAAAATTATTTCGAGAGGCGTAGTGAGACTGAGTGACCTAGACGGGGAGGATTCTACAAACCCGACCAACCTAGACCAACTCAAGAAATACTACCCTTGAACAGTAGCAACCAACAACCTCACCATAGTTTTACAACTAGCGACCACCTTAACCCTTTCAAGTCAAGTTCCTCAACGCGTTCTCATTTTAAATTGCATGTTTTATCGAGTCTAAGTTGCGGCACCTTGCCCGTTTCGAATGCCCTTTGATCTGTCAAAGGTAACATCCATTTGCACTCAAACAAAAACACCTGAACTACGAGCATGGTTTGATTTCACCTTTTCATGTGGATACGTAGGCAGTCCTTTCTTATACAAGTGGGATACAACCACAAAACCCAATCAAAATTTACAAAACTTTTCGAACTACGATCATGGTTTGATTTCAGCTCTAAAGGTGGATACGTAGGCTGTCCTTTCTTACACAAGAAGGATACAACCATCCCCACAATAAAAAGAAACCATCCCCATAATCAAAAAAACCATCCCCATAATCAAAAAACATATCCCACATACAAAAAAAACATCACCCACATCAACTTCAAAAAAAAGGGGGAAAAACATTCCCTTTCCCACAAAAATACAAAAAAAAAAAAGCCTTTCTCCCTTCCCACAAAAATCCTACTTTCCAAGTGCAATGTTTAGGATAATTCAAGCCAAATTTCCTTTACAAAATGGATGGAAAAAACAAGCGTTCATGACTCTTTTAAGCCAAGCAATCCTCTTATTTAATTAATAATGAGAAGAATTACAAATTTAACAACAAATAAAGCTCGGCAAGTCTCAACTTCCAAATATAAGGTGTCGACTAAGACGCCTCACATAGTAAAACTAGCACAAGACATAGCTAGTACAACATAATAAAAAACCACAACACTAATACAACATAATAATAAAATGGGTAATGGAGATCTTCATTCTACCATTCTATCCTTGTCTTTTCCCTCAGGGTACATCTTCCCCTTGTTCTTCTTGTCGTCCCGCCTAGCATGAACTGCCTCATCAAAACGGATTCTCAACGGATATACAACGGCGACGGCCTCCGGTCTCTTGCATGACCCCATACTCGGCCTAAGACAAGCCCATACATGGCCCACTACATCTTTGGGACCCGAGCTTCTTCTCTTTGGTGGCCTCATCACATCCGGGCTAGCTCCATCAACAAATTCGTCAAACAAGGCACGGTTGGCCTTGCCAACCTCTCTATACTTCAAATCAACAACCTCGTCCTTACGAGATTTGGACCTCTCCTCCAAGGTTTGAGCTCTTGACCACTTGACATAAGCAGGAGTCACCCATGTCGTGGCAACGGGGTTTTGTACCTCCCAAAGCGGCCGAGTGGCCCACCATCTTTCAAAGACCTCCACGAGTTCGGAGTTTCAAAAAACACTCTCTTGGACGAGAGTATCTTGAGCGGGCACCTTTTGTTGACGCCCCATTTGCCTCATGAGCCTTTCCGGATAAATGAAGGAAGTAACCTTCAAACCCACCACCATCAAAGAGAAAGAACTAGCAACCGGAGCGAGCAACCCTGTGAACGACCTCAAGTGCCACCATTTCACCACCCAAGGGATGTGAGGACCACCCTCCTCCACCAATCTCGCGGCCCAATAGGCCTCGGTGGATGCAAAACTATCCGAGTATAACTTCTTTCTCATAGTAAGGTGACGAAAAGAATAAGAAGAAGAATCGGCCGGAGGCTCTACATACCTTAGCCTCTCCAATAGCCACACTTGGGGGATCCTTGGAGATCCAAACGAGGGAGCTTCTCCACAATAGCCCTTCTTGTCCAAAGCTTGGATGATATCGCCAAGCACCAACCAAGATGGATCCCTACCATGCTCCATATGCTCAACCACATGCACAAGGTTCATACTACCATAGCATTTTGACCCCTCCTTCTTCAAGGCATCGATAAAGAGGTATGCATGCACTAGGCAAAAGCCAAGAGCCCTTCTCCTAGACACCTCCGAAACATTAACATCTAACCGGTTTGAAAAAATGTTGATAAGAGCCAACATATCCACACCATGAGGAGCAAGGAGAAACTTTACTTGGCTTGTTGACATGCCCAACATTGAACGAGACTTCTCTTTATTACACAACCGAGTCGGGGGAAGCATCGGAACACAACCCGGCCACCCACTAATGGCACCTAATTCTTCGGCAAGAGGACAAATTTCACCTTTCGGGAAAACGAAAACGTGATGTTTCGAATCCCAAAACCGAGAGCATGCTTCAAGAAACAAGGATTTCACCTTGACATGACGAAGCACCAACAATTGACCAACTCCCATAACAACGAGTTGATACTTTTCGGGAGGTGACAAATCCCGACACCAATGCCGCAACCTATTTTCGAAGGCATCCATGAATAATTTTTGTGGAAGAAGAAGAAAGATTTTTGTGGCGATGTTTTTCGTGTTTCAGATGATGAAACAATGAAGCACAAATGTCCCTATTTATAACAAAACAATCAGCGCTTTTTTTTTCCGAAAAAAGGGGAAGGCGACTTCTATCGCCCTTGGCCTCGCGCCTCTTTGGGTTGTCCCTCAGGATCCGCACCTTGAATTGTCCCTTTCAAGTTGTGTTTCTTCCTAACCCTTCAAACCTCCCGCCACAGGACTCGGGCCTCTTCGGGCCTATCCAGGATGTTTTGTGTTTTCTCACACTCACATTTATTTAATTTCGCGTTTTACGAAATTCGACACGGTTTCCATGACGCAACTTTAAACGTACAAATTTTTTTCTTCCCTTTTTAAGGGGGAAGGGCTAGTCGCCCCGATCTACGACGGATCGTTTCTATGTCAGTCAAAATTCTGAATTTTTTTCGCTTTTTTGCATTTTCCACAAAAATCGAAAATTGATAAAACGACGTCAGTTTTCTTCAAAATTTCAAGCTCTCGCAAATTCGAGTCTTGATCTCACAAAAATCAAATCAAATACACCCGCAAAAATCTACTTTAAAATTCACCCACGACGGTTTGATTTTTAATTTTTTCGAGTTACGAATCAATTCCAGCAAATTTCGATGCAATTTAATTCAAAACACGAGTTAATTGCTCAAATTTCAAATAAATTTCTTTTTGAGAAATCCAAACGTGAAGACTTATCGCGGAATTTTCAAAATATCATTTTAAATTTCAATTTTAACTTCGAGTCATCGTGGTTAATTTTGTTTCCATCAAATGCTTTTACCTGTTTACATTTATAATGTACGTGCTACCTGTTGCCTGTTTTCTACACTAACGATGCAGGAACTAGTGCGAAGCAAAGGGGAACTGATAGCCGACAGCGCTCTCCGAAACACAACACAAAAAAGTCAAAATCACAAATAAACCACAATCCAAAAACACATATTTACAAACCGCCTCACGCAAAATGTAAAAATTTGCCTTTTGATTATTTTAATTTATTTCACAAATAAATCGTATAAAACATAATTTTAAACTTTTAATTCAAAATTAAACATAAAATCATGCAATAAATCAAAATTAAAATTTTGAATATTCTAAACAAGGTTCTAGAACCTGGAAAAGACAAAATTTTATGTCCAAAAATAGAATTTACAATTATGACTATTTAAAGTTTCTATTTATCAATTTTACAATATAAAAATCAATAATCATCCAAATCAAACGAAATTTGACATACAACTTTAGATATGATATTCATATCATATATACAACATTGGGAAAAATTACCATGCCTTCAAATTTATTTTAGCTATTTTTGCTAAAATAGTCACTATTTATGTGATTTTTACATCTAAAAATCATAAATCATGCAAAATAAAACCATTTTATTTCAAAATTTACATACAATGTGTAAATATTTCATGTGACAACATACTAAAATTTCATGGGCAGAGACGATGTCTAACTAATTTTAGTGATTTAAGTGACATTTTATTCAATAAAATGTAATAAAAATACTAAAATAATATTAAAGAGCAATACTAAAGCTGACAGGTTATGGGTTCTATGGATTGATCATGTATATCTAAAAGGAGCTGACTGGCATAGTTATCAACCTCCTCCTGATTCCAATTGGAACTGGAGGAATATCTGTAAAATTAAGGATCTTTTGAATTCTGGTTTTGTGGGTGGTCACTGGCAGGCTGATGCTAGGGGCTACTCTATTCAGTCTGGTTACTACTGGTTGCAGGGTCCACACCCCATAGTCCAGTGGTATAATATTGTTTGGGCTCATTGGAATATACCTAAGCATTCTTTAGTTGGATGGATGGTAAAGCATAAGGGTATGCAGCTGAGAGATAAGCTGTTTCAATTGCAGATTTGTGACAGTAATAGTTGTGTGAACTGTGAGCAAGCTACTGAGATACATGAGCATTTGTTTGGCAGCTGTGTGTATAGCTCACAGATTATTGATGGTGTTGAGCAATGGTTATGCAGGAGGATATCTGGTTCAAATCTGAACTGTACAAAGTTGCAGAAGCTTGTAGCTAGGATGGCTCTACTGGCTACTTGGTATTGTATCTGGAAATACAGGAATGAATGCAGGCTCTCTTTAACACTAGCTACACCAAGAAGGGTGATTAAAGAGATCCAATCTATAGTCAAGGCACGAATCCTTCAGAAAATTCAGACTGTTATGCCTCAAAGGGATAAGGAGTGGCTCCTTAGTTTGGATATTCATGTTTAGTATTCAGCTTTTGTAGCTATGCTTTGTATTGAATCATCTTGTAATATTGTTTTATTTTAATGAAAAGCTCACATTCTACCAAAAAAAAAAAATATTAAAGAGCAATAAAACACCATAAATCATCAAAAATGACCTAAAATCAATTGAGGACCAGAATGTTTAACATGCAAAAATTTCGTGGCCTTTATCATCCTAAATCAAAAATTTCTAGTTTTATATGTTAACATTTTAGCTCGGAAAAACAAAACCGATTATGCATGCAACAACTCTTTCTCTGATACCAATTGTTAGATTCATCAATCTCTTATTAGTGACAGCTAATAACTTAAGTAATTTAGTTTAGTCATAAAACTAATTTAGATCTTATGCATGCAAAACAAATGAATAAAAGAGAGGAAATCTATTATTCTTACAATGGAGGCCGAATAGGATATACTAATTGGACTCCTTCCATTTAGTCATCTTAAGTAAAAATCCAAATGCCCCAAGTGAAAAACCTTAGATCCAATAGTAGGATCTACTCCTTAAGGGATTGAACCAAGGTAATTCCTCTTAAAACATAAACTAATTTGGTTACTAGAAATTAGTAAATGTTCCATAAAATAATACTAATATTATTGTTTACTATTACTAGTAAAGATGAGATAATATTAGAGAATTTTGTGAGTTAATATTCTAACGTGTTCAACAACAAGGCTAGATGATAATAATTATCAATATAATTATTTGAATGAATAATGTGAATTAAAGAGAGAAAAACTTCTCTTATTGTTGCATGGGGTGGTCGGGTACATCCAAGGGAAGGGTGCCCAATACTTTTGCAAGTTATTCTTCTCAAGATTTTTAGGCTTGCATGCTTACATTACTAGGTCATAATTGTGTTTTGTTAATTAAATAAACAAGACACAACCAACCTCCCACAACCCTTAATTACACGGCACCCTTTAGATAAAATGGGTCCATTTTAAGTTTGTCAATATGTTAAATTGTGTAGTGTGACATATTGGACATGTTACTAGACATATTTAATAATGCATTTTTAACTTATTAAAAATTATTATTTAAACAAAATAAATCACATACAAAAGTTAACTAGTAATTCACAATTACAATTACTTAAAATGGGTCATTGAATTATAAATCACAACAACTTGTATTTATAATAAACCATTCATTCTTATTTTAATTGTTTCATAAACAATAAATAAACCTAAGTAATAAAACAATTTAATTACTCAGTTCGAATCTTATTTAATCAAATTACAATAAGATACGTATTCTCACTCACAAAATTATTTGCTCAATTTTAAGGAATTAATTAACTTGTATCAACATACAATTAATTAATTAATCAATTAAGAGTGTTACCGTAGAGGTATGACCTTAAGGGATCAACTGATCACCACTGTCATACGACAGTAATGTCAAGCTCTAGTCAGCCAACCATTACCGATTAATGTGGATCAGTTGACAACAAAATATTACTTTCCCTCATATATTCATATCATGAGATTTAAACATGTGATCGCATTATTGTCGAGGACACATACTCCAACAGAACCCCGAGCCGAGGGCGTACCCCGTCGTGAGGGACTGGGTGGTGTGCCGTAGGAAGAGCCAGCGCTTTTCTAAAGACGTTTATCGTAAGGGCGTGAATGCCCAGAAGTTGGAGAACGTGAGTGCCTTTGATTCTTGTTTGATTATTTCTTTTCATTTTTATTTAGAAGTGATCAAAACAATGACCTCCTTTCCCGCTTAGAGCCGATCATAGGAATGACCCCTTGTTTGCTTATTTTAGTGGGTGCCCAGACCTTGGGAGGAATACCCTGACGCTCCTGCTTTCGTGGCCGAGGTCCTTCGTCCCAGGAGCTCAAGTCGGCTGTTGCTGAGGACGTCCATGGGACCTGTGTGGTACCTGGGCGAGTGCTTGACTCGGCAGTGCTCTCGTGACACCTTCACGATTCTCATCGATCCTCCACGGACGATGTTTAGGGAGCCTTCTGACGAGGAGTACTCCAAATTCGTTCACCTGGCAAGGAGTACTACGAGTTCGTTCACCGTAGCTTGGCGTTCTGGCCGATCGTGGTAAGTATTTTTACTTTTTCCTTGTTTTTTGCATTGACTTGACAAATGACAAATGATCGTCAAATAAATAGCTTATTTGACCCTCATAGGAGATCAAGGTGGCGGGCGTCGATCCCTCAGCTTACCCGGAGACACTCGAGTATACTGACGCGGCGGGGTTGACAACGATCTCGAAGATCCATGATTTCGGCGAGGAGGTGATGGACGCTGGCTTGGAGGAGTGGCATCACCTAGTGAGGAGGGTAAGCCCCCGGCTTTGGCTATCTTTATTGTCTTATTGCATAAGAATGCGTCTGTTCTTTTTTTAACCTTTTTGTTATTCTAATGCAGGTGACACCGTCTTAGCACGTGGCGCGGTGGAGGATGGCCAACTGGCTGTGGGCCACGGCCATCGAGGCACTCGTAAGTGGCCGAGGACGACAGGTATGTACCTCTCATTCCCTTTCTTATTTTATTTGAAATTTCATTGCAGTTTCTTGCATTTTATTGAAATGATTGAGATGAGCCATTTCTTTATTTGTATGTAGAGAGAGCGTGACCTGGCGCGCGAGCTGGCGCAGTGCCGAGAGGAGATATCTCGTCTGTTGAGGGAGTTGGAGGTCAGGGACGCCGAGATCACTGTCCTCAAGGCGACCGTAGATGAGTTGAGTGGCCACCAGGACTAGCTTCCCTTCCAGTTTTTGTTGTTGTCTTGTATACATTTTGTACATTTTGGACTTCATTTTGGACTTTTCGGACCTGTTTTGGGCGAGAGCCCCCAGTTTGATGTATATATCGTATTTTGGTTATGTATATAGTGGCATGAGTGCCTTTACTGCTGGGTGTTTGTTGTTCCTGCAGGTTAACTTAAAAAAACAGGTTTGGTAGGTGACG
This sequence comes from Silene latifolia, assembly GCF_048544455.1. Classification (NCBI taxonomy): domain Eukaryota; kingdom Viridiplantae; phylum Streptophyta; class Magnoliopsida; order Caryophyllales; family Caryophyllaceae; genus Silene; species Silene latifolia. The sequence goes on from NC_133531.1 coordinate 120,001,236, forward strand.
AATTATGCCGTCATGCTGCCGAATTTTACATATAATTCACGCGTAAAACATATACTCCCTCTATTCAACAATTATCACCCCATTTCTCCAATTTATGTGAGGGGTATTATATTGAAGTGCGGTGATAAAAGTTGAATGGAGGGAATAGCATATAGGTGGCCTAAATTAACGCAAAATGAAAAAAAGTAAAAAAAAGTGCCCGAAAATGAGCAAAAATGACAAAAATGTCCAAAAAAATGCGCAAAAAAGCCCAAAAATGAACAAAATGACTGGACGGTAGGGAGGGCTACTCCCTAAAAAAAACTTAAAATGAAATATCTAAGTGTGAAAAGTGTTAAAAGGAGAACTGAGATGATTCCCCTACAAAAAGAAATAAAAATTGAGTAAGTGTGCTCGTTTGGCGGAAATGTCGAGTTCGTCTCGAAAAGCTAATCCGAAAAGAATTGGGAAACATAAAACTTGGTAATTTGACGGAATTACCAAAATAATATCCTATAAAAAGAGGAAATTATAGCAAAAAACAAATTAGGAAAGATCCAAAGCTGAAAAACATGGAAAATAGCCTGGGGAAGAGGCGCAGCAAGTGCTGCGACTCTTCGAAGAGGCGCAGCAGATGCTGCTTCATTTCCCAAGTTTGGCAGACCTCAACAGAATTTAGGAAACATCGAATAGTATAAATAGAGACTTCGGGGAAGCTTTTATTCACACAATTCCTTCTTCTTTCTTCCGTCTATCACATAAAATCTCTCATATCTTCTCAAAAAAATTTCAAAATTACGGATGCTTTTGAAAATCGTCTCAAGGAGTGGACAAATGAGTTCACAAATGTTAAGAAATATGACATGGGTGCTTTTAATTTGGGATCGATCTTGAGTCTCAAATTAGTGAAAATTGTGAAACCTTTCTTGGATGCTTGTCTTGAGTATTAGGACCCAAATTTTCATGTATTCGCCTTTCCTAGAGGCAATATTTGTCCTTTCCCTGAACAAATAGCTGCCGTTGGAGGATGGGACCCAGAAAATGTACCAGCTATACCCCCTAGCTCTCAACGACATAAAAGTAAACTTAGAGACTTGCTTGGTTGACCAAGGCTGAGGCGGACCGTCTTGTGACCTCGAAAGGAGTCCGTATGTTTGACTTTATTGACCAATTTATAAATAGGGAGGACCCTACTATTTCTTATGTTACAAGACGCGGGGCCTTCGGGTTTTGGTCTACTGCATTGTCATGTCCTTCAAAGGAATGTTGACAAGGAGATGAGAGGAGATCCTCGTTTTCTGAGCCTAGTGGAACAAATGGAGCTGCGCAACAGCCCAGCATGCCTAGTGTTAGAAGAGACCATTCTTGGTTTGGATAACAGAAAGACCAACCGCGAGCTTCCTTATTTGGGAAGTCCCATCATCCTGCAGGTAAGAACCTACTACTTTTTTTTTCAACCATTTTTTTTTTTCGTTTTTTTTTTTCGTTTTTTTTTTGGTTGATTAAAAAGCTACTAATTCTCTCTTTTCGTTTAAAGGTTTGGTTGATGGAACGATCGCGGTTGATCGAGCCCCCAGTTAATGTGCCCGGATATCATGCTCGATCAATTGCAATGAGACCTAAGCTCTACATCGTGGACTTCACTCGGGAATGCAACTACTGGGAAAATAAGTTGAAAAGCGAAGGAGGTCCCTTGATCCGGTGGATTGTGCCCTTGTGGCATCTCATGTCAGTCACTGGAATCTCATCTTTGGATTTGACACGGTCGATCGTGTGCCGCAGCTTCGCTTGGAATTTATGGTGTGCATTTTTCCGGAGAGATTGATGAGGCAAGTGGGCCTTAAGCAGAATATTCCGAAGCTTGATACCGTTCCTCAAACTGCCTTGGCACATACTTCAGAGACTTGTCGGGTGGGTAATTTGGTGGGCCCAGAGGAACATGTGGTTCATACCAGTTCCTATCGGCTCCTTATGGGTATCTGATTCATACTCTCAATGGAGAAAGGTTGGTACTCCTGAAGAGCGCGAGAAGTTGAGGAAACACGAGCCTGTGGATTACAAGGTTCGCGAAGTAGAAAAGGAGAACCAGAAGTACTTGACCAAGGAGGAAGAAAAGGTTGGATTCCGAGTCATTCATCCGTCGAAGAAACCGAAGACCGCTTCTGCCATAGAGATGGTGATGGATCGAAATGGTAGAGCTAGACCGCGAGAGAGAACGTTGGTGATTAGGTCAGAGATAGTACAAGAGCGCCCGGCTCGTGGTCGAGACAAGAAACATGACCAAGGTGACAAAGGCAAAGGGAAAATGGAAGAATAGCCTTAGCCATTTATTGTAGTATTATTTATTATTAGTTTATAATAAACGCGGGGTTTTTAGAATCCTAGCCTAGCATTTATTTTCAGCATTTTTATTTTTATATGTATTTGGCGTATCATTATTATTTATGGAACAATGAATAAAGGATTAATTAGTTGAGAAACTGTTATGATTTTCCTTTATTATTCTTGTCGATTTCAAATGCAAATGTCCTTCTATTTACATTTTAAAATAATGGATTGTATCATGTGAAGAATTGGCTACGTATTCATTAGAAAAAATGAAATCAAACCCTGCGCGTATTCGAATAAATGTAAAAGAATATTTGTTCGAAGCAAGAGCTTGTAATGAACTTTAAAAAATAAGCATGTGCTTTACTTACTCCCGAGAGAAGTTCAATTCCATTTATTTCATGATATGAGAATGTCGAAATGTCAAAATGGAAGAGCATAGAGACACAAGTTTTGGTTGGCCAGGGGCCGATTTTATTTCGTGTCGCATGAGCGGCACGTAGGTTACGCGAGGCGCGTTTCTGTCCTATGCTAAGGATAATACCGTTTCAGTTGGTCTAGGTTGGTAGGATTATAAAATTCATTCTTATATAAGTCTGTAATCCTAACCACACCCCTGGGAGTATGGATTTGACCAAGAAAGGTCCGGCCCAGTTAGGTTTAAACTTTCCTCGTGGATCGATAGGTAGGAGAGCTCTGGCTGATTTGAGTACCAAATCTCCTTCTTTAATGTTCCTGGGTTTAACCCATTTATTAAAGGCTCGTTTGATACGTGCCTGATATGTTTACACATTATGTAGTGCCCGTAACCTTCGTTCATCCAAGAGGATGAGTTCTTCATACCGATCCCTAGTCCATTCAGCTTCTGGGATTTGACTTTCGAGCAAAATGCGTAGGGACGAGATTTTTAATTCAACTGGTTACACAGCTTCCATTCCATAGGTTAAAAAGAAAGGAGTAGCCCCAGTATGTGTCCTAACTGATATTCGATAACCCCATGGCGCAAAAGGTATTTTGCTAGGTCAATCTTGATAATTGTCGATCATTTTCTTGAGGATCATGACGAAATTTTTGTTAGCTGCCCCCACCGCGCCGTTAGTTTGAGTTCTGTAAGGCGAGGAATGGGGGTGCTTGATTTTGTATTTGGCTAGCAATTGTGCAGCTTCGGCCAGGAAATGTGATCCATTGTCACTGATGATCTCATATGGGCAACCATATCGACAGATGATATTGGTTTGTATGAACTTTGCCACATGTTTAGCTGTAAGAGCAGTGTAGGATGCCGCTTCGACCCATTTAGTAAAATAGTCGATAGCTACCAAAATGAAACAATGACCTCTTGTTCCAGCTGGAGTGATATTCCCGATGATGTTGATTCCCCAAGCAGAAAATGGCCAAGGAGATGTCATGGTGTAAAGCATTGAGGGAGGAACATGTTGCACATTCCCGAAGTTCTGGCATTTATGGAAGTGTCTGACGTATTTAATACAATCTGACTCTATTGTTGTCCAGTTATATCCCAGACGTGTGATTTTATTTACCATCATGGGTTCACTCATATGAGGATCGCACTCTCCATCGTGAACTTCTTCCATCACTGTTTGTGCCTGTGATTGATCAAGGCAACGCAAGACGACACCAAGAGGTGTTCTTTTGTACAATTCTCCCTACATAAGGAGGTATTGAGAGGCTAGTAGGCGTATGGCGCATTGTCCTCTCTTATCCATATCTGATGGGTATGTACCGTTAAATTTGAAGTTTATAATGGCTTGAAACCAAGGTTCCCCTAGACTTTCTTCTTCATCTATAAGGTGGTTTACGTAGGCCGATTTTGACCGTTGTTCGATGCGTAAAGGCATTTCAACCATGTCGTCTTGCATATTAATCAAAGATGCGAGTTCTGCAAGAGCATCTGCAAATTGATTCTCTTCACGAGGCAGGTGTAGATAAGTGACCTGATCGAAGAATTGGGCAACTTGATCTATCCTAGCCTGATAGGGTGCTAGACTTTCACTTCGAATTTTCCAAGATCCCGTAATTTGGTTAATGATCAAGGATGAGTCTCCGTGAACTCGAAGATTCTTAATGCCTAGACTTACTGCTACTTGTAGACCAATGAATCAAGCTTCATACTCTGCTGCGTTATTTGTCACTTCGAAGTCGAGTTTGACAGAAAGTTGTGTATGCTCGCCTTCAGGAGAAATGAGCAACACTGCTACTCCAAATCCTCTTAAATTCGATACTCCATCAAAATAAAGGTCCCAAGAGTCTACATTGGTCTGTAGGATATCCTCGTCTGGAAATAACCACATGTCTATTGCTTGAGTATCATCGATAGGATTGTCTGCGAAGAATTCGGCAACGGCGCGTCCCTTTATGACCTTCAAAGGCACGTATTTAAGATCGAACTCCGAGAGCATTAATGTCCATCTTGCCAAATGTTCGTTGAGAACGGGTTTCTCGAAGAGGTATTTGACAGGATCCATTTTAGAATACACTTTGACAGAGTAGTTAAGCGTGTAGTGGCGTAGCTTCTTTGTTGCCCACACAAGAGCGAGGCATGTCTTTTCAAGAGGCGTGTATTTACACTCGTATTCTAAGAACTTCTTACTAAGGTAGAAGATAGATCTTTCTTCTTTCCCAACAGTCTGTGTGAGCATAGCCCCCATGGCTGTTTCGGTGACTGTGAGATATAAACTAAGAGGTTGATCTCGTTGGGGAGGCATTAGCACTGGTGACTTAGCCAGTATCTTCTTAATTCTGTCAAACGCCTTTTGCCAGTGATCGTCCCATATGGTATGATCTGTTTTCTTGAGCTTCTTGAAAATAGGTTCGCAGATCATAGTAAGCTTTGATATGAATCGGCTTATATACTGCACTTTGCCTAGAAATCCTCTAACCTCCTTCTCTGTTTGGGGTTATGGCATTTCGATTAAGGCTTTAATCATGGATGGATCAATTTATATTCCCCTCTGGCTGATGACATATCCCATAAGTCTGCCTGACGTTACTACAAATGCACATTTCTCAGGATTGAGCCTCATGTTGTACTTCCGCAATCTGAGGAAGAATTTGCGAAGATTATAAATATGCCCCTTTATATCTTTGGATTTGACAATCATGTCATCAACATACACTTCTACTTCTTTGTGCATCATGTCATGTAGTAAAGTGGTCGCAGTGCGTTGATATGTAGCTCCAGCATTGATTAGCCGGAATACCATGACACTATAACAATATGTACCCCACTGAATGACAAAGGTTGTCTTATGCATGTCTTATATGTCCATCTTGATCTGATTATACCCTGCATATCGATGTATGGTAGAGGGAAGTCGTCCTTAGGACTTGCTTTGTTCAAATCTCTTAAATCAATTTATTAACATATTAATTAGAGAGAGAATGTCTTTAGAGAGAGACTGCGATTTAGGGTTCTTCTGAGTTTGTTACTGCAATGGCTCGACAAAAACGGAATAATCCTAAATCTAATATAATAATTAGATTAATATCACATAATAACTCAACTCAAACCAAAACAAATTAGTAATACGCTACATAATAAAGCTAGTGGATCGAGATTTCAATCTTTGGATCATGAGGATGATGTTCTTCTTGCTGATATTCAGTGCGAGGAACACGATCATGCTTCTGAGGATGTAATCCATCCATTTTCCCTCAATAATAGAATGAGTTCGATTGTGGAGGAGGAATCCGATGACGTTAGTGACTTGACGGAGGTTTCTCACAATTCCCATGGGTCTGAATCGTCTAGGGTAAGTCCTCTTCAACTAACTAGTGCTGATGTTGAGAATAAACTTGCTTATTGGTCTACTGCGGTGTATTGTTACGTGTTGGGATCGAATCCGCCGTTCAAAGTAGTGGAGGGTTTTGTTAAACGGGTATGGGGATATACTGAGTATGAGAAAATTTCTTTTCATTCTAATGGTATTTTCCTTGTTCGTTTCAAAACTGAAGCCATGAAGTTGCGTGTGTTACAATCGGGTCCTGTGTTTTTTGATAACAAACCTGTGGTAGTTAAGGAATGGACACCTACCTCGAAATTGGTCAGGGAAACTGTGGATATGGTGCCGATCTGGATCAGATTCTATGGTTTGCCACTGAAAGTTTGGGGAAATGCGTTAATGAAAATTGCTAGCCTGGTAGGGAAGCCAGTGAGAGTTGATAGTAATACCCACCTCAAAACGTTCATTGGACATGCTAGAATGATGATTGAGGTCAAGATGGGGGGGAGGGGGGGGGGGGTATTTCCTGATGTCATAGAATTTGCTGATGAGATGGATGTTGTGCACAGGCAGATAGTCCATTATGAATGGAAACCTGTACTCTGTGCTGGTTGTAATGGGATTGGGCATATACAGAGGGACTTTAAGAAGAAGTAGGAGCCTACACAACAGAAAGTGACGCAAGTCTGGGTTCGTAAGAGGCAGCCTCAACAACCTCCTGTTGAGCCAGTACCTCATATGGTTCCTGTGGTTCCTGAGCCTAACTTTTTTGTGGTCCAGTCTCAACCTATTGGTGGGGGTTATACAAGGGGTATGGTCACTCCCATACCATGCTCTTTTACTCCACTCTCTCCTACTAGAATTCTCACAAGATTGTCTAGGCAGGGGACTCAACTTGGAGCTGGTAAGAGCGCATTTATGGAGATCCTTGAGCATTCTATACACTATAGGAGGGTGCTTGAGGAGGACATGACTGGGGACCATCCTATGCTGGAAAATGGGTAGCATTGGATTCTGGAATGTTCGTGGTATGAATAGTGAGAATAAGCAAAAGGACATTAGGTGGTTTTTGCATAATAATAATAATATAGGCATTTTTGGTTTATTAGAAACAAGAGTTAGATTACATGCTATCAATAAAGTTCACCAGGGCATTGGAAGTGAGTGGACTATGGTTAATAATATTGGAAGTCATGATGGAGGCAGAATGTGGATTATCTGGGATGCTGTTAATTATAAAGTGGAGGTCCTAAGTTCTGAGGCTCAAGTGATTAATACTAGAGTCACTTTTATTCCTAATGGAGATATATGGTGGATATCAGTAGTATATGGTTTTAACAGGGTCTCAGATAGACTACCATTGTGGCAGTCTCTTCAACTGATGCATCAGGTGGTGGCTGGTCCATGGGTGGTTATGGGGGATTTTAATAGTGTACTTGCTATGGATGAAAGGATAGGTTCTGAAATTGCTGCTGTAGAGATGAGGGATTTCCAGGACTGTGTGGATGCTTGTGGAATTGGGGACATCCCTGCACATGGATCCTTTTTTACCTGGAACAACAAGCACGAGGTTGGGGATTTGGTGTTTAGCAGGATTGATAGAGCCATGGTCAATGATGATTGGCTACTTAAATACCCTGATACTCTTACTATGTTCCACCCTGAAGGCCTTTTTGACCATTGCCCATGCACTATGAATATGAAGCCTGATAGGGACAGGAAAAGAGGGAGTTTTAAGTACTTTAATATGTGGGGCAAGGACTCAGATTTTCTCAAGATAGTTAAGAATGTTTGGGAGGCTAATATTCCTGGTCATAAAATCTTTCAGGTTGTTAAAAAACTTAAGTCTTGAAGAGACCTTTGAAAGATTTGAATGGCTCTACTTATGCTTAGATTGAGACTACTGCAAAACTTGCTCAAGTGCTGCTCCATGAAGCTCAGGTCAAGTTGCATTTGGACCCTAAGAATGTCACTCTCCAGCAGGAGGCCAAAGCTACAGCATTAATCTATAAAGAAAGGGCTGAGGCTAAGAGGAGTTTTTTAGCTCAAAAAGCTAAAGTCCAATGGATATCTGATGGGGATGGCAACACTAAATTCTTCCATATTGCTATTAAGGCTAGGAGAATGCAGAATAAGATTTTATCCATCAAAGATATGGATGGGAAGATGGCCTCTAATGCTGTAGAAATTGAGGAGGCTTTCATCAAATATTACAAGAAGCTATTGGGGGCCTGTACACCTGTGGCTAAGGTTCATGTCCCAACTGTTAGGAAGGGAAATGTAATTAATGTTGATCAGAAGGTTCTCCTTACTACTGAGGTCACTACTAGTGAGATTAAGGAAGCTTTAGCTGCCATTCCACCTAATAAGGCGCCTGGCCCTGATGGGTTCACCTCCCAGTTCTTTAAAGATGCTTATGATGTGGTGGGAGATGACCTTATTGGTGCAGTTCAGGAATTTTTTTTTTTGGCAGGATGCTCAAACAGGTGAATGCCACTACTCTTACCTTGATTCTCAAAAAGGTTAGGCCTGAGAATGTAGCTGATTTCAGACCCATTGCATGCTGCAATGTGGTCTATAAGGTCATCTCTAAGGTCATTTGCAATAGACTTGCTAGAGTCTTGCCTAGTATAGTTAGTGAGAACCAAAGTGCTTTTATAAAAGGGAGAGATATAGTGGATAACATACTCATTTGCCAAGACTTGGTGAGATTGTACAAGAGAAAGACTTGTTCCCCTAGATGTCTTATGAAAATTGACTTGAAGAAAGCTTATGACTCCATTGAATGGGAGTTTATTAAGCAAATGATGAAGGCTTTGGGATTTCCTAGGAGGTTCATTCTTTGGGTTATGAAATGCATCTCTACTCCTTGGTTTACTCTTTCACTCAATGGGAATAGTTTTGGATATTTTCAAGGCAAAAGAAGGATCAGACAGGGGGATCCCATGTCCCCTTTGTTATTTACGCTTTGTATGGAATACCTCAGTAGAATTCTTGCTGAGGTTACTTCAACCATGGAATTCAATTTTCGTCCTCTTTACAGACCACTTAGGTTGACCCATCTATGCTTTGCAGATGATCTCCTAATGTTATGTAGGGGGGATATAAGATCAATCATTGTTATTCTAAGAGCCTTTGCTACATTCTCAAGGGCTTCTGGCTTGGTGATGAATTGTGAGAAATCAGACATTTATTTGAATGGGATGAGAGTTGAGGAGGCTCAATACATTCTTAACATCTCTGGGTTCAGAGAGGGTCAGCTCCCTTTTAGATACTTAGGGATACCTATCTCTCATAAAAGAATGGCCATAGGTGATTGTAATAGGCTGGTTGAGAAAGTGGTGTTGAGAATCAGAGGTTGGGGAGCCAGGAAGCTTAGCTATGGTGGGAGATTGGTTCTTGTCCAAGCTGTGTTGACACAATTGCATACATTCTGGGCACGCATTTTTCTTATCCATGTGACTGCCCTAGATAGAATAGAGAGGATTTGCAAGAACTATTTGTGGGGTGGCACTGAGCAATTCCATAAAATGCCTAATGTTGCCTGGGAGAAAGTATGTTGTGATAAGAAATATGGGGGTCTGGGAATTGTTCATTGCAGGAAGTGGAACTTGGCTATGATGGGCAAAGTTGTTTGGTGGTTGGTCTCCAAGGCTGATCATATGTGGATCAAGTGGGTCAATCATATATACATCAAGGGGCAGGAATGGCTCTCTAATAACCCTCATGTTCACTCAAGTTGGTCTTGGCGTATGATTTGCAAAACCAAGGAGAAATTGAAAGCAGGATTCTATGCAGGGAACTGGACTGAGCAACATGGTTACTCTGTTGCCAGTGGGTACCAATGGTTGCAAGGTCCTCAGGATAAGGTGAGGTGGTTTCCTCTGATTTGGAATAAAATCAATATGCCTAAACATTTGTTCCTTGGGTGGATTGCTGTTCAGCAGAGGTTAGTGACCAAGGATAGGCTCCTCCAATTTGGGATCATCACTGATGGTCGGTGTGACTTGTGTCCGGCTCACATGGAGACGCACCAAAGATATTCTTTATAAATGTGTTTTTAGTGCTAGGTGCTGGAGTCAGTTGAAGAATTGGTTAGGGATCAACATGCCTGCCTCTAACATTCTGGAATGGAGTTTACATTGGAGATGCAGATCATTGATGAAGAAACAAATTGTTTTTGCTGCTATCCTTGCAATGGTATATCATATTTGGCAAGCTCGTAACCTGTGCAGGATTGAACTTCGGGTACCTAAGCCTGAGGTGATTTTTGCTAGGGTGAAGATTGATGTTCAGTTGCGTGGACAATGCATTACTTGGGGGATTAAGTTTCAACATATGCCTTGGATGCCATGGACTAGTATGATTTGATTGTGTATGCTAGTAGGTGTTTGCATTAAGAATGATGTACTGGTGACTTTGTAATCTGAACTATTAATTATTCTAATATATTTCACATTTCACCAAAAAAAAAAAAGTCTCTGAAATCAACACAAACCTGGATTCGCCCATCCTTTTTGGGTACGGGGACTATGTTAGCCACCCAGTCTGAATACTCGAAAATTTTGATGAACCCGGCTTTGAATTGTTTATCGACTTCTTCTTTGATCTTAAGAGCCCATTCGATCCTCATCCAACGAAGCTTCTGTTTTACAGGTTTGAAAACTAGTTGATTGGAATTAGATGTTCTGCAATATCCCTGTCGATCCCTGGCATATCCTTGTAAGACTAAGCGAAAACGTCCTTGAACTCGTGTAGGATGTCAATGAAATTTCCCCTTTCAGTTGGGTTTAAGGTCGTCCCTATCCTAAGTTCTTGGGGTTCTAGTTCGGTTCCTACGTTGATGGGTTCAGTGTTCTCTTTAACTGATGCCCCTTCCCCCTCTTGTAATATCTCTTTAACTATATAAGGAGGTAATTCGACCGAGTCTGGGTTAGGATCATCTCATTATCATCGTAAATAGAATTGCATTCAGAAAAACACAAGGAGTAATTAGAATCTGATTTATTCATATTAAATTTTAAAAATAGCTGAAATAAAGAAGCCATATGTTCAGTAGTCAGTGGCGATAAAGAGACAAATGCTGGGACATTTCCAAAGCTACTGCTACTATTCGATGCTATGCTAGGAGAAACAAAGGGATGGGGAATGACGACAGAAGGAGACTCTTTAGCGACTTCTCTAGACTCAGACTCTGATTCTGACTCCGACTCCGACTCTGACTCGAATTCGTTGTCTTCAGTTCTCCTTTAAACATCTCTCCTTCTCCAGTAGTGACTTTGAATAACTTTCCTTGGTTGTTGGTCCATTTAATCGACTTTCTCCATCCTTTCTGCTGATTCGAACTGGTGTCAGTAATTAGCGTTGTTGGGTTGAAGTGATCATCTTGAAGTATCATGGTAATGATCTCATCCTGCGCTGCTCTGACAAATATTTCTTCTCCAAACAGAAGGCTAACGGCTTGTTCGTCTAAACAAGGTGTTTGACGAGTTTTGAAGATAGGAACTGTTTCGGGAGGGATGAAGTAGAAATCGTGGAAGACCTCGATTTCAGCTAGTTGCATTCCTTTATAATGCCAAGGTTCGGGAAACCCATGAAAGTATTCCTGAATCCCTTCTCTAACGAAGTATCCATTTAGGGTAGAGAGATAGGGTCGCATTTGGATTCCTTTGTCCTTACGGTTTTGGAATTGGGTAAGCATTTCTAAGACTTCTGCTTTCGTGGGCTTGTATCCTAAACCTAATGGTATCCTTTGAGAGTTTCCTTCTTTGTATGGCGCGAAGGTATTTTTCTTAACAGTGTTTAATGGCATTCCTAGGAAGTATCCCTGGGACTTGAGTATGTGGTTGACCACCAAATTGGAGTATGGGTTGAAGTATAGAGGTTCCAATTCGCTTTCTACGAGATTTATGCTCTGAAATCCCCCCCCCCCCCCAAGCTCATATAATGGGTCTGTGACTACCTGGTTGCTTGACATTTTCTCTATTACAGCCTTGATAGGTGACGAAGTGATCGTCACTACTTTGCCGTCTAGAGGAATCCTGATCTTCTGGTGTAAGGTGGATGTTACCACTTTGGAAGCGTGAATCCAAGGTCTTCCCAGAAGTATATTGAAGGATGCCTCAATATCCACTATTTGAAAATTAACCTTTCGCTCGATTGGCCCTGTGGCTATAGTGAGGTTGATTGGCCCTACTACTTTATGTCGTGTTCCATCATATGCTCGAACACCTTGATTAGTAGGAGTCCAATCTGACTCTTTCATGCGCAGCTTGTATGCTGTCTTTAGTGGTATGACGTTGACTGCAGAGCCATCATCCACCAAAGTCATTGGTACGTTCTTCTTTAAGTTTGTGACTGTAATGTATAGAGCGGGGTTATGACTGGCGCCTAAAGGAAGCAAACCCTCCTCTAAAAAGGTAACTGGGTTACTTCGTTTAACTGAGTCTTGGAAGACCTAGTTGACTACGTCGTCAGGTGTAGAGTTGTGCGCGACGTTCAATTTAGCCAATGCTTGCAGTAAAGCTTGACGATGGGGAAATGAACTCGCAACTAGTTGCCAGACTGAAAGATCAGCCTTCGTCTTCTGCAGTTGCTTTAGCAAGTGGTCAGTAGATGTATCTTCACCATCATTTGGTGTGATGACATTGGTGTTAGTAACTGGTCCATTAGCCGTAGGACCGTTCTGAGAGACATTTTGATATGGACGCCCTGAACGAGTAAGGTGGTCTATATCTTGATCTTCGCTAGCCTTGACTATATCCTCACTAACCTTGACTAGATAGTGTTTTGTGAGGTATTCATCTTCATCGTCTTCGGCCCATATTCCGTTGACGATATTGAGCTCTCTCAACCTGATGATTTCAGCTTCTAGACTGATTATTTGCTCGACTAGATTGTTAACTACGGCGATTACCTCTTGCATCGTAGACTCTTGAGATAGACTTAGAGTCAATGGCACGTTTTCCCTAGGTATGGTGCTTAGATTGCGTAGGACGCCACTACGCCTTCCACCAAACTTGCACACTTACACTCTTTGCCCATACGATAAAATCGGCAATGGTAAGAGAAATGGTGGAATAACTTCCCTTATCTTCTATTGCATTAATCTCATCCTCGACTGCAGAAATGAGGTGTGAACAATCCAAGGTGGATTCTTCATCTGTGATCATCAGAACTCCAAGAGGATTCTGAGTATTGTTAGGCTTGCCTCCGGGAGGTATGGGAAAACGACTATCTTCAATCATATCCTGAAGGACATGTTTCAATTTAAAGCATTTCTCCATATCGTGTCCCTTTCCTCTGTGATATTCGCAGTATGCGTTCTCATCCTAGAATTTGGACTTCTTCTCTGGTTCAGGCGTAGGTCCTATGGGTTGGAGCATACCTTGTTTCATCAACCTCTTCAGAGCATTGGAGTATGAATCACCAATGTTTCTGAACTTCCTTTGCGGGTTATTCTTCTTAGCAGATGATTCAATAAGGTTAACCTCATCAGTCTTGCTAGTAGAGCCATAAGAACGACTCGTTGAACCCTGATATCCACGACCTACCATTTTGGATAAGATTCCTTTACGGATGCCGTCTTCAATTCTCGTTCCTTGCACAGTCAGGTCTTTGAAAGACTTTATGTTTTGGTACCTCAAATGGTTTGCATAAATAGGTCTCAAATTATCCACGAACTTTTCCACAAGAGTAGCTTCATCTGGACGTTCAACAAGTTATGTGCTAGTCTTTCTCCACCTACTTAGGAAGTCGGTGAAGCCTTCTTTCTTATTTTGGGTAAGAACCTCTAGAGTGCGCATATTGACTTGGATCTCAGCATTATCCGCGTACTGTTTAGTGAACTCAATTGCGGCATCATCACAAGTGGCAATCTTCGTGTGCTCTAAAGAGAAAAACCATTGCTTAGGAATAGTGTCGAGAGATGAAGGAAAGATCCTTAGGAACATCTCAGGTTTGATGCTTTTGATAGACATATAATCCTTGAGGGCATGGATGTGGTTCAAAGGGTTTTCATGCCCCTTGAACTTTGGGATGTCGGTCATGTTGGAGTTGGTAGGCAGTTGAGCATTTACCGCCTCATACTTGCGATTATTATCCCTGTAGATGTCATCTCCCTTAAGGTACATTAGTTACTCCTCCAAGTGTTGGAGTCGCTTCTCGGCTTCGGCCTCAAGAGAGGACCTAGTGGAGGGTTGACTTCTGGTTCCCCAACAAAGGGTGGAAGGTTATCGTGCACGCTCATGTCGGGAACATCATTTTCTGCAGGAGGAAGTCTAGTTTCTACAGCAATAATTCGGCCTTCAATAGCATTGAGGCGAGCATAGGCTTGGTCTTGGCTTGTTTGGAGACGGATGAACGCAGCTAGGATTAGATCATTATCATTTCCGGGTTGCTGGGGTTGACCATTAACGTTTGCATGACTAGTTCCAGGCATCTTGGAAACTGGGAAAAGAGATCGACGATGAATCAAAGCACGATCGACCATTTTAGCACACTTACTCAAAAAAGACTCGACTCGTGGAGTGGACGTGTGCCACTGTGTCAAGTGAGGTATAAAAATGACAAAATTTGAAATGTTTGTCCAAAGCAACTGTAGTGTAGTTGTAGGAGTGCCTACTCGAAGTGAGGTTTTGAATGGGTTTTGAGGCCCGAATTTTGACTGGACATTTAGATAAAGTTTCGGCTTATTTTGCGCTATTTTAGGCCATGTTTAAAAATATTTACATTTTGAAAATGATTTTATTTTGCAAGAATTTCGTCATGGTTTTGTTTACAAAATGGTGATCACGTATATGATACAAACAGACATATGGGCATTATAACGGTATTCTGAGTGCATTTAGAGGGTTTTGGCTTAAAAGGTGGGTTGCCATACCAAGCAATCAAACCCTAGTCTGTGGAGAGGTCCGTACCAAATATGAGTAAGGTCGATTCCTAGTCCATTTCCTCGAGTAATGAAAGCCATTGATACAAACATGATTATGTACCACAAAGATGGTTGACGTTAATCGCTATCAATCCTTAGGACCAGATATTTAATTTGGATCGTCCCAGGCGAACGATTGGTCGAAGGGGTAGGGTTAAGCCTAGGAAGGTCAATAAAACGACCTAAGAAGGTCGAGTAATGAAAACCGACAACTGTCTCGTATAAACTATTCCCTAACCTCGTTCAAGTTTCACCCTGGTTAACACGTAATTGTATCATCCCCAGCGGAGTCGCCAAACTGTGGAAATGGGTCACCCACGTTGATGAATGTTTAAGGCGACGGCACTTCTCCCACGGAACCTTGCATAGCCAAAGCACGTCATGGGCCGTTACCGATTTGTGAGGCATTGAAACCGGTGAAAGGTTGAATAAGCCTGCATTTGTGGAGTCGCCACCAACTTTCATGGAAAATTGGAACCTTTCGAATACCTCGTGTCATGTCAAGACACAAAGTAGTGACATGAACACTAAGAACTCGTTACCCTTAGCATTCTTGTCTAGAATGACTCTCGTGGATGCCAATGAACACGGATGTTCACAGAGATTTGGAGTAAGAGGTACGTATTAGAAAGTCCTTTTACTGAACACCTAATCCCGCCCGCCTCGATAGCTGCCTCTACTAATGATTAGGGAAATCACTCATATTTGATATGCTGTTGATTACATGCATGAAATGCAACAAACAATAGTTTAATCATAGCATGTGAATTAAACTATGTCGGTGAACAAATAATTTAACAATTATTAATATCGAAGTTGAAAGTTAGATTTGATTACATGTGAATACAAGTAAATAAATCATATATAAAAATGATAAATAAATAACGATAATTGAAATTACAATGAATTACAATGGTTTACTTGATTTACATCAAAAATATACTCAAGACGGAAATTTGAAGATAAAATAAAAAGGTTAAAAATTAAGGTAATAAAATAGGACAGATTAAAGGTAATAATAGGATTATTAGTTAATTAACTACGTAATTAAAGGCTAAGTCAAAGCGAGAACGGAAGTTCAGGGACAGAGGTCACCTCAGAACAAGCGCAGCATCTACTGCATCCCTTGGAAGAGGCACAACTTTTCCTGCGTCTGTTCTGGAGTTGAGCTCTGGCTGTGAAGTCAAAACCGCGGGGTTTTAATATTCGTTGGTACGTTTTACGATTGATTATCGATATTAGACTCAAGTGAAAGTTATTTACCATATTAATTACTTCTGAAACCGTCATAAAAGCGATAAACACGGATTAAAACGAATAGAAACAGGTTAGAATGGATTAAAACAAGTTAGATTTATTTACAATGTCGAAATTAGAAAAAAAAAACGAAATTTAAAAGAAATTGATAAACTGAAAATAAGCAGTGGAAATTATATACAAAGGACAAATTCAAAAAACTTGATATGAACTAATCGAGCCTCTAAAATCCGAGTTTGATTTAATGACGAAAACCCGCAAATATCGAGTTACTAGGGATTTAGGTCGAAATAAAACGTGGTAATTAAAAGGAGTTATTAAGATGTGGCTTATGCACAAAGGAAAGAAAGAAAGTAAGAAAATAAAACCAAAGGAACGAAAAGAACAGAAAACCCGAGGAAGAAGAAGAAGAGCAGGAGCAGTGGCAGCCTCTGGAAGAGGCGTAACAGATGTTGCGACCCTTTGAAAAGGCGCAGCTGCTGCTGCGTTACTTCTCGACATCTGGTTATTGTTGTTTCGTAAAAACAATTTGGAATAAAAGGGTTTTTAAAGTCGGTATTAAATATTCTTTTGACATGAATCTTACAATGATGAGTACGAAAACAAAATACAATAAAAAGATGGGATTTACACTCTCAGACTTACGTGATTGACGAAACGAGATTGACTAAGTTAACGTTAGTGATTGCTCGACTCGAATGTATTTAGAAAGTGCCATCGTTAGAGGATTTGGATTAAATTGATTGATGTATAGTGGTCAAATTGGTCGGTCATACAACGTAACTGGAACTCAGAATGATCTGAGCTTACGTGGTCGATTGATCAAGCACATAGGCGTCGAAAGTTTAGAGCAAAGTCTAGAATGCAAAGGGAGAAAAAAAGGGCGGACACTTGCATGAAAAATGTGAAGAGTTTTGGAATGACTCAAACTTTGCAAAGAAATCACAGAAAAATTCTATAAACAGCAAAAAACGAAATGAGAGAAGAGGTGCATCATCTCTTTGCGTCATTTCCCCATAAGTTTTCTCCTGCGGAAGAAAGATTTCCGCGTTTCTATTATGGAATTCCGGTTGATCTCTACTTCCTTATTCCTTAAAATAAGATTTATGGATGATATTTTGTCAAAAGATATAAAATTAAATTATGGAATAAATATCTGGAATATTCTAGAACATTCTGACTCGGCATTTTAAACGGTTTCTTAGAAAATGAAGCGGTTTTTTACCCGAACTCCAAATGAACTCTAATTACTGTCAAAACGACCGCATCGGTGCGTAGATGATGACCAAGGGATTCACAAGTGTTTGAGCTATCACTTGATGATAAACTTACGGATTGTCATAAATCGTTTAGCGTACCAAACATGCGGCCCAATCACCATTGGGTGGTTGGCGGAAGGTGTAGAAATGAGGTATCCACAAAAGCAAATTTATTAAACTCAAACAAAATGTAAAAGTAAGATATCCTTCCAAACTGAGGGAAATTAAATAAAGACAAAGAAACTGATTCACCAAATTAGTAGTGACAAAAGAAGGTCAGGAAAGCGAGGTAGCAGCCGACCACCACCATGAAAGAGCCTGGACAGTCAAACACTGAAACTTTAACATTATAAGAGAAGCAGGGTGCTGCTCTCCGGTGACCTAAAGAGGGTTGATGAGGCCGTCGACGAGAAGCGGAGATATAGAAGGCGTTGGTGTTCGGGTTTAGGGGTTAGGGTTTTGAGAAATCGTTATTGGTTTTTTTTTCGGCTCTCTAAAAAGTTGACGTTATTACTCTTAAAGTTGGGACTTAATATTACCAAGTTGGGACTTGTTATATCATACTCCCTCCCATCTCAACCAAAAGTTACATTTGACTTTATTACGCTTGCCGAAACGCATTTTGCAACGTGAATATCTTTAGTTACACATTATTAAAAATTATAAAAACTTGATATTCTTATAGCATTTATGCCGATTAATCAAATAAGATCTCGCATGACTATGTTTTTCTCTTATATATTACTAATAATATCAAAGATTCTCTATAATTATAAATAGTCCGAAAAAGTCAAATGTAATATTTGGTTTGGATGAGAGGGAGTAATATTCGAGTAATTTGGTAGGGGTATTGTTTGTGCACCGCGATTAGAGAGGTGTGATTGTGTGAGCGACGACAAACAAGTGGTATCGGGTGTAGGATTGTTGTACTAGTCATGACACATCAGTCCTTTTCTTTTACCAATATACTTTGTCAATGCTTATTTTAATCCAAACCACCAAACCATTTGCATTTGTTTTTTCCGCTAGCTACTGCATGTATGCAATTATGCATATACTTCATTGATGATATAAATGTGCAACATAGTTAGTCAATCAGAGCTGGAATGCAATATCATGTCAAAAGTGCATTCCCGCAAGTCATTTGGTGTTTATTTATGCAATTGCATTTCTATATGCAATAAAACGCATTACTTTATACTCCCTCCTATTCTACCTAACGCTGCCTATTTCCTCTTTCGTCTATTCACAATACTCTCCATATTTCCTTATTTGACAAACTTTTATATTTATTTTAATCATCTCACCCCACAACAATACCCTACAATACTCATACATTATCTTATTTTAATCACCTTACCCCACAACAATACTTATTTTAATCACTTTACCCCATAATAATATTTATTTTAATCACACAATACCTTCTTTCTCTCCAATCTTCTACCCCACTACAATACTTCACCATATAATACTCCCTCCCTTAATTCTCGTACCCTCTATGAAAGGGGAGGATTATTAAGAATAGGAGGGAGTATATTACTCCTTCTCCCCGCGCCTGTTAAAATATATAAATGATCTTAGAACTCTTAACTATCAACTTAAACTTGGTTGAAATGGTTTTTGACATCTCCTACTAAAAAAATCACTGCTTCAAATACTACCACATGATTAATTCTAAAATGCAATTGCAAAAATATGTAATATTTTGGGTAGCATTACCCCTTACGATCGGTTAACTCTAGAATGCAATTGCATAAATATACGTAATATTTTGTTGATCGATATACAAATTTGCTTCTTGTTTTGTCCTTTGACATACGTAGCCACATATATACAATGTATATTATTCTATCCATTGGAAGGAGCACGTCTTTCTACTGGTTTTATCTACCTGACCCATTTTTATGTTAAGATGATTATCCGTTCTAAGGAAGACTAACTCACCTACACAAATACCAAACAAAGCTAGACCTTAATAACTACTCGTAACAACTTAGAGTAATATTAATTCTTTTGAATTATAGTTTTGGCATATATTCACCAAAATCCACATAAGAATGCAATCCATATCACATATCATAACTTGAAGATAAAGAGTGAAAATAGCTCATTACTTCAACTTGTAGAGCAATTACGTCAGACGGTATGGGATGCTAGAATGTGTACAGTCTTCTTGTGAAATACATAAAGTATCAAATTGCGTGGATATAAATTTTGAAAAAAAAAAAAAACTAAAGGACCAAACTTCAAATCCATTCATTCATTCTAATTGCCTCGTCGTTTTTGGGCCATGCATGTCCTATCGATACAGATGTACTTAGTAAGTTCCAAATCGTGAGATTAGCTAGTTGATGATAGCTAATTCTAGTTTGATTGATAGCTAATTGTACAATTTCAAGTCTAGCCATCAGGAAATACTTTTTTTTTTGTGCTATTTATAGCCTATTAGCCTCTTTAATTTAAGCTAACTTCTCGTTTAAGCCAGAATATCAGTCTTAAGTTTAAGACGAATCAAATGTGTCTATGTAGGATGAATAAGACAAAAACATAATGAATAAGAAAAAGCAAAAGATTTAACCTCTATGTCGTGTGATGGTATTTGAGTTGTTTTAATATTAAGACGGACGCCTCCATTTTAAGGAAGACTAGCTATTAATTTATAGGTGGCCATTCACTCGGATCGGTTATGGATCTGTGTCGGCTCGGTTAAGATTCATGTCAATTCATTGTCGAGTTGGATCATCGATCATGGGGTGACGCGTCGGAATGGGTTTAGTTCTGATCAGCATGAGGTCAAGTTAGATCATCATAGTCCCTACCTCCCTATTTCCTGGTCATTTATTTACCTTTACTTTTGGCCCAAGGACCAAGGAGAGAGGAGGGGACCATTTGCGGGTATTATTTTTAAGTGACTAGTGGACACTATGTTTTGTGGATGATCAAATTACCCTTCAAAAATCTTCACAATATAGAAAAGGTGAACAAATCGATGAGACACCCATAAATAAGATAAACGAATAACTGAGACAGAGCGCGTATAATTTATCTTGTGGATTTAGTATTGGATCGATAATTTCACGTATAAAAACGGTTTAAAGGTGTATTTATTTTACTTTTAAGTGAAGACAATTAAGATTTATGTCAATATAGTCTTATTTATTTGGACCATGATTACTACTCGGGTTGAGTCAATAATATTGAGTAACTGGTCGGTTTCGGATCTAACAAATAAGATTGCATTCAGCTATCAGTTGAACATCGAACGAGGATGGATCGGTTTTGGTTCATCCATTTTGGAGTTCAACTAGGTCGAGCTTCGGACGGTTCAGGTTGGCTGGTCATGTTCCTCAGATCGAGTCAGCTTTTTCCAAATCAATTCTTCATATCCTTCCATTGTTAAGAATATACTATCGTCTCAAACCGAGTCAAGTCTTCATAGTCAAACTCCTCAACCGAAGCCTTGATAATCTCCTTGTTATTATCTTTTGTTAATAGTCAAATGTATCTCCTATATTGTAGTTTGTTTCCTAGTTTCTAGTGTTTAGTTAGCTTAGTTATAGCACTTAATAATTGTATAAATAGTAGTCTCATGTAACTCTAATTATCATCTTATTCAAGACAAATTATATTCATCCTTTACATGGTATCACGAGTCTTCCAATCCTCGCGATCATAAAACAATTCTCGGTCTCGATCCTTGTATTCGTTCTCTTGGTTAATTGTTCCGTCTCCTCTCCCGTTCCTCTTCAACCATGGCCAACCATCACCTTCAACTCTTCAATGTAGCCGAACCCAACTCACCTTTAACCCTTGTCACACTTCCTAATTGTATCCAACTTAAGAATACGATGACCTTCCGACAATGGCGTTTCCAAATGTGTGCCATCATGAACGGACTCCACCTATTCTCCTACCTTGATGGCACAAACTCGGCACCCTCTAAAACCATCACTATTTCACCCGTACCTCCTGCAACTGACGCGACCATCCAACCGAACCCGGCTTATTCCACTAGGTACCGTCAAGACCAACTTATCCTTGGTGCCCTCACACGCACCCTCTCCTCCCTCATTGCTGGCCTCATTGTCAACGACACTACATCACACGAGGCATGGTCCACACTCACTCGGACCTTGCCAACTCCTCTCGTGGTCACCGACTCCAAATTAAAAACCGGCATGCCAACATTTCTCACACCGTCAACATGAGCATTACCGACTATATGACATCCATCAAAGCTTGCACCGATGATCTCGTTCAACTTGAACACCTGATGGATGTTGATGACATCGCAGACACTATCCTTAATGGCCTTGTTCAAAACAAATATCGATCAGTCATTGAAGCCTTTCGTGCAAGGGATACACTGATATCCTTTGGAGCCCTTCACGAGAAACTCATTCAACATGAACTTCGTGTCAAAAATGAACCCGTCAACACCAATTTTCAGCCCTCCGCTCATGCTGCCTCTCACTTCCGCAACTACAATCAGAATCGCTCCTATCAACAAAAATCCGCCTATAACCACAACAACTATCGGTCTGCTAAGCAATCAACGACTCAAGCCCCATCCTATCCCAAGCAGTACCGGAGTCGTTGTCACTTCTGTGATGAGGTTGGGCATGTGGCCTCGGACTGCCCTCTGCTTCAAATACTCTACCCGAATGTTGTACTTTCCACCCGTCAAAACAAAGGTCCTCGTCCTCAAGCACACAATGACACTCATTTCAATGCTCTGCCCCCGCACTCTTGGGTTGTCGATAGTGGTTCATCTCATCATATCACCGATGGCTTAAATACTCTATCGATTTATAATCCGTATGAAGCCCCTGATGACCACATTATTGAATATGGTTTGATACCGTCGTTTGCGTACCAAAAATAAATACCTAAGTACTACTAACAGAAGTCAGCGGTAAGCAGGGTCGATCTCTACAGGGAGGCGGTCACTATTTACTTGTCTATTCGGTCTGTCTAATGTCACTAATGGGAATTTTGAATTGTTTTGACTAAACTAATGGAATTAAAGCAAGAGAAAAAGGAATAAGAGAAATTAACAGAAGAAAGCGGGAACTAGGATTTCGAGTCATCAATGAACGTCAACTAATTGCAGTTAAGGTCACAGATTAGTCGATGTGTCGGTCTAAGGGGCAACAAATATCTCCTTCCGATCTCAATTCGCCCTAAAGCACAAATAGCTTAGCTTCCGCCCTCACTATGGTGCCCTAATGTTCACTGCAGGTCCCACCCCTTCCAACCTTCTGGTCTAGGTCAAGGCTTACCAAAATTAAATAAGCTAATTGCGTCGACTCAACTAGCAGGATACAATTATAGCAGCGATTAACAACATAGACTAAAACGACAACGACAAATCTATAAACCTAATTAGCAATTAACAACAGTCCATTGAATCACCTAATCTTAGCAGAGAAATTAGCTAGACATAATAAAGGGAAGAGCAAATGGTAAAATAATAAACATTAAATAAAGAGAAGAAAAGAGAAAGGAATATTACAGAGTAAAATCCGGAAAGCAGAGAACAGTAGAAAAGTAACAGGGAAAAAGTATTGTAAAGTAGTGTGTGAGATAGGGAAGAGTGTTACAAATGACGTCCCTCATCCTATTTATAAGAAAATAGAACTTTTATTTAACCTAATGACGAATTAAAGCTAAAAAGGCCCGAGCCCAATAGAAACCACTCGATCGTGCCCTTTTAAACTACTCGATCGAGTAAAATAAAGCTCAAATCACTTGATCGAATAGAAAATATACTCGATCGAGTAAAACCTAAAATGCAACTACTCGATCGAGTAGAAAAAGGATTCGATCGAACATAATTGTACTCGATCGAGTACTTTCTAGCGCACAATTCCTGCTTCGCGCACTGAACTTCAAACGGCTACCATTTCTTCGTTACTTGGGAAAACAGGGCGATTCTGGTGGCGTTGGAAAGATAAGAGGACAAGCTTTTATCCCCAGTTAGAATCACCTGAAAATAAGCTGTAGAACTCGAGATATGGCTATTCAAAGTAGGCACTAGTAATTTGAAGTTCTTCCTTTGCTCGCCTAGCTATCTTACTTCTTTGCGCATCTCACGACAGCTACATTCCCGCTCCAAATTCACTCTTCCTCCAAATGCATGCTAAACGGATGGTAAAAGGCTCGATTTCACTATTTTCTGATCCATTCCTGCAAATAGAACAAAACAAACCAAAGTAGCATATTCGGGGAATTTCGTAGCATAATCTACGATAATAGCATAGAAATACGTGCATAAAAAGGCCAAAAAGGACTATAAAAAATGCACGTATCAAATCTCCCCAAACCAAACCTTTACTCGTCCTCGAGTAAACTAAATGCAAACTAATGGAACGGAAAAGATAACTCAGAGCTAGCTACAAACGCCCACTTAAACCAATTTAATGCAAGCAAACTAACACTTATAGCAAACAGTCAAATGCAAACGAGTTGAACGATGTTTATAATAAAGCTGAACCGTCGACCTTGCAAGACCTTTAATAATGGACTCTCACGGGTCACTCTTCTCTCATGAAGTAAAGGGTGAACATATATATGTAAGAGAGAAAGAAAAATAGTCGCTCACCTAAACTACGGCCCACATAAACATGCATGCAACTAATATGATAGACAATTCTAGCTACCGTACACACATTCCAACCAAACAAGGCCCGTCACAGCTGAGGGCTTACAAAAATATGGTAAAGTGAGGCAATGGGTAAGAAAAGGCAAAATATTTATGGGAATGTGGAGGTATAGGCGGCCAAGCTAGTACCTAAACAATACCAAATAACAACATCCATTTCCAACTCAATTATAGAATTAAGCATGAGTGCTCTTCATTTGGCACAAAACTCACCAAACCAAACTGAAAATACTCCTCAAAAGATACAGATAAAGCATAGGAGCGAAACCGTCTCATCAAACAACATCTTTTTTTTTTTTCTTTTTCTATTCGGTTTTTTTTTTCGATTTCTCTTTTTTTTTTCTTTTTTTTTTCACGTTTTTGTTTTCATCCTCCTTTTCTTCATTAAATACCAACTCCAAGTTAATGGATACAAGCCAAATTTGGCACAATGAAATATATACCGCAAAAACATACACTAACTAGCTTGACAAGGCAGACTAAATTTGGAATGTAGCTAAGGGTCAACAGACAAATTTAGCTAATGTGGAGTTAAATGGGTAAAAATGAAAGAAAGGGAAATTGTAAGCACCTCCCTGCATGTCACACCAACCACTAACCCGAATGTATGTAGGCAAAAAGCAATTGAATTTCATATTTGTGTAAATTGAAGAACATGCTATGCAAGGAGTAACTACTCACAATCCTACATGAAACTTGTCACAAATGACACCAGTTTATACGGCTCTAATTTCTTAGAAATTATAAGTAGCTTGCCAAAATTTCAGGTCAAGTCTATTCGTTCAGCTAAATTTCAACATAAACTCGTAGATACGCAAAAAGACAATGCTAAAAGATAACAGTTTAATGCAAGGCTTAAGAGAAAAGACAAATGCAGAGCAGTTTCATCATTGAAATCTACCGTTCCGACTCAACCTACATGCTAAAATAAACGTGAAAATTTTTGAATTTTTCGAATTTTTTATTTTTATGGGATTTTGATTTTTTTTTTTTGAAATAAATAACAATGCAAACGGAAATGCAATAAACGTGAAACAGAAATGCAACAAAAACAATATGTAGACACAGATATGGATGCATATACCCTCCCCAAACCGAACGGTACAATGCCCTCATTGTACACAACAGCTAACAGCAGCAGCACAAATAGGGAAAAGGGAAAAATGCAAATTAAAAGAGAAAGAGTGTAGATGCGGAAAACTCACAAGATACGTGAATAAGGGACCTCCCCAAACCAGCCAGCAACGTGGGAGGTCACTAATAGCTTCATAGTGGTGTCATAGGAAGCGAATCAAAGCAAGAAAACTCGATCGAGAGAACCGATTATTAAACAAAATAAAAACTGAAATGTTCGAAAAACAACTAAAAAAAAAAAAAAAAAATTCTCCGGGTCGCCTCCCGGGTAGCGCTAGTTTCAGACAGGTCCCAGCTCGACCTTCTTTTCTTCGATCCTCCATAATTAACCTGGTCAAAACAGCTCAAAGCGCGCAGCAACCGATCAAACAGCTGCGCATGTGCTACATAAAAATGTAAGTAACACCACAGTGGAATAAATATATAGGAAATAAAAATGTACAACCGTTTAAGCCTAACAAATTTCCTATGAGAGCTCCTAAATTTGTCCACAAAATAAAGGAGCTCAGGAGCAATTACCAATAAATTAGGGTATCGTTTCAGATTAACAAAATTAAGATGACAAGAATGGTGAAAGATCGTTAAATTAATTGACCAACTGGGAGGGGGTATAGCATTAAAGTGTAAAGCATAAGTCAAATGAGTTAATGTACTACTCAAACAAACAATAATAAAATTATCGTTAACTACCTCAGGTGGGTTGCTCTCACAGTCGGAATCATCGACAAAAGAATATATTACCTCATCCGTCCTAGGAGCAATTACCGACTCAGCTGTCTTCTCGTCAACCTCCTCTGTGGATTCCGTCCTGTAAATCGCAGCCTCAAGCGCATCTAACTCGGCTTTGAAAAGGGGAGACTCACCGTAACCGTTGTCATCATCAAGATTGTCGTCTAAAACGAACCCAAGTAACAAATCATTGCTCGCCCTGGCCAAATCGGTCGATCGAGTAAAAATGTTACTCGATCGAGAGCTTTCCTCATGATAATCACTCGATCGAGTACATAAATCAACTCGATCGAGTACTTCCTCTAAGCAATTGTTTGATCGAGTGGAATTTTCTGCTCGATCGAACCTTTCTTTAGGTAGTTCACTCGATCGACTAACATAATCCATTCGATCGAGTGATTCTTGCTGATCAGTGCATAAATCTTCATCTAAAGCGTCACTAACTGATAGAACTTCTCAATCCGAGTCATCCCAGTCATTAGTATTAGGCAGCACGGGTTCTTCATGGGAAAAACCGCTCTCTGCATAGGTAACGCAGGCTTCCTCTAGTTACCTAATTTTCGACTCAGCAACTAGCTAAGCTATGTCAGACTCGAGCTTATCAATTTGCGCACAAACCTGTCTATCATATTCTTGCCTTTTGAGTGCAAGTGCCTTCATCAAAGATTTCAGCTCCGCAATCTCTTCTTTCTGTCTATCAGGAGGAGGAGCTTGTTGTTGCGGTGGCCAGATAAATGGAGGCTTTTGATAGCCTCGCTGATAGGGTGGATGTGGCGGCACAACTACAGAAGGTTGACTAGCTCGTCTACGCTGCTTGAACGCATAGACCTCGTCGTTCTCAGCTGGGCAAACAGCTGCATTATGCCCAGCAGCACCACATCTCCCGCAGTAAATTACCTGCTGCGCCATATAATTGAACATAAGTGACGAGTCAAAGGTACTCAAACATTCCCTTTGACGATCTTTTACCTAGAACTGTCTAGGTAGGACCTGTAGGGCCTATCAAAACAACACTCAAGGAAAAAGATAAGAACTGCCTCAAGGAATAAATCCCTTGAGGCTAAAGACAGACAAAAGAAACAAGTAAATAAATAGTTGCCTCCCCGGCAACGGCGCCAAAATTTGATACCATCGTTTGCGTACCAAAAATAAATACCTAAGTAATACTAACAGAAGTCAGCGGTAAGTAGGGTCGATCTCCACAGGGAGGCAGTCACTATCTACTTGTCTATTCGGTCTGTCTAATGTCACTAATGGGGGTTTTGAATTGTTTTGACTAAACTAATGGAATTAAAGCAAGAGAAAAAGGAATAAGAGAAATTAACAGAAGAAAGAGGGAACTAGGATTTTGGGTCATCAATAAACTTCAACTAATTGCAGTTAAGGTCACAGATTAGTCGATGTGTCGGTCTAAGGGGCAACGAATATCTCCTTCCGGTCTCAATTCGCCCTAAAGCACAAATAGCTTAGCTTCCGCCCTCACTACGGTGCCCTAATGTTCACTGCAGGTCTCACCCCTTCCAACCTTCCGATCTAGGTCAAGGCTTACCAAAATTAAATAAGCTAATTGCGTCGACTCAACTAGTAGGATACAATTATAGCATCGATTAATAACATAGACTAAAACGACAACGACAAATCTATAAACCTAATTAGCAATTAACAACAGTCCATCGAATCACCTAATCCTAGCAGAGAAATTAGCTAGACATAATAAAGGGAAGAGCAAATGGTAAAAGAA
Source organism: Silene latifolia (assembly GCF_048544455.1). Lineage (NCBI taxonomy): Eukaryota > Viridiplantae > Streptophyta > Magnoliopsida > Caryophyllales > Caryophyllaceae > Silene > Silene latifolia. The sequence continues at coordinate 120,029,005 of NC_133531.1, forward strand.
TAAACACTAAATAAACAGAGGAAAAGAGAAAGGAGAATTATAGAGTAAAACCCGAAAAGCAGAGAACAGTAGAAAAGTAACAGGGAAAAAGTATTGTAAAGTAGTGTATGAGATAGGGAAGAGATTTACAAATGACCTCCCTCTTCCTATTTATAAGAAAATAGAACTTTATTTAACCTAATGACGGATTAAAGCTAAAAAGGCCCGAGCCCAATAGAAACCACTCGATCGTGCCCTTTTAAACTACTCGATCGAGTAAAATAAAGCTCAAACCACTCGATCGAATATAAAATCTACTCGATCGAGTAAACCCTAAAATGCAACTACTCGATCGAGTAGAAAAAGGACTCGATCGAACATAATTGTACTCGATCGAGTACTTTCCAGCGCACAATTCCTGCTTTGCGCACTGAACTTCAAACGGCTACCATTTCTTTGTTACTTGAGAAAACAGGGCTATTCTGGTGGCGTTGGAAAGCTAAGAGGACAAGAGTTCATCCCCAATTGGAATCACCTGAAAATCAGTTGTAGAACTCGAGATATGGCTCTTCAAATTAGGCACTAGTAATTTGAAGTTCTTCCTTTGCTCGCCTAGCTATCTTACTTCTTTGCGCATCTCAAGACAGCTACATTCCCGCTCCAAATTCACTCTTCCTCAAAATGCATGCTAAACGGATGGTAAAAGGCTCGATTTCACTATTTTCTGGTCCATTCCTGCAAATAGAACAAAACCAACCAAAGTAGCATATTCGGGGCATTTCGTAGCATAATCTACGATAATAGCATAGAAATACGTGCATAAAAAGGTCAAAAAGGACTATAAAAAATGCACGTATCATGGTTCTCCTCTCAATATTACTCATACTGGTTCATTCACTATTTTCTCTTGCTCTCGTTCTATTTTAGTTTCTAATGTTCTTGTTTTTCTGACAATATCTCGCAAATTATTTTCCATAGCTCAGTTTTGTCGCGATAACAATGCTTTTGCTAAATTGTTACCCGATTCCTTTTCTCTTAATGAATTCAGACGAGAGCGGTTTTTCTTCAAGGGCATCTAATTGACGGAATGTATGTCTGGATCCCCCCTCTTCCTCACGCACACATAGCCATCGCACCTGATCAAGCTTCATGGCACCATCGTCTGCGGCATCCCTCCAATAAAACTATGTAATTTCTAAATTCTTGGTTCAATTTACTTTTTTTTTTTTTTGATGACGAGGGGGTTGAGTCCCCCCCGGGCCCATGCATTCCCGCACCACCACATGGACCATGTAAGCCACCCCCTTCGGGGGCTGTAGTGGCCAAGTGATCATCGCTCCAGCTGGTAGTCGAACCTGAGACCTCTCAACTCCTGCATTTCTGCAAGCTTCAAGGTTTAACCCAGCTACCACTGGACTAACACCACTTGGTTTGGTTCAATTTACTTATTTCCAATTCCGATGAGTGTATTTCATGTCATATAAATAAAAGTCATAAACTCCCTTTTTTCGTATCTTCTTTACAATCGTCTGCTCCTCTCGATTTAATTTTTTCTGACTTGTGGACATCTCATATTCTTTCACCCGAGTCATTTAAATATTATGTCGTATTCGTCGATCACTTTACTCATTGCATTTGGCTTTATCCGATTAAACAAAAATTCGACACCGCTCCAACTTTTATCAAATTTCGTGCTATCATAGAAAATATTTTCAATAAACCAATCCGACAATTTTACTTCGATAATGGCGGAGAATTTGCCAAGCGAAGACACCGTCACATTGTTGAAACGGATATATCGCTACTTACCCATGCTCATCTCCCAACCTCCTTATGGCCTTGCGCCTTTTCTATAGCCATCTATCAAATTAATCGCCTCCCTACACCCACCCTTCATAATCGTTCATCATACTCCATCTTATTTCACAAATAACCGAATATCCATAAGTTACATAGCTTTGGTTACCTATGTTTCCTGTGGTTACGACCCTACAATCGTCATAAACTCGAACCTCGATCCGTCCAATGTGTTTTTCTTGGGTACTCTCAAACACAGAGTGCCTATATGTGTCTTGACCCGCTCACTTCTCGTGTTTATACCTCTCGTCATGCTCAGTTTATTGACGATCAATTTCCCTATCCTGACCTACTTAAACTATCTTAAGCTCCTTCCTCCATGACTCCCTCCGACTGGTGCCCTCTGCTTGTTCCCGTTATCACCACCATTGCCCCTCCTCCTCTGTTTTCTCTGCTTCTCCGACCTCCTCTGCCTCCCCTGATGTCACCCCATCACCCGAGACCAACCCCCTCCTCTGCCATCCTTTCCTCAACTCCTCATATCACCACTACGTCCACTGGCCCTCCTCCCCGACACAACACCCATCTTTCCAATAACATCTGAAAGCCAAATCCGAGGTACGCTAAATTTTCAACTGTTCCCTCCACCTATGTTACCCCAAAGACAGTCAAACAAGCCCTTGTTGATCCTCGTTGGAGAGCGGCCATGCAGGCTGAATATGACGCTCTCCTACGCAACGTAACCTGGACTCTTTTTCCCCTGATCAAGATCGAAATATTATTGGGTGTAAATGGGTTTTTCGTATCAAATATAATCCCGATGGTTCCTTAAAACAACATAAGACCCGTCTTGTAACCAAGGGTTTTCACCAATGTCTCGGCCTTAACTACACCGAAACCTTTAGCCCAGTTATTAAGCCTACTACCATCCGACTCATTCCCTCTCTTGTTGTCTCAAACGGTTGGTGCATGCGTCAAATTGACATTAATAATGCCTTTCTCCAAGGAACATTAACCGAGTCCGTCTACATGGTTCAACCCCCGGGTTTGGCAAATATCGGTACTCCCAATCATGTTTTTAAATTTAGTAAACCTATATACGGTTTAAAACAAGCACCGCGTGCTTGGTATATTGAGTTCAAGAATTATTTTCTCTCCTATGGATTTCGAAACTATCTTCGATTCCTCGCTATTTATTTATGACCGCACTGACACTCTCTTGTTTGCTCTTGTTTATATCGATGATATTATAATTACAAGTCCGGACTCAACTAAAGTAACTCGTTTTATACACGAAATTTCATCCCATTTCTCACTGAAATATTTAGGTCCGCTTTTATACTTTCTCGGTATGGAAGTTACACTTACCTTGACTGGTTTTCATATTAATCAGTCCAAGTATGTTTCTGATATTCTTGCTCGCTTCGACATGCTTGACTGTAGTCCATCAACGAATCCCATGCTCTCACATCGCCCGCTTATCCGTCAAGATGATTTACCCATTGTTGATGCCACGAATTATCGATCTGTTGTAGGCGGCTTACAGTACTTGTCGCTCACGCGGCCGGATATTGCATTCCCCGGTCAACAAATTGGCTCAATTTCTTACTCATCTGACCTCTACTCATTGATGTGCTCTAAAGCGTCTTCTTCGTTTTATAAAAGGTACTATTAATCATGGCATTCAGTTACGCAGGCAAAATCCCTTTAATTTCATACTTATTGTGATGCGGACTGGGCTGGTGATCATGGCGATTATTTATCTACCACTGGTGTTATTGATTTTATTGGTCAACATCTTATCTCGTGGTCATCGAAAAAGTAGCGTGCCGTGTCACGGTCCTATACAGGCCGAATTTCGAGCTATTGCAGATATCACGTCCGAAATGCCTTGGTTAAAATCGTTACTATCTGAATTACATGTTTTGTTACCCAGTACACCCGTTATATTTTGCGACAATCTCGGTGCTACAAATTACTCGGCTAATCTAATTTTTCATTCTCGGATGAAACACCTTGCATTAGCTTTTCATTTTGTCCGAGAACAAGTTCACAAGGGTACTATCCGTATTTAACATATTAATGGTGATGATCAGCTTGCCGATACTTTAACAAAACCATCCATTAACTCGTCCTTGGTTTGTATCACTTGCATCCAAATATGAACATACCCTTCGGTCGTCCATCTTGCGGGAGCGTGTTGACTGTTGAGAATATACTACCGTTTCAAACCAAGTATTCGCAGTCAAACTCCTCAACCGAAGCCCTGATAATCTCCTTGTTATTACCTTTTGTTAGTAGTCAAATGTATCTCCAATATTATAGTTTGTTTCCTAGTTTCTAGTGTTTAGTTAGCTTAATTATAGCACCTAACTATTGTATAAATACTAGTCTTTTGTAACTCTAATTTATCATCTTATTCAATACAAATTATATTCATCCTTTACATCCATTACCTTTAATATCCCAAATTTATTCTACCAAGATTTAAACGAGTTATTGTATCTAGAAAAATGATTATTTGATGAAGTGGAGAAGCGATAATAACCTGAAATAGTTTATGTGAGAGAAATAGAAGGAATTAGAGAGTAAGAAAATGAAGAGCACATAACTCTCTTTCTGATAGATGATTGCAATGGGGATTCTGTAGGGTAATATCCGTATAAAACCCTTAAAATTTAGGACTATAACGCAAATTTTAACATGTGATAGAATGTCATAAACGAAAAATACAAGAGAAACGATAAGGAATAAGAATCAACCTCGGGTCCTATGCAATTCGGCCTAGTGAACAGAAATCAATGTAGATTTCCTCCTAATCGTTGCACCCAAGACCGTCTGAGACTATGCCCCTTGTGCTAGAATTGCTCTCTAATTGCCTTGCAATATTGAGAGAGTTTTTGTGAGATTTTTCGATGAGAGATCTAGGATTTCAGAGAAGAGAGCTCCAAAACCCTAATTTTGTGTAAAATGAAATGCATTAGGTCAAAAGGAGAGAGGCTCTCTCCTTTTGTTGCTTAAATCCAAACCGAGATCACAAGGGAGGGAGTGGGCTTTCACTTTCTCCTTATTTGTAACTCGTGGTCCGACTCAAAATGCTAAAATGTATATGACGGGATTTTATTATAAATCGTCATCGGTTATTAAAATATCAACTAGTAACATGACTCAGTCGATATATTAATACTTGTCCGACAAAGACAATATTGTATAATTAATTCAATATACATCATTTAAATATAATCGTTTATATTCAATTTACGAAATAGCCGCTTAATTCGTCTTAGCCATTATTATTTAATCCGTATTAAATAATTATCTCAACATCGCGTTTGACTAATTATTAGTCAATAATAACTCCGACTAACTGCTTAGTCATATTGGGCATCAACATGACTGTATTTTCATACTGTCACATCTCTCAAACGTATCCTATAGGTGTGACTTTTAGGGACCAGTTGATCACCGCCATCTGTATGACAATAACGTCAAACTTATCTAGCAAGCTAACCGTTATTGATAAACGTGGACCAACTGATAATAATACAAAAGTATACCCTTTGATCCTTTTAGAGATTTATATGTCATTGCACTAACTGTAGAGGACACCAGCCCCAACAAGCTCCCACTTGTCCGTACAAGTGTACGTGCAATAACGTTATCCGCACCAACTGGAGGACACTGGCTCCTTAGCTTGGAAGATGGCACCTCTATTGTCGCAATAGATGGTGATCGGGTCATTCGAACTAGGCACTACAGATAGTCCTTGTAAGAATTGACGCATCCATATCGCTTCCTTTGCAGCTTCAGACGCGGCATAGTACTCGGACTCGTCGTAGAATCTTTGTAACACTTTGTTTGGAACTCTTCCAGTGATCGCAGCGCCATTAAGAGTAAAAACGAATCCAGACTGAGATTTCGAGTCATCTCGATCCGTTTGGAAGCTAGCATCTGCGTAAACGGTTGCGCATAGCTTTTGTTCGCCTCCATAAGTCAATGCCCAATCTTTAGTCCTCCGTAGGTACTTAAGAATGTTCTTGACAGCCATCCAATGTGATTCACCTGGATGTTGTTGGAATCGACTTGTCATACTCAATGCATATGCCACGTCCGGACGTGTGCATATCATGGCATACATGATTGATCCTATAGCCGAGGCATAAGGAATCCGTATCATGCGCTCTTTTTCTTCCGGTGTCTCTGGTGTCTGAGACTTGCTCAAATGCACCCCTAGAGCCATAGGAAGAAACCTCTTCTTGGAGTTAGTCATGCTGAATCTCTCTAGTATCTTGTCTATATAAGACTCCTGACTGAGAGATAACATCCGACGTGATCTATCTCGATAGATACGGATGCCCAAAATTCTTTGTGCCTCACCGGATCTTTCATCCGGAAATGGTTCTTCAACCATACTTTTACCGAAGTTAAGAGAGGTATGTCATTCCCAATCAGGAGTATGTCATCAACATACAATATTAGGAAGACAATCTTGCTCCCACTCGACTTGATATATCGACATGGTTCCTCGACCGATCGAGTAAATCCATTTTCTTTTATCACTTGGTCGAAACGATGATTCCAACTCCGAGAAGCTTGCTTAAGTCCATAAATGGAACGCTTAAGCTTGCACACTTTCTTAGGATGTTCTGGATCGATGAAACCTTCGGGTTGTACCATGTACAACTCTTCCTCCAAATAACCGTTTAAGAAGGCGGTTTTCACATCCATCTGCCAAATTTCATAGTCATGAAAAGCGGCAATCGCTAAGATAATCCGAATGGAACGCAAAGATGACTACGGGTGCAAAAATTTCATCGTAGTGCAAACCTGGCACTTGGGTGAAACCTTTTGCAACTAGTCGTGCTTTATAGATATCTTGTTGACCTTCCACAGAATGTTTTATCTTGTAAAGCCATTTGCATTGAAGGGGACGAACCTTAGCAGGTAAGTCAACAGGATCCCATACGTTGTTCTCATACATAGAGTCCATCTCGGATTGCATGGCCTCAAGCCATAGCTTTGAGTCGGAACTAGTCATGGCACCTTTATAGGTTGCGGGTTCACTACTCGTTAAGAGTAGAATGTCATCTATGTCATGTTCCTCGACCATACCAATGTATCTGTCCGGAGGAATAGAGACTCTTCCCGACCTCCTAGGTTCCTCAGAATATTCACTGCACTGGGATTGAAGGAACTGGTTCCTCCAATGGTTGCTCGGCATTTGGTTCTGGAATCTCCGACAGCTCGAAGGTTCTATTACTCTTCGCATTCTCGAGAAATTCCTTCTCTAAGAATGTCGCACTAGCCGCAACAAATACACGTTGTTCGGTTGGCGAATAGAAGTAATGACCAAGTGTTCCTTTAAGATAACCTATAAAGTATGTCTTGACCGATCGCGGGCCGAGCTTATCCTCGTGTCTCCACTTGACATAAGCCTCGCAGCCCCAAACCCGTATAAAGGACAAGTTAGGGACCGTTCCCTTCCATAGTTCATATGGAGTCTTGTCAACAGCTTTAGACGGACTTCGGTTAAGTATTAGAGCGGTGATTTAAGAGCATAACCCCACAATGAGTTAGGCAACACGGTGTGACTCATCATGGATCGAACCATATCAAGTAGTGTTCGATTTCTCCGTTCGGACACACCATTCAACCGAGGTATTCAGGTGGAGTTAAGCGTAAGGCAATCCCACGTCCTTAAGGTGTTGATCAAACTCGTGAGAAAGATACTCGCCACCACGGCCCCGATCGTAGTGTTTTAATCTTTCTACCCATTGGTTCTGTACCCGATTCTCGGTATTCTTTGAATTTCTCAAAGGATTCACTTTTGTGCTTCATTAAGTAGACATAGCCATATCCACTTAAATCGTCCGTGAAAGTGATGAAATACCTATAGCCTTCTCGTGCGGTGATTGACATAGGTCCACACACATCCGTATGTATGAGTCCTAATAGGTCGCAGCCGCGCATTCCAACACCTTTGAAGGAAATTCGAGTCATCTTGCCAATGAGACATGATTCACACGTGCCAAATGATTGAAAATCAAAGGCCGAGATAGCTCCATTCTGTATGAGTTGTTTAACGCGTTTCTCATTAATGTGTCCCATACGGCAATGCCATAGATACGTTTGATCTTTGTCACCAACCTTTAACTTCTTATTCATTACGTGCAATATTTCGGTGGTCTGATCTAAAACATAAATTCCGTTCATGGAGACTGCCTTGCCATAAATCATATCGTGTAATGAGAAAATGCAGCTATTATTCTCTATTACAAATGAAAAACCAAGTTTGTCAAGTGCGTAAACCGAAATAATGTTTTTAGAAAGACTGGGTACATAATAGCAGTTATATAAAAATAACTCAAATCCGCTAGAAAGCTGGATCACGTATGTTCCCCTCGAGATGGCAGCCACTCGTGCTCCATTCCCGACACGCAGGTCCACCTCACCCTTTACGAGGGGTTCGATGTTTCGGAGCCCCCGCACATGATTACGAGATGAGAACCACAACCAGTATCTAGTACCCAAGTTCCGTAACTTGCGTGGTTAATCTCAATCATATGAATAAAAGTAGAAGAGGAAGAAGACATACCAACAGGTTTAACGCGACCTGCTTTTATGTCCTCATGGTAAACAGGACATGTACGCCTCCAATGCCCAGTCTTGTGGCAATGATGGCATTCCATGTTATCGGTCTTGCTCTTTGTCGTGCCTGATGAGGTGCTCGACTCACCAGGCCCACTCTTACCTGATCCCGACTTCTTAAACTTCGGTTTGCCTACCGCTAGGTCTGCCTGAGCTTTGCCCTTACCCTTGCCCTTGTTTGACACAACGAGAACATCCTGTTTCAAGCTCCCACTAAACTTCATATCCTTCTCGGTCTGTACGAGTAGGGAGTGTAGTTCATGAGGACTTTTCTTCAAATCATTCATATAGTAATTCGCTCTAAAGAGCGCAAAACCATCGTGGAGTGAATGAAGCATGCGGTCAATCACGATGTTCTCGCTGATTTTACAATCAAGCGCCTCCAGTTTCGCGACATTCTCAATCATGCTGAGAATGTGTGGGCTAACCGGTTGGCCTTTCTGGAGTTTCGCATCAAAGAAGCGAGTGGTATGCTCATAGGTCACGATTCTTGGTGCTTTCGAGAATTCCTTAGTGAGAGTGGTGAAAATCTTGTTTGCACCTTGGGCTATGAAGCGTTTCTGCAAATTGGATTCCATTGCAAAAATGAGTACGTTTTTAATCGCACCCGCTTCCATGACGAAATCGTTATACTTGGCGATTTCGTTAGCTCCAGCCGTGGGGCTTGGGTTTGACGGGATGGGCTCTGTCAAATATTTGAGCTTCCGTCGGCCGCCGGCGCAAGCATTCCGTAATGCCGCCTCCCGGTCCGCGAAGTTTGATCCATCATTCTTGATCGAGTAGACCGATTCATCTGATTCATGAAGATCCGAAGCCAGGACTCACGGTCCAATGTGGCACTTGGCATTGGGTCGTCAGCACGGCCAACCATTTTGTAATTAGCAGTTTAAGTGATCGTGATCTACACTGAAAAAGAAAGGAAAAACAAAAGGAAATAAGCAACTCATCGAGGTGATTTAAGTCTATTTAAAATTCATTTTAACGTGTAGACTCATTGCAATTGCATAATTGATCTCCCTCAAGAATAATACAAGTGATCCCAAGACTCAATTTTCGTAAATTGATAAGCCAACTGTTTAGCTAGTTCTACCGTTAGAACTCTTGGTCGATAGATTTCCGAAAATCCTATCTATAGTCCACCATAATCACAGGATCGTACGAGTGACCATAGTGTTGAGATAAAATAGTTCAATCAGTTCCAACTTACCCGACGTAGAAGGGGTCATATTATGCCTACCGACGAAGAAGGGATTCATTGGAGTTTGACTTATAAAGACTATTCTCAATTTTTGGTTATACGAGGAAGATCCCATCAACTTAGTTTTAATTCATTTTAAGTGAACGAAAAACTAGCATTGCGTGAATGAATTAATTTAGGTGATGGCTTATAAAAAAAAACGTGTGATATCTGTATATCAAAGAAAACTAACGCGTAACCTCTATATGAGTCAGTTTTCATGCAAATATTAGGTGGTTTGGTTTTAGGCGGAAAATGATGCAAACTATCGTTACAATAAAAAATGTAAAAGAATGCAAAACGTAAATAAAAGTCCTAGTGTGGCCTATCCTAGTAAAAAGAACATAATACAACTTTGGAATCCACCGTTGGACCCGAGTAGCTTGTCTTGATGTTCCATCTTTGTCCATGCAGCGGGAGTGAGCATCCGATCTCCATCTTTGGTCTTCTCAAAATTACAATTTAAAAATTACAAAATATAAACCTATTTACATTCTAAATAAAAAAACTGTAATTACAAGGAAAAACCAAAACGGAGATACAAGATCTAAAAATACAACCAAGACCGTGTTCCATCATTACGGTAACACGTTCTACTAAGGCCACACTAAGTTACAACCGTTTGTAAAATTAAATACGTAATAAAACATTCAAGGCATTCAAAATAACGATAAATAAAATGCATCAACTAAAACAAAATTTATTCGTGACATAATTCCGTAATTATGTTAAATTTATCCAAACCACCTTTTGACGATTAAAATTATTTGACAAAACCGCTTCTATCAAGTTAATTTTAATTCAGGATAATCCGTTACTTTAAATTGCTTTAAAATAACTAAATGGTACGTGAGTGAACCGTTTCACTATCAAGCGAGTGTACAAAATCCGTATTATGTACATATTATGGCCAAAAGAAAAAATAAAACATGAAAAAAGATTTTTCAACGCTGCCATAACTCATTTCCTCGATCGAGACACTAAAGTCCTCGATCGAAGAACAAAAAAGGCTCGATCGACTGATGCTGCAAGTCGATCGAGAGGTTTGACAAACAGAAAGTGCTCGATCGACTAATCTCGTGGTCGATCGAGGACTTTTATTTGCAATACTGTTCGATCGAGTACGAGGACTTCTCGATCGAACAGATTAGGGTTTTAAAACAGATTAAAAACAACAAAACCCTCGTGAATTCGATTGAACAAAACAAGACCAATTGCAATTATGATCTAATTCATATACAATTAAATCTACAATTTATAATACTTTAACATATTGCTATAATTATCGTTTAAAATAACAATATGCAAAGAACAAATCGAAAAGCAAAACATATCAGCCGTGTATATACATGTCACGGTTTTCAATGCACGAAAAAAAACAGGAAACAGCCGTGATGCTCATTTGGCCGCACAGTTTTTTAGACAAAAATTATCGTTTCAAAATCGTTTTATGAAAATCACAAAGAAAAATTTACGTGGCCTCGCTCTGATACCACTTATAGGGTAATATTCGTATAAAACCCTTAAAATTTAGGACTATAACGCAAATTTTAACATGTGATAGAATGTCATAAACGAAAAATACAAGAGAAACGATAAGGAATAAGAATCAACCTCGGGTCCTATGCAAAATCGTCATCGGTTATCGGTTATTAAAATATCAACTAGTAACATGACTCAGTCGATATATTAATACTTGTCCGACAAAGACAATATTGTATAATTAATTCAATATACATCATTTAAATATAATCGTTTATATTCAATTTACGAAATAGCCGCTTAATTCGTCTTAGCCATTATTATTTAATCCGTATTAAATAATTATCTCAACATCGCGTTTGACTAATTATTAGTCAATAATAACTCCGACTAACTGCTTAGTCATATTGGGCATCAACATGATCGTATTTTCATCTTGTCACATCTCTCAAACGTATCCTATAGGTGTGACTTTTAGGGACCAGTTGATCACCGCCATCTGTATGACAATAACGTCAAACTTATCTAGCAAGCCAACCGTTATTGATAAACGTGGACCAACTGATAATAATACAAAAGTATACCCTTTGATCCTTTTAGAGATTTATATGTCATTGCACTAACTGTAGAGGACACCAGCCCCAACAGATTCTTTCCATTTTCTTCTCTTTTTTCCCCTTTTCATTACTTTTTCACGGCTGAGATTCTATTTGAGGAAACAATATGGGGTCTAAATTGGATATGATAGTTTAGACTTTCGAATGGGAGAACAAAAATTTGTTTTTTATCCAAGGATTTAGTTCCTCCCTTTTGTCAAATATCTCATCCATTTATTTAGTAATGGATAAAGGAAATTGAAAGAATTTGGACACAATTGTCGGATCTTTAATGTTTGATAAAAATATAAAATTTTTGGACATGAGAATTGGCATTGCCATTTATGAAAATAGAAATAAAGATTAAACAATCGAATATGTATTTTCCATGGCGGTGGAGGCAATATCTCATTCACTCACTACTAAGGATTAATTATTAAGGCATAAATTAAATGACTGATTTTATCGATCAGTTTAAACTTTTGGTTGAAATTATCTTCTCATATGAATCAAAGCTTAACGACCTCGAGGTCACTTATGGAAGCATTTAAAATCTCATAAGAGGAATTGAGCCGATGGTATGGTTGGACCTGTTCATTATCTACCTTGTTCCATACCAAGGGCATTTGAGTGAAAGCGTGTATAATTAATTTATAGAATTCTTAGTTGAGCCTCGATCATCAGCTTTTAGTTTTGGATGAGATAATATTCTTATACATGGTATCATCAAAACCTAATGACCCTAGACTCCAAGTACCCTAGGTAAAATAGGCATGCGAATGACTTGACTTCATAAGCCGAGTAACACGTGAACAAAGAACCTGATTATGGCCCACAACTGAATTTCACCCGACCTTATCCAACCCGAACAATTATATTGTAGCATATTGATCATCATGCCTAAATAACTTGATAAAAAACACTTGGAAATTACCTAATCAAAAATGATTTGTTTCAACCCGATACGACTTGAATTATTACTTACCAATGATTCATTCTCAGCACGCAACAAGTTTAGATTGAACATCGGATCAACTGTTCAATTTGCCATGTTCTTTAGATCATGTATCAACTGTATATTTTCCTCGTTATACTCTGAATTTCTATTTGCATTGCATCTAAACGATTATTATGCTCATAACTTGTGTTTAACGTCACATCAAGCAATTTTAAAATTTTGTCCTTAATGGGAGATCTAATTTTAATTTTAAGATGAGCAAGGCTTGACTCGTCTTCTGATTCACCATCGAAAGCATATGAGTGTGTCATGCATGAGAGAGTCATCGTCTTGCATTATTGTGAGTTTGGTTTGTAGGCGGATATGGGACAGAGCTTTTCTTATGATTCATCTTTAATAGCTTCATCGTCCTCTAAATCAAACTCACACCAAACTGTATCACTCATCGCACATTTGTACTCTTACATCGACTTTTCACATATATCCATGGATTTTTCTTCTTCCCAATTGGGACCACCCTTGAAACATCCAATTATAGACATTGTATGTGTAGATACCCGTATCCGTCGATATTGGTATTTACAAAAAATCCCGACAAAACACCCGATGATGATAGGACACATGTTTACTTACATCGATCATTAGCGGATTCTGTTTTGTGATGCGGGACAAGCGTTATTTGACGCTTTTATAATTTAAATGAAATTTAAATTATCTCGAAATAAATGCAATTTATTTCATCGATTTTCTTTATTTTCAAGTTTATTTAAAATTTAAATCTTTTATAATTTATTTGAAAGATACATTATTCTTCAAAGTTTTTATTTTGAATTTATTTGAAATGAGATGTGTGACTGTTTCGTGTTTTATCGCTTTATTTTAATTCTAAGAATTGATTTTTAAGGGGTTTTAAACAAGGTTTTTTACACGGTTTTAAGCTCGTTTTATGAATGGTTTTGAGCACGAGTTTCGAAGAGTAGCTTTCGTTCATCCCATCCCCATTAGTCCCGGGTTCGAATCCCCATGCCACCACCCATTTCCTTCCCTTTTCTTCCCCAAACCCACGTCCCACATCCCACATCCCACATCCTACGTAACCCAACCACAACCCCTTCCTCTGTTTTCCCGAGCCCAACCCGACACCGCAAACACCACCCAACCCAGCTCTCATTCAAACTAGACCACACCCACCACCTAGCACATGACCCAATACCCAACCTAGCCCAAAACCCACATCAAAACCCACACCCCCAACCCAACCCGAGGCCCTATTTTGCCGCGGCAAAACAGGGTGCAAACCCGTCCTAATTTCGAACCCCTATCCAACCCATCTCCTTCCCTCGTCTCTCTTGCTTATTCCCCAAGTAAGAGAAGATATTTTTCTTATCCAACTAGCTTGAAAATCCCCTCAAAACAGAAACTGAATATCTTTCTTTATCTCCTTCCAAAACCGACATTATCTCATCCACATTCCATATTTCGACCAAAAACTCTTACCCCTTCCTCAAGCAATATTTTTGGAGACCGAAGCAGCCAAAATACCGAACCCTAGCAGCCCATTCCCATCTCCTATATAAACAAACACATACACACCGAAAAAGGGGACGAAAACACGAAACCATACACGGTTCTTTAGAGCATTCAAAACCCTAGAATTTGCCCTCAATTATCACGTTAAAAAGCAAACCTAAACTCCTCTCAAACCCAGAAATAAAGTACAAAGTTCACACAAGAGATTAGAGGAACATTAGAGCATCGACTTGCTCTCTTTTTTGTGTTCTCTCGTGTTCTGGACAGCTCCTGTTCTCGTCAGTTTTGAGTCATTTTACAATTATTTTTGGTCTGATTTTTTGTTAATAATTAAATCTTTGGTGTCTAAGAATTCCATAACATCTTTCGGATTTAAATTTCAGTTAGAAACGAAGTCACAATCTTCATTTGAAAATTGCTGCATGAAGTGCCTTTCACGCGAGAAATTGTTTTTGTTTTCGAAATTGATTTCGTTAAATTATTTCGATATTTGTTTTAAAATCTTCGACGACACGCCTTATAAGCAACACTTGCATACGGGATCCCGAGTGGTGTTCAAGTCTACATGTAAGTTGAGGGTGCACAAAATCCCGTCTCTTTCTTTCTCCTTTTCTCGTGTATGCCACGGCCTAAGGCCTTTTTGTTACGTTTTTTTATTGTTCGTTAATTATCGTCTCATGTTAAAAAGCATCCCCACACTTGAAAACTAGTTCCTTCCTTCATCATAAATCATTAGTGACCCTCCCTCACTTACTCTCATGGAAAGAATTTATCTCTATGATAAAAGGAATACAACAAAATTATAAATACAAGTTAGAGGGGTTAGTATATTTACAAGTGGTGGTTTAGAGATAAGTCCACCAAACTCTCCCTTTGATGATTACTTCAAGGATGAGGAGGCCCGAGGTAGGTGACCTCGACCTCTCCAATAAATGCTCCCTCATAATATGGCTTCAATCTTTGACCATTAACCTTGAATTTGCTTCCATCTTCCGCCTTGATTTCAAAATCCCCATACTTTCCAACCTCGGTGATCACATAGGGACCCATCCATCTAGAGTTCAACTTCCCGGGAAAGAGTCGATATCGGGAATTGAATAGAAGGACTTTATCCCCTTTGTGCAAGGCTTTTTGCTTGATCCTCTTGTCATGGAGCAATCTTGTCCTTTCCTTGTAGATCTTGGCATTCTCATAAGATTGTAGTCCGAATTCTTCCAACTCTTGAATTTGTATCATCCTCTTTTGACCACTTAATTTGAGATTAAGGTTAAGGGCTCAGATTGCCCAAAAAGCTTTGTAGTCTAATTCGATTGGCAAGTGGCATGCTTTTCCATAAACAAGCTTGTAAGGAGAGGCTCCTATAGGGGTCTTATAGGCCGTCTTATAAGCCCAAAGACGTCATCAAGCTTTGTGCTCCAATCCTTTCGGGTCTTGTTTAAAACTTTCTCAAGAATTTGCTTGATCTCTCTATTCGAAACTTCAACTTGACCGCTTGTTTGAGGATGATATCCTAAGCCAGTTCTATGTTGAACACCATACTTGGTCAAAAAGGATGCGAGCTTCTTTTCATGAAAATGCGTTCCTCCATCACTTATGATTGCTCTAGGGACTCCGAATCTTGGGAAGATTATTTTCTTGAAGAGCTTGGTGACCGTCTTTGCATCATCGTTTGGGGTGGCAATTGCCTCCACCCACTTTGAGACGTAGTCTACAGCCACAAGGATATACTTATTCCAATTGGATGTCACAAATGGTCCTTGGTAGTCGATCCCCCAAACGTTGAAGATCTCCACCTCTAGTATGCCCCTTTGATGCATTTCATTCCTCCAAGATATATTCCCCGTCCTTTGACAAGCATAACAATAAATGATAAACTCCCTTGTGTCTTGAAACATCGTAGGCCAATAGAAGCCCGATTGAAGAATTTTTGCAATGGTTCTCCTTGCTCCATGGTGCTCACCGTAAGGTGATGAGTGACATCCGTCCAAGATTCCTTGGACTTCCCATTGAGGGATGCACCTCCGGTAGAGCCCATCACTACACTCTTTGTAGAGATTTGGATCATCCCAAAAGTACCTTTTTACTTCGAATAAAAACCTCTTCCTTTGGTTTTAGTTCAAATTTGGAGGGAGTACTCTTTCAACGATATAGTTGGCATAATCGGCAAACCATGGGGTGATGTGCCTTTCAAGTTGTTTTTGAATGGCCATCAAGATATCGTCGGGAAATGAGTCATTGATCGGCGTTTCTCCTTGTTCATCATGAAACCGGATCCTTGACAAGTGATCCGCCACTACATTTTCGGCTCCTTTCTTGTCTCTTATTTCCATGTCCAATTCTTGAAGAAGCAAAATCCATCTCAACAACCTTGGTTTTGCCTCAATCTTTATCAAGAGGTGTCGGAGAGCACGGTGATCCAAAAAGACAATCACTTTGGATCCAAATAAGTAGGAACGAAATTTGTCTAAAGCATAGACAATGGCAAGAACCTCTTTCTCGGTGGTATCATAGTTCACTTGGGAGGGATCAAGAGTCTTTCTTATATAGTAGATGGCATGAAGAGCTCTTCCTACCCATTGGCCAAGAACCGCTCCAACGGCGTAGTTACTAGCATCACACATAATCTCGAACGGTAGTTCCCAATTTGGAGGTTGAATGATCGGTGCCGAGATTAGTGCTTCCTTGATTCTATTAAAGGCTTCAACACACTCATCAGTGAAATGGAATTGGGCATCTTTAAGTAAGAGTTGAGTGAGGGGTTTCGTGTAACACCCCCTCATACCAAGGTACCTTACCAGGACTACCCAAGCATGAAAGGCTGTTACCATCTCGGTTGCCCGAGGTTAGTATATATCAAAAGCGTCCGTCCTAAACACATTTATTAGAAGTACTATAAAGTATTAATGTTTACAACAATCCAATTCCAAACCAAAACCAATAAAGTGAATACAACTGAGGACAACTACAAAATCATAGCTAAGACTCGTGGATCGTGATACTACAATCGGTGATGATGACTTCCCCATGACCGCCCAAGCTCACCAAATGCAATACTTGTCAAGTCTGCTCACCATCCCCGAATGGATCACCGCAGGTTTTACAAAACAACAACAACGGGTCGCATTTACCATTCAATCAATGTAAGACAACAAACAATATAACCGGATGATCATCCTCCATAATAACCGACTACACACCGAAGTGTGTAGCCCTGCCAGATTACCCATCGCAACGGGTAATCCACTCCTGAGTGGGTGACCGCAGTCCATCCCCACCAAGTCCAGCTCATCAACGAGCGACTAACAATCCCTGTCCCTTAATGTGCACATCCCCTCCCGTGGCGGGTTCCACGGAGGGCGAACTAGGGTGTGAAGCCACTCCCGCAAGTGACTCCACCGCAAACAATACACACATCACAGTACCACAGCTGTCACAACAACACCACCGTCACAACACAATCACATCACCACCGCCACCACAACACCCATACTCCGATGATCAGCAGATAACCACAATTACAATACAATCACAATCTTAAATCAATTAACAGTAAACTGAGTAGGGAAACCCTACCTTTTCGCAATCCAAGCACACATAAGCAATCAATAGTAGTTCCTCATGACACCGTCACCTACATACAATAATCACATATAATTCCAATTACCACATCGCACAAAATCCCTTTTCCCCAAATCACAAATTAGGGCAAAACCCTAAAAGACCAATTAATGAAACTTACGAAATTAGAGGCTTACCGACACAATCGACACAAGGAAAGATGAACTAGACTCACGAACGATCCACTCCAAAGGGAGAGATTTGGAGAAGATTAGAGCGCCGTTGAGTGATATGTTGTGGAACAGTGTAATTAGAAACTGATTTACGTTTTATTATAACCCTAATCATCTCCAAATCAAACCGCTGAAATATTACCCGTCAGACCGGATACTCGGTCGAGTGTCGAGTATACTCGGCCGAGTACACTCTACTCGGTCGAGTATTACTCATACTCGGCCGAGTATTCCAAGGCAGAAGCAAAACAAAACACCAACACACTTTACTCGACCGAGTAGGCCATACTCGGTCGAGTACCGGCCTATAAAATCCGTAGTGTTACAATCTTCCCTCCTTAAAAAGAACTTCGTCCCCGAAGTTCCAACCCAACCTATAAAACATGGACGCCTAACACTAACTCCACCAACCACTCTTCCTTCCACAACATGGCTCACGATATCATCTCAACTATAGCATAACCTCCCAATACTAACTCCCTAATACTATCAGATACCTACAACCTAAATGTTGCCAACTCTATCTTAGTTCATAATGCTCACTAACATCCTCAATTACCAAGACAATCCACCGCACAAGATCAACCATCAAAACGGAATGTTACATTCTACCATCCTTAAAACGAACTTCGTCCTCGAACTTTACTTCACACACATACACATCCTCACACAAACCGTTAACACTATCAAAGTTTACTCACACTCCTAAACATCATACTCCTACCACCATTGCCTGTAATAAAATCAACCCCAACATAAATCCATCCTTTTCTCCACACCAACACTCAAACTTCCAATTATACTATAACATGTATAACCATCAAACTCTCTTTGTTGCATCCTACTCCTCTTAAGACAAATGTTACGTCCTCGTAACTCACTAATACTAGATCCCTAACTATATATCTTCTCATTATCCTCATCACGACCGCATGTCAACGATATCCGACTATAGCCTCGACACCTACTACATCTACTCCTATATCCAAGGTTCTCTTACTCTAGCAGCTCTCGTGCCTCCAATTGTTTGTACTCACATAACATAGATCATAAAATCCTCAATATAACCACCACTCCATCTCTTCCACATTACCACAAAACAACATACTTCTATATACTTATACACCCATCTCCATGATCTTAACTCACAATCCACAATCGTTACGTACGCTCACACTAGATCCTCAAGTTCTTTACTTCACTACCGCAAAACTCATACATAACTTAGCATGACACTAATTCCCCAACACCCTACACTCCTTTGTCTCAACAAAGGATTATTAACTACCCGCATCTTTCGGTCATTACCACACATGTTTTACGAATCACTTGCCATTACCCCTGTTTTACTAAAGCCTTATCTAGAACAAGATCAAAATTATCAGAACAATCTCTCACAAACGTGTCCCATCAATGAGAATATCACTATACCATGACATCAACGAAAACATATACAACTCTATTTCATATCATACTCTACCCTCATTCCCAAACTTAACCTGATAAAGAAAACATCAATAAACAAGACAACCGTCTATCTCGCACAAACCGAAAACTCGCAGGAGCAACATCAAACAAAACAACAATCTATGTATAACTGGTATGTACTGTCGAAACTTGAATCATAATCATCCCGCCTACTCCACCACAACCGGTGATGGCATCGCAACACCGCCGCCAACAGCTGCACCGCAATGCGAAAATGCCCGCATCACAACATGAAGTACCATGCCCGGATCACCACTCGAGGCACAACAACCACATCGATAAACATCACAATCACATATAATTCCCATAAACACTGACTCAGTATGACATTTCGAACAAGAAAACTCATTCAAAACCGTTTTACTAGATTATAACACAACATATTATACGGAATAAACTGACAAGAACCTCATGAACATCATCCTTACCATTTCACGGAATAAACATGTATCATCAATACACATACAATTTTAACTATCCATGCCAGATCAATCAAATTATTACCTTTTTAACCTCATTCCATTAGTATACTGTACCCAACATAAATTACAAAACATTCGTATAACAACTTTATAATTATCACACCATACCACTTCTTGTGAGGTCAGAACCTCACACAAACATTTACACATATCATAGACCCGTAATCACATCCAACTAGTCAATCCTGATCACGTAAGTTACCCCCCGATAAAGGTTACCTCTCGCTTGAGTTTAACTCGTATGCCCCTCATAACACATTCTCCCATTCGCATATCCATCACCCCCTGCCAAAAGCAACCATATCATTAATACTCAACTACTAATAACTGCCTCATATAACCACAACTTATGCTCTCTCACAACTATACATATCAACTTGGTCTCTACAAAAATCAACCTCTTTAGAATTGCTACCTTTCTAATATACCATCACCCTTAACCACTAGTCACAAACGATAACACTACTATTGTCCGGACATCAACCTCTTACACTCATCTCTAAACATCACGATTTCTTTCCTAACTTTGGTTAACATCACTAATAACAAACATCAAATCCATCAACAAAATTACCTCAACGTTCTTCCCAATACTATTCTTAATTGTATTATTACCCGACTCACCACCAAGATTTTATATCGTGCAACTCTCTACCCAACTTTTACTTTACTTAATTCCTCGAAACTCCTGACTAATCAACGTTGTTCTGAAACTCCTATATAACCATTAACTCAAATCCTCATGATAGTATCATACATCTCGACGATTCCTTACTTTATATCACATAACTCCGGTGAACATTTTCTTAGTTTTACTCCCCTCATTCTTTTCTTTTTACACTCGACAAAAGCAATTAACCACTCAACTCCTTATTCATTTTATACCGTTAATTGCCCAAGGAAATCACACGTTAGTTTCACCTCTTGATAACACCAATTCCCAAATTCGACCACTATCTACCCATCGCGGCATAACTCGATCTCACTATACAACATTTGTTTTCATCCCTCTATAACGGCCTTTTCCCACATTTATCCTTAACCAACACAATCTTAACCGTCTCCCTCCATAAATCCTTACACATACCACTATATCACTATTCACATCCCTCATCTTAATCTTTTCTTTCTCACGTTTCTTTACACCCACATCACCCTTGCTCATATATACTTACTTTTATATTACTCAACACACGACTATATCACTCACTATATCTCAAAAAAACATGCTCTTTGCCTCAATTAGCTCACATTCTTCCTTTTTCTTTTTCCACTATCTCCCACATGTCTTCCTTATCCAACACATGTTCCTCATAAGCCATCATTCTCCATGTCATAACTTCCGGTAACTTACGTATCAAGACCGTCTCACATATAAAAGGATGCGTTAAGACTCAAAACATACATGTGTATATATCCTACGACTCAAAACAATGTAAAAACATAGCCACCGGCTCAAAACAAAAGTAAGATCATAGTCACCGACTCAAAGTGGCCGCCCAATGAGGTACTCAGTCGAGTACATAACATACTAGGTCAAGTACAAGGTACTCGGTCGAGTAACTATATTACTCGATCGAGTTTTCGACTCCAGAAGCAAACTCAATTGTCGCAGAAGGATTACTCGGTCGAGTGTTGGGAATACTCGGCCGAGTAGACCTTACTCGGTCGAGTATGAGACTACTCGGCCGAGTTAACGACTCCAGACGCTAAACAGTATTATCACAGAGAGATTACTCGGCCGAATATGAAATACTCGGTCGAGTATAAAAGATACTCGGCCGAGTAGGGACTACTCGGTCGAGTATCGGCGCAGTTCTCAGCACCGTCCAGTTTTCGTAAAACAGTCATATCTCACTCGTTACTTGGTCATTCTGGGCGTGTGACCTATCGTTAGAATCGTAAGAGGACAAGCTATCACCTCAACTTGGAATCACAGAAATATCATTTCTAGAACTCGACTTATGACAGTTTTAAGACAACTCTTCCAAAAATCGGTTTGTATACAAATCAAAATTCCTTAACAAAACAACTTAAACATGCATAAAACAAATAATAACGACCCAATACTTCTAAAAACCAGTACAGAGGTGAACTTTTATCATACCCACATGAAAATTAAACACGACATTCATATGCATAGGCGCATGACCTTAATCACATGCTAGTACCAACAACCAAACATTAACATTATCATGATTATGTACCCATGTACCACTACTCTTTTGAAAGCCACATAATAAACACTTAACATGCCAACATATTTCATACCAAATCCGTTTCAACAAGTTTCACCATGTCTTACACATGTTCCCACACATCTCACTTCCTTTCACATGATTCAACCATTCAAGTTACACATACCACACACACGCATCGAAAAGACTCACAACAAATCCCCCCTGATGACCGGCTTGAGATTGTGAGGGCCATAGTGCGACTTCGGGACGTCTCCCAAGTCTTTGCGGTAGCTCCAAACAACTCTCCCCGGGTTCATTTTATTTAGACTCCCTAAGTTCATTGGGTTCATTAGTTTTAGGTGCCAGAATCTTCGGCTCTGATACCACTTTGTAACACCCCCTCATACCAAGGTACCTTACCAGGACTACCCAAGCATGTAAGGCTGTTACCATCTCGGTTACCCGAGGTTAGTATATATCAAAAGCGTCCGTCCTAAACACATTTATTAGAAGTACTATAAAGTATTAATGTTTACAACAATCCAATTCCAAACCAAAACCAATAAAGTGAATACAACTGAGGACAACTACAAAATCATAGCTAAGACTCGTGACTGTGATACTACAACTGGTGATGACGACTTCCCCATGACCGCCCAAGCTCACCAAATGCAATACCTGTCAAGTCTGCTCACCATCCCCGAATGGATCACCGCAGGTTTTACAAAACAACAACAACGGGGTCAGTACCATTCAATCAATGTAAGACAACAAACAATATAACCGGCTGATCATCCTCCATAGTAACCGACTACACACCGAAGTGTGTAGCCCTGCCAGATTACCCATCGCAACAGGTAATCCACACCGCCGATGGGTGACCGCATCCATCCCCACCAAGTCCAGCTCATCAACGAGCGACTAACAATCCCTGTCCCTTAATGTGCACATCCCCTCCCGTGGCGGGTTCCACGGAGGGCGAACTAGGGTGTGAAGCCACTCCCGCAAGTGACTCCACCGCAAACAATACACACATCACGGTACCACATTTTGTCACAACAACACCACCGTCACAACACAATCACATCACCACCGCCACCACAACACCCATACTCCGATGATCAACAGATAACCACAATTACAATACAATCACAATCTTAAATCAATTAACAAGAAACGAGTAGGGAAACCCTACCTTTTCGCAATCCAAGCACACATAAGCAATCAATAGTAGTTCCTCATGACACCGTCACCTACATACAATAATCACATATAATTCCAATTACCACATCACACAAAATCCCTTTTCCCCAAATCACAAATTAGGGCAAAACCCTAAAAGACCAATTAATGAAACTTACGAAATTAGAGGCTTACCGACACAATCGACACAAGGAAAGATGAACTAGACTCACGAACGATCCACTCCAAAGGGAGAGATTTGGAGAAGATTAGAGCGCCGTTGAGTGATATGTTGTGGAACAGTGTAATTAGAAACTGATTTACGTTTTATTATAACCCTAATCATCTCCAAATCAAACCGCTGAAATATTACCCGTCAGACCGGATACTCGGTCGAGTGTCGAGTATACTCGGCCGAGTACACTCTACTCGGTCGAGTATTACTCATACTCGGCCGAGTATTCCAAGGCAGAAGCAAAACAAAACACCAACACACTTTACTCGACCGAGTAGGCCATACTCGGTCGAGTACCGGCCTATAAAATCCGTAGTGTTACATTTCGCTATTTTTGAGAAATCTTTTATGAAACGGCGATAGAAACCCGCGTGACCGAGAAAACTTCTCACCCCTCTAACATTCACGGGAGGTGGGAGTTTCTCTATCACCTCAACCTTAGCTTTATCAACCTCAATGCCCTTTTCCGAGATTAAATGACCCAAAACAATTCCTTCATTGACCATGAAGTGACACTTTTCCCAATTTAAAACAAGACTAACATCTTCACATTTTTGCAATACAAGAGAAAGATTATGCAAACATGAGTCAAAGTCTTTTCCATAAACGCTAAAATCATCCATAAAAACTTCCATTATGGTCTCTAGGTAATCAGAGAAGACACTCATCATGCATCTTTGGAAAGTGGCGGGGGCATTACACAAGCCAAAAGGCATCCTCCTATATGCAAAAGTACCATAAGGGCATGTGAAGGTGGTCTTATGTTGGTCATCCGGGTTTATAGGGATTTGAAAGAATCCCGAATACCCGTCAAGGTAACAAAAGAATTTGTTGGAGGCTAACCTCTCAAGCATTTGGTCAATGAATGGTAGGGGGAAATGATCCTTTCTTGTTGAGGAATTCAATTTTCGATAGTCAATGCACAAACGCCAACCAGTGATCTTCCTTGTGGGTATTAGCTCATTCTTTTCGTTTCTCACCACCGTGGTACCTCCTTTCTTAGGTACCACTTGAACGGGGCTAACCCACAAAGAGTCCGATATGGGATATATGATTCCCGCATCAAGTAATTTCATAACCTCTCCCTTGACAACTTCTTGCATGTGGGGTTTAATCTCCTTTGAGATTGGATGGTAGGTCTATGGCCCTCCTCTAGATGAATTCTATGCATACAAAAGTTGGGACTTATCCCCTTAAGGTCATCTAGGCTATAACCTATAGCCTTTTCATGTTGCTTCAACACATCAAGCAATTTTCCCAATTGGTTTTCATCAAGTCTATCATTAACAATCACGGGTTTGGTCTTTGATTCATCAAGGTAAGCATATTTCAAATTTGGGGGAAGGGGTTTTAAAGTAGGGATTTGTACCTCACTTTCCTTCTTTGAAGGTTCATTGAGAATTTGCTCCATTTCCATTAGACACTCCATTCTCATGGCATGTTCAACTTGTTCTTCGGTCTAATCAATCTCGTCATACTCGAATTCCATGACGAATTCCTCTTGCTCTTGGGCTTGTAAGATGTCTTCTAGGATTGATTGCTCATGTTCTATAGGTTGATATGCTTCCACAAGGATGTTATGTACTAATTTGGATTGCTCATGAGTAAGTTCTTTGTTAGCTAGAACGGCCTCAAAAAGATCTACCTCCAACTCCCAATACATATTTTTGGCCTCACTTGCTTCCAAGGCTTCTAATGCTTGCATGGGGTCTTTGAAGAAAGGTATACTTAAGTGGTCCTCTACAAAACAATCTATAAGATCCATCTTGCAAAATATCGAACAACTTGAAAACAATTAGAACAAACCTTGAGGAGTTTTACTTCCTCAAGGCAAAGAAAGACACAACTAATAACAATTTAAGAAAATCTAAATCAAGTTAACACCGTCCCCGGCAACGGCGCCATTTTTGGTCGGACTCACTTGGAGGTTTAGTTTTCGGTACTTGTCGTTAGGAGCACCTAGACCAAAACTATATTTATAACTTCACAAACAACTCTAGTATTAGTACAGAGGCAAGTAAAGGTCGGATCCCAAGGGACATGTATTGAAAGGAGATTTTCAATTGTAAGTAGCGGTGTCTAGGGGTGTCACAATTTGGGGTTGGAATAGAAGATCACTAAACTAAATAGCAATGAAAGTAAACAAGCAAGATGATTTAAAAAGGGATGTAAACAATTGATAAAAGACACTAGGGTGTCATGGGGTCATAGGGGATTCATGGGAATTGATCATACAAACATATTCTCAAATTATAAGCAAGCAATTATTGTTGTGATAAATTGAATTGGTTTATATCTTACAATCCTAAGAAAGTTTGGGTCCCGGAGCCGAATCGATTAGATTGTACAACACCTACAAGTCGACTTAATCTTCCCTGCTCAACTATTTGCATGGTCTAATGAGACTCGAGTTGGTTTATGTCTTACAAGTCTCATTGAAAAGATAAGTGATCGGTAAAAAATGCAAGGATTCATAGGTTCGCATTTCATCAAACATAACGTGTGCATAAGTTGAGATCACAACAAGCAAGCAAATAAACTATGAAAACATATTAAATTAAGCATGAATCATCCCCCATGTCGGTTTTCCCTAATTACCCATTAACCCTAGTTAAGGAAACTACTCACCCATTATCATGTTGAACATGCTAGCAAGGTTGTCAATCATACCAACAAAGTAAAACATGATGAATAAATGAAGATGATTAACATTAATGAAAAAGGGATTAAGAGAATTATACCTACTAATGATTCCAATAATAAAGTAAAGAATAATAGAAGTACTTGATGATTGATTGGAAGGTTGTCAATCTCCCAATAATAACCCAAATAATCTTCAATTACCCAAAATAATAGATGAACAAAAGAGAGATTAAGGAAATGAGATTTGTATTAAGATTTGATTAAAAGTTTATTACAAGATTAAAGAGAGATTAGAATGATATAAACTACACTAAAGATTGATAAGAAGAACATGGTTATCTAATTAGACTAATGGGGTATTTATAGTGGGGATTAGGTACACAAATTAAGGTTTACTAAGGGCTTGAGGAATCGCTCCTCTCAGAAAAATATGCGAGTCTCCTTTTTGTCGGTCTTTCCGAGATATGCGCATCCTTCATAGAACAAGGACAAAATGGAAAGTTGCTGTAACACAATCCGAGCGTCCAAGGCACGGGACGAGCGGATTCTCTGGCTGTTGGACGAGCGGATTCATTGGCTGGACGGGCGGATTGTGGTGTTTTTGGACGGGCGTCCGTCTGGCAAAGACGCTCGGATTCTTGGTCTTGGACGGGCGTCCCGAGGGCAATCCGCTTGGATTCTGGGTCAGCTTCCTTCTTTTCTTCTTTTCTTCCTTCTTCTTCCAACAATCCTCGGGGATCTTGTCGGAGATGCAAGGATATTTTCTCATCATTGCCCAACTACTATAATATGTACAAAGGCCTTCTTGTCTTGTCTTCTCTTTGATGCTTGGTCATTGAATTCAATCAATTTAGCTCTATTTTGCCATGAAAATGCAAGGTTTGCACTCCTTTCCTACCAAGGGAACAAAACCTCAAAGAATATGCAAAACAAAGGACTAAAGACAATAAATGACCCAAATATGCACTAAAAAGCATGGGAATAAGGCTAATTTGGGGACTAAATATGCTCAAATAATGGTCACATCAACAGTTCATTTCCTATCTTCAGTTAGCATTCCAAATAACGAACAACAAATCCACCATCAAAATTTACCTCAACATTCTGCCCAATATTATCCTTAATTTTATCGTCATCCAACTCTCTACCAAAATCTCATATCATGCAGATACTGTACCAACTCGTAATGTAATACTACAATTTTCTATGTCTGTGGGTACTCTATCGAGTGGGACTTACTCTGTCGAGTGAGTATGATTTTATACGAAATAGTGTTATGTCTGATGGGTACTCGATCGAGTAAGTGTGGCACTCGATCGAGTAAGGGTCACTCGATTGAGTAAGTGACTTACTCGATCGAGTAAGTGTGTTTTTACGTGTTATTTGCCGGGTTTTGATAGCAACGCGAGAAGGTTATAGAAACATATTTCGTCATTTCTATTCACTCTTACCTCATTATAAGTTTCACAAAAGAGAAAACAAGGTTACGTAGCTCTCCTCTCTCACGTTGCTATCAAATCCTAAGGGCTAGAGTCACCAGATCGTTGAGTTCTTTACGCCGTTGAGACCGTCGCATTGTGGGTAAGAACCTAATATAGTTTTTATATCATTTCATTGATTTTAGTTGAAAGCCTAAATAAGTAATTTGGGGGTTTTGTGGAGTATTGTTGATGTTAGATTGTGATTGTATGATTGTGTATTCATAAGGGGTGATTTCGTTTAAGAACGATTATGCTTAGCTGATTGTGACGATCTTGGTGATTGCTATTTCAGGTAGGGTTTCCCTACTCAGTATTGATTACATAATGTTGTTGATGGTTGATAATAGTTGTTGGTTTGTATCGTATTGGAATTGATAATTGGTGATTGTGTTGCATATTGTGATTGGTTGTGATTGTTTATTTGTGGTTCTCGAGGTGCGTCCTCGGCTGAGTGGAGTCACTTGAGGGAGTGACTTCACGCCCTTAATTTGCCTTTTGTGGAACCCGCCACAGAAGGGATGTGCACATTAATGAACATGGGTTTATCGCTCGGATGAGATAAGCGGGGCTTAGATGGGAACGACTGTGGTCCCCACTGGCGGCGTGGAACACTTGTTGCGATGAGTATTCTGGTAGGGCTATACACTTTAGTGTGTAGCCAGGTGTGTGAAGATGTGATGGAGTTTGGGTTAATTGAATTGGTTGTGGTATTGTTTTATTGCAGGTGTTTGTTTTGTATAATCAGTACTGACCCATTTAAATGTTTTAAAAACTATGGTGATGTATTCGGGGGTGGTGAGCAGTTGTTTAGCAGGTATACTATGGATGCGCGCGGGATTAGCTGGGGATGGAGTTGCCACGAGTCTGATGGTAGTATTCCGCTGTGTTGTCTTTATACTTTTGTTACTTCAGCTGTAGTTTGGTTTTAGAACAGTTGTACTTTACTTTACAGTGGGTTTTGTTATGTAATCACTTAAACTTATTTATTAAAGTACGTTATTTTATGGTCTATTTGATATACATTACCTCGGGTAACCGAGATGGTAGCATTCTCATGCTTTAAGTGGTCCTGGTAAGGCACTTGGAGTATGAGGGTGTTACAAAGTGGTATCAGAGCGACGATTTTGGAACATGTAACTAAGGAACCCAATGAACTTAGGGAGTCAAAATAAAATGAACCCGGGTAGGAGTTGTTAGGAGATAATGCAAAGACTTGAGAGACGTTCTAAAGTCGCGAACTTGCCCTACAACTTTAAACTGGTCACTATAGGGTGTCATGGGATCGCTATGTGTTTACTAATGTTCTATTGCGTATGTTGGATGATGTGTTGTATAGAAATGTTTGAAAATGATGAAGTGTATATATGATAAAGTGTTGTGAAAAAGCATGTTGCATAATAGTTGGTTTACAATGTTGTTTGAAATTGTTGGAAAAGTATATGAGAATGATGAATGATGTGGTGGAAAAAGGAAGTAGTTCAAATATGATAATATGTGATGAATAATGATGTTGCAGGATGGATGATTTACAATGTGGCTATAATAGTAACATGTGATTAGGGGATATGATATGATTATACATAATTTTGTTTGCGTAAAGTTATATAATAAGTTCATGTACTTGTCTATTGTTGTATCATATGCACTTGTTAGATGAAGAATGTGGTTGAAATGGATGAATTGATTGGAAAAGCCGTAGTGGCAATTACATGAGAATATGAATTTCGTGATTAAGAATATATTTAGGTGACGAAGTGGATTTGTAGTATTGTTGTATTAGTAACATGGAAATAGGATTTGTAATGTATGAGTATGTTTTGTGTTACGAAAAGTTATAAAGTTAAAGCATGCGGGTAGTACATGATTGATAAGTTCAATGTTATATGAGCATGATAGATGTTATTTTTTGGCTTTTGGTAGGTAGTAACATGTGGTTAGGGATAGTGGTTTTACAAGTATCGAGTCGCTTTTATTCAATTTGTTGATGTTTAAGTTGTTTGAAAGAGAAAATCAAATAGTTATGTTGTTCGATTATAGAGAGGTTATCTTTAAACCGTTATAACTTGAGATGTATATATGATTTTGATGTGATTCTAATTGGAGGTGATATCTTGTTCTTTTACGATTCTAACGATAGGTCACACGCCATAAATGACCAAGAAACGAGTGAGATATGACCGTTTTACGAAAATTGTACAGTGCTGAGAAATGCATAGGGTACTCGATCGAGTGACCCTCACTCGATCGAGTGCACCTCTTGTTACTCGATCGAGTAACCCTTTTTCGATCGATTAGCCTGGTAATTTATTATACGTGCTTCTGACCTTCACTTACTCGATCGAGTAGGCTGTACTCGATCTAGTGACCCCTGTTTCCGGTCATATGCTTATTTTTTGACTTCGTTGCATATTATGTTTAATTCAAAGGTGGTATTTTGCTTCTTTATGCATTGTTTTACATGTATGTTGGTCTTAATGCGTAAGTTACCCAATCTTATGGTGTAGTGAGTTGCACCTTATGATGGGTATGAGTTCGGTGGGGAGGACATGAGTTATATGTGGTTGTGAGGGATAGTGGAAAAAAGAAAAGGGACATTGATAAGCTGATTGAGCTATGGTGCAAGTTTTGTGAGATGTGGTGAGTGATATATTTGCGAATTTGAGTAATTTAAAGGTAAGTGTATATGAGCAAGGAGTGATGTAAGTGTAAGGAACGTGAGAATAAAAAGGTTGACAGGAAGGATGTGGATAGTAGCAACTTCAGATGTGTAAGGAATTATGGAGGGAGATGATGAGATTGTGTTGGTTAAGAATATATGTAATGAAAGGTTGTTGTAGAGGGATCGAGGAGAGTGCTATATAGTGAACTTAGATGGAGACATGTCGCGACGTGGATTTGTAGATAGTGAGTGAGTTTGGGAGATTTGGTTTATTAAGAGGTAAAACTAGTGTGTGCTTTTCTTGAGCAATTAACGGTATGAAACGAGTTTTGGTTTGTGAGTGATAGCATGATGAGAGAAGATCCATGGTAAGAAAGATTGAGATGGTACTGATATGAAATAATGGAATTTGAGTTTTGGAGCAACGAAAAGGTAACTGGATTACTAGAGAATTTGGTACAAGGAGTAAGGAGATGAACTATTAATTGGTATTGTTGAGTGTAAAGAGAAAGAAGGATAAAAGTAAGCTGAGAAAAATATTGACTGGAGTTATCTGATATAGAAGTAAGGTATCGTCGAGATGTATGATACTATCATGAGGATGTGAGTTAATGGTCATATAGAAGTTTCAGGACTACATGATTAGTCATGAGTTTTGAGGAATTAAGGGAGTAAGAAGTTGGTAGAATATCTGCACGATATGAGATTTTGGTGTAGGGTTAGATGACGATACAATTAAGGATAGTATTGGGAAGAATGTTGAGGTAAATTTTGTTAGTGGATTTGATGTCGCTATTTGGAATGCTAACCGAAGATAGGAAATGAACTGTTATATTTAGAGGTGAGTGTAAGATATTTTTTATACGAGAAATGGTGACATTGTGGTGTTGCGACAAGTGGATAAGGGTGATGGTAGATTAGAAAGATAACAATTCTAAAGAGGTTGATCTTGTATAGGCCAGATTGATATGTACGGTTGTGAGGAATTATATGACGTGGTCTTAGGAGGCAGTTGCTAGTAGTTGAGTATTAGCTGTATGGTTATATTTGGCAGGGGGTGATGGTTATGCGAATGGGAGAATATGTTATGAGGAGCAAACGAGTTAAGCTCGGATGAGAGGTAACCTTTATCAAGTGGTAACTTATGTGTTCAGGATTGACTGGTTGGATGTGATTATGGGTCTATGATGTGTATAAACGTTTATGTGAGGTTCTGACCTCACGATAAGCGGTATGGTGTGATAGTTATAAAGTTGTTATTCGAATGTTCGGTAATGCATGTTGGGTACGGTAACCTAATGAAATGATATTTCAAAAAGGGATAGTTTGAGTGACCTGGCATGGCTAGTTATACTTGTATGTGTATTGATGATACATGTTTATTCCATGAAATGGTAGGGATGATGTTCATAAGGTTTTTATCTGTTTATTCCGTGTAATATATTGCGTTATGATCTAGTAAAGTGGTTTTGAGTAAGTTTTCTTATCCGGGAAGTTGTCCTGGGTTAGTGTTTATGGAAATTGTATAAGTTGTGATGTCTATCAAGGTGGCTGTTGTGCCTCGGGTGGTGATCCGGGCACGGTACTTCGTGTTGTGATGTGGGTATTTTCGCGATGCGGTGCGGCTGTTGGTGGCGATGTTGCGATGCCGTCATCGGTTTTGGTGGAGTAGGCGGGATAGGTATGAGACGAGTTTTCGAAAGTACATACCAGTTATACATAGATTGTTGTTTTGTTTGATACTGCTTCCTGTGAGTTTCAATTTGTACATATAGACGGTTGTTTTGTTTATTGATGTTTCTTACCAGTTTCATCCTGGAAGTGAGGGTAGAGTATGATATGAAAGAGAGTTGGGTATGTTTCCGTTGTTGTTACGATATAGTTATATTCTGTTGATGGGGCACAGTTGCGAGAGTATGTTGGAGTACTTGTGATCTTTTTTTAGAGGAGGGATTAGTGGACGTAGTAATGGCAAGTGATTTGTGGAACATGTGTTGTACTGATCTGGAAGATGCAGATGGTTTATAATCTTTTATTGAGACAGTGAGTATAGAGTGTTGGGAATTAGTATCATGTTAAGTTATGGATGAGTTTTATTATAATAAAAGAATAGACTTTGAGGATCTAGTAGGAGTATGTGTAACAAGTGTGGACCGTGAGTATGCTTTTGGCGGCGATAGGTGCTTTCTATTGAGAGGTATGTCGTTTTGCGGTAATATGGAAGAGTTGGAGTATTGGTTATGCTAAGGATTTTGTGGTATAGGTTAGGTGGTGTGCCGAATAAATTGAGGTATGAGAACTGTTTAAGTAAGAGAGCCTTGGAAATAGGAGTGGTTATAGGTGTTGAGGTTATAGGCAGTTATCTTTGACATGCGGTGATGATGAGGATAATGAGAAGATATAGCTAAGGATCTAGTATTAGTGAGTTACGAGGACGTAACATTTATCATAAGAGGAGTAGGATGCGATAAAACAGAGTTTGATGGTTGTGCATGCTGTAGTATAATTGGAAGTAGAGTGTTGGTGTAGCATAAAGGATGGTTCTTTGTTGTGAATGATTTTATTAAAGGTCATGGTCGTGCTTGTAGTAGTGTGATGTCTAGGAGTGTGAGAATACTTCGATAGTGTTGACAGTTGGGTGATGATGTTTATGAGTTCGATAGTGTTGACAGTTGGATGATAATGTTATGAGTGGGAGTAAACTTCGAGGACGAAGTTTGATATCACGTCGTTTCAAGACAAAAATAAATACCTAAGTACTACTAACAGAAGTCAGCGGTAAGTAGGGTAGAGAGAATAAAGTAAGAGAAGTAAAGGAAGAAAATGATAGATGTGATAAGATAAAAGAGAGTATGTCAGGATTTTGGTTGACCATGGCAGTTTATCGACTCAGTTGCAAATAGCCTAGACAATCTACTGTGAGAAGGATACAGGAAAGGTCCTTCCGGTCCACTTTCTATCCTAGATTTCCGCTAACTTAACTTCCGTCCTCATTAGGGTAGTCTACTGTTCATAGCATGTCTGTTCATTCCAATCTTCCGATCCAGTAACAAAGTTAACCAGATTAATGTAATTTAGAAGCATGCATTCAACTAAATTGGTGTACAGTTATATTGCTTTGGGAACAGATTCTCACATATAAATTATCTAGCCTGTCCGCTACATCGTCACAATCCTACCATGGATTCCCTAATCCTAACATAAGAGAATTTAGCTATTCATGTTACTAATGGCGTCAACAATAATAATAATGAATGTACTAATGAAATAACAATAATAATGCATAAACTAAGTTAGGGCAGAAAGTAATAAAGAGAGAAAGAAAGAAATTAACGCAACAAATAACAAGATTAAGATTAAGAGAGAAAGGTGTGATTACAATCTCAAGTAATCCGGCGTAAAGATCGTTCCACTAAGCAAAGCCAAGATTAAAGGGAAGATAAAAAGAGTTTACAGTAGAAAGTATGAGAAAAGAGAAGTATTAATAAGGTAAAAGAAGAAGTGTCTATTAACCTAATTAAGACTCCCTTATATAGGGAAGTTAAAATTAACAAAACTAAACCTATCACGGGATAAAAATCCCGAGTATAATAGCTAAATACTCGATCGAGGACTTTTTTATCACTCGATCGAGCAAATCCAAGCTAAAACCTCTCGATCGAGTAGAAAAAGGAGTCGATCGAGTAGAAAAAGGAGTCGATCGAGTAGAAAAAGGCCCCATTCGATCGAGTAGAAAAAGGAGTCGATCGAACATAATTGTACTCAATCGAGTACTTTCCAGCGCACAATTCCTGCTTCGCACACTGAACTTCAAACGGCTGCCATTTCTTCGTTAATTGGGCAAACATGGCGTTTCCAGTGGCGTTGAAAAGCTAAGAGGACAAGCTTTCATCTCCAATTATAATAACATGAAAATCAGTTGTAGAACTCGAGATATAGCTCTTCAAAGTAGGCACTATCAATTTGAAGTTCTTCATTTGTTCGCCTAGCTAACTTACTTCTTTGCGCATCTAAAAATAGTAGTCTTAAGGCTCCGACTCAACTCATCTCCTAAATGCATGCATAAGGAAATGTTTTAGGCTTGATTATGCTCCTTTCCGGTTCATACCTGTAAATAATACAAGAAAAATTAAAGTAGACAATTTGAAGGACATTTGTAGGTAAACACTACACAAATTGTATAGATATGCGTGCAAATAAAGTACAAAATACCTATATAAAATGCACGCATAAAATCTCCCCAAAACAAACCTTTGCTTGTCCCCAAGCAAACTATATGCAAAACTAATGAAACGGAAAAAGAAAACTCAGAGCTAGCTATAACTTTCTACTTAAACCAATTTAATGCAGTAAAAAATTAACAGTCACAGCTACAACAGTCAATACGCAAATGAGTTATAAGATGTTCATAAATAAAGCTGACCTATCGACCTTGCAAGACCAACAAAACTGGACTCTCACGTGATCACTCTTCTCTCATGAAGCAAAGAGTGAATTATATATGTATAAGAGAGAAAGAGAAACAGTCACTCACCTAAACTGCGACCTACATAACATGCATGCAACAAAAATGATAGACGATTCAAGTACTACACATACATTCTAACCAACAATGTCCGTCACAGCTGAGGGCTTACAAATAATATGGGAAAGTGAGGTTCAGGTGAGAAAAGGCAACACAAATTATGGAAATGTGAAGGTAAAGCGTCAAGCTAGTTCCTAAACAAGGCCATATAAGACCATCTGAATCTCAGCTGTCTAGAAAATAAAGCTCAAGTGCCCTTCATTGGCACACATCTCACTATCCAATACACTATCTCCACAAAAATATACGAATAAAACGGAGGAGGGAGACCGTCATAAGATAAAAATAAGCACAGACGGTCTCTTATTTCTCAACTAACTCAAACTTTTGTTTTTTCAATTTTTTTCTTTCTTTTTCCTTCTGCTCACGTGTAACTCAATCTTTTTTTTTCCATTTTTTTTTTCTTTTTTTCTTCTTTTTCACACGTGTTCTTTTTTTTTTTTCATTTTCACGTTTTTTTTCTTTGTCATCCTTCCTCATTTTTCTACCAACTCCAATCAATTGGACAACCGAGCCAAACTCGCAACATGGATATATACCACAAGAAGTCACACTAAACTAGCTTGACTAGTGTTTTGTGTGGATTTTGCGCAAGGCAAAATCAGGTCAGGGTAGATTTGAGTAGGGTTAACTAGCTCTAAATGCTCTATTAGTTAGGTCGAAATATAAGCTGTAAATGTAATAAAAAAATAATAACAATAAGGCAAAGAATTTTGTACGTGGAAAACCTTTAAATGGGAAAAAACCACGGGCACCAAGCCAGGAGAGGATTTTACTATTGTATTATATTTGCACAAGTTAACGTAATTATCCAAGAATTATATGAGAATATTGTATGCTATCTTCTCTTGTTGTGTCTTCAAATGATTTTCAATGGTTCCTTATATAAGCTCTTGTTGAACGGCTGCTTTGATCCCGTCATTAATGTGAAATATTCTCCTTAATTACCCGCAATAATTCCAAATATTACGCCATTAATTGCTGTATTAATTGCGAGATCTTTCTGTTCAATCCTGCGCGTATATTCCTTTTATAATATTATTTCCCGGTCTGATATCTTCCTGATATTTTGACCGTTGTCCTCTCCATGGCCTGGCGCCTATCTTCATGTGTCCTGATAGCCTGACACCCTGACAGCCTGATAATCAGGTTAGGGCGAGACATTGATCATCAGGGACGTCTACGGATTTCCAGGCTTAACAATTGCCCCTTATCTCCTTATTTTCAGTATGTCAGGACAAAAAATGAGGAGATAATCTTAATCTCAGAAAAATTACTCAACGGTTGAATCATGCCTAGTCAGTTCCTGTAACGGCTACTTTATGCAGTTTATGACACGTGTAGCTTTTACTGCAACTCCTTCAATGATTATCCATCTACTTGCGGTTAAAACCCTAATTTACTATACTATAAATACCCGTTCACTTCATTAAGTTGATCTCCATCAGAATAATCTCCCTTATTTCTTCCTTAATAACCGTCTTCTCTAATTTTCCTTAATTTCCAGTTCTCTAATCCTCAATTAATCTTCATAATTATTCAATAATGACCGCAAAAAGAAGTCTACCGGGGTAGTGACTCTGGAACTCCTCCTTCCCGAGAATCCCGAGGGGACTTCTTCCGAGAATTTGCCTCTTTCTTCTCGCTCATCCTTCCACGGTCAATAACCCGAGTGATTCTCCATTGGAGATGATCTCAATTTTCCATGGTGATTTCCAGTTCAAGCCTACGAAGGCTTTTAAAGACGATCAGTCTCTTGCAAACCGTTTGAAGCCTGAGTTTGAAAAGGTGTTGAAGGATAAGGGGATCATCCCGATGATCTTTGAAGTCCGGATCCCCGAGAATTCTCCTATTAGGTGTTGGGCTTGTCTGGCTGGTTCTGTATTCATGATTGGGCTTTTAGGGCAGGTTGTAAGCTTCCTTTCTCCCCTCTTATGATTGAGGTTATCAAGGAAATTGGTCTCCCATCTTATCAGTTGATGCCCATGGTGTGGAAGGTGGTCTGTTCTGTTGAGTACCTTTGCAAGAAACACAATATTTCGTTTTCTCTTAATGATCTGAAGGCCTGTTATGCTGTCAAAACTAACAGCCCTGGCCGTATAAGTTTTAAGGTCGGGGCTTCCACTACCCCCCTTTTAAGCAACCTGGATAGCGGCCATAACAAGAATTGGGCTGCTGGATACATGTTTGTCAGGACCAATTCTGTGGGTCCTGATCTGGCGTATTTAAATTACGAGGCTTGTGTTGCTGGTGAGTTTTTTTATCTTCCTTTTTATCCTTCATGTTTTATTTGTTAATGAAGAAAATAAAATGAAATTTATATTAAGTCATACCTCTCACGTGTGCAGTTGATGATTGGGTTACTGAAACTGAGTATCCTACTGCAAATATTTCTGCTTTCGTTGCTATTTCTCCTTTGGAGAGATCTTGGCTTCTCTGTTGTGGGGTTGGCTATCTTCCCCGTTGTTTGAAGGCCGATGGTGCTGCCAGGGTGGCTAAACCTTCAAGGGCTGTTAGTGCCACTACCTCAGGCAGTAAGTCTATCTTAATTTCTTTTTTCTTCTTACTCTGGCTTCCTGGTGATGTATAGTTTATATTGCTAATATAGTGTTTCATGTTGTAGCCACCAGGTCATCTACTCGCCTTGCCAGGTTTGGCATGGCTGACCTCTCAGCCAGGTTGGCTAAGATCAAGGAGGAAGGCTCCCAGGGAAGCGGAGATGCTGAGCCCGTTATCGATTTAACTAAACAACCTAATGCTCCTAAGGTCACTGATGTACCTGCTGCCCCTGCTGAAACAAGTTCAGCAGCCCAAAAAAGAAAAATTGAAGAAGTTGACATTTCTGCCCCGGTCAGGGAAGTGAAGGCCAGGGTGGACAATATGGAGGCTGCCAGGGTGAAGATTAGGGATTATGCTGCTTCTAAGT
This sequence comes from Silene latifolia, assembly GCF_048544455.1. Lineage (NCBI taxonomy): Eukaryota > Viridiplantae > Streptophyta > Magnoliopsida > Caryophyllales > Caryophyllaceae > Silene > Silene latifolia. The sequence continues at coordinate 120,066,884 of NC_133531.1, forward strand.
CGGATGTCATACTCACCCTTGACCCTGTTGAGACTGCTACTCAGACGGTTGCTTCAGTGGATCATTCAGTCAACCTTTTGGCAGGTGCCCTGGCTGTTGTGAGGGAGGTAGGCTATTTTTATTTTTATGTGTATTTTGTTTGGGTATGTTTATTATTAGGGTATATTATTCATATTCTTCTTCCTGTTTTTGGTCAGGGTGCTGCGGCCTGTCTCCATAACGCCTATCAGGCTACTTCTTTGGTAGCCAGGATTAATCTGATGAGATCAGATTATGATAGGCTGAAATCTGAACTGGATTTTGCACGGGCTGACTTGGCTGCTAAAGCTGCTGACTTGGTAAGGGTGCAGGCTGAAAGGGATGCTACTAAGGCTGAGGCAGATTCAAGTAAGCGGCTCTTGCAGGAAGCTTTGAACAGGAATGAAGAGCTCACCAAGGAGAGGGATGACCTAGAGTTCAAGCTAGATGATGCTTCTCTTTATTTTTATATTAAGAGGAGGGCTGCTGCTATGTCAGAGCCTGTCGAGGCCAGGGAGAAATGTTGATCCGGCCAAGGGTGGAAGTTCTGGTACTGTTTCTAAGGAGAAGCAGTAATTTGATTTCTTTAGTTGGTATTTGGCCCATCCAGGGGGGATGTCCCTGGACGAACAATTTTCTTTTCTTTTTATGTCTTTATTCAGGACAGGGAGACTATCCCTGGCCTCTATGAATATTTTGGTGCCTTTGCCCCAGGGGGTAAGGGCTTTATTAATATAGGCATGGTGGCCTTTTTTGGCTGATTTAGCTTTTTTTACTTTGCTTGAGCCTGTGAGTTTTACTTTTTCCCATCCTGTTGGACCTGTCAAAATTTTTGTTTGGTTAACCTGCAAAGCATTTTTGATTTATCTTGTTATTTGAACTCTCGCGAGTAATTCAACCAAGTATAGTTTTTTTGCCATAATGGTTGAAGGGGTGGGAAAACCGGCCTGTCAGGAAGGCTTATGTCCCCTGCCTGACTGGAGGGCTTGGTATTCGGCCTGTCAGGAGGGTTTTCAAACTAAGTGGTTGGGAGAGAACACCCTTGCACCTGTCTTGCTGCGTCCAGCCGGTTGTAATCATTGGCAGAAAACCTAGTCAGGTCAGGCAATTATTTCATGTCTGATTGGTCCTGACATTTACTGTATCTGGTGATGGTTACCAACTCGTCAGGCACAGTTAAGTGCAAAGTTTTGTTTCAGAAATTGATATATAGTAGAGTAGACCTCAATCCTGAATATTTATAAATATAGAAACATCTATCATGTATAATTGTTCAGGATTCCAAAAGTGAGAGAAAATGGGTTAGTTAAATATATAGATATGAGTTGCATACAGAGTATGTAAAACACGTAGTTTTTCATGTAGCACATTAGGTTGAGTAATGATATGAGTTTGTACCTGGTTGTAGCCTGATCTGGTCTTTACATATGGAATAATTTTAAATGGATTACATTTCAGGATCTTGGGATCATTTCTCCTTCTAGTGTTTGGAGCCTGTATGCTCCTTGTCTAACAATTGAATCAATTAAGTAAGGGCCTTCCCATGTGGGGGCCAGCTTGCCTGCTGATTTTTCTTTTTTATTCGGAAAAACTTTGCGTAAGACGATGTCTCCTTCCCTGAAAACTCTGATTTTGACATTTTTGTTGTAAGTCCTGGAAACTGCTTGTTGGTATGATGTCATCCTGATTTTGGCAGCATCTTTTAGCTCTTCTGTTAGAACCAGGTTATCTTGCATCAGGTCTCTGTTTTCTTCAACATTGTTCAGGCTGTACCTTGATGTTAGTACCCGTACTTCTGCAGGAATGACAGCTTCACAGCCGTACACCAAAAAATAAGGTGTTTGGCCTGTTGATGTCTTTGGAGTTGTCCTGTCTGCCCATAATACTAATGGAAGTTCTTCAGCCCATCTGCCTCGTCTTCTTTTTAGCTTCTTTTTAGGCAGTTTACGACTACCTTATTGCTTGATTCAGCCTGGCCATTAGCTTTTGGGTATCCAGGGGTTGACGTTACCAGGTTGATATTCCATTCTTGGCAAAATGCTTGGGTCTTTTTCTCCACAAATTGGGGTCCATTATCACATACTATTTCTTATGGGACTCCATATCTGCAAATGATGTTTGTCCTGATGAAAGATATTACTTCTTTTTCAGTTACTTGCCTGAAAGAATAAGCCTCAATCCATTTGGAGAAGTAATCAGTCATAGCCAACGTGAATACTTTTTGTCCTGGAGCTACGGGCAGTTTTCCCACAATATCCATGCCCCACTTTATAAATGGCCAGGGTGCAGAAATTTAATGTAGGAGCTCAGATGGTTGATGTATGATTGGTGCATGGATTTGGCAGGCTTCGCATTTTGAAGAGTATTCCAGGCAGTCAGCCCTCAGTGTAGGCCAGTAGTAGCCTGTCCTGAGAACTTTACTTGCCAGGCTCCTTGCACCTTTGTGGTTGTCACAGTGTCCATCGTGTATTTCTTGAAGTACTAGTTTGGCTTCGTCAGGCTCCAAGCATCTTAGGTAAGGTCCAGCCTGCGATCTCTTGATTAAAGTGTTATTGATAATAGCGTAAGTTGAAGCTCTAATTTTAAAAGCCCTTGCTTCATGTCTCCCCTGAGGCAATATTCCTCGGAGAAACCAATCATAATAGGGTTTAGTCCAAGAGTTATTATCCTGATTGACAGGACTGACTTGTTCAGGCTTGCCGATGGCTGGCTCTAATAAATGAACAATTGGTATTTTATTGAAAACTGTAGGGGTAAAATTTGAACCTAGGTGGCCGAGCATCACACAGGTGTTCAGTCTCTCGATATTTGATCTATATCAAATAAAGCAAATTTAGCGGTAAGGTTTTTTGCATATTCTAAATACGAAATCATTTTTGCATTCTTAGCCGTATAAATTCCATTTATTTGATTGGCAATTAGAAGTGAATCAGTTTTTCCCTTTAGATTTTGAACACCGAGGTATAGAAATACCTTTAAGCCTGCTATCAGAGCTTCATATTGTAACACCCCCATACTCCAAGTGCCTTACCAGGACCACTCAGGTATAAAGATGCTACCATCTCGGTTGCCCGAGGCAATGATAATCATAAGACAATAACGAAACAACATTTAAATAGTATAATTTTAGTGAAAGGTTACAAACCAAAACCAAAATACCAAATACGGTTACATATTCTCAAAACCAACAACTAAAAGAAATGTTTGATAAACTAATCATGCTACAGCGGAAGACTCTATCATCAGACGGTGGTATCATCCCAGCTATCCCATGTAACTCGACTCATACCTGCTCAACAACTGCTCACCATCCCCGAATGGATCGGCACAGTTTTTAAAACAATAAACGGGGTAAGTACTAATCACACAATTTATATAAACCAACAACACAGTAAACAAACAGCTCAATCATCACAGATATACTCCGAACTCCAATCCCAACTCCACAATCCTGACTACACACAAAAGTGTGTAGCCCTGCCAGAGTGCCCATCGCAACAAGTCACTCCATGCCGCCAGTGGGGGACCGCAGCCGTACCCACCAAATCCCCGCTCATCTCCGTCGAGCGATAAACCCAAATTCCTTAATGTTCACATCCCTTCTATGGCGGGTTCCACAGAAGGCGAATAATGGGCGTGAAGCCACTCCCGCAAGTGACTCCACTCAGCCAGGGACGCGCCCCGAAGAACACAGACAGATACAAACAATCACAACTATTATCAACAACCAAATCCAGCAATCGTCACAATACGAGTATGATAATATTCAACAACCACAAAACACCAACAACACATT